>NC_080196.1:90999749-93456416 GCF_030028045.1 Hippopotamus amphibius kiboko | reverse complement strand
GCATCGGGTTCCAACCTACCTACAGGATTTCAGTGCTGTGTGCTTCTCCTGCTTCCAATCTGCCTATGAAACCTGGACTTGCCATAGAACATCACATCAGAAATACCAGTGAGCCTTAGTTATCACTAGATGGCAAGACAGGACCACCAAAACAGCCATGAGATGCACCCAGTCTCCCAGCAGGGAAACCAAACACAGGGGAATGAGGGACAGCATCTTTCCTCACCCCTGTAGCTGTGAACAGAAGTAACTGGGTTGCAAGCTGGAGAGGCCAAAGGAATACCCAACACACACATGAAATGTTAGCCTAGATGCACAAAGCTGAAAAGGTGACCTGAAGGCTATAAGCCCAGAAGAATTAGGACCAAGGCCTGGCATTCCCCAAAAGCAGAGAGGTAAAATGGAAAACAGTGTCTGGCCTTATCATGGATGACAAACTCTCAATTCTCTGTCATGTTCAGGAAAGGCAATATTGGGAGTTGCTATTTTTGACTATATATGGAATAACATTTTTTAAAAAAGAGTACATGTGCAATGGAGAAATTATACTGATACTTTCTTGAAAACTTCAAGAGGCACTTCAGGATGATTACAAGGCTCATTTATGATTGCACTATAGGGATAAAACAATGCATGCTGGTTTACTACGTGCCCAGGCCCTGAGATATTAGTGCCTTGGCCAAGGCCACACAACCTAGTACCTAGCAGATCAAACCCAGATCCTCTGAGTCCAAACCCCTTGCTCCTTTCCGCTAGGTCATCATACAAACTAAAGCCAAACAACAACAATAACAAAAACGGGCTCTAAAATAACGCTTTACCTTTGTCTTATGTGGCTTACATAAATCGGAAAGGAATTCTGAAAGTGTCAGGACCTAGCTTCCAAAGCTAAATATTTTGAGGAATAACATTCACGTGGAAGTAGAAGCTCTTGGCTAATTAAGGTAAAAAAGTAAGGTCTGTTAGAGTCAAGCCTCACATGTTTAAAATATTGTTGCTATTTCAGTTGAGGGTGCAAAAATGGTGAATTGCAGTAAATTTTCCTTGTTAGAGCTTATTCTCCGTCAGGACCTCACTGAACCCTCTGATCTGTCTGCTACTGATCTGGCAACAAACTACCTGGTAGATGGATACTTAGGGTAGAAATCATGAATGAAAACATGTCAATAAGTTTTTGTTTTTTGTTTGTTTGTTTTGGTTTTTTTGTTTTGTTTCTGTTGCTGTTTTATTCTTTATGACATCCATGATGCACCTGGGATTTTCTTTTCACCTTCTCTGAAACAGGATCAGGTAAAAATGTTATCCCTTATGGACAACTTTTGATTTTAGCCCATGGCTTTCCCATTTCTTTTGCTTCTATGTGTGCTGTGCTTTGTTTTGTTTTGTTTTAAGCTTTCAAATCCAGTAATGATCTCCAGTTATCTCATGTCATTTTTGAGAGATAATTAAAAAACTTGACAGTACTCTTCTGGGCATAATACAAATATTACACAAGCAAAAGCTGGGTGTGAAAGCAGAACAACTTGTTGGGTAGTTTATATGAATGGCAGAATACAATTTAATGAGCCTAGAATATTCCATAGCCTTTCTAGGCTGAAAGTGGTAATTTATTTCACAGAATTCTAGGCCATTTGCATTATTCAGTCTTATTGGCTGCGAGCTACACAGGTTTAAAGCACTCTTTTATCACACTAGGGCCCACCTGAATCTAAGTCAAAATCTGACCAACCCAGTTCTTATTTGTACACATCTGAAAGCAAAACTGAAACACAATGTCTCAAGAATACTCCGTATAAGCACAAAACCAATGGATAAATCATCTTTTTATAAAAATAAACAACAACAACAAAGCACTTCCTCTTGTTTTTTTCTAAATAGAAGCTAAAATGGTATTCAAAAGATATGTAGTCTCCTATACAAATCTTCCACATATATTGGGTCAATGCTAAGAGTATGGTTTTCGGACCAGTCTGTCAAGCAACTCTCTCAACCAAATTCTCCCATTATTTATACTGATTTTCAACAGGCATAGCCACTTAACCAGTTCACTGCCTTTAGCTGTACTTACAAGCCCAGAGAACTGATACTGATACAGCCCAAGGGCATGCAGAGATGTTCATGTGCTCGGTTATGTATCAGGCATTTCCCCTTAGCGAAGCCTGAATGGACACAAACTGTGATTCTAATACATCCTCGAGCAATGCCTTCCTGGAAAACACACATTACACTATGCCATGCACTTACTGCCTGTCCTCGCCCCTCTCCTTTGATATGGTCAAAAAAGCATGTTCTTTTAGAAAAAAATGAAGTACAATATGTTTTTTCACTATAAATCTCCTTCACGTTATTTTCCTTGCTTTAGCACAGCAAGGGCCCCAAGTTGGAAGACACTCTAGCTTTGTCAGGACCAACATGAGAGAGACATGGGCCATTTCCAGAGATGGTAGGGAAAAAAGTACAACCTGACAGAGAGGGTTCCTTCTCCTCCTGTCTCCAAGTTCTTGGCACTCATGGTGTCCTTTGTTTCTCTCACCTCCCTCTTGGTGGGAAAGAGGGTAGGTAAACAATTACCAAAGGCTCTGATCCACTTTCAGCTTTGCAAGGAGAGAAAAGGGGTTGGAGCCATGGTCATGGCCCTGTCCTTCTACTCCTGTTTTCTTATATCTCCAAACTATTCATCAGCTTCTAACAAGTGGACATTCCTCCACAGGACAATTGGAGGCTGGGGACCACAGTTAACTGGTGATCAGGATTTTAGAGATTGCACTTCCAGGAAGAAAAGGAACATCTTAGAACAAAAATCATGTAGGCTGGTTTTAATGAGTGTTGCTAAGGATGATGAATTGCCCCAAACTCTAGTATTTCCTAAGTTCTTCTACCGTTCTTCTCTCACTCTTTGAGAATAAAAACACAGGGAGAATGTAAATGTGGTATTTTCTGACTCAAAACCACAAAAATGTCCTTGAGAAGGTCAGCTATGAAGCATCCCAGGGCACCTGTGGTAACTGGGTCAACAGCTTGAAAATCTGGCAGGTAGAAAATCTTCCTGTCTGAACCTTTTCAGCCCAGGCATTTCTTCTCAAATTACAACCCAAGAGTGAGACTCTGTCAAAGGGTCTAGAGACATTGATTTTTTGCCCCCATGTAAGAGGCTCTCTGTCCATCTATAAAACATTCCTCTTTTCTCTTTACACTGAAGTTTCCTTCGGATGTTTATAGGACACCTTAATTTGAGGGGTTTGGATAGGTAGCCATTTTCATTTCCGACTGAATAATCTAAACTCCTTTCTCCTCAAAGAAGTACGGTTTGAGGAAAGTGCTCTCTCGAGAATTTCATTAAAATTCAGGATTATTTTTTCATTCCAAGTAGAAAAACTGAGAATAAAATGAACACGGAATATTTGCTAGGCACCATATTTGTACTTAGTATATTACTTTGAGTTTTGGGGAAAGCAGCTGAAGACAGCAATGGGCTTTGCCCTGAGGGAGGTTCATTCCAGTTAAGAATTAGCACATGAAACAGGAGAGCAGCAAGGTCAAGGTTTCATTGATTTTTTTGTAGTCAGAATGGAACATGAGTCAGGAAGAAGGATCTATGTAGAAATACGGAAGAAAACATTACACCAGCTACGCATCTGTGAATGGGATGGAGGGACTACTCAGTTCTCATGGTTTACAGAAATGTGGATAACTTAATTGTATATTAGAAATAAGAGTCATTACCCTTATAAGTGTATTGTCTCTACTTAAAAAGAATTAGTTTTTCTTCTAATTTAAATCTCATAGTAATTTTATACTATGTCATAGAGTGGGCACATTCAAACTTCCAAGCTTATTCTACTATGATGCCTTTGGGTTTATATTTCCAGAGAGTATATTGAGCATCCTTTCAGTCACTTGTGGCCTAGCACAGTGCTGTGTTGGGAGATGATTGTTCATTTTTTTAATAGCAGTGAGAAAAAATTGCCCTCCATCAAAGGGCTGTCATGAAGCAATGGAGAGCAATACTTGCAGAGGTTTTTGAGCTTCTTGGAGAGAGGTGTTATCTGAATCAAAACCTGTGAAAAGAAGAATAGCTATAACATTTTCTGACAGCGAGAAACTATTGTGTCGTAAAATAGTTTCTAAAGGGAAGAGTGCTCTAGACATTATTTATTAAATTTAGAGGAACAAGACAAATCAAGGTGCAAGGAATCACCACAAAAAATACAACCTCCAAAAGGGTAGAGAAAATAATTTATTACTAATTTCCATGGCCCCAATGTTATAAGAATAGTGATGCCAAGAGATTTAATAGAGCTAAATCCTACACTTTACTGGAGAAGTGAATTACTGGAGTAGCTTCTACCTGAGATAGATAATTTTACCATGCTGTATTGTGTTTCCATTCTAAGGGTATAGCAAGAAAAACAGTTAGACAAGGTTCAAAGACTTAATGCCCTCGACTCTTCAGGGAAGGATAGAAACAGAACTGAGAAAGCATCCTTTAGCAGATCAGGATGTCAAAGGAATAAGACACGAAGAAATGAAATAAATTTCCCACATCTCCACCACTAAATTATGCTGTTAAGTAAAACTATTCCTTCACTATAATTTAATCTATAATAATGACTGTCATTATAGTTCTGAAAATAAACCTTCAGTCTTCAAGGAAACATCAAAGTAATTTCAGTTTTTAAATTTTTTTTCAAGTTTGCTATGTACTTTTTAAGTTATTTTTTCCATACACATGCTAATATTTTCCTGAAATTCCAATGATAATAGATTACTCCCATTTCCCCACCATAGGATGTATACTCTCTATGAATATTAATATTTTTCTAATACTTTTCTAACCAGGGTCATTAATATGATAATACTTTGGTAATGAATTTACAAAAATTCCATACAAATACTACATGTGCTAATACAATGAAATACTGTGGAAATAATATGCATAATGCATTAGGCTTTGTTACAGATGCCTGCCAAAAATAGTGTTTGGCAAACAGTAGCATGCTTAAAAAATGCCCAACCGATTAAAATTTATTGCTGCTGATAGACCCAGGGCAAACACGGAACGATCTTTGCTGTTCATGCCCTGGCAGACACACCAGTTCACTGACTGCTCAGATTATCTCTGAAAGCTTCTGGACATCACAAAAATTAAGGAAGACACTTAATGAGATGTTTAATGCTGGGGAGAGTGACTCTTCCAAACAAAGGAATCCCCCATATACCACAGTTTCATCTCCGTGGATGTCGTTCCTGGCAAGAGGTCCCAGCTCCATCCAGCAGCCAAGGCAGGGCTGATTTGCATGCTTTCTGTGCTCAGTCTCTCTTTTCACAGAGAGTTCCTTTTGAAGGAGGAAAGCTGTGCTAGCATTAATGCACTCTCTTCTCTTCATCCTATTTCTGGTTTGATATCACCTAATGTGTTATTGCTTCGTGACTGTACCTTCCAACATATAGTAAATTCCTAGCGCTGTGAGTTACAGTGTGCTGAGAGGTGAGTCAGGGGCTATTCCATTCGCTGGAGTCATGTGGGAAAAGAGCTGAGCTTTTGGAAAGCTCCAAACATAGAATTTGCTTATTTGTCCATTTATTTATTTTTTTATTTTTATTTTTTTACTTTATTTTTTAAAAACTTTTTTGGCTGCATTGGGTCTCCGTTGCTGTGCACAGACTTTCTCTAGTTGTGGCAAGCAGGAGCTACTCTTCGTTGCAGTGTGCAGGCTTCTCAGTGTGGTGGCTTCTCTTGTTGTGGAGCACGGGCTCTAGACATGCGGGCTGCAGTAGTTCCAGCATGTGGGCTCAGTAGTTGTGGCTCACCGGCTCTAGACTGCAGGCTCAGTAGCTGTGGCACACTGGCTCAGTTGCTCCACAGCACGTGGGATCTCCTCAGACCAGGGATCGAACATGTGTCTCCTGCATGGGCAGGTGGATTCTCAACCACCGCGCCACCAAAGTTGCCCAAACATAGAATTTTTTATCTCCTTTAGAAACTAAATAGAATTTGACAGTGAAGCCACTGACTATTGTTGCAAATGAATCAAGATTCACACTATTGCTAAAAGATCATAAGTCCATCAGTTTTCTTAGATCTTTAGCACTCGTGGGGTCTTTGAATTCATTCAATTTAGCCCCATCATTTTACAGATGGGCAAATTAAGGTGCAGAAAGGGAAGCTGACTTGACTGACCAAGGGAGCACAGCTAATTAGTAGCAAAGTCAAGATGACAGCTCATTATTCCCAGCCTAGGTCTTTCCATCAATGCAACTGGCTTTACTGAAGAAGAAAAAGCAAAAGACTTGGCATTTCAGGTACCAGTCCACCTCCTCCTGCCCACTGGTGCTGGCTATTTCTTCAAAGGACTGGAGGAAGAAAGCTTCTCTGTGTAGGATACACAGAGTGAATGGATGCTACTATAAGCTCTCAAATACGTGTTTAGATAGATAGCTAGATACACAAAATTTGGGACAAAATGAAATGCTAACTGATAAAGTCCATGATTTTATCCATATCTTCCAGCTATCTATCCATCCACCTATCTATCTCTCTACCTATCTATCTATGTTTACAGGAAGAAACATAGTTTCCAATTATTTGAAAAACTTAAATTGTCTCTGAGGAAGATCCTGGTCAGAAATACTTAAAACTCCATAGTTCAGAAACATTTCCTGAAAATGAAACTGAAATTCATCTCATTTAAAATTTAGAAATGCAAAGGGCAACAGAGACCATTAAGTTTAGCAGGAATGCAAGAATTGCAATCAATTGGATGCTTTTAGAACTATAAACAACCTAGTAAAGAAGACTGGCCAATCTATGAAAATAAGCAGAAAACAGTTATAAGGATCATTAGCAGAAGACAACAAATGGGAGCATGAAACCACAGGCGTGCTCACCATTAAAATGCAGAAATTTAAGTTCTGAGAAGGCAGGATGCGATATATCCATTAAGAAGGATAACAGGAGGAAGGAGAGGCCAGTAATGAAATGACTGACGAGTTCAATTTTAGTTTACTTTAAATTGACTGAAAACTACCTGAGTGTAAACGGAATTTCAACTTTGAAGTGGTGGATGTCGAGCTGCTCTCTAAATAACCAAACAGAGAAATGCTTCTGGCAGCTGCTGTATTGACACTGCTACCACTGAGGTCCAGCTTCACTCTGGCTCCCTCTTTGGCCCTGTACAAGTCAATTTTCAATAAAATATTCAGGAGGCTGTGCGCTTGTAAAACTTTACGTTCATTCATTCAATACACTTGTTTATCACTTACTAGGTGCCAACTCTTGTGCTAACTGATGAGATAGAGCGACAAGCAGAAATGGATGCAGTCTCTATTTTCTTGGAGTTTACACTATAGTTAGGGAAGTGAGAATGAAAGGATAATATCATCCTGAGGAATGTATACTTAAGAAATTGAGTAATTTGTTCTCAGGGAGGAACACAGGTCTCTGACAAAGTATGATAAGGACCAGCAGTACAGCCTGGGAATTTGGGGGAAGACGTCTAGGAAGCAATGATGCTGATGCTGACACTGGAAAGACAGATGGGAGTTACTTGGTAGAGTTGGCATGGGAGATTCCTCTAGGGAAAACTGTATATGCAAAGGCCTTGGTTTGGAGCAAATGACTCCCTTAAAGTAGAGGGGACCTGATGGGGGATAGTTCCTTTATCTTAATGCCATCTTCACAAAACTCAGCTTTCTAAGAAAGAATGCTTAAGGGCAATTTATGAAGCATCTAGGGACTTCCCTGGTGGCGAAGTGGTTAAGAATCCGCCTGCCAATGCAGGGAGACATGGGTTCGATCCCTGGTCCGGGAAGATCCCACATGCCACGCAGCAACAACTACTGAGCCTAGACTCTAGCGCCCACGAGCCACAACCACTGAGCCCACGTGCCTAGAGCCCGGGCTCCGCAACAAGAGAAACCACCGCACTGAGAAGCCCATGCACTGCAACCAAGAGTAGCCCCCACTTGCTGCAACTAGAGAAAGTCCACACACAGCAACGAAGACCCAATGCAGCCATAAATCAATCAATCAATCAATCAATTTATTTAAAAAAAAAGAAGCATCTAAAATGCACTTGACCTCCCCAAGTCCTTCATTTGGTCAATCAATATAGTCAGACATTTTCCCAATTGAGGTGAGAAGATCAACAAATTTCAAAGCATAAACTAATTTGCATTGAGTTGAAAAACAAGTCACCTAACACGTCTCTCTTTCAGACAAATGGTGACAAAATTAGTAAAATCCAGCCGGAGACTGGAAGCCATAGTCATCCAGGCCTGGGAAGTCTTCCTGTTCTGAGAAAACTGGCCACACAGCGTTAGGAAAAGCACTAGGCCCACAATAAGGCTAGCATTTTTTTTTCCCCACTTAAGATGCATTCAGTTCATAAGGCTGGGGAAGAAAAGAACAATATCTGACTTGAGTGTACATCGGCTGGGAGCCAAGAAAGAACCACTGGCTCGGCAAGGTGATGTCTTTCCTGGAAACAATCCACTTTGGAGACTCTTGTTCAAATAACTAATTTTACTTCTATTTATTTGTGCATCCTTCTGCTAAGCTTTTTATTTTTTACTTTCTCTATTAGTCAATCTTTTGGCTATCACACTGGCACGAGGAATGTTTAATATAAACACACAATTAAATAACAACTACTCATTAGCAACAGTAAATGACAGAAAACAGTGCCCCAAATGTATTTACTCTTAAAGCATTATATTAGGACAAATATAATTCTCTCTCCTTCTCTCCCTCCCTCTCTCCTTGCTTCCCTCTCTTTCTCTCTCTGTCTCTCTTCAAGCCAAAGTTTGTGTAGAAAAGTAGGCTTTCAAATAGGTGTTGAAGATTAATGGCTTAAGATATTGATGGGTGTTGAGAGAGGGAGGCCTTGGATGAGGGCCTCTTCCCCAGGGTATAGCACAAAGAAGGATCAATTGAAAATGAAGAGTGAGAAATAGCACACAAAGGGCACAGCACCAAAGCATGCAAAAGTTTCCAGAATTCAGGTATTTCTTCCCAGGTATGTGTTTCTAGAACACTATTAAGAGGGCACCTCTCCACAGGTCACTCGGAACACTAAGTAAATGGCCTTTCTAAAGTCATGGATGGGTGACTTGCCAGGTACATAGTAGTCAGCTCACATGAACCAGAGGATAATGCTTGAGCATCATTTTCTGCAATGCCATCACCTTCTGGTTCAAGCCTGAACCTCTTGTTGCTTCTTTCAGGAGATACTGTAAGAATTAACTAAGCAGGGAAAAAAGCAACTGTCATCAGAGATTTACACCAAAACTTGCCCCTCATAAAGGTCTGCCCAGAAACCATTAAATATCAGCTTTACTTTGTTTTAGCCAACCAGCCCTAGATTTCATACTTTCTCTGTCATGATAGCATTCACTTGTACCTTACTATGTGCCAGGCACTATACTTCATAATTGTATAGCCATTACCTTAATTAAACTTCATATCAACACTGTTGCTATTCCCATTTACAAATGAACACGTCGAGGCTCAGTAAAACAAAGTCATTTGCCTATGACTGCATAGCCACAGTCTGGAATCTAAGCGGAAACACAGATTTTGCCTCCTAACACCTCACACCCATATTATTCTAACTCTAAGGAATTGGATCCCCAGAACTCATAGCTTTTCCATATCTCAGTGTATAAGCCTCTTGAAGAATTGACCCCTGGACTGCCCAAACACTCACTATATATCTTCATTCAATCGAACTGGATAGGTTTCTAAAAATATATTTGCAGAAGTATGTTGTTTTTATTACATACTTTTAATTACATATCCTCCTTTAGTTGTTAAATTGGAAATATTTCATATATGGTCTCTTCATTTGTGAGGTGGTTTTATCATTTGTGAGTCTCCCTCACCAAGAATCTGGGTATTGGACCTGGTCATGGCCACATTTCCATATGGATTTAGTGAGTGATAGCTTTCTCAACTAGCAAAAAAAAGGAAAAATAAATCTAAAAGATCAACAGCAATGTCTGAAGCCTACTTGGCAAAGCCAACAGATTCAACAGTGGGTAGGTAGCTGTTTTCTTCATTTTTAATGAAGAACTCTACAAAAAATAGAAAGAGCATCACGTTAAGGACAAAGGTAGAAGAAAATACTGAGCATCACAGACTGATGGACTGCTTTGTAGATTATGTGTCACTCTCCTATGAGATTCCTGCAAAGTTCAATTCAAATCTCTTCCAGTTCTTACAAAGACAGAATTATTTGAAACCTGGCAGACAAACTTTCTCCTAGATCTATTCTTTCTCAAAGAACTATCACCATAGCTGCGCCGATTTAACTATACTTGTTCAGTGACACAAATAAAAACAAATGGCTTCAGAGAGTGAAAGGAACCCTTACTCAATATTTGGGAGGTGAGATACTGCCCATGTGTTGGCATTGGTGCACAAGAAGCACCTGCATCCTGTTCTCACAAATACCCATCTTAGATCCATTCAACAACACCCACAGCTTCAGGGATACAATGTGATGCAGTGACACACAACCTGAGAAAAAGAGGCTACAGCTCAGACCAGCTCTACCAAAGAAAGACCAGTTTCCATGAATAACAGGGTTGTCTCCCTCCTTATTTTGCTACCTGTAAAACTGCCAGGACACTTTCTTCCTCTGTAGGCCTCTGTTCTCCCAGGATTCTGAAGCTTCCTTTTGGTAAATCCGGGGAGGTTAGGAGGGAGTGGTGATCATTTGGAAGAAAGGCACATTCACCAACTATAACTGACCTACAAGCTCATGTTATTAATAAAGTTTGTGGTCCTCAATGACTACATGAAGGGGCCACTACAGATGAAGGCAAGTTCATAACAGGCACATCTTTGCAGCCAGCTCCCTAGTTTATCGAAAAATAAACACCATATATCACAATATGGCCAGCAAGGTAATGACATATTTAAAAGAACACTTTGCTTACAATGTAAGAGACATTGGGTAGTGGTCCCCTGGCACATGACTGGTTTGCATAATATTTTACTAATATGATCATAATTGCATTTGGAATTTCATAATAAAAGAAAGTTTCCAAGTATGTTAAATGTTTTATAAGTACAAAGCAAAGTTCTTTGAAGATTCTGTTCTTTGGGGGAAAAATGTCTCTAAGGTCACCCTAATTGCAATGCTCTAATTTAGGAAGGAGTCACAGCAAAAGGAAAGGTGTGAACCTTTCCCACAGTTGATACAATCTTGAACATGAAGACAAAGAATAAGAATTGGAAAGGTTAAAGGCAAATACTTTTTTTTTCCTCAGGAAGTTATATAAGCACATCAAATACCTTATGAGGCAAAGCCTTCAAATCACACAGCAGACCAAAGTTTCTTGAAGGGAAAAGAGAGGGTCAGAGGGAACGATGAACAGATATGACTCTGTGGAGGCTGCTGAAATCCACAGAAATGCAGGGAGTGAGTGACCCGGAGACAGCTGAGTGTTGTTGGTCAAAGTGAGACCACAGACGATGAGTGGATTATGTGAAGGAGTGACCCTGAATGCATGTCAGGTGCACAGCCAAACTCCAGCTCCAAGATTAGAAAAGTATAAATGCATATAGGACAACCCTCTGTTCACTTCAAGGCAAGAGTTGCTTTTCCTTCTTGTTCCTGAAGAATTAGCTACTGGAACTTTTTTTCTTTACAGAAAGGAGGTTGCTCTCTGTAGGGATAAACTGGAAAGCTCAAGTGAATAGTGTTGACTTTATGCAACAAAATAACAGTGATTGCTTCCCCTCTTTATATGCAACACATTATAATCCCACTGTGCTCAAGTTACAGTTAAGAAATCTAAGGTCGAAGGAGAATTAGTAAATCCTTTCATTGTCAGTGACTTGAAGGTAGCATTAATGTCTCATGTATCCCCAGGTCCCTGGTACTGCACAGGCATCTTATTTATTCCTGATAACAACCCACCATCCTCATCATTCCAGGCACTCGTCTGGGTGCTCGGAATATAGCAGTGACCAAAACAGACCACATTCTTACTCCCCTGTGGACATTAATTCTGGAGGAAGGAGATGGCCAATAGTCAAATAAAATCACAAAGTAATTGCAAATTTTGAAAGTGCTATGAAGGACTTTGTGTGTTAAAAAATATTTGGGGCTTTACTTCTCTACTCAAGATAGCAGAGTCAGGAGAAGACCTCACTGAAGAGGTAAGATTTAAAATGGGAACTTAAAGGTAGGAAACCACATGAAAAGCTGTACCAATAACACAAAGATGCTACACTGTAAAAGAGGAACGGAATACTATAGCTTTGTCTGAAGTCAGAGAGCCTGATCCCCCAGCTCCATTTTTCTTTCTCAAGATTGCTTTGGCTATTCAGTGTCTTTTGTGTTTCCACACAAATTGTAATTTTTTTTGTTCTAATTCTGTGGAAAATGCCACTGGTAATTTGATAGGGACTGCACTGAATCTGTAGATTGCTTTGGGTAGTATAGTCTTTTCCACGATACTGATTCTTCCAATCCAAGAATATGGTACATCTCTCCATCTGTTTGTGTCACCTCTGATTTCTTTCATCAGTATCTTATAGTTTTCTGAGTATAGGTCTTTTGCCTCCTTAGGTAGGTTTATTCCTAGGTATTTTATTCTTTTTGTTGTGATGGTAAATGGGCTTGTTTCCTTAATGTCTCTTTCTGATCCTTCATTGTTAGTGTATAGGAATGCAAGAGACTTCTGTGTATTAATATGGGCACAAAAACAGAAATATAGATCAATGGAACAGGGTAGAAAGCCCAGAGATAAACCCATGTACTTATGGTCACCTAATCTATGACAAAGGAGGCAAGAATATACAATGGAGAAAAGACAGTCTCTTCAGTAAGTGGTGCTGGGAAAACTGGACAGCTACACGTAAAAGAATGAAATTAGAACACTACCTAACACCATACAGAAAAAAACCTTAAAATGGATTAAAAATCTAAATGTAAGACCGGACCCTATAAAACTCTTAGAGGAAAGCAGAGGCAGAACACTCGTTGACATAAATTGCAGCAAGATCATTTTTGATCCACCTCCTAGAGTAATGAAAATAAAAACAAGAATAAACAAATGAGATCTAATTAAGCTTAAAAGCTTTTTCACAGCAAAAGAAACCATAAACAAAACAAAAAGACTACCCTCAGAATGGGAGAAAATATTTGCAAATGAAGCAACTGACAAGGGATTAATCTCCAAAATATACAAATAGCTCATGCAGCCTAATATCAAAAAATAATAATAATAATCTAATCAAAATGGACAGAACATCTAAACAGACATTTCTTCAAAGAAGACATATAGATGGCCAAAAAGCACATGAAAAGATGTTCAACATCACTAACTATTAGAGCAATGCAAATCAAAAGTACAATGAGGTATCATCTCACACCAGTCAGAATGACCATCATCAAAAAATCTACAAATAATAAATGCTGGAGAGGGCGTGGAGAAAAGGGAATCCTCTTGCACTATTGATGGGAATGTAAGTTGGTACAGCCACTATGGAGAACAGTATGGACCTTCCTTAAAAATCTGATATAACTACCATATGACCCAGAATCCCATTCCTGGGCACATATCCAGAGAAAACCAGAATTCAAAAAGATACATGTACTCCAATGTTCATTACAGCATTATTTACAATAGCGAGGACATGGAAGCAACCTAAATGACCATCAACAGAGGAATGGATAAAGAAGGTGTGGCACATATATACAATGGAATATTACTCAGCCATAAAAAAGAATGAAATAATGCCATTTGCAGCAACATGGATGAAGTATTATACTGAGTGAAGTAAGTCAGACACAGGAAGACAAATATCATATGATATCACTTATGTGTAGAATCTAAAAGAAAAGGGTACAAATGAACTTATTTAAAAAACAGAAGTAGAGTCATGGATGTAGAAAACAAACTTATAGGGAGAAAAAGATGGCGGCGAAGTAGAGGGATGTGGAATGCATCCCTCTCCACAGATGCACTGGGAATGCACCAAAAGATGCAATAATTCCCACAGAGAACCAGCTGAACACCAGCAGACGGCCTTGGACACCAAAAAGGACTGCAAGGATCCCGACATAACTGGTAGGGAGGCATCTACGGCTAAAAGAGGGTCAAGTGGCGGAACTGTGGCAGACGGGAGGGAGTGAGAAACACACGGAGGGTCCGCACCGCAGCTCAGCGTTCCCGGACTGAGACATCGATTCACAGCTAAACAGAGGGTCCGGGAGCAGGAGTGTGGGAACTGGAGAGCTGGTTCAGGGTGAGAAAAATTGTTGCCAGTAAGGTGATGGACCGAGAGGACAGGAGGGAAGAGGTCTGCTGCAAGGAGTGCCTGCCCCTGAGAGCGGCCCGGCCATGACGGCAACTGGATGCTGCAGGCTCATGGGCTGGGGGAAGGAGCTGCGGGCATAGCCTCTCTCTCTCTCTCATTTGGCACCTGCAGCGGGCAGTGGAGAGAAGCCAAGTACCCTCAGGCCCTCAGGCAGGGCTAGATTAATACCTCTTGGAATGCCGACAGCAGAGAGGCAGCCGAGAAAAAAAAAACAAACAAACAAACTCCAAGAGAGGCCCAACTCTGAGACTTTCTGTTTACACCTGAGCCACAGGAGTCCCTCTGCAACAGGCACCTCCAAGCCCAACTGAAACAACAGTGCGCCACTGCTCACTCACTCCCAGGGGAAGGAGCCACTACTGTACCGTCTCCTTCCCCACACACCAACGCTTACAGACGAACAATAAAGGAAGCTCTGCTGGTCACACAATAATACAAAAAAACCCAAGGCAAACAGAAGGACACTTACAGCTGAGACTCTAAGGAAACAGAAATATTAGGAATAATTCTGTTGAACTGGTCCATTCTGGGATCAGTTCTGGATTTGTTTTTTCATTTTTTCCTTTTTTTTTTCTTTTATTAATTACGATCTTAGTCCTAAGGGATCTACAAGTTTTATAACATTTTTTAATTCTATTTTTTATTCTATTTTTATTTTTTTGCCTTTTTATATACTTCTATTTCTAGCTAAGTTTTTGGTAGTACGGACAATATATCTCTCATACTTTCCTTTCATCCCTATCTTTTATACATTTCTATTCCTTTCTTTTTATTTGCATATTTCCAATCACACTATGCTCTTCTGTTCCCCTGTCTTCCATCCATTTTTAGTTTATTTTATCTTAACATACTTATAAGCAACACTATCGATCTGCTCAGACTTCTTGCTCTATTCTCCAGATGACGCACTGCCTTGGTATTTAATATTAGGTTTTTGTCTTTTAGTTCTTAGTACAATTGTCTAATTTCATTCTGAGAATCTCCACTCTGTCTGGTGGTACCCTAGCTCTTTTTTATATTTGATCCTAGCTTACAAAATCTCCCTGGATTAGTGTTTGTATGTGTAAGGTGTTATTTGTTTGTTTGTTTTTGCTTTTGTTTCTGTTTTGTTCTGTTTTGGCTGTCAATTTCTGTAGGGTTTCTCTTTGAATATCTGATAGCATACTGGGGTTCTTCTGTCAGGTCTTTCCAGAGCCTTATGTCCTAATGGATTCAGTAATTGTGTGTCTTATACATGTATGTATTTCCTAGACTTAGTATTTGTTTAACCCAACATTCGGACATTAGTCTGAGGCTTGGACAGTCTTCTATAAACACCTCTATCACCGGGATAAGCAACCACAAAAGTTTGGACTACCATGAGGAAACAAAGAAACACCATGCAGGCAAAGGAGCAGGAAAAAAACCCACAAGACCAAATAAATGAAGAGGAAATAGGAAAAATGCCTGAAAAAGAATTCAGAGTAATGATAGTAAAAATGATACAAAATCTCGATAACAAAATAGAGAAAGTACAAGAAACAGTTCATAAGAACTCAGAAAAACAAACCGCAATGGATAACAAAATAACCGAAATTAAAAATATTCTAGATGCTATAACCAGCAGAATGACTGAGGCAGAAGAACGAATAAGTGAGTTGGAAGACAGAATGGGGGAAATAACTGCCACAGAGCAGGAAAAAGAAAAAAGAATGAAAAGAATACATGACAGTCTCAGAGACATCAGTGATAACATTAAACATACCAACATTCACATTATAGGCATCCCAGAAGAAGAAGAAAAAAAGAAAGGGTCTGAGAAAATCTTTGAAGAGGTTCTAGTGGAAAACTTCCCCAACATGGGAAAGGAAATAATTAACCAAGTCCAAGAAGCACAGAGAGTCCCATACAGAATAAACCCAAGGAGAAATACACCAAGGCATACATTAATAAAACTAATGACAATTAAACACAAAGAAAAATATTAAAAGCAGCAAGAGAAAAGCAACAAATAACATATAAGGGAAAACCCATAAGGATAACAGCTGACCTTTCCACAGAAACTCTGCAGGCCAGAAAGGAATGGCAGGATATACTGAAAGTCCTGAAAGAGAGAAACCTACAGCCAAGAATACTCTACCCAGCAAGAATCTCATTCAGATTTGAGGGAGAAATCAAAAGCTTTCCAGACAAGCAAAAGTTAAGAGAATTCAGCACCACAAAACCAGCCTTACAACAAGTGCTAAAGGAACTTCTCTAAGTAGGAAACATAAGAAAAGGAAAACACCTACAAATACAAACCCAAAACAATTAAGAAAATGGTACTAGGAACATACATGTCAATAATCACCTTAAATGTAAATGGATTAAATGCTCCAACCAAAAGACACAGACTGGCTGAATGGATACAAAAACAAGACCCTTCTATACGCTGCCTATAAGAAACCCACTTCAGACCAAGGGATACATATAGACTGAAAGTAAAGGGATGGAAAAAGATATTCCATGCAAATGGAAGTCAAAAGAAAGCTGGAGTAGCAATACTCATATCAGACAAATCAGATTTTAAAGTAAAGACTATTACAAGAGACAAGGAAGGACAATACATAATGATCAAGGGATCAATCCAAGAAGAACATAAAACAATTGTGAATATCTATGCCCCCAACATAGGAGCACCTCAATACATAAGGCAAATGCTAACAGCTGTAAAAGGGGAAATTGACAGTAACGCAATAATAGTGGGAGACCTGAACACCCCACTTACATCAATGGACAGATCATCCAAACAGAAAATAAATAAAGACACCGAAGCGTTACATGCCACATTAGACCATCTCAACTTAATTGATATTTATAGGAAATTCCATCCAAAAATGACAGAATACACTTTCTTCTCAAGTGCACATGGAACATTTTCCAGGATAGATCACATCTTGGATCACAAATCAAACCTTGGCAAATTCAAGAAAACTGAAATCATTCAAGCATCTTCTCAGACCACAATGCCATGAGACTAGATATCAATTACAGGAAAAAAACTGTAAAAAATACAAACACATGGAGGCTAAACAATTCACTCTTAAACAACCAAGAAATCATTAAAGAAAGCAAAGAGGAAATCAAAAAATATCTAGAAACAAACGACAACGAAAACACAACAACCCAAAACCTACGGGACGCCGCAAAAGCAGTTCTAAGAGGGAAGTTTATAGCAATACAGTCCTACCTTAAGAAACAAGAAAATGATCGAATAAACAACCTAACCTTACACCTCAAACAACTAGAGAAAGAAGAACAAAGAAACCCCAAAGTGAGCAGAAGGAAAGAAATCATAAAGATCAGAGCAGAAATAAATGAAAAAGAAAGGAAGGAAGCAATAGCAAAAATTAATAAAACTAAAAGCTGGTTCTTTGAGAAGATTAACAAAAGCAATAAACCATTAGCCAGACTCATCAAGAAAAAAAGGGAGAAGATGCAAATCAACAGAATTAGAAATGAAAAAGAAGTAACAACAGACACCTGAGAAATACAAAAGATCATGAGAGACTACTACAAGCAACTATATGCCAATAAATTGATTCACCTGGAAGAAATGGATACATTCTTAGAAAAATACAAGCTTCCAAGACTGAACCAGGAAGAAATAGAAAATATGAACAGACCAATCACAAGGATGGAAATTGAGGCAGTGATTAAAAATCTCCCAACACACAAAAGCCCAGGGCCAGATGGATTCATGGGCGAATTCTATCAAACATTTAGAGAAGAGCTAACACCTATCCTTCTCAAACTCTTCTTAAGTATAGAAGGAGGAACACTCTGAAACTCATTCTACGAGGCCACCATCACACTGATACCAAAACCAGGCAAAGATGTCACAAAAAAAGAAAATTACAGACCACTATCACTGATGAATATAGATGCAAAAATCCTCAACAAAATACTAGCTAACAGAATCTAACAGCACATTAAAAAAATCATACACCATGATCAAGTGGGGTTTATCCCTGGGATGCAAGGATTCTTCAATATATGCAAATCAATCAACATGATACATCATATCAACAAATTGAAGGATAAAAACCATATGATCATCTCAATAGATGCAGAAAAAGCTTTTAACAAAATTCAACATCCATTTATGATAAAAGCTCTCCAGAAAATGGGCATAGAAGGAAATTACCTCAACATAATAAAAGCCATATATGAGAAACCAAAAGCCAACATCATTCTCAATGTGGAAAAGCTGAAAGAATTCCCTCTAAGAACAGGAACAAGACAAGGGTGTCCACTCTCACCATTATTATTCAACATAGTTTTGGAAGTTTTAGCCACAGCAATCAGAGAAGAAAAAGAAATAAAAGGAATCCAAATTGGAAAAGAAGAAGTACAATTGTCACTCTTTGCAGATGACATGATATTATATATAGAAAACCCTAAAGACTCTACCAGAAAACTGCTAGCACTCATTGATGAGTTTAGTAAAGTAGCAGGATACAAAATCAATGCACAGAAATCTCTTGCATTCCTATACACTAACAATGGAAGAGCAGAAAGAGAAATTAAGGAAACTCTCCCATTCACCATTGCATCAAAAAGAATCAAATACCTAGGAATAAACCTGCCTAAGGAGGCAAAAGATCTGTATGCAGAAAACTTTAAGACATTGATGAAAGAAATCAAAGACGACAGAAACTGATGGAGGGACATACCATGTTCCTGGATGGGAAGAATCAACATCGTGAAAATGACTGTACTACCCAAAGCAATTTACAGATTCAATGCAATCCCCATCAAATTACCAATGGCATTTTTCACAGAACTAGAGCAAGAAATCTTACAATTTGTATGGAAATGCAAAAGACCCCGAATAACCAAAGCAATCTTGAGAAGGAAAAATGGAGTTGGTGGAATCAGTCTTCCTGACTTCAAACTATACTACAAGGCCATAGTGATCAAGAATGTATGGTTCTGCCACAAGAATAGAAAGGAAGACCAACGGAATAGAATAGAGAACTCAGAAGTAAGCCCAAACATATATGGGCACCTTATCTTTGACAAAGGAAGCACGCATATACAATGGAACAAAGACAGCCTCTTCAATAAGTGGTGCTGGGAAAATTGGACAACAACATGTAAAAGAATGAAATTAGAACACTTCTTAACACCATACACAAAAATAAACTCAAATGGATTAAAGACCTACATGTAAGGCCAGACACTATCAAACTCCTAGAGGAAAACATAGGCAGAACACTCTATGATATCCATCAAAGCAACATCCTTTTGGACCCACCTCCTAGAATCATGGAAATAAAATCAAGAATAAACAGATGGGGCCTCATGAAACTTAAAAGCTTTTACACAGTGAAAGAAACCATAAACAAGACTAGCAGGCAACCCTCAGGATGGGAGAAAATACTTGCCAACAAAGCAACAGACAAAGGATTAACCTCCAAAATATACAAGCAGCTCATGCAGCTTAATACCAAAAAAGCAAATAACCCAATCCACAAATGGGCAGAAGACCTAAATAGACATTTCTCCAAAGAAGACATACAGATGGCCAACAAACACATGAAAAGATACTCAACATCACTGATCATCAGAGAAATGCAAGTCAAAGCCACAATGAGGTATCACCTCACACCGATTAGAATGGCCATCAACACAAAATCTGGAAACCACAAATGTTGGAGAGGGTGTGGAGAAAAGGGAAGTCTCCTGCACTGTTGGTGGGAATGTAAGTTGGTACAGCCACTATGGAAAACAGTTTGGAGGTTCCTTAAAAAACTACAAATAGAACTACCATATGATCCAGTAATCCCACTCCTGGGCATATACCCAAAGAAAACCATAATCCGAAAAGAAACATGTACCATAATGTTTATTGCAGCACTGTATACAATAGCCAGGACATGGAAGCAACCTAAATGCCCATCAACAAATGAATGGATACAGAAGATGTGGCATATATATACAATGGAATATTACTCAGCTATAAAAAGGGATGAGATGGAGCTATATGTAATGAGGTGGATAGACCTAGAGTCTGTCATACAGAGTGAAGTAAGTCAGAAAGAGAAAGACAAATTTATGCTAACTCACATATACAGAATTTAAAAATGGTATTGATAATCTCAGTGACAAGACAAGAACAAGGACGCAGATGCAGAGAATGGACTGGAGAACTCGAAGTTTGGGGGGCGGGGGGCAAAGGGGAAGCTGAGACAAAGTGAGAGAGTAGCATAGACATATATATACTACCAACTGTAAAATAGATAGCCAGTGGGATGTTGCTGTATAGCTAAGGGAGTTCAACTCAAGGATGGATGATGCCTTAGAGGACTGGGACGGGGAGGGTGGAGGGGAGTCAAGGGAGGGAGGGAATATGGGGATATGTGTATAAAAACAGATGATTGAACTTGGTGTACCCCCAAAAAAATAATAAATATAGAAAAAAAAAGAAAGAAAACAAACTTATAGTTACCAGGGTATGGTGCGGGGAGGGAGGGATAAACTGGGAGATTGGGACTGACATATACACACTACTATACATAAAATATTGCATAGATAACTAATAAGAACCTGTCATATAGCACAGAGAACTCTACTCAATACTCTTTAATGGCCTATATGGGAAAACAATCTTAAAAAAAAAAAAGAGTGGATATACGTAAATGTATAACTGATTCACTTTGTTGTACACCTGAAAGTAACACAAAATTGTAAAGACTATACTCCAATAAAAATTTAAAAATAAATAAGTAAATTAAAAGAAAAAAGACAGGACCTGATATACAAGGAGAGTGAGTTTAAAGGGAAGAAAATCATAGCATCCCCAATACATAAATCTGTCTTTACATCATTTCGATGAAAATCTGCCACCATGTAACAAAATAAAACATAAAATCAAGTACAGCTTAGCAATAGGGAGGAAGGGCTCTAAATAAAATGTTCTGTTGGCACCAAAAAAAAAAAAAAATAGGAACCAAAAAGAGGCCAGTGTGAGAGGGATGGACTAAGAAACAAATGGTTAGTATTTGTTTGGAGGTGTAAGGTGGGTGTCAGATCCTATAAAGCTTTGCAGGTTTTGGTAGAACTCAGCTTTCGGATGCAGTGTTTATGGATGGAAAAGTTTTAAGGCAGGGATAATGTGATTTGGTTTTATAAAGAACACCCTAGTTGTATGGAGAAAAGATTGGGAGTGGCATGTGTGGGGTGAAAAGAGAAGCAGAGAGACCAACTGACATGGCTATTGTAATATTGCAGGAGAAAGAGTAAAAGCCTGGATCAGGAAGTCGGCATGAAAGTGGAGAAAGCAGAGAGATTGGAGGTTTATTTTGGAGATGGAGCTGTGAGGATCTGCTTGTAAATTGAAAGTTGGGTAGGCAGATGTCAAGGAGTAAGCAAAGCTTTTGGCTTTCTAACTGTGTGACACCTGAAGGATGAACAGTGTCATAAGAAAGTAAGAACCATGCTCCAGACAGAGCTTGAGATGTTGGTAAAGCATCCATGTCAAGTAGACAGTTGGGTAATTTCAGGTCTATGAGGAAAAAAGTGAGGCTTTAGAGAAACACCTTGGTTGTCATCAGTTTCTAATGACATTTAATACCACGATGCTGAAAGATCACAGAGAGAGAGAGTATGTATCCTGAGAAAAGAAGAGGGCTCAGAGCAACCTCTGTTTATAGCAAATATTTAGGTGTCAGGCGTAGGGAAAAGAACCTGCAAAGAACACAGAAGAGGAACTGCCGATGAAATGAGAGACAAGAGGGAAGCAGTAAAGAAAGTTTTCCAAGGAGACTGTGATCACCTGTATTCAAAGATGCTGAGATGTGAGGCAGGACGGGGAATGAGAACTGACATTGGGGATTCACATGTGGAGGTCACTGACAACCTGAGAAGAATAACTTTGATGGAAGATGAAGGTGAAAGTCTGATGGGAGGAGCTGAGAGTGAATAGGAAATGAGGAAATGGAGGAGGGTGTGAAGACAGCATCTCTCAAGATGCTTTGCTGTGAACAGGATTCTGTATCAGGGCAATGTCTGAAGTGGGGTGTAGAATCAAGAGGTTGTTTCTCGGTTTAAGATGGAAGATACTAAAGCATGTTATTATACTGATGGAGCAGAGAGAGAAATTAATGAAATGGGAAAGGGGAGTAGGAATTACAGGAGTGGAGTCAATCAAGAAGGCAAGAGGGTTTAGGATTGGAGCTTTCAAGCTGAAAACTGACCTTGGTTAGTAGCAGGGAGCAGATTCCATTGAAACAGAAGAGTATGGGAAGAGCATATCAAAGGTATGCTACGGTTCTTCAGTGAATGAATAAATGAATATATCTGCTTCTTTTCCACAACCTAAGTAATTTATAATATTTTTCAAGTTTTTGCATCATTCAAAAGAGGCCATTCCTCATAGCTCTCCATTCTCTGGGCTCACATAATACCTCCTCTCTGAATAAACCAATTATCACTTCCCATGCATCTCTCTGCCTAGTTACATCTTTATGCTTTTGGTGCCCTGTCTCCTTAATGAGGTGGTGAAGGCCACTAATATTCCTGTGCCTCCCAGCACAGCCATCACTGCATAGCAGAAGTTCAACAGATAAGTCTATTTGATTAATTGAAATCAGTTTTCCAAGGTCCTGTCCTACACTACTATTAATAATATTAATTTCGCTTCTAGCTCTACTAGTCTATGATTCTCAGACAATTGTAAATGAGTACTTTGGTCATCAAACCAACAGATATGATTGTAATACCACTGAAAACACTAGCTCTGGATCCTTGAATCTATTTATGTTCCAGCAAAAAAAGAAGAGCCTCAGAGCAAACACAATCACAAACCCCACTGCAGATGCAGTAAGAAAAATAAACTCCTGACCTAAATCCTAAGATACTTTCTCCCATAACTAAACTTCCACAACCTTTAGTATAAATCTGAAGCTCCAGCCACTTCTCAGTACCATGATTGGAATGGAATGAGTTTCCCCATTCTAAACTATGTCACAAAAAAAGACACCATTTTATTCTCTCACTGAAGATGAGTGCCCAAACAGAATTCATTTATATTTGGATATTTTTATTATAATTAATTTATATATGGAATTTTAATTACAGGATGCAAGCTTGTGATTAATTTAATTTGGTTTCAATTTATGAGGATGCACTTGGTTAATGGAGTGACTTTGAAAGAAAAGCTTTATTGAGGGATCTCATCTGTGTGATTTACTGTCTCAGTTTATGTGAAGTTCCTTTTATTATGTAAGAAATTATTATTTGCCCTTGAAGTTGAATCCATTGCATGGGTGAGGAGATGATGCCAATCCTATCATATAACCTACTATTTCTGAGGGAAGCAGCAGATTCAAAAGAAACCTTGTTTGGCTTTCTGGTCCTAACCCTCATTCCCTGTGTATTCAACACACATGTGCTTTGCTGATTAAGGCTCAAATCCTCATTGACATTATGATAAGCTTTAAGGCAATCCTACCTTAGAGAGAGAGAAAGAGCAAGCACTGCCTTTTCTTACAGAAAGTCTCTCTTGAACGGAAGGCTTGAGGCAAAGGAAAGGAAGATGAGGCAAAAATTGAAAGAAGACCCGAATATAGAAAAAGAAAATAGAACATAAGGGGAAAGAATACTACCTAAGAAAGTATCCTTGAATAACCTTGTTTAGAATAAACTGTGGAAAAAAGCCCATCTATGTAATCCCGTTATGAACTGTTAGTTTAAGGCTTTAGTCACAGAGAAACTGTGTAATGAGATTAAACCAAGTAAGAAAACATGGTTGTCTGCTGCTTGTTGGAAGAACAAAACAAAGAAAGCAATAAATGAATAATAACAATCCCTTGCTTCTCCCCCCCTCCCCACCTTTCAGGAAGAAAACAATTAGGAAGGAAGATCTCCTGATAATGCAAATGCCAAACCGCAGTCTGCCAGTTTCACTACAGAAAAGAATGCATCTACTTTCATTATTCACTTCCAAATGTTCTTTTTATTATGAAGAAAGAGTGACGTAATTTTAAAGGGAAAGACAAGTTCTGCCAAGTATTCCCTCTTTGCAGGAGTTCCCTCTCTTGGAACCTTAAGATACTTGGTAAAAATATTCTACTTCTTTTGGTATTTCTTCCTCCCCATCCCTAACTCTAAGAGCATCCTACAAAGTTTTCGTTTTCTTTTTTAGTTGCAACTACTCGACTCTGCCATTGCAACCATAGGCAGTAAATAAATAGGTGAGGATGTTTGTGTGTCAATACAACTTTATTTACAAAAACAAATGAGCAGCCTTTGGGCTATCATTTGCAGGTTCCTGGGTTAGATGATAAAAGAAGTGGAAACAAGGGTTTGGGACACCTTAGATGAAATTGGGGCCCCTACATTTGATTCCTGAATTTGTTTTTTTGTACATGGACTTCATGGATTTAAAACATGGATCTGTCACTAAGGCTACTGGATCCATGATGGACGTGAGGGTAATCGTGAACAAGCACTCCTGCTCTGATCACTTTCTGTCACCTAAAATCAAAGGCGTGGTTGTGGAGGAAGTGCATATAACAAGGAGCAGTGACGGAAAGAAAGGGAAGGCTTCTAGTCCTCTGAACTGACCACAGGCCTAGTGCCAGTCATAAAAATAGACCCATTTACTGAGAATAGTCTTTCTCACATTTGGAGCCTAGATCAGTAGCAAGAGAATCACAGGGAGATCTTGTTAGAAACGCAAATTCCCAGGGCCCATCCAGTCCTACTGAAAAATTTAGGGGGGTGGGGCCCAGAAGTCTGAGTTTTAACCCCTCTGGAGGATCCTGATGCACACTCCAGTTTTAGGGTTAGTTACTGTTCTACAGAGCCTTTCATTCCTCCCAGCTGCCGAGTTACCTACGTTCAAATAGGAAACTGGAACCAGGAGCTTATACGTTCCTGCGGAGAATTTTGGGATTGTAGTAGGAGAAAATGAAGAATAACTCAAAAAAGGTGGTAGAGAGCAAACTGAAAAGTATTCTTCTGAATCCTAGATTATATATTCTTTGTACTGGAAGACAAATTTTACATTCCACATGTGCCTAGTTTCTGACCTCTTTTTGCTGCCTAATCTACTTTGAATCTCTCCCATGAACGTGTGCTCTTGGGATGCAAATGCATTTTTATTATTAACCAAGAATAATAGATTTTGGAAAGTAAAGCCATATGAAATAAAGAACATATTTTGCTCAGTCAAAATTCAGCAAGTTTGGAATGGGGTGTTTTTCTGGACGAGTGATTTTTATGGCCATGCCAGTAATTCTGGATACATAATGTGAAGCATGAGTATGTCTTCAAAAGAAATGTGTGAGAAAGCCTTGGGTATCATAATTATTCAGCTCCAAGACAATCCTGGTCAAAAGCAAAGGGACCTGTAAACACTCAAGTTCACACCTGGAATGGTGTCCAGAAGGGAATAAATTGCCACGTGGTACCAAGTGCCCTAATAAACAGAAGTCTGTATGCAACTGCAGAGGTCCTTTCTCCCTCCAAGCAGATCAGATGGTCGGTATGATTTCTTTTATGCAAAAGTGCACTGCCCTTTGCAGCAATGACACTGCTCTGCCAGTGGCCAAACCCTGAAGCTCGCAAAACATGTCAGAGTGAGGTTGTAAGCTTTGGGCAGAAAGGAAGGAGGCATAGTAAGTAAGGGGAAGAAGGGAGGGGAGAAAGGAAGGACTTCCTCACTTAATTTTCATCTAATGAGCCCTCCTGAGACCCCAACTCTGTCAGTCTACCACCTTCAGCAGCCTTCAGAAACAGAGGTCTAACCCCCTTTTAAACTCAAGTTCATCACCAGTGCAATCACGCCAGCTGTGTATATTAAGTGTCTCAGGGTACGGGTACAGTAACATCTCTTTCTACAGAACAATCCTACTGTAGGAAAATTGATTAATTCCACTCGCTCGAGTTTCAGCATTTGGACCCCAGCACCGTCTCAAGACATATTAACCAAAGTTAAACAAAAGAAAAGCAGCAGTGGTGAACGTCAACACTGTATGTGAGAAAGTGCCTCCAGCAGCCACAAGCCATGCTCCATAGATGCCATCCACAGAGACAGCAATCCCCAAGGTTGGCAATGTAGTCTTGAGCAGAGTGACTGGTCCTCTACCCCTTCACCCAGTCTTCTTCTGACCACCGTGCGCATGCAAAGAACCAAGGGAGAGAAGTCCTGGTTCTGGGAAAAGTCACCCTTGTTTGAAAACTTTACTTTGAAATTTAAAAGAGGTAATTGGCCTTCAGTATAAATGCAGAGGCCAATGCAAATTCATGACTGTATGATTCTTGATGAGAATTTTCCATGTAGTGTCTTGGAATAGTACAGAAAATGATGGCTGATTCATTTTGTACATACTAATAAGGCCACATAAGATAGCTATTTACTCTTTCCCAAATTTTCTACTTAGGATAGAGAGAAAACACTAAGAAAGGAGGCCAGAAAAAATTTAATAGGACTCTCATTTAACTCAAGTTTACCATAGTTAAAGTGTAATTCAACATGTTCAAATAAAAAAAAAGAAAATGAAAATCAAAGCCCAGGAACAAAAATTTTGAGAAGGAAATTCTCTTCACCAAAGAATTATGCCGATTATATTCTTTATATAGGTTTACGTAAAGATTTAGCGAAACGGCAATTTTATTACCAAACCCCTCGAAGGTAGGTTAATTTAAGTACAGTCAAGACATTACCATCATCAGATGATTACTGAGCCAGCATTTCAGAGCTCTGAATTATAAGCTATCATCTGCAGCAATAACAAGAATTGCAAGGAGTCAAACTCTTCACCTACTGTAGCCCGCCTCTCCCTTCTGCCAAGCAATAAAGAGCAGTACTTGGAAGCTTTGTTCATAACTAGCCAACATCCTCACTTCACAGATAAGGAGAGTAAGTGCTTGAGAGGTGGAGAAATGCATCCAAAATTAGACAACAGCCAGGAGTAAACTCAGTCTCCAAATCCAGGGCTTTGGAATTGGGAGACAGTTCTCCATCTACCCTAGCCATTTAAAGGACTGGTAAATCTGAAAACCAAAGGGGAATCTCTGTTTCTTTATCTTTATTAAGATGTGGGAGGGGCACTCCTTGGCCCTTTCAGTTACTTTTACATTTCTAGTGAGATGCAACCATTTAACCCAAGCATTCTACTTTGGGGCATTTTTCCTCCTAGCACAGTTGATGCGAGTTTTAATAATCAAGTCCTAGGCATTAACTTATAACTGGAGCCTAAGCTGGTTCTCACTGAGGGGTAGTTGTCTTTTCAAAGATAAAAGTTATTAGTGAGAGGGGTATGACAGCTGGGTCTGCTCTCTGTGTGGAGAAGATTGATCCACGTGCCACTCTGGCTTTCATGTCACAGATCCCTTATTCTCAGTAAGGGTAGGAATTTATGGAAGAGTAGACCAGGGAAATCTGAAAGTGACCCAAAATCTGTTGATTTTGATTTTTGAAAGGTCTCTGGCAATGTCTTATGTTATAGCTTAACACTGGTAAAATGAAAGTGCTGTTAGTTGGATTTACAATCAGTTGAACAACTGCACTGCATCCAAAGAATATTAATTACTGGGATCATCCACACTCAAAGAGAAATGTTTCAACACCATGAGCTCCAAACGTTACAGCTGAAAAGAAAACGACCACAAAAGAAAAATCCAGAAACAGTTGTCGAGTGGAGTAGCACGGAGCTCTAGCCTTGATTTTGTTCCAGTTCAATATTTTTATAAAGATAGTGGTCAATTAGTAAATAACAGGCTGGCACAGTGGTTGGGAATCTGCCTGCCAAAGCAGGGGACACGGGTTTGAGCCCTGGTCTGGGAAGATCCCACATGCGGCGGAGCAACTAAGCCTGTGCACCACAATGACTGAGCCTGCACTCTAGAGCCCTCCAGCCACAACTACTGAGCCCACGTGCTACAACTACTGAGGCCTGCATGCCTAGAGCCCGTGCTCCGCAACAAGAGAAGCCACCGCAATGAGGAACCTGTGCACCACAACGAAGAGTAGCCCCCACTCACTGCAACTAGAGATAGCCCACCCACAGCAACAAAGACCCAATGCAGCCAATAAATAAATAAATAAAATTTTAAAAAATCAGTAAATGACAGAGAAAAAACAAAAACAAAACAAATGTTAAATGATCTCTAGCATCTCTAGCATGGGATACATTGGGAATCCATTCTGAAAAAATATTTATACAAAAGAAAATTGTCAAGAATATCTGTCAGATTAAAACAATGGACAAAAAGGTGAAATATAATAGAGATAAATGTAAAAACTTAGAGTGAAAAAAAAATCAATTGGATAAATATAACCAAGAGAATCTTGTCTTGACAGCAGTTGAGGTAAAAGCTATCTAGGGAATTTGCTGACCAAAAGTTCTGTCTGAATGTCAAGTCTGAAGGGCCTTTTGAAAAGAAGCTACAGCAATAGCTGGTGTGAATAAAACCTGGAGAATAAAACATGTAAGAACACAGCTAGAGAATTATGCTACTA
This sequence comes from Hippopotamus amphibius kiboko, assembly GCF_030028045.1. Classification (NCBI taxonomy): domain Eukaryota; kingdom Metazoa; phylum Chordata; class Mammalia; order Artiodactyla; family Hippopotamidae; genus Hippopotamus; species Hippopotamus amphibius. Next base: position 93,427,590 of record NC_080196.1, on the reverse strand, counting down.
CAGAGCACTGAGCCTTATTTGGAACCTGAGAGATTAAAGAATGTTCCAAAAAAGATGACCAGGATAGTGAGAACAACAAAGCTATATCGTTTGAGAAATGGGTGAAGGAAATGGTGGTGTTTCGTTTGCAAAGATGACCCAGTAAGTGAATAAAAGCTCTTTTATAACATTTGATGAGGCACTTTGGAGATGATGATTAAATTTATTTTTACATATCCAAACAAGGGCTTGGGACCAATGAGTTGAAGTTAGAGAGGAGCAATTTTTGGTTAAGTATAACAAAGATGTTGCTATAGCTTAGTCTTCAAGGAGGGAAGGGGTTATACAAAACAAATAGTTTATTCTGCATCAGGTCATGCAAAATCATGAAGGCTGTGACTGTGATTTAAAAAAAAGAAAAAAAAGGTTTATTTGCCAGGGGCTTGGACTTGGTGGTTTGTAAAGTTTCTTCCTTTGCAGTTTCTATGATTCTGTGAATATTTTTTTTTTCCTATTCTAAAGAATGGTAGCAGTGATGGGGAATTTTTTTTCAAATAGGAATTAGGTCAGTGATGATATTTGCTCACAAATGCCTAGTAATAGTAAGCCTGCTACTGTAGGCCTGCTACTTTAATGAGTAGCAGGGGCTCTCTAGTGTAAAATATTTGTGCAATTGTATATTTAATATAGCTACTGAAATAATTTTCTTATAATTCTTTACCCAATAGTCTGTGTAAATTTACTGTCATAAAATTAAATTTCTCATATTAGGTATTTTGTCATACCTTTGAGCCAAGCCCTAGGCTGTATATAAACTGATGAAATGAATGAGAAGTTGCTTGATCTGGCAGATTTTCAAAACCAAGTCCCTGAAATCCTAGGATCAGAAACTACCTCAAATAGTAAGTAAAATAAGCTTCTCTTCATGCTTCACTGACAAACTATAGCATCACTTATGTTTGTTATTCTTTTAGTTTTACTTTTTAGGGAAAAAAAATGACTCCTTTCTCAGCAGAATTTTTGTTAATCAGAAAATGTTTAGAAAGCAAAGACAAGATGATAAAAAACTAATAAGCAACCTACTCCCTTCCCCAACTTCCTAACTGGACCAGGGGAAGAGGAGGTTATAAAAAGTGGTCTCCAAAATACGTAAGGGAAAGTGAGTTCACCTTGGAAATCAGGAACTCAGAAGACAGTTGAGAGTCAAAACCTACTCTGCCTGAGTCTCTTAAAATGTCATTTGTCTTTCCCTTACATGGATTCTCACTGTGGTTCAGAAGTGTTTGTATTTAGCATCTGATTCACCAAGCCCCCTGACCCATTCTTCATAGCCACTGTCCTAAGCATGTACTGCCTGATTCAAGCATTCAGTATCCCCCACTTTCACTTTCTACAGATGTCATCTCCTCAATTAATGAGAAAATGAGTATCCTCAAATTCACTCTTCTCCATTTTTATTTATTTATTTTTGGTCCCTCTTAATGTCTCCGCTCTGTCTCTTGTCTTTTCTTCAAGCCATACTACACCCTCCTGCCAGACTCACCTTCATAAAGGCATAACTTTGACCATGACACCCACCCACCTAGCCTAATTCTGTTCAGATCAACCTACTGCCCATATTAAAAATCATTAACCCAACCTGGTATTTAGGGCCTTTAATTTAATCTCGAATCAACTTATTTTTCTGGTCTCTCTTACAAATCACCTTTATGCATCTAATTCTGCAGCACCCTTCCCACCTCAAAAAGTAAGCCAAGTGTTCTCTTGCTCCCAAGCTTGGAATCCTCTCTCATCTCCCAACACCCCCACCACGAAGCAACTGCCATCTAAAAGACTTTTTCATCATCTTATTTTCCAAAATACTTTCCTCCCTTTCAAAGGCAAATAACACTTTTTCCCCCCAACCGCCCCAGCATTTATCTGTTTGGATTTTGAATTAGACAAATACGTGCTTTATATCCACTAGACTATAAACTTGCAGGATATGCTGCTTCCTACATCTTCCATAGTATCTGGTTCTAACAGATACTGAATGCTTGTTTGGGGGTACTTGGGATGGCTATCATTTCTTCTTCCCTTACTAATGCAAATGTCATTGGTTTGCCAAATGGGCCAAACCCAGTAAGGTGACACCCAAGAGAGGCTTTATTTTTCTCCAAACTCTGCCTTCTAACCTCCTCTGTCACATCTCCCACAATCTCTCCTTGATGACACCTCTACCATCCATGGCTTTCTGGCCACTTTCAATTATAAAAACAATTTCATTTAGGAAAGCAACTCTGATTCATTTCCAGGTATTAAAATATGACAGTCCAGCCTAAATTAAACTGAGATTTTTACACCCAGCCTGTACCCTCAAGGTCATAAAAAACAACGAAAGAATGAGAAACTGTCATCGACCAGTAGAGACTGGAAGATAGGACAACTGAAGGAAATATGGTACCACAGCTTGAATTCTAAACAGAAAGAGGAAAAACTGGTGAAATCTAAATAAACTGTGGAATTTTGTTATTAGTAAGGTACCAATTTCTTGGTTTTGAAAATTATATCTGAAGTAGATACACATATATATTTCAGATATATATATAATTTTATATACATATTATATATATATATATATACACAACAGATATGTATATAATACATACTTGATATATGTATATAATTTTTTAAATTAAACTAATGGGATCTTACTTCTGGTCTAAGCTTTTCCCCACCTCATTCCCACCTCTTGCTCTGACCACTTTTGCTATTTTCCAGTAATATTTATAGGCTCCTAGCAGAATCTCCTTAATAATTTAGAGGAACTCATTTCTGGCCCCAAACTTCCTTGATAATTAAAAAAAAGCCCCATTCATTATCCTGTTACATACAGAAAATTGGCATGTACTACAGTTAGGGAAAATCAGTGAAGAGAGACTTTCTGATAACAAACTTACTATGTTCCTGGGTTGTATAAAAAACAAAAACAAAAACAAAAAGCAAACCCCAAGACACTGGCACAGGGATATTTAAAGTCTGAATAGATATTGGTTTGAGATCAGTTCTGCCTAAAGCCAGGGAACAGATTAACAGCTTCTCAAAGTGCCCCATCCTTTCCATGTGTTATCTGTGAATGTCATTTTCAAAAGGGAACATTCCCACCACTTTGAATCTTGAAAAGAGAATTACAAGTGTGTTTAAATGGCAGAGAAGCTTAAGAATGAATGGAGACCTCAAAGGATGTGACCTGAGGGCAGGACAGAAAGAGAGAGTTACATAAATCTGTAAGTAAGTGACATAAATCCATCAGTGCTTAAGGATCCTTCATAAAATTTCAGTGGTTCCAGTTTACACTCCATTCGGAAGCACCTTTCCAAAGCTTCAGAGCCAGCTCACAGCTCTTGGAAATGATACTTTCACTAGGAATTAATATTTTCCAATATAGTTAGTGTTTCAATGATTTGCAGCTATTGACTTTTAACAGAGATGTGATCACATAGAAAGAACTCTGACATTTCCATGACATTTTCTGCTGAAAAGGAAAAAAAAAAGAAAAAAGGTTTTCCTTTCTTTTTAATTCAATGCTGAGTTAGAGATGGAGCAAAAAGAAGGGAGGGGAAGTTTTTGCCCATAAATAGTATTCTTTTAGTTGCCACTGTAGATCACGTGCCCCGATGTTTATTTTTATGTTACTGTTTTCTCAAACTCTTAGGTTCCCCTGATACCCTCAGTGAAGGATACACTATAGAGACACTTATGCCATCATGCTGTTGAAATTGGAGACTTCTCAGATACAACCTGCTTTATAGTAAAGAGTTTTATTTATGATGGGACTCTTTCTGGTCTTGTTTTCATTATTGACAGGTAAAATGTTTGCCAATTTTCCTTTTTGATTTTTTTATCCTGATTAAAGAAAAAAAAGTGAGACACAACTTCAGGTTCTGTAAGGAAGGCAAGGTACGGAATGCACAGGTGTTATCCTCGAGGGAAATGTCAAAATGCATATCTTAGACAAATCACTGGTGTAGCTGTCAACATTGTCATAAGCCACTTCTCACTATTTTTAGATGCAACTGAAAAAAACTGGGTTACTAGGTGTCCCTTCCTTTACTCTCAGAATAGCGGCATGCTGATTGATGTCATGCAATTTTCTTCTTCAGAGATCTTTGGAGAATGACATCGCTTTGTTTTGGAAGGTACACCCAGAGTCCTAATGGAAGGCCACACATTGATTAGATCACCTTCCGAAGAGATCTATAATGTCAGTAACTCATTTTCTAGAACAGTTTGTCCTCCTGACCAATTGAGAGTCGTTGTTTTATTTTTAATAATAATAGTAAGTAATACTTCTTAAATATATAGGGAATTTATTTCACAAATAGGAACTCTGCCAGTCAGTGATAAGAGCAAGGGTTGCTAAAACTTTACAATCTGATGGCAAAAGTCTGGCAGAGAAGCCAGGGAAACCAATTTGGAAAGTGTTGGTACTGGATAATCTATTCTGGAACAGTCTGGAATCCATCTGCTCTGAGCTTAACCTCTCCTGGCACAAACACCAACCCACTTTCCAACATTTCTGTGCTAATGAGGATGATGATTCCATGTGCTCTGGAAACAATGTGAGGATGAAATCAGCTTCCCGGGGTTGGAGATAAAGTCACCAGTGAAGAAGTCAATGTGTGTCTATTTGTTCCTAGCTGACACTCAGTCTATCCTTCACCTGGATGTTACCATATAGGTCACTGATTTAATTAAAGAAATTTGTAGTTCTTTGTGGGAATAGAAAAGAAAGAATGATGGGCTCACATGATGTAAGCAGAAAAGTATAAGATCAACCCTCAGGCTACTTGGTTCCCAGTTCGGTGTCTACTAGATACAAACTCTGTGAGCATACCTTACAGGTGTCATCATATGTTTTTAAATGAAATAATTTCCTAACCATAAAAAAGAGCACTTCCCTCATATATATCATAATTTAGTTGGGATCATCCCAAGAGATACACTACATAAAAATAATTTTTAAAAAAACATTTAAAAGAAGTACTCCTATTACATCTCCCAGAGGAGGCTTCCTAGAGATATGATGGCCAACACGGAATCCATCTTGTATGTAAGACTGCAAGCATAGAGGAAAGAAGAACAGTTTCTTACCACTCGACATGCTTGACATATATGAGCCCACTTGCTTCCTACTCTTTGTACATACAGAAATACCAACCAAAAATAGAGAATTTGATGGGAAGCACCCACAACCATATACTATGCTATATGCAGAATGATTTTTAATTTCTCATCCATAGAAGTGGTTAGTTATTGGCTCATTAATCACTCCATCTGAGCCCTTTGCAAGAGATTGCATAAGGTAAAATGTTTAAGGTGATGACACACTTAGGAGGTGTGTTTTCTAAAGGAAAGAAAAATTCCCAAGATCAAATCCGCTTAAGGAAGTGATGAGCATGCAATACAGAAGAAATATAATTGCCATGGCTTCAGAACCAGGATAAGTGTGGTTCATGCAAGAAGTAAAATAAGACCAGTGTGTCTAAAATCAAAGAGCAAGGAAAAGCGCAAGGTAAGAAGAGGCTGGTGAGGGAGGCAGCAGGGGCCCAATCATGTAGAGACTCTTAAGCCAAGCTGAAGAGTTCAGACTTCACCCTAAAAGCCATTAAACTTTAGTGAAGGGTTTTAAGCAGAGAATGACACACCCAGATATTTATTAATTTTTTTAAAAATATTAAAACCACTCTGGCCACAGTGGGGACAATGAATTGTGGAGTAGGCAAGAGTTGAAATAGGTACTACCAACAAATGAAGATGAGAAATATTTAGGAGAGAAAGTGATTGGAAATTCACAAATAATTGGGTATTTTGGAGGAGGGGAGGTGCAGAAGACGCAGGAAGCAAGGAAGATCCCTAGGTTTCAGGATCCTACAGTTGAATGCACGCCGGCACCATCTGACCCAGGGAAAGACACTAGAGCAGGAAGGGGTTTGAAGTGAGGATAAGTGCAAAGCTTACCAGATTATTTCTGATAAGTCTGCAGAGAACTGAATAAGCATGTGGATATATCAGTCTGGAGTGAAAGTCTGAGTAATCACAGAAATTTGAGAGCCACACACTAGCATGGCTGAAAGCCCTGAATGAGAATAAAATTTTATAGGGAAAAAGCATAGTGATTTAAAAAAATTCCAAAGCCTTTTATTTCTGTTTTCTCTTCTACTCTCTAACACATGATCTTAACTCTGAAGTTTTTTCCTCCAAATCAGAGATGTGATCATTAAACTCTTCTTATTTCCACATTGTCACACAACATATTAAAGTAAGCTAATAATGGCTACCATTTTGAGTGTCTATTATATCCCATATAGCATGTCATATAATTTAGCCTTAATTATTCTACAGATTTCCAAGGTAGGAATAACAATCCCTATTTCACAGATGAAAAATTGAGGTTTAAAGATTTTACCTAACTGTCCTAAAGTCACACAGTAAAGGTCAGAACTAGAATTCTAATCTAGGCCTGAGTAACTGAAACATTTATCATCTTTTCACTATACCATGCTGCTATTTTCCATAATTCTTCAAAAAAAAAAAAAAACTAACGGAAGACATTCAGCATAAAACTATATAACAAGAGGGTTTATTTGAAAAATTTGGCAAAGGGCAACCTGTAGATTTCAGCCAGTCGGGATATATTACTCACCAGTGTATGCTCAGACACATGCTTTGTATCAAGGGGTAACTGAAGAATTTACCAAAGTATTAATGAAGGGATCAACCTGCCCTTAGAGAACTGAAAAGTATATGTGACAGTGTATACGTAATTAGGTATTTAACTCTACGTTGTACCTATCAGTGTGTTAGGGAATGGCTATCAAGATATCAAAGAGATGTTAGAACTGGATACGGTCTTGAAGACCTTTTAAGAATTATTCAGGGAAAGAATTATTCAGGGAGGGAATTCTGTTCCAGCTGCCAGGAGAAAGGCAATGCCTGGGAGAGATGCATTATGAGCTGAACCAGCAAAAGTTTACAGTGGCTGATACTAGATGTGGTTGTACAGAGGGAGTCATTGGACATTTATGAGTCGAATAAATAAAAGTGAGGATTAAAGCAAACAATTACACCCTAGATTAAACATACCTACCTGTTGTAGATACGTTTAATCTAGGGTGTAATTGTTTCTTAAGGGGCAAGCCAGGGACACAAAAATATTAACAGGTTTTTAAATGTTTAATGAAAAGCAACTTTAATAAATACATGATAATACTTCAAAAAAAAAAAAAAAAAACACGACTTACAACATTTCACTGATATTTATTCTAATCACTTTAGCAACAAAGATTCCTAAAATCGCTGTCAAAAGGGGACAATTCTAAAACCAGACCAAATGATCCTAAGGAAGAAAGCCAACTATTTGACAGTGTAAATTCTGGTCAGCAATTTAGAGCCTGTAGGCAAAATCTAGCCCACTGCCTGTTTTTGCACAGCCCATGAGCTAAGACTGGTGTTTGCTTTTTTAAATGGATGGAGCAAACTCAAAAGAAGATTACGCAACGTGTAAAGACTTATATGAAATCTAAATCTGAGGGCTCAAAAATAAGATTCTATTGAAACATAGCCACGTCTATTCCTTTGTGTATTCTCTAGCTGCTTTCATGCCACAATGCCACTGCTGAGTAGTTGTCACCAACACTGCATGGCCCACAAAGCCTAAAATATTTTCTATCTGGCCCTTTAAGAAAAAGGTTGCCAATCTCTAGTGCAGAAAGATCCTTGCTAATTTCATGAGCTACTGTGATTGTTCTACTGAATATTTTTCCATGGAAAAAAGCACTTCTATCTTTGGATTCAGTAGACTCGGTAGCTAGCTCTTTTGAGTATAACAAGGAATTTGAACTCAATATCTCAATATCTTTCAGACCTATAGTTCTATGACCAGTCATACCCAGTATATACCATTTCTCCACAGAAAATACACAGCATTTAACAGTAAAGAAAATAACCACTTGTGAATACTTCTTTTAAGGAATAGTATGTTTACCAATTTTGCTTTTTTAAGGTACAAATGCCTATAAAACCTGGACAACAAGACTGTTACTTTTACTTTATACAGTGATGAACCTGACTGGCATACCATGAACCTGACTCTTGTTTTATGAATCTCGTTCTTGTAACAGATATCAGTTCATTTAAGTTATCTACACCTTCTAGCATGTTTTTTTCCAAACCAAAATTCAGAATATACAATTTGACAAAGGTGTTCTTTTTTCTTTCAAGTCCCCTTCCATATGTGAGAAGTAATCAGAACTCTATGGCATATAATATATTGGAAATTCTAGAGCGAGGTTGTTTCAGGGGGAACAGTAGAGAGGAATGTGTAAAATTTAGATGCTCAAAAAACTAGAATATAGCATCAGTGAAAGTTGGTCCTTGTGGACACCAAGCAAAGAACTGTGGTCCTATTAACACGAGGCTTCATCCAATGGAGCCACCTGGCCCAGTCCCAAATCAACACTGTGTCCAAACCTGGGGATGCTTAATCAATGTAAATTTCAAATCGAGTGAATGGTTTGCTAAAGCCACCCAGAAAATCAGATGCCACACTGAAATAAGGTCAAGACTACTGCAGTCTCAGTCTGACATTCCTCGAAAGCCATAAACACACATAGAATTGTTAACAGTTAAATTTCCCCTTGGATAAATCCTATTCAGTTTCTTTGCCTTTCACCTCCTGATCTGTAGTTCCTATTTCTAGGAAACCTGTTTCTGAAATTCTCCTGTATGATGAATTGCATTCCCTGAGTTTGTAACCCTGCAAAAGAGGCGAAGCATATTAAACATATGAATCAAATACTCCTTTCTGTCAAGAGACAGAAAAAACACACCTTTATGTTTATTTACATTTGCAAGTAATAGGTCTCAATCTGTGCATGCCTGGATTCATATTTTATTGAAATATGCTGCATTGACTCCCAGTCTGAGATGCACATTTTGAACACTCACTGGAATCTGTGGGCTTTGCTAGACTCTCAGGAATTCATGTTCAGAAAATATCAGGAAAATTGCACGGTGATAGAATTTGAAGTAATGAAGTAGTGTGAGTTGTAGATGCATTTCAAGGCAGATGGTGACACAAAGCAGAGTTTGATTTTTACATATCTGACTCTGCAAGTTTTAGAAATTGTCTCCTTCTCAGGCAAATTCAAGAATTCATGCATACCTATGATGGTTCATGAGTGTAGAGTTTAAGGATAAATGTAGCTACTTTCTAGAAACGGCAGGGACTACATCTTTCATCCCTATAAAATTCAAATTCCTTCATTTGGTATTTGATACGTTCCAATGACAGGTTCCTAACTACTTCTTACTAACTACTTTTACCCACATTTTATTTACCCACTAGCAATACCAGTTGCTGACAGGTTCATCTCCAATGATCTCTTTCATACCTATGTCTTCAATCACATAGTTTCCCCTGCCTAGAGGTTTCCCACTCTTCTCTTTGAGTGGCTAAGTCTTCCTCTTTCTTTAGTATTCAATTTAGGGATTCTTCTCTCCAACTAGCCTCTCTGTTCTCAATGGAAAGGCCAAGCCCTCTGAGATCTCATGTCCCTCTCTGCTTTGATCTCTTGACAGGATTATTTTGTTTATATACATAGGTTCCAATCTGATTACAAAATACAAAAAGAGGTCTGTGTTGTATTTATCCCCAAATCCCTTTGCTTTGCACATACAAGATGCTCAATAATATTTGTGAGACAGAGCTCCCACTGCTTATAGCAGACTGTTAGAAAGCAGGACTCCTGATTCAGTGAAGAGAATGGTAAGCAGTATGATACAGAGTAAAAAGTTTAGAGGCAATGAGGGGGCAGGCAGGAATAGAAGAAAGGAATGGTCATGAGATTGTATATCAGAAAAGTCACTTTTCTATAAAGAGGTTCTCCCTGAAATATAGGAAAAAATAGCCTTGAAAATAGGGCCTGGAAGCTCCAAATAGGCTCCTCAATGGAGCATGTCATAGTCATTCCTGTATTTATTCCACAAGACACATTGCTTGCCTCATTTAAAAATATCATCAATCTTTCCCACTGTTCATCCAATTTCAAGGCCCGACTTAAGTTATATCGCCTCCTGAAACCCTCCCACCCCCCAACATTTCTCTGATACCCCCAGATCTAATCTTTTTGTTTGTTTGCTTCCAATGCTTTTTGCATAATTTTTGCATTTTATTTCACACTGAATTGATAACCAGTTACTTGAGTGTGCAAGTCCTCTCTCAGCTATAATATTATAAACTTAAGCAGAGATGGGTATTTTCATACTCTCTTTGTATTCTCTGTGATGCAAGGCAAAACGCAGGGCACACGTAACTGATCTCATTAAAGTCAAAGAAATAAAAAAAAAAGAACCTAAGGAAGATGAGATGTGAGCGACTTGCTTCAGAGAAGATTTTGAAGGGAACATCTCATACCCTAAAGATTTATCTGATTCTTTGAGCTACACACCACTGGCTGAAAAGGCAGTGAGGATTTTATTACCAAAGAATAAAGCTGTATGCTTACTTTAAGACTGCTCATTACCTCCCCGCTTTGCCTAATTACATCTTGGAGATGGAGTCTTTAAGTGGTACCCAGATGTTGTAGAGATTTGATGTGTTCATTTTACTTGGCTCCCTTGTGGTATCCTGGACATAAAGAAAGACAACCTTACCTTTTCAGGTAGGGGCCAAGTTACAAGTTCTGACCAGTGGGCCCTGAGCAGAGGTGATGGATGCCACTTCCAGCTCAAAGTGGTCATCTCTTTCCCCGGCACAGAGGCCATGCAGTTCCTGTGTTGAGGTGGCAGCATCACAAGGTCCTGGAGCCTCTGTTAGCATAAATCTGTAAGTACTTGGAGCAAGGTTCCTGCTCATTCAGATCACACACATTGTCTTTGTTGTGTTAATCTACTAAGATTTTGGTGTTTGTTACTGCAGCATAACCTCATTCTGACAAACATAGCAAAAATTGCTTTTTACTTTTTCAAAAAATCTTCAAAATTTATCGATTCCTTCAAAGGTCTAGTTCTTCCTTCATTACCACAATTCCCAGAAGTTTCAATGGAAAGGAAGGAAATCACAAACAATAGTTTCATCACAGCCTGGCCACAACGTTGCTTTTCAAACATTTCCACTGACCTCAGTTAATTCAGTATGTTTACTTAATTTGTTGTTCCCCATACTCTATTCCCATAATGCGTTCCAAAACTCCCATGGTTGGGCAAACAGATTACAGTATAAAGAGATAAACTACATATTCCCTCTTAAAAATCTGTATCAGATACAAAATATCTCAATTCTCTATCTGAATCTTACCTTCCATCAGGGCCAAACTCAAATCTTAACTGTTCTATGAATCTCTCCTTAACTGAATCCTAGTTAACAGTGATTTTATCTGCTGTGAAATATTTAGGCATCCATCATATATACCCACGTACATCTTGCCATCTTACAATGTGCTTCTCCTCAACTAAATTATCAAATCATTGAAGATAGTATATATGCATGTGTATTTCTTTTACTCATAGACTACTAAATAATAGCTATTGTTTCAGATCGCCTACTTTGTTCCAGACACTGTATTTGGTCTTTAAAGGCATCATTCTTCTTATCCTTACATAATCCAAAAGGGCAAGTATTATGTTTTATTTTTTTATGGACTAGACAATTGGATCTGAGAGTGTAAGCAATTTATTCCATGCTACACAGCGAGTAAACGGTAGAACTATGTGGTAGCAATTGCTTTGTGTTCACCAAAATGCATCTGCTCTTCCTCTAGGGCACACAGCTGGGTATTATGTTTTCCAGCTTGCCTTGAAGATATAAGTGGCCATTTCTCCAAGTTCTAGAAAATACATCATGGGTTACTTGCAGGCTTAGCTGATCAAACCTATCCATACAATACTCTTTTTTTTTTTCCCTCTCTCATTCCACTGGATAGTGACAACTTGAAAAGTTCTGTATTCTTGAAAGTTCTGTGTTAAAGTGGCAGGGTCTCTCAGAGTCCCTGCATTCAGTGACTACATGAAAGATACTCCCACCTCATCCACTGCCGAGTGGAATTTATACCATCAAGACATGCACTTCCATTGTTTTGTCACCAACATTCGGGGGCTTTTTTTTTTTCTTGCCATAACATTTAGCCTATACTCAGCAATACAAGCTAGGATGACAACTTTGATCTGTAAGACCTTAAATGCCTTTCCACCATATACATCCAGATATTTTAAATGCTGTTTCATTAAAAATGCATTGATTTACTGATGAAATGTTTTCTGATGAAAAGAAATGTTTACTGATGAAAAGAAACAAGCTATGTAGAAATTTAAATACCTTAGCTAATTTCATAGATTTCAAGTTTCCAAAGTGTGAAAGCTTCCCCAACTCTCTCACAAAATTAAAAAAAAAAATCACAACAACTTCACATGGTAAAAAAATATGCCTTAATATGGTTCACTTATCAACCACTTTCTAGTTTTACCTGTTTATATCAATTCTTACTGAAGAGATTCCATTGTTATTCACTTCTAAGGTCAGATAATTTATGTGTCACTTGGAAATGACTGTCAGATTTCAAGTGATGATATAAGAGGAAATGACATTCATGTTTCACATCCAATGTGAATGCATCTGGACTCCATGGCAAGCAAATGAGTCCCAAGTGAGAAACAGTAGATACATTTAAAAAATTTGCCATCAGTGAATGAGAGATTTATCAAATGATGTCACACGATTCAATCACTAAGGACAGACATTTATATTTCCATTATAGGCATTACTGCACAAACATCCAGTTTTCTTCAGATGATGGTGCTTTCTTACCCTTCTGAAGCTGGAAATTTCTCTGACTTAGTTTGGCCATGGATCAAATCTGGGTTCACACATTAAATTCCCTATTCTCAACCCTTGAGCACTACTTTTCCCCTGCCATAAAGATTATGGAAGTCCATGTTAAAAACAAGATGTCATAAGATCAAAGCAGTCTGGAATGCATTGGACATTCCAGTTGCTCTGAGGGACAGATGCCATGAAGAGATTCACGGGATCAAAGCAGACACTGCATGAGTAAGAAATAAAGTTTCATAGTATTAAGACATTGATATAGATGTCCAAACATGTAAAACAATAGTTGAAGTCCTAAACATTTAGCTCATTTTCTAGAGGATGAATTGATAGTTACCTTCCTTTCCAACCATTTATAAATATAAAATATACATATCTAGAAATAAATATACACACACACATATACATATAAATGTATATACATATAATTAACTTTAAAACTGCCAAAGAAGTTGATGAGAATGTTACACTGATTTGACTACTTAGGGGTTTCTAATACTGTTCTGAAAAATCAAGTGATAGAAATAAAATTTGTAGAAGACATTCACAATAAGCAATATTGAAATATTTCCTGGAATCCTTTAATTAGGTGAAACATTGAATTCTGTATAATATTAAAATATAAGCAATCTGAATAACATAAGCTACAACATTTTGTTCAGTTCTCTAACTGATAGCATCACAAGCGTCTAGCCCAACCATAACCCATGTCAAGTTGCATAAGACTGTCGATTGGGTTTCAGAAGGAAGCAACTGTGGATTGAGTGCTGAATTAAAATGTAACTATTTCTGTTGTCCTTAATCAGTGATGTCCTTAAGTAACAGTCACTTTCTGATATGCCAGATCTAGTCCAGTCATGAAGTGTACCCCAGTAAAAGAACTATAGTAGGGATAGAAGTATCACCTATTGCAATCAGAAAAGATGAGTTCCATTCTCTATTTAGTATTTAAATCAGAACACCAATATATAACTGAATGCTACTGTCCATGTATAATTGTACATTTGCCACATTCTTTGTTCCTTATTTCATAGTGAGCAGGACTTCTGGTTAGACTATATTTCCTGGAGTTCTAATTTCTCCTATAGTGCCACATCTTTTTATGCCACTTCCTGCTGCAATAATGTCAGAAGAAATGGCAAGTTGATCTTAGTGACTGTAGATGCAGTCGGGAAAGCCTAACAAGTCGAATGCAATAGCTTATTAGTTGTAATTGCTGTCTCTTTCCTGGTTTAGTTGTACCACTTTAAAAGAAATGACATGTAACAATAGTAGAATCACTTCTACTGCCTCTTGCAAACTTGTCACTAAGCCTATTTTTCTTCTGAAATATTAGAAATATTATATTAAGAAAAGTAATTTTTTTCATCCTAGAGTTTAATTGTTTATAATATGCCTTCACATGCATTTTCATGCTTATGTTCTCAAACAAACCTAATAAAGTAACTTTGATTATTTTCCTTCATTTTGCAGGTAAGGGAAGGAGTCTCAGAGATGTTATACCACAAGTCAGTAACCATGATACTGCTATTAAATAAGAGATTAATGGCTCAAATTCAATTTTTCAATTCTAGAACCTCAGCTCCTTACAATAAACCACACTGCCTAAAAACAGGTAGTGTGTATTAAATACATGTCAGGAAACATTTATTAAGTGCTCACTTCAGACTAATCCCTCTTTTTTTTTTGTTTTGAATTTCTGTTTGTTTTTTTTTCTTTTGGTCATGCCTCACAGCTTGTGGGATCTTAGTTCCCCAACTAGGGATCAAACCAGGCCCTTGGCAGTGAGAGCTTGGAGTCCTAAACACTGGACCAACAGGGAATTCTCCAGAGTAATCCCTTTGAGGTATACAAACAGAGAACACTAACCTCTGCTCTTGAAAAGTATATAATGTAATTGAAGAGACAGTTAACACCACAGTCATGTAGAGCAAATTACAAGTATAATAGGACTGCATGAAATGTAACAATGCAAAGCAATAGCAAAGTAATAAAATGAGCAATGCTGGTGAATGGCTACCCAATCCATCCCCCATGCCCTTTTTTTTCGCCTCTCACTATGAAAACAGGAGAGCGAGGGCTTCACTTTCAAGCTTCCCTTGCAGCTAGACAGAGTCATATAATATGTGATTCTGGTCAGTGAGATGTAAGTGGAACTCTGGGGAGGGGGGATTTCTGGTAAAACCTTTTCCTTCCTGATACAAAGGGCCAGACACAGATGGTACAACCCTCATCTATTCTCTGTTCATTGGACTCTGAACTCAGAAATAATAGGAAGCTGCAACTGTCACTTTCAAACATGAAGGAAAGACAGGCCATTGCTTAAATAATTACAGTATCTTCATTCCTCCTGACTTCTTACTGAGTGGGAAGAAACAGCCACTTATTGATTAAGCTGTTGCTTTCTCTTATAGCTGAATAAACCAGTAACTGATACACATAAAAGCCATCAGAGGTTCAGCTCATCCCTCTTCTGTGGGAAGATTATTGATTAGCTGATCATCAGAGATGGGACTGGCTGGTTGGGATAACGAAGTTGATGAGGAAGAAGACATTTGGTTGGGTTGATGAGATGAAACAAGATTACTGAAATCCTCAAATGCCAGGATAAGGCTTTTAGTTCTTGAACAACAGAGTTACATGAAGAAAATACATTAAAAAAATTAATCTAGCAGTGGTGAGTGAGAAGAACTGCTGAGCTAATTAATTAACTAAGAACTTTTCTACTTATCATCTTGGATGCCACCATTTTTTACCTTGCACACATTTCCAAGCACTACCATAAGCCCAACAATTATTGACAATGAAAAATAAGCCCTGATATAAATTATGGTCCAAGTTGAAAATTTCAGAAGAAAATACAGTTATGAACTTCTTAGTAAATATACACAAAATGAAAGGTAAAAATGAAGAATAGGGCAATTTGCATAAATTAAATAGGGAAACACTTATGTTCTTTTCTGTAAAATACTCTAGCAGAAGTTCGCTTCTATCTTTTTCAGGTTTTACTCTTCATTGAATTGAAAAAAAAATTATCTCATAAGGCCCAATATTTGTGGTATTGCTTGCTTCTGTTCTTTTTTCTCTCATTATTTAACTTCAGATTTTTTTTTTGCAGTTTGTTTTTGTGATGTATGCCATTCTTTATCAATTTATGATTTAAGTTAAGAGAACACATGGTCTCTGTGTGTGTGTGTTAACTTCACTGTATTTTCTGGTTTTCCCAAAGGTTTTGGTGGTTGTGACAAAAATAACATGGAAAAGCAACTTTTTTAAGTAAAACTATCTTTTATTTTGCATTTTTCTCTCTATGCTTTTTATGAAATCTATATTCAAGTTTTCCCATCTCAATAGTTTTCCTATCATCTTTTCCTTTACTATTTTTCCAAATGCTATGTCTACAGCAATTAGTTTTGGGAGGGATTTAGAGATTACATACTCCTGCTTCTTGATCTAATGGATAAGAAAGCAGAGGCCCAAAACTAGATAAATGAGTGGCCCGAGGTCCCAATTCTAGTCAGCTGGAGCTGACACTAGAACCACTGCATCATAAATGTTCTTTCCAGTTAGATAGTCATCTTAAATGTTAGCACTGCTTTAGTTTAACTTCAGAAACGTTATTTTAAATATGGTAGTCCTAGTCTCTGTATTAGACCCTGGATATTGCACTTTAAAGGTTTCTCTCAGGTTATTTTGAAGCAGTGATCTGCAGGCTACATGTTGAAAAGAACTGAACTTTGACTCATCTAAAAACATCCATTAGGTAATCTCTTCTTGTCAACAGAAATGTATGACTTTTGGTATCTACTACTGATCAATAGGTAGGAAAAACTTATCTATCCTCTATAATATGTACTATGTCAGGCAGCAATATTTCCAGCTTTACATAATATTTCAAGTTAACTTTGACAACAAGCTATACCCCTTAATTATGCTAAACAAGCCTTAACATACAGATGTTAGGCATGTGGAAGGGAGGTACTCTCTGTCAGGTGCTGACAGTCAAATTAAACCAAATCATGATAAATAGTGGATAAAAAATAAGTCACTTGTGTTAAATCTTGTTTGTTAAAGCCTTTTTAACTGCAGAAAAAAGTTACATCTCTTTATATGTTTGCACTGTATTTCCTTAGAGTACTAATATGAAAAGAAGGTAACTCATTTGTGAAAATACATTATTTTAATAATGGCATATACTTAGAGTTTCACTGGTAGTATTACACACACAACGTATTTAATTTACGATATTCTTTGCAGGTAGAATGTGTGTTTTGTACCAGGTGTCACTGATTTCTTTAAGGAAGTGACTCAAATTGTCAGCATAATGTTGAAGGGGGAAAATGATCACTTAAAAAGATTTTGTATAATTGAACCCTATTTCTACTGTCAAAAATTATACTTTGCTATTATGGAGAAGCAGACATAGACGCTTGGGAACATTAACAATAGTTAAGAATACAGTAGAATACCAAGTGTGATTAACAATATAAGCTGCAGAGAAATACACATTGGCAAAAATGTCCAATCCTCTGAACAAACCAAGGCTTCTACCATACCTACAAAAGCCTTTGGGTAATTGACAAAACTTTCAGAAAATTATCACATATTCACGTCAACACTGTATCCATCAGTAAGTAGACATCCCCTTAGGGTCACAAATATGAGAATATTTTAATTTTAAATTCCTTGCAAGTTTGTAATGATGAGTATTCATCCAAAGTAAGTGAAATTCATCAAGAGCAACTGTGTGGCACACGGGAGAAGTGATAAAGCCATTACTTTATTATAAGAGAAACTAGAAAGAGTGTGGAAGTTTCAGAGAAACATGTTCATTGGGTATTTCAGGACACATTTATCTGACTGTGGAGTATAGAGATTTTAGAGTTAATTTTGCATATGATGTAAGCAAACTATGAACCAGAACAATATATACAAATTGTGGTAATTCAGAAGTGCAAACACATCGAAGAACAAAAATATGTATGTCACAGAAATCCTATAAGTTTTAAAATGACAATTGAAAATAGTGCTGCAACGAACACTCAGGTGCATGTATCTTTTTGAATTATGATTTTCTATGGGCAAATATGCCCAGTAGTGGGATTGCACTATTTACAATAGCCAGGTCATTGAAGCAACCTAATGTCCATCGACAGATGAATGGATAAAGAAGTGGTATATCTATACAATGGAATATTACTCAGCCATTAAAAGGAATGAAATTGGGTCATTTGTAACATGTGGATGAACCTAGAGACTGTCATACAGATTGAAGTAAGTCAGAAAGAGAAAAACAAATATCGTATGTTAATGCATATATGTGGAATCTAGAAAAATGGTACAGATGAACCAGTTTGCAAGGCAGAAATAGAGACACAGATGTAGAGAACAAACACATGGAAACCAAAGGGGGAAATGACGGGGGTGGGATGAATTGGGAGATTAGGATTGACATATATACACTAATATGTACAAAATAGATAACTATTGAGAACCTGATGTATAGCACAGGGAATTCCACTTTGCTGTACCATATAAATTAACACATTGTAAAACAACTATACCACAATAAAAAAATAAAATAAAATAAAATGACAATTGATGGTATGAAGGAGCAGTTTATGTAAGCTTCCATGGTGTTTGGAGAAACTGTTAATACTAACTGAAAACCTCATAACTCACCAATACTTTAGGGAGGAAAAGGTCACATATATGTGGCATTAAAAGGATGGAAAAAGGTAAAGTGACAAACTCCCTCAATTTGCCACTAAAGGCTTCAGAACTAAAAGAAGTCAAAATACATAGAGGAAAACCGAATAAACGTGGATGACTGACAGTCAAAGAGAGCAAGCTAACAAGAGATTCGATGTTTACAATGGCAGCTATAAACACTTCTCCACAGAAAAAAGGAAGCTGTATACTACAAAGTTAGGTCAAAATTTTCAGATATATAAATGTCAGACATTTGTATTTATAATATGAAAGCAAATTAAATAATAATCACACATGTATGTGTTGGGGCCCAGGGTGGGCCACCCCAAATGCGCCTCAACGGCATATTGATGATTTTGAATTAGTTACTTAAGAAACAGCCAATGCAGGAGGAACACTCTGACCCTCCTTTTTGTATTCCTGAAAGCAGAAAATGAATCTCCCACATGAAACGTGTACTCCTAGCATCTGGAGGTAGAAGGGCACCCTTATTGCCAAAGACAGTGAATTGGGGGTTAAGAAGCCCATATAAACAAACCTTATGACTTCTTTACTTTACTACCTAAGCCCAAATTCTGTTTAGATCTTCGCTAATTAGGCACCCAAAACCTAAGGGACTTTTTTTCTTGCCAATTCCTTACAGATGTACTGTTTCTTTGTCTAAAATGCTTTGACCACCCATTTCTACTAGACCTCTGTGTGAGCGAATTAAAATGTTTCTTTTTCATTTGCTAAGTTGTTTTGTGTTCAGCCATAAGAATTTAAGAAGGATAAAGGGGGAAATTTCCTCTTCTCCAAAACATGATAAAAGATTTATGTACTGGGTTGGCCAAAAAGTTTGTTTGGGTTTTTCCGTGACACCTTATGGAAAAATCCAAATGAACTTTTTGGCCAACCCAATAGGTATGCAAACGAGCATGCAATAATATAGAGAGGATTTCCCTGGTAGTGCAGTGATTAAGAATCTGCCTGCCAATGCAGGGGACACAGGTTTGATCCCTGGTCTGGGAACATCCCACATGTCACATAGCAACTAAGCCCATGCGCCACAACTATTGAGCCTGCACTCTAGAGCTCACGAGCCACAACTACTGAAGCCAGAGTGCCTAGAGCCCATGCTCCACAACAAGAAAAGCCACCTCAATGAGAAGCCTGCACACCACAACGAAGAGTAGCCCCCACTCACCACAACTAGAGAAAGCCTGCCCATAGCAGCGAAGACCTAATGCAGCCAAAAATAAATAAATTTAAAAATGAAAAAGCAAACAAAAAACAATAATATAGAGAAAGTAATAGATAGTTTCTTTTAAAAGTTACTAAATTAATACAGCTAGGTAAGATTTTCCTCCTTAGAAAACACAACTTAGTCAAATAACTCCATGAACTTATCATGACACATTTGGGCTTCCATTCTGAAATTTTACTCAGTTTATGGTACATATGAAAAACTTTCTTTCTGAAAGTATTATGCCACCTTAATTTTAACCAAAATAAGATCTCCTGTTTCATAATCCTGGCACTGTGTAATGTGTGGTTATATCCCAAAATCAATGTACCCACTAGGGGAAGGAATTTTTAACACACTGAAGTTCAAAAATATTTACAAGCTAAAGAGAAACTAAAAAGCAAGTCACCCAGTTAAAAAAAAATTACCATAATCTTTTTCCATAAAAAATTACAAAGCTTTGTTGAAGGTAAAGTGTCTATAATGACCTACATGGGAAAATAATCTACAAAAGAGTGAGAATATGCATAACTGATTCACTTTGCTGTACAGCAGAAACTAACATAACATTGTAAATCAACTATACTGAATAAATTAAAAAAATAATAATAAATTTAAAAAAAGAAAGTGAATAAAGAAGACCCAAGGAATGAAGTAATATATGTGATGGTCATTGATAAGACAATATTGTAAAGATATTTATTGTCTCCAAATTGACCTATTAATTCAAAACACCTCTATTAAAATATGATGAGTTTTTAGCAGCAACAGGATGAGGTACTTCTCATATGCGTATGAAAAATAAAAAGGTTAAAAAGGAAAACGCCTTTTTGGGGGAAAAAAAAAAAGAGTTTGAGCTATTTGCTCTCCCAAATATCAAGAAGCTATAATGATTTAGAAAGCATGGTAGTAGCAAATGATACGACAGATGCAAAAAAGAAAGTACCCAGAAACAAATTCACATGTACACACAAATTTGACAGAGGACAGAAGTACAAGTCTTAAACAGTGGGGAAACGATGGTCTCTTCAATAAATGGAGCTGGGAAAGTTGGTTATCAATATAGTGGTAAAAAAGCAAGTCAGATTCCAATTTCACCCCATATTCAAAACTCTACTCCAAGTGAAATTCTAAATGGGATGAACAAAATTCTGAAACTTCAGGGAAATGATGAACTATAAGAATATGACTTAATGACTGTAGGAAAGAAAAGAATTTCATAAACAAGAAAAGAAAAGCAAAAGTCATGAAAAAAGGGTGAGAACTATAACTGTGTTAAATTATTCAAAAGCTGGGTTTTAAGTACCATAAAAATATAATAGTACGATGACCAGAGAAAATAGGGAGAAAGAGAGCAATTATTGAGGACAGGGACAGCAATGCATAACACAAAGGCCAAGTGTAACTGCTGCTAATTTTCATATGGCCTGTGGAGCTCAGATGTTGTTTGTATTTTTAAATATATGAAAAAAATCAAAAGAGGAATAGTATTTCTTGACACGTGAACATGTGTGAAATTCAAATGTGGATTATTGGAATAGAGCCAGCCTTATTCACTTCCACATTGTCTATGGTGGTTTTCACGTTACAGCAGCAAAGTTGCACAGTTATGATAGAGTCCATACGGCCACAAAGCTCAAAATATTTCCTGGCTGGCCCTTCCCTGAAAAAGTTTGCTGATCAGAAAGCACTGCACTGCAGTAGCATGCATACTACTCACACCATCCTATGGTCACTACCCTTCCTAACACACTCACTCTAGTCTTTCTTCCAATGCACCGATCACACTGCCATGAAAGTGATCCGTCCAAATACAAAACTCATAGTCAAATTTGCATCTGACTATGAAATTCCATATTCAAATGGCCACACTGAGTACACATCACAGGGGGATAGAGTCTGAGCTCCACAACACACACGAGAGGCCCGAAGCTGACTCCCCAGGCTTATTTGTGGCCACTACTCACTGCCCACCACTCATTCTACAGTTCATATTATCAGCTGTTTATAGTTTTGCATTCACAACTTAAGCCTGAGCCACCATGCATTCCTGGGCCTCCACACAATTTTTAGACTTCATCTTCTGCTGGGAATTCCTTCCCCATCATACTTACCTACCAAACTCATTCCTTTTTCAAGACTCAGCTGACACCTCATTTCCATCAGGAAGCCCTGCTGGGGTGCTTGAATGGAACTATGTCGCCTTCTGACTGCTTCCTTAGACCTCTTGCATGCCTTTTATTTTCACTTGGCCTCAGCATTTAGCATAATGCTCAGCACATATTAAAGAGCAAAAATGAGTACACCCAAACTAAATGTTACTGATTTTGCTTCCACCCCCCGCCCCACAAATGTACAGCTGTAAGTAAGCTCGGAGAAGTTAAATGTCTTGCTTAAGGGCTACAAGAGCAAATGAAAGTGACTGAGCAGGCATATAAGCCCAGCTTTTATCAAATCCAGAATTTTCACTGACTCCATAATGTGTGCATTTGCCAATGTCATGTTGCCTAACATGTAGCTAATAAGGCTGCTTAGGTACAGATGCCAAAAGCCAGGAAAAAAATATTATAAAAAAGAATGAGGAGACGGAGGAAACAGATTGATGAATGGAAGGACATCCAAGTGGTCCAGTGCTACTAGAAATCAAACAAGTTCAGGGACTCTGAAATTTCTTCACTGCCCCTCAGCTTGGCAAAGATGCTCACAATCATGAAACAGAGAAGAGAATATTGAGAAAGACTAGATCTAGCATTTTGCTCAGTGTCCCACTTTAAAGCATTAATGATAAGAGCCTTTGAGATCCCGTGAACTACTTCCAAAGGATCGATTCTTCCATTTGCTGCCAATGTGCAGAGGAGAAGAGGGTACATCGGTTCCGAAGTTCCTGATTTGATCTTTGCCCTTCTAAAGATTTTGGTATTTCACCAGCTAATCTTCTTAGTACCCTAAGCCAAGGGTTTGGTCTCTAATAATTCCTTTTCTTCCCTTTCAATTCCAGACCAGTTTTGGCAGCTAAAAGGAAGACTGAATAGGAAAAAAAAAAAATGCTTAAAGCACCTAATTGGTGTGATCACATATTTCTACTTTGTGAAGAGCAGGAGAAGCAATATTGACCCATCACTGCTGGTTGACAGTGAAATGTCAAGACAGGGCTGCAACAATATTCTCCTTAATGAAGCAATGCTGAATACCAAGTCGAGCAGGCTAGTGGAAATCAAGTGAGAATGAGAAAGTATAAACACTTCTGATTAACAGCCAATGGCACCAGCTGGAACAGGCAGAATAACACAGAGGGGTCAGCTCCAGTGCTGACGGGTTTGGCAAGGCAACCTTGTTAGCAGCAAGATGAAACTTCATTTGCTCACAGTTTCATAGGCTGTTTCAAAGACGCCTCCTGCAAATTGACTTTAGGAGATGGAACTGCATTGAGCTTGACTTTTCTGGCAACAATAGAAAGAATTTCTCCAAGTCTTTCTTAGTGTTTGTGGAGATTCAGATTCAAAAGGAGAGCATGTGGTGAAACAGAACAGGAAAAAAAAATATCACAAAGCCCCTATGAAAAGGAAGACTTACTTTTTTATAAATAAGTGGCTGAATGTCCTCGGTTAAATGTTCAACTAAATATCTGAGCAAGGAAAATGAAACTCAGGAGAAAACAAACGTGGAAACTCCTGAGTGTTTCATGGCATTTAGATTTAAGTAGGGAAAGAGTGTTGAGCTCCAAAAAAAGTAGTTATGAAGGAGGAATTTGGTACTAACTGTTAAAAATTCAAGGATTTCAACCCTGCATATGTACAGAGAGCAACTGCATTGCAGTACAGAACAGTTGGAAGAGTATTAGGATTTGTTCTCATTCTGTTATTAAGAATAGAACTAGTTACATCTATTCTCTGTCTCTCTGGCAGGTCATTTCATTACTTCGGTTTTCAATTTTTCAACTGTAAAAAGAGTAAGTTCAATCACTGGTTCCAAGTGTCTGTAAGAATCACGTGGGGAAGTAATTAAAACACAGACTATCTGGTCCCACCCCCAAAACTCCTGATGTAGTAGGTCTGGGGTGAGACCCTAAAATTTGCATTTCTGGCAAGCTTCTAGTAATACCCATGCTGCTGGCCTGGGGATCAGATTTTGAGAATTATCAGATTAAATAATGTCTAAGGTCTCTACACATTCAATGTGCTCTAAGAACATTGTTGAATTCACTAGAGAGCTGATGTAACGTAGACCATCATTTGAAATAGCAACACACAGCTTGGTTTACTTGAGCACATTACATTTGAAATATATTTCCTGGGTGAATGTGTGTGTAATCCAGTAGCAGAATGTAACTTCTGTCACTTGGAAATTCTTATGGGTAGAAAACTTTCCTAGAAAGAAGGTCACTATTAGGTGAACACTATAAATAAATGAAGTGAACAGAAGACTGTTACCTTCTAGATCTATTCTCCAAAGAAGGTAAGTGCTGAGTAATCCAAATTGAAGCCAATGGTTATAAAACATCCACCATTCCATAAAAGCTCTAGTCTGTACAGGTTATAACCTTTTAAAAGTGTCTGAATGTGGATCAAAATGCTGGTATTAAATCTACTGCTTTTAAAAGAAGCATCCCAAAGAAGAATGAAAAGGAAAAACATTTCTTGAATGAGATTTCTTATGGCTGAAGTGTGGAACTCAAAAACTCTGATCCTGCAACTACCACTTGGGTCCTACACCCTTGCTTGCTCTTGCTAACAGATTTACGTGTATGTAAAACTTAGCGTTTTCAGAGATCCACCCCAGAAATGTAAACCTCCACAAGTGAGTGGATTGAAAAATGACCTCATACGTAGTGAAGTAAGTCAGAAAGAGAAGGACAAATATTGTATGCTAACTCACATATACGGAATCTAAAAATGGTACTGATGAACTCAGTGACAAGAACAAGGAAGCAGATACAGAGAATGGACTGGAGAACTCGAGGTATGGGAGGGGGCGGGGGGTGAAGGGGAAACTGAGACGAAGCGAGAGAGTAGCACAGACATATATATACTACCAACTGTAAAATAGTCAGTGGGAAGTTGTTGTATAACAAAGGGAGCCCAACTCGAGGATGGAAGATGCCTTACAGGACTGGGGCAGGGAGGGTGGGGGGGACTCGAGGAGGGGGCGTCAAGGAAGGGAGGGAATACGGGGATATGTGTATAAAAACAGTTGATTGAACCTGGTGTACCCCCAAAAAAAAATAAAAAAAAAATAAAAAAAAATAAAAAAAAATAAAAAAGAAAAATGACCTCATATCAATTGAGACAATTAATAAAATGTGATTGTAGGTAGTTATAATGCAAATACTGTTAAAAAAAAAAAACAGTGCTAGGTAATGATGGGGGGGGTGAATGAAGTGGGGACTTTTATTCGAGGTGGCTGAGTCTTAAAGTAAAGAATGTTAAATGGACAGTGGGCATTTTGGACAAAGGAGAAACACGTTACTTAGAGCAGCAGGGATAAAAAATGTGTCTAGATAATAAGTTCAGTTAGGAAAACCAAATTTAATATCCTAAATAGGAAAAACTAATTTGGTCTGAAAATTTTAACATACATTTTAGGGAAACTGTTCTAATGAAGATCAAGGTGTGAGCCACCTAAACTAAGACAAAGTTTTAGCACCCACTGACAAAGCAACTGTTCATTTCCAGGGACCATCAGAAATTTCAAGCGCTAGTTCAACTGAGAACTAAGGGATTTCTAAGGAATTCAGTTCAGTTATGGGAGGTCCTGGTATCCTTTAGAGATGGATAAAGAAGTTCTGAAAAGAGATGATTCTCTTCTAAGCAAAGACTTGTTAGTCAATAACATGTGACCTGTGTGCTTGGGCATTTTTATATTTTAATTTACCCATCCTTCCAGGGGATGCACCATGCCTTGATGTGATGCAGGAGACACTGGCAGGATAACACAGCACAAGAATTAATATCAGGTTATATGTGTATGTGCTCCCTTTTAAATTGTTAATGTTATGTTTAATTATGGTTTTAAAATAATGTAAAGCAAAAAAGAAGCAAAAGATCAAAGTGTCAGCGATTCATAGATAACACATAAAACTACACATTTCCAGTTTAAAAGGCAGTTTCTTTTTCTTTTTTATAATGGTAAAATTTTTTTTCCTAGTATTATTTTTTTTTATCTCTTTATTGGAGTATAATTGCTTTACACTGGTGTGCCAGTTTTTGCTGTACAACAAAGTGAATCAGCTGTTTATACCTATATCTTCATATCCCCTCCCTCCTGCGACTCCCTCCCAACCTCCCTATCCCAGCCCTCTAAGCCATCAGCCATCATCGAGTTGATCTCCCTGTGTTATGCAGCAGCTTCCCATTGCTGATTTTTTTTTCTTCAGAAGTTGCAGTGAACCAAAGAGATCAACTGAGCCCAGAGGAACAGTTGCTGGTGAAGTGTGCTGTAGTCATTGGTCACTCCTTCCACATAGATCTGCTGGAGCACCTCCTAAAAAGGCAGTTTCTTGATAAAAGACTTCAATTTAAAGTCTTGACTTTAATGATCTATGTTCTGGGCACCAGTGGGAGTCACCTGCTGAAGGAGTTTGGGGTAGGGAAGGATGCAGCCTGCACCATGTGAACAATCGATTTGTTTACTTCACAAAATTCTGACTTGGGTCTTTTCAAAACCTGGCTGGACACTGGCTTTTGAAAAGCTCAATAAGTGGGAGAGTGGATGTCTGAGAAGAAGCTTAGGCCAAATTCTCAGCTTCAAGGATGTTTTGGATAAGACACTAGAGGGAATGAGAAAATATTTTCCACAAGATAATTTAAATACATAAAACACAGTTGTAGACCCAGCCATGAACCTATGATTAAATAAGCCTCTTTGAGGATTCTGGTGAAGGGGTAAACCTAGATATGATAATACTTTCCTTAATCTGAATACAGCCTTGATGGTAGAAATAAAATGTGTCCTTTAATATGTTATTAAATGATTCAAAGAACAAACATGTAAAGACACTGCCTTCTTCTTATTTCCATGTCCTTGTTTCTATCAAGGAACCCAGTGGTGAGGTTTTAACTCTAGTTCCTTTGACTGCTCTGCCCGAGCCACTGACAAAGTCAATGTTTTCGCAGTTTGGCTGGGAGAAGGGGGTCAGCGGAGTGAACTTTTGTATGAAGGATCCACTAGGAACCTAACTGGCGGCATCTGACTTCTATCACACAAATCCCCGAACAGCTCACCAGGTAATAAACATTTTTGTCCTTTTTGAGCTAGTTTTGACCAAAGACCTTAACGAAAAGAAGAGGAAACAGCCGAATAATTATATTAAATGAAACCCTAAGACTTCTGAAAGAGGCTTCCTACCTTCCTCTGGAACAAGCTCCTTCCACAGTGCCCTAGAGAACTATCGATCTGGTTATTTTTTTGTGATTACTGTTTCGATTCCAAATTCAAACTGAAAAGAGTAGTTGGGAAAGTCGGGGGCTCAATTCTTGTCTCATCTCAAACATGTGCCCTTTGTCACTGCAGATTAAAATAATGGCAAAGGTGAAAACACAGAAATAATGACTAAAGAATGTTTGTTTTTAAGCTCAGCAAGGAAATTAAAATGTATCTCCATTAATTTTCCCTCAACTCTTCCAATGACTACAGAGCTGCCTATGAGATGCTTAAGGATCTGAAAGGTGCAATTTGGCAATGGACAGTGAAGACCTTAAAGATGTGTACACACTTCAACCAAATGTATTTTCATGAATTTACTTTAAGGAATAAAATAGTCATGAAACCAGGACGACATGAATAATGAGGTCTTATGTTTAAAAGTGAAAACTGTGGAAACAGAGTTTCATAACTCTGTTTCCTGCAGCCAATAAGAATTATGTTGTGGGAATAATGTTCATAATACAAGTGAAAAAAGCAGTTTGGATTATTATTATTTTATTTTATTTTGTTTTAATTTATATTTAAAAGCCTGGAGGGTCATATTGAATACACCAAAATGTGAGTGGTATTTAAATATGCGTGGTAGTTAAATTGATAATTTTATCCTTTTGAAATAAAATGTATTTTATTTTCCTATAATGAGCATGCATTATTTCTTTTAATTATAAAAACCTCAAAGATGTACAGAATGTGATTCTTAAGTCACAGAAGCTTAGTACTAAGTGGGGTTGGTTTCTTGACAGAATCTTTTTTTTTTAAATTACATCCAATTTGAAGCAATGGTAGGAATTTTCCACAAATAAAAAAAATAAAATTTCTTTTAGAAGTTTAGCTAAGACATCAACATTTTGATAATATAACTGCAGAATATTTTTAATGCTGGCTGAATTGGGTTCCCTATTGATTTTTAAAGAAACGGCCTAGTTGAAGACATTTATCTACTTGCAATCGACAGTGTATAATCCATTACTCTAATAGCTTAACCGTGTTTTAACTGGAAAAAGAGAAAAGCAACTCTTAGATTATAAACTCCTCTTTGGTTACCCAGAGCTGGTAAAGACTTATCTGTGTATCTTGTTTTGTAGAGCTTAATTAAGCACAAGTATTTATCAACTACTTACTCTGTGCTTAGCACAGATATCAGGGTTACGGCTGGGAACACCAGGAATCAGGGGGCTGGTAAAACCATAGGGGTTGGTGATGACCACATCCATTCTGATGGTCAGGGCCCATTCTGCGCCACTGCTTAAATGTTTCAAAAATCACAGCTGCAAAACGATTTCTACACATTCAACATTTGTGCCCTGCTTATAGAGACAGAGCTAGGATTCAGGAAACAAGCATCTTCTTGCCAACCCTAGGCTCCAGGAGTACAAAACTATGATTAGCTTGTTAAAGAAATACTATTCTCTCACATATTTTTCAACTTCCTTGGTACAGGAAAAGTGTTTATGTACTTTTTTCCACCCCCTCCAGTGTGTGACTTTTGGCTGAACCCTAAAGCATTTGATGATTTGCTTATTATAAAAGGAATTATGAACATCCATACTGCATAGCTTTGTCATTGGCCAGGCTAATGCTTCTGAGGTCCTGAGTTTTCCTTATACCCGACAGTGCTGACATATAGCTTGAATGAAAAAAATGAAAACAAATTAACTTTTATACAAAGTAAAATATATAATATACTATAATATATTATAACATATTTACGACAAGGCAGATCTGTAGATAATTTTGCACAAATAAACCCTGGAACAGAAGTCCACATTTTATTTTTCTTTTAAAGCATGGTCTTTATTTTCAGAGAATTATGCTATTTTATTATAGACAAAAACTGTTTTAAAAAGTGTTGAGTTTTTGCCAGAAACATACCTGCAAGGCCAGGGGCCAAATCACTAGATCATCAACAAGGAATGTGTCAAGGAATCTCTCTTTCCCACTTATAAACTATTATCAAATAATATTTACAAACTTTGAGTGGTATCTTAGAGCTTATTTCTGTTGGCTCTACCACAGTAGAATTATGTGAAGGCAACGAGCTTTAATTCCACATATAAGTCCCTGGTAAGTTCTCTGTTTTCCCAAAGATAGCTATTAATTAGTCAATAATTGCTTGAAGGCTCCAACTGATTGGCACTATAAACAGAAGAAGGCTTATATGGTCCTTTTATTTCTGAGTTGCATTTAAGATGAAGTAAAATGTTAGCAGCATGTTATTAGGCAGAATGGAGAAGGGGATTGTACAAAACCCACTAAAGAGGCATGAGTAAACACTGAGCTGGTGTGCCCCTCTCTGCTTTGCAGACTGGCAAGAAATAAATGAGAACTGTGAAGATGCAGCTTGAGAATATATCCAAATACTACACATGAACGGTCTTGCCAGAAAATATCCAAAGACTGCAGGGAAATTCAACACATAGCCCCAAAAGCTTAGACGGTTTTCATTCTTGGGAAGATTTATGTTATTTGTGTCACAGAATATGGCATTCATTGTGTAATAGTTAAAATAAATTTGTGACTTTTATTTCTGTACTCTATAACTCATCAATATGTAAGGAGAAGTGTTTGTAGCCCATATATGCTCTGGAGTGTCATTCTACATGTATTTGTAAGAAATTTTCCTATGTCTTGCTGTCTCATTGACCCCCAAGTTCTAATAGCCCTTCTACAAGTTGTTAAAGAAACTTTTTGAAGTTTCAGACAAATACGGTTCATCAGTCACAAATACTGGAATCATCCAGAGTAAACATCTACAATGCTTTCCAAAGTATTTTAAAGCTGGATTCTTTTAACTAAAACTAAAGGAGATATGTTATATTCCTTCTGTGGATATTCTCTTTCCAAAGTCAACCCAGTGTCCAAATTGCTGTTCTATTGATTTAAATTAACACAGGGGTGAGCCAAGAATAGTTTCACCTGATATCTTTCTTTCCTTCTTTCTTACTTTCTTTTTTTGATTTGTGGCTTTAAGTGTTTGTTATTAATAATGTTGGCCTTAGGCCACAAAACAGATAAATTTGTGAATAAAAAAATACATTTAATTTCTGATTCCATTCTTTTTTCTCCTGGTATTTCTTTTTTTTAAAAAAAAATTTATTTTGTGTTGGGTCTTCGTTGCTGCACACAGGCTTTCTCTAGTTGGGGAGAGCAGGGGCTACTCTTCATCGTGGTGCGCTGGCTTCTCATTGCAGCGGCTTCTCTTGTTGTGGAGCACGGGCTCTAGGCGCGTGCGCTTTAGTAATTGTGGCACACAGGCTCAACAGTTGTGGCTCATGGGCTCTAGAGCACAGGCTCAGTAGTTGGGGTGCACAGGCTTAGTTGCTCTGCGGCATGTGGGATCTTCCCGGACCAGGGCTCGAACCCGTGTCCCCTGCATTGGCAGGCAGGTTCTTAACCACTGAGCTACCTAGGAAGTCGCTCACCTGGTATTTCTTAACTAGTAAGTGACTCAGCAACTTGGATCTCTGATTAATAAAAGTAGTAGAGAAGATTATCTCTGAGCACCTTTGATATGGAACACTTTTGTGGTTTCTCACTGCCTTGAAGATAAAGACAAGGTTTGGAAAACACTAGAGTGTCATTATCAACATGGCAGAATAAGAATTTTCTTCCATCTTCCCCTCAAAGAAGACCAATTTCAACAATCACTCACAGATGAGAGTGCCTTTGAGGAGCTCTTGGAGTCCAGTGGAGAAGTTCCAGAATACCATTAGGGGGAAAAAAGTGGACACCTAAGCCTTTGTGTTTTGGTCCTTCTTTTATATATGTATATTCTTCCTGTCTGTAAGGGCATCTTTCCTCCCTAAAACTATCCTT
Organism: Hippopotamus amphibius kiboko; assembly: GCF_030028045.1. Lineage (NCBI taxonomy): Eukaryota > Metazoa > Chordata > Mammalia > Artiodactyla > Hippopotamidae > Hippopotamus > Hippopotamus amphibius. The sequence goes on along the minus strand of NC_080196.1, from coordinate 93,396,571 downwards.
GAGGTCTCAGCTTAAACAGTACCACCAGCAGGAATCTTTCCCCAACCCCCCGCAACAGTAAGAAGAAACCCTCTTAAATGTACCTTTCTTTCCAGTTATTAGCATCTTTTGTAACTATGCACTCAATTTAATTACTTGTTTTATATAAGTTTGCCCCACTAGATGGTAGGAAACATAAGAATAGACAGTATTTTGATTTCTGTTCACTAGCATAAGCCCAGTATCTGGCATAGCTACAATTCTGTAGTCACTCAATAACTTTTATTGAATTACTGAATTAAGGTAGCTCTCATTTATTTCATGGCTTTTTACAAGCATCCTTACCTGCAGACATCAGGTCAAGAGGGAAGAAAAGCTACAGCCTTCCTTAAAGTGCAGACCTTCAGTAGACCTATCAAGCAAGCCCCTTTCATAAAACTGAAGGGGTTCACTTAAACTGACCAGGTATGCTATGAAGTTATAAAAGTAGCTTTCTGTCATTAGAAAGTCGGAGGGATTGGTAGGAGACAGTGAGTGAACATTTATTCACCTTTTTTCCAAGGTCCAATAGGAACACAGTGGAAAACCCTCAGCACTGTCTAAACACAATAAAGCAATACACATTTTCTAGTAAATAACCTCATATTAAGATGAAAACGATCAAGGAGTAGAGCTGGAAGAGATGATGGTGGCCAGGAACTGTGAAAGAGTTGCAAATGAGAGAGGCTACAACCAAGGCAGAGTGCAACCCATACAACTTGTTTTAAGTAGGACAGAAAAAGGTCCTCTAAGCCAAGTGTGCCATCAGTTTTTCACAGATATTTTGCTACCCCATGAAAAACTTACGCTCTGGGATAAAAGTAGGTCTTTGGGAGTTTCCTTCAAAAATGCAAGATACCACAGACAGAATGGTATCACCAAAAATCTCTTGTGTGAACCCCTTGGAGATATAAATTCCCCAAACTTTACAACAGCAGTGATTATTCATTAGTTTTCCATATATGATTATGCCATATTGATCAAGAACTGTGAGATATCAGAAAGGGGAGAGTATTACAATGGGATGGCCCTGCCATGCCTTGAATTAAAGTTGAATTCCTGCTATAAAATAAGGACGGCAAAAGTTATACACAGTCTCACTCTGTATCCATGGGGGGTGGTTCCAGGACTGCCCCCCACCCCACAATCCCCTCACAACTCACCCCCACCACCAACCCCCTCCCCTCATCTTGCACATACCAAAATCATCGAATGCTATAGTCCCTTATATAAAATGGTGTAGTATTTGCGTATAAACTACACACACCCTCCCATATACTTTAAATCATCTCTAAATTACTTATAATACTTAATATAATGCAAATGCTATGTAAATAGTTGTAAATACAATGTAAATGCTATATAAATTGTTGCCCATGCATAGCAAATTAAAGTTTTGCTTTTTGGAACTTTCTGGATTTATTTTTAATATTTTCGATTTGTGGTTGGTTGAATCTGCGGATATGGAGGGCTGATTGTATATAAAATTTAGGCTTATTGCCATTCCCTATTAAGCACATAAATATAAATCATAATAAAACTAGGAGTTTTTATTTCAAATAGAAGTACAGTATTACCATGGAGAATATAAATGAAAATTGGGAGAAAATAACTAAATCGGTTAATCATTCTTCATTACTACTGATACTGGATTATTCAAATTCATTTCAGTAAGAATTTATTGCTCTACCATGTGTTTGAGTCTATTAGGTATGACCATGTTGTGTTCTAATTTGGCTACATACTTAGGAAATTGTTTGATTAGGTCTTGCTTTCATTTCTACTATCAACTTTAATTATTGGGTGAGGGAGGATAGAGTAACTGCCTTCAACTTAGACATATATGTCCATCAACAGACACCAAAGTGTTCACATCTATTTGCCTAGCATCTCACATCAGGGGCCCATTTTTAGTGAACATTTCTCCTACTGACCCCTATGTAAAGACTTCTTTTAATCTAAGAAATGATTAGCCATCCCAATGGAAAGATTTTAAAAGTCCTAATTTGTGTAATTGTTAGGGACAGAAGCCTCCTTTAGCTATTACAGCTCTGTCTTTCATCCATCTTATTTATGTGAGTTCTTTTTTTCTAAAAGGAATGTTACAGGTGCCAACTTATATCTGAAAGTGAGAAAAAAGATTTATTCGTATCCTTTTTGTCTGGCCATGTAAAGATAGTGGGCTTTGGGGCATGGCTTTACATATGACTACAAGACTGATTTAACACTTTCACAGTCTTGATTCCTGATTCAACTGTCTGCCCAGAGCAAATACTCTTCACCTGGCAAGTTTGTGTGCTAAGCTGGTTTCCAAGAAGCCCATGGTTAGGCATGTTTATAAAGCTGAGCTTCTGTGGACTCTTCAAGCATTTGAAAATGACATGGGCATGTGTTTTGTAAAAGAATTCCTGTTAGTGACACTTTAGCTTTTCAAGACAGTCTCTGGTAAAGGGACCTACCTATTCTCTAACGCAATTCTGAACATTCAGTATTTATTGTGTGCTGATGCTAAATGCAACTGAGAACATTTACAGAGGAGTGAGACCAGAGCCATATGTCCGTGTTCATGCCATTGTACCAGTGAGACACAGCCCCAGGTGATGGAGCGAGGCAGACTCTTATCTGGAATAGTGGTTTAGCTGGACACTTTAAATTAATCCAACCTCAATTTGGATTTCCACTCTGTCTATATTAGCTTTGTAACATTGCTTGATTCATTTAAACTCTCTGTATCTCAATATTTGTATTTACAGAATGGAATAGATAATAATGCCTATTTCAGGGATTAATGCCTGCAAAATATTTAGCAAAAAGCTTAATACACAGCAAGGACTCTATGAATCACTGACTGATACTAAAAAATTATCTTATGTGATAGCTACACTCCAGTGACAAAAAGTTGTTCACTTCTTTGCATTCTAAAGGACACCCAAACACACAGAGTATCAGGTGACTTAAAACAATCTATGAATGATTTGTTATTCTTTTGCTCCAACACATTTGATACCTATTATTGTTGGAAAAAAGTGTGGTGGGGCAGCCATTTCTACACAGATGTATGAGGAAATCACCGACCTTATTCCCATTTTATAGGAGCATCTATGATATTAAATTTTCCCTCTGAAATACCTTAACAATCAATTTCATTTCTATGTCTGATGTTTTCTGAGTTTTTCTATCATAAATTTTTTTTCTTTGATTTCATGTTATTATTTGAAATGAAAGCATAGAGAAATCAGCTTCAGATGTTATATGATTTTTACTTATATGTGACTATATGTGTACATGCATGTCCAAATGCTAAAAAAGATTATATACAGATAATAAAATATTCCATACATAGGCAATATTTTCAGTGATCTGTTAAAAATCCTATTTTTTAAAGTTAATTGCAATACACACATAAAATTCTCCCTATATCTTTTTTTTTTTTTTTTTGGGGGTACACCAGGTTCAATCAACTGTTTTTATACACATATCCCCATATTCCCTCCCTTCCTTGACACCCCTCCCTATATCTTAATCAAAAAATTATCATGTCTTTAAAAGTTTAGGAAATTCTCAGCATCTTTCAGTCCGTTGTAATTATCTTGTTTCAGAGGTGTTTAATATCTTTCCTTAAATAGTAGCCATTGTAACTAATACTGTTCATCAACTGATTTATCAACTGATTTAAAGATAACAGGCATATTCATTCAAATAACTCAATCTAAGTAAATAGCAACATAAATAGTGCTTTGATCAGGGGAGGGAGATTATTTTGGTGAGTACAAAGTAGATAATAGTGACCAGATATAAAAAAGTTGTTGGAACTTCATAGCTAGTGATATTCTAGGATGGGAAGAAGGGACAAATGTACATTGTTCTTTTCACTGAATATTTGTAATGAATATGTGGAATGAGGCCTCTATACAGGATATTAAAAAAGCAAAAGATTGTTTTTTGATGCCAATAAATTAAGCCTATCAACCCAAAGAAGACCAACAGAATATCTCTAACATGTGCATTACACAGTCATTTCAACTTTTGGTCTGAGGTCCAGAAGACAGTGGGGATATCTCTTGCCTTCTCTATTTTCAGAAGACCCAATCACTAGCTAACCCCTTAATTCTGCAAAGAAAATGCTTGTCTTTAGATAAATGAATAAGAAGCAGAGTTCAATCATATTTGAAATTAATTTCCCTAAAGCTTTGAGAGCTTTGGGAGTTGCAAGGCTGAGTTAATTGTGGAATCTTTGACTACAACTGTGTGGAGTGTTAAGAGAGGGAGAAAATATAGGTAATAGTTGTTAATTTACAGGGAGAGGGCTGCAGTTTTGATTCATCTTTCCTTTCCTCCTAGAAACACACATAGGCTGCAAAGAAGGGGAGCCACAGCCATTGTGGAATGAAGTGACCTCAAGGGAGTTAGGCATTGGGACCACCTGGTCAGGGATGCCATAAACACTATCCTGTACAAACAGCAAACCAGGTAATCAAAAGAGATGATCAGAGGTCAACTAAATTATTTGTAGGTTCATAAGCATTGTTCAAAGAATGACAATAGGCCCAAAATGGAGTCACTTATGCTAAGCCCCAGGTCACCAAACCAAGACTTAATTACAGTTTTGGCTCTCCCAGAAATAGAATCTTTAACCAGTCAATCAGGAATTGTCATATCAGCACTGGTTAGGTAATATGCCTGATAGACCCTTGCCATCCCCTAACGGAGAGTAACCTGGCAATAACCAACCCACTTTTTGGCCTAGTATAACCTCCTTGTTCCTGTTCCCTTCCACCTATAAGTCTTCAGTTTTGTACAGCTCCTCAAAGCTCCTTTCTATCTGCTACTTTGGATGCTGTCCAATTCAAATAGATTTTTGCTCAAATAGACTCTTAAATTGTTACATATGCCTCAGTTTATCTTTTAACACCATCTGTATGTCTATAAGAAACCAAGCCTGACAGTCATCAAGGTGCTGGATCAGACTGAAGGGATTCAGAAAGAGCCTCTGCGAAATGCGCCACTTTGGCACGTGGATTATGTTGAGCTGAAGGCAATGAAGGTCCAAGAGGCTCAGGAAGAGCTTTTTACCTCCCCTCTAACTGCCTGAAAGAATTTAGGTAGACGACCTGGCCCAGGAGGAGGACTGGCACCTGAGATAACTGTGAAGAGTACAGGCTAGGAGTGGTCAGCTGTGGGGAGCTCCACAGGTCCTCTTTGCTCAGAGGCTTCTCTGTGTCCCATTGTCTCTGCACGGCCTGGCAAACGTGTGTTTACTAAACATTTGCTCTTCCCCTTGTCCTGTGAATTTTCTTTTCTTCCCTTTGAGTTTCCAGATCCCTACCCTCTTCTTCTCAGCTCAGAAAGGCACATAAGCCTCAATTGCCTGACAGTTGAGGAGTCTCTTATTGTCTTTGTGGGGCTCATGTACATATATAATTAAACTTGGTTTTCTCTCATGAATAAACAAGCCAAAAGAACCTAGAAGGGTAGTGAAAAAAAACTTCCTCTCCAACAAGACCAAGGGACTACCTCCAGCAAAGGCATCAGGGTGTGTTGCATAGAAGGGCAGTATTTGCCCTAACAGGTTAAGGGGGAGAACCAGGCTTCCAGAAGCTTATCTTTAACAATATTTGGTGACCTATTCTAAATCTCTCTCTCTCTCTCTCTCTCTCTCTCTCTCTCTCTCTCTCTGTCTCTCCAATATGGAACAGGCTCTTACACTCAGAGTATTAAAAAAACAATTGTAATAGTTCACATTTCGTGAGTATTTATTACACACCAAGTTCTACGCATTTAAAATATGTCAAACTCATTATCACACAAAACACAAGATCAGGCATATTATTGTTCCTATTATTAGAAGTAGAAAAACCGAGGGACAGTAACTTTCCCAGGGCTAGGTCACCCGTATAGAGAGGAACCGGAATTTAAAACAAGGTTGTCTGCCTCCACTGTCTACACTCCACTCTAAATCACTTCACTCTATTGCCTGTTGCAAAGAGGTTCTTAAGAGTCCAGAAAACTTAACAGTCATTTGTCTTTGCTTCAGTCAACTCGGCCCTGCCCCTCTCTTTTTTTTTTCTGATCAAATTAATCAAAATAATAAAATACAATGCTGAATCTAACACATCTGTTTGTACCTAAACCTCTTTCCAATGAGCAGACTTCCCAAGATGTGCTGCTATGCTGACCAAACTCTGTTCTCCTAGACAGAAACAAGACCCAACTGCTGGGTTGTAAGCCGTGTTCCTTACCCCTTCCTGATATTTGAGTGACCTTACATACCGTTTGCATTGTAGAAATCATCACAGGAAGAAAATTAGCCCTCACAGTACAGCTGATATTTTGGCAAATGAAGCCGGATCTCTTTGTCTAGTTTATTGCAACCTGCAGACACCTCAGATCTCTCAGGTAATTACAATTCCGCTATGAAAAAGTGCTGCTTCAAGAGACACAAAATTTGAGACATTCACTATAGGTTTCTAGGCAATAACGATAGAATGTAGGCAGCCTTTGATGAAAAACACACTTTAAAGAATAATACGGAAGCAAAAGAAAAGAAAGAAAGAGAAAGCAATTAAGGTTATGGAAATGGGGCATTTCTATGCAAGATGGGTTATATTTAGAGATATCTTGTCAAGTTAAAAATATTTTTTCATAACCCTTCCTCACATAAGTCATATATTATATTGTTAAACCTGAGAAGATCTGTAACAACCAGAATTATTGCTAACTCTTATTCAGTTTACTTACCACTTTTCGTTCAATTTTGTAACTTATAACTATTACTCTAAATGATCACTCAAAAGTGTAATATTGATGTTAAACCAAACCGATAACAGTGATAAACCCTGCCAAGGAAAGCTTATTATTCAGACAACATTTAGTAAAAGGTCATAATGCAATTTCTCCTTTCAAAAAAAATAAATATATATGTATATATTCTTCTAAATTTGTGTAACTCTTTACATTTCATAAGTAAAAAGAAATGCTTTTGTTAAATGCCCATTAGTTCATCCCTGGCATTTTGTGACAAGTCCTTGAGAAATGCTTGATATGAAGGAAACAGATTTATTTCTGGGAATTTTGCTGCAAGTGCTTTTGAGCGGTTCAGAAGGAAGGAGCAGAAATGAGCTACTTCTCCTCTCCAGTGTTTTTATTGCAAGTTGATCAACATCTATTTACAAAGTGCCTATTTTATGCTAGCTATTATAGGTCCTGGAGAGGCAAGAGAGAACAAAACAGATAAGAAAAAATTCATGTTCTCGTGAAAACTTACCAAAACAGTAGGTCTTGTAATCGTCCATTTATAAAAGAAATTGTTGCAAGACTATTTTTAGGATATGTGAGAGTGCCAATGGCAAAAGGGCCTTTCTGAATTCATTTCTCAGATAGTTGATGGAGATTGCCAGAGTGCTGAGATTACATTCTCAAAGTTAGTTGTTTGGAAACACATACCTTGGACTTGACTATGATACTTACAGTGCTTCCTGAAACCATCCCACAAATACCATTAAAGAGTCTTAAAAAAAATGTAAAAGACATCAGGAAGAAGAGTTGTAGTTCTCTTCACCCCCTCCTTTCCCATGGCCATTCCTAAAATGTTTTTCTCCTCACTGACTTCCTGACCAGTCTCAATTTCACAGCTGATGGTTAGCTATAAAAGAGAGTGTTCCCATTTGGGGAACTTTACACCAAAGCCTGCCCTGTTTTGATATACTGAAGGCATCAAAGAAAGTAATAGCCCTGTCCCGAGTGCTCTTTTATCTAGCTCCGCAAAGTGATAGATAATTAGATAGTAAAAACACAAAGGAAGCCAGCCCTATCCCAAGCACAGGCCCTTTCCTCTGATTTTAAGCTTTGGAGCTGGTGTCCAACACTTCCATGCCATGGTCACTGCAAACACAGGTGCATGAGCTTTTGGATTTGCACCTATACATCAAGTCACTGCACATGTCAACAAGAACGACCCTGGCTCAATAACCAGCATAACTGTGAGCAGAGAGATGAAAGGTTCTGAATGCCATTAAGCTGTCTACTTTCCACATTAGCATGAGACAATCTTGAGTGGCAAACTGAAAACCAGCTCCCTGTTAAAGGGGGAACCCCAGGTGGGTCATTTTTCTAATAGGATGTGAATGTGATATTGGGCTGATATTTAAAACATCCTTCATTAACCAGCTGCCTCTGGAAAACTCCGTGCAGATTTGGACATGGAAGAAATTGAGCTGAAGAACTACAAATAAGCTTAAAATATTTGGAGTTCGGAAATGATAACCATACAAAGTACCCCATCACATGTGTGTATTTATGATGAATTAATAGGGTTTTCAGATGTTGGCTTGTCTAGAAGATGATTTACACTGCATTATCCTGATGGATTATAAAAGGAATCATAAAAATCTGCGTGTGGCACAGTTAATGGGATGAGGTCCCTTGGTTTGTATAGTGTTCTCTGGGGCATATTAAGTGCACTAAATGGCCACCAGCAGTTAATTTACCATCCTAAGGCTAGTGAGTAGTCCTCGGGCCACAGAACTACATTCTTTGGACAAGGGCACCTACTCTACAGATCTAAGAGATCTTAGGGGAGTGTCCAAGGACAGTCCATTCATTTCGTGAGTGGTGAGAAACAATTTACAAACTGTAACTCAGTATTACCAACCTTTCAATCTAGAAAGTCACTGATAATGCCTCTGACATGTCCCTGAAGTTTGCTGAAATGCTAAGGAGTGCAGGAAAAAGAGGATATTAAATACAATAGGAAAGACGAAGATAGCAAGAAAGAAGGAAAACGAATAAAAGTTGACATGTATGGAGAGGTGGGATCCCATCAAAGCCAACAATAAATTCTTATCTCATTTCTGACTTATTTAGGCTGTCACTCAATGCTAAATTGAATTCAGTCCCACAATATTTATTGAGCTCCGACTATACCCAGAGCTTCAGTGCTGTGGCAGGTGAAAGAAATATAATAATCTCTTATATTATAGAGAACTTTGCAAGTTGTAAAGCTCTGCCTCAAATTATCTAATCTTCACGCTAATACTGTGACTTGGATATGATTTTCACCATAGTGCTGACAAGAGGGTTTAAATAGCTTGCCCAAGGTCACACAACCAGCCCTTACGGAGCAATGACAACAAACTATATCTTCTGGCTCCAAGAGCCACTCTTAAAACAATCAAATATACAAATAATATATATAATACATACATGTATATATAAATAATATACATATACAATTTTATAATTATATATACCACTAAACTACATATGTTTATAATTATATATAGTTGTATCCAGTAAATCCACTACATACAAATGAGTTCCATTCCAAGAGCATGGTCCTAAGTTCAATTTGTTCTTAAGTCCAACAAAGTTAGCCTAGGTACCCAACTAACACAATTGGCTATATAGTACTGTACTGTAATAGGTTTATAATACTTTTCACACAAATAATACATAAAAGCAAACACAAAAGATAAAGAAAACATTTTTAATTTTACAGTACAGTATCTTGAAAAGTACAGTAGTGCAACAGCTGGCATACAGGGGCTGGCATCCAGTGAACAGGCAAGAAGAGTTACTGACTAGAGGAGGGAGAGGAGGTGGGAGATGGTAGAGCTGAAGGATCCTCAGTAACAGGAGACGGAGGGAAAGCTGCAATTTCACTCTTGCGTAAATGCACATTCGCATCTTTGAATGTTCACAACTTGAAGGTTCCTATGTAGGGGACTTACTGTATTAAAATATATATTTAATAGATACGTAAGTTGCAGTTGATGGTCAAAGTGCTAAATGAGCCTAGAAAACAGAGAGAGATTCTTTTCAGCTGAGGAGGGGAAGGAAGAGCAGATCCATGGTGGAAATGACAGAAGCCTTAGAACTGAACACATTGAACACATATTTGAAAGAGGAGTACAAAGTGTCCAAAAAACCCTGAATTCAATTCAATAGATTTATTACTGATAGTGATTCTTACAAACCTAGTTTTAGTGTTTATAGCACCGTGATTAAGAGACAGGGCTTATTTTCATTTGGAAAAGGGGGGTAGTAACTGTACTTGCTTCAGAGTTGCTAAGAGAATTAAAGGGAATAGTCCATATGCCACTTAGATGGCTATAGAATCATGATATTGACAAGAGTGACCATGGCAGTGATGCCGCTACTGGTGCTACTGGTGCTACTGGTGGATCTGATCTGGGTCTCCTACTGCAAGGTTGGTCAGTGTCTTCCAGGTGCCTATAGTCTTACTAAGTTATGTAATATGATAACTCTATCATTTTTAACTGATAAAACACTACCTTAAGCAAAGAGATTATTTAATGTATTGGTTTTCATAAATCAAAAATACTGTAATAGAGATAGCTTCAGCTGTAGCTTAATTCAGGGGCTAAAACCAAGTTCCTATGGGGAGGTTTCTCTCTCCATGGCTCTTCCTCTGAGACAGCAATGTTTCCAGATTTACCCTCCCTTTGGAGGTATAATATGTTAGGAGTAACTCCTTAGTATCAAGGCTATTTCCTAGAAGTTTAAAAACCATCTTCCTTGTATCTTTAATACTGATTCTGTCATATAGCCATCCCTGATCAATCATTAGAGCCAGGAAAAGAAGATGCTGTGACAGGCATTGGCCTGTCCATCGGTGGAAATGGTCCACCCAAGAGGAAATGGAGCACAGAGTCTGAGAGTGGGGAGGTCTGGTTGCCCAGGAGAAAAGCACAGTCACTTCTCCCCAAAGAAGAGTAAATGGTGGCTGTGAGGCAAATCAGATGTCCAACACATGGATCTGTGTGCTATCAATCCACTGTTCTGTTTTGGGATATGATGAAAATTTTCCTACTCTTTTTCTGCTTTCTTGATGGAGTATAATTTTCCAGAATTATTCTATGTACTGAATTAGCGATTTTGGTATAATTTTTCCCAAAATGAAATTACTTGCACTCTCCTGTTTTTGCCTTTTCTAATGTCAGTTGTGCCTTTTTAACTTAATCACTTCCAAGTTTTTAATTTACATAGTTGATGCATAATATTTTGCAGAGAGGTCCATCCTCAAACTCCTTTGGAGCAGATTTATATGTCAAAGTCATAGGACTTCCCTGGTGGCGCAGTGGTTAAGAATCCACCTGCCAATGCAGGGGAAACGGGTTCGATCCCTGGTCTGGGAAGATCCCACGTGCAACAGAGCAACTAAGCCTATGTGCCACAACTACTGAGCCTGTGCTCTAGAACTCACGAGTCGCAACTACTGAACCCTTGAGCCACAACTGCTGAAACCTGCATGCCTAGAGCCCATGCTCTGCAACAAGAAAAGTCACCGAAATGAGAAGCCCAGGCACCTCAACAAAGAGTAGCCCCTGCTCGCCGCAACTAGAGAAAGCCCGTGTGCAGCAACAAAGACCCAATATAGCTAATAAATAAATAAGTAAATTTATAAAAAAAAAGTCGTGTGGAACTGCATGCAGATTGAAGATTTGAGTTCAAACTATGCTCTTAATTGAAGCCTTAGTTTCTTTGTTTATAACATATGGCTATTATTTGTTCAGCTTAATTCAGCAGAGCCATGAGGATTACAGGGACACAAAGACACACACGCACATACTTGTAAAGTACAAAATAAAAGTTAAATCACTATTATTACTATTCTAGAAGGAAGAAGCAAGAAAAAAGACTGTTCTAGTTTTTGCTCTGTTGCTCTTTTTGCTCGGTTTAATGCAAGCCATTCTTGAAATGAGAATTAGAAGATAAATTTTAATACCATTCCAGCTATGACACTCTAGGACTCTCTACTTCCATATTCTAAATGAGCCTTCTTGATAATACTTTGTGAATTTTTATCCTAATAAAGAAAATTCTCAAGTAAAAATAAGTACAAATATAACTGGAAATCAACCTCGCATCCCCTGGGCCAGGACACTGTGCTCAATGCCTGGGGGCTGCATTCAGACAGGCAAGTTCTCTGTAAGGTGGTGTCTGGGACAGCTGGGGAGGGCATGAGTAAGCAGAGTGGGGCATGGATGGGGTGGGGAATGGATACTGACTTGCCTTCTTTTCACAGAGCTCTAAGGCTAAAAACTAGATAAACAGATAAAATCCATGAAAGATGCACTTTCGAAGGGGTCTATGGGGGCTGAGATACTCGTGGTCGCCCATAGGAACATTTCATTCACCTTATAAAATAATGATTATAACCACTTTACCAAAAAAATCCATTCATTCCTTTTTGTAAAATACAAGTGAAAGCTAAAAGGAACGCTTCCCTTAAGTATATGAATTTATCTTTTTTCCATTACGAGAGAATTTACATCTATACACAGTTGCCTAAATTACCTAAAATCAGTTGCTTAATCACTTGATTTCTAATTTTGTTTTTCAACACACATTTATAGTAATTTTCTTTTACAGTATACGTTAAGAGGATAGTTCTGTAAGTACCAGTCATAGATCTCTTAACATTAGTAACTTAATTGAAAGGAAGAAAGAGGAAGAACAAGGGACACTAAAAATAAAAGAAATAAAATAAAATAAAACCAAAATAGTGACAGACATCATGGATAGTAAGAGTTATGAAGGATGAGAATTTCATACACATACAGACAACAACAACAAAAAGTCAAAGAAAACACAAAACAAAAAAAAAAAAACTAAAAAACTATCTATCAGGGAATGTGAGAACCTAAATCCATAAAATTCTTCATCCATCATCAGCTTGTGAAGCAATCTTATTTCTGACTCCAAGCCTAGTGTATCTGAGGAATACAGTCCTTGCCATATTCCTGCCAGAATGGTATTCAATAAACATAAGACAGCACAGTTTCTGTTGCTTTCATCAAAGGTGCAGGACTGTCTAAGGTTGAATTTGGACAGGTGTCATGGGCAATAGTGTATTACATTCTGTCCCACCTAAACACTGCCGTCTGTGTGTACATAAGCAGTTGGAGAGAACAGCAAAACTGCTTCAGAAGATGGAGATGAAGCCTGAGGATTATGCGTAAAGAATCATCCTGGTTGCCTTGGTGATCCTTGGTGATAGTCAGGAGTGTAATGAGTTGATGGCATATAAATCATTCTAATGACATTTTTAGCACTGGTAGGTGAAATCACCTCCTTTCCCCTTACCTGTCATTATGTTCTTTACATTTGCTCAATCGATGCCCAACAACTTGTTTTTAGTATTAAGCCTGGCATCTCGTGAAGTTTCCCTTTCCTAAACTCCAGATGGGTGGCCTCAGAAGAGGTTTAAACATAGTAATCTCTGCCGAGGATATGCCAACTTCCAATGCAAAGTGGGAGATTTCGAAAGCTTAGGACCAAGGACAATCTCCCTGCTTTTCTCCTTTCCTTAGAGACTGCTCTAAGCTCTAAATTACAAGCCTTATATTACTTCATCTGAGGGGAGTGAATAAGAAGATGAGAAAAACTGTCAAGACTTTATCTGGAAAAGAAAAAGAAATTTGAAGGGAATAAAGGTTTTCAATTATATGACAGTTAAAAATAACTTTTGAACCATCAACTTAAGAATTCAACTTTGGGATTTTGCTTGAACTCTCTACTACAAATTTTAGAAGAGAAAAAAATCTCAAATGGTATTTCATCTTATTTTTAAATAATGTTGTTCATCCAATGGAAAAGTAGTTAAAAGGCATCATAAAAAGCACATCCTAGTTATTAATAAGCATATGAAAAGGTGTTCAAGCTCATTAGTGATTAGTAAAATGCAAATTAAAAATCACCCTGAGATATCATTACCCATCTACCAGATTGGCAAAAAGTAAAATGTCTGACAATGCAAGTGATTGCCAAGGATGTGCAGCTATTTAAACTGTCATTCATTGCTAGGGGAAATATAAATAGGAAAAATTGAAGATGTACATATTCCACACACCAGCAATGAGCCTCCTAAGTATATAATCTGAAGAAGCTCCTGCCCAAGTGAATCTTGACTCATGTTAGAAAATGTTCACAGCTCCATTGTTCATGATAGCCCTAAATTGGAAAAACCCAAATCTTGAGTGTGTTGATAAACTGTAATATATTCATAGGATGGAATATTATATAGCAAGAAAAATGAAGTATAAGTACACATAAAATATAGATGGAACTCACAAATATAATGTTGAGTGAAAAAAGTGCAAGGAAGGAAAAGCATGGTCATAAAGATAGACACAGCCACACTATTTTCTTTAAGAATGGACCAGAGGTAGTGAATATAAAGTGGGAGGGAGCCCACACTAGGTTCTGGCAGCTGGCAGCACTCCATTTCCAGGCCTGGAAGGAATTTGCATAGGTGCTTTCTTTAAAAGTACTCTGCATAGATGCTCCAGGTCACAATGGAAGAGAAAATGTCACACAGCTCCATTTGTACTTCAGTCCCCTTATCAATGACAAAGGGTTGGGGAAACTTCCAGACTGGAAGACAGTTGCCTCTCACCCAGAGTCATTCCAGACTTCACACTTTATTACTGGATTGTGAAGATTTGCCATTTCTTCTCTGCAGGAATATTCAATAGTGACTTCTAGTAAGTGGGAACAATTTTTTTTAGGTTCTCTCCTACTGAATTTGTTTACCATGAAGATGAATGACTGATGTTTTTGAAATTCAGGCCACAAAAGTTTTAGAGAACCACAAAAGGTCAGGTTGTTAAGCCTGTAAACAGTGGACACTATAACACTCCCCACTTCGTGGTGAGGAAGTCCAGGGGGAAATTTACCCATCTGAATAGGAAGCATGAATGTCTACTTCATTTTTAACATATGTTTATTTCTAGAAACATTCTCTCTGTCGTTACTGTGACCTCACCACTTTTCTTCGATGACATGACTTACCAAGAGCAAAGAGTGTATTGAACCAGATAAACAGGGCATATACAACATTGTTCCTGTATTCCTAAAATATATCTAAAACAATGACCTACATGCAAAATTCTATTTTTCAGAGTAGTGGTGAAAATCACATGAGATAATACTTGTGAATTACTATGCAACATAAATCATTTCACTCTTTTCTTTAAGACACTTACTCCTGTTATCTCCATCCTACTAAAAAAATCACATTACAAGTATGTTTTCTACAGGGGTATGAAAAAAAGACAACTAAGAAACTCAAACAGTCAAAGAACAGTAGGAAATTGTATTTAATGGTTTCCAGAAAAAGAGTAAGAAAACTGCAGGTGATACCTAAACACATTAGGAATTGGGCACAAAATAGCACATTTTAGTTCCAGAACCTTTGTGACCACATGGATGCATCACGTGAGTTCTAAGGATCCGTGAACTAGCTGTCCCTTCTGCATGTAACGCAGTGCACCCTGGCCATGAACACCTTCCGCTGTGTTACCTGGATTTGCCTCCTCATTGCATGCATAATTCCAGTAGGTACATTGCAGTAATTACATTCAAAATTCACAAAGTTCTTCATTTCTAGACAGAACTGATATAGATAGGAGATGGTTCTGGTAAGATGGAATCAAAGAGAACTGGTCCAGAAAGAGAGAACTCAGTAAATCCCTAAGCTACAGACCTTTATGATATTAGCCACAGGGAAAAGTGGTAATGCCTCATATGAATGGGCCACTAAATCCCAGGTGTCTGGACAAGTTATGACCCTTAACCCTTAATGGTAACCCCAAGAGGTAGGTACTATTCTTATGCCTGTGGCAGAGTCCCGAAATCTGTGCCTTGGAGGGCTTAGATGACTTGCTCGAGCTCACACATACAGTGAGTGCAATCTCCCTGTATTCAGAGGGTCCCAGTAGTATACATTTCTACACACTCACAAAAAGACACTTTATCTTCATGAAAGTCTATTCAAATATGAAAAGCTAATGAATGTTGCCCTAACCCTCAGTGTATTCTCTTTGTTATTACCCAATGCATTAGACAACAAAACTTTAATATACTGTGTTAACAGAAAGAGACAAAATGAGTGACTTCAAAACAGTGAACCATGGCCAACCAAAAAAGCAACAAAGTTCTTTAGAGGAATTAATTCCTTACTTTCATGGCTTAAAACTATAAAAGTTTTATAGTTTTAAACTACATTAAATCTATGATTGCACTGACTTACGGGTTGAATTCATTCCAGGGCAATTACTTCTCACACTTAAATCAGTCCACTTTTGTAATTCACTTCCCAGATTCTGGACTCTTCCACAGTTGGTTCTAAAGAACTCTTCCATAGCTCTATCTAACAGCTTTACGAAGAAGGTTATAATATTATACTTCAGTGGCCTTAAGGAAAAAGTATGTTGCTGGAAAGAAATATTGCTAACACTGGTGGTGCCACAGAATTCTCACAGCTGTTATGAATTCTCTCATATCCAGTGTTGCTCTGTCACCAATGCCAAAGCATGCACTTTTATTTCCCCCCCCCCATTCACAAATGCAGGCTTCCACATTCACACACTCCTTCTTATAAAGAGTTGGCCAAAACAGTGCCGAGTAAAAGAAAGACCCAACACAGAGGAGAGAAAAACTGAGAAGCATGCAAACAGTATACATTATTCAAAAAATATTTCGATGAAGTGATTTTAAAAATGATAAAATGCATTCAAGTATTTGCTGGATGAACACATGGATGAATGATGGGTACGATATGAAGAATGCAAAGGAAGATGAGGTAGAGGCAATTGTACAGATGCATATTAAATATGTGAATAAACTTTCTGGTTTTGCAAGCTGTTAAATACCAGGACAGAGAAGCTAGAGCTCAGAAGCAGAAACAAGACTGAAGAGAGAACACAGAAACTGGTACTAGAAGCACAGTGGAAGAGAATCACCCACTTTGGTTTACCTGGGAAACAGGAATTTCCTGGAACTTGGGAACTTCAGTGCTAAAACTGGAAAGATCCCTGGCAAACGGGGATGAGGTGGTCACCTTAGGAGGGAAAGAGCTGGGATTGGGAATCTGAAAACCTAGAATCTAGAAATTCTGCCACTTAGCCTGAACTGCTAGAGATCACTTAACTGAGTTACAAAATTTCTTCATCCATTTAAAAGGGAGAGCAGCGGGCAAGACAATCTTCAGGGCTTTTTCAATTTAAAAAATGTTCTGATCTGAGATGTAAAGAGTTGCCGGGCCAGGCCAACAAATTAAATAGAAAGAGACAGCTGACGATCCCACCAGAGGTTAACTCAGCCTTTGAAAAAGAAGAGGGCGCAAACAAGAATGAAAAAAGCAAATAAAATGTTAAAAATAATTAAGATCTAAGTTTCTGAGTTTATGATATTCTCATACAATTTGTTGAGTAAAGTTGTTCTTTAATTTGGCTGTGTGAAAATAATTAAAATGCATCTATTAAGTAAATCCTATTGATATTTATTTTTAAATCCTCAAAACCTGTTTGCATAGTCAGTTTTACTATAGAAGAAACAAGTCTGAGGATGATTTCGTTCAACTCAAAGGCTGAGGACAAAGATACAAGCTCTCCTTCCTGCCCCTCTATTCACTATACCCACAGGATACAGAAGCATGTAGCATCATGCATTTAGCATTTTAGATCTATATTTATATTTATTGTTATTAGTAAGTTATACATTATTAATAATACATATTATGCATTCTATTTATATTTATTACCTTATTACTAAGAGAATAAGACATTACTTAGAATTTTCCCCAGTATTCAGTGAAGGGGTATATGTGAACTTTCCCATCACAAGATGATAATCGAAAGGTGTTGCCTTGGTATCACATACAGTTTCCGTTCAATTTCGACTTTCTTAAACCATAGTGCTTAACAGGTTTCCTGGCAGCAGACATTAAACACTTTTAAGAGGCATTTAATGCGAAGCATTTGTTTACCTGCGGATTCATTATTAATGAAAAGCCAAGCAATGCACAGTTCAAATCTGGCAGACATTAAGTGGATCAGTCACCTGCATTATTAAAATGTACCCCAGGGGAACGGGGATTATTCTCCACATTCAGTTATTCCTAATGTAAGGAGCCCCCCTCCCTCCAAGCTATATCACTTTCCAGAAGAAAGCTTGCTCTTCCCGTTGACCTTTCTAAACGTACACAGGTCTTGGTCTGCCAAGACTCCAGTCCCCAAGGGAGCTGGAGGTGGTGCAGAGGCTGTAACAGCTGAGCAGGGCCCGGAACCCCCCCTTCCCCTTAGCATCTCTTTAAAGCAAAGCCCCATGGGTAATAACAAAGCTCAAAGCCCTTGACTGCAGGTCCTCTGACTACAGGAGGTTTGGAAGCTCCGACACACTGTGTCCCCAGAGTCTGTGTCTACATTGCCAGGAGGCAGAATTCTGTCAGGGAACACGCTTTGGCTGTCATCAGCTCAGACCTCAGGAATCAGGTAAAGACAGGCCCCAGCTGTCTTGAAATCTCGATTAAGCAGAGCTGGAAAAGCCGAGTGATGAAAAATGAGACAGGGCAATGAAAAACTTAAGACCAGCAATTCTTCCTTTCCCTCTTCTCTGATTCCATAACGCACCAGTTCCCACAGTGTATCTTTCCATGTGGGTGATATTTATAGCTGGCTGCCCACCTGTGCTTTGGTTTAATGTCACTGTTTATTGCCAGTCGGCCCTGGCTGTCTATTTATATTGTAAAAGCCGAGAAAGCCCAAATTATTTCTATGGCGTTTTCTCCACAGGACACACATACACTGATGTTCAAAAATTGATTTTTTTCATGGGGTTAGAAATGTTAAGGCCTTCCAAAACACTTATCCTTATTATCTTTAATCACAGTGCATTCTATGCAGCCTATATGTTCTATGTGGGTTTTGATCTGGTCATTGGATTGACCACTTGCAAAACCAATGAATGCAGGTCACTAAATCATTTAGACACCTTGATCCTATAGAATCTGTGCATAATTGCCATATATGTCGTAAATGTGGACAGATTGATGGAATCATTAAAGCTTCCAAGGACAGAAAACCCAGAAACAACCCAGCACTCAAGGATGCTCCCAGCATAGAATACTTTCCCAGGCTTGAAGCAAAGTCCCTCATGTGGACCTGGCTCAATATCAGTATCTCACCACCCTCCGCACTCTCAACACCTTCTATCTGTTTTGTACTTAGGTCCACAAAAGTGAGGTAGTGATGGGTTTGGGACTATTTATGGGAAAGAGAGGCTCAAGAGGCGGGGGCATGCTCACCGGGAATTAGCTCCAAGTTTATCAAAGGCTGAAATGTTACAGTGGAATTCCACTGTGCAGTTAAAGGTCATACTCAGGAGTAAGACTGAGTAAGGGGTTCAGAGGATCTCAATTGGTTTTCTTAAGCAGCTGTGGAAAAGAATCCTGGGACATGAGAGGGAGAACAGGGCCACTTGTCTTCCTGTATGAGCAGGTGACCACAACCGATGTGAGTGCTAAGCCAAGCACGCCCTTTACTTTGGAAACGGTCTGCAATGTACAAGGTGACCCCTCCAACACATAAGCTGCTCTTGGACACCCCGCAACCCTCACCACCCCTTCTCTCCCCTTCTCCCTCCTTATCAGATTCTCGCTCCTTAACATTTTAAATTTTCAACTGAGAGTCCATACATTGGAGTTTGGGAGGGCTGAATCATATTCCTGGCAGAGCTCAGTCTATGTTCTTCAGATATCCCAGCGTTCTTTGAAAAAAGCCTATTTTTTTTTTTTACTTAAGATAGATAATCTTTATCTCTGCATCTTCCAACTAATCATGATCTATAAAAACAAAGTCAAAAGTCAACAGAAGTACGAAAGAATCTGACTTACTAAATTATTTGTTTATGTTAAAAATGCTATAACTGCTCAGCATAACACAGCCAACATGGAAATATTTAATTAGTTTTGTTCCCTAATAACAATTGAATAAAACAATGGCAACAAACCACTTTTTTTTTTTTTTTTTTCTGGCAGCACCACGGGGCATGTCGGATCTTAATTCCCTGACCAGGGATCGAACCCCCGCCCCCTGCAATGCAAACGTGGAGTCTTAACCACTGGACCGCCAAGGAAGTCCAAGCACCACACCACTTTGACAATCACCTTACTGAATTCCACAGTAAATAAAGCAACAGAGGAGAGAACAGGTATTCAGCAAAATAATGACGACACACACACACACACACAAACACAAGTTCACGTCTACAGAATCTTTCAGAAACGTCAATTTTGCGTCACGTATTATATCAGACTACAGGCACCTATCTCAGCGACTTCACTATTCTCAGTGAGAATAAACTACTACTTGTGCTCAAATTTCTAACCCAGTTCTCAACACCATAATACAAGATCAATGTGGTTTCTACAAATGTGAAAATCATGCTAACACATTTATTTTAACTTCTGGGACTTCTTGGACAATTGTTGATATTCCAGCATCATTCCTAATGAACCCAGGAACCACTCTGCTAAAAGGAATCAATATATTTAAAGTATTTTCCCCCTGAAATACCAAGAAATGATCTATTATAGCCTGTTGAACATTAAAGTTTTATGCAAAACCAACAAACCACAGAAATGTTTCAAAGCAAATTGATATTTTAAACTATACATCTCCTTTGTTTCCAGCATCTAAAAAGGTCTATACAAATGGGAGAAATACCTGCTTCCTACATGGAAGCTTACATAGCCCACCAATGGGAATTTTGATTTATGTGCCATTTAATATTTGTTTTTAAGCCATCAAGAAGCCGCAGCAGACAATCCAATAGACAGAATGTGTGTAATTATGGCTGCTTCGAGAAATCTGCCAGACCATGAGAGGTTTGCCAGCTCTGCAGAGCTTGCAGTTTAAATTATTTAAACAAAATATGAGTAATAAATAACATTAAATTAGTAATGGCCAAAATATACCGCTTAGTTAAATTTAGTAAAATGCTTCTAGAACTGTCTTCATTGATATAGAGATATATGTCTGTGTGTGCAAATATGGCTTTACACACATTTACATATATATGCATATGTGTGTGTATACATACACATGTGTGTGTATATATACACACACATATATATAAAACTGAGGAAGTTATATACCTTAAATAAGAGATTAACTAGTTCACTGGTATTAGAATCTTGATATTTTGACTTCTAATCCAGTGTACTCTTCTCCATTTTATTTTTCTTTTCTTACAATTTTAAGATTACAGACATTAAAATTTTGCTCTAAAACTAAGCCATTTTGAATTTTATATTAAATATATACAACATATGTGTGTATATATGACATATGTGTGTGTATATATATGATAGAAATTACATTTAATTCCTGTGTATTGGGACAGCAATGATAGGTAATATATGTTGCTTCAATTTATCTCATAGCCAGCATTTCTTTCATGAACTGGACAGCTATAACATAAATAGTTAATGTTAATATAGCTGAGCTCCCTGTTCTACCAACTCCACCCTGCCCCCACCCTTATCTTCTATTGATCACATTTTGGTTCATATTGTTCTCCTTTATACATAGTGCCAGAAATTTAGTACAGTAAATAAACATCCATTTCCTCCCACAGTGTGTCAATCACAACCTACACGTACTTGATGACCAAGAGGAAGTTCCATGTTGCCAAAGAAGTTTAATGCAAGTATCTTAGAATATATTCGATACCTGCCTTAAACAGTTTCTATACAGAAGTATAGATTATGTAATTTTATGTCACCTTGTATTTCTTTCCCATTAAATCTCTAGGTCATTTCCCCCCAAATAATTATAATATACATAATAATAATGACAGCTACCATTTACTGAGCACTTTCTATGTGTCTGATCCTACGATAAATCCTTTACCCACTGTAATTCTATGAGGTTGATAATTTGCACTGTGCTTCTCATGCAGATGAAGAAATGGAGTATTAGATAAGTTGGATAATTTGTACAAATCCACAGACTTGGCAAGTTACAGTGTTAGGATTTGAACCCAGGTACCTCTTACTCCAGAGCCTGGACTAAATGCCTCCTATTCCTCTTTTACCCAGCTCAGCACTTCACACACACAGTACAGATTGATGAATAAGTACTAGTTGGCTGTGTAGGTGGCAATAAAAGTCCAGTAAATCCTGTTATGATATAGCTTGTTATTACACAGACTTATAAATGATTCAAAGCATGTTCTTCAAAATATAACAACTCCATCATAAAAGCCTGACTTAGCACAGTCAGCACATATGGTAAATTTTAGTACTGTATCTCAACTCCAGGGAGATATATATATCTATATCTATATCTCACAGTTTCTATAATGTAAAGACAATCTCACAATAAGTATAATTTCTTTCAATTCTAATTAGCTTGGAATTTCAAACATTTATTTGAAAAGTTTAAACTTAGGCATTTGAAAATATTCTAGAATTGAAGCTCCATAAGGTGGTACAGCAATCACATTTTTCTTGTTTGGTGCCGAATTCTAGCACTTTACCCATACTTTGCATATATGTATATACCTTAATGAGAAGTGTATGCGTGTGTATGTGTACCAGCTCATACACACAGTGACACACAGTAAACACATGAAATACAGAATTATAAATACATCATTAATTTGTTCAAGTTAGGAGAAAAATGGGAAATTTATCATTAGTCTATGAGACAGAGTATTTTTTGGGGAAAAGAAATAATAACAGTGGACACTTACAAAGAACTTGCTATGAATCAGCCCCTACTCTAAGAACTTTACGTACGTATATAATCTCATTTTCAGAGGGCATTATTTTTTTCACCTCTATTTTTTGCTTTTTGTTTGATGTTGCTGATATCAATAGTTTATTCATTTTGTATTGCTAAGGAGTAATTACAGTGTATGGATGTACCACAGTTTGTTCACCTGTTCACTTGTCCAAGGACATCTGGGTTGTTTTACAGTTTGGGGTGATTATGATTAGAAGAGTTATAAGCATTCATGTTTTGTATGAGCATGTTTTCATTTCTTTAGGGAAAATACCTAAGAGTGGCTCATACAATAAGTGCATATTTCTTTTTTTTTTTTATTTTGAAAGACAGCCTCACAAGAAGTTGCAAAAATAGCATAGGAAGATGTTACAGACCCATCACTCAAAATGCCCCCTACCCCGTACTAACAGCCTAAAGAATTATCATTACCAAAATACAAAATTATGAAAACCAAGAAACTGACATTTGCAAAACACGAGTAACTAAACTACAGATCATACTCAGACTTCACCAGTTTTTGCAGGAGTGTTTTGTGTGTGTGCATATAGTTCCATGATATATTATCAGATGTACAGATTTGTGAAAGCACCACCACAATTAACATACAGAACTGTTCCATCCCAGGATTGAGACTCCTTTGTCTCTGTTTAAAACAGGAGAAACCTGAGGTATAGAGAATTGGAGTAGGTTCTATGGCTACATTCACACAGCTGGTGAGTGATGGAGCCGAGATGTGAGTCCTGGCAGAACCAAGCCCCACTCTCTCCCCACCATTGCTAGTCCCTCCTCCAGCTTGATCACTTCAACACAGGGCAGCACTTATAACAACAGCTAAAAAATGTTACCTGGCAGAATTGTTTTATTAATAGATAAAAATGTACGAGGGTGAGTCAAAAATTATCTGCACACTGATTATACTAAAACTTCCGTAATTTCTACAGCCAGAGTGTGGTAATTTTTGACTCACCCTCGTATTTATTCATGCAACATATTTGAATGGCTATACTAAATTAGTTTAAAAAATATTTGTAGATAGGGACTTCCCTAGTGGCACTAGTGGTTAAGAATCCACCTGCCAATGCAGGGGACATGGGTTTGATCCTTGGTCCAGGAAGATACCACATGCCACGGAGCAACTAAGCCTGTGTGCCACAACTACTGAGCCTGCACTCTAGAGCCTGCGAGCCACAACTATTGAGCCTGCGTGCCACAACTACTGAAGCCCATGCACCCAGAGCCCATGCTCCGCAACAAAAGAAGCCACTGTAATGAGAAGCCCATGCACTGCAACAAAGACCAACACAGCCAATAAATAAATTAATTAATTTAAAAGAATTTGTAGATAGACATTTCTAAATTTTGAAAGGATTGTTAAAACCATCTCAGCTCTTTAACAGATGACCAACAGGTACATGAAAAAATGTTCAACATCACTAATTATTAGGGAAATGCAAATCAAAACTACAATGAGGTATCACTTCATACCAGTCAGAATAGCCATCATCAAAAAGACTACAAATAATAAATGTTGGAAAGGGTGTGGAGAAAAGGCAACTGTCCTACACTGTTGGTGGGACTGTAAATTGGTGCAGCCACTACAGAGAATAGTATGGAATTTCCTTGAAAAACTAAAAATCGAGTTACCATATGATTCAGCAATCCCACTCTTAGGCATATACCCAGAGGAAACTGTAATTTGAAAAGATACATGTACCCCAACATTCGCAGCAGCACTATAGCCAAGACATGGAAGCAACCTAAATGTCCATCAACTGATCAATGGATAAAGATGTGGAATACACAGTGGAATACTACTCAGCCATAAAAGAGAATGAAATAATGCCATTTGCAACAAAATGGATGGACTTGGAGGGTATTATGCTAAGGGAAGTAAGTCAGACAGAGAAAGAGAAATACCACATGATATCATTTATATGTGGAATCTAACATATGACACAAATGAACTGAGTTACAAAACAGAAAGTGACTCATAGATATAGAAAACAAACTTATGGTTACCAAAGCGGAAAGGGAGGGGGAGGGAGTATGTGGTTAACAGATACACACTACTATATACAAAATAGATAGACAGCAAAGACCTATTGTATAGCACAGGGAACTATATTCAATATCTTGTAATAACCTATAATGGAAAAGAACCTGTAAAAATATATATATATACATATATATATCTGAGTCACTTTGCTATATACTTGAAACTAACATAATATTGTAAGGCAACTATTCTTCAATAAAAAAAATCATCTCTGCTCTTTTAACTAATATTAGATTGAACCTTATGAAATTACCATTTTGAGTTAAACAGAGTTGAATACCACCATTTCATAGAGTCCAATTTAATTACAATAACAATCAGTACTTAGGTCTTGCTGTCCTGGGTGTTCTACAAAAGTTAATATTCTTGAGCTAATATCAGTATAAAAGGCAACTTCTGCATTCAAATGCCTGAAAATCCCATGCCTTTTCCTGTTATGCTATTACATGGATTTAGGTACTCAGCAGTTTTATTCTACTGTTTGTTTATATCTCCATCCTTTTTTTATGCTTTTTGTATAATTGACAAATATGTCCAAGCCAGGTTGTATCCCAACTGACTCTGCCCTGCACCGGGAGGTCCTAGCTGCAAATTCCCTCTTTGCTGCTACTTCCTGGGACTCTGGACCTGTTGTGTTGGCCTTCTCTTAAATGTTGTCTCCCAAACAGGCTTCACAATGAGCCGCCAATCCCCACCATATCATGTCTGACCATCCTCAAATGGAACAGAAACTATTTCAAAACATAATTTTTTTTTCTGTTTTGAGAAAATATAAATGTAATTCTGAAAGATGTTTAAAAGTAAATAGGCTTAAGCTAGGTCCAGTTTAGAAGAAAAGTCTTACACTACAGCCTCTCTATCTAGAGGGATTATTTTTATTTGTTCAACTAAGCCTAGGCTCCTCCCAGGCAAGAACTCCTTTCTGGTCCCTTATGAACTTTGCATTTTCTTTTAATCCCAATATGCTTCCCTTCTGCAAGCAGTGTGAGAGCTCAACTCTGTACCTTCTACTAAAGTCAATATCATAATGAAATCATATCCTCTAGCGACCCATCTAGACATAAGGTCCTATAATAAGCAATGTGCGCTCTTATACAGGAAAATACTCATATTCTGTAGACTACAAGGAGCTTTTCCACCTGAATAGACCTAACGGGTTCCATGAAGTTCCCGTAATTTTATGTGTATGTATGCATGTAAATATTTCTTGAATTTACATATCTGGATGCTATAAAATGCTGAAAGAAATTCTTTACCTCAAAAATATTATAATAAAAATACCCCAGGCTCAGGGATCAATGAAAGAAGAATCATCTCAGCTTAGGTGAGCTTTTTCTTCTGTTACTGAAGTAACTCATTCTTAAAATTTCTGTTTGAAGAAAACTCGCTTGTAATTTGTCAAAATGTATTTTAAAAGTTGGAGGACAAAATAATGAGATTAGGTATAAATTACTACCTACTGCTGTAATTAAAAACATAAGGAAAAAGAAGATAAGGATAAATGCGTACTTAGGGATTTCAAATCTCAACAAGAAGTCCACGCATTTAGCGAAATAAAAGGCAAGCGAGGAATTTTCGGTTTAGTAATTTATTTCAAAGTCATTTCAGTTCCATGGAAAGTGCTTAGAGTAATGACTGTAAAACAAATAATACCATGGGCATGTATATAAGTGAAGCATCTATTCTCCTGTCAATTTTTTCTGCATTTCTTGTAATTTTTTTTCTAGTACATTTGATACTCTGAATTCTTTGGGGAAAACAAACAAAAATTCAAGGAGAAAAGTTTAAAATGGTATAGAACCTATACTATTGATAAACAGCTTTAGTTTCGTGGAGGTCACAGGAAACAGAGAAGAGTGTAATAGTATGAAACAGTTGAAAACTGCCATGAAATGCAATGATCAGTACCATGACTCTGTGTTTTTGGTTTTTTTATTTAATTATGCCCCATCAAAACATTGATCTAGTCTCCTACATGAATTCCCAAAGCTTTGCGGATGCAAGTCTATTGATCAAGACAAGGGGGTGCTCTCTGGGAGAGAGCACAGAACCCAGCTTAGTGACACTCCAGGTTTTGGCCAAATGACAGACAGCAGATCCCAACTAGATGTGCTAAACAGAACCTACTAAAAGGAAAAACTGGGAAACAGGAAGTACTAACGCAATATTTTGGAGGAGGCTCTTTTAAAGATAGGGATGAGAAAAATCCAACTCAATAATTTTTGAATTGGAGAGGCTATTCATTCCCTATTTAATGACAAATGGGCCTTTTACTTATATTCACACACAGAAAGGTATAGATACCATATCCGAGGCATACTCACCAAGTATGTTAGTCAACTGACATTAAACTCCAGTGTTCCTAAGATTTCAAAACTTTAGGTCAAAGGTCAGCTTTCCCATTCTTACTTATGTATGCCTGCTTAAGAATGTTTTAAATGTGTTACTGGTGATATAAGATACCACAGGGATTATTCTAATATTTAAACACACTCCTTCATATTTGAATGAAAAGCTTGAGCAGGAACTTAGCAAACTATCCCTGATGCCGATTAATTTTTAATGACAGAGCACGGACACAGGGGCGGGGGGACGAAGGGGAAGCTGAGACAAAGTGAGAGAGTAGCACTGACATACATACAGTACCAAATGTAAAATAGACAGTTAATAGGAAGCTGCTGCAGAACATAGGGCGATCAACTCAATGATGGGTGATGACTTAGGGGGTGGGATAGGGAGGGTGGGAAGGAGTCGCGGGAGGGAGAGGATACGGAGACATATGTATAAATACAGCTGATTCACTTTGTTGTACGGTAGAAACTGGCACAATAGTGTAAAGCAATTATACTCCAATAAAGAGCTTAAAAAAATGTCAGAGGACGTAATTTCATATTTGTGGATTCCAACAACATGAAGAGTTAATGACGATCTCTTCTGAACCTACATTCATGTATGGAGGAAGAAGTGAATGAATTGACAGTACTGATGACTGTACTCAAAGTGAAATTAATATTTATGTTAAAGTAGAAGTTAGCAATAAAACCTATATTTATGTGTAGTTTTGATTATCCACATAGACCTAATACTTGACTTCATTTGTTCTTTGCCTCCACCTCTTTTCCTATCATGCACATACACTTTTCAGTTACTGAAGACGTAGATAAAGAATGCTAGCTCCTAACTGAGAGATGATGACTTTCTTTTTCACAAAACGATGTTTGAGTTGGTCAACAGATGTCAGAATTTTGTCCTAAAGTTTAATATGAATCTCTAATGGATTCATAAGGCAGATAATGACTTAAGAACTCCATTTTTCTGCCTTTGTTTCAAGAAAATCATCACAACTCTCCTTTCCTTGGTCTTTAATATATTTAGATAGAGATAAATCTCATACCATTTTTTTCTCACACTTGACAATATGTATTTTTTCACTTTCTCTTAATTGTGCCATGTGACTATAAGTGTTTAAAGATGCAAAATTGAAAACTGTTCACAGAAAAGTGAAAGAGGAACCAAAAATTAACAAAAAGATTTCCCAGCCACTCTTCATTCCTTTGAAATTTGACAAGGTCATTTTTTTTTTTTTTTGCTGTTTTTCATTCATTTAAATAAAAGGCTGTAGCTAAATAAAGTAAAATGGCAATTTCAATGCAAATAACCCAATCCCTTTATACATAAAGTAAGGAATTCTGGGGCCCAGGAAATGATTTTTCTAGTGTTAGTTGTCAGCAAAGCTGGCTTAGACTCTGACAGTAATGCACATTCATTCTCCACATAAAAATCATGTCTGTTGCCTCAAGAAGAGACTGTTTCAGGAGAATGTGACAAATTATTCATTTTTAAAAATTTCTTTTCAGATGACACTTTCAAAAACTCCTCCCCCTCCTTCAGGTACAGGGTAGAATCCTAACTCACCCATGAACTTGATCTTGCCACATTCAGTATCCCTCCTGTGAAATCTTACTTGCTTTGATGACTACACCTTCTACATGTGTTTTAATGGAGGGCTAGGGATAGCAGTCCCTTAGTAAATGGTTCTGGTTTAACAATTGCAAAATAATAAAAATAAAATGCATCCATAGCCTCTGAAGGGAAACCAGCAATGAAAACATTTACCTCCTGACTTACAAATAGCTTCTGAAATAAGATGGAGAAAAAATGAATTGAGTGGCTTAAGAGAAGTTAGGCAGATAACTGCTAATATTTGTACAGCACTTTTCAATTTAGAAAGCACTAGTCACACACATATTTTTTAATGTAAAACCCACCACCTAGTGAATATCACCATAAAATGCCATCACAGCTCTGAGGATGAGGTTCTTTTTTTGAACAGAAATCTCTGGACTGACTATTAGAGCAGGCAACAGCATTGGAATGCTCACAATGGCTACTGGCTCAAAAAGCAAATTTCCATTTACTTAGTGTTTCCACACTGGCACTTTCAGATACACTCGTAAAATGTTTTATATATATATATATAAACACACACACACATATATATATACATACATATATACATATAAGAATGTATCTTCATATATATATGAATATATATATAAACTAAAGCATAAGTAAGAAACAGGCAGACATCAGTTCCAAAACTACTTTAGATATATAGATATAGATATAGATATAGATATAGATATAGATATAGATATAGATATAGATATAGATATAAATATACACACATACATTCTAAATCTTATTTAGGTATTCATGCCTACAAAATAGCTTTAACTAAACCTCTAGATATCTGTAAGTTTATAAATCACCATTTTTAAGGAATTCATAAAAACTCTGAATAAAGATGGCTCAGCATATTCTTTTCCTATATATCAAAGATTTACATAACACCAAACATCTGGATATAAAGCAAAGTGTTCAACCTTCCATATGCTTCCAAATATCTAGATGTTTAGTATCACACAGAGATGAAATTACATAGAAAAAAATCATACAGATATCTATTCAATAAAATACAGTATATGAATCATTCTTCATGTTAAGCCATTTGATGTTTTGTAAATGCTGACATGAGTGCATTTAAGAAAACAAGCCAATATTTCAGGTCACAAGCAGTGAATGCCCTATTGTGCACAATATCCTGCATTTTCATATCCAAACTAAAGACACGTGCACAAACATGTCCAGAACAGATGATGAATTTCAAAGAAAGTTGATACACAATAATATCTTATCTTAAAAAGATGATAGCATCAAGCATAGATGTACAAATTTATAAAAGAAGCTATAACTACTCAAGAATTAAGGTCAAGGAGTATCTAAGGGTTGTTTATCTTTTTGTTTCTTTTTTTTTTTTCTGTCATACAGTAGAAGAATGCAGTATGAGACAGTTTGTGAGTGGCTCACTAGTTCATATACTGGCTTGTTTATTAAAGAAGCCGTAGTAGTAGTTACCAAAATCCCTATAATAAGGATATTCAGTTTAACCAGGGATCAGTAAACTATGGCCCCAGGGCACATCATGTGACAGTGAGCTTAGAATGGTTTTTACATATTTTAATAGTTGAAAAAAACCCAGACAAACATTATTTCATAACACAGAAAATTATAAGAAATTCAAATTTCAGTGTCCGTAAATAAAATTCTATTGTTGCACGATCATTCATTTATTTCAATGGCTGCTTTCCTGCTAGAGATGCAGAGCTGAATAGTTACAACATTGACTATATGTCCCCAAATCAGAAATATATATTATTTACTACCTGGTCCTTTATGGAAAAAATTTGCTAATCCCTGGTTTACTCCAATAAGTAATCACTAAGTTAAAACTTCTTTTTTATTATTTAAATGACCCTGCTAATTAAAAAACGAGAGAGGGGAACTACATGTAATAATGAACTACAAACTTAAAATGTGGAAAATCCTCAAGCCATTTCTTCCTAATCCTCTAAAGATTCTGTTCATTGTTTGCTTTTTTGTGAAATATTAACTCATAGGAAATAATAAGTGAAAAGCTTAAAAGCTAACTCTCCCTAAGGCCAGCTGATTAGCTTCATAAATAATAAGTTATTTCGTCTCTCTCTTTCTCTTTCTCTCTCTCTCTCACTCCTTTACAATATGGGAAGATATCTGAGATTTATTTGGAAAGCTTTGGGAATTTTCTAAAATTTACTTGTATGGCAAAATAAATCAACTGGGACTTTCCTTTTTTTCTAATATGATATTTGTGACCTAAATAAGTAGTGAGTTAGAGAATCAGGCAGAAACGGGTATTTCTATTATACTTATGTTTACTGTGTATGATTTTCATTATTCCTTACTTTCAGCATCCTGGTTTTCACTTTTGATCACTTAATTTGATTTTGATTCTTTTGTGTATTTTGTCAGTAGTGCGTGCTAGGCCTTATACCTGCCTGAATCCCTTATGGCATACAAAAAGGAGAGAGGGAGTACCATTTTTATAGGAAACCATCTATATTCAATAAGTTGAATAAAAATAAAAATATTCTTTAAATATTTTTTAAATAATCTCTCTTAATAAGGAATATTTTTAAAATAATCTCTCTTAATAAGGAAGCAAATTAACATATGACCAACTTGTATGGGGCAATGGAAAGGCTAGCAGGTAGGAATTAAAACCATTATTCCTATTTTCTGCATTTGTCCATCACCTGACCTTGAACAAGCCATATAACCTCTTGGCCTCAGTCTTCTCATCTATCAAATGGGAGACTGAAATAGCTGAGGTTGTTTCCAGCTCAAATAATGTGTATTTAATAAATACTTGTTTAATGAGTTTAGTATATTTTTTCATTAAAATATTCCTAGAGTTTCTATATAACTAGTGAAAGTAAGCTTTATATGTTTCACTTCTAAAGTACTATATTGATATTATTATTTCAAAATAACTACTTATAAATATTCTTGTGGAAACATATAACATGGTACAATAGCTTCAAGAATTACAAAGTCCTGATTTTCACACTTCTGGCTTTTTGCCAGACTTGTGTCAATCACCTACTGAATAACTCATTTCACCAAAGTTCACAAATAAGATAAGTATATGTTACTTTACACAGTAAGTTTATTCTTGAAGGTTTGGATAATTTAAATGCTGTTGTAAGTGCATAATAGGGGCTCAGATTTAAAGAAACCCTGAGCTCCATCCATTTGTAACAAAAGAGCCTTTTGTGATGTGAATAACACACACTAACACATCTGTTTTATAAACTGCCTTCATACATTAGACTTGACTGAAGGAAGTTTATACTTGGTCTTTTCTAAGAATTGGGGAAAATGATTTATAAATATTTAGAAGATGCTTAACTCATTATTAGATTATTTTAACCTCTGGAGAAAAGATATTCAGACAAAATAACAATGGACTGAAAAGTTTGAACTGATCCTAAACTTTAAAAAAAAATACATTATCCTTACTACGCTAAACATTTCACCCTATGACGTGGTGCCAGTCTTCTTAACAAACAGATTGTGCTTGTTTAAAATGCAGAATGCCATTACCCAGAGGAAATGACATTCTTTTAAGTTTCTAGGTCTTCCCACTAAAGGCTATTGAGCCCATCCATAATGGAATTGATTTAATACAAAGTACCATTAAACGGATAAAACAGTTATGACAGTGATTCTAAGGAGTGTTGCTTTTTGTTACAATTTGAGGCCCAGGGGGTTATTAACAAATCTCTTCTGGGTCATTAGCCCGGTAACAAAAATGGACTTCCCCAGTCAAGGTCAAGATTTCTATGAGAGATGTCCAAGAGTTGGTATATAGGGGTTATATCTGTATTCTTCTCCCTGGATATCAAAGCAGTTTCTAAAGTTCCTGAAAAATATTTAAATGAAACTTGATTCAGAATAAATTGGATATTCTTCACTAAAAGGATATACACCCATGGATGTAATGACTCTATGAGCTACAGATATCTCAATATCACAGCAAACATTGACAAAATGATGCATAATGACTGTGGGTAATGGAATGACTCCAGAGACGTCAAGAAGAATTATTAATGAATAATTACAGCACATCAATTTGAAGAGGAATAAATGATTTCTAAAAATACAAGAAATAACAGGCTATAAGACACTCTTTAAGTAATGACTTGTTCTTTCCCATTAAGGTTAAATGAATCAAAACCAGATGCCAGCCTTTAGTTTGATATAATTAAATAACATATTTTAAAAAAGTCTGCCTTCTTAGAGTCAAATTACCAAACCAAAATATCTACTAAAAAGCAACCTTGAGTACATCTGCTTCCTCTGTGTATCACTAATAGCTGGTATCAAAAATCATGCTCTCAGCCTGCCCTGTATTATTTTTGTTACTATAGAAATGTAGACAGTGCAAATGAGAAGTAAACAGATCATCTAATTTATCCCAGCATATAGGGCTCTATTGACACCCCAGAGGTAAAATAGACGTTTATTGCTTTCTGCCTATGTTTCTGTATTCAGTAACTAAGGAACCATGTACTGACTTCAGTATGCATGCTCTTAATTCTTCCAGATCATTAATAAATGATCAACTGAATTAGACCTCAACTTTTGCTTGGAACTTCATGCAGCATGAGACCCAAAAGGTTTTTACTGTGGATGTTCTCTTTAAACAAAGTCAGTCCCCCTTCAGGTTTACATTAATCCAAATATCCTTGGACTAACTTTCAGTCCTCATCCATAATGGTGACTTGACTCTTAAGGCTTACCATTTTTCATTATTAAATCTTATTAATTATCACAGCATCAAAGATCTGAAGATTTGGACAAAATTTCAAAGGCCATCTAGCCCAACTCTGTCCTGACAATAGTTTCTTCTGTAGTCTTTACCTGGTACAACTAGACCATGCTTAGGAGCCTTCATTGTTAGCTAACTACATCACTTTCCATCTTTTGAACACATTAGACTTACTTATGCCAAACCTAAATTCTGTCTTTTCCATTCATTCATCCTAGGTCTACCCTCAGATGCTACCCCAATAAATCTAATTCCTTTTCTTCATGACTAGTGTTCATATATATATACAGGTAGAAACTATGTCCCCCTAGTCTCCTCCTTTTAAGAACTTATTTGCATTTCATAAATGAGAGGACTAAATTCCTTTACCATCCTGATAGCAACCCTGTGAACTGGGCTAATTTGTCTATAAATTTCTCTTGGAGAGTCGTGGGAGATGTGATCTGGCCAAAATAGAGAAGAATGAGACTATTACCTCTAACATCCGAGGTATGCCTCACCTCTACTGATGGAATCCAAATCACATTAGCTGTCACTGTTGACCAATATCAAGCCTAAAAGCTACTCAAACCCCCAACCTTGTATTTTTCACATATGATTTTGACCATACAGATCTTTCCCCATTCTATCATTGATCTTTGGTAAACTCATAGTTAGGACTGGATATTATTCATGTTAAAGTTGAAATTTCATGTTGTCAGATGTAAGGAATTTGTTTCAGCTGGTCAATCAGCAATCACTTGGATGCTGGAAAACCTCACCCTAATTCACCTCAGACCCTCCTGTGTCAGGTCATTTACAAATTTCACAGGCATTCATCCAGGTTGATTAAAACATGAGAAGGCTAGATAGAACACCTGCAGCATGTCGCTACAACTTGTCTCTCAACATGGACAAGGTCTCATTAATCCAAATCCTTAGGGCATTCCTGCAGTTACTAACCCGCTAGTCATCTTTCCTTCTAGGTCTTATCTACCATAGTTCTTTTCACTAGAGGCCATTTCTACTTTGAGATCTAATAATACCTAATCAATCCTGTTAATATCTTACACTTAATTACATTTCTTGACCACTTATCTCACTTAATACAACAATCCTTTGACCTAGCCTCTCTTATGACCCCATTTTATGGGTAAGAAAACAGAAATTTAAAAGTGAAATAACTTTCTCAGATGAAGTAGCTAGTAATTCTGGATAAGGAATTGAATCTAGAATTATTTTCGCCAAGTGCCGTGATCTTTATTGCTCTGATGGATGGTACCACATGATGTAAGCTGGCACCACATAACATATACTATCTCTGTTAATATATTGTTGTTATATGCTTTTGTGTATATATTGTTTTCCTCTGAAACAGCTTTCTCATCCAGTCCATATGGAAAACTCCTATTCATCCTTCACTAGCACAAACAGCTTCCTTTCTGTTAACCTCCATTGCCCGCCTTTGAGCTTCTGTAATTGCCCTCCATACACTGTCATAATTGTTGACCGTTTTTGGCTTCCTTCCCAGAACATGCACTCACACAGTGAAGGCGGGGCTTCTCACTCATTTATCTTTGTGTTCTCAGAAACTAACACAGCATCTGTCTCTTGGAGGTGCATGCTAAATGTTTATTGAACAGTGAGTCATGTTTGACAGTAGTTCATTGATCTCATGGGCCAGTTGCTTTGTGTCACCTGGTCAAGCCGACTGGAATTCATTCAAGGGACCTTCAAAACTTACACTCTCTCTCTGCCCCCATGTCACTGCAGTCTCTGCTCTATGTATTTACATATGTTCATTTCACAGCAGTCAAGTCAGAGACACTTTGGTTCTGGCAGAGAAGCCAAAAGTAGAACAGGAGTGGAGGTGTTCTGCTTTCTCTCCATCAGTATTAAGCCATCAGCTGCTGGCAGCAGCCTTGATTCTGTTCTTGCTCTAACCAGAAGTGACCTGAGAAATTTTCCAAATCTCTACTCAAATTTGGGTCATTTATCCCTATACTATCTAATTATTTTCACCCTTTAGGAATGAACTCAGTGTGCCAAAATCACAGGGTTGCCTTCAAAAAGACATTTCCTCTTAAAATATAAATCTAATAAGATTTTAACCTTTAGCTCACATAACTTCATATAATCTTTTTCTACTTAAACTTTTCAAAACAAATAAACATTTTGTAAAAAATTGGTGGATAACTATCTTTCTTATAGATATATCACAAATTAAAAGTGGGAAAAATATACTTTTGGTTAGTTTGTTTTCCCCTCTAGCTCATTTCCTATTTATTTACATGCAGCCTGCATCTACACTTGTAGACTGAAGAATTAAAATACTTCTCTGTATATTTCAGGTCAAAAAATTACCTTAATTACTGAGATAAATGAGGATTTTTTTTGGCCATACATTAGTTAGTTAACTACTGTGATTAGTCATTGTATTACTAATAGTTAGAAAAAATTCCAGGCAGTGAGGTAAATACCTATACAGTTGTACTAAATCTTGCTAGATGTTTTTCCTTTCTCTGAAGTTTTTAAAAATGAACTGTGAACTGTGACCTGTGGTTTGATAAGTAAACATTTCAACTTTATGTTTTCTTATAAACAGTTTAACTATGAATTAAAAAACCCATTTTATTCCCATATTTTTCTCACCCTAAGATTACCCTGTGGCATTTCCCATCGTTCTAACCTCCCCATCCATCCTCACCTCAGCCCCCAGGATGCATGTATCTCAGCAATGGTTTTGAACTATAATAGGAATCATGTAAGAAGTTTCTGATTATTTTCACTCCTTTTCTTGATGGACACAGGTCCTTCAAGTGGCCTTAAATGATTCTTTGGCCACTTGGTTTTGTCCTTCTAATTCCTGTGGGTCTCCATTCTCCTAACACTGAAAGTAGAGTCTACCCGTGTTTGACCTTCAGCACATGCACCTACCTATTTTCACATACCTACCTATCAATCCACCATTCTCTGTAACCTCTGTGTCTATATGTGCCCTAGTATTACATAAGCTGGTTTCAAACTTGATATTCTCTGTTGCAGTGATTTATTTCTCTATACATCTGGGCCTCGAAATCTGAAAGCCCATGAAAGATCATCATTCCCACCTTGTGTTTCTCTGACATATATCAACACCTCACACACCAAAACCAAAGTTTCTAAGACTCCGAGGTCTTAGCACAGTAAGAGGAAGATGTAAACTTTATGTGCAGCTTAAGCATTTGGAATAGGATATGCCACCTACTGGGATAGCTGAGCTCCATGATGGGTCACCAAGGCAGACTGCTGTCCTCTTCCAATAGCTCCTCTATTAGGAATACTAATTTATGCTACATACTGTATGTGTGTGTGGGGGGGTGGGGGGCAGGGGGAGAGATGAGGGTTGGTAATGGGAAGGGAGACTATATGACCTTACAAAAGCTCTTCTAACTTATTACTAAGAATGAATGTGAATAGCTCATTCATTATTCAAAGCCTGCCTGTAAAAATTAGCAGCTTTACTACTAAAAATTTAGTTAGAGCATCTTTCCCCCTCTTGAACTGGATTGCTGTCTTGCCAAATGAAAAACCTGGGATCCCTTAAAACTTATGTTTTTGGTAGCACCACTTTACAACCCAAAGTTTAGGTATTTCCTCAAAGATAATCATATCAATATTATAATGTTTGGTAGAGTTTCACTGATGTTTTCTATTTTCTTCTGCCTTTTCTGTATCCTCTCTTAAATGTGTTAGTATCCTTTTCATTGACCAGCTGAAGTACATTGCCACTATTAATATTTCAGAGGTATAATGCCACCTTGCCACCTTTTTTTTTTCTGTTCTGAGCTCTCCTACATAGATTGTACCCAACAGAACTGACATTTCAATTAAGAGAGCATGCCTGCCAAGTCCCCGTTATGCCTGTTCTGTCATGACCTCCATCACTGGCATGCACTTCCAGTACTTTTGCCACTGACCACATTCTCTCTTTGTTAGATAATTTTGTAACACTCTTTTCTTTGACCTTATTTTCCGCTGTACAATTGTTTCTGAATTTGGGAAGCAGAAACATTTTAGTCACAATGACATGAAAGTATTTGCCCCTAACTTCTACATATGTATCTACATATCTCCCATTCTAGGTTTTCTTCATCATTTACTTTTTAAAAAATAGCCTCTTGTTTTAGAATAGTTTTAGATTTATAGAACAGTTATAAAGTAAGTACAGAGCATTCCCCTATACTTCACAACTAGCTGCCCCACTGTTAACATCTTACATTAGTTTGGTACATTTATCACAGCTCATGAACTGCTATTGATACATTATTATTCAATACAGTCCATACTTTATTCAGATTTCTTTAGTTTTTATTTAATATCCCTTCTTCTGTTCCACGATCTCTCCAGGACACCACATTATATTTAATCCTTAGGTCTTTTTAAGCTCCTGTGGCTGAGAGAGTTTCTCAGATTTTCCTTGTTTTTGATGACCTGGGAAGTATTCAGGAATATTGGTCACATATTTTGTACAACCATCCTTAATTGGGGTTTGTCTGATATTTTTCTCATGGTTAGACTGGGATTATCGGTTTGGGGGAGGAAGACCACGTAAACGCTACTCTTATCACTTCATATGAAGGGTACATACTATCGATAGGACTTGTCACTGATGATGATAAGTTGATCATCTGATTTAAGTAGTGCTTTTCATTTTTCTCTGCTACAGAGTCACTCTTTTCCTCCCATTTCCATACTTCACTTTTTGGAAGTAAACTATGTACAGCCCACACTTAAGGAGGGGAGAGTTATGTTCCACTTGTTGAGAGAGGGGAGTATCTACATAAATTATTTTAAATTCTTCATTAAGGGATATTTGTTTCTTCTCCCTCATTTGTTTATTCAATCGCTGACTTATATCAGTATGGACTCATTCACTTCTAAAGCTCACACTAGGTTACTCAGGCAGTTATTTCATTTGTACTAAGTTCAAGATGAGACTTTTTTTTTCCCCCCAGACTCGTATTTTAATCTCTTCTGCAGATGGTATGATGAGAAGCGATGCTCATAACGACTGCTCTAGGGCTCTGAGGAATCTGAATGATCGGGTCCAGAGTAATTCCACTTAACATGGGAGACCACATAGTATAGAAGCCTGGACTAGCTTGCCTGGGTTCAAATTCTGGCCCTGCTTTTTGCGGTTTATGCCCCTGGGTAGGTTATGTAAGCTCCTTGCATCTCAGTGTTTCACCTATGAAATGGGAATTTTAATAGTACATAACAGGTGGGGTTGTTATGAAGATTAAATGAGATAATCAATGTAAAGAAGTAAGGGTGGCATCTGGGACAGACAGAAGTATATGAATGTCAGCCATGCAAACCACAGTTTATCTTTTACATATCAGATAATGTCATGGATGATGAAATGCAACTCTTAGTTAATAAGAACATTTGATAAAATAGGAGATGTTATTACCCAAAGGCGAAATCAGCCTTAAAAGGAATGTCTTAGAATGTGGTTATTTTACTACTCTAATATTCTATTATTCTCCTTAGAAGGACTGGGAGGAGAAGCAGAGAAGCACGGGTTCACTGTGTGAAGGACAAGTTGTGAGGACTCCTTTTGTTAGGTCTTTAGAAAACTGGTACAAAGACAAGGGGGCAGGAGAAGGAAAGATGCTATGAGCAAAATGGCACTGTGCTTGAGATAAGTGCCCAGACCAGGAGGCAAAAGGCAATGAATAAGATAGAAACTTATACTTCTGACAGAAGGAGCTGGTTGAAGATGGAGAGAAAAGATTATGTAAATGGAATGCAACAAAACCGAGATGTCCTCTACCTCCAATGTGCACAGGGTGACTCTACTTGTCCTGTCAAGAAGGAGATACTAAATGCTAGAGTTGACAGTACATGACATGGCCTGCATTCGTTTTCATCTATATAGTCTCTACAAAATCCAATCTGGAGCGTCAAAGATTAAGTTAGTTTCTATTTCTGAAAATTCATGTTTATAAGGGCCACAAAGAAGTATCTTCAGAATCCCACATCAGAAACCTCTGTGTGTTATTGTGTTATCTTTGCTTTCTCTAACCACATTTCAGCACCCCAACAGTGATTTCCTCTCAAACATAAAGGAAATGTGGCTAGAAAGAATGCAGTGTAGGGACACTGAGATCCAAATAAACTTAAATCAATGAGGAATGTTTCCCAAAATTTTCTAGAAGCTCAATATCTAAACTTATTTTTTCAGCATCCCATAGAAATAAGTAAATATATAGGAAGAAAAGATTTAACTGGATACATGTTGATCAAATCATTCACATCGTATCCACAAATGTGAAATTTCCACATAATTTAAGTCCCAATATTTCACATTTAAGTGTGAAAGTCTTTGCTGGATTTCAGTGCAAGGCTACAGCCCAGCATCTTCCGAGGCTGGCAGGACCAGGCAGGGCAATCTGAGAAACATGGTAACAATCTAAGTGTCGACACTCTGATAAATGAATAAAGATGATGGGATAAAATGAAATATTAGCAATATAAAAGGAAATCCTGCCATTTGCAACAACACGGATGGACCTTGAGGGCATTTTGCGAAGTGAAATAAGTCAGACAGAAAAAAAATCAAATACCGTATGACCTTACTTGTATGCAGAATCTAAAACAAACAAAAATACACAGAAACTGAGCTCATAGCTACAGAGAACAAATTGGTAGTTGCCAGATGGAGCGAGTAGGGGGTGGGTGACATTGGTGAAGATGGTCAAA
Organism: Hippopotamus amphibius kiboko; assembly: GCF_030028045.1. Lineage (NCBI taxonomy): Eukaryota > Metazoa > Chordata > Mammalia > Artiodactyla > Hippopotamidae > Hippopotamus > Hippopotamus amphibius. The sequence goes on along the minus strand of NC_080196.1, from coordinate 93,356,463 downwards.
AGTCACAAACTTCCACTTACAAAATAAACAAGTCCTGGGGGTGTAATGTACAATATGGTCACTATAGTTAATAACAGTATATTGTGTATTTGAAAGTTGCTAAGAAAGTAGATCTTAAAAGTTCTCTTCCCAAGAAAAAAAATCTGTAACTACGTGTGCTGATGAATGTCAACTGGACTTATGTGGTGGTTATTTTCCAACATATACATGTATCAAATCACTATGTTGAATACCTGAAACTAGTATAATCCCGTATGTCAATTATATCTCAAAAAAGAGTCACACTATCATTTGTTCATAGACATGGAACTAACTGAGCAAGTGCATCCATTTACCAACCTCTGAGTAGCACTGCAGGAAAATGTCAGGGCAATAAAAGCCCTTGCCCTTCTGTACCTCCTCCTGCTTCTACTGACACTGGGCACCATCCTTCAACTTTCACAGGCAATCTCCAGAAATGCCTTCAGGTCTCTAATTCCCTACAATCCCCAGGGAGAAGCTTCCAAGTCTGAGTCAATATCTCATAGACCCTGATAAACTAAATCCCCAAAAGCAACTCCTCCTCAAATTATAAAAATGACTGAAGGAAAGAGGTCCTTGCTCCCACAGTCTAATCGGTGTCTCATCGTAGCTGCAGATTGGATGTCCTATTGGTTTTCTCAGAATGGTTTTTTTTCCGCTTTTCTTCTTCACTTATCACACACCTCTGAACTGCTAAGTTTTACAGAACAGTTTTAACTGTTCTGTCTCTAACCTGAGCTGCAGTGGCAACTGAAAAGGTGTAAGACAACATAATATCACTTTCAATAATGCAGCACTCATTATGTGATTAGAATGGTTATAACTCAGGCAGAAAAAGAAACCTGTTACCTGTTGCCAAGATCTTAAGTTTTCTAGAAAAAGTCAGTCAATCCAAGGGGAAAATTACTTTTTTACGAGAGTAAAATTTCGAGTTCCCTGTGCTATACAGTAGGTCCTTGTTGATTACCTATTTTATATATAGTAGTGTGTGTATATTCATCCCTAACTCCTACTTTATCCCTCCTCCGCTCCCACCTTTCCCCTTCAGTAACCAGAAGTTTGTTTCCTAACTCTGTGAACCTGTTTCTGTTTTGTAAGTAAGTTCATTTGTATCATTTTTTTTAATTCCACATATAGGTGATATTCTGTAATAACCTAAATTAGAAAAGAATTTGAAAAAGAATAGACACATGTGTATGTATAACTGAATCACTTTGCTGCACACTTGAAAGTAACACAAAGTAAATCAACTATACTCCAATGTAAAATAAAAATTAAAAAAAAGAAAATGTAAAAAAAAAAAGAGTAAATTTAAGAGTGAAGATGTGTACGTATGTGTATACATGCATGTGTATGTATACATGTGTATGTATATATAGACACACACACACATATACACACATTATTTTATATATATATTCCAGATGAGATGATACTGCAGACTTACTACACAGGGAACTAAAACCTTACAAGTTTTCTTTCTGTTCACTGTCCTGAAACCTTGCCGTGCAGAGAGGAGCCCAGGAGAGTATGGCCCGGGGGAGGGAACTGGAGACCCAGCATGCTGAGTCAATTGTTCTTGATATAAGACGTGACCTGTGTGATCATGAACATTTATCACTACAGGAAGCAGGCAGCAGGGGAGGAGCGCCCTGTGGCACTGCAAGAAAAACACTGGGAGGAAATGCCAATGAGGATGGCATTAAAAATAGACCAAATGACCTGCCTGTTCCCTGGTTGGTGTCAAAACATTCAGTGGTTTGATTTAGTCATCACCAGGTGCTCTTTCTCCAACATGACAAGGTGAGAACTTTGGGGAGAACAAGTGACAGCAGCAGAAAAAACGTCCAGCAGTTCAAAGAGAAAATAATGACTTGGCCAAACACACAAGGAACAAAGGTAACTTTCAGTTCACATCCATGAAGCATATTTTAGGCCGGGGAGAGACAAGCAGGTCTGTGCCCCTCTTACTTTCCTGTCTCTCGTGCCCCCAAAACAAGAGGGCCTTCATTAGAAATATGGACTATTACTGTGGCCAGGTTTATTAGCCACAGGTCCACAGACTCAAAAGCATCATGTAGTCCATGAACCACTGCCACTTTCTGAATCTTTGATGATTTTTCCTTGATAAGAGGTTCATGGTGTTCAGCAAATTCTGAGAGGTACCTGTGACCTATAAAAGTTTAAGATTCACTGCTGAAGACTGCAGTCTGTAGCCACTGCAGAAACTGGCTCCCATGCAGCCCACAGGGATACAGCTGTCAGGAAGTGCCTTAGGAGGGCTCCCAGCTCAAGGGGCCAAGGGTGGGCTGAGCTCTAGCTCTGCTCTCTACTCAAGACTTTGCCCTGGAATAGGGTAAGGGTGGGATCCTCCTTTTCTGTATTTTATTTGTCCAGAGGGGGTTCCATTTTCTAATTCATAGAAGAGTGCTTATGGGCTAACAGTGATCTGAGAACCATTTATCTTCCTCTCTCCCTCACAGCCCCCAGGACTAAGGGACTACCCTGTTAGCCTACATCTGTGCCAAGGGCACTTTTGCTTGGGAAATTATACCTATTCTGCTTTCATGCTATTCAAATAAAAATCTTTTTTTGAATTATGGCAGTTGAATGTTGGTTATTGTGCTTGGTTACTCTAGAAATGCACTATCCGTTACAGCAGGAACTAATGGCTACTGAAGACTTGTGACGCTGCTGGTACAAACTGAGATGACTTGTAAGTATAACATACACCCTGGATTTTGAAGGCCTTATAGGAAAAATTCATGTAAAATTGCCTATAATTTTATACTGACTTTTTGTTGAAATGATAATATTTTGAATATACTGGGTTGAAAAAATAGTAATACGTGTAATGTCATGAGTTTCTAAGACTTTCTTTAACTTGGCTACTAGAAATCTTAAAACTATATCCATTGCTCTGTTCACATTGTATTTCTATTGGACAGCACTGCCCTGAAACATTCTGTCCAGATTCTACTTGACATGGAACTCAGATCTGACCAATAAACTATCACTTCTCATATTGAAGTGAAATCTGTCTCTCTTCATCTTTTTAAACTCTAGGTTAAATTTTTGGAACTAGAGCGCAGGTTAAGCCCAACTCTCTCTGGCACAACTTCAAACATCCAGGGGTATTTATCATGGGTCTCCATTACTTCCCCAAGATAAAATGTTCATGACATCCTCTACTCATCCTCCTATTAAATTTAAAATCCTACTTCTGGATGTTTGTCTATTTTCTTTGGTCTTTCAGACTAGGGTTCCAAAATATAACCCCTTGCCCCCTCAATATATTGAAATGTTTGATAATATTTTAAAACAAATGTCATAGCATTAAGTTATTTTCCATCTTTATAGTTAGACCCTTTCGGTTCTGTGGTTTAAATTACTTCTGCTGACATTTAATTCAATTGTTTAATTTATTCAAACCTTAAAATACGTATAGATCATGTACTTTAAACTTGCCGTTGTTAAACATTTAGACTTATTTATTCTTCCAAAATGAGTGAACAGTATTGAATTAAATGATTTTAAGGTTTTTCTTTTCTTCAAATTCAAAGGTAGCATCTAAGATGAGATGCTGGATTATTCCACAGTAAAAATTACACATTTTGTTACATTTTTACTTCAGGAGCTATTTGTCTATAGCAATATAGGTCCTAGTATATCCTTATTTAAAGTGTAAGGATAAGATTATGATAGATGTAAAGGGGTAGCTCTATAATGATAAAAATATCCTTTTAGAAAAAAAAGACTTTTAAACCACTCTTCTCACGTCTAAGTGCTGTATTAGGAGCTGCCCAGAGGATCTAAGTACAAGAGCCTTAGGTTTGTTTACAAAAAAGTAGAAAAGGACCAGGTTTGATTTGAGATTTGAGAGTCCTGAACAACATTTAAGAAGAATATCAAGGATGAAAGGCGAAGTCCTGGCTACTTAGCAAGGCTTAAGGCCAAGGCAAGTCTTCCATTCTGCCTCACGAACAGAGCAAAACTCACATCTAAACCTTATAAAATATTGAAGCTAAAAAGAATCCCTTATCTCATCTGTTCATGCCCTTCATTCTCCAGTTCTAAGAACAAGCACTCAAAACACAAAATTACTTTGCAAATGTAGTAGAGTTAGAACATAGAGGATTTGGAGGTAGAGTACAAATTTTCTGTTCTCACGATTATGAAAGTTGCCTCTATCCACTGAAGAAAAGGGAGGCTGAGGTTTTTAATTTATCGAAGAATTGTTGTTTCTTGGTTTTGGGGGTTTTTTGGCACTAAAGAAAATCATCAACAAAGTTGAAGGTAATGAGGAAATATATTAAAATTGTCTTCACTGTTCTGAGCTCACTTGCTCTTGCTTGACATAGCAGAAGGAGAAGACCATAATATGGTGACTGAAGAGGATAAGTAATGAATGAGAGGGTAAGACCAATGAGAACACTGCACTAGAAATGCTGTGCACTAGCGCCCCCTCTTGGCTTCTCGCCTTGTGCACCATGTTTTCCGGGTTAGTCTCCTCAAGACACTGGGCCTCCATATTCTCATTCATAAAGTAGAGACAATGTCATCTGCTCTGCTTGGCTCCCCGAGTGACTGTCTGGACCAAATGAGACAAGGCCTTTAGAAAGGCGTTTAGGACAATGAAACACTATTCAAGAGTGGGCTGGTGCTTCCCAACTTTCTGCTGCCCAGTTACTTTCTAGGGGAAAACACTACTTGCTCCAAATTTTTTCCTCATTCTCTCTACTCAATGATTTTCACCATAGACTTTGCCCCTTGACAAATACCTTTTCCTGGGAAAGTGAACTTCACCTCCCCTTGCAGGTCTCAGCCATAAGACAGGCCAGCCAGCAGCTTACAAAACACAAGCATGAAAAGGAAAGATTTTTCAGGGCACACAAAAACTCAAATTGGTGCCAAACTCATGACAGATAATCAATGCCAAAAAAAAAAAAAAAATTAAAGCACCAAAGTTTCCCTTATAACAACAACAAAAAATCTGACTAAATTCTTCACAGAGACATCCTGATTGATGACAGAAATATGACACTAGTTTAGTTTTCTTTAAATAAGTGATAGTGTAATTTTGATACAAATCCAATCAAATGATGAAAAATAAATTAAAGAACAGAATTTACATGTGAATGGATAATTTACAGTGGTCAGAGTTTTTAGATATAAATAAGATTAGGGGTTTAAGTTGGTACTTGCTCATAATTTTATACCAATGCTACTCTCCATTTTGTCCCCATCAGCATTACACAAACACCCACACATCTCTCTCTCTCACACACACACACACTCACAATCACACACATTCACTCATATTCTGAGAAAGGGAGAAATGGTGATAGGCTGAAAATGTAATATAATCAAGAATATTTTCGTAAAATCATTGATGACAGGTATATACAGGATTATTTAAAAGTTCATCGAGCCCAAATAGATTCTGGAATCAACAGCATGAAGGCCATATAAACATCCCCATCTTCCACAAATTATTCCTGATTTCTACTTTAAGAACACAATGGCCACAGGTTTTCTGGAAGCCCTGAACTCAACATTGAGTTTGCCTGCCCTTCTTTGACATGATAAAGTGGTTCCTCGTCTCCCATCACCACCCAGCTTTTGAATAACAACTGTGTTCTTATTAAAAGCATGAGGCACATCCGCAGAGACACCAAATCAATTCAACCAGTGTTTTCTGAATCCCATGATAATTTCATTGTGGATATGAGACTAACACATCTAAAACAAAGGACGAAAGCAGAATAACATGTTTAATCTAATAAAGCAATTCAATTTGTAAAATTTATGGGGCTGGCAGGATCCTAGGAAGACTGGGTCAAAAGCCTCATTTTGTGCATGAGGAAAAACTGAGAGTCAGAGGATGTGTGATTGATTCAAACCAAGGAGAAGGTGTCAACACCTGTCTTACGCCTCCCTCACCACATCCCCACTTGCCTTTGCTTCCCATGATCTGTGCCTGAAAACACTGGGACCTAAACCCCTCCCTTTAGAAGATAAGCTCATCTCTACAATCCTTACAAAGTTGAAACATTATCCAAACTTCAGGACTATTCTCCTGCTTTTTGTTCATCTTTATTTTTCTTTTCCTGTTTACTTCACTCTCCAAATCAAAGGCACTGGAATTTTGCTAGGACTCTCTTCGAATACTTGCAGGCTTCTCTCTTTAAATGTCTGGTCAGCCCAGTCCTCTGGGTTATGCAGGGGTCTCCTTCGCACACACACACTCTCTCTCTTCAATCCTGGTTGCTCTCTTATTTACAGAAAATCTTATTATATACGGAGTAAAATGACTCTAATATGTCCCAAATAATTTCCAAAGCATAACATAAATGAGAAATTTACCTCTAATCACACACATTTAAAGATCAGACACCTAGAAAGTTATATCATTGCACATATCAGGTCATGTTTATCTATTGTAAATATTCAAATTCCCCAGGTTTAACTTCCAGAGAAGCTTACCTTTTAGTGCTTTTCAGCTTGAACCTGTTATTCTCAATCAGGATGGCTTTCTATCTAAAATTCTCCTATAGCCATGCTCTCCCTTATCTATACAGCTTCATTTATGCCTTTCTTCTTTCTGGAATCATTTCCCTCTTCCATTTTGCTAAGTCAAATTCTACACTTGATACCTCCAAGTTTTAATTAAAGTGCTGTCTCAGCCACACAGATTTCCATAACTACTACAGCCCACAGTTTTCTCCAGGCATTTAATTGCACACTGCCTCGGACAGCTCCATAATTGCTAAGTGTATGTCTACCTTCTTAGATGGTTAGATAGCAGGAATCATAGTTCCTTAATTTTCCTTTATCTCTTTGCAGTTTTTATCATGTGCGGTTATTTTGTGGGTTATTATTATGTTTTTAGAATTAATTCTGCCTTCAACATAAATTGAACTCAATTGAATTAGGCCCTGTGCTAGGCCCTGAAAGAAGACAGAAATGAAATATGATAGCATCCTTGTCCTGGAAGAGATAAAATTACATTAAGGAAGGTAGCCTTCCATAAATAATTAACTCCTAAAACTTTCTACTTAAGACAAAGGATTACTTTTCAATAATCTTTAAATCTTTTATCACCAACTCACTGCAATGTAACTGTATGTTTTAGGCCCCAGTGCATCTATTTCCCTCTACTAACAGAGTAAAGTTAAATTATCCCACTGTTGTGAATAACTCTTTTCTTAAGAGAAAGAACACTAACCGTACTGAAGGCCAAATGCCTTGGCGCTGCTGAAATTGAAGGACTTTTAACAAAAGGGACAAAGTAATGTCAAGTAAAAAGGAATGATATCATTTTAAAATCCAGAGAGACTTTAACTTCTTAGTGTGTACATTTAAAAAAAAAAAATGAACAAAAAAAATTGCAACTGTGATATGGGAATCTTCCCACTATATGGAAATAATGGCACTGAACATCCCACAGAACAACCAGAAAAAAGTGAACCCAGCCTCTGGGAATTCCAGTTCAACTGTAATTACCATGGTTTCCCACTGACCTTTACTTAGATATGCCTGAACTTTGAATCGAGCTTATTTTTCATGGATTTACCTTACACTTCCACTCGCACCTTTGGAGAGACTATCTCCTTCAGGAACTCTGAGAACTTTTCCCAGGGATTCATTAATTCTTAAAATATCGTCCTGTGGTTCCAAGTTCACTACAGTTTAAATTAAGCTCCATGAAATCTTGTGTTAAAGAAGGAACTCAAAATATATGTTGCATCAGAGATGAGGCTTGAAGAATTCCAATACCAGTTCATGTTCTAACAACCCAAACCCAAACTGCTGATTCATATGCAGTTGTTGGTATCAAACTCCTTTCTATCTGGAAAGAATAAGAAGCTAACTTTAACTTTTTACACAAATGTCTGTCCACTCCAGGTCAGCTACTGACTTTAGCACTGAGGCCTTGTCATCCACCATATATCATTCATTCACTCATTTAATACACTATTAAAAATCTATTCTGGAGGGGGGTGGAGTCAAGATGGCGGCGTGGGAAGACGCAGAGATCGCGTCTCTCCACAAATAGAGCAGTTACCAGAGGCCAGCGGGGGACCTGAGGCCCAACAGACCGCAGGAAGCCCAAAGCAACCTGGTAGGACCTGGGAGAAGTGAGGGTGGCAGGGAAGGGCAAGCCTGACCAGACCGGTGGGGGGGGGGGGAGGAGGGAGGGGAGAGGTTCCTGCCTGGAGGGACTGCTGGGGGCTGGGGAGATCGGGGAAACCAGGATTGGGTTTCTCCCACCCAGGAGGCCAGAAGGCCTGCTGAGCTCCCGGGCTTGGGGGCCTGCTGGGCTCCCCAGCTGGTTTCTCCACCCTCCAAGGCCCCCTCTGGGCTGCCAGGGTCCTGGGGGTGTGGGAAGGAGGGAGGAGGGGCGAGGAGGTGGAGAGGCAGGCAGGAGGGGGTGGGACCTTTGAGATTAGGGGCTGGGGGAGGGTGGAGGGCGTTTCGCCTGCTCTCTTGGCCAAGGAGGCTGACTGGGCTCCCAGACCTGGTCCTTCATTCTCTGGGCCCCCTCCAGCTGCTTAGAACCTAGGAGAGTGGGAGGCGAGGGAGAGGAAGAGAGGCAGACAGGGACCCTACCAGCCTGGGAGATCTGGGGAAGTGCAGCAGGTGTTACCCTAGCCCAGTTGGCCCTGGGAAACCTGTTGGGTGTCAGAGTCTGGTCTCCTGCCTTTCGGTGCCCCCTACAGCTGTAAGGGTTCTAGGGCAATAGGAGAGAGAGGGTGGGAAAAAAGAGAACCCAAGGGGGAGGGACCCTCCGAGACTGGAGGACTAGGGGAGGTGCTTGCATCTCTCCCACCAACTTGGGCCCAGGGAGCCTGCTGGGTACCTTGACCTGGTCCTTTGCTCCCAGGACCAGAGGCATTTCTGGGCTCTTCTACTTCATTGGACCTAAGCCCCATTCCCCACCACCCCCAGGGCCTCCTCTAAGGGTAGGCTCTGCCCATTGCCTAACCCGCCCCCCCCCACCCTCCACCCTCCCCACCCTCACCCTTGTCTAAGCCCTGTCCCCACAGCCAAGGCCTTTTATGGCTTCCTTTTTTTTTTTTTTCTTCTCTTTATTGTTCCTTTTTCTTTTTTTTTTCTTCCCACCCTCTCACTTAGGATATTGCAGTTGTTTTATGATCCAGTTGTTGCTCCATCATTTTTTAAAAAATTTTTTTAACACATCTGTTAGTTTCCTACTGTTGTATTTTTTAGCTTACTATTGTTCTCCTGTTCTCCTACCTTTTTTTCTTTTTTCTTTTTTTTTTTTTCGTTTTCCCTGCTCCACACAGCTTGTGGGATCTTGATACACAAGCCCAGTGTCAGGCCTGCGTTCCTGAGGTGGGAGCTCTGAGGCCAAAACATTGGACTAACAGGGAAACCCAGTTCCCAGGAAATATCCTTTACCATGAAGTCTCCCAGAGGTTCTCAACTTAACACCAAGACCCAGCAGAAACACAATCCTGCCCATCCAAAGTGGGGGGAAAATGAGACGACAAAAAAATATGTCACAGATGAAGGAACAAGGTAAAAATACACAAGACCAAATAAATGAAGAGGAAATAGGAAAATTGCCTGAAAAAGAATTCAGAGTTATGATAGTAAAAATGATTCAAAATCTACAAGAAACAGTTAAAAAGGAATCAGAAGAACTAAAGAGCAAACAAACAGTAATAGATAACAAAATAACCTAAATTAAAAACTCTAGATGGTATAAACAGCAGAATAACTGAGGCAGAAGAATGAATAAGTGAGTTAGAAGATAGAATGGGGGAAATAACTGCCACAGAACATGCAAAAGAAAAAACAATAAAAAGAATGGAAGACAGTCTCAGAGACCTTGGTGATAACATTAAGCGCACCAACATTCGAATCATAGGCATCCCAGAAGAAGAAAAAAAGAAAGGGTCTGAGAAAATATTTGAAGAGGTTATACCGGAAAACTTCCCCAGCATGGGAAAGGAAATAATTAATCAAGTCCAAGAAGCACAGAGAGTCCCATACAGAATAAACCCAAGGAGAAATACACCGAGGCACATATTAATCAAACTAACAAAAATTAAACACAAAGAAAAAATATTAAAAGCAGCAAGAGAAAAGCCGCAAATAACATCTAAGGGAAAACCCATAAGGATAACAGCTGATCTTTCTGCAGAAACTCTGCAGGCCAGAAGGGAGTGGCAGGATATACTGAAAGTCCTGAGAGAGAAAAACCTACAGCCACGAATACTCTACCCAGCAAGAATCTCATTCAGATTGTGATGGAGAAATCAAAAGCTTTCCAGACAAGCAAAAGTTAAGAGAATTCAGCACCACCAAACCAGCCTTACAATTGCTAAAGGAAATTTTCTAAGCAGGAAACACAAGAGAAGGAAAAGACCTACAGAAACAAACCCAAAACTATTAAGAAAATGGTACTAGGAACATACATGTCAATAATCACCTTAAATGTAAATGGATTAAAGACAAATATTGTATGCTAACTCACATATACGGAATCTAAAAATGGTACTGATGAACTCAGTGACAAGAACAAGGACGCAGATGCAGAGAATGGACTGGAGAACTCGAGGTTTGGGAGGGGGCGGGGGGTGAAGGGGAAGCTGAGACGAAGCGAGAGAGTAGCACAGACATGTGTATACTACCAACTGTAAAATAGATAGCCAGTGGGAAGTTGTTGTATAACAAAGGGAGTTCAACTCGAGGATGGATGATGCCTTAGAGGACTGGGATGGGGAGGGTGGGGGTAACTCGAGGGAGGGTGGGGGGGAGTCAAGGGAGGGAGGGAATATGGGGATCTGTGTATAAAAACAGATGATTGAACTTGGTGTATCCCCCAAAAAATAATAAATAAATTAAATTAAATTAAAAAAAAAACAAACAAACAGGGGTTTGGAAGAAGTTGATTACAACCCGTAAGGATGACTTTGAGGGGTTTAAGACTTCAGTGGAGGAAGTAATTACAGATATGGTGGAAATAGCAAGAGACCTAGAATTAAAAGTTCAGTCTAAAGATGTGACTGAATTGCTGCAAGCCCGTGATAATACTTTAATGTAGAGTTGTTTCTTATGGATGAGGAAAGAACGTGGTTTCTTGAGATGGAATCTACTCCTTGTGCAGATCCTGTGAAGATTGTTGAAATGACAACAAAGGATTTAGAATATTACATAAACTTAGTTGATAAAGCAGTGGCAGGATTGGAGAGGACTGACTCCAATTTTGAAAGAACTTCACTACGGGTAAAATATCATCAAAGAGCACTGCACACTGCAGAGAAATTGTGAAAAGAAGAGTTAAATGATGCAGCAAACTTTGTTATTGTCTCATCTTAAGAAATTAACACAGCCACCCTAACCTTCAGCAACCACCACCCTGATTATTCAGCAGCCATCAACACTGAGGCAAGAGTCTCCAGCAGCAAAAAGATTTCCACTCACTGAAGCTTCATATGATGGTTAACATTTTTTAGCAATAAAGTATTTTTTAATTAAAAAAAAATGGAAATGGGTTAAATGCTCCCACCAAAAGACACAGGCTGGTTGAATGGATACAAAAACAAGACCCTTATATATGCTGTCTACAAGAAACCCACTTCAGACCAAGGGACACATACAGACTGAAAGTAAAGGGATGGAAAAAGATATTCCATGCAAATGGAAGTCAAAAGAAAGCTAGAGTAGCAATACTCACATCAGACAAATTAGACTTCAAAATAAAGACTATTACAAAAGACAAGGAAGGACAGTACATAATGATCCAGGGATCAATCCAAGAAGAAGATATAACAATTGTAAATATCTATGCACCCAACATAGGAGCACCTCAATACATAAGGCAAATACTAACATCCATAAAAGGGGACATCGACAGTAACACAATAATAGTAGGAGAGTTTAACACCCCACTTACAACAATGGACAGATCATCCAAACAGAAAATAAATAAGGACACACAAGCTTTAAATGACACATTAGACCATCTTGACTTAATTGATATTTATAGGATATTCCATCCAAAAGCTACAGAATACACTTTCTTCTCAAGTGCACATGGAACATTCTCCAGGATAGATCACATCTTGGGTCACAAATCAAGCCTCAGTAAATTCAAAAAAACTGAAATCATATCAAGCATTCTCTCTGACCACAATGCCATGAGACTAGATATCAATTACAGGAAAAAAACTGTAAAAAATACAACCACATGGAGACTAAACAATACGCTATTAAAAAACCAAGAAATCACTAAAGAAATCAAAGAGGAAATCAAAAAATATCTAGAAACAAATGACAATGAAAACACAACGACCCAAAACTTATGGGATGCAGCAAAAGCAGTCTGAAGAAGGAATTTTATAGCAATACAGTCCTACCTCAAGAAACAAGAAAAATATCAAATAAACAACCTAAACTTACACCTAAAACAACTAGAGAAAGAAGAACAAAAAACCCCAAAGTGGGCAGAAGGTAAAAAATCATAAAGATCAGATCAGAAATAAATGAAAAAGAAAGGAAGGAAACAATAGTAAAGATCAATAAAATTAAAAGTTGGTTCTTTGAGAAGATAAACAAAATTGATAAACCATTAGCTAAACTTATCAGGAAAAAAAGATGCAAATCAACAGAATTAGAAATGAAAAAGGAGAAGTAACAACAGACACCTCAGAAATACAAAAGATCATGAGAGATTACTACAAGCAACTGTGTGCCAATAAATTGGATAACCTGGAAGAAATGGATAAATGCTTAGAAAAGTACAATCTTCCAAAACTGAACCAGGAAGAAATGAAACATATGAACAGACCAATCTCAAGTACAGAAATTGAAACTGTGATTAAAAATCTCCCAACAAACAAAAGCTCAGGGCCAGATGGATTCACAGGCGAATTCTATCAAACATTTAGAGAAGAGCTAACACCTTTCCTTCTCAAACTCTCCCAAAATATAGCAGAAGGAGGAACACTCCCAAACTCATTCTACGAGGCCACCATCACCCTGATACCAAAACCAGGCAAAGATGTCACAAAAAAAGAAATTTACAGGCCAATATCACTGATGAATATGGATGCAAAAATCCTCAACAAAATACTACCTAACAGAATCCAACAGCACATTAAAAAGGTCATACACCATGATCAAGTGGGGTTTATCCATGAATGCAAGGATGCTTCAATATACGCAAATCAATGTGATATATCATATCAACAAATTGAAGGATAAAAACCATATGATCATCTCAATAGATGCAGAAAAAGCTTTTGCCCAAATTCAACATCTTTTTATGATGAAACCTCTCCAGTAAATGGGCATAGAAGGAAATTACCTCAACATAATAAAAGCCATATATGAGAAACCAAAAGCCAACATCATTCTCAATGGGGAAAAGCTGAAAGAATTCCCTCTAAGAACAGGAACAAGACAAGGGTACCCACTCTCACCGCTATTATTCAACATAGTTTTGGAAGTTTTAGCCACAGCAATCAGAGAAGAAAAAGAAATAAAAGGAATCCAAACTGGAGAAGAAGAAGTAAAATTGTCACTCTTCACAGATGACATGATATTATACATAGAAAACCCTAAAGATTCTACCAGAAAACTGGTAGCACTTATCAATGAATTTAGTAAAGTAGCAGGATACAAAATTAATGCACAGAAATCTCTTGCATTCCTATACACTAACAATGAAAGAACAGAAAGAGAAATTAGGGAAACTCTTCCATTTACCATTGCAACAAAAAGAATAAAATACCTAGGAATAAACCTGCCTAAGGAGGCAAAAGACCTATATGAAGAAAACTATACTGATGAAAGAAATCAAAGATGATACAAACAGATGGAGGGACATACCATGTTCCTGGATTGGAAGAATCAACATTGTGAAAATGACTATCTTACCCAAAGCAATTTACAGATTCAACACAATCCTTATCAAATTACCAACGGCATTTTTCACAGAACTAGAGCAAGAAATCTTACTATTTGTATGGAAACGCAAAAGACCCCAAATAGCCAAAGCAATCTTGAGAAGGGAAGATGGAGTTGGTGGAATTAGGCTTCCTGACTTCAAACTATACTATAAAGCCACAGCAATCAAGACAGTATGGTACTGGCACAAAAATAGAAAGGAAGATCAATGGAACAGAATAGAGAACTCAGAGATAAACCCAAGCACATATGGGCACCTTATCTTTGACAAAGGAGGCAAGAATACACAATGGAAAAAAGACAGCCACTTCAATAAGTGGTGCTGGGAAAATTGGACAGCTACATGTAAAAGAATGAAATTAGAACACTTCCTAACACCATACACAAAAATAAACTCAAAACGGATTAAAGACCTACATGTAAGGCCAGACACTATAAAACTCCTAGAGGAAAACATGGGCAGAACACTCTATGACATACATCAAAGCAAGATCCTTTTGGACCCACCTCCTAGAATCATGGAAATAAAATCAAGAATAAACAGATGGGACCTCATGAAACTTAAAAGCTTTTGCACAGCGAAAGAATCCATAAACAAGACAAGAAGACAACCCTCAGAATGGGAGAAAATACTTGCCAACGAAGCAACGGACAAAGGATTAATCTCCAAAATATACAAGCAGCTCATGCAGCTTAATGCCAAAAAAGCAAATAACCCAATCCACAAATAGGTGGAAGACCTAAATAGACATTTCTCCAAAGAAGACATACAGAAGGCCAACAAATACATGAAAAGATGCTCAACATCACTAATCATTAGAGAAATGCAGGTCAAAGCCACAATGAGGTATCACCTTACTCCGGTCAGAATGGCCATCATCACAAAATCTAGAGACAATAAATGTTGGAGAGGATGTGGAAAAAAGGGAACTCTCTGCACTGTTGGTGGGACTGTATGCTGGTACAGCCACTATGGAAAACAGTTTGTGGAGGTTCCTTAAAAAACATAAAAAGAGAACTACCGTATGACCCAGTAATCCCACTACTGGGCATATACCCAGAGAAAACTATGATCCAAAAAGAAACAAGTAGCATAATGCTCATTGCAGCACTATTTACAATAGCCAGGACATGGAAACAACCTAGATGCCCATCAACAGATGAGTGGATGAAGAAGATGTGGCACATATATATGATGGAGTATTACTCAGCCATAAAAAAGAATGGAATTGAAGTATATGTCATGAGGTGGATAGACCTAGAGTCTGTCATACAGAGTGAAGTAAGCCAAAAAGAGAAAAACAAATACTGTATGCTAACACATATACATGGAATCTGAAGAAATGGTACTGATGAAACCAGTGAAAGGCAAGAGTGGAGATACAGAAGTAAAGAATGGACTTGAGGACACAGGGCTGGGGTGAGGGGTGAAGGGGAAGTTGGGACGAGGTGAGAGAGTAGCATAGACATATTTACACTACCAGCTGTAAAATAGATAGCTAATGGGAAGTTGCTGTATAACAAAAGGAGATCAACTTCATGGGAGATGCCTTGGAGGGCCAGGACGGGGAGGGTGGGGGGGAGTTGCGGGAGGGAGGGGATATGGGGATATGTGTGTAGATGCAGCTGATTCACTTTGGTGTACCTCAGAGATGGGTACAAGAGTGTAAAGCAAATATATTCCAATAAAGAGTTAAAAAAATAATCTACTCTGGACTTCCCAGGTGGCACAGTGGTTAGGAATCCACCTGCCCATGCAGGGGACACAGGTTCAAGCCCTGCTCTGGGAAGATTCCACATGCCACGGAGCCGCTAAGCCCATGCACCACAATTATTGAGCCTGTGCTGCAGAGCCCGTGAGCCACACTATTGAGCCCATGTGCCACAACTACTGAAGCCCACGCGCCTAGGGCCTGTGCTCCCCAGCAAGAGAAGCCACTACAATGAGAAGCCTGCGCACCACAATGCAGAGTAGCCCCTACTCACAGCAACTAGAGAAAGCCCGTGTGTAGCAACAAAGACCCAATGCAGCCAATAAATAAATAAAATAAATTTAAAAAAATCTATTCTGTGTCTGATCCTTTACACTCTCTTGGAAAATACAAAAGGAGAACAGATAATCACTTCTATGAAGGAGTTTATAATCAGTGTTAAAAGAAAAGACATGTTTATAAGAAACTACCGGTGAAGGAATTATATTAATTCTGGAGAGGTATGTGTCTAGCTACTGGAGATACAAAGATGAGGAAGGCTTAGTTGGTATCTGGAAGCTGCTTCCAGCCTGGGGTGAGGAGGATAGGAGGAGACAGACAAAACCAATTAAAGTACAAGGTGGGATTTATTACACAATAAAAAACTAAAAGAGACAAAATATAGACGAAATGGAAAAGAAGGAAATTCAGTTTGAACAGATTACATCAAGAAATATTTCATAGGTGTTGGTGAAGGTATATATATCTGTAGGTGTTTTTTGTTTTCGTTTTGTGAAAGTAATATATGATGAGGTTAAGTTGAAAAAAGAAAAGCAGTGTTGGGGAGAAAAGAGGGTATCACCACAGATAGGCTTTGAGAAGTGTATAATAAATGAGAAGAAATAGTTCAGGTTGACTCCCTAGTGTGAAGAAGGCAGAAGGGCTGCCAGAAGTTGAGAAGTCATCAGATTTCAGGGCCCTCACTAGTACGAGGGTAGCTGGAGGTGAGCAGCAGTGGCTACTGAGAGAGTAGGCTTGAGAATAGGTTGGGATGCAGTTGGGAGGTTTGCTGCCATGTTGGGGATGGAGGGAGTATAGCCAAATCTAACAGTTGTTTGAATGCTGGAATGAAATGTTTAGTTGGGTTTTAGGAAGGTCCTCCTGGTGATGACTCATGAACAGATTGAATCCAGAGTAGGAAGCTCAGTCAGGCGGCCACAGCCAGAGCCTGAAGAGCAGGATGAGATTTGGATATTTGGAAGGAAGTGCAATTCTGCAGGGAACAGCAAAAGACAAAAAAATTCTAGGACTCACGGGTAAGAGCTGTACTTCATCTGAGATGCAAAATGGGATTGTAAAGTAGGGGAAGGGGGCTCGAACATGGCCACACCACTGACTTTGGACAAAAATCGCAAGGCATAATTACAGTTTCTCAAGGGTGAAATAAACACTCTGCATTGACAGACAGTGAAAAGGTATATGCCACTGTCTCTAGGAATCGACACCTTTGTTCTTTTTCTGTTATTTCCCGTTTTTTCCAGACCTGTAATATTTGGGGAAACGAGATGGCTCTAGGAGGTCCAAAATTGTTCACATGCTGTGGAACATAGCTGCCTCCTCTACACCGTAATTTTTAGTCTCTAAGTTAGGAAACCCGGGAGATATTTATATCCAGGAAGATTTCAGCTAACCATGTATTTGCCTCCAGGCAGCAGCCTCAACAGTAGCTGTGTTTACTTTTCAACACTGAATGGGAAACATCATTTTGAAAAAGCTAATTTCCAAAAACCCACCCCACAACAGCCTAATTTTAGAACCTATGAAAGCTAATAATTTCAAAATTCTACCCAACAGTTCCTTGTTTGTGTTTTGCAATCCAAGTCTAAATATATCATAAGGGAGATTTTAAATACCACTTTATCCACTTATTTACTTATTACTGCATTTATCTATTTATTTCCTCAAGCAGAAGACTTATTGTTTCCTGTTGGTGTTTGTCCTCTGAACTGAAGATGTTTTCTCATGATAAGATAAGGACCCAGAGGGAAACTCAGATGAAGAAAAATCAGAGCTTCCAATTAAACTCTCTAGTATAAAAAGAAGCAAATCCAATAACCCCACATTAGAACAGCCTAGGCTCCCTGCCCTCTCTTATTGACAGCTTCTACCTTCCTAAGGATGATTAGAATCAGAAGGACACTGCACTCAGTCTAAATCTTACATGAAGAAAATAATAATCAAACCTGGTTCTCAGAGAAGGCCTGATTGTCAGCAATATGGAAGTTTAAAGAAGAGATCATTTGAAAAGCTCCAAACTTCTCTGCGAAAATGTCTAGGAGTCTTCTTGGGAATTAAGCTTCTTTTAAGGAACATTGAAATGATCCTTCCAACAGAAGCAAAATCAGTAATAAAAGAGAAAAGGCATTCTAGCTTGAAAGAAAGGGGACGCATCCTTGGGGAGAGAATTTGAGGTATTTGCAAATTCATTTTTGAAGAAGCTTCAGCTGCGGTTAAATCAAACACAGCAGCTTTTGCCTGGCCTTTCACTACAACTGGAAGCTCTATCAGAGACCTAGAATGGTGGCCAATGTCTTTTCAAAGAACATTCAAGTTTTAACATGATTGATACTGTAAGGTTTACTGAAAAATCCTTGTATTGGAACAACAGTGTCTTGTTCCCAATTCAAAAAATTCTCCTGAGATCTGTAAGAGGGGACCCTTAGTGAAGACCCACATCTCTAGGAAGGTTTTAGTTTTTTTGTTTTTGTTGTTGTTGTTATTGTGTTTTTTTTTGGTCTGTTGTTCTTCATTTTTAAATAAATATTTAAATAAATATTTATTTATTGGCTGCATTGGGTCTTTGTTGCTGTGCACAGGCTTTGTCTAGTTGCGGTGAACAGGGACTACTCTTCGTTGTGGTGCACAGGCTTCTCATTAAGTGGCTTCTCTTGTGGAGCACAGGCTCTAGGCACATGAGTTTCAGTACTTATGGCACATGGGCTCAACAGTTGTGGCTTGTGGGTTCTAGAGCTCAGGCTCAGTAGTTGTCGTGCATGGGCTTAGTTGCTCCGCAGCATGTGGGATCTTCCTGGACCAGGGCTTGAACCCATGACCCCCTGCATTGGCAGGTGGATTCCTAACCACTGCACCACCAGGGAAGTCCCTGGTCTGTTTTTGTTTATTTATTTTGGGTTCTTTTTTTTTTTTTTGGAGGAAGTTAAAAAGTTGTGCTGAGTAAATTAAGTAAATTAGGGAGAAACAGCCTGCTACTTAGTCTACCTGCCCGTGGCTTCCCATTTCTGTCTTTTTTCCACTCTTATGGTGAGAGGGCTTCTCGAAGGTCCCAGTTGGTCTATTCACTCCCCCCACCCCCATCCTTGACAATCTTACTCCAACATACCTTTGTGTCTCCCTTTCCATTCTTCCTTCCACCAGTCTCCTGCCCCTACCTTGCTCTACTTTGCAACCATGCACATCTTCACACTGGTACGTAAAAATGCTATGCTCTTCTGTTCTTCTGTCCTATCTTACTGCCTGCCTGATTCTGTGTTTGGAATGACTTTTCCCCACTCTTTTTCTATTCGTAATTTAAAAGCCACCTTCTCATAGAGGAGCCACAACACCCCCAGTCCTTTATATCTCTTCTTCTGTGGTCCCCGAGCGCTAGCATAAACTCTTAAAGCCCTAAGCAATCTGCTTTTGTTTTCTCATAAACCAGATATGTCGGTCCTGAAGGACAGCGACCTAAGTTGTCCTTGTGAATAGTAGGGGCTCAGTAAGGGTTTGTTGAATGATTGCGTTTGAAAAAATCCCCATGCACCAATTTTCCCAGAATATTTCCCTTCCATTTTAAATAGAAAAGCTTTTGTATTTTTGATATTGTTTCTACTGGAAGAACTGTTTTAGTGTTTATAAAGAGTATTCACTTTCCAATAAAATTTCCAATTTTCCCAAATTAATTCTGGTTTTATAGAGACTGTGCCTTTTATTGGACAGTATATTTCACTGGACATGACTTTGACATCTAGTTATATGATTTCTGTCCACAATTTCACAAAATGTATCTGCTTGATTAATGAGAAATGCATCACAAAGATATACCTGATATGGCTCTGTGGTACAAAAAGAGGTACTCAGCGAGTCATAAGGAATCAGGCAAGGACTGAAGCAACGGTGCTCCTCTTTTCTCACATTCAATTCTGCTTGACCTTTGCTAAACTTTCCAAAAGGGGGAGCACCTAAGTAGGGGTGCCAGGCTTGTGCTGCCAGGAACAGGTTCAGGACAACAACAACAAAGCACCTGGTATATCCAGAAAGTGGACCTTGCAATATTAAGCTTTGCGTGAAGCTTTCACAGGGGCAGGTGATGTATGATTACTGTCGCTAGTTCTGTGATTGATTATTGATTGTAATCATCTGCTTTCTCCCATGATGGAGCTGGCTATAACTCGTCCATGCAGTGACTGAGAATGCCACGTCCCTCCTTTTCAAAAGCAACTTATGCATATTGCAGCTCGAGATAAATTACTCATGGATGTGGGGGGAGAGAGAAAAGCAGTAAAGGAACAGCTCAAGTTTATTAGTGACTTAATGATACACTATGTTCAGTATCTGTATTCCAGCTACACATAGTGAGGTTGGACAACACGTACAATGGTGGGGAGCTGCCAGGTAGCCTAGCTATTGGATTCTTTTTCTATAAAATTGATTTAATATTTGCCAACAAAGTTAAAAAATACGATACATTTGATAAGCTTAGTAGATATTATGTTTTGAAAATAATCCTTAATAATTCACCTCTGTTAAAAAAAATAAAGATCACTAATGAACTATCTTAAGTGTAAACTATTTCTCTGGATTACTTAAATTAGGATACAGAGAAAATAACTATTAAAGATGAAATTTTACTCTCAATATGCAATGGAGTACTTAATCACTGCTTTTACTAAATTGGTGACCTTGACTGAGTTAATTAGCCTTTCTGAATCACAGCATCTATTGCAGGCCCAATGCATATTAGGCTCTTGACAAATATTTGTACAGCAAATGAATGAATCTTAATTTCTTTATCTGTAAGATGACTTAGATAGTAAGTCAGATCTGGCAAACCTGAATTTCTCATGAGGCCAAGCAGGCCAAGTGTGTGAATTAATCTAATGAGAGACGAGGAAGCATATTGTGGGTCTGTAGTGAATTGGAGGCATTAAATTTTTACTTTCAAAATTGACTTAGCCAAGTTAAATAAGTCTTCCTGATAGATTTATTATTTTTTCTATAAACTTGATTTAATATTTGAGTTTCCAGTTTACCCATCAGAACTTGGATTATATTTTTTTATGAAACTTATCTGAGGAATACATAAAAAGTATCTAATACAGCACCTGGTGCTTTTAAAAATAGAGGCTATACTTTAAATAGAATTTTAATATGAAGAAATTCAGAAAGCATGTTCCTTACTATTATCCTAATATTAAACTATTTCCTAACATAGTCTTCCATTAGTTCATGCATGGATAGCGATACAATAGAACATTATTCAGCAATAAAAAGAATAAAATACTAATATATGCTCTAATTTAGGTGAAACTCGACCTGTGCTAAGTGAAATAAACCAGGCACAAAAGCCACATATTCACTACCTACCTATCAAAACAGCTAAAATAAAAAATAGTGACAGCACCAAATTCTGGCAAGGATGCAGAGAAACTATTGCTCATACACTGTTGATGGGCGTTTAGCACAGTACAGCCTCACTTGGAAAACAGTCTGACATTTCCTTATAAAACGTTCGTGCAATTACTGTACCAACTGGAAATTGCACCCTTAGACATTTATCACAGAGAAATGAAAACTTATATTCATACAAAAGCCTACAAATAATGTTCATAGCAGTTTTATTCATAATAGCCAAAAATCTGAAAAAGCCCAGTGGGTAAATGGTTAAACAAACTGCTGTGTTTCCATGGGATACGATGCAGCAATAAGAAGGAACAGACTATTGATGCTTGTGACAACCTGGATGATCTCTGGGGAATCGTGCGAAGTAGAAAAAGTCAACCCCCGAAGGTAAAAAGCTGATTCCACTTGCATAATATTTTTGAAATGATGAAATTTCAGAAACAGAGAGCAGATTCATGGTCACAAAGGATAGCACTAAAGGACAATGTGAGAATACAAGGATCCCTGTGGTGTTGACATTCTTCTGTATCTTGATGTTAGTGGTGGATGCACACACCTACACATATGACACAGCTGTTTAGAATCATATATATGCCTATGTACAGGCACACACAATGGGGGGAACGTGAATAAGATTGGTGGCTGGTATCAACATCTGGATGAGATATTGTACTTCTATGATGTAAGATATTACCACTGGGAAAGACTGGGTTGAGGATACACAGGACCTTCATGTATTATTTCTTACAATGGCATGCTACAATCATCTCAACAAAGCATCTATTAACATTTTTTAAAAGGCCACATACTACATGATCTTATTTATATGAAATGTCCAGAAAAGGCAAATCCATAGAGACATAAAGCAGATTAGTGGGAGAGGGGCTGGAGAGAGGGTGGGAAAAAGGGTATGATTGCTAATGTGGATGGCGTTTCTCTTTGATGACAATGTTCTGCAATTATGCAGTGGTGATGGTTGCAGAGCTTCATGAATGCACTAAAAACCAGTGAACAGTACACTTTAGAAGGGTGAATTTTATATTATATGAATTGTATCTCATCTACCCTCGACAGTTGATCTCCAAGTTTGAGTGGCCTTTGGGAAAAGGCAAAAGGACAGGACAGAGTTTACAGACAACTGTCTTCTCTCTCCTACCACTCCTTGGGCAAGAAGCTCCTTTCCTGAACCTTCACTGAACTACTGATTAGAAAAAAATGGCTTCCCACACACGCACACACCCTTCAATCATTGGTTATACACATTTCTCAGCTGCATCTTCCTCACTGAGCAACACTTGAACAGAAAACTCAGCTCCCAGAATATGCCTTAAAAAATGCCGTTTGCTTTGTGCTGAAAGATCACACAAACCCAAAGTCATGTTAATATCATTCTGCATTTTGAACACTCACTATACACAACAATTTGCAATGATGGTTTAAGTCCTAGAACTTATCTGAGTAAAACTTAAATGTGATCAACCCAAATTCCACAAATTAGAAAAAAAAAATTAAGGAATGCTCAAGAGAATTAACAGAGCTTTGGTGTGAAATTCCCTTACTCATCATGATATATAATGCATATGCCCAGCATTGCTTTTTTGACCATTTTTCTAAGAGCCAGCATACGTCTTTACTTCCTAGAGTAGAAGAATCTAGAGGACAGGGATCACTGTTGAACTTAAAGTTCTGCACATATTCCCCTCGATACATGTGTAAGCACAGAGGCCACAAGGATTTATCCATAGGTCTGAGAATGGCTGTGAGGGCAACTGCATAACTGTCTGAAAGATTGCAGGACAATCTGTACCTTTGCAATGTGCAAGGTGGAAGGGTGGAGGTGGTGATGGAAATGAGATTGGCTCACAAAATGTGAGAGTTGCCTAAGATGGTGGGTTGGTTTGGGGGATGTAATTTCTTACCTTTTTTGTTAAGATCAAAAATAAAACATAGATCATGTTGGATTTCAGAACGCTTTAGGAGGTATTCGTACAGAGACGCAGCCTCAGAGAAAGAGATGACAAGCGGTAACAATAAAACAGGAGAAACTACAAAAAGGAGGTAGGAGTGTGGGTGTCAAGGGAGGTGGCTGAAATATTCTAAGATAGGAGTATTGAGTAATTTTCACAAGCCAAGGAGAGTTCAAGCAAAAACAAAAGGAAAAAAAAAAAAAGGGAAAACTCATTAAACATTGGGACTTTACAGACTATAGATCAGAGAGAGAAACATGTTTCAATTGTCTGCTTTTAGGATGGAAGATAGTATGAAAGATTAAACACCTCTCTAGGGAAATAAGTTTGATATTTTTAAATGCCAAATCCAAACCATATGTAATGAATACATTGCCTTACTTTAAAATATATTTAAATCATTTTAACTTTTTTTTTTTTTATTTCAAGCTAGAGTTGAATGATTTTTGGGGGCTGGCAAATGTTGAGGAAAAGAACTTCAGCATTTTTCAACTGTTTTCTAGGAATTTCTAGTAGCTACTCTCTCTTCTGGAGATGCGCATATACCGCATCACTGTAGTGAGAAGCCCTGGGTTTTTATTGCTTATGTGTTACACATCTCAGAGCAAGTGTGCATGACTGATAACATGCTAGGTACCTGCTTGACTCAGCAGGTCAAAGGTAGCTCTGAAGAAAAGAAATTTCCCACAAAACGGCCCAGAGAACGAGAGGTTATTTATAAGCAACGACTGCTTTGGAGTAGATGTCTGAATGTGTAGAAGGGACCCCAAAGATCCTGAAATTAACAGAAATGGTGCAGTAAATAGTAGAAGACTTTTATAGGCCAAGTCCTTATTTGGCTATAATCTCTGTGAAATTTCAGTGTTCCTTAACTTCTGAGAACACCTTTTATCTGGAACATTGGCCTGCCTGTTTTGGGGTTACTAAAGGCAATTAAAATAAATCAGACTGATGTTGCCAGAAGCTAAGCCTGCTCCTGTTCTCCTCTCAGTACTTCTTATCCACTGAGAAAGCAAGGGACCAATGCATCCCTGCTTGTCTGGGGACTTTTCCAGTATTGATGTGTTTAGACACTCAGTAAATGGTTTGGGACAAAGAGAGTCAAGATGTTTCTTTCCTAAGTTTTGGTAATTTCATTCCTTTTCTCTTGGAAAATGATATTCTTAATTCTTGAAGTACGGTGGAGGAGGAAAACCACTGACCATGATCCTAGTTCTACCTATTAGGCACCTCCTCAGTGCCATTTACCAAGTGTGTTTTATGTGCATTCTCTCTCTCTGTTTTCATAACAACTCTGCAACAATCCTCATTTGCATCCAACAAAACTGAAATTGACTTAAAAATGTTACTAAACATTTTCATTTTTAAGTCACCCAGCTAGAACATAGCAGAACTAAGATGTAAACCTAGAAACAGACCCACTCAAATGTTCATACTCTTTCACTCCATCTTACCGCTTTTCTTGCTTACGACCTTGGACAAATCACCTTAACTACTCGTGGCCACATGCAGCTCCACATCCAAAATATGTCATTTGTGTGTATGTGTGTGTGTGTGTGTGCACGTATAATGTGTCATCCGTCAAAGATAGAGGATTTCTTCCTGCCTACTTAACAGAGTTGATGCAAGGATGAAACATAACAATATACGTGAAGATATTTGTAAACAAACCCCTTTAAATATAGTATGTTATTTTTATATTTTGGTATATAATATATACTACAGTACCATACATATCATATTCTTATTTCACTAAACTATATTCGCAGGTTTTAGTTGCATTCAAAGTTTTCATCTAACTACAGCTTTCTATTAGAGATTGTTTTGTTACATAAATTTGCTGAAATATTCCATTTGATTGGAGAGGAGGATTAACCATGGTGTTTTTCCATAAAGGTAGCAGGTAGATGTGTTCCTTTCTCTGAATCACAGTATAAGAAGTCTGCCTGGAGCAGATGGTATCATCTTTGTACCCACAAGGTGACTCTGGTAGATAAGGAGGAAGCTAGAGGTGGATGCCTCTTCTTTTAGGCAGAACATTTATGATAAGAAATAATTCTTATATCTGCAAGTCCTTGGCATGAGTGAGTTTAAGAAATGAGAGTTGGAGACTCTGAGGAACAGGTGATACCAATGGACTTTAAAGAAATCTGGAGGAACTTGAGTCAACAACAATATGGTGCTACTATAAATAGATTTTTTAAATTCCAGCAGTGATAAGAATGTAATTGCTCTTTTTCTTCACTGAGGGGACCAGTCCAAATACTGTTAATTAATTTTTGTGGATACTTAATATTTGTTAATACTAATAATACAATTTGGGAAAATAGGTTTTCTTCTCTTGGAAAACCAGGCACAAAGATGAGCACTGGAATATTGTTCCATTTTTAATTGTCATGGTCAACTGAGAAAATGCACTGCAGTGAAAGGCTGAGCCTCAGAACGCCCTCAGCCTCTTCTGCACAGAATGGTACCATATGGGCAAAGTTTATCATTTATATCAACTTGGCAATAGCTGATTGATTAATATATGCATATGACCCATCAGTAGCCTATGCCCATCAGTAGCCTATGCCCTAAATGAGATGACTAACTATACCAATCACATTTTTCATCTCAGAAAACGTGTGTAGAAACACAAAGTTGAGCCATCAATAGACCTAACAGAGTAAGGAGAACCCTTGAGGCGCTAAAAGCTATGAGTAAGCAGAAACCATAAGCGGGCAAAGCCCAGAGATAAAAATTCATTACAGAAGGAGCAGAGAAGCAGAGGTATGGAGCATTATGGGATCTTCATTAACACTGAAACTCCACAGTGGGGATCAACGAGCCCCAGCTCTTGAGAAGCAATGTGATAACTAGGTCACTAGAACTGATAGATCATGAAAGGTTCTATGTCTGGTTAACGCTTTCCACTTCCTGACCCAGGCTCCAGTCTCTCTGAAACGTTTGTTATGAACTAAATGTTTGTGTTCCCCACAAATGCTGTGTTGAAATCCTAACCCCAAATGTGATGGTATTAGGAGTCGGGGCCTTTGGGAGGTAATTCTGCTATGAGGGTATAACCCTCATTAATGGGATTAGTGCCCTTATATGAAAGACACAAGAGAGCTCCTTTCCCTCTTTCCCCCATCTGAGGATACCATGAGAAGTCAGCCATCTGCAAGCTGGAAGAAGGCTCTCACGAGAACAGAACTGAGATGGCACCCTGATCTCAGACGTCCAGCCTCCAATACTGGGAGAAATAAACTTCTTTTGTTTAAACCCAGAGGTCTATGGTAATTTGTTACAGCAGCCGGAATAGACTCAGACACTAGCAAGTGTCTGTACCACTGCACTTATTTTTTCCTGAAACCAGGTGCTGCAGATTCTTCTAGATTCTCGTATAAAACCCAGATGCATGATCAAAATTTCTGGCTTCCTTATTTTCATTCATATCTTTATTAGAAAATTCTCCCTTTTCTTAGGTCACCAGAGTAAATCTCAGTTCCTAACAACAAAATAGCATCTGGTGTACTGTATCTGAAATATATCTTTATATATATATATATATATATATATATATATATATATATATATATACACATACACACACACATATACATAAATCTGTCTTATTTTTGAAACGTTATTATGTGTGCAATGTGTTTAATGGAGAACTAATTAGTTAAAGGGGAAATAAGAGGAGAGAAATATTTCATCCATGCAAGAGGCTAGCCTAACCTATGACCAGTTCATTACACCAGTGTTCTGATCTGAGAATTTTAAACCACTTTTGCCATCTTCCATATAAAGCCTGTAACAAGGTTCTACATCATTTTTAGCTGTAATAAGGAGCAACTAGCTTTCGGAGCTCAGAAATTCGGTGGTTTTATTTTGCTTTGCAAAAAAAAGCAGGTGAATCTGCTTTGCTGACCCTTTGTATTAGAGGTAAAATGGGCTGCCCAGAAAATCATTCTGTGGAAACAAGGTAGAGCTCTTGGGGATCAGGCAAGTTGCCCTCCCTTCCCAGAACTGGCAGAGCCTGGATGCTCTTGACCTAATGCCCTAAAGCATGCCAACCAGGTGTCATAATTTCATTTGCTTGAAAATACTTTTACCAGCCACAGCCAGAACAAAATCACCCTCATGAAAACCCAACTTGTGGTTGAAATTGAACAGCTGTGCGTTGTGTTTATTCAAAAGTAAAATGTCAATGGTTTGTGTGGGATTTTCTGCAGAGTGACATGAGATGGTCAGCCCCTTCCAACACCTACGAATTAATGCCCTAAATTGTTACATATGTAAACACTAATAAGCTCATTTAGCAACCACTGAACTCTGCATTTTTCAAACACATTCACTTTCGTCCTTGCCCTGAAGATAAACAATTGGGGGAAAAATCCATCATTTAGGTGCAATTAAACTTAATAATTATTCAAACTTGTCATCCATAAATCACGACTACTAAAACACTTCCAACCAACTGCTCATCGGTAGAATCATTAGCTATGCATTTATTAAAACAAAAGTACCACCGTTTTGTGTATTCTTGTATAAAATTCCTTTGTTTAAAGAAAGACTGTTTATGTGTTTTCTTCTCATCATACTCCCCAGCAGACTGAATGCAGTATGCAGATACCATTTACTGTAGAGTCGAAAAGAGGAGGAACAAGTTGCTCTAAACCTAGTATTCTACTCTCAAGATATGATATCACCTCTCAGTGACGGTTTTCTTCATCAAAGGGAGAACAGAAGCATGTTTAACACAGCACTTTAATCCAGGTAGAGGAAACCCAGTTAAAAGCCGTAGATCACGCACCTATCAGAAGGAGGTTATCCATGTCCAGTGATGTTAAAAAACAGGGTTCTGTTCTAGAAAGAGATTTCTTGTGCTCACTCGGTAAGAAGGTATTGATGTATGACTCTGGATAGTTAAACATCATAGGTTTCCAAAGATATTTGTAATCTAATGATTAGAAAATAGTACCTATGAGACTAGCCCACAGAGGGCATTTTGCTATTATCCCTATTTCCATATTACCTAAATGAAATAAGCACACACGTGTGTGTGTGTGTGTGTGTGTGTGTGATGTGTGTGTGTGAGAGAGAGACAGCATGTGTGTGTGTGTGTGTGCATGTATAGGCATAAATCTATCAACTCTTCTGGAAATAAACTAACAGCCCATGCTCTTTTGTGGTTATTTAGATATTATACTCAATAAAATAATAATATTGGTTCATATTTGAACAGATTTTAAAACACACTGAAGCACATTATTTCACGAAACGTTTTGAACACTCCTGGGAAGTACAGCGAAGATATTCCAAATTTATAGATGAGTTCACTGAGGCTTGCACATAGTGACACAAGATAGAAGAGCATGGCCTCAAATCCAGGGCTTCTAAATCCTAGATCAGTGCCCATTTCCCTGGACCTAAAGGACCTCCTGAAGATCAGACTGGTCTGAACCAACCACCAGGTCTTCTACCCTTATAGCCACCTTCAGTGTCTGGTCTCCCACACACCAGGGGTGCTCACACCTACTGTTTTGCAAACACTGGCCCCCTAAATTCATCATACCTAATATCCCCATTGCAAGGCACCTGGCCACCTAGTTCTCCCTTTAGTTCCACTCTTTCCAAGCTCTCTGCTTTCTCTTCTCTGACCTTCACTTTTCCTTCTTTCTCTCCACTGGGCTCCTAGAAAATCTGCTTCATGTCAAACAAGCTTTCCTATACCCTCAAATGCTTTCTAATGACCCCTCCTACATCCTTACTTAACTCACACCTGGCTCTCTCCCAAGGGCACCACTTCCCCTGAAATCTTTGAAAAGAAGATGAATGCATCCTAAACTCTGTCTTGAGGTAGAGGGTGTTCACTAGAGATCATTATCACATAAACAAAAGAAGAGTTATAGAACATGAAAATATCTTAAATTCATGAAATGTGACCTTATGATGTTAGGTGGAGAAATTCTCAGTATCATTTCACACATAAGGAAACTGAGATTTACAGAGACAGCGTAACTCAAGCTAGGACCAATAGCAGTTAATGGCAGAAGGCCTCTGGCCTTCATCTTTATCCGTTACTGCTCCTGAATGATATTGTTTCTCTGTCCTCACTGTCACCATTCTTAATAGTAGAGTTAAGAAATCTGTCTCTGATAATTATCAAATTTTTTCTAGTCTCCATTCATTCCATATCTATTTATCAGCAAGCATTTAATTCCTAATCAGCTAGTTTTTCATTTGTAGAGACATAGAGACTGTCATACAGAGTGAAGTAAGTCAGAAAAACAAATACTGTATATTAATGCATATACGTGGAATCTAGAAAAACAGTACAGACGAACCAGTTTGCAAGGCAGAAATAAAGACACCGATGTAGAGAACAAACATATGGATTAACAGACACCAAGAGGGAAAAGGGGGGGTGGGATGAATTGGGAGATTGGGATTGACATACATATATATATAAATATGTATAAAATAGATAACTAATGAGAACGTGCTGTATAGCACAGGGAACTCTACTTTGCTGTACAGTGTAGAAACATATACAACCCTGTAAAACAACTATACCCCAATTAAAAAAAAAAAAGTCTAGATATCCTTTATTAGGCAACAGACTAAAGGTCTACATGTTGTTTTCTACAAATGGCCAAACTATAAATAATTTAGGCTTTGTGGGTCATAAAGTATCACAACTGCTCAACTCTCCCATAAAAAGTGAAAAAGCAGGGACTTCCCTGGTGGTCCAGTGGTTAAGATTTGGCCTTCCAGTGCAGGGGGTGTGGGTTCAATCCCTGGTCAGGTAGCTGAGATCCCACATGTCTCATAGCCAAAATCCAAAAACATGAAACAGAAGCAATATTGTAGCAAATTCAATAAATACTTTTAAAATGGTCCACATCCAAAAAAAAAAAAAAAAATCTTTAAAAACAGTGAAAAAGTAGTCAAAGACACGATGTAAATGAATGGGCAGGGATGTGTCTCAATAAAACTTTATTTACAAAAACAGGTGAGTGGCTAGATTTGGCTCAGATGCCACAGCTTACCAACCCCTGCAACAAAATGTTATAAATGGATAGCAGTGGAAAGACAGGCAGTGCAAAGGGTAGAAGATGAGTTTGGAAGAGACTCCACTTTCCCCCTGGCTAGTTTGGATGATCATATACATTTACTAAACAGTGCAAAGCAACCTACCAACAGATGTAGAATGATATCAAATAGACTAAATGTCCAAGTGGGTTAAGGGGACAGACAGAAAGCTTTGGCCTCAAATCAGTACAGCAGGGGCATCTTTATTATGTCAGAGTGAAAGGAAATATATTTAAATGCTGATTTACTGCCTCCTACATGTGAGATACTATTTCAGGCACTTATAAAGGTAAGTTTACTTTATTCTTATAACAACCCAGTAAAGACAACATTGTAATCTTTATTTCAAATATGAAAAGCAAAGGCTAGAAGAAGTTATGTAATTTGACAAAACTAACGATTGAAAGAACAAAGATTTAAAATCAGTTTTCTTTGCTGTCCAAAATTATGTTCCTTCTATGACCAAAAAAAAAAAAAAATCTAAAAACCCCTATCACGACCAGAGGAATACTTTGCCTTGGCCTTCTACCAGAATGTGTTATCTGGTATTAAAAATCTAATTCGAAAATGTGCTCTTTTCTTCTCCACTTCCCCCACCCCTAGCAAAGTGTACTTGCAACTACGTTAATATGGAACTACAGTAGGTATCATCAAAGCTCATGAGCTCTCTTTGGTTCTGCTGATTGTCACCAGAGGGACAAAGTGGGCATATAATTGATTCAGTCTTACAAATTTTATTTTCTTCAACCATATCTGGAAAATAATCATCAGATGTGGAGCTGATGTCTCTCTTCAAATAGTAACGATGAGTGATAAAACTCTTGCTCTGCATAGAAGTGTAACCTCCACTTACATAACAATGTCTTTCCAAAAAGTTGGGCATAAAATTATTCGAGACAAATCACATTTAAGTATAATAGGGCAGGGGCTTCTTCCAGGGATCAACAATTTTTTAAATTGCAGATTTAAAAAAATTGTAATGCACAAAAATCTTCAGTCATATAAATAACCATCTTCTAATTTACTTGTCGTATTAGAAAATTTTGTCTACATCAAGTCCTCTCAAAACAAGGTTTATTTAAAAACCAGTATGTTTAAATCAAAGTACACTGGAGAGATAGGAACGTACTAATAAAGCTCCTGGACAGGATTATTTTTACTTCTTTATAGGAAACTTTTAACTTTGAAGAATATTGCAGAAAGTAAAAATTTTATTAAACTTTTAAAAGAAACCTAGTCAAAATTACAATTTTTGTCTCGTTTCATGACTCAACTAGGTTAGCCCATAATTATTTGGATATTAAAGAAAGTTGGTATAATAATAATACCCTGCATTTCCATCTGATGACAAGACATTGACATAAGACAATCCAACAGGGCTGTAAAAACTGTTAATTGAGAAGAGCAGGAGATATTTATCTTGTTAGTTTCAGATTCATTTATTGTTCCTTGGACAAGTATGCATACATCTGAGAACTGCAAAATTTACTCTTTTCTTATTAGGTTCAAATGATACATTGTTATCTAAATGATAATCAAAATTTCTTGATGTTATTAATAAACAAACTTTAAAAAATATAATTGTAGATTACTGATCCCATGCCAAAAATCTGTCACCGGTGTATAAATTAGCATGAACATATGTTAATGCATAATTCACCATTTGCAACAGAGCTTTGTTAAAAAATTGATGAAAATTCATGAAAGAACCTTTCTAGATTAAGTTGCCCAATAAACAAGTAACCAGAGGCATTCACAACGCAGAGTTGATACAGCTTTTGAAATGAGCTTTTATGCGTTTTGTAGGACATTTATAAGACACATTTAATCTAGATAAACAATTTTGTTAATTACTTTGAATCACAGTTGTCTACATTTAACTACTAAATGTAGTTAAATGAAGGAACTGAGAGGTCATCTAGTCCACTATATCCCATTCATGGACCACCTGCATCTGATTCACTTGTGAGCTTATTAAAAATCATCTTCCTCCTGGCCTGTTTCCATGCTTCCAGAATCAAGACATCAGATGAGAAGCCTAGAAATCTATACCTTCCCCAAGCAACTCAGATGCTTCTCTTGTTTTGTAAAGCTGAGATTTAACCATGCAGAAGCTGTAAATGAGAAACTGAGGTTAAGTTTACTGAAGGTCACCTAAAAACCAGTGGGGGATCTGGGATTAAAATCCATTACCACTTCTAATCCAGTGTTCTTCCTCTACATTTCAGAAAACATGAAGAAAATAAGAAAAATAACAAATGATCAGTCTGTACCAATGTCACCAGAATAAACAGTTGGTGGCCATGGCTAACACATGCTTATGGTGGCCCAGATTGTTATTTTCCGTACTGAAATATATTAACTTGTGTAACCCTTACATCAAACCTCTGAGGTAGGCCTTGTTATCTCTAATTTACAAGTGAGGAAACCGTGATACACAAAGGCCAAGTGACTTGCCCTCGTGGTTGTGGGATTACTACTTTCGCAGATGGGATCCAACACAGAATATCAGACTTAACCTCATCTTGGCTATTTAAATAGGAGAAGGAGGTACTAACATTTTCTTGAGGTGCGACACTATAAAATATCTCTGATAAAAATCTACCTTCAGAAGACTGATCCTCTGGAAAAACAAATTCCTCTTTAAATTATATGAATATACTTAATTTAATGACTATTCATTAATCTAGCTACCAGACATTTATACCTGAGTAGAATTTTTCTTTTTCCAACTGGACTCCTGTCTTCTGAAGCGTGGGTGAAATTACATGCAATCATAAAGTGGCAATGGAGATGGAAATGGCATAGGGTTTCCAGATTTAGCAAATAAAAATTTGAGATCCCCAGTTAAATTCAAATTTCAGATAAATTATGATTTTTTTTATTGTGTGCATCCCACATATTGCAACATTATGATACTTCCTTATACTAGAAGTTATTTATTATTTATCCCAAATTCAAATTATCTGAATGCCTTGTATTTTATTTGGCAATCTCAACTTGGAGAAAGTAAAAGAGAGGGCTTTTGGAGAGAGTGTGGCCAGACTTGGGTGAGGGCTTTACTGGGGAATTGGGTGTAACCCTTGGGCAGCACAAAGGCACTGCATCTGGGAAGTTAGAGAGCAAAAGGGGAAATCCCTCTTAACTTGGCTGTTCTGTCTAATGCTGGGTGTGTCCACACTGCCACGGCATCCAGACCTAAATAAAAACCTGTGAACATTTATGAACAATATAAAAATGTATAAATGATAGGACTATGTAAATGCAGATACTGCCATCAGCATATCTCTAGATAACTTTCTCTTGACCATGCAATTATCCCTGAGTAACTCAACACTATATCTTAATCTTGGGTAATGCCTCATGACTGTTCAGTCATTTCATTATGTCTTAGTTTCCCAACAATGCTATCGGCTCCTTAAAAATTTGGGAATCTGTACTTTACTGTTCCTTATAAAGTAAGTATGCTGAAAATACCTATGGAATAAGACTGAGGACTGGAATTTTCTTTAGACTTGATAAGTAGTTTTTGCCTAAATTATTCATTTATTCATTAATTCCTCTAACAAATATTTATTGAGTGCCACCTTAACTCTGCAATTTGCTCTGCCTGGAAAGGCAATATGAAGATAAGGGATGAGAGCTCAGAACTAACCAATGTGAAGTTTTACATCCTCTAGTCAATACAGAAAACCATGATTTATTAATAAACAATCCATGGGGCAAACCATTCACCTTTTCTAGTTTTTAAAATCATGGAAACTTCCCTAAAGTTTGGTTTTAAAATCATAACTTCCTTAAAATAATGTAACCCAGAATTCTGTATCCCTTCCCCAAAGTAGCACACAGTTTATTTTATGAATGTATGTTTACCACAAAAGGTTAGTTAAATCTCAGAGAAATACACATAAATCAAGGATGCTTTTACATTTTTGTACACTGAAGCTTCACAATCTGAATGTACACGTGCCAAGTAAGGAAAAGAATAAGGAGACTGTCTTCTAGACAAAACTAAGTCCCTCTATAGAACTTCTGGTCTGAAATATACTAGCAATTAAAACAGAGGAAAAATATTTTTTTCTTAAACAGTCCCTTTTAAATTAAAAGTTTGTATACTTAAACAGAACCTTAAATTCACTTGTTAGGAAAGTCATAGCAATTTTCAAAACTGCATGTAAGGCCATATAAGGTTCACAGATTTCAACCACAGCAATGCAATTCTTATGCATGAAAACAATACCAACTAAATAACAAAACAAATGATCACTGCAAGACACTTTAACAAGTACATTATAAAATGGAAAAATATTTTGATTGCCTGACCCTAAAGATTACTAGGAAATTCTAACTGAAAGCTATCATTGTCTATAGTCCAAAACCAAAAAAACAGAAAAAAAGAATGCACAGATACAGAACTGAAAGTATTTTGAACCAAACCTGTAAGAGCACAATGGTAACAGGAGCAAAACCATGCATAAAAGGAACTGGATCAGCAAGCAGGCTACCTCTCCAAATCAGGGAAGATGTGAGGGGTTTCATAAAGTATGGCCTACCTACCAATCTCTTCTCTAGGGGAATTATCCACTAACTCAGAAATCTCCTGAAAACTCTGCCATTAGTATCACTCCATTTAGTCATCTACATTGGTTTCCACACAGCCACACCTGAAATGTATACGTGTTACCTGAGAAGTTTCTGTTGGGAGAATGGGCAGGGATGAGGAGGAGATGTTTTTAAAGTAAATGAAGATATATTTATTGGCTATAGTAGCCACCACACATGCTGCAGGGTAGAGTAAGCATGCCCCTGAAGTGACCAGCCATGGAAAATCTCTTGATGATTTAGAAGTCACCTCTCAGTCCTTGGTGCTTGTAGGAGGCTCATGGAGCCCTAACTGTGGATGGCAGCACTGGAGGTTATACTTTGAAGGGCCTGAGTCCTGACCAGCTTGGGAGCACTGCCTTTGGAAGGAACCCTTGGGTGACCAGTGCCTAGGTAGGCTTTGGGTAAAGTCAAAGCTAAGACAAATTAAGGCAGCTCCAGCCTTGCCAACTCCTCTGGCTCTGGGATTATTCTGTTTTCTTTTTGAACCACTTGACATTCAATAAGTAACCTTTACTATTGAAATACACACAACTGGAGGAAAAGAGGAGAGAGGAAGATACGGCAGCTATTTTCCTTCCCATCCTCCCGCCCAGCTCTCCTGTCATCTCTTTGTTCAGACACTTCTGTCCATCACGGTTCACTGAAAGTTCTTCATCTTCAAGCAATTTCCACTCAATTGTCAGACAACCCCAACTGGAATGGCAATTAGCCAGATGTCAGCTCTCCTATTACCCCTATCCTCAGTTCTACATTATTCAGTCATGGCTTGATCACAGCCAAGGTGGAACCCACCAGGGCTCCTCTCTATAAACCTGCAATGAACCTGAAATAAAGCCAAAAGATTTATCACAAAGAGGCAAATGTAACCAAATCCTCACTCTTTCTTTCCCTTATGAGTTTGCTTTATCTGTTCTTCCCCTGCCCTCCACCCCATCCCCTGCCCTGAGTCTCACTGTAACCGACTCAGACATCCTAAGCAGTAAAGCTTAGGGACGATGATTAAACTATTTCATGTGTCTTTTAAGATACAGTATCTGTTATTCTCCTGTATCAGCAAAATCTGCACACAAGCATCTAATCCCTGGAGCCCTTACTCCTCCCATCAGCTTCTTTTTGAAAAATTAATGTAAATTAAAAAGATGCTCACTACACTGGAGTTCACATTTAACAAAGAAGTCTGCCCCTTGAGGCAAGCAAGACCTTACGTCGTGAGCAAAACCCAGGCAAGGGGAGCAGAAACCTGGGAAAACTGCAGCCTGAGCTTCAGAAAGTCACTTGCTAACACAAGGTCAGCTCCCAA
Source organism: Hippopotamus amphibius kiboko (assembly GCF_030028045.1). Taxonomy (NCBI): domain Eukaryota; kingdom Metazoa; phylum Chordata; class Mammalia; order Artiodactyla; family Hippopotamidae; genus Hippopotamus; species Hippopotamus amphibius. The sequence goes on along the minus strand of NC_080196.1, from coordinate 93,320,173 downwards.
TCTGGCAGAAACATTCTCAAGCTCTCCCACGTAAGTGCATTTTTCAAAGGCATGTGGAGCTAATAAATAGGAAAGTTGCCATTCAGAAAGATCTAATCATCCGAGGAGGAAACCTTTCCACATGTTTTCATCTGTTACCAAAAAATATAATTAGCAAGATGGGTTTCCATCTACCTACTGAACTGTTTCAACTCAGGGGGCATGGTTAGAATTCCCTGGCCTTCGTCCAGGGTCACAAATTAATCAGTACCTCAAATGCTGAGACAGGTGATTAATCTGCCTGAGAGAAGGCCTGGCAAGAAGGAGCTGCGAGCCAGCAGGCAGGGGCAGGTAGATATTTTCTTAAAAGCAGCTAAAACAAAAACGCACTGTAAGGGGTCCCGTTCTTCTCTCCCTTGGCTCTGTTGTCAAACATTTTCAGCTTATGAGTAAAGAATGGTTTTAATAATTGCCAGAACTGTACATTTTGCAGGTGTGCACAGACACACAAGAGGAGAGAAGAGAATGAGAACTTATATCTATATATATGTATATACACATATTTATACACACACACACACACACACACACACACAAACATCACGCTGGGCTCTGTTCACCCGCATTCAGTTATGCCTCCCACATCACACTTTTTTCTGAGACTAGTGCAATTTTTTTTTAGGATACACTAAGGCACAAGGATTCCAGTGTGAATCTTATGTCTACCCACCCATCAAATGGAGAATCTAAGAGCGAACTGCACAAGGAGTAATGGGTTAGTTCTCCACAAATCTACTTAACCCAAGCCATTGATATTTTCATTCCATGCCTTTTCACATTTCTCTTGCCTGGAAAGCACTACCCTTCCTTATAAGATGGGTCTCCAAGTTCAAATTCTGGGTTCCGTCTTCCACCTGGGAAGCCAGCCCTGCCCACTGCCAGCACATGGCAATGCTCTGATCTGTGATATCACAGACCCAGAGGGTAGACACCCCGTCCCATGCTCTCTCAGGTTCCTACTCTCCCAGTCTATGGACTCAATCCCTGAAGATGATCAAGCATCGTTTGTATTATTGTGTAGATTGCCTTCTATTTCTAGGACCGTTACTTTTTCTTTTTTTCTTCATTTTTCTCAGTTTGAAGAGTCAAGAATGTATTAGGGCAGTAAGTATTATACTTTAAGGAAAAGCAACACCACAGTCTGGAATGAGAACAAAAGGAGAGAATACAAGAATGGTCATAGCAGCACGATTCATAACAGCTAAAAACTGAAGGAAAAAAGGTCCATCAACAGAACAATAAACTGTGGTGCAGTAACTGGAAAGCATACCATGCAGCAATGAGAATGAACAGATGACTACCACAGTCAACAGCATGGATGAAGTTAGACACAAAAGAGTATGTACTGCAGGATTCCATTGATATAAAGTCCCCAGATAAGCAGCTAAGGTATGGTGTAAGAAGTCCGGATAGTGGTTCTCCATGGACTGCAGTTAGAAAAGTGAGCACAGTGAGGTCCTACGTGTGTCAGTAACATTCTAAGTCTTGATCTGGGGGCTGGTTACACCACTGTGTTCTTTTTGAAACTTCATCAAGCTGAATGCTTATGACATACGTACCTTTTTGTCTATATGTTGTACATCAATAAAACATTTACTTAAAAAAAAAAAAGAGGTGGATAAATTTGACCCAAGGAGCACATATTGGCACATACTGTGCTCAGTATATAATGGTGTGATATTCAGTTCTAGGAATATCTTCATTAGCTAGTAACTGGGTTTAGGGGTCATCTGTTGAATGATGCTTGGACTATTTAAAGATGTGTCTACTAGAAATAAATCTGCTATAAACAATTTTGTACAGGATTTTCTGGGAACGTGAGTTTTCATTCCTCTGGGATAAATGCATAGGACTGCATACTTGGGTTGTATGGTACCTGAATGTTTAGTTATAAGGAAGTGGTCAAACTTTTCCAGAGTGGTTGTAACATTTTATATTCCCACGAGCAATGTACAAGTGATGCAGTTTCTCTAAATTCTCAACTTTTGGAATTGTCACTCTTTTTCTATCATAGGCATTCTGATAGGTGTGTAGTGATATCATGTTGTAGTTTCAACTTGCATTCGCTTAATCGCTAATGACGTTGAACATCTTTTCATGTGTTCTTCTGCCACCTGTATATCCTCTTCAGTGAAAAGTCTGTTCATGTAGTTTGCCCGTTTTCTGATTATTTCATTCCTGTTAATCTTGAGAGTTCCCAATATGTTCTAGGTCCTTTTTTAAAAATGTGGTTTGAAAATATTTTTCCCCATTCTGTATATTATCTTTTCAACTTCTTCACCGGATCTTAAGTAGAGCACAATTTTTAAATTTTTAAGAGGTCCAACTTATCATTTTTTTTCCTTTTACAAATTATTCTTTTAGTGTATATGAACACTGCCTATTTTTAGATCTTAGAGATTTTATATTTTAAACTTTTTTAATTTTATAGCTTACTTGTAACTGTATGATCTATTTTGAGTTTATTTTTGTATAAGATGTAAAGTTAAGGTAGAAGCTCTTTTATTCCCTCCATGGGTGCATAATTGCTCCAGCACCATTTGTTACAAAGGCTATCTTTCGTCCATTGAATTGGTTTTGCACCTTTCTCAAAAACTGGTTGAGCATATTTATGTGAGTTTATTTCTGGGGCCTCTATTCTGTTCCATGTTCTATCTGTCTATCCTTCTGCCAAAACCACACTGTTTCAACTGAGTATTTTTGTGTGTTAGTTCATGAGAGATGTTGGTCTTCAATTTCCTCTTTTTTCCTTCCTTCTTTTGTATTTTTTTTTTTTACACTGTATTTTTCTAGTTTGAGTTTCAGGGTAATCCTGGCTTCATACAGTGAGTTGGGAAATGGAAATGTTGTCTCCTCTTCTGTTTTCTGGCAGAGATTGTGTATTTGTTGTATATTTTTATAATATATTAGCACATGGTAAATAAAGAGACATAGATCGGGGTTTATGTTCAAACGTTTTCACCAATGGGGTTCAGGGTTTAACCACTAGACATGGCAACATTTCTATTTATTTTTGATCAAATGGCTTATTTTGTTTAGCTTTGTTCTTCTTACATTCCATTTGAATGATAATGAGCCAATTACATTTGTATTTTTCTTCTCATGCCGTGAAAATTTGAAAGGCATATGGAAAATTATACTGAGTTGATAACATACTCATTTAATAATAAGAAGCAACAGACTTAAAAAAGGTACACAACTCACATTTTAAGGAAACAAATCAACAGTCTCATGCATAAAAATAAAACAAATCATATTTCCAAGTCTCTAACCTAGTGGTTTTCAACAGGCAACAATTTTTATCCTCCACAGGGGACACTTGGCAATGTCTAGAGATAGTTTCTGGTTGTCACAACTCAGGGTTATATTCTGCTGGCATCTAGCGGGCAGAGGCCAGGGATGCCATTACATATCCTACAATGCACAAAACATCACTCTACAAGGAAGTATTAACTGGCCCTAAATATCAATAATGCTGAGGTTGAAAAAACCTGGCTCTAAGCAAATTCCTGAATCTAACAAATTCCAAAATATGACTTTATATATAGAGAGAGATGAAGTCATATCTTTGAATTACATATTTTATACATATACATGTATATGTGTATATTTGGGTATAGACACACAATTTTAGAGACAATAAAGATACCCTATATTGCTGTGAAAAGATTTCTACTCTGAGGAAAATTTTTTTCAAGGGATAAGAAAATGTTTTTGAAGTCTGAACTATCTTGTGGAAATAAGTAGTTAGTCTAAGAAACCCAGAAAGAAATAAAGCAACAGGACCAAGCAACAACCATAGATTTTAAAGGCAAAACATGGTGAAAAAATATGTGTGTCCTTTAGGTTACTTCTTGCCATCCTGAACTCCTCCTGCAGCACCTCTTTATTAAGTAAGATGAAAGAAACTTCGAGGAACTTTTGCTGGACATCTGTAAAACCGAGAAGTCAACAAGGAACTGAGGAGCACAGAGCCCATCAATGACCTCGAGTACAGTCTAACGACCAGAACAGTGGGGTATATGGAGGAAGAAGCCCTAGTTTTAGAGCCAAAGTCCTTGATTTGGGTTTTGACTCTCTCATTTACTAGTTGTTGATCATATCCTTCAGCTATAAAACAAATTTATTTATAAAATAATATTTCAAATCATACCTACCTGCTATAATAGAGAAAAATATTTATCTTGCAGGCTTGTTTGAAGAAAAAATAATATAATGGCATGTGTTTAATACAAGCACTAGGAACAGTGAGAAGAGCTTTACACAGATATGAACTCATACATCCCCTTGAGGTGGATACCATTATTAACCCCACTTGAAAGAGGAGGAAACAATCACAGAGAGATTACGTTTTAGGTCCAAGATCATACTGCTAATAAGTGATGGATCCAGTATCGAAACCCAAGATGTTGCGTTCCAGGGTCTAGGAAACCACACTGCCCAACACACAAGCATGTGTAAGATATTAGTATGAAGATCATTCCTAGGGGGGAAAAAGTCAAACCTTCCATTATTACCCTTTTCTTCCCAAGCTGCCATCATGTATCCCTTGGATAACTCCAACAGCTTCTTAACTGATCTTCCTGCTTCCACCTTGTTCTACCTACAGACTTTCAACCCAGAGCAGCAAGAGTGGTCCTTTCAAAACTAAGTCAGATCAGGTTACTCTTCTGCCCAAATCCAGCAATGGCTTTTCATTATCTTTAGAAGACAACAGAAAATTATTACAAGGCCCACAAGGTTCAACAATTTCTACCCTTGGCTCCCTTTCCATTCCTATCTACCATCTTTATTTCTTTACTCCACTCTGGCCACACAGGCCTTCCTACTTTTTCTTGAACAAACCAAAATATTATTTCAGAATCTTTAAGTAGTTTTTTTCCTCCTCAAACTGAGCACTGTTTTTCCAGGTACCATGCATAAAAAAGGTCATCCTTGAGCTCCTCACTCAAAACAGCAAGCACTGTCAACCTCTAGCCCTTTCCACTGCTTTATTATTTTGATAGCATTTATCATGCTTATTATCTGTATCCCTCACTAGAATGGACACACCAAAAGGACAGGGCTTCTGTCTGTGATGTTCACCACTGAATTCTCAGCACCTACAATTTTATCTGGCACATAGTAGGCGATCAACAAATACAACAATAAATTCCAAGTGCATGACACCATTAAAAATAAAAACCCAATAGAGAAACATAAATACCTAATTGTAATTAAATTTTAAAATCCAAAAGTGTTTTATGATGGCTTGAAAACTCACTAAATTTGCAAAGAAAGTACTTCGGTGGGCGAGAAGTTAAAGGTAGGGATCCAGGGTTCAGTTCTTCTATTAATATATAATCACGTGATCATGTGGAGGAGGAAGAAAGGCAGGATGTAATGGCTAAATTTGTTAGTGGTATCCAAGTGAAAGAATTCCCCCAGTAAAAAAGTGATAGCTAATGAAGAAGTCCAGATGGAGGACTGGACCATAAATGGCAGATGCAGCTACACAAGGCTAAGATTAAGGAACCAAAATAACAAAATAGAGCAACACTTTTATAGTTGGGATAGTGAGTTCTAAGCCTGGAATCTGTTACATTAGATTCTCATAATGCTGATCACATGCACCCCAACGAGGTCATCAGCTTCTTTAAGGTAAATTAAATTAAATTTAAATTAACTAAAATAAAATTGAAGATTAGTTTCTCATTTATTCACTATCACATTTCAAGTGCTCCATAGTCACATATGGCCAGTGGCTACTGTCTTACACACTACAGACCTAGACTATATCTCTGCTAAAGTAACATATTTAAGCATTTCATGGCTCACTGTGTAAAAGTAGCATCTTATTTGCTAGAAAAGTTCTCATTTCAAACTTCAAGGAGAAATTTTCTGCACCAGTAATTCTATGATTAGGGAAAAATTTTTCCCTCTTTATGAATGCTTTCAAAGTTTTTGCTTATATGCCTTCACATTTCCTGAATAGAAATCTTTAAAAGTCAGTTTACTTATGAAATCACCTTATATCCCCAATCAACTGAGTCACTATTCTCTGGACCTTCTCCAGCCTTTTTCATACCTTTTGTTTCAGAGATCAAATCTGAAAAGAATACTCTAAGTGTGGCCCAACATTTTTTTAGTATAAAGGTGTAATCTAATGTGATACATATCTAAAGAAAGGATTTTGATCTATATGAGAGAGCAAAGGTCTACTTGGGGACACGGATGATAGACAAAAGGCATAATTTGGAAACTGGTTTAACTTTTGCACCCCTTGCTGGGAACATAGGATATATAATAATTTACTTCCAATTTGCCACTAACTAAATTGGCAACTGATAGGCTAAGTACTGAGTCTAGCAAGAGAAACCACTGTCTCACTGGAAATTTTTTTACAGGACTAACTACATACCTCTGATTTTGCTTCAGCCATTATACTATTCAATATCTTATCTATGTGTATTCTACACACATGAAGAATGCAAATGCTTAATTTGTTCATGGTCAAAAGTTTTTTACACCAACCTTCAGGGCAATCATTCCTACACTAATATACGTACAAGCACTGCATTAATATATTTGACTCAGAAATTTGAAACGATTAGGAAAATAACATATCAGTGCTATTCACCAAACTTTGATTCATTTGACAGAAATTAATTAGTTCAACCTGATTGGCTCACTTTAATAGTAATAAGAAGAAGCCAAAAAAGGCCAAACAGAGAATAAGACTCCTAGGAAAGGATATGTGATGCCTATTAGGCTATAAAGGATTAGCATCTTATCTCGAGTTAACAAACGGCCTTAGTATGTTTGTTTTTTAACTATTTGGTGTCCATTTTGTATCTTGCAATATATTACCTCTGTATTGATTCAATAGCTTACTATTAGGAGTTCTTTTTATGTCCATCTCTTTCTCTTTAATCAATACAATTCATCACCAATTTGAACTCTAAATGCAATTATCTACAATATCAATGATATACCTGTAACAATTGTCACTTTAAATTCCCATAGACTTTATAGTTTTAATAATCATCCTTCAAAAAATTTCCTGAAATGGGGAAATAATTACATCTATGACCAGCAGTGACAGTAGAGATAATAAAATGGCAATATCCAGTAATTATGATTTCTTAATAGTAATGCTGAATGTCTTTCCCTTGGTAACAATGATACTGTCTATTTCCAGAGAAAGAGAGAGAGAGGAGGTTTACAGACCTAAATGCAAATTTTTAAAGAAAAAAAAAATCACATATCATTAATCATAGTGACTAACATTGAAGCATTATATACAAACACTTTTGGCTTAATATGTTTTTTTAATATCAGACAATAGGTACTGCTTTATTTGTCCTGAGGACCTACAGTCAGAATCTACTACAAAGCAATGATTATAATGCAAACTAACCATTTATATGAGCATGCATTGTAAGTGTTTTGTACCTTTTATTTACTACTATAGTCGCCACAATTAAGCTCAATAGAGGATGAATTGTGCTGACATAGGTTTGTACATTCCACAGGTCAACCTCAAATAGTTAAAAATAATTTAATAGATTATAAATGTTATGCACTAAACAAAGGCTTTTATACCGAATTGTGGACATTAAAAAGGTATTCCATTACAGTGGGATATTTCCAAATTTTAGCTCTGTTAATTAGTCCTAAAAATGTGTTACCTAATCTAGAATTACGCAAAATAATTCATCCATCAAATTAAAATTATAGAGAATCAAAATACCTAGCTGCAAACAAAGGGGAAAACAAATATTATCCTGATCCCTTTCTAGGGGAATTTGGTATTCCTTGGGCTTTAACAAAATGATAATGGTACCATCACATTAATAAACTTTCCTTTTTCTTAACTCTGGCAGGCAGCTCTGTTAACACAGTAACATGTGTAAATGTGTTTCCTCACCACCAAAATTATTAAAATGAAACCTGCAGATTTTATCAATGACCTTTTTAGCAAACTGATATGCGTTAACAAGTTATTTCAAAACTATCACAGCTATTTCAGAATTTCTTTGGATAAAACATGATTTTTTTGGCAGGATCGGATGTGCCCAAGAAGGGTGAGTGGTCATCCTTCCAATTTCTATTTCATTATTTTTATAACTTTAATTTTCAAAAGTAAATCCAAGACGAATAACGTGTCTACAAAATAGACAAAAAAGAAGTCTTGTCCATCTTCATCTTTCAGTCTGGACTCAATTCTATGATGGATTAAGATAGGGTAAAGAGCAAACTCCACCAGTTTTCCTTAATCAAGACACCAGCTATTCTTCATGACACCTTCAGAAATTAGAAAGTGATTTAAAAATCTAAATTTTTACTGATAGTCCCTCTACAAAACTTATTTCATTTTCTTTGGTGAAGATTCAATCTTTAAATACACCTTTTCTTCTTAAAAATAAATGTACTGGATAATAAAAACCTAAGAGAGATCAGGAAATGGGCAATATGTTTACCTTCTGTCTGGGTTTACCTATTAATAAAATCGTGGAGATAAATCACCTTCCTTCACTCATGGGATTTTCTAAAAATCAAGTTAGATATGAATCATATTTGAAAAGCATAGACCATTAAATTAGGGTATCTTAAGAAGAAAATTGAACAGAACACTGTTGAAAATGAGCTAGAGACAGAAGTCAGAAACCAGCTGAAACCATAAATCTCGAGAAATTTCAAGCAATTTAATTTGCTCAAGTTGGCCTCTAATGGAAAGTTAATATATTCTCTTTTCTTTCCACTCCCTTCTCTTTCCCCTGCAGACTATGTTAACACTCCTGAGAATTTTTAGTTGCATCTTGAAAAAAAATTTAGGAGTGTGTCATTCTGAGCATTTGTGGGATCATTTCAAGTTCTTCGAAAATATGCAAAGAAAATAAGGCAAGTGTTCAATAGCAGTTATTCATAAGGTGCCCATGGTATATGTTGGGATAGATGGTGCTGCTTTTTTCAGAATCAGAATTGTCAAGATGGCAACAGACAGTGGGATTTAGGTAGAGAACTGGAGATGCCCACTGCCATCACCTAAGGCTAGTGGGGGTCCAGGTGGAAAAATACAGGAGAATGAAGAGGAGCTGAGGGGAAAGAGGCAGGAGAGAGGGTGGTAATGCCCTCTGCATATAAGCTCCTTATGGTTTGAGATATCTACTCCTGGCTACTGCTTAGCTCAGTTCGCTGGACAACTCCTAACAGACTTTGGACTCATGAAATTGAGTCAGCCCAAGCGAATGGTTTAATAGGGGCCAGGGATCCCAAGCGAGCCAGAATGACTTTGAGGAAAGACCCAGAGGCTTTGTGCTTCACCTCTGGTTTAATTTACCTGTTTACTGAGTGCCTACTGCACATAGTCCTTCATGTGCTGGGCGTAGAAGGAGCCATACAAGATAAAGAGACTTGCTTCCTGCTTCCTCTAGGAATTCAGATCAGTGGTGGGACCCTACCATGAAACACTTACTAGTCACTGGTTACCATCGGTTCCCAGCTATCTCAGTCTCCCTACCCTCTTACTCTGCTTTGATCCCCCATTCAGGCTGCTAGATTTAAGGGCTGCATTAGGCTCAAAGTAGAATCAAAGAATAAAGTTGTAATATTCTTGGCTTTTATTGGGTGGAGAGGAGGAGCTTGGTCCAGATATAGGGCAGAATATTAGAAGGATAAATGATCCAGGCTGCCAGCTATCACTACCACTGCCATCCTGCCCTCACCTATAGTGGGCAAAACTCCTCTAAACTGGAGGTGGGAGGGGTGGGAAAGAGGAAAGAGAAGAGAACAAGAAAATTAGATCTCTGAGACTGAAGGGGGTGGCAGGATTACAGTGACAGAGTCTCTCCATTTACATTTAGAAACTGAAGAGTAGAGGGTATTTTTATTCTGCTTCTCATCTGAAGCATTCACAGCATACAAATCCCTGAAGAGCTCCCCATTTCCCCCTGCACAGAGGGCTCAGTGGAGTCACCTATAAAGAACATCTAGGCAGATCCATCTAACACAGCTTCCACAGGTAACCTGAATACCCAACAGGATCAGGAAGCAGCCAAATACTTTCCTCCAGTACCTGTGAGGGGATCAATGAGACACCAAGCACAGGTGAACCAAGAGGGTCTTCCTGATTAAAACGGGGGACCTTGCAATTGAAAGAGGCATGGATGGGGTTCGTAAGTTCAGATGAGCACACAGTCACCTCAAATGTCAGCGGGGAGGGGTAACAGAAGCCAAGAACAGATGGATAGATGGTCATTTCAGCAGATGGGAGCACAGAGAGACTTCTCTCTCAAAGCTGCACAGGGGTATGAGATTAACTGAACTCAGGTCCATGGACTCCAAGGACAAACACATGCTTTTCTGATATAGGTATATTTATGCCTGCTTCTGCTCTCATGGATGTTTGAGTCCAGAGGCGATTTCGATTTAGCACCACAAGGGCATTACTTTGCTTAGCCTACTTTTTGAGCAGGCTTAGATCAGCAACGTAACACACCTGTAAGAATGGTGACCCTGAATCCCACTTTGCCTAAAAAAAGTGCATTTTGATGACCCTTCACTCTGGAAAGTATTCCAGTTTAGATGACAAAGCATACAGTTGTCCAATCTCTAATTCCTATTTTTTTTTCATCTTACTAATGGAGTATTTCACTTTGGTATCAAACAGACATCATCTTAAGATGTCACCATGATTGTTGATATTTTTATTTAAAAAGGTAAAATATATAAGCAAATAAAAGAAATGCCTCCCCGATTTGACATGGCCCTTCAGCCTCATTAGGTGAAATAGGCCCCTTTAAAAAGCAAAACAGCTAAATACGGTAGTTTGTTTTGCTGAATCAAAACTCCAAATGGCAAATGTATGACAAATATATGACAAAGGCAAACATTAGCAAGACAGCGCAAACTAAAGAATGCAAATAGAAGGAACTGCAAAAAAATATGTTTAGAAATATCTGGAAATTCTCCCAGGAGGTCACTGAATTCCCTTCCACATCCAATTCTGAATGCCAAATATATACAGTATGAACTCCTGCCTTGGGGCTTTTAGAATATCCCGGGAGAATTATGTAGGTTACTGACTTGTGCTGTGTAGGCAGAAAGATAGACTTTGCATGTGGCAGGGCAATAAAGCAAGTATTTGTCAGCTTCCAAATTGGAACCAACAATGAATTGGCTATTTGCAACGCCACTATTTCTACAAGAATGATGCCAGCATCCTTTACTCTTGTATAATGGATAGAAGGATCAATTCTAGATGTGCAATGGCCCAGTATATTTTATCATCATATTATCTTATAACAATAAGAAAATCTAAGTCAGAAACTCTCCCAATAGTCAAGGATATCTCCCACTCCCGCTCCTCAAAAAGTACATACTTGGAAAATTAACTTTTCTTTTTTCTTTCTTTCCTTTTTTTTTTTAACTGAAGTATAGTTGATTCACAATGTTGTGTTAGTGCAATTTTTAAAACAGTGTTTACAGTCAAGGAAATTTCAGGATGCACAGGTCCATAGGAAAGAATGGTGGTGGTGAACATCATACCAAGGAAATAAAAATAGTTTAGATGATCTTATTTATAACTCATATTCTTTGAGATATAGTCGATATTCTTGTTTCTACAGGGGTGAACTGAGTATTTTCTCCTTCTTTATTTACTCTGATATTCCTCTTCCAGATTACAATTTAATTAAATTGTCAAAACAGAAAGTCTTAAAGCCAAGTTATCCATTGGAATGTCGGTCAAATAAACTTTTACACAATATCATGTATAAAAATCAAGCTCTTCAAGTGCTATATCTTCTAAATATACATGAAAACATACAGCTGTGAGTCAGGATCTCAGAGCTCTTCCCATTTAGAACTGTTGAGTCATTCACTTTTACTCCAAGAACCCATATATGTGCAGGCAACTTTTAATGCCTTTTCTTTATTTACAGACTGTGAATCTTGGAAAGACAACATTCAGATCTTTAATTTTAATTATTCCATCCATATGCTCAAGATAACTTGGGCTGCCTAAAGACAAAGAGAAAGCTGTGTATAAAGCAACTGGTCCCTAACAGATGAACCCAAGTTAGTCTGTTTTCCATCAAATGTTCTAGAATAAAAAACTATTTAAAACATTACCATAAGCACAACTAATAAGGAGAAATACCTACCAAGAAATTTTGGCTGCAACATATTATAGAGAAAATAAAACAAGAGCCAGAGATGATAAACATGGGTTTAAAATTTGGCCCCTCCATTCTCAAGTGCTATTCTTGGGCGTGATATTCCCATTCTGTGCAACTCAGTGTCTTCACTGGCTAGGAAGTCAGCTGCAATCACCAAGAACCCTCCTAACACTGATACTCCACGATTCCATCTGTTTTTCCTTTCCCAAATAGCAATTCAGAGGACTGACATTCCACTTGATAGCTCTTCTCTTCTTTTACATTACTTTTTATGGCATAAACTTCTGCTTAAGTGAGACAACATAAAGGCATTCAGTTTTGTGTGATACATGCATATAATGTGTGTTTAGAGGTTCATGCTGGAAACTGGTAAACAGAAAGTGATTGTATTTGGGGAGCTCCAGTAAATTGATTCTGGCACGCCATTTGTTGCACAATTTACTATACTCCAGTTCTTTGCAGATACCTGTTTCATCTTTAATAAAAGTCTGCCGAGAGTCTTTAGGATAAGGAATGCTACTGCTTATCATTTCAGCAATAATGTTTAAACCCACGCACTTGGCTGAACGGGAACTGAGGAAATATCCCTAATACAAAATTACAACGTGCAAAGATTTCAAATAAAGATGTTCTCACTAAGAGATCACTTTTTTTCCCTTCCTCTCAATGTTACACAGTTATTTGGTGGAATCTGTGACATATCAGAATCAGTGGGCATTGCTATATTTTTAATGCTCCTACTTTGAATACTCAAAATAATAAGGAAAACAATCAGAAAATACTTATCACCTAATATGTGCATGTGTCAATTACTTTAAGTGTTTTGTATACATTGCCTAATGAATTCAATTCGCTAGGGAGATAAATGTTTTATCTGCATTCTGGAGCTGAGGAAATGGAGGATCTAAGTCACCTGCTCAAGATTGCACAACTGGGAAGTATTCTTATTTTCTCTTGCTGCAGAGGATTAAAGTCATTCCATAAATCATGAAAGAGGTTTTGAAACAGCATTCCAGAGCTCTAGTATTAAAGAAACGTCATTCAAGTTCATGTATCACCATTTTAAATGACACAAGTTAATTTTTACTAGGAAACTGTACTTATCTGAAGTTTCTGCATGGAAAGACAAGATAGGGAGAAAATAGTCAAGAAACCCATCTGGAGGATAAGGGGGCAGTTATTAGTGCCAAAATAATTGCACAACAAAAGAAGCTTGTCCCACACTACCTGCAACGAGTATTACAATGGCTCTAATTTGTTTTGTTTTTATTTATTTCAAATTAAATCCTACAGGACTGTTACCTCCCCATATAATAAATCCAGAATGAATGAAATACCAAGAGGTGAATTCCTCCCTAAGAGATCACTGCTTCTGGAGGCTAAACACTTCTGCTCAAAGTGTTTCTGTTCAGAGTCTTCATTTGGCATTCACAAGTCCTCTACATGCATCCTTGCACCCCTAGCTCCATGCTGCACTGTTTGCAGGCATTTTACAAGAGTTCACCTCAAGCAGGAAATGCAGGGTGTAGCCACTTCATGGTGAATGTTCGGAATATGTCAAGAACACCTGTGCCCTGTCACCTGAATTTCTACTTGGTGTGAGCAGAAAACCTAGTTACAATCATGTTTCCAGAATAGAACTGCATGCCTAAAGCCATACGGAATCAGGGACCCTAGCCCCAGCTGGAAATATGAAGGGAATGAAAGAGCGGAGACAGGGAAAGTTGTTAATTACTGCCACTTTCAGCCAAAAGGCAGCAAAGCAGATGAGATAATATATAGGGTTTATTCCTAAGTCATTCACTCTTCCCTCAGGCTCTAAATTGTGATTGTGACATAGATAACCCTTGAGATGATTTATGGGGACCCTCCCCGGGTCCCCATCTGCTTGCACACTGAGCCACTAATGCAAACATTTCCAAAGCAAGTGAGGGAAGCTCTGTCTTGGGAGTCATTAAAAGGGGACTGGGCAAAACACTAGAAAATATACAGCAGGGAACAATACAGAACAGCTCCCTAGAGGATCAACTCACTGTGACCTAATATTTAAGATTGATAGTCGACAATGTTGAAACATTAACAGTAAATAAAATGCACTGAAAGGTCTTTGTTAAGCAAGGACCTTGTGTTAATGATGGTTGCCAAATAGGTATCTGATGCGGGGAGGGGGGAGTAGGGAAGGGGAAGAAGAACACTCCACCAGAAGACCAGGGAATGGAATAGCTGATCTTCTTACTGCATCACAAGAGTAGGTGAAATAGTAAAGTTTATACAGTTCAGATCTCTAGAGCCTAAGTCCGTTCTATGTGCCAGATACTAGAGCACCAGTTCTTCAAAATGAGCCTCTAATGAATTAATTGTTAATCCCAACATAGAGAAGGCAGATGTATCTTCACATCTCTTCCCCCCTGCTAGAGATGAGGATACAGACCAAAAGGATGCTTGGGAAATCTGAGATCACTTAGCCAAGTGGGAGACTTGAGAACAGAAACAATCAGGCTGGGTCACTTCTAGGTGGCAACTGTTAATTATTAAGCTCAACTGAGAAATTCAAGTTTATTTGAACTCCTGGATTCTTGGTCAGCACTGTCTGAATCAGCCTGCAATTTTGTTGAAGGAATAGGAAATACTAGCACAAATATTTAAGTACCAAAGAAGAGACACAATTAACAAGGCAATGGCACATCACAGGTGACAGAGATTATTGTGGGTGATGTGGTGAGAGAAGATGTTAGAGAGAGAAAACTATGCTGGTCACTGCCCTGGTCTGAACAGCATCCCCCCAAAATTCCTATGGTGAAGCGCTATGCCCCAATGTGCCTGTATTAAGAGGTAGGGCCTTTAGAGAAGTAATTAAGGTTAAATAAAGTCTTAAGGGCAGGGCCCTGATCCAATAAAATTAATATTCTTATAAGAAGAGACACCAAAGGACACAGTGAGGAGGAGGCTGTCCGCAAGCCAGCAACACACCCTGGTGGACCTTGATCTGGGACTTCCAGCTTCCAAAACTGTAAAGAAAGAAATTTCGGTTGGTTAAGCTCTCTGGTCCGTGGCATTTTGATAAGTCAATCTGAGCAAATGAAGACAGGTACTAAGGGTGCTAGCATCCCTGGAGAAGTAAACTATATCCTCCACTATGCTCAGGGGACAACAAACTAGATCCAGCTTGCTACCTCTTCCTGTATGGCCTGTGAGGTAAGAATGATTTTTACATTTTCCAATGTTGGTAAAAGAAAAGCAAAAGAGAATAACATCTTGTGACATGTGAAAACTACATGAAATTCAAATTTCAATGTCCATAAATAAAGTTTTATTGGGGGACACAGGTTCGAGCCCTGGTCTGGGAAGATCCCACATGCCATGGAGCAACTAAGCCCCTGGGTCACAACTACTGAAGCCCACGTGCCTAGAGCCCGAGCTCCACAACAAGAGAAGCCACCACAATGAGAAGCCCGCGTGCCACAATGAAGGGTAGCCCCTGCTTGCCACAACTAGAGAAAGCCAGTGTACAGCAATGAAGACCCAACACGGCCAATAAATAATTTATTAAAAAAAATAAAGTTTTATTGGGGCACAGCCACACTCTTTTATGCGCTGTCTGTAGCTTCTTTCACGCTGTGACAGCAGAGTTGAGTAGGTGTGACACTGGCCTGAAAAACTAAAATATTTACTATCTGGCCCTTTATGGGAAAAATCTGTCAGCCCTTGGTCTAGTTTGGTGCTTTAACTGTATTGTGAGTATGGTCACCTGGGGACCTTGTTAAACTGTGAATTATGAGTCAGTGTATCTGGTATGGGTCTTGCGTGCCTGCTTTTCTCACAAGCTCCAGGTGATGTTGGTCCTACTGTACATGGACCATCACTGATTAGGAAGGTCAAGATCCATTTTATCTAAGACCCCAGTTTTCCTTTAGAGGAACATCTTTCCTAATGTCTGCATGACTGGATAATCAGCACTCGTCACTCACAGAATTATCTTGGGATTCTTCCTAAGATTTAAAAACCAGCCCTTAACAGGGGCTGAGTAGGACAAAAGCAGAAAGGGAATGTCTGCTGTGTGTGTTGGCAGCTGAGAGCCACTGTTTGAAGAAAAATATGTCAAAACTGAGCATTTGTAGCCTAAGTTTGCGATTCTTTTTTTTTTCACTTTTATGTTGTTCCTCTTCATAATTATTTTTTCATTATATGTAAAATGGTTCTTGTTTCCTTTATATGTTATACCAAAATCTCTCTTGTGAAGATGTACAAGAGGCCAATTCTTTATGACATGAACAAGCTATAGCCCTCTTTTTTTTTTTTTTAAGCTTTTAGAGTAAAACATCTAAAAGTAAATATTGAGATTTAAACTGATGAGAAACAGATTGGGTATTGCCTGTTAAAGCCCTAAAGGCCACAAAATAAATGGTGAAGTAACAGCAGTCTCAGCTCATTGAGACGCAGCCTGTATTCAGTGAGATTTCATAAGCACGTCTTCCCTTCACCGTCTCCTTAACAGATGTCAACAAATCAGATATACAGGGCCAGTGAAATGAAGTGCAAATACCACCCCGGGAGCTGCTGAGACCTAAGCTACAGGCGCCCCAACCTGTGAACCACACATGTGCAGGTTCCTAGACATGCATTCCTCAGGCAGGAGCCCAAGATGTCATTAGAACCAAAAAGTAAAATCTGGCATGTTAAGGACTGAGCCCTAATAACTTCCTGTTATTTTCACATAAAGTGCCTATTCAGCCCACACATAAAACTAGCTATGCTATTTTGGAAAATATATGGAAAAATATACTGCATGTTTCTACATTGTTCTGAGTATTAAAGTTATAAACGATTAGGCCTATATTTGTGGGTTTTGTTGATTTACACACTTTTGATGGCTAAATTCAGCACAAACTATATGAGTGTCATAAGTTAAACAATCATTTTTGGACTATATTTACATTATCCATATTCTGTAGTTAAAAGGGTAAATAATGGGAAATAAAATAATTTCAGTGATTTCACCAGAAGCCAAAATAGAGGCTGGGTTATAATCAAGGTGAATAGCAATACTGCTACCCCTTACTGAATCCTTAGTATGTACTATGGTACAAAGCATATTAAAATGACATTATATATATTTATATCCCAATATATAATATACGGCATTTAGCATAATAGAAGTAATTAATCAATAAATATATTCTCCTTTAATCCTACTTACAAACATAGCAGGCAGGTTTCTTTCTCCCCACTCTACAGAAAGTGAAAGTGAGATGGAGCGATATCTAGTACTTTGGCCAAGGTTGCACAGATAGTAAGCCACTCAACCAGGGTTGGAATTCCCTGATGCCAAACCCACTGTTCTTAGCGGCTACCAATATTGTCTAGAAAAATGCATCACAAAACTCCAGATTGCTAAGAAACTTAGCATTCAAAGCCTTTAAAATTTCTCAAGCCCATTCAGTTGAAGGGAAAAATCTCTTGGGACGATTTATTTTATTAAATGACATTGTTTTGAAATGCCTGCCTCTCTGGGTAAAATGGAATAGCCTGTGGCAAACTACAGTTCCTACAAGGACAGACTGGAAGACACTGGATTTTTTTTTTTTTTAATCCGTTTAAAGATATCAGATTTTTGCTGAAGCAATGAGAACTAAAGGGTTTAAGATTTCAGAGAAAGGAGAACTTTCATAAAAGTGAGCTCATGTTCTATAGAAGCTTTTTCCCAGGGGCATTTGTCAATTCCTGGTGTCTGGAAAGGATCTAAGAATCCAAGCTTTGCCTGGGCGGAGACCTATAGGTGGGGATAGAGAAACCAGTAGAGCTTTTTTGGGGTCTTGCAGAGACAAAAATGGAGACTTGAACATTCAGGTTCCTAAAAGAAGAGGAAAAGAAAATCTAAACAATGTCAGTTTTCTCAAGACATATGCCAGATTTTGAAGCCCTAGAGGAGAATAAAAAGCTGATTACAAAGTCCTTAAGGAACAAAATGGATTTTTCTGGCAGTCCTTGCCTGCTGAGAAGACAATGATTAAAGTGTGAGACCCATCCATCGGGCGGGGCCCAAGTGATCACACCAGGCTCTTTGTTAAAAGCACTGGAGCATCTTTTCATGTGTTTGTTGGCCATCTGTATGTCTTCTTTGGGGAAATGTCTATTTAGGGCATATATATACAATGGAATATTGCTCAGCTATAAAAAGGGATGAGATGGAGCTATATGTAATGAGGTGGATAGAACTACAGTCTGTCATACAGAGTGAAGTAAGTCAGAAAGAGAAAGACAAATATTGTAGGCTAACTCACATATATGGAATCTAAAAATGGTACTGATGAACTCAGTGACAAGAACAAGGACGCAGATACAGAGAATGGACTGGAGAACTTGAGGTTTGGGAGGGGGCGGGGGGTGAAGGGGAAGCTGAGACGAAGCGAGAGAGTAGCACAGACATATGTATACTACCAACTGTAAAATAGATAGTCAGTGGGAAGTTGTTGTATAACAAAGGGAGTCCAACTCGAGGATGAAAGATGCCTTAGAGGACTGGGGCGGGGAGGGTGGGGGGGACTCGGGGGGGGGGAGTCAAGGAAGGGAGGGAATATGGGGATATGTGTATAAAAACAGATGATTGAACTTGGTGTACCCCCCAAAAAATAAAAAAATAAAAAATAAAAAAAAGCAGTGGAGGACGAAGTGAGAAAGTAGCATTGACATATACACACTACCAAATGTAAAATAGATAGCTAGTGGGAAGCTGCTGCATAACACAGGGAGATCAACTTGATGCTTGGTAATGACCTAGAGGGGTGGGATAGGGAGGGTGGGAGGGAGGCTCAAGAGGGAGGGGATATGGGGATATGTGTATAAATGCAGCTGATTCACTTCCTTGTACAGCAGAAACTGGCACAACAGTGTAAAGCAATTATACTGCAATACAGATCCAGAAAAAAAAAAATGAATGGGAGAACATGCAAACAAGTCTTGACTCAGGTCAGTCCCTTATTGGCTTAAATTGATCAGCCCCCACTCTATCCTTCTAGTAGAGAAAAGAGTGAACCTCTGGGCAGCAAGATAACAGAAGCTGAATAAACTAATTTTTTTTATTTAGTATTTATCATTCAACCAAAAATTACTCGGCAAAACAAGATACAGGAAAATATAATGTCAAAAAAAAAAAAAAAAAAGGACAATAGAAATAAACCCACGTTGAGCCAGGTATTTTAATTAGAAGTTTGAGAAAATAAAGAGCAAGTTGGAGAAAGATGCAGATAATGAATAATTTCATTAGAGAACTGGAATTCATTAAAAGAATCCAATGAAAATGCTGGAACTATAAAACATAATAACTAATATCAAGAACTTAATACATGAGTTTATCAGCCAATTAGACACTACATAAAATAACCTTAGTAAAATGGAGACAGTTCATAGAAAATTTCAGCAATTTATTTTTTAAATGAAAATATGGAAAAGTGAATAAAAGATGGTAGACACTGTATACATACCTAACATGCAAGTAATTGGAATACTATTAAGACAGAGAAAATGAGGCACAAGCAGTATTTAAAGACATAATGAATAAGGAATTACTAAACTGATTATGGACATTAACTCTCAGAATGAAAAATCTCAATGAACTCCAAGCAAGATGCCACCAACAAACACACACACACACACACAGCACAAAATTAGTCATATCATAATCAAATTGTCCAAAACCAAAACCAAGAAAAATATGAAAAACAGAGAAAACAGACATTTCTTTGAAAGGAAGAGCAATAAACTTAAAATTGACTTCTCAACAGAAATGATGGAAGTCAAAGAAAATAACTGCTAATTTAGAATTCTACACGCTGCAAAAACATCCTTCCAAAATAAAGACAAAATAATAACATTTTTCAGGCAAACAAAAACTGAGTTTATCACTAGCAAACCTGCACCAAAGAAAATTCTAAAGGGAGTTATTTAACCAAAAAGAAACAAGGAAATGCCAGATGGAAACAGCAAGGGTAAATATGTGGGTAACTATATTTGAATGGAAATTAATGTCTTGTGAGCTTTAAAATATATTCAGAATTAAAATTCATAACAAAAATCAGAGGACAGGAAGAGGTAAATGCAGTTAAAGTATACAAAGATGCTACCATTAGTAATAGGAATAATTTGAATTTGATTGTAATAAATCAAAGGCACATGTTAATATTTCTAGGTTATCCACTAAGCAAAATAGTAAATGAATATATACCAAGTTATCAAAGTGAAAAAATGGAATAATTATAAAATGATTAATTTTACAAAGGCATGAAAGGATAGAAAGGAATACTGAAATCACTATGACCAATAAAAGAAAGGATGATATAAATGTGAGTATGTAAACTATCAAGTTCCAATGGACTAAATATTCCCACACTGAACAATTAAGACTATCAGACTGGCTAAACATTAAGGACATAGAAATCTATAAATTTTAGGAATAGAAAAAGATCTACTATGCAAATTTCAGCAAACTAACTGGAAAGACCATAACAATATCAGAATTTCTGGATTTCTTTTTGAAGCAACTTCAGGAATATAAACCTCTCCCAGAAAAGAAAAGTCAATTTCTTATTTCCTTGTGGGTTTAAATTTTTCTTATGTTTTGTGTATTATTGCTCTCTACTGGAAAAAAAATAAAATAAAAGACTGAGATTAACAGAGATCCTGATGGTTTCTTAGAGGAGGATGGGTAAGCTTTCCAGGGCGTGAGGGCAATTCCAGAATGACTGTTCCTCCCTGATTTCACGGTTAACATTTACATTTACATGAGTTCAGAGGAAAATTAGAGTATTGGAGCTATCAAATACCATGATGGACATACCCTATAGGATGGTTGTTTTTATAAACTTCATTGCCAGAAATCAAACTTCCTTGGTGGTTCCTTATGGCTTTAGTTTATCTTTTCATCTGATACACTTATCTACCTCTCACTCCTTCCTTTTCTCCCCTTCGAATCTTTCCTCTGCACGATCTAGAATTGCCATGATGTGATAAGCAAATGAATCTATCTCCCCAAGCTCTTTTTCAACACGTCCCTCCACTGTGGCCTGGCCATTTGTGGTCATGGCTACGACTGACTGGGTAACATAGGGATGACTTTGCAGTTGCCATCACCTGCTTGTTCCTCTCTTCTTTTACAAAAGCACATCATGCATGGCAAAAGCCCAATGCTGGGTGTGTGTACTCTATCATGTGCCTTTCATATATCTCATCTGAGGAGCTGAACATTTCTGGAGAAAATCACACTGTCTGGCAACACTACTCTGGTGTGACAGCCTCAGTTTCTCGGTCATGATGATGAAGTACTATATTACATCCATTTTTTCCCTTTAAAATTTCCCCATATCCACCTTCCTGTTGCTCTCATTGCTCCTCTCACAAATCAATGAGAAACAAGAAATCATGTGCCTTGAATGTCTCCATCTTTCTACAAACAAAACTCAAATCTACCTGCAGAGGCCTATCTCTTCTCCTCCCTTCCTGCTATCCCTGCTTATAAGATCACTCTCTCATACAGAGAAAAGCATCCAGCCTGTATCCATTTTTTCCCATAAATCTTGACTGATTTTCCTCCTCTCTCCTGAATCAACAGTCTCTCACTCACTCTTTGACCTTTTCCAACAATATTTATAAATGCTGTGATTTTCATAAAACGACTATTTGGATTCTACATCTGCCCCTTGCGACGGCTACACTTCTCTATTCCCTTCTCAAGAGTTGTCTACTTAGTATTTTCTTCTAGTGTTGACCAACTCCATTACCCCAAGCTTCTCTGGTCAAAATAATCAAGAGGGTATACTGCCAAATCTAATGAACACTAAGTTCCCACTCAGCCTTTCACTACTTCATTTGTGAAATAATTTCCTCTTTTGGTTTAAATTTCTCCCCTGGTTTTCACCCTATGTTACTGGCTGCTGCTCCTTCTCTTGACTTCTAATCACTGGTTTTCCCCATGGCATGGACTGAGGCACAATGCTTTTACTCTCTCAACATATCCTGTCTACTGTCAAATTTAATCACCTTCCAGACTGCTCCTCTGAGCTCCAGATAAGTATGGTCACTTAAATGTTCCAAAGACACCCCAAACATCCCAGCCTCCACTAACCTGTTCTTCCCCAGCCATCCCCACAGGAATACATATCAGCAACTTAAACCCAGACAGCTGTTGAAATAAAAAATCCTAAGTATTCTTGAGTTTCTCTTTCTCCTGTTCCCCACATCAAATGTTCTACCTCTCTCACCAACACCATTGAAATGGCCTCCCCACTGGTCTCTGCTTGAGCTCATGCCATTATAATCCATTCTCTAAAAGTATCTGGAGAACAATTTCTAAAACTTTTAATTTTGAAATAATTGCAGATTTATAGGAAACTGCAAAAACAGTACAGAGAGCTTCCCATGTACCCTTCACTCAACGACTATGTCTTGCATACCTACAGTAAATATCAAAACCAGGAAATTAACAATAGCATAATGAGTGTGTACCTTGCTAGGCCATCTGATCCCACACATAGATTCAC
Source organism: Hippopotamus amphibius kiboko (assembly GCF_030028045.1). Classification (NCBI taxonomy): domain Eukaryota; kingdom Metazoa; phylum Chordata; class Mammalia; order Artiodactyla; family Hippopotamidae; genus Hippopotamus; species Hippopotamus amphibius. The sequence continues at coordinate 93,297,441 of NC_080196.1, read as the reverse complement.
ATAACCAACAATGCAGAGGAGAAATCTATTTACAGTTAAAATGATCACAGCACTTGCTCTGCTTAAAATCCTTTAACAACTATCTTTCCATTTTGGTTGAGCAAAAATTCAAACTCCCTGCCCAATTTTCCGTCCCTCATGTTCTGTGATCCAGTTTCACTATTTACATTCTTTCTTTTCCCCAAACAGGCTGACCTTGCCTTCAACTCATCCACTTTTCACATATTCTTCTCTTTATCTGAAGTACTCTTTGCCTAGCTTCCATGTTACCCTCAGATCACCCTGTAACATACCTAAGCCAGTTCTCTTTCAGCACTTGCATGTCCTTCCATGGATCACAGCACAATCTGCAATTATGTATGTATTTGTTTGTATATTTGACTTCTGTATTTCTCCTCCACCAGACTATAAATTCCATTGGGAAGATAAAATATAGGTCATGATCACCTTCTATGCTTATTACCTAGCATACAGCAATTAACTTATGTAGCAGGTGCTCCAGCTAATGAATAAATAAGGTGGGATAAAAATAAAAGGGGAAAAGAAATTAGTAAAATAAGAAAGGGAAATTCGTAGGCTGAAAACATTCTGAGAACCCTTGATGAAAGATGCCATGTAAGACTGGAGATGTGTTAAACAGAACCAAAGTTGCTTTCCTCTGCAGTGTGCCCCCCCTCTCCTGTGTGTGTATAATTCTAATTAATACTAATTGAATTTAAGTTTGCATCAAGGGGGAAATTGATTTTTTTTTCCTGCATACAGCTCCTAAACAACAGGTCTGAAAGGAACAACTCCATATTTTAACATAGAGTCCTCTTTTCACTTCAGAAGCCATGAGGAAGCATGAGTATTGCTCTGGGGACATAATCTTTTTTCTGTCCCTCAAAAGGGAGCATGGTGTCCTTCTCGTCCTCAGCACCCAAAGTCAAGTATTTTCCTGCTAAGCCAACCAAATATTATCAGTGATGCCTAACTTTGATAAGTCTTAAAAACAGATAAGTCAGACATCACAGAAAAGGAAGAGAGATATAAAATAAGAATGCTCATGATTTAAAAATGTTAGAGAATCTCTGATGAACAACTAGGTTAACTAAACGTGAAGAGCCCCTTACGTGGAACAGGTACCTGGTTTCTGGCCCCAGCTCTGCTCTCAACTAGCTAAGACCAGCTATTTTATCTATCTCGGTCTCAGTTTTCTGGTCATTACACCAAAGGCATCAGGTGGCAAGCTAAAGACCCTTCTGATTCTCACAATGCATGAAGCTATTCTCAACCCAAAGTTGTATTCATAAGCTACCATGTGAGTATGGAAAGAAAAAGGGAAAAAAACTGTCTGTTACTGTTGACTGGCTACTGTTTTCTGAGCAGGTGATCTCTTTTGCATGAATAAAACTTCATATTTTCTTTCTTGCTTCACTGTAGCATGCCATTTTTTCTACCTTGTTAAAAGCTCCTATTATAGAAACTGCCAGATCTATTAATATATCTTAACAACCACATCTTGTGCTGCTCTTAGCCTCTAGTGGGGCCAAATTGCCATGATTTATGCTTTACTAACAATGATACTTTCACATTAGTAAGCAATTAAAGAGCCCAACAGCACTCCTGGGAACTTCAAAAAACTGTAGAAGGACCACCATCATTTTGATTTCTATCTGCTCTAATTATATTTACAGAAAACTTATAAAAGAAGAAGATTGTGTCAAAATGTTTATGGTGCTCATAATAAATGTTTGTACAAAGAGAACATTCATGCTTCACACTGGCTGTTGAGCAGCACCTAATGTTACAGAGAATGGTCCCAGATAAGGTCACACCAAGATGATAAGCAGTGGTGGGTTTCAGACTTGTCAACCCAAGAAATTCAGATGAAAGGCTTTTCACTCCAGGAAGAAGCTTCTATCTTGTGTGTGTCCTGTCTAGTAGGGTGACAGTGAACCTGATCTTTACTTGGGGTGGGGGGGGGGGGCAGCATTCTTTGCACTTGAAACAATGTAGGACCTATTAACGAAAAGATCCATTGTGAATATAACAGCTAAAAATGGCAAAGATCTTCCGATAGCAGTGAGTAGAATCAAGGCCAGGAATGACTACTTCCCTTTTCCAAGATGTAGGCTATTGAGAATCAATTCTTCTAATTCAACTGAAAGATTTACTTCTCACATTTTTGAGGTCTCATCACATAAGATTTATTTCTATCTTCCTTCATGTGTTTAGTCTTATTATACCTTCACTGATGTTCCTGTCCTTTACATTTACTATCAAAACCTTACTTAATTATGCAGACAAAGGCTATGCGATGCATAAAAATAACTTTAGAAAAATGGTACAAATCAACCCGTTTGCAAGGCAGAAATAGAGACACAAATGTAGAGGACAAACATATGGACACCAAGTGGGGAAAGCGGGAAGGGTTGGTGGGTAACGAATTGGGAGATTGGGATACCAAATTGTACACTCTAAATATATGCAGTTTATTGTCTGTTAACTGTATCTCAATAAAAGTTCTTTAAAAAAATGGTATCTGATCAGAATATGAATCCTCCAGTTTAAGTCCTTTTTTTAGCTTTCCAGATTCAGCCAAAAAGTTGGTAGGGATCTAAATTCCTTACTTTTCCTAAAGTCATAGAGCCTTCCCTGGACGAGCAGCACCAGCATCATCTGGAAGCTTGTTTGAATGAAAAATCTCTACCTCAGACTTACTGAATTAGGGTGAGCATTTTAACCAGGGAGTCACAGGTACATTAACATTTGAGAAATACTGTAACAGCATTAGCAGGGCCAGGAGGATACCAGTGTGTCTGTCTGGGAAATTTAGTTGTGATACCACAAGGTCTATAGCTCTAAAAACAAGGAAGAAGAAGAGGAAGAAGAAGAGAAGGAATAAGAGGAGGAGGAAGAGGAAGAAGAAGGAGAGGGGAAGGGGAGGAGAGGAAAGGAGAAGAGAAAAGAAGAGGAAGAGGAGGAGGAAGGAAGGGAAGAGGGGAGGGGGAAGAGTTGGGGGGAAGGGGAGTGGGGAGGAGGAAGAGGAGGACAAGGACCAGAAGGAGGAAGAAGAAGGAGGCAGTGGCTTTTTAATGTTATGTCACAAATTCCTCTTTTTCATATTTGCTCTAAAATGAACCAAAGCTCTAATACCACATATTATCCTTTCCACATCTGGGGCATGCAGAGAGCACAATGAACTTCTTTGACCCCAAGTCTCCTGCTTTGAAAAAGCAGTCTTATCTATGCCTCCTGCCTAGAAACAGCAGTATGTGGCAGGTGGTTCCTCTGGAGCTTGAAACTTTGCATTCAAATAATCAAATCTCAGTGTCTATAGGGTAAGACTTTCACAGCATTTCAGAATAAGCTTGGAGGATCCCACAGATTAAATAGCAGTCCATGTCAGTTTGATGCTATTCCACATGAAGCTTTCTACAGAAATGATGAGGCAGCAGTCAAATCAAGTTTCACTTATGCATCTTCCTCTCTCATTTCTCCCTATAGTTTATCCTACACCACTGCCAGTGTTGCACGCAGTGCATATTCACCTACCTATTTCCCCAACATGTGGTCTGCATCAGACAATATTCTAATGGTTTACAAAAGCATGTTAATTACTAGATGAAAAAAAACCCAACACATTGACTTTGTTTCCACCTTCTCAATTACCACTGCTTCATGAAAGTTTGAGGTTTACTTTTTGTTTTTAATTTTTTATTTTTATTTTTTTTACAATAAACTGCATATATTTAGAGTGTACAATTTGGTATCCCAATCTCCCAATTCATGAGGTTTACTTTTAAATTAAATTGTATTTAATCGGTAATTTCTGGTTAATTTTTTGTTGTTGTTAGAAACTATGGATGGTGATAGTCTTGGAGCATCTGAAGAAATGTAGTTAACTAAAGGAGAGTCTCAAGAAATGAGGAATAATTCTGAGAAAAGTGAAAATGGTGGTGGAACAAACCAACAAAGAAACACAAAACTGGCTTTTTGTTTCTTTTCCTTTTAGAGCTCTCCATCCGCCACCCCCCCCCCCGACCGTTTTATCCTGAAATCTAGGAAGATACATTGCTGATTAAGAATTAAAGAAACACACAATGCTATGAGATTAGAAATCAATTACAGGAAAAAACCTGTAGGAAACACAAATATATGGAGGCTAAACAGTGAACTACTAAATAACCAAGAAATCACTGAAGAAATCAAAGAAGAAATTAAAAAATACATAGAAACAAATGACAATGAAAACATGATTACCCAAAACCTATGGGAGCCAGCAAAAGCAATTCTAAGAGGGAAGTTTATAGCAATTCAATCTCACCTCAAAAAACAAGAAAAATCTCAAACAGACAATCTAACCTTACACCTAAAACAACTAGAGAAAGAAGAACAAAGAAAACCCAAAGTCAGTAGAAGGAAAGAAATCATAAAGATCAGAGCAGAAATAAAGGAAATAGAAATGAAGAAAACAATAGCACAGAACAATAAAACTAAAAGTTGGTTCTTTGAAAAGATAAACAAAATTGATAAACCTTTAGCCAGACTCATCAAGAAAAAAGGGAGAGGACACAAATCAATAAAATTAAAAATGAAAAAGGAGAAATCAGAACTGACAGAAGAGAAATACAAAGGATTAAAAGAGACTACTATAAACAACAATATGCCAATAAAATGGACAACCTTGAAGAAATGGACAAATTCTTGGAAAGGTACATTTTTCCAAGAGTGAATCAGGAAGAATTAGAAAATATAAACAGACTTATCACAAGTAATGAAATTGAAACTGTAATAAAAAATCTTCCAACCAACAAAAGTCCAGGACCAGATAGTTTCACAGGTGAATTCTATCAAACATTTAAAGAAGAGCTAACACCCATCCTTCTCAAACTCTTCCAAAAAAATGCAGAGGGAGGAACACTCCCAAATTCATTCTATGAGGTCATCATCATCCTGATACCAAAACCAGACAAAGATATCACAAAAAAAGAAAATTACACACTAAAATCACTGATGAACACAGATACAAAAATCCTCAACAAAATACTAGCAAACAGAATCCAACAGCACATTAAAAGGATCATACACCATGATTAAGTGGGATTTATCCCAGGAATGCAAGGAGTCTTCCATATACGCAAATCAATCAATGTGATACACCATATTAACAAATTAAGGAATAAAAACCATACGGTTATCTCAATAGATGCAGAGAAAGCTTTTGACAAAATTCAACACCGATTTATGATAAAAAACTCTCCAGAAAATAGGCACACAGGGAACTTACCTCAACATGATAAAGGCCATATATGACAAACCCACAGCAAACATCACTCTCAATGGTGAAAAATTGACATTTCCACTAAGATCAGGAACAAGACAAGCATGTCCACTCTCACCATTCTTATTCAACATAATTTTGGAAGTCCTAGCCACAGCAATCAGAGAAGAAAAAGAAATAAAAGGAATAAAAATTGGAAAAGAATTAAAACCGTCACTGTTTGCAGATGATAGGATACTATACATATAAAATCCTAAAGACAACACCACAATGAATTTGGTGAAGTTGCAGGACACAAAATTAATGCACAGAAATCTCTTGCATTCAGATACACTAACAATGAAAAATCAGAAAGAGAAATTAAGGAAACAATCCCATTTAGATCTCAACAAAAAGAATAAAATATCTAGGCATAAACCTACCTAAGGAGACAAAAGACTTGTAATCAGCAAACTATTAAAATACTTACAAAAGAAATCAAAGATGACATAAATAGATGGAGAAATATACCATGTTCTTGGATAGGAAGAATCAATATTGTGAAAATGACTATAGTACCCAAAGCAATCTAAAGATTCAATGCAATCCCTATCAAATTACCAATGGCATTCTTCACAGAATTAGAATAAAAAGTTTTACAATTTGTATGGGAACACAAAAGACCCCAAATAGCCAAAGCAATCTTGAGAAAGAAAAACAGAGCCAGAGGAATCAGGCTTCCTGACTTCAGACTATACTACAAAGCTACAGTAATCAAGACAGTATGGTACTGGCACAAAAACAGAAATATAGATCAATGGAGCAGGATAGAAAGCCCAGAAATAAACCCATACACATATGGTCACCTAATTTATGACAAAGGAGACAGGAACATACAATGGAGAAAAGACAGACACTTCAGTAAGTGGTGCTGGGAAAACTTCACAGCTACATGTAAAAGAATGAAATTAGAACACACTATCTAACACCATACACAAAAATAATCTCAAAATGGATTAAAGACCTAAATACAAGGCCAGATACTATAAAACTCTTAGAGGAAAACATAGGCAGAACACTCTATGACATAAACCATAGCAAGATCCTTTTTGACCCACCTCCCAGAACAATGGAAATAAAAACAAAAATAAACAAATGGGACTAATGAAACTTAAAAGCTTTTGCACAGAAAAGGAAACCATAAACATGACAAAAAGACAACCTTCAGAATGGGAGAAAATATTTGTAAATGAAGCCACTGACAAAAGATTAATCTCCAAAACACACAAGTAGCTCTTATAGCTCAATATCAAAAAAAAAAAAAAAAAAAGCAAAACAAAACCAAAAAAAACACCCAATCCAAAAATGGGTGGAAGACCTAAATAGACATTTCTGCAAGGAAGACATACAGATTGCCAACAAACACATGAAAAGATGCTCAGCATCACTAATCATTAGAGAAATGCAAATCAAAACCATGGTGAGCTATCACCTCACACCAGTCATCAAAAAATCTAGAAACAATAAATGCTGGAGAGGGTGCAGAAAAAAGGGAACTCTCCTGCACTGTTGGTGGGAATGTAAGCTGGTACAGCCACTATGGAAAACAGTATGGAGGTTCCTTAGAAAACTAAAAATGGAACTACCATATGAACCAGAAATCCCACTACTGGACATATACCCTGAGAAAACCATAATTCAAAAAAATACATGTACCACAATGTTCACTGCAGCACAATAGCCAGGACATGGAAGCAACCCAAATGTCCACTGACAGATGAATAGATAAAGAAGATGTGGCACATATATACAATGGCACATATATACAGCCATAAAAAGGAATGAAATTGAGTTATTTGTAGTGAGGTGGATGGACCTAAAGTCTATCATACAGAGTGAAATGAATCAGAAAAACAAATACCGTATGCTAATGCATATATATGGAATCTAGAAAAATGGTACTGATGAACCTAGTGGCAGGGCAGGAATAGAGACAAAGACATAAAGAACAGACTTGAGGACACAGCGGGGTAAGGGGAAGCTGGGACAAAGTGAGAGAGTAGCATTGACATATATACACTACCAAATGTAGAATAGATGGCTAGTGGGAAGCTGCTGCAGAGCACAGCAAGATCAGCTTGATGCTTTGTGAGGACCTAAAGGGGTGAGGTAGGGAGGGAGGGAGGCTCAAGAGGGAGTGGATATGGGGATATATGTATTCATATAGCTGATTCACTTTGTTGTACAGCAGAAACTAACACAACATTGTAAAGCAATTATACTCCAATAAAGATGAAAAAAAAAGAATACAAAAATTAAAGAAACATTTGGTTGAGTTGGGGACAGTTGGTCATATGCACAAGCAATCAAAACTTTGCCATCATCCTTAGTGATTAAATATGTAATATTGGAGAAGATCTTCCCAGGCTCCAAAAGACTGAATATCTTAAAAGAGACACATATCCTGCCTGGTAATCAGAGAGAGGAGGTTTATGTAATTGTCTAAGTACCACCAGAGTGGGTATTTGAAAACTTCCTCTAACGTTTATTCTTCTAATTAATTTAATGCTTTTTATTATTTCAACATGTTTTCCATTATTGCTGATCACAGCATCCCAGGGAGACAGACTGGGCAGACAGTATTTTCTCCATTTTATAGATGTGGCAACTGAAGCACTTTAGAAGTACAGACTGTCTCAATGATAAAACGAGGACCAGAGCTCAGTTTAACAGTCTCCTAACTTGCTACTTAATATTAAATACCTATTAGCCTTTCCAGCAACATGTACATTTTACAATGATGGGGCTCCCTTCAGATTTCTTAGTCACTGGTGGTGATGCTACTGATTCTTGCTACAGTTCAGCAAAGACTACTGAATTCGCCTGATATTTGGAAAATCCAGAGATAAGCAGGTATTCATCCAGCTACCCACTAACTCTCCCAGTTCAAAGCACAATACTGGAAGCACCTTCAAAACAGTTATTAACTCCCGTCTATTTAAAGGCTTCTGGGTGAAAGCATTTTAGGTGGTTTCTGAGTTGCATATTCCAAGTCTAAAAGTTGAAACTACATCCTGCCTAAAAGGGTTTTTCTTGTTCCCCACAGAGAACAATAGCATATGTCTCTACTGTTTGAGAGAGACTGAATAATTTACCAAATCAGAACATTCTGTAAAAGACACCATTTTGCTTTGATGCTCTTGTGTAACTGCCACTAACTTTAATGAGAATTACACACATCTGTCATTGGGCAGAATCAACCCCATTATTTATTAAAGTTGAAACCCACCATTTGCCATAAAGCCTTCCTCTAGTCAATAATTAACAGATATAAGACTCACAGATTTGCAGTTCATACTTTATCTTTCTGATGAGTGAAACATGGTAATGAAAAAAATGAGCCAGGGATACATTTTCTAGGCCTGAGAGTATTTTTCCTGACTCCCTTGGTTGCATAACTAGAGTCTCCATCTTTGGTGATTAGAAGGGAAACAAGCAGCTTCAGGGATTGTTTGTTTCTTTGCTGTCACACAACCTGTTATAGTAAGTAATAAAAATCAATTCGATTAAGTGGTATAAATCAACTGTTTTCTATGCTGTAGAATTATCGGGAGGCTGTTATTAGGACATGAGGTCCAGCTGACCTTGGAATCTGTAACCCTGAACTCTCTCCTTGCTACTCACATGACTGATCTGCAGACTGACTGTATGGGCATCTGCTGGAGCTTATTAGAAACAGGACCCCACACAGGCCTCCTAAATCAGAAACCCTAGTGCGTCCCGCGTTTATGCTTTCACAAACCCTCTACGTGATTCTGATGCCCACTCAAGTTGGAGAACCATTGCTATAAACCATTATCTACAACCTTGTAAAATAAGTTGTAAAATAATTCCTATCTGGGAAAAGATGGAAAAGTAGTACTAGTGCTTTTTCTTCTTTTTTTGTGTGCTTGTATTTTTATGTCACAAAATTATATTACTTTGTAATATAAAATGTTTTCAAATAAAAATTTTCAATCCTATTTTTGATTAATTTCATAGATCATATTCATTGTTGAATTATCATTTTTGGCTTGGAAAAGGGTTGTTTTGTATGTTTAACTACATTCCCATTCTGCCATTTACACAATGTTTTCTGCCCTTTGAACTCTACTTATTTGGTATACCTGGACATATTCTGGAATTTTCATCAAACTGTAATAAACTATACCAAATGAAACACTCATAATACTTGTACAGTTGTTTTCCAAATTTCTCTATCATTATCTGCTTCTCTACTAGCAAGAACTGCTGAGGCATTCTTTTCTTTTTAGGGGTAAAAATGTTTCAGAAGGAAGAGATTCTGCTTATTTTTCACTATTCCCCAAGTCTTCTGACACTCAACAAGGGTTGCCATTTGTTCTACAGAACTTTGTAATGGGGATTGGGGGTGGGTGAAAGCTATTGGTGCCAGTACACAGCCAGACAGTGCATAAAAATGTCTAATGATACAATTTATCTGCTAGACTGTAATACATGTCAGAGGATAGAAGAAAGAACTCTTTTAGTGCTACATTCTCAGAGGATTCTGCATTCAAACCTCCTAAAATTCTCTCTGGAAACACAGTCCATATTGCAATGATGGATAAACTGCCCTCCCACAGTGCTGTAAAGTGATTATTAATCTATAAGCATCCGCCTGCTGAGGTATTCCATGGTTTTAAAAAAGTTAAGAACCATTTCCACACCGTCAGAGCTATTACAATCTCTTCGAAGGCTTCAGTGTGGGACCCCCATCTGTTACCATATTTCTTTATTAATTTAAGCTGTCAGGACTTCTCAGCATTATACAGTCTAGCTCCAGAACCACAGAAGAAGCAGCATGTCATGTTATGAAAGACTATTACTGAGCTTATAAATGGGACAGATCAGTAGCCACCATGTGAGACCTTCATGATACAAGTCTCAAAAACCAGAATAATAGAAGTGTCACACTGAATCACAGGACTTCAGAGAAAAAAAGAACCTATGATATCACCAAAAACAGTTGATTAATTCGGGGGGAGGGGTGCAGGAAAACCAGATCACCCCACAGAAAAGCAATCAAACAACAAAAGTCTCAGAAACTTCGGTGGAAACAGACAAGAGTGGCCTGCTCAGTTGGAGGGAGAAGTCACCCTATTTTCCCTGCTCTTGGCAGAGATCAGCTTAGGCACCTCTATAGAACCACTGGTACCTGGCCAAGCTCAGAAACTTCTGGCTTAGAATACTCCTTACATCTTACAGATGAGGAAACCGAGACCAGAGAGGCTAAATCACTTGCCCTCCAACCTCAAAGGTTATTGATAATTGAATCTGGCCAATTTCCATGTATTCTGACTATTAATACATTGATATTTCCACTAAATTATATAAAAGCAGAGGCTGACAAAGGAATGCTGGATGGGAAAAGGATAAGAGTAGGTGGTCTTCCTGGAGTAGGTGTTGGGGTTCATTATAGGTTCCACCTCTCTTCTCAGGCAAAACAGATTATAATAAAATAAAAAATAATGCCAGGAATAGCCATGACCAACAAAAAGCAGGTGCCTCTCTGCACTGAGCCTAAGTAAGATGGGGGCAAAGATCTACCAAACCCCAAGAAGGAAGAGACTGAGCAGGACACTTTTTTTTTTTAAAGATTTATTTTATTTATTTATGTTTATTTTTGGCTACATTGGGTCTTTGTTGCTGTGCACAGACTTTCTCTAGTTGCAACAATTGGGGGCTACTCACTGCAGTGTGCAGGGTAGCTTCTCTTGTTGAGGAGCACAGGCTCTAGGTGTGCAGGCTTCAGTAGTTGCAGCATGTGGGCTCAGTAGTTGTGGCTCCCAGGCTCTAGAGCACAGGCTCAGTAGTTGCGGTGCACGGGCTTAGTTGCTCCTCAGCCTGTGGGTTCCTCCCAGCCCAGGGCTCGAACCTGTGTCCCCTGCACTGGCAGGCAGATTCTTAACCACTGCACCACCAGGGAAGCCCTGAGCAGAACAGTCTTGATAATTATTACTTCTAAGCTGGGGGAACAGAATTCAGTTTTAAACAGAATGAAGGAAAAATAAATTATAAGAAGGCATGCTGTTGTAAGGTTGGTTACTTTCTCTGTTGTCGATCCCAATTTAAGGAAAGTCACTAGTATGTAATATAAAAACAAAGTAGGGGGTTGGGGTGGGATGAATTGGGAGACTGGAATTGCCATATATACATTTCTAATAAGAAAAAAATATCAATTGTACACTTTAAACATATGCAGTTTATTGTATGTCAATTACATCTCAATAAAAGTTCTTAAAAACAAACAAACAAAAAAAACAAAAACACAAAGTAAAAGAACCTAGACAAAAGAGATCTGATTCAGGGAGAAAAGTGCTGAGAAACAAAATAAGTAAAACAAACATCAATATTTCTGGAGACTTAAGAGAAAGAATTTCATCCACTGAACAGGAACATAAAGATGTAAAGAAGAAACAGTCATAGAACAAAAAAGAGTCCTTGGATATTAAAAATACATGGTAGCATAAATAGATGTGAGATAAAGACCTCCTAGAAAGTAATGCAAAAAGATCAAAATATATAAAACAGGCAAGAATACATAAGAACATTGAGAAATACTGGAGGTTCAACACCCAAATATTAGGAGTTCCAGAAAGAGACCAGTGCAAAAGTGGAACTCATCAATAAAATAATTCAGAAACATTTCTTAGAACTAAGGGGCATGATTTGCCAGATTGAAAGACCCACCAAATGTTTAGTGGAAGAGACGAAAAGCACTGACATGCTTATAAAAAACTAATCGATCAAGGCAAAAAGAAGAATCTACAAGCTTCTAGAGAGAGAAGAAAAATCACATAAAAAGGATATGATATTAAAATGGCTTCAGGCCACTCGAAGCTAGACGAGAATGCAATGTTTTCAGAATGTTGAGAAAACATGATATGCAACCTAGAAATCTATTCCAAGACAAACTGTTAATATTATTTATAAGTAGAAGAAAGACATCTCAGATACACAAAGTTTCACAAAATTTTCCTCCCATACAAATTGCTGCTAGAGAAAATGTTCTAATAAACAAAAATAAAATGAGAAAGGAATACAAGGGAATAGTAGGTTGAGTGGAGGCTCCCCAAAAGATATGTCCACCCGGAATTTGTGAATATGCCCTTATTTGGAAAAAAGGATATTTGTAGATGTAATTAAGTTAAGGATCTTGAGATGAGGTCATCCTTATAAGAGAAAGGCAGAGGTAGATGTAGCTGAGACGCCAAGGACAAGGCCACGTGTAGAGGGAGGTAGACTGGAGTTGTATGATACCAAGGCAAAGCATGCCTGCAGCCACCAGAAGCTGACAGAGGCAAGGGAGGATTATCCTGGACCTTCAGGGGTATCACGACCATGCCAACATCTTGATCTGGGACTTCTGGCCTCCAGAACTATAAGGGAATAAATTCCTCTTGTTTTAAATCAACAAGTTTGTGATAATTTGTTATAGCAGCCCCAGGACAGAAATACAAAGGGATATAGGAAATGGTAGCTCCAACACAGAAGAGGCAAAGAGAACCATTAGCATGGAACTGAAAGGAAATCCCAGAATGATAACTGTGCTATCAGTCAAGACTGGCTCCTGAAGAAGCTTCTTCCAAAAGATGACATTAATTGAAGACTTCTTGGTGTGAATAAATGTTTTAAAAGGAAATCTAGACAATTGGCCTATAGTTTGAGTTGAATTAGTGGCAAGTACACAGATCATTAAACACATGAAAGTTTAAAATGGAAAGGTAAATAAGATTTACTAAAGGTCATAATAGAGTAATAATGAATACTGATCTAAGCAAAATTACAACCTAGCTATATATTGGGAGGGTGAAGGATGAAAGTGAGTGTGGATTAATGAGCGTGGTTGTATTGTTCATGCGTGGGTGGGTAAGTGTGGTGGGGCAAAGGTAGGGGATGAGCCAAATGCCAAATCCTTATCATCCATAAAACTGAATCCCTAAAGCTGAAAAATCCATAAAAAGCAATATAGGCATGTTCGTTAGTGACATGATAGTAAATATCAAAAGAATCATCTAAATAATTGAAAGCAGTTACTTCTGGGGAATAGCAATACTTTTGTAACAATTTAATAAAATATTTAATATTTAACAAAATCAAATTAAAATTAAATAATTTTAACATTACTCATATAGGACTTACTACAGTTCAGATATTGTTTGAGGTACTTAACTCATTTTTTTCTTTAGCGTGATCTTGTGGGGCAGGTACTATTGTGCCCATTCTACTGATAAGGACACTGAGGCTACATGGTCACACAGTAGTGTCAAAGCCAGATTGGGAACCTGAGTAGTCACCTCCAGAGTTCCTGCTTTAATCTCAACATTTCTCATAAAAGAAAATATTGGAGGGGTGCTGGGCACGTGGTTTACCAAATCTTGTAGAACTGAAAGACTTTTAAAATTATGTATAAATATAACGCTGGTTTAAAGACATAACCACTGGAAATAGTCAGAAGATGAAAGCCACTCTCTCTGACATTTTTTGGTGTTGACTCTGCCTCAGAATCAGGGTAAATCTCAGGGTGGGGATGGGTGGGGGTACAGTCATAGAGGGGATGAAAGTTTCCCTGGTCAGGTAAAAATTTGGTCATTATAACCTACTCGTGGTAGCTCCAGGCGTCAAATGGTGTAAGCTGGAAAGCACAGCCCCGAGACCACCTACGGCAGGCAGAAGGGGGCCATATGTGTGGACCCCCCCAAAGAAGGAGGAACTTGGGAAGTTCTTGGGAAGACAGCTTTGCACCACATGCACCAGACTGGCACATATCTACAATATTTGCATTTTTGTGTCAATACTTCATTCCCCTAGATTGAACCAACACCTGTGTAAGCCTAAGAAAGTTTAAGTCTGAAGAAAATAATTTGCATGAAAATGAAGCAAAATATTTAAACCTCAATAAGTATGTTTGCTTTCTTTAGTTGTGCCTGCGCTTACTTGCAAAAATTATCTCCATTCTATAGGAAATGAGTAGATGAGATATTCAAGGACATACTCATTAAAAGTAATAGATTTTTAACTTAACCTCTATGATGATACATTGTGATAGAAATTTTTGAAAGGGGAATAAATTGCTCTTAGTAATTTTAAAGAGATTTTCTTAAATATCTGATCTACTCAAAATAAGTATATATTAAAAAGAGGTCTAGGTCTAGAAAAGAGAATTTTGAAAAAATATATTTTGAGGTAGATCCAAATCCTGAATACTATAGTGAATTGGCTAATTTGGTTGACAATGCAGAAAGCCAAATGAATTATTACAGCTTCAAAAATTACAGACCCTTTAGATTTATGGCTGCCAAAAGGGTAAATTCAGCAAGGGCACTCATGAGACCTTCTTGTATTACTAATAATTGGAATAGTTAATACTTTATGAGTGTTTATCAGGAATAAGGCACTGTTCTAATTGCTTTACAAATATATTAATGCCTTTCTCACAATAAGCTTATGATATTGGTACTATTAAAACCATTATTTTATAGAAAATGGCAAGGAGAGGTCAGTTGGGACTATCACCCTTTGGGGATGGCTCTAGAACCTGGGCTCTCCAACACTCCACTATTGAGGAGTAGTCTTCTTATTGAGACAAGAGCTTTAACTTCATAACATCTTCTTTCCTGAAGGAAATGTATGATCAAGAGATGTGTGTTGGTTATTTACAGCTATACCCCTTGTCTCACTGTAATAACTTTAAGAAACATAAGAATCCTCATTTTAAGCAAATGAATTAGAATAGGTTGATAACTGAAGCAGTCACATGTTTATTTAATAAATTAGAGACGTTCGCTTTTCTTCCCTGTAATATCAGGCTGATATAGTCTTGAATAATGAGGATAGTAGAACAAACAGAGCAAGTCCTTTAGATTTAGGCTAATTTGGATCCAAATCTCAGTTTTCATACTCACTGGCTATGTGACTTGGGGCAAATTTCTTTTTCTTTTCTTTTTTTTAGGGGACAAATTTCTTGACTGCTCTGAGTCTTAGGGTTAATAATACATTTGACTATATTCTGAAGAGAACTATATGGAATATATAGCATAGAGTTGGTGCTCCATTTATGTTAGCATCCGTTATGACCGATGGGATCTATTATACATATAGGATTTGCTACCAATCAAGAAATAGCACAGATCTCAGAACAAAAATACTCTATGAGATAGTTTCCTTTAGTGTGGTTAAAGCAGAGTGGAGAACCCAAGACAGAAAGAAAGTGGTCTTCAGAGATTCACTTTAACATGGGAGGTCTTCATTTTCTTCATTATTTTCTTTTTATTCTAGCCATGTTGATAGAGAAAAGATCAAATTTAACAGGAAATTTTGCCTACATTTGTCCTCAAATTGCACTTGAATGGATTAGCTAACAGCCATAATTTTGGAATTAGTGTGTGAAGAAGAGAGCACCACTTGAAATAAAACTCACTCAGAATGGGGGAGAGATGGGGAGGAGGGAGAGAGGGAGAGAAGAGGGGGGCCAGGGAGACCATTGCACAGTGAAGATTTTACAGATGTTCTAGTAGATTTCATTGCCCAAAGACATTCCCAAAATCATGTCTAAGTAAACTACAGGCTGTAGTAGAAATTTCAAGACCCAGGGGTTAAGAACAAAATGATCACGGTGTGCTTAGACTCTCTAAGATGATGAAATGGGTTTTTGGTGGTAGGTGACTTTTCTAATGCAAGGCTGTAAGAGAAAACTTTATCCTAGAAATATGGGTTGAATGGGCAGATTCAATCCACTCTCTAAAGCAAAGACACTCTATATATGCTTTAGCATTTAAAATGGAAGTCACCGGACCTTTACAAGGAGTCTGGTGGTGTGCTAAGCATTACACACATTTGTACATGTCATCTATTTCTCACCAACAGGCCTATGAGGTAGTTACTATTATTCCCACCATTTTTCAAAGGAGGAAAATGAGGAACAACTAACTTTCCCAAGGATAATACCTGGTGTGAGCAATCTAACACCAGGGCCAACAAGCTTCCCTCCCACACCAGACAAGCCGTACCTCAACTGACTATGCATCACCCACATTTTTTACCACAATGCCTTTCTTGCATGTACCATGTGCTCGGTAAACACTGAACATCCCTCCTAATGAAAAACATTGAGGACTTCTGTGAGAATGCACCCATGAGAGTATTAGCTCCTCAAATCATGATGATGCAAAAATCCATCAGTAGGGATTAATTTATCAGATTAGCCTAGCAGAAAATATGGATCTGAGGATTTCAGACGAAGGAAAAGGCACATTTGACCTAAGAGAAAAAGAAAGATAATGTTCATAGTATAAGACACTTCCTGGTGGGGGCTCAATAACTGGATACTGGGTACCTCTGACATCCGATCAGGAAGATGGCAATTAATGGGAAAAAAGATGCTAACCCTCCCCCATCCTTCACAGTATTATAGGGTTTCCTTGGGCTACAGTTGATGGCTTTAGTGCCGCATACCTAACCATATCAGAATCCAACCCCTTCTCATGACTTGGTAGGTTCCCACATCAAGTGAATTCCTTTTCAGAAGATGAAGTTTTTAGATGCATTAAAACAAGAGGTATCAGCCACCAATTCTCTTTAGTACATGGTGGAATATGCTGACCGACCATAAGAGAAGATGAATCCAACCTGCAGGGGGCACCAGAGAAGGAAAATCCTAAAGTCATGCAAATGCCTGGTCCACCAAGTTCCTGATGTCAAGATGCTGCTGATTCTTCTCATAGATTGGCATTATGAAGACTGCCTTGGCATTATGAAGACTCATGACTCATAAGTCCACCATCTTTCTTAAACTAGTTAAAACTGGGTTTTCATCACATGCAACTAAAACAGAGAAGCAAATCTTCCTACGACCAGACTTTTAGCTTGTTCCCTATTGTCTTCCCCAAGGCACTCATAAGTGATGCTTTACATGATTCTCATGCTTAGGTTGTAAGTACTGCATAGCCTATCTTACTACCAGAATTTAACTCTTACTTGAGTGAGAAATAAAATTCTACTGTGAGATTTTTGTGTGTGTGTAGCAGTTAACCTATATTGAATTTTACAGGAAGTGACTTATCCAAAGTCACCCAGAAAATTAGAAGCAGACCCAAGACTAGGATGGAAATCTTGCTCACTCAATGCTGTCTCCCCAAGACACTACATCATTTGTAATGAATGCGTAAAGGTGAAAGGGAATAATTAAATTTTTATCCCCAACTAAATGAATGCTTTTGACTAAGCCAGCATGCTTAAAAGGCAATGGTATTACATGACAGATTATACAAATGAGAAGCTCGCCCTAATCTGTGCAACATTAAATGAGTAAAGGAAAGATCATTGCCTTGGGCTCAGAGAGCACTTCACATCAGTTTAATTAAACACCCACACAAACACACACAAACACACACATGCATCCCCTAAACAATTACAAATCTCAATCTGAGGTTCATTATGCAGACAAGCCAGATGATTCGAAGTAAAACTTCAAATGGTTTCCGTCAGAAATGAAAGGAAAAGAACAAAAGCGAAAAGAGACAATGTGTCTACATTTATGGAATATAAACTAGGATTGAAGCCCTCAGGTGCCGAAGCTACAAGTACCTTATTTTTAGCCTTGAACCTCACAGAGGACAGGTTTTGATTTTCACTGAGCTCGTGCTGTAGGTAAGAAAGCTGACTGCAGTGAGACCACTGGCTTGTACGTACCTCTAGAGTTTCCCTTCAGTTGTTTTAGGATTGAAATGTTTCAAGATGGTATCAAAGTTCTTTCTGAAATAGTGCCTGTGGTCGCTAACCAGAAAAGAACTAGTTTTCTTGGTGACATAGTGTCCAATGATTTTCTTTAAAGTATGGAAGGTAAGAGAAGGTGGAGTAGGGTGGGAATGGGATTGGTGGGGGTAGAAACCCTGATTGAAATTAAGATCCAAGTTGCTGTAATAGTTGCAAATAATCTGGCTGGACCAAAAGACACTGAGGAAATTCAGAATTATTACCTTTAATTAACATTTATGCTTTGTTCTACAGACCTTTCCTTAACTCTGATCACTCCCTTTTCCTCGACCCTCTTCTACAATCTCCTTAAGCACACAGCTCGGGAAGGCCAGAGAATCTCTCCTCATGGCCTTCCTTTCTTGGGTGGCTGGTAGAAAGGAGAGGTGGATAAGAAATCCCTTCTCTTTTAAGGGAAATGAAACCTTATCCCATCTCTATCTCCACCCCCACAGGAGGAAGAAAACAAAAACAAGAACACTTGGCTCACACCCTCCTGTATCATCAACCCAATTTTTTCCTGTTTCAAGCACAAAAGTAATTACAGGCCCAGTAATAAATATCGCATCTTTTACCTTGACAGAAAGCGGGAATGATACAAGGGTTTAATGGTATTATTTATTATCCACCTCGTACACATTATTTTCTGCCACTGTTGGAGCTGTGTTCATTTTCTTGCAAACGGTTATTTTCATATTAGCTTTACCCTGATGCTTTACTACTGAATTTGAATGTTTCTAGAACGCATTCTATTTTCCATCTGGAAATCAGTAGAAAGGCCTTAAAACATCCCCATAAAATTGCTTAAGTATTATCTATCTCTAGACACGAAGAAAGTAAAATGCAGGTAGATGAAGCATTTCCTGGGTTTCCAGCCAGAGTTTGTGTGATTAGTCTTCAGCCGCTTTACTTGTCACTGTGGGGGTGGGGAGTTGGCAGCAGCATAACTGAAACTGTGATCAGTTCCCTGAGAACATCTCTGTATGTTCTCATTCAAATCAGAGGAAGCCTAGAGAATAACTAATACCAGAGGCAAAATTTACTTTCCTAAACTCTAGTAGACACCAATTCAGGGAATGAGGAGAATTTTAAAGACCAAATGACGAAGCCCATTAAACAACAGACTAAAGAAAACCAGCTGGGAGGCCCCATTCCATTGTTCTTCATAACACAGTTAGAAAGTCATCCCCTTGGCTCTCTGAGCCAGGAGAGCACCAAAGGGAAGGACTAGGTGGAGGGGTGGAGAGCTATTTCCTGGGTCTCTCTCTAGCAAGCTGTATAATTTTGGAGAATCTTGTGTAATCTTCCCTTCTCTGGGCCTCCACTTCCGGATCTATAAAACTCTACAACTCGACATAGCTTCAGTGAGTTCAGTAGGTGACAGAAGTGTCTCCTTTTGTCACCAGACGTGAAGCCCAGGTCAACAGACCATGTAGCCTGATGTTCAAATTTATTACTGTCTCAAACTTGAAGCCTTAAACTGATGCCTCTGACAGGCTTGAAGAAGTCAAAGAGGAAGCATGAAAGCTTGGCTAATTTGGAATCCTGGACTTTTTTCTTTTATCCCTCTCTTAATGAATCTTAGGATCTCCTATCCTCTCGACCACAATGCCCACCTGCTTCTGCTTCTACTCCCCTATACCTTTACACCAGGATGGTAATGTTGTATGAACTGCTTCATTGTTTTTCTCTCTGATAACCCTATTAGAATTTAAGGGCAGAAAGTTGAAAAGATTTTCTCCTGCTCAAGTTGTCCATATAGCTTAAGGCTGGCCAGTAGTTGTCAGCCCTCCTGAAGGTTCAATAGATTTAATCTTAAAACACCTTGGAGACACAGCAAAAATTTTAGCAGCATTATGTCATTCGATTAAAAAAAAAATGTGGCCTGTAAGCTGAGTTGAGGGTCATTGCTGAACCTGAGAAGTACATCAGAAGAAGGTAGAAGGAGCTTGGGTGGACCCTCCACGCTCACAATTTCGAAGGTAATTGATAGCAGGGACTGAGTCTCTGGCCAGGAAGACTCCCCTGAGGAATTAAAGACCCTAAAAGAAAATAAGTGACCTTGAGTTAAACACGGAGGAGGGTGATGTATTAGAGGAGATGCCAACTTATTTGCTAAACCTATCATCTGAAACTGACTACAGAGACCAGTGTCATCAGCCAAATGTTTAAAATCCTAGAGCTGTAACTAAAAAAGCAACATAAAAGGTCATGCTGCCCTGGTCTTCCTCTCAAAGGTGAGCTATCTGAGAGCCAGGAATGAAACTGGATACTTTTGACAACCACATCCCTGGAAGCAGGGGCCAAAACCCACATATTCCAAAAGTCTGGAAGTGTCCCTTCCACTAAACCATGAGCCCCTAACCTCAAAGCAGAGATCAGCATCTAAAAACAACTGAACCATCTAGTGAACTGGATTTCAAACAGCAGACAGCTTTGAAAACAACTCAATTTTTTTGAAACCTCATTTGCTCATTAGCAACGGACTTTCCAAAAGAAACATTCCCAAAATACAGCTTTAAGTTTTGACGTGTAAGCTTTCCTAATGTGGACAGGCATAGCTAGCATCCCTTCCCTTTGACAGATAGAGCCTCTGGAATTGAGGTGAATAACTCATCCAGTCAAGTGGGTTCTGTTGTTTTCCTTCTCCTGTAACAGTTTCTAGCCTAGCATCCTCCACCCCTGTGGCCACCTCCTTTCGATATGCATCTGGGGCTTGTTAAATACTGTCCCTAATTAAAAGTGTTATAATAACCTGCGATGATGGGCTGTAAGCCTGAACCTGGACCAAGAAAACTGAGGCCACTCACATGATGATTAGTGTCAAGTTACCCAGAAGAACCTTCCTTTCTCTAAAAGAGGGAAAACAGTGATTCATGAAAACAACACTCACTTGGCATCGGGGCAACAGGCTGTGAAGCCAAAAGTAGAAATCAGTGTTAGGCTTCCGATTTCTGTCAGTGCATCCTCCAAATGCAGTCCATTGAATCAGCATCACTGCAACTGAATTTCACACATCTCCAGGAATACAATGTATGAGGGAAGGCCATGGACCACTGGAACATCCCAAGGGGCCCTTTCACAAGCTACATGGTGGCTGTTTCAGCAGGAGAGCACAGAACATGTGTATTTTTCAATTATGCCTTCCCTTCTGCCCCTAAGTGATATTATGAACGAATAACCAGAACTTGAGTCCATGGAGCCTGGGTTGTGGGCTATCACATTTAGTCACATCTCTGTTTTTGGATAAGTCTCCCAACACCTCTAGACCCCAAACAAACAGATGACCCTAGTAGCTCTACCTGAAATGCTAAATGCTATTTTAAAAAATTTGATTGGAGTATAGTTGATTTACAATGTTGTGTTAGTTTCAGCTGTACAGCAAAGTGATTTAGTTATACATATACATATATTCATTCTTTTTTACATTCTTTTCTTATAGGCTATCATAGAATATTGAGTACAGTTCCCTGTGCTATATACTGTATGTCCTTGTTGGTTATCTATATTACATATAATAGTGTGTGTGTATGTTCATCCCAAGCTCCTGATGTATCCCTCCCCCACCATGTTTCCCCTTTGGTAACCATAAGTTTGTTTTCAATATCTGTAAGTCTGTTTCTGTTTTGTAAATAAGTTCATTTGTATCATTTTAAAGTTATATTGCACATATGAGTGATAATCACATGATATTTGTCTTTCTCTGAATTACTTCACTTAGTATGATAATCTCTAGGTCCATCCATGTTGCTGCAAAAGGTATTACTTCATTCTTTCTTATGGCTACGTAATATTCCATTGTATATATGTACCACATCTTCCTTATTCATTCTTCTGTCGATGGACATTTAGGTTGCTTCCATGTCCTGGCTAATGGAAATAGTGCTGCAATGAATATCTGGGTGCATGCATCCTTTCGAATTTTGGTTTTCTCTGGATACATGCCTCGGAGTGGAATTTCTGGGTCATATGGTAGCTCTATTTTTAGTTTTTTAAGGAACCTCTATACAGTTCTCCATAGTGGCTGCACCAATTTCCATTCCCACCAACAGTGTAGGAGGGTTTCCTTATCTCCACACCCTCTCCAGTATTTAGTGTTTGTGAATTTTCTGATGGTGGCCATTCTGACCAGTGTGAGGTGATACCTCATTGTAGCTAAATGCTATTTGTTCCTTTGGCTTCAGGCCCTTGTAGTCCTTTAAAATACAAATCTAGGCGGCTTCCCTGGTTGGCGCAGTGGTTAAGAATCTGCCTGCCAATGCAGGGAACACAGGTTCGAGCCCTGGTCCGGGAAGACACCACATGCCGCAGAGCAACTAAGCCTGTGTGCCATAACTACTGAGCCTGTGCTCTAGAGCCCGAGTGCCACAACTATTGAGCCCATGTGCCACAACTACTGCAGCCCACACGCCTAGAGCCTGTGTTCCGCAACAAGAGAATCCACCCCAACGAGAAACCCATGCACTGCAGCGAAGAGCAGCCCCAGCTCTCTGCAACTAAGGAAAGCCCACACACAGCAATGAAGACCCAATGCAGCCAATAAATAAATAATTAATTAAAAAAATACAAATCTATTTACAAATAAATATAACTAACATATTAAGTTCCCAACAATGGTGTGCATTTTAGAGGCAAATCACACCTTATTCATTTGCTATTCCCTAGAAACCAGCACTAAGTAGCTGTCCAGTAAGTGTTAGTGAAATAAATGGAAGGAACAAGTCTACAACAATAACATGGTACAGTTGTTCATCAAATTTGCTTTGGTCACAGCCAAGATCACTGAAAGTAAAGAAACTAAAAGGAATCAGTCTGACAGGATTAACAAAAGTATGGATACCAAAGGGGAGAGGGGAAGTGGGATGAATTGGGAGTCTGGGAAGTAGAAACTAACGTAACATTGTAAAGCAACTATACTCCAATAAAAATTAAAGGGAAAAAAAAAAAAAAAAAACCAGTGGGGGGGAAATGGTGCCCCCTAGAGGAGAAGTCAGGTGAGTGCAGACAGTGGGCCGGAACAGAGGAGAAAGCTGGGGTAGTCTGGAGAAATGAGGTCCCAATACTAGGGACTGTGGGGACAGGGGAATAGTACAGCAGGGAGTTTTGTCCATGAGGGTAAAAAGAATTTCCTGGTACCCCTGTCTATTTCACCACAGGGTAAAGACTCCCTGTAAAAGACATCCTATAAAGAACTATCACCCCTTGCTCAAAAGTCTCTTACAAAATTTATTCTAGACAAAGCACAAATGCAAGCAGTGGTGTGGATGCCAATGTAGTTAATAAAGACTTTGGGATACTCTGTGTAACCCTATTCTAGTCTATCAGCCCCAGTGTGACGGGACAACATCCAAAAGGCCTGCAGGAGGCCCTGCCCTCCCTCACTCCTGCCTCAGGGAGCAATGAGGTCATTCTTGTGCAGTGAAAACTGACTTCATTATTGCAGATTTCTTTTCAGTTCTCTGCCCTTCACGTAACACAGAACTGCAAACATTTCCATGTGAGAAACAATAATGAAAATTCAAGGTTCAGCAAGGTCACCCAAAGTATTCTAAAACCTCTGAGAATGCCAATTTTTCATGAGCCCTTTCCATGATTAAAAAAAGGCTCTGGAGGGCTCATCTGATTGCAGGGCTTAGATGCACCTGTGAGAGGAACCTGTCTTCTCGGTCATTATCATGATATATATTTGCCACAGGTTCTCTTCCATTTAGCTCCATCTGATTTCTTCCTCCTCTTGCAAGACGCTGGGCTTAGAAATATGTTTCAAGTTCATACCATAAGCCAGAGCTGGGTGCTGCTGAAGAATAATTTCTGTTTTTGTTTGGATTTATCTAGGTCGATAGAATGCAGTCTTTCACAGATGATTTGTTGAGTCTAATCAAGATTGATCCTGAAACATAAATGATAACCCTCACTAATGATATACATTGATGAAAAAAGGGCTACCTGTGTTTTCTTTTACACATCAAAGAAGAAAGCAGCCAGCGGAGGGAGCTGACATTCTATTTTCAGGGTGAGAATAGAGTAGGACCCACATAACCTGTTGCCCAAGGAAAAGACTGAGGATTGCCTCGGCACTAGGAGGTCAGCGTTAGGTGGAGATTCTTCTTTTTAAATGTCTTATGGCAAATTCTGCCTATTTGTTACTGTAAGTGGGCAGTTCTTTAACTTTTACTGTGTTTGTGACACAAAATTAGATTTGAAGGTTAGAGCCCCTGCCCTCCAGGAGATCAACAACTAATTCTAGAGACAGTAAGTGGGATAAAAGGATCAACAGCCTTTACACTGTTTTAAAGCTGCCAGGGAATATGATATTGTGTCTCCCACTGGAGAGTGTTTATGTCATGTGTGGAGATTTAGCAAACACGAAGGGACACTTGTATGGGAAATCACTGGGCTTCCTGACTTAAGTATTTGGAAGTCTCCCATTTGCTGAGTGCTTGGAAACCCCTCAGATGAAACGTCTTCTATCCTGGACTTTGGAATTCCACTCCTGCCTCTCTGAAGGCATTACTCCAGCATAAGTGTCTTGGTCAACCCTGGGCATACTGACCAAGTTAAAAGATGTAGAGCCCTTCCTTGATGTTACCAGAGACTTGACAGTCAGACAGAAAAATCTAGAATATTGGACAGAAAGTTGGGTGTGTCAGGTACAGTGTAAGTCTTGTAGGAAAAATACAATTTATATCTCCTCTTCAGATTCTCTAGAACCCAATTCCTGCAGAAGGGGAGACTATTTGCAGTCTGACTGGAAGTCTACTTTTGTTCCCATTTCCATAAACTCACAATAGCCCACATGTAACAGAGCAGGACGATGGTGGGAGGAGAATCAGGTCTATTCCTAAAGTGCCACAAATCTTCCAATCCTGGATTATATTCTGCTTCTGATAGACAACATTTTAAAATTCTGACAGTATTGCCAGCATTTTATACATGGTACTAAATCTTATTCTGTTTCTTCACAATCACACATCTGACCAGCTGTGACAGAAGGAACTCCATGTAACCACCAAGTCCCTTTTCCTTTCCTTGTGAGCACATGATCAGGCTCCTCTGGGACTCCCTGGGGCCACGTGACTGAAATCTGTGCACAGAATGTCAGTAAAAGTGACATGTGCCACTCCCAGGCCTGTCCCCAAAAGGTTTCCAAGTGACTTCACCTTCACCCCTCATCTGCCAGCTGGAGGCAGGGGATCTGATGGAGGACTGTGAGGCTTTAGATATGCAGGGTCAAAGGAAGAGGATGCCTGGGTCTCCGAATCACTCCATGGTATGGAAAGAGATACCTACTGCTTCATATTTGGCTGTAACATGAGCAATTAAAAACCTTTACTGCATTGATTACACCACTGAGATTTTGTTTGTTACAGCAGTTAGCATATCCTGATTAACATCCTGACCTAAGTCAGATGAACATCCAATTAAAGCTGAAATTTCACCATTTTTGTCAAATCTAATTTCTTCTGTAATTATCAAAGTTTAAGAGACTTGTACTCCTTCCCACTAGTGTGAGTACCAGCCACCCGTTTCCCACTCATTCTTATAAAATAAGTATATCTTAACCTTCATAGAAGTGGATAAACATTTCTCCATATGCCAAGTTGGTTATGCTGCCTAAATCAAACTGTTGGCTAACAGCAGCATCACCAGGAGATGGCTTAAAAATGTCTTTCCAACGATGAACAAAAGTCTACAGTCAGTATACATCAGGTGTCTCATTTGCTGTCAGTTTATAAAAAATGTAGGTGGTCAAAAGTTAAGCCTAAGAAAATCACAGACTACTAGTAGTGGTTGCATGTCTAGTTCTGAAAAAAGGAGAAGGGCAGTTAAACAAGCAAACACTTTACTTTTAAAATTACATCTTAAAAAACAGCAGAAGTTTAATGTAGTAACATCTACGCATTTTTAAATAGATGTGTACACTGCAGTCATAGGAGAATAAGACAATTGGAAGGACATTATCAGTCCTCTGAGGGTAAGCGCAATCCAACTGTCCCCCTGTTTAAGTCTCTTGGCTCTTTACATGGCAATCGTTGGTTGGGGCAGTAATTCTACATTTGTTTTATTAATGAAAATGTTTACATTGCTAAACATATTAACTATTAATAAGCCTTCGAATTGGCCATTAATGAAACCAGAAATTAATGAGAAACAAATGCTACCATTAACTTGAAGTTTTGCTTGAAGGCATGGGATGAAGTTGGCCAATGAAACTGATTTCAGAAGCTAATAAGAATTAGCAATTAAATGTTTCCAAAGAGCCCAGCAAAATTATCCAGTGAGTCTGAAAGACTCACTTGAGCTTTATTGCATCTTCATCCTTGTCCCTGCTCCTCCTTGTCCTTCACTGTAATCAGCTCCTTTTCAGGGGCATTTTTTATGGTCACTATATCATCTCAACTCCTCATATGAATTCTAAGTCTATGTGGTAAAGTATTCCCGGGCTGTATTCTCTGTCCGCCTCTTTTATAGCTCGTATTGTTTCATTTTGTCATTATTTGATTGTTCCATATTTTATTTATAAGCCTGTCTCCTCCTCCGCTAGACTGTGAGCTGTTCCACAGAAGAGAACTTGGTTTACTCATATCTGCATCCACAGAGCCTGGTGTATAGCTGGGGTACAAAATCCCTGTGGAATGAATGAGTATGACTATGTTTCTTCAGTGAGTTGTGATGAACATCCAAGTATATAAAATTATCATCAAAGCAATAGAGCTCATCATTCAAAATCTTCTCTATAGGAACTGTTCTTAAAACACTCCAACAACAAGAACCACAGCAAGAATAACTGAGAGCATGGACTCAAGCTTAGGCTACTTGGGTATGAGAATCCAGCTCTGCTCTTTACCACCTGTGTAATCTTGGGCAAGTGAATTCTAGTCTCTAAGCCTCTGCTTTCTCATCTTCAATATAAAGATAACAATAAAGGCAACTTACAGCACTTTTAACAACTGAATGTAAAGTGCTTAGCTAAGAGTTTGGCATAGAGTAAGCATTCAGCAAATATTAGATACATTTTCTTTTCACTGTGGAAACTCAGACGGCTCAACGTACAGTGTGTTCTAACTTGAAACCTGCAGAAGACTAAATGTAGTTTCATTTCAGCCTATGTTATAAAGAAGAAATGTCATCACCGAATTTTGTTATTTTGATAGAGCAGCCAATATTGCAATTACAAGCAAGATAAATACTGAAATCTCAATCAAGGCCAAGAAATCTTTTGAGAGGTACAGAATGTGGCATCCATGTATAGAGGTAGAATTGGACTAGAACCAATGATTCTGAAACAGTTTCCCTGAAGCATCCTCTCAGCAAATATCCCCTGAAGTAGTCTACTCCCTCAAGCAACTAAGAAGGTAGAATGGGTAGGAGAGGCCCCATAAGGTTAAACGTTCCCTGAAGTTTCTTAGTTGCATTACAATTTTATGTGAAATTTTGTATTGTGTCTATTAGGAAACCCCATTATTTTTTATGTTAGACCAATCATGGACATATTACTCAGTGTCTTCTTGGCCTCCCGCTGCATATCCCTATTTCAAGAGCATGGCCCTAGGCTAGATGAAAGATCTAGAAAGCATGTTGTTCTATACAAGGCCTGGTGCTAAGGGACAGGCTTGAAGTAAGCCATGCATTTAGCTTCTTGAAAGCTGTTTTTATTGAGTTCAGCTATGAAACTACTTGACTATAAAATAGGAAAAGATAATTCAATAACTATTTCTGGTAATGCAATTTATCAACCAGAATTGAATTAATTTTTATCAAAGCCCAGTTCACTAGGCTTGAAAATGCGAGCATGTTTTATCAATTATAAAATGTATATAATCAGCTGTTTCCTCTTTGTACACACAAGAAATAAAAGAAATATGGTCCTGCCAAAAAGAGGGACAGTCTTTCTAGAGCTGTATCAATTTAAGACTCACAGACTTCAAACACAAAGGTATAGTTACCAAAGGGGAAACATGGGGGGGAAGGATAAATTAGGAGTTTGGGATTGACATATACGCACTACTATAAAATAGATAATCAACAAGGACCTACTGTATAGTACAGGGAACTTTACTCAATATTCTGTTATAACCTATATGGGAAAAGAATCTGAAAAAGAGTGGATATACGTATGTGTATAACTGAATCACTTAGCTGTATACCTGAAACTAGCACAGCATTGTAAATCAACTATACTCCAATATAAAATAAAAATCGAATTAAAATAAATAAATATTTTTAAAAGTTTAAGATGGTGATGGGGGTTACTGTTGCCATTGTGATCAGTCTTGTGGTGACAGACCCTACGGCAAGACGTTTTCAATATTAACCAAACAGAGTTAGAGGACACACACATGCCTTTTTCCGAGAAATACCTTAAACAATGGAGCTGGTGATTTAAAGGGCTAAGCTAGTGGCCTAGGCCTGAATAGAACCACTTCAGGCAAAAGGGCTTCAACAGATGCTCCTTTGTCAGGATGAGGGGCCTGAACCTCTTTCCAGATCAGTTGTGATGCCGGAGTCCCCGGAGGCATCTCCACAAAACTTGAGGCATCCCAGTGACATGAGGTAGCTATTGTGCCTCTAATGACCATGAGACTCAGGAAATAAAGGGCCAGGGACTGTCCTCATGCAGTGGCTGAGAAATGTCCACTCGGCTTGGATACATGAAAAGGAAATTGACTGCCCAAAGAAACAGGCAGAAAAAAATCAGCAAAAGATGTGCGATCCTTGGCTGGGAGTCAATTCAATCAGTTCCCCTAATCTTTAGGAACCCCCACCTCCCCACCAACTTTTGGAAACTATATCATCTCTTCAAGGCAGACCAATTCTAACTATTTAGCAATTGCTAGAACTTACTGGGCAGGTGAGGTCCCTCCTAATTAGTAGACTGCAGTGACTCAAAAGCTTAGTAGAGTGATCTAAAGGGGACAACCAAGTTCTAGGGAAGTGCCTTGTATCTCCCTTGTGTTAGCTCTGGGACAGTTGGTCATCTTAGTCCTAAAGAACAATCCCTGGTTGTCAAATTAACACAAAGAGAATCTTTTAATAGTCTACAGCTATCTGTATACTTAACTGAATTGATTAAGATCGGAGAGACACCAACAGACTCACGCCTCTTTCAATCACAACTGCTTCTCAAAAACTCAGATGTGACACAGGCAGGATTTCTGTTGCTCCAGAAAAAAGCCACCTTACACAGCAAACTTAAGTATAAGATATGGAAATAAAACAACAACCAAACAAAGCAGGCACTGCCAGCTGCCTGCAGAAAATCTCCCTCTGGTTTCTCACTGTCAACTCTTTCCAACTTGAGTTGAAAGTGATGTTTTGCGTTCCAAGTCTCAGAACTGGCAGGACACATCTGAGCCCCTGCTGATGTGGGGAAACCTACATTTTCACCTGTGGAATGTGTCAAGTAGATACTTGCAAATTAAAAATCACCACTTCGTGTCTTTTTTTTTTCAAACTCAGTGCAGACTCGATGGGCAACTCTTCAATCCTCAGCTCCTAATGAATATGCTTGCTTAATTCTATAAAACCCAGTTCTTCAAACAGAGAGCTTAGTTACACCTTTTCTATTAAAATCTATCTACTGCTGACATCTGAATATTTTCCTTAAGGACGCAGGGGACTAAAGCACACATTTTAGATCCTAAGCTCAGAAGTTTGGGTGTTCTGATTCCATGCCCAGCTCTGTAGCTTTTGATAAATTCTATTCCCACTGGTACTTTCATCTTCTCATTCAAAAGGAGTGTATATAAAAAAGTGTCTCCCTACCTACTGAGCATATATTGAGAACATTCTGTTTGAAAGGAAGAAAACTAGGAATCTTAGAGAAATAATCACTGAATAAACAGAAAGCCTTTACATTCAATAGACTTATAATATAGCAGAGTTAAATGGACAAAACACATGCACATAAAAAATACAAAGTTACAAATGAAATATTAATCATTTCACAGAAATTAATGCTACAAGTGCTGAAGAGGACCCACAACGACAGCCTGATTGGCCTATTCTGAAGGGAAGCTATAAAGACTAAACATTAAATGGTGGTGAAGCACACTTCTAAAGGTATTAGATGACCCATATTTATATCTGTGTAAAAATTTCAGTCTTTGCTTATGATTACTTAATATTTTCACCTGGTCTAAACAGAAGATTTAATACAGAAAGAATCTCTCCTTCTGCTGCTCAGATAACACACTTAGCCCTTAGTACAGTGCCTGGCACAGGGTATGCAACTGAAAAATGCTAATCCAATTAATCCTCCCACAGATACCTCTAGCTAAAGCCATGTGCTTATGATCAAGGGCTCTGAGTTCAAATTACCAAGATCTAAATCCTAGACCCAGTACTTAGTCCTTAGGTGTAAGACTTTAGACCAGCTGCTGAATCTTTTAAGCCTCATTCCCCTCCCTGGTCAAATGGAGAAAGGTATAGCATCTAAATGAGATAATAATAGAGAGTCCTCAGTACAGTCCCTAACTCACAGTAAGTATTCAATATTTGCAAATGACTATTATACTTTTGTCTCTAAGAAAATCAACCTTCTACCAACCTGATCTTCTCCTAGGTTCCTTATCTCTGGTCCTGATGTTCCTGATCACCCACTCCCAGGAAATGGCCAGGGCAGCTGAGAAGGATATGAGTTCCGAAAATCAGGAGAAGAGGCTTAGACTGGAAGCTACCCAGGAAAATGGGATACATGTGGTCACAGCTGAACACAAGAAAGAATCATAGGAGCAGGGAACCAAGTTCCACTGCCCTGTTCCTGGGTTGTAAGGGTTAAATTAAAACAGATGACATATATAAAGCTTAATATAACGCCTAGGAGAGAGTTGGCACTCAGTGAATATAATTATTGTGAGTATGTTTATGACTATGATCTCTGTATGCTGAGAATACCGAAGGGAAAGGACATGCCAGTCACAGCAGTAGGACTTAGCTGAGCTTCCTGAGAACCTACAGCTCCACCACCAAGTATGGGAGAAAAGGCAGGAAGCCAAGGGCCTTGTGCAGGGCTATAATTAGGGGCTGCCAGAAATAGCCAGGAGAGGCTGAAGTAGAGAGCATATTTCTATAATTCATTCATTCATTCATTCAATAAATAATTTCGGAGTGTTTACTCTGTGTCAGCAACTATTCCAGGCACCTGGGAGACAGCAAGTAACAAAACAGACAGAAATCCCTGTGATAATAGTGCTTACATTTTAGTGAAGGGAAATTGGCAATGAATAACAACAATCACATTAAAAATACACGGTACGTTACACGCTATTAAGTCCTATGAAGAAAAATCAGGAAAAGGGCATAGAGATGTGGGGGAAGACGGTAATTTTTGTCAGGGACAGGCTCACAAAGAAAACGACATCTGAGCAAAGACTTAAAAGAGGTGAGGAAGTGCACGGTCCTTCAATATTAGGGAAAGAAGCACCACAGGCAAAAGGAAGCGAGCTCAATGGCCTGGGGTTAAAGTTAGGCTGGCATGTCAGGCGCAGGGTGGGCCAAGGTGAGAATTACAGGGTGTGGGCTCAGAGATAAAAGGGGGGCACAAATGGCAGAGCATCTTTAGAGCATTGGAAGGGCCTAGATGTTTACTCTGATTGAGCTGAGAAGCTATTAGAGGGTTTTGAACAAGGAAAGGATAGGCCCCCACTTACAGGTTAACAGGGTAACCCTGGTTGCTCTGTTGTATTAAAAACACTGTAGTCAACCAAAGTAGAAGTCAAGAGACAAATTAAGAGGCAACTGCCATAATTTTGGTAAGAGATGATGATGGCACTGACTAGGGTGGTACAAGTAGTGAAAAGTAGTTAAGTTCTATGTATACATTAAAGGTACAGCCAACAGGATATGCTGATGGATTAGATATGGCTGTGAAAAACAAAAACAAAAACAGAAGAGCCAGGAATGATACCAAAGTAGTTTTGGCCTAAGCAATCAAAAGGACAGAGTTTCCATGAACTAAGCAGAGACAGCAGGAGGAACAGGCTGAAGAAAAGAGATCATGTGTTCAGTTTTGGACAAGTTCAGGCTGACGTGTCCATGAGACGTGCAAGTGGGCAGATGGGAAAAAGAGTTTAGAGTAGAGAGGAGAGTTCTGAGCTGGAGATCAAACAGAGATGTCTGAAGTTCTCTTCAAGTCACGATACTGGATGAGATCACTTAAACAGTAAATGTGGCTGCAGAAGGATCCAAGGCTGAATCTTGAAGTACCTCAGTGCTCAGAGATCAGAAAAGACAGAGATACCAGCAATAAAGCAAGAATTGGGCTCAGCCACATGGAGATCATTGGAGACCTTATTACTAGCCCAGCATAGCAGATTTTGTTAGGTCTTAACTTCCCTTTTCATTTTTAAGGCTCACATAACATAATTATTCTAGCCAAGAGTAATAATAAAAAAGACAATTAAATATTTTTTTTCTATTTTTTTTTTAATACTCCCTCTTCCCTTTCAGGAATGAAAGTATTTAAAACAGCATACTAGGCTAATGCAACTCTAAAATACCTGCAGTTCCTTAACAAGGAACTGGAAAAAAAAATAACCCTGTATGTCACAAGATGCCTTTTACAGCAAAGATAAACCACTGAGTAGAGTTAATGTAGAATTTTATTCCAGTGCCTCTGACGTCAAGGAGTAGAGGCAGCACATTCCATTGAAGTATATTGTCTTTCTTCTGAATGAATCATTAGTGTTGTGTCCTGAAATTATGTAAGTTTGGGTCGAGAAGACACTCATGTTAGGCACAGCAGAGGAGACAGGGAAAGAAAAAGGGTGTAAAATAAGATCTCATAGACATTTCCAGCTTCCCTGGTATTTCAAGTTGGTCACCAGAGATAAGGAGGTTCTGTTTTCATAAGAAGTATAAGGATTCCGGGAAGAAGGAAACCCAAGCTTTGATGAATACGGAAAAGCACACAGGACACCGTGCCTAAAAAAAGTTGTCAGGAAAGGTCAATGAGTTTCCCAAAATCACATATGCGAAGGATACTAGGTTAGTGGCCTTGCTCAATAAAAAGCCTGGAGGTTCACAGGCTCAGTAAAGGGTGACCTTTATTGAAGGCACTAGGTTAGTGGCCCTTGCTCCGTGAAAAGCCTGGAGAAAGTGATGTCAGGACAGGGCTGATGGTGGAAGTGCCATGGGAGCCACCGCTGCCAAGGTCGTGACTCGGGAGGGAGGTCTCAGCTGATGTGGCACGTGAAGCAGAATGTGGGGTTTGCTGGGGAGGGCACCGTGGCTTGGCTAGATCTGGATCACCAAGGACGTCAAGAATAGCTTTCTGTGTGAAGATGCAGGACTTGTCTCAATCAGTGAGACCATGTGGCATCATCCAAAGGCTACAGCAGGAGTGAAGAGACGAAGCTCCTGACCTCTCAAATGTTCAGCTCTACAGGCAAGACAAACAATTTTGTCCTCAGTTATTTCTCTTTCCCTCCCTCCCTTTCTTTCTCCCTTTCTCTCTCTCTCTCCCCCTCTTTTTAAACAGTTGAGATTGTGGGGTAGCCAAGACCTTTAAGTAAGGGAATAGCTAAGATTCCCTAGTGACAGTTCCCTGGGGACTGAATATATAATACTTATATATGAATATATAATAATATGTATATCATAATATATATCATATATTTATCACACAGAGTAACATAATGATAATATAACTAAATGAGTGGAATTATATTTAACTCTGAATTGCTGAAACATCCCACGTGAGCTGTAATTAACTGAAGATCTTGAACAAAGGAATAAATTTATCAAAATCCACATTTAAAATGTTTATTCACTTATGATCCTGAAATAAATGCATATGTAATAGATAAGAATTAAAAACAACAAAAAATAAAAAAAAGAATTTGAATATTTAAATATTTGTGTCTGGTTTTCTCTGTTGGTGACCCCATGTATCCATCATCCCTAAGCTTTATACAGTGGATATATTTAATTTATCACAAATATTTAAGGTAGGGCATAAAGGTATTTTCTGTGCACTGCTACACCAAACACCACCAGATAACAATTCCAAAATAGGACTGAATGTTGTATCTTCATTTTTCCTGTTGCCTTCTCAGTGAGAAGCCTCCCCTTTATAATTTTTCTATAACTATTCTACTGCATTAAATTCCAGTCTTTTCCCTGCTGCCTTTCTTCTGGCACCTCATTTTCAAATCAAAGATTTCATTGATGAATTTTTAAAAGCACAATTCATAATTACAAATGATTTCAACTACAAAAGTGAAGAGTCTTTTGTGACAAAGAGAACCAGAAATGAAAAGCTGGTACAAAAAGCCCTTCATGTGCTGCATTTCCATAAAGTGCAGGATAATAGGGATTCTACTCACTTCAATACAAATCAGAGAGGAAATCCTGTTTTGAAAAAAACGTCTAAAAAATGAAAATGCGAGATAAATTCTCGCTAAGAATAATACTCTTGGGAGGTAGTGTTGTACATCACAAAGACCTCAGACTCAATATTAGAAAATAGAGGACTCTGACTCCAGCTTTGTGAGTTAAGGCTGGTCACTTACACTCACTGAAGCAGCTTACCTGTGAATTAAGGCATGAGACCTGCTAGCTCTTGAGTTAAGTTAAGGTCTAAAAGTCTAAGAAATTTATCCAGAGGGGTGTGTGTGTGTGTGTGTGTGTGTGTGTCTGTGTGTGTATTCTCTGCATTATCTATATAGATATATAGATATGTCGTTCAAAACATCACCATCAACTACAAATGACTTTTCAATTTCTTCTACTTTGCTTTAATGTCTATCTTTCAAAGAACAGGTAGAAATGGTTCAAAATCAGGTCATACATTGGGGCCTATAAAAAGATGAATGCCTGATTTATTTTTTAACCCTAAATATCATTAGTTAGATTTAACATTGTATTGTTGAAACATTTCCCCTAATACATAATTAAGCTGGTACACTAACAAAGTTATCAGGAAAATACCTGGCAGTTTGAATAATCTTTACTATATCTCAAATATGTGCTGGGGAAAACACATCACTCCTATCCTAGACAACAACGCTCTCACCTATTTCACACGACAGCAACAGAAAATCTGCAATATTCATTAATAGACCCCTGGTGTCTATTTGAGATGAATGATAAATGCAGTATGATATACAGTTATTACTGCTAATAATAATAAGTATTATAATAAAGTTAATGACTTCTGTCACTAGTTTCCAACACTACTAGAATATAATAGGTCACCCACTTAAATCTGAAACCTGAGTCCTAAGGATAAATCCTTCAGAAGTATTTGAAGCTTTACCTTAAGGTAAATATATGCATACGATATATTTAAATAATTATAAGTTGGAAATCTGTTTTCAACAGAGAACAAGAAACAGAGTCACAATTCTATTTTACGCTGGAACAATAAAGACTCAGCAGGACAAGATTACAAGAACATCAGTACCACTTGCACAGAGATCCTAATTGAAGCTACTAAGCTGAATCGTCTTAGGCAATTTTCGTGACAAAACAAAAAAAACAGATACAAAAACAAGCCTAGCATGTTTATATAAATAACAAACAGGGGCCCAATTTGAAGGCTAGTACTATGCACGTGCACATGTGCGTGTGTGTGTACAGACAATGACTCCACATGCGTTGGTGTGCACATGGTCATGGGTACATGCCACCCTCTCCATGTCACAGTATATCTGCCACCTCTCTGCTATCAACAAAACATATAACTATCCCCAAAGAAGACAGCGGCTAAGCTCTTGTAGAACATGACATATTGTATCAGCTCAGATTTCAGTACTTCAAATTGTTCCCTGGAATTAATTCACTAAATAACCCAGGCAGTCAAAGCACAGATCCATTAGGCTCAGTAGAACACATTCTTTAAATGTTAGCACCATACAATGAATATTTGATAAGTACACCATTAATAAACCTCAGTGTGACATAATTGATAATGTGGATGTTTCATGACAATGCTAAGTGATGTAGCACGTGACATCTGCCCATCCCTCAGTCATCATGCAGGGTTGCCCCTGCACCATGCAATGGATACAACCGGAAAGGCAAAGTCTGATCTTCATTAGCGGCTATCCGTAAAAGGTGTTCATTACAAGATAAATGATTATTGCCCAGCTTTATTAATTAAGCATGCATTTCTGCAGACTAAAGTAATTGAATAAAATGGCCAGTAGCTTTTAAGCAACACAAAAATCTTAATGTCTCAGATATAGATTCCACCTTTATTTCCATGTCTTTAACCCCCTATTATTTTGAGAATGTACAGCAACTGAATTTAAAGTGTTGCTAAATAATCACTGACCTTCACATACAAGAATATTTTCCTCTAACCCCTCACTTTGTGACTGTCATAAAAAAACTGATTTTTCTTTCCTCTCATCCAATCACCCCAAATTCAGCTTGAACATATTCCCAACTTTGAAAGAGCAGAATCCCAGAACACGGACAGGTCAACTACAGAAGCTATGGCATTTACAAGAATGAAGTGGTTTGTTGCATCCTGAAAGAGAAGAGGTGGCTACAGAATAGGTCATAGAAATCTTTTATTCTCTTATCACTGAATCACAAGTAGGAAATAAACTAATCATCCATGTTCAATCATTCCAAGTCCTTCTACATTTTGGGGTCAAGAAGGATGCTTGAAATATGACATGTCCACATAACAGTTCCCTGCCTAGCTCTGACTGTCACAGTGAGAAATAATGTCTTAGAATACCAGCTTTAAAGCTTAAAAAAACAGACTAAAGAAGGAATCCCTAGAATTTTTTCTTACTTTTTCAAATGTACAGTATTTTGGAGCCAAAGAACTCTAAAACCACATTAGTAAATTTTGTTGTGATTTATGAAAACATTATTTTCTAGATAGTTTGATACATTGGAGCCCATGAAAGCAAAAAACAAATTCTACTCATGAAGAAGACGTATGTCTCAGTGCTCACAAAATGATCTTGGGATAACTTTGTTAAATAAAGCAAAAATATATATGTACTGTATGACCAACAATGAGGTGCCTAAGATTAATTTTATAATATCAGAGGATATTCTGACAAGTCAAATTTTTCTCCCTCATTCTGCTATATACTATTTTTATTTTTTGTTCGCTAGCAGAAATAACTATATTGTTAAATTAATTCCACTTCTATTGACCATGGTCACTATACAGTTCATCAACTTACTGTATTAACATAAAAGAGGACCCTAACCTTGTCCAAATACTTTTATTTGTAATGTTATTATTCGCATTTATTGGTAATTACTTTGATCCTTTATGAGGATGCTACTGATTCTTCAAGCATGCCTTTCAATTGAAGCATTAACAAACATTTAGCTATAAAGGTTAATTTCATTTCTAACATTTTTAAGGACCCCGACACTAACTCTGACCATAATATTTCCAATCCCCATGAAGCAAAAAAGTATTTCCATAGTTTATTGTCTGTGCTCCCATGTAATGGCAAGGCTGCTGGCATTACTCAGACCACCAGGGCATACAATTCCTACACTGACTAAAGATACCACTAGACTATTCAAATGATTCGTTTTGCACTAGTGCAATTGTTTCCAAGTGTGTTTCATTCTATTTTATTCATCTAGTTTCTTCTTGTTGTAGCACTAACCGCTAAACTACATTATGAATTTAATGTATACAGTAAAGTTAAAAGTCCTTTATTAAGCCCTGCTGTGACTTTTACACTCATTTTGATTCATTTTATTAAACTTAAGATTACTAACACAGATTGAGAAATAATTCTAATTGAACTTCATTTATTTTTTGTTTTGTTTTTCAAACACAGGAACCTCCATCAATACGTTTCAACATAACCCTGCTCTCACATTTCAGCTGAGCTCTCTTTGCCAATTGCCCTTCATTCACATCATCTCTTCTTTCTGCACTGATCAAAGGCAGTGGATACCTATCCTTGGAGACACTGGAACTTTACTCAAGACCTACTACTAGGTTGAAGATGTCTCCTCTCTTTTTCTTCCCAAGTCCCAAGCAGATTGGACTCTGTCACTGACCAGCTAAAGAACCCAAAGGACACATTTTCGTCTCCATGAGTAATAATTTCTACATGTATAAAATAATGAAGCTTGACATGAGTTCAGGAATTCTAAATGAATCAGAACTGGCCCATGGCCTTTAATTCTCTCTGTTATAGCAAGACCCAGGCACAAATCAGGACTTTTAGTGGAACAGTTAAGAGTGGCTGAACCGGAAATCCCAGCTTCTATACTTAATAATTCTGTGATCCTGGGCAACTTACTTAACCTCTGTGTGCCAAAGTTTCCTCAACTGTAAAATGGGGTTATTCATTCCTTTTCCATAGGATTTGTTGTGAGGATTAAGATTAGCAAATATGTTTGAGGTGTGGAGACAGTGCACAGCACATGGTCAGCACTCAATGAATGTCAGTTAAGTTGAGTCTGTAAGAATTGAAAAAACTATAGTATCCTCCATCCTCATCCCCACTTCCATATGTAAGTCAAAAATAAAATCCTGATCTCACCATATGGTGACTTTAGGAGGTTTTAGTTTAAATAATAAATAAAACAGTAAAAGTTTTCAAAAGTTAACTTTTAATTTTCCTTCCCTAGCTTTGCTGGTGCTCTAAGCCAGAACTTCCTGAGCATGTACAGTGTCCTATTCACGTGTTATGAGGTGAGCTGTGCCTCCGTGTCCCACACCACCAGTATAATTCTCTGCATGTGTTGGGACATCAGTCACTGTTCTGAGCACTTTCTTAGATCATTTGTGAAAAACCTAGAACTGGCAATACTGGCAGCCCACACCCACCCATTCCCGAAACAGTGACCCCCTCTGCAGATGTAAATGCATCTTCTCCAGTTTGGATGAATCTGGGTGGGAAATTAGGAGCAGAAAAGGAAGTGGTGAGGACAATGGTCAGTCAATCACCTCCACCCCCCAGTATGAAAGAAGATTCTGGAAACACGCTTACGAGTGAGTAATACAGGGCAAGAAGAACGTAGAAGTTACTTTCAAAAAAGATTAGCAATGGGATAAAAAAACACAATGTATATTAAAGTTATTAATATTTTATCAAAGCTCTGAATTTGCCTGACGTATACAGAGAGCATGGTTTTATTTGCATAATATTAATGGGATGTATTTCTAGCTAAAGCAAATTTTCCAGATAACTGAACCTGATTGTGCTAAATCTCAAAATGTTGCAACACTGATCTATTTTTGGGTTTGTTTAGGTATCCACCATGCCTTTAATCGAGTCCTTGTGAAGCCAGCTTATCTGCAGCTTCTCTTTAGTGGATTATTAGAATCAGACCAGATAACCAAATCCACTTACTCCCTGTTGATGCAAATTGGGACAAGAATAGGAAATTGACTGAGAGCTGGCAAACCACAGGATAATCAGCAAGCCATAACACTGCCAGTAAAAAGATAAGCTGAAAAAATTGTCCTCTCCTTGGAATTTTATCAGAAAAACCCTGAGAGAATAAGATAGAAGCAGAAATTCAAACTGAAAGGAATCCTTGAGAGAAGAGGCCAAACGGGGTGATGGCAGATCCAAATGATGAGGGGT
Source organism: Hippopotamus amphibius kiboko (assembly GCF_030028045.1). Classification (NCBI taxonomy): domain Eukaryota; kingdom Metazoa; phylum Chordata; class Mammalia; order Artiodactyla; family Hippopotamidae; genus Hippopotamus; species Hippopotamus amphibius. The sequence goes on along the minus strand of NC_080196.1, from coordinate 93,257,847 downwards.
CAGTATCAGAAAGAAACAGAGATATTGTTAGGGAACCACTGGCTGAAACCACCTACCTTGGCCACACACGATAATAACTGCTTGAGTTGTCTCACAACAGAAGGTTCTGATGAGGAACATGGTGCAGCTGCTGAAAACTAACCGGAAGAATTATGGAAGGGCCAAAAAAGAGGGAGGAGACACCAGCCCATAATATGCCCTGCCAACCTCCCAGAAACCCTCACACTGGAATCCATCTTGGCTGAGAGATGCATGAGCTACTAGGAAGGACCTTGAGTCAGGCCAAACACAGGCAACAAGAAAGATAACAGGCCAGAGACAACCAGAAAGCTAACCCCACCCCCGTAAACCTAGAGACTGCGAGCCTCGTGGCACAGCAGTCCTCCTGGGTTCCCTTACTCTGCTGCTCTCCGCCTGGGCCCCCTTCCCAATAAAATCTCTTGCTTTGTCAGCACGTGTGTCTCCTCGGACAATTCATTTCTGAGTGTTAGACAAAAGCCCACTCTCGGGCCCTGGAAGGGGTCCCCCTTCCTACAACAACTTTATATGAAAAAGAGATCTCAGGCAGCTACAAAGGAAGTGGCCAGTCCACAGGGTGACTCAAATGGCTCCAAGTGACCTCCTGAGCACTTTTCCTTTTTTACTCACAATATCTAATCCCTAGGTGAGCGTATACCCTCCCTCCCCCCCACATACACACTTTTCTCTTAGTTATGTACTTAGGGACGAACTCTCTATTACTTGCAACCAAAAGAGCCCAAGTAAAACACCGACATCACTGAAATGGATTATAAACTATGTCCTCTTATTGAACAGAGCACAGTAAAGCTACTTGAACCTTTTCTTGATGGCCCAGGGCCATCATTCCTGACAACAACTGCAAGGTGGTGTAACACAGCGATCCTTCCTGGGCTGCCGGGCATGCAAGGCTCTTTATCTCCTCCCCAAATGGCTTCAGCAATGATGCTTTTTGATTCCCTAGCCTCCGTTTTGTGGTGTTTCAATCTCTTCCATTACCATAAATCTGCTTGCCTCTAACAGCTTTCTTTCTAACTTTCTGCTTTTGATCTTCTGGAGGCTGGAGAACAAGATAACCAAGCTTGATGGATTTCTGTGTAAAATAAGAATATGGCTCATATACCGTAGGTCACCTCCTCAAAATATGATATCTATATACAGTGGAATCATGACAAATGGAAAAAAGAAAGGGAGAAGAGACATACTTTGGGTCTGGCACTGTTCTAGGCAGCTGCTCACCAATTCCCTCAGTCACAGATATTTGAACCCTGCCTCACCACAGTTCTACAGTGAAATTCTGACATTTTACATTGTTATTTCAATAACAGATGCTGCCACCCAAATCTTTAATAACCAAGGAAAACATGTTAATATCTTTGTTTTATTTACTTAAAAGTTGATTCCTAAAGCAAAATAAACACATTCAGATCACATTTCTAAAATAAAATCAGATAAACAGGTAATTTCCTTGAACTATTAAAATACTTTCTTTGATTTCTTGTTGAACATTTTCAAATTAAACGTGCTCTACCTTCATGAGCATAGGCTGTTCTCAACCTTCCAGATGACTATAATAGCACCACTATTCTCACATGGTGAAACTGTGTTAGAAAATTTACTCTTTTATAATACATATTTATTAACTACCTATTATGTTCAAAAAGTAAGGGAGGCTCAGAGGATGACAAAACCGACAAGGTTCCTGTCTTTATGAGGCTTACATTATATCCAGAATACTATAGGCAATCCTGGTGTAGTTTGAAGAGCTTAGTAAAGCACACATGGCCAGACTGAGTAGACTTTGCCTAAGGTGACATTTCCCCAAAGAGCCTAAGTTATTGTTCAAATCAGGACACTTCTGAGAATGAAAGGGGCACTGTGAATAGTTAACAGGGTCATTAAGTATAAGCCTGGGCCTTCCAGGGGAAACCAAGTAGATGGAAACCACCTCATCTATAGGTCATCATCTGATATAAGCAGCTCTTCATAGAAAACCATCCTCAGTAGAAAGTCCATTTTCTTGTCACTTTAGCAAAGCTGTATCGTAGCTAACTTTTAAACCAGATACCCTGATGCCCTACTCATCTCCGGCTCAAGTACACCTTTCAAATCTGATTAAAGTCACCTTTCTTCACTACCATTTGTGACTATTAATTTTGTAAGCAACGAGCAGCGGGACCCCAGATTCATTCAGTAACACATAGTACATGCTCAATCAACATTTACTGAATAAGATGAAAAGGTATGAATAAAAAGGATCATTCAACTAAATTATTAATGAAAACAGCAATTATTCCTTGACCAGCCTTTCAGTCTTTGTCATCCATAGAAGCAAGTATAATCATATCTTGGTTACTCCCTACCTGTCTTACTGTAAAAATGATGAAATAACATGGCTGTTGGCCAACCATCCTGAAATATCACTTAGGATAATTACATGGACTGAAGGCAGCTCTACTCTATTTAAGTCTCTATTTGACACAAGCTTGTTTCTAAAATTGTTCTGCCTTCCATACTAGTTTCTTTCCCCAGCTGAACAGTAACCCTTCAGTTAAATTCCTATGTGTTACTCATTTTAATATTAATACCTTAGATTCATCAGAGTAAGCTCCCAAATAAGGCTCCAGTTGGAATAAAAAATTCATTCCTGACTTTTTTCCCTTAAAACTTTGCCAGCCTAAGTATCATCTTTTCATTACTATTTCCCATACCTCTGAACAAGGAGCAAATGCTAGAGAGTTATCACTCCTACCTGGGCTTTTTAACTATAATTCAGAATTTACTTATACTAAATCATTAAGAAAAAACCGCTCTAAAAATTCTTAAGTTAGCATTCAGAAGTCTTAAGTTAGCATCCATGAAAATGACTATAAACCCCTACATCTGTAGTGTAATCTTGCTTATAACTATGTATTTTTTTCTAAAACAGATTCCATAGGTTTCTGAGATTAAGACTACCAATCTAAGGAAAGAAACAAGCAAACATTAATTTCTCCATTTTACTTCCCATGAAACTATTCTCCAAATTCATTTCAGTACATTTGGCAAATTGCTGGAGACAACTAGGCACAGGGACATTAGGTGGGAAGATAAATGCCCAAAGATTTACCCACACCACTCAGAATGACCTGTTCCACTAAGTGGAAAGTACATGTAAGGACCAGGTCTGCTCCACTGTACTGCTACCATTCTGATCTGAGCACTCAGGATCTCATTTGTAAACCTCTAATGAAATGTCTCATCTCTAATTAAATGTAGTTTTCCCTTCATCCCTCTCCACCACCATCACCCACCAACCTATCCATTTCAATCAGCTCTGGGCAGATAAATCTTAAAAAATCTCTCTCCCCAAAGTTTTCAAAAGACTTCAGTGGCCTCAACTTCCCTTGAATAAAATTCAACATTCCTAGACAGTCATTAAAAACCATAAGCTTATCTAATACTATTTCCATTCATGAACATTCTACACTATAGAAAAATGTACTCTCTTTCCACCAAACAAAGCACAACTCTCCTTTCAAGCCTGGATGAGCTTACCAGTCCCCAGACTTCAATGGCCTCCATTCTCATGAGGTTGAGCCAGTCCAGCCTTAGGGGTCCAAACGGGTCGCCCCCTCCTCTGTGAAGCTTACTTCCAAACACCTGGCACACACTGCTGTCTTGTGCCTTTCAACTCACATAGTAACTATCTCTTACCCCAGAATCGCCCACACTGAACACATGCTGCCCCCTATTTATAAGTCTTTAAATCTTATGCATAGTCTTCCCAACGATGCTGAAGACTTCTTGAAGGCAAAAGCCACTCTAGACTACTTTGACAGACTCACCATCTGTAACACTGGTGATGTGCTGATAACATTGTTTGCTAATAATATCAAAGGGTTAGAAGAGTGAGGGCATTATGTTCTCCAAGGTGGGGGTAAATTTTATTATGGAGTAATTTTTGCTTCTTTTGAAATCCCTAGGCATGCTCAAGTGTCCCTGTGTCTCTTCCACCCGTAAGAAACATTTTGTTTTCATGGGAGGACTGAAGTCTTTGAGGTCCTTAAGAATACGGAGAAGGGAATTGCTTCCAAATTGTTCTGAGATTATTACTGTGAACGGCATAACTCTCTCAGAACTACTCAGACAGAACTGAGGATGGAAATGGGCAAACAGTGCTCCTGAGACTGTACCACAAAAATCAATCAATTGAATTCAAACGTCTCTCTGGGCATTATGCCAAATCTAATATAACCCCACGATTTACAATTGGAGACAAGGTTCTGCTCAACTCACCTCAAAATGAACTGCTAAGGAGATAAGGAATCTCGGCGGATCTGGTGAGTTTGCTCTAGTACCCTTTTCCATCCTAAAGGCAGCAATATGTAAAAAGGAGGATAATTCCATGACATCTATATGCAAACTGTCACAATAGCATCGAAGCCAAAAGAAGAAGAAAGAAGAAGTAAGAAGAAGAATGTCGGACGAGATTACCAATGGCACGTGAATACAAATCAGTCTTACGGACAGTAGAATGCAAGTGACATAGTATGAAGTCCTACAAAAAGTGTCCTCTAGAATTATCTGTAAAACAAGAAAAGCAGCAATTCAGATGTATTTATGTACAAGGGCCAATAAAATCGAAGGCTAAAACCAATGAAGGATCCTACATGACCTGAAGAGTTAGTTGACAGAATTACTGAAGTCAGAAAAAGAAGAAAGATGGTGAAACTTCTAACAGTTCACTTAGGACTGTACACGTCATTAGGAGGATCCTACAGGTGGTACATAAGCAGTATATATACTTCAAACACTCTACCAAGTTTTATTATCATCTTTCCTTTTTTAATTCAAGTTAAAATGAACATTGAGGCTATTGGGTAAGGGTAAAGGGGGATTCTGAAGTTACAAAAAGTGCTGAGAAGGTTACAGACTATAGATTCTACATCCTTATTAATATGACACTCAATAGTTACCATCTCTTAGTCACTACCCTCCCCCAACAGACCTGCAGTGCTAGATTCCCAAACTAGGGGCCAGAGACTAGAGGATCAGTGGTCCTGGATAAACATCTCAAAGGCTACTCTGAAGCTCAATTCCCAAGCAAAGTATCACTTTGCCTGAGTTTCTTTTGTCCTTTCATTTCACTGAAATATTCCCCACTCACATATTCAAAATCCGTTCGTGCATTAGAGAAACTGAACATCTGAACATATTATTACCTTAAGGAAAGAATACACAACAGAGGCACAAGTAGAGAAGTAACGGATAAACAACACTAAAAATGTGCATTTGAAGAGCACACAATATATGTGAATATATAAAGTGGGTATATTTATAAAGAATTACTCAGTCAAATTTCATTACAGTGTTTCTCTCAGTATTCCTGTGCAAAATGATGCTATGAAGAGAGGTGGATAAGTGTGGCTGCAGGATTCTTTATGGGTAATCTTCTTGGAAAATCAAATATCACTGGTAGGAATACTCCTGCTGTTCCCGAACCTATACTGTAAAATCAGAGGCTGCAGTAACCACGGCATTCATTGGAAATTGTAATTATTATTAGCTGTGGTGGTTGTTCTTATGTGGAATGGAGTGGGCTGCTACTTGTTAGTTACCAAGAACCATAAATTCCCTTGAAAGGAAGTATTATTTAGGGATTGAAATTTAGTTATCAGCTTGCCTTTTGGTTTTTGTTTGTTTTCTTGCCCTCCTTTCCCAATAATATCCTTATTATGATCATGCAGCAGCTCTGACATTTTTCTCTGCCTTGCATGTCCCTCCCCCACTAAACTCACTTACTGTTAGAAAAAAAAAGCAAAGAAAAAAAGTGTCCTGCCTATAAAGTATCCACAGACCTCACAGAGCACCTTATTTTTGAATTACAGTGACCCACTGTGTGTCCATAACTGTTGGATTATTGAATAGAGAAACTACGTTTGTTCTTAACGATACTTGAGGTTCAGACTTAACACTAATTTGTAAATATAGGTGGTCAACAGCTCTCTCTCAGATCACGCTGCCACGGAGTCTAGCTGTCTAGCTGAAGGGTTTCGATGAGTTTTTGAGATGATTCCTCAGAAAACACTTTGGAGAAGGAAAAGATTACATTTCAAAACAACAGAACACAAGAGAATGTGGTTTAAGACTCCACTAAGCCAGAGCAAGAGAAAAAAATACCTTTCAATCTTTCCCTCCTGCTATGAATAAAGCAGTTATTCCATATTCAAATGCAAAATCAAGTGCCAAACATGTTAAATTTGGATTCTTAAGGAAAAAAAAAGACTTGTGTTTGCTTTTGTCTTGACCTTCTAGCTCAGTGCTTGTTAAACCAGCTGAGAAGTACTATTGGTCGTGTTTGGTAGGCATTTATTGGCTTTGCTATTGTTTGTTTTTAAGCACTAAAATGTGTCATGCTACCAACAAAAACCAAAAAAAAACAGCTGATTCTAAACTTGTTGGTGTAAAAAGTCTTCCAATGTCTGGCTTATTTCTAAGGTCACTATTTTTTTTAACTTATAATATGATGTTTAGATTTTCTAAGTCATATTTTAGTTTATTGTGGAAAACGTGCTGGAGGAAATTAGGAAAATATTTCATTTCAGTGGTGAATTCCTCACGCCAATGACTGGATACATGGTAGACTGGTGGCCCTCCCAGATCTGGAGCAGGCAGCCACACTCTCAGGCCCCACTGGGCTGAGGCCAGGCTCCTCCATGGTTTAAAGGGGCCAGAGTCACTCCAGACTCTCCAGCCAAAAACCTGGTGTGTCTCCTCAATGCTTTTTTGCCCCTCTCTCTTAGCCAATCAGCAGCCAGAGCCTGTGAATTCCCCTGCTGTAAATTCTGCCCCCCTCCATCCTTCCAACCTCACCACCTTTGCAGCCCTTGTCAATTACAACCTGGAACATTTCAATGCTTATCCCTCTACTTCCCATCTCCATCTCTCCCAATTCATACATGCCATTTGAGTCATCATTCTAGAATAAAACTGTGATGCCTTCACCATAGCTACAATTCTTCAATAGTGTCCCAGCAGTTGTACAGTAAAGTCTGAAGTCCTTCGCACAGATCTGAAACTCTTTCATGGACTAGCTGTTGTCTACAGTCCCAGCTTAATCTCCCACATCTTCCTTCTCTCCATTCTCCATGTCCTCTAGTCATGCCAAATTACTTGCAGTTCCTTGATCAAGACATGAGTTTTCCTCAATCCCTTACTTATATGAATGCTGTTCTTTCTGCCTAGAATGACCTCTTTCTTGCCTGTCTAGTAAACTATTCTGGATTCTTCATGAGTCCCCAGGAAAGTCTTCTCTGAGCAGAGCTATGCATGTCTAATTTTTTTTTGGTGGCCCCACCACATCATAGGCAGATCTCTATTACCTCTTTTAATCTTCCTGCAAATATCTCTTGCGTACTTGGCCCCCCTCATGAGAATACGAGCCCCAGGAAGTCTGGGAATATGAGCTTTTCATGTATAAGAGTCTACTGCTACTATTAGTGTAATAGATCCTCAATCAATATTTATTGAATACATTAATGATGGCTTGTTAAGGACTGTGCATAAGACATGAACCTCATGAATCTAGCCACAAAGATGTTTTAATTTTAGTGTCCCTGAGAAATACATCACAACAATGAATACACAATTATGTATAGTGACTAGTGGTACGAGATGAATTTGGATTGTAACTGCTTTGTACACCTGTATTAGTAGTTCTGGATAATTATTACCGTTAAAATAAAATGTTAACACAATTATTACACTAAAGTTCTGATTTTCTAATTTTGCTTAATTAAAAAGTCAAGGAATCCTGGGCTCTATTTTCCTCATGGCAAGCATCACCTGAAACTGTGTAACAGCTGTTCTCCTTGTGTGGGTCAGGAGCTTCCCAGTTCACCAGCTGCTTTATTCCTGACTTGCTTTTTGGCTCTGATGCAGAACAGCGTAATGGAAGAGCGCTACACAGTGGGAAAAGTATTTATGCAGAAGGGAGGACTTCTGAATCTTTGTATTTGCTTTGCAGTTAGTAAGTTCTGCAGCCTTATTCAAACATATTAATATTTTTGGACATTAGTTTTTTTTTAATCTGTGCAAATAAGAAAATATGAGCTATATCAATACATTTCATAATTTCAGTAGTGCCTATCAAAGAAGGTGGATGGGAAGAGCTAAGGAAAGCTGAGAAGAGCCCCTACCTGTATCGAAATGAGAAAGCCTTAACTCTGATTATTTTTTTAAATATGCTGATGCCATATAATATTTGGTTGAAAAATGGACTCTGATACTAAGTAAGAGTTAGAAAACCACCAAATGAGATGGTATCCAAAGATCTTATCAGCTCAAAATCCTATTTTTATAGTTAGGATCTTTCATTATGGCCAAGCTGCACTAAAAGTTATATTTTCATCTGTCTTCATTTAGTTAACACAAGTGCTCAGCCTACCTTTCATTACTAATCAACAATTATGCATTGTAATTTTAGCTGGAATGTCATTTCTTTGTAGGGTTAGCTATATCCTGAAAACTCTACACAGTTCTAACTCCTCTTGACAGATGAGAAATAGAAGGTCTCTTTTTTTTTTAAACAAAGATTATGAATGTCACTCGGAGATATTCATGTTAGAATAGAGTTCAGTCTACCAAAAGGGACAGAGGCATAAAAAAATCACATCCCATAACTGTATTACATGCCTTCTCCATCACCTAAAGGACAGTGTAATACCAAGCTCTAATAATGCTCATTTGATTGACTCTGCCCAAACAGCCTTTTATCAGGCACAAGCTACTTCTCTATGATGGATGGCTACGGTTTATGGTGCAGATCTCATTTGCAAATGGAGTTTGAAAATTCCCCTTCACTGGCAGAATTCTGATGAAGCCTGTACCATCATTACTGCACACTAAACTCATTAGAGTAAAAAGAAGGCAAGAGTGGCTGAGGTTTATGGATGATTTGCTAATCTTGTTGTGTGAGAATAATACATTTAATTTTCCTTTGTGGGACCCGACCCATCTTGAACTTTTGTATGCTATTACTTGCCAGATTCCCTTAAGGTGCTTGAAATGCTTCCTTTTGTGCCTTTAAGGTTAAAGAAGGGCAGTGATCAAATCAAACCTAGCTAGAAAATACCTCTATGGATTCAAATTTCCCAAAATGACTATGTCAGGCTGAAGAAGATGAAAATGCTGGTTTTTAAAAATTCAACAGTAAGCTCTTTGAATGGGAGAAAAAAGGCAGAAGACTGTTCAAAAAGAAATAATTATGTATTGGAAGTTTTTTGGAATGGTGGTAGCATTTAAAACAATGGACTCCAGACGAAAACTAAGGTAAAGATAAAATAAGTAAGAGCAGATCCCTAACAACATTTCACAGAGCTGGAGGAAAGAGCACCCTGAGAAGCATGTAAGAATAAAACTCGGACACGGTTCTCTTTTTCACGCACGAATCGATACAAACATGTCTCACTTTTAATATCTCAGTCACTCATCCTGTTTTTTTGAGCCTCCCATTAGTCTCCTTCCTGATTCACTATCATGCAATAAGGATTGCTGTTTCTTAAAATAAATGGTCTCAGACAAACGAACATCTCTTATGACTTTCCAGCTCCTCTAGAAGTCAGTGATTAAAAAATCAGTGATTCCAAACTCTCAGTGATTTTCATAGGAAATTAATCATAAGAAGATGCTATTGACTGTTTTCTTATGTCCACAGCCTCAAGGCAAACTTGAGAAAGATAAATGTGCACACAGATTGGCCAGTAAGTCCCTATCAAGTGATCCCCAGAGGGCTGGATCGATATCTGTGGTTTATAACAACACTAGTCTATTCAAAATAGGTTTCCATTGTACTACAAAATTACTTGTACCTTTATAGTTTGTGAATTTACACAGAACACTTACAGAGGATGATTCTGCTTTAGCTTTCCTTTCTCTGTACCCTCAACGAACTTCTGTGAAAGAGGAGCCTTGGCATAACTATGGTCCACTCTGATGGGTGCAAATCTGCACGTGAATCATCAGAAAATGACTGATTTCCCCATATAGCAATGGTGCTTAAGACTCAGAAAGTGTGAAATGAAAAACTTAATGTTCTCCTAACAGTGCAATTTAGAATAATGTCAATATAGCACATGATATTTTTTCAAACCTTACACTTAAAAAATAAAAGCAAATCAAAATGGCGCATTCTCATTGTGTGAGACATTTACTATGCACCATCCTTCTCTTCCAACTCATCTCTCAATTGTTGAAGGCAGTGAGCAAAGGAAGCCGCACCATTAAATGTCAGCCCTACAATTCACACTCAATGGGCAAGCAAACAGCCCTTTACATGGGCCTGAAATGAATGCATGTAGACGTACTATAAGTACCGAGCTCACCTATTAAAAACAAAAAGAAAAAAAATGATAAAAATAAAGAAAATCCACAAGAGACTCTCTCCAAGTTTCTAAGAACTAGCCTTGTGGATTCTCACTCTGAAGCAGGTGAGCATGAGTGCTTTCTCAGGAGAGATGTTTAAAGTGAGAGGGTGCATTAGTCTGAAAGAATTCTCTTGAAGGTTCTATCCTTTGTAACTAGCCCTGATGAAAGGCAAAGAGATAGAAGGAGTGAGTGGTTCAAATTGGGATCTACTGGGAATTCTGCTCTTAGCAGGGCCAACAATAGCCACGTGAAAAAGAAAAAGCTGGTGTTTCTTATCTCACAATTCTTGTCACACTGTCCTCTTAAATCCAACCATGTTCATGCCTTAATCTCCATGTAAATGGCAGGCTGTCCCTTCTTTCACGGGAAAACATAAAAGCCCTGGTTCTTTCCTTATACTTTTTCATCATTTACTCATCTGTTCATTCACTTATAACTGAAAAAGTTTAATGTGAAAACATTTACTGAGAACACTGTCTATGATGCAGAGATGATGAAAGTTCTTCTCTGTTGACAAATCCTCTCCTATGTCACGTCTCTTAGAAGCCTGCTATTTAAGAGGCTGAATTAATCTGTCTTAAGGCTTCAACAGACCTTGTTATCTTAAAATGCCAATACTGGAGCCCCAACCCCAACCTAGATCCTACTTGTCCTTTTAACGGGAATTGTGTCTTATCCCAGGAATTACTGATGTGGGAAATTTGAGCACAGAGGCAGAATCAGCAATGGCCCATATGCCTCATTTGAAATAAAGCCATTTTTCACTCTAATATACATTTGAGCTAGAGGAGAGAAAACATGTGCAATTAGGGGATTAAGTACCATGCCTAAAATTAAACTATCACTACCGTGTTCCTAAATTCTTGATAATATGTTTCTTCACTTTGAGTTTAATTTTTCTTATTGATATATACTCTGCATCTATATTATTTATTCACTGTAGTAAAAGTCCACCTACAATTTGTCCTGTGATTCGATTATATAAATATATTTATCACTGCTCTGCCAAAATATTAAAGAGTGGCATGTTTACTTGTGCTTTTCCTGATGCACACCGCTAACCAAACCTGAAAGAAAATGTATATTATTTTTTTGATCTAATTTTCCTCTCCCATCTGGCTCCCACGCTTTGCGGGAGCAATAGGTGCTCAATCAGTATAAAGAAAATTCATCATTACTTTTGCTGAAAAAAAGAGGAAAAGTGTTTAGCCACTGTTCACACCTCTTCAGTTGATCTTTCCAAGTCTTCCTAGTTTCTGAAGGGTGGAAATGATGGGTCCCTTGAGTTCACTGCTGTTCAGTCAAGACCATGAGTAATTTATCTAAATTCACCTAAACCATAACCCATTTGCTGCATAATACATTTTATGGCATTTTAGCAGTAGACTATCTTCTAGGCTTAGAGGTGGAGTGCACAGTACGGTAATGAGTTAGTGGTACCATTTGGAAATGCGAAACGCTAAGTAAATACACAGCACTGCTTTATTATTGTTGCCTCACTCTATTTAGGTGTGAGGAATATGCATTTTAATTCACTCCTCAATCTACATAGGAGATTGGTTTTTAAAGAGTCCTTTGTTTGTATCAGTACCCAAATGTAACTTTTAAAGGGCTCTGTTTTCACATTATTTTATTTTTTATCTTTTACTTATTTCTAAATTTTCTTCTTATTGATTCTGCTTGAAATTCCTTGAACGTCTTACATCCGTGGGGTTCCTACTTCATAACATTTTTTAAAAATATTAGGGACTTCCCTGGTGGTCCAGTGGTTAAGAATCCATCTTCCAATGCAGGGGACATGGGTTTAATCCCTTATTGGGGAACTAATATCCCATATGCCGCTGGGCAACTAAGCCTGCGTGCTCTAGAGCCCACTCACAACTACTGAGCCCATGTGCACTCTGAAACCCACGTACCACAACTAGGGAGAAGCTCTCATGCCACAACAAGAGAGCCCGTGTGCTGCAACTAAGACTCGATGCAGCCAAATAAATAATTTTTTAAAACTTTATACAATTTTTAAAGTTTTATAGTTATTACAAAATGTTGACTATATCCCCCATGGTACACGATACATTCTTGAGCCTATCTTATACCCAACAGTTTGTACCTTCCACTCACATCATTTTAAAACTTTTATTTGGAGCAATCGGTATATAGCGTTTCAAACCATATGACTAAATCTTGTCGATTTTTCCAAAGGGAAGATAGTCTGTGAGCTAAGGAGATTGTGTTAATGTGAAAAATTAATAAACTTCTACTTCATGGTTCCAGGTGGGCCATAAGAATGGCAACTATCTTTTTTACAACACTCTGAGTAACCCCAAATAACATCTGCTGCAACACCACATAGAGAAAGAGTGCTTGAGGATTCTCTTGACTAGAACCAAGAGACCAACTGGAGTGGCAGAAACCCACGGTGCTCAATGTCATTTCTGCATGTCTCCAAGTTGCACTGCCCATCAGCAGCTCTGCACATGTCAAGAACTCATGGACACTGTGTGTCTCTGAGGCAGGGAAGTGGGAAAGAGAGCAGCCAAATCACAAAGAAACTGCAGCCTCTGGGCTGGGTTTTTCAAACTAGGAATGATTAATTGCAGTAACAACAGTGGCATCTAATCAGTGAGTCTATATATGTGTCACCATGCCACCTAAAAGCTTTCTGATTTCTATTGGCTCTTAATAACAATATTTGGGAAAAGGAGTGGGTGAGGGGCAGTCTAGCTTAGAATTTGGTATCTATATATTCATTTGCGGTTGAGCAGATGAAAATTCAAAGAGATGACCTCCTCAACTGAGTGAATTCTGAAGGTGCTGTAATATTTGCTGCAATTGGAAAGGGAAGGGGAAGAAGAGGTTCTGAATTTAAGCACTCTTCTTGAAAACAGGTGGACAGTAATTTTGGTTTAAGATTGCCTGGATCCAGTGGTCAGAATTTTCTTGAGAAGAGATAATTGGGATAGCATAAAACATGTAAACCAATCTCCTGTGAGATGTCAACAAAAATAGGATTTGAAAATACATCTCATTGGTTAATTCTTCTTTCTTCTCATAACAATAAAACTCTAGTTAGAGCAAGGGAATAAAAGCCCTACGCAACTCTATGTGCAGAAGGTGTGTCCCTATCTTTAGCCATCCAGGGGCTCATATTTAAACTGTTGCTCTGTCTCTCCTCTGAGGCTGTCCCACAACCTTTTCAGTATTTCTGGCACCATCTGTTCCAGCCTATTTCCAGCTGCTACTCAGGGAAAGGCCATAGTAATAATCACCTTAGCACATAATTTATCTTGCTGTGACCATCTTTGAACTGCCAGTCTGTTGAGTGCCCCTGTGTGTTCTCTTTCTGTCACATGACTATAAACTAACCTGGCCCATTTATCTCAGGTAGGACGTACTATCTCTATATGCCTCCACTCAGTTGAATCTTTAAGAGCCCTACCTTCCACTAACATTTTTTCCATTTGGCAATTTGACATATCAAAGAGACCAGAATATTTCCCTACCTAATCTTTAAAACTGTATTCAAAAGGAAAATAAGTCATGCTGACTTTATCATAAATACCTATTCAGTCATGGTACACAGTGAAAAGAATGCAGTCTTGAGTCATTGCATAGAGAATTCAATTTCCAGGGATAGTAGGCAAATCTCTTCATCGCTCAGTATCAGCTTTCCCATCTGTAAAATGGGAAACTTAATAATTACCTCAGAAGATTATTCTGAAGATTAACTGAAGTGACAGAAAGAATAAAGCATCTGACATCTTACTGTGCACAGGGAGAACCTGGGGATCTTGTTACCATGCAGACTGTTACTAGACCTGGGCAGACTGGTAGACCTGGAGGAGGTTCTCAGACTGCACCTGTAACAAGCTCCTGGGTGACGCTGATGCTGTGAGCCGTGGGCAACATGTTCAGTAGCAAGAATGGAGAGCGCTGTGCAGGAGACCTGTCACAGCGTGGTCCTTCGGACCACCAGAGTCTAGAAGGATTCCTCCCACACTGTGTGTGCCTCTCAGGTCTGTGTCAGAAGGCACATTACCAGAACTATTGCTTTGAGTTAAACAATAAATGTGGGAATGGGCTTTGCAGAAGACTCTACAAAAATATCCACGCATATTACTTGCAGATTTCCACCAACCCTTTCCTTCTCCCTTTAGTCCAAAAGAGCTTTGTGACATTCATATCTAGGCATTAGGAAAACGTCATTGCATTTTCTCCCCTTGGAGTATGCAGAGGAGACCAGTGGTTGTATTAAACATAAGATCTGAGTGGGTGGTATGACCCATGTTTGATGAACATCCCAGAGTTTCCAGAAAGAACTCCAGGCTGAATAGGAAGAGAGAGGAACTCGACAAAATACTTTTGGGGAAGATGGTTGCCGTGGGTCATTCTACCTTTGTTAAGGTCTGCCTGGTCCTACAGGGAGAAGTGAGCATCTTTTATTGGAAGTGAAAATTTCCTAAGCGTTCCCGTTGGAGGCTGAGGCAGGGAAAAGGCAAAAGAGTGATCACCCTGGAGTCTATAATGGAGCTTCCTGCCCCACCACAGTCAGCAAGAGTGATGCTCCTTTTAGCAAACATGCCCACCGAGGCCAGAACAGATCCAACCATGGAAATGGCAAGTATCAATCTCAGAGGCTGGCAGCAGAGCAGGTGGCCGGGAGGGAAGGCCGGGAAGGTGGACTGCGATCACTGTTGTGATACATGGGAAAGGCAGCTCAGCTCTACCAGAGGGTGATGAGAATCAGGTCAGAGCTGGGTAAGCATCTGAGCAATTCTGAACAGTGACAAAGCTGCGGGGATTAGACAGCGTGAGCGTGTGTGGTCCCATCCACGTGGGGCCGGATGAGGAGGCAACGCTGGCAACAGGCGGAGTGGAGATTCTGAAACTCTTACTGCCCACTGTGCCTATGGAACAGGCGGCTCAGAAATAGGAAACTGCCGTGAAGGCACTGAAAGAAGACAGAGCTACTGGGTTGGCCAAAAAGTTCACGTGGTTTTTTCTGTACGACGCTATGGAAAAAACCTGAAAGAACTTTTTGGCCAACCAGATATAAAATCTCTATCTCCCTCTCTCTCTCACACACACACTCTCTCTCTCTCTCTCACTGGCAAATTGGGCTGGGAGTTTCGTGGTGCAAAAAAGCAATCAGCAAGGTAGCGAGGAAAACTGCTGAAGGAGAAATATTATAAATGGCAAAGGCCTGACAGGTCAGCCAGGCAAGAAGGTGAGCAGATTACAGAGGGGACTGAAAAGGCACTGGCACTAACACTGGCCTCATGGGGCCAGAATATGAGTCCACATATAGGAGGAAGTTAATAATGCAGAGAGACAAACTCAAGTTTGGAAACAGTTCGAGGAGACCCGATCGCTTCCTCTTCACAAGGCACTATGATTCTCTGGGACGAACACTTAACGATTAAAGCAAACTGACTGATTTACGAGGACACATACACACATGCATAGATTTATTGGTATCAGGAATATATACCAAGGTCCGGGGTTAGAAAACACTATCAAAACTCCAAGGAAGGAGCTGGTACTGCAGCATCAGGCGGGACCCAGAGGGAAGGGAGCTCGGAGGGGCGGGGCAGTGACCAGGTGTCTGAGGCTAAAGATGTTAACAAGAAAACACTGGGTACCACCTCACCCTTACTTTAAGAGAAAAATGTCTGTGAAACATTTAGCAAACGGCAAATAGTAACCAAAAGGTTACAAGGCTCCTAAATTACTTTGCCTTTTTAAAGGGTCCCTGTCAGAAAAATTTTGAAATCTGTTGGTTTATAAACACGGTCACATATGCACAAGAGCCTAAAATGAAACGGAGAGCTGATTTAATTATCTAAAATAGTTTAGCATATCACCACTGTGTAATTGAAGCACTTCCTCAAAAAATGGTTTTACACGGAGTGGAATTTTATGACTAATTGTAGCAACTTATGTTGTCTATATTAAGGTTTCTCAAACTGGGTGCCATTGACATTTTGAACCATATAAGTCTTAGTTTGGCAGGGGTGGAGGGTGTGTGTGTGTGGGGGGGAGGGGTTCCTGTGCATTTTAGGATATTTAGCAGCATCTCTGACCTCTACTCACTAGCACTCCCCAGTTGTGACAACCAAAACTATCTCCAGGCATTACCTAATGTCCCCAGGGGGCAAAATTATTCCCATTTAAGAACCAGTAGTCTTAAAGTATACTTAAGTCAGGGAATTCCCTGGTGGTCCAGTGGTTAGGACTTGGCACTTTCACTGCCATAGCTCCAGGTTCAATCCCTGGCGGGGAAATTAAGATCCCATACGCCACGTAGCCAAAAAAAAAAAAAAGTATACCTAAGCCTAGCTACCTAGCTAGCTACATAGGTAAATCCAAGGCTTACAATAGAGAAATAAAGGATTTTATGTATTGATCAGAAGATGGATGCTATAACCACTCAATTCCTTCTAAGGATTTTCTAAGATTCTCTGATTCCGCAAGAAACTCTGCTAATCAATAATTGAAACAGCCATACGCCTCACATTTTATTAGCAGCTTATGCTCTTCATCTCATTCGTGTCCCCTGGACCTTCAGGATTGACTTTTTTAGCACCTTGGTGTTCTGTGATTGCCATACTCAGGTTCAGTTGTCATGCCCAGACCGCAGGGAACAAGACAACAGTTGAGTCTCAGCATATAACCATTATCAAAGGCTAAATTCTAAAACATGAAAGAATTCCATTTGATTTGTTGTTTTGAAAGGGACCAAAACAGGACTGACCAAGTACAAGAGTGTTCATTAATGGTGACAACAAAATGAAATTAATCAGATTTAGAAAAAGAAGTCTATACTTAAATGTAAAGGAAGATTAAAAACAATCTCTTGCTCATCCACAATTGTGCTACAATTTTTATAGCCTTGCTTTTTCATCAACTATCAGAAAACACATTCCTAATGTGTTATAATTCATGCAAGGTTCTCTTTATGGATTTTTGCTGTGACAGATAAGCAATTTTTAGTGTATCTAAGAAAGAATTTCTTTACCAAATTGTTGTGCACTGTAAGCAATGCGAAATTGAACTTGATATGCTATAAAAAGCACTGAATTAGGTCAAACGCAGTCATAGCATCCACTGATCTCTGCATCTCCATTAGCTCATCTGTAATATGGGACTAATAATAATTTCCCTGCCCTTTTTTACACAAATGAGATTCAAGTGAATGAATGCATATGAAATCAACATGAGTATATAGACATATAAGAAATCGATACTATATCCAAACATGGCTCTGTAATTAAAACTCCCTCTACCCAAGGGTTTCAATGAAAGCAAAAGAACTTTATTTGAAAATATTACTGTACACAAAGTGACTCTAATTAAGAGATTTTCTACAAATTGTTCTAGATATACATTTTTCAAGTATCTGGTTAAATAAATCTGAGCATATTAAAAAAGGATAAAATCCTCATATCATCCATAAACCTCATTAATAAGAATAGGGTCAATTGATCGCTTCATCATTAAAGGTGAGTAAATAAATACTGACATACATATACACATCTACAATTCACTTCAAATCCTTTTGTGTTTTTATATATTTGCCTATATCCAGATGACAGGACTAAACTGCTGTTAGTGGCCAGATGTTACAGAGCAGAGGGAAACTGAAAGATGGATGGTCAGGGCATCTGAATTACCCTTTGTTAATTTCCCTCACTGGACTCTCAGGGTCCACAGGCTTCTGGACCAGTGCAACCCACAGGTGAGTTCAGACAGCAATGCTCCATGCTAAGAGGCTTCAAAACAAATCCACTCACAGTACTTGGTTTTGACTACATAGCTTTAAAAAATAGATTAATAGTGTATTTAATCATAACATCCATAAGTGATTATCAAGCATTAAACCTCTTTAAGAATTTGACTTGTTTTTATCTTCAGCCAATTCTCCTCACATTAAAGAACCATTTATGCAAATACAACATGAGGCAAAGGGGAGAGATAAAAAGCTGCCTAAGACCTTATGAATGACTACATTCAGCCTGACTGATATTATTTGTTTTTCTTTAGTGAAATTATATTATCCATTGTCAAAAGAACTGCTTCTTTACACTAATAGCATCAGAAGGTGCTTAGGCAAAAATTAGATGTGAGAAGCAAGAGGGACATTTCTCCATTTGGTTCCTCTTGAATATAAAAGTCACATAGTACACATAGCATCACAATAAGGAGAGCACATCAAAGAAGCTAAAAATCTGCCGCTGAGCCACAAATGTCCTCATACATCAAAGGAGACCCAAGTCAGCAGGATGAACCTCCAACTCAGGTAGCCAGACCTGCGCCTGTCTGCTCCTGATCATGAGAGCGATGCATTATTAACAGAACAACAAGACACGTGAAACACCTTTGAGATAAGCAGTGGTCAATGCAGCCTAGGGAGCTAGGGACGAGGGGCAACAAAAAGGAGCAGTGATGTTTTCAAAGCCTGGACAGAACCAAAAAAAAAAAATGCTGTCAGGGAGAGAAGATAAAAGTGGTAAACAGTGCAACAAGGGGTGTGCTAGAGATAAAATTGGAGAAAGAAGAATCAGCAGAGGCAGTTCTGACATTTCCGGCGCTTGACTGAAATGCACTTGGGTTTCGAGGATGTCAGTCTGAGGGATGATTTCTCTAGTGAGCTCCAAGCGATCATGAAGCCAAGACAGATGGAGAGACAGAAAGCCATCGCCGCTTCCGTGAGACTGGGCAGTGCAGGATGAATCAAATGGGGGTTGATATTTCTGTTACACGGAGCTCACTGGTGAGACATTTCATGGGTGGCAATTCTGCCTACTGAAGAAAGGTGTGTGTCCCAGGAAGACTGTTATGGCCCGGGAACTTAGGATTCACGGTCGGTCGGGCTGAGAGAGCCACACCCTCTCAGCCCACTTCCTGCAGGAGGGCTCCGCAAGGATTTCAACTGGCCTTTGAACCATCCTCAGTCAAGCCCTTCTAATTTCCTGAAACTACAACATAGTATTTAGCTGTGAGATGAACAATAATTTTTTTTTTAATTTAAAACACTGTTGTTGTTTTTTTTTCCTGTTGAATATGCCATACCTAGCTCAGTCCCTGGTGGCACTAATACGATTCTCAGCAAATATCTGTTCCATGGATCGTTGAAAGGGAGAGGAAATTTACCTATTATAGCCCCCCAAAATGTTCATTCATTGTTTCAGAGAGAAAGTGCATGCTGACTTTCTTTGAAGTTCTCTTCCTGTTTCTATTTTTGGTTTCCCTTCATAGAGTTTTTTCCATCACTTTTTACCTTTGGGTCCAGGGCAGTGGTACCCAAACTATAGCAAACATTAAAACTGTCTGGAGGACTTGTAAGAATGCAGCTTGCTGGGATCCCATTGCTAGCATTTCTGATTTCAGATTTCCCCAGCACAACTGCATCAGATTTCTGAATCAGTAGGTTTGGGCTGGGGTCCTGGAATTAGCATTCTAACAAATTCTCTGGTACTGGCAAGTCCAAGTATCTTTCTAAGATGAACTTCAATGTGTGTCCATATTATGATAAGTAATGGGCTAACTCTCCCCAGTTTTGTGGGATGAACCTAAACCACTCATTCTGGTCAAAACATAGGAATAAGGAAACTGTCAGTTCTAAAAAGAGATGGATAATAAAAGATAACTAAGAAGTTTTATAGAAAGTGCTTTAAAGTATCCAATGAAAGCAGTGGTGCTTCCAGCTACAGCCTGGGATTTTCTTAGTTAAAAGATGTATTATTTGAGACTGTCTTCCCCATCACTAAATTCACTGCGTGAGTTCTTTCAGCATTGTTTTATTTCTTCCTGAACAACTATGTTTCTCTCTAACTGAAAATTCCCTATTGGAAATCATACAACCAGGAAGCTCTACAGCCTGGCTTATTTCACAGAGGTTTTTCACAGTCCCCTTTGCCATCTGCATTATGCATTAGAGATGAAAATTAATGACGAGCTTTATTATCATCCTCCACAGATTCCTACCTCAATCCCAATGCTTCCAACCACATCCATCATCTACCAGGCTCACTGTCTGTCTCAAGCTTTCTCTTTCCCAGCAAACAGAATCATCAGCTACTTGGCTGCCTAAGACAAGAACCTCTGAGTCACACTGGACTCTTCCTTCTGCCCACATTTCACATCAAACTGGCCAAAGCATTTTTTCATTCTACTCTTTAAAAGTATGTGTATGTTTCAAATGCATAAGAGACTTTTGAAGGCATAGTAACTATTTTATTTTATTTTTCGTTGAAGTATAGCTGATTTACAATGTTTTGTTAATTTCTGCTGTACAGCAAATTGATTTAGTTATATATACACATATATATTCAGTTACATATATAGATGACTATTCAGTTATACACACATATTCTTTTTTATATTCTTTTCCATTATGATTTATCACAGGATATTGAATATAGTTCCCTCTGCTATGCAGTAGGACCTTATTGTTATCTAGTTTTAAAAAAATGTTCCATCCATACATTCTTCCCCCCTCATCACTGTTGCTTTAGTTCAGAAATATATCCTCATTCACAGGGACCATGGCAGAAACCCCCTCAATAACCTCCCATCTTCAGTTTCTCTCCATTTTCACTTTCCTTTCACTCAACTGTCAGCATTACGTTTCTAAGAGATAGGTTCCTATTATTCGCATGCTAAAATCCTCCCTAAGATCGGGCTTCTCTTGGGGGTTCAAAAATCTCTTCAGTTTGGTCCCAGATCACCTTTTCAGGTACAACTTTTGCTCCATGTATATTTCACATATACTTCATGCCCTACAATGATCTGCTTTATGCTCTGAACAGCTTGCTCTTTTCCCTCTATTTTAAATATTCTTGGACACCTATCTACGTTTCAGATCTGATAAATCTTCCCATGCCCAGCTCAAAAGTCATTCTTTCTTTCTAGCCCCAATACCTTACTTGTTTCTTGACTTGGCTGAGCCATATCTACTTTTCTTTCTACTCCGTAAGCTTCTTAAGAGTAAGAACCAGATTTTAATTACTTTTGGATTCCCCAAAGTAATACGTGTTGTAGCATATCTACGACAGTTACTGGTAATAAGCAAATGCAGCAATGAGCTGGATAGAATTAAATCAAGATTTGTCAGAACGGGGCTCTGTCTGGATGAGTGTTATTCTGATGGAATGACACTATTACCAAATTAGAGATTTAAAAACACAGCTATCTTACGATTTACATTAGACTTAGTTAATCAAAATAGATCAGAGGAGACTTACGTTGACATATTTACATTTTTCAGGCACACAATCAATTCAAAGAGACCCCCAGTAAACTCATTCAATTACTTGAAAAGTGTTCACATACCCAAAGAAAGTAAACTGAGGAAACAATTTTGATGGTGGAAACACTAATAGGCTCTTATCACTCTAGTATTAAATTTCAATCGTGCTTTAGCATCCTGAAAAGCAGTGAATGTGTCTTAGAAAATTCAAGGGGTCATGTAAACTGGTAAAGAGGGCCAGCTTTGAATTCACAAATACTCCAGTGTGAATCCTGGCATTGTCACTTGCCAGTTGTGTGTTTGTGAGCCTTTATTTGACCTGTCTGATTCTCAGTTTCTCCACTATAAAACAGAGATAGTGACACCCAGCACATGACTAAATGAGATAACAGGTATAAAACGCTGAGCACAGTGCCTCGTGCTTACCAGGCACTCAATAAATGAGCTTCAAACACAGTCATGAGGGCACAGGTAAAAATTAGTCACTCTTTGTGTTCTATAAGTGTGTACATACATTTTGAAAAGGCATGGTGATGTTTAGATAGCAGAATGAGAAGACCAAAGACAGAACAGGAGTTGGCTATGATAGCAAGAAGAGACTGGACAAAAGTATTCATCTATCTGCATACCTTCCTCTTCTAAATCAGGAACAGCTCAGATAAGAGGTATTTCAGAGGGAGTCTATCGCTACTACTATGCTCATACGCATAGCTTGACTAACCACAGTGTTAATTCTCCATTGTTGGAGGACATGCTTTGCATCTCAAAAGTGTTTCCAGGGGTTAAAGAAAACGTAGTTGGATTAATAACATACCTGCTGATTGAAGAGCAAGAACCGTTTGTTAGTTTGTTTGCCTGGTACTTTATTTCAGTGAAATAAAGATTTTTAAAATTATAATTATCACAGCTTCCTCTGTCTCCCACAAAATGCCTAGTACCAAGTTTCTACTCTGCAATAGTTTGGTAACAATAATGCTAATGATGACAATAATAATTTACATCAGGAAATGGCTCAATTAAAAGCACATTTGATTAAAACATTCATTAAACTCTAAAAACAGGTGTATGGTTTATGGTTGGGCTTCAGTCCTCCATATTAAAACACATATCTTCTCTGAGTCAAGTGCATCTCTCTTTGGCTCTGCCTGGGACCATTCTTTCCACGTGTGTTGTCAGTTTTAAATTTCCCTCCTCATTATTATAAACATCTTTGTTGTATTTTCAGCTAATCTTACTATGGCGTAAAAAAATAGAAATGTATTTTTCTACTTTTCCTGCACTAACACATTCTCTGAAATCATCACCTAGAAGAGTCAGAGAATAGGGCTGTGGAAATGAGTTGAATTAAACACAGTTCTGCTCACCAACCTGTCATGAAGCAGGACAACAATGGATATTCACGGAGAAAGAAATTAGAGAACTGATAAATGTGCAGAGACACAATTTGGGTGGGTGTAGAACTAAAAGGAAGGGGATGTGGTGAGAAAGGACAAAAGGGAAATGCAAGTAGATTTTAAAAGAGATTAATAAGGACCGTAGTATTCAGAATGCCAGGCCGAGGGTAATGAAGACATGGACAAAGTAGCCAAGACAACCGGTCTTGGAGACATGACTTGGATGAACAAGAGCTGACTGGGTGAAGCGTTTGCCTTCTGCTTTCATATCAGATATGAAAAACACTACTTTGTGTGAGATAAAACTTTGGGTGCTACACGATGTGAAAAAGCTGTTCTCTAATTCCTAGGAGGAAGAAATGGCACTGGACTATGAGATGAAGAGAAACTGAGTGAATGTACTGTGATATAAGCAGTTGACCTAGGAGAACTGAGGAGTAAGTGCAAATAACGCTTCACACAAGAGGAATTGTGCCTAGGGCAGTGGATCTCTTAGAACAAAAGTGTCTTTCTCTTCAATATGTGCAGCCACACATCCTCTGGCTCCCCATGAAGCTGGGTTAAAGGGCGCAGACTCAGGCCCTCCACCAGGTAAACCCAACACTTCACTTTTATAACTGATTTGAATCTGAACTTCAACTTTCTTTCTTCCTCTCTTTCTTCCTTCCTCCCTCCCTCCATCTCTCTCTCTCCTTCCACCTCCCTCTCTGCCTCCCTTCTTCCTTTCCCTCCTCTCTTTCTTCCTCTCTTTCTCTTTCCCTCTCCCCCTTTTTCTCTCTCCCACCTTCCCTCCCTCTCTCCTTCCATCCCCACCTCCCTTTCTCCCTTCTTCTCTCCCTCCCTCCCTCCTTTTCTTTCTCTGAAAAAAAAAAAAAAAAAAAGGCTTCAAAAAATGAACAGAAAGTAAACAGGGAGAAATAACCCTGGACATAGAATAAGAGAAAGGGATATATTGACCTTAAGGGGCATGAGCAGATCTGAGTCCTCATCCTGCATTACTAGGTAGCTGTGTGACCTTGGACAAAGCACTGCAGCTCTCTGGGCTTTAGATTCCTCTTTCTGAGAATGAGGAGGAGAAATTAGATCATCGCTAACTGCTCTCACAGTTGTAGGTACTTAGTGAAAGGGTAAGAACTTAGATCTGGATTATGGTACCAACTGCACTATTAACTTACTATGTGATTTGAACATATTATGTAATTTTTGAAAGCAGTTTCTCTAATATATAAAATATGAGTAAAAATAGCATCCACATCATAGCATTATCGTCAGGATTAAGTGAGATGAATCATGTTAAGAATTGAGAATGCTGCCTGGCATATAGTAAGTGCTCAATAAACCTCAATTACCATTTTTAACCTTAATGCCCTTTCTGTTACCATGGTCAGAGCTAGTTCCTCATTTACAAATGCAATTTCTCTGATAGCAGAGAAGTAATGCTATATTCCAAAAGCCATTTAAAAATATAAAATAGCACGAGAACCAAGCTATTTACATATCTCCATCTATTCACACCTTGGTAACACAGATCTTCTAAAGAGACTAAATAAAACAGATCATTGAAAATTTCCACTTCAGAACTATCAGTGGATGTTAGACATCATTAGGTCTATTAAACAGATATTTGCCTTGTTGATTTTTTGTTGATGGTTGCTGGTGTGGTTATTGATTTATTTGGAGAGCTATCCACGTTCCTTCTGGGATTTATTTCTTGGAAAGCATAGACTTTCTTCACCAGCAAAACTGACCTTTTGGCTGTTCATCAGGCCACACTGTAGTCTAAATATGTTCCTTGTACCTACTGGGCTCTTTAGCCATGACTTTTGTGTCCAAGTTTACAAAGGGAAAGGAAGAGTCTCAAAGATGTCAACTGGGGCACAGCTTTTGCTCAAGCTGTCAAGTTGAAGTAAGTGAAAAAAAGGAAGTAAGAAAAATCCTGGCAGTAGAGCAAGCTTTAGTAAGGAGCTGGGTTCTTCTTTCTTCTCCATTCTCCTTTCAAGGGTGATGAGTGTGGTTTACCGGATAGGCTGGAGAACACAGCTTTTTACCAACATTGTAGAATATAACTGCTATGGTCAGGCTGACACAAGCTTCTCACTGCAAGCTTCTTTAAAACCACACTTCAAACTCAAATCTAGTCCTAAATATCTCCAAGGTGACTCTGAGAAACAGAACTGAGTGCTTCTGTGTGAGTGTGAAACAGTTAAAGAACTCCATTAAGATGACAAGTATGAAATCATTAGCCCAACATTTAGGGTAACAGTTGATATTGGGAAAAAGGAAACCACATGGTGATGGAGAACAATGACTTTTATTGACTACACTGTATGCGCATAGGCAATAAACATTTATTAAATTTTTCCAATGACCATGGAAGATAAATATTATCTCCCCTTTATATATAAGGACTTTAGATACCACAAGCCAAAGTCGCAATATTGCCATCCAGTGGAGCTGAAATTCACTCAGCCTACCTACCTCTAAAGTCTCTGCTTCTCATTCTGGGATAGTCATAGCATCCTCAGCGTATAGATGTATGTGCAATGAAAAAGAGAACCTTCTGATGGTAGATGGTGTAGTTGAGGTCAAAAGTCTTTGCATTGTAGCACCAAACTTGAAATCACTGCAGAAGCCAACTGGAATTCTCTGCAATTCAGGCATTAACTCTGATTTAGGAAAGGGACCATTTAAATGCAGGGAGAAATAGATCAAAATGGGATTTAGAGCCCTGTAACATCCGAAGACCCATCTGAGGATGATGACAGAAGAAGCAGAGAGAGAAGAGGGATATCATCTTAGTCACACTTTGCTATCTATCTCATCAAGACCTCAGGGGGAGGGAACTGACAAGGAATATAAGAACTACATGAGCTTCATTAGTCTATTATACTGTAACACAGTTTGAGCTACTGTGGTTTATTAATTTTCTGATATAGAAAATACCTAGACTTATCAGCACTATCCAACAAGTGGTGGGGAAAAAATAAGAAATAAAAGGAAAACAGGGAATGAGAGAGTAATAAGAAATGAATAAGAAAAAAATAGAAATTTAAATATTAATGTGATACTTTGACCATGATCTTAGGTTGGATATATAGAAGGAAGCTTTCCACATGCAGTTCTAGACTGAATCCCATTTAGATGATCCACTCCAATTTCCCCACCCACCTGTTCTCCCTTTATGAATTGACAGGTATAACTATGAAGAGCCTTGGACAGTT
This sequence comes from Hippopotamus amphibius kiboko, assembly GCF_030028045.1. Taxonomy (NCBI): domain Eukaryota; kingdom Metazoa; phylum Chordata; class Mammalia; order Artiodactyla; family Hippopotamidae; genus Hippopotamus; species Hippopotamus amphibius. Next base: position 93,231,556 of record NC_080196.1, on the reverse strand, counting down.
CAGAAGCAACTGGCAGCTGGTAAATCCAATAGCATAGTTGGAGTGTTGGGTTAGAATGAAATAATGCCATTTGCAGCCACATGGATGGACCTAGAGAATATCACACTAAAGTGAAGTAAGCCAGACAGAGAAAGACAAATATCATAATGATTTCACTTGTATGTAGAATCTTAAAAAAAAAAATGATACAAATGAATTTATACGAGGGTGAGTCAAAAATTATCTGCACTCCGCTTATACTAAAACTTCTATAAATTCTACAGCCAGAGTGCGGATAATTTTTGACTCACCCTCATATATAAAACAGAAATAGACCCCCAGACATAGAAAACAAACTTGTGGTTTCCAAAGGGGAAAGCAGAAGTGGGATAAATTAGGAGTTTGGGATTAACAGATACACACTACTATATAAAAACTAGATTAACAAGGTCTACTATATAGCAGAGATAACTATACTCAATATTTTGTAATAACCTATAATGTAAAAGAATCTGAAAAAAAATACATATTATGTATATAATATATATTTTATATATAAATATATATGTAAAACAATCACCTTGTTGTACACCTAAAACTAACACAACACTGTAAATCAATTATACTTCAATACAAAATAAAATACAAAAATTTACCAAAAAAAAAGTCATCAAAGCTGTCACCTACAAATTGGCACTTGCTGTTTACCTCTACAAGGATCAAATTCTGAGCCACTGCAGCTGCTAACCTTCAACATCCCCTGAAAGGTGTTGAGGGTGGAGATCAGGAATGGGGCACTCTGTGCTCTGGGAAAAAATCGGCAAAACAGATCTTCAGATAGTTCGATATTTTCAGGAGAAAATTTTATGAGCCCAATTCTTGCATCTCCTCATATCTAGAAAAGCACTAAAATCCTTCATGGTGACGTCTGCTCCGCATGACTAGAAGTAACCTTTACGAGACTAGCAGAAAACTTTCTGCAAAAAATATGTGCTTGGTTGCATGTATTTCCCCTTCACCAAAATCACGTATGAACTGACCTTCCCCCCTGCCTCTTTGGAGCAGTTCCTCAGAGCTATCTGAAATGCCATCTCCCAGGCTATAGTCCTCAATTTGCCCCAAGTAAAACTTAACTCACAACTCACACGTTCATTTTTTTCAGTTGACAAAGCCTGATTCGGCTCTACCACCATCACTCTATGTGACTCAAAGCAGGTCACCCATATCTTAATTCAGGAAATACTAAGAGAAGTGCACTACTTCACTGCCTAGGTATTCTTGAAAATACGCACTAAACATACTAAAATAAATAATGGCTTTTCCTGTCTGACACTTGCACTTCCCCTGTAAACTTTGTCCCTTAGGAACAGGGGATTGGCATTAGGAAGAGTAATGTGAGACAGCATGGTTTAGTGGTTGGGAGCCTGAACTTGAGAATTAGAAAAACGCTGATTCTGGTCACCACTGTGTTACTAGCTCTGGGGCCCAGGCACAGGGCCCAGGCACAGGGCCCAGCTTCAACCTCCAGCCCCAATCCCGATATCCTCGCCTTACCTGTAACCTGGTACTAATAGCACCCAGCACAGAGGGTTAAACAACATAATATTTATTTAACACACCATCTGACACACAGTGAGTGCTTAGTAAATGGCTTAGTAGCTTTTAATATAATACTTAGTAGTGAATCCAATTTGTCTAGAATGGGCTCCAAGGCAACTCAAATCCAACTAGAAAGTTCATAAAATTAGCAGACAAATTTATATACACATAGAAGTTCATCAACACACACAAAGGGGCCCAGAACAAGAATCCACTGAACTCTCACCACCACTGAGCCACATCCTGGACCTTATAGAAAGTATGAAGAAAAGCAAGTCTCAGAGGAGAAAGGGTCTTAGAAAAAAAACTTCTTGCCATTCACAGCAATACCAGAGGTTATTTTTAACTCACAACATATTACTGTCTTCATAGTTATCTTATTTTTATAGATTAAATAAGAAGTTCTCAATTTAAGCATGTTCAAGAAATGTGCTTCAGTCCCAAAATACATTTCACTTTAACGTCTCTGCTGTGCATTACTTTTTTCCCCATTTAAAAGCAGCTCTTACTCACCAATGCTATAAACTACAGCAGCTGAAGACAGGTTTCAGAAGTCTGATTTGAAAACAATCCATGGAACATATGTATGAACAGAAACTAATTGCCATTCTTTAAACGAGAATTTGTTCTCTCATTATCTGTCCATGGACAAAATGGATTTTTTTTTTTTTTCTGATGGGAGAAAAATGATGAGGGAATGTGAAGCAAAAAGAGCCCTGCAGACTTCATACCAGCCATTTCATGTCTGTGTTCATAAACTGGGGGTTTAAAGGTCTGTGTGGTCCAGAGGCCTCCGGCTGATGTACTCTCCATAAAGGACAGGAGCCAGGTGGTCCAAATGCACTATGACTCAGGGCTCAGATCTACCCTGAATTCCTTCCCATCTGTCAGAGTCCAGGCTTACCGCCCCTGCCCCCGAAGACATGCCAGACACCCAAGTCTGAAGACGCCTCTTTGTCTGATGGACTCGCCCAGCGCTGAGTTTCAGCACTGCTGTGTACACTGCCTGTATGCCCTGTAAAGGTTATTTGGGCATGTTTTTACCTTTTCTCATTAAGGACTGTTAACCACTTACAGGCAGGACTGTATCATTTATCCCCGCTTTTCCCATAGGACCTAATACAGAGTCTGGCACACAATACGTATCATATGTATATTTCCTAATGCAGAAAGTGAAGGAATGAATCCATGTGCCCCAAAGAAAGAAGTAAGAGGAACAAGATGGACTTTTATTTTTCTGACTCAGTTTGTTAATAAGTTAATGTCACTAGGAGACTCAACCTTTTGGCTCAACTTTGTGTTATCTAAAATAGCTCTTGAATGTAAGGTCCTATTACCACCTGGCCAAGCACTCCTATCAGGGAACCGTTGACCGACACCACCCGCCCTGGCCAGGTACAACGATAACCACTCGCCTGAGTTGTCACAACAGGACATCTGGTGTTGCTGATGAAAAGTAACTGGGAGAACTTGGGAGAGGCCAAAAGGACGAGGGAGAAGATGATATGTCCTGCCAACTTTCCAGAAACTCTCACTCTGGAATCCATCTTGGCTGAGAGATGTGGGCGCCATCAGGAAGGACCATCAGAATGATTGGCCAGAGGCAACCTGGAAACTAACCTCATCACCACAAACCCTGAGACAGCAAGCCACATGGCAGAGCAGTCCTCTGTGTACCCTTACTCTCCTGGTCTCCGCCCGGGCCCCCTTCCCAATAAAGTCTCTTGCTTTGTCAGCACGTGTGTCTCCTCGGACAATCCATTTCCAAGTGTTAGACAAGAGCCCACTCTCGGGCCCTGGAAGGGGTCCCCCTTCCTGCAATGCCCCTAACAGTGACTAAGAGGAGCACTAGAAAACACACTGATCTGGAACTGGCTGTTGACTGACTTTCCTTATTTGCATGTCTCGTATATCTGTTCACGTCCCTGGATTCATCTGTACCTTCCTCACATATTCCACTTTACGGGATATCCACATTGCTCGAGTTATTAACTCACCTCTCTGCCTCTCTCACTTCTCAGCTCTGCTCCTCCATGTTCACAAGGCACTTGTCTGGGTTGTGTATCTGGTAAGAACATCCTTGTGTCATCCTGGAATGAGTGTGAGCAACCTCACTAGGGATGCCCATTTTAGGCTGAACATCCATCCTTACTCTGGGACTAGCCAGAGCCTTCCCAACTACCATCTTGCAGATAAAGTGTGAAGAGGAGGACAAAGAGGAGAGGGTACAGCTGCCACTCTGGACATCTAAGCCAATAAAACAGAGTAGACAGTTGTGATGTGGTTTTAAGGGGACAAGTTCCAACAACATGCAAAATATCTTTACATACGATAGTCTGACAAAACTCAGAATTATTTCTTCATCTTTTAGAGACAATATATTAGGATATTGTCAGCCATCACAACGTGAATTTTTATCTCAGATTAGCCAGTCAATCACTTAGTCAGACCTTAAGGAGAGATGATATCCAATATTCATTTGTAATTTGTAAACACAAATTCATTCACTCTTATTTTTGTTTACTCCTTACTTCCTTTTCACCTTACAAAGAAAAATTAAGATTGAAATAAGAAATATATACATGTTGATGAAGGTTATCCTATTTTCCTGTTTTCCAGAGTGGTGTTTTTTTTTTTTAATGAAAAAAATTGTGGTAAGACAATGTGTTAAGATTTGTTGGAGAGAAAATATCTTAGGATGGTCTGGAACACCTGGCCCTACCATGGATGGCAGGGTCTCAAGGGGACACCATTGCGTCCTTGGACAATCAGGGGTTAGTGTGAGAGCAAGACAAGAAGTGGGGGCAGGGGTATGAGGCAGGTGAGAGCTGAAGAAATGAGCACTACAAGGTTAAACAGAAAACTTTATCACTCTGTTGATCGCCCTCTCCTGTTTTTGGCAAACACATGAGATCATCAATCTGGGGGATTCATCGGGAATGCTTCTTCTGCCAGAACTACTCGGTAACGCTTCAAGGCAAATTCAATAAAGCCCCAACTGCCAAGACCTCTGATTCCCTTCCCTCTGTCAAGGTGGTTCCAAAGAAATGCAGCGGATGCCGAGCTCTGAGCCAAAAAGACACCAGCCCTCAAGAGAAAGGCCAAACTTACAAGGTTGGGGTGGAGGCAGCAGCAATGAGGCTTGGGGCAGGGATTACAGCAAAGGGATTTATGGCCCCCCAGGACTCTGCAGACTTCCCCTGTTCTTGAATTTTGGGAAGAAACTTCCAAAGGAAGGGAGCTGCAAGAGCCACTCTTCGTGGTTCACTATGAACAGGAAGGTAACCTGCTGTTCACCACCCCACTTCCCTCTAGCCACCCATCCTCATCCCTAACGGGGCAGCCACCCACCATCAGCCCACTTCTCACTCTGACTGTGAGTCCAGGCACTTGGTATACTTGACTACATTGTGCCTGAAGGGAACATCTACTTTCTCCCTTTCTCTCTCTTTTATAGGTGATCTGCTTCCACATTTAAATTAAAAAACAAGGGTAGCTCACAAGAACATGAAATTTACAATACAAAAATAGTACAGTTTGAATAACTATTGTGTTTTTTCCCCTCATTTCCCATCGTAGCACTAATATTAGAGGTATATCCCTTGCACTGTAGAGTCACTATTCAATATGACAAAAACACAGCTTGGTGAGTGTAGCAACACGAAGATCCTGAATTCACTGATTCTGGGCTTGCAAATATGTAGCACTGACTGTGAACTGATCTGAATCAGAGTGTTTAATTTCTGATTTACTTGTAAACACATCACACTTCTTCTGCCCGTACCAGATTCCAACCCTCTCCTTCCTAATCCCATTCCTCTTCAAGCCTAATTTGTATTCACTTTGTCCTGGCATGCTGGGCTGCACCTTTAGGGAATCACTGATATTTTGCTTTTCAAAGACAGGCAGGTATGACTACACCATGTTGAAATATATATTCACAGAATATTGCCTCAGGTATGGGGGAAATTACAAATATTGAGTACTTACTAAGAACTAAATGGTTTTCATGTTACATTTAATCCTTATGATAACCTTGGAAAATAGCTCTTATCACCCTCATTTTCCAAATGAGAAAATGAAGATTCAGAATAGTTAACTAGTCAAAGGTTATATAAATAGGAAACGGCTAGAGTGGGACTCAACTTCAAAGTTCACAGTCTTCTCCATTAAGCCACAGGGACTTCTCCCTAAGGATCTTCATTTAGGCCTTTTCTCCCACTCAGAATGCTCTCACTCCTTCAGTGAATAAAATTCTTCACATCTTGCAAAATGGGCTCTGACCTCTTCAGCTCAAATTCATCTTGACTTCTCCTGAATTACTTTCTGGTCCAATCATTTCTCATGTTCTATTTCTGGCCTTATCTAGGTCATTGATTTTCATGTGTTCATTTCACCTGATGATCTAAATGAGGGGTTAAAACTTTAGGACCCTTAAGATTCACCCAGGGCGGATGTCCAAAATTCCATTCTAAGGTACACAGTCAGCCCTGGAGGTAGGCATTTTTTTTAACAAGCAGCTTGGTATTCTGATGCAGGCGAACCATGGACCATACTTTAAGAAATGCTCACCTAGATTCTAAGCTGTTTAAGAATAAGGATTATGTGGCCTGCCTGGTGCTGCATCTCTATAAAGACCACACATCCAGGCAAGCACAGTCTGGGTACTCTGAACAGTAACACCGCAGGGCTCACCTTGCCTCTGGGAACTAGGTTTTCTCTATAGTGTGCCAGGTCTGGGTCTTGCTCTGTGCTCTGCTCCTCTTCACTCCCTCTCTAGACCACGCTGCCCAATGTAGCTGACATCTTCACCTTGATACTCTGACTCAGCATTCTGTTCCCATTAACTGGACCAAAACCTGGGCCTGCCTCCTGCTTCAGATATCTTTGCTCCATTTGGAAATGACCTCCCAGATAATTGTCCATACATTTCTCCTTGTTCTACTCAGAGGAGCAAACCTTTGCCCCTATGTAAGCCTTGAGCAAGGTGCCACCCAGGCTGTTCTAGGCTCAAAGACAGGACTTGCACTAGTGAATCATCTCTACCATGCCTGCCTGCAGCAGCATTCCAGGATTTATTGTTTCATTTCTGTGTTTCTTTATGAGACCCAATGATTCCCACTAAGTAAAAATGGAGAACTACATCCTTAGGAGACAGTGACATTTGTGTATTTATTAAGAAACTAATGGCAGATGAAGTTGGGATTTTTCTCTTCTTCCTTCACTTCGCAGTATGATGATTGCTAATCCATGGAGTGTTTTAATAAAGGAAATAGACTTGGACAAGTGTGCTCAGCTGTTGACAATTTGTTTTTAAACAACCTTTAGGTCCTGGGACAAGTGGACTAAAGCAAGGCCCAACCCCCAGGCCACAGACCGCTACCAGTCCACCGCCTGTTAGGAACCGGGCCACACAGCAGGAGGTGAGTGGCGGGCAGGTGAGCAAAGCTTCATCTGCCACTACGCATCACTCACAGTAATGCCTAAACCACCCCATCGCTCGCATTACCACCTGAACCACCCCCCCACCCCCACCGTGGAAAAACTGTCTTCCACAAAACCAGTTCCTGGTGCCAAAAAGATCGTGGACTGCCGGACTAAGGAACAGAATCTGACCTTTTGGCTTTGTTTATAATTTCCTTAATCAATTTTCGGGGGGGTCCCACAAAATGTGGACGGGAAGAACTAATGACAGAAGATGCAGACAGGGACGCTTCTTCTCAAGCCAGGCTTTCCATTTCAAAATGTCCCCACTCTGCTGCTTCAGTTCCATCTTCCAGTGTGGCCAGAGGATACAGGGTCCCTAAACGCTTCTCTCTTGATGTTCTCAGTCATCTGTCCCTCTGTGCTCCCTCAAGTTTATACACTTACCAGTCTGCCTTGCATCCAAGGACAACCTTCCTCTAGATCCCAAACTCCTGCCACCTTCACCTTGGCACACCCCATGATGCTGGCACAGTGTCCTGCTCATGGCACGTGCTCCGTAACTGTGTGTCAAATGGAAATTAGCATCGGCTTTTGGTGCTTTGCTGATCATGTTCCCCCTCGAAGCTCACAGTAGATGGATGCTTTCCAGAGATTCTCACCACTCCTGAAATCAGAGGCACTGTGCCACACTGAAATCCAACTTCCTCAAGCCATCACACATTATAATTGGGAACAGCCAGGCACCTTATGCTTTTTTTATGCTAGATGAGATGACATTTGAAAAAATATACAAAAAGGTTATGATGGGTCCAGATGGCTTGTAACAGGACTGTAAACAACCTGACACATCCTCAAAGGTATAAAAAGATGTCATTGTTAAACTTGTACAATGATAACGGAAAGATCTCAGCGATTCTGGCAAAGTCAGACAAAGCATTTGGGGAAGCCCCTGTCCATCTTTTAGCATATGTAGAATGTAGACGCACAGATTTTATTTCTCTCCCCACACTTCTGAAACTGCATTTGCAATTCACTGCTTAGAACTAACGAAAAGACTAATTTCTTGGTATATAATCCTTGGCAATCACAGAAACATGCCAACTAGTTTCCCGTCTCTTGCAGCCCAAGATTGTGTTAGAGAGAAGCATAAACCAATTAAATGTCAGGAGCAATTAACTTCTGCATTTTTCACGCAACACAGAATGAGAAAATTTTATAGTGCTCCTATAATTAAAGTTAATAAAAATGAATACAGAATTCCCCAAAGGCCTGTAAGTCATTCAGGTTCCCGTGACCACAACACACAAATATTCTCCACCTTGTGGGAGTCTTATGGTTTCACTGGAAATGCCAAGGGCACTGGGTCTCTTCTTGTTTTTCACAGCTACCTATGCAGTTCATCCACCACTCTGTTCTCCCACTAAAGATAATGAGGGGAGACTCCTGCTAGACTTGGAAGACAGAGATAGGCTGACCCACCTGCTCTGGCCATTTGAGAGCCAGGAAGGCGGAGAGAATTCTATGCTCACAGATAACAAGTCAATGGGATGGAGAATCAAAAAGGCTAAAAGCATGTAAAAGCTCCGAGTCAAGGGAAAGAAAAGTCCTATTAAAGTCTCATTTCAAATCCATTTCAAGTCAGAGGAAGGGGTTTAAAACCAAGGAAGTTGTGTCTTCAAGTATGTAACAGATAAAAGGTGTGTGATAAACACAAATGGCTATTTTTAAGCCTAGAAATGCATGTGTGTATAATGACAAATCATTCTATTTGAGGAGCATCTTTCTACCAAACAGTATGCATGTCTGTACATAAATATCCAGGGCTCGGTATATAATTATAATGTAAAGGAGTGATGTTCTACAGAGGAAAGACACTGAAACTTGCAAACACTTCCTCAGGATCGCATCAAAACCAGATCCTACAAATGCTAAAGCCTAGAACCATGCCTATAATCTACATTAGTAAGTTATAAAGGAGCATGTTTCTTTTGTTTTCCTTCGAGGAAAATTAAGTGAAAACCCCAAAAGAGCTACAATAGACTAAATTTTGTTAGAATGAATAAACAAACAAAAAAATAACATGCTTATTATATATATATATATATATATATATATATATATAAACTATCAGAACAGAGGGTCAGTAGAGATCTAAAAATAATTACCCATATGCTAATTCCAAGAAATAACTTTTATCATTTGATAAAAATAAATCTCTCTAGTCATATTTACAATCAGAAGAAAAGATGATAAAAGAAAGACCAAAGTAATTTTACAGAATGTGATCATATCATACATGCTATTTATATTAATTAATGTCACTCATTTAGACATGGCTACAGAAAACATAAAAGATCCATTTTTCACTTAAATAATTGCTGGCTGTTTTCTAGTATAAAGAGCCAGGCTAGAAATAACATCTCACAACTATGAGGTTTGCATGATCCTTAGAGTAAGCTATTTAATGAATGGTTTTGGGTTCTCTGTCCAATTTCTTTACTAATCATCTGGGTAATACAGATATACCATTTTTAAGCAGAGGAACAAAGGCAATGATCTTTCATGAAAAACAAATTATAAAACCCTAACAAACTCAACTTTCCTGCAAGACCAACCGAAGACAACAGAGATGGTAAAAGTCAAATAATGCAATGTAGGTAAAGTCAGTCTACTGGGGAGCTTACTCAAATGGAAGTATAAGAAGTTTAATTGTCTGTGCATAAATTCATTGTAACGATGCTATTCCATTTTGTTAAACCTGGTTGAATCAAGTCTTCTAAAATTATGTGTGACGAGTTGTACTCTTGGACACACTGTTCCCAGAAAAAGAGACAAGAAGTTATCATCTATCAAATGCACATGAAAAAACAGATTCTGCTGAAGAAACAATGGTAAAGGTTATGGAGAATATTTTCAGTCAAAAAAAGTATCAACAGAGTGTAAAAAGTTTAGTAGGAACTTAGAAAACAAGAGATGCCATCAGAATGAGAAAGCCAACAAATTTAAATTTTGAATCCTGTAGTACTCAGGGGTGAAAACCTTTGGGCACAGTGCCTGGTTCTGCTAGAATATGTAAAAATGAGCTCCTGATTCATTATTTAAAACCTACTACTCTGATTCTGAAATAAAATTTGTTTCTGGAAATTATCTTAGAAATTTGGCTTTTCATCAAATTTCAGTTGTATATTTGTAAATGTATGTCTCTATAAATACACACATTTATATGTGTGTATACAATAGTAGATGTTTCTTGTATCTCATCCAAATTATTTCAGGATTTATCATAGCACATATTAACTCTAAAAAATCTTCCACGTATAGTGTTCAATTTTTGAAGTCAGGGACTACGTACCCCATATTCCCTGTTTAACAGGGTAAACTGCACATGATAGGCATGTAATGAATGACTGCTAATAAATTAGTATATAAATAAATACACATACCTATGCAAACACACAATTACAGACACTCATACCACACACACACACACATTCTTTTTTAGACATATACCAGTGTAATTACGTACATTCATATACTTATGTAGTTATATATAAGTGCCATTATACATTATAGCACAAGTGCTATTACAGTATAAGAGCCTGAGGTGCACAAAAGAGGAAGTACTTCAAGGGAGAAGTGGTATTTGAGTTGGATCTTGAAATATGAGTAAGACTTTAACAGGTGGAGGTGGAGGTAGAGGAGGGAATTCCAAGCTATTAGGACACTTTGAGCAGAGGCTGAATGCATGACTCTCCAGGGTCTGGTATAGCTACAGAATAAGTGTTTAATTGTGAATGGTTAGTCAACAAGGTTGGACAAGGAAGCCCAATGTTCTAAGCATTTTTCATCTATCAAAATCTGTTTAGTTTCATGAAATTTCAATCAAGTAGGTAGGCTATTATCTCCATTTGACAGATGGAGACACAGGTGCCCAGAAAGTTGCCTGTGGTCATTTAACTAACATGTGGAGGAATCCATATTCAACATTAGGTAGTCTGATGCTAGATTCATAACATTAGGTACTTTTGTGTTCACCATGAATGAAAGAAAGAAGGAACATTCCCATAGCTGCTGACCATAATCAGAGGTAACCTCAGGTCAGCAGGAAGACCCCACTTTGAATTAACTCTTAATAAGGGGAAGTGTTCAAGACCTGGGAATATCTTCCCATTAACAAGAATGGGAAACTAGGCAAGGTTATACTCTTGGGTCCAGAGAGCACTGGTTGCCCCAAGTAAGTTTCAGAATAACTTGCTTTTACTGCATGCAGGGTCCAATATCCTCTATCCATGCCAGAGCTGGACCAAGCCATCTCCAACCTAGGTCTGACATCTCAAAAGCAAAGAAGGGGTAGCATTATGGAGACCTCCTGAGAGGTACCATGTTCTTTCACAGTCTTGGCACAGAGAGACAGTAAAATTGAATGAAAGTGGAAATTTATCCTGAAGAGATCCACAGGAAGTCCCCTAAAGCAATCCTTGATGAAATCCTTGAGCACTGCATGCAAATAGTAATAGCTTCAAACATTTGTAAAGGAAACTTAATGTTCAGAGTATAAAGGGAAATTATAATAAGTAGGTAAGTATGGAGAGTGTCATATACAAATTTCAAAGTAAACTGGCTTTCTTTAGATCTTACTTTACGCTTCCAGAAAACAGCCTAGGATTAGTCAAAATATAATTTAAATAGGTGCAGGGGGTTTGAAGCATAGTAAGATTAAAGCTGAGACTTTTTCTGAAAGCTGTCTACAAGAAAATTGTGTTATATTTTCGACTGCTCTATCATCCAATATTATACACTGAATTTCACCATATTCAACTTTGATCTTTCTCATCTGCTTTATCTGTTACTGCAGAATAAGATTCTGTTTTGTGTGTACATATTTTGACTGCCCAGATCAACTATCTAGCATTGTGAGCTTCTGGAAGTCCAAGACGAATAAACATAATGTCTTTTAACAGTAGAAGCACAGACTTTTGACCTGGATGAGTCGGCTAGGACTCCAAGCTGCCCCAGTCCAATTTGTGGGACCTCAGGGAAGGTACTTCGAACCTCACTGAGCCTGTTTCACAGCCATAGAATAGGAATGATAGCAACTACCCTTCCAGGTGGCTCTGGTGACTACAATGTGAAGGCTTCCTTATGTGGAAAAAACCTCGAACTTTCAAAAGTTTTTATTTTTAATAGACTTTATCAGCAAGAGAAGTTTTAGGTTCATAGAAATATTGAGTTAAGGATATAGATATTTCCCATATACCTCCTCTCCCCATCACACACAGCCTCCCCCATTATCAACATCTCCCACCAGAGTGGTACATTTGTTACAACTGATGAACCTACACATTACTGACACCTAAAGTCCACAGTTAACCTTTGGGTTCCCTCTTAGTGTTGTACATTCTATAGGTTTGAACAAATTTATAATGACATGTCCCTACCATTATAGTATCATACAGAGTAGTTTCGCTGCCCGAAAAATCCTCTTTGCTCTGCCTATTCATCCCTACCCCAGCCCCTGGCAATCACTGCTTTTTTTTTTTTTAATGTCTCCACAGTTTTCTTTTTTCCAGAATGTCATATAGTTTGAATCACAGAGCATGCAGCATTTTTAGATTGGCTTCTTTCACTTAGTCATATGCATCTAAGTTTCCTCTACGTCTTCATGGCTTGACAGCTTATTGCTTTTTAGTGCTGAATAACCATCCTGTTGTCTGGATGAACCAACTTACATATCTATCCTGCTGAAAGTCATCTTTGTTTCTTCCAGTGTTTGGTAACTAATACATTTTTTTTTGAGGGAAAACAAAGATTTTGAAAGGGATAGTTTTCAAGCAGCCCACATCTTCCTGTCTCTACAAGGCGAAGATGTAGCACTGCAGAGCTGGGCCTTTTGACTAACTGCGATGTCTTGATAACTCTTTCACAATCCATTAGAGAAGTATCTCTAGCCACCTAACACTAACACATTTATCAGACAGTACCCTTAAAAAAGCATTAGCATCTAGAGACTTAGACTCTACTTTTGAGCCTCCACTCATGTAAGCCACCTTTTTTGAATTTCTCTGTCTTTCATTTTCTCCAAATGTAAAAAGAGAATAATGGTGCCTGCCCTTCCAACCTGACAATGTCCTATTGATGATCAGGAATAATTTAAATTAACTTACATTTGAATTGTTTATTAGCCTTTTTGTATACATTATAATACTGCCCGCCTTCATACAATGACTGTGAAGAAGCCTCTCTATCTAGTAACTATTAGTCAAAACACTGCTAAATATCTCATGAATTACATTTCTCTTTATTCCTACATGTCACCACTGTTCAATCTCTGAAGGATTTGCAAAGGTCACCCAGCACACAAGTGGCATTGTTGGGACATGGACCCAGGCCGCTGACTCTAAATCCAATGCACTTCCGACCATGGCAGGTGGGCTTTCAAAGAGAAATAATAAATGTGGAGTATTAGATAAAACTGCATGACATTCCAGTTCTGTAAGTTAAGAAAAAACAGTTGAATATCAGCAATTTCTATGGTTCAATTTGCTGTTTTACAAATGTGTAAAGGTTTATATGTACACCAGTGACTGTGACAAACTGGCCGATCAGCACTGTATACAGACCACTCTCATTCACAATGGAATCAATTACCTTGAATAGTCTCGCCACTTAAAACTACACGCACCACATTATTACTTGCCAATGTGTGTGTTTCCTCTTACCTAGTTATGCTCTTTAGGTGAAGCAAGTGCAAGGCAAATGAAACACACCACACATTCCAACAGCCCAGGAATGTGTGAACTGCTGTTTGAAGTCAACTGCTTCTTTCTGGCACTCTTTTCTGAAATAATGAACGAAAACATTTCTCTGTGTAACAAGAAGTGCTTTGTGCCAATGAGAACTCAGAACTGTCTTTGGGGCTAGATCCCAAGACATTCATTTGACCTTAATGAACAAAGATGAGCTGCTTTTAGATCTATCTCAAAAGGATGACATGAGTGTTCTAATTCAACCTAATGAAAATAAATAACAGTCTCCAAACTCCCCAAAATAATTGTGTCTGCCTTTTAAAGAGAATTTGGAAGTTTCAAATGAAAAGGACTCCCTATAGAACCGTTTACAAACTTAGTACAAAGCACACAATTGTTTGGGAAATAGAGGGAAATCCAATACTTGATACAATGCTCAGTTAGGCTGAGGGCTGATTAGGGTATGAAACTATATATTTTACGAGAATCACATGACATAGTAAATCCAGAGTTCTCTGGAAGCTGTAGATGCCTGATGCTTTAGAGGAAATATTAAACAATAAACTATACATCCAAACAACATCAATGTGCAGTCAACTTTTTCATTTGAACTGAGTGTCTGAGAACCTGAGGTTTAATTATATATAAATTAATTTGCAGGCTCCAGCTGTTTTATGGTCCACACTAGAAATTCTCATTGCTGAGAGGGGCTCATAAAAAGACCTCATAGTTCTAGAAAAAAATTCAAAATTTATAATTTCAATTCATAATTCTTCATGCATTCTGATTTCTGCATTTGTTGTTGTAGAAGCTCCCTAAGAAAAGTAGGAAAGATTTTTTAAAAAAAGAATTAAAGTATCTTCTAACTACTTTTAAAAATAAACAACTGGCACTGAATCTAATCTCATTTCAGATGTTTTAAAAAATCTCTAAATTTTTGGCACATAGACCCTCTAAACTATATGCATAATATATTTGTATATTATTTATAATGTCATATATGTTTTGTGACTATGTAATTTATAATAAATCCTAAGTGGTTTATGTACTTTTTACAAGCCTACTAGATGAACAATATATTTTGTAAGATATAAGATTTATTAACATTTATTTCCAAAAAAAAAAAAACCAGCAAATATATACAAGAAGATACAAAACCTGCTTAAACGAGCCTGTTGAATTTAAACCTTAACCACATTAAATTGAGAGTATACAAATCAAGATGCTAGCTTTGAACAGAATAAGGCAAGAGACAAAATAAACTAAAATGATGTTCTTTTAATTTGTCTTATTGCTTTCCAAATATGGCCGCCACAGAAACGTAGGCCCTGAGTAAACTTCAGTAAAAGACCTAAAAAGGGAAGCTGTAAAAAGAATAGATTAGAAATAAAGAAATTTCTTTTCTAGAAATCTATTATTTTTTGATATTGGAGAAAAGTTTGAAATGTTTGCTTTCACACCAAGTCATTCATTCATTTATTCACTTATTCATCTATTCCTTCAACAAGCTGTATACTGATCGTGTATTGTATAAATAAATGGTAGAAGATGAGAGAACAGAAGGAGGAAAGGAGTTTCTATCCTGAAGAGTTATTTTTTCAAACTAATTGAAAGAGAACATATGAAGTTGAAACTATTAAAGAACACTTCTGTTTTATTAAGGTTTTACAAATGAGGGCATGAATGTTTGGAGACACTCAGAAAATCAACATCAAGGAAGTAAGTGGAGTATGACCAGCTTCTTGGTGTATTTTGACTCGGGTCTTAAAGACAGGGATCTTTTTTTGACTTGGACAACTAATAAATCTGATGCACAGTTATTTCTTCTAAGAGTCATATTATTCCAGCTCATTCTCATTCTTTACTTTGCTATGTTCCTAGTAAAATTATCCCATATTTATCCCAGGAAAGGTGCTTATTTTCAAAGTCAAAGTATAAAGCTTCTCTCGATTCTTGTCCATAAACAACATTGACTGCTGGAAAAGGACCAGGATAGGGTAGTCCCAATTTCTGGGAATTTAAATGACAGCAATAACACAGCCAAAAGAACTGGTTCTACTAATCAACCACCAGCTTTAGGAGTAGCAACTACGTGACCAAAAGTTCCTACAGGAAAAAACTATGGAGAGTGATATCTGGAAAAGACCACAGTAATCAAGGGTAGTCATCTAGTAGGAGGAATCAAGAATACAACATGGTTATGTTTCAAGGACTGAAATGATTCCCAGTGAAGGTATCCATCTAAAAGTAAGAAGTAAGCCTGGCAGAAAGTGCAACTATGCACAGACACACACAGACTCACACAAGTGGGTCATGAAATACAAAAAAATAAATAATGCTTAGTTTAGACTGTTCTCAATTGCAATGAATCTACCTAGGTGGATTTCTGCACCAGGCCACTGTCATTAATGGTCTCAAGGGCTTTGGGGAGTAAACGTCTAGGGTGAGGCAAACTGTAAAGCATTTTTTGTTTTGTTTTGATTTAAATTTACAAGATACCATATGACATTTACAAACGTACAGTTATAAAGGAGGGAGAGAATAAAAAGTGACAGGGCTATCTACCACCTTTATTATATTTAAATATTTATTTCCATCAGAAGGACACAGAGAATGTAGAAGATCAGTGTGAGCTGGGTAAGAATCTGCAGACCAGCCACCACAGTTCAGAGCCAGCAGTATTGCTGTTACCAGCATAGAGGGAAACTCTGACAACTGCAATCTTGACCACAGGCTGTAAAGTAGAAATTTATCCACTTCTTACAAACCTAAATATCAGGGACAGTCACTTTTCTTTTTATCTTTGCATTATGGCAAGAACAATAGAACAACACAGGTTTTCTGTGTACCCTCTAGGAAAGATTATTTCCTTTACCAGTTTCACAGTTATGCAAATACAATCTCAACATTTTTAGCATTACAGAAATGTTCCCTCCAGGTGGAAAGAGAGATATGGTCAAAATACATCACTTAACACTCTATGTCATCTTTCAGGTTGAGTGTCTGATGCTCACCATCCCCTGTGGATGACTGTTCTTCATAGTACTAACCCATCCTCTTCAGCGAAACACAGTCAGCCTGACCCATGGAAGGATGTTACCTAATGATGTCTGTGTGTTTCCAATTTATTAAAACTCTACATGATGAACATACTCATTACTGTCCTTAATACATAATAAATTATGTCTCTGGATCACAGGGAAATAATGAACTGGCACCATATTTTTGCCTGATAAGTTCATGTATCACTGTACCTCTGTCTTCAAGGATCTCACTTCCTACCCCTCAAAGTTGGGGAGAATCTTCTCTCTATTCAGAGGATCTGGCCTGTTGGAAAATACTTTTATTCTTCCACAAAATGACCATTTGGAGCCCGTGAAATATGGTGTAAATCACAATAAGGGTCAATGCTTACTAATTGTCCATGACTAAAGCTCCACGTCATGTCTACTGACACAGAGAATTCCAAATAATGCCCCGTCTCCCAGTGCACAGCACAGTCATCAAATATACATTAAAGGAGGCCCATTTTTAGGAGCACAAAGGTGGACATCAAGTGTTGTGAAGGAGGCTCTTCTCAAGTGTGAACTGTGTTACTAAATTAGCAGCAAACGCATTATTTAGGGAAGGGGTAACGCTCTGAACGCTGGGGAAAAACAAAAGCATTGCTTCCTCCCTCCCTCCGTGGTTGGTCTTTCTTGAAGAATTTTCTGTTTCATTTGCATCTCATCAGTCTTCTACAGAGTCTAGTGAACAATTGTGAAGAAGGTGATGGGAAATGAGGACAGTCAGGATTAACAGGATTAATAAATCCTAAATTTATTTAGGAATAATTAGAATTTTTCTCTTATACTGTCTCCTCTGGAAAAAGTACCCCATGTGTTCTGATCAGTTTAAGAGAAATGTTAAAATACACCCTAAGGGTGAATTAGAACATAATTGGGATGATAACCAGTTTCTTGAATATGATCCTAGACCTTCAAGAAGCCCCAGAGTGCACTCCCCTCTGAATGACAGAAATAGTGGAAAGCTTGAAACCACTGCAATGAAGTAAAAAAGCAGCAGGGCTGCTCAGCTTTCCCTTGCTTGTGTCTCCCTCATAGGGAGACGGTTCCCCAGGAGGCAAGGACACACAATGACAAACCCAGGACATGCCACCCAGATTTGGCCCACCTGCATACATGGTCATAATAGCATTCTTTTGGAGGCTTACTTGTATTGATATTTTTTTCTCAATATTTACTACAGTTTGTTTGAATCATGACGGAAACAAGGTCCACACACTGCAATTGATATGTCTCTCAAGTCTTTTTGTATCTGTACCTTGCCATGCCTCTTCTCTCTACTTTTTTATTTACAAAGTATTTCCCAGGGAAAATGTTATCTGTAGCCTTTCCCAAAATTTGCTGAAAGATTAATATGTTTGCTTTAAAAGTATTAGGAAATATATCTGCCTGAAACTCTCAAAGAATAAAATAGCCAAATGCTTCTTCTCCATCCTCAAAACTTTTCCCAATGTCTCATTCTTCAGAATTTAATTTCTGATTCCTAGGCTATTAGGCAACTTTACCTTTTACTTATGTCACACCCTAAAGTGTGAGCAGTATCCAGAGTAATGGCCATGTACGATCAATTGTGTCTGTTTCTTTAACCAAATCCTTTCATCTGATGATACTGTCTGATGTCACTTTCTCTGCACAGGAAGCACATACATCATGAGCATAGCCTGTAACCAGTAACTGAGCTTCTGTGTTTGTTCCAGGCACACTTGGACACTGACTATACTGTTTTTATCATAATCCTATAGAATGATAATTAATTAGTACTTCTTTCAACCACTTTGAAGAAAAAAGGCACTATGTGAGCATTCAGGATTAACATTCATTAGTATTCCTCCTACCAGCAGCCCAAGTTTTCTGTGCTCTCCCTATTATCACTAAATTCTTTTTTGCAAACTCTTTACAAACATTAATTAATAATGATTCTAGTCTATAAGTATGGTATATAGAGGAGGGCAAAAAAAGGAGATAGGGAAATTAGGATCATTAGTTACACATTTCAAAATTTAAAAGGCAACACGGGAAAAAAATAAGCTTATTTTATAAAAGAAAGGCAGAAGTAAAAAGAAAAAACCTTTTAGTAGGAAGATTCGGGACTGGAGCCAGCTCTTAAAAGAGGAGGTGGAATAATAATTGCTTGAAATTTTCAAGTCACAGCTTGATGTGTACTTCTCTGGGGTGCTTAAGGAGAGAATAGAAAGTACGACAAAGAGAACAAATACAACAGGTAAAATCAATTGGTAGAACGAACTTCAGGAAGTGGAAAATGGGCCACAGGGGCCCATGTCTACACATCACCTACTCAAACGCATTCTTGCGTATAAAATAGAATATTCTGATCAACAAAAACAAACCAGGCCAGGTGCACAGTTCCAAATCTGCTTAAAATGTTCAGAGGATAAGTTATCACCCATTGCTGCCTCCAAGGTAAACTCTGCCACATACACCATTAATGTTAAGTAGTTATTTCAGTTAATATGGAAGAACAAACCCCCAAAGCTAAAAGGATTTCTAAAGTAGTATGCAGTCAGATATGTCCACATGCTCTGAACTGGACAAGCGACCCTTGACAAGGAATACGCTTGCTTTCCAAAAGGCAACTGCAAGTCATCCATTTAAGTCAAATTTTACGTCCTATGATTATTATGTTGTAAATTGGAATTTCCTTCCTGAAAAGATATTTCACTCTATAGATGAAACAGAATTGATCAGGAAAATAATTGAAAAGGAAACAATTTTATGCTTTTATAGAATAGGCAAACTAATTTATGATAGCAAAGCTCTATCCTCTTTTGAAAGCTCTTCAGCCTGGGCCACTTTTGTTAAGCCTTCTTAAAGCTGAATGTAGTGAAGTTTTAATTGAAGAAATTCTTTTCTTGGTAAATAGGCATAATTCACTGCTCCAGGACTTAGAGCAGCATTTACAATTAAAGCCTCAAATTATCACTGCCGAGTCCATATGCATTAACGGACCTGAGAAAAATCTTTAAAAGACAAATGCACAGGAAGGGGCCATTTTCACTAATTCTTTGCTCTTAAAGGCAGCTGTAGATGGAGTCAGCTAAGTCAGTAATTCCCAGAAATCTCTGAGTCACAGCTTGGTGGGGGCTTCCGTGGAGCACCGGAATGGTTTTCTACATTGCCAGTTGACCAGATGAAGATGATCTTTGTTCAGAGCCTTTAAGTAGTCATAATGTGAATTTTACCCCATCTTTATTCTGAGGATTACAAAAGCAAGGGGTTCCAAGTTGAACTGTAACTAGCTGGGTGATGAAAATGCTTAGCAGAGGTGGGGAAATGGGGAAGTCTGATTCTGTCCGGTCCTATGCCATGTAAATCCACAACCATCACATGAATGTGGTCAGAGTTTAGTACACTCTTTAGGAAAGTATACTGACAACACCCTACGTAACTTCCCCAATCCCAATTAGTAACCCTTTCTTATGAGTTCCAAGAGCCACTAGAATTTATCCATTTTTTATACACATGCATTATTTAGTCTGACCAAGTTTATGACACATTATTATTTTCTGACTGACCAGATTCTATTTTTCCCCTGAAACATAACTTCATTTGTAAAGAGTTTTGTTTAGGAAATTTTAATGTTCTAGAGAAGTTATGTGCATTTCTTAGTGTCTGCCAACACTACTGATTTCAAGATCACCATTTTTAGCACAGCACAGTTCTACGTTTTACTTTCTTTACTACCCTTATAAGTTGGAACCAGGATTGATGTTACTTGCTCTATATTCAGGCTGAAAAGCATCAAAACAAAAGCATGCATATTTGGGTTTGAGATGAATTTCACACATTTGGGCTGAGCTCTGAGCTGCTATCCATGGGATACTTTCAAATATATTCCCATCATAACATGAAAATATGATCAGAAGAAAGTCTGTAGCAAGGTATTTGGCACAGCTATACTTATTTATTATCCATTCATTTATCCAACAAATATTTACTGATTTATTGCTCTCAACCTAGGTAGCTATTCACACATATTTAATAAATGATCTCACATTAATTCCACAAAGATATAGTGAGTTATGGGCTAAATACACTGTCTTAGAAAATGCTAGAGATATTCATATGAGTAAGACAAGTCCCTCAACTTTGAGGAACTCAGAGACCAATAAGCATAACATGTATGTAAATAACTGCCTTAGAGTGAAAAAAGATTATAATCAGTGTAACCATATAAACTGATAATAAGAATACAGGAAAGTGAGAACAGATATCTCTGTTTCTAGATGTTTAGGAAGGCTGCTCAGAGGGTTTGACATTTGAGGTGGGCCTTGAAGATGAAGCAGAGATTCAACAGGCAAAAAGAGCAAGGTGTGACTCTGAAAAAAACAATGTTTGGGAAATTATGAGTGGATCATATGGGATGTGGTATGATGAAGAAACAGGCAAAGGAGATAGAAAATTCTGTTGGGCTTCATGATGATAGGTCCACTGTGCCCCGAGTCCCCAAAAAGAAAGTTATATAAACATGTTTAATAAGAAAAGGAATATTTTATGTAGACATGAAGATAATAAATGCATATTTAGTGCCTATTGTTCATAAAACAATGTGTAAGCCCAGTGGAAAAACAAAAACGTACATAGGGCTTATCCACATCATTAACTGATGTCCTGTTGTGAATGAAAGTTATCATTTTATGGTGTTTGTGTGGGGAGGTAAGTGTGTGTACAGCTCTACTACTAGAGCTCTGCTACTAGAGCTCTACTACTAGAGCTGGCTCTACTACTAGAGCTGGCTCTACTACTAGATCATAAGCTCCTAAAGATCCTGAATGTAAGACCATATATTCTGCTTCTTTGTACTTGTCCAGCATCAATTGTGGTGCCTTATACATAGTAGATGCTAAATAATTATGTTCTGAAAGAAAAGATATGTTTGCAATCTAATTGAGGAGGCATTATTTATACATATAAAAAGTTAAATAAAAATACACAGGACTTCCCTGGTGGTGCAGTGGTTAAGAATCTGCCTGCCAGTGCAGGGACATGGGTCTGATCCTTCGTCCGGGAAGATCCCACGTGCCGCGGAGCAACTAAGCCCGTGAGCCACAACTACTGAGCCCATGTGCCACAACTACTGAAACCTGCTCACCAGAGCCCATGATCTGCAACAAGAGAAGCCACCACACTGAGAAGCCCGAGCACCACAACGAAGAGTAGCCCTCACTCGCCACAACTAGACAAAGCCCACACGCAGCAACAAAAACCCAAAGCAGCCAAAAGTAAATAAATAAAATAAGAAATGAATCTTAAAAAAATAAGAAGAATACACAGGACATCACACAGCAGTATATAATGGAGTGCCAAATGAATGTCTGAGGTAGTAACACCCAAGAGTTCATAACAGACACTGAAGAGAGAGAAATAACTTTCTTTGAGGAATAAATCAAATTTGGAAAGAAGAGAAAAGATAAGCAGGTGTAAGTAGCTCCAGGATGTCTGGATGAAAACTTCCACATATGGAGCTCATTTAATATAATTTAAAAACTTGGCTAAGTGAATGCAGGTAACATGGCCAAGGCTGTAATCTCCCTCTCCTACCAAACTTGGTAAATCAATTAGCTCTGTCCTCTTCTCTTGCCCATGTATGCACCCCTAAAGTTAAAAAACTAATATGATATAAATGAACTTATCTAAGAAACAGAAACAGACTCACAGAGGTAGAGAACAGACTTGTGGTTGCCAAGAGGAAGGGTGGGGGTGGGGGAGGAATGGAATGGGAGTCTGGGATTAGCAGATGCAAGCTAGTATATATAGGATGGATAAACAACAAGGTCCTACTGTATAGCACAGGGAACTATAGTCAATATCCTGTGATAAACCATAATGGAAAAGAATACAAAAAAGAATGTGTGTGTGTATAAAACTGAATCACTTTGCTGTACAGCAAAAATTAACACAACATAGTCAATCAACTATACTTCAATTAAAAAATTTAACAAAAACCCTCCTGTACAATCAGTGCTGTTGCTGAGAAAGGAAGCCAGATGAGACGCTGTTGATGAGACCTTAGAGCCCAGTCCTATTGAAGAGGAAAAAACAACTCCATGCTTGTTTTGCTTTTGTGAAATATGCTTGCTGCCCTGAGAAAAGCAGAAAAACAGGATGACCTAACAATTCAATGTAACTTTAAGATGTTTTGCTAAAAAATGGAATGTTCTGCACCTGCTCTTGTAAGTTTCTGTTTGGAAACTTCCATGCTTTGTAAACATGTGCACTATAAAAGTAAAGCTCACCCTGAGTTCAGGGCCCAGAACTTTGGAGCCTTAGCTCGTCTGGTGCCGCTGGCTTAATAAACCTCAGCTCTCCAATCCTCCGAGTGTGGTGCTTGGTTTCTCAATGGACCGATTTCTGCAACACTATTACTGAAAAGTAAGCAAACCACCCAATCAGAATACACGGCTGCTTTAGCCACTGTTTTCATAATGAAGGATTTTTTTTTCATATTTTTTACAAGATGAATAGAAAGTCTATGTCCAGCATAATCATTTGTAACCAGCCACCCAGAATTAACAGTTTGTAACTAAAGCAAATACAGACAGGGAGACTTAAGTGGAACAAAAATATTACATGCAAAGCTCCAGAGTCAACACCATTGGCAGGCTTTCACAGCAACAGGTGCTGTTAGTATCCTGACAGCCACCCTGTGTGAAAGGGTGATGAATCAGACACACAGCTACGGCGATGTGGGCAGCATTGGCAACAGCCAGATTCCCAAATAAATGAATATATGTCTGGGCAGGCCTCTAATGGCAATTCTTCATCACACGAAATAGGAGTAAAAAATAAAAAGCTAACAGAAAAATGGATATGCTGCCATTCATAGGTGACGGGTCCCCATGAAGCAAAGCCATGAAGGCACACAGTAGCAATGGATGGACACTCCCTCACCCCGGCTGGAATCCTTTATGTAGTCAGGTGCTTTCTATGGGTGAGGATCTGTGCTCTAGGAAAGAATTCACCTGTAGATGAGCAAGTGGAAACTGCCACCGGTGCAGTGCAGGTGGGTGGTATGAGCCAATGATGCTCAAAGTGTAGTATCCAAAACAGCAGCATCAGAACCCATGGGAACTTAGAAATGCAAATTCTTGGGGCCTCAGACCAACTGAATCTGAAACACTGGAAGTGGGGCTGAGGAATCTGCATTTTATAAACTCCCCAGGTGATTCTGCTGCAAGCTCAAATTTCAGAATCAGCAGTATAAGCATTTAGGAAAGGAAAAGAATACATCCATGTAATCCACAGTAATCAGCATCATCCACTAAGAGGTGGCCACAATTAGTAAAGTGCTGCATCCTTTTCTCTAAAGGAAAACACTCTTCTACACATCAATTTATTAATTCATTGTCTGGAAAGCATTCCTTGAATACTCACTACCTGCTTGGTATTATTCTGGGCATTGGCTAAGAAATATTAACAAAACACAGCCCTCTCTTGGAGGATCATAAAGCCTAGTGGGGCAATAATTACCCTTTTGCTCTGCTTCTCTTCTGCATGCCAGGGATTTATATACTATGTTTTTAGTTACTGTTCATTAAACTGAGATGACCCATCAGTTACAAAACAAGTGCTCCATTCAACTTATTGATTTTAAATGAAAATTCACCAATGTTTGTCATTCATTACAATATAACACACTATTCTATTTTACTGAAACTTCTTCATAATGAAATAAAAAGGCAACTGCTCTGTTGATTAAATATTAATCCCAATGGTAGTTGTAAGAGCTCCAGGAATTAATATTGAACCACAGAACTTTTTCCAAACAAGGGACAGAGATCCTCAGATCATCTTAGGACTTTTTTTCAGTTGGCTCAGGTCAGCTTTCAGGAACTAACAACTGTTTATTAGTTAACATCTAAGTTTCCCCTACAAACGCGTCACCATCCTGTGATAAGCCTGACTGTCAGGAAAATTAGAGGGAGCTCCAATGGTTGAATTTTTTCTTATTTGCCAGAAGTCTTAGCTTCTTCAAAAGCTTGGAACGTGCACTCTTAATATGTGAACATGCTCTTCCATGTCTTTTCAGGGGATGGTGGCAGGTTTATCCAAGGCTCTTTATTGTATTAGTATTGAAGTTCACACATCAGTAGAAATTTTATTGCCCCATATGAAAGAACATGGCCAAATCAAGCAATATGCAGACTATGGCAGGATTTATCTTCTTTCCTGCTTTAAAAGTCATTAAACAGGAAACCCCAGCAAAGGTTCACGGTTTGCATTTGTATAATCTACCAGCTTCAGTGCTGGTGCTTGCATTTGCGGTGGTATCATTCCTGGGCCCACTGAGGAGACCCTGCCCTTTCCTCAGAACACATGGAAAGCTGGCCTCATACTCCGTAGGTGATTAGACATCACGTACTAATATGTACAACCACTAAGTATGTATAATCTACTTCGACAGACATCCTGACTTCTATGAATTTGTGGAAATGTTTAGAAACATTACCAATTCTATGTGAGAGACCAAAGAGCTCTGGACTGTAGAATAGTTAGCATTAAAGAGAAAAGCAGATACCCAGGTAGAATCAGAGGAAATGAAAGGCCAAGAAGAGCTGTGACCCATAAAAGATGGGATGCCCAAAATCTGGGAGAATGACTTTGGTTCTAGTTTGCCAAAATAACAGGAAAGGGGATCCTAGGCCCAGAATGGAACAGGCTTACACAGATCAGTAGAAAATCCCGTGAAGTCTCAGTTGGCCTGGCTTCTCTACTGGACTTTGTATCATCTGCTCTATGTACCTAGAATCACCCAGACTTTTTGTGCCTTCGTTAACTGGGCTACCCCATTTGGCAAATCCTCCCATGACTGCATTTCTGACCTTAGTATCTGTGGCTTTCCAGAAGGGAGTATGGGACACATGTTCTCCAGGCTGAAGCAGCATAAATGTCTCTTCACGCCTTTGATGATACCAGCAAAAGCTCACAGCTCACTAAACCAGGTGAAACCAAAGTCCATGTACCCAGCAATGCTGCAGGCAAAGCCTTGGTCCTTTCTCTCTAACTCAAACAGCCTGCTGCTATCTGAGCAGCTTGGTGACCATAATTGCTGCATGGATAATAGTATCATTGTCTTCAGACACAATAAATACCCCTTTCCTAGCCAACAGTAGATTTCAATCTAAACATCAAAATACTCTGTTTTGGTCTGGATTCTCCTGTGTTCCTCCCAGAACCTGCCTGCCTTTAATTGTGGTGTTAGTCCTCGGAAAGCCTGAGTTGGCAATCTCAGTGAAGAGAAAACAAACACAAAGGATTGTTGTCTATTTAACTGCATCAGTAGCTTTGGCTCATGCTGTTGATGGATGCTATAGGATGCTGTTTTTCCCTCTCCCATTTCCCTGTTTATTTTATTCCTGATGACTTAGCCGCAGGCTATGTGTCTGGGAATTGGAAGAGAGGATGGTTTCTTTCTCAAAGCGAGCTGACGATCTGTCAGATATCCCTGCAGCTCTCGAAGTTTTTTGTTAACTGTTTTTCAGATAATCTTCACTTGCAACAGCTCATTTTTGGCTGCTCTCTGTTTGATGTCACTTGGTCTGGCCTAAACTTCAGGTTAAAAACCTGTGCTATTAGGGCCCCTTGAGTTTACCTGAAAACCAGTGTTTGCCAGGAAACAGTGTCAATGTGACCTAGCTAGCACAGGTGTTCGCCATTAGGATGAAGGTCTGGGAAGTTGCAGGAAAAAATTCCTAGTGGCCTGGCCTCCAGAGCCAGTTGCCCATTGACTCTGACTTGTTTTAAAAATTGTAAGTGGTAAGAATGACTCCAAATCTGTTGCAAACAGTATCTGAGTAAGTGAAACCTGAAGGCTAGTGTTATTCAAAACAGGAATAGAAAGATGAAGTTCAGATGCCTGGAGAGAGGAGTGGAGGTCTATCAGGACCAAGTGATTCTGATTTGGGGGTTTAGAAATGAGTTTTGCAGGAGGCATCTGCAGTTCTTAACTCATAGTCTTGTAAAAGGTGCTGGATTTAGCCTATGAGGACATATTACTTGCCTACCTTGAATGAACAGCAGGCCAAGGGCTGTGTGGCACAACAAGCATGGTGCAGACTGAGAAATATGCTACGGATTCAAAGCTAAAATGAACGTTTAGGGAAATAACACAAGTATGTGAAAATCATGGAGCCTGAATCTAGAAGGAACCTTAAGATAATCTAGTCCAGTAACTCCAAATCCTGGCTGTACATTAGAATCTAAGAGATTGGGCCGTGGTTGGGGTTCAGGCATCCAGAACAGTGGTTTTCTCCAACTTTAACATGCTTTAGAATTTCCTTGGGAACCTATCAAAACCCAGATTTCTTGGCCTCAGCACCAAAGATTCTGATTCAGTAGATTTTACGGAGGGCCCATGAATGTGCACTTGTAAGATGCTCCCTGGTGATGCTGACCCAGGTGGTCAGGAGACCATTCTCTTGGTCCGCATCTGGTCCAGTGATCCACAAACTTCGTTGTGCATGGAAATGAAAGTAATACATAGGTTAACAAATGGATTCCTGGGCCCTACCTCCAACGTTTCTGATTCAAGAAATCACATTCTAACAAACTCCCCAGTGGGCCCACAGTCTAAGCACCACTGATTTGTATCATTCAAGGATGGAGAAGTATATTTTAGACCATCTGAAGTGTTTTTTCAAACTACATCTGCACTCAACTTTTTGTGAGATTCCATGTGGTCCAGGTTAAAAATCACTGATAGAGTAAATCTGTTACAATTTTGTCATCTTTCTCCTTTAACAGACAAGAATATTGAGGTTCAGGGTAGAACCTCAACCGTGTCCACACGGATGATGAGAGCAGACCTGTGGTCAGCGCCTGCCACACATCCCATCTCAAAGCAGGAGCCCTGACAAGAGTTCTGAAGACAAGAAGAGAGAGAAGACTTTGTGTGGAAGACTAATGTCATCATTTCTCAGTCCTGCCTTAGGACTTCAACATGGAGAAATGAATGAAAGGCAAACAGCTTACATCACAAATAAAATTACAACCACTGTATAAGATGGCAAGAAAAGCCTAAAAGGAAGATGGTGTGATTTTCTTTCCCCCAGATATTCATACCTGAAACAGATGCTATTGATACTGCAAAGTCTGATTCCAGCCCTGCAGAAGACTAGAAAATGAAAGTCAACTTCATGGTCTTTCCGTCTTGTAATTTTTTTTTGTCTTTCCCTATTCCTATAAACAAAAATGAACATCATTACACTATGTGAATAAATGGAATGTGCCAAATTAAATAATGTACCCCAAGTGTTGCATGGTATCACAGACAAGAGGTATCAACAGGTATATTATAAAAAGCTGCCCCCCACACACAATACAATTCTCAAACCCCTGATGCTACTGAGGAAAGATGGCATATTACAGAGAATCCATTTTCTATTAGGACTAAGCTTTTCTTCTTCCATCAATCTGCATTGTGTGTAAAGTGAATACGCATTGGGCTTACACATACAGTACCCATATACTACTTATTCCTGCAACTATAAGTCATTAGACCTGACTGTAATGCTTCCATCAGAATTCATGTGCAGCCTGTTAATAGCATCATCACGTGGAGATGTGGCATCCAAGCTTCCTAACTGGTTGAGTTACTTTTTTTTTTTAACATGATACTGACTCATGCAACTGTCACCCTTACAGCCCAGACGTAGTAGTTCTGTTATTAGGCTGAATGATATTGTATTTTCAGATTATTAAATCACGTATCAAGAACCCCAAGACAATTACTCTACTTCATTCCATTAGCCATCTATCTGTGTTCTGCCAGCCACTTACCTGGAGCTATAATGCTCTAAGTAAGGCATAATTAATAGACCAAGAGCGTCCTTATTCACTCATAACTGAATGGGCATGTGTGCTTTAACAGGCAGGCAATCTGCTCGCCACTTAGCGCAGATCTGATTTTGGCTTATTGGTGTTTATGCCAAGAATTCAGGGAGCTGAATAGTTGACACGTAGCACCATATTGGCAGCTTTAAAGTTGATACACAGCTTTGTGTCTGACATTAGCTGTCCCAGTGGGGCAGTCCCCAACACACTCCCCAGCCATGCATCTGTAAGTCACTTTCCAAAAATAGGGTGAAAAAGCACCACGACTGCCTGGCGGCACAGGCACACTAAGTATACGTCTAGTCACCCCACTGCCAACAGATCCAGAGAGAAGCCCAAATAGAGCAGCGTTGCTTACTCCTGATAGTAATATACTTAATCACAATATGGTGCCCATTAAAGTTTGAGAAGTGTCTTCCATAAATAACCCAGATATTTTACTCTCCTCTAATCCTTTCAAACTGGGACAATATTTGAATCTGTGAGCCACTCGGAGTACAGACAGATGAGAACCATCACTGACAACCAAGGTCACAGCAGGACAAAGATGTAGGCAGCTTGTCTCCTATCTCAGAAGGAAAAGCAAGTCTGAGTTCCTCATCCTTGTTGGGTCCTTTATTCTCATGTGAAAACCTCCTGTCTCTAGTCAAACAACTTCTTCAACCTTTCTTTCAATGTGTTCAACCTACCTTTTTAAGTTAAAAGACACAGAGTCAGCAATGGGAAGGAAATAGATTTGGATCTGTCTTCACTGCCTATCTGTGTGCTTGTTGACTTTCTTTCAAGACAAATATGATCTGATTTTAGAAAGTGAGAATCGTAAGAGTGAAGCCACATGCCAGGGTCCTTATAAACATCCAGCGATTGGCTGTGTGGCAGAGAAGAAAAATCTCTAGAGATGAGGTCGAGTTCCAAGTTCATCCTGCCACTCACCAACTACTGAAGTTAACATCTCCAAGGTTCTGTTCAGTCATCAGCAAGATGAAAATAATATGACTTCATAATAGTAGTTTGAGAATCGAATAACAGCATCTATGTCTGTGGAACACTGACAGCTCAAATATAAGTCTGTGTGTGTGTGTCTGTGCGTGTCTGTGTGTGTGTGTGAGAGAGAGATAAGTTGTTTTAATTTTACACCAGGCTGAAAAGCAACAGGGTGGTAATACTTCTCTCAAAGGAGGAGACAAACTTCCACAAGACAGGCTGTATAAATTCTAATTGCTAAGAGACTGAGTGTTCACTGGGTGTGAGACACTGTACTCTGCTGAGAGAAGTATAATAATGAAAACAACTTGACAATTCCTGACCTTGGTGAGTTAGGAGAAAGAGAGAGATACAGAATAACTAATATTTTGCCTAATGTGACAAGTGGTGATGGTTCTTGGTCACTAAGCAGTGGCTTAGCGGATGCTGCTTTTCTTCTCTTCCCATCAACCCCAGAGGGCCTGAGTCTCCTCGGAGCCCCATGCATCCCTCCTCCATATAGTGAGGAGCAGATGCCAACCCAGGATCCTGCAGGGCATGAAGACGCAAAGGCATGAAGGACAGAAACTGTTCCACTCATCAGCAAAAGCAAATGGTTAGTGGGAAATCTTCTCCACAAATTTTAAATAAACTAGTTGCAAACCTCTTCATTTCAAAATCCATTAGGGGAAAAAAAAAATTCAATGATTGATGCTAAATTGGAGTGCCCATGGGCAGGGCTAGCTTCTGCCAGGCTCCCCAGGAGCCCAGCAATGTCACAGCTGCTCCTTCCTTGACCCCCTCCCCGCTCATCAGAAGAGTGACAGAAGTAGCGTGAGAAGTTAGGGGGTGTCTCCCAGCAGGTAGAGCTTTAGAAATAGATCCACCTACCTCCAAAGCGATCTGCAATCATTGTTCAACTACTGAGAAACTGGGAAGGAAAAGAAATAAACTCATGGAAGAAAAGTCTGCTGCAAAGCCAACAACTTGAAAATCTGACATAGAAACCTCACAGAGAGAAGAAATTTTCCCCCCTTAAAGATATTTTGCTGCCTGAGCTTTCTGTTTCTGGCAAGGAAAAGACAGAAGCTTTGGGAGCATCCTGGAACCAAGTCCCACCTCTGTCATTTGCTAGGGCTGTGACTTTGGGCATGCTGTAATTTGAGGCTCAGTCTCTCCACATGAAAAAACTGGGATAACAACTTCCTTGTTTGGATTGGAAGCAATCTGTGTGAAATGGTTTGCACAGAGCTTAGCACTTAATAATTCTTCAATGCAAGGAAGTGTATGTTGTTATTCATTGAATCAATCCACAATCATCACAAATTAGATACACACTGTATATTACACTTTCATAAAGGGAAGGGGCTCCCTGTCCTTGTGAAATAGATCAAATGGTTGGGGGAGGCATACCCAGTCCTCAAGACTCAGAGATCCAACAAGAGAATTTATTTTTGACTTATCATGTAGGTTCTACCAAATTACTCTGTTTCCTGGTTGCAAATTAAACTCCCACAACATCAGCATTTTCTTTTACAAGTCACTCATTTTCTTGCTAAAATCCACGTTGTATTTCTCCATGGCTATTTACTATGTTATCATATAAGGTATTACAATAGTCCAGAGAGTCTCAGCCTCATCATTATTGACAAGTTGGGCCAAATAAGTTTTTGTTGTCCTTTGCTCTGTAGGATACACCCCTACCCCTTTAGGATGTAGCAAAACCCCTAGTCTCTAGCCACTGGATCTCAGTGGCATAGGGCTGTCAGATACAGCAAATAAAAATACATAATAACCAGTTAAATTTCAGACAGAGTAAATAATTTCCCATGCAATATCTGGGATTCAGTTATACTAAAAATTACTCATTTTTGTTAAAATTCAAAATCAACTAGTCATCCTTTATTTTACCTGCCAAGCTGACAGTAGAACCTTTCCCCCTGTGACAACCAAAAATATCTCTAGACGTGACCAATGTGCCCTGGAGGGCACAAAATTGCTTCCTGGTTATGAAGCATTGCATAAATGGATTCATCCGCATGATAAAATAGAAACACAGAGGGACTCTCCAAGTTGGCAGGCCCGTGTGCACACAATCAGAGATGGAGTTGTTCTCTAAGAACACAGGAATTGGGGTGGAGCCATGCATTCTCCTCCATACACTGGCAGCAGAGAGGGCACAACTAACACCCAGGAAATAACACAGTTTGGGATAGATGGCTGTCCTCACCCCTAAATGGCCTCTGGCATTAAATAATCCTCAGCCTCCAATGAATTGCCACTGTGTGGAAACATTGTTGCCCAAAGACCATAGGAGCTCACTTGGGTTTAAATCCTAAACCACCATTTATTCTTCTCTATGGATCACATATTGAAGAACACAAAGCTGAAAATGTTTGGAAAACTCATCCTCAAAAATATTCTCATCCTCTACCTACTTGTATGTGTGCTCAGGAAGGGAGCTGAAAGCAAACTGAGATCCTTGAAGGGAAAAAGCCCAGAGGATACATCCTCCCTTCCTTCTCCAGTTCACCTGCAGGACCCTGACAGAATCTTGACAGCTCAGATGAAAGCCTTGCTGAAATGCTCTTACCAAATGGGGCAGTTTTCATACATTCTAAAAGCACTGGGGACGGCCATGCAACATACAGCATAGATTTCAGGGAGGAAAAGGGCAGCATTTGTAAGAGAAAATGCTTCCGTGGTGGGAATCTGATTTGCAACCAGGAAACAATAATTTGGCAGAACCTAAATAATAAATCAAAAATCACTTCTCTTGTCAGATCCCTGAATCTTAGAACAACGTGCCAACGCCCTGGCGTATGGGTGAGTGGCTGCAAAGTGACTAATCTCAGGGAAGATGCACAGCACATTTCTAGAATTTGAGAGCCAGAAAAGACTCTGGAAATCCCCTTTCCCAACGTCCACTTTTAACATATGAAAAGCCGTCTCCTCCAGATGCCCTAATTAGCTAAAAATATTTTAAAAACCCAAAGGAATGGAACAAGTTGGTGACAGACCTAGGAGAGGGGCCTCCAAAGTCCCCTTAGTCCATAGATATGGATATTGATATAGATTTCCATACCTAACAATGCCGGGAGGTACAGTACAAACTGAACTCCACACAATGCCGGGGAGAGTGTCCCATATAAACTCCAACTGGAGGGGCCCTCCTTGGGGTGTATGCACTGTGGTGAGCCACATACACACATAAATGCCCCCTGAAGAATACCAACCAGGGTTGCCAAAGGTGGGCTCTGGGTGAAGGACCAAGATCAGTGTTGGGGAGTAAATGAAGGCATTCACTTTTTACTTTTTAAACATAGATACTGGTTAATTTTCACAAACACACACTACTTTTATATGTAAAGCAAAATAGAAATAGTTCTTTTAGACTGAACCTGCTAAGATCTTGTCTACTGCTATAGGATGTTCAAGACAGGTGGGTATGCAATGGCCTCCAAGAATGAGTGAGGCCAGAACATAATTGTTCTGCCTTCCCTGCACTGGGAAGATCTTAAAGCAACTTCTGCCCCTTGGCGTTCCCACTACTGGTGATGGTTGTGTCCACACACATAGTAAGGTTTTCCAGAAGGAGACTCCAGCAGCTTTGACATATGTTAAAACTGAAATGCACCCTTGTTGTGCACAGAAAAGTCTGGGTAATGTGATCAGCTGGAAGCCCTCTGTGGTCTCCAGGAATTCCCCAGATGTTCCTGCATCCCTTCCCATAATATTCATTCATCCCCCGTCCTGTTATTCATGATTTCATTTGCAGGTGCACAATGTCAAGTCTTAACCTAGAAGGGAGGCTGCTGGTGGACAGGGTCATGTCTATAGCAAAACACTAATCATCGCTTAGGATACTAAGCAGAGAGCAAAGAACATTATCAATAGTTCTTGTGGTGTAAGAATCTTCCTTTCACATGTCTACTTCAATTGAACAGGCTATTAAAAAATATGGGCTCAGGCTTTCTAGGTGGAGCAGTGGTTAAGAATCCACCTGCCAATGCAGGGGACACAGCTTTGATCCCTGCTCCAGGAAGATCCCATGTGCCGCAGAGCAACTAAGCCCGTGCGCCATAACTATTGAGCCTGCGCTTTAGAGCCCGTGAGCCACAACTATTGAGCCCATGTGCTGCAACTACTGAAGCCCGCGTGCCTAGAGCCTGTGCTCCACAACAAGAGAAGATACCGCAATGAGGAGCCCGTACACCACAACGAAGAGTGGCCCCTGCTCGCCGCAACTAGAGAAAGCTCGTGTGCAGCAACGAAGATCCAATACAGCCAATAAATAATAAATAAATTTATAAAAAAAAAATATGGGCTAGACAGCTTCAGTGGAATTTGACATAATTTGCTACTAATGGAATAGAACAGTCTACCTCTGACCCTAGTTACTCTTCACCTTCTGTTTCATTCTGTTCCAGGGGTTAAACTAGACTTTTTAATTAGCTACAGGGATGGCATCAAAAACCAGAGCCACTGACAAAATGGTATATGTGAAAGGTACTAGGCTGGAGAGTTAGTTTCAGTGGGGATAGTGCACTTACAGGGAAAGGGAGCTTTTGCTGTGTGGTACCCTGCCATGTGGTATGTGATATACCTTGTGCAACGTGCACAAGCTATGTGTGCATTTTTGATGTACTAGAAATTGTGCATGAGACACAAAACTGGGCACTGAGGATTTAATTCCCAACAATTTCCTTCCATAATTTTTAAAACCAAGAGTTGCGTGTGCTGCTAAGTACCACTCGGCTGCCTTTCCCTCTGTCTGCCTAAACCATCTCAACCAAAATCTCCCAACACATATTTCCAGAAATAATGTATACACTTGGGGGTTTGCAAAATCAGGGCTCTTCAAGCTAATTAGCTTGGTTAATTAATATATCACTCCATTTCTTTCACAACTCATTATGCTCACAAAAGGCCTGTTGGACCAACAGAAGAGGAATGAAAATAAATGACTAGGGAAACACTGCTCAAGAAAAAACATCATTTACTGACAGAAAAACTAATATGAGGATTACCAAAATCCCCTAATGACTTTCCATCACAGGGTCTAAATTTAACATCATTTTTGAGGGCAAAAATGAAAGCTATGTCTCTGCTAAGATCTTAGAACTAGAACTGAATACAGGTCTTCTGAATATGGGAAACACCCTAGAAACTGTCACAGCTGTTCAATAATCTGTCATCTGGGACGTAGCTTAAAACAGTTATTGTCGGCAGACTTAGGTTTGTATGCCGTTCTGCCATCTGGGAAATGGTGTCTGTTTCCTCATCTGTGAAATGGGAAAATGGCACTATTAATGTTAGTTAATACTGAGTTCTGGCCATATGCCAGGCACTGGAAACAACCTCAAGATTTGTGGTGAGGATTAAAGAAAACAAAATATATACATGTAGGCTAGCTATAACATATATAGCTAGCCTATATATATATATAGGGATATATATCTATATGTGTATACACATACACATATACACACATGTGTGTACAGAAATGGATATGTGTATATACATATATATACATACACATCTACATCTATACATCATGCTTAGTGTGATCCCTGACACACAGTGTACACCAAATAAATGTTCTTTTCTATTAATAAAATGACTTGTATAGCAGTAATAATACGTGAATAATATTTCCTTTTAAGAGAGGAAAACCAATGGACAACTACTTAAAGCACCAAAAAACAATAATGAAATATAAAAAAATCATCAAAAAAGAGGGGATATATGTATACACATGGCTGATTCACTTTGCAGTACAGCAGAAACTAATATAACATTGCAAAGCAACTATAGCACAATGTAAAGAAAAATAAATAAATATAAAAAATCTTATGGATGACTAGAATCACTTGAAGAAAACAACATTAACTTGTTTGGTGAGTAGTCAAGTTAGACTTAGGTTTCTAAGTTCAAGGAATTTACAGGCCAGGAAAATACTGCTAGTACTACTACTAATAAGGCATTATGTAGAATCACTTCATCCTCTGGTTATTTTTAAGCCATGTGACTATTTTCCTGGGATGGAGGCTTTTTCGGAAGCTGAGAATGAACTAGAAAACAGAATACCCACTCAAGCGCACTCTTCTTTATCCTCTACATTTGCTTTTTCAGGAAAATTTAAGGCACGGTTCTGAATCATTTATATTTAATTTTCCTTTGTTCTACACACTATCATCCTAGAAGACATCTGAGCTTCTGCCAAAATCCTCTGGTTCTCAAGAACTCCAAGCTTCAGTTGTGTTTAATCATTATGTTGAAAGCTGATCCACAAACATTATTTGGAAAACCCATTAATTATATGAGTTCTTCCTGTCACTGTCAACACTGGTAGATGCCTCTCTTTTCACTACTATCGTTTGTATATATCATAAGGAAAGTGGATTTTTTCCCTTGGAAAATGCAAAAAGTCTCCGTCGAATATGAAGGCAGTAAAGTAATTCTGAAGTCAGAGTAGATGATCTGAATATATACTTTCAGTTTTGTTTTACAATTGCCTTGCATTTTGCTAATTTTCCAAATGAAATTCAGTGAGTCAATTTCTGAATCAGCATGCCAAAAGTAGGCATGAAAGAGACCTGGTAACTCTACCTAGTGATTCCTGAACACTCTACACCCCCACCCCACCCCCACAGCCCTCACTCCTTACTGTCCTCAGTGACCTTAACAAGAGCTTTTGTGGCCTTCATTTACATTACAGATTTTTGAAGTTTTTAACTACCCTTGGGAGAACCTGTAGACTCTTCAAAGAATGGTCTCCACAGAAATACAGCAACTCATTAGACCATGTCATTCACACTTGACATCCACTCACCAGTGAACATGCTTTCAGATATTATTATAAACTTAAATTATGGCTGCAATAAAGAAAAAATAATTTACGCACAGAGCTTCAACAAAGATATGCCAGAATTCTGACCTCACTTCCAAAATGAAGTTCAGGGTCAACTGTAGCTCCTTAGTGCAGCACAGAGACATCTGATGATGGTGGGGCTCATGTGGCATCACTCAACACCAGTCCAGGAAGCCATGTGTTCCCCTGTCTGCCCAGTGCTGGGGGGAACACGTGTTTAAAACAAGTATCCTGTGCAGTTTCTAGTCACACGTACGTTTAACTAAGAAGACAAATAGGAAATAAGTAGAATAATAATAACATTTGTGAATGTTATTATTAAAAATAATAATGTAGGGCTTCCCTGATGGCACAGTGGTTAAGAATCAGCTTGCCCATGCAGGGGACATGGGTTCAGTCCCTGGCCCAGGAAGATCCCACATGCTGCAGAGCAACTAAGCCCACACGCCACAACTACTAAGCTCACGTGCCACAAGTACTGAAGCCCGAGTGTCTAGAGCCCGTGCTCCACAACAAGAGAAGCCACTGCAATGAGAAGCCCGCGCACCATGACAAAGAGTAGCCCCAGCTTGCCACAATTAGAGACAGCCCACAGGCAGCAACAAAGACCCAATGCAGCCAAAAATAAAATAAATTTATAAAAAAAAAATATATATAAACAAATTTGTAAGTAAGAAAAGAAGTGATTAGGGGTTGGGGAATTATAATTGATCAGAAAAGTAATTACTGTAGGAAGTGCTATGTGACAGACAGATAGGATGTGCCACGTGACCGACAGACAGGATGTGCCTAGATACACATGGAAGGATGCACTGGCACCATTCCAGGCTGAAGAAAACCAAGAGAAAAATTCACTAGGAGGAAAAATTCTGTGGTAAATGGAGAGAACCCTGGAGACTGGCTGGATGATGATGGAGTGAGATTAAAGAAGACTGGGTGATGAAGTTTGAAATTTGAATTCCAATATGAATTCCAGGTTGAAGAGATAAGCATGAAAAATTACAACAACCATATGTAATACAAAGAAACTGGGAAAACAAATGAAGACGATTCTAGGGGGAAAAACTTTTTTTGAATGTAGTTACACTTTCTAAGTATAAGATTAGTGAAAGAAATCATAAAAAATCAGATTTTTGCCTCATAAAAACATAAAACAACAGGATATAAAAATGGCACAAACAAAAATAAAAGGCTAGCCAGAAATAGGAAAGATCTATTTGACATCAATGTGGCAAAAATAATACCTTTAATATATAAAAATAAGTGCTCTCTAATAAACATATATAAAATTGAATGAGATAAGATACAAATAGAAAAGACAGGCAAAGTACATAACAGATAATTCACGGAAGTATAGCTGTCTAACAAATATATAAAAAACATAATGATTATAAAAGCATTATCCCTATAGTAAATAAAGACATGCAACTTAAAACATGAGAGCATTTCTGACCAGACTTTTTCAGGTAATATCCACTACTGCATGTGATATGGTGAAATGGGCACTCCTATAAACTTAGAATAAAAGGTGAATTGTCGCTACACTTCTAGAGAACCATTCACAGGCATCTATCATGAGCTTTTAATATGTTCATTTTTTTAACTCACAAATTTTTTTTCTATCATGTTTAATAACGAAGAACTGGGAATATACCACCCCAAACTAGGGATGATTAAATAAATTATGATATTCCTTTACAATGATAGTATATTCTAGGAGAATTTAAATTCCATTTGGGGAGAATTTTTTTAAAGATGAGAATATTTTGATATAGTTATGAGTGACAAATATTTGAAGAATGAAGAATAATGACTTAGAAGTCAAAGTACCTGATTTTCAACTCTGGATTTTCCTCCTACACAGACACCTAAATACCATGTTATATAAAAACAGAATCTAGTATCTGCTTCCTATTCAGTTTGCTCTGTCTCTTGTGTTCCCCATCTCCATTAAGTCACCATCAATCTATCCACAGACCCAAGACAGAACCCTAGATGTCATCCTCAATTTCTTAATTTCTGTCATCTCCCAGGTCAAATTGGTCATTGTTGGCTATCTCCAAAACAGCACTCTAATTTGTCTCTGTTACCATTCCAACACCAGAATATTGGTTTACATCCAAAAATTTTCTAACCTAAATACTTGAAATAGTCCTCAAACTGTCTCTCTGACTCCAGTTTTATCTCAGTAAAATCTGTTCTATAAATTTTACCAGAATGTTCTTTCTAAAATGGAAATCTGATTATGGCACTTTACTGCTTAAGGCTTTTTAAAAGTTCTCTGTCACTTATAAGATTAAGGTCAAAATGTGTAGCTTGGTAATCAACGCTTTTGATATTCTGGCCCATATCCACCACTTCAGCCTCATCCCCTCAAAGCCAATGGTTTTTCTCTATTTTCTAAAATGCATATGAATCATTTATATTATTAGATCTATTACTTTAAGAGGAAAGAAGAAATTTACATCCTTACTAAATCCGCCATGCCCTCTTCCCAAGAAGGGTTCCAAAATCCAGCATCTTCTCCTTCCAGGTCTTTCAAACTAGATTGTGATCCTTTAGAGGGTCATTCAATCAATTAATTGCTTCATAGCATGCATTTTTAGTATAAAAACAATAGAAACAGAACAGAAAATATTAGTCATTGCATGTAGCTAGTCATTGCATGTAGTTTTTTTAACTTTCACTTCGATCATATATGGGTCACAGTCAAAACAAGTCTGAAAGTCACTGCACTATTCTTAGTTCCTCAGTATTTTGTAAACAATTTTACTATAGCACATAAATCATTACATCTGTTATTCATCTCTTTCACCTACTACGTAGCCTAAAAAGCAGAAAATATCTCCTACTCATTATTGTATCTTTGAATATGAATATATCTGAAAATATACCTAGCATACAATACCACTCAATGCGTGTTAGATGAAAGTGTGTGTTCATGCAGCATGGGGTTTTGCTGGTTTGGCTATATGTAAGTCAATCTCAGATCCTCACCCAAAGTCCTGTGGTTTCAGAAGGGCCTAAAAGACAGCATTATTTGTCTCTCCTAAAAGCTGGTCCCAAAGCATGGACTGGAGAGACAGCTTTATTATTCCAAGACTTTAGAATAGCTTCTCATTTTGTTTCTCAACTCTACCCCCAGATTCTTCCTGTAAAGTTTTAAGGTATAATTCTGGCAATTTTTAACATTTTGTTTGGAAATGTCCCATGACCGGAAAATAAGATTAATAATAAGCAGTAGGTCCAGAGAATGAGCTGGCTAGGGCAGAAAAGAGAACAGAGACAAGAAACAGCAGCCCAGGGAAGGCAGACCTCAAAGCCAGAGCAAAGAGAACTGAGTATCTTCCAGTACTGACCCATCTTCTGTTGGGACATTGGCACCTCAATCCAGGTCTGAAGCCCCCTTCGGAGGTGGGACAGTCCTGCATCAAGGGCAGGACTGGAGTGTGAATATACGGAGTACATAAAGTAGGCAGAGGAGGCCCAGCTCACTGGTCAGGCTCTTCAATGCTGTGTATGCTCCTGCTCTGCAATTTGAACCACTTTGATGTTGAATTTATACCCTGTGTCCAGTGAAATAGACATAGCTTGGCTGCCCAAAGACTTCATCCTTAGACACAGGGCATTACTTGATAAGGTTTCATTTCAGCATAACAAGATTCTACCCTTAGATCCTGAAAAATCACCCTTTCTACAACACTATACCAACTTCGCCTATTACTTACCCCTTAAGTAAATCCAAACTGTCTAAAACAGAACTTTCTCATTTACTGTAGGATCAAAGTACGGTCTTCAAGAAGCAATTTATAATTTCACAGTGATACCACTGCAGTTCAAACGTGATTTGATTTTTTTCTTAATGAAGCCCTTTAACTTATGAATTCAGCAACATTAATTATTCCACTTAAAAATAATTAGTGCCCCCCCTTCCTCCTTGTCTAATTAATACCTTGTATTCAAGCTGCTAGCAAAGGTTACAATGCTAAGTTGTTCTTCGTGATTTTTTTTTTAAATTGATCTAAATATGTTCTATGTTCCATAATGGCAGGTATATAGCTTTAGAACAGCCCCCGTACGTCTGGCAAGCACTTGATATTATTTTATCCAAGCTGAAAGAGACTCAAGGAAAATCTTCCATTTTTCCTCTGCAGCAGATTCCCTATGATACAACAGCCAGGCAAGAAAGAACAGGTAGAAACATTTCACACACTGGATGTGAGAAGCTATGTACATCACAGACTCACAACTCCTAGATCTGGAATGGATCTGGTAAGTTGCTTCTGTTTTACTATTTCAACATCCTCATTTTACAGAGAAGGAAACTGAGGCCCAAGGACAGTCTACAGAATTTGTAAATTTGTTTAAGATACTCAAAGAGACAGATGTAAAACCTATGGTTATAAGCCAGTTTTCTTCCACTGACTCCAAGTGTCCATCTAGAATGACCATTGATGGCTAGAAACTGTAAAATATGAAATAAAGGGAATTGTGTTTTTAGTGGGTTCCTACAATCAAGCAGTTTTTTCTTTGCTAATTGCTTATGTGCTTGGTTACCATAAAATACAATTTAAAGAGGCCACTTGGTTCAATTGGCAAGATGATATAATAGGAATCATCAAACTTGAAACGTTATTATATATTCTCCTATGAATTTGCTAGATGGTTCTGAACAACACCTTAATTATCTCAAAGAATAGAAACTTTATTTATAGAGGACCTTATATAATCACAAAATTCAAAGACCTCAAGAAGGTCGCAAGCCCAGGGTTACCAGATAAAGAGTCAGTTCCTCTGGGTGAACTCCAAGACAACAGACCAGATTTCTAAGCTGTTTCAGACTTCTATACCCATTTCCATTCCCCTTCTTCAAGGTTAGTCAGGAAGTCTAAAAGGACACTAGAGCTCCCAGGGAGACTCATTTTGCTGTGCTCTTCAAAATGTTGGTATTGGCACCCCTCCCCATTCTATACCCAGTTTCCTTTTCCTTAGAACAGAAGCAATAATGTCTGAGTGTGTGCTACTTGCCAAACACAGTACCAAATCCCTTGCGTGCATTTTATAGACAAGCGCAGTCCCCAGATCTAGGATGGAGATGCTGTTATTATTCACATTTCATGGAAAGGATAACTACAGCTCAGAGGGTTAAGTCCTCTGTCCCAGGTGGTGGCTGAGAACCACATCTGACTTGTTTCCCAAAACCTTGCTCCTCACTATACCATGTTTCCTCCCAAGATTCTCAGCAGCACCCAAGCCTACACCACCCCAACTCCTACCCACATCCAAGCACACATACACACACACACAAACAAACACACACACACATACACACACACACAGAGCTTCTAGCCATGGAAGATCTCAAAGCTAAAGAGTATCTCGAGTATCTGTGCCTCACAAATCTAACACTCTCATTTTATATTTAAAGAAACTGGCCCCAAGGGATAAGAGTATCTGTCCCAAGATTATCCATGGATTGAGTAACAGAGCCAGAGCTAGAAATTAACTCTTTTAACTGCCACCTCAGGGCTCATTCCCTGAGTGGTGGAAGAAAGGTAAAAAGATTCCTAGAAAGACCTTTGCCACTAAGTGATGCACAAATACCAAGTGAACTCTGCAGCTGGGAAAGTGAATTAAATGGCCATTACTGCTAATAATAATTATAGCTGAAAACAGTCATAACATGCATGGGAGTAGAGATGAGAGTGCTGAAGAGCAGAACATTAAATACTTTGTCCTAAGTGTTCTCTACTAGTGAACTATTTCAATGGGCAAAAGCCACCAGATTAAATAACTATTACTAAGACCACAGAGATAATAAGTTCTAGAGCTAGGATTTAAACCTGGATCTTGTGGATACCCAAGCTTCAACTCTGTCAGCTACACTTCAGTTTCTAAGAAATGGGCATTTATTCAAAACACTATTGAAAAAAATATATGAATAAGAAACATTTAAAAGAAACATCACATTCCCCTTGGCACATAAGAGAGGTTTGCTATACAATACCTGATGACAATACTAAGACCACAAAATGCTTTCAGCCATGTTACTCACTTTTATGACTCCAAATAAATGCTTTGTATATATATATTTTAGCTTTGCTGCAAGAGGAAGTACACAAAATACAGCAATAGGAAGCAGAGTTCAATATTCTCCTTGCAGAGGGAAAGATTATAATTTAAAGAAAGACCATCCAATAGCATTATTAAAATTGTACGTATTTTACAAACCATCCTCTACCTGTTTCATGGTTATATATCTTGCCTCACAAACAAGATTATGTCCTTAAGTGTATGGTTTATTTTATATATTTGTCTTATGTCATAGAGCTGAGGTATATAATAGGTGCTCAATAAAGGCTTTACTGAATTAAAATTGAAAGCTGCTTAAGCCATGACATTAAGTCACATTCCTGAATGTTCTCAATGTGAAATTCTGGATTTTTTTTTTCTTTTCATATGGTCTTCTCTGAATTAGATTTCTGTGTTTTGTGGTGTTCTCAATTTCTAACCAAATTTAGTTAACTACTTTCATTGAGACAATCATGAAAATAAAGAATTTACCTTCCTCGATGAGCATGTCTACCCTTCTAAATTCATCTAGAGTCCCTAGTTAATCTATTTCTTCTTTGACATTTCTTATGGTATTTTGGGAAACTTGTTTCACAAAGAGTCTATATGAAAGTCTATAGACTATGAAAATCTATACGTGCCCAAATTCTCGGAATCAAGTCCTGTGGAATTCCAGATAACTAGGAAAAGGAAAGGAAATGGCCATATTATTTGTAAGTGTTCTGTTCTGTTTTGCAGTATTTGCTGTCTGCAGTTTCTATAAGAAAAAGCATAAATGAATGGTTGGCAAAGAATCCATTTTTACTATTATTTAAAGGAAGGTAGATGCTTGAGTCAGGTCTCAATGGCTCAAGATAAAGGGTAACAATATCTAAATGGGTGCTGTTAAATCACCATCACTGCTGTGGCTATTTTAAGAGCTTAACCAATAATGAACAAACTAGCAATGTGGCAGCTGATGGTTATTCCTGGAGATTCACAAGAAAAACTCCATGTTAACCTGTAGAAGCTTCATAAATAAACATCTCTTATCACAAGCTGATGTGGATTTTACTTGTCACTAAGAAAACACACACTGGGCATTTCTCTATGTGATCCATTCAAGTTGTGAGCAGAAAATGCTCAGGATAGTAATATATGCTGGTTCCTCTCTTCTGGAAAAAAAATCATAATTTTAACAGCACAGGAACTATTCATCAGAAGCTAATTTAATTTCACATTTAGACCAATTAGAGAGGGAAAAATAGCTGAAGTTAAGCACTTGTTTATAAAATGTCTTTAAGTAAAATTGCTCACTCAAAGAGCACTGCAATAACAGTCAGCTTTTTTCTCAAAAGGACTTTATGCCTAAAGACAGAGATTACCTTCTGCTAATGACACCTGCAAAGGGGGACAGGAGGTAGGCTAGCCATGGCCAGGCATGGTTGCTGCCCACAGGTCTCTTTTAACCACCTGAATACTCCAGGCACTGTTTTGACGGCTTTCGATGGACTTCATGTTCACCATACTATTCTTTCTCTCTTCCTGTCCTCAACTTTTACACATTTGCACCTTTGTATGTAGCTTTGCTTTCTCCTTCATTTACTCTAATAAATATTAACTAAGTGTATATCTGTCTGAGATATGTGCTAACTACTGAAGGGGACAGCAAGATATGTAATTAATTGAGGTGGCATATGTACAGTACCTAGATTGGTAACCACAGTAGATAAACACTAAATGTCTGCTGAAAAAGTCAGTGAGTGAATAAATGAATGGAGTAGTAGATGAGAAAGGGAACTCTCCTTTGGGGAAAGATCACATAGACAAAAGCACAGAGGTCATCAACAACTGTCGGGAATGTCAGGGGAATGAAAGCATTTTAGTTTGTTTTGAGCACAGAGTTTCCT
This sequence comes from Hippopotamus amphibius kiboko, assembly GCF_030028045.1. NCBI lineage: Eukaryota > Metazoa > Chordata > Mammalia > Artiodactyla > Hippopotamidae > Hippopotamus > Hippopotamus amphibius. The sequence continues at coordinate 93,187,092 of NC_080196.1, read as the reverse complement.
CTAGGGTAAAAGGGTTGACAGCATACACACACGCGCACGTGTGCGCACACACACAGAAATTCAAGCCCATCTTACCTACTCTTGACTGTACAATGGAAATCCTAGGAGACAGAGGAATCAAGCCCTCCTTCCTTCTCCATTGGAATTTTAGAGCATTTGCCTACTTATTGGGCAGCTACCATTCTGGATGAGTTAGGATGGTTTCAATAATTCATTTTTAACACCAGAATGTGACTTTCTGCATTTTTAAATTGGCGTTTGTATGACATACCATTGCACAGAATGCTCTTCCAATTGAGAACCAGAATGTTCCTTCTGCATAAAAGATAAATCTGGGATAAGGCATTAGACTATGACTTACAATCCAGATTTATTTTATATATAGCACCTCATGGCAATTTACAAATTTCATCCAAGCCATCATCTTACAGATGAAGAAAAGGAAATTAAGAGGGAGAATGACTTGCCCAAAGTCATAGGTAAAATCCTAATGGGCTCCAGGACCTATATCTTCTGGATTAAAATACAGTGCTGTTTCCATACAAATAGCCTCTAAAGGACTAAGACACCTAAACTTTTCTCAAAAAATCTGTAAGGAAAGACAGAGTTGGTGGAATTAGGCTTCCTGACTTCAAACTATACTACAAGGCAACAGTGATCAAGACAGTATGGTACTGGCACAAAAACAGAAAGGAAGATCAAAGGAACAGAATAGAGAAGCCAGAGGTAAACCCATACACATATGGGCACCTTATCTTTGACAAAGGAGGCACGAATATACAATGGAAGAAAGACAGCCACTTCAATAAATGGTGCTGGGAAAAATGGACAGCTACATGTAAAAGAATGAAATTAGAACACTTCCTAACACTATACACAAAAATAAACTCAAAATGGATTAAAGACCTACATGTAAGGCCAGACACTATAAAACTCCTAGAGGAAAACATAGGCAGAACACTCTATGACATACATCAAAGCAACATCCTTTTGACCCACCTTCTAGAATAAGAGAAATAAAATCAAGAATAAAAAAATGGGACCTAATGAAACTGAAAAGCTTTTGTACAGCGAAAGAAAACAAAAACAAGACAAGAAGACAGCCCTCAGAATGAGAGAAAATACTTGCCAACGAAGCAATGAACAAAGGATTAACCTCCAAAATACACAAGCAGCTCATGAAGCTTCATACCAAAAAAGCAAATAACCCAATCCACAAATGGGCGGAAGACCTAAATAGACATTTCTCCAAAGAAGACATACAGATAGCTAACAAACACATGAAAAGATGCTCAACATCACTAACCATTAGAGAGATGCAAGTCAAAGCCACAATAAGGTATCACCTCACTCCGGTCAGAATGGCCATCATCAAAAAATCTAGAAACAACAAATGTTGGAGAAGGTGTGGAGAAAAGGGAACTCTCTTGCACTGTTGGTGGGAATGTAAGTTGGTACAGCCACTATGGAAAACAATTTGGAGGTTCCTTAAAAACCTAAAAATAGAACTACCATATGACCCAGTAATCCCACTACTGGGCATATACCCAGAGAAAACCATAATCCAAAAAGAAACATGTACCATAATGTTAATTGCAGCACTATTTACAATAGGTAGGACATGGAAGCAACCTAAATGCCTATCAACAGATGAATGGGTAAAGAAGATGTGGCACATATATACAATGGAATATTACTCAGCCATAAAAAGGAATGAAATGGGACTATATGTAATGAGTTGGATAGACCTAGAGACTGTCATACAGAGCGAAGTAAGCCAGAAAGAGAAAAACAAATACCCATATGCTAACTCATATATATGGAATCTGAAGAAATGGTACTGATGAACCCAGTGATAGGGCAAGAGTGGAGATGCAGATGTAGAGAATGGACTTGAGGACACGGGGCTGGAGTGGGGGGTGGAGGGCGAAGGGGAAGCTGGGATGAAGTGAGAGAGCGGCATAGACATATATACACTATCAACTGTATAATAGATAGCTAGTGGGAAGTTGCTATATAATAAAGGGAGATCAACTCGATGATGGGTGATGTTTTAGAGGGCCAGGACAGGGAGGGTGGCAGGGAGTTGTGGGAGGGAGGTGATATGGGGATATATGTATAAATACAGGTGATTCACTTTGGTGTACCTCAAAAACTGGTACAAGAGTGTAAAGCAATTATATTCCAATAAAGAGCTTAAAAAAAAATTCTATAGCACTAACAGCCTTTACCATCTCTTTACCCACTAGTCACCCTGACCTTATAAAGTTTTCCCCAAGTTGGGGTTTGGATCTGACCTGGTGTCCCCAGGAATACTTATGATAACTCTCCAGAATGTCTCAATTGCCTGACAAATAAGCCGGCTTTAGCCACTGGATCTTCCTGCACTGCCTTGAATTGTTCAAAAAAGGCTAGGTTAGTAGACTTCTGACCACTATAATTCCTTTTTTTTTTTTTTTTTTTTGGCCACACTGCACAGCTTGCAGGATCTTAGGTCCCCAACCAGGGACTGAACCCATGCCCCCTGCAGTGGAAGCATGGAGTCCTAACCACTGGACCACCAGGGAATTCCCTACAATTTCATTAAAATTGAGAGGCAAGACTTCTATGCACAAACTTCTCAAAGTCACAATCCGAATCAGGAAGAGAATGCCAAATGAAGTTTTGGGTCTTCCAGAGTTGGTCCACTGAGAAATGATACTTTTGTGTCAAACACTTAGCAGCAAGCCAAGATTTGTTCTTACAATCTTGTTCTGAAGAGTTATTTGAAATTTTGTAATGCATGATAAAGATTAATTATATGATATGATTATTAATGTCTCAAAAGAGCTAAACCAGGACTGGCATTTCATTATTTTCCTATATTATTAATAAAAAATTACAGAGCAGATTTGGTTTGCTAATTCCTTTAACCTTGGACAAATCTTTAACATGTGTGCTGTAGTTTCACTTTTCTTAAATTCCAAATCTGCTTGTACTTTAGCCCTCCTCTTGACTGGCTTTGATATCTGGGTTCTTCTCATAGTAGGGAAGATTATTAATCCTTATGCCACCAACATGTAATTCTTAGTCTATGGAGAGGGCTTAGTCTAAGGGCTATAAAGAGCTAAAAATGTGGATTTAATTTTAAACAAGGTTCTAACACATACTTCTGTCCAAAGGCAGCCACAAAGGGGATCAAATAGAGCTAAAAGCCCCAAGATTCCCTTCCAGCAACTTTCAGCCTCGTATCAGATTGTTAACTCCAGAGAGGACCATGTCATTTAGACAATGTCAGTGTCCCAAGAGGCTCATAAATCAATATGGGAAGGAGAAAAACATAAAAGGAGTGATATGCATTTGTTTCTGCCTCTTAAATTTCTTTCTCTCATACAAACCTGCCCACAATCTGTGTGGAATTAGCATTTTAGGTAGCAAGACATTTTCTGCATGAATATATACAGCATTAATATTTATTCAAGTAAACATGCCATGAATGCCCAGTCCATTCTCAATAGTCTTAGACACTAAGGACAGAAAATGAACTGAACATGATCTCTTTCCTTGAGGAGTTCCTGGGGTTTAAAGCAAAGAGTTCAACACTTTTTAGCTTGAAACATGAAAAAGGAAGGTAATCCCAGTAGCACATATCCTCACTAGAAACCAAAAATCCATTTGAACTTGTGCATTCACTCTCCCTAAATTCTATGCACTAAACTCCACCAGTTTCTAAAGGATGATCTAAATTAGGAAATGTGATACAACCAAATGTGCCTCCTTGATCCTAGTTGACTGGCTCCTAATGGCAAAGCCCATCACCTATTTAGGTAGAGAGAGAAGAATGTCTGAGGTAAAGCATGACTAGGGTGTTAGCATTATATAACCTGTGAAAGTTAAGGGTGGAGGAGGAAATTCATTGAGCATTATTCAGAAGCTAAAATCCAGCATGGTGTTCTTCCCTAAAAAGCACAGAATAAAAGAGAGTAATAGAAGTTTTGAGTCATGAAACAAAACTGAATTGCTGATATATATATCATAGAAGAAACTTCCAACTATGAAACTAGAGCTAAAGTACGCCACTAAAGAAGTCCACATGTCATTCTATCTAGTCATCTCTTCATTTCCCAGCCACACTATTGTTGGTAACATGCAGCTGAAAAAAGTTGCTGATTTGTAGGCTCTGTTTATTTGTAAAAAGCCCCCTCAAAACTAGAACAGCACAGACAATAGGGTCCTTGAAGCCCACATCACACATTCTCATATTTATTTTAGATGGTCACAAAATTGTTACTAGCAGCTGACTTTTTGTTAAAGGTTATATTTGGCAGGGGGTGGGCAGTAGGGAAGGGTAACTTGCACAGTTTTGGGGAAAAAAAAATTCTTTGCCTGTAAGCTCAATCCACCTTCAGAGCTGATACTAGGTTCCTACATCTATGAAACTCTTTCTCTGGCTGTTGTTTACATTTTTATAATTGTGCATCTCTTTCTCTCTCTGAAAACTGAACCTCCACTGCTGGAGAGCCAGGTCATTGATTATAAGCCACAGGTGTGTTGTCAACACAATCAAACCCAGTGTGGGAATAAAGGTTTCTACATCCCTAACAAGATAATGGTGTTAAGTACAGGTTTTTAGTAAAATGCACTGCATTTCCCATACAAACAGCAAATTGTTTCCGATGGTTGCTTCTTCTCTTATCATCTCAGCTTTTTGTCATTCCATCCTCTAAGTGATCCCAGAGCTGCCCTGAGCAATGCAAATTAAACTCAGTGCATGTGCGGCAGCCACATTTCTTTTTCGGTTCTGTGCTGTCAAAACACCTTGATATTTAAACCAGTGGATGAAAACTGGGGATGGGAAGGGGGCAGATGAAATAAGCATATTCATATTAATGTGCACACTTATTCACAGCTAAATGAGACAAACATATTCATGTTAATACCAAAAAATTTTGTTGCATGTAAACTATATATAAATGTACATATATATCCACATATATATCTACAAGCATATATTCAGGCTCGTTACCATATAATAAACTATATACAACACCATATAATAAACCACTATAAAACAGCTCTAACCTCTGTGTGTAATGGCTGCTATCAATTCTAAAGGTCAAAAGGACATCCACCCACCCCTCAGTGTATAGGGAAAACCTTGAGGAATGGGCTAGACTATAGCACTGCCCTAGTAACCCACCCAGTGCATGGACTCTCAAATAGCGCACTTGTGTTGCTCAAGGGGCAGTGAACTCCCCAACACTACCCAACTGCACAACCAATATTCAGAGGGTTTCTTTAGCCTTAGAGACAACCAGGGTCTAGTACTATGGAGAGCTTACTTTTATGGGACAGTGAGAAGGCTCAATTAGAAATGTGTCCACTCGTCTGCTAGCCAGGGAGCCCTTTTAGTGGTTGGAGACGTAGTTAGTGAATATAACTAAAGTATTACTCAACCCAGTACTTACTGGCTCAGAGCTTGGGAATTTGTCTGACATATATTGTAAGGTTTCCATCTCTCAGTGCAGAATTTAGTAAAATGGAAAAAAGATTCCCAAATGAGTAAATGATTAGAAGGAGGGCACGACTGGGGAGTAAAATATTCCAACAGGCAACTTCCAGGCAAGTACCCCCTTATTCTGCAGCCTGGTCTACTCTATCATCAAAAGCCTCGCCTGGGTCACACACAAGGCAGGACTAGACTGAGGTGAGCAAGGCAGCCAGGGTGAAATATTTAGGGAGACTCTCATTCCCTGAGTCCTGAAACTCCATCAGGTCTAAAATATAATACTATGAGGAAACTACTACAAAGCAAACAGATTCATTCAAACAGTACTTTTCAAGTCAATCCTACTTTCCCATGATTCCACAATAGTGAACTCCATGCATTTCTGTACACGCCCAGGGAGGCCTGGGACAAGGAAGGGGATCTAGTTTGGAAGCCGGCTTCCCTGGCCTGCTAAACAACGTCAAGAATTTAAGAAAGTGAAACAGCAAACAGAATTGAAATCGTTAGCAACTAAAGAGCACTTTTCTTCCTCAATGCTCTTAGCAACCATTAAGTAACAAACTTATCATTTAAAAAAAAAAAAAAAAAAAAAAACTAGAATATGTTTTAGGAGGTGTCCAGGGCTCTTCCTCACAAACAGACTTCACAAAATATAAATGACTTCTGGAGTGTTTAATAAAAGTCACACAATTTCAGTAGCACTTTGATCTAGAGGCAGAAGCACCATTTTTATGTTGGCATTTAGATTGCTGATTCCATTCATTCATCCATGCACAGAAGTCAATAGGTACAAATTACTTAGCGCCTAGGCCTTGTCCTAATTTGGGGGGACATGAAAATAAACAAGTTAAAGTACCTGTTTCAAGGCATGAGAGTCTAGTAAGATGAAAAATAAGTCATCAAAAATATGGTCCTTTCAACATTGCCAATATCTTCTCCGGGACCCTACGGAGGTGGCATCCAGAGAGAAAGCGGCCAGTCCTCTGAGGAAGAGTTCTCTTTGTAATGGGGTTCACATCTATGTAAAAATGTCCCAATGACTACTGAACCCCTGCTTCCACCAAACTCTGGGATACTTTTTCTACTCCATTATCTCTGTATGATATAGCTGCTTCAAACAACAGTTTGGAAGTAAAAATCTCAAAAGAATACAAGCAGTGATTTCCTTGAGACCCGCTGCCATCTTGTTTATTTCCTCACCCTCAAAAAGTAATTTTTAAAATAGTCAACCGATATCCTTCATTCTTCGGTGATTTTCATTAATTATTACTCCTTCTAGTATTGCTTTTTGAGTCAATTTCTAGTTTGACCCTTACCCATTACACTGAATTTTCATGTTTGGTGGCATTTGCTTTTCAACAATTATCTCTGTGTCTTCGGGTGAAAAGAGGGAATTGAAGTCAGACTCTGTTAGCAGCACAATCCTGTCACCCCATTATTCTGATCATACTCAGACTGTACATTATTTTTATCTTGTACATATATATCACAAAAGCTCTTTATATTTATTCTGGCAATTATATTTGGATTTCACTGAGATATTTAGTCATGAATGATCAATTCTGTACAGCTTCATGCATGAAGATTGACTTTAAAATAGCATCACCATTGGCTTATAAATGACATGCTGATATTTCAATACAAATCTGGTCTTCTTCACATTTTTTCCAGCACTGACAATTAAAGAAAAAATGAATGTAACAAGCTGAGAGAGAAGGATCTCACGCCTACGACCTGGTGATGCCCCCACGTGAAAAGTGTTTTTGGTGTCACTGTTGTAATATCATGGAAAGGACACTGAGGACTGCCTTCTTCGATTACTTACCCACTCTTGTCTGTCTGCTCTTTTACACATACACACTCAACACAGATGCTAATATATACTTCTTTTTGAACTCTATTCAGCTATTTCTGGATTACATAAAGTCAGGTTTCTAAGAGAAAAATCCAACTACAGAACAATTCTTAGGAAAACCTAAGTTGAAGAGTAATAGCCCATTTGCAAAGCAGACAAAACAGAACTAAACAAAGAATGACAGAAGTAGAAATTACACAGAATTAGGAAGCACTTGACATACTTTTTTACGGTGTTGTCATGCTTTTTGGAGAGGAAAACTCCCCATTGGTATCACCAGATTCATCCTAGATGGGACAAAGTATTTCCATCTCAGTTTTCCATGTAAAGAAATTGCATGAACTACCTTTATAACCTTAAGAGAAAGACCTGTCATTCTCATCCTCAATGATAACAGTCCAATAGTTAGAGACACATGCAGAACTGGCTCTTGATGAACTAGATCCTTCCCACCAGGTCAGGTAGCAACAACAACAACAGTTAACTTGTCCCTGCATGATGATTACTTTTCTGGGCACTCTCCGTACCTTATCTTATTTGCCTCTCACGCCCACCTTCCAATGTGGGCAGAACGGACAGTGTTACCTTCTTTTTGTAAGATATAATGTCTGGGCAACACAGTGTGCAAGGCTGGGGAGGCACCTAGATTCTGAACCAAAACTAGAGCTTTTCTCCTACTCTATCTTCCAAAGAGTAAACAGGTGGAAACAGTCAAGAAAGACCCTCCTCACTTTACAAGTGGTCTAATTCTTTTTTTTAGTTTCATTTTTATTTTATATTGGACTATAGTTGATTTACAATGTTGTATTAGTTTCAGGTGTACAGCTACATGATTCAGCTATACACATACCTATATCCATTCTTTTTTCAGATTCTTTTCCCTGATAGGTTATTACAAAATATTGAGTGGGAAACGTGGCAGGGGGAGGGATAAATTAGGAGTCTGGGATTAACTCTTTTTTTTTAAATTGAAGTATAGTTGACTTACAACATCTTATTAGTTTCTGGTGTACAACACAGTGATTGGATATTCTCCAGCAACCCAGTCACCACATCCAAAACAGTGGGAAGAAGTTAGTCATCAACCCTGGCCAGAGGCCACATGTAAGTCTCAGAGACTCTGACTTGATAATATAGCACTTTCTCAGAGCTCACCCTGTGAGGCACTGACATGTCACAGAACCACATTTCCTACAGAACGACACACACAGAACTAAGGATGGACAGACTAGAACCTGTCAACTTTTCTCAGGGTGGAGAGAACAACCATTCAGAGCACAGAAGGGTGTGTTTTGAGATTAAAATCTAATTTGTCTTCCTCCCCCCCATCCATATGTCTCAACGACCTTCAGCCCCTAAAACTATGACTAGCCAATTCTAAAAGAAATGTAATAAAACACGGACCCCACAGTATTAAGGGCATGTCCATGTAGAACAAAACAATAGGGATAAATAATTCAAGACACTCAAAACATAATTTTAGAAATAAAACAGATTGCACCTCATGACTATTCTTTCAAGGTAAAAAAAAAAAAAATATATATATATATATATATATATATATATTTTAATCTAGCCACAGGGTGTACAGCCTCATAAGCTGTCATAAATTCTTTTTCCCTGCATCCAGTCAAGAGTAAATTTAATCCAGTCTCAAACAGCAGGGTCTTTCTGAGTAAAAAGGATCGGGGAACTGCAAAGTTCCCCTAACTACCACAGCCCGTTCACTGATTAGCAAGTTCCCAGATGTCCACCATCTGGACTGTAACAATCTCTCCAAAGAAAAGGGAGGCCGGAACAAAGCCTTTCTGATCAATACCTCTGCGGCTCTGAGCAGTACGGAGGGCCTCCCTCACAGGGCTTATACCTTTAGCTCCCACAGTACCCTGTCACACACAGACTTTTCTGTGTACAGCCAATGCCAATTCTTTCCCTCGGCGCCAACTTCTCACTGGTTTGGATTCAAAGGACCTCTTCAGATTCGCCATACCTGATCAATGTTCATTAGAGATGGCTCGTGTTAGCCGGGAGGAGCAGCCAGACTCAGGCACTGCATTTGCTAAGCCAGCCCAAGACAAGAACCACCACCGTGGGTACTGAGGCAGGGAAAAAAGAAGATTGGCTCTGCTCAGAAGAGACCAGTAAATAACAAGAGCACATGGCGACAGGGATGCAGGATAGGTCTCCAGAAAGGATAAGACAGGAGACATCTCCCACGTACCCTCCAAGGAGGAGAGTGCATTAACTTATAATTAATAGCAATATTTTAAAGAAAAGTTCAGAGGTGGAAAATCACAGGCCAAAGTTTCTCCCTTCTGCCCCACCCAGCCACAAATGATAGATGCTATGAAGAGTGTGATTATGTAGAAAAGTTAAGCCATGCATAGGTTTGTAAGAAGCAAGATTCTGAGCAGAACCATTCAATAAACTGACACCACAAGTTCCATACACTGGTTTCTGATTGAGAGATGAGAGCCTAGGACAGAAGTCAGCAAACTACGGCCAACAGGCTAAGTCTGTTCTAATAAATAATGATTTATTAGAACAAAGCCACACTCGTTCATAGGTTGTTTTTATGCTAATATGCCAGAGTTGAATAGTTACTACAGGGATGGCATGACACTCAAAGCTAAAATATTCACATTCTGGCCCTTTACAGAATGAGCTTGCTGACCCCTCATCTAGAACAGTGCTATATGCATTGAAAAATTAGCACTTTCTCACTGAGTAATAGCTGACTAGAATGGAGAAGGAGGAATTGGTTGCGACCCAATTTAGAATCGCACGGTGCATCACCCCTCCCCACCCACCTTTTCTCACTCACAGTTCCTTCACTGCCATGCCCTCCTCTAATGCCTCAGACCATAAAACCAACCCAGGCAACCAAGCTCCATGGGTTTTCAAGGCTATAACCTCTCTGGTCCTCAGTCCTCCCCAAATCCCCATTTCCAGACGTTTTAAGACACAGAAGACAATCCTTTCCTTTCAAAGGTATTAGCACAATTTTAGTTAAATTTTACTTAATAAATAATCATGTGTTACTTGTTTATCTTTTTCACTGAACAGTCATCAAGGAATCTGCCTATCACCCATGACAACCTCCCTTGCCTCAATACTTGATAAATGAGTGAAGTAGTCAATGGAATACAATAATGTGAACCGCCTTCTGGTCAATCACTCCTTCACAGGATTACGCTCACACTTGACCTTTGCACAGCACTCCTCTTCTAAACATTCATGCACTGGACATCACTACCTTATGAATCTTCTCAAGATCAGAGAGCAACAAAGGTAACAGCAGACAGTTTCAACATATTGTATGATAGTGAATTAGCCTCTTGATATTTTCCAACTCTAGTTATTTTCAAACACATTCTCCTATGATTTTAAATGCACTGTGTCCAGCCAAAAAACCATGGAAGTGGGAAATATGATTTCTTTCTTCTGAACTTTCAACACTTCTAAGGTTTTCCAGTTTGACATCAAAGACACAAGTCCTCCAACGTTAAGTCTCGGTAGAAAAGAGAAAGTGGGAACAACAGGTTAAAAGGATCACCCAAGAGACTCCTGTAGTCTCATGACCAATTACTATTGCTCAGCAGTGCCACTGGCCTCTGCCTCAGCTCAGCCAGCTCCTACCGTCCTGTAAGCCTGCCCTGACTGTGCCACCTCCACCCCCTTGTGTATGCTAAGAAGGTAAAAACCAAGATCCATGGGTTAAAGATAGGAAGGATGAATTTAGATCAAGAGGAAAATAGAACTTTCTGGAATAATTAATGATCTAAAAGTGAAGGGAGAGATCACCATAGACTGTGAGATATCAAGGAGAAAGCTGGAGAATATTTGAGAAGAACATCATGTAAAGGATTTTTTTTCCTTGGCCAGAAGGATAAACTAGTTGACTTTAAAGTTCCCACCCAACTCTTATATATCTTGAAACTTGTTCACAATAGATTGTTAATTTTTTAAAAAGTTATACAAGTATACATGAGATTATTTATTTACTATTTATATATATAAAATATCAAAATGTCAACAGTAATTCTCTTAGTCATGCAATGAGTGATTTATATTTTTTTCCTTTTATCTTTTTTTAAAGTTTTATTCCTTGAACACAATTTCATTGGCAAAAGAGATAAAAATAATGAGTTTAAAAAGTCATTATAGACCTCATAGAACCAACCATTATGTGTTACGTAATTTATTCTATGTGACCCTCAGGTCACAAGGGCAGTTAGCACTGTCTCCACAGAATAAAGGCAAAAATTAACCAAAAATAGAGCCGAGGTGCAGACCACCAACTGACCTCACCTCTCTCAGAGCTGAAGCTCCCACAGACATCCATGCAACAGTGATTCAGGGAATACCAGCCTGCTCAGGTGTCACAATTTCAAGGAGCCCAGGGTTGTTGCAAGGCCAGCATATGGGGGAGCCATGCTGGGCAGTCTAGCTGGCAGGCTGGAGGGTACCCAGGGGGCCCAGGACCTGGTGAAGGTACATCTGGCTTTCCAAAGTCACTGGTGGAAAGCTGATCCTGGTATCTTAGAAGTAAGACTTTCAGAAGCTGATTGGCCAATCACAATGGAGAAGACAGTGCACTTTCGAAGTTCCCGGGCAGCAAATGTTTACAAAGCATTGAAGAAATATTTCAATTTTCAGAAATGTGAACATCCTTACTGGTACCTACTGGCTGAATACCCATAATGGGTTTAAATAATTTGCTTAATCCACCAGTAGAACCTAATTCTGCTGCGTTCACCCCATGCCTTTCTTCAAGGGCTAGCACACTTCCTGCTCTAGAACGTCCTGGTGATACAGTCTTCTGAGTCATAGAAGACTCTGCTTCAAGCAATGGGCAAGGGAGATTTTGTAACCAGAACATAAATGCCAAGAGTCTTTCAAGGAAGGAAAATGTGCTGTGTTCTTTATGGGCTGTGCAATCTAAGAGAAAGGAGAAATGAGGGACTTTGAAGGGTGCCCTTGTGAACCTGATTGCCACTTCTATGTTCTCATTTCAAAATATAGGAGGCCTAGAAATAGAAACAGACCAATCGATTACATAATTCCATTAATTAGTTTAAGCTGAACCTGGTCTGAATGCAGACTTTATGATGAGCTCTGAGTCTCCTATTGGATCATAAACCAGCAAATTAAATCTCTAGAAAAACATCCAAAGAGTAATGTAAGCAAGTAACTGCTCGTTTTTAATGTAGGGGCTAAAAGAACACAGAAAACTTCTGTTTGATTCTGTCTCCACTCCCCAAGCTGGGCATGCTAAAGATCATAGGGAAAGATTCAGTTTTTCTTCCACAGCATTTTGATTAACATTATAAAATTCCATTTTCTTTTTAGGCTCTGATATTCTTAGGTTGAGGAGTCAACAAACACCCAAAGCAGAAACTCAATCATAGATTTTTAGATGCTAAGAGAAAAAAAGGAAAAGTATGGGCTGAAATATAAAAATCATTATGTAGTTCAAATGTCCTCTCCCTACCCTCTCCCCTCTTAGGAATTTATGAAAGCTTACTTGATGTCACTTGGATCATTCCTACCATTGCCTCTAATCTGTTTTCAACCAGATAACTAGCCAATGCTTGGAATTAGGGTATAGAGAGCCATGATATGTGAGATCTTGGCACAAATTCAAGAAAGAAATTAACTGCTTATCAAGGTCAATAGCTTCCTAGCTCCTGGTAGGAAATATAACCATCAAATGTGGGTCTCTGGAAAGCAGAACTGATTGGATAAATGGAGTTAATGCAACTAATAGCCATCATTCGCCCATTCATGGGAATGGCCAGGCTTTTACAAATGAGGGCGGCCATCATGAAGAAAGTAACTCAGAGGCTGGGTCTAACAGTCCTAGCTTTTGAGATGCTGCTTGACCTTTCCATCCTGAAACTGATTCGCTTTAGCTAGGAGAAGGCTTTCAAAATCAAAATGCCATACACAGCCAAGGGCACGTTTCTTCTTTCAATCAAGAGTTTAATTACACTGTTCGTGAAAAGAAAGCAATGCTGTCACAGAATAGTCAAACCACACATAGCAAGCTTAGAGTAATTCAAGGCCTGAAACTTTCAGAAGGTGGACAAGTCCATGAAAAATACCCCCAAATGCATTATTTATAGGAATCTCAGCTTTGAATCATTAAGAAGAAAATTCAGTGCCTTCTAGTTTCACTCCTTGATATTCATCATCTTTACAGGTCAAGTTGGTGGTACGACCGAAGGTGAGATATGATTCCCCTCCTCCCCAATATTTCCACAAGAAACCAGAGATAAAACTTTGTTAACCTCATGTCTCCCATAGATTTCACTACAGTAAAAAGTCTCAAAACTGCTTGAAAAGTAGAGATCCAAGTGCCAAGCAAAAACCCCATTTCTCAAGCAGTGGATGACCTATCATTCGAAGTCACTGCATGTATAATGCCCCAGATAACATCTGTACTCATCTAATCCATTTAAATGCTGGATTAGTGATGATAACTTAGTGAACCAAAAAGGAACAGTGGTTTAGATAAGGAGAATATGTTGAAGTTCAATTTAATGAAATAAGATTTCTTTCTAACATCTCTCAACTTATTTCTCATCACCTCTTCAACCTCGAATAATATTTAGATTTTTTGTCTTCCGTGTAATTCTGGTTGGTCCCTGGGATGCTAATTTCCAGACAAAATTAAGGTACCATGGAAGAGGACAATGGCCTCCTATGTGTTAAGGAAAGAAATTTGATATTTGAAAATCTATTTGATAAAGATTGGAGAGATCGAAGATTTAATGGTACCATGACCATGAGAGGAAATAAGGAGGAAACTAGCAATGCCTTTGTTTTCCTGCCTGCCAAGAGCTGATGGAATCTTAGGCTTAATACAGTCTTCTTGTGAAGTTATCACAGCAGAAAAATCCAACCTACATTTATTTCCACCTACATTCCCAAGGAAGAGCATCAATCATTTGTGTTTTCCACGCTATTACATCATCATCATAATTAAGTACTAACAGAGGGAATAAAATAAATAAAAAATATTCTTGGTCTTTATGCAGCTAATGGTTTCACTGCAGAGAGTCTTTACATGCATTAGCAAAATAACACCATGCTGTACATGATTAGTAAAAATACACTGGAATAGGAAGCAATATTCTTTAAGCCACTGTGGACTTCAGAACACTGGGAATTTAGAGGTATAAGTGAGAAACTTCTGGGGTGACACCAATGAAGAAGTTGCACATAAGACAGCCCTCTGACAGTTTTTCTGAACTTGACATGGATTAATGAGCACAACATTCAGTACTATTTTGAGCAGATTTGGAAGTCACATGAAAGAGCTCTGGTGGCACTGGTTGTTTCTCTAACAACATTGCTAATTCATGAGCAATCCCAGCTCTTAGAATATGGTAGAGATGTGAGTAGGAAGGATGCTAGAATTAGAACTTCTCAAACTCTGACTTGCATACACATCACCAGGGGATTTTGTGAAGATGTAGATTCCGAGTCAGCAGATCTGGGATGAAGGCTGGGTTGCTACATTTCTAACAAGCTCCTATGTGACTCTGATGCTGTGGCCCACAGGCCACACTCTGAGAAGAAAGTTATTAGAGGATAGCTGGGCATTTACGAGGCCTTGGAGCTAACTCTTTTCTGAAGACAGCCATGTCTGGCCAACAGCCATGTCTCTTGGAAGGTGATCTCTTTGTGGAGATCGTTTTCATCTTGATCGTGCCTTTTGTTCCTTAAATGATAAAGCAAATGTTTGAGGTTTTTGTTTTGTTTTGTTGTTGTTTTCAGATTTATCTATTTGCTTATTTGGTAAAAAGAAAACAGAGTTCAATATTTTAATGTGATGCAAAAATAAGCATAACTTTCCCCAAGTTTCACAGTAACTGTGTGGCAGGTAGAAAAATAAAAATAAAAGACCAAGCAAAAAAACGAACAGTGGCTTATCCCGGATGGGTGGAATTATGGGGAAGTTTCCTTTTTCCAACTCAAATATTTCCATAATATTTGAATTTTCACAATAAGCATAGATGTCTTTTTAGGTAGAAATTACAATAAAGAAAAGGATATAAATATACATAAAATTCTGAGAGGGCCAGGCTGTCATCTCTACATGGTTGTCAACTTTGTCATGCTAGTAGCATCACTCTGTGCTGCTGTGATCTTACATGAGACAAATTAGGCAACTGTGCATGTTCAACATTTGTAAGAAATAGGACAGAATCAATCAGTTTTAAACTTTCAGGTTTTAGGATTAGTTTATTTTCACTATGCATTTTATAGATGAATCCATTTACCCATATCTAATCATGAGTGAAAACAATGCATTCTTCCTAGCAATTCCAAATGGGTGCTTTCCTTTCTAACAGCAGCAAAATAATAAAATGGTTCAGGAACTGAACATTTGTATTCAATTTCACTTTTGGCTTAGTTAAGCAAAATCATCATCCCCGAATAAAGGCTTTCAATGTTTTTCAAACAAGTTTCCTTGCTGAGAGGGCTCTTTTTCATAGAATCATACAATGGTCCCTGATTTAAAAAAAAAAAAAAAAAATGATGCACCATCTCTTTAACAGAAAATTGGGTTATTGATTAATTGATTATATGCTGCTCACAAACGCCAACTTAAGCACAAGTAAGGAGACGCTATTGAATGTTCATAACTCAAAGACTGCAAGACCACGCTACATGGTTGCATTATTACCGTCTTCTATTTTAATGAAGACATAGCACAGCACTTTGTTGGCCTAATTTACACTATATATCAAAACTATGTGAAATGTCCTTACATTACAATGGGAGAGAAATTACAACACACCTGAATTACAAAGCTTAGCCTGATTGTTAAGGTAGAGCATTAGCATTCCAAAGTTGTAGCTGGAATGTTAGTCTTTTATAAAGGTGGCAGTGGATTTCTTTTCAGGGGAAATTAAAGTGCATGAAGCTGTCTTATAACTTGTTAGTTTAAAACTGTGACATTTGAAAACGATTAACAGAAAATTGAATTTTTATTTAGATACTCAATAATCTGGAAGTGTCTAAATAATAAATGGCTCATAGAAAAATGCCACCCATTTGAGGAGGAGAAATGAATATTATAAAATAACAATATAATAATAATAACATCTACTATTTATCTAAGAATTATGGCATGAATTTAGGAATGTGTGTTTTGAAGCCAGGATTTGAATCATAGGTCTGCAATTTACTAGCATGGAGCCATGAGAAAATTAGCTAACATCTGGGTGGTTCATTTTTTCCACCTGTAAATGGGCATAATATTAGGTCCTCCCTCATTGTTTTACTGTGAGAGTAAATAATTTAACATGGGAACACACAACAGTTAGGACTGAGTGTGACTGCAAGTAACAGAGACCCTATTACAATGGTTTAAAACCAAACAGAGCAACAGGTCCTACTGTATAGCACAGTGAACTATATTCAATATTCTGTAAGAAAGCATAATGGAAAAGAATCTGAAAAAGAATATATATATAAAAGAATATATATATATAAAGTTATATATATATGAATCACTTTGCTGTACAGCAGAAATTAACACAATATTGTAAATCAACTATTCTTCAATAAAAAAAACAAACAAAAACAAATAGAGGTATTATTCCTTATATAAACAGGAAGTCTTAATACCCAAGACTTCCAAGAAGGTATTGCTGCTCAAGAAAGCCATCATGGACTCAAATTTCTTCTCATTTCCTTCTCATTGTCTTTAATAGGTGAACTAATGCAGAATGGTTATGAGTTGAGGCCTCAGTGCTGCTGTCCAGGCAGAGAGGAGAAAGTAACAAAGAGGAAGGGGGTGGTTTAGAGATCAGGAGAGTAAACTTTTTCCCAAAGAGTCTCTTGATTTCACACCATTCACCAGAACCATGTCACAAAGACACTCCTAGCTGCAAGGGAGTCTGGGAAACAGTCTTTTAACTGGCATACTGCTGATTAGAATGGAAAATATCCCTTTATTAAATAAGGAAATAGGTGAGTAATAAATGTCATGCACAATACCTGCCATATCACTTCATTTTCTAAAAAAATCTTTTCTCCATTGAAGTTCCCTGCTTTTTTCTTTCTTTCTTTGGCCATGCTGCAAGGCATGTGGGATCTTAGTTCCAGGCCAGGGAACTCAGAACCCACACCCCCTGCACTGGAAGCACAGAGTCTTAACCACTGGACTGCCAGGGAAGTCCCCTGCCATATCACTTTAAACCACAGAGTCTCATAAATACTGGCCGTTATTATTATTCTACATATTTGTTCTTTATATGTGCCTCAGCCTCAAAGAGACTACCCGTGGTATATGCATCTGAAAACAAGACAGATCTTTGCAGTGACTCATTTACATAAGGGAGATTTAAGTACCATTTAAAGAAGAAGTTCCATTGGTGACCTGGAGGCAGAAAGGCTAAATCTACAGGGAGATAAGACGTGAGACATCTGTCCTCAATCAGTCCTTCAACTGAATCTGAGTCATATGTAGAGAAAAGTTATGGATCCTAGTTAAAAGAATTGTTACCTTACAGGGTTTTGTGAAACAAGGGACTCAGGCAGTGTGATAAAGTTTGACAGAGAGGAACAGACTATGGAGACACTCTGTCACTGGACATAATGCTCAGGCACTGGAAAGGTATAGAGCTTGAACGGCCTCACACAAAGCAGCAACAGCCAAATCTAAGAGAGGAGGCAGGATGCCTGGCAGGAGATGAAAGCTATAGGAACACACGGGAGAAGTCCAGCAGGTAGGCCAGACTGCCGGATGCACACTGATGACACACCTCCCAGGACTCCTAAAACTATGCAAAGAAGGCACTGCAGGAGGCTGAAGGCCTGGTTTAGAGAGTGGAGAGCACTGGTGACAATGAGGAATAATCTAGGTTATGTACATGTTAACTTAATCCAAACTAATATTAGTATAGTCTTGCTAGTTATCTTTTATTTAGTGCTTAGTGCATGTGTCACCAAACATACAGAATAATTCACATGCATTTTCTCAAAAAATGTTATAAACACTGCCTGAATTAGGTATTTGTCTCCTACTTTACAAAAGAGGAATCTGAAGCACAGACAGGTAGAGTATCTTAACCCATTTAGAAAATTCTAGGGCTGGAATCTATACTCAAGTGCACTGGACTCAAACTCATACACTGTAACTCAAAGACTGGCTTGACAAATAGAAAGCTACCATGGTTAATTTTTAGAGAGCATTTACAGCAAAATATGGCGGTTTTCAATGTTAGGTATGCATAAGACTCACCTAGAAAGTATGCTAAAAATATTATTTCCTAGTCCCTCACTGGTATGTCAAGATTCTAATCCAGGTGGTGTCAGGTGGAGCCTAGCAATTTGCATTTTAAAATATGCACTTATCACACTGATGCAACCCTACTTTGAGAAAAGTTCAGGGATAATAGGGGTTACAGAGAAACATCTTCTATAATTCTCAGAATAACCAAACAAGAATAAAACTATCAACTTTGCTTTAGAGGAAAAAAATGAGTTCCCTGGGTTGAAGTACTCTGCTGGGTGTTCCACTCTGACAAAACAAAATAGGGTTTTTTAAAAATAATGTTTAAAATTTTAGAACAGTTTTAGACTTACAGAAAAATTGTGGAGATAGTACAGAAAGTTGCTAAATATCCCTCTCATGATTATGGCACATTTACTAAAATTAATGAATCAATACTGATGTATTATTATTAACTAAAGTCCAGACTTTATTCAGATTTCTTTAGTTTTCATCTAAAGTCCCTTTTCTGTTCCAAGATCCCACAAAGGACAGCATATTCCATTTTGTCATCATGTCACCACAGGCTTGCCTTGGCCCTGACAGTTCCTCAGACTGCCCTTATTTTTAATGACCTTGATAGTTTGAGGAGTATGGGTCAGGTATGTTGTAGAATGTTTTTCATTTGGGGTTTGTCTAATCATGATTATACTGGGGTTATGGGTCTAGGAAAGGAAGCTCACAGAGATGAAGCACCATTGTCACCACATCCTCCCAGGGGTACATGCTCTTACCATAGTTTGGCACTGTTGATGATGACCTTGATCATCTGTCAAGCTCTCCCTCCCCCCCTGTAAAGTTACTCCCCCTTTCTCCCTTGCATCCTGTACTCTTTGGAAGGAAGTCACTGTGTACAGTCCACACTGAAAAGAGTAGTGGTTACACTCCACCTCCTTGAGGGGATTATCTATGCAAAGGATTTGGAAATCTTCTGCATGGGAGATTTGTCTCCTCTCTTCCATGTATTTATTTATTTATTCAGTAATTTATTTATAGCCATATAGATCCATGGATATTTATTTTGTATTTTGGGTTATAATTCAAAATTACTTGATTTATTGTGTTGCTCAAATTGTTCCAGCTCTGGCCATGGAGAGCTTTCAGTTAGCTCCTGTGTCCCTTTGACACACTCCATCATTCTTCATTTTTCTTTATTTTTTTTTAAAAGAACTTTCTTACTTTCTGACACTGTAAGATGCTCTAGGCTTATCGTACACATTTTCAGCCTAAGTTTTAGAATCAGCCATTTCTCCAAGGAACCCATGTTCCTTTTACTGGAGAATGCTATTAGGAATTAAGATTTGAGTGCTGGATGTCACTTTAAGTACATGTACTTTTGGAAAACAAAAAAGAGGGATGCCCTTGTGTTTTTGTTTCATTTTGTTGGCTTTTTGCCCTTGCTTTTGGAAGGTGTCAGATATCATGAATAAGCAAATGGATTAAAAGCCAGAAGATTTGTGTTTTTCTTACAGAACTAGTAAGTTCTACATAATATTAAGTGATGGACAACCAGTCTTCATAACCTCACTCACAAAACATGTAAAAATTAGCTCTTCTGCCCACTTTTTAGATACACTGGGAGAGGAATTTAGATAATGCATGTGAAAGTCACTGGAAAACATAAAATATCAAACAAACATAAAGCAACATCATCATTCATCAATTATTAATTATCATAACCTTACATGACAGAGAATTTTGGAAGAAAGAACAAAGGAAGAATTATTTAAGCTGAAAATTCTGTGCTGGGCTACCTGCCCTTTGGCTGTAAAATGTACAGAAAGTCTTTTATGGACTAACACCCTTCATACATTAGTAATAAAGGATTTTGGCATCCTCAGCCAAAGTTTTCTATACACTTTGAAGCTCTCCTAAAAGGAAACAAATAGAAACATTAATTTCCAGCACAGACTTATTTCGGCAGTGCTGGGGCCGAACTTGGCTTCCTCAGCTACTAGATCTCAGAGTTCAAAATGTGGTGCGTGATGGGATCTGTCCTCTCCTGAGCACTCTGTCCTTCTGAGACCTCCTTAACATTATTAGGAAAAGGCTTGCAGATAAAACCTCTTCATTCTAAAATTACATTATTCATGCTGCCAAAGCTACTTCTCAGGTGACCTTGTCTTTTCTCTCTCCTTTCTCTCCTTGGCTACCGCAGATCTGCTCTGGAAGAAGCCAGTGAATAAGGAAACCATGGCTCGTGATGGGAACCAGTGGCCTTGCCCAAGGGGTGGCTGACTCTTGGAAGTGAAGTGTTCACCATCTTTCCTCTTGTCTTCCAGAGCCTGGATATATAAAGAAGTGTCCACATAGGGACACTCTCTCTTCCCAAACACCTTGCCCACCAGAGTCAATCCCACTTTATTCGTGAAGCCCTTCTGACAGCCTTTCTCTCTCTCTCACTCCTCTATCTACACTTCTCACCTATTTGGTTCTTAATAATATGTCATTTTGTAGCTCTGCCTGTCTTTTTTTTTTTTTCATATTTAAACTGCATAGGTTTTATTTCCCCAAGCATTCTATTCATTCTATGAGAACAGTGGCAGTATGTAAGATGCTTTCTATTATACGTCTAATGTAAGAGCCAACAAATATGATAAATCAAACATGATCTCAATAAACATGTTGAATGAACGGATAAAAACAGAAACAGATGAGTGCTTACTATGTACCAAGGACCGTGATAATCCTTTCCTGCACTTCTCCTTGTTGAATTAGCCCATTCAGCAATGGTTTTCCCAGTTTTAGGATAAGGACCCTGGGAATCACAATGAGGGTCACAGAGTTAAATCTTGGTAGAGCCAAGATTTAATCCCATGTGTGCAGAAACGTTTCCTGGCACTCATTCTTAGATTTGTGGTTTGGGGGCTCAGTTAACTTCTCTGACACCCAGTTTCATCATCAGGACACTGAGACAGTCATCTCAAGCAACTGCCGAGATCCTTTCCTGCTTCACTGATGTGCAGAGACACATGAAGGACTGACTTTTGCATCCTGGGTGCCCCTCTTGTACCCACCATTTTCTCTTGGCTTCCACTGATTTCTACAAAATACTATTTTAATTTTTTGACTCATCCCAGTTCTCAGGAATGGCTGCCCTAAGGAAAACACAGAGTCTATCCCTGGGATTATTATGTAGGAAGTAATTATACACCTATTTTATCCTGTTTCATTTTCACACCTGTGAGCTGACAAATGCCCTAGATGCATTAGTAACAGGGCTTGAAGAGATAGCAAATTCTATCGACTTCACATATTTGCCTTTTAGTTTTTGCAGGATGTCCTTGATTTTGAATTTTTCCCAAGAACTCTGGAATGTCGCCAATAAAATTAGTAAGAGTGCCATGTAAAGAATAAAAAAATCAAGCAAAAAGAAAGCAAGAGGGAAAAGGAGAATAAAATAAACTTCTCTGGAAAAAGCTGAGTACTCATATGAAATGTAACATATCCTTAACTGAACTTTGTGCGGCTTGTACATAAGAGTAACTTCAGATTCTGTGCAAACTTGAGATTAACCATTATATGGAAATCACCTACTGAGTATTTATTAAGTAATTAATAAACACCAAGAATCATACGAGGCACAATAAAACCAAAGTACTGTATAGACGTGCTTCAATAATTAAATTATCCTACCATCTCCAATATATCCTGATATTGAAAACAAGCTGTTTCTGACAGTTTCGGGACCAGGTAGTTGGAAAAAAAAAACAAAAAAAACACAACTTTCCAGTTTGGACATCAAATCTTATATTAGCACAGGTTTAGAGGGTAAGGACTTCTATGACTCAAATACAATAGCCAAAGTACAAGTTATTTGTAAGCCATCAAATGGGCACCCATCTTCTCTGTGGGAATGACCCCCTCTTAATAGGCCTTGCTGCCTCCCCCAACTTATTCCTCCATCTGGCTAATAGCATGTTGCCTAAAATAGCACGACACCACTAAAAACCCTTCAGAATTTTCCCCACACCCACCCCTACCCTGGGTACCTAATTTAGGGTGACCTGGGCTGTCCTACTTTTAACACTGAAAGTCCTGCTTGCTAGAAAACCTCTCAGTCCTGGGCAAACAGGAACAGCTGGTTGCCCCCCAAATGCTGCAGCATCAGGACCAGGCTCATCAAGCTCTCCCACTGGCCTATTTCTCTTTGTATGTCCTACTCCCTCTGCCTACGAGTTTGTTCTCCTTCTCTTCCTTTAATTCTTTCTTGAAGATTGATTAAATTATCTTTCCTAAGCTCTTGGCTATGAAATGCATTTCTTCCCTGAAGAGGTGGTTTTACCCCTCTATAAATAGAATTTTACTCTAGAGGGAAAAGGAAAAAAAAAAAAAAAAAAAAAAAAAAAACCCAGAAGCCTTACATAACCTTTCACAAAAGCCCTACTCATTTTCTACCAGGACCTGAAAAGGGCCTACAGTTCATGAGCAAAGCAGAAAACTTCTCTTACCAGGAGGAACACTAGTGATTTTCATTCAGATTGATCCAATCTGCACAGCTGAGCTCCCACGTTTTCTTCTCGTAGAGTCTGATTTGGAGCACGCCAGTTAAAGCTCCTCTCTCTGCCAGGCAGTGCAGAGCAAAAGCTTCAAAACCTCGCACTGAGCTTTCTGTCTGTAAAGCTTTACTCTTCTTCAAAAACCTCAGTTATGCCCCTTCTCCCCTGCCACAGAGGCTCAGGAAAATGAGCATTTGGTCTGTTTCATGCCCTGAAGACCATTCCCCATCAAAAGGCGAGAGTCAGCATGGGGTCACCTTCAGGGTCTCACTTTGAGTATGTGTGAGCTTTTAGCATCAGACCTGAGAGGCAGAGGAGGGAGGGTGGGGATGGACCCAGGGCCCCAGTGTCCCTTTCAAGTGCTCGCCTTTTTCCCTGCGTCTGAGTATTTTTAAGAAGGAAAAGAGATGGAGGGAGGAGAAAATATGGAACTCAAACCCACAGACTCTTTTAAAATGTGCCTTCTTACCTTAAGCATTGATAAGAAGGGAAAAGGCAGGTGGAACAACCAGAGAGCATTTTCAGAGCATTTTCAAGGACCTTTAATCTCAAGTAAAATGAAACATGGCATGGCCTCCAAGAAATACATTAGCTGCTAAACTACACACCAGAAGACTCTTGGATATTGGCGTAGTTCACCATTGCAAGACCAGGTCCTGAGGCTAAAGAGGCTTCAAACTAAGACTAAACAAGTACGGATGGAGCCTTTTCCCACTGGCTAGATTTTTACAAAGAAATCAAGCCCAGGGTCACTTCCATCAGTGGGTTTTCAGTCTCCTAGGGTCATGTTTCTCAGTCAACTGGGATTCTCATTCAGTAAGTCTGGGTCTGGACTCACTTTCTGTTTTCCTACAAAGATGCCAGGAGATGCAAATGCTGCTGGTCCATGGACCACACTTTGAATAGCAAGGTCCTAGGACACTGATTCTCAAACTTGGCTACACTTTGGAACAATCCATGAAGGTTTAATAACTACATGTGCTGGGCCTCATCTCAGAGATTTTAAATTAATTTGTACAGGATAGAGCTGGGCATTAATACCTAGCTAAGGTGAGAGTGTCTTCTTCAGAGAGAAGATTCTCGGGACGAATTATACTTGGCACTGCACGTTAACCAAGCAAGCGCTAGCACCCACGTGTTCATGCTAAGTAGATGCTAGAATCAATGGGTCTGCAGGAAATGGATGTGGTTAACCAAACAGGAGTTAATGGAGGAGGTTAATTTGGATGAAGGGTCCACAGGCAAGTTTGATCAATATTGTACTGTGTCAGGTCTAACTGAGCTAAATCTGTTAGCTTCTGAATCTAGCAAAGGCATGGGCCATGGCCCACTAAACCATGGCCCACTAAATGAAGCATGTGCTTGATTTCCAAATTGTTGTTAGAGTCTGACATTTTATTTCTAAGTCTTTAAAATCAACTACAACAATGAAATTGAGGAGGGTTCTAGAGTGGCCGGTCCATGTCTGTGAAACCTGCTAT
This sequence comes from Hippopotamus amphibius kiboko, assembly GCF_030028045.1. NCBI lineage: Eukaryota > Metazoa > Chordata > Mammalia > Artiodactyla > Hippopotamidae > Hippopotamus > Hippopotamus amphibius. The sequence continues at coordinate 93,162,476 of NC_080196.1, read as the reverse complement.
ATGTAGACTATTCCAGTATAAATCTAGCCCATTTTAGGATAATACTAACCACAGCTAGTACTTAGAGAACACTTAAGTGTCAAGCATTGGAATGGATATTTTTTATCTAATTGTTGGAGTAAGTTTATCTCCAGTTTAGAGATGGGAAAGAGAAGTCAATTTTGTCTCCATTTTACAGATGGGGAAGTCGAGGTCAAGTTCACTGGCTGACAGGCTTTCCCCCCCTAGGTTGTGCCACCTCTCTCATCATGACCAAAGACCACAGGAACATGCAGCCAACTCCTTTGCAACTTGGCAGCAGTAGAGGAAAGGCTGTAAGCTCAATGACTTCTAAATGAGCTATAACTGAAAGCTAAGAGAACACTCATCCTTTTTTTTTTTTTTTTTTAAGAACCAGGAAAAGAAAGAAAATATATATAACAGGAGCATATAGGGAAAATAATCTGCAAAAATTTTTAAATCTTAGGTTCAGTTTCCTTTTTTTTAAAATTCACCTAGAGTTATCAGGCACATGTTTCAAAGGAAGCCACGGGAAAAAGAAATGTCCCCATGACAATCTTACTTGAATAGGAAAGGTAAAGTCCTGTTTCTTTCTGTTCAGTGATAGCTTTCAAAGTGGAAGTAGCCTGTTACACATGCTTATTAATAATCATTTGCATTTAACTAGCTCTTTACACTTTTCAAAGTTTTTTCCCTCTTGTTACATTGTGTCCACACAACCCCATAAGGTATTTCTAACCATATAGGATAGGTAGGTTCATAAATTCACATCTGATAGTTAATAAGAAAATCAGGGCAAGGATTACCTATGTAATTTGCTTAGATTTTTAAATGACTGTGCTGAGACTAGAAAAAGGTCTTTGTTGTGAATTCATTTCAATTCATTCAACCAATATTTATTAGTATGAGCAGCTACTGTCTTCAAGAGAAAATCTAAGGGTACACTCCAGCCTCAGCCAAGCTGTTATCATGCTTAGCTCTCCAGGCTCTGGTTACACTCATCTTTGAATTCACTGTGCTTCCACCCACTACACAGCTTTTGCACTCTCCTTCTTGCTAGCATTTTCTTCCCTGCCTCACCCTAAACATCCCCCTTTAACCAAGTTAACTTATTCTTCGGATGCCAACCACAGCTTTCTCAGGGAAGGCTTCTTTGATCTGCTGAGTCACTCTCCTATAATACTCTCTTCCTTTCAAAGCCTTATCTCATTTGAAAGTATGGATTTATTAACACGTTTATTTGATTAGCATTTCCACCCCACTGCGTTCAAAGTTCTATCATCACCTTAGCACAATACCCGGCCCATACTCGATAAATAAGGAAAGAAAGGGTCGTGGAGATCTGGGGATGTGTGTACAGCAACAGGCTGCCATATTTGCCACATAAAACTCCATAACCTCATTCTTGCCAAACCGGAACCTGGTTTAAACATGACTGACAACTTTTCACACTCCTTTCTGTTTTTTGTTTGTTTGTTTGTTTGTTTTGGTCAGTCAATCTAAGGATACAAGGATGAATGAACTGGCTCTGTCACCCCATCTGGCTAGTGTTAATATATTAACGATATAACGCAGAAACACGGTAGTTGATATTTTTCAGAGTCTACCCCACTTAGTTTGTGCTGCTTCCCTTAATGAGTACTTTGTTCTGTCTTGTAACCTATTTAGCTATGTCTGTGCCTGTCACCTTCTCTTGATGGTAAACCCTTGAAAGGCAGAGACACATTTAAGCCTTTCATTTAATTCTTTGTAACCGATAGTAAATGTTCAGTAACTATTATCTTGAATAAAAGTCTTGATCTTATTTGATCCTTATAATACCTCAATGACTTTGTCAGGCATTGATAGTCCCCTGAAAAATGAGGACTCAAAATTTGAAAGGCAAAATGTGTGCCCACGAATGACTGTACAATAAGGTAAACAACACGCTAAATCTGGATTTCTAATACATGACTCGGGAGAAGCTTACCTAGAAGAGCATGTTCAATTGGGGGCCCTTGATTACCAGAAAGATATAAACAAACTAGAGGGAGTTCAGGTAAGAAAAATAAACATGATTAAGCTTCTGGAGGGGTACGAAAAAAGATTAAATGAACTAAATATTTATAGTCTGGTTAAGTGAGGACTCGGAGGAAGCAAGAATGATTTATGGCTAAAATTATCTAACAGGCTTCAGCACAGAAGACACAGAATGCCACTGAGGAGGGCAAACAGGACCCGGAGCTGGGTGACAAGAGTGATGGGAAGAATATTTAGAACAGGACTATCTAAGATGAATTGCAAGATGAAATTTTAACAGCAAGAACTGATACACTGCTGAAAACTTTCCCAAGGGAAACAGTGAACAAACCATCCCTGGAGATATCTCAAACCAGAAGAGAAAATAACTAGAAATTGTCCTGCAGGGAACAGCTCTGCCCAGACATTAGACATGAAAAGGAAGGCTTTGCAGATTTTCTCTCTAATTTATATTCTTCTGGGATCCCATGAGGCTGAGCAAAGATGTGGGAACAATGGATTGAGGACTCTGGGCACAGGGGGTTTGCTTAGATGTCTCAGCCTTGGCTCACATCTCTAATGAGTCGGCACAGAGGCAACACCCCAGAGAAGCCACTGCTAGCACATCCAAGGCTTTATTCCATCCAGGGCCCTTCATTAGTCTGTCCAGTGGGAAGGGGTGAAACAATTAGTGACCCCCTCCCAAAACTGGGAGGTATGCATATGCCCTTGTGCAAGCACCGATTTTGTTTGAAACCAATAGTCACATATGTAACAATGATCCTGGGACTATGTATTTTATCATATTGGAAACATACCCAAGTTTAAATGGTCAGGTTAGGATTTTAACTCGTACTTGGTATCTACCATTATAATTCTGTAATTTAGTCATCTCTGAGTTCTGTCATATTCAGGCAATCTATAAGGTTCCTCAAATCAAGACTGGCACCCCAGGATCCAGCTTCCCTGTAAGTGACATGCTGCATAGACATAATAAATAGGATAAAGTAGGATACTGACAAGGCAAAGGTTATTCTAGGTAATTAACAATCCTACAGTGACTAAGGATCTCTCTTCTGGTTTAAAATTAGTGTTTATTCTGGAAAGCTGTTTAGGGAAAGTCTGGGCTGAAGTAAGCATGATACAGTATTAGGCAACAACTTCCTAAGAGTTAGATGACCAACAGCATCTATACCTAAAAGCAAACATTGCTTAGCAGGAAAAGCAGAATAAATACTAATAGAATTGAAGCCTCAAAGCAAATGACTGCTCAGTTGGAAAAACAGAATCATAGAACTATCTTGCTGAAATCACTAATGGTCAATAAATTTATGGGAAAAAATGTTCAACCTTATTAGCAATCAGGGAAATGCAAATTAAAACCACAGTGAGATGCTACTTCACATCCAGCAGATGAGGGCAAATTAAACATATGACAATACCAAGTATCAGTGGAGACATGGAACAAAGAGGATGGTCCTATGCTCCTGGTGGGAGTTTCAATACATGCAACTTGTCACTGTCCCCTAAAAGTAAAGGTGCCTTTTCTATGACTCAGCAACTTCACCCCTAGTTATGCACTCTACACATGGTGGCAGATTTGTTCCACAGGACATGTACAAGAATGTTCATAGCAGTATTACTGGTCATAGCAAAATACTGACTTCCCAAAAGTTCATCAATGGTAGACTGGATGAAGTGTGGTTAATTACTACCATGGAATATTATACAGCAGAGAAAGTGATTGAAATGCAGCAATATGCATTCTCAGAGATGAATCTCAAATATTTAATGTTTAGCAAAAATGCAAACCAGAGAAGAATACAGACATTACATTTATTTCATAATGGTCAAAATCATATGCTAAAGATCCAAACATATGTGGCAAAACTATAAAGAAGGCAAGGGACTAATTAACACAAAATTAAGAAAATTGAGGGTGGGTACATGGGTTATTTCATTATAATTATTGGTATCATGATCCTCAATGTTGTTGTGATTAATCATACCCAACACTATATATATATATAGAATAGTTCATAATTTAAAGAAGTCATACAATGTTGAAACTAGTAATATAACTAGAAGTTGTCTAGGCCACACCCTCATTTAAAAAGAAAAAATATGTTGCATAAAGGAAAATGGCATCCAAAGCGATATCAGATTTCAGAAATGCTACAAACCCATTAGTGAAAACCAATTAGCTAGTGAAGGACTCCGGTCTTGATTTGGAACCTCCTCTTTTACTTTAGACACAATCTCAACAAAACGCAGTCCCCAATTTCTTAGCAAATCAAAAGCAGGAAAGAGAAAAACTGCTTTGAAGAACTCTTAAAATAGGGAGAACTTCCAGCTATAATACGAACAAGTAGATAAAACACATTTTACAAATCAGGAATAAAAGTCTTAGGAAAACAAAGCAATAGACCGTGGCCATTTGATAGAAAATAAACAGTCCTGTATGGTACAATATCTTCAGAAATCATCCCTACAATACCAGATTATATAATAACTGAGCCACAGTAATGCCTGGGGTCTCTTAAGGACAGGTTAAATTGTGTTCTACTTACTTAAAAGTAGCTAAGGAATTGGATAAACATTTTTACAGGGTAGAAAAATTAGTAAAATCGGGAAATACTGGTGTTTAACAAGAGCCTTCAGTTACTAAGAAGACTGACTAGAGTAAATAACATTTATATTAACCATTTAATTCCTTTGTTCTCTTATAAAGAAGAATCAAAGCTGATTCAAGAAGATTTAAGATACCAGAGTAATGTTGGTATTGATAAACTCTCTTATCAGGTCGCGATACACTAATGAGCTGGTATTTTCATTAGACTGTATCATAAAAATTCAGTTAATTCAGTGCAACATTTTTGTCACAGGTATGCCCAAGAGAAGCCTTCTGACAAGAACCAATCTTTAAAGGATGAGCAAGGGACAAGAACGAAACCCCCAAATTGCAATGGGTATCCCCATTAAGTCCCATCAGAATAACCACAAGTGGCTTAAAGAGCCTTCCTCTCTTGAAACTAAACTGGCTCAGCAAGCAAGAAGTCAGAGAATTTGGACATGTGAAATTAAGCTAAAGTACATCATGAAAATAAGAAGTAGGTTACAGGCCCTGGGCTCACAGAATTTAGCAAAGAAAAGAAATTTCTTCACCCTGGTCATTCATAGCAATAAACTTTAAAAATATGGTCAATAAATATGGAATGATTTGTATGTTTTCTGGTTGAACTTTCCCCTTAAGAAATGAAAGCCATGAATAATATGGTTGTTTCAAACTATTTATAAAAAGCAACATGTACTAGTATAACCATTGGCAAATTACCATCAATAGTGAAAAAGAAGGAATATTCAATCATGTACGTTATTATGTATTTCTAAACTGTACCATTGATAAGTTCAGGCATTTCTAAACCACCAAAAAAAAAAAATTTACTTAACAGTTGAGGCCTGGTTTTTTAACCTCAGGCTAAAATCTGTCAAAGAACTTTAAAGCACTATAGTAATTCCTATCATCAATCAACCAACCTGTGTTTCCATGTGTTAGCACAGTGCTAAAGCAGAGATATAGAAGGAATCAACCGTCTACCAAAGGAGGAGGCAAAGTGCGGAATACTAAACGGTACTGTAATTTACCTTCGTGCTGCAATTATAAAGGTGTATAATAATTTGCATTTTATTTTTTGCTATTACCCACTTGGCATGTGTAACATGTCATTTTATCTTGCACATTTTTTCAGTTGGCCTTTGGGGAAAATAATCCAGGTTGTTCATCCTTTTTTTGATTGATGATTTTAACATTTGCTTTACTTGAGGTCTTGTTTTGAAGGAAAATATCTTCAATGCTTTGGGGTCAGTGCCATGCAACTGATTTTATAATACCGTTAAGAAGTGCTTTGATCTCTGAAAAGTAGTAACTCTGAAGAAAATTAAAGTTCTATTATTCCAACCAGGTGACACCCTCCTAAAAAAAAACAAAAAAATAGCATGCTGAGGTTGGCATGATCTACTCTCCCCTAGTGGTCACTTCCACCTCTCCTTGATACTCCAGGAACTCTGGAAGTTCAATGATCCTTGCTGAGAGGCCACTAGTTAGTCTCCTATAGTAAGAGTACTCCTCAGCTATCTTTACAGTATACAGGCAGTTTAACTTTCCAAAACAGAAACACTCATGAAAATTTAAAAATCTGTTTTTAAGGCAAATCCTCATGACCTTGCAAAGTGTAGTTCAGCATGTTAGACGTAGTGCCTGTGTATCAGGACCTTGGATTCGCAGTGAGAAAAGTTTTCCTGGGCTATATCAAGGGAGGCAGTGCTGATGCTGTACAGTTTAGAGATAGAGTTGTGATTTTGTAGAGACAGGCTGGAGAGAAGCAAGCAGCCCACTGGCAGGCTGCAGAACATTTCATCGGACATTGTGTTGATATTTAATTCAGTGTGTTTCAATCAAGACTTAGTGAGTTCCCAGGCTATGATTCATTAAGGTATATAACTGTTGTGACAATTCATGAAACTCTTCAATCCTCCTCTGGAGTATCATAATAAAGAAACAGAGAAAAAAGAAGATTCCATGTTTACATTTTATGAAGAGTAAATGTACACAGTATTTATCACTCCACTTTAGGGATTACGGTATGTTTCCAGAACCAAATGACTTTTTATCTTTAGTTAATTAATCAAGTAATCCTTGGCAGGCTTATGTCATTATTCTTTTTCACTCAGGCAAAACTAAGATTTCCCAAAATCTGCGTAGACAGTTCTCTGAGAGATTGTCATCTGAGGCAGAGAACTCCATCAAAAATTGATCATTTGAGCTGGTAGCTGTATAACAAATACCAAAACACAGCAATGTGTTCCTAAGTCAGTGCAAGTTTCTGAGTGCAATACAGGCCATGTCTATGGAAAGAGGGATGATCTATAGCCAGGCAAGAAGAGCTCACTCACCAGTGAAATATCGCACTGGTTTCCGGAAGCATCTTTATTTAGTATTATTAGCACTAGCTCAATTCACCCCAAAGTCATACATTTGGGGAAGTGGCATGGAGGGTGAAAATGTTCTCTTCCTTGTGGCGACTGGGTTTTAATATAAGAAAATGCCAAAAACAACTGCATCCTTTCCTAATAGAATTACAGAATTCTATTGTTTGGCAGAAGCATGAGGAAAAAAGATTTCACAAGCAAAGTTTCCAATAGCATATTCTCCAAAGAAACAGTAAGAATATTTGCTTTAAATTGTAATCTTGGGGCCCAGTCTTCCATGGAAAGAAATATTTTGTTCAGAAATTCAGCACTACCTGCATATATGTGGCATCACCTAAAGATAAAAAGTGTTTTGGTTGAGAAGATTTAAAATAAAGACTGTTTCTAAAGGAGAAAGATAGTACTAGATGACCCCCCCCCCCCACTACACACAGTGGGAAACATTCTAGAAGCAAGTCATATGCATTTGAAGAATTTACAACTATTGGGTGAATAAAAGAAGAAATGTAAGCCAGAGAGGAATAAATCTTTCCTCTCATAAAAAATGCTTTTGAGGATAACTAGAGTTCTGGGATTCCTTTGGAAGATGCCATGTCATCCTTTTCCTCTCCAGAAACAAGTATAAATAGCCCCTTCCACCCAAAAATCACCTCCTCAAATCTCTTGTCAAGCTTCTCATTGGCTGAGAAAATCCTACTACAGCCTATAAATATCCCATACTCCAGGAGAAACTTCCAGCAGGGCTCATTGAGGAATTTACATAGGATTAAAGCTCTTCCTTTTCAATGAAAACAATAAAGAAGTTTGCTGAGAGGTTAACTTGCCCAAGAATAAATGTAAGTCATACACACTGGGAAGTTATAAATCTCTCCCAGAAAAAAAATGCCTATCAGCAGCTCAAGCCAGCCCAGCTCTTAAGAGCATTAAAGCAAATGCACTAAGCCTAATATATTCACGTATAACACATGTGGTGGCTGTTTCACATGCTTCATAACTCAGAGGGCAATGGCTGCTATGTGGGAAATGGATGCTGTGACAGGTCCCTGGTGATTTATACCATAGCACTCACATAAGAGTGGACAGCCGGGCTGCCCAGGCGCCCTCAGGTCCTGCCATGCTCCACTCAACAGCAAACCCAGATGGGGGCATCACATCCATTTTGGTTGTGGGGGGGGTGGGGTGGGGGAATGGACAAGAAAGAGGTGGATAGCGTAGACAGCAAGCCTCATCTCACCATGTCCTGATGACATAAACACATTGATTTCTTTCAATATAATGTAACCCAAACATATATATGAAAAATTAATTAAAATTAACAAGTATACTTTGCTATTTCATACATTAACATCTACCATCTAAGATTTTCATCTCTTCTGAGATCCCAGGACTCTACTTAGTGCCTCTGCTCAGGGCTCAAGTCAAATATATAACAAGATACCATCTTTCAAAAGCCAGCTAAAAACCGCCAGCCTCCTCTTCCAGCATCAAGCCCTCATCCTATGCCGACACTGTTCAGGGATGCCCTTTGTGATGTCCTAACAAAGTCACAAAACTCTACAGCAGCTCCAGACTTTATCTAGGAAGTGGGAAAATACCCAGTGCTATTGTGCTAGTCTCCATAATCCTTTGTCACCAATCAACAAAGTCCTACAAAAACATCCTACTGAATGGGAATTTCACTGACAGTAAACTAGATACTTGGCCTTATTAAGAGCACCTCCTACTGGTCCTTTCATTGAGTAAACTGTACTTTCTTTATCATCAATTCCCTGCCACGTCCCTGAAGAGGGGAAATTGCTACTAAGAGAAAGAGGAGAAACAGATTAAGGAGCAAAGATCAGAGTGATCTGAATTAGCAATATCTCAAAACTGCACCATCCACTTTCCTGGGACCTGCACAAACTACATCACATTTGCAAATAACAGAAATGGATTTAGAAGTATAGAGGAGCTTAAAAATTCAGATCCACAAGCCTATCCACAGGCATATCCCTTGTATATGTATATTTTTGTCTGCCTTTCAATCATAGACTTGTCCATTGAGGAGTTAAACTAAAGTAATATACGGCCCTAACTTTCTAGACAAGAAACTTAAGTAGGTGGGAAGGGGGATATTGAATTAATTTAGATATTAGTAAAACATATATAAATCCAACTCCATTCATTTTTCCCCACCCTTCGCAGATGACACTTGAGAAACAGCTTTAAAATATTTTAGTGTAACTGACAAAATGTCATTGTACATTTCTGTATACCTTTCTTATCTAATGCAATATTTTCAGCCCACGCATTTCAGGCCTGGCTTTTTCTACCCAGCTAGGATGCCCCTCTGAACTTCCCCTCTTTTCTCCTTGGCGGTCTTCCAAACTGCCTGAGAGCGCGCAAGTCAATCTTCTGTACAGATGGAGGGTGCTCCTCACCGCAGCATCTAGCTTCGGCGGGTAGCAGAATGAAATTTTAAAGACACCTTTCATTACTGCTTTACTGCGGGGATAGTCCCCCGCCCACCTTCCGCGGGAGTAATTGCTGAGGACAAAGCTCCGGGAGAAAGGAGCCCGGAGGAGGAGACCAGCCTGAGAGGGAGGGAGGGAAAGGGAGCGAGCACGGGCTGCTGGGCGAGCGAATGGTTATTTGCGTGCACCTCGCTGGAACACGAACGAACTCACACACACACACACACACACACACACACACACACACACTCACACACTCCCCTCTCGCTGGCTTATGCTCCATCGCTCTGTCAGGCCAAAGGAAGGTGAGGAGTCAGGTCGGTGTGGATGCGCAGATTTGGGGAGCCTCGCGCTTGAGTGTCTGAATCCCTAGCAACCGGAGAGGCGCATTCTCCGCCGGGTTCGCAGCCCTGGGCCGCGCAGCACTTAGCAGGAACAAGAAAGCCGGGGTTTCAGGCTCCCGAGAGGCTGGGAGGCTTGGACACGATTTACATTCTGTTCCCCGTGAATTTCCAAGGCGCAGGTCGGGGCGCTCCCACCCAAAGCCTGGCCCCTCCGGAGGCTCCTTTTCTTTGGGATGTGGGAAAAGGTCGTTCCTAAGGGATGGGAATGTTCAGCCCGCTGCTCTCCCCTCCTTCCCCGCGAGGCTCGTTCCCCGTAGCCCAGGGCCCATCTGCACTTGTGGTGAGGCCAGCAAATGAGTGGACTGTTATAATGAGTCATTTTGTTCTTTTTTAAATTATTCTTCTTCTTTTGACCATCGAAACCTCCAGCTCCATATTCCGAGACTGCTGCAGCCCTGAGCATCCCTCAGATTCCTCCTTTTCCTGTTCTAACCCAATCCCGTCCCCAGTTTTGCCATTTTGAATTAGGAACTGCGCTTGCCAAGTGCCAGGGCCAGGGGGCTGGTTCCCCGGGATATCAATCATTTGGAGTTTGGAAGTGTCCGGGAGATATCTGAAAACTTAGCTTGAGAGCTGCATTCACCGTTAAAAAATGAAATAAAATAAAACATGCCTCCTTCCTCCTGGCAACTCTGCAACCTCTTTCAGGACCACAGTCCCCTCCTCCGAAGTACTGAAATACATGAGCTGTCCCTTTCTGGATTCTCAATTAGTAAGTCTAAAAATCTAAACCAGAGGTGCATGCAATCACATACAAACGACTCAGCCCCACTATCTACATTCCGCACAGACTCCCTCAAAGTCCCCCTCGAGGACCTCCTCCATTTGGCCCTGTTGCCCCAATTCCCTTCCTTCGTAGCTTTCCGAGGCTTTAAGGATCCAACCCAGTTCCTTTCAAGACATCCCCATCACCTGCCTCCTCCCTGCCCAGCCCGCCAGCTCTCCAAACGAAGGCAAGTATTTGCAAAAGCAAAGACGTGAGAAGCAGCAGATTTGGTAACAAGAGAAGGGGCGCTCCTTTCCCCAGCTGCCAACATCCTCAGCCCCCGGGGAAAAAAAAAGTCTTCCTCTCTTTTATCATCGGTGATGAAATGGGGGACAGAGCAAGCTCCGAACATCTTGCCCTTTCTCCCCCTACCCCAATTCTTCTACTCGCCAAAGGAAAAGAGGAGAAGGAAAGGGGGTGAGGGGGGCGGGTGCAATGAGAAGAAAGGAAAGAATCTCTTACCGGTGACTTGGAGATGTGCGCTGAGCAGGGTAGCTCCGAAGAGTACAAAAGCCAGCTTGGGTACCCAAACACATCCAAGACTATTCTCCATATTTCAGCCAACACCTTCGGGGCCGGGGGTCCTGGGCAGCGGCAACACTCACACACATGCACTCACACACGCATGCACACATGCACACACACGCGCCGAGCCCCTTAGGCTTCCTCCTCCTCCTCCTCGTCCTCTTCCTCCACCTCTTTCTCCACCTCCCCTGCGCCTCTTCTGCCTCCAAAGCCTTTTTCCGCGTCCACTGACAGAATTAGCAGCAAAAAGAGGCAGCAAAAAGTTCCATTCGGTCCAAGAGATCTCAAGCCCCGGTAAAATCTCAGAAAACTAACTCAAGGAAACAGAGGGAACAAGAGGAGGGAAGACAGCTCTTCGCGGGGCTTGCGAATCATCAATAAACAGAATATCCAGAAGGGACCAAGAGAAGACAGAAAGCAATCCTGTGGCTGGGCTGTGCATCAAAAGGTTGCGCTGGTTCCCTGTCCTCGGCTGGGTAAAGTTGAAGAGAAAAATCCGTGCGCGAAAGCTGGGGATGCTGTTTGTTTTTCGTCCAAGAGCCGAGGGGACCTGAGGAGGAGAGAGCCCGGGGGCCGCGGGGTGGAGCGCTCTCACTTGTTACTGGGGTGCCCGCCAGTGGTGTGTGAGGTGGGAGTTGGAGCAGTACTATCCATTGATCCGGAGAAGTGGAGGGCTGGAAGGGAAAATGTGGAGACCGGAGGGAAACGAACTGGATCAGGCAAAGATTCCACGGGAAAGGGGGTGGGGGCAGAGGGATGCAGGCGAAGAAAAAAAAGAGCGGTCGGAGGAGGCTTCCAGCAGCTGCATTCGCCTGGTCTACATATCAATGAGCAGGGATGCCCTCTGTGGGCAAAGCGTGGGAAGTCACTTTTGTCAATGGATCCGGCAAATATCGTGAGTGTCTGGGGGGTTTGCTGCTATCTCTTTTGACACTCGATCTTCGGAAAATTATTTTTGACTGTAAAATTTAGGCGGGTATTTAGACTGGGTCAGATGGGCAGGGTGTTTCCTTCCTTCTCTGCCCTCAGCATTATTTAAAAATAGAATTTTTCACCTGGAAGAACCACTTAATGCAACTCCCTTCTAGGACAGGTGGGAAATTGAGGTCCAGAAACACAATGGACAAATACCAGACCCCTATTTACTGACTTAACAGCTAGGGTCCTCTTTTTGTAGAATGTCTTATTTCACCTGTGTTCTCTCTTCTCTACACAGGATTCAATGCTTTATTCAACCAATTTTGAAGCATTTACCATGTTCCAGGTACCCTGTTAGCTTCCAGGAAATATAAATGTGAACTTTAATAAGACAGCTTCTATCCTCCAGGGGTTGGTGATCCGTTGGGAGAGAGGCGTAAGTAGATAATTATAAAATATCATAATAAATACGATGGTCTGTGTAACGAGGAAGTGCTCGGGGAGAACAAGAAGGACTTCTTCAGTCCCTGAGACATAACATGTAGCAAACACACACACACACACACACATATACACACACACAGAGCAGGAAATTTAGGAAGGGTGAACAGAGCCTTTCAGGAAACTGCTTTAAGCTGACTGTCCTTGCACATCTTATCTCTACTGCAGGACCTCAAGCTCCTTGGAGAAGAGGGATTGTATGTCATTCACCTTTGCACCCCTCACAGATCTAGCATAGGACTTGGAATACCGCACATGCCAATATCTTTTTGCTGAGTAAGGGAACTTGCAAAGGAATGAACCTGGCCACAGAGGATGATAAATAGAAACGCCCCTCTGGTAAAAGTTCTGTCTTTTTAAGGAGCTGTTCAGCTGCAGGTTCTCTCCCTTCCCCACTGCATTACATTGTCTACTGAATCTTTCTCTCTCTTCCCCACCCTTTCCAGTCACCCTCTCACACTCATTAGTATCTGAGAGGAGAACATGTGACTATCTATTCAAGAAGAAGGGGGGGGGGCATGGAAAATACAGGATACAATCATCATCAGGAAAAGTCCCATGATACTAGAACTTGACAAAAGTGTTTCCAGATCACAAGCCATGTCCATCCCCTTCTGTCTTGAGAAAGTTAAAATAAGAAGTACCTGTGATTTCCAGATCAAACCTCCAGAAATAACTTAGATGGATGGGTCCTTTAAAATGGAATGGACTCTGTGGTGACCCCCAAATTTCTCAAAATACTCAAAGCCTCCCTTAGCTGAGGATGAGGTATAGGGAGATACAGGCTCAGGGTCTAGAACAAGGATCCTTAACTGGGTCCATGGTATCTTCCTGGGAGGTCCCTGCTAGCTAATTTCAGGGATTTCATGAGTATCCTGAAATTTTATGAAAAATGATTGCTTTCTTTGCTTGTGCTCTTTTTTTCATTAGGAGGGAATCTTCAGCTTTCATTAGAGGCACAAAATGAATTCAAGCATGCCCTCTGCCAAAGTGATGGAAAGAACCACTGGAATACAAAGTATGGTATGAGGAAAGAGTTGCAGTCTCTTCCTAAGAGAGTGATGAAGTCCTCTATTCTCTTTGTCAGTAAAAGAATGTCCACAAAGAGCGGGAGGGTAGGAACCAAAGATGGTCCATGGTGTTCAAATTGCTTTAAATTGACACTGTTTAGTCTAACAGAACAAAGAGTGATTAAGTTACTCTTCACTATGGTCCATGACTTGTGTACCCTGAGTCTTCGAGGTCATCTGCCCAGCAACCAATGAGCTTCTAAAAAGATCATCAAGTTCTCATCCTCGTAGATACTTAGTTGGTTTCAAAACTAACTTCTGACAGTTGCCTGTACTCACTTACCCAGTAAGCCCTCTTTTTTTCTTAGAGAGATGACTCTAGCTTGATTTTGGTAACTTCTCTTGGGAACAGCTTCAATATTTTCTAATTCACAGCATGGCCATTTACACTTGGGAAACACAGCACATCCTCCTCGGTGCTCCTCTCAGGGGTGTGAGGCCCACTTTCAACCTAGCCTCCTTATCTGGAAAAAAGGAAGCCAAAAGACCAGAGAGTAAGAGGAGAGGAATGGGAGCCACAGGAAATACTTTCGTGTAATTAATCCCCTTCACATAGTCGTTATGACATTTGGTGCTGAGAGTCCCCTTCTGGGGTTTAATCCAGTAATAAAATACACAGATACCAAGACACACCTTTGTGCTCTAAAGGGAAATTTATCAATACTTGTATTTCTTCAAACCACATGTACCCTAAGCTGTGTGTGTGTGGCGGGGGGTGGACCTGGAATACTGATTTTCTGAGATTAGCCCAAGAGGATGAGTCAAATTAAAAATATGTAATTCCTTTTAGACTCCCCATAATGGAACTGCACTTCTTGGCCTACCTTAATTTAGAAAATTAATAATCTTAGACTATTTCTATTCTTCTCCCAACATCATGACCTGACCTTAAAAGGAACTTTCTATATCATGCTCTAGAAATTTATTTGCCAAAACAATAACATCTAGTCCAATGGTACATGTTAGGCTATGAATTCGACTATACTGCAAATTAAATCATATGACCATGACAATGTAATAATTCACCATTTAGTCTTTTACTGAAGAATACCAATTACTGTATTAGACATTTGGGCTATGTAATATCTATACAGAATATACAGCTATAAATAAGATATGGTCATTGCCCTTGGCTAATTTAAAAGCCATGGGGTGAGGGATGTATTTTAGTTGACGTGTTGGTTATTTTGGTTTTTATTTGTTTTCATTTTTGCTCAGAATCCTTCTTCCTTATTTTGGTAACCAGTCTCACATTTTGCTACTACTCCTACACATTATCGACTACAAAGTTGAAGAAGTGGATCCTGAGTCCCTTTCGTCTTGCAGAAGAGCCTATCTTCCTGATCAAGATGATAAATTCTTAGCTGAGTCCATCAGCCAATCAGAGCAAAGGAGTCATTTCTGAGGCTTCGAGGAATAAGAAGCTCTCTGTCTCTCATGGGATATTCCTAGGAGAAACCACTTTTCCCTCTAGATTGTGAAAATATATGAGCTTAAATTATTAGAGAAAAAGCAAATCAAAACTACAGTGAGGTATCACTTCACATTGGTCAGAATGCCCATCATTATAAAGAATATAAATAACAAATGCTAGAGAGGGTGTAGAGAAAAGGGAACCCTCCTATGTTACTGGTGGCAATGTAAATTGGTACAGCCACTATGGGGAACAAAAACTATGGAGACTGCTTAAGAATACTAAAAACAGAACTACCATATGAACCTTCAATGCCACTCCAGGGCACATATATATCAAGAGAAAACTATAATTCAAAAAGATGCATGCACCCGAATGTTCATAGCAGCACTACTTACAATAGCCAAGACAGAGAAGCAACCGAAATGTCCACTGACAAATGAATGCATAAAGAAGATGTGGTACATACATACACAGCTGACTACTACACAGCCATGAAAAAGAATGAGATAATGCCATTTGAAGCAACATGGATGGACCTAGAGATTACCATACTAGGTGAAGTAAATCAGAAACAGAAAGACAAATACCATATGTTAGCCCTCATATTTGGAATCTAAAATATGACACAATTTATATATGAAAAAGAAAAAGACTCACAGACATAGAAAACAAACTTAAGGCTACCAAAGGGGAAAGGGAGTGGGGAGGAATAAATTAGGAGTCTGGGATTAACAGGTACAAACTACTATATATAAAAAAGATAAACAAGGTCCTACTGTATAGCACAAGGAACTGGATTCAATATCCTTAATAAACCATAATGGAAAAGAATATGAAAAATTACATGTATATATGTATAACTGAATTACTTTGCTGTACACCAGAAACTAACACAACATTGTAAATCAACTATCCTTCAATTAATATATATATATATATATATATATACACATATATATATATACATATAGGATTTAACAAAGGTGCTAATTTAGGAGAAATCTTGTCGCTTCCATTAGATCCCTATGAGGACCTGGTGACAGTTAGGACACCTTTCCTCCTCTCCCCTCCAAAGATGCCCACATTCTAATCCCTGGAACCTGTGACTATGTCACCTTACATGGAAAAATGGGCTTTCAGATGTGACAAAATTAAGGACCACGAGTCAAGGAGATTATCCTGGATTATTCCAGTGAGCCCAGTGTAATCACAGGGGTTCCAAGCAAATGGAAGAGGGAGGCATAAAATCATAGTCAGAGAAGGAGATGCGATGAGGAAAGCAGGCGGTCAGGGCAGAGTGATGCCATTACTGGAAGGGATCACGGGCCAAGGAATGTGGCCTCTGGAAGCTGAAGAAGACAAAAACCAGATTCTCCCCTGGATCCTGCACAAGGAATAAAGTTCTACCAATACCTTGATTTTAGCCCTTTAAAATCATGCATATATATACACACATATATATGGCAAATTTAGTGGCTTAAGCAACACAAATTTATCCTCTTATAATGTAGAGCTCTGCCTGGAATGCCAGTAGCCCCAGACACTGGAAAAAGCAAGAAAGGGATTCTCCCCTAGAACCTCCAGGAAGATTACAACCTTCTGGATGCCTTAACTGTAGCAGTATAAGACCCATTTACAGAATTTTGACCTCCGGAACCATAAGATAAGAAATGTTTGTTGTTTTAAGACATTAATTGTGTAGTGACTTATTAGAGCAGCAGTAGAAAATAATATAGAAAGTGAGAATGAAGCTGAAACTGTCAAATTAGAGGGAAAAGCTGGAAAGAAACTGAATTCTTGGTGACGCTGGAATAAGTCATTCTGCGTGAAGCCAGCCAGGACTTTGGATTTCCTAGTTACAGGAGACAATTAATTCTTTTATTATTTAATTCAGGTTAAGGAGGATGTCTACCTTTTACAGCATAAAGAATCCTAACTAAACCAATTAAAAACAGTTGATCTTTATAAAGTACATTATTCTACCATGAAATGTATGGCTTTTATTCGGTTCCAGCTTTGCAACTAATTTTTGACTGGTAGAGGCAGAGGCCATCAGAAGTCTAACTCCTGGTGTGTGATGATATGGCAATGAAAAGAAGGTTTTGTTATTATTATTAGTCAGCAAACCTTTCTCAACACCCACTGTCCGTACAGATAACATAACCTACTGGTTAAAAGGAAGGACAACAGAGTTCTTGCTTTCAAGCAACGTCCAATCTATACAAAGAAGACAGACATATTTTATGGCCTAGAATTTAAAACTTTATGCATATAATAGCAAAAAAAAAAATGCTGCAGTAATTTAGATGAAGGTGGAAATGAAGTGATCAGAGATGACTTCCTGGAAGTAACAGGACTCCAATGGGACCATCAACTGGACAAAGAGTTTGAGGAGATTATGGATGTGTAAAGTTCTGGAAATTGAAATTTAATCAGCCTGATAGGAGAAGATAATTTGAGTAGGGGCACAGTAGGAGAATCCCCAATAAGGAGAGAGCCCTAGGGGACTTATGAGCTAAAAATACCCCAAATTTCTGGTTTCAGATATTTTCTAAAGTGCAAAAATTGCTTGCAAAAAGACACGGCTGAGTCACTTTTTCTAATCTTTAAAGAATAGGAGAGGCATTTATGCCTGAAAATAGTCAAGTTTCCTTGATTTACATGAAAAATGAAAAGGCTATAGTTATTTCTAACTAGAAGCTAGTGAGCTGGAAATCAGTTCCAGGTAGGAGATAACAATTAATGGTTAAATATATGATCTATAAATACTCAGGAAAAGATGTAAGGTCACTAGGAGCCAACATGGGTTCACTTAGAACAAATTATTACAGATTGAAGCAGCTGGAAAATGTCACAGACAAATCATACCTAGATTTCAGTGAGGCCTTTTACCACATACTTATGACACTGTTGTTAAATACCTAAGTTAAGATCTGACCTAAACAATGATACAGTGTGCTAAACCCATAGCAACTATTACAACGGTGTTGTACCATTTGGTCAATGCTAATTCATGCCCACTTAATTCATGCCTCCTATAATTTACCATAGGGCTCTGCTTCCCTTTGCCCCCACAGCAAATGTTTTTAATTGATACTTGGGATAGAAATACTAACATATTTAACAAATTAGCTGGTGGTATAAAACTAGAAGGAATAACATATTTGTGGACAACTTTAAAATTCAAAAAGATCTCAGCAGGATGGAACAATGAACTTCATCTAAAAAATGAAAATGAGAAAGAATACTTGTAAAGGATTGCACTCAGTAGCTCCAAGCTCCCTTCCCCCGCAAAAGAAAGTTCAATTCTGCAAATAAAGAATTGGAAAGAAGGAATTTGATTTTGACTTAGTGGGCAAGAAAATAAAAAGAGCATCTGAACTGATGTTAATCTTGATAGAATAAAACTGTATGATGCATTCCCTGAAAAATCCAGTGTCATGTGACACCACATTAGACACAATGGTATACCCAAGCTGGGGTGTTAAGTACCACTCTGCTCTGCGCCCAATAGTACACCCAGGGATTCCCCATTCAGAGGGAACTTTAGCCCAAAATTGTATGCCCTCCCTCCTTATTGTTTACATTACCTATTCTTCCTTTATCTTATAAATGTGGGTGCCTCCCATTGATATTAAAGTTAGAATGAGTCCCAGTAAATACATATAATTATACATTTAATATTGTATTAATCTACATTATACAATTTTATATTCTTAGAATGTATTGTTATAATAGCATAATAGTTAACACATATTTAATGATTTGGAGACTATTACAAGTGGTTAAAGTCAAAATAGACTTTATAGAGCCTGAATAGAGAAAATAAGAAAATGGCTTTTTATGGTCATGTCCAGGGAATGAGAAGGGATGAGAATATGTGCCTCTCTGGGCAGAGGCTGGATTTCGTGTGGATTGGAAGAGGAGTATGCGACCATCACTTATATGTCTATTATGTGCCAGGCTTTATGCCTGGCACTTTAAACACAGATGAAGAGCCAAAAAATACACAAGTTAAAGCTGCCATCCCAACATCACATAATAAGAGCTCAAACTTGAGTGGGCCCTACCCCATGGACACCCAGGCTCCTCGCGCTGGGTGTGCTGCCTCCAAGCCACGTACCAGGAAGTAAGGCCGCCACAACAGCCAGAGAGCAACGCCTTCCTTGGTTATGTGTTGTATCTTCGGTTATCTCATATATTCTTGTAAAATCCTAGCTAAATAACTCAAGAAGAGTGCCCCGAACAAGGTCTGGTAATGCTGCGCTGTGAGAACTGATGAGGGAATTTACCCTCAGCTCTGGGAGATGTTGGCTCAAAACGCTCTAAGGCAAACTTCTCAAAATGGCTGTGATGTCTGAGCATCAGAAACCAGGAGCATGTTCTTCACATCCTCCCAACCAACAATCTCCAGCCCCTAGACGGCTGCCCACAGGGAGAGCAGAGCTGGCTTCATCCCAATAATCTCTTCTATAAAGTATCTTCAGGAATTTGGGTAGCTTTTTCTATAATAACGCATGGCAATGGAGGAAAATGCCTTACTGATTTCCAAAGTGGGAGAGGATACAATCTCAGAAAAGAGCAGAAGCAAGTTCTTTTGCAAGTATAAAAGTGTCATTTTTGCAGTTGAATACTCTTGAAAATTGGTACTTTGGTACAACTCTATTCCCCTGTACTGAGGGAATTCTCCTTCTGAGGCTGGCAAAACGGCTGCAGAAATAGCCTATTTGTTGCCACAGTGGTGAGCTACAGAGTTTAATTGAATAATTTCCTGTTTCTAGTTCCACCATGTGAAGTACTGCAGAAGGACCAACTGCTGGCCTTGATCCATGAGAAAACCTGTGATGTTTTTTCTCATGCAATGTGGGCTCTCTCAAGTCCACTGCACTGAGAGCTCTTAAGAAAAAGGAAACGGAGACAACTTCATTTCTTTGAGGTGCAATGGGAAAGGAGGCAGGGGAAATGTGAAAGCCAGAAAAGAAAGGCTGAGCCCTGTAAAGTCCAGGAAAAGTAACAGATAAGACAGTAGGGGAGAAATTACACTCCTAAGCGGCTATAGGATAAAGGAGAATTGAAAAATGTATAATATCATCATCATCAAAACCAATGAAAACAGTAAAATCTAATCTTCCAGACAGTGAGGAAGGAACATTTGCCCACTATTTATTTTTTTTAACTAACATGAAAATACAGGTACTTTAACTTCTGTACACAATATCACCTTTCATCATGAACTATGGAATGCATTTCCAATCTGCTTAACTAGTAGTTTGGGGTAGTTTCATGCTTATTTCACAGAATGTGAAAAAGTGATTTTTTAGACATGATTTTAAGTAATTTAAAATTAAAAGGCCAATGCAAAAAAAAGCAAAAAAAAAAAAAAAAGGCAATGCAGCATTAGAGTTTAAAGTATTTTTTCACCTATCAACTTGTCATCAGAAGGAAAAAAATTCTTTAAAATATTTTCCTTGGGGTATCTGACCTTTTCCCTGAAAAGGATGGAAACATTTTTGATGCCAATATTTTCTTAGGTTTTCAATTTAAAAAAATAATAATAATAGGAGATGGGTTAATGGAAAACAGTATATCTATACAATGAAGTAAGGTATAGGCCTTAAGAATTATGCTATAGAAAAAACATTTAAAGTCATGAGACTTTAAAATGTCAAGTGAAAAAGTTTAAAAAAATCAAAATTTTGAGTATTGTCTGATCCTACTTTTCTAATTAATACCCCCCCACACACACACACATACACATACAGTATTCTAGCAGGGTAGAAAGATGGAAAGAGAATGGACTTAAGGATCAGCTATACTTAAGTGCAAGTCAAATCAAGGCACTAAAAGACTTTAGTGAGGTTTAAATCTCTGAGCGTCCATTTCCTCTTTGCAAAATAAAAATATAATATGCTCTGAGCATTACTGTGCTTGCAGCTTTTACTCTATACAATTTCTTCTCCTGTTTTTCTTTTTTTTATATAAATTTATTTATTTATTGGCTGTGTTGGGTCTTCATTGCTGCACGTGGGCTTTTTCTAGTTGCGGCAAGCAGGGGCTACTCTTCGTTGTGGTGCGTGGGCTCCTCATTGCCGTGGCATCTCTTGTTGCAGAGCACAGGCTTTAGGCACATGGGCTTCAGTAGTTGTGGCACATGGGCTCAGTAGCTCGGCTCTAAAGCATAGGCTTAATAGTTGTGGCACATGGGCTTAGTTGCTCCGCGGCATGTGGGATCTTCCTGGAGCACAGATTGAACCCGTGTCCCCTGCACTGGCAGGCAGATTTTTAACCACTGCACCACCTAGGAAACCCTCCTGTTTCTTTTAAACATAAGTCAGATCAAGTCACCCTACTCACAACCTTTTCATGGTTCTCCATCTCACTCAAATTCAGTTCCACCTGACACGACCTGAAGAACCCACACTTCCCTTTTGCTTCTCTGTCTGACACTGCCACCTAGGTGCCCCTTCAGTAAGTCCAGGGCTCCAGTCACTGGCCTCCTGCTATTCCTTGGACACACAGGCACTCTCCCACCTCAGGGCCTTTGCATATATTTCCTCTCTCTGGGACATTCCTCCCCAGATATCCGGGGGCTTTCTCCCCCAACTCTTTAGGTCTGTGCTCAAACATCACTTTCTCAGGGAAGCCTTCCTGACCGCCTTGCTTACAGAAGTGCCAGAGGAAGGTAAATTTAAGACAGAAAGTCTGTGTTCTCGAATTATTTTCTCCACCCAATCACTTTTTCCCACTCATCCCTCAGATCTCAATTCAATCATTACTTCCTCAGAAAAACCATCACTGAACTGATCAAATGCCCTTATGATAGCCACTTATAGCCCATCTCCCTCTTCTTCACTGAACTTACCATAGTGGTCATTTTATATTTAATGTCAACTAATGTCAGTCTTTCTCACTAGACTGTGAGCAAGATGAAGATCCAGGTTTCTGCTTGCCATTATTATTCCAGCAATGGTAATAATGACCGGCACATAACAAGTGCTCAGTGTGTACTTTTTGAAGGAATGAACATACTGCTATTGCCCACAGTGGCTGTGGAAGGAGAGCATCTGATGATCTGGGATCCAGGGGCCCACCCATCTTTTCAACTTGTCTCAGCAGACAGGTGATAGACCAACAACAGCCCAAGTCAGAAAGCACAGTCCTAGCATAGCATACTGTGCTTCAGTTGTGTCCTGGCATCAAGACTGGGCAGCTGGACTAAGCCTCAGTGCAGTCCCAGTAAATATGCAGAGGTCAAACTCATCACCAAAGATTGGATGGAGGACAGGAAGACAGAGATCAACCTCTGAGATCCAGTACAGGTGGGCAGATGCACACAAGAAGAAGGGAAATGGTTATAGAAACTGGGATGCTTTTTAATGCAGCCAGCAAAATTGTGAAACGTTATTCACACTGTGGTAAAATTATTTAAGTAAAAAACACAGAATCTATATCTGATTGCCACTGAATAAAAATTACTCAAATAGAACAAAATCAGGATGAAGCATGGAAAAATGTTATTCGTAGAGTTCCCAGAGAGATGAGGCTGTGAGTGGTACTTACTTTTTTCCTTCTCATTGTTCGGAATGATACACAATTAACGTGGACTACCATTAAAATCAGGAACATATGAAAAAGGAGTAGGCACCTGTTGCTTTTGCTGCATGCATGCATTTAGCCTTCTGTGGACAGTTGAACCTCCTTTTCTCTCTGGAAAGCAAAACCTTCCTCATCCTCATCTCAGGATGCTCTTTGGGTATGTCCCCAGCCAAGGGGATGTGTGAGCAATATGACTGTGATCCACCCAGGATGGAGGACATGCACAGAGATTGCGCTGGAACACTTGGCAGAGGAGACCTGTGTTCCTATTGGACTTGAGCTGAGAGGACTTCAAGCCTGGGGCTGCTACCCTTTCCTTCAATGTGAGGGGGAGTCTGGCTGTGGATGGAGGGAGAACAGAGCTGAGAGAGAGAGGGAAGCAGAGTCCTGGTAACACATGCAGAGTCCTGGTAACACATGCAGAGTCCTGGTAACACATTCAGAGCCCTGAAAAAGTTGGGGCAGAAAGCGGTCATAGGCCCAAATTTTCCAGTTACTTGAGGTATCATATGCTTCTGGTTTATTCAATTTGGTTTGGGTCTTCTTGCAACCAATGAAGTCATGAATAACATGGGTAAATGTCCTTTTTCCCACGTGCCCAGATGATGGGGGCAGGGACGTCACATTCATAGGATGAGGCAAAAAGCAATGGCTATGGCTCTGACTACTACATGGTTTGGGTTTTCCAGGGAATGTGAGAGATTGCAAGTCAGTGCATATTTAGCCACATATTTGGAGCACAAAAATCGCAGTCCCATTTCCTGTATCAATCAATACAGTGCTCACTGAATCAACAAACAACAAACCTGTGTGTGTTCTCCAAATACACGGTATTTCCATGAAGTCATTTTTCATGTTTATAATAACAAAATCTCCATGACTTTTTTTTTTTTGGCTAACGTGAATATAACAACTTTTAGGGATGTCGATAAAACAGTTAAATTCCATGTATATAATCTGTTATTTTGGACACACAAGGATATTTTAAATGACATGAAGGATAAATGACATTTTCACTTAGAAATAATCTTTTCCACTCTCACACCATAGCAATTGCACTTATACTCTTCACATGCATTCTTAACATCAGTGTCTGCGATTGTGATTCACGGGAGTCAATTCTCACTCATGTTTACCACTGTTTCTTAGAGCACGTAATTGTTCTCATCCTATTAAGTCGAGACGCAGCCATCTGAATCTATAGATGGGCCCACAAGCGGCCATTACCATAGTACTGGGGCAATTTCATTTTTCCGTTCACTCTATAACTGTAGAAATGGTGTCTTCAAAACATAACTGTTTCTGGTATTGCTTTCAGTAAAATGATTATTAAAAGGCTTGCTTATGATTATCTCAAATACTTAACAATCTTGAGAATATATCCTCAGAAATAATTATTAACTCTGGTGCAATTTTTTTTAAACCTTAAAAAATACTAATTATGTTAGTGACCTCCATAATCACACAAAACTGTCACTGATTGAGATCAGCCCAGAGCTATTTTTTTTTTCTGAAAAGTGCTTCATTATTTACAATCAAGTAATACAGAAAATATCCCTTAATATCTCCAAATACAAGGTAAGAGAAAACCATCTTAGGAAAAAAACAATCTTAGCCTGGATGCACGTGATATCGGGGGGTAGGATTATGAACAGCTTAAACATGATCTGGGCCCTTACCGAGCTTAGAGTCTGGAGGGTGAAGCAAACGTACAAATAGACAAGTGCAAATCAGTGTGATAAACACTATCTGATGGGCAGTATTGTGTGCTGAGGAGGCACAGAAGAGGGACATTGTAACTAGACCCCGGAAGGTCAGGGCACACTGCTCTTAGAAAGGAAGAGTTAGGAAGCCCCTAAATAATGCATAACAATGAACAAGGAAAAAAGTGTGTATGTGTGTGTGTGTGTGAACTTCAAAGGGTTAATACAGTAGTGGACTGCAGGTGGCAGGAAAGGCGCAGCATGTTCTAGGCAGAAGGACGAGCATCTGCAAAGGCACAGGGTGAAAGACACACTGCATATTTTATGATAGAAGCTCCATCCTTCTCCTAAAAGGTCAGCAGCAGTGTGTTTGTTTGTTTGTTGTTGATGTTGTTTAAATACTTCACTGTGATGAGAGCGAGTGAGGACGCTGGTAGAAAAACAGAGCCCCAACTTTTCAACTCTCTAGCATTTTTCAGGACAATATGGCATTTCCCTGAGAGATGGAGAAAAACTAGAAATAAGCAGCATTAGTATTAAAGGCCATATTCATGATCATTTTAAAAGTGCATGGAATTCCAGAGAGCCATGTTAGTGAAGTCTTGCAGGCTCCCCTACAGGGAAAGCCTCTTGGCCAAGATGTACCCCCTACCCCTGGCTCTGCCAGCAGGTCTGCACTGCTAATAGCTCAGGACATATCTATTTAACAGGAGCTGAGATGTACTTTCTAAAATGGCACCTTCATTGAAAAACATAATATGAGCTTTTACTGTGTATAAAGAGTGTTGTGAAATGGTACACCGGACATGAGATTGAATACATCACCAAGTTCCTGCTAGCAATCAAGGAGTTTACAGTGCAGGAAGGCAAAGATACTGCTACATCATGAACAACTCGGAATCAGACACACATACATAGCATATGGTTCTGTGTTCTCGAATTATTTTTTAATTCTTATAGCCACGAGACTTTAATATTATATCAAGCTATGTAAAATTTAGGAATATATAGAAACATAGAGGAAAACCCACCATGATACTGTGATAACCATTAAATTGTTTTTAGAGTCTGACAGATCAAAATGGTTAAAAAATGTGAAATGTAGAATGCATTAGTATTTGGACTAACTACATGTATAGCTTATGGCTTGGAGTTCTTCATATTTCTCTGCCTTAAGAAAGAATTGATCTCAGAGTTGGGGGCAGGCCAGACCTTCAAGTTTTTGTTAATTGATTTCAACTCTTATGACTAGAGAGTGATAGATAACAAAGCCAACCAGATATCACAAAGCTACACTGACTGGTGAATGATTTCCTTACAGGAAATGTAGTGTGAGGTAGAAGAAGCGGAGCCAGCCTGGGAGTCTAGACACCTGGGATTGAGCCCACTTCTGACCCTGGGCAGGGTCATTTATAAGATAAGGGAGCTGACTGCATCAATACCCATGAGAGCCATGTGAGATGTTTGTTACAAACGCAGATTCATGCGCTCTGATATATATGGACTTGTTACCTGCATGGGGTGACATCTGGGCATCTATACTTTTATAAAGCTTCATAAGAAATTTTAGGAAGGAAGACTAATACTGGACCACTGCCCAATGTTTGGAAATCACTGACAAATAATAATCTCTAGAGCTCATTTCAGTTCTAAATTTTCCTGATTCTGTAATTATACGTGATCTTTTTAAAGGATTCCAAAGTGAGGGCTTAATAAGGAGTGGCTTACTGGTTGATCAAAAACACCTGAGCTGGTAAATCTATCCTAAATTATTTCTGAGATATTGAAGCTAGACTATACCTAAAATTGACCTTGACTCTCCCAAGTAGATGAATAAATGCTTTAGGGAGACAGGCATGGTTCACATTCCCTAGATGTAGCTTCTAGGTTGCCACAGGCTCTGAAAGCAGTCTCCAAAGGTAGTTCCCAAATAGTTATGAGAAATGGCAATGTAGTTGAAAATAATCACAGGAGCTTTATTTCAAAGAAAATGTAATGTGGAAAGGACGTGGATTGCTGTTTAGAGGATCTAGTTGGAGTAACGGTCTGTTTGCTACTGATGGGGTTATCTCAAATAATTACTCATTCTCTTTGAACTGATTTTCCCTTAAATACTGCTGTAAGGGTTAAAGAGTGTAATACACATGAAGAGGCTTTGTACATTAAAATTATAGTATTAATAAAAATTATAAAACTATAGTGTTAATAAAAAATGTTAAGGTTGGAGCATACATAGGAGTATATAAACAATAGCATATTTGGTAGAAAACAATCCATCACCTTTTTTAACAGTTATATTCCATAAATTGAGTTTGTGTTCTCCAAGAGATGTTCTTTTTAATATAAAATGGATTTGAACCAAGAGGTTCCTGCCTATGATGGAAGCAGGGAGAAGATGTAAGGGGGGTATGGAGGCTCAGATTAAAGAAGGTGCTGGGCTCTGAGAGCTCCCAGGGCTGGGGGTTAGAAATGTGCCAGCACACACTTGAAGAAAAATTCCATTCTTCTTGATTCCTACGGTCCAGAGGTTTTTCACTCACATGGCCTGTAACATGGCTTCAGATAAGTAATCTTGTATCACTTTCATTTATTCAGAGTCTGAAATTCAAACCTACTTTGAGGAGCTCTGTATTATTCTGATGAGTGGTTTTTATAAATAAGTTTACAAACAAGTTGTTCACACACTAAGTACAGAGTGGCCCGTCTATTTCAGAGACTTCGAGGCAGACTGCTGTATGTACTCACAACGGGAATGAGATCTGCATCTTGGGAAAGTTCCTTGGGGGCCCCCGTGTGCAGTGTCAGCGTCCTGCGCAGCTGCATCCCACTCCACGAGTGTTCCTGGCAGGATCTCCTGCACTAACAAAGTGGTTCTCAAATACATGTAATTTTGTCCCCCTAAGGGCGTTCTGCAACGTCTGAAGACATTTCTGTGTTACTGGCAATGTAAGGATGCTGCTAAACATCCTACAATGCACAGCACAGCCCTCACCAAAAAAGTATTATCTGACTCAAAATGTCAGTAGTGCCCAGTTTGAGAACATCTGAGGTAAAGGGACCTTGGAGAGGTACTGCCTTTTTGTTCCTGTAATAAAGTGCTGATAACCTCTACAGTTAAGTCAAGCCCCAGTGGGAAAAAGAGGCCTCTACAGCCTGAAGCTACGCATTCTTCTTGCCACTACCTTTCTTCCTGACATTAGGAAAACCAGTTCACTCCTCCGGGCCTCTACTCATTGATTGGTAAAATGAGAGTTTAGGATTAGATGGGTAAATTTCATAAGATGTCCTTCCATGTCATAGTATTTTATGAATACTCTACAGAGGATAATGTTAATAGCCAGCTTTCCTGAGTGCCTGCTTTAGGTACGGACTATTCCAAGTGCCTTCTAGGTACGAACTCATCCCACCTCCACAACATGCTGACCTAAGGACTACTATTACCCACCATTTAGAACCAGATAAGAAGACTGGGATGCAGACAGGATAAGTAGTTACCAAGCCTGCCTGCCTCTCATGGGTGGCAGAGCCAGGATTTGAATCAGGCAGTCTGATTCCAGAGTCTGTACAAGGAGCTAACATGAGCATCTCCTCCCCAGAGAAGGAGAACCCTGGTAGGGATCAAGCCAGAAGAACTACTGCCCTCACCTCGGCTTCACCTCAACCGCTTTATCTCCTCCTGAGGTTCCATGTGCTTCTGTGCTTAGAATGAACCATTTGTTGAACTAGATCTTCAATAAACCACTAGATGTGCTATTCCTGAGCTTTTACCATTTTTAAGATTTTACTACTTGAAGCTTCCAAAATGGCTAATCTAAAATAAAATTTATCTTAAAGCATGAACAATAATAAAAATAATGATGATTCTAAGACAGCAATGAAAATAACTACATACTACGTGCATAGGGATAAAGACAATCTTGGGGGGAGAGAAAAAGATGGCGGTGAAGTAGAGGGACGTGGAATGCACCCCTCTCCACAGATGCATTGGGAATGCACCAAAAGATGCAATAATTCCCACAGAGAACCAACTGAACACCAGCAGACGACCTCGGAAACCAGAAAGGACCTCAAGGAGCCCGACATAACCTGTAGGGAGGCATCTACGACAGCTCAAAGAGGGTGAAGCGTGGGAGATGTGGCAGACGGGAGGGAGTGAGAAACATACACAGGGTCCGCACCGCAGATCAGCGTTCCCAGACTGAGACATCGATTCACAGCTGAACAGAGGGTCCGGGAGCGGGAGCGTGGGAACCGGAGAGCTGGTTCAGGGTGAGAAATATTGTTGCAAGTAAGGTGACGGACCAAGAGGACATGAGGGAAGAGAACCGCGGCGAGGAGTGCCTGCCCCTGAGAGCTGCCCGGTCATGATGGCGGCTGCATGCTGCAGGCTCACAGGCGGTGGGGAGAAGCTAAGGGCATAGCCGCTCTCTCTCTCTTTCAGCGCCTCTGCAACAGGCAGTGGAGAGACACCCTGTGGGCCACCTAAGGCGCTCAGGGATAACAAGTACCCTCAGGCACTCGGGTGGGGCTAGATTAAAACCCCTTGCAAAGCCAGCAGCACGGAGGCTGCCCAGAAAAAAAAAAAAAAAAAAGCCCTAGAGAGGCCCAACTCTGAGACTTTCTGTTTACACCTGAGCCACCAGCGTCCCTCTGGAACATGCACCTCCAAGCCCGACTGAAACAACAGTGCGCCACTGCTCACTCACTCCCAGGGAAAGGAGCCACTACTGTACCCTCTCCCTCTCCACACACCGACGCTTACAGACGAACAACAAAGGAAGCTCTGCTGGCCACAGAATAATGCAAAAAAACCCAAGGCGAGTAGAAGGACACTTACAGCTGAGACTCTAAGGAAACAGAAATATTAACATTAGTCTGAGGCTTGGACAGTGTTCTATAAACACCTCAATCGCCAGGACAAGCAACCCCAAAAGTCTGGACAACCATGAGGAAACAAAGAAACACCATGCAGGCAAAGGAGCAGGAAAAAAACCCACAAGACCAAATAAATGAGGAGGAAATAGGAAAAATGTCTGAAAAAGAATTCAGAGTAATGATAGTAAAAATGATACAAAATCTTGATAACAAAATAAAGTATAAGAAACAGTTCATAAGAACTCAGAAAAACAAACTGCAATGGATAACAAAATAATTGAAATTAAAAATACTCTAGATGCTATAACCAGCAGAATGACTGAGGCAGAAGAACGAATAAGAGAGTTGGAAGATAGAATGGGGGAAATAAACGCCACAGAGCAGGAAAAAGAAAAAAGAATAAAAAGAATAGAAGACAGTCTCAGAGACCTCAGTGATAACATTAAGCGTACCAACATTCGAATTATAGGCATCCCAGAAGAAGAAGAAAACAAGAAAGGGTCTGAGAAAATATTTGAAGAGGTTATAGTGGAATACTTCCCCAACATGGGAAAGGAAATAATTAACCAAGTCCAAGAAGCACAGAGAGGCCCACACAGAATAAACCCAAGGAGAAATACACCGAGACACATATTAATCAAACTAATGACAATTAAACACAAAGAAAAAATATTAAAAGCAGCAAGAGAAAAGCAACAAACAACATCTAAGGGAAAACCCATCAGGATAACAGCTGACCTTTCCACAGAAACTCTGCAGGCCAGAAGGGAATGGCAGGATATACTGAAAGTCCTGAAAGAGAGAAACCTACAGCCAAGAATACTCTACTCAGCAAGAATCCCATTCAGATTTGATGGAGAAATCAAAAGCTTTACAGCCAAGCAACAGTTAAGAGAATTCAGCACCACCAAACCAACCTTACAACAAGTGCTAAGGGAACTTCTCTAAGTAGGAAACACAAGAAAAGGAAAACACCTACAAATACAAACCCAAAACAATTCAGAAAATGGTAATTGGAACACACATGTCAATAATCACCTTAAATGTAAATGGATTAAATGCTCCAACCAAAAGACACAGACTGGCTGAATGGATACAAAAACAAGACCCTTCTATATGCCGCCTACAAGAAACCCACTTCAGACCAAGGGATACATATAGACTGAAAGTAAAGGGATGGAAAAAGATATTCCATGCAAATGGAAGTCAAAAGAAAGCTGGAGTAGCAATACTCATATCAGACAAATGAGACTTGAAAGTAAAGACTATTAAAAGAGACAAGGAAGGACACTACATAATGATCAAGGGATCCATTCAAGAAGAACATATCACAATGGTAAATATCTATGCCCCCAACATAGGAGCACCTCAGTACATAAGGCAAATGCTAGCAGCTATAAAAGGGGACATCAACAGTAACACAATAATAGTGGGAGACTTGAACACCCCACTTACACCAATGGACAGATCATCCAAACAGAAAATAAATAAAGACACACAAGCTTTAAATGACACATTAGACCATCTTGACTTAATTGATATTTATAGGATATTGCATCCAAAAACGACAGAATACACTTTCTTCTCAAGTGCACACGGAACATTTTCCAGGATAGATCACATCTTGGATCACAAATCAAACCTCAGCAAATTCAAGAAAATTGAAATCATATCAAGCATCTTCTTGGACCACAACACCATGAGACTAGATATCAATTACAGGAAAAAAACTGCAAAAAATACAAACACATGGAGGCTAAACAATTCACTCTTAAACAACCAAGGAATCACTAAAGAAATCAAAGAGGAAATCAAAAAATATCTAGAAACAAACGACAATGAAAACACAACAACCCAAAATCTATGGGACACAGCAGTTCTAAGACGGAAGTTTATAGCAATACATTCCTGCCTTAAGAAACAAGAAAATTATCGAATAAACAACCTAACCTTACACCTAAAACAATGAGAAAAAGAAGAACAAAGAAACCCCAAAGTGAGCAGAAGGAAAGAAATCATAAAGATCAGAGCAGAAATAAATGAAAAAGAAAGGAAGGAAGCAATAGCAAAAATTAATAAAACTAAAAGCTGGTTCTTTGAGAAGATTAACAAAATTGATAAACCACTAGCCAGATTCATCAGGAAAAAAACGGAGAAGATGCAAATCAACAGAATTAGAAATGAAAAAGGAGAAGTAACAACAGACACCTCAGAAATACAAAACATCATGAGAGACTACTACAAGCAACTATATGCCAATCAATTGGATAACCTGGAAGAAATGGATACATTCTTAGAAAAATACAATCTTCCAAGACTGAACCAGGAAGAAATAGAAACTATGAACAGACCAATCACAAGTATGGAAATTGAGGCAGTGATTAAAAATCTCCCAACACACAAAAGCCCAGGACCAGACGGATTCACGGGCAAATTCTATCAAACATTTAGAGAAGAGCTAACACCTATCCTTCTCAAACTCTTCCAAAATACAGCAGAAGGCAGAACACTCCCAAACTCATTCTACAAGGCCACCATCACCCTGATACCAAAACAAGGTAAAGATGTCACAAAAAAAGAAAACTACAGACCAATATCACTGATGAATATAGATGCAAAAATCCTCAACAAAATACTAGCTAACAGAATCCAACAGCACATTAAAAAAATCATACACCATGATCAAGTGGGGCTTATCCCTAGGATGCAAGGATTCTTCAATATACACAAATCAATCAACATGATACATCATATCAACAAATTGAAGGATAAAAACCATATGATCATCTCAATAGATGCAGAAAAAGCTTTTGACAAAGTTCAACATCCATTTATGATAAAAGCTCTCCAGAAAATGGGCATAGAAGGAAATTACCTCAACATGATAAAAGCCATATATGAGAAACCAAAAGCCAACATCATTCTAAATGGTGAAAACTGAAAGAATTCCCTCTAAGAACAGGAACAAGACAAGGGTGTCCACTCTCACCATTATTATTCAACATAGTTTTGGAAGTTTTAGCCACAGCAATCAGAGAAGAAAAAGAAATCAAAGGAATCCAAATTGGAAAAGAAGAAGTACAATTGTCACTCTTCACAGATGACATGATATTATATATAGAAAACCCTAAAGACTCTACCAGAAAACTGCTAGCACTCATTGATGAGTTTAGTAAAGTAGCAGGATACAAAATTAATGCACAGAAAACTCTTGCATTCCTACACACTAACAACAGAAGAGCAGAAAGAGAAATTAAGGAAACTCTCCCATTTACCATTGCAACCAAAAGAATCAAATACCTAGGAATAAACCTGCCTAAGGAGGCAAAAGATCTGTATGCAGAAAACTTTAAGACATTGATGAAAGAAATCAAAGATGACACAAACAGATGGAGGGACATACCATGCTCCTGGATTAGAAGAATCAACATTGTGAAAATGACTGTACTACCCAAAGCAATTTACAGATTCAATGCAATCCCGATCAAATTACCAATGGCATTTTTCACAGAACTAGAGCAAGAAATCTTATGATTTGTATGGAAACGCAAAAGACCCCGAATAGCCAAAGCAATCTTGAGAAGGAAACATGGAGTTGGTGGAATCAGGCTTCCTGACTTCAAACTATACTACAAGGCCATAGTGATCAAGATAGTATGGTACTGGCACAAAATTAGAAAGGAAGATCAATAGAATAGAATAGAGAACTCAGAAGTAAGCCCAAACACATATGGGCACCTTATCTTTGACAAAGGAGGCACGAGTATACAATGGATAAAAGACAGCCTCTTCAATAAGTGGTGCTGGGAAAATTGGACAGCAACATGTAAAAGAAAGAAATTAGAACACTTCCTAACACCATACACAAAAATAAACTCCAAATGGATTAAAGACATACATGTAAGGCCAGACACTATAAAACTCCTAGAGGGAAACATAGGCAGAACACTCTATGACATCCACCAAAGCAAGATCCTTTTGGACCCACCTCCTAGAATCATGGAAATAAAATCAAGAATAAACAAATGGGACCTCATGAAACTTCAAAGCTTTTGCACAGTGAAAGAAACCATAAATAAGACTAAAAGGCAACCCTCAGAATGGGAAAAAATAATTGCCTATGAAACAACGGACAAAGGATTAACCTCCAAAATATACAAGCAGCTCATGAAGCTTCATACCAAAAAAGCAAATGACCCAATCCACAAATGGGCAGAAGACCTAAATAGACATTTCTCCAAAGAAGACATACAGATGGCCAACAAACACATGAAAAGATGCTCAACATCACTCATCATCAGAGAAATGCAAGTCAAAGCCACAATGAGGTATCACCTCACACCGATCAGAATGGCCATCATCACAAAATCTGGAAACAACAAATGTTGGAGAGGGTGTGGAGAAAAGGGAACTCTCCTGCACTGTTGGTGGGAATGTAAGTTGGTACAGCCACTATGGAAAACAATTTGGAGGTTCCTTAAAAAACTACAAATAGAACTACCATATGATCCAGTAATCCCACTCCTGGGCATATACCCAAAGAAAACCATAATCCCAAAAGAAACATGTACCATCATGTTTATTGCAGCACTATTTACAATAGTCAGGACATGGAAGCAACTTAAATGCCCATCAACAAATGAATGGATAGAGAAGATGTGGCACATATATACAATGGAATATTACTCAGCCATAAAAAGGGATGAGATGGAGCCATATGTAATGAGATGGATAGGCCTAGAGTCTGTCATACAGAGTGAAGTAAGTCAGAAAGAGAAAGACAAATATTGTATGCTAACTCACATATACAGAATCTAAAAATGGTACTGATGAATTCAGTGACAAGACAAGAACAAGGACGCAGATGCAGAGAATGGACTGGAGAACTCGAGGTTTGGGGGGGGAGGGCAGGGTCTGTAGGGGAAGCTGAGACGAAGTGAGAGAGTAGCACAGACATATATATACTACCAGCTGTAAAATAGATAGCCAGTGGGAAGTTGTTGTATAACAAAGACAGTTCAACTCAGGATGGAAGATGCCTTAGAGGACTGGGACAGGGAGGGTGGGGGGGACTCGAGGGAGGGTGGGGGGAGTTGAGGGAGGGAGGGAATATGGGGATTTGTGTATAAAAACAGATGATTGAACTTGGTGTACCCCCAAAAAATTAAAAAAAAAGACAATCTTGGGCTATAATGACTCTTTCCTGAAAAAGTATAAAGCACTTAACCAATTTAAGAACAGCCCAACATGCAAAAACTACAAGTTTAGAAAACTGATGAACTTGGATTCAGTATCTGCATTTTAAATACAGTCCTGGCAACAGAGATTCCCTCCAATGTTCCTTTAAATACCAACCTCCCCTAGTGCATTTAAAATTGATTCAATTTACAAAACTTCCATGTGGACTTACTTTTCAAGATTCCATCTATTACACACAATGGAATACACCTGCAAGAGCTCATTTATCCTCCCAACACCCCAATTTCTTCAAGAGCTTTATTTTCCACATTGTGCGAGAAAAAGAACGATAATGCAGCATCCTGTATAAGCAGAAGACTAAATGCACGCTATTTGATGAGAATGAGTCACAGTAACGATGAGCATCACAGTGGCGACAATGGTAATGTGAATTGTCCGTGATCTGAGAATTAGAGGCAACTTTTTATTTGGAGAACAGAGACTTTATTTATTATCCTCAGTTACCACCATGGTAATTGAGTACTTATAAATAATGTATGACTTTCCAATTTCTACCACACAATATCAAGACCTCACTGTCATTGGGAAATGATCACACTAATGCATTCAAAAATTAAGTAACATAACTTTATTGCAGTTTACTGTGGCAGACTGCTGTTTACTCAGTAGCCTTTCTTTCTCGCGACACCCTCTTCTTTCTAGTTGGCAGGGCATGTTTCCACTATAAGCACTGCTAAAGCAAGCTATCTGCTTCTCTTGCAGCCAGAACACAGACAAAATACCAAATAAACACATCAGGAGAAGTCTGCAACAGGTTTAGGAAGGAAATTCTCCCTATTTCCTTTAGATGTGGTCGTGTAAAGCTGTGAAGACTCAGGCAACAGCCATCTTGCAAAAATGGTGGAATAAGTCAAATAATGAAAACCATTATTTTGAGAAAGGAAGACTAGACAGAAAGAAAATACCCAGGTGGACCAAATCTTTGTGAGAGGTGTAAAAAAAGTATACAAAGGGGGCTTAATACCCAACATTATCCTAATAGCTGTTAGTAAATACTTATGCTGCAGTGTAGTTTTATTGATGTTGCCCTCTCTGTATATTAAATTCCATCATGACTTTCTCGTCTTATCCCTAGAACCAGTACCTGCAATACCATGAATACACAGCAAATGGCTTAACTGAATGCTGAATCAAAAACAGAGGGAAATCTAGAATAGCCAAGATATAGAAGCAACCTAAATGTCCATAGACAGACGAATGGATAAAGAACAGCTTTATATATATAGATATATATATATTTTATACACACACACACACACACACACACACACACACACACACATACAAAATGGAATAGTACTCAGGCATAAAAAAGAATGAAATAATGCCTTTTGCAGCAACATGGATGGACCTAGAGGTTATCATACTAAGTGAAGTAATTCAGACAGAGAAAGACAAATATCATATGGTATTGCTTATATGTGGAATCTAAAAAAGTGATACAAAGGAACTTATTTATAGAACAGAAATAGATTCACAGATATAGAAAACAAACTTATGGTGACCAAAGCAGACAGCGAGGGAGGAGGGGTAGCCATAAATTAGGAGTTTGGGTTCAGCATATACACACTACTATGTATAAAATAGGTGAACAACAAGGACCTACTGTATAGCACAGGGAACTATACACAATATCTTTTATATTGAATATATCACATAGATTCAACATATATATGAATCATTTTGCTGTACACTTGAAACACAACATTGTAAATTAACTATACTTCAACTTAAAAAAAATTCACTTAAAAACAACCAAAAAAACAGACAAAAGAAACTAGAAAGAAATCATACATTGACCACTTCCTTCAAAAAGACTGTCCTCTGAAATTTTACCAGTTCCTTTTATTGGTCAACAGGGAAATACACTATAATAATTATTCTAATAATAGAATAAAAGTTAGAGGGAAAGAGACAAAAAAAAATAAAATAAAACAAAAAAGTTAGAGGGAAGCTATAGCATATATACATTTTTCAGTGCTTTCATTAACAGCCAACATATTAAACAAGGGGAGTTGGAGAACGGGCCTTAAGTTGTCATGACAACTCTGTCACTTTCAGTCATGTGACACCCAGCATGTTGGCCCTCAGATTCCCAATTGGCAGAAAGGAATGTTGACCTCTAGGTTTGTGACAAGCATCACGGGAGACTGCATTATATAGATTGCATTATACAATGTGTAGGTCTCCTTGAAAAAAGTCTCACTAATGTAGTGTGATAAGGGGGTGGAATCTATTTTAACATGAAACTCAAATTGGTTTGCTTTTTTTTTTTTTTTTTTTTTTTTTTGGTTTGCTTTTTTACTTGTTACATTAGAGTTATTCAATACATTCTGGTGCAGAGGATGTACTACCCCCACAACACAGGCCAGAATAAAAGCTATTAGGTTTTAAAAAAACTGAGTCTTCATCCTTGAGGGGAACTATTTTTCTTACTACTAAAGATTTGGCTTCCAGTGGACAGCGGAGACATCTTCCCTTGTGCAGGAGGGGCAATTTTGAGAGACAGAGAACTGGGCTTTTGATACCAGGAATATAGGCTGTGGAAGCAGGAAAGGTGGCGAGGCTAGGGGTATGGGAGAAGGATGTAGGGGACTGTGAATTTCAGAGGCCCCAGTCAAGAAGGTGGTCTGGGAGAAGGCCAGGACCTCAAGTATTCCTGGTGGATACAGGTCTCACCAGCTGACTTCCCGTGATTCAACACTGCATATGGGTGATAAACCAAGAACTGTGCCAATGAACTGCTCTTCATGTGAAAGGATCTTTGCATTGTTAGACCCTAGCGTTCCCATTAGCTGCTGCCCAGTGAGAGAAATGCCCAGAACCTGACAGCTCTTTTCTTGCCTGGCAACACTGAGGACATTGGTCTCAGGGCCCCATGACAAACTGGTAAGACCCAAGGGGATCCATCCATCTAAAAAACTGATAGAGGATAAACCAACTATGAACATAAGGAACTAAACTGAGAGGACCAGGGCTGGGTTAATGGAGAATATATACTACCATTACATTAATGTGACACTGACAACCTCAAGCTTTAAGATACACAAATGTAGGTCAGTGAGCTAAAAAATAAATTAGTAGCAGTCTTATTGATTTCTTCACTTTCTGAAATGTTACTGCACTTAAAGTGAGTATCAAATAATTTAGCAGTCAGCCTTTCTTTGTTGATTATTGCTTGCACAAATCTCTGCCATCCATCTTTTTGTTTTTGTTTCCATAGGCACCAGCAAAGGCCCTTCCTTGGCTCCAACATGAACAAATGACTTACTAAAACTCCTCTCCTCCTTCTAAAATATACTCCCTTTTGTCAACTATACACACAGCAATCAGATTAGTATTTCAAAAAATCCACTTATGATCATAGCTTCCCTCTTCGATATCTTTTAATATCTTATTATTACCAGAATTCAGTTCAAATTACTTACATTCTGATCTCCATGTTTTCCTGTTATTTTATTCCCTTTCACATTCCTTAATCTTCAGCCAAAATCCATTGTCTGGTTGTCTGAACTTAACCCCTACCCTCAACATCTCCATATCATCACTCATACCTTTCCTGCTGCCTGAAATACACATCAAACACTTCCACCTGTTGAAATCCTTCCTTTCTTCCACAACCCACTGAATCACTACCTTATCCTTTAATATCTTCCCTGATACCTTCTAGTCATCTCTTTGACCATAATTAGAAACCGTATTACTGGATCATAAAGTCCTTGATACACACGGTAGATGCTCAAAACTATTTCCTGAAGACAAAAAGGTTGTTAGCTATCTTAGCTTCTAAACTGGATGTTCCCTGAGGCCAAAGACCATGTCTTTTTCCTAATTCCAACCCACCCCTTCCTCTCAGCATCTAATATAGAGCCTTGCTCACAGTAAGAGTCTAGGACATGTTTGAGGAACATTTGTCTATTTCTTCATTCCTCCACTAACATTTACCAAGGAGCTTTCCATATGGCAGCTGTTCAGTAAAAACTTGTTCCAACCAGGTGACTCACTGTCATCCAAACAATTTAACCAGTCCTTCCAAAAAAAGAAAAAAAAGAAAAAGAAAAAAGCCATACTAAAAGACTTAGCTATTCAGGTGAGATGAAAGCAATATAACTAATGGCATTTTTCAGCCAGATCCTTCCATAGCCATGGTAATTGTCAGGAAGAAATGCTGCCTGGATGTGTCCTGACACTGAGCTATACACCCACCAAACAGTGGCCTTGTCCATTCCACAAGAGCTGATGCTGATGCTTTGTCATACAGAAAAGGATGGAAACTCTTTTTTTTTTTTTTTTGTCTTTTTTTTTTTTATTATTATTTTTTTGGGGGGTACACCAGGTTCAATCATCTGTTTTCTTTTTTAAATATCCTGTTTTCCCCAGCTTATCACAGATTCTTTTGAAGCATCTGTTCTTTATAAAACAGTGTGGGTTAATTCCAGGTACATATCATCTTTTTAGAAATTTAGATGATTCTGTTTGGCCCTCTCAACTGCTTCCCCAGGTATGTTCAATACACTTCTCCTATGGTTACCATTTCCTGTTCTGAATTTATTAGTCTCCAGCTCCACCCCTATTGTTTAATTTAGAGACTCAATATTTTTAATCCTTTAGGAACTGTGCAATTTCAACATCAATTCTTTGTGACAGTTGCAACAAAATAACAAGCCAATCTCTTAAAAAGTCTGGGATGCAAGTCATTGGGCCCCACAATTTGGATTCAAACACATCTGTCTTATTTCTTCCTGCCCCTGTTACTTTTCTCTCCAGGGGTAGTGAGTATTTGTAAATTCTGATGAGCTGAATGTATAGCAAGTCACAGAATCCCATTTCATCTTCAAGGAAATGCTGAAGAATAGAAGGTATTTTAATGTCTTTGCTTTGTAAAGTCTCAAACGAGCATCTGTTTACATCTGGATATTCAGCTCTTTGGTTTTCATTTTTAATTGCCCACTTGTGGAACAATCAATAATTCTGAAAGGGTGACCTGCTAACAGCATAGAGGTAATACTTTACACCTCATTTCCCTCTGCAGCCCTTGGATACAATGGAGACAATGGTTAGTTTTTATTTTTGTTGTTGTTAAGTCTTCAAGTGTCTAAATAAATCTGTCTAAGCAAATAATACACAATGTAAAATAAATGCAATTAGATTCATATATGGGCATGCACATACATATTGAGAGATTATTTTACAGCAGCTGTTGTAATTAATTTCTCTTGATATGAAAATATCGAAGAAAAAAGGATGGACTCCAAAGGTACTAATTTAGAAAACAAATGCTCTCATTCCATGACATTAATACATCATGTAATATTTGCTAAGAGAAAACCTAGGAAAAACTTGAGAGGATTTATTTTTTTCCTAAAATATTAAAAAAAAGAAAAATAACATTGGTGTCAGTTTTTGTCTGCTCATGAAAGCTGATCCCATGGTTTTGACAGAATCAGCCTGTCTATACCAAATCATTTAATAATTTATTACTAGTTTATTAAATTAATGCATTATTTCATTATGAAAACAGTTTGTGTATAAAGATACAGTATAAGCTAATGACATGACAAAAGATTTTACACAAGAATGTCATGGGAAGCAAGATTATACTCACACCCAGGCTGAAGTCTAGACAATAGAGAGACACTGAAAGTCTCTAAGAAATTGCATGTGTAAGGCTTAAACTTCTTAAATATCATTGACTCATATGACAGAGACCTGAAACAATTCAGTTCAGCATATACCAGGACTTCTCTGACACACTCTTCTCTAAAACACTGAAATCGCTTATCCAATAACCATTTCCACTGCCCTTTTCTCCTTTTTAACTAGAATAATTTTTTGGCCCAATAGCAAGGTTTTCGCCCCTTTTGTGCTAGGCCATCCTTGGCCTTAGGAATGTTGATTGTTCAAAGCCCCCCACCTGTTCCCATAAATGTTGCCTTAGTGATGGCAAGAACATGTGATGAAATCCTCACCAAATAATTCATTCAACCTGTATTTGCTGACACTGCAATGTTCCATCCACTCCTCTGGGTAGTGGGGACCGCAGTGAATAAACGAGACACACACCCTGCCCTCAAGGAGCAAAGAAGGGGCTGCCCTTCTTTCTTATAGATGTTGATGTAGCTCTTGTGTCACCCACAACAGCTGCAACCACCTTGAAGCTACGGAGATAGACTGAGGAAAACAAAACCAGCACATCCAGGGTGGCAGTGAGAAAAAAAAAGGAAAACACCTGAGTCCTACGTGACATAATTAGCATAGAAACAAACCTGGAGTCACCCTTCTTCTGGACAAAATATCAACATAGTGGGTTAGGTTGTATCCCCCCAAAAGATTTTATCTAAGTCCTAACCTCTAGTACTTCTGAGTGTGACCTTATTTGGAAATAGGATCTTTGCAGAGGTAACAGTTAAGGCTCTGAGATGAGATCATTTTGGATTTAGGGTGAGTCCTAAATCCAATTACTGGTGTCCTTATGAGAGAAAGGAGAGAGAGATTTGAAATAGAGAGAGAGGAAGGCCATGAGAAGATACAGACAAGAAGGCGTGTGAAAATGAAGGCAGAGATTGGAGTGATGCTTCTACAACACAAGGAATGCCAAAGACTGCCTGCAGCCCCAGGAACTTAGGAGAGACATGGAACTGATTCTCCCTTAAAGGCTCTGGCGGGAACCAGCCCCGTGACACTTCATTTCAGGCTCCTCACCTCCCACACTGTTGAGAGAAGAAATTCTGTTGTTTCAAGCCACCTAGTGGGTGGTAATTTGTTAGGGCAGGCGTAGGAAACAAATACAGTGAAATAATGTATTTCCTTAACATTTAAGCCCCCTCACGATTTATACTTAATACATGGAAGCCAGATCGAATTGTAATACTCCTTGTTTAAAGCTCCCCACGAGTCTTCTTTGCAGTCATATTAAAAGCCCAATATCCTTTCCCCAGCTCATGGGACCTGTGAAGATCTAATTCCTCTCAGCCTCTTTTCTCAGGCCTCCCTCTGCTTCTGCCGCACATCTTCTTGGCCGTCCTTTGACCATGTCTGTACCTCAGGAGTTTTTGTACTGGTTTTGCTTCTACCTGAAATCCAACTTTCCCAAATATCTGCATAGTTTCTTTCTGTATCTCCTTTTAGTCTCTGTTCAAATGTTCCCTTATCAGTGAGGTATGCAGACCCTACTACCACTGTTACTACTAACCACTCTATGGAAATAGGAAAAGGTCCCCACCCCTCTGCACCAGAGGTAATGGTGCTCCTCGCCCCATTCTACACTTCCTTTTTGTTCACAGAACTTATAACCTTCTAACGTGCTCTATAATTTAGTTTCTTTATTACGTGTATTATTTATAGTCTCCATCTTCCACTATTAGGATATAAACCCTAGGACAGCAGAATTGTTGTATGAAAAACTCATGTACCTAGAGAAGTGCTTGGCCCCTACGAGAGGCTCAGTGAATAACTGCTGGATAAAGTAAAGGAATGATTTCTTTTTTTCTTTGTTTTTTTACTTTTAGCCTAAACCAACACCTAAATGACTGACATTGACATGCAATAGCATTGTAAACCTTACAAATATGAACAAGTGCTTCTCTCTCCTAGAATTTTGCTCTCTGGTTTCCCCTCATTTATTCTCAGAAAAACCTGACATGCCTGCATGAAGTTATGTGGCTGTATAATAAATTAAAATAGTTCAATTTTTCTTGTATAACCAGTTAGGAAAGAAAGCCACTATCACACACATTGCAGTGCAATTTGCTTTTGTTTTTCGTTTTTCTTTCTAGTCAACAAGCAGGACTTTTCTCAACCATCTCTATCCTCGTGATGTGGCACTGGTCTCCACTAGAACACATATTTCTTGAAATTTGAAAATTATTAATTAGGTCAATTTTGTCAAAATCTTTTTTATGTCAAACATTGGAAGATTGTTAACCCTCCTAAGACAATTACTTCCCAACTGTCTTATTTTTGTGGGCTCATTTGCCACAATAATACTGTCCTACTCTGAAAAGTCATCTGGACCTGTCCATGTATCTCGAGTCCATTTATTACTGTACTTTGGAGAAGTGGCTCCAATAACACTCCACATCAGAAATGTAGGCTTTAAATAATTTCAGCAAGGTTGACAGTTCACTTGTGCCTGGAAATGAATGTGCACATCAATCCTGAAGAGTGTTTAGTACACTGTATGTCTGGGTGCATCAAAGCAAGAAATATGTTTTGTAACATGGCATCCCTTTTTATTTGTGAGACTTCTTGTACTTTAGGTTGTGTCCCTTCAAGATAGATAGGATCAAAGGGTCCAGAAAAGTGTAATGAAAACTGTTAGAGATGGGGAATAGAAGACAAACTCAAAAAATATATATATATGAGGACTTTGGTAAAATAGGAACATGTATGAGAAGAAATGGATATATTTTTAAAAGAGTGACTTGTGACAGAAAAAAATTGCTTACAATGTTCTGGTTTATACTGTCTTCCTCCATCCTGCATTCATGTTGATAGATATTTTATAATGCACAAACATATCGAAGATGGATTTTCTCTGTGTTTTCTTTCCCTTGGCCACATCAACACATTCTGCCAGTCTTATCTTGAGAAGCATCATGATCAAAGCTTAGTTCCTAAAGAACCTCTTTATTTCCAGTGCAAAATTTGTCTGCGGTAGCACTGATTACAGTCTCTCGTTTTACATCTAATGACATATCAAATTATCTGAATTTGAGGTTCTTTACAAAAATGTATTCAGCAAAAATATTTGACTATATGTGTGTGTGGGGGCGGGTGTGTTTCTGCATATAGACACACATGGAGAACCAGGGAAAATTAAATAAAATAGCAAGTTTAGACAGGAATGTGAATATAAGGATACACAGGCCATTAGTAACTAAATAGCACAAATTCTCAATGGGGCATTAATAAATTATCAGAAGGTAAAAAAAATCCTACTCTTTTTCTGTATAAAGCACAGACACACACGTGGTACAGAAACAGATACACAGTATAGCAGTAGTATTAAGATGGCATGGGAGGAGGCCTATTTAGATGATTAGAAACAAATATACCTTAAAAGGCCCCTTTGGGAGGCAACAATGAGGGGGGAAAAGGCTGAAAAACACTGGTGAATAGCGATTAAAGTTGAGTTGCAAAATTGTACTAAAAGATTCCTGTCAGGCAAAGCAAAATAGGAAATGCTACAAATGTCAAAATGCACACAGCTCATGAGCATACCTAACTCTATGTGAAAGGAAAACCTCCTCTAGTTTTGTGTATTAGAAAATTCTCTTATGTGCCTTTACGTAGCCGACTTTGGG
The DNA here is from genome assembly GCF_030028045.1 of Hippopotamus amphibius kiboko. Classification (NCBI taxonomy): domain Eukaryota; kingdom Metazoa; phylum Chordata; class Mammalia; order Artiodactyla; family Hippopotamidae; genus Hippopotamus; species Hippopotamus amphibius. Next base: position 93,118,697 of record NC_080196.1, on the reverse strand, counting down.
TGAGCTGGACTGTCAGTGCATTGTCTTTGCTTCATTTAATACAACATCGAAATGCCAGTGGTGGAGGTATGAGGCCAGGGGAGAGGAAAACAGGGCAAGATCATCCGAGGACACAGCTCTGGGCTGCTCGGGCTCAACCCAAGGATGAGAACAAGACCTCAGAAGTGAATGAACTGCACAAAAGTCCTTCAAATGATTATGTTTAAGTGCTGTTCCTCTGGACTGAGCACTTAAACAATTCTGGTGGTGTTCAATCTGAGTGTATATCTTTGGCGAGAACCTGGAAGGCAGGTATTTAGGGTTTTGTAGACATTTTCTTCCCCATGAAATCAGCTTTACTTTTATCTGAATTATATAAATAACGCATGCTTACTGTAAAACATTCCTACAACGCAGAAAGGCTATATGAAAAAAAAATGTCACCTGAAGTCCCACACTCCTGACATAATCATCAATATTTTGGTACTCATCCTTTCATCATCCTCCCTCTCTCTAAAAGTATACACATTATCTTCATATAGATATACATTAATCTTTTCATTTTGCACAGCATTAATCTCTCCATATGGATTTATATATGTGAATAGTGTGTGTGAATACACATGTGTATATGAAAACATATACAAATAATGAAGTTGCATCCTGCATTTTATTTTTAAACCACGGATGCTCTTTTGATTCTACTCTATTCCCATTTCTAAAAAAATACCAAGCAGAATAGTAGAAATGAAACTTTCTCAGGAAATTAAATTCTTCTTTGACCAGTGATATACCACCTACTTACCGAAATGGGACCACCTCATGCCATAGTTTAGAGTCTCAGAAGTAACGGCGATAGTAAGGGATCATTTTCCCCTTGCCTCTTGCTGTACAGAACAACATGATAAACCTAACAAACAGATCTGTTCTCACAGGGAGTGTGAAGGGTCCCACTTGACATGGAAACCATGTCTTGCACATCTGAGTATAACCAGTAGCATGCCTGACACACAGAAGGCAGGAGACGCTCAGTAAATGCAGGAGATGAGAAAACTGAGTAAAGTCGCAGGGAGAAGCCATAGGTCACGTTAATTATGAGATATTATACAATGCTGACAACCTTTTTAAAGTACTAAGCCTCCTATATCTGAAATCCAGAAAGGCAAGTTTATTCCCCTACAGAGCAATTCTTCTCTCTTGACTCTACAAGTCAGAGCTGACTAGCTAGGCAGGTGGAGCTCTGAGAATAGAACCCGCACGACTACAGTCCACTGACCCCAAAATAAAATCTATGCCGCACGTAACCAAAACAGAATTCACCCGTGCATCCCCTGCCACGAAGAGTCCTTGATCAGGGACTCATGACTAGGCCCCGCTGTACCAGCTGAGTTCTACTTTCTATTGATTTCTTATCAATATGCAAGAGCCATCATATACAACAACACAGAAATACTTGAAGATAAAGCATTTAGATAAATCTTTATCTCTGTCATTCTAGTTTTAATCTTTACTTTTTATTTTTTAAGCTCTTTATTGAAATATAATAGCTTTACACTGTTGTGCCAGTTTTTGCTGTACAACAAAGTGAATCAGTTGTATTTATACATATATCCCCATATCCCCTCCCTCCCGCAACTCCTTCCCACCCTCCCTAGCCCAGCCCTCTAAGTCATCACCCATCATCAAGTTGATCTCCCTGGGTTACGCAGCAGCTTCCCACTAGCTATCTACATTTGGTAGTGTGTATATGTCAATCCTACTCTCTCACTTCGTTCCAGCTTCCCCTTCGCCACACCCCCCACCCGTTGCCCTCAGGTCTGTTCTCTACGTCTGCATCTTTACGTCATTCTGGTTTTGCTACAGCAAACACATATGGATATTCAGAAGAAACTGAGGAAAAAAATAAACTTCAAACACATAACTGAGAATGCACTTTATTTCATGTCTACTTCTGAAAGGACGCAGACAAAGGTTACCGTACTTATATATGCTGAATTCTTCCCAAAGTTGTTTAGTTGCATATTTCTGAGATTTAACAAGATGACTTATGTCTCATCTAATATAACAATACTGTGAAAGTGATTTTCTATCAGGTCATCTTCAAGAATTATAAGGAGTTGGGGAAATACAAACTGGAAAGCTACCATGAGGTCAATTTTAATCCAATAACAGCAAAGCTTATATAACTCTGCCACATAATACACTGTAGTTTTGATTTTAAGTATGTTCTTCCTTTATTTAGGCACGACTCTGGCCCATCTCCTCTAACTCCCTGGCAAAAGGAAATGCTTTGATGTAGGTAATGATTTCTCAGACAGATAGAAAAGTCTACTTACAAAACTTATTTCTGTGAAAGACACCGAGGTAGCTGAGTTCTGGGAAGCTGGTGATTCAGTAGGTATTTTCTTTGTTGTTCTCATTCCAGGTTGGCTTCTGAGAAGATCCTAAGACAGTGAAAGAACAGTTTTGTTCCCTCTAACCATTTTCAACCACTGTTTTCTCTTTGAGGGATTAGCTAGTTCCTAGAAAACAAATAGCACTTCTGGAGGTACTATTAGGGAGAAGTAATACTTCTTTGCAATTTCCTGGAACCTAAGACAACTGTTCAGAGACCCAAGGAATCGCTGTTCCATTTCCATACCAGACCAAATTGCCTTCTCCATCTTTCCTTCCAGCCCCCATCAACCTCACAGCTGGCAGAGCTCCTGAGCTCCTCTCTCCATTTCAGAGCCTTGGTACACACCTACCTCATGCTTGCCATGCTATCATCCATCCATCCCTTGTTTTACATCACGGGTTAGCAAACTACCTGTTTTGGACAATAAAGTTTCATGAGAATCCAGCCACACATGTTTGTTTACATATTTTCTACGGCTGCTTTCACGCTACAGAGCTGAGCAGTTGTGTCGGAGACCATACCAAAACCAGAAATAGTTACTGTGTAGACCCCTACAGAAAATGCTCACAACTTCTGCTTGACACTCACAGATTTCCCCCCAAACCCACGTCGAGATTTTTCAGAGATTCCATCAGCTAACTCTCAAGAGTATCAGCAATATTTCCTTTCCTTTTGGGTTGTAAGTTCCTATAGAAAGAAAGTTTAAGGCTGTATTTTTTTTATGAATAAGGTTTATTTTAGAGCATTTTCAGGTTCACAGTGAAGCTGAGTGGACAGCACAGATACTTCCTATACATCCCTTGTCCCACTCATGCACAGGCTCTGCCATTATCAACACAAGAACTCCACAGCTGCTACCATGGAACCTTCATTGACAAATCATCACCACGCGAAGTCAGTCTCATTAGGGTTCTCTCTTGGTGTTGTATATTCTACAGGTTTCAATGAATGTATAATGACGTGTATCCACCATGGTAATTTCATACAGAATAGTCCCACTGTCTTAAAAATCTCCTGTTCTTTGTCTCTTCATCTGTTTTCCCTTCTAGACCCTGGAAACCATGAATCTTTTCACTGTCTCCATAGTTTTGCCTTTTCCAGAATGTCATACAGGTGGAATCACACACTATGTAGGCTTTTTGGATTGGCTTCTTTTACTTAGTACTCATAATACGTACCTAAGGTTCATCCATGTCTTTTCACGACTTGATAGCTCACTTCCTTGTACCGCTGAATAATATTCCGTTGTCTGGATGAACAACTCACATAATGAGGTACAGTTTGGTTGGTTCCAAGTCTGGAAAATTATGAATAAAGCTGCTATAAACATCAGCATGGAGATTTTTGTGTGCAAATAAGTTTCAATTCACTTAGGTAAATATCAGGGAGAGCTACTGTTAGATTGTATGGTATGATTATGTTTAGTTTTGTAAAAAACTGACAAACTCTCTTCCAAGGTGGCTGAACCATTCTTCATTCCCATCAGCAAAATGAAGGAGAATCCCTATTGTTCCATATCCTCAACAGCACTTGGTGTTATCAGTTTTAGATTTTAGCCATTCTCATAGGTATATAGTGGTTTCTCACTTGTTTTAATTTGCAATTCCTTAATGACATATGATGTTGAACATCTTTTAATGTTCTTACTTGCCATCTGTATACATTCTTTAGTGAGATGTCTATTTAGGTCCTTTGCCCATTTAATTGGGTTGTTCATTTTCCTATTGCTGAGTTTCAAGAGTTCTATGTACATTTTGGATAACAATCCTGTATCAGGTGTGTTTCCTTCAAATATTTTCCCCTAATCTGTGAAGACTGTATTTTTGAAAAAGGCTATGTTAAATTTCCTTTAGTTAAACCAAGTGATTAACCTACTAAAATTTATAAAGTATAGGCTAAATCAAGAACTTTTAATAGGTTTTTAAAATATTCTCATTACAAAATTAATATTATGTACTATAAGAAATCAGGGGAGAAAACATACCAAAAAAAAAAAAACCACCCAAAATCACTGATACCTTTTGGTATACAAACAATATACATATATATCACATGTACAAAGAATAATATTTATGTCAAATATAACTATGCTTACTATATTTGAAAAAATAATTTACTAATATGTTGTGATTATTTATTGAAGCATTACATATTATTCTATAACAATGTTTTAAATGAAGGCTTTAGTATTCCCTTAGAATTGTATAGTTATTTGATTATTTCCCCACATTAGATATATTAATTCTTATATCTTTTAAATAACACACTGACGAGTGTCCCAGAAAAAAAAAATCCTAGCATACACCTTTCATTACTTTTTAGTATAAGTTTTTAGAAGTGAAATTGTTAGACCAAAATAGAAAATTTTAGAGCTCTTGATATATATTGCCAAAACACCCTCCAGAAAGATTTTCTTCTCCCTAACACCATTAGAAAACCATCATGACAGTGTTATAAATACTCAAACATTTCATTTTATGAGGTGCACTAACGCATCGATTTACTGTATGATCAATTTTTTGAGACACAAAATGACATTAAATAACTTCATCTATTCAGTAACACTAAACTTGACTCCAAATTAACATGGTTTGTTATCAAACACCAAGTACACTTTTAGAGGATAAGTTGAAAAAAAATAAACATTAAAAATAAGCAAACAAGCAAGCAGGCAAACAAACAAACAAGTCTATGACTCCAGATGTGAAGGAAGTCTTAGGAGATGCCATAAAAGATGCTTTCAATGTGGTCAATATACTTAGACTACTAAAAACATAATCTTCCCATATTCACAAGCAAAAAAACTAACTCACATGTGAAACTAACTCTGGAACAGTTGCCTGAAAATTACTTGCCCCATAACTTCAAATTCACACCTGTATACACAGTAAGTGCTGATTCCCTTTGAATATTTGAATCTCTTTCCTTCCAGTGCAAGAGGCCATAGTACCAAGAGCTTCCTATGAGAAGCACTGTGATAGGGTGGGCTTAGAATCAGCCAGACTTGGGGGTCAAATTCTAACTATCTGTTAAATCATTTAACCTAGATAAGCCTCAACTTCTTTCTAACAGAGGCAAACTACCTATCTCATTAAGATTGTTAAGAAGTTTAAATAACATAAAATATAGAGAGCACCTAGTAGCTGACCTCATTTTTTGGTAACTCCTATTTCTTCTTCAATGCAGAACATCTCTGTCTTAGAGAATATGCAATCTCTGAAAGGGCATATTCCCAGCAGAAATTAACAGTACTAAAGGAAGCCAGGTCTAGCCCATGCACATCTTACAAAACTTCAGCTCTGCCCAGTGCTAACAATACCTGGGGAGACAGCCAGTGAGAAAAAAATCATATTATTGAGGGTGTAACACTGGAATGAGAATGGAATTCAAGTACTTCAGTCATAACAATGAGGAAAAGAATACAGAGAAGTAAAAAGCCATGGTTAAGCACAGTATTTTGCCACTAAATGTCAAGGCAATTTTTGGATATTCTGATTTTTGTCTCGAAGATTTTCCCCAAGATTAGATGGCATTGTAATGCCACCAAATAAATAATGCTTACATTCTGGTTCCACAGCTGAGTGATGGCTTCTGACTAGAAATTGAATGAACAGTTTAATGGTAGTTCAAATAGTAGCAAATAGTTGTTTGCCAGTTTACAATCACTTATTCTCATTCGCTCTCTGTCATTTTCTGAGCTATGCTGCAGTTAAGAAAGCTGTCATACAAAATGAAAGTGGCTTTTTCAAGCAGAAAACAAATGTACTCTGGCTGGCAGACTGGCATTTAATCACTCAGTCTCTTAGCATCATTACTCTGCTGCTAGCATAAAACATCTCGCATTGTTTATGGAGGAGTAGATAGACTGTGAACACCAGGCCCCTACCAACCTCTGCAGGTAAGTGCCACCGAGGTCTTTGTTGTCACTGGGGAAAGTGATCTTTCTTGGTGTGACATCTGGGTTTATCAGCAGTGGCAGAGGTAGAACGTCTCTGGGGCCGTGACTCCTAGAGTCACATCTCCTGGTGTGGGTTGAGAGTGTTATAAGGCAGATCTCAGTCTTTGGTTTGGTTTATGGTATCACCCTCTATGGCTCAGGGATTGCAAGCTATTTAAAACACAAGTCTCTTGTGGCCATCTCTAATCTCTTGCCTGATTATATAAACTAGTTAACAAATGGTGTCTTCTGGTAAGACTGAGCATAAACATTCTCTTCTGTTTTAGAAAACTCAGGCTTTTCCAAGTGATTTGTGTACATCCAGAGTCCCGTCCCTTCCCTCTTCCCCTCATTTTAGGGGGTTGGTGTCTGTGCCGAGAAGGGTATTGATTAAATTCACCCATGAAGCAGGGTTAAGTCAAGCGTGTCTACAGGTGGATGCTGTGCTTCCTGGTACCCGCCCCAGGTGGCTCAAAATCAGGTAGCAATTACTGAAGTTTAACAGGAGCAACTTCTCGTCTGGGCTCCAGCTGTACCCTCCAGCCAGAGGAGTAAAACAGAGAGGCCCCATTACTGAGGGACTAGTAACGCTGGATATATTTGTCTCTCTTCTGGCTGCACATATAATGTACCCGGTGTGACGTTTCCTCCTGAAATCACAGTTCTAATTAATTTGAGCAAAGGGAACATTTTGATGAATATTGTTAATAGAGCAACTTCACAAAGATGAAAACTCAAATTTTGGCATTCTCTCCAAGCATCATGCATGCGTATTCACACTCAGGCTTTCCACATGTATGCCTTTTAGAATAATTCCTTAGAATACAATAGTTTGCTATTTTAATTGCTTCTCAGTAGAGGGCTATCAATACTGCACTAAACTTAGTTAATGGAATACATTTTAAAATATACTCTTCTGGAGCTTCCCTGGTGGCACAGTGGTTAGTAATCCACCAGCCAATGCAGGAGACACAGGTTCGAGCCCTGGTCCAGGAATATTCCACGTGCTGCGGAGCAACTAAGGCTGGGTGCCACAACTACTGAGCCCATGTTCTAGAGCCCGCGAGCCACAACTACTGAGCCCCCATGCTACAACTACTGAAGCCCATGCGCCTAGAGCCCGTGCTCTGCAACAAGAGGCCACTACAAAGAGAAGCCTGCACACTGCAACTAAGAGTAGACCCACTCACTGCAACTAGAGAAAGCCCGCGCACAGCAACAAAGACCCAACGCAGACAAAAAATAAATAAAATAAATTCTTTAAAAAAATAAAAAAGTTCTCTTCTGTCATCTAATCTACAATGTTCAAGTTCTTTACTTTCCAATGGTGTATTCAAATGTTCTCCTAGTGAATCCTGTAATATCCATGCATTGTTGAAGATAAGACTGAAGAACGTTCTCTTCTTCTAAGCTTTGACCTTTGGGAATTTCTTTGTGAGGAGCGCAGAGAATAATTATCAGAGGTATAATCATGGTTTCCATCCAGTCTACCATTTGCTTCCTGATAATTACCAGATGTCATCTATTTCTTGAAAAATATAAGTTGATATTAAAAAGACCAGATATATTAGCAAGGAGGATTACCAAGGAAGAAAAGAGACTAAACTGGAATTGCTTAACTTGGAAAAAAGCATGAAACCACTAAGTTTATTGCTAGGAAAATTTATTGACAATGTATCAAATTGGTGATTTATAACATTCCCACTTATATGTCAAAAACACTGATGTAGTCTCAGGAGCTGGCATTGGCTTAAGTCTTTGACACAAAGTGAGTTATAGGTAATAAACAACAGCTGCCCTTAGGTCTCTGTGCTCCTTTCATTCTTCCCAAATGAGTTTCATCCAACCTTCTAGACCCAATCAGATTACCCATCAGAGATGCTAGAAGTCAAACTCTTCTGAAGAAGTGTGTACTGGAAAAGCAACGTCCATTTTCACCTTGCAGGAAATATCAAGATTAGTCAATGCCAAGTTTGCAAGTACATTTGTATCTCTACTGCAATTCAGCACCCTACTGAACTCTCTAAGGCATAGGAAATAAGAGAAATACTAAGAATGTTTTTACAGTAGAATGTGAAGAGAAATGTTGTCTTATTCACCAGTTCCCACAACTCAGCTTCAGGAGCACAAGTTAAAACCATTATATACATCAAGAGTTGATAACAGGTTATTCGCTTCCAGTAAGAAATAGAAACAGAAAGGCCAGTGGGAAACATAAGCTAAAACCAGTTAAAATGAGATATTTGTGTTATTCAAGTGTCAGGCAGAAACTTAAACCCACACAGGATTTTGTGAATTGCGTGGCTCCTCTGTGTGTCAGGGCCATCCTTTTTGCAATGGTTGCATCTTTCATCTTCCCATTGCGCAACCACGTACGGGCCCTTGTTATTAGATCTCATTTTATTTCCACTCCTTGTGGGAAATTATTTAATGCCATTGCCAGAGCCAGTGGAGCTTGGAACGTTTTAATCTTGTAAAACGTTCTCCTCAGTTACACAGGGGAGTCTGTTTCGGAGTTTCTGCTGTTATCATGCACACTTCTTTCCAATTTATTATATTAACATCCTTAACATCTCAGATAATTTTAACTTGTCATATATCATGTGCCTCTAACAGTTAGCAAGGACATTCTAAACCTACCTCTGTAACCACATCTATTTTACTCCAGGTATGACACAGCCGTTTGAATGGTGGGGTGGGAAGGGGCTAGCTGAGCTGTGGACAAGCACAGCCATGCTGCCAAGTAGAACGCCAGGCGGGATGGAAGACACTGTTATAAGGGAAGGGGGACTGGATCAACAGGAATAGATAGGATGGGAGGGAGAAATAAAATGATTCCCAAGGTTTGGGACGGGGCAAGTGGGAAAGTTCCTAGAGATAGTTTCCTAGAAATTATTCGCTAGAGTTACTTGTCACACCATTTAATTAGACAGCAGTGTTTTCACAGATGACTCAAGGCAAAATATTGTCCATTCATTCCTTTGTTCACGCATCAGGTCATTCATTCCTACCTGTATTGCATATCTACTAGATTCCTAACAATCTCTGAGAATAAAGAGAGAAGGAAGGCACAACCTCTGCTCTTGAGACTCTCGCACTCCAGAGAGGGATAACAGACAGATGCCCAGAACCCTTTAATCCAGTGTGAGGCCTGTGTCGGCAGGGGGGATGTGTGTACCCAACGACCTCAGCCCAGAGGACGTAGGTGTTACCTTTACTGGAGTGGGGAAGGAGGACACAGGGAGGAGGGGAGAAAAGCAGAGGACGAAGAGGCAATAAAGAGGACTCCCCAGAAGAGAGAACATTTAAGCCGGGCCTTGAAGAGTAAGAACCTACCAGATAAAGAAAATATGAAAGTACCATTTCAGGAAGAGGACACAAGAGGCAGAGAAAATTCCAAAGAGAACCTTCTCTCCTCTTAGTGTTTCATCACTCCCTCCTGACACCTTGATGCTGCTGAGCTTTGCTGCCTTCAGTGCCAAGATCTGTCAGCACAGTCTGCACAAAAAAGCACCCATTCTACAGCTTAAGTCCCCACTCAAGACCTTGAATCCTGCTCACGAACAAATGACAAAGGGCTTGGAATTCTTTCATTAGTGCGTTTTGCAGTGGGGTCAGATCGAATGAGGTACAGACTTTCGACTTGGAATACCAAGGTAGAACAATTTCTTGCTTGTGTTGAAGGTCTGTCTTGTCTGAAGAACGATACCCAAAGCATACACTGCTGTCACACAACGAACGAGAAAGGGAGGCTTATTTTGTTAAATGCAATCTGTGCATTTAGGCCAATTAAGAGATATGGATGAGCAGACGGGAGGGGAAAAAGTACAGTGGGGAAGATGTTTTGTCCCAGGAAATGTACAGTTTTCCCAGGACATTTAAAAAAAAAGAAAGAAGAGAGTAACCTCAGCCAGGAGTGATTGGCCACAGTCAATGTAATGAGAGGTCCTTCTGAAGTGGCCTTCCCAGAGCCCTGTCTTTGGGGACCACAGGTTTGATGCAGGAAGAATACGTCAAGATTAGCCTTGTGCACATTTAAATTTGCTTTGTATTTTCCTACCATGCTGATATTGTTGATGAAGTTCTTAAGTATATTCTTCCTTTTTGAGCCCTCAGAGGAAAAAAAGAGCTCTGTCCAATGTTCTGATTTAACTCTTCAGCAATTAAAAAAAAAAAAAACTATCATCCTTTCAGTAATGCTCTGGAGAGAAAACTGCTTACACGTTTCCGAAGACATAATTGGCGTTATAATTCTGAGGTGACTTCTATTCCCAGCAGGTATCACTGTACTTATATTGATAATATACCACAAGCATTGAACTGACTTTGAAAAAGGCTGTGAATGCTTGTTGTGATTCTCAAGCACTCCAAGTTATTGGGATCAGCCGCTTCAACTGGAAACATTTTATTTGTTTTTATAATAAAAAGTACATAATTGTTATTAGTCCCATGATTCCTTCTGTTCAATACAATAGTGCCTGTCTTTACCCCAGATTTCATTGCTTTTTATTCTGCATCATGTGCTTTATTGATTTTCCTGCTACTATTATTTCCTTCAATAAGCCATTTTAAAATAACATGATTTTTCTTATTTAATTTTTTTGGCTTCACTCCTATCCACAGCCCTCCCCGGAGCCAAGTGTAGGACCATGCTGTAGCTTTGGCACTGCTATTCTTTTCTTTTCTGCCTTCTCACTTATGTCCCCAGTGATACTGTGTCAAGATTTTAGGGGGACAAATCAATTACCCCCTTTCTCTTCCTCTTGAGTTTAGAACCAACTGAAAAATTAAAAAAAAAAAAGGCAACAAGCAAATGGAGATCAAAATGTCAGCCTTTACTACTGATAAAACTGGTTGCAGAGAGCAGGTTCTGGCTGGTAACAGTCCCTCCTTGAATTACAAAGACATGGCTATATAGTCACAGACAGCTCTGGAATACTGCAGCCCTCTCAAACACAAGGAGACCCCCGTGCCCAGCAAAGTGGAATGTCTGTGTGCCCTCAAAACAGGCTGGCTCTGAAAGAGCGAAACAAGAGGGGCAGAGCCAGGTATTTCGAGGTCCAGTACATTCTGAGCCAAGTTCTTGTTTGCAAACCCATCACTGAAGTCAGGTTCACCCTGTATCACTTATCTGTTGAAGAGTATGTGATAGTGTGGAGCGGGTTCCTCTAGTGGAAGACACTTGAGGGGAACATGAGTCTTAAAGGAATTATGTGGTAGGCACTGGAAGCTTCAGTTCCCAAGAAAATATGCATAAAATGTTCCCTGGCCTTATGTGAAGTGAAGAAGCAACTAAACTCCAACCTTTTCTCTTTCCTCTCTCTTTTCGCACACCTAGTACATTTCTAATTTAGGTGGGATGTTGAGGTTTTTGCTCAGAATGTGTCAGATTTTGTGGTCTGTGTGTTTTCTATTCACAGTAGTTGAACAATTCCAAGGTTACCAGGTGAAAATGTCAATTGCTACTGTGATTCTGATAAATGAGAGGCAAATCTTTGTTGACTTGGGATTGCAATGAATCTGGTGGTCACTAAAAACAAACAAAAAATCAAATGTATTGCTCATATACCTGACCTGCACTTCTCATACCAGAGACAGAAACTATGTTTTCTTTCTACTAGTTACTAATATTTTATCTTAATTTCTGGAGCAGTGATATTTCTCAGGTTAACAGATTTAAGAGTTAAAGGTGCAACTTCCTTCTGATGAGGCACAGAAATCTGGTGATTTGGTCAACAATAATTTCCTTGCCCTGCTTTACAACCTAGCCTTCAGCATGTATGAAGAAAAACTTTTTATGGAGAGAAAAGAGGCTATGTATAGGAATTGAGATTACAGGACACTCATTCAATTCATGGGATATAAAGGGTTCAGAAAAATTAGGCAGAATTTGTTTGGGAAGCCTCCAGGTTTTGACTACATTCTTCTCTCTACACTTAAACATAACTAAGCCTCTCTCCTGAAGCCTTACCATACAAACCATTCACAGCATTCATTTCATTTTCTTTTCCACCAATGACAAAGCAAGATGACCTCACATGATAAACACTTTTGTCGTACATTCAAGTAGTTGCAGGCTTTCCAAAGTGTGATGGTTAATAATGCGGTCTCTCTGGAGTCCCACTGCCAACCTTCCATCACAGCACTGTGATCATGGGAGGTTATATCACTTCCCTGAGCCTTATTTTCTTCAGCTGCCAAAAAAGATAACTACCTGCACTGTTGGTGACAATGTAAGTTAGTGCAGCCAATACAGAAAACAGTACGGAGGTTCCTTATAAAATTAAAAATAAAACTACCATATGACCCAGCAATCCCACTCTTGGGCATATATCCAAAGAAAATGAAAGCACTAACTCAAAAAGATACATGCAGCCCAAAGTGCACAGCAGTATTATTTACAATAGCCAAGATATGGAAGCAGCCTAAGTGTTCATCAACAGATGAATGCATGCATACACACACACACACACACAGGAAAATTACTCTGCCATAACAAAAGAACGAGATTTTGCCATGTGTAGCAACATAGATGGACCTGGAGAATATTATGCTTAATGAAATGTCAGACAGAGAAAGACAAATACTGTATGTTACCACTTTTACGTAGAATCTAAAAAATAAAATAAACAAATGAATATAATAAAAGAAAAACAGGCTCTCAGATATAAAGAATAAACTAGTGGTTACCAGTGGGGAGAGGGAAGGGAGGAAGGGCAAGATGGGGCATAGGATTAAGAGGTACAAACCACTATATATATAATATATATAAGCTTCAAGGATATGCTGTACAGCACAGTGAATATAGGCAATATTGTATAATAACTTTAAATAGAGTATAATCTATAAAAATATTGAATCAGTATGTTGTACACCTGAAACTAATATAAATCAACTATAATTCAGTTAAAAAAAAAAACTATCACAACTCTTTCAGGATGACTGAGATGCATACCAGTCATAACACAGGGCCTGGGGCACTAAGAGAACATAATCAAATTAAAACAATTATTAATAGTGCAAGTATTTTATGGAATAGCATATAAGGACACCAAAGTGAAAAGACAGACAAGAATTTTATATATTTACTTACATAGAACATTTTTTTTAAAACCCTGTGATTACAGTGCCAAATTAACAAATCTTAACCTTTTATCATACTTCCATCAAGCCCTTTAAAAAAGAAATAGAAAATCACGAGGCGGGGGGAGTTGAGGGAGGGAGGGAATACGGGGATATGTGTATAAAAACAGATGATTGAACTTGGTGTACCCCCCAAAAGATAAATAAAATTAAATTCGTTAAAAAAAATGGAAAATCAGAAAAGTTGAATTTTTAGATTCCACATATAAGTGATATCACACAGTATTTGTCTTTGTCTGATAAATATAACAAAAAAGAAGGCAACTCATAGATTTAGAGAATAAACTAGTGGTTACCAGTGTGAGGCAGGGTGGGTCACTGTGGGGGTGGGGGAATAGGATGTATAAACTGTTGGGTGTAAGACAGCTTCAAGGATGTATTGTACGACATGGAGAATATAGCCAATATTTTGTAATAACTGTAAATGGAATGTAACCTTTAAAATTGTATAAAAATGTAAAAAATAATCTTTGATAATAAAAGTAAATTTTAAAATTTTAAAAAACAAAACAAAAAGAAACAAATTGAAATTCCATCTGTGTACCTTCCTTCACCTTCCCCTCTCTCTCCACTATTTACTGACCTGAAGTTGGTGTGTATTATTTTGACCACAATGTATACATTATCGACAGACTATTCAAAGTATTTTTGGTAACATACTCTATGTTTTTCTGAAATGTTTTTCCTTTAAAAAAAAGATTATTGTGAAATTCATCCACACCTATAAATGTAGCTTTAACGCATTAATTTTCATTCATCCTGGAATAAGTACTCTGTTCTATTATAGAACAATTCACTTTTCACTTCTCCTGTTGATGATACTGAAGCTGGTCAAAATTTTTGTTTTTTCAAACGCTGCTGGAATCATTCATAATCCTGCCTCCTCACACACATAAGCTATATTTTCTCACAAAGCTGTCACAGTAGTATGCATTTCTGCCAGCAGTTTATAGAAATGTCAGATTCTTTAAATTTGTCACTCTGATGAATGTGAATTTGCATCTCAGTTTGTTTTGATTCACAATTCTCTGATAAAAAGTAAAGGTGTACATCTTTTCATTTATGTATTTCTACTTCCATGAACTGCCAATTCCTAAACTGTCTCCTTTTTTCCAGTGCCTCAATTTATTTTGTCTTCCTGATTTTTAGATTTTTAATATATTCTGATTATAGGCATACCTTGTTTTATTGTGCTTATTGGCTTTATTGTGCTTCTCAGATAGTACCTTCTTTTTTTTTTTACAAATTGAAGTTTTGTGGCTACCCTGCATCAAATGAGTCTATCAGCGCCATTTTCCCAACAGCATTATTTTTTAATTAAGGCATGTACCTTGTTCTTTTAGACACAATGCTAGTGTACACTTAATAGACTACAGTGCTATGTAAACATAACTTTTACAAGCAATGGGAAACCAAAAAAAAGGACTTGCTTCATTGCAGTGATCTGGAATGGAGCCTATAGTATCTCTGAAATATGCCTGTGTGACAGTGTTCTTTCTTGTATGTAATGTAAATACCTTTTAACTTTCCAGCATGTTTGGCATATAGAAGTTTTAAATTTCAAAGCAGTCACTATATTTATCCCTCCACTTATGATTCATCCATTTGTATTTAAACATTCTACCCCAACAATAACAATATTCTACTATTTTTTTCTAAATACTTCAAGTTTTGCTTTATCATATGTAAGTCTTTCATCCATCTGGAACCTACTTTTGTAAATAATAGAAGATAGCTTTTTTTGTTTGATTGTTTTTGTTATTTTTCCTTTTTTGTAACCAGTTAGTTTAGCCCCATTTATTACACAGCCCCTGGCAATACCAAATGCAGTTGTGGGATATATCAAGTTTGGGGGGGACTCAGCAGGGAGCACGGCTGTTTCTGGTCTTTATTTTGCTCCATCATTCTACTTTCTATTCTTGGACCAATGCTATACTCAGGAAATGAGTGGGGCGGTGGGGGTAGGGGGTGTAGGGGGGATAATCAGCTTTGTCACTAATCATTCTCCTCATTACCAGCATTTGTTAAATGCCTACTAGGTACAGAGTCCTGAGCTATTTACTATATCCAGTATTATATTTGATCTTTAATACAACCCAGTGAGGCAAGTGTATCTTTACTGTAAAGATGAGGAAACTGGGACTTGAAGTTAAAACTTGACTAAGTTTATTTAGCCTAGAAGTGAGAGAGCTGGGATTCACACTCAACTCCACCTACCTGCAATGCTCATCCCCTTAAACACCTATGATACACTGTTTCCCTGGACAAGATTTCAGGGAACACCTTGCCCAGCAGTTCTCAGCACTGGCTGCATATTAGAATCACCTGAGGAGCTTTTGCAAAGTACTGATGATCAAATGCCACCTCACACAACGTAAATCAGAATACCCAGGAACAAAGCTCAGGCATTACTATTTTTTAAAAGCTTCCTGGATTTTAGTGTGCCTCCAAATTGGAAAACCACTGATTTAGTCCTATGTATTTATTTACTCATGAGAAAACTTATGCACAAAGATGGAATATAACTTGCCCCAAATCTCATAGTAGTTTAATGACAGAACTGGAACTACAACCCAAGGACTTATTTTGTTGTTGTTGTTAACAATATATCTTTATCGTGTATTGCAATGTCTGCAAATTAGAAGTATATCCACGTTTCTATTCTAATTTGTGTTTTTCCCTATTTTTCTTTATCATTTTTTAGGCTCTTTATTGGAATATAATTGCTTTACACTGTTGTGCCAGTTTTTGCTGTACAACAAAGTGAATCAGCTGTATTTATATATATATCCCCATATCGCCTCCCTCCTGTGACTCCCTCCAACCCTCCCTTTCCCACCCCTCTAAGTCCTCACCCATCCTCAAGTTGATCTCCCTGTGTTACGCAGCAGCTTCCCACTAGCTATCTATTATACATTTGGTAGTGTATATATGTCAATGCTACTCTCTCACTTCGTCCCAGCTTCCCCTTCACCCCCCACCCCGTGTCAAGGACACTTTTTATTGTTATTTTAAATTGGACTATAGTTGATTTACAATGTTGTATTAGTTTCAAGTGTACAGCAAAGTAATTCAGTTATACATACATATATATCTATTCTTTTTCAAATTCTTTCCCATTTAGGTTATTACAGAATATTGAGCAGGGTTCTCTGTACTATACAGTAGGTCCTTGTTGGTTATCTATTTTAACTATAGTAGTGTGTATATGTCAATCCCAAACCCCTCCCTCCTACCTTTCCCCTTTGGTAACTATAACTTTGTTTTCTAAGTCTCTGAGTCTGTTTCTGTTTTGTAACTCAGTTCATTTGTATCAATTTTTTAAGATTCTGCATATAAGTGATATCATGTGATATTTGTCTTTGTCTGACTTACTTCCCTTAGTATGATAATCTCCAGGTCCATCCATGTTGCTGCAAATGGCATTATTTCATTCTTTTTAATGGCTGAGTAATATTCCATTGTATATATGTACCACATCTTCTTTATCCATTCATCTGGTGATGGACATTTAAGTTGCCTGCATGTCTTGGGTATTGTAAACAGCACTGCCATGAACGTTGGGGTGCATGTATCTTTTTGGATTTTGGTTTTCTCCAGATATATGCCCAGGAGTGAGATTTCTGGATAGTGTGGTATCTCTATTTTTAGTGTTTTAAGGAACCTCCAAACTACATAAACAAAAGAAAAGAATGGGAGAAAATGCTTGCAAATGATGCGACCAATAAGTGATTAATTTCCAAAGTTTACAAACAGCTCATATAGCTCAACATAAAAAAAACAAACAACCCAATCAAAAAATGGGCAGATGACCTAAATAGACATTTCTCCAAAGAAGACATACAGATGGCCCAGAGGCACATGAAAAGATGCTCAACATCACTAATTATTAGAGAAATGTAAATCAAACCTACAATGAGGTATCACCTCACACCAGTCAGAATGGCCATCATCAAAAAATCTACAAACAATAAATGCTGGAGAGGGTGTGGAGAGAAAGGAACCCTCCTGCACTGTTGGTGGGAATGTAAACTGGTACAGCCACTGTGGAGAACAGTATGGAGGTTCCCAAGTACTCTGATTTATACCCTAGTATTCTTCAGGAGACCACACATTTCCTCAACATTATTTACATGGAGTGGTGGCTGAGTAAATTCTCCATAAGTTTATATCCAAACTGTGTCACAGGGTACTCACTATGTTAAAGTCTGAGGCCAGGACAAGGAGAGGAGAAAAAAGCTGACCAGGATCACCTATGCCTATGGGTGCTGGTACTCAGAAATAACTTATCAGGTGTGAATCAAGGGACCGAGGGTCTCCTCTCACACACAAATAAACTTACTCCCCATTTTCCAAATGTTTGCTCTCTTGCTTATTGAGAACAAAATTCCTCTTGGAATCCCAAGTCGGTAAAAGTATTAACTGCACTTGTATTTGTATTAGTAAAACAAATAACTGGAAAATTACCCTGTAGGAGTATTGCACTGACTTGAGTTCAATCAAAGTGTCAGTAGTGAATCATACACCCTTTTCCAATAACAGATTATTGAGAAAGGAGGTAAGAAAGCTGAGAGTCACAAGACAATAAAAAAGGAGAATCTGAGAACTAGAGAGACAAACTTTCCACTGGAACCTTAATGTTGCCTAGGCTCTCACAAAGGAAAGCCATTGCTTAGAATACACATACATGGATTGAAATTATAACGTAGGTATAAATCCTTGAATGAAAATGGGAAGAAATTTCTCTTGTCAGTGAGGAGGATAGTCTAACTCTTGCAAATTCTTTAAACCATTCTTAATGAAAAGTCAAACATACCCAAAAATAGAGATTACAATTAAATGAACACCTATATGTCAACATTATTAATGCACTACTCTTACTGATAATATCATTATTTTATTAAATTTGATGTGCAGTTTTGAGCACTCTCCTTTATAGATGTTCTGAAGAGAGTTTCATGGCTCCAAAAATATGAGGCTTCCTCTTTACTTCAAGCACACAAGTCAAAGAAAAGATGTATGTGTCATAACTCTAGCTATCAGTGTTCCTTGACTTCGGTTCATTCTACTTTTACACAATCCATTCGTTTGCACATTATACATCAACAGTCCTAACTATGCTTTATAAGCTCAATTTGGCCTTCTCTGCATAGCTGATAAGCTGAAATGTGCAGGTAATTTCCAACAGTGGTACAATTTTGGCGGCATATTTGTACAGTGGTGTTTGTGTGTCTTGAATATTTTATTGCCTTCTGTCTTCATTATTTTATAAAAACAAATGGAAGATAAAAATGCTGATACAAGAAGTATAGATCTCGTAAACCTAATACAGTTGAGACAAAGATGGAAATCGCTCTGAGTGCCAAGAGTGGTAAATCAACAAGACACTCGTTGGGCTTATGCCAGTCAACTGTTTGTTCAGTTGTGAATAGAAGATAACAAACAAAGACATATTAGAAATTCTAGAGATAAATCACAGCGATCTGCGTAAAAGACAAAATTTAATTGAGGATATTTTAGCTCTCTGTGCTTGGGTCCACAACTCCCACTCTTATAATATGTAAGTTTATTATTTGGCCTTTATACAATAAGCCTTGATACACATTATTAAGAGTGCATTACGTACAAAAGTAGGATATTTCCTGTATAGCTCTTATAAACCAAAAATAATCCATTCCACAATCACAGATATGTTTTTCTGAATGCTGGGATAATTTTCTTGGCTTGTAAAGTCACTCACATACACAGGTGTGTGCATATGCAACCATGGCCCTTGTCCTATCTTATACCAATGTAAGTCCAGTCCATATACCAATGATGTGTTGTGAAGGAGTATGGCTGGCATACATGATATAAACCCCAACAACGAAGAGATGACCCTCCAGAATCCTTGTTTCTTCTATGATTCATTATGAATGTTTCATTGATCACAGTCCCATTTTTATATACTCTCTTCTCATCTGAGGAAAACACACACACACCCTCGACCACACATTCCATTCTGGAGAATTAAAGGGCAATTCCTCTCTTTAAAGAATTTGTTTCATTTATTTCAATTTATTTAGCCCTTAGCATCATGCATGACATATATTGGGAGCTCAATATACCTCCCAAACTGAATGTCATCTGCTAGTGCCAAATCTATGTTTGTATTCATTAATTCATTCATCACATCATTTACTTATTCAACATATATTAAATACTTAATGTGTGCCACTCTTTCGGCCAAGAAAAAGATGACTTAAAACATAGCTTCCTGCATTCAAGAGTCAGTCTATCCAGAAGTGGATATTAACATATAAACCACAAATTTGACTGTAAGGCAGAAAATTGCAAATAATACAATTAAGAGAAATATATTATTTAGAAGACAGAGAAAAAACAACTATAGATAAAATAATGAAATTCACAAAAGAGGTGGCATTTGAACTGGGCCTTAAAACAATAAGTAGAATTTTGAATAAGCAAGGAGAAGGCTTCTTTTGCTGGTTATATGGATATTAGAGGTTTAGAGAAATCATTCCAGGTTCAGCATCAAAAAATCTTTGTGTGTATATATATAGACACACACATACACATACATGTATTGGCCGCATCATGTGCTGTGCAAAATCTTAGTTCCCTGACTGGGGATTGAACGTGTGCCCCCCACAGTGGAAGTGTGGAGTCCTAACTACTGAACCACCAGGGAAGTCCATTTAAAAACATATTTTTTGACACATGGCTGAACTAGGGATAAAATAAGGGAATATCATAACAGTGAAAAAACAAACAAAAACAACAAATCCATATAAGATAGTGAAATTGAAGTAGAAATTATTCCCTGATCAGACTCATGAGGTTTAAGAAAGGCTTAGGTAATGAGCAATGGGGGGTACACAAGTTTGGGAACCTATTTGCAAGATTGCACTAAAAGAAAAAATACTCATAAATTAGGTTTCCTAAAGGACAATGAACTCAGCATGTATACAAGAAAATTGCTGTACCTCAGGGAATATTAGGATCTTTGTGTTTTGGGGTTGACTTTAAGTATAGCAGAAGAAATGTGGAAAAGGTTCTAATGAGGATTCCCAATTAAAAGCCTGCAAGCAGGCTTCAGGCTAGAATTCACACTTCCTGTATGGCCTCCAAAAGTACAAACTGGAAATTTAAAGTAATTCTGGGTTGGTAGACCCCCAGGTGACTGGACTGACTGACCCACATGCAAATCCATTCTGGAGGAATTAAGTTTCAACCCAGGCTATGCATGCATCTATACTTGTATATCTATAACTCTATCTAATTAGTGGAATAGAGTAAAAAAATAATAATTAGATGCAACAAAAGAGAGGAATAGTGAGCTAAAAGTTAAATCTAAATGAGATCATCCAAATGCATAACAAAATCCCTCAAAATATGTGAAAAGAAATTATAAAAGAAAAGTTATAAGGTGAAGAGAATTGGCAATATTGCAATATTATCTTTGGCAATATTAAATATTGAAACAGATGTAATATTCAAATAGAAGATGATGAGAATTCTTCAGAGTTGATGCAACACACACCACTCTGAAATTTTCACTGGATATATAAAATTAAATGTATAAGTAGACATACAACAATGTAACTGTAGAATGTGAAAAGCAATAAAGTAACCTCAAAGAACAACCAACGGGAAAAGATTACCTCAAATAATAACAGTTACACTGACAGCTAATTTCTCAGCAATAATCTTGGAAACTATAAGAAACAGAATTGTATCTTCAAAGAAGGAGGATAAATTAACTGCCATCCTAGAATTCTATGTACAACAAAACTATCTTTCAAGAATGAAGGTGGGATTTCAGACTTCCGCCTACTATGCAGAAATCTGGAAAAGGGTGTCACTCTCATTTGTACAACAATAATAAAACTCATTGGATAAAGGCAAATTCACAACTTTGCTCAAAGTTATCAGAGAGCTGATATTTCAGGGCAACCCGCTCGTCAGAAATCTAAGGAAAGCAACACCTGCAAGGAGAAATGGAACACAAGGACATGCTTGATTAGGTTTGGTGCCTAAGGATGCTATACATGCTGGTAAGAAGAATTCAACTAAAATATTTTTAACGAATTGATAACGGCCGAGTGGGCCTGCATGAGGAAAACATCAGAAAAGCAGGGGTTACCAATAGCAGCCATATAGTGGGATCAATCATAGTTCACAGTGACCTACTCAGCAGACAAATCCAGCAAATTTTGCAACTGATGAACATAGCGATGGCACACTGCAGCATATTTCACCAGCTTTTGCTCCACAGGTACTTGCATTTGCTAATACCAGTCACCTGAGAGTTTCCCTGTTCCTTATCCCAACCCCAACAACCCCTGCCTGAACCCTGGAACTGCACCAGAAGCCAGCACAGGCTTCTACAGCTGTGTGAGTACAAGACATCAGCCTAGACCCCCGTGGAAGACCCTGATCAACATGCCAACACCCAGGGCTAGCCCCTCCAGCTATGTTTCTTGCATGCCTCAGGTCTTACACTTGTCACCAGCCTCCACTGAAGTGTGTATGCCCAAGGGGAAACTGTGCAACTATGGGAGAGTAAACCAACACCCATTATTCTTTACCCAAGCCTTTCTTAAATCTCAGTCCATAAAGTCTTAAAGAGGTGACTGCTTCTTCAAATGTGCAGATACCTTCACAAGGCTACAGGGATCGTAAAGAAAAAGGGAAATAAGAATCCACAAAAGGAGCACAGCACAGGTTCAAAAGAAATGGAGATCTAGAAACCGTCCAACAAAGAATGCAAAATAACTGTTCTAAAGATGCTCAGAGAGCTACAACAGAATACAGATAAACAATTTAATGACATCAAGAAAACAATAATACAAGAACAAAATAAAAAGTTCAAAAAAGAGATAGAAAACATACAAAAGAAATGAACACACATTTCTGGAGCAGAAGAATACAATGACTGAACTTAAAAAGTGAATAGAGAGCTGCAAGAGTGGATCTGATCAATGAGAAGAAAGAATCAGTGAGTTCAGAGACAGCTCAATTGAAATTATCCAGAGAAGCAAAAAGAAAATAAGAATAAAGATGAATCAATAAAGTCTATAGGACTTATGTGAAACCACTAAAGGAACAATGTACATATTGCTGGAGTCCCCAAAAGGGGAAGAGAGAGGAAAACGAAGTTTATTTAAAGAAAGAATGGCTGCGAACTTTCCAAATCTAGAGAGAGATTTGGACATTCACGTTCATGAAGCTAATAGCTCACCCCAAAATTTCAATCCAAAATGAACTTCTCTAAGACATGTTATAACTAAAATGAAAGACTAAGGAAATTTCCAATGGAGTAAAAGAAAAAACTTTTATCTCATAAAAGGGAACCCCTACAAGGCTATCAGATTTTTCAGCAGAGACCTTGCGGAGCAGAAGAGAACAGGATGTGTATTCAAAGTGCTGAAAGAACGTGACAACCAAAAATACTTTACCCAGCAAAGCTGTCCTTTCAACACAACAAAAATACCTGATAAATCCACAGCTAACATTATATTCAATGGTGAAAGGTTAAAAGCTTTTCTCAAAAGATTAGAAATAAGACCAGGGTGGGCACTCTCACCACTCCTCTTCATCATAGTACTGGAAGTGCTAACCAGAGCAATCAGGCATTTATATATATAAAAATAACACACACACATACACGCAAACTGAAAAGGAATAAGAATAAGTAAAGTTGTCTTTGTTTCTACATGATATGATCTTACATATGAAAAATCCTAAAGACTGAACCAAAAAACTGTTAGATTTATTCAACAAATTCAGTAAAGTTGTAAGATATAAAGTCAACATACAGAAATTAGTTGCACTTCTATACACTACCAACAAAATATCGGAAAAAGAAATAAAGAAACCAATTCCATTCACAATAGCATCAAAATCAATAAAATCCCTAGAAATAAATTTAATCAAGAAGCTGAAAAACCTATATACTGAAAACTATAAGACTTTGATGAAAACATATACATGCATCCATCCATTTATTCATTCATTTCTTTGATAAAGAGAAAGGCTAAGAGACAGGGTTAGCAAGGTCTACTGGGTTAGTGTACCAAGAGTTTATCATGCTAGGCGAAGCTCCTGCACTTAATCCTAGAAGTAATGCAGGCTCATTAAAACGATTTGAGGGAATTTCCTGGTGGTCCAGTGGTTAGGACTCCTTGCTTTCACTGCTGAGGGCCCAGGTTCAATCCCTGGTCAGGGAACTAAGATCCCACAAGCCATGTGGTACAGCCAAAAAAAAAAAAAAAAAGTGAGAGAGATTTGAAAATTTCAAAAAAAAGAAAAAGAAATTATAGAAGATACAAAGGGAAAGACAGCCTATGTTTATGCACTGAAAGAATATCATTAAAATGTCCATACTACCCAAAGCCACTTACATATTTATTGCAATTCCTATCAAAATTTCAATGGCATTTTTTACAGAAATAGAAAAACCAATCCTAAAACATTTATGGAACCACAAGACACTGAATAGCCAAAGCAATCCTGAGAAAGAAGAAAAAAGCTAGTCATCACACTTCCTGATTTAAAACCATACTACAAAGGTATAGTCATCAGAGCAGTACAGCACTGGCATAAAGAGACATGTAGACCAATGAAACAGAATTAAGAGCCCCAAAATAAACCCTCACGAATATGGTGGTTAACTATGGTGGTTAACAAGTGAGTGAAGAATATTCAATGGGGAAAGGACTGTCTCTTCAAGAAACACTGCTAAGAAAACTGTATAATCACATGCAAAAAAACGAGATTGGACCTCTGTCTTACACCATTCACAAAAATCTCCTTGATTTTGGTGTTGGCAATGATTTTTTTGGATATGACACCCAAATGCCAAGCAACAAAAGCAAAAATTAATAAGTGGGACTACAACAAACTAAAAAGCTTTTGCACAGAAAAAGAAATAATCAATAAAAAGAAAATGCAACCTAGAGAATAGGAGAAAATATTTGCAGATCATAAATCTGATAAGGGATTGATATTCAAAATATATAAAAATCTCATACAATTCAACAGAAGAAAAAAACAATTAAAAAAATGGATAGACGATCTGAATAGATATTTTCTCCAAAGACATACAAGTGGCCAAAGGTAAATGAAAAGGTACTCAATATTACTAATCATCATGGAAATGCAAATCAAAACCACAATGAGATATTACCTCACACCTGTTAGAAGAGCTACCTTTAAAAAGACAAGAAACAACAAGTGTTGGTGAAAATACGTCAAAATCTTGTGCACTGCAATGAAAATTAGTACAGCCACTATGGAAGACAGTATGAAGGTTGTTCAAAAATTAAGAATAGAACTATCATATGATCCAGCTATCCCACTTCTGGGTAATATCCAAAAGAAATGAAAACAGGATCCTGAAAACATATCTGCACTCCCATGTTCATGGCAGTACTATTGTTCATCAATTAACAAATGGATAAGGAAGATACCATATGTATATATACACACATACAATGAAATATTATTCACATGAGAACGAAGGAATTCCTTCCATTTACAAAAACATGGATGAAACTTGAGATTATTATGCTAAGTGAAATTAATCAGACAGAGAAGGGCAAATTAAAAAGCCAAACACATAGAAACAGAGTTGTGGTAACTAGGCTGAGGTTAAGGGAAACGGGTTGATGCTGATCAAACAGTACAAACTTCCAATTATAAGATAATAAATTCTGGGGACCTAATGTACAGCATGGTAATTATAGTTACCAACACTGTATTGTACAGCTAAAAAAAATACGTTAACAAATGAGTTGAAATAGTGTTCAAAATTTCCAAGTTAGTAGAGAATCAGATTTGAAATAAGAAGAGTGAAATTCAAAAGGTGGCCTATGTGATAGAGACTAGGTATGTACTTAGCAATCTTATTTAATGGAATGTCTGGACACATAGGTATATTACATTTTCTAACCTCCCCTATAGTTATGTGTGGTCATGTGATTGAGTTCTGGTCAGTTTGGTGGACATGATGAACCACTTTATGGCCTCATTCAAAAAACCTCTCATGCCTAATTTCTCCATGACTTTTTCCCTTCCTGGTAACACTGAATCACAGATATCAGGAAGCAGAACCCTAAAATCATTACTTGGAAGAAAGTCCACAAACCAGGAACACCTGTTTTTAGGCTTTACATGAGGGATAAACGTCTGTTACATTAACCTACTGAGGTTGTGGCATTTATATATTAGATAAATGTGTTGCCTTAATTAATATAAGAAAGGAGAAAAACAAGAATACATTCAAAAACAATAAAGTGAAAGGAAATATATTTTAGATTGTAGAGCCAAAAATATCAACAATTGCATTGTAAAAATCTAACTCTTTAGTTAGATTAGATTACAAAAAACTGTAACTGATAACATAAGGACAGTGGACATTTGAAAAGATTAAAACTGTATGTATACCAGGCAAACACTATTCAAAAAGTCTAGTATAGCTATGTCAAAATCAATCACAACTGTCCTGAAGACAATACAAATTATTAAAAATACAAGAGGTTATAACATTGATAAGAGGTTTCATATTAAGAAATACATAAAATTTTAATTCCACACAAATAATAAAACTTTATAAAATGTATAAAGTAAAAACTGACATAAGTACCAGGAGAAATTGTCAAAGCCAATGCCTTAATGGGAGAGAGTTTACTAACCCTCTTTATAGAATTGCTAAAGTAAACAAATAAAATCAGTAAGGACGCCAAGGATTTGAACAACACAATTATACAGATATAGATAGATACAGATACCAAATTGTGTTGTGTATTTATGTGTGTGTATATATATGCCAAAACTATAAATTATACATCATTTTCATGAAAACATGGGATATTTACAAAAATCGATTATGTACAAAACCATAAGGAAAGTTTCAGTAAATTTTAAACAAAGGAGAGACACGGAAAGTCTACATCATGTTGACAACATGACCAAAAGTACAGAGTCAGGAAATGCAACGTATGCTTCAGGCAATGAGACTAATAGTCCTAAATGATTGATGCTAAAATTAGGAGGAGATTTTCCTAAATTCCAAGTCAGTAAAGAAGAAAAGGCTGGGCACCCGAAAGGTTTGAGCTTTTTGTCTGGGTCTTATTAGGCATTAGTTTCTTTTATATCCTGGCCATATGAAACAGAGTAAATATTTGAATTAAAGGCAAGAAGTTCTATATTCCATTTCAACCATAAGTTATTAACTTCTATGAGAAGGAAAATTCAACTCAAAAGTAGACAGCCACCACAGCCTGATGAATGTGTTTTTTCTCTATCTTTTGCTTCATAACAATAAAACAAAATCCAATCATGCATCACTCATAGACATGTAAAAACAGACATGACAGCCATTGAGACTGGCAGACAATTTCTTGACCATTCAAGCTTCTTGATTTGTATAAATTCAATCTCCTTCTATCACCCACTGTAAATGTGACTCTGATCTAAAAGGTCAAACATAATTGTGTTCTATTCCTCTTCCTAACTTGAAGTTCAGCATTGGCCTTCCCTCCACCTCTTCTCAATTCTTTTACATAAAGGCGCTAGAGAGGTCAGCTGTTTCCCAGCAACAACACAGTGACCATCATAGATCAAGACTTTCAACTGGAATGTAACGCTAGCCGAGTCTCTGTCATGCCAATCAAGTTGAAATTGTGCTTCTTGGCTATCAGGCCGAAGGTTAACTGGTTTTACGTATCTGTTAGACTTAATACGAGGCAGAAACATTTGTAACCTGTGACTCAACCTTTTAACTTTATGAGAAGTAGAGTTTGAGAAAGTTTACTACTAAACTTACCTGGCTGATCTCTCATTTCATATTCGTGTTTATGTTGAGATGTCTCATCATATACAAAAGATCCTCTAAACAAAGAAATCACATCCCTTTCCTTTCCTCAACTTATATCAAATGGTCTTTTGTTTCCACCATTCAACTGAAACTGCTTTTGTCAGAGTTATCCTTGCTCTCTGTGCTGCTATATGCAACATCCTCTTAACAAATTTGACTATTCTTCACTTCTTGAAATGCTTTATTCTTGCGACTTCCTAATACCGCCTTTGTTTTCCTTCTACCTCTCTGGGCCTGCCTTATCAGCCTCCCATGTTCCTTTTCCACTATGCCACTGCCAAATACTGGAATAACCAGCATCTTTAGTAAGCTCCACCACCCCACCCCACCCCGCCATTTCTAAGCTCTCCCCACTGTGATTTTAGTCAGTCCCATGGCTTTGTATATAGTTGCTAAATTGAAGCTGTTCCGGAAAAATCTGAATGAACTTTTTGGCCAACTCAGTATGTCTAGCCTTGATCGTTCCCCTTGAACTTGAGAGGAATATATATATGACATCTTTACTTAATGGTTGTCTCAAAATTGGCATGTCCAAGGTATAATTTGGTTCTGTTTTGTTCCCCGACAATACTCTCATTCCCTCTGTTTTCCTATCTTGCTAAGTGGTTCCAATGCCCATGCAGTAGCTCAGACCGAAAATATGTCTTTAATGCTTGATTCTCCTCTTTCTACAAATCAATATAACAAATCTCAAAGACTATTCCTATTAGTTCTGCCTCCAAAATAGATTCACTTCTACTGATACCCACTGTTCCAGTAAAAGTTTCTACTATACTACCCCATTTGCCATGAGACCAAACATTGCACTGATGAATGCTGAATCAGTGACTGAAGAAATGCTCTAGACTCATGTATGCCTGACCTGTCACACAAGGTCAGTACGACTCACAGCTGATGGAGGATACACTTAGCAACAGTGGAGAAGATATTAGAGAAAGAAGAGAATGAATCTAATATTTCTTGTACAAATATCATTGTGCACCACCAGAAAATGTTTTATCTCCTTACATCTCACACCAACTCCTAAAGAAAAATGGAGTTACTTTAACAGAGGAAACTGATGTACCCAAGATCACTAAGTGGCAGGAGTGGAATTTATACTCTAACGTTTTGGGCTCTATTGCATCTCCCCTTCCCATACACTATGGGACTCTGAATGATACCTCTGTCTTAAATACATGAAGAGAACAACAGAGAAACTATTCTATCTCCTACTCTGTATCTCCCAGGGATTAGAAAAATCAACCTGTCAATATAGTGACAAACCTTCAGAACTGATTACCTGCCTGATAAATGGAAACTAATGAAAGGAGTTACAGAATCATTGCAGGGCAATATTTCAAAGCCTACAATAAACCAGACTTCATTCACCCAGGACAACAGACTGAACAAAAAAGCTGCTCTCCATTTGGTTGTCAAAGTCTAGTGCTAATCTTTTATCAATAAATTTTGATTGAGAGTCTCTCATCCCACATAAAAAAAATATTCTGCCCCATTGTCAAATCACGCATCTGACCACATGACTGAGTTTCACCTCTGAAATACTGTGGTTATCACTGTGTCCTTATGTGAAAAAGACTTAGTAGGTTTAGATCTTGATAGAGCTCATGGTCTAGTGAAATGTTGCTCAAAGTTCCTCTACAGACTTGTATCAGAATTATTTGCCAATACACTATTTTAAAAACCTTGAGTTCAACCTTCTGAATAAGAATTTCTTAGGGTGTTCACTGGAAATTTTCAAGTTTAAAAGAAATAAAAATGTTGGAGAAAACAATGTGTGCTCTGGAGAGGTACCCTGCCCCACAGAGAGAAGAGAAGCAATGAAGAAGCCCCTCATATTGTAAAGAAAATTGGAGGCTAATCTGGTGAAATAAAGGAAGAGAAGATTAGGGTTTTTTTTTTTTCAGTTTTTAGAATTGTAAGTAGTTTCTCTTCTGATTTTGAGGAACTGCTGAATTTTTAAGTTTTTTTTTTTTTTCCTGAACAAGTATTGCCACTTTGATATATATCAAGAGTAGAGCCAGCTGGTGGGGATTCTAGTTACAAGCCTGCCCTTAGAATCCAACACAAAGCACATACCCTCTTTATGCTGCAGCTTCCTCATCTATAAAACGAGGCAATTAGACCACACAATCACCATATGCCATGAAGTAGAGCAGTATGTGCATTTCCCAAAGACACTGGCAGTGTCACATCATGGGGGTGTAGACTTGGGCTTTTTTAAACCATTAGCTTAGAATTAGGAACTGAGAAACAGTCACAGTAAGAGGAAGGTGGTATCTGTGAAAACTCTAACCTTGACTCTGAAAGACAAGAGGATTCTTCTGATAATGTTAATGAAAGAACTTGAAAATTGCCTTCACATCACTAATTAGATTATCTCAGCTCTAGACCTCCTTGGCTTCACCTCCATCTCTTACCCAATGGAATAAAAATGTGTAATGAGACACAAAGATCTCTTTCCAAGCAGGGGGGGTTTACAGAGTTCCTGGCAGGCAGGGCAATGAACAACCTTAGGTCTAGAAGCTGTAAATCAGGAGTTACAGGCATTGGTTACCCAAGGAAGAGGGATAAGAGTCAGCTGAGGGCAACTGCAGCATTATCAAGGGTTTCTATTATTTTATTGGGTTAGAAACGAAGAAATATCCATGTTTAACCATGACCTAACCACTCTTCCTT
This sequence comes from Hippopotamus amphibius kiboko, assembly GCF_030028045.1. Taxonomy (NCBI): domain Eukaryota; kingdom Metazoa; phylum Chordata; class Mammalia; order Artiodactyla; family Hippopotamidae; genus Hippopotamus; species Hippopotamus amphibius. The sequence continues at coordinate 93,088,679 of NC_080196.1, read as the reverse complement.
TGGACAAGGGAAACAAATCTGCAGGAAACAGGGATATGAAAGAGCAAAGCAAATCCAAGTCTTGATTATTAGCTTGTGCCCCATATATCACTGCAGAACTATCATGAGTTGGTCTGGAAATCTTGGACAATTTATTTTCTCAAGTTTGGCCTGCATGGCTTGATGCAAATATATATACCGCAGTCAAAGGAAAAAAAAATAATCAAGAAAGCCAGCTGAAATAAGTACCTTCATGTCCTCTACCATGCTTCCACCCACAATCTCCCTAGACCTCAGGACAGAGCTAGTCAAAGCTAACAACTCCAGGCCTTCTCAGAGGGGACAAAAACTTCAGGTCTCGCTGCCACTTGGATGAAAGGGGGATCTGAAAATGAATGGGGATAGGGAGGGAAGAGACATGAACAAAAGAGTCAGAAAGGAATTGATAAAGAAGATATGGTACATATATACAATGGAATATTACTCAGCCATAAAAAGGACAAAATAATGCATTTGCAGCAACATGGATGGACCTAGAGATTATCATACTAAGCAGAGTAAGTCAGAGAAAGACAAATATATGATATCACTTTTATGTGGAATCTAAAGAAAATGATACCAATAAACCTATTTACAAAACACAAATATAGACTCACAGACATAGAAAACAAACTTATAGTTACCAAAAGGGATAGTGGGGGCAGGACAGAGATAAATTAGGAGTTCGGGATTAACATATACATACTACCATATATAAAACAGATAACTAATAAGGACCTACTGTATAGCACAGGGAATTCTACTCAATACTCTGTAATGGGCTATACAGGAAAAGAATCTAAAAAAAGAGTGGGTATATGTATATGTATAACTAATTCACTTTGCTGTACAGCTGAAACTAACACAACATTGTAAATCAACTATGCTCCAACAAAATTGTTTTAAAAAACTTAAATTAAAAGAGAGTCAGAGAGAGAGAGAGAACATGAGCAGACTAAACAAGAGCTGGGACTGCTGGTAAAATTCTACAGTGCTAGGAAAAGAAGAGAGATGGTAGAGTTATAATTATGGCCACTGTGACTTTCTCTCTGTGTTTGAAAAGTTTATTTCCTGATTTGTGATTTGTTTATAGAATAACTCCCAAATTTGACAACCAATAAACAATGCTTACACTATTAAGACAATCATTTTAATGCCTGACAAAACAGTACTCTCATCTTCCATGGAAATATTTCATGTTTCCTGACTTTTTCTTTCAACTCTCTGATCTAATTTTTTAAGCTCTATCTTCAAACCTAACTACGATAATTTTTATGTTGAAATATACTTCTGTACAATGTTGGGGGAGCTCTTTCTTACTTCAAATTAATTTTTTTCGAAACTATTTATTTTGAAATAATTACCGATTCACATTATAGAAGTGGCAAAGATAGTACAGAGACACCCTGTGCAGCCTTTGCCTAGTTTCCCCCAATGCTTACATTTTAAGTAACTGTAGGAGATCTAATTGCTCATTTTTTAAAAAGCTACTTCCTGTTTTATGGCTTTACTATCTTAAATCTCTCTGAGGATGCTAATTAGAACTGTTTTAGTTGTTTTATTTTCTTTTGATCTCCAGCGTGTCTGCTTCCTATAGGGTTACTTTGCTCTATCTTGGTCTTTTTCTTTATGAAAATTTTTCCTCAAATATCTGGTGACTCTTGATTGTTAATTATGTTTTAAACAATTATTCCTTGAGAGAGCTGATGGGGATGTCTGTGTACATCAGCAGCGTCAATAGGCAGACTTTGATTTCGGGTGAGTGGGATGTCAAGTAACAGTTATGTCGGCAAAACACTAAATTCCAGGATGGGGAGGGCTTTATCCCATAACCTTGTTTCCTATACCAGTTCCTCTAGTGCACCCTGACACCATTTTTTTTAGAATTTAAGTGTCTGTCTTACCACGGACCCTAGGATCCATAATTGGTGGTTTTGGCTGTTCTACTTGCGGGGGGGGATGGGAATTGAGAAAGAGAGAGGAACAGCCAGCTTTGCCCTATCTAGACCTCAAAATTGCCCCCCAGTTATAAACTCCTTCTTGTCCTCACTCTTCTTCACATCATTTATCTCAGATATAAGAATATCTTTGGGGATCTTCAATAGCCCTTCTGCACATCTGGACAGGAGCAGAATTACCCAATAAAAATACAACGTGGGTTATAAATGAGAGCATTTTGTATAATTTAACATTTTCTAGAAGCCACATTATAAAGTTAAAAGGAAAAAAATTAATTTTAGTAACATTTATTTACTTAAAATATCCAAAATTTTATTCCAAAATGTAATGAGGATAAACAAAACATTGAGATACACTTATTTTTTCACACTAAGCCTTCAGAATCTGGTGTGTATTTCACACTTAAGGCCCATATTCATCCAGACCAGCCACGCTTCAGGGGCTCAATAGCTACATATGGCTGGTGGCTACTGTTCTGGACAGCACAACTTTTATAGTGGCTCGAATCATTCTACTTCTTTCATTATCACTGCTTCATCTATTTTTAATCATCTAGAAAATGCATGAAATCTCTAATTCACTGATGGTCAACCTCTTAGTCTCATTATTGTAGTGGATTTAACGTAACTTTAAAATTTCATTTCATTTTAGTATAGTATTTAGAGGAAAACTAAATAAATGTGTAAATTCTGCCATTGATAAGCCCATAAAATCACTGAAATCCCAACACTACCTCCAACAAAAGGAACTCCAACGTGTAGGTTTTGTGGGTGTAAAATAAACAACAACAACGGAGTATAGCTCCTAGCATTTCCTCACATTTCTCCTATTCTATACACGTCAAGGCTTATATTTCTATTTAACTACTTTGGTCCACTAGCATTTGATTATTTTGCATTGTTGGTCCCTTTATAATTTAACAATAACTAATATTTATCGCTTACTTACTATGTATCAAGAACTCTTTTTAGGCTTTCTATGTATTACCTCATTTAATCCTCTCAATAATCAGGCAGCAGGTCCTGTTATCATCTCCTTTTTATATATGAGGGAACTGAGGCACAGAGAGGCTAAGTAAGTTGTCCAAAGTTACACAGACCCCAGAACTGTGATTCCACAACACACGTTCTTAATCACTATGCCCTATGCTTCTTCCAGAGTTCATGTCTAGAGCTGGACCACGTGGGTTTGACTCTTAGTCCCTCCATTTGCTAGCTTTGTAACCCTGAGATTACTGCACAGCCTCTCTCTGCTTGAATTTGTCATTAGGGTAGTAAGGCTGTAGTATTCACCACAGTGCTTTTCACATATACAGTAGAGGAGAAAGATGGTAGCTGTGGTCATTATGGGATCAAACAGCACTTCTGGGTGTGCCCAGAACTACCTACAGATGGGCTTCTCTGCGGAATGCTGAACTCATCTCTGGATTTGGACTCCATCTGAATTTTCACCAATATTCATTAAACTACTATCTCTCTTTCATAGAGGGATTTTCATGGCTCTGACCCTTACATCCTTCTCCATAGAATGGCAATCAGTACCAGGGACTTGGATACATTTTCTCTTTTCCTTTAGATCTAAATAAAGTGCTGACTGCCCATCTCTGGTTTGGAAAGCCCCACTGCTCATGAAGAACAGTTAAGACATTGTAACTCACTGACTCCTTGGGCCTATGAAGAGCAAGTAAAAAGACACAAATTGACTCTAGGTGAACCTATATTCATTACTATAAAAATAATATAAGAAGAAATGGCTTGAAATAAAGATAACTTTTAAAATAATAATAAAGAGGGTTTGTCTTAGACCTAAGTTTGATCACTAAGCTAAAATAGTTCATAACAAAGGCATCTTAAAAACAAAACCTTTACAAGACTATAATATCCAGGAAACTGCAAAGCACTTGGTTTAAAACGTGCCTTTCCCAAAGACCACATGGAATAGGTGGTATCTGCACATCAGCTGACATCTTGGGTAGGAAATGCTTTCTTAGAAAGCTTGGCTCTGATGCATACAGAGGAGAAACCACCATTTCTCTGTTAAGTAATGGGCTATGACCGTGCAAAATGTATCCCTTCAATTGAAAGCCTCCAAAATGAAGGTGAGAAAACTGATTAGGAATGGTTTGGGAGCCTAATTCTGTTAGTGGGAAGGAAAATTGATAAACAACATCGGGTGATCTGCCGGAACAAATAGATTCTTGATTCAGCAGGAATCCAGCTGCTATTATGTTCCAGGTGAACAAGCGTCACTTAAACAAATAAATCCCTTCTTTTTTCTGTACATGCTTTCCAGGTTTGCTGCATTTATTAAGTTAGAAGTGAATCCAGGTTGAAGAGGCACAGAATGCTCCTCTGGGAGACACCATGGAATTAATTAGTAGGATAGCCAGAAAGGTCACTGAGCTCCAGAGAGGGGAAGGGTTGTGTTTAGCAGCTTTCTCATAACTGAGCCTGCTATTAACATAGTGGTATTTTGAATTTATAAAGCATCTTGCAGCCCTGAGCCTCCATGTGTACGGCAAACATTAATTAATCGTCACAATATCCCTCAGAATGTGAGGAGGTCTAGTTTGCATCTCACAGACAACGCTACCCCAAAGCAAAGAAGTTCAGCCAGTAGCCAAAGGACACTCAAGTCACCCAAGAGACCCACTGCAGGGACTGCAAATTCCCAGCCCCTGGGAAGAAAGCACAATCATGTGGACTTTACCAGGTTAAGCAAAAGGAAGAGCAAAGCATTTCCCAAGGCTTGTGGAAAGGAAGGAAAGGAACCAGCTACAGAGGAGTTTGTAAATATCTGCTTGCATTGGGAAGGCAACTTTTGCTCCAGGAGATATTTTTTCAAAAAAAAAAAAAAAAAAAAAAGAAAGAAATATAATCAATTTTCTGTTCACAATAAAATGGTATCCCAACCCAAGGTAAAAACATAAGGGAAGTCCAATGCTGTCTAATTGTGTTGCAAAAAAACTGCTATATAATAGCTCTAATATATACAAAATATTTTCTCTATCCTGTTGTAAAAATAGAAATCCAAATACCTCTTTTTTCATTTAGACTTCTTTCTGAGGGGGAAAAAAAAAGAGTGAAGACTTTCACCCAAAAGGAGTGGGAGATGTCATTTATTGAAAAGGCAGATTTCAGGCAGATCTGACAAATGTCAGCAGTGACATTTTCAGAATCACAAAAGCTAGAGCAGTGTGCTCACTCGCCTTCTGAGGTAACATCTCCCCAAGTTGCAAATAGGATTATAAATAAAGTGCTGTTCAAAGACCAATCGCAAAACCATTTTCCGTGAGAAACTTATAACAAAAATATCCCATTTATGTTGGCATGATACATTTTACTACCTGCCACTTTAATCTCCAGAAGAGTCGAGCTTAACAATAATATCAAAGACAGGTTTATTATCCAGGTCCACATGTCCTTTTTTTTTCTTACCAACAGCCAAACACAAATGCCAGACACAGGAGTAATTCCTGGTCCAATACAACACTTAATTCCCTTTGACAGGTTTACTCTTCTTTGAAACTGTAAACTCATTCATTAGATAGAAGAGACTTGTTAAGCTCTGATATTCTTTTGTTTGCTTCAAGGATAGAAACTATCGCTTTGATGTATTGCTGTAAAGTAGTTCTGTTTGTATTAATGGGGGAAATATTGATGACAGTCAAAAAATTAAGTGCTTTGTCTCATGTTTCTGATTGAAACCACTGAAATCAGTAGTGCAAAAACACAGCAGGACAGACTAGAAACTCCAGTGTGGAATAAAGAATTACAGGTTTAGAGATGTATACTATTTCTATTTTTTTCTCTCTTTTCTTTTTGTTTTCATATTTCCAATCACACTATGCTCTTCTACTGCCCTGTCTTCTTTCCTTTGTTACATTATCTTAATATACTTAAAAGCAATCTTATTGGTCTTCTCTGTTTCCTTGCTTTATTCTCCAGATGACACACTGCTTTGGTTTTTATTGTTAGGTTTTGTCTTTATCTTAGTTCTAAGTATAAATGTCTGATATTTCATTCTGAGTATCTTCAGTCTGTCTGGTGGTACTCTTGCTCTTTATTATATGTGATCCTAGCTTTCAAAATCTCCCTGGATTTGTGTTTGTGTAATATGTGTGATTTGTTTTGGTGTTGTTGCTTGGTTTTGTTTGTTTTTGGTTTTGAATTTCTGTTGGTTTTCTCTTTTGATTGTCTGATGGCATACTGGGGTTCTTCTGTCAGGTCTTTCTAATGCCTTATGTTCTGTTGGATTCAGTATTTGCGTGTCTTATGTATGTGTTTCCTTGATTTAGTATTTGCTAGACTCAACACTCTGCCATTAGTCTGGGGCTTGGACAGTCTTCTTTAAACCACTTTATTGCTAGGACAAGCAACCTCTGAAGTCTGGACTACTCCATCACAAGTCAAGTAGGAGGCTCTGGGGAGGGAGCACTGAATCCAGGATGCTAGACTACTAGCGAGTCCTCAGACACAGGGAAGGTTAACTGCAGAGAACTCTCACAGAGCCCTGTATCAGAGTCTAAGACTCAGCTTCATCCGACTGTCTGCAACTGTCAGTGCTGGACACCTCACACCAAACTACAAACAAGACAGGAACACAAACCCACCCATCAGCACATAGACTACCTAAAGCCATATTAACCTCACACATACCCTAAAACACACCACCTGACACGGCCCTGCTCATCAGAGAGAAAAGACACAGAGCCACACACCGGAAAGTAGACACCAGATCCCCCCCCACCAGGAAGCCTACTCAAGACACTGGACAAACCCCACTCCAGAGGGCAGAAGGCAGAAACAAGAGGAATTACTACTAGGCAGCATAGGGAAGGGAGACAGCAAATCCTATAAATTAGACAAAATGAGAAAGCAAAGAAACACCATGAAGGCAAAGGAGCAGGAAAGAAACCCACAAGACCAAAGAAATGAAGAGGAAATAAGAAGACTGCCTGAAACAGAATTCAGAGTAATGATAGTAAAGATGATCCTAAATCTCAACAACAAAATAGAGAAAATACAAGAAACAGTTAATAAGGACTCAGAAGAACTAAAGAGCAAACAAAGAGTAATGGACAACAAAATAACCGACATTAAAAATACTCTAGATGGTATAAACAGCAGAATAACTGAGGCAGAAGAATGAATAAGTAAGTTGGAAGATAGAATGGGGGAAATAACTGCCACAGAGCAGGAAAGAGAAAAAAGAATAAAAAGAATGGAAGACTGTCTTGGAGAACTTGGTGACAACATGAAGTGCACCAACATTTGAATCATAGGCTTCCCAGAAGAAGAAGAAAACAAGAAACGGTCTGAGAAAATATTTGAAGAGGTTATAGTGGAAAACTTCCCCAACATGGGCAAGAAAAAAATTAATCAAGTCCAAGAAGCTCAGAGAGTCCCATACAGAATAAACCCAAGGAGAAATACACCGAGGCGCATATTAATCAAACTAATGACAATTAAACACAAAGAAAAAATCTTAAAAGCAGCAAGAGAAGAGCAACAAATAACATCTAAGGGAAAACCCATAAGGATAACAGCTGATCTTTCTGCAGAAACTCTGCAGGCCAGAAGGGAATGGCAGGATATACTGAAAGTCCTGAAAGAGAAAAAAACCTATAGCCAAGAAATCTCTACCCAGCAAGAATCTCATTCAGATTCAATGGAGAAATCAAAAGCTTTACAGACAAGCAAAAGTTAAAAGCACAGACATATATATACTACCAACTGTAAAATAGATAGTCAGTGGGAAGTTGTATAACAAAGAGAGTCCAACTCGAGGATGGAACATTCCTTAGAGGACTGGGGCGGGGAGGGCGGGGGGGGGGACTTGAGGAGGGGGAGTCAAGGAAGGGAGGGAATATGGGGATATGTGTATAAAAACAGATGATTGAACTTGGTGTACCCTCCAAAAAAGAAAAAGAAAAAAAAAATTCAGCACCACCAAACCAGCCTTACAACAAGTGCTAAAGGAACTTTTCTAAGTAGGAAACACAAGAGAAGGAAAAGACCTACAAAAACAAACCCAAAACTATTAAGAAAGTGATAATAGGAACATACATGTCAATAACCACCTTAAATGTAAATGGATTAAATGCTCCAAAAAAAAGACACAGACTGGCAGAATGGATACAGGAACAAGACCCTTCTATAAGCTGCCTACAAGAAACCCACTTCAGACCAAGGGATACATATAGACTGAAAGTAAAGGGATGGAAAAAGATATTCCATGCAAATGGAAGTCAAAAGAAAGCTGGAGGAGCAATACTCATATCAGACAAATTAGACTTGAAAGTAAAGACTATTACAAGAGACAAGGAAGGACACTACATAATGATCAAGGGATCCATCCAAGAAGAACATATCACAATGGTAAATATGTATGCACCCAACATAGGGGCACCTCAATACATAAGGCAAATGCTACCAGCCATAAAAGGGGACATCGACAGTAACACAATAATAGTAGGAGCCTTTAATACCCCACTTACATCAATGGGCAGATCATCCACACAGAAAATTAATAAGGACACACAAGCTTTAAATGAACATTAGATCACCTCGACTTAATTGATATTTATAGGACATTGCATCCAAAAACGACAGAATACACTTTCTTCTCAAGTGCACATGGAACATTCTCCAGGATACATCACATCTTGGGTCACAAATCAAGCCTCAGTAAATTTAAGAAAACTGAAATCGTATCAAGCATCTTCTCTGACCACAATGCCATGAGACTAGATATCAATTACTTGAAAAAAAACTGTAAAAACTACAACCACATGGAGGCTAAACATTACACTATTAAACAACCAAGAAGTCACTGAAGAAATCAGAGAGGAAATCAAAAAAATCTATAAGCAAATGACAATGAAAACACAAAAACCCAAAACCTATGGGACGCAGCAAAAGCTGTTCTAAAAGCAAGGTTTATAGCAATACAGTCCTCCCTCAAGAAACAAGAAAAATAGTGAATAAACAACCTAACCTTACACCTAAAACAATTAGAAAAAGAAGAACAAAGAAACCCCAAAGTGAGCAGAAGGAAAGAAATCATAAAGATCAGATAAGAAAAAATGAAAAAGAAAGGAAGGAAACAATAGCAAAGATCAACAAAACTAAAAGCTGGTTCTTTGAGAAGATTAACAAAATTGATAAACCATTAGCCAGACTCATCAGGAAAAAAAGGGAGAAGATGCAAATCAACAGAATTAGAAATGAAAAAGGAGAAGTAACAATGGACACTGCAGAAATACAAAAGATCATGAGACACTACTATAAGAAACTATATGCCAATGAATTGGATAACCTAGAAGAAATGGATAAATTCTTAGAAAAGTACAATCTTCCAAGACTGAATCAGGAAGAAATAGAAAATATGAACAGACCAATCACAAGTATGGAAATTGAGGCAGTGATTAAAAATCTCCCAAAAAACAAAAGCCCAGGGCCAAACGGATTCACAGGCGAATTCTGTCAAACATTTCGAGAAGAGTTAACACATATCCTTCTCAAACTCTTCCAAAATATAGCAGAAGGATAACACTCCCAAACTCATTCTATGAAGCCACCATCATCCTGATACCAAAACCAGGCAAAGATGTCACAAAAAAAGAACATTACAGACCAATATCACTCATGAATATAGATGCAAAAATCCTCAACATAATACTAGCTAACAGAATCCAACAGAACATTAAAAAGATCATGCACCATGATCAAGTGGGGTTTATCCCTGGGATGCAAGGATTCTTCAATATACACAAATCAATCAATGTGATACATCACATCAACAAATTGAAGGATAAATTCCATATGATAATCTCCACAGATGCAGAAAAAGCTTTTGACAAAATTCAACATCCATTTATGATAAAAGCTCTCCAGAAAATGGGCATAGAAGGAAATTACCTCAACATAATAAAAGCCATATATGACAAATCAACAGCCAACATTGTTCTAAATGGTGAAAAACTGAAAGCATTCCCTCTAAGAACCGGAACAAGACAAGGGTGTCCACTCTCACCATTATTATTCAACATAGTTTTGCAAGTTTTAGCCACAGCAATCAGAGAAGAAAGTGAAATAAGAGGATTCCAAATTGGAAAAGAAGAAGTAAACTTGTCACTCTTTGCAGATGACATGATATTATACATAGAAACCCCAAAAGGCTCTACTAGAAACCTGCTAGCACTAATCAATGAATTTAGTAAAGGAGCAGGATATAAAATTAATGCGCAGAAAACTCTTGCATTCCTATACACTAACAACAAAAAAGTAGAAAGAGAAATTAAGGAAACTCTCCCATTTACCACTGCAACAAAAAGAATAAAATACCTAGGAATAAACCTGCCTAAGGAGGCAAAAGACCTATATGCAGAAAACTAGAAGACACTTATGAAAGAAATCAAAGATGATACAAACAGCTAGAGAGACACACCATGTTCTTGGATTGGAAGAATCAACATTGTGAAAATGACTGTACTACCCAAAGCAATTTACAGATTCAATGCAATCCCCATCAAATTACCAATGGCATTTTTCACAGAACCAGAACAAGAAATCTTACGATTTATATGGAAACACGAAAGACCCCGAATAGCCAAAGCAATACTGAGAAGGAAAGATGGAGTTGGTGGAATTAGGCTTCCTGACTTCAAACTATACTACAAGGCCATAGTGATCAAGACAGTATGGTACTGGCACTAAAACAGAAAGGAAGATCAATGGAACAGAATAGAGAACCCAGAGGTAAGCCCAAGCACACAGGGGCACCTTATCTTTGACAAAGGAGGCACAAAGATACAGTGGAAGAAAGACAGCCTCTTCAATAAGTGGTGCTAGGAACATTGGACAGCTACATGTAAAATAATGAAATTAGAACACTTCTAACACCATACACAAAAATACACTCAAAATGGATTAAAGACCTACATGTAAGGCCAGACACTATCAAACTCCTAGAGGAAAACATAGGCAGCACACTCTATGACATCCATCAAAGCAAGATCCTTTTGGACTCACCTCCTAGAATAACGGAAATAAAATCAAGAATAAACAAATGGGACCTCAGGAAACTGAAAAGCTTTTACACAGCGAAAGAAACCATAAAGACAAAAGACAACCCTCAGAATAGGAGAAAATACCTGCCAATGAATCAATGGACAAAGGATTAATCTCCAAAATATACAAGCAGCTCATGCAGCTTAATACCAAAAAAGCAAATAACCCAATCCACAAATGGGCGGAAGACCTAAATAGATATTTCTCCAAAGAAAATATACAGATGGCCAACAAACACATGAAAAGATGCTCAACATCACTAATCATTAGAGAAATGCAAGTCAAAGCCACAGTGAGGTCTCACCTCACTGCGGTCAGAATGGCCATCATTAAAAAATCTAGAGACAATAAATGTTGGAGAGGGTGTGGAGAAAAGGGAACTCTCCTGCACTGTTGGTGGGAATGTAAGTTGATACAACCACTATGGAAAACAGTATGGAGATTCCTTAAAAAACCAAAAATAGAACTACCATATGACCCAGTAATCCCACTACTGGGCATATACCCAGAGAAAACCATAATCCAAAAAGAAACACATGTACCATAATGTTCATTGCAGCACTATTTACAATAGGTAGGACATGGAAGCAACCTAAATGCCCATCAACAAATGAATGGATAAAGAAGGTGTGACACATATATACAATGGACTATTACTCAGCCATAAAAAGGAATGAAATGGAGCTCTATGTAATGAGGTGGATAGGCCTAGAGTCTGTCATACAGAGTGAAGTAAGCCAGGAAGAGAAAAACAAACACTCTATGCTAACTCACATATACGGAATCTGAAAAAATCGTAGTGATGAATCCAGTTACAGGGCAAGAATAAGGATGCAGATGCAGAGAATGGACTGGAGGACGTGGGGTTGGGGTGGCCGGGGGTGAAGGGGAAGCTGGGACGAAGTGAGAGAGTAGCATAGACATATTTACACTACCAACTATAAAACAGAGAGCTAGTGGGAAGTTGCTGTATAACAAAAGGAGATCAACTCAATGATGGGTGATGCCTTAGAGGGCCAGGACAGGGAGGGTGGCAGGGAGTTGCAGGATGGAGGTGATATGGGGATATGTGTATAGATACAGCTGATTCACTTTGGTGTACCTCAAAAGTTGGTACAAGAGTGTAAAGCAGTTATATGCCAATAAAGAGGTTAAAAATAAACAAATAAAGATGTATACTTTACCAAAATATACATAAGAGAATTTAAAGCTCAGTCCTAATTTTCTTAGAGAATATAGCTCTTACCTGGATTTCTATTGTTGGTATTCATTTCTAAGTGAAAATTTTCTAAGACTGCCTTACCTCATTTGCCAGCATAAAGAGAATCATGTTGGAAAGAATCACATGGGAAGAAAACTTAAAGGGATCATGGCATTAGGGACAAAGAGAAAGGGATTTATGAGCATTTTGACACCTCTGGAATGTGTCATGTCAACTTAAGAAATTTGCCAAAAGTCACAGAACTCATAAGAAACAGATCTAATAGCTGATTCAAATCTGTGTCATTCCCACACTCTTTCCACAATGACATAAAGTCTCCGTAAAGCACTTTGATTTATTTACAACCAGCCTTTTTCCAGAAAAAATATAAGGTTAACTTACAAATATGCAAACATCACAAGAGAATTCATGTTGATACAGGGAAGCAAAATCACTCATGAAAGTAAGGACAGAGAAATAAGACAATCTGAAGTCAGTTTCGGGCACACCACGATGCCAGGAAGTCTCTTTGCAGATAAGCCTCAAACTTGGCCTGGAGTTTTCCATCAGTAAACAGGAAGACATATATAGGCCTCCACATTCTATCTGTAAAAACCAACCAGTTATTTAGAAAAATTAGAATGAGTTTTCTCTGCTCTAATTTCTCATACAGGTACACATTCTGATGAACAACATCTTCAACAACACACTTTCAGAAAACACCGTGTCAAGTTTAATTAGGCTCCTAAGGTTAGATTATTGGTGCCACATGAAAACACAAGCCAATACTTGCAACCCTGAACACAGGATTTTCGAGATTGAGGAGGGCAGGGGGCAGAAACAGTATTTAATCCAAATTCATGGCTTCTTACTTATGTGGTATAATTCAGGGCTAAGATGTTAAATACTGGGAAGAATAGATGGACTATCCTCCTCCTCCCTCACTCCCCAAAACCCTAAATAAATATTGCTTCTCTTAGTTGAGTTTTTAAATGTATTCAGCAGGGTAAATTTAAGATGATAATCCCTGATCAGCAGCTGGAGCTCAGCAATGCTCTGCAGCCAGTTAAGTGTGAATGTACATGTTTCAACAAGTACAACAAGTGAGAGTTACAACCTAGTGTTAGGCATTAAAAAAAAAAAATCTTGTTAAATAAAAGTGCATTATCTGGAATTAAGATACTATCAGGATTAACAATTTAGCCTGAGTTAGTTCTGCCAATTAGTTATCAGACAGCAGGGACCTGAAGGAATAGGAAGAAGGATATAGACACTTTTTTTTTTAAAGTGTTGAATGCTGATTTGCAGTCTGCTCCTGCATGACTTTGGCAGGGGCTGGAGAGGGTAGTTGGAGGTCTAAAGTCAGCAGGGGGGCAGTGCCTGTCTCTTGACCTGAGGGCAAGCAGTGCCTCTCTTAGAGCCGATGAGCAGAAGCCTCTGCCCTAGGTGCCCACCTCAGGCAGCCCTGCATTTTGGAGCGACTTTGTGGAAATCGTCTACCTCTGTCTTTCCGGTGGCTTAGAACCAGCTCAGCACCAGGCTCCCCAGTCCCTTCTCTTCTCATTCAGAAGACTCTCTGGTCCTCTGCTTCCAACTCTGCTGTGCATGGACTCATCCAGATGCCCCAGGATTGACCTGTGCTCACGCGGTCATCCCAGGGCCCTGTGGGTGAGCCCTAGTCTGGGGCGGGGGTTGCGGTAAGACAATCATTTTGGCTGGCTGATAAGAGATTTCTGCGGGGGATTATGTGTGCCTGAGCTGCCACAATGGCGCTGACACACTAACTGGGAGTGACTCTCACTCAGGATCCTGGTCAAGTTCAGGACTCTGGGCTGCTGACCACCTACCACGGATCCTTAGGCCCACTCTCCATCCTCCATCTTCCACCCACAGGGCTGCCACTGACCACAGCACCTGTACGCTGTGAGGGTAGTAACACATGGGAACGGCGGCAGAGGTTCCTTTTGGAGGCAGTGCTTCCCCTGCCACGATGGTTTTAAATCCCCCAGGGAAGCCCTGACACTCCCTCCACAGACTCTGTGCCATGACTGAGGAAGACTCCTTGGAATGGCCACACACCTCCTCTGAGGGACTCTGAAACTATGGCTTCCTGACGTCAACTGGCCCATTTAATCTATGTCCTCTTTGGCCTTTGACCAACACGGTGACATTATGCTTTCCTAAACTAGTCTTAAGCCATGCTGGATGAAGAAAGGACACTCCTTGTGCAAATGGGAATATCTTTCCCATTCTGTCCAAAGGGCCACTGCCTTCCCCCCACCCCTGGGGCCATGTGCGGGAGGCAGGCGTGCAGCCCACATTGAAAGAGGTTATATTCTATGGCTGTGGTAATGAGTCTAAAGAGTCCAAGACCAGACATGATTGGAAGATGTGCTGTTCAACCTTTATACTAGAGAATTTAACAGTCAAATCAGCGTGTCTAGAAAATTAATTATTCATCACTTTTCCTACATACTCTAAGACTTTTATTTGAGGTTGTCATCAACAACCTTTAAGAGAGTCATTAGATGCCAGTATTCAAAGGTGGCTCGATGGATGATACAGCCATAAGTAAATGGGACTAGGAAATTGCAAAAGCAAAGAGCTCTACATGTTTCAATAAAACAGGTTCGAAGAAGCCATGACATTGTGGGTGGAAACATCATGACTAACTTTGTCTCATGGGGATAGATGAAATTAGCCAAGAATGGTGCATTTGATAATGATGAAAGATAAGGAATGGTTCTTGAACTTGAAGAAGAAATGGTGCCTGGACACTAGGAAAAATCAACATGTGCACATGTGCACTTTCTAACTTGCTGGCACTGTAAGATGCTCCAAGCTCATCTTGAATATACACTGAATTTTAAAACCAAATTGTTTATTTAGATAGGGGTCTTCAAAAAATATTTGCATGGGTCTCCATACACTCAAGGCCAAGTTGTGGTCCAGGACCTGCAGCTTGAAAGAGAGCTGTGGGGGAGGGAGTAGCAAAGCAGAAATTTGAAGGGAGGAGCCAGATGTAATTTTCCTTTTCACAATTTTACTGCAGATCAGTCCTGCTCCAGCTGTTTTGGGCTTGCCGATAACATGCAGGCTGATATAAATATTACATGATCCCATATCCCAATATTATTCATCCAATTATGTGAGACAGCTCACTGAAAGGTAGTTTTAGAATTTTAAATAATGCTATTTTTACAAAGAATAATTTGGATATACCTAGGAAATAATACCATCATGCACTGCAATGAGTAGTGATGTTTGATAACATTGCCATATGGATATTTTATTTACCATTCAAAGTGTAGCCTGGCAGTTAGTTTTACAAATTCCAAGCCTTTTATAAAAAAAAAAAGTGTCTATACTACACCTACAATTCATCCTCCTCTTGCTTTTTGGAATTAAAAATTATACTTTGGATAAAAATTAAGAAGCAGAACTAAAAATAAGAAACCAGGTCTACGCACCCCCACGCAATGCCCTGAGAAGTCACAGCATCACTTCTGTGCTTTTCACACCTCATCCTCACAGTGATGCGAAGTCACACACACCCCCATCTCGGGACCTTCTACGAAACACCTGGCTGGTGCTCTTCCAAAGAGTCAAGGTCATGAAAGACCAGAAGGTGACAAACTGCCCCAGATGTTAGACGCCAAGGAAATGGGGCAAGCTCACGCAATGTGGGTCCCAGCCCGGAAAATCAACAAAATCCAAATGAAGTGTGATGTGAACAGGGCTGTCCTGATGCGCTGTCTGGTTTTTGGTGACCACACTGTGGTTGTGCAGGACACTGAATCCGGGGAAGCTGGGGGGAGCCAAACGCCACCTACTACTTCTGTGACTTTTCTCTCAGTCTGACATTCCTTCAAAATAAAAGGTTTTAAAAGAAAAAAACAAAAACAAAAAAACCAGGTCTACTGAACAGAAGTGTGGTTCAACATGGTAAGACTTTCCAACATGATATGAAGAAGCTATGTTAAGCGCCTCTCAGTGTGATTCTGTTACATTAAAAAGTCACATTATTAAGGGGGTTGTTTTCTGGGATTATGACATGAGTATGATTTTTAATAATACACTGAGAATTTCTACACTTAAACATCCTAAATCAAGACCCTGGCAGGCTTTTGGTCATGTCTAAAAAAGGTAACTGTAAGTTAAAACAATGAAGATTTGCCAATGAAGAAGAGCCCTAATAGGAAATAAAAAAAAATTTAAAAAGTCTGAAAATATTTGAAACAACAGTGAATCACTGGGATAATTGTATTACTTTTTATATTAGTTACAGACGCATGAACTGATGTAAAAAAACCCCAAAATCTCAGTGGCTCAATACAATAGAAATTTATCCCTTGCTATACAACCCACTGATGCAAGCATTCCTAATCCGTGGATAGCTGTCCATGCAGTGATTCCAGGATGCAGCCTCTTTTATCTTGCCACACTGACACCCTTTCAGCCCAAATCTTCTGTATCCAGTTGACAGGGAAAAGAAGAGAGAGACTGAACACATGCTTCTTCTCAGCTCATCCAAGAATTTACACACATTCCTTGCACTCACATTCCATTTGTACAAACGTATTATTTTACTTAGAAGGGAAGGAGTCAGGGAAATTTTCAGAGAAAAAGCTCTGCAAGATGGAGGCAGGGAACATGGCTTCCTGGTGGCAATTCCAGCCTAACAGCTTTGGGAAAGATAACCAGCACTGGCATGTCCAAGTTCAGCTCCAGTCATATTAATTTCTAGTCATACTATGTCAGGCATGGAGCTGTCTCACAAGCTTTCAGTTTAAATCACAAGCCAAATATTATATAATGAGTAATTTGACACAGGAGCTGTTACTAAATTATAATTACAGATATTATAGTTACAGAATATGCTGGGGAAAACTAGGAAATCTTCAAGAATCCCTTGATTAGTGAACTATCACATTTTCAGGCATTTCAATACTGTCTTTAAATAAAGCCTACTGTCTTTTCATTTCTCTTACACATAATGAATAGAATGCCAATCTTAGCAGATCTCGAAGAAGTGGACAAGAGTGGATACAGAGAACTGCCAGGGAGTGGACAGCAAAGGTGTCAATGTAACCTTCTTAAGAACGTTTGTGAGTGCTCAATATCTACCAGGAAAAACACTTAATACTTTACATACATCATCTTCTTTAGCAATTGCTCCAGTCCTGAGAGAGTTACTAATAAGACCCTTATTTTACAAAGGAGAAAACTGAAGCTTAGTGAGGTATACTGCTGCACCAGGGCATGGCAGGGCCAAGCTGTAGACCCAGGCAGGGTGGCTCTGAAGCTTATACCCTAGAATACAAAAGGCAGAGCCATTGATACTTCCAAGAGAGTCAACATATACTATGCGAATTTAGCATTCCCTCGTCTGCAAGCCTCTAGCTTTTGTTAAATAGAACAACACAAACCAAAAACACCTTATATGTGACTAAATAATTTGAGATTTTAATCTATAAACTTTCCTAGCGCTGTAGGAAATCCAGGTGTCTTTTATTTTAAATAAAAGAAACAAACCATTAGAGATCAAAGTCTCTAATACAGACGACTGGTAGAGATCTATGTGCTGAGATCCTAAAGTCAGGTGATGATGGCATCAATTAGTCCTATTTTTCAGGCATTGGAATGACCCTATAATGCACTCAGCCAGGCGCAGAGTGAAGGAATACATACCTTGGTCCCAAACTCAGTAAGCTCCCAAAGAGCAACACACTTGCACAAGAGAAGGAGTGATTTCAGACCAATTTCTTCTCCGTCCAGCCTGTTCAATGTTGTGATTATTCTCTTTTCTGGCCTTTGTGTCCTGTCTCTATATCATGAGAGCATCTGTGTGCTTGGAAGGGGTTGGAGGCAGCGATTTTCTACTTTCTCCCTACATGAAAGTCTGAAAGTATTTGGTTGACTTTTGGACGGCCCACTGAGTCAGGAAAAGGAGACAATAGGGACCTAATAGGAATGAAATTTCTATTATACAAACCATTTTGGCTGGGAGAGAAACAACTATTCTATTTGAATAATATGGGGGTCTTTAAACCTTGAAGAAGTTATTCAATTATGTTTGAAACAGCACTAATTCAAGGATGCTTCTACATAAGGAAAAAGTAATAAAATGTAATTATTTTAACTTAAAGCTAATTAAGATTATATATGTATATATACATACATATATAATTATATATATGTATGTATATACAGTTGTATATACAAATTGCCTGTGGGCTTGCTTTATTTGTAGAAAATGTGTCTGATACTTTGAACCAATTTTGCTATTGCTAGTGATTCACTGAAATGTTTTCAGGCTTTTTCGTTTTCTGACGCAAAACAATTTCCCTGAAAGGTTGAAAATCATTTAAATGAACCTATAAAATAGGTGGTAAAACGGTTTTTAGCTCAGCTGAGGAGGTGCTGAGCTGGTCTTAATGAGGTACCCACTTACAAGAGAGTGTTATCACGCTTACACAAATCATTTGTTTCAGTGACATTTGAAAAAGCTATTAATGCTAAAACTTTACATCTATAAGCCCCACTTTACCATTTTTTCCCACATTTCCAAGAGTTTTGACAAGCTTGACTACCCACTGTAAAATTTCCCCTTCCTAATATAAAGCATTCATTTAATTTGAGCACAAGAATTATTGAGACTGAGAAGATTTTAAGCAACAGTACTGAGACTCTTCATTTTACCT
The DNA here is from genome assembly GCF_030028045.1 of Hippopotamus amphibius kiboko. Lineage (NCBI taxonomy): Eukaryota > Metazoa > Chordata > Mammalia > Artiodactyla > Hippopotamidae > Hippopotamus > Hippopotamus amphibius. The sequence goes on along the minus strand of NC_080196.1, from coordinate 93,069,723 downwards.
TATTCCTTAAGACAAATTATCTGAGTTTGGAGACATTTAAAAATTCTTCTTTTCTATGATGTCTTTCTAATTGTTAGCATGGTTAGGGTGTAAAGTTCCTCAAATTAACAAGCAAAATGATCAGGGCTTACTGTTTAGAAACTGATTCAGTTATGTGATACGTACAAAAGATGGGATTTCTGCTATGGAGGACATTACACAAAACCTAAACGCAGGGATGGGAAGGAAGCTGGTTGGTTACAGAGAAAGAAGCAAATGTCCCTTTGGATATACTTCATTGGTCAGGGTAGTGGGCACCACAGAAAGAGAAGCATCACCTTAAGCTGGAGACCTCAAACAGGAACTCAAGACGGGCTGAGGTTGTGCTCCAAGCTAGGAGCACGGCACCTGGCTACCTGAAGCTCTCAAAGTGTGTTGTTACGAAGACTCTGGTCTTCTGTGTAGCTATCTATGATCCCCTGTTTACAAGAAGAATATTATTTTTCTTCTGCATCTCTGTGATGGGATAGACACTTCCATTTGATCTGTAAACAGATAAGAGCTCCCTTTGTGAGGTATATGAAACCAACTGACAACCAGTCATGGAATGCTAAACTTTCAACTCTGAAGCTCTTCTAGTCTGTAAGAAATGAATCAAATCATTGCAAACTTCAGTACTTTACTATTAGAAGGAAGCAATATGCCATTGACCTCAGCTTTTCTTTGCACTTGTGTGTACCTCCTCCTCAACCACACATGTGGTTGAGATTCAAAGTACAAGATGACCTTCAAGATCTGTTCAAATGTTAATGTCCTATGACATTATGATTCTCAACATTTAAAATCTAATATGACACAAAATACATCCCTACTCGCTTTGTGTTAGTGTTGACATCTAAAATATCTGATTCCCTTGGGCTTAAAAACAGACACACCATAAGAGTATATTCAAAATCACAGCAACTGCACAACTTAAGAAGGTTTTGATCTGAACTACTTTTCTTTCATACAGGCAGTAACAACCAAAAAGAAAACAAAAACAATTCTTGACTGGCAATTGTTATGATTGAAATTCAGATATACTAGCTGCATGCATGGAATCTGTAAAGTTGCAATGAAGCAGTTTTCCTTCATTAGATATCCCATTCTTTGGGGCGGCTTGTCATCTGACACGTCTAAAAAGATGCCATTACTAACTCTTGCATCCCATGTCTGCTGGCCTCATTTTCTCTAATGCACACAGGCATTCTCCATGGACCGGCAAGGATGGTTGCTGACATCTTCAGGTTTACATATATTTTGGCTCAAGTTCCAAGAGGAATTGAGAGCTTTCAACCTCCAGTGCAAAAAAATTCCAGTGGGGGAGGATTCTAATTGGCTTAACCTGTGTCACACATCTCTTTGGGGGTGATCCTATATTATTATTAGTCCAGCTTATATCACACACCCATGGCTGTGACCAAAGGTGAGAACAGAACACTAGTTTTGATAATCTACGGCAACATGGGGAATATGGTGTATGTTCCAAAGGAAAGCATATACCATTTCCAGGAGGAAGAAGGAAAAGTATACTAGGCAGAAAAAATCCCAGGACACATCCTATATTGTTTAGGTGACCCAGTATATCAAAATGGTGTTTAATGAGTTGATAAAGAGATACACTGGCCTTGTTTAGTCTTCTCTTCCAAATTCCAATCTTCTTAAGAGCACTTCAGGTGCACTCACTCCCTCTTGCAAGAGCACCGGAATTACAACTAAATGCTGAACAATCATTGACAGAAAGACACTGGAACTCACCAAAAAAGACACCCCACACCTGGAGACAAAGGAGAAGCCGCAATGAGATGGTAGGAAGGGCACAATTGCGTTAAAATCAAGTCCCATAAATGCTGGGTGGGTGACTCACAAGCTGGAGAACAGTTATACTGCAGAAGTCCACCCACTAAAGTGAGGGTTCTGAGCCCTACTTATGCTTCCCAACCTGGGAGTCCAGCAACAGGAGAAGGAATCTCCAGAGAATGAGACTTTGAAAGCCAGTGGGATTTGATTGCAGGACCTCCACAGGACTGGGGGAAACAGAGACTCCACTCTTGGAGGGCACACAAAAAAGTGCTCACCAGGACCCAGGGGGAAGGTGCAGCGACCCCATAGGAGACTGAATGAGACCTACCTGCTGGTGTTGGAGGGTTGTCTGCAGAGGTGGAGGGCAGCTGTGGCTCACCAAGGAGACAGGGGCACTGGCAGCAGGGATTCTGGGAAGGGCTCATTGGTGTGAACCCTCCCAGAGTCCACCTTTAGACCCACCAAAGAGCCTGTAATCTCCAGTGCTAAGTAGCCTCAGGCCAAACAACCAACAAGGTGTCAACACAGCCCCACCCATTAGCAGACAAGCAGATTAAAGTTTTACTGAGCTCTGCCCACCAAATTGGATTAAAGTCTTACTGAGCTCTGCCCACATAGCCCTACCCACCATCAGTCCCTCCCATCAGGAAGCACAAAGGAGCCTCCTAGACAGCTTCTTCCACAAGAGGGCAGACAGCAGTATCAGCAGTATTTCGTCTTGTGGAACTGAAAACCACAGCCACAGAAAGACAGAGAAAATGAAAAAGCAGAGGACTTTGTACCAGATGAAGGGACAGGATAAAGCCCCAGAAAAACAACTAAATGAAGAGGAGATAGGCACCCTTCCAGAAAAAGAATTCAGAATAATGATGGTGAAGATGATCCAGGACTTTGAAAAAAGACTGGATGCAAAGATCGAAAAGTTTACCAAAGACATAGAAGAATTAAAGAGCAAACAAACAGAAATATGCAACACAATAACTGAAATGAAAAATACACTAGAAGGAACCAATAGCAGATTAACTGAGGCAGAAGGGCGAATAAGTGAGTGGGAAGACAGAATGGTGATCATCACTGATGCAGAAAAGAATAAAGAAAAAAGAATGAAAAGAACTGAAGACAGCCTAAGAGACCTCTGGGACAATGTTAAACGCACCAACATTTGCATTATAGGTGCCCCAGAAGGAGAAGAGAGCAAGAAAGGACCCAAGAAAGTATTGGAAGAGATTATAGCTGAAAACTTCCCTAACATGGGAAAGGAAATAGCTACCCAAGTCCAGGAAGCACAGAGGGTCCCAGGCAGGATAAACCCAAGGAGAAACACGCCAAGACATACAGTAGTCAAATTGACAAAAATTAAACACAGAGAAATGTTATTAAAAGCAACAACGGAAAAATGACAAATAACATACAAGGGAACTCCCATCAGGTTAACAGCTGATTTCTCAGCAGAAACTCTGCAAGCCAGAAGGGAGTGGCATGATATATTTCAAGTGATGAAAGGGAAGAACCTACAACCAAGAATACTCTACCCAGCAAGGATCTCATTCAGATTCAATGGAGAAATCAAAAGCTTTACAGACAAGCAACAGCTAAGAGAATTCAGCACCACCAAACCAGCCCTACAACAAATGCTAAAGGAATGTCTCTAAGCAGGAAACATAACAGAACAAAAGGACCTACAAAAAAAAAAAAAAATTAAGAAAATGGTAACAGGAACATACATATCGATAATTACCTTGAATGTAAATGGACTAAATACACCAACCAAAAGACACAGACTGGCTGAATGGATACAAAAACAAGACCCATATATATGCTGTCTCCAAGAGACCCACTTCAGACCTAGGGACACATACAGACAGAAAGTGAGGGGATGGAAAAGATACTCCATGCAAATGAAAATCAAAAGAAAGCTGGAGTAGCAATAGTCATATCAAATAAAATAGACTTTAAAATAAAAAATGTTACAAGAGACAAGAAAGGACATTACATAAAGATCAAGAGATCCATCCAAGAAGAGGAGATAACAATTATAAATATATATGCACCCAATATAGGAGCACCTCAATACATAAGGCAAATGCTAACAACTATGAAAGAGGAAATGCAAGGCAGAAATAGAGACACAGATATAGAGAACAAACACATGGACACCAAGTGGGGAAAGCAGGGAGGGTTGGGAGGGAATGAATTGGGAGATTGGGATACCAGACTGTACACTCTAAATATATGCTGTTTATTGTCTGTTAACTGTATCTCAATAAAAGTACTTAACAAAAAGTAGAGCACTTCATAGTGAAAAAATATCATGTCTGGTTTTATGTACAAATTTGCTGATCATCGATGGCCATGATCTATGAAACATTCAACAGACTCACCCACAGACACAACAAACACACTAGTGTAAATTGAATTTATTGAATTTTCCTCTATTTAAGCTATGTTTTTCCCTTCTATTTAAAGCAATAATTGAGTTAAAATTTTATGTGTTTAGTTTTGTCTAAAACATGTTCTTTATTCTTGTCAAGTAAGAATAAAATTACCTAGAAGAACACATTATCTACTTTAATAAAACCCAAGCCAATCATATTCCAGATGACATTTGCTAGTTACCAGAAAAAAAGGAAAATAAACACACACCTCAAGTTGACCCCTAAATGGCATTATACTTCCCTTTATGAAAGCACCAGGGAAGGACCAGCCAGATCTGTGAAGTTGCTTAAGGATGCTTTTGGAAGCATCCTTTTAATGACATGATGTGAGTAACATTGGTGCAAGCTCTCCACCCTTAGTCGTACACTCGAGGACACACAACCTTCTCTGCACTTCAAAATCACCTCAGGAGTTAAAAAATGCTTTGGGCCCATTTCCAGACCCAATTCCTGGAGAAGAGCTTGGGCCTTAACAATTTTTAGTAAATCTGTGGTTCCAAAGTGCACAAATGAGAACCACTAGCCTAGTGTTAAGGACCTGAAATCAAATCACCAGTTCAAATGCAAATGTGTCACCTGAGATGGTTAGTACAAAAAGCTAATGTGTGCTAAGATTACTTGTCATTTTCAACTGGGGGCAATTTTCCTCCCCTTGGGGACATTTGACTGTGTCTGGAGACATCTTTGGTTCTCACAGCTTGGGGATGCAATTGGCATCTAGTGAACAGAGGCTGGTGATGCTGCTAAACTCCTAAACTGCACAGGATAACCCTACACAGGAAAGAATTATCCACCCGAAATGTCAATAGTGCTGAGGCTGAGAAACAATGCATAAGCCAGAAATAAAAGATTTGGGACAGAAGACAGAAATTGAAGAGTATGAATTCCTTTCCTGGAAGAGAGGCACCAGTAATGTGTTGGGTGTCCTTGCCAGCTAACAGGCAGCATGAAGTACTGCAGATTTCTTAAGACAAACTTGAGAGGGACGGAAAGGGGCAAAAAAGCTAAATCCTTTGCCCATGAACACTGGGGTTAACAGAAGGCACCCAGATTTATGTAATGGTTTGTCCTGGTTCTCAACCAAACTATCAATGTTACAGATGCAAATGATCATTTATATATTTATAATACATTTATAATATTTGCATTATAAATTTCAATTCCCAAATAAATTCAGAAATTCTAAGCTGTTAAGCAGAAGAAAATTATGTCAAAATAATGATAACTGCTTTGTAAATTTAGGTTACTGTAATGGTATACTTTATCAGCTCTTTCCTTTGGAAGGAGGAGAGCCTTTTTTACACACACACACACACACACACACACACACACACACACACACACAAAGCTGACTGCTCTAGAGATTCAAATCACGATTGGTACAATAGATCTAAAGTCTTTCCTTTTATCTAATTTAAAGTTCCTTGCCATTTCTTCAACTTGAGCAAAACTGAGCAGCTGTTTTCTTCTGCTCTTTGATCTAGGAAAGTAAGTGAAGCCTCTTGGACCCAACTACTAATGAAGACATGCAAAACCTAGACCACAGAATTTGAAAGCTAAATGGGGGTGAAAGTCACCAGATGAGTGTCAATGGTCTGATATCACTGAGGTCAATATCTCTGCGTTTATTCAATTCATAAACAGAAAGATTCAGGTGTGTTCCTCACTGTGTGCTACCGTCAGGAGAGTGGTACATAGAAAAGGAAATCTATGTTTTGCGTTTCCAAAATGGCCCAAAAGTACAACAAATATTAATGATGATTGTTTCCAGGTGACAGAATTGCAGATGGCTCAATTCCTTCTTTATACTTCTCTACGCTCTCCTAATTTATTACAAGGAACACAAACTAGCTTTTCAATAATTTTATTAAGAGAAATACTAAGAATCTCACAATTCTTTCATGTAATAAGCCTTGTGGGAATAAAACTTAATATAGCCTAGATTTAAACAATTCATATATACATCATGTAAAGTAGAATCTCAGGAGCATCCCAAAAGATGGACAATTGGACTACTGTTCTAAGAGATGACCTAAAACCCACTCCAAAGATTAAGAGACCATTAGGTCTCACGTACATCCTGCCATAGGTGGAGGCCTCTCCACAGGGCTGGGAGGCATGTTTACCAAGTCCTTCCTCCCCAACCCCTACTCTCTTGCTTCTTCCACTTCCAATATTCCACTCACATGTAATTTTCCCAACCTGCCAATTCCATCCATGCCTCTCACCTCTTTAAAAACTCAGCTTGAAACCTCGTTTGGGGGAAACCTTCTGAAATATTTAGACATTATATGGGGGAGTCAAACTGGGAGAAATTTCAAGACAAGGATCCATGCTTTTAAATAACCTAGATCATGCTTCCAAGAATGACCCTAATTGAGAATAACAAAAAAACATGGAACTCACAATTCAGCAAAGATTTATCCAAGCTTCAATTTTTGGAAGTCTGACTGAAAAGCTCCACCTGCTTCTACACAGACTCTTACTTTGGCCAGCTCACTATACATGTGTTAAGTCTGTGTAGATTCCGTTCTTATTTAGTGTAGCACTTTTAAAAATATACACATACTCATGCTTATCCTCGACTGTTCCAACTACCAGCTATTCCTAACCCTGGCTGCACACAATAATAATCCAGAGAAAAACGTGAAGTTACCAATACCTCAACCCCACTGTAGATCAGTTAATCAGGCTTGTTGTGAAAGGGATCTGGGCAGGGGGTTTGAAAAGTTCCCCAGGTGATGATGATGTGTAGCCAGTGTCCAGAACCACTAAGCTAGGGCATAAAATACTTGGGCCAAGAAGCTACCCTCTGCTTCTATCTTCTCCACTACTACTTTTAATCCCATGTCTCACTACACAGCACACGCACCAAGACAAGCACGTGTCATGCTTTAAACATAGACTTGTTGACTTGGTTTGGCTATAAAGGTACAGGTCATAAGTTATTTTTCAAGGCCCCACAACTAAGAAATAGGGAAAATAATGGCCGAGAAGAATGCTCACCAGAAAGGGGTGTGTGTGGGGGTGGGGGTGGGGGTACTGCCTACACTTACAGTGGAGGTAGTGAAAACAAAACAATGGACAAACGCTTCAGTTGCAAAGGAAACCCTCATTTATTTCACATCTCCCAGAACTATCAAGCATCCAAACCGTTTTGGAGGGGCTCCCCAGGCTTTTAGCTCTATGGTATATGAAACTCCAATTATTCTTCACTCTAGGTCCCTGTCATAGATGCAAAGAGCCTTTGAATTGTGAATAAGCCCAGCAAAGCACATGGGAGTGGGCCAGTACATCTGAAACCATGTTCTTTTTACCTTCCACTAAATCCTTGAGAAGTAGGGCACTTCACAAGATTGTGGGCCAAGCTGTTCTTATGTTAGGATAAGTCTGTGAGCACAGCTTTTCTGGGCCAAATTGAGAGCCAGGAAGGCAATGCCTTTGGCGATTTAATCATCATAGCTTTGGAGTTGCACATAAAGTCATGGCAGTAGGTGGACAGCAGGAGGCAAGACAAAGATTTGGTTGCTCTCCAGTCTGAATAATGGGTTGCAGTGGAGCCTCATCTCTAGGAAACCCAATATGATAAAAACACGTGCTGCTGCTGAGAAGATTTAAGTCAGCAAGAGTTGAACTCTTAAATTCTAGTAATCTCCCAAGGAGTCCTCCCCTTGAAAATTTACCTATGCAAATATTCTACATGGTGGGTTAGTAATCCAGACTCCCTGAGTCAACTCCGCATGCCTTTTTTTTTCTTTAGGATGAACAAAAACCCACAGAGCCTTTCTTAGAGATTTTGTCACTACAGAAATTTAAGTAGATTTTTCTAGGTTGACTGGAAAACCCCTCACAAGCACTTCCAAATGAGGAAATAATTTTATAGAGATTTAATTCTAACAAAGAAAATAATAAGTTGAAGACTGTATCCTACACTAAACAAATTAAGCATTTGGGGAAAAAATGATCCTTTGCTAGTACATGGGAAATATTTACATCACAGCTGAATTTTTCTTTACAGATTTTAATCATGAACATTAAGACCATCCAAGCATCTTCTATGTTAGGTGTTGGAAAAAGTGACTGAGGAAACAGAGGGTGGATGGAAGGCAGGACAGAGTACCATTTTCAACTGGTGGCATGGCCATATGAATGCTCCTCCAACTTCCTGTGCTTCAGTTGTATTGCAATTATATGGAGCTCATTCTTGCTGGAAATAATCACTATTGGACTTTCTGCCTCCAGGCTTTCCCTTGAAAAGGCTTCCCCATTCCTATGTCACCATGTAGCTTGGAGATGGCTGTCTTTTCCCTGTGTCATCATGCGGCCATCCCTTTGTGTCTGTGTCTTAATCTCCTCCCTTTATAAGGACAGCAGTTGTATTGGATTAGGACCCTCCTAACAACCTCACCTTAACGTAATTACTGCTTTAAAGACCATTCCTCCAATTACAGCCATAGTCTGAGGGACTAGGGGTTAGGACTTCAACACATGAACTTGGCATGGACACAATTCAGCCCACAATGATACCGACTGGGTTTAGCTCCACTCTACTATCTTTTAGAGTGAGATCTAAAGAAACACAAAAATCTTAGTACAATGAGCTGTATTTTCCATCTTGTATTAGTCCCCTCTTCCCTCTCTTTTCTTCATACTCACCACCCACCCCCCAATCCTGAGTTTATCAGAACACTCTAACTCACCTTGGACAGTTTCAGTTTGGGTTAAAATTTGTTTTTAAAGATTAATCCTTCTCTCATGGCTTCGGGGTTCTGGATTTCAGCCTCTGGACAGCTTATTATTATGGCTTTTATTTGGCTTTTGACATTTATCTAGCATGATACACCTTTAACTGTCAGCTTACTGTGCATGAAACCAAAGGTTATATTTGCCCTTATAAATTCCCCGCTCAAGCCCTTGCTTCCATTCTCTTGCAGCAAAGCAGAGAGGAAAAGAGAAAAAGATCATGTCCATGTCTGACCACGAGCAACGTGGATCTCAAGGGTAGTTTTCCCTCAGCAAAGAGATTTCAAGTTCTAAGCAGCCTTTTCTCTTTGAGGAGGTGCTCCGTCCACCACCCTTCATGCTGGTCCACTGCTAGATGCCCATGAAACATGTTACAATGAACTTTCAACTGCATCACATTTAACAACTCGACATATGATTTGAACTGGAATTCTTTAAAATAGTTTGATGTTGCTACATTTCCAGCCCACAAGTGAATATAATTTTTTTAAAAAAAAGGTGTTATAGATTATGGGGTTGGGCTGTCTGGGAACATTCTCTGGGACAGTTATATAATGGGAAAAGGGATAAAAGAAGGAGATTTGGTAGATCACGATACATACCTGACAAGGCCAGACCAATGAGGAACTCTAGGGTAAAGACCTGTCAGAGGAGTTCTGTGCTGAGTGGAAGTGCCTAGAACCACCATCATGCTGAGTTACTGATGAGGAACACCTGGAGAAGGTATGACTTTAGCTACTGCCTTGCTCAGTCACTGGCTGAGGGCTCCTGAAAACATAAAACAAACTCTGAAGGACTCTGACAAGGAGGAATTTGTCAGTTAAGGACATTCTGCACAGAGGGACAGCATGTCCTTTCTCTGTGTCTGCTACACACGCCTTTGAAAAGAAAAAGATCTAAAATGATGTCTTATTTTTGTATGTTTACAAATGGTGATCACATTACTTACTGTCCAAAGCATGACCTCTTGAGTGTAAAAGGAGTGGATATTAATAATTACACCAGGACGACAGGCATGTATAATCACTCCAATTATATACCTGGCTACCGTTATTACTCATGACTGTCTATCTCCACTCCTAGGAGATTCATCCATGCATCTATCACAATTAATTTCCTCCATATTTACTAAACACTATTTATGGAAAAGTCAAATTTGGACATGCTCTGGAGATGGTGTTAAAGGAACACATATGAAAAAGCAGACGTAGAGAGTAGCACAGATATATATATACTACCAACTGTAAAATAGTCAGTGGGAAGTTGTTATATAACAAAGGGAGTCCAACTCGAGGATGGAAGATGCCTTAGAGGACTGGGGCGGGGAGGGTGGGGTTACTCGACGCGGGGGGAGTCAAGGAAGGGAGGGAATACGGGGATATGTGTATAAAAACAGATGATTGAACCTGGTGTACCCCCAAAAATAAAAAATAAAAATTAAAAAATTAAAAAAAAATTGAAAAAGCAGACGTGTTAGCGTGCCCCTCTTCCCTTTCCTACCTCCATGACAGTGTTATAACTCACTTATGCTTCCCAACTCAGTGACTCTCAACCTGGAATCTGTACACTGAGGTTCTGTGAAGCAGATCACTAAAGGCCCATACAACTTAGGCTAATTTATTTCTTAACTTTCTGTTTTCATTTTTATGTGTATGCTGGGGGTGGTGTGGATGATATCTTGTTTACCCTCAGCGGTGGTAGAGAATCACTTGCTAAAGTGATCAATTTCAGACTCCTGAAGTGCTGATATGTGTAATTTTAGTCCACATTAGATCAGTTTTTTCAGGACTTGCTAGCAAAGTTACAAATCTTAATCTCTCTCATTTTTGCCTACTTGCTCAGTGTATTTGTTTGTGCACAGGAGACCAGTCTACCTTTCTAGTCCACTCCCATTTCTGAGAAGGAGGAGGCAGAGAGAAAAAGAAGGGCACATGCCTTTTCAGATGTATTTTCTGAGCCAGGTAACTTCTTTTCTCTTGGTTCTAAGAACCGGGATGCCTTTTTAGTCAGTCTTTTCAGGCAAGGAAAGGGATCAGATGAAATAATGGTATCATCCAGCTTCTCTACAGCCCTGAATGTCTAAATCATCCTCTGGAAAAGCAGAGAGCCTTCTCATCTGTGCTTTCTAGCCATGCATAATCATTTCTTTACCTACCTACTGTACTATGAATGGCAACATGCTCTATTTGAAAGTTCAAGGTCCAACTCTATTACCTCACCAGCTGTGTAATATTACTTACCTGTTTAACCTCCCAGAATTCCAATTTTAATTATGTAAAATGTCTTTAAGCCATACATTTTATGACCATTAAGTGATACAAACTATGTGTTTGGTTAGTATTATGGCCAGTTGCACCCAAGAGAAAACTTGACTGCAGTGGTTTAAAACACAGAGATTTATTTGTCTCACACAGAGACAGACAATCTGGGATGGCAAGAGAGCTAAACACATTACTTCTGATCCTGGGCCCTTGCACTGCCATCTTTGTTGCTGGCTTCTATTGGCATGACATCAAGATGGGTGTTTCACCTTAAGCACTGATTCATTGTTCTGGTTAAAAAAGGAGAAAAGCAAAATGTCACAGAGGAAAATAACAAAGGTACATGTCTGCTGAGTCTCCCTCTTCTAAAAAATTGTCTGAGAAGCAACCTCTACTTATATTTCATTAGGCTCACCATGACATTTGTCCCCCTGTGGTCTCAAAGGAGTCTGAGGAGAAGGATGCTTTAACTGGGCACATGGACAACTTGAGCAAATAAGGGATCTACTAATAAAGAAGAGACAAATGGATATCCGGAAGCCATCTACCACATTGTGTAAAACACATAGTATAATGCCTGCATAGACACAGTTTATCCAGACCCACCTCATTATGGAAAGTATAATCCTACCACCCCATCTATGAACTTTTTCTTATATATTTTTTACTCACAGGACCATACCTTCATTCTCTCTCTTTTCTCCCACACAACACACTCATAGACTTTTTAAAGTTGAAAAACATCATCAATCATGTGGCGCAACTTTCACAAAAATTCTGAGACCCAGTTTACACATCACAACTGGTTCCTGCTCATCCTTCTAAACCCAGTACAACTCACACTGTTGCAACTAGTACTTGTTGGCCACCTCATCTTCTAATTATAATTCATTCTTCTGAATGCTGTATTTAAAACTGATGCTTTTTCATCTACTGTAGACTTAAAACATTATTTATTTTAAAACTACTACTATTATTCTTCAACCCTGTGGGCAGCCCCAGTGACAACAGTGCCCCTCTGAAGCAGTTCTTGCTCCAAAGGTCCAGCCCTGCCCCACCCAGCAGGTGGCCTTGGCCAGCAGTAGCATGCCTCCAAATTGTCTCCCACTCTGGGGCAGGGGCAGCCCTGCACACTAGCATACCTGCAACAGTCACAGCCGGGCTTCACAGCCAGTCGGCCTGAGGGCCAGCTCCACCCACCAGTGCAACTACGGCAATCATGGCCCAATCACAACAGGTGGGCACGTGCAGTCCAGTCCACTCAGGGGACACCCCAAAGTACCTGGATCTGCTGACCAAGGGTGATTGTGCCACTGAGCCCCACAGGACAGCTTCATCATAAGACCACTCTTTTAAGACTGGGAAACACAGCTAATATACTGAATACATAGAAAGAAACACACAGAGTTAGGCAAAATGAGGAGACAAAGGAATACCTTCCAAACAAAAGAACAAGACAAAACCTAAGAAAAAGAACTATACTAAACAGAGATAAGCAATTTAGAAGATAAAGTGTTCAAGGTGATCGTCCTAACAATGCACATCAACTCAGGAGAAGAGAGGAACTCAGTGAGGACATCAACAAAAGGAACATATAAAAAAGAACCAATCAGAACTGTAAAATATAACAACTGAAATGAAAAGTACACTAGAATGAACCCAGAGTAGATCAGAGGATGCAGAAGAACACATCAGTGATCTGGAAGACAGGGTACTGGAAATCACCCAATCAGAACAGGGAAAAAGACAAAATAACTTTTAAAAATAAGGACACTTTAAGGGACCTCTAGGATAACATCAAGCACATTAACCTTCACATTATAAAAATCCCATAAGGAGAAAAGAAAGAGAAAGAGAAAGAAAACCCATTTGAAGAAATAATGGCTGAGAACTTCCCTAACATGGTGAAGGAGACAGACTTTCAAGTCCAGAAAGCACAGAAAATTCCAATCAAGATGAACCCAAAGAGACTAACACCAAGACATTATAATTAAAATGTCAGATGTTAAAGAGAGATTCTTAAAAGCAGCGAGAGAGAAACAACAAGTTATATACAAGGGAACCCCACTTCCCCACCAAGAGAATCAGCTGATTTTTCAGCAGATACTTCACAGGCCAGAGGATTGGCATGATATATTCAAAGCACTAAAATAAAAAAAACTTACAGACAGGAATACTCTAGCCAGAAAGGTTGTCATTCAAAATTGAGGGAGAGATAAAGAGTTTCCCAGATAAGCAAAAGCTATAGGAGTTAATCACGGCTAAACTAGCCTGACAAGCATTGTTAAAAGGACTTCTCTCAATGGAAAAGAAATGGCCATAACTGGAAACAAAAAACAAACAAAAAAAAAAAAGAAGAAGAGAAAAAAAAAATCTCACTGGTAAAGGCAAGCATACAGTATAGGTAGTGGATAAACCACTCATAAAGTTAGCATGAAGGTTAAAAGAGAAAAGTATTTACATAAAATAATTAGTTAAGTGATACAGAAAATAAAAAGATGTCAAAACAATAAATATGACATCAAAAACATAAAACGTGGAGGGGGAGTAAAAATGTAGTACTTTAGAATGCATTCAAACTTAAGCAACCATCAATTTAAAATAGACAGCTATATACATAGGTGGTTATACATGAACCTCATAGTAACCAGAAACCAAAAACCTATAACAGAAACACAAAAAATAAAGAGAAAGAAATACAAATGTAACACTAAAGAAAGTCATCAACTCACAAGAGAACAAGAGAAAGAAGGAACAGAGAAGAGTACAAAAACAACTGGAAAACAATTAACAAATGGCAGTAAGAACATACTATCAGTAATTACTTTAAATGTAAATGAACTAAATGCTCCAACCAAAAGACATAGGATGGACTCAGCAACACCAGCGTCATGGTAGCATGAGACATTCCCTTTGTCTCTGCCATTCAAATTTACAAATAAAACATCAATAACTCAACAAAAGTTCCTCTGCCTAACACACCAGGATACCAGAGAGATCCACACCTCTGTACACCTGAAGGGGGATGAACCAGAACACACTGAGAAGGTAGAACTGGGGGAAGAGGAGAGGTGGTACCTGTGATACCTCTTTGCCATGGCAGCTGAGCCAGCTGCCCAGAGAGCTCAGTAGCAGCAGGGGAAGCAGTGCATAAGACACCAGCTTCCTGGAGCAGCACCCGTGGCCACAGGGATCTGAGCAGCAGCAGCAGCAGTGGGGCCTGTGACTCTCTCCCTCCATCTGCAGAGGCACATGCTAACTGGACAACCCGAAGTAGCAGAGGCACCTGCAACCCCAGCTCTTCCCTCACCTTCACTCAACAAGGGCAGTGCCTGAGACCCAAGCAACTCCGGATGCAGTGGAACACCCGCCATTTGATGCCCCAGCTAGCAACTGCAGTCGCACCAGTGACACTGACAGAAGCAAGGCACTAGCAATCCCAGAGGCACAAGCAGTGACAATGCGGGCACCAGACAACACTTCCAGCAGAGGCAAAGACTATCAAGGGTAGAAAGAGATGATTCTTAAGCACAGCCAGAGGTTGCTCAGGTAAGGGAAACAAAAACTTGTGCTATAGCGCCATCTACTGAAGTATAAAAGAAAGCCTTCTAATTACCACTGTTGACTTGTTAGAATCAAGTAATAAAAGTTTTACCTAAAGAAAGGTGTTCACTACTTCAAATATGTCAGCAGAGGAACAACTGATCAAGCATCAGGGAAAAAAAACATGGTAACAAGTTATCACAAAAATAAAAATACAATTCTTCAGAAATCAAAGTCACAAAATATTGATCTAATTAATAGAGAATTCAAAATAGCTGTCATGAATAAACTCAATAAACTACAAGAAAACTCAGAAAAGCAGTTCAATGACCTCAGAAATAAATTAATAAAGAGAAGGAAAACTTTATCAAAGAGATTGAAACTCTAAAAAAAAAACCAAACAGAAATTCTGGAGCTGAAGAATTCAATAAATGAGATGAAGAATGTATTAGAAAGCATTGGAAATAGAGCAGACCATATAGAAGAAAGAATCAGTGAGCTCCAAGATAGAATTCTAGAAATTATACAGGCAGAAGAGAGAGAACTAAGATCTTAAAAAATGAAGAAATCTTATGATAACTATCCAACTCCATTAGAAAGGGAAACATAAGGAAAGTAGATATCCTAGAAGGAGAAGAGAGGGAGAGGGGGTCAGAGAATTTGTTTAAGAAATAATAGCAGAGAACTTTCCAAACCTGGCAAAGAAACTGGATAGACAAGTCCATAAGAGGCTAAAAAATACCTAATTATCTCAACACAAAAAGACCTTCTTTAAGACACCTTATATTAAAACTGTCAAAAGCCAATAACAAAGAATTTTAAAGACAGCTGGGGGAAAAAAGACAGCAACTTTCAAAGGAAACCCCATTAGGCTGTCAGCAGATTTCTCAGCAGAAACCCTACAAGCTAGGAGAGAGTGGAATGAAATACTGAAAACATTGAAAAATGAGCAGTCAGCCAAGAATACCCTATCCAGCAAAGTTATCCTTCACATATGAAGGAGAAATAAAGGCTTCCTGAGATAAACAAAAGTTGAGGGAGTTAATCACCACTAAACCTGCCTTACAAGAAATCTTGAAAGGAGCTCTACCTGAAATGAAAATATAATAAGTAGATACACAGAATCAGGAAATTGCAACTCTATACCAGAATATATTGTTAAACACTTAAGCATAGCATAAAGGTTAAAGAGAAAAATACAGTAAGAAATAACAATAACTACTTCAATTTGGAAATAAACTCACAACATAAAAATGGACAATTTGAAACAGCAAAAGATGTAAAAGGGGAAGAGGAAAAGGACAGAACTATCACAAGCAAACGAAGATAAGATGACATCAGTAGAAAAAGGACCATTTCATTTATGAGACATTTTGCAAAAACTTCATGGTAACCACAAAACATAAGTATAGAGCAGAGACACAAAACATAAAAAAAGAGAAAAATGAGAAAAACATCACAGAAAATTACCAACACAAGGAAAAAAGAAACCATGAAATATAAAGCAACCAGAAAACTGAAGATAAAATGGCAGTACTAAGTTCTCATCTATTAATAATTACCCTAAATGTAAACTGATTGAATTCACCAATCAAAAGACAAAGAGTGGCTGGTGGATTAAACCAATTATATACTGTCTCCAGGAGACTCATCTCATCACTAAAGACAAAAAGGCTGAAAGTTAAGGGATGAAAGATGATACTCTAAGAATATTTCAGCCAAAAGAAAACAGGTGTAGCCATACTCACAGCAGACAAAATAGACTTCAAGCCATAAATGGTAACAAGACACCAAAAATGGATACTGTATACTGATAAATGGGTCAATTCATCAAGAAAACAATAGTTATTAATATATATGAACCTAACACAGGAGTATCAAAATATATAGAGCAATTATTAACACCCCTAAAGGTAGAAATTGACAGCAATATAGCAGTAGTAGGGGAGCTTAACACCCCACTTACATCAATGGATAGATTTTCCAGACAGAAAGTCAACAAGAAAATATCGACTTTAATGAAACATCAGATCCATGGACTTAAATAGGTGCATATAAAACATTCCATCCAAACAGAGCAAAAAACACTTTCTTCTCACAAGCACATGGGACGTTCCCAATGACAGACCATATATTAGGACACAAAACTATGTGCAATACATTTAAGAAGACTGAAATTATATGAACCATCTTTTCTAAACACAATGGTATGAAATGAAAAAATGAACTGCAAGAAGAAAGCTGGAAAAATCACAAATATGTGAAGTCTGAACAACATGCTACTGAACTACTGGAGCAATAAAGATATCAAAGAAGAAACTTTTAAAAACTTTAAGGTAAGTGAAAATTAAAATATGACATACCAAAACCTAAAGGATGCAGTAAAAGCAGTACTAAAAGGAAAGTACAGTTGACCCCTGGACAACAAGGTTAGTGGTGCTGACACCCAGTGTAGTGTAAAATCTTCATAGTCAGCCTGCTATATCTACAATTCCACATCTGCAGACTCAGCCAACTGTGGATCATGTAGTGCTGTCATACTTAATTAAAAAAAAAAATCTGTGGGTTAGTGGAACCATGAAATTCAAACCTAGGCTGTTTAAGGGTTAACTGTACATAGCAATACAGGCCTACCTCAAGAAACAAACATAACAAATCTCAAATAAACAATCTTACCTTACACCCAAAGAGACCAGAAAACGAAGAACAAAGCCCAAAGTCAACAGAAGGAAATAATAAAGGTCAGAGTGGAAATAAATGAAATAGAGACTATAAAGACAATATAAAAGATCAATAAAACTAAGAGCTGGCTCTCTGAAAAGATAAGCAAAACTCACAAACCTTTAGCTAGACTCAATAAGAAAAAAACAGAGGAGGCTCAGATACATAGCATGAGAAATGAAATAGGAGAAATTACAATGAATACCACTGAAATACAAAGGATTATCAGAGAATACTATGAACAGCTATGTGCCAACAAAGTGAACAACCTAAAAGAAATGGACAAATTCTTAGAATCATACAACCTTCCAAGACTGAATCATGAAGAAAGAGAAAATCTGAATAGACCAATCACTACTAAGGAAATTGAAACACTAATCAAAAACCTCCCCCAAAACAAAAGTCTAGGACCAGATGGCTTCACAGATGAATTCTGCCAAACAGTCAAAGATAAGTTAATACATATCTTTCCCAAACTTGTTCAAAAAATTGAAGAGGAGGGAACACTTCCTAACTCATTTTACAAGGGTAACATTACCCCGATACCAAGACCAGACAAGGACAACACAAAAAAAGAAAATGATGGGCCAATATCTCTGATGAACACAAATGCAAAAATCCTCAAGAAAATGTTAGCAAACTTAATTCAACAATACTTTAAAAGGATCACACACCATGATCCTATGGGATTTATTCCAGGGAATGCAAGGATGATTCAACATCCACAAATAAATCAATGTGATACACATTAACAAAATAGCAATTAAAAATCCTATGATCATCTCAATGGATGCATAAAAAGCATCTGACAAGACTCAACAGCCACTTATGAAAAAAATTCTCAATAAAATGAGTATAAAAGAAATCTACATCAACATAATAATGGCCATATATGACAAATTCATAGCTAACCTCATAGTCAATGGTGAAAAACTAAAAGCTATCCTGCTAAGATCAGGAAGAAAGATGCTCACTCTTGCCACTTTTCTTCAGCATGGTATTAGAAGTCCTAGCCCAGAAAATTAGGCAAGAAAAAGAAATAAATATCACCCAAATGGGAAAGGGAAAAGTAAAACTGTCACTATTTGTGAATTACATAATTTTATATATAGGAAATACTAGAGACTTTACCAAAAAGTTTTATAAATAATAAACGCAGCATCTTGGACTCGGCTCGACCCCGTCTGGTGACCGGCGACGCTGGGCCGGGCTGGGCGCAGGGGGTCGGGAAGCACAAAGAAGTTAAGTACTTGACCAAGTTCACACCAAGATTTGAACCCAGGTAGTCTTACTTCAGAGCCTATGTTCTTATCCGTGCCCATTGCCAACTTCATGCGCATTCGTTTGACAAGCAACCCCAAAAGCTTGGCCAACCATGAGGAAACAAAGAAACCCCATGCAGGCAAAGGAGCAGGAAAAAAACCCACAAGACCAAATAAATGAGGAGGAAATAGGAAAAATGCCTGAAAAAGAATTTAGAGTCATGATAGTAAAAATGATACAAAATCTCGATAACAAAACAGAGAAAGTACAAGAAACAGTTCATAAGAACTCAGAAAAACAAACAGCAATGGATAACAAAATAACTGAAATTAAAAATACTCTAGATGCTATAACCAGCAGAATGACTGAGGCAGAAGAACGAATAAGTGAGTTGGAAGATAGAATGGGAGAAATAAATGCCACAGAGCAGGAAAAAGAAAAAAAAATAAAAAGACTAGAAGACAGCCTCAGAGACCTCAGTGATAACCTTAAACGTACCAACATTCGAATTATAGGCATCCCAGAAGAAGAAGAAAACAAGAAAGGGTCTGAGAAAATATTTGAAGAGGTTCTAGTGGAAAACTTCCCCAACATGGGAAAGGAAATAATGAACCAAGTCCAAGAAGCACAGAGAGTCCCATACAGAATAAACCCAAGGAGAAATACACCAAGACACATATTAATCAAACTAATGACAATTCAACACAAAGAAAAAATATTAAAAGCAGCAAGAGAAAAGCAACAAACAACATATAAGGGAAAACCCATCAGGATAACAGCTGACCTTTCTACAGAAACTCTGCAGGCCAGAAGGGAATGGCAGGATATACTGAAAGTCCTGAAAGAGAAAAACCTACAGCCAAGAATACTCTACCCAGCAAGAATCTCATTCAGATTTGAGGGAGAAATCAAAAGCTTTCCAGACAAGCAAAAGTTAAGAGAATTCAGCACCACCAAACCAGCCTTACAACAAGTGCTAAAGGAACTTCTCTAAGTAGGAAACACAAGAAAAGGAAAACACCTACAAATACAAACCCAAAACAATTCAGAAAATGGTCATTGGAACACACATGTCAATAATCACTTTAAATGTAAATGGATTAAATGCTCCAACCAAAAGACACAGACTGGCTGAATGGATACAAAAACAAGACCCTTCTATATGCTGCCTACAAGAAACCCACTTCAGACCAAGGGATACATATAGACTGAAAGTGAAGGGATGGAAAAAGATATTCCATGCAAATGGAAGTCAAAAGAAAGCTGGAGTAGCAATACTCATATCAGACAAATTAGACTTGAAAGTAAAGACTATTACAAGAGACAAGGAAGGGCACTACATAATGATCAAGGGATCCATCCAAGAAGAACATATCACAATGGTAAATATCTATGCCCCCAACATAGGAGCACCTCAATACATAAGGCAAATGCTAACAGCTATAAAAGGGGACATCGACAGTAACACAATAATAGTGGGAGACTTGAACACCCCACTTACATCAATGGACAGATCATCCAATCAGAAAATCAATAATGACACACAAGCTTTAAATGACACATTAGACCATCTCCACTTAATGGATATTTATAGGACATTCCATCCAAAAACGACAGACTACACTTTCTTCTCAAGTGCACACGGAACATTTTCCAGGATAGATCACATCTTGGGTCACAAATCAAACCTCAGCAAATTCAAGAAAATTGAAATCATATCAAGCATCTTCTCAGACCACAATGCCATGAGACTAGATATCAATTACAGGAAAAAAACTGCAATAAATACAAACACATGGAGGCTAAACAATTCACTCTTAAACAACCAAGGAATCACTACAGAAATCAAAGAGGAAATCAAAAAATATCTAGAAACAAATGACAATGAAAACACAACAACCCAAAACCTATGGGACGCAGCAAAAGCAGTTCTAAGAGGGAAGTTTATAGCAATACAGTCCTACCTTAAGAAACAAGAAAATGATCGAATAAACAACCTAACCTTACACCTCAAACAACTAGAGAAAGAAGAACAAAGAAACCCCAAAGTGAGCAGAAGGAAAGAAATCATAAAGATCAGAGCAGAAATAAATGAAAAAGAAAGGAAAGAAACCATAAGAAAAATAAATGAAACTAAAAGCTGGTTCTTTGAGAAGATTAACAAAATTGATAAACCATTAGCCAGACTCATCAAGAAAAAACGGGAGAAGATGCAAATCAACAGAATTAGAAATGACAAAGGAGAAGTCACGACGGACACCTCAGAAATACAAAACATCATGAGAGACTACTACAAGCAACTATATGCCAATCAATTGGATAACCTGGAAGAAATGGATACATTCTTAGAAAAATACAATCTTCCAAGACTGAAGCAGGAAGAAATAGAAACCATGAACAGACCAATCACAAGTACAGAAATTGAGGCAGTGATTAAAAATCTCCCAACACACAAAAGCCCAGGACCAGATGGATTCACAGGCGAATTCTATCAAACATTTCGAGAAGAGTTAACACCTATCCTTCTCAAACTCTTCCAAAATACTGCAGAAGGCGGAGCACTCCCAAACTCATTCTACAAGGCTACCATCACCCTGATACCAAAACAAGGCAAAGATGTCACAAAAAAAGAAAACTACAGACCAATATCACTGATGAATATAGATGCAAAAATCCTCAACAAAATACTAGCTAAAATAAATAAATACAGACTGCAACAGCACATTAAAAAAATCATACACCACTATCAAGTGGGGTTTATCCCTGGGATGCAAGGATTCTTCAATATACGCAAATCAATCAACATGATACATCATATCAGCAAATTGAAGGATAAAAACCATATGATCATTTCAATAGATGCAGAAAAAGCTTTTGACAAAGTTCAACATCCATTTATGATAAAAGCTCTCCAGAAAATGGGCATAGAAGGAAATTACCTCAACATCATAAAAGCCATATATGAAAAACCAAAAGCCAACATTGTTCTCAATGGAGAAAAACTGGAAGAATTCCCTCTAAGAACAGGAACAAGACAAGGGTGTCCACTCTCACCACTGTTATTCAACATAGTTTTGGAAGTTTTAGCCACAGCAATCAGAGAAGAAAAAGAAATTAAAGGAATCCAAATTGGAAAAAAGAAGTACAATTGTCACTCTTTCCAGATGACATGATATTATAAATAGAAAACCCTAAAGACTCTACCAGAAAACTGCTAGCACTAATTGATGAGTTTAGTAAAGTAGCAGGATACAAAATTAATGCACAGAAATCTCTTGCATTCCTATACACTAACGGAAGAGCAGAAAGAGAAATGAAGGAAACTCTCCCATTCACCATTGCAACAAAAAGAATAAAATACCTAGGAATAAACCTGCCTAAGGAGGCAAAAGACCTGTATGCAGAAAACTTTAAGACATTGATGAAAGAAATCAAAGACGACACAAACAGATGGAGGGACATACCATGTTCCTGGATGGGAAGAATCAACATCATGAAAATGACTGTACTACCCAAAGCAATTTACAGATTCAATGCAATCCCCATCAAATTACCAATGGCATTTTTCACAGAACTAGAGCAAGAAATCTTACGATTTGTATGGAAACGCAAAAGACCCCGAATAGCCAAAGCCATCTTGAGAAGGAAACATGGAGTTGGTGGAATCAGGCTTCCTGACTTCAAACTATACTACAAGGCCATAGTGATCAAGACAGTATGGTACTGGCACAAAAATAGAAAGGACAATCAATGGAATAGAATAGAGAACTCAGAAGTAAGCCCAAACACAAATGGGCACCTTATCTTTGACAAAGGAGGCACGAGTATACAATGGAAAAAAGACAGCCTCTTCAATAAGTGGTGCTGGGAAAATTGGACAGCAACATGTCAAAGAATGAAATTAGAACACTTCCTAACACCATACACAAAAATAAACTCCAAATGGATTAAAGACACACATGTAAGGCCAGACACTATCAAACTCCTAGAGGAAAACATAGGCAGAACACTCTTTGACATACATCAAAGCAACATCCTTTTGGACCCACCTCCTAGAATCATGGAAATAAAATCAAGAATAAACGAATGGGACCTCATGAAACTTAAAAGCTTTTGCACAGCAAAAGAAACCATAAACAAGACTAAAAGGCAACCCTCAGAATGGGAAAAAATAATTGCCTATGAAACAACAGACAAAGGATTAACCTCCAAAATATACAAGCAGCTCATGCAGCTTCATACCAAAAAAGCAAATAACCCAATCCACAAATGGGCAGAAGACCTAAATAGACATTTCTCCAAAGAAGACATACAGATGGCCAACAAACACATGAAAAGATGCTCAATATCACTCATCATCAGAGAAATGCAAGTCAAAGCCACAATGAGGTATCACCTCACACCAATCAGAATGGCCATCATCACAAAGTCTGGAAACAACAAATGTTGGAGAGGGTGTGGAGAAAAGGGAACTCTCTTGCACTGTTGGTGGGACTGTAAGTTGGTACAGCCACTATGGAAAACAATTTGGAGGTTCCTTAAAAAACTACAAATAGAACTACCATATGATCCAGTCATCCCACTCCTGGGCATATACCCAAAGAAAACCATAATCCCAAAAGAAACTTGTACCATCATGTTTATTGCAGCACTATTTACAATAGCCAGGACATGGAAGCAACCTAAATGCCCATCAACAAATGAATGGATACAGAAGATGTGGCATATATATACAATGGAATATTACTCTGCTATAAAAAGGGATGAGATGGAGCTATATGTAATGAGGTGGATAGAACTACAATCTGTCATACAGAGTGAAGTAAGTCAGAAAGAGAAGGACAAATATTGTATGCTAACTCACATATACGGAATCTAAAAATGGTACTGATGAACTCAGTGACAAGACCAAGGACGCAGATACAGAGAATGGACTGGAGAACTCGAGGTATGGGAGGGGGCGGGGGGTGAAGGGGAAACTGAGAAGAAGCGAGAGATTAGCACCGACATATATATACTACCAACTGTAAAATAGTCAGTGGGAAGTTGTTGTATAACAAAGGGAGTCCAACTCGAGGATGGAAGATGCCTTAGAGGACTGGGGCAGGGAGGGTGGGGGGGACTCGAGGGGGGGGCGTCAAGGAAGGGAGGGAATATGGGGATATGTGTATAAAAACAGTTGATTGAACCTGGTGTACCCCCCAAAAAAAAATAATAAAAAAAAAACAGAAAAAAACAAAAAAAAAACAAAAAAACTTAACTCCCCCCAAAAAAAAAAATACATATCCTTTGACCTTAAAACTCCATTTCTAGCAATTTTTCTGCAGATATATTCACAAATGTGTGCATATTTACATTTTAAGGATATATCTAGCAATACTGTAATAGCAAAAGGTTGGAAATATTCTGAATGTCCATCAAAGGGTACTGGATGAATAAGTTATTGTATATCTGTGCAATGGAACACTCTGCAGCCACTAAGAGGAACAAGGCAATGTTATGTGTACTGCCTGGGGGAGAAAAGCAAGTTACAAAGCTGTATGCGCTACCATTTATTTAAAAAGATAAATGTATATGCATGTGCTCACATATTCATAGACTACTTGTGGAAAGATCACAAGAAACTGGTAACAGTGTTTGCTTCTGTTTAAAACTATAAGATAATGGGGGATGGGAGGGAGACATGTTTTTACTGTGTACTCTTTTTGTGATATGCATCTTTTTAAATATAAAAGTCAGTTGTAGAAGTATAGTAAATAACATGGAAAGATAGTTGTAATATACTGTTGCCTGAAAAAAGCTGCTTACTGAAAAGAATGTAAAATATGTTCTTATTTTTATAAATAAATTTTTAAGTGGCATATACAAAAAAAAATAAATAAATAAATAAACGCAGTAAACTTGTAGGGTTCAAAATCAACATACAAAAGTCTGTTGAATTTCCATATACTAACAACAAACTAGTGGAACAAGAAATTAAGAAAATAATCCCATTTACAGTTGCAATAAAAAGAATAAAATACCTAGAAAAAAACTGAACCAAGATGGTGAAAGGACACTAAAAACTATAAAACACTGTTGAAAGAAATTGAAGAGGATACAAAAAATGGAAAGATAATGTCTGTTCATGGATCAGAAGAATCAACATTGTTAAAATGTCCCTGTTGACTAAAGTGATCTACAGATTCAATGCAATAACTATCAAAATTCCACTAACATTTTTCACAGAAATAAAACAGAAAAAATCCTAAAATTTGCATGGAACCACAAAAGACCCAGGAGAGCCAAAGCAATCTTAGGCACAAAAAAAAAACAAAGCAGGAGGTATTACACTCCCTGATTTCAAATTACACTACAAAGGTACAGATATAATCAAAACAGTATGATATTGGCAGAAAAAAATAAGAAATAGAGGACCTGAACAGACATTTTTCTAAGGAAGACATACAAAGAGCCAACAGACACATGAAAAGATGCTCAATACCACTAAACATCAGGAAAACAGAAATCAAAACTACAATGAGATAGCACCTGTCAGAATAGCTGTTATGAAAAATGCAAGGAATAATGAGCGTGGAGAGTATATGGAGAAAAGGGAATCCTCATGGTGGGAATGTAAACTAGTTGAAGCTACTATGGAAAATGTATGGAGGTTCTTTGAAAAATGAAAAATAGGACTGTCATACAATCTAGTAATTCCACTTCTGGGGATTTATCTGAAGAAAATGAAAATACTAATTCAAAAAAATGTATATATGCATCCCTCTGTTCATCACAGCATTAGTTACAATAGCCAAAATATGGTAGTAATCTAGGTTTCCATCAACAGACAAATGGATAAAGAAAATGTGGTGTATACACACACATATACACACAATGAAATATTACTCAGCCATAAAAAAGAATGAAATCTTGCCATTTGCAACAATATGAATGGACCTAGAGGGTATTATGCTAAGTTAAATAAGTCAGAGAATGACAGATACCATATGATTTCATTTATACATGGAATCTAAAAAATGAAACAAACAAAAAAAGAAAATAGAAATAGACTCAGATAGAATATACTGGTGATCATGGTGGGGGGAGTTAGGGAGGTGGGCAAAATAGGTGAAGGGAATTAAAAGATAAAAATTTCCCATTATAAAATAAATAAGTCACAGGGATGTAAGGTACAGCATAGGGAATATAGTTACTAATACTGTAATAACTTTGTATGGTGACAAGTTATAAGTCTCGATGGTTACTAGAGTAACCACTAGACTTATCTTGGTGATCAACTTTTAATGTATATAAATGTAGAATTGCTACCTGAAACTAATATAATATTGTATGTCAACTATACTTCAATAAAAAAGAACAGTGTTAACAATATATTTTTACTTTCTGTCACAATGTTTATATTTTGTAAATACTTATACATTAATTAGAACAAAAAAGAAAAGACAGTAAATAGATATGTTCAACACAAGCAAGATACAACATCAAATTTGCTGAGTGTGAAATACAGGAAAATTTACAAATCCCAAGAGTAAAACAAACTTTTATTTCCTTATCTTTTGGAATTCGCATTTGAGTCCTCATACACATATATAGACAAACAGCACTTGTGACACCAGAGGATAACACTTCTTAGTCTTCCTGTAAAATCAAAGTAATTCAATTATGACATTGCAGTGACACTGCTTTTATCCTTATGTAATGCTAAGTGGTAAATGAACAAAAAGAATTCACATTTGTATAACTAATTTTTAGTTTTCTAATCTCTCTTCTCATGCTGTCCATCTTTTGATATTTATAATGCATATTAAAGTGGTGTTCTTATTTACAAATTAGGCAAGTGAGGTTGGGAAAAATGAGGGAATTGCCCAAAGTTACACACTAAAGAGTGAAAGAGACAGAACTTGTGATGTCAAATCTGTTTCTCTTTCTCCCACTAGTAAAGAATATTTGTTTGGGGACAAAATTTTGAGCAGGGTTTATATGCTGTTTGAAAGAAATGTTTTTGTTTGTCTACTTTCTCCAAATTAGGAATATGATGGTATTGGGAGGAAAAAACATTTTCAGGTTCAGTGGTCCGGCTAAAGGCTCAAGGCAATAAATTTGCAACAAGACTCAGGTTTCTAATCTGTACCCTGTAGCTGGCAGAATAGGTGAAATTCATCATGTCACTTACCTTCAATTAACTGCTTCAATTTCCTCAAGGAGCAAGCCAAGGAGACACAATCACCTACATGTGATTGATATATTGAATTCAAAGCTGATCACTGTTCTTTATAACTCTCCCCTAGGCTCACTCACTTCCCTAAGGAAAGACCTTTGTGTCATATTGACCTCATTCTGACACTTCAGTCTACAGACTAATAATTGCTGGGATTAACCAAGATCTTTCATTCTATAATCTTCTTAATTCATTTACTAAGTGTTCCTTCAGTCATGAATATGATCCCCAAACCATTCTAGGTTCTGGGAATACATGAAAAAAAATTAGACAAAACCCTAGGCCTGGTGGTGCTTATAACCCTACAGAACACACAAGTGAAATATGTAAAATCTGTCACATGCTACTGTGATTATAATAGTAGCACGTCATAATGTAAAAGGAGAGAAGAATCTCTTCTGTTCCGTAACCCAGAGGACACTGAAGAACACACCATCCAAAGAGTGGTTTCAGAGGCTCCATGAGGCTGGAGGAGGAAGAGGAAAGATGTAAAGTACAACTGGAAACTGTAAGAAAGTAGAAGATGGGAAGAGAGCTCTCAACAAGGTCTGTGGATACTTTAAGTAGAAATAAAATAGGGAAAACCTGGGGAATTTGGTCACTGGATAATGGTATATTGCATATTTAGATGATCCCAAGTGTGTTGCATTTCTCCAGGTAAAATAAAGCCCAGGATGAGGCCACACATCTGAAGCATGATGGATGTCCTCAAATGGATAGAGTCAAGCTACTGGATGGGTTTACAGAAGTAACATGAATATTAAGGTTGCCATAGATGCTGGCAGTGATGGTGATGGAAAAAGGGAGACTGGCCCCAACCAAAATTCTCAATAGCACAAACTAGGGGGCTTTCAAATGACCAGGAGTCTGTCAGATAATCAATGGTACAGCTGGGCGGCATACATTACAGAGGAGGAAGAATTACTGCATTAGCTATAGAGAAATCACGGTCTGGAGGTAACTTAAAAATTCCAAGATCATCCTCAGATCTCAACATATGTATGACATGAGAACACAAAGTGTCCCCTATGCAGAATACTGAAAAGGAAGTGAGTTCTTTGGGAAACAGCCCAGGTATGTTAAGTCAAGGATTTTGAGGAGAGTGAGGAAATCTGTTTAAAAATGAAAGGATTCCCATAGGAGGGAAGCCCATTGCAAGGAATTAGAGGAGAAAAGGCACAGAATAGTAGCAGAACGAGTATTTGGCTTAATGATCTTGTGCTATCACTGGTGAACAGGACAAAAAGGATTATGGTACACGGTTTCTGAGGTTCCAGGATTAAACAGGGTGAGGTTCTGCGTACTGGTGACGTCATATCAGATGGATACCTGCACATACTGTGGGTAAAGTTTTAGGAGAGAGACCCTGAGCTTAGGATTCCAGAATTCTTTTAGAATGGGTAATGAGCATGGAAGAAATATTATCTTTGTTATGCTAGATAATAAGCATTCCTGCCTTTGCTTAAGAGGTAGACATGACCTCTACCCTCAAAGGCTGTTTGTTTAACATTCTTGAAACAACAGTCTGGACCAAAGGGCAGTTAGTGTCTCTGCTGACAAGATGTGCAGAAGCATGAGAGACTCTTGGAGAATTTTCTCCTGATATTAGTTTGTGACCTTTTCCCTAGGCTCATGGGTGCCCGAGGAATTACCTTAGACTTAACACTAATTTGAGGGATTTATCAATATATTGTATCCAAGATGAGTGAGAGCTATGAGCTTGTACTTGTACCAAGTACAAGTACCTCATTGTTGGAACTGTGATCAGTAACGGGTGATCATGAGTTGCAGCTGCTTTAGAGATGGAGTACTAGTCATGTAGTCCTGAAGGAGCTAGCCCTTAATAAGATATGAGGGTGAGTCAAAAACTATCTGCACTCCAGTTACATTAAAACTTTTGTAAATTCTACAGCCAGAGTATGGATAATTTTTGACTCACCCTCGGGTAGCTAGAAACCCAAGAACTATGGTTTTCCTGAGCTGAGATGGTCTGATCTCACCCAAGTTTGTCTTTGTGTGACCATGCATTTCCCAGGTCTGCAGTGGCTGGTAAATTGCCTAAGTGTCACAAGGCCATCCCTGGCTGATGCTATTGTGCTCTACTGTAGCCTTTTTCTGTATACTTTCGTAAAGCTGTGTGCAACCCATTGCATCTGGTGAGTGTGAGGGTCAATCTAAACCCCAAACCGCAGGTGTTGTTGAGTAAAGTGGGCACTGCCCTTCACTGAGGGGTATAAGCCTCACCCTAACTGTCTGGATTCTGGGAGCTGCATATGAATGCATTATTTTCAATACGGTATTTTATCCCTGTCTAATTCAATACTCCACAGCTCTCTGCTTCACTCTAAGGAACATTTAGGCATACCTTGCTTAACGTGCTTCACTTTATTGTGCTCCATAGATATTGTTTTTGTTTGCTTGTTTGTTTTACAAATTGAATGTTTGCAGCAATTCTGCATCAAATAAGTCTATAGGCGCCATTTTTTCTACTGCTCATTTCATGTCTCTGTGTCACATTTGGTTAACTGTTGCAGTAATTCAAACTTTTTCATTATTATTATATTTGTCATCTGTGATCTCTGACATTACTATTGTAATTATTTTTTGGTTTTTATTTTTTAATTAAGGTATGCATATTTTTTTAGACATAATGCTATTGCACACTTACTAGTATCCTGTCAACATAACTTGTATATGTAGTGGGAAACCAAAAAATCTGTGTGACTCGCCTTGCTGTACTTGCTTCATTGCAGTGGTCTAAAACCAAACCTGTAACATTTCTGATGTATGCCTGTATGTCCAATCTTTAGGTATAATAGAGAAAACAATTTACTCATCTGTGGGGGATCAAAGAGGAGATTTTAGAGCTAAACTACTTCTTATATAGACTTCCCACCAATTATCCTGTTTTTATTCCCATCTTCATTACCACGCCAGAGGTACCTGTGTTACCTGAGCCTTTCTGGGTTCATCCTCTAAGGTTTCAGTCCCATTAGCTTAGGTTTCTGCTCTCTGCTAAGAGTGGCCAAGTGCTTTCCAATCTTTACAGTATGTTGCTATTATCCACTATAATCATCTTGGTCTTGGTGGGGTTTTCTTTTGTAATTTTTAAATAAATAAATAAAATTTTAAAATAAAATAAAATCCACTCACTGTGATTTGACTAGGGTTTTGAGAGGTAAGCATATTTATTCAATTTACAACTATAATCACAAGCCCTCAGAATAAGTATTGCACTTTCCAAACATTTAACCCTCAGATAAATTACCAAGGCTATCTTCGTTACTGAGAATACACTTTGGGAGGAACTCCAGAATGTTAGTGCCTTTCCCCACCCCACCCCCAGGTTGACAAGTCTAATTTATTAGATATTTTTTAATCTTACCCAGACTAGACATGGAATGATTTATATGTACTTCAACTGTATCAACACTTTACCTTTGCTGGCCATTTTCATAACAATTAACTATTTTAAATATTTATAAAGTCAGATTTACTGAGGAATTATTTGCATGCTACAAAATTCATCCATTTTACCTGTAGAGTAGAATGAGTTTTCACAAGTGTGTACAGTCAGTAAACCTCTACCAAAATTAAGATGCAGAACGTTTCATCACCCAAAACAGTTCCCTCATGCGTATTTACAGACAATCTTCACTTCGGCAACAAAGGTGTGTCCCTACAAATTTGTCTTTTCAAGACTGTCATATAAATGGAATTCTACACGTTGCCCTTTGTTTCTGGCTTCTTTTATTCCACATATTGTTTTTGAGATTCATCCATGATGCTGAAATTATAAGTAGTTCATTCCTTTTTGTTGCTGAGAAAGAATCCATCATGTGGATACAGTACAATTTCTTATTCCTTAACAATTGATGGATATTGAGCTGCTTCTAATTTGGGACAACTACAGGTAAGGCTGCTACAGATATTCATGTCTAGGTTTTATGTGCATGTTAGTTTACATTTCTCTTGGGTAAATACATAGGAGTGGGATTGTTGGGTTATATAATAAGTATATGATTAAATTTGTAAGAAATTACTAATTTTCTAAAATGGCTGTGTCAGTTTGCATTTGCACCAGAAGTAGAGGAGAATTCCAGTTGTTCCACATGCCTTTTGTTAATTTTTTCTCACCTTACTGCACTGGCTGAAAACTACACCAAAGGTTAAATAGAAACGGATGGAGCAGGAACCCTCACCTTGTTCCCAATCTTAAAGGGAAAGCAGTCAGTCTGTGACTATATAGTAGGTCAGCCATACTTGGTTTCTAGGATGCCCTTTGAGAGAATAAGTTCCCTTCTACTTGTATGTTGCTGAGCATTCTTATCGTGAATTGGTATTCAATTTTATCAAATTTTAATGCCTCTATCATACTGATCATGATTGTGTGTGTGCACGCGCACATGTGTGTGCCCATGTTTTACTTTGTTGATATAAGTGAAATCCATTAATTGACTTTCAAAGGTTAACCAACTTTGTATTCCTGGTATAAATACCATATGGTCATGATGCATTATCCTCTGTATATATTGCTGGGTTTTATTTGAAAATATTTTGTAAAAAAAAAAAAATTGTAAATAGGTTCATGAAGAATGTTAGTTTGTTTTTAGTAATATGTTTGGTTTAGAGTTGAAAAAGTTTTCTCTTCTCCTGTTTTCTGGAATAGCCTATATAGAATTGGTATCATTTTTCCCCAAAACATTTGGTTTAATTTGACAGTAAAGCCACCTGGGTCTGGAGTTTTCTTTGTGGGAAATGTTTTAAATATGTTTCTATAATAGATACAGAGTGATTCATGCTATCTATTTCTTCTTGAAGGAGCTTCCTAACTTGTGTCTTTCAAGTAATTTGACCATTTCATTTACATCATGATTTTTATTGACCTAAAGTTATTCATAATATCCCCTTGATATATTTATTATCTGTAGGACCTGTACTATTTTCTCTCCCATTTCAGGTATTGGTACTTGTGTCTGTTTTTCTTCTTTGGTATGGTTAGTGGTTCATCAATTTCATCAACTCTTTCCATGAACACGCTTTTTATTTCATTGATTTAAAAATTCTCATTCGGTTTAAAATGACACTGATTTCTGATTATTATTTCTCTCTTTCTGTTCTCTTTGAGTTTAATCTACTTTTCTAGCTTCTTAAGGTGGCACCTTATCTTAGACTTTCTTAGATTTTTAATAAGCATAAAAATCTTCCTTTAAGCATTGCTTTAGCCATATTCTATAATTTTTGATATATTTCATTTTTATTCAATTCAAAATATTGTTATGTCTATTTTGACACATGGGCTAGGAAGAATTATACTGTTTAATTTCCAAAGAGATTTTCCAAGTATCCTTCTGTTACTGCTTTCTATTTTAACTTCACTGTAAACATAAAACATATTTTTATGACTTTATATTTAATTGGTGAGATTTTTGTTGTGGGCCAGAATGTGGTCTATCTTGGTGAATGTTCCCTTTGCTTCTGAAAAGAAGATATATTATTATATTGTGTGGAGTGTCATATAAATGTAATTTATGAAAGCTGTCTGACAATACTGCTCAGGTCATATACTTAATGATTTTCTATTTGTTCCATCAGCTAGTGAGAAAGTGTTGAAATCTACAACTATATTTATGGATTTATTTATTTCTTCTTCAAGATTTTTTCATATGTATCTTCAAATACTCTGACGTTTTTCTGTAGGTGCTTACATATTTAGGACTGTTATGTCTTTTTGATGCATTGATAACATTATCATTACACATTGTTCCTCTTTATCCCTAATAATATTCCTTATTCTGAAGCCAACTTTGTGTGATACTAAAAGATATTTCTTCATTGTTTAGCATTTGCAAAGTGTATCTTTCTTCTACCCTTTTACTTTTAATGTAATTGTGTCTTTATATTTAAAGAGTGCATGTGTGGGGGGTGCTGGTCAATAGTAGAGTGGTCTTGCACTTCTATCTAATCTGACAATCTTTGCCTTTTATTTAGGGTTTTGGCTATTTAAAATTAAATTACTGTTGTTGGGATTTAAATTTTTGAGTTTGCTGGTTGCTGTCTCTTTGTCCTATCTGCCCCTTCTTTTGCTCTTTTTCTGATTTATCTTGCTTTTACTTAGTTGTTCTTTTTTTTTTTATGACTGCACCATTGGAATCATAATTTTTCTAGTGCTTGTTTTAGGGTTTACAAAATTCATTTTTAACTTATTAAAGTCTACCTTCAATTAATAATACACCACTTTTATATATTAAAATTATACATATTTATATATCAAAATTAAAATATGGTAACAGTACACTTTTATATGTTGTGCTACTGAATACCCACATTTTACTTGGACATCTGTTATAAATAACACAACACATTGTTACATGTTTTTTGCTTTAAATAACTAACTTTTTAAAAGATTAAAAGTAAAAATTATGTATTTATCCCCATAGCTACCATTTTCCATGATCTTTATTTCTTTTTGAGAGTCAAATTTCTATCTTCTATCATATTCTTTCTCCTTAAAGTATACCCTGTTAGAATATATCTTTTAGTACAGATACATTGGCAATGAAATCTCTTCGATTTTAATTGTCTGAGAAAGCCTTTCTTTTCCCTTCACTGATGAAAGATAGCCTGAATGAAGTGGTATTTTTGATCTCTATTAGATACATAATGCATCATCCAATTCAAAAGCTTTAAAGAGAGCTTAAAATCCTCTATGATAGTGGTTGTCAGACATTCTACTTTGGTGGAATTCTAGAATTTGTAAAACCATGCTTGAAATGATTAAGAAATGAATAGGAATTTTTAAAATAAAGCTTACAAAAAAGTAATGAAATAAAACAAATTTTCGATGGTTATTATGCTACTTACTGGTTACTCTTTATCACTCTTTACCTATTTATAACAAACTGTTTACAACCCAAAGTATTTAATTTTAAATATTAAAGAGGCAAAACAGATGTGTTCACATGTTACAGTAAACCCAAATTTTATCTTGAACTACGTTCACGTCAGATCATGTCTTTTCACTCACCATAAATTATTCTCCATTTTGTTATATGACAAAGCTCCTATTTCTATAATTTGTGTTAAAGTGAAACGCACATACTCATTTAAATCTAGAGCACAGCTCTGAAGGATTTTAGTAACTTGACATGCGAGATTTACTACTCTAGTCCAATTTCCACATTTATAGATGTACAAACAGAAGGCAGATTAATATTAAATAATATCAGAATCAAGACTAAAATTTCAGCCTCATGATTCTAGTTGCCATTAATTTGCAAAGCCGGTGTTCTACAGAAAGTCAATAAATGATGCCTTTGTTTTTATTTCTATTCAAAATTCAATAGTTTACTTCTAAAACTGCTATGAAATTTAAACAAAAAATTTTATTTTTATTGTTATTCTATCTCCAATTGGTCTGCAAGCAAATTTAGTGAAAATAGGAGAAATGTTATCACCTTTTTTTTTCCTCATCTCCCAAAGGGACTAGAATATTGGTCACATCAAAGTTCATCTATAAATATATGAAACTAGATTAATCTTTCATTGACTTAACATAGACTCTTGGCTATTTATGTTATGCATGCATCGATGAAAATAGACACATAGTCACATGTTTGTTTCAGTATCAATGCTTTCTTAGGACCATCCAATAGAATTGGAGAATTCTATCCCATTGGTTTTGTATATGGGAGTCAGAGTATTTGGTTCTGATCTTAACCAAGGAAAGCAAAATCTGTGCCTTCTCAAGTGTCTATACAAGGCAAACCACAGTACAGACACAATTTGTCATTTATTTTTGATGATTTAACACTGACTCAATCTATTTAATAACTCAATCACAGACTAAAAAAATATACACTGGTTAATTTGGGGCAAAAGTTATGTTCACTGATTAGTACTGACACAACAACGGCTCCATCTTATAGTATGAAAAGTGCTGATGACTAATAATTCTCAGAGAAGATAAATGAGTAGCAGGATAGGATACTTTCAGCCTCCTCTGCAGTTGTGTCACAAAGAAAAATCCTATCCAAGATGCACACTGCCAGAGATTATCTCATACCTCTGCCAAATGTGGATTATAAAGACCTAACAAAGGAATAAAGTAACAAAAATTACCTCTATTCCTTTTACTAAATACAACTGCCACAAATTACTGAAAATCTTTCCAATTATGGCTCTAAAATTGAGCATTCAATTGGGAACTAACAAAGCCTACTCCACTGCTAATCCTTAGATAATTACAAAAATTCTAAATTGCCTGTCATGTGATTGAAGTAGACACTTATAAGGCAACAGGGTGGTCCTGGTCACTAAAGGGATGGAAATTCAGATGAAGGATGTGACACTGTGGGTGTTAACAAATGCTAAGAGAAAGGACACCTCTCTTTTCCTGTGCTTGTTGACCTTTTTGCTCCAATGCTCAGCCTCTGGGGATAAATGCGTTTGCATTTCTTGGCATCTTTTTCAGATTTTCCCAAGAGAAAACTTTCTATATTCTTCTGTACTCTCCAAGCGTCTTGATGCTTAAAAAGGCTGACCTATGTTTGGTCAATCCCCATCATCTTATAGTTCTACAATCACTGGATAATTCTTTCAAAAATTCATTTATAACAAATGTTCAAAAGAGCACCATAATACCATATAGGAAACTTTTCTACAGATAAAAGAATTATAAAATGATAAACACAGAATATCGTATCTTATACCTCTGATATTCTGAGTTTATCAGTTACTTGTAAAAGCATTACAAATCAAGTAGTTCCATTTCTCATAAGGTCCTACACCACATCTATGAAGGCATCCATGATTTTCTCCAGCCTTCTTGGTCTCCTTCTCTCAGTAATTTATACAACACAATAGAATTAGCCACACTTATTTAGCAGCTAATCACTTGCCATCATGTAATTGTTTTCTAATTATTTCATGTACATTATTCTTGGCACCCCAACAGTCGTAATGTATAGATAAAAATGACTATACTTTATACCACTCACGTGTTTCCTGTACCTTTTAGATTTGTGTTGATAACATAACAAGCACTCAATACTAGCTTATTTTCTGCCATCTATGTGTGTTCACAGGATCCAACATACTATCACATCCACAGCCCCATCAACTCTACTTGAATAACCTTAACCCTCTCTCTCCTTCTGTCTACATTCTAATGCTATAGGTTTAACTCAGTCTCCTTCTTAATCTCGTGAACTTTTTAGATGTTACATAACTGCTAGTACTTAGCCAATGCTCACATATATTTCCTTATAAATATATTCTCTTTCTTCATGTAGCCTCTACATACTCTTGGAGGCAGGAACTGTATCTTAAGTCATCTCTATATTCCCACAGTGCCTAGCATAAGTGGAGCCCAAGTGAGAATACACACTGAGTTTTACTCTTTTTCTACATGTTCCAGAATTTAATGCAGTACCTGAAAAACAGTAGGTAATTAACAAATGATTTGTTAGCCAAATTAATAATGAAATAAACATAATTAAAATACAAAGCTAGATTGGGTTTAAATAATATAAAACAATACTCTTTATTAAAAATATAGGCATATATCAACTGATTTTCAAAAAGTTGTGGAAATAAGAAACATAATCACTGTAAG
The DNA here is from genome assembly GCF_030028045.1 of Hippopotamus amphibius kiboko. Lineage (NCBI taxonomy): Eukaryota > Metazoa > Chordata > Mammalia > Artiodactyla > Hippopotamidae > Hippopotamus > Hippopotamus amphibius. The sequence goes on along the minus strand of NC_080196.1, from coordinate 93,033,099 downwards.
TTACTTATACTGCACTAACCTGATTTTTGATTGGCAGTTTCAAATTCACTAACCAGAGAATCTAAAATTAGCAAACTAAAAGGGGGATTGAGATGGTGGAGTAAGAGGACAAGGAGCTCACCTCCTACCACAAACACATCAAAAATACATCTACATGTATAACAGTTCTCACAGAAAACTAACTGGAAAGTGGCAGAAGGACTCCTATACAACCAAGACTGCAAGAAAGATTTCCATGTAACTGGCTAAGATGAGGGCAAAAAAGGATTGCATCCAGATCTGTCCCCCTAGAAGATGTCTAAGAGGAAGAGAAAGACCACATGGGTGGACTCTCACCCTGGGGAGTGAGCAGGTCAAGGCATAGACTGGGTGTCCCAGTCCTGGGGTCCTACATGTAGACGACAAGCTCCCTTGGCTGCTGGGAGAACTGCTGGGAGAGACAGAAGGGCTGGAGAAGCCTAGACTCCACTTCCAAGGAGTGTGCAGGTGCTGGCTTGTCAGACAGACAGGGCACAGAGAGGTCTACCATAGAGGCTTCCACCTCATTGCACTTCCCAATCCAAACTGGTTGAACACTCCAGCCCCACTCGCTCCACACCACAGCTTGGCACAGAATCTAGGTCAACTGGGTCTGGGGAAAAGACTTGATCTAGCAATGCAGAGAGGGCCAGGGACTTAGGGTGTGGTCCAGGTAAGGCAGCAGCAGCCAGTGTTGGCACTTACTCAAACAATGCCCCCAAAGTAGTCCAGACCTCGGATGGATGGCAGCACAGTTGCCTCAATTCCCGCAACCACAATGCCCCTAGCCCCAGTCTCAGCCAAATTAATGCCCCGGCCCCAGCCACCCCACAACACAACCCTGCACTAGATCTGGAATGACCACAACAGGGGAAAACATGTAACCCCTGGGCTACATCTGAGCAGAGCCACAGACATCTACACAGGCAGCACATCAGAACTATGTAAGCATATGAGCTTCTCTCACATCAGAACTCCCCTACTTTGGGGCAAAACTGCCAGTGCAGGAAGAAGGAAAAACACACACTTAAAAAGAACAGAGCCTGTTCAAACCCTCAGAACTTCCACTCCAGCAATTTGGGAGCAGACCCCACCCCTGACAGGGTGACGATGGTCACTGAGCAGAGAGAAAGTCCCACCCAACACCCTGCTCAGGCTTCAGGTCCTCCAACACCAGGCATACCCCCATCAAGGTGATAGTGGCCAGTACACACTGAGGAAAGATGTGGCTGGAATTCACATAAAATCCAGTCCTCATATCAAAGATACTGGTCACATGCAGTCAACACAGGGATGCTCCCACATAAGAATACCCCTTCAAGAGCACAACAGATAACTGTTTCACCTAAATTCACAGAGATAGAGAAAGGTAAATAAAATGAAAAGGCAGAGGGATGACTCTTAACTGAAAGAGCAAGATAAAAACCCTGAAAAAAATATATAATGAAAGAGAGAGAATCAGACTGCCAGACACTGAGTTCAAAAAGTTGGTAATAAACATGCTAAGTGAATTAAGAAAGAGTATCAATATAAACACAGATCATTTTAATAAAGAATTAGAAACTATCAAAAAAGACCCAGTCAAAAATATATAATTCAATTTCTGAGATGAAAATCACTCTAGAAGCAATGAATAGCTGACTAAATGACACAGAATAATGCATAAGCAATCTGGAAGATAAAATAACAGAAATCACCAAATCGGAACAGCAGACAGGAAGACAAATAATAAAAAGAGGAACATATGAGATTTATGGGATAATATGAAGCATGCCAACATACACAAAATAGGAGATCCAAAAGGAGAAGAAAGAGGAGGGGATCAAAAATGTATTTGAGGAAATTATGGCTGAAAACTTCCCAAATCTAAAAAAGGAAATAGATATCTAGGTACAGGAAGCACAGAGGGTCTCAAACAAGATAAAGTGAAACAGAACCACACCAAGATGTGTAATTAAAATGGCAAAAGTTAAAGATAAAGAGAGATTTCTAAAGGCAGCAAGAGAAAAACAGTCATTTACAAGGGAACTGCCAAAAGACTATCAGCAGATTTCTCTGTAGAAATTTTGCAGGCCAGAAGGGAGTGGCATGCTATATTTAAAGTCCTAAAAGGGAAAAATCTGCAATCTAGGATACTCTACCCAGAAGTTTATCATTTAGAATAGAGAGACAGAATTTCTCAAACAAAAGCTAAAAGAATTCAGCAATAATAAACCTACCCTAAAAGAAATGATGAACAGTTTTCTCTAAATGGAAAAGAAGCAAGCATCTATAGGAAAGGGAAAATCTTAATGGGAAAGGCAAATGTATGTAAGGACTGAAAATCACTGAGATAAGCCAGATTTTTTAAAATTATAAAAGCAATGATAACTACAATAAACAGTAAAGTGATAAGCATGAAGATGTAAAATAGGACATCAAAAACACAGAACATGGGAGAGGGGAATAAGAAATGTAGATCTTTTAGAATGAGTTTGAACTTAAATGATGATCAGTTTAAAATAAATAGATATAATGATAGGTCAACATATATGAACCCATGGAAACCACAAATAAAAACTTACAATAGACAAAAACAAAAAATAAAAAGAAACTTAAGCATGCCACAAAAGAATCATCATATCACAATGGGAAAAACAAAAAGAGGAAGAAATGAACAAAGAATAACCAAAAAGCTGGAAAACAAGGAATAAAATGGCAATAAGTACACATCTATCAATAATTTAAATGTCAATGGACTAAATGCTCCAATCAAAAGACATAGGGTGCCTGATGCAACAACAACAAAAATAAACAAACAAAACAAAACACAAAAAACCCAACCAAAACAAAACAAAAAAACAAGGCCCCTCAATATGCTGCTTACAAGAGACTCTCTACTTGGTTGAAAGAAACACATAGATTAAAAGTGAGGACATGAAGAAAGATATTTCATGCAAATGGAAATGACAAGAAAGCCAGAATAGCAATACCCAATCGGACAAAACAGACATTAAAACAAAGCTATGACAAAATACAAAGAAGGGCATTATATAATGATGAAGGGATCAATACAGTAAGAAGATAATATATATATATATATATATGTACCCAATATAGGAGCAACTAAATATATAAAGCAAGTACTATCAGACATAAAAGTAGAAACTGACAATAATACAGTAATAGTAGGAACCTAGCACCCACTGACCTCAATGGACAGATCATCATACAGAAAATCAATAATGCAACAGAAGTCCTAAATGACACAATAGACCAGTTAGACTTAATTGATATTAATAGGACAATACATCTAAAAAAGCAGAATACACATTCTTTTCAAGCACACATGGAATGTTCTCCAGGATAGATCACATACTAGGTCACAAAAGAAGCCTTGACAAAAATTAAGAGAATACAATTTACATTATGCATCTTTTCTGATCATGATGGTATGAAACTAGAAATCAACTACAGAAAGGAAAGGAGGAAAACAATAAACGTGGGCATGAAACAACTTGCCACTAAAATACCAATGGGTCAAAGAGGAAGTTAAAAAATACTTTGAGACAGATAAACAATGAAAACACAACTTTCCAAAATCTATGGGATGCAACATAAACAGTTCTAAGAGGTAAGTTCATAGTGAACTTTCCTAAAGAAACAAGAAAAGTCTCAAACAAACAACCTACCCAACACATAAAAGCATTAGAAAAAGAATACACAAAGCCCAAAGTAGGCAGAAGGAAGAAAATAATAAATATCAGAGAGGAAACAGAAAAGATAGAAAAAAATTCATGAACAGAAGAGCTGGGTTTTTGAAAAGATAAACAAAATTAACAAAAATCTTTAGCCAAGCTCAGCAGGAAAAAAGGAGAGAGGACTCAAATAAACAAAATAGGAAATGAAACAGGAAAAATAAAAACCAATACCACAGAGATACAAAAAACATAAGAGAATACTATGAACAGTTATATGCCAACAAACTGGACAACCTAGAAGAAATGGACAAATTTCTAGAAACATACTGCTTGCCAACACTGAGTCAAAAGGAAAGATACAATTTGAACAGACCAATCACTGGAAGTGAAATAGAATCTTCAATTAAAAACAAACAAACAAACAAAAACTCCCTGCAAACAAAAGTACAGGATTGGACAGCTTCACCACAGAACTCTACCAAACAAATAGATAAGAACTTATACCAATCCTTGTCAAACTATTCCAAAAGATTAAAGAGGATGAAACACTACCAAATTCATTCTAGAAGACCATCATTACCCTGATACCAAACCAAAGACATGACAAAAAAAGAAAATCACAGTTCCATATCTTCAATGAATACAGACCCACAAAATAGTAGCAAAAAGAATCTAACAACCATCAAAAGGATCATACATCATGATCAAGATGGATTTATCCCAGGGTAAGAAGGATGGTTCAACATGTGCAAATCAATGTAATACACCACATTAACAAAAGGAAAGACAAAATCCACATGATCATCTCAATAGACAAAAAAAAAGCATTTGACAAAATTCAACATCTGTGACAAAAACTCTTGACAGAGTGGGTCTAGAGGAAACATATCTCAACATAATAAAGGTCATTTATGACAAACCACAGCCAACATGATACTCAATGGGAAAAAAAGCCTTCCTGCTAGATTCAGGAAACAAACAAAAAAAAAGACAAGAATGCCCACTCTTGCCACTTCTCCCTAACATGTATTTAAAGTCCTAGCTACAACAATCAGACAAGAAAAAAATGAAAATACAATGTATCCAAATTGGAAGGGACGAGGTAAAAGTGTCACTATTTGCAGATGACATGATACTTTATACAGAGAATCCTAAAGTCTCTATCCAAAAACTGTTAGAATTAATTAATGAATTCAGCAAGGTTGCAGGATATAAGACTAATATACAGAGATCTATTTCATTTCTATACACTAATAATGAAATATCAGAAAGATTAAGTATTTTTTTAATCCTGTTTTCAATTACAAAAAATAAAAAACCCAGGAAATCAGACTTCCTAGGTGGTGTAGTGGTTAAGAATCTGCTTGCCAATGCAGGGGACATGGGTTCGATCCCTGCTAAGCCCGTATGCCACAACTGTTGAGCCTGCGCTCTAGAGCCCATGAGTCACAACTATTGAGCCCATGTGTTGCAACTACTGAAGCCCCTGCACCTAGAGCCTGTGCTCCGCAACAAGAGAAGCCACTCCAAAGAGGGGCCCGTGCACCACAATGAAGAACCCCACTTGCCGCAACTAGAGAAAGCCCGTGTGCAGCAACAAAGACCCAACACAGCCAATAAATAAATAAATAAATAAATAAATAAATAAATAAATAAATTCATAAAAAACAAAAGAAACAAACAAAAAAAGCAGGAATAAACTTAACCAAGGAGGTGAAAGGCCTAAACTCTAGCAACTATAAAACAGTGATGAAGGAAACTGGAGATGATTCAAAGAAATTGAAAGATATCCCATGTTCTTGGGTTGGAAGAATTAATATTATTAAAATGGCCATACTACCCAAAGCAATCTGTTGATTTAGTCCAATATCCAGGACAAAATGCTTGGGACATTTTTCACAGAACTATAACAAATAATCTTAAAATTTATATTAAACCACAAAAAGACCCAGAATTGCCAAAGCAATCCTAAAAAAAAAGAACAAAGCTGGGGGTATAACCCTCCCAGATTTCAGACTGTACTACAAAGCTATAGTAATCGAAACAGAATGGTACTGGCACAAAAACAGACACATACATCAATGGAACTGAGCCCAGAAATAAACCCACACACTTATGGTCAATTAATCTATGACCAAGGAGGCAAGAATATACAATGAAGAAAAGATAGTCTCTTCAATAAGTGGTTCTGGGAAACTGGACAGCTATATGTAAAAGCATGTAATTAGAACATTCTCTAACACCATACACAAATATAAACACAAAATGGATTAAAGACCTTAAAGTAAGTTATGACACCATAAAACTCCTAGAAGAGAACACAGGCAGAATGCTCTTGGACATAAATTGTAGAAATATCTTATTGGACCAGTCTCCTAAGGCGAAGAAATAAAAGCAAAATAAACAAATGGGACCTAATTAACTTAAAACTTTTTGCATAGCAAAGGAAACCATCAACAAAACTAAAAAGACAACCTACACAACTGGAGAATATTTGCAAATGACATGACTCACAAGAAATATTTGCAAATGACATGACTATCCAAAATATACAAATATCTCACACAATATAAAAAAATAGAATTCAAAAATGGGCAGAAGACTTGAATACACATTTTCCCAAAGAAGACATACAGATGTCTAATAGGAAATAGCACATGAAAAGATGCTCAACATCACTAATTATTACAGAAATGTAACCACAAAGAGGCATCACCTCACAACTGTCAGAATGGCTATAATCAAAAATGTCTATAAATAACAAATGTTGGAGAAGATATGGAGAAAAGGGAACTCTTGTACACTGATGGTGGGAATGTAAACTGGTAAAGCCACTATGGAAAACAGTATGGAGGTTCCTTAAAAAAACTAAAAATAGAACTACCATATGACCAGCAATCCTATTCCTGGGTATACACCAGGAAAAAAATGAAAACACTAATTCGAAAAGATATATGCACCTCAATGTTCATAGAAGCACTATTTATAATAGCCAAGACATGGAAACAATCCAAGTGCCCATCAACAGACAACTGACTTAAATAATTTGATATATATACACAATGGAGTATTACTCAGCCTTAAAAAATGAAACACTGCCACTGCAGCAATGTGGACTGACCTAGATTATATTATGCTTAGTGAAATAAGTCAGACAGAGAAAGACAAGTACTACATGATATCACTTATATGCGGAATCTAAAAAATAATACAAATGAATACATATACAAAACAGAAACAGACTCACAGACATAGACAACAAACTAGTAGTTACCAGAGGGAAAAGGGGAGGGGTGAGATCAAGGTATGGGATTAAGAAACAAACTACTATGTGTAAAATAAATAAGTGACAAAGGATATACTGTGTAATACAGGGAATTATACCCATTATCTTGTAATACCCTATAATGGAATACAATCTGAAATAATACTGAATCACTCTGCTGTACACCTGAAACTAACACATTTTGAATTAACTATACTTCAATTAGAAAAAAACAGATGAAATAAAATTAGCAAACTACACCAATTTACATTTTCTTTCCCTACCTTCATTTTGGAGACTCTCTAGGAATTGTTTTTGAAGAAGTGTGGAGAGCAGAGAAATACTCAAAATGTAGAAAACAAGGGTAGCAGGAAGACAAGTTGCCTGGACATTGTACCCATTAGCTACCTCACTGCTGGGTTTTATGCCTTGAAATAAAGTGTAATATAAGAGATAAAGTCCACTGCTTTAAGCAGAAGCTGTCTTATACTTAGAAAAGGTATAATCATTTCCTCTAAAGACTTGTCACTCACCCCCTCTCAACTCTGATATATCTGCCAAATTGATCTTTGTAAACCCAACATTACTCCCAAATGGTAAACAAGGAACAGCCAGGAGCCACATTAGGGACATGGGTTGGCTCTTTCTGAAGCAGAGAGGATCCTGCTGGAGAGAATGAATGAAGAACATGCAGAAGAGGACATAGTGAAGAAATGGGAAATGAGAGAGGCCAGAGCTAAGTGTTACTTACTTCACAACAGTGCCAACAACATCTCTGTGTACATACTGACCCGGATCAAAGTGTCCTCTTCATGACATTTTAAAGAAAGGATATTTTATTATTTCATCTTTCAATACAGAGTACACGTGAGGCTAAAACTAGATGTACTATCACAGAAGCTATTTATGCTTCTGGCAGTATCATTTCTAAATAGATATCATTTCTATAGGTATCAGCAAATCAGCTCCATTCTTTGCAAGGAAACCATGTGTTGGTACACAACACCTCCACTTCAAAAACCAAAGACAGAGCCCTCACCCCTACTCTGTCACCACCTGGAGTTCTGCTCCCAGGAGGCCTATCTCCAAAGGACCTCGTCTTCCTCAAGGTTTTCCAGGTTCCGATTGGTTTAATAGGAGCCACTGATTTACTGTAACACTACAGAATACCGCCTGCTTCCCTTCTTCTTTAAATAACCACATATGCTCCACCTGTGTTTCACATTACATATACATTCACTGGTGACCCACATCAGCTAATATAATTGCCTCCTTTTTCTCTCTTCAGAACCAAATGATTTTAACTTTTTGGGATCTCTTAATTGGGGCCCTAAGAAGTCACTCAAGTTTCTCTTGCACAAATCTATGTTACTTTTGCTGGGATAAATCATCATTATCATGTCTTCAATTTTAATATTTACTTCTAACCTTTTTAGTAAGGATTCCAGTCCAAATAGAAAATACCTCTAACACTAATCACTATCTGTAATTGGTGATACTCCTTTTGGATCACCTCAAAAAAGAACTCTGTTAATAGCTAAGTGCTCAAAACTGTAGTGTATACACTGTTTTAAGAAGCCATAACTTTGTTTAACCATATAGGCAAGAAATTTTCTTACTCTGGAATTGATAGTGAACTTTAAAAAGAGGCTGAAAAGGAGTTGATTCCTTATAAGAGTTTAAAACATGTCCCAGTTCATCTACTCCAAACTGCTAAATGAACGCTAAAATCACCTTCCAAACTATTCTGACAAATTTTCATGCAAGCTCAACTATACCATTTTCATAGTCACGGGGGGCGGGGCGGGGGGGATCATGACCTGGAAAAACACTTCATTCAGCTTTCATCGTTCTCTTGATTCAATAAAACATGTTCCCCTTGTACTGAACAGAAATCTGCTTCCCTGTAATCCCCCTCCATTACTTCTGGCCTCTGAAGTAACACCAACTAAATGTTACCTCGCTCCCAAACGGCTGTCCTGAGAATATTTGAAGAGTTTTCCCCTTAGACTTTTTATCTTCAGTTTAAATGTTTCTAGTTCCTTTACCACTGGCTTCCTGGCCAAGGCACACCCAAATCACTCCCCTCTGGATGACATGCAATTTGAAAGCATCTCTTTAAAATATAACCCTTGAACCTGAGTTCAATAAACACACCAGTTGACTCTGTCTTCCACTTAGGATGTAGAAAGCTGAAAAGAGCAACACCCATCTACCACCACCACCAACAAAACATACACACACACCGACAATCTGCAAGTTGACAACTGTCTTGATTCTATCAGCAGGCTGAGGTTACAGAGCAACGAACCCAAAATATACAGGAATACAGGACCCTCTAAGGAGAAGAGAAACGCACACACCTGCTGACTGGGAATAGATGCTTCTGGATACCACACACACTGGTAAGGAGAAAACAGCTAAAAGTCTAAACCAAATGGTAAAGGCTGAGTGTGGGCCAGTGTAAGAATATAACACCCTGGTAGCTGCAAGCCCAAGGAGACTTGTACTTATTCATAGGCTCCTTCTCCACTTACCTTAGGGTGTTCAGGAGGAAGATGAGCTGTGAGTGAGAAAGGAGGAAGCTCCCTGGTGGAGCAGCCATAGAGGCGGGGAAGAGCATCACTGGGAGCAAGTGCAGAGCCCCTCCTGGACCCTTCTCCCCACGGAAGAAAAGCCTTAAGCCTTTGGAGGAAGGGCAGCAAATCCTAGCACCTGAGGACACAGGTGAAGACTCACTGAGTCAGGCAAGGCAAACAAATAAAAACTGCTGCTCTGGAAAAGTGCAGGTATATATCCTGGGTCTAGATCTTTAGGGATGTCCTGCCATGAGGGGGTAGGATAGGATCACAGGAATACAGAGCCCTAGGATTTGTGGCCGGAAAGCTGTGTATGCTGAAATCACTAAGCCATTATTTCTAATATTTGTATTCCTCCCTTCGATGCTAAACATTTAGTTGCTGATTTCATTCCTGACTCCCAGAAAATTTTTCTAAGAACTCACTCCTGGTTTTCCCCTAGTTCGGCTACAAGACCAAGCTTTTTGAAAGGCTGCCAATGAACGGGGTTTAGGCAATCCCTTTCCTCCAGGGCTTTGAAAATAGATAATAAATAGAGAAGGGGGAGAAAAAGGTTAGGGGATTAAAAATTCAACAGCCCTCACAGTTTAGCTGTTCTTTTCTTTATGCTAGCCTCCCTCTAAATCTACTTTTTGAATACTGAAATGATTGAGACAGAACAGGATAATAAAGAATGTGGAAGAAATTCCCCCAAACCTTCAATAATCTTCCCCTTCCCGGGTTGTTAGCGGCAGGTAAAGAAACATAGAAGGTAAGGAGACTTCCGGTTTGTCTTCCGCAGAGGCTGCATGCGCCTGAGGGGTGAGCTTCCTGAGCGGAAAGCCTGGTGATGGAGTTTGTAATGAGCAGTGCAAAGCCCAGGCTCCCACAGCGCTCTAATCCTTCCGAATCAGTCCCAGCTCTCAGCTCCCTCTGCGCTTATTGGGAGAGACTCGAGGGTTTTGTTTGTGCACTTGTTGTCTCAATCAACGCCCCAAGCTTCTTTTAATCTTCGTTTCCATCCTCCAACCCTCAACGCTGCCAACTGCGGAGGGATTTTCATGGCGCAAGTAAGTCTTTACCCCACCTGCACTGCATTGCGTTAAATAGGGCCCTGACATTTCTAGAGCCCCACAGGAATGGAAAAAAAAAAAAAAGAAGAAAAAAGGCAAGAGATAATTATGGTCCTGTTAAATGTATTCTGTTTCCCTCCATCTAATCTCCAAAGCCTCGTAGGCATGCAACCCCAAGAGCATGTGTTTTTAGAAGTCAGTTAAGAAAAAGGCCGATGTGGAGGAGACAGGTTGAGGGGTCACATCGTTAGGGAACACTCCCCTCTAATTGTCTCATCATGCTTAGGCTCTTTGCCAGGGGTTTTAGTTTGTTTTCTTCTTACTTTTATTCTGACACTGGTTTGGTTGCCTGTGTTACAGGAGTTTGCAGTAACATTGTTTTGAAGATAACGTGAAAAAGATCGTGATTTCTTTTTTTATTTTTTTAATTCGTTTTTGTTTTTAATGATCATAACAAACTTACAGAAATCAGGAGAAAGGCAATGACTCTTTTAAACACCCAGAATTTCAACAAAGAAAAAGTTTGCTGAAGGTTTCTGACATAGATCATGATTTATTTCTACAGTTAAGACCAGAAGCTTTAGCTTGGTTTGATAACCTACACTCTGCCCCACTCTCCCACATTCTCATTCTCCCTCCCTCCCTCCCACATTCTCTTTCTCCCTCCCTCCCTCCCACATTCTCTTTCTCCCTCCCTCCCTCCTTCTACCACCAGCCATTTATCGAACACCTCCATGTGCAAAAAAGTCTTTACTATTCTAATTGACAGTTGTCATTCTAAATAATAATATTCTAATTAATAACAGATAATTACTGTATCTCATAGAGTAATTAATGTAGAAGATACAAAAGTAAATAAAACACAAAGCCGTTCTTCTTCTAGCTAAAAACCTAGCCATGTGGCCCCAGCATGGCTGCAATTAGCACACCCATCACTGTGGCACCACTGCTTCCTGTGCTCTGAGCTCCAGGAGGGCAGGTGCCAGCCTGTGTTCGCACCAGCTCTGGGGCCTGTGCAGAAACTGGGATCCATAACCACTTGCTGAACTGAATAAGTGGGTGAGTGTGTGAGTGAGCAAAGGGACTCTAGAGAGCTTTCCACTCACATTTTCTGTCTCCAAATCTGTGCTCCTCCAAGTCACCTTTCACACAACAATCCCCATTATGAGCAGTTTAGACACACTGAGACCCCCTAACTCACCTCCACAAGCCCCCAAACAGATTTTTCAGTTCTTAGAGACTTTTGGAGACTGCAAATCATGTCAAAACAGAGGGAAATTACCAAAATAAAAGCAAGACCACTATCCCTGAAGTATGAACAAAGGCCTGTGGCATACACAATACTATTATTTCTGCAGTATGTGTGTGTGTTGTGTATGTGTTTGCATATTTGCAGGGGCTGGTGGGAGCTGAGATGTGGCCAGGATGGCTTCCTAGAAATGGTAACATTTAAGCTTGTTCTCAAAAGTCAGGTGTATATAAAACTCTTAGAGGAAAACATAGGCAGAACACTCTATGACATAAATCAAAGCAAGATCCTTTTTGATCCACCTACCAGAATAATGGAAAAAAAATAAACAAATGGGACCTAGTTAAACTTAAAAGCTTTTGCACAGCAAAGGAAACCATAAACAAGACAAAAAGACAACCCTCAGAATGGGAAAAAATATTTGCCAATGAAGCAACAGACAAAGGATTAATCTCCAAAATATACAAGCAGCTCATGCAGCTTAATACCAAAAAAGCAACCCAATCCAAAAATGGGCAGAAGACCTAAATAGGTATTTCTCCAAAGAAGGCATGCAGATGACTAACAAACACATGAAAAGATGCTCAACATCACTGATCATTAGAGAAATGCAAGTCAAAGCCACAATGAGGTCTCACCTCACACCAGTCAGAATGGCCATCATCAAAAAATCTAGAAACAATAAATGCTGGAGAGGGTGCAGAGAAAAGGGAACCCTCCTGCACTGCTGGTGGGAATGTAAATTGATACAGCCACTATGGAAAACAGTTTGGAGGTTCCTTAAAAAACTAAAAATAGAACTACCATATGACCCAGCAATCCCACTACTGGCCATATACCCTGAGAAAACCATAATTCAAAAGGATACATGTACCACAATGTGCACTGCAGCACTATTTACAATAGCCAGGACATGGAAGCAACCCAAATGTCCATCAACAGATGAATGAATAAAGAAGATGTGGCACATATATACAATGGCATATTACTCTGCCATAAAAAGGGATGAAATTGAGCTGTTCGTAGTGAGGTGGATGGACCTAGAGTCTGTCATACAGGGAAGTAAGCCAAAAAGAGAAAAACAAATACCATATGCTAACTATATATATGGAATCTAAAAAAATGGTACAAATGAACCCAGTGACAGGGCAAGAATAAAGATGTAGATGTAGAGAACGGACTTGAGGACACAGGGCGGAGTGGGGGACGAAGGGGAAGCCAGGATGAAGTGAGAGAGTAGCATTGACATATATATACTACCAAATGTAAAATAGATAGCTATTGGAAGCTGCTGCATAACACAGGGAGATCAACTTGAGGATGGGTGATGACTTAGAGGGCTGGGATAGGGAAGGTGGGAAGGAGTTGTGGAAGGCAGGGGATATGGAGATATATATAAATACAACTGATTCACTCTGTCGTACAGCAAAAACTGGCACAACAAAGAAATTATATTCCCGTAAAGAGCTTAAAAAAAATAGGTATAATTTGGCTGAACAGAGACAAAGGAGAAAGGGAGTTTTGGCAGGTGCGTAAGGCACAAGGATGTGAAAGGGAGGGGGTGCTTGGGGATGCACTGTGATTAGGAAATACAAAGTGATGGGGGTGGGAAGAGTGAGTCAGCCGAGATTGAATAACTGGTTGGCACATAAAAAAGTATGTGCTTCCTATAGTAAGTACGTAATGCATGTAGTATTTTAAGTAGAGAAGTCTAGGTTCTTAAAAGGTAGTTTTAAGGGAGGTGTGCTGGAGGGCCTGGGCAAAAGAAAGCTAGAAGCAGGGAGACTACATATAAGGCTTTGCAGGAGTCCAGAAACACACTCGTGTGTGTGTGTGTGTGTGTGTGTGTGTATGTGTGTTTTCATGTGTAGTGGTGTGCAGGCTATCAGAAAGATAGGCTCAAGAATGGCTCATCCCAGCCCCACCGTATGCCTGCAAAATTCTTCTGCATTTCTCTATACTCAGAAATGATGGAGGCATAGTAAAAATTGCTCTAATCTTTATAGATTTTAATTTACTTCCCAAATAAGCCACATTATATAAATAGCTTCCAATCCCCAGATTGTGGAAGCCACCTCTCTGCTTGTACTGACTTCCCTCAGCAATAGTTTTTCCACCTAATCAGGTGATTTTTACATTATGCAAATCACTCTGACCTCCAAAACAATGTGTTGTTATAATAATGTGTTTGGAAATATTGCTGTAGTTTTCCGATCTCTCATTAGCACAGAATCATAGCCCAATGCATCACATTTCTTCTGGTGAAGGTAACTGAGCCATGCAAAGGGCCAAGTAGAATATATACAATATGACTCAGAAAAGGGGGAGAATATGACTATTTCCTTGGGGAAAAGATTAAGTCATAACTATACTTCACATATGTAAGTGGCTTATTTTTTGAAACATAAGTTTTAATCCCGGAACATTTATCTGTGGGTTTGGCATTTAGATCAGAGGCTAATAACCAGGTATGAGCACACAGGTGCAGGGGACAGCCAGCCTCCAAGGCTGTCAGTTCTCCACTCCAATGGCTACCTTTCCCCTCCATACAATAAGAGGTGATACTGCACACTGGTTAAGGTGCAAGCTCTGTGGACAATCTGGGTTTGAATTCCATCTCTACTACTTCTATGATCTTGGTAAGCTACTTTTCTCTAATTTTTTTAATCTATAAAAATGGTAGTACCTATCTCATAGGTTAGTTTGTTTTCTGAAAACCAGATGAATTTCTAGGCTCATGGGACATACCATCGAAAAACACAAAGATCCCCATCCTTGTGGTGTTTACATTCTACTGGGGGTGGGGTGGGGTGGGGCAAGACAGTGAACTACCAAAAATACAGTATTCAATATATGAGCAACTATAAACCTATCAGCATGATTGATATGAAAATATATAGTATGCTTGCAAGTGATGGTAATACAGAAGAAGTAGAGCAGGTAAGAGGGATGGGGGATGTTGGGTGGGTTGGGTGGCAAATGTAGAGTGGCCAGGACAGTGTACTGAGGAGGTAAAGCTTGAGGATATACTTGAAGGAGGGAAGGGAATTATCCAAGCAGATACCTGAGATAAAGGCCCTGAGGCCCGCACCTGGTGTATTCAACAAGCCTCAAAAAGCCAGTCGTGGGATTTCCCTGGTGGTCCACTGGTTAAGACTCCATGCTCCCAATGCAGGGGGCCTGGTTTCAAGCCCTGGTCAGGGAACTAAATCCCATGTGCATGTAAGAGTTCTCATGCCACAACTAAGGAGACCATGTGCTGCAACTAAGGAGCCAGCAAGCTGTAACTAAGGAGTCCTCAAGCCACAACTGAAGGAGGCCACCTGCCGCAACTAAGACCCAGCACAACCAAATAAATAAATAAATACTAGAAAAGAAAAAAGAAAAAAAAGCCAGTGGTTGCAGCACTGGGACAGGGAGAGGGTATGAGAGGTCTGACAATATGAGGCCAGATCACTAGAGCCTTCTTGGCCATTTTATAGCCTTTGGCTTCTTGGAGTGAATTGGATGTAAACAGAGGAATGACAAGACCCAATTTACATTTTAAAGGCTGGTGTGCTGAGAATCATGCCAGGGGAGGCCAGAAGCAGCAGAAAGGCACTTCAGGAGGCTTTTCTCACCTGGTCTTTAAAACTGCTTTCCTAAAACCCATCAGGGAGTTCAGGTGTTTTGAGCACTAGTTGCCCTGGACTTCTTGCTTGACACCCAGCAATAAGCAATGCACTTTCCTTCACCACAACCCAGCATCAGTAGATAGGCTTTACTGTGCACAGACAAGTGGATTCAAGTCTGATTCAGTAACAACACTGTGACTAGAGGACTGAACTCTTGAGGACAAGTCAAAACAGAAGTTGTCTCTTGTCAAAAGTTTATAGAAAATGCAAAATGCATATAAATACCTTACACATTTTTTTTTTTTTTTTACTTTTTGATGGGAATTGGGCTAAGTAGAATTCATCAGAACCCCTGTGGTTGTACAAACCTATACCAGTATTACAAACACTGAGTATATCTATAATCATTCATTCTTAAAAGAAACATGATGGAGATTTTCCCAAGTTTGGCAATAATCCTAAATTCATGAGAAGTTGTGAAACTGAAAGAAAATCTAAACTATCAGTGAGAAACACATTTTAGAGGAAAAAATGATACTTGAGGAAAGACTGAATTATCTTCCTATTCTAGGTATAGAAAATTACATTGTAAAATCATTTCAAATGAAGAGGAGATGGAAAATTAAGTACTACCCACCCCCAAAATAAAGGTTAAAAAGGGATTAAAAAGTGGTGTCAGGAAGTTAACAAATTAATAAATACTAAATTATGTTATTTTTCTAAATTTTTATCTTTATGATACTTGTTGCTTTTAGATATTTATAGTTTGTTGTACTTTCTTTTCTCAAGCTAAGTGCTCATTCTTGTACTTAATTTTGGGTTTGCAATTTTGTATTCTTTTTCTTAGAAACTCACAAATCACATAAGCTGCAGGCACCCCCAAATCTGAATCCATTCCTGCCTGGTGTGTAGTAACCACACTGCGAACAAGACCTCATTATCCTCTCAGCCCACCCACCTCAGAGCCCAGAGGTGAATACTGCTGTCTATCCTCCCTCCCAGTACATCCCCTTAGTAGCTACTGCTCAGCAAGACTGATGAGGAGGTGAGCTGGAACCCCACCTGAGGACATAATGATCAGGGAATTGAGTTTAAATGCATGCATTGAGTTGAAGAATTCCAAGATTCTTCAAAGACAGGGGTATAATCTCTGCCTGAGTGATTAGGAAGCCACTGTGTTATCTTCCCTTACAGAACTCTATCTGGAATAGAGATTGCCTTCCTTTTCCTATCAAATAAAGGGGTTGGATTCCATCAGAAGTTCTTAGCCTGGGACCTGTGGTCCTCTAAGAGGCATGAGTAAGATTCAGAAAATCCACAACCTCCCAGACTATTTGTAGAATCATATGTGCTGTGCATTTTCCTGGTTAAGTCAAATTTTCAGATTCTCTGAGAGTGTATTTTTTTAATAAAAAGTAAAAAGAATCCCTGAATTAGATAATATACTTGCAAAACCTTAATGTTTGCTATATTTTTCAGATGTTGCAAATATAATGAATAAAAAGTAACTAAACACGTGTATAAGTAATAACTAAAATCATTTAAGAACTCTATAAAATGATATATAACTTTTCCCAGTTGTAACTTGAGAAACCTTAAAAACAAACAAACAAAAAACCTGTATTCTAAGTTTTAAGCATCCAAGATGAGCTTGAGAACAACATAAGTACAAACTACGTAACATGTTGGGTTGTCAGACTCCAACAGGACATAAAACATACCTGAGAGTGCAGTGATAATTTCCTAATTTTGAGGGTTGTTGGATTCTAAAATGGGACATCTAAGAAGCCTTCTGAAATCCACCTCTCTGATACCTGAGGGCTGTTTCAACTTATATACCTAGAATTAATTTTATAACATTATTTTTATAACATTTCAACTATGGCCAAGTATTCTACCAGATAAGTGGCAGGCACTATGTTAATTAGCAATGCTAACTGGTAAACTGCCTTAGTTTTCACTCTGAGCTGGTGAGGTTAGTTACTGTGCTCTTCGTCATAGACTAAGAAAAATAAAAAGGCAACTAATAAGGAGTGAGATAATGATAAAAGTGAAAGAAAATACATGCAAGGAAATCACACTGAATCAGCTTTCTGCTCCAAGTGATCTCTTCTCAGATGTGCTCTTGACCTCTTGAGATGAGCCTCTCAATCCCCCCACTTCCTCTTCAATCTGCATTCAACAAATATTTACTGAGTGCCCATTGTGTATCTGCACCCTAAAGGCAGGGAGTAAAACTGGAAAACAACAGGAGCTGGTATTGATTTCACACAGATTTATTCTTCCCCAGAACAAGGCCAGCCTTGCCCAGGGGCAGGCTGAGTGGCCTCCAGCTCCTGCTGGTATGGTAGAACTCCCCTGGAAATTGGCCCCCGCCCACAGACATCTTGTTCTCTGGCCCTGCCAGGTGCCTGCAATTCTCACATTAGTCACTAATTTTCATTAAGGCACTGAAAGTCTCCCTGCTACAATGCAAAGGTTACTTGGGAGGGAAAACAAATTAAATCATTAGCACAGATGAGTTAAACACATTAGCTTCTCCCTATAGGTACTGAACAAAGGATATACAGGATTGATGGCATGGCCTGCAGAAAAATTCCAGAGATCAATGGAGATACCTCCTCCTGGGTATGAACTTTTTCACCTCAAAAGATCTGGACCCTCACAGGGCAGTAGTTTGGCTCCTAGAACAATAACAGTCATTATTTACTATATCCTCACTCTTTACTAAGTACTATATATACAGCATATATTTCCTCTTTTAAGCAGCCTTGTGATGAAGGTATTTTAATCCCTCTTTTACAAATTAAGAAACTGAGTATTCAGGGAGGTTAAGTAATTTCCCTAAGGTTACAGAGGTCACACTGCATTCACATCTCTTAGATTTCAAATCTTGGAACCTAAAATTAGTATCTTTTATTGCTTCTCTTTACACAGAGAAAAAAATGCATAATAAAACCTACTCTTCATACAGAAGTTTTTTTAATCTTTATTGGAGTATAATTGCTTTACAATATTGTGTCAGTTTCTGCTGTACAACAAAGTGAAAGAGCCACATGTATAGATATATCCCCATATCCCCTCCCTCTTCAGCCTCCCTCCCAACCTCCCTATACCACCCCTTTAAGTCTTCACAAAGCATCAAGCTGGTCTGTCCATGCTTTGTAGTAGCTTCCCACTAGCCATCTATTTTACATTTGGTAGTGTGTATACATCGATGCAAATCTCTCACTACGTCCCAGCTTCCCCTCCCTCCGGTGTCCTCAAGTCTGTTCTCTACACCTGCATCTCTATTCCTACCCTGCCACTAGGTTCATCAGTACCATTTTTCTAGATTCTGTAAATACATGTTAGCATACAGTATTTGTTTTTCTCTTTCTGGCTTCCTTCATTCTGTATGAGAGACTCTAGGTCCATCCACCTCACTACGAACAGCTCAATTTCATCTCTTTTTATGGCAGAGTAATATGCCATTGTATATATGTGCCACATCTTCTTTATTCATTCATCTGTTGATGGACATTTAGGTTGCTTCCATGTACTGGCTATTGTAAATAGTGCTGCAGTGCACATTGTGGTACATATATCCTTTTGAATTATGGTTTTCTCAGGGTATATGGCTAGTAGTGGGATTGCTGGGTCATATGGTAGTTCTATTTTTAGTTTTTTAGGGAACCTCCAAACTGTTTTCCATAGTGGCTATATCAATTTACATTCCCATCAACAGTGCAGAAGGGTTCCCTTTTCTCTGCACCCTCTCCAGCATTTATTGTTTCTAGATTTTTTGATGATGGCCATTCTGACTGGTGTGAGGTGAGACCTCATTGTGGCTTTGACTTGCATTTCTCTAATGATTAGTGATGTTGAGCATCTTTTCATGTGTCTGTTGGCTATCTGTATGTCTTCCTTGGAGAAATGTCTGTTTAGGTCGTCCGCCCATTTGTGGATTGGGTTGTTTTTTTGATATTGAACTGCATGAGCTGCTTGTATATTTTGGAGATTAATCCTTTGTCTGTTGCTTCATTGGCAAATATTTTTTCCCATTCTGAGGGTTGTCTTTTTGTCTTGTTTATGGTTTCCCTTGCTGTGCAAAAGCTTTTAAATTTAACTAAGTCCCATTTGTTTATTTTTGGGTTTTTTTCCATTATTTTGGGAGGGGGGTCAAGAAGGATCTTGCTATGATTTGTCATAGAGTGTTCTGCCTATATTTTCCTCTAAGAGTTTTATAGTGTCTGGTCTTATATTTAGGTCTTTAATCCATTTTGAGTTTATTTTTGTGTATAGTGTTAGGTAGTGTTCTAGTTTCATTCTTTTAAATGTAGCTGTCCAGTTTTCCCAGCACCACTTATTGAAGAGGCTGTCTTTTCTCCATTGTATGTTCTTGCCTCCTTTGTCATATATTAGGTGACCATATGTGTATGGGTTTATCTCTGGGCTTTCTATCCTATACCATTGATCTATATTTCTGTTTTTATGCCAGTAGCATACTGGTGATTACTGTAGTTTTGTAGTATAGTCTGAAATCGGGCAGTCTGATTCCTCTGGCTCTGTTTTTCTTTCTCAAGATTGCTTTGGTTATTCAGGGTTTTTTGTGTTCCCACACAAATTGTAAAATTTTTTGTTCTAATTCTGTGAAGAATGCCATTGGTAATTTGATAGGGATTGCACTGAATCTGTAGATTGCTTTGGGTAGTATAGTTATTTTCACAATGTTGATTCTTCCAATCCAAGAACATAGTATATTTCTCCATCTGTTCATCTCATCTTTGATTTCTTTCATCAGTGTTTTATAGATCTCTGAATACAAGTCTTGTGTATCCTTAGGTAGGTTTATGCCTAGATATTTTATTCTTTTTGTTGCGATGGTAAAGGGGATTGTTTCCTTAATTTCTTTCTGATTTTTCATTGTTAAAGTGTATAGGAATGCAAGAGATTTCTGTGCATTAATTTTGTATCCTGCAACTTTTCCAAATTCATTGATTGGTTCTAATAGTTTTCTGGTGGCATCTTTAGGATTTTCTGTGTACAGTATCATATCATCTGCAAACAGTGACAGTTTTACTTCTTCTTTTCCAATTCGTATCCCTTTTATTTCTTTTTCTTCTCTGATTGCCGTGGCTAGGACTCCCAAAACTATGTTGAATAAGAGTGGCAAGAGTGGACATCCTTGTCTTGTTCCTGACCTCAGCGGAAATGCTTTCAGTTTTTCACCATTGAGAATAATGCTTGCTATGGGTTTATCACATATGGCCTTCATTATGTTGAGGTAGGCCTTCAGTTTTTCACCATTGAGAATAATGCTTGTTATGGGTTTATCATATATGACCTTTATTATGCTGCCATCTATGCCCATTTTCTGGAGAGTTTTTATCATAAATGGATGTTGAATTTCGTCAAAAGCTTTTTCTGCATCTATTGAGATGATCATGTGGTTTTTATCCTTCAATTTGTTAATATGGTGTATCACATTGATTGATTTGCACATACTGAAGAATCCTTGTATTCCAGGGATAAACCCCACTTGGTCATGGTGTATGATTCTTGTACTGTGTTGTTGGATTCTGTTGGCTAGAATTTTGTTGAGGATTTTTGTATCTATGTTCATCAGTGATACTGGTCTGTAATTTTCTTTTTTTTGTGATATCTTTGTCTGGTTTTAGTATCAGGATAATGGTGGCCTCGTAGAACGAATTTGGGAGTGTTCCTCCCTCTGCAATTTTTTGAAAGAGTTTGAGAAGAACAGGTGTTAGCTCTTCTCTAAATGTTTGATAGAATTAATGGCTTTGAATTATATCAATGACAACATAATCATATCTGTGGAGAACAGTTGTAATGACATGAGTAAGTCTTCATACCATAACTACCCTTGCTGAGCCTATGCATTCAAGGACCCTGTACCACTTAAGGACATATAGGAATCTGGAATCCATCAAATTTGGGCAATCACAGCTCTAGATGATGAGTCATTAACTGGTATACTGCCTCCTCTACTCCATGGGCACCAGGAAGTCAGAGGGTAGCCTGTCCATCTCAAGTAATGAGGTGAGAAAAAGCAATGAAGGGAATCCAAAAAGAGTAAAACAACTCCAAAGTCTCTATAAATAGGGGTATAGATATGTTGAAAGAGACACGGAGAGAGGTCAAAAAATCGAGAGAGAGATGTATGTTCTATATCCTATTGATTCTGAGTCTTCAAAAGGCCATTCCAGAACTCTAGCAAACAAGCTGTTTCAGGATGGTAGGGAACATGGTAAGACCAGTGAATTCCATGAACAAGGTCCACTGCCACCCTTTTGCTGTGAAGTGAGCAACCTGATGAGAAGCAATGCTGTGTGCAATACTATGAAGGTAGATGTCATTCTGTAAACCCATGGATGTTACCTCTGATGGAAGCATTGTGTGCAAGGAAGGCGAATCCATACCCAGAGTCATTCTCTATTCTAGGAGGAACAAAACCACCCCTTCCATGATGGGAGTGGGGCAATGTAAACAACTCATTACCAGGTAGCTGGATGAGCACCCCAGGGAAGGGTGCCATATCAGGAACTCGGTGTTGATCTCTGCTGCTGGTGGACTGGGCACTCAGCAGTAGCCGTAGCCAGGTCGATCTTGCTGAGCAGAAGTCTATGCTGCTAAGCCCATGTACAGCCTCCATCTCTCCCAGGATGGCCACATTGTTCATGAGCCCATTGAGTGATGACAATTATGCCTGGAGGAAGAGGTGAACTGATCCCTATCGGCGTATCCAAATTAGCAGCCATGCCTGAAAAGGCTATACATCAGGGTCTCAAGATACTTTATCTCCTTGTTCCAACATCCTCGATATGCAGACTACTATCTCATGGTCTAAGATGGCTGTTAGAATCCTAGCCAACATGGCCATATTCCCAACAGTAGACCGAGGAAATGAGGAAGAGAGAGGATACTGGCTGAAAGAGGAACCCAAAGGTGTGCTTACATTCTACTAGCCAGAACTCAGTCACGTGGTCATCACCCAGATGTAAGTAAGATGGGAAAGCTTCCCTAAAACATGGACATTTATTTTTTAAGGGATAAAATGAATATTTGTGGCCAGCAGTCTTGCTATCTTTCAATATATTTTAAAACAAGTTTATCCATCTCCAAGCAACCAAAGTTGATTTCCCTCTTACGGAATCTCTCTTGGTAAGCGGCAGCATCATTTACCAAACCACCAAAGACAGAAACCTCCTCCTACTTTACTGCCTACATTTGGCACGGCCAACCTCTACTGACCCTATCTTTCAATACACCTAACATCTATCTCCTTTCCTGAAATTCAAATGCCACTTCCCTACACCCTATCCTGACCACGTGTCACTTTCATAAACTCCTATCTCTTAAATAATCTCCCCAATGTCAGCCCAGCTCCTCTTTCATCCATTTCTCACTTTAATGGCAAAGCCACTTTCTAAATACAGCTCGGACCACAGATGTGTCTGATCATTCTCCAGTGGCTTCTCAAATCCCACCCCTCACAGCCTTTCCTTCAGCCTTATTGCTTACTAAACCCTCTACACCCATTTTACCTTCACAATCTAGTCATCCATGGGAAGTTTCTAGTTCCTCAAGTACTCTGAGCACTCTTCCCTCTTTTGACCTTCCCACTTGCTGCTCATTACTTAGACTCCCTCCCTCCGTGCCTACTGCTGATGTCCTCACTCCTGGTCATTCCTCAAGCATCAGTTCACATGTCATCTGCTCCAAGAAGCCGCCTGTAAAAGCCACAGGTTATTAAACTGTGTCATCCTATAGCATCTTTATCATAGGATTTTCTACAACACATTATAAATAATTATCCTTCTCCCCACCCCCGCCGCTCTAGGACTCTAGAGAAGGAACAGAACCATTTGTCTACAGATGTCCTGTTCTTAGTATAGTGCCTAGCATGTCATACTTCTGCAATAAATAAATGAGTTCACAAAGCAGGATTCCAGATCCCTTGCCTATCACATAGATTTCATCTCTGTTCAACACCTGGGTACTCCACAATCCTGTTCCTAGTTTGTTATCCTGATTCATGCCAGCTTGTTCTGACACTGATGCTCATGAGAATGCTAGCCCACAGTGACCCACCCGGCGATGACCTCTAGCCTGACTCCTATCCTTTACAAGCTTGTCTACTGCATAGCGGACACATCCATTTATAGCACATTTTTAGCCTGGAACTACTTGAAACTACTACATGAAACCCTATGCTCAATCTTGATTCTAGAAGACTTTATTGAATCTACTAATCTAATAACAACCAAGGCTTTAATCACTGAAAAGCAAATACTTGTTGAGCATTATTTAATAAATATTTATTGCAGCCCTCCTTTGTGCAAAATACTGTTTGATGCTGAAGATGCAATGATGAGCAAAAACAGTTCCTCCTCTAATGGAGGAGAATGGCATCAATCAAGTAATTGCATTAATAAAAATTTAATTACAAATATTAAGAAGTATCTTCAATGAAATGAAGATAGTCACTGATTGCTAATATCAAAGAACTGTACTCAGGTGGGAAACGAGGTGAGGAACGTTAGTGGGTGAGTAAGGAAGTCAAACTACCTGAAGGATGAATAGACATTAACTAGGTGGGAGAAAGGGTGATAATGAGAGGAACAAGGAGACAGGGAAAACAATGAGACAGACAATAGTATGTGCAAAGCCCCTGCGGTAGAAGGGCTTTTCCCTTCAAGATGGTGAGAGAAGCACATGTGTGATGAAAACAGAGAGGTCACAGTTGGCCATCCTGGTGGAGCCACATCAAGTCTTCAGAGAGGTACTTTCATGAGATGGAGTTTGAAGGGAAAGTCATGTGCTTGTCAGGTAAAGTCCAAGGGAGAATACATATGGCATGGTGTGTAACTTCAATGAGCTTACAATTCAGAACTAGATATTCTTGACACATGAACAATCAGATATCAAGTAATGGCTGAACAATTTGCTAATGATTCAAGGAGCCATGGGAATTCAGAGATGTGCTGAATCCCTCCCCAATTCTTCTGAAGTCTGTAGCCTGGTGACCACCAGAATGGATAAGACTTCTAATAAGAAACTGTACTTTATTTCACTGTATGTTCATCTGCCCAGGGGATCTTTCATGGGCATCTTTCTTGAGCTAATAAATAATTGAAACAGTTCTAAATAGGGAGTGGGGAATTCTCAGATAGGAATTATAAAATAGAGTCTGTCCCACTCTGAAAATCCCAAACAGGATTTTTCCAGGAATATTATGTTTAATTAGTTCCCAATTTGCTCCTCATAACAGAAGGGAGTTAACAGTTTATGGTAATAATATGCAAAAGGTTGAAATGCTCTTGAAACATATGCCAAAATCTGCCACTGAACAGTGTGAGAAGCTACTGGCATTACTGGTGCATAAGGGGAGTGTGAGAAGAGTGCCCTGCTCTCCTGAAGTCACTAGGAGGGCAGCTGGCAGTGAACTTTAGGGGTCTCCATCTAGACAAAGGGGTATGACTATCCACAGTCAGGCTGTATTGTCCTTGGTGGACATATACCATAGCCCTGGCTAGGCTCTGCAAACGAGAATACAATTGTTAATGCATAAGTAATTGTAACAATAACAACTAATTCTTAACGAATGCTTATTACATAATGGGATCTGTTCTACATAGCTTATATATATATATATATATATGTTAACATATTTAATTATTAGGAAAACTGTACAAAGTAGGTATTATTAGATTCATTTTGTAAATGGGGAATCTGAGACACAGAGTAGTTAGTAAGTTCTCAAGGCCTCATAATTAGTTAATAGAGGAGCGAGGATTAGAACCCAGGAAATCAGCATCCAAAGTCCACAGTCGTTATAAACATGCTACGGTCTTCTCATTCACGTATCTACTTCAAATGATTGATACGAGAATGAAGTGTGCTTAGGTATAAAAGGAGCTTGGAACAGTCCCTGGCTCATAACAGTACCCATGTTTGCTTTTAGTAATTTTTTCTCCAGCTGACTTTCATCTGCTCCCGCAATTCTGTTCATCTCTCTCTTTTTTCTTCTACTATAGTTCCCTCTCGATCCAACTGACTCCCAGCAACTACAATATGATCAGTTAATGTTTGTTAACGAGCTGCTTTTTGTCCAATTCTTCCAGATGACTGTTAGGACACAAAGGAGGAGGAAGAGAAATTCACAAGCACAAATTGATGACTGAAGAACCACAGGAGTGAACACTCTGGAGATGATGAACTCCGCACAGCAGCCAACCCAGGACGGTGCCGTGTGGACATGACTTACTCCTGGAAAGCAAGAAGCCTGAGAGGGTCACATCTGCTCCACGGGTCACAGACATGAATTTCTATACTATTTCTCAAGGCCAGGGGTGAAGGGGGCTAAGACAGTAAGACACAAGTATATGAAATATAGATTCATAAAAGCGAAACTCAGAGACGTGGGCAGAGAAACCAGATGCAAGCATGGGGCAGTTTCAGATCATGACATCGTGACCACAGTTAATAAAAAAAGGCTGTGATTACAGGTGACAGGTGAGGTAATAACATATTGACATGGGGACCCTGACTTAAAGGCAGGGGATAAAAGATCACCCATGTATGTATTTCCAGAAAGAATGAAATGATAATCTCTCAAAATCAAAGATACCCAGTCTTGACTTCTCTCTGCTCAGGAAACAGATAATACCATCAAAAGACACAATGTTTTTGTCAAAGGTCTAGCCGTGAGGCTAGTTAGTTCACAGCGACAAGCTCCAAATACGACTGACAGAGGCAAATAACAAAGGAAACCTTGGAAACTTTTGGAACAATGTCTTCCAAGCAGTGAGGCCGCCGAGGGGCGAGACTATCAGAGGCCTAGGGTTCCAGGGATATTTTTAATAGACCACTGCGCTGCTTTTGTGCCATGTGAGGACAGATTGATATTCTGCAACAGACCCTGATGGGCACGCTGCTGGAGGAGAACCAGCAGCCGAAACTAATAATAGAGCAGCCCGGAGCATAAGCACAATAGATGTGGGAGTGATGGTGGGTGACCCAAAACCACAGGAGAAACGGGACTATCACTGCTCACGCCTTGCGCCCCCCCTCCCCCGCCCCCCCCCCCCCCCCCTCCATCCACTGAATAGCCGTGATTAGCATTCAAGGGACTCCAGGTCTGGCAGAAGAGCTCTGACATTCATTCCTGGCCCAGGTGTGCCTCTGGTCTCAGGTCTGTAGCAAGACTTTCATTTTCCCATCACACAACATTTCCCAAAGTGGGAAATCTTGTAAGCTAGCAATTATTAAGTTCTTAGTATGCACGAGGCAACTTTACATCCAATATCTCATTTAACCTTCACCACGCTCCAGTGTGGTAACAAATTTTTCTAAAAACACTTTCGTTTTTACACAGAAATAAATGGAGATTTTGAGAAAATGGACACTTGGCCATGTGGTGCAGAACTATAATTCAAGTTCTGTTTGATTCTGAAAAGTAGGTTCTTGTCCTCTCTGCTCTGTTGTTTCTTGGATGGCTGTTCTGGATCATGAGAGTGTGGGGGTAGGAATTTCTATTCCAACAACAGTGTCCACTCCTGCTCTTTGTATACCACAGTTTGTAAACATCTGCAAATATTTGGAAGCTTACAACCCTCTAGAGAGTGAAATAAAAATTTGAGCAAGATTATTTTAGCTAGATCCTATCCAAAGTGACTTATTTTTACCCTTCCAAGGATAATCTCCCTGAAGAATTCAATATTTGCTTAAAGCCTACCGTTTTCTTGGCACTGTGTCAGGAACCACAGATAAATAACTAATAATACACAGAACTTGGACATCATCAGAGGACCAATGATGCTCAATTATAAATCTTCTTTCATACAAATACTTCCCCTCCTATAGCCTCATCTCAGCAAAGGGCCTGCTGGAGTTTTCTTAACTCTTCCTGCTTTTACTGTGGACACTCAAAATTCTCATTCCTTCACCCATGAAGCAAAAGATGCCTAAGGCTTGGGGGCTGAGTCTTCCCAATAGAGCTATAGTTGTCATGGAGACTTCCTCTCCTTCCTTCCCCACTTTGGCCACTGCTACCACTTGGACCACAGCTGACCCCTACCCCCCACTTGAACCCAGTGCAAGCGGGAGGATTTATGCTGGGAACAGATATACTTGTAGTATGTGAAACTAGAAAATGCAAATATGTTCTATAAAGAAATAGCATCATGAACGAGAAAAAAAGAGTTTTAAAAATAGATTTTAATATTAATCTACATTCTCTAAAGAAATAAAATATATAGTAGCCTAAATTAATAGCCTGTCTACGCTTTACAATATTTTTCTAGGGGAAAATAAATTTCAAATTCCTAACAACCAACTTCAAGACAAACAAGACTCCTTCATTAATTGTAGGCTGGCTACACATTATAGTTTTAAAATTTATCCTGTGGCAGTACACAAATGTCTGGAAGTGGTATAAATAGCCAATTTGAAAATCTAATAGAAAATGGAAGACAAAAATTCAGTGAGAATAAGCAAGTGAGTCACTTAGATCACTTAGTGAATCCGTTGAGAAAGCTCGTATCAGGATGAAGTTAGCTTTGCCAGTGAAGAAATGCTTTGGCTCAAACTTCCACTATGCAAAAGAAAACCTGAGTATTTGCAGCACATGTATAAGGGCCATCAAAACAGATAAAATGAGCAAAATCTTGTGGCTGTTTCTGGGACATCCTCTCTTATATTCAACATACACAGTTACTGAGGCAGATTCATTATGTTGGGATCATTACACATCAGATACCTGAAATACTTTTCTCTCCATCTTGATTTCTACTCAATGGCTGCCCACAAGGTAATAAAAACATTTGGTTACAAGGCTTTGTCAAAACGGTGCTGAGACTTCAATCAGTAGAAAGGCTAAAGGCCAAGGAACCCCTATATACATTTTTTCCTGTTGGAGAGGAACTAATTTGTTATTTTGAAAACCATAACAGTATCTAGCACATGATGACTGAGACCAATTCTTTGTAAGAGGATTTACATGAAGGGGATTTATATGAAAGAAATCAGAGAGGTTTCTTCTAAGTCAAGGCTTCCAATCAAGATAGGGAAACTAATGCATCGATTTTCTGAGAAGTAGTCCTGGCAAAAAAAAAGAGAGAGAAAAAAAAGGCTCAGGCCAGTCTATGTTTAAGCAACTCTTTCTGACTCTTGGCCAGAAAAGGCAACTATTTTATATAACACCTTAAAGGGGGGTGCATAAAAGCAAGAGAGGAGGAAGGTCACATTATAACCATGATCGGTCATTGGTGTGCACGTACTTTTAGGTTGATATAAGGGAATCTATGTGGTAAGAAAATTCAGTTAAGACAGGCAGTGGAAAATCAATCTCTGTGTATACATCTGTTTACTTGGACTTTATATGTTTTTTACACTCGGGCTTTGTTTTAAATATTTGAAATCAGCTAGTTTACCTAAATTTCCTTTTCTGTCTTCCTCTCATTTTGTGTGGATAAGATCCTGGACTATATAAAGAGGATTTTTTTCTGTTATCTGCCAGCTAAGGGCTTTTATGCAGGAATGGCATTGCCATCACAATAAAAATTTGTCTCACCTCTTTCCCAAAGATGGTCTTACCCTCTGTATTTCTATGTTCAAGACTCCTGGCCTGTGTTTTCTGATATACGTCTATCTTCTGAACCTGTCCACGTAGATGTGCATTATTTCGAGATCTGTCTTGGTAAGAGATCCCTTAGATAAGCCCCTCCTTGCTTGGGGTGTAGGTACTCCGTAAACAAATGCCATTTTATTTACAATGAAAGGGTTTATCTTTGGTTGTGATGAAACTAAGCAGAACCCTGTGGACCCCCCTTCCCCCCAAATACAAAGGCCCTGCATGCCCCCTGCCTTCCATTTGTAGAAAAGCTCAAGTCTCCCAGGCCTCCTTGAGTCACAAAGGAGCAGGCTCAAACAGTTAATAATTAGGATGATAGAGTCACATAATCTTTCAGTGTCTTATGCACAGTCCTGAGTTATTTTACAGATACTGTAACTGCCGCTGGAGGGAAAAAAGCTGACTTCACAGTGATCAGACTGTAGCCGTGACATAAGCTGCTCCACCCTGAGCAGTACTGAATTTATGGTGAGCACAATTCCAAGAGGTGGCCTGAAGAGAATGGGATTAACACTACTGCTCATAATAATCTATACCTTTGTGGGCATCAAAATAATTGTAGCTTGCTCTGCCCATATATACAAGCAGGCAACTAAAACTGTCAGCAAAGAGATGTTACAGACCCATGTCGACATCTTCCACTCTAAGAATATGGTGCCCTATGTCAGCATGAAGAAGTTACAGAAGACAGACCTTTGCCCATGATCCCATAGAAATGGAATGATGTCTGACCGTGGAGATTTGTAGGAAACAGCTTTCTGCAAGAGGCCTCTTTTGTCTTGCCACAGCAAAGCTATATTGTAACTAACCTTAAACCAGGCACCTCCATACTCTACTCATCCCCAGCCTAAGCACAGCTTCCAAATCTTTTGATCACACAATATTTTGCCTAACCTGTTGGTTCTTTCTTCAGAGGAAACAGAAATGAAATAGAAATAGAAATGAAGACTATGTAATTAACAGATTAACCAGATCTTTTCCCCAGCTTCCCCTTCAGTAATCTCATGAACAAACTCCATGAACAAATAGCATCTAAAGAAAGATCACAAGGAATTGACAAATCCGGACACAATGGGAGATGATGATGAATCTGATCCGCTATCTCAATGATTTAACTGAAATTACTTCCCCTTCTTCCCTTTAAAAACCTTCATGGCCAAGTAGAACCTTTGCAGTTGGTTCTGGGACATGAGCATGCCTTCTCCCCAGATTTCCAGGCTTTTGATTAAAGCACCTGTTCTGTTCCTACCAGCACTTGTCTCTTGAGTATTGACTTTCTGAGTGGTGAGCAGCCGGACCTGAGTTCTGTAACAATGAGATTATCCCTGTAAGTAGTGGAAGCCAGTAGTTCTTAACTATAAAGCTGTCTGAAGCAACTTGATAATATTACAACAGTTTGAATTTAGACTCCAACATTATATTTGAAATGGGAATGTGTACCTGGGTTTTTCAAATGTCTCAAAAAGATACTTCTGCTCAGGAGGACAGGGAGAAGCCCTAACATAACTATTAACTTTTGATGTGATAGGCAACCTTTCCCTGAGTTTGACCATCCCTAATAAGAGGCAGATAGACACTCAACTGGTCCCCTAAGACAGAGGACCTCAGAGTCACCCTTCAGGAGAGCCAAAGGCAAAAGTGGCTAACTTGGCCCGATTTGAAAGCTGATTTTCTATCACTTGTGAGATCCATTGACTGACTGGCTATTTCTCCTCTCATGGTCAATAGAAGGCCCAGCTTCCCTGAAGAACTTGTAGGTTGTCTGGCTATATCTGCTTGCTGATTTCTGCCATCAGGGTAAGCACAAGACCCTGCCTGGAGTGGGGAAAAAAGTAACACCTCTTTGACAAAGGATCCCTGCTTTTTTTCCCCCTCACTGGATCTCTGGAGGGCAAGAGGTGACAATAAATATTGCTTGTACACACACCTTTTCTGTGAGGCTGGCTGACTGTGTCAAGGCCCATTCAAACAGCGTGGGGGAGAAACTGCCTATGACTTTATCCTTGGAAATGGAAATGTGCCCCTTCAGTGAATTAGAGGCCCCATGTTAGCTCTTTGTGGCCTAAATTGACCTCTTCTACCAAGTAATGGCTTATGAGCTGATAGAGTCAACAGAATAGCCATAAAAGAAAGATTTTGATGGAAAAACAAAG
Source organism: Hippopotamus amphibius kiboko (assembly GCF_030028045.1). Classification (NCBI taxonomy): domain Eukaryota; kingdom Metazoa; phylum Chordata; class Mammalia; order Artiodactyla; family Hippopotamidae; genus Hippopotamus; species Hippopotamus amphibius. The sequence continues at coordinate 93,001,853 of NC_080196.1, read as the reverse complement.
TTGGATATTTTACTGTTTGGAGACTCACTCAGAATTCTTAACCTCCTTCCTATCTTGGTTATAACTATGTATCTCATTCTATACCCTATCCATTTCTTTATATTTGGTAGGTATGTTTTTCATCTTGAATGAAGAACTTTGTATACTCTTCGCACATACATATGAGGAGTACATCCTTCAAGATATTCCCTAGACAACCGATTGGCTGAAGCTCCCTATCACTTCAGGAAAAGAAAGAGATATTCCTCTCTTGCCTCCTGTAACAATGGTCCCATGAGTTATAAAATGGGAGTAGCACTAAATCTGGAGGAATTATTGATCTGCTTATATTGTGGAGAAAGATTTGGACTACATAAACTTTGTAATGGCCTCTTCCTCTGAGTGGTCTTCCAGATATTTCATTGGCTATTCCTGGGATGCTGATGTCATGGAATCCCAAGAGGGTATCTATTTCATTATGACGGACCCTAGGGAAGCCAGACTTACTACAAGTGTGATTCTAATACCTACATATCATGGCACTATACTACTGGTGCCATGTGGTAAGTTAGGAAAGGGAGAAAAAAAGATCAGTGTAGTTAGGAGTTATTTTCCTTGTTTCCCTTTTCAATGCTTCCTCTTTCACTATCACTCTTATGCACTGGATATTGACAAAACATTAAGATCTTTGCTCATATAATGTCCATCTGCTCCAGCACCTTATTTCTCACCTGAAGCTCTGATTTCCTGACAGTGACATCATAGGCATTTCTGCTCAGAGTCGTTTATAATTAGGGCTCCAGGTGAAAAATTAACAGCAGGAACAGATGGGCCCATAAGAGGCAAAAGTCTGTTCACATGCAAATTTCATCAGTACTTGAAGACAGAAGAAAATTGTAGAAAACAGGAAGGCTCTGCCCAAAAATGAGACTTCTGCAGGATGTGGAGAGTGTCCTACGTCCTTCCTCAGCCCATCAGGGAACACTTTCCTTCCTATTCACAAGGGAGGGCAGGCTGGGGAAAAGCATAGCAACCAGGCCATGACAATTTAGAGCTTTAGCACAGGGATCGGGGTGGATGTAGCACAGGCTAGGCATAAAGAAGTGGGGTTGGCTTGTCTGCCTTAGAGGGAAGAGCTGCAGCCCAGGAGCTGTCAATCTCGATTAGTGCTTTAAAGAACTTCTGTGTGTGACATAAAATGAAAATAACACAGCCGTGTGATGTGGAAGGCAGTAATTGCAGATTCTTCTCAATGGGTGTTTTATGTTACTGGGACCCTGTATTACTGAAATCACTGCACTACTAGTTAAGTGTAAAAAATATATGGTCTTTTATTTGTTCATTTACATGCTAACAGGAAGCCTGCGGGATCAGTTCAGGACTTGTAGGAATGGGAAATAAGGGGAAAAGAGAGAGTTGCATACAAGTAGGCCCTGAGGTCTTCCTGCATTGGCACAGCCTATCTGAATTCACCATCTTCTTCCCACCCAAACGTCTATGCAAGCTGTCATCACTTTTTCTCCCTCACACAGGTTTAGTAGGTTCTACCAGCATACAGTGACTCATATCCACATCTATTCCTTTATTCCATTTAACACATTCTAATCTCTTATTTTCTTCTATAATAGTTAAACTAGTCCTTATTTTTGTTGTCTCCCTCCTTCAATCTACTCTTACAAAAAACTCCCAGAACTAGTTTCCTAAGAGACAGTTTTGGTTATAGGTTTTTCCCTACCCATGGTACTTCCTTTCCCATGCCATAGTACTAAATGAAAGTTCAATTAGAAGTACAATCTCTTTGAAAAAAGTTTAAAAGTAACTGTTGAAGTCGAACAGGTGTTTAACTAGCAACTGGATAGGTTTTAGCAATTCCATCCCTAGTTAAGTATATACCCAACAAAGATGCATATATTCATTTGTCACAGGATATGTACTAGAATGTTCATAACACCACTATTCATAATGGTCCCAAACCAGGACATGCAAATGCTTATAATCAGTAGAACAGATAAATAAATTGTGGTATAGTCACACAGAAATGAGAACAAACTTTATACACAGCAATAATGACTATAATAAGAATAACGCTACGCAAAAGAAGACAGACCAAAAAAGTACATATTGTTATCATTCCATTCATATAATGAACAAAAACATACAAAACTATTCTATACTGTTAGAAGTCAGGAGAATGCTTACCTCTATGCTGCTATAAGTCAAAGGGTATGGAAAGGCAGGGTAAGAGGAAAGCTGATGCACTACTGACAATATGGTGTTCCTAAATGTAGATACTGGTTACATGCATTTGTTCAATTTCTGAAAATGTATTGAGTTGCACAATAAAGAAAGGTGCACTTTTCTATATGTATACTACACTTTAAAAATAATTTAAGTTAAAAAACAGAAGGGGAAATTGCCCCGGCATTCAAAGCTTTTTCTCAATTTTACACTGTTTTCTCAGTATAGGGAACAGCATCTTATGTACTTTTATACATTTGCATTTACATAATAGTAGTTGTTAAATAACTTTTTTAAATGAAAATAAATAGAAGGAGGAATTCCAGTTATTTTGGCCATATAGTCTCTGGCCTTTAGGAATCCCTGCATAAGAGCAAAGAAACAAGAGAGAGAAACTAAAAACCTATGTACAACATTTTCAACAAAGCTGGGTGACAAGGCAGCCACATGAACCCATGTAGGGATAAAAGACAGAGAGCACAAAACGTATCTTGGCATCTGTGCAGGAGAAAGTAGAAAGGAACCAACAGGCTATGGGATGAAACTAAGAGTGAAAAAAAAAAAAAAAAAAAAACCTTCAGAAAAGAAAACATGGCTTCACACAAAATTTAGGGGTAAATTTAAGGACTCCAACAGTAGTAAGTACAAGAAAGGCTCATAGGAAAAGCTGAAAAGACTGGGGCAGTTGAGTCCCTATGAACTCATGAAACTGACTTGCCCCACACGGGATAAACCACTGTGAGGGGAATGAAGATTGAGCAGAGTAGGACAATACAGGGAAAGGAATAAGAATATCCAAATATAAGTGGGGAGACATAACAATCAGGAAATCTCAGAGTGTAAGCCATCATAGTTTTGAACTTTCAACAAAGCAACAGAGGCATTTTTTGAAGAACAGCTAATTTGAATGTACTTCTGTTACAGGAAACACTGACTGAAACCACTCACCCTGACTGAAACCACTCGCCCTGCATGAGTTATTTTAAAACAGGAGATGCTGGTAAGGAACACGGAACTAACAAGCCACCACCTAGCGCAAGAATACGGGAATGGTCAAGAGGAGAGAGGAGATGCCTGTCCATATGTCCTACCAACCTCCCAGAATCCTCCTCACTAGAATCCATTTTGGCTGAGCGATGCGTGTGCCACCAGGAAGCGCCCTGAGTCAGGATGATTGGCCAGAGACAACCGGGAAATTAATCCCATCACCATAAAACCCGAGACTGTGAGCCACATGGCAGAGCAGTCCTCCTGGTTTCCCTTACCCTCCTGTTCTTCCCCCAGGCGCCCCTTCCCAATAAAGTCTCTTGCTTTGTCAGCATGTGTGTCTCCTCGGACAATTCATTTCTGAATGTTAGAAATAGTCCACTCTTGGGCCCTGGAAGGAGTCCCCCTTCCTACAACACTTCTAAAATTTCAGGAAAACTAAAATTTATTAATATGAGCATCAGAAAAGCTTGAGATCAAATTTCACACAAAGTTACTGTGAAAACAAAAAGAGAGACAAAAAATAGGAACAGAATAACATTCCTGAAAACAATAAGAGTACCAACAAAGCATGCTCAAACTAAGGAGGGAGGTGTGAAACTGTGTTAAAAAAAAAAAAACTGTAAAATTAGCTAAAATACATATAAAATGATAAAAAACAATAAAGAACTACACAAATCAGAATCAGAAAATTCAAAAACGAAGTGTAAATTCAAAAATTAAAAATAAAAGAAAATATATTACAGAAGGGAAGACTAAACTAGAAAACAAAAGAATGACCACAATAAATTATGCCTTAAGAGAAACAGAAGCTAAGAAGAAAATTTCAGAAATCAAAAAGAGAGAATAATTTGAGAGAAATGGACAATTATTAAAGTTAAGCAAAGAATGTCCAACATATATATAATAGTATTTTCTGAAGAAAACAAATATAAAAGCTAACAAATACTAAAAACTTTAGTTCATGAATAATTTTATTAAAAAAGAGACAAAATATTCAAAGAGCATACCCTATCTCTAAGACTGTCAACTATCACCATGATACAGTGTAATAAATTTCCTGGTCTTTGAGGAAAAAAAAAATCCTTGGTCACCTAGGCAAAAAGATCTTTTGACTTGAAAGGGAAAGAAAACCAAGTTATCAGATATTTGCATAGATGGTTTATTCCAGAAGAATACTGAGTAATGTGTTTTAGACATACAAGGAAAGAAAATGTGAGACAGGGATTTTATAACAAACAAAATTGACCTTCAAGTATAAAAGACACAGATCGTTACTAACATTCAAGAATTTAGACAATAGTTTCACATTATCTCCAGAGACCTTCCTAAGGAATCTATCAGAGAACAAACTTCAGACAATCAAAATTATTAGGGAGACATCAACATAAAGACTGCTGGTGAGTATTACATATGTAGCTACCTGTGAAACTAAGACTAAATAAGAGTTAAAAGGGAGAATGTAATGACTATATAATCTGACATTATAGACATAGTATGACCTTAAAATAAAAGGAGACTAGGGATAAGGCATTCCAAAAAAAATGTAACTATTCTCATTAATCATAATAAGTGGTAGCATCATTAATATTGTTATTCTGATACTGTGGTGTGGGTAAGGTAGGATAAAGCAAATAAGTGATCATGGAACATTCTATTACCCACTGTGTTCTTGAGAACCTAAATTCTCAAGGTGAACAAAAACAGATGCAGATGTAACCACCAAGAACTGTGAAGGGTCTGTGATTTTGCTCTACTTGAAAGCTAACAAGTGAGCCCATCATAGTTTCAACAATGTTGATGGAATACACAAGACTTTGGGCCAGAGACAAAGGAATTTTTTATTCATTGCTCTATTATGCAGAGCAAGAAACATGAGCATTGTGTTTTCATCAATTCTCTTTGTCCCCCAAAACCCACAATGGTGACACAGAGGAGCCTAGGTCTGTGTTGAACATTCAGCAAGTTTGCATCACAGCTGAGTAACCTGGAGCTTAGGGACACTGAATGATTTATAATAGTCTGCAAGCAAATCCACCTATGACGGTTAGTTTTCTGTATCAACCTGACAAGAAGATAGTACACAGTGATTTACTCAAATGCTAATCTTGGTGTGCTGTGAAGGTATTTTGTAGATATGATTAACACCTACAGCCAAGCAACCTTAAGTGAAGGATATTATCCTTGATAATGCAGGTGGGCCTCACTCAATTAGTTGAAAGTCTTAAGAATAAAAACTGGAGAAGAAATTCTGTCTCAAGATTGCAACAGCAACTGTTGCCTGAATTTCCAGCTTGTTCTGGCCTACCAGATGGATTTTGGACTTGCCAGCCCCTATAATCACATGAGTCAATTCCTTAGTATTACTTTTTTTTTAATATGTATATATCCTATTGATTCTGTTTCACTGGAGAACCCTGGTTAATATGTTAGCCTTTGTCCTGGAGTGAGATATTACCTTTATCTTTCAGGGCTATTCACTACACAAATATCCTTCAGAAGACAGTCTAGAACAAATATGGTCAACACCTCTGCTCTCAAGACTCAAAAACACAAGAGATCCATGGAGATTTATTTCACAACAGGATCAGAGAAGTTAAGCAAAAGCCTTATGGTCCTGAATTTAAATTGAAAGTATCAGCATAAACTCACAACATATCATATGTACATACTTTCCCATACTTCTGTCCATTGAAAGTTTAGAAAAATGTGACCAAAATAGTACCAATAGCAAGTCCAGGAAATCCTTTTTCCACTACAGGAAGAAGAATCCTAAAATTCTTCTTCCATTACAGAAAACTAAAGCTTCTTGGAAAAATGGCTGATTCCTGGTTTGAGCCTGGAATATCTTGACATAACAGAGAGCATGGAATGTATCAAAGGCTATCATGGTGATGCCAAAAGTACAGAAGCCATTTCAAAGACACTTCTACATGGGAAAATTTGAGCTTTAGTAAGGGTAAGAATTACAATGGATTCAAACTCAAGGCAACTGGCCACCTTCTGAAGTTGGCAGAGAATCATCTCATCTTTAAAACCGGATGAATAAAAGGAAAGATATAACAGTATTCTGCCTCCCTTAAATGAATTGATGGTACAATTGGGTAATCAAGTGATTAGCCACAAGTTACATAACTAATCAGTGGCAGAAGGCAGGACTAGGTCCAGTTCTGTTTCTATTTAGTAAATCTATATTTATATGCTATATTTTAAATATCTAACATGCCCCTGACAATTTTAGTTTTCCTTTTTTTCCTGAGGTAAAAGATCTCAAGTTCTTTCCGGGCCAGAAGAAGTCTTTGCAGTCAGGATAGACTAAGTTTTGGATGACAGTAAATATCCTCCAGACCCCAATAGCTTAATAACAAAGGTATAGACCTCACTCCCATTATCAATCAGCCTTCTCCCAAGGGTGCTTCTCTTTGCAGTTACTTGTGAACAGATGAATAGAGGAGTAACAACCTTGACCACTGTTAGCTGCTTGAGCCAGGGGAAAAGAGAGCTCTCAAGGTTCTCACATATACAACATATAATTACATGCTTTAGCATGAAATACACTCATCACTTAGGCTCATAACCCATTTGACAAACACTAGTTACAATGCCTCAATCAACGACAGAGAAACCAAAAATGCAGTCCTACAATGTGCTCAGAAGGGAAAACTGAACATTATTGGAAAACTGAATGAATGACTCTTGAAATATTTAACTTTGCATTCCCACACTTCCTCAATTCTATGTCAAGAAGCAGAGAAAAGACAAGAATTGTCAAAGTTACATATATCATACACGGCAAACCGCAATGGTTGGTGAGCAACCCCTACAGTCAAAATTAAAGCTCCCAACCCTTGTCATACACCGGAAGAGAGCACCAAATACCCAGAAATTCATCCAAAACTAAACACATGAAGATTGGAGGAGAAGGTCTAGGTACTCTCCAGTTAACACTGGTCTACTGTTGTCTACCATCTCTCACTGAGGGAAACACACATTATGTTCTCTGTCCACCTCCTGTAAGCTTTGTGTGTGTGATCTGGGTATCAGAGGAACCTTTGCTTGTCAGAGAGTCCTTTTTTTCTTGGGATGTGTTTAAAGCATACACAGAGCAAACATGATTCTCTAAGAAATACTATATGAAAGCAGCTTTCTTCACAAAAGCAATTGTTGACTGCAAAGGGAAGTGAGCTCAGTGAGTCAAAGTTATTTCCCACATCAAGTGGTTAAGAAGAGCTTAGAGGTAGTTGGAGATTAAGCACCTATTTTGGGTTCCTGGAGAGAATCCCACTGTCCCAGCAGCCACAGCTCACTTTGCTGTCTTAGGTCCCCATCTTTGTAATCACACAAAGAACTTGGACACATCAGTAAAGGAGCCAAGTGTCTCATCATGATATCAGGATTCTCCTGTCCCTCTGCCTCCACTCTCCCATGAAAATTTCCCTTGGTCATTCTCGCTCCTTCTATGTCCCCTTGCAACACTTTCTGTAAAATAATCATAATCTTACTGAGTGTAAAAATCAGGGCACAAAATGGTATGCATGTAAGACTGGGACCATGCAAAATTAGGTATGTGATGATTGAAAGGGAACTTTTTTTTTTTAAGCACTTTATTGGAATATAATTGCTTTACACCCTTGAACCAGCTTTTGAGGTACACCAAAGTGAATCAGCTGTATTTATACACATATCCCTATATCCCCTCCCTCCTGTGACTCACTCCCACACTTCCTGTCCTGGCCCTCTAAGGCATCACCCATCATTGAGTTGATCTCCCTTTGTTATATAGCAACTTCCCAATAGCTATCTATTTTACAGTTGGCAGTGTATATACATCAATGCTACTCTCTCACTTCATCCCAGCTTCCCCTTCACCCCCCGCCCCCTCAACACCGTGTCCTCCAGTCCATTATCTGCATCTGCATCCTTATTCTTGCCCTGTCACTGGGTTCATCAGTACCCATTTTTTTTCTTCTTAGATTCTGTATATATGAGTTAGCATACAATATTTGTTTTTCTCTTTCTGGCTTACCTCACTCTGCATGACAGACTCTAGGTCTAACCACCTCATTACATACAGCTCCATTTCATTTTTTTTTTATGGCTGAGTAATATTCCATTGTATATATATGCCATCACTTCTTTATCCATTCATCTGTTGAAGGGCATTTAAGTTGCTCCCATGTCCTGGCTATTGTAAATAGTGCTACAATGAACATTATGGTACATGTTTCTTTTGGGATTACGGTTTTCTCTGGGTATATGGCCACGAGTGGGATTATTGGGTCACATGGTAGTTCCATTTTTAGTTTTTTAAGGAACCTCCAAACTGTTTTCCATAGTGGCTGTACCAGCTTACATTCTCATCAACAGTGCAGGAGAGTTCCCTTTTCTCCACATCCTCTCCAACATTTCTTGTTTCTAGATTTTTTGATGATGGCCATTCTGACCAGTGTGAGGTGATACCTTATTGTGGCTTTAATTGGCATTTCTCTAATGATTAGTAATGTTGAGCATCTTTTCATGTGTTTGTTGGCCTTCTGTATGTCTTCTTTGGAGAAATGTCTATTTAGGTCTTCCACCCATTTGTGGATTGGGTTATTTGCTTTTTTGGTATTAAGCTGCATGAGCTGCTTGTATATTTTGGAGATTAATCCTTTGTCCGTTGCTTCGTTGGCAAGTATTTTCTCCCATGCTGAGGGTTGCCACCTTGTGTTGTTTATGGTTTCTTTCACTGTGCAAAAGCTTTTAAGTTTCAATACGTCCCATCTGTTTATTCTTGATTTTATTTTCATTATTTTAGGAGATGGGTCAAAAAGGATCCTGCTTTGATGGATGTCATAGAGTGTTCTGCCTGTGTTTTCCTCTAGTAGTTTTATAGTGTCTGGCCTTGCATGTAGGTCTTTAATCCATTTTGAGTTTATTTTTGTGTATGGTGTTAGGAAGTGTTCTAATTTCATTCTTTTACATGCTGCTGTCCAATTTTCCCAACAACACTTATTGAAGAGGCTGTCTTTCTTCCATTGTATATTCCTGCCTCCTTTGTCAAAGGTACCCATATGTGCTTGGGCTTACCTCTGAGTTCTCTACTCGGGTCCATGGATCTTCCTTTCTATTTTTGTGCCAGTACCATACTGTCTTCATCACTGCGGCCTTGTAGTATAGTTTGAAGTCAGGAAGGCTAATTCCACTAACACCGTCTTTCCTTCTCAAAATTGCTTTGGCTATTCAGGATCTTTTGGGTTTCCATACAAATCTAAGATTTCTTGTTCTAGTTCTGTGAAAAATGCCGTTCGCAATTTGATAGGGATTGCGTTGAATCTGTAAATTGCTTTGGGTAGTACAGTCATTTTCACAATGTTGATTCTTCCAATCCAAGTACATGATATGTCTCTCCATCTGTTTGTATCATCTTTGATTTCTTTCATCAGTGTCTTATAGTTTTCTGCATACAGGTCTTTTGCCTCCTTCAACAGGATATTCCTAGGTATTTTATTCTTTTTGTTGCAATGGTGAATGGGAGAGTTTCCTTAATTTCTCTTTCTGCTTTTTCGTTGTTAGTGTATAGGAATGCAAGAGATTTCTGTGCATTAATTTTGTATCCTGCTACTTTACTAAATTCATTGATTAGTGCTAGCAGTTTTCTGGTTGAATCTTTAGAGTTTTCTATGTATAATATGATGTCATCTGCAAAGAGTGACAATTTTATTTCTTCTTTTCCAATTTGGATTCCTTATATTTCATTTTCTTTTCTGATTGCTGTGGCTAAAACTTCCAAAACTATGTTGAATAACAATGATGACAGTGGACACCCTTGTCTTGTTCCTGTTCTTGGAGTACTTTCAATTTTTCACCATTTAGAATGATGATTGCTTTTGGTTTGGCATATACGGCTTTTATTATGTTGAGGTAATTTCCTTCTATGCCCATTTTCTGGAGAGCTTTGATCATAAATGGATGTTGAATTTTGTCAAAAATTTTTATGCATCTATTGAGATTATCATATGGTTTTATCCTTCAATTTATTGATATGATGTATCACATTGATTGATCTGTGTATACTGAAGAATCCTTGCATTCCAGGGATAACCCCACTTGATAATGGTGTATGATCTTTTAAATGTGTTGTTGGATTCTGTTAGCTAGTATTTTGTTAAGGATTTTTGCATTTATATTCAGCAATGATATTGGCCTGTAATTTCCTTACTTTGAGACATCTTTGCCTGGTTTTGGTATTAGGGTGATGGTGGCCTTGCAGAAGGAGTTTAGGAGTATTCCTCCTTCTGCTATATTTTGAAAGGGTTTCAGAAGGATAGGTGTTACCTCTTTGCTAAATGTGTGATACAATTCGCCTGTGAAGCCATCTGGTCCTGGACTTTTGTTTGTTGGGAGATTTTCAAATACAGCCTCAATTTCCATACTTGTGATTGGTCTGTTCATGGTTTCTATTTCTTCCTGGTTCAGTCTTGGAAGATTGTATTTTTCTAAGAATTTATCCATTTCTTCCAAGTTATCCAATTTATTGGCATATAGTTGCTTATAGTAGTCTCTCATGATGTTTTTTATTTCTGAGGTGTCCGTTGTTACTTCTCCTTTTTCATTTCTAATTCTGTTGATTTGCATCTTCTCCCTTTTTTTCTTGATAAGTCTGGCTAATGGTTTATCAATTTTGTTAATCTTCTCAAAGAACCAGCTTTGTTGATCTTTGCTATTGTTTCCTTCATTTCTTTTTCATTTATTTCTGCTCTGATCTTTATGATTTCTTTCCTTCCGCTCACTTTGGGGTTTTTTGTGCTTCTTTCTCTAATTGTTTTAGGTGTAAGGTTAGGTTGTTTATGCGATATTTTTCTTGTTTCTTGAGGGAGGACTGTATTGCTATAAACTTCCCTCTTAGAACTGCTTTTGCTGCATCCCATAGGTTTTGGGTTGTTGTATTTTCATTGTCATTTGCTTATAGATTTTTTTGATTTCCTCTTTGATTTCTTTAGTGATTTCTTGGTTGTTTAATAGCATATTGTTTAGCCTCCACGTGTGTGTATGTTTTACAGTTTTTTTCCTGTAATTGATATCTAGTCTCATGGCATGTGGTCAGAGAAGATGCCTGATATGATTTCAATTTTCTTGAATTTACCAGGGCTTGATTTGTGACCCAAGATGTGATCTATCCTGGAAAATATTCCATGTGCACTTGAGAAGAAAGTGTATTCTGTAGTTTTTGGATGCAATGTCCTATAAATATCAATTAAGTCGAGATGGTCTAATGTGTCATTTAAAGCTTGTGTGTCCTTATTAATTTTCTGTGTGGATGATCTGCCCATTGATGTAAGTGGGGTGTTAAAGGCTCCTACTATTATTGTGTTACTGTCGATGTCCCCTTTTATGGCTGTTAGCATTTGCCTTATGCATTGAGGTGCTCCCATGTTGGGTGCAAAGATATTTACAATTGTGTTATGTTCTTCTTGGATGGACCCCTTGATCATTATGCAGTGTCCTTCCTTGTCTCTTGTAATAGTCTTTACTTTCAAGTCTAATTTGTCTGATATGAGTATTGCTACTCCAGCTTTCTTTTGACTTCCATTTGCATGGAATACCTTTTTCCATCCCTTTACTTTCAGTCTATATGTGTCCCTTGGTCTGAAGTGGGTTTCTTGTAGGCAGCATACAGAAGGGTTTTGTTTCTGTATCCATTCTGCCAATCTGTGTCTTCTCGTTGGAGCATTTAATCCATTTACATTTAAGGTGATTATTAACATGTATGTTCCTATTACCATTTTCTTAATTGTTTTGAATTTGTTTTTGTAGGTCTTTTCCTTCTCTTGTGTTTCCTACTTAGAAAAGTTCCCTTAGCAATTGTTGCAAGGCTGGTTTGATGGTGCTGAGTTCTCTCAACTTTTGCTTCTCTGTAAAGCTTTTGATGTCTTCATTGAATCTGAATGAGATTCTTGCTGGGTAGAGTATTCTTGGCTGTGGGTTTTTCTCTTTCAGGACTTTCAGTATATCCTGCCATTCCCTTTTGGTCTGCAGAGTTTCTGCAGAAAGATCAGCTGTTATCCTTATGGGTTTTCCCTTAGATGTTATTTGTTGCTCTTCTCTTGCTGCTTTTAAGATTTTTTCTTTGTGTTTAATTTTTCATTAGTTTGATTAATATGTGCCTTGGTGTATTTCTCCTTGGGTTTATTCTGTGTGGGACTCCCTGTGCTTCTTGGACTTGATTAATTATTTCCTTTCCCATGTTGGGGAAGTTTTCCACTATAACCTCTTCAAATATTTTCTCAGACCCTTTCTTGTTTTCTTCTTCTTCTGGGAAGCCTATGATTTGAATGTTGGTGCACTTCATGTTGTTACCAATTTCTCTAAGACAGTCTTCCATTCTTTTTATTCTTTTTTCTCTTTCCTGCTCTGTGGCAGTTATTTCCCCCATTCTATCTTCCATCTCACTTATTCATTCTTCTGCCTCAGTTATTCTGCTGTTTATACCATCTAGAGTATTTTTAATGTCGGTTATTTTGTTGCCCATTACTCTTTGTTTGCTCTTTAGTTCTTCTGAGTCCTTATTAACTGTTTCTTGTATTTTCTCTATTTTGTTGTTGAGATTTAGGATCATCTTTACTATCATTACTCTGAATTCTGTTTCAGGCAGTCTTCTTATTTCCTCTTCATTTCTTTGGTCTTGTGGGTTTCTTTCCTGCTCCTTTGCCTTCATGGCGTTTCTTTGCTTTCTCATTTTGTCTAATTTATAGGATTTGCTGTCTCCCTTCCCTATGCTGCCTAGTAGTAATTCCTCTTGTTTCTGCCTTCTGCCCTCTGGAGTGGGGTTTGTCCAGTGTCTTGAGTAGGCTTCCTGGTGGGAGGGGGGGGGTCTTGTGTCTACTTTCCGGTGTGTGGCTCTGTGTCTTTTCTCTCTGATGAGCAGGGCCATGTCAGGTGGTGTGTTTTAGGGTATGTGTGAGGTTAATATGGCTTTAGGTAGTCTATGTGCTGATGGGTGGGTTTGTGTTCCTGTCTTGTTTGTAGTTTGGTGTGAGGTGTCCAGCACTGACAGTTGCAGACAGTCGGATGAAGCTGAGTCTTAGACTCTGATACAGGGCTCTGTGAGAGTTCTCTGCAGTTAACCTTCCCTGTGTCTGAGGACTCGCTAGTAGTCTAGCATCCTGGATTCAGTGCTCCCTCCCCAGAGCCTCCTACTTGACTTGTGATGGAGTAGTCCAGACTTCAGAGGTTGCTTGTCCCAGCAATAAAGGGGTTTAAAGAAGACTGTCCAAGCCCCAGACTAATGGCAGAATGTAGAGTCAAACAAATACTAAGTCAAGGAAACACATACATGTATAAGACACACAAATAGTGAATCTAATAGAACATAAGGCATTAGAAAGACCTGACAGAAGAACCCCAGTATGCCATCAGACAATCAAAGAGAAAACCAACAGAAATTCAAAATCAAAAAAAAAAAAAAAACGGAAAAAAAAAAAAAAAAAAAAAAAAACAAAACCACACACACACAAACACAAATCCAGGGAGATTTTGAAAGCTAGGATTACATATAACAAAGAGCAAGAGTACCACCAGACAGACTGAAGTTTCTCAGAATGAAATCAGACAATTATACTTAGAACTAAGATAAAGACAAAACCTAACAATAAAAACCAAAGCAGTGTGTCATCTGGAGAATAAAGCAAGGAAACAGAGCAGACTGATAAGATTGCTTATAAGTATATTAAGATAAAATAAACTAAAAAGGGATAGAAGGCAGGGCAACAGAAGAGCATAGTGTGACTGGAAATATGAAAAGAAAAACAAAAGAGAGAAAAAATAGAAATGTATAAAAGATAGAGAAGGAAAGAGGGTAGAGGAGATAATGTTAGCACTACAAAAAACTTAGAAATAGAAATATGTAAAAAGGCTAAAAATAAAAATAGAATAAAAAATATGTTATAATATGTGTAGATCCCTTAGGACTAAGATCATAATTAATTACACACACACACACAAACACATATCAAGGGAAATTCTGATAGCCAGGATCAAATATAATAATGAGTGAGAGTACAATCAGACAGACTGAAGATTCCTAAAACAAAATCAGACAATTATAATCGGAACTAAGATAGAGAAAAAATCTAATAATAAAAACCAAATCAGTGTGTCATCTTGAGAATAAAGCAAGGAAACAGAGCAGGCTGATAAGATTGCTTATAAGTATATTAAGATAAAAGAAACTAAGAAAGGATAGAAGACAGGGCAAGAGAAGAGCACAGTGAGACTGGAAATATGAAAAGAAAAAGAAAAATAGAATTGTATAAAAGATAGAGATTTCAAGAAGGTAGGAGAGATACAGTCAGTACTACAAAAAACAGCTAGAAATAGAAATATATAAAAAGGCTAAAAATAAAAATAGAATAAAAAATAGAATTAAAACAATGTTATAAAAGATGTAGATTCCCTAAAACTAAGATCATAATTAATAAAATCAAAACAAAACAAAACCAGAACTGACCCCAGGATGGCCCAGATCAATAAAATTAATAATAATATTTCTGTTTCCTTGGGGTCTCAGCTGTCAGTGTCCTTCTACCCACCTTGGGATTTTTGTATTACTCTGCAATCAGCAGAGCTTCCTTTACTGTTCATCTGTAAGTGCCAGTGTGTGGGGAGAGAAAGGGTACAATAGTGGCTCCTTCCCTTGGGAGTGAGTGAGCAGTGGTACCCTGCCTGGGTCCCGGCAGCTTGGGAGGCTCAGGCCAAGAGAGTGACTCCAACCGTGGCTCCTACCCCCTACTGCAATTCCACCAGGGCGCCCTGCCTGGGTCACGGTAGCTCAGTCGGCCATGGCGGTGCCTGTTGCAGAGGGACACTGGTGGCTCAGGTGTAAACAGATTGTCTCCAGAGCTGGGCCACTCTGTGGACTTTTGGCTCTCGGCTGCAGGCACTCTAGGCCAGCCCCGCCCAGGGGCCTTTGTCATCCCTGAGTGCATTAGCCAGGCCCAGAGGGGTCCTTCCTTTGTACGTCACAGGTGCTGAGAGAGAGGCTACACCCGCGGCTCCTCCCCCTGCTTGTGAGTCAGCAGTATCCAGCCACTGCCATGGCCGCCCACCTTTCCACAGTAGGCACTCTCCACTGTGGATTTCTTCCCTCCTGTACTCTCAGCCCGTCTCCCCACTGCCAACAATGTTTCTCACCCTGAACCAGTTCTCCGGTTCCCACGTTCCAGCTCCCAGACACCCAGTTCAGCTGTGAACTGATGTCTCAGTCTGCACACACTCAGCCATGGTGCAGACCCCCTGTGTGTTTCTCACTCTTTCCCATCTGCCACAGATCAGCTGCTTCACCCTCTTTTAACAGTCCCAAATGCCTCCCTTCTAACCCAGGGAAATTCCCCATTGGAGAAGGGGTTTCCCCATCAGATAAGGGACGTTTCCCCGAATTCGGCAATCTCCCGTTTCAGATCCCTCCACCCCAGGGTGTGGGACCCGTCCCTTTCCTTTCTTTTCCTCTTTCTCCTTTTTTTTTTTCCCCTCTGTCCTACCCAATTATGTCAGGATCTTTGCAGTCCTTTCTGGTGTCTGAGGTCGTTTCCTGGTGTTCAGCTGCTTCTCTGTGGGAATTATTGCATCATTTGGTATATTCCTGATGCATCTGTGGAGAGAGATGTATCCCACGTCCTTCTACTTTGCCGCCATCTTTCCCATTCTGAATGGGAACTTTTTAAGTGAAAATGCTTTTCTGTTGATTTTGTAAATTTCCTAAAATCTAAAATCATTAATACAAATTCATTTGAAAAATCACAAAGTAATATCAGTATGTTTGTTATTACCTCTCTTAGGGATATTTCCATTTGAATAGATGTTTTGTTTCATTTTCCTTTCCTAGCAGTGTCAGAACATCATTATCTTGTGAATACTGGCCTCCTCTGCTTCTTTCTAGTGATGATACCACGTTATCATATGAGAAATGTATTACTGTATAGAGAAACCTGGAGAAGCACATTGTCAATTTTTATTCCAAACTTTCTCTCCAACTCCTTTCCCAATCTGTACATACACTATTAGAAGATGTTTTTCTGGGGGAGGACTTGCACAGAAACCAAGAATTACTATACACATAAAAGTGATTCTACCTACTGAATTCTTCCTCCCTACTCAAAGGCTCACAAAGAGCTGGAGCTCAGAAAGGTGTTAGGGATCATTTCTAGCACAACCTTTGCCTCTTATATATGAGGAAGGTGTAGTGGATACTGTTGGGTTGGCTAACTCAGCACATAAGCACAATCCCTTTCTTCTGCCTGCCTCCACCACAGAGACTGGAAAAGCTAAGTACTTAATCTCTCAGCCTCCCTTGCAGCTGGGGTATTCCTGTGATTCTATCAAAGAACTGAAAGTCTGCTGGGAGCTTCTCAGATGGCTTTCCTTTTGCTGCTAAAAGGGACAGAAGCAGAATGCCACTTCCCTTCCCTTCTCCTTCCTGCCCTAAATGCAGACCTAATGCCTGGAGCTACAACTTGCATACTGAGACAATAAGGTGAGGCCAGGAGAACTGCACAGTTGCTGGCCCTAATGCTATTAAGCTGCAAGAATGACAGCAGAGGCTGCCCGTGGTCAAATACCTTGCTAAAGGAGAGAATAACCTTTGATTTGATAAAAACTACTGTGGCTCCATTTTTCTGTTTCTGGCAGCCAAAGTATTCCTATAGGAAATTGAATTCCAAACAGGTAAAGTGATTTAACTACAGTCATGCAGCTAAGTTACTTGCAGAGCAAGGGTTGGAGTCCAAGAATAGAGACTCCCAGCTCAACTCTCCCTCCCCAGTAGAGCTCCTCAGAGAGGGCACTGTGCTGCAACTACAAGTGAAAACAAGTTAAGTTGATTCATGAATCCTGTGTCTAACTTGGTTTTTGGTCAGAAAAAAGTTGGAGAAGCACTTAAGGAGAAAAAAACATAAGAACACTTGAGTACATATTATATAATATAGTCTACATTCTCACTGTGGGGAACTAAGAGAAAGATTCTTTTCTTTTCTCTCCCAAAGTCGATGCCTGTGTTTATTAAACAAGTTCAAAACATTGACTTAAAAATGAAGGAAGTTTGAAATTTGAAATTTGAGTCTAGTCTAAATTCTCTGCCTGTTTTCTAGGTATGAGAGAATGAGAAAGAAAACAATGCTACTCAAACTCACAAGTTCCCTCACTTACTAAGGGAATGGTTTAAGTCCTCTCTATATTAGATGGCCTGGTATATCAGATGGCCTGGTATATCAGAACGGCTTAATGAGGGTATTATGGGAACAAAAATTCAGGATGTGAGGAAACATCAGCCCTTTCCCCAAACTTATTAGAAATGGAGTGGACTGCCCAGGGAGGATGATGCTGGAGGGCAAGAGAGTGGCTACCATCTGGGTGGAATCTGGACTTTGACCAATGAATATATGGTGTGAAAAAAAAAAAAAGTGAGAGCTAAACTGCTCTGCATGAGTAAATGGGAATTAAAGGCATTTGAAAGAAGCCTTTAGAAGGGATGATATAAAGGGACTCTTGGTAATAAAACAAGGAGATCCCTAAGCAATATGTCTGTAGGCCAGGCCTTATCAGAAAAGAAGATAGAGTAAGGCCCCTACACACAAATGGGTTCCGTTCCAAGTGTGCGTTTCTAAGTCCAATTTGTTCCTAAGTCCAACAAAGTTAGCCTAGGTACCCAACTAACACAATCGGCTATATAGTTCAGTACCAACTATATCACTGCTGCTTTTATGCTTGCTTTCGGACATCCTGGGCTTGAAATAAAGAAACTGTACTACTATACTCTCTACAGTACTGTGAAGTACACAAAAGCACAACCACTTGTAGAGGATGCGCACACATGACAATGTATGCCAGACACACGAACTAACTTATGTGATGGGACATGTGAACACACGTTTGCATCTTTGAAAGTTCACAATGTGAAGGTTCATATGTAGGGGAATTCTGTAGCGAAAAATTCTTCAAGCACAGAAGACTAAAGGCTTTTTAACAGCATGGGTGTCTATGGCTATGTTCAATTTTTAAGTTCTATCATGCTATGCTGAGAAATTGCCAGTTGTATCCTGCCTGAATATTTGGAAGAGGTGTGCTACAAACACACCCTTAAATTGATGGCACTTCAAAGAGCCGGGGGCATGATGTTAACAAAGCCCCGGGAGACCCCAGCATTTTCTGGAAGCCACTCATTTGATAACCTAGGACGGGAACCAAGTCATGAGAGGATGGAAGGAAACAATACACTTTCCCCAAATATACTGGAAGTCCAGTGGCTGCCCATGGAGGAGGGTGGTGGGGAGTGGGAGGGAGACTGACATCTGGGTGACACCTGGATGACTCTGGTCAATTCAGGCAACACCTCTGGGCCTCCTGGCCTTCATCTTAAAATAAAAGGTTTTTTATCATTGATGATTTCCAGGGTTCTTTTAAGACCTGAAACTATAAATTTACCTTCTGAACAACTGTCCTGCTGCATCTAATAGCCAACAAGGAAAAGTTTCCAAAGTTTAGTAGGACTCATAAGAGCCTCGAGATCATGTACAAAGAATAGATGCAGAGATAGTCAGGGCCAAACCACAGGTCAGAGAATCTCAAAGTTCAGAAAAGCAGGAATGAATCAGAAATCAATCTAGGAAAATGGCAAATGAAAGGCTCACATCTAGAAAAAGAGGTAATGCAGTAATGGGTCAGGAACCCAAGCCAGGGTCTTGGTGCCAGCAATGGGCAATAGATGCGAAATGAATATTCGTTTAATCACTTCTGAAATACCTCCCCAGCTGCTTAATAGCTTCTCAGGGGAAAGGCTCTGAATCAGTTAAAGCAAAACAAGATCAAGTGAAAGATGAAAAACACTGCAGGGAAAATGAATGGCATAAGTCGATCTCTTATCTTCAAGAAGGTGCCACTGAATGAATCAGATAGCAGTGCATTCCTATACACATATATGCATTCCATACTTATAAAAATAGCTATGTGTCTCAAAGGGAAGGCGTGGGCTGTCTCAGCACTTTGAGTTATGCGGAGACAGAAACAGATGAACAGCGAGTTAATGGGTTGCTTTCACCACCTGCATAGTCCTCTCTTCCTGCAGTTGGATTCCAGGGAATATTTAGCATAATATATAGCCAGGGGCTCTCCTCCCTCCAGTACAGCAGCAGAAAGGGGATATTTACAATTGAATAGCAGTCAGTATGGGGCCCTATAGAGCAGAACTGCTGCAGTGGGTTCATTATTTACAGTTCCAACAACAGGGCTCTTTGTTTCCCTCCTGGCTTCTCAGCTGTTCTGGCAAGTAAGCAGTCCCAGAAAGGCTTGCAGGGAGACCCTCAAATGCTCAGGACTCCCCCTGAGTAACAGGACTGAACTTATGTATAGATGAACAGGAAACCTGCAATGTGGCATAATTTCAGGGCCCTCCGAAGACCCTTGTATCAAAAATATCCCTGCTAACTGCCTGCTACCTGACCTGATGCCTGAAACCTTTCTCTGTAGAACTGTGTCCCTGTGAGTTAAGATACTGTATGTTCCCTGTTCAAAAAGCAAATGTGTTTCAAGCCAGTATCATCTATTAATATTTTGGTGAAAGTTTACCAGAGCCTATCTAATTTTAAATCACTTATTTTTTGAGTTGAGCAGGTGCAGAGAGATCCTGGAGAGCAGGGTTAGCTAGCAAAGCATGGCCCATGGACCAAATCTAGCCAAACACCTGTTTCGTATTATGAAAAAAGTCTGGGGTACTTCCCTGGTGGCACAGTGGTTAAGAATCCACCTGCCAACGCAGGGGACATGGGTTCGATCCCTGGCCCGGGAAGGTCCCACGTGCCGCAGAGCAATTAAGCCACAACAACTGAGCCTGTGCTCTAGAGCCTGTGAGCTACAACTACTGAAGTCCTCGAGCCTAGAGCCCGTGCTCTACAGCAAGAGAAAACACCGCAATGAGAAGCCTGCATACCACAAGGAAGAGTAGCCCCCGCTGGTCACAACTAGAGAAGGCCTGCACAACAGCGAAGACCCAACGCATCCAAAAAATAAATGAATAAATAAATTTATTTTAAAAAAAAAAAGGTTGACTGGAACACAGAAGCAATCCTTTCGTTGCAAATTGTCTATGCTAGAGCTGAATGGCTGCAATACAGGTGGTATGGCCCCCGGAGATGAGAATATTTACTATCTGGCCCTTTACGGAAAATGTTCTCAACCCTTAACATATAACAACCCTCCTGTGAGGAAACTGAGACCCAGAGAGAGCAGGCAGCATGACCAAGACTACAGGAGTTCCTCCTGGCAGAGCTGAATCTCAGCCGTAACTCTGGACTCCCACCTCATTGTTCTTTCTATTATGTCATGTTGTCAGGTTTTCTGTAAAATAAGAACAAATAGGCCTTAGAATAAAAGAAGGCCTGAGGGGCTCTCCTATGAACAAAACACAGAAACACATGGTCCGTGGATTCTGTGAGTCAGTTTGCTTACTCAGTGGGGTTTTGAGCTATTGTGCAGTTGGACACTGTTGGTAGATTATGAGTTTTTCACTGCAATTTAATCAAAGGTTTGGAGATTAGAGAAGAACCTCTATATATCAAGTTGAAAAGCTGTGCATCTGCGAATCTTTCCTTTAACATTTGACGGTGATTCTCTGATCAGGGCTCACGGAATCAGAGAAATTCTTCTGGTGCACCATGTGTGTTATATGAGTGAATGTGTGTGCTTTGCAGTTGAACTTGTTTTAAAAAATTAAATCCTATGCAGGACTTCCATAGGTAAAATGTATAAAATTAGAAATGTTTTAGCATGTTTCCCCTGCATGGATGTCCTTAAGGACCTAAATAGAATCATAGCACTCCACAGATCACTTTGAGAAAATCCCAACTTATTCTCACTGTTACCTGAGTCTACATTGTCCCCAAGAACTGGACGTCTAGCCCACATCAATTGACTCCATGGAAAATGAACTCATTCGTGCACACGCATTACACACACACACACGCCACTCCACACACATACCACCCATACCCATCCTATTTTTATACCAATCTTACTATTCAAAAATTCTCTTACTTCAAACTCAAATATCCCTCCCTATAACCTCTTTTACTTTCTTCTCTCCCTCATCTCTCTCTGTTTTACTGTTCATGATATGGTCCCTGGGCAAGCAACATGAGCATCATCTTGGAACATGTGAGGAATTCAGAACCTTGAGCTCTACCCCAGGCTTAGAGAATAAGAAGATTCATTTTAAGAGAATTCTCAAGGGATTTACTTGTACAGTAAAGCTAAAGAAACACTGCTAAAACACAATAGACTAAAGCTCTTTAAGGAAAATTATGAATAATAAACTTCAAGTGATCACATCTCAAGCAAATGAGCACCAAATTATACAACTGTGAAAATAACTAATATTTGGGACAATGTGTATGAAGTGCTGCTCACTGTGCCCCAGAGGAAGATGGCACAGCCCCTGACCTCCAAGAACCCCCAGCTTAATAGGAGAGTCAAATGTGTCAACAGCTATAGGTGATACTAGGTATAAATAAAGTGTTGTGGGATTCTAAATATTGTTTGGATACACTTCACTGCAGAGATGCTACTTGAGATCGGAGTGAAGCACATGGAATAATTCTACAAGCAGACAGCTTTGAACTAGCGCGAGGGGAAAACATATCCAGTAGTGAAAGGATCCGCCTTGTCTGGAGAGAGAGCTGAGGCAGGCAGGTTCTGATAACGCTCCGAAGGATGTCCGCTTCCTAGAACCCTTGCCCCTGTGTAACCCCCTTCCCTTAAGTCTGGGGTGGACCTGGTGACATTCTCCTTATAAATGGAACATGGAAAAAGTGATAGGATTCAAATACCGTGGCTCGGTTAAGAGGACTGACTTCTGTCCTGCACTCACTCTCTTCCTGGCCCCCTCTTACCCCCTCACTTGTTCATTCTGGTGAAGCAAGCTGCGGTGATGTGAGATGACCTACGAAGAGTCATGGAGTGAGGGCTGAGAGAGGCTTCCAGCCAATAGCTCATAAGGAACTGAGGCCACAGTCCAACCACCCACCAAGTACTCAAACAACCACATAAGTCAACCAGGAGGCAGATCCTTCCAAATCAAGTCTGGCTGGGGCCTTGTAAGAGGCTCTGAGACAGAGGCCCCACCTAAGCCATGCCTATACTCCTGGTAGTTCCATATTCCTAGGAACTACCAGATAATATACAGTAACATTGTTTTAAGCTTCTACATTTGGAGGGCAGTATGCTACCCAGCAATAGATAACTGTAGTATGCTAAACAATGGGCCCCCCAAAAAAATGTCTGCATCCTAATCCCCAGAACCTGTGAATGTTATCTTATATGACAAAGACTTTGCAGGATGTGATTAAGTTACAGATCTTGGGGCGGGGTGGGGGGGGGGAGTCTCCTGGACCATCCAGGTGGGCCCTAAATGGAATCACAAGTGTCTTTATAAGAGGAAATCAGAGAGAAATTCAACATACACAGAAGAGAAGGCAATGTGACCACTGAGGCAGAGAGAGGAGTGAGGAAGGAGTCAAGAAAGGCTGGCAGCCACCAGATTCTGGAAGAGGCAAATAACATATTCTCACATCTGGAGAGAGTGTGGCCCTTCTGACACCTTGATTTTTGCCCAGTGATACTGATTTTGGACTTCTGGCCCCCTGAACTGTGAACAAATACACCTCTGCTGTTTTAAGTTACCAAATGTGTGGCAATTTGTTATAACAACCGTAGGAAACTCATACTAATGCAGGAGCTTTGACAAGTTCAGTGTGGACAGTGTGTAGGATACATGGAGGACCTGCACAGAGAAGATGGTTCTGAGCAGGCAGCCTAAAGCCAGACTATTAGCACCTCGTAGTGCTAAATACATTTTACATAGTTACTTAGAGACAGCTAATTCCAGGGGGTTGGAAAAGCCAAGTTAAGCAGAGGAAATGTCCTGATTAGTTAAAGCTCACTCCGGTGGCATTCTGGAGCATGGACAGGACAGGGCAGGCTGGAAGTCCTTCAGGGAAGTTAGTGCAGCAGAGTGGGTGGGGACAAATAAAAACCTAAGCAAAAGCGCCAGAAAGACTTATTTCACACAAGGTATTTTCCTCAAGAAGAGGGTAGAGAGAGAAATAAATCTAGGATATAAGGCAGCAGTGGGATGGGGTGAGAACACTGATCAGCCATTAGCAGCCAAGGGCACCTGGAACCTCCAAGCATCCCACAAACAGATCAGCCCACTTCACAATTACACCAGGGGTCCCTGCTCTGGACTGCCTTCCTGATCCAAGCAAAGGCGTGAGGCTTGTTTGCAAAGACCAGAAGTGGAAGCATTGTCTTGCACTTGTGGGTCAGCTAAGTCAATGCACTGCTTGTCCCCAAGGGTTTTAAGGAAACAAAACACACCAGCATTGCTAGGAAGCCCGTCAGAAGGACATAGAGACCAGAGTCAGGTAGGCAATCTGGACTTTGAGTAAGACTCAAGGCAAGAGTAGAAGGGGTCAAACAGACCTTGCTCAGCCAGTCACCGGTTGTGTCGCCTTGGGCTGATGACTTAGCCTGTCTCTGTCTCAGCCAACTCAGTTTTTAGATACAGGACCTGGGACTAATGACATTATAGTATGATTATGAGGATAAATAAGGACAAATGGGGTAAAACATTAAAAATAAATTAGCTGATATTCAGATGAGCTGCCAGAAGATTATAATATAGAATAGAATAGAATCATAATATCAGTTCTTTCTTCATCTGAATCTCTTCCTGATTAGCATATTAGCTAGTACAAAACTACAGGTTGCCAAGTAGATATGCACAGTGTTTGCTAAGCCACTTATGACAAAGAACAAAGTGTTTAAAAATTATTTAGTTACACATATACCTAGTTTTACTAATAAAAATATTCATCAAGAGTTGTATAAATCATACAAGATAAATCACATCAACAAAATTTAGATTAATATTTAACTGAAACTTATGGATCTACTTATAAACTTATATTATTTGATTTCCCTTTGAAAAAGTTAATTACAATTTACACTTCCAGAAAAGGCTTCTAAAAATACTACTTTCAATTAAGTACGAATGACTAGCATTTGGATAATATTTCTCTAATTTAGGACTTTAATTATAGGGAGAAGCTTAGGTCATTTTTAAATAAATTATTCCATTCATTGACTTGATAGTTGATTTCAATTACTTGATTTTTTAAAATGAAACAATAATAGCACATATTTGCATATAGTCCTTTTCAATTTACAGCACTCAAACAAAACCACAATTTCTAACTCTACTGTGCAACGGAAATTGAATTTTTTTTCTGACCAGCCTTCTAATAGGAAAAAATAGGATCAATGAATGAAAATTTCACAGAAGCAGATTTTGGTCCATTTAGGAAAGTTATTCATTAGAAATGCCTCAAATAAAGTGGACTGCTTCACACCGTGGGAGAGCATCCTAGGAGAAATCAAATATTAGCTAAATGACCGTACCTCGTGGAAAGCTACTGGAAGGAGATTCCAGCGGACTTTTGTGGTCAACCTGCACACCATTATGTCTCCTCCCTAGCTCAAACATGTTATGATCCAATGTCTATTTCTATAGTGATAGGCTATAAATATATATTACTGGTTTGTATACATCACCAGAAATACAGCATCCCAGATCCCTCTCTTACTGAAGAGTATAGAGAAATTTAAGGGGGGGAGTGGGGGAGGAGAGGGTGGAGAGAGGAAGGGAGGGAGGCAAAAAAGAGAAAATACAAACTCCCTGTTCCTATTATTCCTACCCTATTCCTGGGATTTATCTCCACACATATCCTCATTCACTGATTTCACTTTCCAAGTGCAAGGCAAATTACAATTACAAATGCAATTTAAAAATTAATTTAAAAATAATAAAGATTTTTGTAAGGTGCTAACACATGGAATTACTCAACAGGAAGATTTACATCTTAAACTGCCTTA
This sequence comes from Hippopotamus amphibius kiboko, assembly GCF_030028045.1. Classification (NCBI taxonomy): domain Eukaryota; kingdom Metazoa; phylum Chordata; class Mammalia; order Artiodactyla; family Hippopotamidae; genus Hippopotamus; species Hippopotamus amphibius. The sequence goes on along the minus strand of NC_080196.1, from coordinate 92,976,692 downwards.
AATATCAGACTATATTACCCTAGCATAGCTCAAACACAATGAAACAATAAAATGAATGGATACCCCCAGGGGACACTGACATTTTCACAGGAGAAAGGATGAGACTTTACTGTCTTCTTGCTTACTAGCTTCTTCTTGTTGCCTTTTGATTCTGCAGTTAATGGAAATGTTTCAATCTCTTAAATGTCCAAGCTGGCCCACCAAGTAAGCCAGGGATGAGGAGACCTGTATCTGAAATGAGCATATAAAGATGGAAGGTCCTAGGCTGTGTTAAACGCCAGGAGACATCTTGAGGGGGAAAATCAAAAATTTCAGTAATCTCTGAGTTCAGCTACCTCACATTACCATTTTTGCAGGTCAAAAAGGGTTAAAAGTTGGCAAATTCACATGGTTCAAATTAAGTAAATGGAAGAAGGATTACAGTATTTGTCTTTGAAACTACAATTGCATAGAATCTACATACAATTTATTTAGATAATATGTGTGAGGTGGCTTTGAGAAGGCTGATACATTTTATGGGATATCCTAAATATTCCCAAACTTCCTGTTATCACTACCAGGGATAATCAGGAAAATGCAAACAAAGATCAGATGCCATAAAGCATTAAAACTGGAGATGCAAAGGTGACACTGGCAACATTTGGTTGAATTTTTAGTAATAGAGTAAGAAATATGAAGCAAGTTCTAAGTACGTGAAGTGTGGGGTCAGGAGCTAAGGCTTTAACAGATTTTTCAGGCTTTCTGCTAGGATGACACAGTTATGAGCATCCTAGTGTCCTCCATGAGCTATAAAGCTTCCATGGTAGATGAACTGCATTAACAGCCACAATGAAGGACCTCCTTGTATCCACATCTTTTGTCTTGAAACTTGGTTGCCCCTACCTTCTCTGAACCTGGGCTGGCTAAAATCATAATATGGTCCTACACTCTTCTAGCCTCTCTCTTGCTGAACTTAGAATCCTGCTATTTCTATGAGAACATGGTAAACTATGCTAGCTGGAAGATGACTGACCACACAGAGCAGAGCTTCATGTCCCAGCCAAAATGCCAGCTGATCACAGATGCATGAGTAAGTCTGTCTGAGAAAAATCAAGCCTGGCCAAGATGTACACAAGGCTCTCATGTTTGTGAAACTGGTCCCAAAGTCAGAGCTGGTATTTTTTTACCACCTTCTTCTACTACCCATTCTTTATTCCCATTGCTTTAATCAAGCACCTTTGTTGGCTGTGGTTCCTTGTCCATTGAACTTACCCAAATACTTACTACTAAAGAGTCTATGCCATTAGCAATCCTGACTGTACTAGGTTGTTTCATTTTCCATTGGCTTTAGTCATAGGGCATGAGAGGATTAAGAGACACCCCAGAGGAACTACTTAATTCCAAACAGAGTTTTGCTTACCCCAACTGTGAAGCAGCAATACAATTTTCCCTTGATAATTAGAATCAATTATCCCAGGCAGTACAAGTAACCCTGTTCTTGCCTATTGATTACTGGTATGAAGAGCCCCAAGTGTCCAGAAGACAGCCTCAACTTCCAGCTTAAGTGTCTGATTGAACAATTGTGTCTTTTGGTAAAAGCATTCTTCACTTGGGAAGCGCCTTCTAGGCCAGCAGAGCCCAAAGTTTCAGGGAGGGGAAACAGAAATTTTGCTAATTTAGCCCTGGGCAGCATAGGAAGATGATTCACTTCCATGGAAATTCCTTTATAATCAAATCCATGAATCTTGTCTACAGGAAAAATAGCATCACATATTGGTCAATGATTTAGAGCATGTAACATCTTACATGACACTTCCTAGCCTTACTAGCTGTTACTGCCCCAGCTAACACCATTTCTGAGACTTCAAAAGCCATTCCACCAATTTATAAGACCATCTGCTTCAGAGTTTTGGGGAACATAGAAAGACCAGTCAGCATGGGCACACTGCCATACTTCATTGGCTTTTAAATGAATGAATGAATGCCTCGGTCAGAGTCAATGGTGTGGAAATCCCACAGCAGTGAATAAGATACTCCGCAAGTTCAGGGATGTTGGTTTTGGCAGAAGCATTACGAGCAGAGAAAGGAAATCCAGACCTAGAGTGTCTATTCCAATGACACCAAAGTGCCACCCCTTCCAGGATAGCAGGAGTCCCATACAATCAAGTTTCTACCAGCTGGCTGGTTTATCCACTTAGAGGATGCTACTCTAACAGGGACTCAGTGTTGATATGTGTTATTGGAAGACTGGATACCTACCAGTGAATTCAGCCAACTGGCCTTGGTTAGTGGAAAAGACACGTTGCTGCTCTAAGGCATCACCACCCCTACCATCATGGCCACTTTTTTCATGAGCACATGGGAATAATGGTGTGTTAACCAGGCAAACAGGCCAACTGATGTCCACGGGATAAGCCATTTTACCCACCTGGTTATGAAGCTCCTCCTCCTTGCTCTTTGGTGAGCATCTGCATTGCAAACAAGTTTATATACATTTTCTACCCATTTAGTGAGGTCTACCCACATACTTCTTCCCCAGACTTTCTTGTCACCAATTTTCCTCTAGAACCACTTCTAGTTAAAAATTCTGTATGAGTGAAGATTCAGTCAGACAAGCAGAAATTATAGTGGTTGAAAATAGAATGGAAGAAGGAAGGGAAATTTCAGGGATTTTACCTTGAACAGTTGTGAAAGCTAGTTACACACTCTGTGAGAGGCTGCTGCTTGCATATCTGGTGCTGATGTCCAAAGAGCAGTGTGAAAGGAAAATCACAATGGAATCATTATGGTTAAGAGAGCTCTCTCAAAAGGATCTGGGAGGCCACTGAGGAGGTGGGACTTCTGCATGTCTCAGCCTGGATGTAGCCTGAACTTCTGACCACTTCTTAACGAAGGCAATTCAGAACATCTGTACAACGTTCCCAAAGCTCAAGGTCCTTAGCGAATCCTTACCCTAAATAACTCAGGAAAGCCTTCCCCTAAAGACAAATATTTCCTTTTGTGATAGAGCCAATCATAATTCTTGCAAGACAACTTTAACAACCTTGTGGCTTTTGCCTTTGTAAGCCCAGAACTTCTTCTCTTCCGTGGAACACTCTTTCAGTTTCACCCAAACCTGTGTCTCCCAAATTGTAATTCCTAAGACCCCAAATAAAGCACTCTCTTCTTTGCACCCTTGATACTAATTACTGTTCAAGAGCAGGCACTGGGAAAAGAAGGTGACCACAAAGCCAGAAAAGGAAAGACACACTGGAACCTGTGAGGGTGAGCAGTGAGTACTGACTAGAACTTGCATCACTTGCTCATCCATGGAAGACTCCAACTTAGATGATAAGGGTGTCCTTGCAGGAAGAGCTGACATGCGTCTGGCTGGAGGAGCTGCAGCCCAGGCAGCAAGGTGACCCAGGAGATAAGCAGTGACATGGGTGTGCTGTTAGTGCAATGCACACTCCACACCCACCTTCCCAGCACCCAAACACAGAGCCTTCAACTCCACCTTCCCCTCTGTAGCAAAACCTCTCTTGTGGCCCACAGTGACCTAGAATGATGCAACAAAGGGAAATCTGGGTACCACAGTTCAAGCTTACCTAAGTGAACACACTACAAACTCACCACCACAGACCCAAAGTTTGTTGTTCTGTTTTTCTGTTTTATTTGTCTCACAGCAGTTGCTAACTGATGCAGGGTCTCAAAGTGTGGGTCCCTGCTTGGGCCTCAAAAGACAATAAACAAGAAGATTCCAGCAATAGCATTAATTATTCTCTCTGGGAATTGGAAACAAAGAGCTGAAGTTGTTAAATAAAAGGCAATGTTTTTTAGTTCCTAAAGATTATTTTAAAATTAAAATAAATGATCATTCTAAAAGTGAAAATTAAGAAATTAGATACAAGTAAGTCAAAATCCATGTAATAGCTTACTTTCAGTAACTTTTATTTTCACGTGTGTTTTCTCCAAAATTGGTCTCTCCTGTTGTCTCTCTGAAAATGATTACTTTCTGCATCTGCCTGAAACCCTGAGTAATACAAATCCAAATAAATGTGATGATTTTCCCTTCTTTGAGTTCTTTTTATAAGGCTCATTCTTTTTTCTCTCTCCCATCCCCTTCCTTTCTCCTGACTGTTGCTGCATATAAGTTAATTTTCCCTGCCCCTTAATTCATATGTTACCATTTTTTTTTTACCTTAGACCCTCTTATCTTTATGTTTTAATACTTGTGTTTGCTTTGTCACATATCCCCAAATTTATCCCTCCTTACCCTGCCCTAGTCTCCTAAGTGGGTAGGAAAAAAGGAAAGGATTAATCCTGGAGTTGGGATGAGGCTGAGTAAAAGTAAAGATGGTTGTATGAAGACAGCACTGACACCAGCATTTAGCATAGGGTGGGTGAGTTACACTGGAGCACATACCTGAGTGCCCTTTGATGATTTTTTAAAATTTTACATTTTTGAACTTCCCAAATTAAAAAAATAAAGGTACATCCTCAAATTCTTTTAACCTTAGTACATTAGACTTTTACATAAATAAAATATTTTAGACATTTTCAAGTACATTTTCCTCCTTTCTCTTTCCTGGAAGAAAACTGATGAAAGAGCCTCTTTAAGAAAAGGAAATAAGACTGTTTGGTTGGGACATTTTTAGCCCTAAAGGATATTATAATGAATTCTTAACTAGCAGGATCAATTTTATGACTATTATACTACACAGGTGAATTCACACATAAAGAGAAGAAAGGCTTTTCTCACCCAAATATCTCAATCATTAAGTGCAAATTCTGGCACTCTGAAATGGAAATAATTTGAGGGGAGCAGGAAGGGAGTCAAAGAGAATGGCAATTTTGGAAAATGATCTTATTTGGCGATATGTGAAAAGACTTTCCCTGTGTTTACTTGCTTCTGAATTTAATCCACACTGGCAGCCCTTGAAGACCATCGATAGTTCTCACTGGAAACAGCTGTTGTCTCTCAGGCTACGTGTATTTGCATATCAGACCCATGGTGAGTCCTGCAATTCTCACCAGTAGTTTGTGGTGAGATGGGGAGCAGCCAGCAGACACAGGATGTGGTGGGTCCCATGGGGCACCACCCAGATCCCCGTTCAGGACTGAGGCTCATGGCTCCAGCTGCAGTTGCTGGCTGACAGCTCTCAGCTGGGTGCCTCTATGACATCTGACTTCAGCCCAGCAAAACCATCTCTCTCTCACCCATGGACATAGCTCTCCCAGAGGACAACTCTCATCCAAAGCCTAGTACATGACAGGTGAAGCAATGAGGGACATTTCTGCTTTACAGCACAGACAACAAAGGCACAGCCCCAGGGCCTATGAGATCACCTAAAGCACAACCTTGTAGGAACTTTCTTGTAGTCATTGTTTTTCCCACAAGCTTGCAGGTTTTGCATTCTACCCTAATATATGTCCATTTTATGTGAAACTATTTTAAATTGTTTGTTACATAACTTAATATCTCCCCTAAATTTTCAACTAAAATTAACATCCATGAATATTCATTCTGTGGCTTTATGGCCCCAATTAAACAACGAGAGTAGGATCCCCATTTTGAAAAGTGCAGACCTATGCTGAGGCCCCATAGTAACTGGGGCAGGTGGAAGAGGCTAATTGGCAGCTTGGTTCTACTAGTGACAAGTGATATGGGTATTTAGCATCCTTCAAGGCTTGCATCAGCCATGCTTTCAAGAAGCACAGTATCCATTATGACAAAGGAAGGATGCTGATGAGTTGTTTCTGGATCATATATGAAGATGTTACACGGAATTAGGTTTGGGTAGAAAAAGTAGCCTGGGATGTCCAGATACACATACTACTTTGTTTTAATCCCTATAAGACTGATTTGGTCAGAATTATCTTTTGCTCAAATTATAAAATTGGAAGTTTGTTTTCCAACTCCAGCCTCCCACCACTGTCCCTCCCATTAGGCTGTTTTCCAAACTGCTACTACCTTTTTTGGGGTGCTTCATGCATCTTCCCCTGCCCCACCTGTCTCTACTTTGTCCACCCCCAATACACAAACACAACACACACACACACGCGACATGCACACACACACTTCTACTATGATGGCTGAGTAGGAAAAGCAACCATTTATCAAACAACAGGTAAAGAGATCTCCAATTACCTCTGTGCTTGTGAATATTTTAATTTGGGGGTACTAGATAACATCTACATTTAGACTGAATCCCTTTTATGACCTTCTAAAGAAATGATGATGACAAGAGTTGTTTATGACATAAAGTTAATAAAACGGAAAGACAAAAGAGTGATAGAAGGTATGACAAAAGCAAAACAGAGAAGAGTGTGGAAATGCCTCCATTTCGTTCTACTTCACAGTAAACCTGAGGGCAGGCAGGGGGCTCACAGTATCCCCCCCTTTAATATGCTGAAAATCAAGAGGACTGTGAGAGGTTATTATTAGCCTGCCACACTGTCTCACTGCTCTCTAGTAAGGCCAAGACTCTGAGTCCAGAACTTGAAGGTGAGAACACCTCTCACTTCAGTTCATTTGTTTCTCGATACATAATTGATGATGGGTCATATATGGCATTGGCCAAGTCACTTCCTCACTCTGAATCTCATCTTTAAAATGATGGCACTGGGTGAGATGATCTATGAGGTCCCTTTAACACTAACATTCTAAAATTCTATTATTTTTATAACATAATTGGGACAAGCACACACAACTCCTAAATTCTCATGCTAGGTTCATTTTCGAAACCACTTACAGTTCCTCCTGAGGCTCCATGGAACTCCCCAAGGCAGTGATGGATGAACACGACAGGGGGAATGGATGATGCTCATCTTCCTCTATCTACATCTGACTGTGACTGATGGCAGGACACACGTTGCTTAAGATTTGGTGATGTGAAGGTGGGAATAGCTTGACCTCTATTAGTTAGTGATAATAGCAGATGGCCTGAAATCTGTCCTGGTCTGTCCAGGAAAGACACAAAGTGAGTCATCTCTGGCTCTGAACGATTTTCTAAGGATGGCTGATATCTCTAAGAAGTAAACCAGATACTGCCTTTGTGTTGGATGCTGCCAACATAAAATGTTAATTTTTTAAATTAAGTTTCAAAGAGTGAAACAGATTTAGAATGCCATTGTTTGTCTAAGTAAAACCTTCTAATTACCTCTATGACCAGGATGCTTTGTAATAATTTAACCTTGCTCAGGAGATCACCTGCAAAATTATTTCTGGTTCTCCATGGACATGTTTCTCTCACTAACTTTGTCTCAGGTCATAGATCTGGGTAACTCACAAGTTATTTTGTGAGTTCTCTTAGGTTCTTAAGCAAATTAAAAATGTATTTCTAAGTCCAATTCTGAAAGAAGAAATAAGAATGACTTTGCGGCATGAAGGATGAGGTATGTTTCATTAGGAATATTCTTAAGTATTTTTAACATTACAAAGAGAAAGTTTGGGCATAGAATGGCTAGCTTTTTAAAATATTAAAATATTAACATCTTGCTCTCTTTGATTCAAAATTTTTTGAAGTAATGAAACATTTGCAGTCAAGCTGAAACCTTGCCAGGACCTGTTCTCTTCCTTCCCTCCTCAGAGGTAGCTACTCTTCAGAATTTGTTTTTTATCTATTAATAATAGATGGTCCTATTTTACCTTCTTATAAGCTTAGTATCAATGATGCATTTCCTTACCAACAAGCAGTACTGCTTAGAGACCAAGCTCTAGATTCAAGCTGCCATCTACAAGTGATGTGACCTTACATATGTTGCTTAACTTCTTTGTACCAACATTTCTTCATTTTAAAATATGAACCTAATCTTATTTCCTACCTCATGGAGTTTCTTGAAGAATTAAATGAAGAAATACACATAAAGCACTTAAAACAGTGCCTACCATACATTAACATTCAATAAATTTTCACTTTCTCAAGTAGCTTTATATAGCACAGCTTTATTACTCAACATTATTTCTCCTGATTCGCTCATTTAGCTCATTCATTTTAAGCTCATTTTAAGTCTATTATTTGATTATACTGCAGTTTATCCATTCTCCTATTGAAGGATATTATAATAAATTCCCAATTTTATACTACTACAAACAATATAGCCATGAACTCTCTGGTTCATGTTTCCATGTATAGATGCATATGAGTTTCTCTAGAGTTTATACTTAGAACTGTTAATACCTTCATCTTTACTGGCTAGTGTTAAATAGCTTACTAGCTTGTCCTTTTACGTCAGGATCCTTTAGCATACTTTGGGGTCACCAGGAAGACTTGTTAGAACACAGATTTCTGGTCCTCAAACCCAGAGTTTCTAATTCATTAGGCCTGCAATGAAGCCTGAAAATTTGCCTTCCTAACAATTTCCGAGGTGTTGCCAATTCTGCTGGTTTGGGGCCCACAGTTTGAGAACCAATGCTCTATAAATGACTGCTTAAATTTAGTCCTCTGTCAGTGATTTTATGACTTTCCACATCCTCACAACACTTGGAACTGTCATATTTTTCAATGTGAGTTAAATGGCATCTCTTTGGTTTTAGTTTGGTTCACTCTGATTATTAAGGAGATGGAGCATTCTTTTATTTGATCATTGGTTATTCATGGTACACCTCCTGTGAATTGCCACTAGTTGTACATTGTTGATTAGAAGTGAGCACAGTGAGTATCCTTTGCATCACTAATAGTCCTAGTTCATTCAATAATATAAGAAAAAGATACAATAATTACAAAGGGAGCTAAAGTTCTCTATTTCTCTATATAGAAAATCAAAGAATCAACACACTAAGATAATTCAACAAGGTTACTAAAAAAAAGATCTATATATAAAAATCAACAGTTTGTATACACTGTGAAATAATTAGGAAATGCAAAGAAATATAAGATTCCATAAAAAGTAGCAATAAATATAAGGTAATAAAGCTCATAAAAGATGTGCAAATTCTTTATGGAAAAGATTATAAAGTTTAAACATTTAGTGTATTTTCAGTCAGATTTTAACAGATGTATTAACAAAGATCCATTTTTAAGAATTTGGTCATATCCTCATTTATTAAGATGCTCACAAGATTTCTCTAGAAAAATCATTACTGCTAATACTATGTCTTCGATTTTCTTATGTTGAACCGTCCTCACCATATTCTCTTAGTAATTAGTAATATTTGTATATACTATTTAATTCAACTGGTTTGTATTTGATTTAGAGCTTATGCATCACTGCTCAAAAAATGAAACTGCATGTGATTATCCTGACTGGTTGTCCAGGCCAACTGTGTTATCAATACTATTCTAGTCAATTCTCTTTTTCTGAAATCATCATTCTTATTTTTCAAGGGTTGGCAAATGAATTTATAAAAATGTCTGGAACTAGCTCTCAGACAAGTCATTTGATTATCAGTTCAATGCCTTTATTTTTGATGTGCTTAGATTTTTGATGTTCTGCTTTGGTTAATATTAGTCATCCATATTCAAGAAAACAGTCGTTCTTATTTAAATTAGTAAGTGCACTTTCATAATACTGTTTATAGGATTCTCTTCAGAGTTAAAATTCTATACTGTATCTGTAGTTGTGTCTTTTCATTTCCAGTATTTTTTGTCATTTCTCTTTTCTTATTGACCAGTCTTACTAAGTTTATCTACTGTTTGTGTCCCCCTTTAGTTTTGTTGATAATCTGAATTATCTGTTTTACATATTGCTAAAATACGCTTTTATTTTTATTATTTTATTGCTTTCAGTTTTTTATGTTAGAGGCAAAGACTACAAGTCATTCTTAATATCTTGAATAGCTAAAGCACAGAGAGGTTAATAACTTGTCCCAAATCTTGCATTCACAGTCGACTCTTGAACGACGTGGGTTTGAACTGTGTGGGTCCACTTATGTGCCGTATTTTCAACAGTAAACAGTACAGTACGACACAGTTCATGGTATGTTGAATTCATAGATGCAGAAGATACAGAGGCCTGACTATAAGTCACATAGGGATCAAATTAAGGGTCAACTGTAGTTAGTAAGAGAACTAGGATCTGGACCTAGGAAATTTGGTTCAAGAATGTAGTTTCTTACCTGTTGTGGCTCATATGAATAACGTGTCACTCAACACATATTTGTTGAATGAATAAGTGCATTGCTTTCCTAGTGCTGCTGTAACAAAGTACCACAAACTGGGATGGCTTACAGAAATTTATTTTATCTCACAGTTCTGGAGGCTACAAATCTAAAAATCAGTGCTCTGTTCTCTCTCAAAGATCTAAGGAAAAATCTGTTATATGTCTTTCTGTTAGTTTCTTGGGTGGCAATCTCTGGTGTCCCTTGGTTTATAGCGAGTTGTTATAAAATATATCCATGGCAAAAACTCATGGATGAGAAGGAAGTAAACCACTTTAAAGTAGTGAGTCCAAAGAATAAACAGAACTAGCACAGAGAGAAGGAAAAGGTAGACTCTTTAACATTTCAGTACTAACACATCTAATATGTCAGTATATATACATACTGTCTATTTATAAATAAGGATTTGAAATCAAGAGAGCACAGGTTAAGATGGCAAATGCTGGGTCTAGGCTTTTGTTATTTTTCTCTGCACTTTTCTGTGTAACTGAAATATTTGAATTATTTCAAGAAAGAAAAAAAGAAAGAAAAACATGTAGTAAAGAAAGTATCACTGCATTAGTGTCCCAAGCCAACACACATTTCTCTTTATTTTCCTAAATCTGTGGATTACAAAAGCAAGTTAATCACTTTTAACTATTTTATTTTAAAGATTTCTCTTTTGAAATGTGGAACATTTTTAAAGTCTTTATTGAATTTGTTACAATATTGCTTCTGTTTTATGTTTTAGTTTTTTGGCTGCGAGGCATGTGGAATCTTAGCTCCCTGACCAGGAATCGAACCTGCACCCCTTGCATTGGAAGGTGAAGTCTTAACCACTGGACTGCAAGGGCAGTCCCTTAGCTACTATTTTTAAATCACAGAAGTAATATCTGAGATTACAATTTAAATACTATAGTAAAGTATAAAATGAAAAGTAACCCTTGACACATTTATACCACTCCCTTAATGTACTACATTTAAAATATAAAGTATTTTGTCTTTTTCTAGAAAATAGTTACACATACAAATACATACACAAATGCCTTTTTTATACAATGGAATCATATTATACATTTATCTTTGCCATATTTTAAAACCAACTCATAGATACCCTGCTCCGTTCATTTTAGAGACTGCATGGTATTTCATTGTGTGAGTACATCATAATTTATGTAATCCCACTCCTATTAATTGATGGTTCGGTTGGTTCTAATTTTTTGTCCAGTTATGTGAATAAAGGTTAATACATTTCTCATATCATTGAGGGAAAAAATCTTAAAAGCAGAATGACTGGATAAATGCATATGTTCATTTTAAATTTTGATAAAGTACTGATAGCCAAATTATGAGGGCAAATTTTTACTTTGTTGAGTTGCATGGATTAAAAAAGGAGCAAAATTTTTAAAAGATTTTTGAGCTCTCTCCAAGTGAGTTTAAAATAAGTGACATCAATTTTTGAACACCCACTATGTGCCAGACTTTCTACTTAGATTTTCTGATTTAACCTCACGATCATCTTCTGCAGGCATTATCATTAGCATTGGCTACATAATGATGCTGTGACTCAGAGTGGTTAGGGAAACTGGACAAGATGGGACAAGTAGCGAGTGCTGGAAGCATGATGCAGACTCAGGTGTGTCTCATTCCAGAGCCCGAGTACTTCCCACTATCTGGGACTGTTGCTCAGGGAAGCTCTGGGAGGAAAGCAGATATTCAGGGAAGTAATTCTCTATAAAAGCTTGCCTGGATTTCTGCTCTTCTAATGCCATTAAATTTAGAAACAATCTTTACTTAGTCTCTTCCTCCAACTGCTTGGCTCAATTCCAGGCTCTGGACCCCTTTCCCTAAGAAAGTGAAATACAAGGAGCCCTCCAGTAGTTTAGCAAATGGGTACTTTCCTCAAGGAGGTGTCTTATGAAAAAGGGTTGATTCAATTTCCTTTCCCCATTGCCAGTGTCACTGTGACATTGGTTCTTATTTCCCTAGTCACTGAGTTCCTGACTTGACCATCCATCTACATATTCTTGCCTGGAGCCCCATTTCCTACGGACAAAATTTTTGGTCACCAAAGCTTGGTTTCTAAGCTTAGCTATCTCCCCATACCTTGTCCAAATTGACTCTTCTGCCTGACATGTGCTGTGGTCTCTGCCCCTGCAATCCACAACGTTGAATTTAACTCAGATTACCCTATTAACTAATTTAATAAAACAAATATTTTAAGGGCGCTCTGTCCATTCATGGCCCAGTTGTTCAGAGGTCAATCCAAGTCTCAATGCTGACTATTCGATTTCCTCCAGACTCCATGGCTTCCTGTTTTCCCTTAGGGTTTGTTAAGAAATAAAATGAGTGAGTCCAACTCTGTGTCTTTAAAACAAGTAGATATTTATAACTCTGAACTAAAGGTTACTTGTACAACAGGAATATTAGACATATTAGCTGAGATGGATTCTGGTTCCTGGAGGGTTTCGGCAGACTCTTAACTTCTTATTCTTACAAACTGTTACAGAGTCATCGTTCATCAATGGATCCAGCCAAGAGGCAGCTCCAGATTTCCTATACAGAAGGGTCTTAGTAGTGGAAGAGGGCCAGGAGACTCATCTTGAAACTGTATTTTCATAGCAAGCAGATTAAATTTGTTCATATTTATGTCAGAGATCAACAATAACAATTTTTTCTAAACATGCCTCTAATCATACTTTTTCTATGATTAAGAAAACATTAGTCTTTCATGTCAGCTAATATTATTGCTATTATTATCATTATTATCAACATTTTTGAAAGGATGTAAATTTTAGGGAAGTTGGCGTCCCATTTGTTCCCCATCCATTCTTTGGTAGATCACAAGGACCAACATTTGGTTTGGCCAAAATGCAGCCAAGGAACGGTATTCAGGGGTTACTGCTCTGCTGCAAGGTGACAAACACTAAGCTATAGAGTATGAGCCCAATCACTTCAACAATTTCTTTGATTTTTTCAGTACAATACTGCAAAGCTTGGAAGGAAATCTTTCAAAATAACTCCTGTCTTGATACTCAATGGTCATTCTAAGCACAAGAGATAAGTAAGGATATGGTGGGGAAATCAATGTTGTCTAGATTTTGCGTGGGAAGGAAAGTACAAGGTTGGCTACCACAACATGCAACAATAATTGCTGTCACAAAATTATCATGGGAGGTAAGGAGGTAAAAATAGAAAAGAGAGTTCCCTGCCCTCCCAGAGAATAATATATTCCCTTTTATCATCTTTTGCCAAGATTTTCTCCAATCTCTTTGGGCTGAAACCAAGTGCTATTTCCTTGATTAAAATAGTAATAGAAAATATTTAGATGACTCGTAAACTTACAAGGTGGCACTGTTGTGAGAGTTTTACATATAACAAATCATTCAGTCCTCACAATAACCCTATGGGTAGGTTACCATTTTTACTTACATCACCATTTAAAGGAAATACAAACACAGAGAGAATGAGTATCTTGCCTAAAGACACAGCTGTAAGTTGCAGAGCCAGGAACTGAACCTAAATAATCTGGCTGCAAAGTTGTGTATTTGCCCACTCACTTTGCTGCATCTCACAAGAAAGTCAGGATAGAACAGATGATGACAGCTTCCTAGCTGTGCATTTATGATTCTGCTAAGTGTTTGACTAGGGGGTTCGATCAGTTAAAGGCACAAATCAGGTAATTACACTATTCTAAGAACGAGAGAGAAAAAGATAAACAATCTTGCCCTTGGTAAGGTGAAGGGAGTATCTTCCTTAAAATCTCCATCTCAACTAACGATAACACAAGTCTCCTGTGTTAAGTACTATCAAAGAAATGTATTGCAATGTGGTAAGAAACTGCAGCACAATTACTAACCAGAAATTTTTTTTTAAATTTATTGTACTTTAAATTGGTATTTTTCTTAAAATGAGAAAGACTGATTATATTTTTATATGTGTAGGAGCAATTTTCATTTCATTTTCTGTGACCTGTTTGCGGCCTATTTTTTCCCATTTAAAAATACTGAATTGTTGGTATGTTTCTTACTTTTAGTTCTTTATACATTGAGTATGATACTTTTAAAAACCTGTGCTGTAAGTTGCAAACACTATATCCCAGCCTGTCATTTTTCTTTTTATTTTGCACAGAGTATTTGTTCTTCATGATTAGGGAAAACTTTTGCCTTTCTCTGGGTATAAAGGAATTCAGCCATTTTACCATGTATTCTCCTGGTACTTTTTTTTTTTTAACATTTCAATATCTAATCCACTTGGAATTTATCTTGGTGTAGAATGTGAGGAATGGATCCAACCTGATATTTTAATATGACTATTTACTTCTCTCAAAATCACTTATTAAAAATATAATTTCACTCATTTAATTAGGTGTGGTTCTTATTACATACTAGATTTCTATATGCAATTAAGTCTATTATTTAGATTTTTTCTCTCCCATGGTGTGTCTGTCTATTCCTGTGCCAACACAACACTGTTTTAAATATAAGGGCTATAATTTTGATTTATGGTAGAATTATCCCCATCTCATTACTCTTCTTTACTAAGTTTTCCTGGTTATTCTTGTGTATGTGTAAAAAAATTCCTTCATTTTTCTATATTGCGAATTATTTTGCATTCGAAGTCCTCCTACTGCAGGAATGTCTGGTTGCTTCTAAATTTTAGGGGCTTACATGGGGTTAAGTTATTATGGTACATCTGCCTTTGAGTTATCTATATAAATAAAAACACTGTGAAACCTACATTTCCCTATTTTTTTCCTCAGCCACAGATACACACAGGTCATTTTTGAGATAGTCCATCTCTCTGTTTTTTCATCTGTTGTCATCTCTGCTTTGACCAGAGCAGGCTGAGGTATAAATATTTTCTGCAACTTCTACTCCAGTGAAACTCTTCATATTTGTCTAGGTCTCTGTCCACATGGGCCCATTATACAGACATTATTTATTCTTACTGATGGTTTTCTCTCCCCTCTCCCTACTCTCTGAGCATCCTGTTGTTGAATCAGGTCCCAGGTCCCACTCTCTCAAAGATCTCACATTTCCCGTCTTTAATCATTCTCTTACCATCTCTCTTCCTTCCACCCATGTGATTCTCTTTCTAGTATGGTCAGGAATTGTCTTTCTAGTAGGGCATGGAACATCCCTTTTTTTTCTTCTGCTTCTGCCAACCATTTTATTCAAAATCCTCTGAATTAACCAAAAGAACTTAAACTTTTGGAACACAAAAGCCAAATACCCGGGCTCCTTTTGCTTTGTGTACTGTCATGTAACTTCACTAAAGTCATGATTACAAAGCCAAGCATTTTTCTTCAACGGTGACAAAGATTGGGGAAAAAATACATGTAGTTACCATTTCTGACAGATACAGGAAAACATGACCTATACACAGGAATAGAGGCAGGGATAGAAATGGGATTTAAGAGGATCCACATTTGGGGGTTAGCCCACAAAGATTTCTAAGCAGTTGTAATAAATGTTCTTAGAACTAAAGGAAACATGCTTAAAGAAGTAATAAAAGATATGAAGAAAATGTGCCACCAAATAAAGAATATCAATAAAAGGACAAAGTATAAAAGAGAAACACATGGAAATTCTGGATTTGAAAGTACAATAATTGAAACAGTTTACTGTGTGGATTCAATACTAGATTTGAACTGACAGAAGCAAAAAGCAGGAAACTTTTGAAGAGAGATAGAGATTATGCAGTCTGAAAAACAGAGATAAAAAAATGAACAAAACAAAAATAAAACAAAACAGGCTTAGACAAACAAGACGCCATTAAACATACCAATATAGGATACATGTAAAGGTAGTACCAGAAAGAGAGCAAAGATGTAAAGGCACATTAAAATGTTCAAAAATATGGTAGAAAGTTCCCCAACTTGATGAGGCTCAACAAATTCCAAATAAAATAAATGGAAAAAGATCCACATCCACACATCACAATAAAAATGCTGAAAGCCAAAGCCAAAGAGAAAATTCTGCAAGCAGTCAGACGAAAATGACTAATCACATGTTAAGGAAGCCTAATAAGATGAACATCGGACTTCTCAAAAGAAACAAGTAAAGCCAGAGGGCTGACGTATTCAAAGTGCTGAACAGAACAAAAAATATAACTGTCACGTGTGGTGTGCTCCAAGGACAAAGAACAAGATAGACTCAAAGGGCCAATACTGCCAGAACAAAGAGCTACAGGACTCCCACCACTCTGTACAATGTAACAACTGCAATGTCCCAAAACTTTCCCAAGCAGCATGCCATGTCCCTTGCCCATCCCATATAAGGAAAGATATTTGCCCCATTCTTTTCCCACTCAGCACACTAAAAGTATATATACTCTGCCCAGTCAGCATATAACTGCAGGTACCCTGGCTATAAAAACAGGCAAGCAACCCATGCTCAGGGTCTCTTTCCCTGGCTTCCAGGAAGTCTGCCCACTGTTCTTGCAGCGTCCCTTCTCTATAATAAACTCTATATTCCCCGCCTTCTGCCTTGTGTCTGGAAATTCTTTTCCAACCCGCACTCAGACCACAACATTTGGTGGCCCGGAAGAGGAACTTCTCCTGGGGGAAGATCTCCTCCCCCACTTCCTCTCCTCATTCCTCGGGACCCTCTGTGAACAGGCGAGTGGCTGTGGAAACAACAGAGGAGCTCTGGCCAGGGCCACACCCTGGTGGGTTCCAAAGGCTCCACAGTTCACTTCACCCCAGTAACTGCCGCCCAGAATGGGTGAAGATCCTCCTGACTTCCTTCTGACGGAGGATGAGGCCAATTGACACTGTGCGGGCAGGGGTCAGGCACTTAAAAGCCACTAGGGCGCCTGCCGCTTGAAGACTCCCATGAGAGGATAAGGGGGTCACAGACAGACCAGGCTATTAGAGCATCTGCCCCCAGCAAGACTACTTCTGTGCAGCGTGAGGCACACAGTGATTGAAGCAAAACATAAAGCCCACAGTCCCTCGGCCATCGCCTCCTCCGCAGGGTTAAAAGGCGGGATCCTCAGTCCTCTTTTCCTATTACCTCTGCTTCCTCTCCTCCGGCCCGGACTGACTCCAAAGAATCTCGCCACCTCTAGACCATCCTGGAAACTTCTTCCCACCCCTGAGGAGCTTCTAAGGGTGAGTCAATGCCTGGTTAACCACCGGGAACTCCCCTGTCTGCTTTCAGTGGTGCCACAGATGCACGATTTCTCAAGGGCCACCTCTCTCAGCCGGACGCAACTGCTGAGACCGTTGGCATTTTGTGCCTCAGCCGCATGGTATTCTCTCTGGTGCCTCAGACGCTCGGGTTTTACTAGTGCCAGAGACACACGGAGATGTCACTGAGACAAAGGGGGATGCCTTTTTGCCCGTCAGTGATTCTCAGTACCCCTCCCCCATTCTACGGCACCAGGGCTAAGAATGGGGTCAAAAATGTCTATCCCCTTAGACTCACCTTTCGGTTGTATTCTCCGGAAGTGGAAGAAGTTTGACCCAGACAATCTCAAAAAGAAGAGGCTCATTTTCTTTTGTAACAAGGCTTGGCCCCAATACAAACTGGGAGACCAAGAACAATGGACTCTTAACGGGACACTAAATTATAACACAAGCCTCCAACTTAATCTCTATTGTCAGAAACTAGGAAGAGATTCCGAGGTTGCATACATTCAGGCCTTCAGGGCCCTCAGTCAGAATCCGAGCCTGAGGGGCTCCTGTAGGGTGTGTCTCTCCACCGCCGCTCTATTGCCTCGTCCTCCCCCTTCTCCTTCCCCAGCAGCTCCACTACCCTGCCCCTCTCCGCCTCCATCAGATATTTTAGACGACCCTTCCTGTCCCTGGTCGCACTCACCTCCTCACCCTTCTGCTCCCCGACCCCCCCCACCCCCCACCCAGACACAAATCACCCCTCCCCTCCCCACACTTGGTCACAGCCCAGCACTCTACACCTGGCTCCAATATGTTTCCCTTACGAAAAGTTGCTAATGGAGACCTAGGTACTATCAGAGTTCATGTCCCCTTCCCCATGTCTGATTTCTCTCATATCCAGGGTACACTAGGCTCTTTCAGCCAGGACCCTTCCACTTTCATCAGGGAATTTCAAGCCCTTACCATAGCCTTTGACCTAACCTGGCAAGACATTCATATAGTCCTTACACATGAAGAAAGGACCAGGATCTGGGCCTTGGCTCAGGCCTGGGCAGACGAGGCACACTCTCGAAATCCTAATGAAAACCAAACAGGGGCAGAAGCAGTCCCAGGGGCAGACCCAGGGTGGAAATATCAAGCAAATGAAAATAGGCCAACATGAGGGCTCACTAGGAGAAATTACATGATTACCTGTCTACTAGAAGGTATGAAAAAGGCAATCAACAAACCTGTCGATTATAATAAACTCAGAAAAGTTACACAAGAACCCTCTGGGAATCCAGCTCTTTTTCAGGCCCAATTAGCAGAGGCTATGAGGAAACACACCAACCTAGACCCTGAGACCCCTGGAGGTCAGACTATACTTGCAGTTCACTTTATAAGGCAGGCATCTCCTGACATCAGGCAAAAACTACAGAAATTAGGACAAGGACCACAAACCCCATTCTCTGTCCTACTTGACACAGACTTCAAGGTCTTTAACAACAGGGAGAAGGCTTCCAGGAATAGGCAAGAACTAAGAGAGGAAGAAAAACTAAAAAGACACACTCAATATATGGCCCTTGCTATTACTCAGTCCCTCTCACAACAGGGACCCACAGGAATCCCTCCCTCTTCTCAGAGACTGCCACTGACCAGCTACCAGTGCGGTCAGCAGGGGCACACTGTCAGGAACTGCCGCACCCTGCCACCTGATACCCCATGCCCTTACTGTCACCAAAAGGGCCACTGGAAAAGGAGTTGTCCCTCCCACCCTCAACACCTAAATCATTGAGCGCCTGGGGCCCTTTGGGACCCAGCCCCCTGGGCCAAACTCAAGGCCAATTGCCCCTGGCGTTGGTAACTGACTATCAGGAGCAGGAACCAGAATGCGCGTTAGAGCTCGGGCTCCTGGATGTGGATGACCAAAGGTGTCCGGGGCTCTATCTACAGGCCCCTATGTTCCCCATAAGAACGGAGGAGCCCCGGGTAACCCTGGATGTGGCAGGTGCTACCATAACCTTTCTGACTGACACTGGGACTACTTGTTCAGCCCTGACTTCCTTCTCTGGTCCCACTTGCCATTCCTCGATCCTCCTAACAGGGATAGAGGGACAACCCTCTTGTGGCCGTTTCACACCTCCCTTACCTTGTTCTCTTGAAAATACTCTATTCACACACTCCTTTCTAGTCCTCCTGACCTGCCCTATATCTCTGTTAGGCCGAGACCTTTTAACAAAACTTAAAGCTACTTAATCATTTACTCCAGTAAATATGGCCTTAACAATCACCACGAAGCCTACTCTAACCACACATAACACCCCAATCAAGCATGGGACAGAAATCCTGGACCTATTAGAGGCCATAAAATCCCCTAAGGAAATAGCTATCATTCACCGCAGTACACACCAAAAGGACCCATCAGACATAACTAAAGGAAATAATATGGCAGATAGAGAGGGCAAAAGCGTCGCCCAAAATGACCCACAGGCCCCCTTCATCCCAAGTTTAGAGTCTTTGCCCCCACAGTACTCATACTCGGAACTTAAAGAGGGACAAAACCGTGGGTTCACTCTAACCCCTGAAGGGTGGCTAAAAAACCCAGATACAAAACTTCTCTTATCAGAAGCTTCCCAATGGAAGATTCTGAACCACCTTGATCAGGCTACCCATTTAGGACCCAAGTCCCTTTACAGACTGGTAGGGACAATATTCACAGGAAAAGGAATCTTCTCCACCCTCCAATCTATATGCCAGGCCAACTCAGAGGGGGATATAAACCACCCCCTCGCTGCTATCACATCCAATCCAAAGGTGGGGGAACCAACCAAGAAAAGATTGGCAGATAAATTTCACCCACATGCCCTCTTGTAAAGCCTTCGAATATCTCCTAGTCATGGTGGACACCTTCACAGGATGGTTAGAGGCCTTCCCTACTAAAACCAAGAGATCATCCAAGGCTACCACTGCTCTCATGGAACATATCATACCCCAGTTCAGGCTACTGCACTCTTTACAATCAGACAAAGGTCCCACCTTTATTTCAAGTCTAACCCAAGGGGTCCATGAGGCCTCCAAATCAGTTATCTTTATTCAGCATCGTGTCCTCAGGTGTCAGGCAAGATGGAAACAGTCAATCCAGCCCTCAAGAAATATGTGACCAAATTAGCAATAGAGACACACCGAACATGGGTTTCTCTCATAACCAACAACAAAACAAACCATCCCCACACTTACTATTTTGATTCACCTTTCTACATTTACTTCCCCAAATCTCCTAATATCACCATCGATTGGACACAAACTAGCTATTTTGGGACATCCATCTGCCCCAAACCATCCCCAAGTTCTCCATACCAGAACCACAATTTTTGGTTCCAACCCTTTAATATTAAACAAGAAGACTGCAAAAAAACTCAAGACACCTGAGTACTATGACATAGGGTAGAACCCTACTATTCCTTCTTTTAATGGGGTTTACAACTTTTCTTCCCATCCGTCAAAGATTGCTTGCCTCTCACCTTTAGCTGGGATGACTTTAGCTACCGCCTATGAAGGCACAGAACATTCCTGTACCCATTTAGGGAAACCCTACTTCAACATCACTTTAGACATCTGCTTGGACCTTACAAACCGTACCTATTTCCTCTGCAGATCTAATGCATATTTATGTCTTCCAGCCAACTGGACAGCGACTTGTACTCTTACATACATTATTCCTAATCTTACCCTTATAAATGACAGTAACTCACTTCCCTCATACTCTCAGTCACATAGACGGAAACAAGAAGCCCTCACTGTAATATCAATCTTAGGGATGATCACTGGGATGAGAACAGGTTCAGCTAGTTTTACTGCCCAGCAGCTCTCTCTCTTGAACTCACACAACAGATCACTAAACTAGCAGCTCAAATTAACACTCTACAAGAACAAAGAAATTCTCTAGCAGGAGTGGTTTTACAGAAGAGGAGAGCTTTAAACTTACTAACAGCTAACCAAGGTGGGACCTGCGCTATGTTAAAGGAGGAATGCTGTTTTTTTTGTCAACCAATTGGGCAAAATTCAAACTAACCTTTGGGATATTATTAAAAGAGCTAGCGGGTTTTATACAAAAGGAGCCTCAGGGGGATTCAACTGGTGGGACTTCAAGACTAATATTTGGTCCTGGTTAGCCCCCTTCATAGGGCCTATAGCAACCTTCATACTCCTACTAATCTTCAGACCATGTATCTTTAACCTCCTTGTTAAGTTTGTCTCTTCTAGGATACAACAAGTGAACCTCCAAATGGTAATGCAATGAGAACATCGGCCAGCCACCACCTGGACAACACTTGAAGAAGCTGCCATCAGGTTCCATGAAGCCCCCACCCCTCCCTTGGTGTACTCTGACAGAGAGCAGGTAATGGGAACCCAGGGCTCTACGAAACCTCCACTCAGCAGGAAGCAGCCAGAGAGATCGCCCCTTTCCTTTACAAAAAAAAGGTTTCCAGACACCTGAGAGGGAGCTAGGGAGATAGACAGACAAGAGCAGGGTACCCACCTAGGACCAAAGCATTGGTTCCTTAAATAAAGAGAGGGGGGAGTGTGGTGTGCTCCAAGGACAAAGAACAAGGTACACTCAAAGGGCCAATATTGCCAGAACAAAGAGCTACAGGACTCTTATCACTCTGTACAATGCAACAATTCCAATGTCCCAAAACTTTCCCAAGCAGCATGCCATGTCCCTTGCCCATCCCATATAAGGAAAGATATTTGCCCCATTCTTTTCCCACTCAGCACACCAAAATATATATACTCTGCCCAGTCAGCACATAACTGCAGGTACCCTGGCTATAAAAACAGGCAAGCAACCCATGCTCAGGGTCTCTAGGGTCTCTTTCCCTGGCTTCCAGGAAGTCTGCCCACTGTTCTTGCAGCGTCCCTTCTCTCTAATAAACTCTATATTCCTTGCCTTCTGCCTTGTGTCTGGAAATTCTTTTCCAACCCACACTCAGACCACGACACTATGCAAGAATTTTATATCTATCAAAACTGTCTTTCAATAAATGAGGTAAAATAAACATATTCCCAGATAAACAAAAAATCAAAGAGTTCATTGCTAGCATATCTACTTGTAAAAGATACTGGAAATTTATCAGGCAGAAAGCAAGTGACCCCACACAGTAATTCAAATCTATATGGAAAAGGAAATAACCACAAAGGTAATTATGTAATCATAAAAGACTCCCTTTAAAACTGATTTTAAAATAACTGTATAAAATAAGATGAAGATAATTGTATTGTTAGGCCAATATAACATATAGAAATGTAATATAGTTGGCAAAACCTCATAAAGAAAATGGATGCAAGCAAAGCTCCACTGGAACAAAAAAATGACACCAAACTGTAATGTGAGTCCACAGGAACAAATAAGAAAACAGAAAAAAGTAAATAAGAAGTTTAACTTAACAAACATTATAAATATACACCTGTGGTCTTTTCTTCTATCATCTTTTTTAAAACACATTAAATTATATACAGCAATAATTATAACAATTTATTTTAGGGACAGTAATATATACAGCTGAATATGTATGCCAAAAATAACACCAAAAAAAGGGACAGTGTGGATATATAAAAACAATGTTTCTGTACCTTCTGGAATTATGATATAAATCTGAAGCAGATTCTGATAGACTAAGATATATGGTAAACCCTAGAACTTAAGACTTAAGAAACTTAAGAAAATATATAATAGGCACAGACACACACACACACATAAATATATATATATACATATATATGTACTGAAATATTAATTAAAGCAATTAAAATATTACAATAGAAAATATTCACTAAATGTAAGTGAAAATAGTAAAGGAGGATCTATGGAAGGCAAAAAACAAAATAAATGAAAAGCCAACTGTGTTAATAATAACATTAAATATGAATAGATTTGCTAATCTAATATAGAGGCAGAGATTGTCAGAATGAGGGGAAAAATAGCATCCAACTATAATGCTGTCTACAGAAGACATTTTCAATACAGATGTAAACAGGAAATTTTTAAACAACAGAAAAAAGGAAAAGAGAGACCACAAAAACAGCTGGAGTAGTTATACCAATATCAGACAAAATAGACTTTAAAACAAATGTATTACTAGAGATAAAGAGGGACATGTTATAATAACGAAAGTGTCAATTCTTCAAAAAGATATAGTAATTACAAACATATGGACCTATCCACAGAGCCCCAAATTACTTGAAGCAAAAACTGACACAGCTAGAGCATTAGACAACTCAACAATAACAGGTAGAAACTTCAATGTCTCACATTCATTAATTGATAGAACTAGGTTGAGGATGAATAAAAGAAATAGAAAAACTGAATACCACTATAAACCAACTAAACTAGCAGACATCCATATAATACTCTACCTAACAACAGCAGAATACAAATTCCTCTCACCAACAGATTTAAAATGTGAAAGAAACGGAATTATCTTTAAAACAGGTTCTCTGACCACAAAGGAATAAAGTTAGATTACAAATATGAGAAAGAAATTTGGAGAATCTGCAAATATATGGAATTTAAATAACTCCTAAAAAATCAGTGGTTCAAGGAAAACAGTCACAAGGGAATTTTTAAATATTTTGAGATCAATGAATATAAAGACACAACCTATTAAAACTTATGGGATACAATTAAAACAACACAGAAATTTATAGCTGCAAACACTTATTGAAAATTTAAAAACTCAAAATAATAACAAAACCTTTCCCCTTAAGACACAGTAAATGAAAAATAAACTAACCCAAGAGCGAGAAGAAAGGATGAAGATAAGAGTGGTATGTAATAAAATAGAGAAAAATCATTAAAACCAAGGGTTTTTTGAAAATACCAACAAAATAGAGAGACATTTAACTAAAATGAAGAAGAAAAAAATGAGAAGACTCAAATGAATAGAAAGAGAAATGAAAGACACTACCAACTTTACAAAAATAGGTAAGAGAATACTATGAATAACTATATGCCAAAATATTAGATAACTTAGATAAATTCCTAAAAGACAAAAAGTACCAAAACTGTCTCAAGAAAAAATACAAAATCTGGAAAAACTTACAAAAAGTAAATTGATTGAATTTGCAATCAAAATCACTATTTACAAAGAAAAACCCAGGATCAGGATATGTTACTAGTAAATTTGACCAAAAATCTAAACAGCAATTAATATCAACTCTTGCAGAACACTTGACAAAACTGTCTTAAATTCAGAAGAAAAGGGAGCACTTCCCAATTCATTCTGTGAGGCTAGTATTATCCTGATACCAAAACCAGACAAAGATAAAACAAGAAAACTATAGACCAATATTTCTTACAAATATGTACAGAAAAATCCTCAACAAAATACTGGTAAACTGAATCCAACAACATATGTTTTTAAAATGCAGCATGAGAAAGTGAGATTATCCCAGGAATGCAAGAATGGTTTAATATCTCAAAATGAATTACTGTAATATATCATATCAATAGAATAAAAAACAAAACTTATGTGATTATCCCAATAGATGCAGAAAAAGCATCTGAAAAAATACAACACCCTTTCATAATAAAAACACTCAACAACTAGGATTAGAAAAGCACATTGTCAACCTAATATGAAAAACCAACAGCAAGCATTATACTGAATGGTGAAAGAACAAATGCTTTCCTTCCAAAGAATAAAACAGATTATTTCTACTCTCTGCATTTCTATTCAACCTCTACAGCAGGTTCTAGCAAGGGCAATTAAGCAAGAAAAGGAAATAAAAGGCATCCAGATTAGAAAGGAAGAAATAATCTCTATTTGCATGCTCTTACATAATCTTATTTATAGAAAATTGTAAGGAATTCAGACAAAAAAATCAGAACTAATGAGTTTTGCAAAGCTGCAGTGTACAATATCAACATATAAAATCAACTGTATTTCTATGCATTAGTAATGAACAATCCAAAAATGAAATTAATAAAACAATTCAATAGCATAATAGAATAAGATTCTTAGAAAGAAATTTAAGAAAGTGCAAAGCTTATACTCTGAAAACTACAAAACATCACTAAAAGTAATTAAAGATGACCTAAATAAATGGAAATATTTACATTCCTGTATCAGAGACTTAATATTGTTAAAATGGCAAAACCCCCCAAACTGATCTACAGAGTCAATGAAATCTCTACTAAAATCCCAAATGAGTTTTATGCAGAAAATGACAAGGTGATTCTCAAATGGCATATGGAAATGTAAGAACAGCCAATGCAAACTTGAAAAAGTAGAACAATGTTGGACAACTCAGATTTCCTAATTTCAAAGCTTCCGCAATCAAGAGAGTGCGCTTCCGCAATCAAGAGAGTGCGCTTCTTCCAAAAGAAGAGAGATATATCTAGATGAATAGAATTAAATTTTCAGAAATAAACCACTACATTTACAGTGAATTGATTTTATCAGAATGCCAAGACAATCCAATGGGGTAAAAATAGCCTCTTCAACAAATGTTGCTGCTATAACTGGATATCCATATGCAAAAAAAGAAACCAAAAAAATCAAATTGGAAATGTGGACCTCCTACCTTACACCACATGCAAAAATTTACTCAAGATGGATCACATACCTAATTTAAGAGCTACAGCTTTAAAACCCTTAGAATAAAATAGAGGAGCAAATCTTCATGATGGTAGATTAGACAATGGTTTTTTGGATATGACACCAAAAGTACGATTAACAAAATCAAAAAATAGATGAATTGAACTACATCAATAGTAAAACCTTTGTGCTTCCAGAGATACCACTGGAAAATAAAACGACAATCTACAGAATGGAAAAAATGCTTACAATTCACATGTTGCATAAAGGACTGGTATTGAGAATGCACAAAGAATTCTTAGAGCATAAGAAGACAACTCTATTAAGAAAAGACAATGGATTTAAATAGACACTTCTCATAAGAAGATATACAAATTGTCCATAAGCATGTACACATCAACAGCCAACAGGTAAATGCAACTTAAAACCACAGTGAGATATTACTTCATACCCACTAAAATGGCCGCAATGAAAATATATTAACAAATTTTGATGAGGATGCAGAGAAGTTGGAACTCTAAATATTACTATTTGGAATGTAAAATGGTACAACTACTTTGGAAAACATTCTGACAGCTCCTCAAAAGTTGAAACTCCATATTACCACATGACTCAGAAATCCTATTCAGATATAGCTGAGATAAATGAAAATATGTCCACATAAAGCTTTGTAAGTGAATGTTCATGGCAACATTTTTCATAATAACCAAAAAAGTGACAGCCACCCAAATATCCATAAACTATGAACAGATAAATATGGCATATTCATATAATGGCATATCACTCAGCAATAAAAGCAAAGAAATACTAATACATGCTACAATACAAATGAACCTTGGAATCATATGCTATATGAAAGAAGCCAGTCACAAAAGACTACATATTGTATGATTCAGTGGGTAATGGAAAAACAAAATGTGATATATCTATACAATGGAATACTATACATGCTACTTCATTGGGTGGACCTCAAAAACATTATGCTAAGTGAAAAAAGCCAAACACAGAAAACTAAATCATGAATGGTTCCATTGATATGAAATGCCCAGAAAAGGCAAACTGATAGAGACAGGAAGGAGATGAGCAGCTGTTTGAGACCAGAGGTAGAAATGGGCATTGTCTGCAAAGGAACATGAGGGATCTCCCGGGGATTAATGAAAACGTTCTAAACTGATTTGAGTTGATGGTTGTACAGGTCTCCCAATTTATTAAGAATCACTGAACTGCACACTTAAGCCGGCAAATTTTATGGCATGGTAATTATATTTCAATAAAGCTTGTGAGAGTGGGTGAGAGAGAGTGAGAGAGTGAGAGAGAAAGATAGCTAATAGACGTTCATCCAAATGTTGACACTGAGCATCCTGGTGCTGGCTCAGGAATCCAACCAGCTGTGGTAATGCAGCTATTGATAAGTTGGGTGGCTACACTTTCTTAATTTGGGCTCTGAGTCACTTCCACCCATCCAGACACACGCGCTCCATCGCGTTCCTGCCAATACACAGTCTTCTCACCTGTTGGATAGCAGTGGGTGACAGCTGCTGACTCATTCTCTCTCCTTCAATACACTAATCAACACTGATGATGATTAGCAATTGTACTGCATTAGGCTCCCAACTTCGTTCTTCAAAGCTGTGGTAGCTCTAACCTCATTTGCAGCTGTGAGGTGGGGCTCTACCACAGGCATTGCTCTTGACTTTGAGAGATTTGTCAATGCCACCTACATCAATGACAGGACAAGGTCACCAGAAAGGATTCCTGGACAAGGTCAGTCTACAGAGAGGAAAGTAACGCTCATAGATTGAAATGAGGTATATGAATGTAATGTGGTGAATGTAGGGGATTCTGTTTCTCAGCTTCCCCTCTGATTTTGACAACCCATGTCGAGGACCATCATAATTTATCATTTACAAAGAAAATAAACACAGAGCAGGTCTCCACACTAGGTTAACTGCAGAGCTCTAAAAATAATAGTTACTTCCTGAGTCTTTATAAGAAAGTTCCTTCCAGAGAATAAAAGAAACTCAAGGAATATTTCTTGTGCAGAAGATTTTCTCCATTTTCTCAGGAGAAAGGAGATTTTTTTTTTTGAGATTAATTTGTGTTTTTATTTGTCAGTATAACTATAGTGCCCTGCAAACTTTTCTGATCTGAAAAGTACATTCTACATCACAATAACACACATAACAAACACACACACATATATAATATGTATACATACATAAGAGTGAAACAAAAGTTTTGCCAAAAACTCCTACCCTGAGTGTTAGTTTTTTTTTTTTTTTAAACCAAGGATGAATTGCACTGATACATCATAATCACCAAAGTCCCCAGTTCATCTTAGGGTTCACTTTAATGAAGTGAATAGTGTTGCACTTTCCGTGGGTTTAGACAAAAGTACAATGACATAAAATCATTATAATGTCATACAAAGTGTTTCACTGCTCATAAACACTTCTGTACTCTGTGTGTTCATCTCCCCTCTCCCCTCAAACTCCTGGAAACCAATGATCTTTTTTTGTCTTCATCGTTTTGGAGAAAGGAAGATTTTAAAAGGAGTCTTTTTAAGGAACGGGAAAGAGGGTACTTTCCTGAAACACCCTAAGAATTGGTTCAAGAGGTTCCAACCAGCTGAGATATTTCAGAGGATGCATTTTATCATTTATGAGGTCCATGAGGACCAGGATTTTGTCAAGTTCAAAGCTCTACTCTGGGGCTTTACAGCAGTAAGCATATAGTAATACTCAACAATATTTTACAAAATGAAGGTGTAAAAGTTGAATAACTTAGAGATGCTCTTAAAGACGTGAATAAGAGCTAAGAGAGAGTTCCTAAGCCAGAGGAGATCTCAGATCTAAAGATATGTTCAGAGAGAAGTGCCAAATCCTGATGGCCATGAACAGGAAGAGAAAGATCCAGAATCTCTTTCTAGGGACTATCTAGGGTTGGGAACAGTGCTCATGAGAAGGTAGCCAAAAATGATATAAGCACTTCAGATATGTAGGTGCATGATATTTCTTTTTTTTTTTAAGAGTTTCCTAAAATATTTCATAGGGTGTACTGCAATGTAGAGTGCTAGGGTGTCTATAATTTGTATGAGGGAATAAAGTGAAATTTGATGTTCTCTCCTAAAAGGACACGTGTTCTTTATAATCTAGAAATCTCTAGGTCAGAAGGTTCAGCTTAGAACACTCTATAGCTTGCAAATGACTTTCAAATACAAATCTCAGTGGCTCATCATAAAAATCCTACATGGTGAGTACGGAAGGTATTGCTATTCTCATTTTACAGTTAAGGAAAGTGAAATCTAGAGAAAATAGGGGAGTCTCCCAGGAAATAGCAAAGTAAGCGGTTGGATCCAGATCTCTTGATTCCAAGATTAGTGTAAATTCTTTCTTATAATCACGTCTGATGGGTGACATACAGCCCCTGGCTCACCAGCCTGAGCCACTTCCAACTAAATGAATGAATTTGCCTGTTGGTTGCGTTGTTTGGTTTGAAGTGCTTTTAAGATCAGTTTAAAAAGCAGACTCACAAAGTGCCTCAAACTCTTTGGGCAAAGGTCATCCTCATCAAGGAATGATAAAGACTCTCAATTTCAGAGCAAGAAGAAACTTGAAGGTCTCTGGGCCCAGGTACCTCATGTAACTGGTGAGGATATGATGGCCCATGGAGCCCAAGACAGACAAGAATACAACTCATTCTAACTTCAGAGGTTGACTCAAATGGCAAGTCAAATCAAAGCCTTCCAGAGCCCAGCATAGTTTTTTTAAATCTCAAAGCAAACAGCACATGTTCTCAGGAAAGAAATAAGATAGAGCATTTCATTGTCATCTCTTTCTTATTATCCTCTATTACTTTTTCTATTACTGTCAGTTTAACTTGTCATGACCACATCACAAACTCTTTACAGACAGAGCTTAAGTGGAATACCGCTCACTTACCCCGCGAATGACTATTGTGGATACATGTTCTGCACGAGCTAATCAATTTCCTCATGGCACGTGGCTAGGGTTAAGGGGAAGCCTAACAAAATATGCATTAATTAAAAATTCAAATACAGCAAAGCAAAATTAATTTTTAAAATTATGTATGGAAGTGCTGCCAAGAGTAACACTGAAAAGAAAGTCTCCTTGAGCAATTTGAGAGCTTGCATGACCATTTTTCTAAACTTGAAAAATTTAATTGATGTGAACCCAAAAGAACTGCAACTCAGCAAGGTTCAGCTACACTTAAATTCTCAGAAACTGCACTGTGCCGCTGAGTTTAACTTCCTTTAACACTGGCTCCTACTGACAGTAACTAATAGGCAGGGGTTTTGTTTGTTTTCATTTTCCGTGACTTTTCTTTTTTCTGTTGAAACAAGCTGTTGCTTTCAAAAATCATTCCTGCATATTCAGGTGCTACAAATTGGGAGCTTTAAGAATGGAATGGAACTGCGGAGGGAGGATTGGCCCAGGTAGGGGTGGGGAATGAAGCTTGTCATATGTCACAGCCCATTACCAACTCAAGTAGATACATATTTCCTAGATGGTAAAAGGAGGGGGTGGCCCTAGATACTTTAATGCACCCTCCAGTTCCAAGATCTGTGACTGAAAATAAACACTGACTCAATCTAGTAATAAAGCATTCATTGGGCTTATTAAGAAATACTAAGCAGAATCAGCAGTTGACTATAGGATTTATTTTCAAAACACAGAAACCTCTGCACTGTCAGGTAATCTTGTTTTAATTTATTTCAGGGCCGGGTGGCCAGCAAGCCCAAAAGTGAAATCTCATTTCACTCAGAGCAGCAGATGCAATTGTTGTCTCAATTCACTTATTTGCTGTATGAATCTGATAATTCCTTATGCTGGGGACACAATGAAAGTTCCCTTCGATACCTTGCACATATCTTGTTAGATGCAAAATCTTGACAGAGAAAAGAAGAAAGATAATAAGCTAAAGAAAACAGGAACACTATCCCTCCAAAACGGTATAGAATAAAATTCAGTATTTTTATGTCACTATATAAAGAATGTCTTGTATGTTGATCTTCCTCTGTTGTTGCACTGATTGGGATCAAAGCCTGCCTTGCTGCAATGAAACTAAGTTCTGTAAACACCAGTTTTAGCCATCAGCTCTATTAATTTACAGAAAAATACAAGGGCTAGGGGAAAATGCACATATCTATTTTTAATAGGATCTGGTCTAACATAACTCTTTTCTTTACTGAAGGTTGTGTTGATTTCTGTACAGCAAAGTGATTCAGTTATATATATATATATATATATATATATATTCTTTTTAAAATATTCTTTTCCATTATGGTTTATCACAGGATAATGAATATAATTCCCTGTGCTCTACAGCAGTACCTTGCTGTTTATCCATTATATATATAATAGTTTGCATCTGTTAATCCCAAACATAACTCTTGAACCTATCAGGTTTTCAGTAGAAGTTAGGCATATAATTAAAATAGTTAACACGTGAATGGTATTTGTTTGGTGCTGAGCTCTGTTCTTAATTTTCCTCATGTATATTATGTCTTACAACATGCCTATAACAGGTGTAATTTTTTTAAGAACGTCTATTGAGATACAGTTAACATA
Organism: Hippopotamus amphibius kiboko; assembly: GCF_030028045.1. Classification (NCBI taxonomy): domain Eukaryota; kingdom Metazoa; phylum Chordata; class Mammalia; order Artiodactyla; family Hippopotamidae; genus Hippopotamus; species Hippopotamus amphibius. Next base: position 92,945,360 of record NC_080196.1, on the reverse strand, counting down.
CAATAAACTGCATATATTTAGAGTGTACTATTTAGTATCCCAAGCTCCCAATTCATCCCCCCCCCCCCCCCGCAACCCTCCCCGCTTTCCCCACTTGGTGTCCATATGTTTGTTCTCTACATCTGGGTCTCTATTTCTGCCTTGCAAACCGGTTGGTTTGTACCATTTTTCTATATTCCACATATATGTGTTAATATACGATATTTGTTTTTCTCTTTCTGACTCACTTCCCTCTGTATCACAGTCTCTAGGTCCATCCATGTCTCTACAAAGGTCCCAGTTTCATTGCTTTTTACCGCTGAGCAATATTCCATTGTATATATGTACCACATCATTTTTATCATTCATCTATTGATGGACATGTAGGTTGCTTCCATGTCCTGGCTATTGTAAACAGTGCTTCAATGAACACTGGAGTGCATGTGTCTTTTTGAATTATGGTGTTCTCTGGGTATATGCCCAGCAGTGGCATTGCTGGGTCATGTGGTAGTACTATTTTTAGTTTTGCAAGGAACCTCCATACTGTTCTCCATAGTGGCTGTATCAATTTACATTCCCACCAACAGTGTAAGAGCGTTGCCTTCTCTCCACACTCTCTCCAGCCTTTAATGTTTGTAGATTTTCTGATGAGGTCCATTCTCACCGGTGTGAGGTGATATCTCATTGTAGTTTTGATCTGCATTTCTCTAATAATTAGTTATGTTGAGCAGCTTTTCATATGCCTCTTGGCCATCCATATGTCTTCTTTGGAGAAATGCCTATTTAGGTCTTCTGCCCATGTTTTGATTGGGTTGTTTGTTTTTGTGATATTGAGCTGCATGAACTGTTTATATATTTTGGAGATTAATCCTTTGTTGATTCGTTTGCAAATATTTTCTCCCATTCTGAGGGCTGTCTTTTCATCTTGCTTATAGTTTCCTTTGCTGTGCAGAAGCTTTGACGTTTCATGAGGTCCCACTTACTTATTTTTGTTTTTATTTCCATTACTCTAGGGGGTGGATCAAAAAAGATCTTGCTGTTATTTACGTCGAAGAGTGTTCTTCCTATGTTTTCCTCTAGGAGTTTTATAGTGTCTGGCCTTACATTTAGGTCTTTAATCCATTTTGAGTTTAGTTTTGTGTATGTTAAGGAGTGTTCTAATTTCATTCTTTTCCATGTAGCTGTCCAGTTTTCCCAGCACCACTTATTGAAGAGGCTGTCCTTTCTCCACGGTATATCCTTGGCCCCTTTGTCATAGATTAGTTGACCACAGTTTATATCTGGGCTTTCTATTCTGTTCCATTGATCTATATTTCTGTTTTTGTGCCAGTACCATACTGTCTTGATCACTGTAGCCTTGTAGTATAGCCTGAAATCAGCAAGCCTGACCACCAACTCTGTCTTTCCTTCTCAAGATTGCGTGGGCTATTCTGGGGTCTTTTGCATTTCCATACAAATCGTAAAATTTTTTGTTCTAGTTCTGTGAAAAATGCCATTAGTAATTTGATCGGGATTGCACTGAATCTGTAAATTGCTTTGGGTAGTATAGTCATTTTCACAATGTTGATTCTTCCAATCCAAGAACATGGTATGTCCCTCCACTTGTTTGTGTCATCTTTGATTTCTTTCATTAGTGTCTTATACTTTTCTGAATACAGGTCTTTAACTTCCTTGGTTAGGTTTATTCCTAGGTATTTTATTCTTTTTGTTGCAATGATGAATGGGATTGTTTCCTTAATTTCTCTTTCTGATCTTTCATTGTTGGTGTATAGAAATGCAAGAGATTTCTGTGTGTTAATTTTGTATCCTGCAACTTTACAAATTCATTGATTAGCTCAAGCAGTTTTCTGCTGGCATATTTAGGATTTTCTAGGCATAGTATCATGTCATCTGTGAGCAGTGACACTTTTACTTCTTCTTTTCCAATTTGGACTCCTTTTATTTCTTTTTCATCTCTGACTGATACGGCAAGGACTTCCAAAACTATGCTGAATAGTAGTGGCGAGAGTGGATATCCTTGTCTTGTTCCTGATCTTAGAGGGAATGCTTCCAGGTTTTCACCATTGAGAATGATGTTTGCTGTGGGTTTGTCATATATGGCCTTTATTATGTTGAGGGAGGTTCCCTCTATGCCCACCTTTTGGAGAGTTTTTATCATAAATGGGTATTGAATTTTGTCAAAAGCTTTTTCTGCATCTATTGAGATGATCATGTGGTTTTGATCCTTCAATTTGTTAATATATGTATCACATTGATTGCTTTGCGTATACCGAAGAATCCTTGCATTCCAGGGATAAACCCCACTTGATCATGGTGTATGATCCTTTTAACGTGTTGTTGGATTCTGTTGGCTAGTGTTTTGTTGAGGATTTTTGCATCTAAATTCATTAGTGATATTGGTCTGTAATTTTCTTTTTTTTGTAGTATCTTTGTCTGGTTTTGGTATCAGGGTGATGGTGGCTTCATAAAATGAGTTTGGGATTGTTCCTTCCTCTGCAATGTTTTGGAGGAGCTTGAGAAGGATGGGTGTTAGCTCGTCTCGAAAAGTTTGATAAAATTCACCTATGAATCCATCTGGTCCTGGACTTTTGTTTGTTGGGAGATTTATCATCAGTTTCAATTTCATTACTTGTGATTGGTCTGTTCATATTTTCTATGTCTTCCTGATTCAGTCTTGGAACATTATCCCTTTCTAAGAATCTGTCCATTTCATCCAGGTTGTCCATTTTATTGGCATAGAGTTGCTTATAGTAGTCTCTAATGGTGTTTTTTATTTCAGTGGTGTCCATTGTAACTTCTCCTGTTTCATTTCTAATTTTATTGATTTGAGTCCTCTCCCTCTTTTTTCTTGATGAGTCTTGCTAGAGGTTCATCAAATTTATTTATTTTCTCAAAGAACCTTTTAGTTTTATTGATTTTTGCTATTGCTTTCTTTGTTTCTAATTCATTTATTTCTGCTCTGATCTTTATGATTTCTCTCCATCTACTCACTTTGGGCTTTGTTTGCTCTTCTTTCTCTGGTTTCTTTAGGTGTAAGGTTAGATTGTTTATTTGGGATTTTTCTTGTTTCTTGAGGTAGGCTTGTACTGCTATAAACTTCCCTCTTAGAACTGCCTTTGCTGCATCCCATAGGTTTTGGATCATTGTGTTTTCATTGTCATTTGTCTGTAAGTATTTTTTGATTTCTTCTTTGATTTCTTCAGTGATCTCTTGGTTATTCAGTAGTGTATTGTTTAGCCTCCATGTGTTTGTGTTTTTTACAGTTTTTTTCCTGTAATTGATTTCTAATCTCAAAGCATTGTGGTCAGAAAAGATGCTTGATACGATTTCAATTTTCTTGAATTTACCAACACTTGATTTATGACCCAAAATGTGATCTCTCCTGGAGAATGTTCCATGTGCACTTGAGAAGAATGTGTAATCTGCTGTTTTTGGATGTAATGTCCTGTAGATATCTATTAAATCAAGCTAATTTATTGTGTCATTTAAAGCTTTGTGTCCTTATTGATTTTCTGTGTGGATGATCTGTCCATTGGTGTAAGTGGGGTATTAAAGTCCCCCACTATGATTGTGTTACTGTCAATTTCCTCTTTCATAGTTTTAGCATTTGCCTTATATATTGAGGTGCCCCTATATTGGGTGCATATATATTTATAATTGTTATCTCTTCTTCTTGGATTGATCCCTCAATCTTTATGTAGCGTCCTTTCTTGTCTCTTGTAACACTTTTTACTTTAAAGTCTATTTTCTCTAAGTATCACTACTGCAGCTTTCTTTTGATTTCCATTTGCATGGAATATCTTTTTCCATCCCCTCACTTTCAGTCTGTATGTGTCCTTAGGTCTGAAGTGAGTCTCTTGGAGACTGCATATATACGGGGCTTGTTTTTGTATCTATTCAGCCAGTCTGTGTCTTTTGGTTGGGGCATTTAGTCCATTTACATTCAAGGTAATTACTGATATGTATGTTCCTATTACCATTTTCTGAATTGTTTTGTTGTTGTTTCTGTAGGTCCTTTTCTTCTCTTATGTTTCCTGCTTAGAGACATTCCTTTAGCATTTGTTGTAGGGCTGGTTTGGTGGTGCTGAATTCTCTTAGCTGTTGCTTGTCTGTAAAGCTTTTGATGTCTCCATCGAATCTGAACGAGATCCTTGCTGGGTAGAGTATTCTTGGTTGCAGGTTCTTCCCTTTCATCACTTGAAATATATCGTGCCACTCCCTTCTGGCTTGCAGAGTTTCTGCTGAGAAATCAACTGTTACCCTTATGGGAGTTCCCTTGTATGCTATTTGTTGCTTTTAATAACTTTTTTCTGTCTTTAATTTTTGTCAATTTGACTACTATATGTCTTGGCGTGTTTCTCCTTAGGTTTATCCTGCCTGGGACTCTCTGAGCTTTCTGCACTTGGGTAGCTATTTCCTTTCCCATGTTAGGGAAGTTTTCAACTATCATCTCTTCCTATTTCCTAGGGTCCTTTCTCTCTCTTATCCTTCTGGGACCCCTATAATGCGAATGTTGGTGCATTTAACGTTATCCCAGATGTCTCTTAGGCTGTCTTCAGTTCTTTTCATTCTTTTTTTCTTTATTCGTTTCTGCATCAGTGATGATCACCATTCTGTCTTCCTGCTCACTTATTCACCCTTCTGCCTCACCCTTAATCTGCTATTGGTGCCTTCTAGTGTATTTTGCATTTCAGTTATTGTGTTACATATCTCTGTTTGTTTGTCCTTTAATTCTTCTAGGTCTTTGGTACACTTTTCTTGCAATTTTCAATCTTTGCTTCCAGTCTTTTTTCAAAGTCCTGGATCATCTTCACCATCATTATTCTGAATTCTTTTCCTGGAAGAGTGCCTATCTCCTCTTGATTTAGTTGTTTTTCTGGGGTTTTATCTTGTCCCTTCATCTGGTACAAAGTCTTTTGCCTTTTCATTTTCTCTTTCTGTGGCTGTGGTTTTTAGTTCCACAAGATGAAATACTGCTTGCTGATAATGCTTGATTCTGCTGTCTTCCCTCTTGTGGGGGAAGCTATCTAGGAAGGCTCTGGGTGCTTCCTGATAGGAGGTACTAATGGTGGGTTGGGTTGGGTGGGCGGAGCTCAGTAAAACTTTAATCTACTTGCCTGCCAGTGGGTGGGGCTGTGTCCCCACTTTGCTGGTTGCTTGGCCTGAGGCTACCCAGCACTGGAGCTTACAGGCTCTTTGGTGGGGCTAATAGCGGACTCTGGGAGGGCTCATGCTAATGAGTCCTTCCCAGAACCCCTGCCACCAGTGCCCCTTTCTCCTTGGTGAGCCACAGCCACCCCCCACCTCCGCAGGCAAGCCCCCAACAGTGGCAGGTATGTCTGGTTCAGTCTCCTGTGGGGTCACTGCTCCTTCCCCCTGGGTCCTGGTGAGCACACTTTTTTGTGTGCCTTCCAAGAATGGAGTCTCCGTTTCCCCCAGTCCTGTGGAGGTCCTGCCATCAAATCCCGCCTGCTTTCAAAGTCTGATTCTCTGGGGATTCCTCCTCCTGTTGCTGGACTCCCAGGTTAGGAAGCCTGACGTGGGGCTCAGAACCCTCACTTTAGTGGGTGGACTTTTGTGGTATAACTGTTCTCCAGCTTGTGAGTCAGCCACCCAGCATTTATGGGATTTGATTTTAATGTGATTGCGCCCCTCCTACCGTCTCATTGTGGCTTCTCCTTTGTCTCTGGATGTGGGGTGTTTTCTTTTTGGTGAGTTCCATTGTCTTTCTGTTGATGATTATTCAACAGTTAGTTGTAATTCTGGTGCTTCTGCAAGAGGGAGTGAGCACACATCCTCCTACTCCGCCATCTTGATTCCTCTGCCACACAGGTTTAATTTTTATCACTATTTTACTCATGAAAATAACTTAGAGATTTTTAGGGACAGTACTGAGTTGAAGAGTATACACCCCAAAATCCATGTCCACCCAGAACCTGTGAATGTGCCCACATTTGGAAATAGGATCTTTATAGATATAATCAAGTTAAGATGAGGTTATACTTGATTGGGGTGGACCCTAAATCCTTTATGACTAGGCCTGAAATCCAATCCTTATTAGAAGTAGAAATCTGGAATCACAAAGGCACATAGAGAATGCCCTGTGAATACAGAAGCAGGGATAGTAGTGATGTGTCCACAAGCCAACGAAGACCACGGACTGTCAGCCACCACAAGAAGTAAGAGATAGACATGGACAGATTCTTCCCCTACAACTTTGGAGGGTCTAAAGTTCTGCCTACACCTTGATTTTAGACTTCTAGCCTCCTGCACTAGGAGATAATACGTTTCTGTTGTTTTAAACCACCCAATTTTTGATAATTTGTGATGGCAGCCCTAGGAAACTAGCATAGGGACTTCTCCCCAAATCCATTCAGCTATGATTAGAACTCAGACAGTCTAGCTTCAGCGTTCACATGCTTAACCATCATCCTTCACAACATCCAGTGGCTCATGGTACTGACAGAGGAAGGAAAAGAGGACAAGTGGGGAGACAGAACTTCAGTTCTGTACATTTGCCTCATGCTATGTTCCAGGGAGTGAAGATTAATCAAAGTTGGCCTTGGTTATTATTTTAACAAATAACCACTACTACGTTGACTTCTTTGAGTTGCATGTCAGTTTCTTCATCTGTAAAATGGTATACTATAGCTCAATGGATTTTTTGAGGATTAAATGAGTTAATACATCAATAGTGTTTATGAGAGATGGGAGCATGTATTAAGTGCTCAATAACTGTTGTCTATTGTCCATATTGCCATCATTACCATCATCATCACTACCTATCTTCAACACACAGTTGAGGTTTTCTCAGACCTGGGTCTGCATCTTGTCTCTACTACTTTTTTCCTGTGTAGCCTTGGGCAAGTTATTTAACCTTTCTGAACCTTTTTATTGGATACTGGGATATTAATGTATGCCACATCATGGAGTCACTGTGAAGACTACAAATAATGTATATAAATACTCAATCCAATGTTAGAAATATAGTAAGCAGAGGCTCACAATACAAGGTAGCTTTGACTGTTATCATAAACTACTCCAGTGTGAAATAATCTTTTCAAACAAGAAATGCCTTCATTTCTGTAACCTGAATTATTCTAATTGCAATTCAGGCATTTTCTCTATTCCTCTACCTTCAGTGATGTTGAAGGCATTTAGGTAACTGGCTTTTAAAGAATAAACTTCCTAATCCCTAGCTAGAATCAACATTATCTATAAAGGTGAACATTTCTAGAAAACATGCATTTTTTTCTAGATATCTGAACCTACATTTAAGCAATAAAAAAACTGAACCTTTAAAAACAGTCTTTGTGAAAGTGAATATTGCAGTGTCTTCTAGAAAGATTATGAGATGGATGAGCTAATGAGAAATCCCCTCCTCTGCCTTGTGAAATATGGGTTTTATATTACTTTTCTTTTTTTCCTAGCATTTCTCCCATCCAACCCCCTTACCTGCCTATGCTAGTGTGCCCTTATGGATTAGTTCTTTTATTTATTTTTAATTTTACACATACATTTAGATAAATGACTATGTAAGTGGTGAGATGAATGGTTAATGAGAAGAGTTGTTGCTGATAACCAGAAGGAGTAAAACCTTTCATCTTTGTCAGGGATACATGATAATTTTGCTGGAGAAGTAACGTTACAATGAACACCAAAATGGGATTTCCCTTATATCTTATCCTTTCCACCCAATTCTCTCCCTCCCTCCATTTTGCATTGCTATGCAAATGTCTAACTTAATTCCAGAAGGAAACAGTCTTTTTTAACCCCACTTTGTACTGTAAAGAATGTTACACACAGAGAGACAAAATCCTATCAGGCAGAGGGGAGTTTCATCTCTACGATCCTCAATCCTTGGAAATTCTTCAAGACCCTCAGCAGTGTCTATGGGTGTGCTGGCAGGTTTAAAGTTCAGGCAGCCAAGTGGAGAATAACAGGTAGGTTATTAGAGAGAAGGAAAGATAAAATGAAAACGTTTTGGTTATCTGTGGTCTTCCCCAAGTTCCTCTTCTAGGCTCATAACAGAAATGCACTTCCTAGGTGAAGTTCATGTGACTACTTCTGCCTGGTAAGTGTAAGTTCAAGCTATGTATGCCATTTCCCAGATAAAGCATTTAATTTGAATGTGAGATCTTCCAGAACTCTCTTTTTCCCTCTGCCACGGCCACCAGTATGGTGAATAGCAAAAAGAATAACTTGGGGAAGAGGTCTTCAGTACTGCTAGCTTGCCCAACAAAATCCTGGGTCCCAGAACTTGGGCAAAGCAAGATTCCCCAGGACACCTGCTATGGGCATGTGTTACATGAAAGAACTGAACCTCCACTGTTCTTAGTCACTGAGCTTTGGGAATTGCTTGATATGGAGCATAATAACCCAGTCCATCTTTATTTTACTGAGAATAATAACAAAAGTAGATGCCATCATTTAAAGGAATGGAGAAGTTGTTCCTGGCAATACCAAGAAGTGGCTTAGGGGCTGAGGAAGGCTACACCACCACCAGTAACACTTTCATAGACTCATCAGCACAACTGATCACCCACTACCACTTTCCTTCTAGTAATTCTATACAAGCACTACGCAACAGCGGATTCAAACAACTCCCCAACCCTTCTTTCAATCAGATTGTTAACCCTAAACACCCCCCAAGTAGAAAGCAGAAAAGTATCACCAGTATGTGCTTCAGTATCACACACACGGCTCGGGGTTGCCTCTTCCTGATCTGTGTCCTTGCCTGCCCTCTTGCCATAAGTTGGGTTTTCTGGAAATGAATGCCATGATGGAGTTTTCTAGAAATATATTTGTTAGGGATCAACGCTTATAAAAAAGGGAAGGAGTGAAAGCAGAAATGAAGAAAGGGAAAAGTTGAACTTCAGTGCACTTCCCACAAAGCTGCAGCTCACCCATCGGGGAGCCCTAGAGCAAGTATTGTCCATCAGAGTGGTCAGCATCAGGCAGAAATGACCAGCTTCCAGAGGTATGGTTTGATAGCTCCCAAGCACAAAGACAGATCTGACCATGCTTAGAGCTGGAGGCTGCCTGATGACCTAACCCCCCACAGTTCAGCATCAAGTCCTTCCTTGAAGGGGAATCCAGGTGGTGTACCTCCACGTCCAATGCACCTCCCCACAAAAAGCCCTCCTTCCATTTACCAGAAAAAGGTTCAGACCAAAAATTAAATCTCATTTCTCTGAGTCATCAGATCCTAACTGACTTCATTATAATGTGTGGGAACTCTGAGCTAATCATACCCTAAAGCATCTCTGGTAGCCTCCAAATAAGCTGGCCTGTTTCCAGTTTCTTCCCACTCAAGTTCAACTTGCCAACCACAATTAGATAAATTTTCATGAAACACCTCTATCACATCACCTTCATGGTCAAAAAACCTTCGTAACTTCCATTTACCAAATTTCTTAGGCTTGTCCTCTGGATGCATGCATCTCTAGCAGAGGGGATTTTCTCCCCACTCTGCCAAGAGGTGCTCCCCGCCAAATACTCTCAGAGCTCCCAACCACTGGTTCTGACTTTACTATGTCTATAGTGCTCTAGTCCGGAACTCTTTTCCATCTTTTCCTCTTGTCAAAATCTTTCACGATCCTTAATTCCCAAATCAGCTGTATCTTCCTCTGAGAGGCTCTTCCTGACCTCCCTAAGTCCACAATGAGTATTCTCTGCCTTCTATGAACTCTTAAAAAATAGACTATTACCATGCTTTGTTGATATTTCATTTGCATAGGACTCCAGATCCAGAGGTCAGGGGACACACCCTCACTTTGTATCCTTTGTTCCTTTTGCAGTGGCTCAATGGAAGTGAGGAAGAAAGAACCAAGGGACCAATTATTGGCCAACTAGTCTGTTTCCTTGCCTGTAAGAAGGAGAGAGGGAATTGGATGCTCCTCTCTGTCATTTTGAGCTCGGATATTCTATGATTGATTGCAGCGCAATGAGTGGATTGTCAGATCAGTCTCGTGGCAGACTGAAGTTCTCTTCAGTAATTTCTATGAGAAACAGGTAAAGGAACAGGCATTATCTAGCCAAGCCATTAAGTCACTGAGAGAAAAGCTGTGCCTTAAGTGGGGTTTGGGTGAATCAAACAACTCATCTCTGTTAGTGAAGAAATTGTCTCAAGAGCCTCTCAAGTACAGGACAAGGAAACAATCAACAAGAAATGACAGTCATCTCTCTCCTCTGGGGCTCTGAAAGAGGAAACAGTCTTAGATGACAGAGTCAAACAATCAGCAACTATTTACTGAAGTCCAGTTGGTGATCATCAAAATCTTTAAGCCATGTACCAAAGATATCCAGGGTGAGTCTCCTGTCTTAATGATCTTCCAGTCTAGTGCGGCAGGCAAAAAAGAGACAGGAAACAACAATAACTACAAGGCAGCATGGAATTAAGTTTTGTGTAGTGGAACTGGGTTTGACTACAGACCTCACCACCTGACCTCTACATAGCAAACTGTCTTGGGCATTAACTAACCCTTCTAACCCTCACTTGCAAAAATGTAGATTATGGTAGTATTTATTTCCCAGGGTGTTGGGAGGATTAAATGAGATAAGTAAACTGCAGTTCCAGTACAATCTAAAAGCTCACTAAATATTTACCACCATCATCGTAGTTTTATATGCCAATGAGCGTTCAGACTTATGCACTGAAGTAGCCAGGCAGAGCTTCCCAAGAGAGGCAGAAAGGAGCTGGGCCGTAAAGATGAGGGGTGGGGTGGGATTGTTAGCCGGGTTGAGGATTGAGTGAAAAAAATAAGGGGTGAGGGAAGACCTTTACAAGTGAGAGAAAAACAGAATGAATTTGGATCCAGATGACCAACTGAGAAGCCTATGCAGAAACATCCTTTGACAATGGCCTTCTGAAGTGTGGATGGCCCAAGTTGTGAATACTCTCCTGTGGCTAGTGGATGGTCTAAATATTTGCCTCTCCATGGACTCCACTGTACCACGGATGCAAAACAGGAAGAAGTGTGGATGCTGGGAGCCCCTGTCCTACTCAATTTTAGAATTCAGCTACAAATTTTTGCAAAGTGAAAATTGTGCCTTTTCTACTGCAGACTTCAAAGAAATTGTTTCATAAAGGCTGAGGGCTCTCAACAACAGCATATTGTGGAAGATGAGGGTTTGGTAACACTAGCAGTTATCTAGGAGTTATTGGGCAAATCCCACCTGTCTTTTTCATAATAATCTTCTTCCCTGAAAGGTTTTCTGTATCATTATGACTACTGGTTAAATTAAGCTTTAAGGAAAAATAACAGGATAATTAATTTTAGGCTCTGCAGATTACTAGTAATAAACATCATGAATGCTTCATTTTGGGGCCACTGGTAACAAATTTAAACTTTTCTCTCATTATATTGTCAATTTACTTAATTTGAGGAGGCCGCATTATTTTTTTTTCCTCTTTTATTAGTTTTTGGCCTTTCTCCAACTCGTCTTAATCAAAATGCTTAGTATTTGTGTCTTGCCATTAAGGATAATCTAGTTCTTCTATAGATAACAAATTGCATGTTTAAAAAAAAGAAAAAAAATTTAGTTGCTACCACACAATTTCACTGCTTCTTCCAAGTGAAAACAGAAATATTTGCAATTCAACAGCATGGAGTCATTCCAGGACAAGGGCTAATGGCAGTTAAATGAAATATTCTTTGCCAACAGCACTGTGCAAATTAAAGTTCTTTACTTTGAATGTTGAATGATCTGAACTACATTTTCCCCATTGCCATTGCCACTGGAAAGAGGAAAAGAAACTTTGTAAACATTTCATTTTATTTTCCTTTATCAAATACTCACTGAATCCCTACTGTGTGTTGGGCAACTGTTCTAGGCTCTAAGGATGGATGTAACCATCAGTAAGACAAAGTCTTTGCTCCCAAAAAGCTTAAAATGAAGTAGGGAATTGGCCAGCCAGCATATAGGTACATATTGGGTGGTGGTAAATCTACAAAAGAATATAGAGAAGGTGGAAGGGAAGTGGGAGAGAGCAGCAGGGAGGAGTCCTGCTACACATGGTGTGATAAGGGAAGAGGTATCCAATAAAGGACACTTGATCAGGGACATGATTGAAGTGAGAGAATAAGCTATGTAGATACCCGGGGAACAGACTAAAAACACACTCTAACACTCACATAGGCTTACACATGCTCATCAATGAACAGCTTGGGTAAAGAAACTTAGAAGGGCTTTTCACTCATCCAAATTCTCTAAACTTGTAGTGCTACCACAACTTAGGTCTCTCTCTTTGAAATGTTAATAAATGGTTGCCTGCTTAATTCTGACTCCAAGGAGAGACTGTAAATCTGAAAGGTGGCCGTTCTGTTATACATCATGCATGTTGCAGAAATTAGCAGTCTCCAACTGCCCAGAAGGCAGAACAAAAGTGGGATTTATACTCCTCCCTCACTGATCCTTCACACATGAATCACATGATATATTCCCAAAGAAGAATGAGAAACTGACACGGTCTGTGCCAGCATGTAGATAAGGTTGGGACCTGTGTGTATCGATGGTTACACTTGGATCTCGTGCGTCCCTCTGCCATATGGAGATTACTCTGGCTCAGGCCCTGCTGATCGCTGGAATTAATAATTATCCTCACACAATACCAGCCGGTCACCACAGAAACGTGCTCCCGAATGGAGCCTGAGTCATCAAGCACAACCCAGCCATCACCTGCTCCCATTCCCCCCTTTGTTAACCTTAAAATTAAACACAGTCACAAACCACTTATAGAGAGGACAGATTTCTGCAGCCCTTAGGAATCCTGGAAGCAGCTTTCACAAGGTCCCAGTACCAAAGCCACGCCCTACCCTTTCACTCAGTCCTACTGACTGCGACTTAAAAACAAAAAGCTTCAAGAACTCATATCTAGATTTTCAGTTCCAGGAATTTTAATTTGCTAACTAGTAGAAGCAGGAAAAGGAGACTCATAAAAGAAGGAAATAATGGAAATCGACTACTTGGCAGAGACAGAATATGGGGAAAAAATGAAAGATGCAGCAGAACCCAGCAGTGCATTATAGTACAGAACAAGTGTATGCTGACTCTGAGCTAGGTCTGCCATTTCCCATCTTTGTGACCCTGAGTTCCATAACCTCTCTAGGCCTCTGTTTCCTCAGCTGTAAATTGGAATGAACATTTATATTGAGGGCTGTAACTTACACTGTGTGCCTGTGCAGACAGACAGTATGCATGTCTAGGATGGTGAGTTTTACTCTACATTCTAAGGGCAGCCTTTCTGCCCTAATTACAATTCATTTTGCAGCAGTTAATACAAAAAGACCCAGTCACTGTAACCATTTGTATCTATTCTGATCCACACTGGACCTTCTTTTATTGAGCATACCAAACATTAGAAATGGGTTCTCACTGGTGAAATGAGTGGGTTTGACTTAATGGGTATGAGTAACGGATTTTCATTAATTAAAACTATGGATGTTTAAGATGTAGATGGACTAATGTATTATAAATGTATTTTTCACCACACCATGGACAAGGAATAAGATCCTAGAATTCCCTCACTCTTAGAAGTAGTGTCCTGGGCTTAATTCCTAAAGAATTGCTCCTAAATAACTCTTGGTTCTTAGGAACTAACCGACTGAAATTGACTAAATGGGTAGCCAATTCCCACTCTAAAATGTTGTCATAAAATTTGCTTTGGGGGACCCTTTCATGCAGTACCAATCAGATCTCCCCAAAATGCAGAGATCTTACAGAACAGGTTATAACCATCATTTTATACCTTCTCACTTACAAATGTCTGTAGTGTTTCTACCATCTGTTTAAGATGACACAATAATTTGCTAAACATCAATATTTTTGAAATGTTTCCATCATAAGTATTTCTCCTTTCAAATTTTGGCACCTGCAAGCATAAGTTTCAGTAATATGAAAATGTCACCTATATGAAACACTCCATTTCCAGTGAAGTTCCCATTTTCAGGTATTGCTTTTTCACTTAGCATTGCAAAAAAATGTTGTACCTAAGTGGTTCTCACTATTGGGAGACAATTCCCCATGGGTCGCTCACATTTATGTACATGTTGAATGCGCAAGCACTACTGGCTTTGTTCTGGGCTATTTTTTTAAGGATATTTGTATAGCAAACAACTTTGAAAGACAAAGATAATGTCTCCCTTTGGAGCAAAGGGCAGGTTTATTTACTGTCCAGTATAATAAATATAACATCTCTCTGGTGCAAAGTTCAGGCAGGATAGTTGTCCATTATAATATATTTGGGTTTTCCAAACTTGGGATTCCTACAATGCAATCTACTGCGTATGCAAAACTCACCCAGCCGTCCAAGTGTTGGCCTGTGGGAACTGGGGATCTGGGAAGCAAAGCAGAACGATGATGAAGTGGCTCTGGCTACTGCTGTGAGAATAAACCATCTTTCCTCTATCATCTAAGACTCCCACGCCATCTGTCAGCATCCACCACACTGTGGCATGCTACCTTGTTAGCCTGTACGTAGGGTAAAACCTCAGTTTGTTCACAGTTTTTGACACACATCAACTCTGAATCAGTTTTATTTCAAATAAACAATCATGATGAATGCCATGGAGTCCAAAGATGAGCAAGAAGACTATGGAGACCTCAAGAATTCTCAGCCAAGAAAAGGGAGAGAACAATTATCACTCTGCTTTGGACAGCGTCATGACTGAAAGCTGCAAAGTCTTGATGTCAGCATTGACCGCAAAAAGAGAGTTAGAATATTAAAGAGAGTCAGCTCTTCTCAAGCTGATTAGAAGCATCTGTTTACACGAAAATAATTAAAATTCCAAATACAGATGATTATTTTTTAGTCACTGAAGAAATAGCCTCTGAAAATGTATTAAATAATATTTTCGCCTATTTTTAAGACAGTTACTTTTTTCTTTAAATATTTGACTTGTTTTTCTTTATTATATCTGATAATGCAAGTACTGCATTGTCATTATAGAAATTACCAAAAATTGTGTAAAGTTATGAATATTAAGAATGTACTTGGAGCTCCACTCCTAGAATGGCAGTGTGAGAAGCTCCACTGCCTCCACTCTCTAGTGAAACAACCATAACTTTTGAAATTATTTCTAGAAACATTTTAAATTGTTCTAATTTAATTAGGACAATTGAGTTGTCAATTAGAAGAATAAAGAAGGAAACATGTATTCATGAAAAGCTATTAAATCTTGCTAAGAACAGCCAGAGTCTGTGACATCTGAGCTGCGCCTCTCTCCCTCTTCCCATTCAGCTCAGCATGACAGAAGCTCCACTCCGGATGGATATGGCTAAGAAAATAAGGCTTCATCACCCTTCAGCTCTCAGGCAAGGGATCAGTGTTTCACCAGGAGAGGCAGGCCATCAGGATTTGTCACCACCCTCCCTCCAGCCCCACGTGTCAGAGGCTGAGTTCCTGGCCAAGGGTGGCTGAAAGGTTAAGGGCTCCTTCTCTCACCTATCCACCATTCATAGGGCAGGAGGTTTACTACAGGTACAGAAAGCGAAGAATACTGAAGTCCCTATGTTCTCCATCCAGCTCATTCATAGGGCAGAAGTTTCACCCAGCAGAGAGAAGCCAAGAAGATTAAAAGCTATTGTCTCTATTGTACCCTCCTTTTAAAGCTGAGGTGTCTCAAAAAGCAGGTCACTGTCTCAATTCCCACCTGAGGAGTTACTGGGAGATTCTCATCAGGGGAGAGGATGTCCATAAGAACAAAGAAGTTTGAATATCTCCCCCAAAACACCTGATATTATTTGAAAAAGAGTGTGGAAAAGTTCAAGTTTAAAGGTGCTCTCAAAAAAAATAAAAGTAGATTTGGGTAGTATGCAATTATGAAGAAATTGAGAGCTTCATCAGAGCAATAGTCTAAAATACAGACCAGTTAACCAGAGAGAATCAGGGGTGAAAGAATCAGCTAAAAAGGGACTTCCTGGCTCAGAACAAATAGACTGGTCTCAAAAACTATTCTTGAAAAGGTGTCTGGACTTAGCTAGGTAAGATGGTAGAGCAATTTATGCCCCAGAACATTGCTGAAAATAATAGAACCACCAGTCAGAAATTAATAGCTGGAACCTAATAGCTGGATGTCATACCAACAGAGGCAGATGGATTAAGAGTGGTATCAGGGAAAGAGACATAGAGAGGACTTGTGAAAACCATTAGCCCGAAGTGACTGTGTGAATGCCCAAGGCTTAGTCATCACGAAGAGCAGCATCAGAGGCTTCGCCCTGCAGATGAGAGAAATAAACTTCACTAAAATGCTCCAGTCAATTCATTAAACAAATAAGCAAGCAAATAAAAACAAACAAAAGAGATAAAGGTGGATCCCAAAGGGGATCAGCATCTCAGGTTGCTACAACATACTGCCTAAAATGTCCAGTTTTCAATAATAATTACTAGACATTCAGAGAAATAAGAAACTGTTACCTATGCATAGAGGAAAAACCAAGCAATAGAAACAGACTTTAAGAGGGCTCAGGTGGTGGATTTAACAAAGACTTCAAAGCAGCTATAATAAATATGTCTAATGAAAACTATGCTTAACGAAATAAAGGAAGGTATGATGACAATTTCTGACTGAAAAAAATCACTGAAGAAATCAAAATTATAAAAAAGAACTAAATGGAAATTCTGAAGTTGGAAAGCACAGTAACTAAATGAACACAGTTACTAAAGGGGCAAAACAATAAATAGATTTGAACTGGAAGAAGAAAAAAATCAGAGACCTTAAAGATAGATTGATATAGATTATGCAGTCTGAAAAACACAAAGAGACTAGAATGAAGAAAAAACAGAACCTTAAAGAAATATGGACCACGACCGTGTGCACCAACACACGTACAGGAGGTACTATGAGAGGACAAAGAGACAGGATCAGAAAAAATATTCAAAGACATAATGGCCAAAAATCTCCCATAAGAAAATCACTAACCTACATATCCAAAAGCTTAATGAACTCTAAGTGGGTAAAATGCAAAAATATCCATCAACAGTTAAAGTAAAAAGGCAAAGAGAAAATACTGAAAGCAACAAGAGAAAAGAACTCAGGTGGGGGCAAAGGGGAAGCTGGGATGAAATGAGAGAGTAGCACTGACATATATACACTATCAAATGTAAAATAGATAGCTAGTGGGAAGCTGCTGCATCATACAAGGAGATCAACTCAATGATTGGTGATGACTTAGAGGGGTGGGATAAGGAGAATGGGAATGAGTCACAGGAGGGGGGGATATGGGGAGAAAGTATAAATACAGCTGATTCACTTTGCTGTACAGCAGAAACTGGCACAACATTGTAAATCAATCATACTCCAATAAAGAGCTTAAAAAAAAACTCATCATACACAAAAGGTCCCCAGTAACATTAGTAACTGACTTCTCATCGGAAACAATGGAAGCCAGAAGCAGAGGCAATGGAATAATGATGTAGCTGCTAAAAGAAGAAAAAAAACCCTCTCATCCAAGAATCTTATATCCAGTAAAACTATCTTTAAAAATAAAGGTGAAATAAAAAAATACAAAACTGAGACACAAAAACAGAGAAGATCTTGCTAGCAGATCCACCTTACAAGAAACACTGAAGGAAGATTTTCAGGCTGAAAGTAAGTGCCTCTAGGTAGTAACTGGAATAGACACACAAACAAGAACACTGGTAGAGGCAATGCGGTAATTATAAAAGACATTTGGGAACATGCTCTGTTACCACTTTGTAAACTGCTTTGTTCACTCAGTAGTGTGTTTTCAAAGAAAAATGATTGTGATAAAAGGTTTAGAGAAATTATTTGTAGATAAAAAAAAATACATGAAGCAGGCCAGTACAATAAAGGAAACTAGTAAAGGTCCTAAAAAGACTTGAAACTAACTAAAAATTAGTCTACTGACTGAGGAAATAGGTGTCTGAATTCTATCCCCTATTATACCATTTATGCCCCCATGGGATTTTGGTATTAATGCTCTTTGAGATTTTTAATTCCCATGGAAAAAGTGGAACTTATAAAGCACTGTAAACTAATAGTAAAAAAACCTTGGCTAATAGGCAATTAGCTTATGGGCAGTGTGGTTGGGCAGCTGGCAGTGAGGTTCTGTGGGTAAAACAATGGCCTAGAGGGGAGCAGGCCTTGGTTAGTTAAGTTTTAAGTTCAAACTCTGCTCCTAATTCACTGTGTCCTTTTCTAGGTATGCGGTCAGAATGTTAGGAGTACTCAAACTAGCAAAAGCAAGGTCATGGGAGGTGTTTATTAAAAAGACTGACAGCATTACCCTGAACTGCAACATAGCCAGGCATCATGGAGCTTGAAGTTGGGAACCAGAAAGTCAGGCACTGAGTCAGGGGTGTTACCTTCTACCTCTTACTCTTGCCCTTTGTTACTGCCAGCTCTTGCCCGTTCAGTATCTGCTAGTCTCCCCTCTGTGCCGCAGTGAACCATCTACTTCCATGTCTCCTGCTCCCTCACAGTTCAGGCTTACACATGTCTCAGGTGGAGGGGTGCTGATGGCAGCCTGGACTGTAATAGTCCTTTCAGCTCAAGGAATTACTGACTGCCTTTGGTCTCTTTGCTAAAATATCAGAGAGAACAAACTGCAATGGCTTAGTACAACTTACAGACTAATTCCTCTATACTTCTACAAGTTGAACAATCTCCTTTGAAAAAGAAATTCCTGCAGGGCTGCCCTGCCAAAGGTGGCAAGTAGGGGACACTAAACCCGAAAAGAATATAGGTGTGTGTTGTCAAAAATCCAGGAATAGTAAAAATTAAAACCAGACCAGGAAAAGAGTATTTAATAAGAGTATTTATTTTGCACAAAAGCACAGTTTATGAACTGGGAGTCTTCAAATCCAAAACCGATAAGAAACGCAGAGGCATGACATTATGGGATGGCTTATAAAGTGAAAATGAGGAAGTTAACCTTTTCAATGATTGGTTACTATAATGGAGGTTTCCAGATGGCAGGGGATTGTTAAAAGTGATTCTTGAACCACTTTAGGAAGATGACTTAGATTCTTTTATGATTATCAGAGGCATTTACTGGAGATAACCTAAGTTAAGGTTTGCTTATGGTCTTGGAATAAGCTAGATTTAGTTTTGCTTACATGGCTTAAATGGTTTTGCATGCTTGGGGACTTTCAAGCCTGGTCTCTATTTTACTTTAACAATCTCAGTGTCTGCCATGCTGCTCTTTATTAAGTCACTGCCTCTCTTATCAACACTACTCTTCTCTAAAATCCTTCTGTGAGATTCCTTTGATTCAACATAGAATAGTTTATTTCTCCAGGGATACATTGTAGTACCCAAAGCATTTCCGAATTCTTGAGTGTTCTGCACACCCACTGGCATGACACGGCATGATCTTACCAACGTACAGTACAGTACCAGAACTAGGTCATCCTGTGCTCTAACCCTGACTCACTCCCTCAACCCACCCCCCACACTACCAGCATACCTGATACCTTCTTTGCGACTTGGAATTTCATATTCTCTTTGGTTTATTTTCAAAGAACCAGGCTCTAGCCTAGGCATCTGACTTGAGGATTTTCCCAATTACATTCTGAAAGAGATCCCCACTTATTTCTTTTTCCACATGAAAATGCTTATGCTTATCTGACATTAATTAAAGGACTAATTTAATAGCAATTCTAAAAAAAATAAGCTAATCTCTAAATACTCAACCTCATTCTCTCTTCTCTGCATATTGCAAATAATGTCAATCCTATAAATAACATGTAAGCCATAGTGTGAGCAATTTGAGTCCTTAATTGGATGAATATATCTGAGGCCAAATGACAGAACTTATGTTAGCAAGTTGCTAATGTATGTCTTCAATGCAGAACTTCCAACAGATGTACTCACTGGGGGTGGAGGTGGAGGAGGCAGACACAGCATTGAGGATGAATCAAAGGAGAAAGTGAAAGTGGATTTTACCAATAAAATGAGCTCAAGTTGCTGTATTCACAAGCCCTTCAAAGCACAGTGGCAAATCTGTTCTTGCCCTCCCTTGATTCCCCACCATCTCTGACCTAAAACACTGGCACTCTTGACCGACAACATGGTGGTCTAGGAACACCTTTACTATAAACCTAAGGGATGCCCAATCAATCTCTAAAAAAATTCTACTGAATAATCTAACTTACAGCTTGATTATATTTAGCTCAGAATCTTATTAGAGCCTCACATCTTCTTTGTTCTACCACAGTTAGACTGTTTGTTCTTTATCAAAAAATGATTGGGCCATATTTTTCTTCTGAATCCTATTGGAAACCTTAATATATTACTAGCTAAATGCATAGCAGACACTCAAAAATGCTTATTCCTTTGAATCAAGTTGAACATATGGTCCTTTAGGATCTAAAACAGCAATTCCAGTTTTCCCTGGAGGTTAACTTCTATTTTCCTTAGCAAGCAGAACAGGGGAAAAAAAAGAAAAATACATATATGAAAAGCCAGTATGCTCATAGAACAATAAATAATAAAATGCCCGAGTGTTCATCACTTAGATATCATCCGCTGTACTCATTTTACTGAAGAAGAAACTGAGAATTACAGGGGTGAGCTACCTGCGCAAGCCACACAGCTCATCACAACCTTAGACCCTTCTCTGCTGTCATCATTCCAACTGCTGGACAATATTAAAAAGTTAAAAAAGACCTTGATCTTGCTCTACAGTCATTCTCCAACAGTCTGCCAAACTCTTTTAGCACTGGTGATTTACAATCTTTCAGAGGGGACAATTTGTCAGCAGGCCTTCAGGATGACTTGAATGTCTCCATTCGTCTTACTTTTCCTTTTTCCATTACACCAAGTCATCCTTGGAATTCTCCCATCAAAACTCTGCTTCCTCCTTCATATTCAAAGCAGAATGGGTATTACTGCTTCTTTGTATCTAAATAAGCCAAATAATTATGATGTATTCCCTAGAATGGATTCTCAGGGGTAGTGAAAGAATGAGCAAATGTGCAAAGTCATTGCTTTAAATGGGTGAAGGATCTATCTAGGATCAGGTAACAGTCATGGAAACCTCAATCCCACATCAACCAAATAATAAGAGGACAAGTACAGAAGACTTTCCATTAATAAGGAAATGCATTCTTCTTCGAAGAGGAATACAGAGAGGCTGAAAATGACAAAGCTATGGGACAGGAACTTGGCAACCAGTGTATACTCAGAAGGTTAGGGACTTCTAAAATCATTCATTTCCAACACAGATTCTATGCAGTCTTTGAAAAGGAAAACTTCTCTAATCATAGCAGTTTGAGTCATTCTGAAAAGATGAGATTTTTTTTAAAATGGGAACTGGTCCTTTCTTAGATGCATCATGTGATTCTTATACTATGTAACATCACTCTGTCCTGGCTTGACATCATGGTCCAGTGAGGCATTAATTACATTCTCCCCTCAGGCTTCAATTAGTGGGTCATTATGCAGACTCATCTGAGGATCTACATGTCTTTACAGAACATTAAAAACTATGGACGTGCTGGCACGGATCTTGATTACATATTGTGTGGGGATACCAGTTAGCCATTCTCTCATTAAAAGATCCCCATCCCAAGTAAAGGAAAATGGAGGGTAGAGTTTGGGCACAGACAAATGGTTTATGGCAGAATTACAAACACCAAATGGAATGGAAGCTACAAAACCACATTTGTACAGATTTCAACTGAAGAGAAAAAGGAAAAGAGAGAAAGGAGATTTCTCTCTTGGTGATATATAACTTCATCTGGTTCTAGCAATGGTGGCATTTGTCTCATTGTTATTAGTTTCTTCTCTCAGACTCAAGCAAGAGCAAGAGTAGAGTTTTCATTTAATATGTTCTACAAAGTGAATTTTACAACCAGTTCTTAAAGTAGAATATATTATGAGGGAAATAATTGTCCTAAATGACAATAATCATTCCAGCACAAGATTATCAGGGTGGGATTTTGAATCCATGATGAGTTTCCAATGCAGCAAAGCTGTTCAACTATCTGCATTTTGGTTCATGACCTCACTCACTAAATCTAAATCTCATCTCAGTCATTACTGGAATGTGATTTTGGGGAAGCAGGACCATAAGAAATTTCTTGAACTAAACTAAACTTCTAGTCTTAGGCTAAAACAAAACACAGGTTATCCTAGATCAATGGCATAGCTAAATATGTCCAGGGGAAAGCTTTATCAGAATTCCAGAATTTGCAACAGCATCTGAAAGATCTGTGGCCCTCTGAGCAAGTGTTTCTCTCACTCCTACAGGTCTAGATGAGCTCTGTTCCCCAGATGCTCCAGACCCTTGTGTGGAACCCTGCCCCTGCCTCAGCAGACACCTTGGAAATTATATCCAGACTGCGCATTTATCTCTCTTGGTTTTTACTTCATGTTTTCCCCAAAATGACTTCCCTGGAATTAAATCTTCCCTCCTCATGAACTGTGAATTATGCCATGAACAATGTTTCCTTTCCAACTTTCTCTTTCCCATAGCCAGCTCCAGGTGTGCCCAAACACCACTGTTGCTCCTCCTTATGGTAGGTACTTCCGAGAGCTACATTCCTTAAGCTTTCTAGATGTACTCTATCTGGTGCTTAGAAATTGAAGAAGTTAGAGAAAGGTGATATTTAATAAATACTTGCTGAGAGAATGAATAAAATAATGAATGAATGAATGAAGAGTGAATATCAGTAGCACTGGCCTTGAGTTCAGGAGACCTCGATTCAAGTCCTGACTTAACCACACATCTTGGATGATGTTTAATTGACTCTCAGTGGCTTAGCTCAAGCTGCTATGTCAAATACCATAGACCAGGTATCTTAACAAGAAACACTTATAATTTATCATAATTCTTTATAATTTATCATAATTCTGGAGGCTGAGGTGTCTAAGGTCAAGGCACCAGCAGATTCAGTCCTTGGTGAGGGCTCTCTTCCGGACTTGCAGACATCTGCCTTCTCACTGTGTCCTTGTATGGCGGAGAGAGGAGGCTCTGGTGTCTCTTCCTCTTCTCATAAGGGCCCCATTCCATCATGTGGGTTTCATCCTCATGACCTCATATAAGTCTAATCATCTCCCAAAGGCCCCACCTCCTAATACCATCACATTGAATGAATTTTGAAAGGACACAAACATTCAGTCCATGATGCTCAGGTTCTTTGTTTGTTTTCTCTTGTTTTACCAGTAAAATAAAGATAAATAACTCTTCTACCTATTTCATGGTTTTTATGAATCTGGAAATGGATTTTTCAAACTGTAAAGTACAACCAAAATATTTTATTTTTATTATTAGAGAAACTTACATACAGAGTCTATTCAATTAAAGTGAAAATACTTCCAAACACAAAGAGAAGAATTTGGCAAACAGAACCTGAACCATGTGCTGTCTATTCGATATTGTTCACTCTATTAGGAATTTTTCCTTGTCCTCCGCCCTCCAAACCCTCAACATTCACACCTGGGGAATTAACTTTGACTTATCTTTTAACACTCAGCTCTGACATAATCTTTGACAATCTTGTGTCAAAGCAGTGCATGGTAAGCGGTGGGAATGGTAAGAGAGAAGGCTAAAATATGATTACCCAATGCCAGATGTGTCTGCCACCATTGTGCAAACGGCAGAGACATGGAATATTCATTCATTCACCAAAAGAACGTTCAGACCTTTGTCATGTGTCATACTTCACTATACGAGACACAAAGAAACTTACGTCTTGTTGAAAAGCATCAGACTATACATTAGTTAAGAAATACATGTTTGAAAAATGTAGTATCATAATTCTACCAAATGGAATATGGAAGAGCTATATTTGAAATCTGCAATATGTGAACATATTGTTTAGGAACTTTCTGTCAACTTGCAATCTACTACTTGAAGAGTCACTCAAAGGGATTAGCTCTCAACCTAATTCACAGCTATGAACAACCCATTCCATGGCTGAAGTACCACAGTCAGAGACTCAACAGGTATTTATGTGCAACCTTTGATGTGCTGGAAACAGTGCCAGGCACAGGGTTGTGGGACTGGGGGCATGAAGACAAAGATACACACCCTACCATCATGGAGCTTACACTCTAATGCAACAGAGATCATATTTTAATTTCTTGGACTAGAAAAGTCTTTAAAGATTAACTGGGATCTATCATTATTATTTTGTTCTAAAGAATACTTTCACATCAAAATTAGAGAGATCAAATAAAAAAATTTTTAAATGAGTAGGCAGCTCTATGAAAAAATGTCTACACTGTTATTTTTCTCAATTCCCTGCTAATGTGAAACATTTTGTTAGCAACTGACCTTAGCTCCTGGACTTTGGCTTGGGAAACCCTGCTCCAGGAAATATGAGGCTTTCTAGATTCCTATGCCCAAGGTAAAGAATCAAGTCAGCCTGAAGGGAGAAGAAACAGGCAAAATTTTTCTCTATTTCATTATTAAGTTAGTGGTGCCAGAAAAAATGTTTTGAAAATATGAAAGTTCATTTTGGACCTCTTCCTTCCACCTCCCTTTCTGCTTCTCTGGCCTACCTCTCATAAAGTGTCTCGTGTTCTCCAACTACTATAAACACTGTCTTAAAAGAAATGCTTGTACTCAAATGACTTAATGAATTCTCCTCAAATCAAAACTCCCTCCCTCTGTGCAACTGAACTCAATCGTTTCACAAAAGCAATAAGGTTGAAACAACCCTCCCAGATGTGTTTGCATTTGCAAAATAACTTTTATTGCTTTTTTCTAATTATAAAAGTAACTCACACTTATTGTAGAAAACATATGAAATATAAAACAGTATGAAGAACAATTCTCAAACAAAAATTCTCAAAGCCTCTAGGATATCTGCATTTCCAAGAGGGAACGTTTGTTGACAGATGTATGCAGACAGGGTAGATATACTGAGGGTTTACAGTATTACCAGGGGATTGTCATAGGAACTTCAAGAAAATCAAAGTGAGGCAGAATCAGATCTTATCCTCAAATAACTTGTAGTATAGTACACAAATTATTCTAGTATTAATGAATTAAAGGTCAACAAATACTCTACATTTCAAATGGAGAGTATAATCCTATCTTTGTGAAATACTGTTTTCAAGCTGCAGAAATAAAGGTTCAGCTTTTAAGCTGAGCTGATTTGCAGGAAGCTTTAAACATGAATGTCAAATTCTCTCCACAGGGTCTACCATCCTTGGAAAGCATGAACCAGGCAGAGAGAGAGGGGATTATTACAAACTATGTTTTCCTAAGACAAATAGCTTATTTTCCTCACATATTCACTTTCTCTTTTTATAGAACTTTTATAAGAAAGTGAAATCATCTATTATGAACTCTGAATGCCCCTCCTTCCACTTCTCCTGTTGTTGTTACTTTTCATTTATATACAGTAAATTTTACTCTTTATGATAGTCAGTTCTATGAGCTTTGACAAATGCATAGAGTTGTATTAGCATCAAAACAAGATGCAAAACCATTCCATCAGCATCTCTCCACAACTCCCTTCTGCTACCCTTTCAGTCAAATCTTCTGCCCAGCAATCTTTGGTAACTACTGATCTGTTCTCCATCCCTATAATTCTGCCTTTTTTCAAAATGTCATATGAATGAATCTGTTTTCTTTCACTTACTACAGTGCATTTGACATCCATCTATGGTACTGAACAGATATGTAGTTAGGCTTGTCACTCACAGATCCCCTCGGTCAACTAGTAGAAACCAGAAGAGAGATGAGATCATCCAGGTTACACTATAGATAAGCCTCTCATCTAATACAGTGAATCTCCATGACATACATGGGAGACCTACAAGGTTCTTAAGAACTTTACACCAAGAGAAACACTGCCAGCTGGATCGAAAGGGAGAAAGGGCAAAATAAAAGAAAGCTGTTATATATCCTGTTGGAATTCCTACATGCAGAAAACAGGCTGCTAAAACTACTCAGCTGAAAATATGTGCTACCATTTATATAAAAGAAGGATGACTCTAAAGGTGGGACTTGGAGCCCTGAGGCCAGAACCTTAAACCAGAGAGGATCATTCCTAGGCCTTCAAACCTAACGGAGTTTGCCTAGGTGGATTTCAAAATTGCTTGGGACTGATGGCTCCCTCTTTCCTTCCACTTTCGTCCTTTTCAAAGAGATGGTCTAAAACTGCTGTCCTATGTCCGCCCCATCATTGTATTTTAAAAGCAGACACTTGTTTTCTAGTTTTACACGTCGACAGATAAAGAGAAAATTTTTCTCCAATATGAACCATACCTAGAGTTTCACCCTTTCCTGACTCAAATGATGAGATTTAGAAGAAAGTATGGAATTTGAGTTAATACCATTACAAGTTGAGACTTTCAGTAACCCTGGAATAGGATAAATGTGCTTGGCATATGGGATGGATGTGAATCTTTGGGGACCAGAGGAGAGACTGTGGTAGGCAGAATAATGGCCTTTCAAAGATGTCCATGTACCAATTCTCAGAACCTGTGAATATGTCACTTTGTATGGTTAAAGAACAAAACTTCTCAGATATGATTAAAGATCTTGAGGTGGGGAGATCATCCAATTTAATCATAAGGGTTCCTATAAGAGGGAGGCAGGAAAGTCAAAGTCAGAGGAAAAAGATGTGAAGTTGACAGTGGAGATCAGAGTGAGACACCAGTGAGCCAAAGAATGCAGCCAGCTTCTAAAAGCTGGAAAATTGAAAGAATATATTCCCCCTCCCAGATCCTCCAGAAAGAATGCAGCTCCACCAACCATATTCAGCAAGGCTTTTTCAAATCTCCCCAATCCCAAATAATATAGGTATCTGCTTATTTTTTCTTTTAGTAACATATATGGTTCCTTTTTTTTTTACATGTATATAACTATCATTGGGAACTTATCTCAATGTATGATGTAAGAAACAGATCTTTTTCAAATGGCTAATTGTTCCAGTACCTACCTTGTATAAAAAGTTAACATTTTCCTAATTGATGTGTAATGCTACATTATTACATTATAAAACTTTGAAATGCATTTTGTCTATTTCAAGAATTTTGTTTCTGTGCCCTTCACTTTTTATCAGTTCATGAACCAAAACCATGCCATTTAATTACACAGGCTTTAAAATACATTTTAATATTTGATAGGGCTGGCACTCCCTGGCTTAGTCTATTCCCTGTTGACTTATAAGCAGCAGCAATTTATTTCTCACAGTTCTGAAGGCTAGGAAGTCTAAGACCAAGGCACCATCAGATTCAGTGTCTGGTGAGAACCCACTTCCTGGTTCAGAGATGGCTGTCTTCTTGCTGTTCTTACAAGGTGGAAGGGGTAAGGGAGCTCTCTGGGGTCTTTTCCTATAGGAGCACTAATATCATTCATGAGAGCTTCACTCTCATGACCTAGTCATCTCCCAAAGATCCCACTTCCTAATACCATCACGATAGAGGTTAGGATTTCAACATGTGAATTTTGGGGGAAACAAGCATTCAATCTATAGCACTCCTGTACTGATCTTCTTTTCCAGAGTTTCTCTAGCTATTCTTGGATGTTTATTCTTCTGTTTTAACTTTATAAATAACTTGTTTATAGCCATAAAAAAAAAACTGATGATATTTTAATGGGATTATATTACCATTTCCCATTATGTTACATACAATTGACATTATTATCATGTTTATCTTTCTACCCTGAAAACATTTTCATTCATTTCATTCCTCATTGTGTACCAACTTATACTAACTCTATCTAAAAATGTTCATATAATACAACTACCTGCAAGAATGACTGATCCTGTTATGAAGAAAAAAAACAAAACTTCCCCCTTTGGCATACTCTGAAAGGCTCAGCAAGTTATAGAAAAAATCATTTTTTCCTCCTATCTTTGTCTTCAGGGGAGAAATGCCTTCATTACATATTATCAACTTAGTAACAGAATAACTCTGCTTTCAAAAAGCAGGTGTCAATCCATCAGGAGTCCCAGATTCATAAAACATATTTATTAGATGAGAGATCTCATCAAGATTCTGTTAATTCACGTCTGCAAATGTAACCAAAATGATCTCTGTCTCTCTCTCTGAACAAGGCCACTTAAACAATATCCTCTCAGCCCCTTCCTTTTATGCTTTCTCTCCAAAGACACCAAAGTAGGTCTTGTCAAACACTTAATTTGCACCAAAATTGCATATAATGGTCATTCTTGAGCTTCTGTAATTGATGATTTCACATTCAGTGTCATAGGGTCATGTTAATGGAACAAGTTGTTCACCCCTTTACTCATCCAGGGTTTTCACAGGTGCATGTAAGTCTTATTACAAACTCTCCAAATGTAAACCCCAACATTTCTGTTTCACTTCCCACCCAACTGGGGATGTCCACACCTAACAACTTTCCCCCCAGTATAGTAAAGAAGGAAAAAAAAGAAAAAAAAAAAAGCCTGAGCTCATGCTTTCCTTTGCTTTTACTTCCTAACCAATCATGATGCTTCCCCATGCGGCTCTATGCAGCATGGTGTGCTGCCTCCTCTTAGGAATTGTGAGTAACAAACTCTTCTTTCAAAGGCAGTTGGCTTTGCTTCAGTCATCTTACCATACTTGACTGAAACAAATCCAGAGTACATTTTAAAACAGAGACCTCTGATTTCCTTCTGCTCTTGGAGCTCTCCTTCTCATCCAGCTCACATACTGACCATCACTGCTTTGCCTGTAATTTTAATGGTAGTGGAACTATCTGTTCGCATGATGGCATTAACATATTTTTTTTTCCTGTTGCTATTTATTGCCCCTCTCTATCACTGCTTTCCCTGGATTTCAGGTGATGACACATCCACCCAAGAGGCAAACAAATTCCCCTTCATAAACCTCCCACAGAATCTCTGTGCCCCTAGTCACAGGGTTATTTTAGTATTATCATAGATTCCCCTTCTTCCCTGGGTACATAAGTGCCTCCAAGAGAGATGAGCCAATAACAATTTCTGTTCTACCTAGTGCCTTAGGACAATCCACTGCTCTCTCCTGACATTCAAGCCTAGTTGCTTAGTCTGACCCACCAAGTGCAACAACTTTCTCCATTGGGGGGCATTTTCCTCCATGGAGGTTCATTTGTCCACCTCACCCCCTGCAATCTAGCTTTTGCAGCCACTACCCACTCAGGTTCACCAGATGTTAATGTCTAACACCAATCAATTATCAACAAGTTTTAAGTTATCTTTCAAGGAGAATCCTAGACCTTTACAAATAAGTGAACTAGACAAGATTTGACTATGGATTAGATTTGACTCACTCCACAAATCAGCATACCCTTGTCTCAGCTCTTACCTTTCTGGAACCTACACATCATAATCATTCACTGTGTTCAATGCTTTTGATAGATTCATGTTCTAATTTCTTTGACTAAATTATCATTACAACAGAGGTCTGTACCAATATTAATGATGCGAGGTTAAATTATTCTATTAAAATGGGAAAATGTCATTTCTACAGATTGTTAGGCTAGAAACAAAAGGGCTTAAGGCTAGAGGTGAGTTTTTCATCTCTTTTTCTAGCTAAAAGTCATGACTTTAGAATCAACTGGAGGTTTTAAGATATGAACAGCTGGCAATAGAGATGGTGTCAAAGAAAAGGATATAGTGGGGTTTTCGCTTTTTTTTTCTTTTAGATTATAACTTTTGATACCAAAAA
Source organism: Hippopotamus amphibius kiboko (assembly GCF_030028045.1). Taxonomy (NCBI): domain Eukaryota; kingdom Metazoa; phylum Chordata; class Mammalia; order Artiodactyla; family Hippopotamidae; genus Hippopotamus; species Hippopotamus amphibius. Next base: position 92,915,799 of record NC_080196.1, on the reverse strand, counting down.
GAAAAGCTCCTGGCAAGGTATAGAGTTTATCTCACAGGGCCTGAGAAGAATATGTTTTCTAGGAGAATTGCCAACATGATAAAGAGAGACTTCAAGTGAAACTTGAGAAAAGAAGGGAGAGATGCCCAGTTTGCACTATAAAATTCTGCCCTTAGAAGCTATTAGGTATGAAGTAGGAAAAAAAAGGAACAGTGTAGAAGGTGCCAAGTAATTCATAAAAGGAAATAACAGAGAAGAGCATCAAAGGGTAAATCTGACAACTTCATATGCCTGTATCAATGAAAGAAGTATGGGAAATAAACAAAATGAACTTGAGACATTTAACCCAGCAAAATTCATACAAGTTCATGAATGTCACCAGGACTTGGCAGAATTATCGGCAAATGATGGTTGGAGGAGAACATGTCCTATTTGAAGGGGGCAAAAACCTTACAGAGGGGGAAGGGGCAGCTCTGCATTTCTAGAATGTCTAAACCTAAATGGAAGTTCAGGAAGCTGGGTGGAAATCATACTGTTGAGCATTTGGACGAAGATGTAGGAAAGCCAAATAGACCAGATACTGAATAGTGCCAACCTAAGATAAGAGTCAGCCATGGCACAGTGGAAACCAGGCCATCATGGGGTTCTGGAGACACAATTCTCACTAACTAGCAACATGTTCTTTCAGGAGGTTCAATGGGTCACAAGGAGATTTTCCAATCAGTATGAAGAAACAGAAGCATGAACGGAGGAATATACGATATCCCCATGATATAAAAGTTTGCAAACTCCCCACTTTGACTATATATAAATTACGTTATCAGGGACTAGTCATTATAGGAAAAAGGAGGGTTTTGGGAGGCCAAAATCAATGAAGGCACATAGTGAAAAGAATGTGGAGAAATAAGAAGAGTTTAAGAGGGGAGACAGAACTGCCTTCCCCGCTCCTCAATTCTGCCTGGAATTAGTCTTGGATCCCATCCCAAGGGGATCTAACCTGACTCTGGCCCTCTACAGTTCATCGTGTGCCAGGACCAAAAGAAAGAAGGGGCTACTTTATTACATAGCCATTTCCACTTCCTCAGTGTATGTTCACATGTGGAATGGGTGGGTGGTAGGTGCTGAGGAGGGAGGAAGCTGCAGCTGTGAAGGAAAGTACCACAGTGGGCCTGGACCAGGTGGACCACCAGGCAGACTTTGTTTTCAGGTTCAGGTTGACCACTGGACAAAGTTTGAGAGCTAGAGACTAAGTAGAATGTGAACTGTTCCACAATAGGAATGTTCTTTCTTCTTTTCAAAAGTGAAATCTTTAGAGCCTGTATTGAATTTAGGAAGTCGTTTTTTCCTTTCTTATCACAGATTTAGACTGCACAATTCCTCAGAAGTACTGTTTGAGGTATTGTGTGTGTGTGTGTGTGTGTGTGTGCAAGCGTGCACACATGCACACAGTTCAAAGACTTCTCTCAAAAGACTAAGATGTGGTGAGCTGGAGGATGGCAGGAAGAAGATGCCATGAACTCACACTTGGACAGGTACTTCCCCAAAGGGGACTAGACCTCAAACTCCAAGCCCACTGAAAGTGTCAGTCAAGGTCTCCCAACTTCATGATTATAAAAATGATCTGCAGTGAACTGCTGTATCCACAGACTAGTGGAGGGAATAACTGAGCAGAGGACCAAATCTAAAGCATAGAAGGGCATTCCTGAAAGATGCAAGATTAACACCGCCAAGTTTGAAGAAGGGGCTTACACTGCGGAGCAATGACACTATAAACTGAGGTTATTCATGAAGAATGACTACCAGATTCAGAATTTCAATGAGTTCTGAATTTTAGATAATCATTTTTTTTAGTATAAATGTATCTTGTGAAATATTTGTGACACACACTAAAAATTATTTATCTGAAATTCAAATTTAACTAGGCATTCTGTATTTTACCTGGCAACCCTACCATAAGGAAACTCCTATTTTTCTTTTCTATTTGACTCTGAAAAGAGTCCTACACATCACCCATCTGCTGTTTCCCACCACCATGTTCAATCTGCTCATGGTATGCCCAACACTGTTGGGTTGGTGATGTGCAATGGACACAGCAGTTGTTCCTGGTGTCACTGAGGATCAGTGAGGGATTAAAGGATGGGCAGAGGAGACCCTTGGCATATGCAGGGCAGGGAGGGGCAGAGCTTGCTGCACCCACCTCTGCTGAAGCCACTGACTCTTCGGGGCTGATAGCAACCATGCTCTAGGTAGAGACCCACAGAAAATCAATCAGAACTCTAAGGCAGAGCTCAAGCCACAACTTGGGATGAGGTGATTCAAACAAGCAAAAGAAACCCTCTTAAAAGGGAGTAAATTCTACCCCCTTCTAATATGTGGCAGAACTTACCAGGCTTTAGACAACTCAGCCAAACTCACTGTTATTATTAATAGCTTAGATCCTTTTCTACTTACTCCATGAAAAAAGTTTTCATCTGATGTATGTGTTGCTGATAAAGTCTTCTCTCCATGCAACAGGAGGTTTTCTAGCTGAATACTTAGACTTGTGTTATCTAATGCAGTAGCTACTGGCCATGTGTGATTATTGAGCACTTGAAAAGTAGCTAGTCAGCACTGAGATACACTCTAAAATATACACTGGATTTCTAAAACTTAGTATAATAATAATAACATGAAATAATTCCTTTAGGTTGAATGTCCCAATGATAACATTTTGATTATACTGGTTTAAGTAAAGTGTATATTACTATAATAAATTTCACCTGTTTCTTCTTACTTTTTACATAGCTCCTAAAAATTTTTGTATCTGTGGCTCAGAAATATCTTTCTATTGGACAATGCTGTCATAGACCCTACCTCTAAGTTTTCAGAGCTAGCAGTGACCTAAAAGATTACCTAGTTTTGGTCTACAATTTAGCTAGTGAGAAAAGTGAGACCCAAAAGGCTGAAGTGCCAGGCCAAGGTCACCCAGCTAGTTAATGAGACAGGACCAGAACTAAAGTCAGGACATTTTAGTGGGTTCCAATTTTCCACACTATTTCCTGATGCTTAGCACAACTTATTGTTAAATTATGATAATTTTATTATTAAACTATGATAAATTTTCAAAAAAGCACCTAAAGTTTGGAAGGATCTTTTTAAAGATCAAGGCAATTGTCTTGTGTCATCTGAAAGGTTTCATCTGATAAGAATTCCACTTTATCCTGACAAAATGGAAGAAATATCAGTGATAGATAATTTTTATTTTAAAATAGTGCTTTAAAATGCACTTTTAGGGACTTAACTAGCAGTCCAGTGTTTAAGACTTCACCTTCCAATGCAGGGGGTGTGGGTTCCATCCCTGGTCGGGGAGCTAAGATCCCAAATGCCTCGTGGGCAAAAAATTGAAACATAAAACAGAAGCCATATTGTAACAAATTCAATGAAGACTTTAAAACCTAAAAATAAAATAAAATGCACTTTTAATAGTCATCATTTTATTGTGAATAAAACTGCTTTATAATAAAAAATAAAAACATCAAAAACAGCACTTGAACTTTGTGCTAGAAAAGCTTTTATATGTGGCCTCATAATTAAGGTAAATAGGGCTGACCCCATACAAAAACATACAGAATCTGGTAAAGTCTGACAGTATTTCTCCTTAACTCATACCCCAGCCGCTGCAATGATGACCACTGCAAAACTGCAAAGCGCTCTTACTCTCTCTGTACCTCTTCCTCACTCTCAAAGTATTGGTTTGGCCAAAAAAGTTCATTCCAACTTTTCTGTAACATCTTATAGGAAAACCTGAATGAACTTTTTGGCCAGCCCAACATTATAAAAACACCAAAGTATCTGATATCACTCACTAATTCTTCTTGGCTGGTCAATTAAAGCCCATACACATAATATGTAATAGCTGTATACTTAACCTAAATATTTTCTAACTGCAGAATTTCATGAAATGTTACAGGTTGAAATCAAGCAATCTTGCCCTTTAAGACAGATTCTAAACAGTGGGAAAACTGAAGATACTTGTGGAAGTGGGAAAAAAGCAAGCCACTTTAATTTACTTATGGTCTATACACTCACTGAGACCCCAAAATTCCTAGGTTGAAATCTAACCCCCAGGTGATGGAACCTTTTTGAAGTGATTAGGTAATGAGGGCAGAGCCCTCATGAATGGGGTTACTGCCCTTACAAGAAAGGCTGAGAGAGCTCCCTTGCCCTTCCAACCATGTGAAGACACAGTGAGAAGTCAGCGGGTCACAACCTGGAAGAGGGCCTTCCCCAGAATCAAACCTTGCTGGTATCTTGATCCCGCACTTCAGCCTTCAGAACTACGGGATGTAAATTTATGTTGTTTATAATCAACACCCCCCCCCCCAACCCCTGCCTATTGTATGATATTCTATTACAGTAGCCTGAATGGACTAAGATAGATCCTCCCCCTCGTCCCTCCCCATGTCCTGTTTCTTCAAGGCGCCACATCCATACTGCACTAGCATGTACTTATGAGGGCTTCCAATGCACTGAGCGCTGTTCCAGGTGCTGGGAATACTAAGGCAAGCAGGGCAGGGACAGTCCACCCCTCAGGCGCTAACCTCCTACGGCTGCTCGCCTGATCTCCTTACTCCCAAAACAACAGTCCTCGAACTTCTTTCCTTTCTTGTTTTGGTCTCATACACATGATGCCCATTCCTTGACCCTATTCTCTATGTCTTGCATGTATTCCTTCCAAACAAATGGATTCTGATCAGCCTGGGCCAGAGGCCCTTCACCATCCTGTGACTTCCTATGGGCCCCTGGCACTCATGAATTAGAGCAGGATGGAAGGCTTTCCTCCACGGTCCACATCAGAAGACCTCCAATATCTAGGCCTAGCCCCCTCCTGCTGTTGAGTCAGAAGATCCTCTTCCAAGCCTTCAAGCTCAGGACCCCAGGGGCACCTTCCCTAAAGCCTCTTCAGCATCCCTTTCCTCCTCGCTCTGCTTGAGCACCAGGACTTCTTTTACCTTCTCTGCCTTTATCCTAGTGAATCCCTGTCTGTCTTGAGACCACCATGCATATTCCATCTTTACTGCTACAGCTGGCATTATCTCAGCTGGTACTTAATGACTTCACACCACAGTGCGTTCTTCCAAAGCTAACATCTAAGCACAGAACCATATGCCTTCTGTGCCAGGGAATGAGATTTCTGAGAAATACAAATATGATCAGAATGCCTTCATATGTGATAACAGCAGTATCACCCAATTACAAACTCAGGGCTTTTATCGGTTTCATTTCAAACCAATATCAGCTCCTTAATTAAAATGATCTCATAAGCATTTTTCTCTCTTAAAAGAGTAACCTGAAATATTAATTACTTATGTTGGAAGTAAACAACTGAAAGCTAATAAATTTACAAATTCAATTACCATGAAAACTATCAAATGTCTTTTTGTTTAATTGCTATGGATTCCCCTTTAGACATCATAATGGAATTAATAGAACATTCAAGTAATCCATGGAAATTGATTAATTGATCAAATAGCAGAACATGGCTAGATTCTTTAACCTCCAGACATTATTACTTATGCCTATCAGTACCAGAGCAAGCACTGAGCACACAACCAGGACAGAGGGAGGACATCTGGACATTATCCAAAGTTCAGTGTGGGGTGATGTGGCTTTTGCATATATATGAAGCATGTCACCCTTGAAGGGTAAGCATTACGCTCCTCATTAATATATTATCAAGGTCTCTTCATAAGTGAAGGAAACACAGTCATCCTTCATGGATGAGCTATTTGCATTTATTCCTGAGGATTTATTAAAAATTAACACTCCATCACTTTACATTTTTGGTACCTGCCAGCACCTTAAAAACAGAGGGATGGATTTTGGCCCAAAACTTTAAAAAAAAATGCTCTGATAAGTAAAGATCTCCGAAATAAACATAGCCCTCCCCCTTTTCCACCTTAAAGCTTCCGTTTTCACTCCAGCCTCCTGGGTTTCCTGCTGCTTTCTGTTTATCACCAGAACATTTTTTTATATCACATACAGGACTGACGAGCTCTTAGAAAGCAGGATCTATTTTTGAGGCAGGAAAGTATTCATGTCATCATCACAAATAGTCAACCTTGCAAGTTCACAAAGCAATGGGTCTGCTCTGTCCTGATATGCAGTCACATCTGTCCATAGACCTGGGATGTGAGGTTGGAGCCAATGCTGCAGAACAAGGCAAGAAACCCAGGACAAGGAGCTGCCAGGGGGTCCACGGGTCTCCGTCTGACCCACCATCCGTCCGGCATAGGACTGTGGCTCTGGAAGTGGCCCTGAACATGTGTAGTTTAGGGTGACATAAGTTTCAAAGAGTAGCAATGCTCCTCCCAGATAGTCTCCACTCTCTTCATAATCTACAATGAATGTTATAGTCATTAATCATCTAAACCTCTTAGAAGCAATTTTCAGTTTTATCCTGCAATTCTTAGTAAAGCAAAACCCACAATTTCAATCCTATTACTAGTATTAGCTGCCATTACTGAACGCACACTAAGTGCCAATTACTCAACAAGCCCTCTGCATACATCATGGGGTGCATACCCCTCCATGCTCACTTAATTCCAGCTAGGCTGACTCTTTTCCTCCTTCAATCTTTAAGGGACTACATGTGTCTACTTTGTCTCTACCTGAAACACCATAATGCTTTCAGAACCCACATTTTCCTCTTCTTCAGATCTTAGATGACATATCACACCTTCAGGGAAATCTTCCCAAACAAATATACTCGATTAGTTACCACCACTTACACACTTGTATTAATCCTACTTTCCTTCAAAACACTTACTGCTGAAAAGAAATAATTTTGTGAAAAATATTTTTTAAATATTGTCTCTTCCCTGGAATAAGCTTTACAAGGGCAGGGAAATTTCTCATTTACCATTGTATCTCCACAGTCCAGTACTATTCCTTAGCACACAGGTGCCCAATCAATAATTATTATAAAAATGTTTTTTCACCAAATTTGCACAAGAAGGTAGGTAAAGTAGAAGCTCTAATAACCAATCTTGATCTAACCAGCTGCATCACTGATGCTTTCAGCTTCAAGCGATAGAAAATCTCAATTCAAAATGGTATATATAATGCAAATATTACCTTCCCCATATATCAAGCAGTTCAGAGGTATGGTCAGCTCCAGGGATGGCAGACTCTGCAGCACAAGGATGTCATCAAGGATGCTCATTCTTTAGAACATCACTCACACTGTCATGCTCTGTATGTCAGCTTTGCCACTGGGCTGGCTCCAATCAGGGTCCTGCAATAGCTGCCCCAGTTCCAGGTGTCCCATCTAAATAGGAGAGTTTAGGAGACAATTGTCCAGACAGACAGGCAAAGATGAACAGAAAGCATCAGGGTCTTCTTTGTCAGTAGATAGGGAATCACTGATTATCAAGTCACAAGCAAATGAATCACCTCCTATGCCTAATTGTGTCCGAGAGAGGAAGATAGCCTGTCTTGGCTCAGGCTGCTGATAACAAAAATATCACAGAGCAGTTTAATAGAAGGTTATTTCTTGCAGTTCTGGAGGCTGGGAAGCCCAACATCAAAGGGTTGGCCCATTCGGTTCCTGGTCTAGTTTCCAGGTTTGCAAGGTAAGGGCCCTCTCCGTGGTCTGCAGAGGGATACCCTCTTACTATATCCTCACATGGCAGAGAGAAAGCACTCTGGTCACTTCGTCCCCTTTATAAGGGCATCCAATCCAATCATGGGGGAGGGGGGCTCCACTTCTGTGACCTCATGCAAACCCAATTACCTCCCAAAGGTCTCACTTCCAAATGCCATCCTACTCTCCAAATGACAATTAGGACTTCAACAAGAATTTTGAGAAGACACAAGCATTCAGTCCATAACAGAGCCCACAGCAGGTCACCTGCCATCATTAGAATTCTCAAATAAGACTAAATCCTTTTTGTTACCTCTTATATTAATAACATAAAACTTCAGGGAACTTAAAAGCAGCACTTCTTCAGACAGGGGTGACATACCCCTATTGCAGGAGGGGAAAGCCAGCTGATTATAGGGCTGTGCCAACCTTATGAAACTATAGCCATGAAGGACAGTGACATCTTCAAAGAAAACAACACTGAAAGTGGGCTGCTGATTAGAACTTGCAGAAGCTGCAACTGCATGGTTGCTAGACAAGGAGGCAGAGAGAAAGGAAGAGTTAGGCTGTACACGAAGGGCAGGGCTTCTCACAGGTCTTACGTTAAAGGCGCTCTGCAGAGGCTCACTTGTTAGCAAGGCTCTCCAGTGTATCTTCTCTTCTCTCCTCATCGTGTTGGGGGAAGTGAATCCTGGGCAGCTGAGGAAAGCAGCTGTTGGATATATTGATTCTTTGGAAGAGTCAAGATTATTGGATCTTTCACAGTTCCTTATATTCCCATTAAAACTAGGCAAAGCCAATAAGGTTGGCAGAAGTACAATATTTCATGGAGTCAAAAGCGACAGTTATGCTCTATTTAAAACAACTGTGAAAATGCTGTCGGTCAAAAGGACAGCACCTCTGGCCAAGCTAGAGAAAGTGTGTTACTTTTCTGAATGGAAAGAAATGAACATTTTGAGTATCTAGTACTATCTGTACCTATGCCAATGTTGGGAGACAGACGAGCATTTTTCTTCAGGGAACTGGCAATCTAAGTATTTACAGGCAACATGGGCTGTGGGAGAGGCAAAAGAAGTGAACATCATACCTCCAGTCCCAAGGAAGACAAGTTTAAGTCTTTAAAAACAAATTTTAAATAGCCACTTTCAAACAGCGTAAGACAGTATTCAACTGAAGGGTACTGATCACTAGTACTGCATAATTCTAACATAAGCTGGTGTCACCACAAAGGCTTCATGTAAAGGGAGAAGCTTAAAGAGTGACTATGGAGGGAAAAAGATGGCGGCAAAGTAGAGAGACGTGGAGTGCATCCCTATACACAGATGCATTGGGAATGCACGGAAGGACGCAGTCATTCCCACAGAGAACCAGCTGAACACCAGCAGACGGCCTCGGACACCAGAAAGGGCCGCAGGGAGCCTGACATAGCCGGTAGGGAGGCATCTACGAGGGCTCAAAGAGGGTGAAGCGGCGGGGCTGTGGCAGACGGGAGGGAGTGAGAAACATACGGAGGGTCCGCAGCGCAGCTCAGCGTTCCTGGACAGAGACGTCGATCCGCGGCTGAACGGAGGGTCCGGGAGCGGGAGTGTGCGAACCGGAGAGCTGGTTCAGTGTGAGAAACGTTGTTGCCGATAGGGTGACGGACCCGAGAGGACAGGAGGGAGGAGGTTCGCGAAGAGGAGTGCCCGTCCCTGAGAGCTGCCCGGCCACGAAGGCGGCTGGAGGCCGCAGGCTCACGGGCCGGGGTGGGGCGGGGGGGGGGGGGGGGGGGGCGGATGGGCGGGAAGCCGCGCGCATAGCCTCTCTGTCTCTTTCTGCGCCTCTGCAACAGGCAGTGGAGAGACGCCCTGCGGACCACCTAAGGCGCTCAGGGATAACAAGCACTCTCAGGCACTCGGGTGGGGCTAGATTAAAACCCCTTGCAACGCCAGCAGCAGGGAGGCTGCCCAGAGGAAAAAAAAAAAAAAAACAACAGCAACAACAACAAAAAAACCCCGAGAGAGGCCCAACTCTTAAGACTTTCTGTTTACGCCTGAGCCACCAGCGCCCCTCTGCAACAGGCACCTCCAAGTCCGACTGAAACAACAGTGCGCTACTGCTCACTCACTCCCAGGAGAAGGAGCCACTATTGTACCCTCTCCCTCCCCACACACCAACGCTTACAGACAAACAATAAAGGAACCTCTCCTGGTCACAGAATAATGCAAAAAAAGCCAAGGCAAGGAGACGGACACTTACAGCTGAGACGCTAAGGAAACAGAAATAGTAATATCAATACCTATTGAACTGGTCCATTCTGGGATCAGTTCTGGATTTTTTTATTTTTCTTTTTCTCTCTCTCTCTTTTTTTTTTCTTTCTTTTTTCTTTATTAAATACGATCTTAGCCCTAAGGGATCTACAAGTTTTATAACATAATTTTTTAATGATATTTTTTATTCTTTTTTTTTTTTTGCCTTTTTATATACTTCTATAGCTAAGTTTTTGGTAGTATGGACAATATATCTCTCATACTTTCCTTTTATCCCTTTTATACATTTCTATTCCTTTCTTTTTATTAGCATATTTCCAACCACATTACGCTCTTCTGTTCCCCTTTCTTCCAGCCTTTTTAAGTTTATTTTATCTTAACATACTTATAAGCAGCACTGTCGGTCTGCTCAGACTCCTTGCTCTATTCTCCAGATGATGCACTGCCTTGCTATTTAATATTAGGCTTTTGTCTTTATCTTAGTTCCTAGTACAGTTGTCTAATTACATTCTGAGAATCTCCATTCTCTCTGGTGGAACTCTGGCTCTTTTCTATATTTGATCCTAGCTTACAAAATCTCCCTGGATTAATGTTTGTATGTGTAAGGTGTTATTTGTTTGTTTGTTTGCTTTGGCTTTTGTCTCTGATTTGTTCTGATTCAGTTGTCAATTTCTGTTGGGTTTCTCTTTGAATATCTGATAGCATACTGGGGTTCTGTCAGGTCTTTCTAGAGCCTTATGTCCTAATGGATTCAGTAATTGTGTGTCTTATACATATATGGGTTTCCTAGACTTAATATTCATTTAATCCAATACTTGGACATTAGTATGAGGCATGGACAGTCTTCTATAAACACCTCTATCGCCAGGACAAGAAACCCCAAAAGTTTGGACAACCATGAGGAAACAAAGAAACACCATGCAGGCAAAGGAGCAGGAAAAAAACCCACAAGACCAAATAAATGAGGAGGAAATAGGAAGAATGTCTGAAAAAGAATTCAGACTAATGATAGTAAAAATGATACAAAATCTTGATAACAAAATAGAGAAAGTACAAGAAACAGTTCATAAGAACTCAGAAAAACAAACAGCAATGGATAACAAAATAACTGAAATTAAAAATACTCTAGATGCTATAACCAGCAGAATGACTGAGGCAGAAGAACGAATAAGAGAGTTCGAAGGTAGAAAGGGGGAAATAAACGCCACAGAGCACGAAAAAGAAAAAAGAATAAAAAGAATAGAAGACAGTCTCAGAGACCTCAGTGATAACATTAAGCACACCAACATTCAAATTATAGGCATCCCAGAAGAAGAAGAAAACAAGAAAGGGTCTGAGAAAATATTTGAAGAGGTTATAATGGAAAACTTCCCCAACATGGGAAAGGAAATAATTAACCAAGTCCAAGAAGCACAGAGAGTCCCATACAGAATAAACCCAAGGAGAAATACACCAAGACACATATTAATCAAACTAACGACAATTAACACAAAGAAAAAATATTAAAAGCAGCAACAGAAAAGCAACAAATAACATCTAAGGGAAAACCCATCAGGATAACAGCTGACCTTTCTACAGAAACTCTGCAGGCCAGAAGGGAATGGCAGGATATACTGAAAGTCCTCAAAGAGAGAAACCTATAGCCAAGAATACTCTACCCAGCAAGAATCTCATTCAGATTTGAGGGAGAAATCAAAAGCTTTCCAGACAAGCAAAAGTGAAGAGAATTCAGCACCACCAAACCAGCCTTACAATAAGTGCTAAAGGAACTTCTCTAAGTAGGAAACACAAGAAAAGGAAAACACCTACAAATACAAACCCAAAACAATTCAGAAAATGGTAATTGGAACACACATGTCAATAATCACCTTAATGTAAATGGATTAAATGCTCCAACCAAAAGACACAGACTGGCTGAATGGATACAAAAACAAGACCCTTCTATATGCTGCCTACAAGAAACCCACTTCAGACCAAGGCATACATATAGGCTGAAAGTAAAGGGATGGAAAAAGATATTCCATGCAAATGGAAGTCAAAAGAGAGCTGGAGTAGCAATACTCATATCAGACAAATTAGACTTGAAAGTAAAGACTGTTAAAAGAGACAAGGAAGGACACTACATAATGATCAAGGGATCCATTCAAGAAGAACATATCACAATGGTAAATATCTATGCCCCCAACATAGGAGCACCTCAATACATAAGGCAAATGCTAACACCTATAAGAGGGGACATCGACAGTTACACAATAATAGTGGGAGACTTGAACACCCCACTTACATCAATGGACAGATCATCCAAACAGAAAATAAATAAAGACACACAAGCTTTAAATGACACATTAGACCATCTCCACTTAATGGATATTTATAGGACATTCCATCCAAAAACAACAGACTACACTTTCTTCTCAAGTGCACACGGAACATTTTCCAGGATAGATCACATCTTGGGTCAAATCAAACCTCGGCAAATTCAAGAAAATTGAAATCATATCAAGCATCTTCTCAGTCCACAACGCCATGAGACTAGATATCAATTACAGGAAAAAAACTGCAAAAAATACAAACACATGGAGGCTAAACAATTCACTCTTAAACAACCAAGGAATCACTAAAGAAATCAAAGGGGAAATAAAAAAATATCTAGAAACAAACGACAATGAAGGCACAACAACCCAAAACCTATGGGACACAGCAAAAGCAGTTCTAAGAGGGAAGTTTATAGCAATACAGTCCTACCTTAAGAAACAAGAAAATGATCGAATAAACAACCTAACCTTACACCTCAAACAACTAGAGAAAGAAGAACAAAGAAACCCCAAGGTGAGCAGAAGGAAATAAATCATAAAGATCAGAGCAGAAATAAATGAAAAAGAAAGGAAGGAAACAATAGCACAAATTAATAAAACTAAAAGCTGGTTCTTTGAGAAGATTAACAAAATTGATAAACCATTAGCCAGACTCATCAAGAAAAAAAGGGAGAAGATGCAAATCAACAGAATTAGAAATAAAAAAGGAGAAGTCACAATGGACACCTCAGAAATACAAAACATCATGAGAGACTACTACAAGCAACTATATGCCAATCAATTGGATAACCTGGAAGAAATGGATACATTCTTAGAAAAATACAATCTTCCAAGACTGAACCAGGAAGAAATAGAAACTATGAACAGACCAATCACAAGTATGGAAATTGAGGCAGTGATTAAAAATCTCCCAACACACAAAAGCCCAGGACCAGATGGGTTCACGGGCAAATTCTATCAAACATTTCGAGAAGAGTTAACACCTATCCTTCTCAAACTCTTCCAAAATATTGCAGAAGGCAGAACACTCCCAAACTCATTCTACGAGGCTACCATCACCCTGATACCAAAACCAGGCAAAGATGTCACAAAAAAAGAAAACTACAGACCAATATCACTGATGAATACAGATGCAAAAATCCTCAACAAAATACTAGCTAACAGACTGCAACAGCACATTAAAAAAATCATACACCATGATCAAGTGGGGTTTATCCCTGGGATGCAAGGATTCTTCAATATACGCAAATCAATCAACGTGATACATCATATCAACAAATTGAAGGATAAAAACCATATGATCATTTCAATAGATGCAGAAAAAGCTTTTGACAAAGTTCAACATCCATTTATGATAAAAGCTCTCCAGAAAATGGGCATAGAAGGAAATTACCTCAACATAATAAAAGCCATATATGAAAAACCAAAAGCCAACATCGTTCTCAATGGGGAAAAACTGGAAGAATTCCCTCTAAGAACAGGAACAAGACAAGGGTGTCCATTCTCACCACTATTATTCAACATAGTTTTGGAAGTTTTAGCCACAGCAATCAGAGAAGAAAAAGAAATAAAAGGAATCCAAACTGGAAAAAAAGTAAAATTGTCACTCTTTGCAGATGACATGATATTATATATAGAAAACCCTAAAGACTCTACCAGAAAACTGCTAGCACTAATTGATGAGTTTAGTAAAGAAGCAGGATACAAAATTAATGCACAGAAATCTCTTGCATTCCTATACACTAACAACGGAAGAGCAGAAAGAGAAATGAAGGAAACTCTCCCACTCACCACTGCAACAAAAAGAATAAAATACCTAGGAATAAACCTGCCTAAGGAGGCAAAAGATCTGTATGCAGAAAACTTTAAGACATTGATGAAAGAAATCAAAGACGACCCAAACAGATGGAGGGACATACCATGTTCCTGGATGGGAAGAATCAACATCGTGAAAATGACTGTACTACCCAAAGCAATTTACAGATTCAATGCAATCCCCATCAAATTACCAATGGCATTTTTCACAGAACTAGAGCAAGAAATCTTACGATTTGTATGGAAAGGCAAAAGACCCCGAATAGCCAAAGCCATCTTGAGAAGGAAAAATGGAGTTGGTGGAATCAGGCTTCCTGACTTCAAACTATACTACAAGGCCATAGTGATCAAGACAGTATGGTTCTGGCACAAGAATAGAAAGGACGATCAATGGAATAGAATAGAGAACTCAGAAGTAAGCCCAAACACATATGGGCACCTTATCTTTGACAAAGGAGGCACGAGTATACAATGGATAAAAGACAGCCTCTTCAATAAGTGGTGCTGGGAAAATTGGACAGCAACATGTAAAAGAATGAAATTAGAACACTTCCTAACACCATACACAAAAATCAACTCCAAATGGATTAAAGACCTACATGTAAGGCCAGACACTATAAAACTTCTAGAGGAAAACATAGGCAGAACACTCTTTGACATACATCAAAGCAACATCCTTTTGGACCCACCTCCTAGAATCAGGGAAATAAAATCAAGAATAAACGAATGGGACCTCATGAAACTTAAAAGCTTTTGCACAGCAAAAGAAACCATAAACAAGACTAAAAGGCAACCCTCAGAATGGGAAAAAATAATTGCCTATGAAACAACGGACAAAGGATTAACCTCCAAGATATACAAGCAGCTCATGCAGCTTCATACCAAAAAAGCAAATAACCCAATCCACAAATGGGCAGAAGACCTAAATAGACATTTCTCCAAAGAAGACATACAGATGGCCAACAAACACATGAAAAGATGCTCAACATCACTCATCATCAGAGAAATGCAAGTCAAAGCCACAATGAGGTATCACCTCACACCAATCAGAATGGCCATCGTCACAAAATCTGGAAACAACAAATGTTGGAGAGGGTGTGGAGAAAAGGGAAGTCTCCTGCACTGTTGGTGGGACTGTAAGTTGGTACAGCCACTATGGAAAACAATTTGGAGGTTCCTTAAAAAACTACAACTAGAACTACCATATGATCCAGTAATCCCACTCCTGGGCATATACCCAAAGAAAACCATCATCCCCAAAGAAACATGTACCATAATGTTTATTGCAGCACTCTTTACAATAGCCAGGACATGGAAGCAACCTAAATGCCCATCAACAAATGAATGGATAAAGAAGATGTGGCATATATACACAATGGAATATTACTCTGCTATAAAAAGGGATGAGATGGAGCTATATGTCATGAAGTGGACAGAACTGCAATCTGTCATACAGAGTGAAGTAAGTCAGAAAGAGAAGGACAAATATTGTATGCTAACTCACATATACGGAATCTAAAAATGGTACTGATGATCTCAGTGACAAGAACAAGGACGCAGATACAGAGAATGGACTGGAGAACTCGAGCTATGGGAGGGGGTGGGGGTGAAGGGGAAACTGAGATGAAGCGAGAGAGTAGCACAGACATATATATACTACCAACTGTAAAATAGATAGTCAGTGGGAAGTTGTTGTATAGCAAAGGGAGTCCAACTCGAGGATGGAAGATGCCTTCGAGGACTGGGGCGCGGAGGGTGGGGGGGACTCGAGGGGGGGGAGTCAAGGAAGGGAGGGAATGCAGGGATGTTTGTATAAAAACTGTTGATTGAACTTGGTGTACCCCCAAAAAAAATTAAAAAAAAAAAAAGAGTGACTATGGTTAGAATCACAGAAACACCTTATGTTCTGGCCACTTCCCTTCCCCACTATTACCTTTTCTCCTTATCTAACGGGATACTTAGTGAGCTCAGCACTACATCCATTTAGGAAACAGGAAATAAATTTGTGTCCTTCTTCTCTCCCAATCAGAATGCCTTAAAAGTCCCCAAATTAAGTATTATTTTGATGGGGAAAAAATGACATGAAAATGTTGTTTCAAATTAATGGAAACAAGCTTACCTCCAGCTCATAAACACATGTAAACCTGCACATGCTAAGCCTTAGAAAGAATGAGATGCTCAAGAGGGCAGAAGAAAAGAAACACAGTGCTCTCAACTTCCTTCAGCTGCAAAGACTCAGCAGACTTTGTCACAAATTATTTGCTGTGTTTAATAAGCATGCCAGTGCAAATGTGCTAAACACATAAATACAGCAAAGTCATAATCACTAGGTTCAATGTCAAGCACCATTTAAATTCACTGATTCAATCAATTTGATGATAGTAAACCTGTTTTATTAGAAGCACTGTCTGAAGAAGAAAGCAAAATTTAGGGGAAAACTGTACTTTTCCTCTTTCCTTGCAGAAAAGGAAATCTATTAATTACATGAATTCCATTAATGGTTTAACTACTTTTCTTTACAAGGGATCTAGTGCAAGCTAACCTTTTCTCTTTTAGAGTAAAATGATCTATCTTTTCTGTAGAGTCAGGGTAGTGGGTTGTCTATGGATGGATTGAGGTTCCTGTACAAAGTCTGGGTGATAAGAGGAAGGATTTATTCTTTCGTGGTGCAGGAGTCCATGCCAGATACCTCAAATGCATTGACAGGCAACCTCAGAGGCTTGAGTGCTGCCCAGGAAGTTTTTAATACCATCCTGTCAGAATCTGAGCCAACATGAGGCCACCTCAAATTTGTCCTCTTACATAACACCAACCCCTCAGCTTCAGCAAGACCAAGTTTCCTGCTAACTTAGAAATGAGGTCACAAGGACCCTCACAGAGGATCAGCTCCAATGTGACATCACGCCCTCCAGGTGCATCAGCAGAATGGAGATGCTGAGAAGGCTTCAGAAAAGAACACGACAACTTATTCAATTAGATTTTATCATTCATGGATTTTCAACAAATGTAGAGGAATAAAAGATAAAACATACCTATACTCCAGAGTAAATTATACAAGGTCTTATACAGTTCCTTTCAACATCAGAATGCAAGTTATCAGCATCCAAACAAGAAAAAAAAAATAAAACTGAGGCAGAATTAAAAAGCTCTACAAAACAAAGGAAATCATCCACAAAATAAGGGAATCTATGGAATGGGAGAAAATACTTGCAAATCTAGTATTTGACAAGAGGTCAATTTCTAAAATATAGAAAGAATTGATACAACAGAAAAAAAGCCAGTTGAATAATGGGCAAAGGAGCTGAATAGACATTTTTCCCAACATGACATAGAGATGGCCAACAGGCACACAAAAAGGTGCTCAATATCACTTATCATCAGGAAATATGAATCAAAACCATGAGATATCACCTCATATTTGTTAGAATGGCAACTATTAAAAATATAAGAGATAACAAGTGTTGGTGAGGAAGTGGTGAAAAGGGAACTCTCATACACTGTTGGTGGGATTATAAATTGGTATGGCCACTATGGAAAACTGCATTGAGGTTCCCCCAAAAATTAAAAATAGAACAATCATATGATCCAGCAATTTCATTTCTGGGTATTTATCCAAAGGAAACAAAAAAACAAACTCGAAAAGATACATGCGCTTCCAATGCTCATTGCAGCATTATCTATAATTGCCAAGACATGGCAGCAATCTAAGTGTCCATCAAGAATAAATGGATCAAGAAAATGAGAAACACACACACACATTATTTACCCATAAAAAAGAAAGAAATCTTGTTATTTTGTGACAATACGGATGGACCTTGAGGACATTACACAAAGTGAAATAGACAGAAAAAAGACAAATGCTGTCTGAACTCACTTATAAGGGGAATTTAAAATTAAAAAACAAAACAAAACAAAAAATATCCAAACGCATGGATTCAGAGAACAGATTGGTGGTTGCCAGAGCAGGGATCAGGAGTGAATAAAATGGGTGAAGGCGGGTCAAAAGGTACAAACTTCCATCACAAGATAAATAAGTCATGGGGATGTAATATACACGATGACTACAGTTAATAATACTGTACTGTATATCTGAAAGTTGCTAAGAGAATAGATCTTAAAAGTTCTTAAGAAAAAAACAACTGTAATTATCTGAGGAGATGGATGCTAACTAGGCTTAAAGTGGTGATCATTTCACAATATATACAAGTATTGAATCATTATTTTGTGCACCTGAAACTAATGTAATGTTCTATGCCAATTATATCTCAATTTGAAAAAACCAGGAATTAGTTCCAGCATCTGAACTCTTATCATCTATACCACAACATCCTTATACCCCCAGAAAAAGCCAGTCAGTAAATATAATTTTAAAAAACAGTGAGGTGGAGAGGCTGTGGAAACCTTTTTGCAAGAGAGAAAATTTTATCTGAACCTTAACAGTGGGTAGGGTTTTGACTAAGAGAAGAGAATGACGTACAGAATAGAAAAATGAAAGTCAAATCTGATATTTGTGGGGCTTTGTTCTGTTATTTGGGTACAGGTGATCTAGGCAAGTTCCGTGTTGTGCTCTGTGTCACGGCTGTGGCCCACTTCACCCACTGTCAGCAGGTCTTTGTTCATACAATCACTTACTGAATGATGAGATTAAAAGGATTTATTAAGAGCTTGTTATCTGCTAGGCTCTATGCCAGTCACTATAAGGTTGGCCAAACAAGCAAAGTCCATTCCTATCTGGAGTTCAGAATAAAGTGGATTTTATTCTTCAAAAAAAAGTAATAAAATAAAAAACTCATTTCCATACCTGCATGCTTGGTTCTTACCTTACAGTGACCAATTATCACTGTAACTGTCTTTTCTTAACAAAGTAACTTTTAGTGTATTGTATTTTCTTATTACAAGAGCAATAGAGACAAGGCTTAATGCCACATGAGGGACTGCTCTGATCCCTTCTCACTGCTACAAACACGTGGAAACACATTTTAAAATTTTCATTCAGTAAAATTCACTCCTTGGATGTACAGTTCTTACCACATGGATATACCCATGTAACCAGTTTACAATAAGGATACAGAATATTTCCATCACCCCCAAAATCTCACTTGTTCTTTTATGGTCAAATATCTCCTCACTCCAACCTCTGGCATCCACTGCTCTGCTTTCGGTCCCTGTAATTTTGTCTTTTCAAGAATGTCATATAAATGAAATCATATACAACCTGTTGAGACCACATTATGTTTCATCCAGCATAATGACACTGTAAATGATCTTTTGGGGATATTCTTAAGGAAAGTTACCATAAGCAGAGGTAAAGTAAGGCACAGACAGGAATAAGATATTTAAACTTTAGGGGACTCCCCTGGCAGTCCAGTGATTAAGACTTCACCTTCCAATGCAGGGGGCACAGATTTGATCCCTGGTTGAGGAGCTAAGATACCACATGCCTCAAGGCCAAAAAAACAAAACATTAAAACAGAAGCAAAATTGCACCAAGTTCAACAAAGACTTTAAAAACAGTCCACATCAAAAAAAAAAATCTTTAAAAAAAAGATATTTAAACTTTACATAACCAACAA
This sequence comes from Hippopotamus amphibius kiboko, assembly GCF_030028045.1. Classification (NCBI taxonomy): domain Eukaryota; kingdom Metazoa; phylum Chordata; class Mammalia; order Artiodactyla; family Hippopotamidae; genus Hippopotamus; species Hippopotamus amphibius. The sequence continues at coordinate 92,896,244 of NC_080196.1, read as the reverse complement.
AGAATATCTGTAATGTATAAAGAATTCCTGCAGTTCCAATAGAAAAGGCCGAAATCTTGGTTAAGCTGCAATTAAAAATTTCACATGAAGGCTATTCAATAAGCATTAGAAAAGGTGCTCAATTTCAGTAGTTTCCAACTTAAGCAAAGTTCTCCATTATGGTTGAATTTTGAAGCTGTTGAAAGCCTTTCTTTATAATTAAATCTTCGTAAAAGAAAGCTTATTAAGGAAGCTATCTCAAAATTCAGGCACTGTTTTGATGTTTCACAGTTTGAGAAGAAAACGTGATTGAAGTTTATAATTTTAGGTGTATAGGAACTAAGTTGCATTCATGGAATATTATTACTTCTTACACCAGTTATGGTTTATGACTTTTCATAATTTTAAGTATGTTTCATGATTCAAAGTTTCACAATACTGTATACGTGTGGCACAAAATAACAGAAGAATAAGAGAGTCTTTATCTCTTCACATTGGTTGAAAGGGAAAATCTCTGTACAAGAAATATGCCAACTTTAACTGAACAAAGTCAAGTTTTCAGCCTTACTTTGTCTCAATCTGATTACTTATCAGGCATGTTGTTTAGCTCTCCAAGTTATAAATATTCTGTAAACTTGGCTTTTCTTATTAACAAAGAGAAACAATTTACAACATAGAGGCTTTACCCATAAAAGTATTTTTAGGTCTAAATGACTTACTTCAGAGTTCACTTTTAATTAAAATTGATTCCCTGCTTAAACAGAGACATATTTTTCTTACTTCACTTAATGCTTGAACAGAATGAGGGCTTACATTATTTTGCTTTCACATCAGTTATTGAAGTTACGTGACCTATAGCAAGAAGTTATAATTTCATTCCTGAAGATTAACAACAAAATTTAAATTTGATACGATCAAGTATTGGCAAATATGTGGGGAAATGAGTATTTTTACTTTCATCTGTGTAAAACTACTATTTTCGTGTGGAAATATTTTCTTACTTTCTATTTACCAATCTACCTTTATGATCCAGACAATTTTAGGCAAAGAGAATAGAGTAAGAACAAGATGAATAAATATCAATTCCCACTCTAACCCTGCTTCTTAGAATTGCACGATCACAGGCAAGAAAATAAAACATGAGCCTGAGGTTTCTTACCTCCCAGGCTGGGAGGATCTCAAGAGTGTGCTGACTTCTACAGGCTCACGAGAGGCAATGGTTAATACTCAGAACATTTGTAAGATGAAGTCAGCCACAGTGGAAATATTTATACCCCAGAAATTAGCAAGTGATACAAAGGAGGGTTCTTTTTGTTCTTCTAGAGAGCAAGTTTAACAACACCATTTGAGGAGATCATAAGGAAAGGTATTCCACACATTCTTAAAATGGCATTAGCCTGTCCAGAAAGGTCCAACTGAGAATTAGTAAGGTAAATTACAATAATACAAATGATTTTACATTATTTACTGTTTGAATTATTTATATCACTACCTCTATATTAAAAGATAATACAAAGTATTTTTATGGAGAGTTTAACTGGTGCTGGTCACTGCTCTCCATGTTTTTTTTTTGTTAAGTTCTTTATTGGAGTATAACTGCTTTACACTGCTGTGCCAGTTTTTGCTGTACAACACTCCATGTTTTTAATGCTTTTGGAAAAGGCAATTCTCCCAAAAACTTATGAAATAAATATTATATTACCCATGTTATGGCTAAGAATTGAGACTCGAAGAACTTGGTCACAACCATATGTGACAAAAGCCAGGACTGAACCTGGGACCGTCCAATCCCAAGGCCCTTGCTCTCTTCACCAGGTCATTCTGTTTCTGTTACTAAGACAACTGAGGATTCCTCTATCCACCAAAGACTCAGTGAAGCTAATGTTTCCTAGCCCAGCAATGATAAACACTATAATGCCAAAGCCAAGTTCACACCTTTCACTTCCATTCTCTTTTCTAAGTTGTCATTAGCAACAACAGGTGGTTGTGATGTAAAATAAAGGAGGTGGAAAAAAACTTCATCTCCCTCCCTCCCTTTCCCTACTTCTTGAAGACTAGGCTGACTCCAGCTACAGGAAATGACTTTGCAGCCTCAGACAGAGATTGGTAATTATCCCTTGACCTCCTACTGCATATCCACAAGGAAAGCTCCCATCATTTAACTCATATTTGCAAATGCAATCATCCTTTGCTTAGCATACATTCACATTACCCTTTCTCAAGATCACAGCTTTAGAAGAATGTATAACATTTTCCCAAACAAGAAACAAATATTTACATCCAACAAACACCACAACCTTGGTTGCTACACTTGAGCAGTGTTGCAGCCTTTGGAGGAGGAGTTTTGAGAAGCCAGAGCACAGACTGTGGGCAGGAGATCTTGTGTGACTCTCCTTAGTCCCCAAGCCAGACACCATCTGCAGAAGATCATCAGTAGTAGTGCAGGAATGCACTTTAGCCAGTGCTTCCTTGTTCTCACCTGAATTTTAAATTCATCCTGAAAACTAATAGCCCCTGGTGGGTCGGGCAGGGAACAGGGAAGGCTCCTTTGCAGCAGTGAAGTGTCCAGACAGATTTGATGTCCAGCTGGCTTAGTACCAAGAGCAGAAGGGATTCTTTTTCTTAGGAGATTAATCAGGACTGTTAGCCTATGATGATGCATCTGTCTGAGATGCAGTGGCCCATTCTGCTGGAGGCAAAGGACCCTCCATTTATGTGAGCTTCTCAGTATTAACCAAAGCCTTAGAGGGAAGCTATAGTCAGGGGTTACCAAGGACACCAATGCTTTCACCTCTTTAAAATACAGTGAGTATTTTTATACTTTAAATACTTCCAACAATTAAATCACACTTCAAACAGCAAAATTAATTTCACATAGAAAGGTGGGACAGAGGGGGTAAGGAGTAAGATGTAGTTCTTGCAACATTAAAAAATAACACATAAATAATAATCATCTGACCACAATACACTTGACTCCTCTAACCACTTCTAGAAAAAAACATATTTAAACAACATACTTTAAAATAGTAGGTCCAATTTTTGGACCCACTGTTAGTGACTCAAATCATCACCAGAGGATGCATTCGTTATTTTCCTTTAGGGGCCAAAGGTAGAGGAGCAGTTTTCAAAATTGCATTTGAACAAAAAGCATGGTTTCTTCCCTTTTATCGTTAGGCTTGTATATGCCAGAAAGTCCTATCTTTGGGAGAGAAGTATTTTGCCCTATGAAGATACACTCTTGATCATGTGCTATAGCTTTTGCTTGTTGCCAAAGAAATCACACGGGCATAAACGGACACCCAGGAGAAAACCATGCCTCTGTTCCTCCCAATCCCTAGCCCTGATCCTACCACCACCTTGAGGCTGGGGATTATTCAAAAGACCAAGTGCTGAGCCCACAGTGGACTTTCAATAAATAGCAAATGAATGATAAAAGGAAGGGAATGGCAGAGCTCCTGAATAATGGTTTAAGTTCAGAAGAGAAATTTTCTCCCAGATGTAAACCGATATTCTCCAGATATATAACTAGACATTATTTCTCTTGGTAGAGGGGGAAACTGCAGATTTTGCTTATTGTTAGCAAAATTCTATTTTTAATTATTGAAGTCCATAAGAACAATTCAACACATTTACTTGATACTCAATAAAGATATGGGTGAATGAAGCCCTTACAAAGCCTTAAGGAAAACTATGAAAGACACCCAAGGTCCAGTGGCCACTGTCACAGGGTTGCATGAAACAAGGCACAATTTATACATCTGCCACACAATTTCTCACTCATTCATTCATTATTTATTCGACAAACACCTATGGAGCCCTGTTTGCCACGAAATGTTCTAGGTGCTTGGGATACATCCGTGAATAAAAGAGTCAGTGGTACCTGCTAGCCTGGAGTTTGTGTTTTTAGCAAGGAGAAGAGAGACAACAAATGATAAACAAAATAAAAAATTATATGATGTAATGGACAGTGATATGCGCTACAGAAGAAGAATAAGTGGAGCAAGAGAAGGAGTATTTGCTTTGGAGGGAGAACTGCAAGGTAAAGAAGAGTGGTCTGGCAGGCTACACTGAAAGGTGACGTTTAAGCAATGTCTGGGATGTGTCCACGCAGTGAGACGCTGACTGCAAGAAAGCGACTATGAGAGGGACCTGGGCAGCGGGGAAAAGTGTAAAAGCCTAAGGAGGAAGTGCTCTTGCCAAGTTCAGGGAATAGTAAAGAGGCCAAAGGTGGCTGCAGCAGAGGAAAATGGGGACATTTGAGGTCAGGGAGCTCATGGGGGGTTGGAGATTGAAGGCGGAAGACCATACAGGGTTTGTGGGCCACTATAAAGACACTGGCTTCTTTTCTGACTGAAATAAGAAGTTGCTGTAATGGTTTGCATGGAGAATGATGTAATTTAAATTTGTTTTTGAAGGATCACACATATTGAGAACAGACTATGAGCAAGGATAGGACCAGGTAGATCATTTAGGAAGCTAGAGCAGTCATGTAGGTTAGATATGGAGGTGTTGAAACCAGAGTGGTTTCAGTGAAGGTGGTGAGAAGCAGCAGACTGCAGATGTTTTGAAGAAATAGCCAACAGGAATTCCTGACAGACTGGATACAGGGAGTGAGAGAAAGGGAAGAATAAAGGATGATTCAGGCTTTTTGGAAGGACAGGGTTTTACTGATTGAGATGGATGAGTTCCTAAGGGAAAGGGAGAGTGAGGATTGTTGGAATAGGGATCTCTGATGGCGATGAGAAGGCACCTCTCAGATCTCCAAGCACAGGGAGTGTAACTGCCCACACAGAGGCCAAGCTTCCCAAGATCAGCTCCTACCCAATGACTGAAGTCAACAGGGCTACCAAAGCAGACCCAGATCCTGGAAGATGCGGGACTCTTCTAAAAGGCATCTTTGGCTCAAAGACTCCCAATCAGTTCTGCTAAAGCTTTCTTAGAACTTCACTGCAATCTAAGACTTGTCCTACAAACCTTCGTTGCCTCTCTCCTCCACAACAGGCCTGCGCTGCAATCTGAAGATTCTCCCAACATCCTCCAGCTTCCCCTTTCTTCCTTCACTAGTATTTTTCCCAATAAGCCTTCTGCACTTCTAATCCCATCTTGCTCTATGCTTCTCAGAAAACCAGAAGTAACTCAAGGTATTAGAGTGAGTGGACTGGAAAGGTAGAATGTGGTGACTGGAGAGAACAGAATACATTGAGTTCATGGAGAGTTGCAGGCACTGGTAATTACAACGTCTAGGATGTGTCCACGGAGCGAGAAGCTGAGTTAGGGTGAAGGACAAGATCATTGTTGGAAAAGAATCCAAGATACTAAAGGACAGCATACTGGAAGAATCATGTTTATGTGTTTCAAAACTGCAATTAATACAGTGAGCCAGGAGCTAAAATAATCAAAATGAGGGGAAAGTGATGTAAGACCAGCAGATGAAACCACATGAGGAATAGAGGGTGATGTAATCTAATCACACAATAGCCCCAGCTAAGATGTTTGGAGGGGGGGGGGGGCGAAGAAAGAAGAATGGACTGATGTGTCAATAAGTAGCAAAGACGCCATCTCAGTCCCAATTATAGGAGCACTAAGCAAGGTGACAGGATGGGGAGGCAACAGATCCACCCTGAGAGCGTTTCAAGGGAATCAGTATCTTCAGGAGGCAGTCAGTTCTCCTAGCTCAAAGGGAGACAGTTTTACATCACCCAGCTTCCCCTCCCCCCAGGACATCTAGCAAGGTCCGGAAGTTGGGAGTTTTATCCACCTGTATCAAGTGGATAAAAGCCAGATATGCTATGAAATATTCCACAACTCACAGGAAAGCCTCCCACAACAAAGAATTTTCTGGGCCAAATGTCAATAGCATTAAGGTTGAGAAACCCTCTACTGGAAAAATAAGGTGAAAGGAAGTTCAGAGAAGGGGTTGAGGAGACAGAGGATTTTTGCCAGTCCTGCATGCTGAATTACTGCGGGCACAGCGGGAGGGGTTTAAGAGTTGGGGAAGAATGGAATAAAGAGAGAACAGGCCACATGCAGAGCCTTATGGGAATTAGAGTTTGGAGAGAAGGAATGGTCAGAAGGCGTGGGTTTCTTTTTTTTTTTTTTTCCGGAAAATAATTTTTTATTATTTATCTATTTTATACATATTAACATATATGTCAACCCCAACCTCCCAATTCATCCCACTACCACCCCCAGCTTTCCCCTCTTGGTGTCCAAACGTTTGTTTTCTACATCTGTGTCTCTATTTCCACCTTACAAGCCAGTTCATCTGTACCATTTTTCTAGATTCCACATATATGTGTTAATATACAATATTTGTTTTTCTCTTTCTGAGTTACTTCACTCTGTATGACAGTCTCTAGGTCCATCCACATCTCTACAAATGACCCAATTTTGTTCCTTTTTATGGCCGAGTAATATTCCATTGTATATATGTGCCACATCTTCTTTATCCATTGGTCTGTCAAGGGACATTTAGGTTGCTTGGGTTTCTTGTGCTAAGTGCTACACATGAGATAATGTATGTGTTGGTGAGGGTTGCAGAGGTGAGTTTCTGCTGCTCCCTCCTCCTTCTTGTTGATGATGGCGAAAGGTGAAGAGTGTGCGGACTGAGATCTCAGTTCCAGGGCACTGAATTAACCTGGATTCTTGCCTAGAAAGGACAAACATACACCTAATGTATGCATAGTGTCCTGGCTCATATAGACACTTCATCTTTTCTCTCCTTTCTGGGTCTTTTTTATTACAGTCCTCACCACCAATAACCCTCAAGTGCTCATATTTGCTCAGAAGCCCTAGCAGCATCTGGTGGCATCCCGGATAAGGATCATTACTTTTTTCCCCTAATTCCTCCCTACACACACACACACACACACCCACTACCAAAACATGCCTGCTAGCCATTTCATTACCTCAGGGTTCTGATAAATTAAATTAGTGGATGTATTAACTACTACACCTAGATTAATATGTTAAACTTACTAGAACGTAATGAATTTGAACAAAGGACTTCAATATTTTAAAGAATCATTATGATTGGGATTTCAGACATGGAGGCAGAACTACTGTTGGAGACATTTTCCAATCATTCTACCCAGGCAGCCAATTCTGTTCAGAAATAGCCCTTAAAGAAGGTACATATCTTTATTAACGTAGTTACTTCCTTGTGGCTGAAAGACTCCGCAAACACAAATCCCAGGAAACATTCAGATACACACTGAGAAGAGTTGTATCTCCTATGTCACTCTCCACTTTTGTTCCTGTTTAGCTACTCACACTGATCAGAAGCTATCGCTACCACAGCTTGGTTTGAGTATCCTCTTTGCCATCTAGATGTAGTGCATGATTCATTTCCTTGCCTGACACTCTCTCCTACCAGTTTCCTCACCTCCTGCCCGTCCCCCTTTTCCACCAGCTGAATAAGATATAGCTTCTCTGTGCTCCCAACGCACCCAATGCATTTATCACACCACAGTCTTCTTTTACTCACCATTTTCCCTAACTTTATTGTAATTCTTGGTTTACTTACTTCTTGCCCCTAATAGACTCTGAGTTCTGTAGAAACAGGGACCATGGGTTACCCGTCTCCATATGAGCAGACTTGCAACAGTGCCTGGCACATAAATACTTGCTAAATTAGTGACTAAATGGAAGGACAGATGAGAGGATGAATAACTAACTTCAGCTTTTACAAAACACTCATGGGGCTCTAACATGGATGCCCTTATGTGAACGCTCCGGAATCACTGGAGTTTTGAATTGTCATCTTTGTATTGCTTTTTTCTCCCATCTCTTACGGTTATTCAATCAATTCTCGCCATTGACTGTCTTGCCTGTTTCTACCAGTGCTTCCTACCGTTTCACTATCCGGTTTATCTCTATTCTGCTGTGCGATAGGAGACCCCAGGTGATCAAGTGAATAAAGCTATGTGCAAGTAGATAGGCTCTAAGGACTTTGAAAACACTTTATGAAAAAAGTACATGATCTTCAGGGCATGTGATTTTTATAAGTTAGTCTTGTCTCTTGGAAGCCCTTCTGCTTCTTTGTGGTGCTCACCTGTGCTCCTGATGGTTGAGGGCAAGAGATAAAGGACACATTATCACACTCATAGCCCATGTCAGTTACAGACTGAAATGCTATTTTCCTGGTCTAGGGGTGTCACCTCAAAGGCAGGAACATTGTCTAAACGTCACTGCCTACTCTTCTGTGTCTCATACATTCTTTTTGCATTCTTTAGAGTTCAATAGAAACCCTTGTCTGTAAGTATTTTATAGCACTGCTTCCACTCAGTCACAACAACTTAATATACAGGGAAAATTCCTTGATGCCCTCTACCTTATTTTTCTTTCTTTTTCTTGTCTTTGTTTTTATTTGTTTTCACCATAACGCAAGAAAAATGGTTAAAACACAACTTTAGGGCTTCCCTGGTGGCACAGTGGTTAAGAATCTGACTGCCAATGCAGGGGACATGGCTTCAAGACCTGGTCTGGGAAGATCCCACATGCTGCGGAGCAACGAAGCCCATGCACCACAACCACTGAAGCCTGAGAGCCTAGAGCCCATGCTCCACAATGAGAGAAGCCACAGCAATGACAAGCCCACGCACCACAAGGAAGAGTAGTCCCCGCTCTCTGCAACTAGAGAAAGCCCATGCACAGCAGCGAAGACCCAATGCAGCCAATAAATATATAAATAAATAAATTTAAAACAAAAGCAAAAACAAATAAAAAAAATCCCACAACTTTAAGGGAAAGGCTCTAATTCCACTTCCAGTTCTAGCACTTAACCAGGTGAACAGGCACTGGGAGAAAAAAAAAAAAAAAAAAAAAAAAAACCCTCACCTTCTGAGACTCAGCATCTTCAACTACAAAAATATGGATAATTTTAACACTTAATTCCCAGGATTTAGATATGAACCAAATGTCCTACTCTATTAAGAAAACCATGGTAACCTATGAAACACTGTAAGCTAAACATTTCTAAACTAGAACTGAAGGAGAGGACAAAGAGTCTGGGAGTTACCTGGGTGCAGAGATCTGGAAAGAGTTGATGTGTGGGGAATGTGAGGAAGTAGAAGACACGTTTCCTAAACCCAAGGATTATACAATCTATTAACAGAAACAAGAGTTCTACGTAAGAAACAATTAGCGAACACTACCAGACAACATATACAATCAACTGAGGAACTGTGTGGTACAGAATATTAACCGCTTTAGGACTTTAAAGAAGGGAGCATATGTGAGCTGCATAAACTAAGAAAGGCATCTTAGAAATATTACACTCTATTTTTTAAACCTTATAGGAATCCTAAGCCATCTCTAGTTCCAGCTTCATCACCACAGGGATGAAGAAGCCAAGAGTTTATCCCACTTCCTTCAAGAAGAATCCAATCCTCAAGAGTCAAAGGATTTGATCAATATTCAACAGCAGCATGGCCTTCATCATCTATGCCTCCTTCCACCACTCTCCACTTGAGAAGAAAAAAAAGCAAGGATGCGGTGTACAGTTAAGAATATACTGTGATAAGCCAGTGCTTGGACCATGAGGTGACCACAGAGGAGCCAGGACAAACAGGGAAGCTGTACCTGAACTCCGTTGGGACAGTGATTAACTCTAGAGACCAAGGTCAAGAGAAACACCTTATGATTCTCACAGAGCTCTCTGGGGCCATTAAGTGTCACCTCAACCTTCTCTCCTAAATAAGAGAAAAACAAGAAGGAGAATCTCCTATAATTCTCTGCTACAGTGAAGACACCCTTATGTTTACTAGCCCTTCCTGGTGAGCAGCATGGAACAGCCATCACAGGAAATCCAGATACCCATCATGTCAAATATAATCACTACTTAGATTTTAGAGAAGTTTCTGAGGGCAATCGATTTCAATTGAGAAAACAGTCTCTGAAGGCCAAGCACCTCAAAGGTGTGTTAGGAGATGAGAAGACATAAAAACTTATCTCTGTTTGAAAGAGACTCACTAGCAGTGGTGAAAATCAGAAAAGTAACAGTTGGTTTTAACACAATGCACTCAGTGCTGCAATAGAGAAAAGCACCAGAACCAAAAGGCATCTCAGATCCAATTCAACTTTTTGACTCAATGTTTTAACCCCCTAAACCCAACCTGGTGAAGGGTGAGGTCCAGGAAACACTTCATGGGAACACGGTGCCTGAACTGTGGAATGAGAGGATGACTGATAAAACTGAACTGTGAGGTGGGCAGTGCTGTGAGGTGGCCGCTATACTGACTATTGTGACTTCTCCCAGTCCTCGGATTTGGGCATTTACCCTTTAGTCCTCCCAAGTTTACAATCAATGGAGAAGTAAGACCTGCCCAGGAGATGGGCAGGTGAAGATTAAAATGCCATCCATATTATTGATTAAGGTGGCTTTGTATTTGTGATTGAAGTTAGCTTCCTACCAGAAAGCCTACTTGCTTCCTATGGGAAGAAAGGATCCAGGTATGAAGGGAACACCTGGGAGTGATCCTACCATGTTCCTCCTCCTGGAACATAAAAGGCACGGTGCGTGCTCCAAAAGTGTTTGCTGAGTGAATGGAATGCATGTAAACATTCTGTCTGTTGAGCTTTCTGAGAAGGGAGGATGGTCGTATTTTCTAGAGAACAGCTGCTCGGGTAGCACAGGTATTACTGCCATTCTTTGCTGGGAGAAATCAAAGGCAAGATGTTATTCTGTAGAAGCTGCCAGCAGTCAGAGAAAAGCACTGAATTTCTGCCTGTTAATTAGTGGTCCTCTTTCAAATGACCAGCTGTCTTGGTCTTGTTTCCCACGTGGCAGTGTCAGCACTTTCTGGCTCAAAGTCTATCCCTCAGTTTCCCTTGGTGCTATAAAGTTTAAAGTGCTATAATTTTATAACTATCTCCGCGGCTTTTCTCTTCTTCCTTCCTTCCTCCTCTTCTCCTTTCTTTCTTTCCTTCTTTCTGTGTATCTCGCAGGCCACTGTTTTCTCTGCCTGTTCAATGTGCCAGATTGGGCTATCACTTGCATAACCATAGGTTTGACATCACCCTCTCCATCGTTCCACATACCATGTGACTTTGAAAGAAAATTATGACACATCTTAGTGCAGAGCCAGTGCCATTGTTTTATCCAGTGAGAAGTTCCTCAGCACAAAATCCCTCACGCTTCAGAAGGTGCCCATTCTTCATCTCTTTTTACCTAAGTATTCAAATGTATAGCGCTCTACATGGGGCAAGACATTTTTCCCGAACTTCTTCATGGCAATCACTTTGTGCTCTGAAGCATGAGATTTAATTACCCATATCATTGGCTTGGCCCTCATGGCTACAACTGTTATTAATGATCATAAAATTACCTACTTCTTTGATATAAATTTGGTCACAGTTACACAGTTCCAATCATGCATCAACCAAGTACATTAAAATATATTTTCCAGCTTCTAGGGAATAAATGTCCCTTAGCTAAATTTGCATTCTATTTAAGACAAATTTCCAAAAAAAAGAAAAAAAGGAAAAAAGAAAAGAAAGAAAAAGAAAAAAGAAAAAACACTTGTGAAATGTAAATGACTGAAAGCCTAGCTATTATCCAAATTAGGAAAATGCTCCAAAGAGGAAACAAGGTGACTCTAAATGATGTTTATTTTCTTTACTGTGTATTTGATCTAGGTCTCTATTTAGGGTGATATGTGTGTGTGATTTTTACGGTACTTTTCTGAACTAGCCATGGATCTTTCTAGTAACAGGTGGGAACAGTGCCTTGAGGCAGAGGTCACAGGATACATTACAACTGAGCCAGCACAGCAAGGACTGAATCTTACCTGTGAGCGTGACAGTGAAATTGCAGGCTAACCCGGAGGAGCCCATAAAGTCTTTAAACCTCAGAAAAAGGAAGCTTCCTACTGAAATCTCTTAAAAATCAATGCCACTTTATACTCTCTCTCCATGACATTTTGGAACTGCACAAGACAGTGATAGCACATACATTTTAAATTTTAGAAATCAAACTTTAATCACTTCATTTTTCAATATACATTTCTGAACGATAAGGATTCTTTTTCCTTTTTTTTTAACATGACCACAATATCATTATGACACAGAATAAAATTTTTAAAAATGTGTTAATATCAAATATCTTATAAAATATTTAAATTTCTAACTCTGTGTTAAATATCAATTCTTGCTCAATGTTTGATGGAATCAGGATCCAAATAAGATCTAGTCATTGATTAACACGATTTTGCAATCTCTTCATATTTTAAACCAACTGTACAGAGGTTCAATTTACATACCATAATATTTACTCACTGCAAATGTACACTGATGACTGCAGCAACTTTACACTGTCTCTTTTAATCTACGGGTTTCCCCTCCATCTCTATTTCCTTTTAACTTATTTGTTGTAGAAACTGGACCATTTGCTCCACAGTTTCTCAGATTTTTTTCATACTGAGTTCATCCATCTGTATAGCTTTATGTTTTGCTACTTTTCACTATTTGTTTTTAATTTACCATTTATATTTTTATAAATTTAGTTGTATAAATTTTATTCAAATAATTTGTATAGTTTTTAGTAAATTCAATATTTACTATAAATTGACAGTTGGCATCACTGGCATGGTGTACCTTTAGCTACAATAGTCATAGATGGTGATGCATATTTCATCTGGATGCATCCTTCTGTGATGCTGACAGCAGCTGATGAATGCCTGCCTAGATTAACTCATTAGGGGTTGCAAAATGGTAATATTCTAAATCTGCCATTTCTCCCCCACTTATTAGCTGAAAAACTGTCATGAATAAAGTATTATTCCCCCACTCATTATTTAGTTACCCACTGGTACAGTTTGTATAGGAAAGCCAGGATAAAATGCTTGATTTATTTTCTTTCATTTACCAGTTTTCAAAGTAATGAGTTAGTTTTCAAGCACTGTCCAATAGTGAACAGCATTCTTTTTATTGATGTAACTTGTAGATTCTAAAATACTTGAAATGTTTTTATGCCTTTGAGTTTATCGTTATTGTTTCTCAAATTGCCCTATTTCTGGCCAGTTATATCCTCATCATATTAGTTCCCAAGTCCTTATGACCCAACCTGGAATAAGGTATTCCTTCTCCAAAACTGGAACTGGCCCTGAGAATCTCTACATTCTTAAATCTCAATTCCTTACACAAGTGTATGTAAGCTCTATTTGACACCTCTGCCTGGGTAACCACTGTGTCTCTTGAGTGTCAACATTATTCTCTCCCTCCCCAAGCACGTTTCCTCAGTGTTCATCTTTTGAATAGAATACAGTAGGTGTTATCTCCAAAGTTAGGCTGAGAGTTCTTTATTAATTCATCCAAAGTGCAGCAGTCAGAGTTTGATCAGAGACTCAAACTATGAGTGACAGAAAATAAGGGACTTATAAGAAACTATGCTGTGCTATTATGGGAACGGGTGGAGATGTCTATGCAAGGCTGTCACCTCTGAGGCTAGTGTGGGCTGAAGTTACTCTAGGCTCACCAGCTCACAACAGCAAACCCGATCCCATGAGGACCACCTGATGTTCGCATCCGTATTTCAGAGCCTCCCACTTCAGGGATGCGGATGATGCCCAGGAGAGCCTGACTCCCTTGGTGACAAATCTGCACACATGGGCCAGGACACTGAGAAGCTAGAGAGACACATGTAGCAAACACACAAGGTGCAGGCCTGGGCCATGCCCTACCTAACGAGAGGTGGGCCAGCAGATCGGTAACAAGTACGTGAGCTTCCATAGTTCCTGGTGTCTTACACTAACCTCCAGAGCACAAAAAAATGACTGCTGCTTTATTTCCACTTTCTAAACACTGAACAAATTTTTCTTGTGATCAACCTTAATCTAACAGCAGACAGAGAAGAGAATTGTGGAAAAGGTCATTGCAGCTTAACTAATTTGAAAGAGTACATAGCCACCAGAATTTACCCCTTATCACCTTGGTGTCCACATACTCTTTTAATCATACTTAACTTCCAAATAAACAAAAGAGCAAAACCATGTTTTACCTAACTTTTTCCAACTATCCCTCATAAAACTAAAAACATGCTATTACTTTCCCCCAAAAAGGATACAAGGCCTTTTATTCATCTTTGAGAATGTTCATTCCTCCTCTGGCTGTGATACACCCCCTACTCACCTTTGATATGTTGTAACTAAATAGTGAGATATAAAGTTGATACTACTAACATATATTATGTTAGATGGTAGAGATAGAGGAGAGGAAAAAAGAATTGAATTGGTTAATATAGAAACTATATTCACATCAGAACAAGAAAGATATACTTGTAACTATTACAGTCCTCATTTCTGTAACCTGTCACATGGTTAATACGGTTTTTAGAATCATCTTCTTCACTACTCGTTCCCCATTTCCTCTGCTCTCAGCAACCACCTCAGTCACTTGTGGTTCTGTACTTTGTAGGGTGATCCAAACCTTCATTCCTGAAGGGTTTGGGCCATTAGCACTCCTGTCTATGTTGGGGTGCAGTAATTTTTCATTGATTTTTATAAGAGGATATGAGAAAATGGTACCTTATCATGGACTTGGTTGAGTGGCAGGCTGAACAATCTGAAAGGCAACAGTCAGATCCACTCTGATGAATGAAAGCCCACATCACTGAGTTCATGTATAATCTTCATCCCTTCCATCCTGGCCACTTCATTCATGAATCCATCAGGTAACACAGAGGCAGCTAGGGAGACTGACTGACTCATGTCCCTAGAATACGTTCTCTTCTCCACTCAATCACATCTTCCTCAGTTGAAGCTGTTCTTTCATGAGCATTTACATGACACACAAATATCTTCATAAGTGCTGCTAATTTGGAAAGATGTATCAGCATAAAGTTTATCCAGACTCCCTTGTCACCAATTTCCAATTGTGTTTCTTCTAAATCTCTATCTGACCAAAACATCTGATACTTCACAGAAACCAATGTAGGTCATCCCTCCAGCCATATCTCCTTCCAGGCAAAATCCAGGTGCCCTGCTTAAAGTTATACCCAATGGAAGAATTTTGTTTCACCCCTGTCCTTATTTCTTCGTCAATCAAGTGATCACAGGGAAATCCCCTGGAGACCACAAGTGCACATTGAGAGGGAGGAGGAAACAGTGCAAAAGTATGAGACATGGACATCTAGGCCACTTGACTGATGCAGCATATTTGTGTCTTTAGGGTCTACTTAAGCCCAATATTATACTTACCTTTTCCATTTTATGATAAAGTACTGATGTGTATACCCAAATTACACATGATGTTTAGACAGTATTCATTTAATAATGGGCATCTTAGGTCACACAGAAATTAGGTGGTCCATGGCCCAGTGTTCAGTCTTTCTCAGGACCCAACAGCAAGCCAGAATTAGTCTCTCAAAATGATTATCATTGTCTGCAGAGATTAGCATAATGATGTTCCAAACTCTTGAGGGTCTGCAATGTGATTTGCCTGTGAGAGACTTCCAAAGGTATCCCTATGTGACACTTCAAGGATCATGTATCCAGGAGGAAGGGCAGCTCACACTGTCAGCTGGACCTATTACAGAGCTTTCTTTCTCTTTCTTCTCTGAACCCAATCAAAAACTGGTACCTTTTCAGCTTACTCTGTCAATGGCTATAGCAGCATACCCCAATGAGACACATGTTTCCTCCAAAATACAAAGAGGCCCATCAATTACTATGAATATTTCTTAGTGGTAGGAAGCACCAGATACAGCAACTTGCCCTTCACTTTCAAAGGATATCCTGACAGGCTCAGATCAAAGAAATTTCATTGAGGTACGTGGTAGACAAAATAATGCCTCCCAAAGATGTCCACATCCTAATGCTCCAAAGCTGTGACTATGTTCACATGTCGAAAAGGACTGCAAGTGTGATTAAGTTAAGGACCTTAAGATAATTATACTGTATTATCCTGGTGGTTCCAATATAATCACAATGGTTCTTATAAGAGGGAGACAGAGGGTTCAAGTCAGAGATGATGACGTGATAAGGAGGCAAAGGGCAGAGAGAGATGGAGGCAGAGAGCTTTAAAGATGCTGTGGGCTTTGACACTAGAAAAGGGGGACAGTAACTTCAGGCAATCTTCTGAAGCTGGAAAAGGCAAAGAAACAGATATTCCACTAGAGTATTCCAAAGGAACATGGTCCTCACAGCACTTTGATTACAGGACTTCTCACTTCCAGAGCTGTGAGATAATCAGAGGCCCCTAAGTTTGCAGTAATGTGTTACAATGGCAATGAGAAACCCATATTAGGTGAGAATGAATTTGGTGGGTGGGGGGGGAGGTTATTTTCCACCTTCTAAGTGTCTAAATCAGACAACTAGAGATTGTGTCACTTCCTGCTCATCAGATCCACGTATCACAATATAATCAATGTAAAGGAAGAGTATGATGCGTCATGGACTAGAATTGAGGCAAGTCCTTATCGACTGGATCATGACAGGATTTGAGAGTTAATAGAGCCCTGAGTTAAAACAGTAAAGGTGTATTGCTGACCCTTCCATTTGAAAGAAAACTATTCCCAATGGTCTTTACTAACGGGTATGGCTGAAACAGCACTTGCCAGATAAAGAGCTGCATACCAGGTGACCTGGATGTATCTATTTGCCATGAATGAATGAAATCACATCAGGACCAACAGGTGCAATTAGACGCATTATCTAATTAAGTTTACAAAAGTCTCTTGTCATTCTTCAAGATCCATCTCTTTTTGTCACAGGCCAAAAAGGTTAATTGAATAGAGTTGTGGTATAACAAGGATCTACTGTATAGCACAGGAAACTGTACTCAATATTTTGTAATAACCTATAAGTGAAAAGAAACGGAAAAAGAATATATATATATATGTATAACTGAATCACTGTGCTGTACAACTGAAACTAACATGGCATGGTAAATCAACCTATACTTCGATCATTTTTAAAAAGTTGTATTAGGAATCACCACTCCTGCATCTCTTAAACCCTTGATGGTGACAATAATTCTGCAATTCTCTTAGGAATGTGGTATTGTTATTATTATTAAACTACTTTGGTCAGGAGAGGGAATTTTAGTGGCCTCCACTTGCCCTGTGCTACCTGTATTAGTTTTCCACTGCTGCAAAAAAAAAAAAATGACCACAAATTTTTTGGCTTAAACCACCACCCAATTATTAGTTCACAGTTCTGTGGATCAGAAGTCTGGCACAAGGTGGGCGGCTTCTCCGCTCAGGCTGAAATTAACGTGTTGACCAGCTGCGTTCTCATGTTAAGTTCATGAACCTCTTTCCAAGCTCATTCCTGTGACTGGTAGAGAACAGCTACCAAAGAGCACTTTAAAAATACTTCTCCTCACAACTGTTTTTATCAGAGACTTGGTGAAGGAATTGGCTTCTGGACCCTCTGGGGGAACATGGTTAGGGGATGGATAAGCAGATCTTACTGGAGAAATGTACTCCAGTATTCAGATCTCCCTAAGCTTTTGGATTTCATCCTCTACAATATACCAGGAAGTTTTGGCATTTCTACTTGATTTCATTTTCAGTTTGACATTTCAACTTCATAGGAGATTTTGGGGTACAGCTTTCTTTCAAACAACCAAGCTGACTTTTAAAGAGACTCCTAGTAGCTCAAAGTAACATACTGAATCCATAATTACCGTTCAGTAAGCCATATCAACAAATCGATCCAAATCCAACAGTTTATTCCTTCCAGTCTCCCCCAACACCTTAGAATCCATTCCTAATTTTCCCCCAGGTTACTTTCAGTATAAACTGGCAAAACCTTGCAATTCTTCTTTATGTTGCACATCCTCATAGGTCACACTTCATGCCTTATCCTCTCAGGCATTGTCTAGACTTGCATTTGGCTACAGGTCTAGAAGCAACGGAAGCTTTATGTATTTGGGCTTGACAAGCAACAACAGTCCCCTGCAAGGGACATATCTTTGGGGCCCATTTCAGGTTCTTCAGGCAAGGGGATGTTAACCTCTTCTGACAGGAAGAGACGACAGAGAGGCTGCTTCTGCTGGTAAAAGAAGCTCAGTAAAATTTAGGAGTCCAACATCTGCAGATTTATTGGAATCTGCACACATGAATCCAGTTTCCAGGATACCATTCCTTTCAAACAAACGCCTTGACTTTAACATAAGAGACTCTGTGATACTGGTAATTCAACCGTGCTGTAATACAGCTCCACCCAGGTTGAGATCTTGGATTTAACACTCAGAAATCAGCCATGAGGCTACAGGAGATAAGGGTTTCCTTCACGGCGGTCTTAGAGCTTCCTGGTTTCTCCCCAGACATTGAACTGGAAATTTAAAAGCCCTGAGCTTATAATTTTCTTCCCCTAAGTTCTCTACTACACTTAAAAGCAACCGACTAACTGCATTATAGTCCTACTTTCACGGACATAATTCCATGCCAGATTCCTGGTCACTCAAAGGCTTGCTTCTACAAGTACCTGATTATCACATGCTGCTGGATGAGCAAGGTGAGTTAGCAGAAGAGCAGGAACACAAGTAAGCTACCCCAGCTCGTGCACCACTGACCATCAAAGCAAAGACATGGCTCCTGCTTCACTTCTACCTCCCAAAAGTCAAGTCAATTTCTCCCGTTCCTAACCTGCAATCATATGAAAAAGAAAATGCGTGGAAATTCAATTCCCCCTTGGCAAAGATGACAAAACCACTACTTAAAGCCCCTTCCTGTGCCTGTCAGGGAGCTACATCTTGAAGATGAAAAGCTGAATGCCCCATTAGCTCTGGAGGAGATGTTTCTGAGTAAAATGTGGTTTACAGAGATAAAAAAATAGAAGATACATTCTAATATGATGTATTCTGTAGGAGGACAAGGAAGAATCACTAACACTTTCTCCCTCACCCAGTCTAACACAAAATAAATCAAGGAGATTATTTACGGATTCACTGAACCCAAAGAACTCTAAGCCACATTCCAGGTTTTGGAAAGTCATCTTCTGAAGATTCTCCTTTTGTAATATTTTTTTCCACCTGTTTTTCTTGGGTTCACATTGCTGCCTCCTTATAATTAACATCTATTATCAACAGTTTATTTATGGACAATTACATGTCCACCTGACCAGTTTTCTGTCCTCAGTCTCCCACTATAATCCATCTGACATATCTCAGCATATATGTTTTACGTTCACCTTGTCATTTTTTTGCTCAAAATCCATTAATAACCCACTCTCCCATCCCCATTCCCCATCTACAGGAAAATGACCTACTCCATGTAAGGCTCTTTCTAACTTTTGTTTCATAACTACACCATATTAAAAAATCATCACTTTGATAGGTGGTAAAGAGGCAGACCTAGCTAAGAGTAGTGGGGGACTATACAAAAGACAGGACTTTGGCTCTGCAGGAAGAGTCTGACTAGTTCCACAAGTCAAACAGTGTATAAGTCAGATTCTGCAGTTGTTGATCATACTGCAGGTGATCTAGTATATTGTATAAGTTCAAGTAGGTCACAGTTTGTGTCCACAGAAGTTCACTAATACAAAGAGTGAAGGAAGTAAAACAGTTCTAAAAAGACAAAGTCCAAAATTCAGGAGGTCAGATTGTCAAAGATAATTGCACTGACGATTTTTTTCTCTTCTACACTTGGCACAGGCTGATAAGGGATAGCCACCCCTGCTCACATAATTACCACAGATGGAACCAAGTTGAGGATCTGAGGGTCCCTCTGCTCATTGGGCAAGGGGCACAACCAGAATGACCACGGGTCTCAGTTTGCATGGGGCAGTCACATCCAGTTAGTAGCCCTGCCAAAAGTGGCCCCACAGCAGGGGAAGGGGAAGCTGGGACCAAGTGAGAGAGTAGCATTGACATATACACACTATCAAATGTAAAACAGATAACTAGTGGGAAGCTGCTGCATAGCACAGGGAGATCAGCTTGGTGCTTTGTGATGACCTAGACGGGTGGAATAGGGAGGAGGGGATGGAGGCTCAAGAGGGAGGGGATATGGGGATATATGTACACATATAGCTGATTCACTTTGTTGTAGCCCAGAAATACAACACTGTAAAGCAATAATACACCAATATAGATGTTAAAAAATAGACGAAAAATAAAGAATAAACTGATATACTCTTAACGCAAAAAAAAAGTGGCCTCATTTGGAAAATAAATTATATGTTCATTTTACATTTAGATAATACCTCAGCTCCCACAAGACTGAACTAGTTATGCCTATCATACTTTCAAACTTTGACTTATATGAACTTGAATTTCTCTTCCTAATTTTCTTTATCGTCCTGATGATTAACACCTTCCATATTTCAATTACATTACAGCTCCTCATGATGTTCTATAACGTTGCTAATCTGGGTTCTATTCCAGGCTTTGGTGCCAGTTGGGTGATCTTATGCAAGTTACTTAACCTGTGTATCAGTTTCCAGATCTTTTAAGTGGACATAGTAGGTATCTACAACATGAGTTTATTATGAAAACTAAAAGAGGTTAATATACGTAAAGTGTTCAGATTAGTGCCCTGAACCTAACATATGCTAAACAAATGTTCAACTTTAGCAGCAGCAGTAACATCGATGATCTCTCTCTTTACCTGAACTCACATAGCATCCTCATTTGGCACTTGAATCATTAGTTAAATCTTTATTTGTGGCTATTTTGTTTTTCAATTTAATTCTAATCCTTAATAACTGGGACTATGTCTTATTGTTGTATTGTCCAAGAACCCACCACAATACCTTGTAAAGAGTAAGAGCTCAGTAGACACAGATGATTTATTTTAAGATAATCTTTCAAAAATCATTTGCCATTTTTAAGTAGAGCCCATGAGTAAAATAAGAACTTTATTTCTTGTGTGGGACTGCATCTCAAGGTCTCCATCTTGAGAATAAATTCCTTACAGATTGGGACAATGGGTGTAGATGTGAAAGAGATTTTGGAGCCTTGAACTAACTCCTAGGAAACCAGAGGAAAGCAGGTGATTTTGCTTTTTAAATGAAACATTTAAATAAAAGCTGTTTATTTTTGTCTATTTCTCTTAGATTTGGTTTATCTCTTTGGATAATTAAATATTTCACCTGGTAGTTTCCAGGTAATAAAGGTTTAGCCATAACTTCATTCAATGCACAGAAATTGGTACCATTCTTAGCACTGTGCTAGGACAGTCATAAGATCAGGATTAAAAGCATAAAAGATAACATCCCTATCTTGGGAGACATACAACCTAAAGAAAAATAATTTAAAAATACAGTTTATACATCTAAATTTTAGTAATAAAGCTGTAAAAATATGGGTATAAAAACAGGAGTCAAGTATACACAGTTGTACTTCTAGGAATATTACAGATAAATGAAAAGCTATTATTCTTATTTTCTGCACTACCCAATTTACTTCTAATTGCATACCTATTCCATAATTATTTTTTATCTTTTGAATCAGAGTACACACTCATCAAGGACAAAAACTAGATTTTCTTCCTTTCATTTCCAAAGAAGAGCAAATGTTAGTCAATTAGCATTAGAAGTTAGTTTAAAAATCACCAGACTGAGAATAAAGTCAAGATTCTTCATAGTGTTTTTAAATGTTACTGTTAAAATCAACACTTAGAACAACTTTCTCTGTGCTTGAAGAAAGGGAATAACAGGTGTTACTTCCTCAGTTCAAGAGAATCTGATTGTTTTTATATTTCTTGAGTTAATAAGAAGTGAACTTATAATCACTTGATTCAACAAGTTTGATGTAAACTCAAATATGATTTCCTGTAACGTGACAAGTTAACGTATTTCCTATAATAAATATGAAAACACGCATCATAGTCTCAAAGTTAAAGGTTATATAACCATGTATCACTGTAGTTAAAATAGATTCTACAGAACTTCCGCGAGAAGGAGGCTGCTTAAATCCACATATGTCACTTTTCTTCCTTATAAAACACTGTTAAAACTATAGTAAAGAGACAGATACTTAAGACACAAATCCCTAGAAAGCTAGATTCTAGGCCAGCAATGGAAAGTGTCAATAACCAACCCAATTTACTTCTTCCAGAAATAGTGGAAGCTGCTTCCTCTAAAGATTAGGAGGGAGCTAAAGGGTGTTTACAGAGCAGTTACATCATTAGATCCCTTCATCAGTGGGGACATGTATCTCTCACAACAACAGAACACAAGATGTTAGAAGATGAGCAGAGGGGCTCTGGACAGGGCATGTCAGACTGGGTGAGAGACTAATGAAAACAGGATAGGAGACAGAGGGGAAAGATTAAGCAAATTCTTCACACCTAAATTTCAAAAGCTGCATTTAGAATGGAAATCAAGGTTGATTTTGAAGAAAACATTATCTATTTCAGAATGTTTCCTCCTAGGATTTTAAAACCAGTGCATAAATTTAGCCACCCAACATCACTGTTAAAAGGTAGAAGTTAGAGGGTTATTTTATAAAAGCTATAAGTTCAGATATTTGTAACATCAATGGCAGCAAAGGACTCACTTGCATGTCTCTCTCACTTTCTCCAACACACCTTCCAGGTGCAACAAACACCCACATGCACCCGGGTGCCAAAGGTGAAAAAGATGAGAGGTAGGGGAAAAAAGATACCACAATGAAGAAAAAAATCATTTTAAAAAGTATACATGGTATTAACAAAAAAAGCAATTTTCCTAACTAAAATTTAATGACTGAATGAGGTTAGGGTTTTTAAATATAAATTTCAAATAATTTAATTACACCTGTATTCTATGACCAAAATGGAAGAGAAGAAATCAATAATAAAAGGAAATTAGAAAAACTCACAAAAATGTACATATGAAGCAATATACTCCTAAATGGATCAAGACATAACAAAGTAAATTAGAAAATACTTGGAGATGAATAAAAACTAAACTCAACAAACCAAAACATAATGGGATGCAGCTAAAGAAGTGTTGGAGGAAAATTTATAGCTATAAATTACTATATTTAATTTTTATTATTTTTAACTATATTAATTTCAGGCATAAAACATACTGATTTTATATTTTTAGATATTATGACATTATCACCTCAATAAGACCACTTACCATCCATTGCCATACAAAGTTGTTATAATATTACTATGTTCCCTATATACACATTACATTCCTGTGATTTATTTATTTTAATAGTTAGAAGTCTTTACCTCTTAATCTGCTTCACCTATTTTGTCCATCCCTCCACCCCCTGCTTCCTCCTCTCTGGAAACCACAAGTTTTTCCTTTGTATCTATGAGTCTGTTTGTTTTGTTTTTTCACTTGTTTTGTTTTTTAGATTCCACAAACAAGTGAAATCATATGGTATTTGATTTTCCCTGACTTATTTCACTTAACACAACACCCTTCAGATCCATCCATGTTGCTGTAAATGGCAAGATTTTATTATTTTTATGGCTGTGTAGAAGTCTGCCATATGTATAGCCACATGTTCTTTATCCATTCATTGATTGATGGACACATACCCAGACTTCAAACTATACCACAAAGCTACAGTAATCAAAGCAGTATGACACTGGCAGAAAAACAGACACATAGATCAATAGAACATAATGGAGGGTCCAGAAATAAACCCACACTCACATGGTCAATTAATCTACAACAAAGGAGGCAAGAATAGTCAATGGGGAAATGACAGTCTCTTAAATAAATGGTTCTGGGAAAACTGGACAGCTATCTGCAAAGGAATGAAACCATTGCTTTCTTACAAAATTAAACATGAATGTAAGACCTGAAACAACAAAATTCTTGGAAAAAAACATAGGCAGTATCCTCTTTGACATCAACCTTAGCAATATTTTTTTTGGATCTGTCACCTCAGGCAAAGCAACAAAAGCAAAAATACACAAATGAGACTACATCAAACCAAAAAGCTACTGCAAGGCAAAGGAAATTACAACAATATGAAAAGGCAACCTACTGAATGGGATAAAATATTTGCAAATTATGTATCTGACAAGGGACTGATATCCAAAATATATAAAGAATTCATACAATTCAATATTTTTTAAAAAAAGCAATTTAAAAATGGACAGAGGACCTGAAATAGACCCTTTCCAAAGAAGACATACAGATAGCCAAGAGATACATGAAAAGGTGCTCAATATCACAACTCATCCAGAAATGCAAATCAAAACCAGAAGGAGCTATCACTTCACACCTGTTAGAATAGCTATTGTCAAAGAGATAAGAAACCACAAATTCTGGTAAAAATGTGGAGGAAAGGAAATCCTTGTGCACTGTCAGTGGGGATGTAAACTGGTACAGCCACTTCGAAAAACAGTATGGAGCTTCCCCAGAGAAACTAAAAACAGAACTACCATACAATCCAGCAATTCCAATTCTGAGTATTTATCTGAAGCAAATAAAAGCACTAATTTGAAAAGACATATGCACCCCTATGTTCACTACAGCACTATTTACAATAGCCAAGATATGGAGGTTATCGTTTTCTTAACAGTTCATCCCTTGGTGCTCCTCTTCGAAGAACCTAAGTATTAGTTTGGAAGAGTATTTTTATACAATTCTTCAAATTATCTTGCACTTACTGAATCTTTTCCACCAAAACTCAAGAACTCTGAGGAATAAAGGGAAGCGGTCACAATCACAGGTGGAAAATAACTTCCGGGAGCCCTTCTGAATGGGAGAGTTCACTCTTTACTCAAGGGTCATTTGGTGGCATGGAGAAGAAAGGCAGCTGCTGTGAGACCTTTTAGTGGTTCAGATGCTGCCCTACCCCCTGTGTCAACTTCTTAAAGTGCTTCCCTGGACAGAGTAGGGGAAAAAATACTGTTCACTTTAATTCATGGTGCTTTGAAACGATTGCCTTTCCTGGAGCCAGTAGGATTCTATACCCCTTATATCTGTCCTGATGTGTTAATTCAGCCTACAGAACTCAAGAACAACAGTAAAATATGGTCTCAGTAAGGAATCTGCTCAAGTTGTATAAGAACGCAGTGGTTTTCATTTTGTGCTATCTGGGTGAAACTGAGTCAATGAAGAAACACTGAAGAGCATAGGGATTTAATACACAGGGAAATTCTAAAAATCGGGGATTGTTTTATCTGCATACTTATGATTGATTATTTGGAAAAAAAATGGAAGAATCTGTTCCCCAGATTCTACCTCAGCTTTGCAAATACTAAGGTACATGGCGATTCCCTTGAGGGTAGTAACTCTGCATTACACTTAATATCCAAACAGCTGGAAGGAAACTTAAAGGTCAACTACTCTGATTACTCATGTAATATATAATAACTACACAGCATTCCTGACACACAGCCATAACTCTGCTTAAAGACATTCATGAAGAGGAAACTTACTATCTCAAAAAGCCATTCAGTCCATGTTTGGGCACTTCGATAGTTAGAACAGTCTTTCTGGACTTTCTCAGCATAATACCCATAATACCAAAGGCAGTATTTCTAAAGAAAAGATAGCTAAATGTGACTACATTTAAAAATAATGAATCAAACAAAAATATCCTTGCATCTGTAAGGACAGGCTAGATTATGCTGCAGTAATAAACAACCCCCAAATCTTAGTAGCTCAATACATCGATTGTTTATTTTGTTTACATGTTTTGTAAGTAGGGGGGTGCCACTCATCTTCATCACTTGGGAACACAGGCTGACATAGTCTCCATCTCTGCCATGATCAATGCAGACAAGGAAGCTGCACACTGGCTGCTGAAGCATTTGTCTACAAGTTACAATGTCCACTGCTCACCTTAAAGCAAGTCACATAACTGTGCTTAACTTCAGGGCAGGAAGGTACAGAGAGATCATAATGTTTGAGGAGCAAAATTTGACCATACTTTTCTGGGTAAAAAGCAAAATATTACAAATAACACTAATGACAGAGGACGAATTAGGTAAAAAATACTAAAAATACACACGTCACAAAGTTTGGGTATCTTTTATGTATGGTAAACTTTCAGAACTCAGAAAAAAAAAAAAAGAGAACATTACTTCCAATATACGAATGAATAAAGGGCATGGAAAAGAGAGGACTGAAAAGCAGACAGATAATCTTTTAACAGATACGGCCAAATACTCAACCTCGCTGGTAATGAAAGACTAATGCAATACTTGTAAAAATGAAAGCTAATACTTACTGAATAATTGTACTGTGTCAGGCACTGTACTTACAATGTATATAAATTATCTGAATGTTTCCCCAACCTTGTTACAAGATGAGTACCATTTAATAATCCCCTTTAGAGATGAGGCTTAGATACATTAAATAAACTTCCTGGGGTCATGTAGCTTGCAGTCATGGAGCTGGGTTTCAAATCCAGGTGTCTGACTCCAAGATATGTACTAACCTCTAAGCCATATTTAAATATGTGTGAAAATTATAATATGAATGAAAATTATAATTCTCGCCCATTTTTTAAAGTTACAATGCCAGTATTGATAAAAGAATGAAATCTGATGGATAGTGTAGGTACAAATTCTTAAAATCTTTCTAGAGAGTATTTAAATTGTCTCTAAAAATAAATTCTCTGGGCATACTCTGAGTCATCAATTCATTACTTACAAAATAAGGAAATAAAGTTGGGAGAAAGACACACTGTTTGAGGGCCAATTCTGTAAGCAGGAGCAACAGAGTTCCTGTCCTTATGGCACTGTCAATCTTGCAGTAATAATGAAAATATGAAAGTCACTCTCCTGATTTAGAAAAACTCAGGCATGGGAAATACCCATTAAACTACATCTGTTGCTATCCACTGAGTCCAAACTAGATTCCTTGTACAAAAATCTAATAAACGCATTTGGTTTTCTTGTGATTTGCTCCCACTTTTTTTGTCAATTCTACTACGTAAATGTTTCACCACTGCCCAGATTCCACCAACATTTACTAAGTACACTGCATAAAGTACTGGGGAAAACTAGATAAATGGATAAACCATAGCTCCTCTTCTCAGTGTTTAGCGTAGTGGAGATAATTTCCACACAATATGGTGAAATGCTCTGATATTATATGTTATCTGGGGTATAAAGAGACAGGGAAGGCAGTCAAGGAAACTTCCTGGTGGAAGAGGGGAATGATTAATTTCAGAAATTAACTGAGATAAGGATAAGTTTGAGTTAGCCAGGTGAGAAAAGTCAACAGTCATCCAGGACAGGGAAGCAGGATGAACAAAGCCATAAAGGCATGAACTGGCATCACAGCGGTTCACCGTGCCAGACTCTGGTGGTCTCATCTGTGGCACCAACTTTGAAACTCTTGGTGCTAAACTTCAGAGGAGAAAGAAAATAGGAAAACTTGTACCTTGTTATCTCTAGCCTGTTAGTAAGACTGTCATTCAGTGAAAGGTTATAAAATTGTGTCTCATGACTATGTTTTTTCTTTTGGCGCTTGCCTTAAATTCAATACAACACCACGCATATTGATTTGGGATTTGAACGTGCTATATATTTAAAGAAAAGGGCAGGCCGAAAATGTGAGGCGATAAATCAAAAGCTACCAGAACCTCATGTGCACTTAATGGGCAAAAACAGGAGGTCCCTTTTAAATGTGAATGTTGTTTACTGATATGATGAATGGCTTTAAGTTCCATTCCTCTGAGCTTTCTTTTTATTATTACTATTAAACAGTGGTTTCAAATGAGCTACATTACTTCCCACTGAGACTCATTCCAGGGGTGTGGAGGTGAAAGGCTGCCCGATCTGGGAGAATTTTGCTGGCTTTTTCTCTAACATGTGGTGTCTCCTGAAAGCACCATTAACTCATCAAGAGCTTATCCTTTGTAAGAAAGAGAGCATCCACCTTAAGGAACCAGAAGAAACATGAATTTTAAAACTGTACCTAAGACAATTACATTATGAGATTATGAAGAAACTGTACATCTAGGATTAAAATGACAGTGAAAATCATTCTCCAATTTCACAGGTATCTTCATACAACCATATATCTGCCTATGAAAAACTTATAGGAGAATACAGCCAGATATTTATAGTTACTTAAGATTTTAATTTTGAGACAACTGCATATTCCTATGCAATTGGAAAAAGGGAAAGCAACTCCTTTGCCCCTTTCCCCATTTCTGTTCCCCTCCTACCTTAACAGAACCTAAGCATAGGAATGAGATCACTAAGCAAATGAAACTAACTCCAGACTTACGCTCTCCTGAATGCACACCATGCCTTGTCTAATCTGTTGATTCTTTTTCTAGATAAAAAGAAGTAAGAATGAGGAATTGAGTAGTTAAAAAATGACTAGGTCTCCATCCCCAACAGCCCCCTCAGTAATCCTGGAAGCAGATCACGCAGGCAAGATACATCTGAAGGAAGAGTTAGCCAGTCTGCACTCAATGGAGAATGATGCAGAACCCAACCTCCCTCCTGCATCATTCGCTGAGATTCTTCCCCCTCACGTTTCTGTTTAAAAATTGTCATGGCGAGGAAAAAAGATGGCGGCAAAGTAGAGGGATGTGGAATGCATCCCTCTCCACAGATGCATTGGGAATACACAGAAGGATGCAATAATTCCCACAGAGAACCAGCTGAACACCAGCAGACGACCTTAGACACCAGAAAAGACTGCAAGGATCCCAACATAACTGGTAGGGAGGCATCTACAACGGCTCAAAGAGGGTGAAGCTGCGGAGCTGTGGCAGACAGGAGGGAGTGAGAAACATACGGAGGGTCCGCACCACAGCTCAACGTTCCCAGACCGAGTCGCCGATTCACAGCTGAACAGAGGGACTGGGAGCGGGAGCGTGGGAGCTGGAGAGCTGGTTCAGGGTGAGAAACATTGTTACCAGTAAGGTGATGGACTGAGAGGACAGGAGGGAAGAGGTCCGCTGCAAGGAGTGCCTGCCCCTGAGAGCTGCCCAGTCATGATGGCGGCTGGAGGCTGCAGGCTCACGGGCAGGGGAGAGAAGCCGTGGGCATAGCCTCTCTCTCTTTTGGCACATCTGCAACAGGCAGTGGAGAGACGCCCTGTGGGCCACCTAAGGCGCTCAGGGATAAAAAGCACCCTCAGGCACTCGGGTGGGGCTAGATTAAAACCCCTTGCAACGCCAGCAACAGGGAGGCTGCCGAGAGAGAAAAGAAAAAAAAAAAAAAAAAAAAACAGCAACAAAAAAAAAAAAAACCCGGAGAGAGGCCCAACTCTAAGACTTTCTGTTTACACCTGAGCCACCAGCATCCCTCTGCAACAGGCACCTCCAAGCCCGACTGAAACAACAGTGCGCCAATTTCAAAAGAAAGCTGAAGTAGCAATACTCATATCAGACAAATTAGACTTGAAAGTAAAGACTATTACAAGAGACAAGGAAGGACACTACATAATGATCAAGGGATCCATTCAAGAAGAACATATCACAATGGTAAATCTATGCCCCCAACATAGGAGCACCTCAACACATAAGGCAAATGCTAACACCTATAAGAGGGGACATCGACAGGAACACAATAATAGTGGGAGACTTGAACACCCCACTTACATCAATGGACAGATCATCCAAACAGAAAATAAATAAAGACACACAAGCTTTAAATGACACATTAGACCATCTCGACTTAATTGATATTTATAGGACATTCCATCCAAAAACGACAGACTACACTTTCTTCTCAAGTGCACATGGAACATTTTCCAGGATAGATCACATCTTGGGTCACAAATCAAACCTTGGCAAATTCAAGAAAATTGAAATCATATCAAGCATCTTCTCAGACCACAATGCCATGAGACTAGATATCAATTACAGGAACAAAACTGCAAAAAATACAAACACATGGAGGCTAAACAATTCACTCTTAAACAACCAAGGAATCACTAAAGAAATCAAAGGGGAAATAAAAAAATATCTAGAAACAAACGACAATGAAGGCACAACAACCCAAAACCTATGGGACACAGCAAAAGCAGTTCTAAGAGGGAAGTTTATAGCAATACAGTCCTACCTTAAGAAACAAGAAAATGATCGAATAAACAACCTAACCTTACACCTCAAACAACTAGAGAAAGAAGAACAAAGAAACCCCAAAGTGAGCAGGATGAAAGAAATCATAAAGATCAGAGCAGAAATAAATGAAAAAGAAAGGAAGGAAGCAATAACAAAAATTAATAAAACTAAAAGCTGGTTCTCTGAGAAGATTAACAAAATTGATAAACCATTAGCCAGACTCATCAAGAAAAAAAGGGAGAAGATGCAAATCAACAGAATTAGAAATGAAAAAGGAGAAGTCACAACGGACACCTCAGAAATACAAAACATCATGAGAGACTACTACAAGCAACTATATGCCAATCAATTGGATAACCTGGAAGAAATGGATACATTCTTAGAAAAATACAATCTTCCAAGACTGAACCAGGAAGAAATAGAAACTATGAACAGACCAATCACAAGTACGGAAATTGAGGCAGTGATTAAAAATCTCCCAACACACAAAAGCCCAGGACCAGATAGATTCACAGGCGAATTCTATCAAACATTTCGAGAAGAGCTAACATCTATCCTTCTCAAACTCTTCCAAAATATTGCAGAAGGCAGAACACTCCCAAACTCATTCTACGAGGCCACCATCACCCTGATACCAAAACCAGGCAAAGATGTCACAAAAAAAAGAAAATTACAGACCAATATCACTGATGAATATAGATGCAAAAATCCTCAACAAAATACTAGCTAACAGACTCCAACAGCACATTAAAAAAATCATACACCATGATCAAGTGGGGTTTATCCCTGGGATGCAAGGATTCTTCAATATACGCAAATCAATCAATGTGATACATCATATCAACAACTTGAAGGATAAAAACCATATGATCATCTCAATAGATGCAGAAAAAGCTTTTGACAAAGTTCAACATCCATTTATGATAAAAGCTCTCCAGAAAATGGGCATAGAAGGAAATTACCTCAACATAATAAAAGCCACATATGAAAAACCAAAAGCCAACATCGTTCTCAATGGGGAAAAGCTGAAAGAATTCCCTCTAAGAACAGGAACAAGACAAGGGTGTCCACTCTCACCACTATTATTCAACATAGTTTTGGAAGTTTTAGCCACAGCAATCAGAGAAGAAAAAGAAATAAAAGAAATACAAATTGGAAAAGAAGAAGTAAAACTGTCACTCTTTGCAGATGACATGATATTATATATAGAAAACCCTAAGGACTCTACCAGAAAACTGCTAGCACTCATTGATGAGTTTAGTAAAGTAGCAGGATACAAAATTAATGCACAGAAATCTCTTGCATTCCTATACACGAACAACGGAAGAGCAGAAAGAGAAATTAAGGAAACTCTCCCATTCACCATTGCAACAAAAAAGAATAAAATACCTAGGAATCAACCTGCCTAAGGAGGCAAAAGATCTGTATGCAGAAAACTTTAAGACATTGATGAAAGAAATCAAAGACAACACAAACAGATGGAGGGACATACCATGTTCCTGGATTGGAAGAATCAACATAGTGGAAATGATTGTACTACTCAAAGCAATTTACAGATTCAATGCAATCCCGATCAAATTACCAATGGCATTTTTCACAGAACTAGAGCAAGAAATCTTACGATTTGTATGGAAACGCAAAAGATCCCAAATAGCCAAAGCCATCTTGAGAAGGAAAAACAGAGTTTGTGGAATCAGGCTTCCTGACTTCAAACTATACTACAAGGCCATAGTGATCAAGACAGTATGGTACTGGCACAAAAATAGAAAGGACGATCAATGGAATAGAATAGAGAACTCAGAAGTAAGCCCAAACACATATGGGCACCTTATCTTTGACAAAGGAGGCACGAATACACAATGGAAAAAAGACAACCTCTTCAATAAGTGGTGCTGGGAAAATTGGACAGCAACATGTAAAAGAATGAAATTAGAACACTTCCTAACACCATACACAAAAATAAACTCCCAGTGGATTAAAGACCTACATGTAAGGCCAGACACTATAAAACTTCTAGAGGAAAACACAGGCAGAACACTCTATGACATCCATCAAAGCAACATCCTTTTTGACCCACCTCCTAGAATCAGGGAAATCAAATCAAGAATAAACGAATGCGACCTCATGAAACTTAAAAGCTTTTGCACAGCAAAAGAAACCATAAACAAGACTAAAAGGCAACCCTCAGAATGGGAAAAAATAGTTGCCTATGAAACAACAGACAAAGGATTAACCTCCAAAATATACAAGCAGCTCATGAAGCTTAATACCAAAAAAGCAAATAACCCAATCCACAAATGGGAGGAAGACCTAAATAGACATTTCTCCAAAGAAGACATACAGATGGCCAGCAAACACATGAAAAGATGCTCAACATCACTCATCATCAGAGAAATGCAAGTCAAAGCCACAATGAGGTATCACCTCACACCAATCAGAATGGCCAGCATCACAAAATCTGGAAACAACAAATGCTGGAGAGGGTGTGGAGAAAAAGGAACTCTCCTGCACTGTTGGTGGGAATGTAAGTTGGTACAGCCACTATGGAAAACAATTTGGAGGTTCCTTAAAAAACTACAAATAGAACTACCATATGATCCAGTAATCCCACTACTGGGCATATACCCAAAGAAAACCATAATCCCAAAAGAAACATGTACCATAATGTTTATTGCAGCACTATTTACAATAGCCAGGACATGGAAGCAACCTAAATGCCCATCAACAAATGAATGGATAGAGAAGATGTGGCATATATACACAATGGAATGTTACTCAGCTATAAAAAGGGATGAGATGGAGCTATATGTTATGAAGTGGACAGACCTAGAGTCTGTCATACAGAGTGAAGTAAGTCAGAAAGAGAAAGACAAATATTGTATGCTAACTCACATATACGGAATCTAAAAATGGTACTGATGAACTCAGTGACAAGAACAAGGACGCAGATACAGAGAATGGACTGGAGAACTCGAGGTTTGGGAGGGGGCGGGGGGTGAAGGGGAAATTGAGACGCAGCGAGAGAGTAGCACAGACATATATATACTACCAACTGTAAAACAGATAGCCAGTGGGAAGTTGTTGTATAACAAAGGGAGTTCAACTCGAGGATGGAAGATGCCTTACAGGACTGGGATGGGGAGGGTGGGGGGAACTCGACGGAGGGTGGGGGGGAGTTGAAAGAGGGAGGGAATACGGGGATATGTGTATAAAAACAGATGATTGAACTTGGTGTACCCCCAAAAAAATTAAAAAAATAAAAAAATTGTCATGGCTGAGCAGAATCTTTGGAGGTGGTCTCTGACACGAGTCCACCATCTTCCCAGATTGCCAGCTTCTCTGATTAAAGTATCTTTCCTTTCTACTGACACTTGCCTCTTGAATTACTGACTTATGAGCGGGGAGCAGCCAAACTTGGGTTCAGTTACAAAAGTACCATAGAGAGATATCATGACCCCTTTACCCTGATGCTCCCAATGATGATATCTTCCAAATCTCTAGTACAATATCACGACTGGGATACTGACGTTAATGCAGTCAAGACACAGAACATTTCCATCACAAGAAAGATTCCTCATCTCACCCTTTTATAGCCATACCCACTTCCCTCACATTCCCCTCTACACTCTACTCTCTGCCCCCTCCCCACTTTCCTCCCCATCTTTATTCAATCCCTGGCAACCACTGCTCTGACCTCCATTTCAATAATTTTATCATTTTAAGAAAGTTGTATGAAGGAAGTCATACCTGGCATAATCCTTTTGGATTGATTTTTTTGCCCAAGCATGATTCTCTGCAGATTCACCCAAGCTGCTGTGTGTATCAGTAGTGTGTTGCTTTTTACTGCTGAAAAGTATTTCATGGTATGGACATACCACAGTTTGTTCAATCGTTCATACAGTGAAAAATAGCAGGGTTATTTCCAGTTTCTAGCTATTACCAAAAAAGCTATGAAAAGCTATAAGATTTTTGTGTTAACATAAGCTTTTCATCTCTCTTGAGTAAATAACTAGGAGTGCAAATGCTGTGTCATATAGTAATTGCATGTTTAGTTTTTTTAAGAAATTGTCAAATAGTCCTCCTGAGTGGCTATTACCATTTTACATTCCCCGCAGTAATGTATGAATGATACAGTTTCTCTACATCCTTGTTAGCATTTGGTGTTATCACTCATTTTAATTATAGTAATTCTAATAGTAGTTATATTTTATTATGCCTTTAAGTTGCATTTATCTGATGGATAATAATGTTAAATGTATTTTCTTGTATTTTTTGTCATGTGTACATCCTTTTTGGAGAAATGTCTCTTCCAGTCTATTGTCCATTTTCTAATTGAATTGTTTGTTTTTACTCTTGAGGTTTGAGAGTCCTTTTATATTCTAGATACTCATCTTGGATAGTGGTTAGCAAATATTTTTAGCTTCTTTTCAGCCTTTTAACAGCATGTTTCATAGAGCAAAAGTTGTTAATTTGATCAAGTCCAATATACCAGTTTTTCTTTTTATGGGTAGTTCCATTGGTGTGAAGTCTAAGGACTTCTTGCTTCACCCTAGATCCTAAAGATTTTCTCCTATGTTTTTGGAAAGAACTCTTATAGTTTTATGTTTTATATGATACATTTATGCTACACTTTGAGTTCAGTTTTTGTAAGGTATGATGTTGAGGCTTTATGGTTTTTTTCTTGCTTATGGATGTCCAATTGCTCTGGTACCATTTGTTGAAAAGGCTATCCTTTCCCATTGAATTGCTTTTGCAGTTTTGTCAAAATCAGTTGGGCCTATTTGTCTCTGTCTATTTTTGAACTCTTCTTTTTCACTGATATACTTGTGTATCCCTTCTCCAAGGAGCGTTGATCACTAAGCTATTATTGAGTAGGCATTCTTTCCCCTTTATTCTTCTTTTTAAAAACTGTTTTAGCCATTCTAGTTCCTTACCTTTCCATTTAAATTTCATATTTTTTCTATATGCCCCCCGAAATCTTTTTAGGATTTTTAAAAGAAAGTGTATTAAACCTGTATGTCTATTTGGGAAGAACTGGGATCTTTACTATGTTGAGTTTTTCAATCTATGAACATGGTATGTCTCTCCATTTATTTAGCTCTTTGATTTCTTTCATTACCCTCAGGCTCTCCTGGTTTCTGATGCTGAGGCAGAAAACACTGAATCTTAATTTCAGGACTTACACCACAGTAATATTTCATATGAGGACAGGGAAAAAAGCATCTACTCCATGCTCATGGAAGTGGAAGTGGTCTTTATAACTTAAGCATACAACTGCTAAGAAGTTTTAACCTCTGCACAAGTATGCCATAGAGCACCTTGACATAGCCCAACTGCTTTCTCCCTCTTAGCAAATGATATTCTTATCCATATTTACCAAATGTTTAACATTTGTTTGTAGTATAATTCACTCTTTTGCACCAGGGCTAAGTCACTCCTACTTACCCCTCTAATATTTTTCCATTTCTCCCCCAAACCATTGGAAACTTTATTATTACAGAGAACTAGAATGGCTTGCCTTGTTTTGCAGTCTGCCCACTGTGGAACTACAAATACTTGGGGGACAAGAAGTTGATTAAAGATCAATCTTAAATGAAGTAAAACAACTTTGGAATCTCAAAGGGAAAAGAACATTTAATTTACCAACCAGCCAACATGAAAATTTACGTACAATTTTACAGAATCCCTCATTTTCTCAAAAAGTGAGATCTTATTGATAACTGTATACTAGATTAAAGACTAATAGTGAAATAGCATAAAGCAAATATATACAGGTAATAAAGATAACATTTTTGGTTTGAGAGCTATTAATCGATGCCAAAATTATTTTTAGGTGATATTTAAGAGTCAATTTAAGCTTAATCTGCTAGAAGATATGGATTTTTCCTATTTATTTCTCTATTTACTTAGTAAAATTGGTATTAATAAGGAAACAACTTCATTTTAACATGCAAAGTAACATATTCTCTTCCTAGTGCATGATGATGATACAAAACCCCAAAGAATAAAATGTTCAAGGCTAAAATATATTAACAAGAGCATTATTATTCCTGGAAATTATAAAACCTGGAACTACAAATAATAAGTAGTCAAATTTAATACTTTTAATTTCATAAATGTTAAGCTGTTCCTCAAGAAAAATATGAAAGCAAAAAAAAAAAAAAAAAAAGGAGACGAGGGAAAGAGAGGAAAAACAAAGGGGAGATATTGGGTGTAGGAATTATCTCCTCTACAGGCAGATTTAAATGCAACTGTTTTTGAGTCCCAGGAACCAAGCACTATCCTGGCACGAAGCATGTGCTCAACATATGTTTTCTGATTACAGGCAAGCTGGGGGAAAAATAAAGTAGTTTTGGCTCCTCTTCTCTGAATTGTCTTTCTTCTGAGGTCTGATGAATTTCAGGGAAAATAACATTGCCCCTTTTCAGGTGTTTTGAGATTTCCTCATATTCTTGATTTTAACATTATATTTCCTTTCCTGTTTTTTTAAAGAATCCCAAAGGTTTCCTAACTGGGTTCAATATGAGAATACATATAGTACTTTATCTTTTGTCAAAGTAGGAAACCTTGATTGAGTGGATAGCAGCACCCTGAATAATGGGTTTAG
Source organism: Hippopotamus amphibius kiboko (assembly GCF_030028045.1). Classification (NCBI taxonomy): domain Eukaryota; kingdom Metazoa; phylum Chordata; class Mammalia; order Artiodactyla; family Hippopotamidae; genus Hippopotamus; species Hippopotamus amphibius. Next base: position 92,859,778 of record NC_080196.1, on the reverse strand, counting down.
GATGCTACTGGATAACTGGATGTCACGTTTGCTATAATCATGAGATAAACATGACAGGTATAACTACCCGTAATTTACAAAGGGGACAGAAGCCGGGAGTGATTAAAATGCCAAAAGGAGCACAAACAACTGAATATAGACCAAACTCTAGCCTCTTCACTCCTTGCCTAGAGTTTTCTCCCTCTAGATTCTTAGTTCTTTAATCCAGAGGAGAGATAGGGGACTCCTGAAAAGGTCGTAAGGATTCTGAGAGGCATTCTGGAATCCCCACATATACATACTAATCACTGTCTGAAGACCTAATACACATCTTGCACATATATGTACAGCCATTCTCTCTCTCTCTCTCTCTCTCACACAAACACGCACATTTGCAATTACCTAAATGTAAGTTCACTTTAAGATGTTACTGAAGTTCTATTATTCATGTATATTCCAAGGTGCTGGGGAGCATAAATACTCCTTTACCCTTCTAGATTCTTCTGGCTGGTTTAGGAATTAAATTGACATGAGACAGCTTAACAGGAGAAAATCAAACAAAAGTTTCCCAACATGTATACGTGGGAAAGACCCAGGAAAACCGTGTACCTTGCCAATTTAGCCAAAGCCCTCGCCTTAAATATTATCCTCAGCTAAAGACAAAAGAGAATGTTGAGGGTGGGGAGGCAGCTATGAGAACTTACCAGGAGAAGTCCAGTAAACAATGGTAAGGTTGTTATATAAATTTAAGTCAGTGCCTTCTCCATTAATAAGAGTTTCTAGAGATTTGGTCATTCTCCTCTTCACAGTACAAAGAGGAACAAACCCTGACAACTGGAGAGTTCCCTTACAAATATAAATGTTTCTTACAAAAGGGTAACTCCTATTTGGTTTTCAGAGTTTTTCCCATCTCTGCTGTTTCTAAGAAAATAAGCATTTTCCAAAAGACATATTATAGCATAGCAAGTTCTGCTCCCCTGCAAAGGCAACAGGAACTAAAAGGCGCTGGAAATCTTAAATGAATACATTTTTTAATGTCAAAGAGGGTCTCTAAACTAAAAAACAAGAAAACCAATGCTTTAAATCATAATTTTCTGTAAATAAAGGTGCTCATGAATTAGCTGTGCACTTGGGAGATGCAGAAGCAGAATGTTGAGATCTAGTAAGCGAAGACCAGTCAACATTCTGCTCCCAGTGAAACCCTATGTACTACATCCAGCGAAAAGAAAAGTAGACAGGAAAAGGATTCTACAGCTCTTCTCTATACTAGTTCCAAAAAAGGCCATAAGGGAAGTTCTCCTGGTTTGTATTCAGTTTACCGACACCTGGAATATGCTGGTGGATTAAGTAACTTTTTCCTTACAAATCGGTTTTACAGAAAGAATAAACGGGCTGCAAACTATACCCAGCAGGAAGAGAAAATCAGCCTTAAGACCAGCAATAACAATAATGCTACATTTAAGCAAGGTACCCCCATAAAACCACAGAAACCCAGGCACAATCCTAAATGACCCATAAATATTTTCACTCTACTACACAGCACATTTCTGTTGTGCTTAAAACATATCTGAATATTAACAATGACGGCTACATCTTAAATTTAGTGGCATCATTTAATTTTAGGTGTGGGCATTAGCAGAGGATTCAAGCTACCCTGTCTCAAGTGAATTACAAAAAAAAGGAGAAAGGGGGCTCCTGCCTGGGCTTTGTGTTCACAGCAATTAGTTTTAACTGTCTGGAAGCTGACTTTAAATAATTTTATAGCTTGGGCGAGATCTCTTCCATTTACCATGTGTGCCCTTCCTATTTTTATGGAAACCAGGACCTCATTCTGAGGCTCCTGCCTGTCATAGCTGCAGGTGAAGGCCAGCTGGGGCCAGCGGCACTTTGTGTGAATATTAGCATCTGAAGAGCGTTTCAGGAGGCCTTGTGTCTTTGGGGACCTAATGCTCTAGTCAGATGCAATAGCCTTGCCTCTAAGTTGCCTTGCCAGCAAATACAAATCTTTAAGAAATGAGCAGTCTGGGCCTGGCGACTATAGTTGCCTTCTGAAAAGGATCTGGGTGAGATTTTAGGGTAAGGGGGAATGAAAGGGAAAATGGGAGCAAGGCAGGATGTCAGAGGCTGTGTGCTCTGGCAGAGTGACTGAAGTTCATTAACAATTATTTCCAGCTCCCCACGGCTGTGTGTACAAGGTTTCATATATGACACAAGCTGCCCTTGATTAATGGATGTAACAGTATCTCTGTGATGGGAAATGCTGGCTTGTAGAAAATCATAGCAAAACACAGCCTGCCAAAAAAATACTTGTGAAAATCTTTACTGTGTCAAATATTACTGTTGACTACACACAGGGAAATCGAAGACTAATTAATTCCTGCACTGCAGCAAAGAGAGTTAATCCAGTTTCCAGTATCCTGAAACCTGTAATCCTTACAAAGGCAAATCTTCCAGGGAAAATACCAAACTTGCACACGTGAAAAATCTTCAGATCCAGGGGCAGCTTGTTATAGGAAGAAAAAGGTTAGCATGCTTGTATTTCCACCCACCCAATAAAACAAAGAGGTGTTTCTTGACCTTTATTCCTACTGCCTACCTGAAAATCAGACTCAATCTATTTAAGATTCTACCTAATTGAAGCCTTAGAATCACAAATAAGTCATTAGCACATACCAACTAACTGAAACCAAGAAGTCTGCATTTGGCAGATTCAAACAGAGTTATAAAACCAAGCCTTCTATTTCTGTAAGGAACTTTAATGGTCATAAAAACGATTTCGCCTTATCTTGCAGGGTAAAACAGGGCTGACAGGTGGAAGCAATTGGAAAATGCCCAGATTTGCTGGGGATTGAACGCCAGGTGATACCTGAACAGAAAAGGGAAGACAGTGACAGAGTATGTTTTGAGTACAAGTTTAGCATTTTGCCTTTTTTAAAAATCAAAAACATATAGCACACATAGTTTAAACAAGTATAAGCTGAAGAACCTTGACTAGTGCACTCATCTTTGGAAGTTCTCACTATGACACTCCCTGAAGATACCCTTCCCTTATTTTGTCTTATGGAAGAAGGGGCAAGGGACTCTTCTGAATTTTATTTTCATCATTCCTCTGTTTTTATTTGGCATTTTACCACTTACATGTTCTCCAATTAACATGCATGATTCCATACTATATGTATTTGCTTTTTTCACTGTTTTTGAGATTTATCATTTTTATGTTAATTCATACTGCTACATTCGTTTTCACTGCTGTATAATATTCAAGTGTATAACAATGCCATACTTTATCCATCCTCCTACTCTGTGGATCAATGAAACCTAGTGATTTGGGCTGAGAGCTAGGATGACCTGAGACAATATAACATAGTTGTTTGCTCAAGAAGAACCTCGTGCAGAAAGATAAGACTACAACCTGTTAAATAGCTTCACTATTATCTTCCGGAAATTCCTGCAATTCACTTTATCCAGGAAAATAATTTGCACATCTGGAAAAACAACTCTTTTATAAGTACAAGAGTCTGATCATTTGAACACAGGGTGAGCTTATCAGAACAAAGGCATTTTAAAAATTATTCTATTAACCCCAAAGAACGTAAGAAAATAAGGAAGGGGGATCCAAGGAAAGACAAATAGAAAACAACAAGCAAAAATAGTAGATTTAAATTCAACCCTGTCAATAACAACATTACATGTAAATTCTTTAAACGTAAAAAACAGAGATGGTAAAATGAGATAAAAAGCAAGACCTAATTGTCATCCACAAAATACCAACTTTCAATATAAAGAATAAGTTAACAGTAAAAAGATGGAAAAAGATACAGCATGAAAACACCACTCAAAAGACAGATGGAGAAATTAACATAAGACACAATTCTCTGATTCCTTTCTGGCTTAAAGGCACATTTGAAGAAGCCAGGAAGAAAGAGGAGTCGTTTATAAGAAAAAGGCAGCTCTGCAACAGCACTGCAGGCACCGGTCACACTCACCATAAGGAGTAGGAGGACACATCGGTTTCAGGCTACGGGACCCAGAACATTCGACTGGGCAGGGATGCTCTTCAGGACTCCGACTGCAGCCCTGTCCCGACCTCACCATCACGCCAGACGGCTTTGCGGACGAGTGAAGCAATCCTGGAATACGTTTTGCATCAGAAGAAAAACGCCCAGCAGATAAAGGTCGGCCAGGAACAGCTGGGCAACCTGCGGCTCGAGGGGCAGAAAGAGTGGCAGAGGCCAGTGTGCAAGGCCAGGTGCGGGGCTTTGTGGAGGAGGAGGCCATCACGAGCTAATCCCTCAACCCCTTCACGCCCAGAGCTGCCTCGGGGAACCTCCCAAATGATGCCTGTCCCAGGTAAGGACAGCCCTGCAAGCAAGGACAAGCACAAAGTGCTGCCCTGCTTCTAGACCCCATCACTGACCCCGGAGGCCGAGGCCACCACGCTGGAGGAGCTGTAGCGCCACTAACCTGCCCTACACCTGAGAAGCCGCTGACCGTGTGGGACCTGACGCCCTCACGCTTCACGCCGCTGGGAGGCTGCGTGTGGACCACGTGGGGCTAGCCACGCACCCGGACCAGGACGACCGAATACCGCCACGCCTGCGCAGTCCCGCAGCCCTCTAGGGTGCCGCGGGGAAGCTGACTCCGAAGGACGTGATGGACGTCCATGACCAGCAGGAAGCTTGCTAACCAGATATTGTGGCTACAGCGGGGCACTACCGACTTTGCAAGATGAGAAATCAAATCGCAGCCAGTGATGTAGGCCTGAGCGTGCTTAGACGAGGGGGGAAAACAACCTCTGGAACCAGATTGCCTGAGTACAAACCCCGGTTCACTGCTAACTAGCTTGAGTAAATTACCTTAACTCTGGGGGGAGGCGGGGCGGGTAGCCAGGAGAGATTGGTTCCAGGACCCTACTACCAAAATCCACCTGAAGATGCTTGAGTCTTTATTTAGAGTGGCAAAGTATTTGCTATAACCTACACAAATCCTCCCATATACCTTAAATCGTCTCTAGATTACTTATAATGTGTAATACAAAGTAAATGCTATGTAAATAGTTGTAAATACGATGTAAATACTATGTAAATTGTTGTCTGTACTTGGTGAATTCAAATTCTGTTTTTTGGAACTTTCTGGATTTTGGGGGGAGGCGAGGAGGTTGTTATATATCTGTGGCTGGGTAAATCTGTGTTGCAGAACCTGCTGACTGTAGTCTGTTTCTCAAAGGACCGATGTGAAGATTAAATGAGTAAATACGTGATTAGTACAGTTCATGGGACATAGTAAATACTCAATAAATATTAGTTATTTGTATTATTAGTGAAGGTGACAGTGGACATTCTTGAATTATCTTAGACTTTAATAGGAACACATCAAATATTACTCTTCAGTGTGACACATGCTCTTGGTTTATCATAAAACTATATCAATTAAGAATACTTGCAGCTTACAGAATTCTTAACATAGTCGTTTTAAGCAAGCAGCCTATTTCCTGCTACCTACGACAGGGACAGGGATTTGTTACCTTGGTAAATTGGCACTTGCCTTTAGATTAGTCCCTAATAGCATCTGTGGTCCATTTTGGCTCAATTGCTTGCCCTCTCAGCAAATCTAGGTTACAATTCAAGGAGGAGAAAAATTGATTCTCAATTTGAGTTGTAAAACCTTAACCTCTGAGACTGACTTCTGAGCTGCTTTCTTCTCCTGGAGTTTCTTCATTTCATAATTTACAAGAAAACTGAAAAGTGGGGAGCATCTTATATTTACTTGGTTCACATAGTAACCAGTGAGCTAGCTAATGCTTCGAGGGCCAAAGGACACCCCCCTTGAAGAGGACATGAAATTGAACACATGATAGTTCAAAACAGAGCAGGCCTAGATATGGTTTCAGCCTCTCAAGGTAGAACAGATGACATCTAAGGGGAAGAATGTTGTGTTTACATCTTGATATTTGTAATATTATTAAAAAGATCTGTGTCATATGGACACCAAGTGGGGAAAGCGGGGAGGATTGCGGGGGAATGAATTGGGAGATTGGGATACCAAATTGTACACTCTAAATATATGCAGTTTATTGTATGTTAACTGTACCCCAATAAAAGTTCTTAAAAATAAAAAAGATCTGTGAAACAGAGACGAAAGGAAGGAGGGCAGGAAGGGAGGTTTCAGATTGGAGATAGATTCCGGTTTAATTTGAGCAGCCTTTGATGACTGGCTTAGAAATGAACTGCAAACTGATGAAAATCTTTCTCTTAATGTTTCCTCTGTGTTGCTCAAATCTCCACTGTTTCAAATGCTCAGCGCCTACACTCTCAAGTGATCCCACAGGATCATCCAACAGAAAGAACAGAAATATATAATATTTATAAAAGTAGAAATAGCCATGACCAGAAATGTGATATGTGATCACAGCACCTCAATCAATGGCGTGGGTCCGCATTAACCATGGCCTGAGAGGGTAATGGTCTATCCCCCAGCTTAGACTGGAGGATGACCACAGTGGTGGAGCTGAAACTGAGACCTCCCAATGTAAAACTTGAGGTGGCCCAAGGTAACACAAGGTAAAGGACAAGGTGGCCTGGGTCAGCATCACTGCAGTGTTAGCTTGCAGAGCTTCCTGCATGCCAAGTTATCTGAGCAACAGTTTGTTCATCTGGAAAAACAGCTCTTTTATCAGGACAATGGTTTACTTAAAAGGACTTGTCTTCAGACCCTTGCCCTCTGTCTAGTAGATTTAAATTTCTGTGGATCAAACCTAGTCCAATCCCAATCACTTTCTTGCTGTGAAAGACCCACCTAAACCATTAAACCCAGACTTCAAAGCCCTACAAATAAATACCCTTTCCTAACTTCCTCCTTTGGTAGCACCGTAAAGGCTTAGTTAAGGTGATATTTTCCCTGGTAGCTTGAATTTTAATATGTTCAGAGTTGTTTAATAAACAGGTTTTCCTGGAGAAATTTAAAAACCCCACGTTTCTGTTGGGTTGCTTCTCTTTCTCTAGTTGATTTGTAATTCCTTACGTATTCTGGATAGCAGGATGTGATTCAAAAATCTCCTAATTTGGAGTTTGTCTTATTTTTTTAATTGTTTCCTTTCAGAAACTGAAGTTTTACATTTAATATGGAGCTCAGAGGGTGGTTGCAAATTTTAAATAAGAAAACACATGTAAATTACTAGCACAGTAAACTCTTATACAGTAAGATTCTCAACACTCCTCATAAAAGATTTGGGAAGAAGATAAAACTTGGTTTTGACCAGTGTTAAATGTTAGTGGTCTCATGCTAGCCCAGCAGACCAGACTCTAGGTCCTCAGGATCATTCTGGTCCTTCATGTCCATAACAAGTTTCCTGTGTCCAGTCACAGCAGTTGATAGGGATTCCTAGCACAAGTCTACAACTTCTCTGATGAGAAAAGTCATCCATCTACTTTACTATCTCATGATCTCCTAATGAGCCCTATTTCCATTCTCCAGGTAGCATAGTTCCTCAGAAATGAGTTTCCTCATCTGTAAAATAGGAATAATAGCTCACCTACCTCTTTTACTGAGGTTGTTGTGAGGGGTCAAATGAGATCATTAAAGAGTTATTATAATCATGTTTGCTTTTTAACCAGGCTTCCAGGAGGTGATGGTAATGCCTTACTCAATAAGGATAGACATTTCTGATGTAAATATTTTTGGAACAAGTCAGAATCTGTGTGAGCGAATGAATATGTGTGGATATATCAAGCAGTTTGACTAGTCACTGAGAGCTATGCTTATGGAAGGCAAAGCTTTTAATTGTATGTCCAATAAAGATACCATATATTTGGAGGGGGCTATAAGAGACCATCTCAACAGCCTCACCTTCACCCCCTCCCCCCAATTACATGCACCAATGCAGTAACCTCTTCTATAGCATTTCTGGTTCATTCTGATGACGTTCTGTCATCTTCTTGCTTCTAGAAATAGGAAGATCACTGCTATAAAGGCATGTCAGTGAACTATAGGATACTCTGATTGTTAGCCCCAATCCTAATATTGCCTTCTTGAACATTACAGGACCACTCTCCTCCCCACTGTATGCTCTAGTCCTTCAGACATACCTCCATCCCTTTCTGCCTTAAATTTCTTACTTAAACATCCTTATCACTTTCTTCAGTTACATGGAATGGCCTCCAGATACGTCACCATTCTTCCCACTGTTTCAGAAGATATTTGATGTTTCCACATACTTCACCTCCCCCCCCCAATCCTTAGTAACTTTCTACACAGGGAGGACCTGTCCCAGCCCTAGTAATATCAACTCCATTTACTAATCACCTCTCGAAGCATCCTTTTCAGCTAGGAAGATGATGTTATCCTACCTGTCCTATTAGAAGTGCTGAAAAATAGCTCTAAGTGTCGGAAGCTTCTCTGGTGTATATACTATATCATTCCCAAGGCCTGTCTTTCTGAAGATGATAAATTAAAAGAAAACTGGAATATCTTGATAATTCAGTTAAATGCCCTACAGCACTTACATTGAAATCCATATGGTTTACTAACTACCGAGGTGGAGCTTAGTTCTGCAATTCTTCTCACTAACTTGAAAAAAGGAAGAGGAAAAAGGCAACTTAATGCTTCACATACTGCCATTTGATCATTTTCCAACAATTGTGCTCGGGTAACGTTCAGCTCACTTAAGAGTTTTCCTAATGTGTAGCCACTGTTCAAGGGAGAGTAATTAGAAAACAGTAATTTGATTTAATGCAAACTTTTAAAAAATCCCTTTCAGCTCCATGACTCAGTGATTTTATAGTAAACTCTTGTATAGAAGTTCTGCAACGTCTTCACACTTCCCACTCCCTCACCCTGATTACCTGTCTTTTGGGATTTTAGGAAGTAAACTATTCCAGACCTGTCTTCTCAAGCTGGAGATAAAATTCCTTTCCATCACTTACAATATTACTATATTGTGATAGTTGGTTTACTTGCCAATGTCTTCCCTTAGACCCTTTCTCAAAGTATGGGATCCTATCCCTTTCAATTTTGCATCCCTCACACCCAGCACACTGTCTGATTGCTATTGAACCTAATACACATTTCATAAATGACTGCTAAATTTGACTGAACAAATGAAAAACTCAAGAAATCCCTTGGTTTCCTGCTTTCTTTGGTATATCTTTTGTCATTTCAAGACAGCTTTGTTCACACTTACTCAACATGTATTGAGTATCTCATATGTGAAAAGCACTGTGTTAGAGTCTTTGAACACACAAATAGCTATATGATTGTATAAGATATGGTGATCTTAATGTCCCTATGGCTAAATAAGCCTTTGATGGAACCAACCAGAAGGCGTCTGTTACTCATGAATCACTATGGTATGGCATTGCATACTATACATTACTACTTTGGACATGATAGGCATCAGTGCCTGGTACAAATATGACTAGCTATATACTGGCCAGTAATCTCTGAGGTGTCCTTGCACGTGAATGCTGGTCAATAATAGTTCAGTATTCTGGGTGGTGGCCAATTTAAATCTCTTGGGAAATTTGCATATGAGATGCAAAAAGAAAAATTAAGTCAGCAGCAGAAAAAGCAGGTGCAGTAAGAAAGAGAGACAGAAGTTGAGTCATCAGAAAGACCAGCACTATCATCAAGGAGGAAGCATTTATCCAGTGCAAAGGGGCCAAAAAGGCAACAGAGGAGCTTTGTCCCGAAGAATAGTTATCTGGAGGCCGCTGGGAGTATTTTCTATTCTTCTTACTTCTCTGTGTGTCTGTATAACAAACACTATGGTAGGAGCCAGCCAGAGTGTGGTTCTGCTTCTCACCATTGGTAAGAGTCAGATTAACTCAATGGTATAGACACTGCCTCAAAGGAGATCAGATAGAGAATCCAGAGGGAAGACAGATGTGACAATCAATGAATACACACATGCTTGTCAATTTCAGGCTAGACGTATGCTGGGAGTACAATGGAGCCTGGGGGATTATCTGTAGGAGAAGGGGCAAAATCAGGAAAGTCTTCACAGGGAGAAAACACACAAAGTTGACTATTTTTTTTAAAAAAAGGGGAATATTTAAGGAAACAGAACCAGCATCAGCAGAAACACTGAAGCCTGAAATTATGATATTTAGGGAATCACAAGTGACCACTCCCTGTCTCCTGAGAGGTGTGTTTTTTTTAACCTCCACACATCTCAGCCTATGACCTTTTGCGCAAGAAGATCCTAAATGAAAGATTTAATCAACTCCCTACCTAGATTTTCCTGACTTTTCCACTTCCATCAGTGGTTAGGAGCAGACACTTTGGAGCCAGCATGCTTGGGTTCAAGTCCTTGCTCTGTTACCTACATGCTTCCATGATCTTGCTTCCCTTTCTTCATCTGTGAAGTGGGGGCTATAGAAACAGTATTTGCATCAAAGGAGTTTCATTAAATGAGTTAATAAAAGTAAAGTGCTTAGATTAAAACCTGGCTCAAAATCATTGCTACGTAGGTTTTGGCTGTTTTTGTCCAGGTCCTTATTATCTTCATGCCCTCATGGAGACCTGAAAAAATTATTATTCCTACAACTACTCACCTCAACAACTTTGCATCCAGTGATTCTGTGCATACCTGACAGTTAAAATCCTCACTCCTCTGTTTCACAGCTGAAGCCCTCTATTAACTACTGGGTTCCGATCTTCTGCTCATCACCCTCAGTCAGGACTAATCCTTTCCAAGGGCTTGAGTGTTCGCTGCCTGGGAATGTGTTTTTAGGGTTATCCAGATCATATTTATTATCCCTTCCCTCACATTTCCTGTTAAAATGAAAATTTCCCAGGGAGGGATACTATGAGGCAATTAAAGCCCTGGGCAAAGCTTGACTTATTGAAAGTAAAGATGATACTAAAGACCAACACATAGATGTCACAATCTTCTCCTTCTAGATAAAATGCACAATTTTAACTATAAGCAATGATACTTTGATCTCAATCATCTATGTGTATGTCTATTATCTACCTTTTTTTTCCGCTTTACACATATACCAAATATATTGTTTTGTGATTTACTTTTTTTCATTTTATATACCTTTATATATACCGTTTTCATTTGATCGACATTTGGGCACTTTTAATTTTTCATTACTACAAATGATGAAGCATTGATTGTCCTTGTGAAAATGTACAAGAGTTTCTTCTGCACTAAAGGTATGAGTCTTAGAGTTTCACAGAGCTGGGCCTGAAGACATGCACAATAATAGACTATAACATGCCTTCCTAAAATTTATTCTCTATTTCCATTACCACCAAGAATGTCAGTAACCTCAAATCATTGTAAACATTGAATATTGTCCATACAACCTAAAGCATTCTACAGATTCAATGCAATCCCTATCAAAATTCCAGTGGCATTTTTCACAGAAATCAAACAAAAATCCTAAAATTCATATAGAATCCCAAAAGACCCCCAAATTGCCAGTGTAATCATGGGGCAAAAGAGAACAAAACTGGAGGCATCACACTTCCTGATTTCAAGTTATTTTGCAAAGTAATCTAAACTGTATGGTATTGGCACAAAAAAACAGACACATAGATCAATGGAACAGAATAGAGAGTTAAAAATAAACCCACATATATGGTCAATTAATTTTTGACAAATGAATCAAGTTGTACAACAGGGAAAGGATAGTCTCTTCAACAAATGGTGCTGAGAAAACCAGACAGCCACATACAGAAGAATGAAACTGAATCACTATCTTATAACATACACAAGAAACAACTCAAAATGGATGGAGGACCTGAATGTGAGACCTGAAATCATAAAACTCCTAGATAAAGACATAAAGGGTAAGTTCCTTGACTCTGGTGTTGGCAATGATATTTTGGATCTGACACCAAAGGCAAAGGCAACAAAGGCAAGATAAACAAATGGGGATACATCAGCTTCAACACAGCAAAGGAACCATCAATAAAATGAAAAGACAGTCTATGTAATGGAAGAAAATATTGGCAAATCATGTCTCTGATCTGATAAGGGGTTAGTAGCTAAAATATATTAAGAACTCATATAACTCAACAGAAAAAACTCCAGTTAAAAGATGGGCAGAGAATCTGAATAGACACCTCCTAAGAAGACATACAGATGGACAATAGGTACACAAAAATTTGTTCAGCATCACTTTACATCAAGAAAATTTTAATCAGAACCACAATGAAGCATCAACTCACACCTGGCTATTATCAAAAAGACAAGAAACAGCAAGCTCTGGTGAGGATGTGGAGGAAAGGGACCCCCTTGTGCACTGTTAGAGGGAATGTAAATTGGTAAAGCCACTATGGAAAACAATATGGAAGTTCCTCAAAAAATTAAAAATAGAGCTACCACATGAACTGGCAATTCCACTTCTGGGTTTTTATCCAAAAAAACCAAGATCACTATCTTGGAAAGATATATACTCCCATGTACAGTGCAGCATTATTTACAATAGCCAAGACATGGAAACAACATGTGTCCACAGATGGAGAAATGGTTTTAAAAAAATGTGGCATATATAGACAATGGAATATTATTCAACTATAAAAATTAATGAAATTTTTCCATTTGCAACCATGTGGATAGTCCTTGAGGGCATTATGATAAGTGAAATATGCCAAATAGGGAAAAACAAATAATATATGATTGCACTTATATAATGAATAAAAAAGAAAACCCTCATGGACACAAAGAACAGACTGGTGGTTGCCAAAGGTGGGGGGTGGGGGTGGAGTTGGAGGTGGTAAGTGAAATGCGTAAAGGTGGTCAAAAGTTTCAGACTTCCAGTTATAATATAAATAAGTCCTGGAGATGTAACATACAGCATGGTGACTATAATTAAAAATACTGTATTGTATATTTTAAAGTTGCTGAGAGAGTAAATCTTAAAAGTTCTCATAAGAAATAAAACATTGTAACTCTATATGCTAATAGACTAACTAAACTTATGGTGGTAATCATTTCACAATATATACATGTATCAAATCATTGTGTTATACACCTAAAATTAATATAATATATGTCAATTATATCTCAATTAAGAAATACAATAAAAAAATTGAAAATTATCAAAATCATAAAATTTGCCAAATCTGATGGGTAAAATATAACTTGTTTCACTTGGTATATTTCTGCTTATGGATGAGGTTAGGTATTTTTTTATTTCTTCAGAAGTGAACTGCCAGTTTATAAATTTATCATTTTTATAAGAAGGAAAAAATTAAAAATTTGATATTATTCAGTTACCCTCTATAATGTGGGTGGGCCTCATCTAATCATTTGAAGGCCTTAATGGTAAAAGGCCTACATTCCCTGAGGAAGAGGGAATTCTGCCAGATGACTGCCTTTGGAATATAAATCCAAAATCAATTCTTCTCTGGCCTGCCAATCCACCCTGCAGATTTTGAACAGCCAGCCTTCACAATCATGTGAACCAATTCCTTAAAAGAAATTTCTCTATAGATAAATAAACAGACACATAAGCAAATAAATAGAACCCCCTATTGGTTCTATTTCTCTGGAGAACCCTGACTAATATATCACCTTTGCTCTTACATTTCTATATTTTACTCTCCTGTCAAATGTCTCCTATCATTCCTTCTTCTTAAAACTGTTCTTTACTCAAGTTGATGGAGAGATAATTTATTGCTATCTAAATTGTTATTTCTTTTTCTCGTTATTTGGGTTAAGATCTTCAGCATGTTTTAGAGTAATGATAGTGAACATTCTTATCATTTTTGCTGTTTTAGTAGAATTATTCTGTTTCACCATTAAGCATAATATTTACTTACTATGTTTTACTGATAGTTGTATTTTATAAGACTAAGGAAGTTTCTGTCCTTAATATATTAAGTTATTTAAAAAATCTATATACATGCCAAAATTTATAATTTGGTCTATCTTATCAAAATTTACCACTTAACCTGTTTGTGAACAATTTGATTTTTTTGTGAACAATTTGATATAATGTTTGTATTTATACCTAAGCCCTAATTGATCATAATGCAGCTCTATTTGATAGAACCCTAGTTTTGATTTACTAATGTTCTAATTTGGACTATTTCTTTTTTGTATATAAGGTAGGTTTGGTTCAGGGTTTCTATTCTTTCTGTGGGTATACACTCTCCTTATCTGGCTTGGGAAAAATTAGAAAACTTTAAATCATTTTTCTATGCTCTGGAATACTACATAGAATATAGATATTTTTCTCTTTATGGGTGTTTGGTAATACTCATCCACAAAATTATTTGAAGTTAGTGCCTTTTTTATGTAAACATTTAGACTATCTTTTCATTTTTCCCCATAGTTTCAGTTTTTCTGTCTTTTCAAGAGTTCATTTAAGTAACTAACATTAAAGTCATAGATTTGTACTTATTCTCTAACAGTTTAAAATTTTCTCTATCTCTGTATTTATATCTATATGTGTACTTATTCTCATAGCTAATATTATTTGTTGTGTATTCTTTCCTTTTTTACTTGTTCACATTTACCAGTGGCTTTTCTATTTTATTGATGTGTTAAATGAACTAGATTTCTTAACAGATCAAATTTACTGGTTAAATATTTTCAATTTCATTATTACTATTCTAAATATATTTTCATTGCTTTCCTTCAGACACTGTTTTATAATTTTTTCTCATTTCCTTAGTTGAAGTTTTAAATAATTTAATTTTAAGCTTTCTTGTTTCTAATGTAGATATTTACAAATAAGAATTTTCCCAAGAAACTTTCTCCCTGTTCCATATGTAGTATTTTATTTTTCTACATTCCTGCCATCCTGGGTGATGACCAAAGGGTAGATAATACGCGTCTGATATCTTGATACAATTTCTTTTCCTACTTTCTTTTGATGAATTCCCATTTTAATTAGGAACTAGTTAAGTAAGCAGCTCTTGAGCTTGTCTAGTCTGTCAAGCATTCACTTGCAACAAGTGATTTAGAGGGTGCTGTAGCAGGAGTCATTTGTGATCACTAAATATTTCTCTGCTGTTTGCTTTCTGAACACTGCCCTCTGAATTTATGCTTGGCCATGTGATTTGTTGGGCTAATATAAAGTAAGCAGAAGTACCTTGTGTCACTAGTACATAAACCTTAAGGGCCAGTTATAATTCACCTTCCTTCTACTATGGTGATTATAGAAGCAGGAATCAAGATGCAGCATCCATCACCCTGGGCCCCTAAAGACTAAAATGAGCCAAATCACCTGCTTACCTTATATGAGCATGTTACATGGACAGAAATAAACTTAGTTGTTTTGCCCATAAGTGTTCAGGAGGTTGCTACCCCTAACTGATACATATGCTCACATAACTCCTTTTCGTAGTCAGAGATCTTGAATCACCCTTCACTAGGGATGTTACTCTCACAAAAAAAAAAAAAAAAAAATGAGAAGGCTTTGTTTTTTTTCCTCCCTAGGGTCACAAAAGTCAAGATACAGTTTTGTTTCCCAGAAATGACTGACTACTTATGTTTCTGTATTATGAGAGATGAAAGCAGAAAAATATATTTTATTAGATGAAAATATAAGAACAATTACAACTTGTAGCCACCTAACTGTGCCTAAGGCCAGTGTCTCCTCTTGAAGAATTGCAAGCATGGTAGATGTTTGGAAGATGATTGTTAAATTTTAACTCAGTGATAATTCACACAGTCATTGCACATTCAAGGTAGCCACTGTTAAGGTTCCCCTCTAGTGATCTCTGAGAGTACTCTTCCTTGTGTGTGATACTTATTGATCTGGGTAGGCAAGTAGTATATTTGCTTTCTACCTGTATATAGGAAGTCTTGTGCCTTTGCATACAATATTATAAAAGCTACTGATCACTCACTGTCTTTAAAAGCTATATAATCATTTCCAGAAACTACCAACTCCTACTTCCCTCTCATGCAGGAAGGAAGAATACCTTAACTGAATGGATTCAGAGATAAAACTTGGTGCTTTTAATCATCCAAAAGCATATCTGTACTCTTGGTAGGCTCCATCATATTGATCTGCACATAGACACATTTGCAAGATCATCTGTCTCTCTTAATAGTTCACTCTGCCTCCAGAGAGTGGGTAAGCTCATCTTCATCCAATTGTGATAGCAGAGGCTACTTTTCTAAAGAAATATGTTTCACATTTTATGAATTTACAAGCATTTGTGAGAATGTGGAATGAAAAAAAAAAAAGTAAAGCAAAACATCTACTTGCTATTCCAGCCTTGTTATGTAGCAGTGCTAATCATATCACTTTCTAAAATACCCATGGGCTGTATTAACAATAGTAAACTAAAATAGACAAACCAATTCCTTTATGTCAGGGTTATTAATCTACTACATCATTATGTTACTTGTATAAGTGTTATTTTTTAACTATTGAATGTAAACTTCTTTATGGTCTATGCACATCAAAGAATACTTTTCATTATTTTAAAAAAGCAAAGAAAGGGAAAATTGGGTCTGCTCTGCCAAGCAGAGTAATCTATCATATTTAGTATAATATCAAGCTATGATGAATCCACATAACATTTCCCACCAAACATGCATTTTGACAACTGATGATACTCAAATATTAGATGAATCAAACTCTTAATTGAGGGAAATTTTAAGTATATTTTTGAATCAACTTGCTACTATATTATGAGCACAAAAATTTTCAGAGAACTGTTACAAATAACAAAGTGAAAATGTGTAGGGAATTAGTGACTCTCTGAATGAATAAATAGCCAAAATATAAAATTTGTGATAAATTTCTAGTCTTTAGTTCTATAAAATTAAGGTGCATTCACTAAAAGCAGCATTAACTGAAAGTTGTCATGGAATGG
Source organism: Hippopotamus amphibius kiboko (assembly GCF_030028045.1). Classification (NCBI taxonomy): domain Eukaryota; kingdom Metazoa; phylum Chordata; class Mammalia; order Artiodactyla; family Hippopotamidae; genus Hippopotamus; species Hippopotamus amphibius. The sequence continues at coordinate 92,843,008 of NC_080196.1, read as the reverse complement.
TTATAATACATCAAATTATTGTGTGACTATCAAGTAAATTATTTTTAGAAAACAGATCTCCATGACTGGACTAAGTCAAAGGGAAACACCAAACATGATTACCTGTAATGACAAACTCAGAGCAACATTAAAAACTCTACTGAACAGAAGGCCTATAGTGGCCTCTTTTATTATTTAAATGAAAGACACTATAAACAATTCTTTGATAGTCCCATGCTGGGCTGTTGTTCTGGCCCAATCAGACTTGATTAGGAGTGCACGTTCAGTCTTTTATGAACACCTGTGTCTAAAGCCCACAAATAATTAGCTTAGCCATACCATTTCACTCTAATAATGGTGTAATTTGCCACGCCGTTCAAGCTCTGGACAGCTGGTGCTATTGAAAAGCACCTCAGGATTAGGGCCTGACTCCCAGGCCTGAGTCTTTGGGGGGGTGGGGGGGGTTCTTAAGTATCCATGGCAACACACTTAGACTGCAAATTATCACCTCTAATAATAACTGGGACAGTCTATCTTTATTTTATTTGCGTTATCCATAGAAAAAAGATAATGCATATCAAATCACTGGAAATCTCTAAAATAAAAAATACATATGTATTTTATTACCTTGTCAATAGACACATAAGATTGAGAAGGACAACAAATGTTTTTTTAAATCACACCTGTTCAAAGTTCATTTGGTTATTTAATAAAGATCTATCAAAAGATAATTGAGGGAAAATGAGATCCACAACTGAATTTGTCAGTGCTAATTGATGCTGTTACCTACAGATGCATACAAATCTAAAGGTGAATTATTATCTTGAAAAGCTCTTCAGCTGAAAGCAACTTTGTGACTGCTGTACTTTTATCTGAGTCCCTGGAAGGTTCTAAATTGGACAGCCTAGAAATGCTGATGGCCATATTCTGGCTTCCCGCAGCTTCTCAGCACTTCAATCAGCGTGTTCCATTAACACAAACATGGCAGGCAGGTGGGGCTAACTCATGACTTACCTCAGATGCTGGCCTGGTGACATATCCGTTTATGGAATTTGCAGGAGACAGAAAAGGAAATCCTTCTTATAGCAGGCTATACCACACTTGGCTCAAACAAACAGACAAAAAGTCTCTGCTAAATAAAATATACCTACATGTATTTAGAAAGGGAGGCAAATGGACATTCCTTCTTTCCTTAATAGAAAGGTATTCATCGTATGTTCATTATTAAGATTCAAGGAGTTGCAGTTAAGTGCCGTGTATATCTCACAGGATACCACTGTGGTTAAATGCTTCAGCTGTGGAGTCAGACTGCCTGCATTATCATCTAGGCTCTACCATTTAAAGTCATTGTGTGACTTGGAACAAGCCAATTACCCCCTCTTAATCTGTTGTCTCATCTGTACAATAGGAAGAATAATCATACCTTCTTTAGGGGGAGAAGGTGAGACTTAATGAGATGATGTGCATAAAAGAATTTTTGTAGTATTCTTGCACATGGGGAACAGTAAATATTAGCTACTGTTACTAACTGTGGCAGACCTGGAGACGTGCCACCCAGATCCCCTTTCCAAGAAAGACTTGTCACTCTACCTGAGGGCAGAAAACCCCCAGCTATCAACTCCTGTAGGAGGTGCTATAGATGCAGAGTTGCCTCACCCAAAGTTATGCCCTTTTGGAATCAGCCCACATCCAAATGACTGACTGAGCAGAAGACCCAGGCATTTCAGCCCAACATGGGACACTTCTGGAGTGAACCCTCCCAGGTTAGCTAAGGCTGTGGTAAGGTAGCACTGCAGATCCACATCCTTTCCCTCCCAAGGTTATTGATTCCTAACAAATACCTTGCACCTCAAACTCCTTTTTTTTTTTTTTTTTTTTTTAACTTTCACTACCTCTACTTCTTTATCAGGAAATAAATTAACCATTCCCACTAGAGACAGCAGAAGGAAATTAACTGAATCTTGCAATTCTAGAACAAACTTCATAGCAGGTATTCTTAAGCCTGGAAAGTGGGGATAAAATAAAAGAAAATCATTTGGAACAGTGTTTTTCAAATTTGGCTCCTTTCATAGATATATTCACAGCTGAGAGAGTTAGAAGTTTTCTATGAATGTTTTAAATTTTGCATTTTACTTTTGTTGATAATCTAAATCGTTAGTACACACTTGTTCATGATTAACCAGATGACCATTTTACATACCACAGTGTCGCCATATGATCACAGTATCTGAACTTGTACCTCTGATCCCTAGGGCAAATGAATACCAAACATGCTTAACTTTTCATGTGGATTTTCTCAAATTAGGTCCTCAGAAATTTCACAGAATTGTCGAACATTTCCTATGAGATCTGTGAGTTGTCAAGATTGAGAACCCTGTTTCAGAGCAGCGACTCTCAAGACAAAATGAGGTGGCTTGGGGATGGTGATCAGGGAGACACACGTAGTTTGAAAAAGCACATTCAAAATACCTATTGATTTCATAATATAAACTCCATAAAGTCAACATCAACAAAATAACTTGGCTGATAAGCAGTAGCAGAAAACCAACTGTAGATTCATCTTAGGGAGCTTGGGATAAACTCAGTTCAGAAACACTCCCTTAGAGGTAAAGGAATCTAGCACCTGGTGAACAGTGTGTAAGAAACACCTGCCACAGATGCCCTTTCAGCATCTGCTTCCAAGACCATATAAACAGCATTGAAAATAATTTTTATATTTAGGATATCAGAGAACATTCCTGGATATTGCAAAACAACAAAATCAAGATTATTAAACAAATAATGTAGATATTATGTCCTAGGGAGTACAAAGCAAAACAGGACAGAGCTCCCATTTCTTTAGGAACTGCTCATAGGCAAGCAGAAAGCATCCCTCGCAAAGCAGATGCCTATAAATTATAGGCTAATTACTAGTTATTCAATAGGGTCACACATAAAGTACCTTCAAAATAAAGCAAAGAACAAATAAATCTGTTGCTAACACTGGTAAATATTACAGAAAAATATTAAAATTTTATTTGATTTGGATCTTGAAAGTTGAAGGGTGTTCAAAATAGCAGGAATAGACAAAGGGTGGGAAAAGATGGCAGAATAGGAAGATCCTGCCCTTATCTCCCCCTCCAAACACACTAAGATTCTGACTACATATAGAGAAACTATCTCCGAGAATGACCTGAATACTAGCTGAAATGACTTTCCACAACAAATGATAAAAAGGAAAAATCACATTGAGACAGGTAGAAGGGCCAGAGACATGGTCTGGCTGGAATCTATACCCAGCACTGTGACCCATAAGTGGGTGGGAAATCATAAACTAAGCAGTTCCCCCTGAGGATTCTGAACCCCACATTGGGCCTCCCAGCCTAAGAGATCTACACTGGGAAGATGAGCCCCCATAAACACCTGGCTTTGAAAACTAGAGGGGCTTATGTCTGAGAGAGCCAGAGTGCTGTAGGAAACCGAGACTCCACTCTTAAAGGGTACATGAAAAATCCACTCTCTCCAAGTCTCAGCACAGAGGCAACAGTCTGAAAAGCACCTAGGTCTTATGTTAAGAAGATTCATTGAATAATTTTAGAGCATACACCCGAAAATCAGGGATTTGTTAGAACTTTATTTGTTTGTATGTTTATGGCTCACCTTCTACCTAGCTGGCCTTGCACTGACAAGCACCATTTCTGACTCTCCCTTTCTAACCTATTATCACCACTTACTCTGCCCCAGCTTCACCTGTGGACCTGAGGCAGCTAGCATGCTCCTTCAAAGCAGCCCCATTTCCAACCAGTCCTGGCAGGAACCCCTGTGCTACCACCAGAGCACCTCTAAAGAGGCCCCTGCCTTGCAAGTCATTATGAGAAATCTAGGCCAGCAGGGGAGCCTTTCCAAAGTAGTTCCCTGACCTGGCCAAACACAGAGGATGGCTTTGGCCAGCACCTACATGCTTCCAAAGCTCTCTTGCCCCAGGAGCTAGCTCTTCACACCAGATTACCCACAGTAGTTTCAACAGGGCCTTACAGCCAGCCATACTGGGGGCCAACCTCACACACTAGCACACACACAGCAATCATGGCCCATCCACAAGAGTGCACACATAGTCCACACAGGGGCATTCCTAGAGCACCTAGCTCTGGTGACCAGGGGGACCTACACTTCTGAGGACCAGAGGACATCTACACAAAGCTCTTTTTCAAGACTAGGAGACATAGCTGATTTACCTAATAGAGAGAAACAAACACAGAGAATTAGGTAAAATGAGGAGACAAAGGAATATGTTCCAAAAAAAAAAAAAAAAAAAGAAGAAGAACTTGTCAAAACTTCAGAAAAAGAAGTAAATGAAACAGAGATAAGCAATCTGTCAGATAAGGAGTTCAAAATAATGCTCTTAAGGATATTCACTGAACTCAGGAGCAGAATGGAAGAACACAGTGAGAACTTCAACAAAGATATAGCAAATAAAAAAGAGAACTGATCAGAGATAAAGAATACAATAATGGAAAAGAAAAATACACTAGAGGGAAACAACAGAAGACTAGATGATATAGAGGAAAGGATCAGCACTCTGGAAGATAGGCTAGGGGTTATCACCCAATTGGAACAGCAAAAAGAAAAAAGAAACCAAAAAATGAGGATAGTTTAAGGGACCTTTTGTACAATATCAAGTGTACTAACGCTGTCATCCTAGGAGAAAAGAGAGAAAAAAAGACAGAAATCTATTTGAAGAAAAAATATTTTAAAAATTTCCAAATCTGGCAAAGGAATCAGACATTCAAGTATAGGAAGCACAGAGTCCCAAACAAGATGAACCCAAAGATACTCATACCAAAACATATAATTAAAAATGCCAAAAGTTAAAGAAAAGAGAGACTCTTAAAAGCAGCAAGAAGAAAAGAACTTGCTACATATGGGGAGCCCTCATAAGACTATCAGCTGACTTTTCAGCATGAACTTAAGAGGCCCGAGGGAGTGGAATGACATATTCAAAGTACTGAAAAGAAAAAACTTAAAAACAAGAATATTCTATCTGGCAAGGTTATCATTCAGAATTGAAGTACAAACAAAGAGTTTCCCGAACAAGCAAAAGCTGAGTATTTCAAGAGATGTTAAAGGGACTTGTTTAAACAGAACAAAAAAATAGCTAGAAATATAAAAATTCTAAAAGAAAATCTCACCAATAAATGTAAAAATATAATAAAGATAATGGATCAACTACCTGTATAGCTAGATAGCTAGTATGAATGATTATGTATATATATATATATATATAATATACATATTAATATATATTATATATAATCATATATATAATAATTACTTAACAGAAGCAAAATAAAAAGATGTAAAAGATGATGTCAAAAATATTAAACATGGCAGAGGGGTAATAAACAAGTAATGCCTTTAGAATGTGCTCAAACTTATGTGACCATCAATTTAAAATAGATTTCTATATACATAGATTGTTATATAAGAACCTATGTTCTTATATAGAACCACAAACCAACAATCTTATATGTAACCACAAATCTAATCCCAATAATAGACACACAGAAAAATAGAGAGAAAAACTTGCAAACATAACAATAAAGAAAGTCATCAAATCAAAAGGGAATATAACAAGATAAGAATGAAAAGGAAAGAACAACATGAATAACTGGAAACAATTAAGAAGAGGGTGATAAGTTCATAACTATCAATAATTACTTTAAATGTAAATGGACTAAACTCCAATGAAAAGACAAAGGGTGGCTTAATGGATAAAAAAACCAAGACCCATATTTATGTTATCTACAAGAGACTCATTTTAGAACTAAGAACACATAATGAGACAAAAAAGAGGGGGTGGAAAAAAAATATACTATGAAAATGGAAACACAAAGAAAGCAGGGGTAGCAATACTTATATCAGAAAAATAGACTTTAAAATGAAGACTGTAAAAACATAAAAAGAATGATACTGCATAATGATAAAGGTAACAAGAAGATAAAACACTTGTAAATATATGTGCACCCAACATAGGAGAACCTAAACATATAAAGTAAATATTAACAGACATAAAAGGAGAAATTAACATAATACATTAATAGTAGGGGACATTAATACCCCAGTTACATCAATAGACAGATCATCCAGACAGAAAATCAAAAAGGAAACAATAGCATTAAATGCCACATTAGATCAGATAGACTATTTAATAGATATATAAAAGACATTCCACCCCAAACAGCAGAATACATATTGTTTGGAAGTGCACATGAAACATTCTCCAGGATAGACCACATATTAGGCCACAAAACAAGTCTCAATTCATTTAGCAAGACTGAAATCTCATCAGGCATCTTCTCTGACCAAAAGGGATGAGATTGGAAAAAAAATGGAAGAAAAAAAAAATGGAAAAACCATAAACCTGCAGAGTCTAAACAACATGTTCCTAAACAACCACTGGGTCATCGAAGAAATCAAAGACAAAATTTTAAAATCTCGTGAGACAAATAAAAAAATGGAAACACAATGTTCCCAAACTTATGGGACAGAGCAAAAGCAGTTGTAGGAGGGACACTTAAAACAATACAGGCTTACCTCAGGAAACAAGAAAAATCCCTAATAAATAATCTAACCTTACACCTAAGGGAACTAGAAAATGAACAAACAAAGCTCAAAGTTAGTAGAAGGAAGGAAATTAAAAAGATCAGAGTGGAAATAGATGAAATAGTGACTAAAAAAACAATAGGAAAGAACAATGAAATAAAACCTCGTTATTTGAAAAGATAAAGAAAATTGATAAACCTTTAGCCAGATTCATCAAGAAAAGAAAAAGAGAGGGTGCAAATAAATAAAACTATAAAGAAAGAGAAGTTAAAACCAATACCAAAGAAATATAAAGGATAGAGATTATTATGAAAAATCATGAACCAAAAAAATTGGACAACCTAGAAAAAAAGGATAAATTCTTAGAAACATACAATCTTCCAAGACTGAATCAGAAAGAAATAGAAAATCTGAACAGATTACTAGTAATGAAATTGAATAAGTAACCAAAAAATTTCCAACAGACAAAAGTCTAGGACCAGATGGCTTCACATGGCAATTCTACCAAACACTTAAAGAAGAGTTAATACCTATCCTTTTCAAGCTATTCCAAAAAAGAAATGAAGAGGAAAGAATAATTCCAAACTCATTCTACGAGGCCAGCATTACCCTAATACCAAAACTAAACAGAGACAGAAAATTATAGGCCAACATTCCTGATGAACATTGATACAAAAATCTTAAACAAAATATTAGCAAAAGACACTCAACAATACATTAAAATGATCATACATCATGATCAAGTGAGATTTACCCCAAAGATGCAAGGATGGTTCAATATCTGCAAATCAATGTGATACACATTAACAAAATGGAGGATGAATAATCATATGATCATCTCAACAGATGCAGAAAAACATTTTGACAAAATTCAACATCCATTCATGATAAAAAACTTCTCAGTGAAGTGGGCTCAGAGGGCACATACCTCAACATAATAAAGTCCACATATGACAAACCCACAGCTAACATCATACTCAATGATAAAACACTGAAAGCATTTCTTCCAAAATCAGTAACAAGGAAAGGATGCCAACTCGCACCACTTTTATTCAACATAGTATTGGAAGTCCTAGCCACAGCCGTCAGATAAGAAAAAGAAAAGGCATCCAAATCAGAAAGGAAGAAGTAAAACTGTCACTGTTAGCAGATGACATGATACTATATATAAAAAACACTATGGATTACACCAAAAACTATTAGAACTATTAAGTGAATTCAGTAAAGGCACAAGATAGAAGATCAACATTCAGAAATCTGCAGTGTTCTTATATACTAAAAATGATCTACCAGAAAGAGAAGGCAAGAAAATGATCCTCTTATAATTGCATTGAAAAGAATAAAATACTTAAGAATAAATTTAACCAAAGTGATGGAAGACCTATACTCTGGAAACTATAAGATATTAATGAAAGAGATTAAACACTAATAAATGGAAAAATGTAACATGCTTGTGAATTGGAAGAATTAACATTGTTAAAATGTCCAAACTATCTGAACATTCTACACATTTAATGCAATCTCTATCATAATACCAATGATACTTTTCATAGAACTAGGACAAATTATCCTAAATTTTCTATGAAACCACCTAAGAACCTGGATAACCAAAGCAATCTTAAGAAAGAACAAAGCTGGAAGTATCATGCACCCTGGTTTCAAACTATACTACAAAGCTACAGTCATCAAAATAGTATGATAGTGGCACAAAAACAGACACATATATCAATGCAACAGACTAGAGAGCCCAGAAATATGTGGTCAATATTATGGTTAATATTGTGGTTAATATTATGGTTAATATTATGGTCAATATGTGGTTAATATTCAACAAAGGAGGAAAAAGTATATGGGGAAAGGACAGTCTCCTCATTAAACAGTTTTGAGAAAACTGGATAGCTATATGCAAAAGGATGAAACTAGACCATTTTCTTACACCATATACAAAAATAAGCTTTAAAAGGTTTAAAGACTAAATATAAGGCAGAAACCATAAAACTCCTAGAAGAAACACAGGCAGCAACCTCTTTGGCATTGGTGTTAGTAACATTTCTTTGGAAATGTCACCTCATGCAAGGGCAGCAGAAGCAAAATAAACAAAAGGAACTACAACCAACTAAAAAGCTATTTGCACAGTAAAGGAAACCATCAACATAATGAAAAGACAACCTATTGAATGGGAGAAGATGTTTGCAAATAATATGTCTGATAAGCAGTTAATATCCAACAAATATAAACAGCTTATACAACTCAATATCAAAAGAACAAACAGCCCGATTCAAAAATGGGCAAAATATATGTTTTTCCAAAGAAGACACACAGATGGCTAAGAGAAACATGAAAAGATGCTCAACATCAGTAATCACCAGGGAAATGCAAGTCAAAACCACAATGATTTGTCACCTCACACCTGTCAGAATGGCTATCATCAAAAAGACAACAAATAACAAGTGTTGGTGAGGATGTGGAGAAAATGGAAAACTCATGCATTGTTGGTGGGAATGTACATTGGTGCAGCCACTAAGGAAAACACTATGAAGATTCTTCAAAAAACTAAAAGTAGAGCTACCTTAAAAGCCAGCATTTCCACTTCTGTGTGTTTAACAGAAGAAAGCAAAAACACTAACTTGAAAAGATATATGTGCCCCTATGTTCACCACAGCATTATTTGCAATAGCCAAGATATGGAAGCAACCTATGTGCCCATCGATAAATGGATAAAGAAGATGTGGTATGTATACACAATGAAATATTTCCCAGCCATAAAAAAGAATGAAACTGTGCCATTTGCAACAATATAAATGGACCTAAAGGGTATTATGCTAAGTGAAACAAGTCTGAGAGAGAAAGACAAGTATTATATGATTTCACTTATTTGTAGAATATATAAAACAAAACAAACAAAAAAACATACTTACAAGTACAAAAAGCAAACTGGTATTTTCCAGAGGGGAAATGAGTTGGGGGACTGGGTGAAACAGGTCAAGGGGATTAAGAGATACAAACTGTCAGTTATAGAATAAGTCACAGAGATGTAATATACAACATAAAGAATAGGGTAAATAATACTGTAGTAATTTTGTATGGTGACAGATAGTTACTAGACTCGTCATGGTAATCATTTCATAATGTGATTTTCAGATCATTGTGTTATACAACCGTAAGTAACATAATATTATATATCAACTGAACTTCAATAAAAAAATAGAGGAAATGACATAAATGCAAAAAAAATAAAGGTACTGGTGCATAAAATTATGTAATTGCTTGAGAAGTTTAGAAATTAGCAAGAAGGCAGAAAGGAAGGATCCCTGATATAGATACGGTTAAGTGAAGTAGCTATAGATAAAGCCAGAAAGGTAATCTGTCTGCTCTTTGTTTCATACATTTTGAGGCTCCACTGTTTGATGTGCACATATTTAGGATAGTCATTCGGCTGGTTTGTCCTTTAATCATTATGTAATGACCCTCTTTTTTCTAGTCTTTGCTCTAAATTTGTATTATTCCCTTATCTTCCCTACTTTCTCAGATATTTCAACATTCCTTAGTTTTTAATTATCACTTGCATTGTACACCTTTCTCCATTCTTTTATTTTTAACCCATCTACGTTGTTGAATTAAAAGTCAATTTTTTTTTTAATAAGCAGATAATAGTTGGGTCGTTTTTTTAATCTACCCTGCCTATCTATGTCTTCTGATTGGTGCATTTAGACACTTCTATTTCAGGTAATTACTGGTATGTCAGTGCTTAAGTCTATACCCTGATTTATAGTGGTGGTTACAATACTGAATACATTCTCAGAGTTCAACAAACTTAAACTTAGAATGGGTGAATTATATTTCATGTCCCATGCAGTTTGTTAAAGAGAACAAGATCTTTTGCTCCAACTTTGAAGTTAACATCCTGGATGAAATTAGCAGTGTGGCGCTGCAAAAATGTATTTAGACACAGATGTACAGTCTGGTTTCTGCTCCGCCACTTTTATCTGCTTGACCTTGAATATTAACATTCTTTCTGGGCTTCCATATCCTGATCCGGCTTATGAAGAGTAGGGCACATGGAAATAATTCCACAGTTATGATTCACCTTCTCCTTCTACCATACCGTGCTGATGACTTCCATGGGTTTTCTTAACTTTGACATTTTACCATTTTTCAAGATAGGCACTCTGATTTAATGTTCAACTACTTACTTTAGTTTCTTAAGTGGCTTAGATGTTTAATTAAACTTCTTTTCAGATTAAAGAGATACTTAACTGCAAGGAAATACTTTGCCAAAACTTTTATGTTATTAAGGTTTGTAACTTCTGTAAAACCAACGTTCCATGTAGTAGCTAGAAATCACCTTAACTTAAATGGAAGTAATCACAAACAAAAGATAACATTTGGAAGTGATTTTGATCTGAAAATCAAGTGCATCGCAACAATTTCTTTAAAACTGATTTTTACCATCAAAAGAAACTTAGGAACCTCAAAATATAATGCATGCTTAAATTTACATTTTATATAGCCTTATAAATTTATAAATACCTTAAATTATACATACACATACATATACACACACAAGAACACACATTTCTAAATGGGAGCTCTCTTCAGCAAGTGTTCAACTTCATGAAAGACCTGCGTGGATTCCAGAAGGAAAATAAAGACAAGGCCTGCCTGGGCAGATCAACCACTTTCATCCCTGCCAGAGCAAGTTCACTCTCACATGGTGCCTTCAAAGGTGCCTCACTATCCACAATCATGTTTCAACAGCCATCATCAAAGGCCAGAGCAGGCAGATTACACCTTTTTACAGGTTACACATTTTTACAGGTTACATGTCGAATGGCACCACTTGCCCTCAACTAGCTCCCTCCTGACTGAAACTAACCCCTGATTTTTTGGAAAGTCCATATCATTGTTGTTTCTTTTTTGTTTTTTGTCTTCAAGAGCCTCACATGTGAATACAAATACCATAACAAACCTGGCACCGTACATGAACTCCCTGAGGGCAGAAATACTATCTTAGGCAAATCTCTGTTCACCTATATATGAGACATAAAATGATGTCTAGTGAAATTAAGCAATTATTCCATTTAAAATCTCTCAGTCCTTCTGTAATATTAAAGAGAAATATCTTGGCTTAGTTCTTGTTTTTACCCCTTGCCCAACATGTGGTAATAACCTTTTTAATAAACTGAGAACAGATCTCAGGAAGAGAGTCAAGAGCAGGCTACAGCACACATTTAAAATATAAGATCAAAATTATTCAGTTTTTCATCTACCTTCTCTTTATGTCAAGTGATGCTGGTTTGCATTTATGAGAGCAAATGCTACTTACTTATGTGTAGATTGCATCAGGAGTGCAAAGTGAGTACAGTTCAGGCAGACTGGGGGTGAGTTCTCTCTTCCAGGAAAAGGTAATACTGGAGTTGAGTTCTAAAAGATAGGAAAAAGATGATGATGTAAAAATTAAAAGAGACATTCCAGATAGAGGGAAAAGCATGGGCAAAGGCATCAAGGGGTAACCTATTCCAGAACTATAGTTTTAAAAGATTATGGCAAAGAATAAGCCAAAGATTATGAACTTCACTTAAACCTGTAGGAAACAAGGTCATGGTGATAAGCAAGGTAGGACGTGATCATATTTGCTATTAAAAAAGATCAGTTGAGGAGAAATCTGGCAAGTGGACTGAAGGGAAAAGAATAAGTAGCCCAAAAATTGAGCAAGAAAATGTATGATGGAAGGGGAGGAAGTATGTGTCCAGGGTGCACTTATTTTTACTGCCATTTCAATTTTTGGATGGCTGTTGCTCTTTCATGTTTTTCTATATATTCTTGTATTTTGACACTATGTTCTCCTGAATATGTATTTCTTAATATAGGTTATCCAATCTGTTAGCATACAATTGTTCATTATATTTTGTGCCTTTATACAATCTGCTATATTTTCTAGATTTTCACATTTTTCTTTTTAATTTGCTTATTATGTTTCTTTTGTTTAGCCGTATGCTTGTTATATTTCATTTTTCAAAGAACAAACTTTTAAAAATTATCCTGTTTTCCCATACTTCACTGATTTCTGGCCTCATTTTTATTATTTCATATCATTTTGTTTCTTGAAATGTGTTCTGTTTCTATTTTCCTAGCTTATTGAATTGAAGCTCGTGTATCTCCAGCCTCACTTGTTTTCTGATAATTACAGTCAAAGCTATACATTTCCTTCTTGTTACTCTCTAGGAGCACATCACATATTTTGAAATACACTGCTTTGATTTTGTTTGGCTGTAATAGTTTACAATTTCACTATTTATTTCCTTTTTAACCCAGGAGTTATTTAGAGGCACAGTTATTATAGTTCCCCTTCACAAGGGAATGCTAACTGTGTTCTTTGTTATTAATTTCTAATTTTATGGCATGGTGGTCAAAGACCATAATGTGTGGTGCTGAGCCTTTGAATTTATTTAAAGTCCTCTGTGGCCTGATACACGATTGGTTTTGAAGAATGGTTCGTATGTGCCAAAGAAGAAATATGTCCTGTTTACTCAAACAAGCATGGTATTTATGGTCTTCAACTTTTCTAATGGAATTGTAAACCATAAAATTCACTCTTTTAAAGCCCACATTTCTATAGTTTTTAGTTCATTCCTAGAGTTGTGCAATCACCACCACTAAGTTAGAACATTTTTCTTACTTCCCAAAAAACCTGTACCCATTGGAAGCCACTCCTCCTTCTCTCCTGCCTCCAACTTCTGTCAACCATTAATCTACTTTAAGTGTCCATGAATTTTCCTATTCTGGATGTTTCTTATAAATGGAACCATACAATATGTTGTCTTTCATGTCTGGCTTCTTTCACTTAAGATAATATTTTCAAGATTTATTCATGTTGTAGCATTACCAGTATTTCTTTCTATCGCCAAATACTTCATTGTATGGATGTGCCACATTTTGTATCCGTTCATCAGTTGGTAGACATTGGTTGTTGTTGTTTCCGTATTTTAGCTCTTATGAATAATGCTACTATGAGCATTCATGTACAGGTCTTTATGTGAACATGTGTTTTCATGTCTTGTAGGTATATACCTAAGAGTGGACCAGCTGGATCATATGGTAACTCTATGCTTGACATTTTGATGAATGGCTAAACTGAGGAACTTCCAAAGCAGCTGCACTATTTTACAATCCCAATAACAATATATCGGTTTCTAATCTCTCCCCATTCTAGACAATATTTTATTTTAGCCACCTCGTGGATGTGAGGTGATACCTCAATGTGATTTTCATCTGCATTTCCCTACTGATTAATGATACAAATGTTGGCTGCTTGTATATTTTCTTTAAAGAAATGTCCATTTAGAGCCTTGACCTGTTTTTTTCAATTGGGTTTTCTTTTTATTATTGAGTTGTATAAGCTCTTTATATATTCTGGATGCAATTCCCTTAATCAGATACATCATCTGTTAATACTTTCTTACTTCCTGTGGGTTGTTTCTTCGCTTTCCTGATGTATTGTTTGTAGCACATAAAGTTTTAATTTTGGTGTAATTTTTTTTCTTTTGTGGCTGTTTTCAGTGTCATATCTAGAAACCATTGTCTAACCAAGAAGTACTGCTATGTTTTCTTCTAAAGATTTATAGACTTCTCTCTTATATTTAGGACTATGATCCTTAAAAACAAAAACAAAAACAAAAACAAAAACAAAAACAAAACCTGTTACCTAACATTTTTTAGGTAACATTTTTGAACACTTTTAAAAGTTTTAGATTTATAGAAAAATTGTGAAAATAATACAGAGTCATCCAATATACCCAATAACCAGTATCCCTATTACTAGCATCTTACATTGACATGGTACATTTGTTACAATTAATGAACAAAGGTTGCTACATTATGATTAAGTAAAGTTCAGACACTATTCAGTTGTCCTTAGTTTTTACCCAATGACTATTCTTTTATTACAGGATCCTACCTAGGATTACCACATGACAGTTAGCTATCAAGTCCCCTCAGGCTTCTCTTGGCTGTAACAGTTTCTCAGACTTTCATTATTTCTGGTTACCTTAACCAGTTTTGAAAGGTACAAGCTGGGTATTTTGTAAAATGTTGCTCAGTTGGGAGTTGCCTGATGTTTTTCTCATGATTAGACTGAGGTTCTAGATTTGGAAGAGGAAGATCACAAGGGAAAGTGCCATTTTCATCTGTTGATATGAATCTTGATCATCTGATTGAGGTAGTTAGTGTTTGTCAGGTTTCTTCACTATCAGGTTGCACTTTCCCCCCTTCTCCATACTGTGCTCTTTGCAAGGAAGTCATTAAAAGCTCTTACACTTAAAAGTAGAGAGTTATGTTCCTTCTTAAAGGCAGAATATTTACACAAACTATTTGGAATTGTTCTGCACAGGAGATTTGTGTATAATTTGTCTTATAATAAAAATATTAATAATTACAACTAGTTTTTCTATTGAGGTGTGCCAAACTGTGTTCTATGCTGTTTTCTAACTCAGATGTATGTGTAACATATAGATGTGTGCATACTTTTTAATTCCATTTTATATTAACAGTGAGATTATCCCAGCTTTGTTTTGGTTCATATTTGCCTACTATCTCTTTTCCCATATCTTTATTTTCGACATTTCTGTCTATTTTTAAGTAAAGAAAAGATGCTAGATTTTTAAACTTTTCTGAGTCTGTTTCTAAATTTGTCTTTAATCCATTTTATTTATTATAATGCCAATGAATTTGGATTTATTTCCACTACCTTTTTGGTTTGTTTCTAAGGACAATTTTTATTGATTAGGTTAATCAATCTTTATTTTTTTCTTTCTGTCATTCCCTCCTTTTATTCCCCATTGCTTGTTTAAACTTACGTATTCCATTGCATTTTCTGATGGTTACAATTCTCTAATTAAATCATATAGTTCTCTTTTCTAGGCCAATGCCTCAATTTCTTAAATAACTCTGTCTTTCTCTCTCATATGAGAAGAACCTTGGCTGACTTTTAACTCCCTTTGTTCTCTACTACAATTCACCTCACCAGTTGTGATATGACATTAAGTTGCAGATTAGGTGTTGTGGATATATATTTCGTTTTAATCACTGTTTACTAAAACAAATAATATTAATACCCTTATTTATTCCTGCTTTTCATAATCATCGCTTCCTTGTGGACTAACATATTCTTGTTAGGGAATATGCTAAAAAAAATACTTTAGTTGAGGCCTGTGAGTGATAAGGTGAAAAGATTTTTATTTTGCCCTATCATTTGAACTATTTTCTGGAGACTTTAGAATCCATTCCTTCTCCAGCCCCCCCACAACACATGATCTCATTGTGTTGTTGATTCTGAGAAATCTGTTGTCCCATCTTTTGCCTGTGGCTTTATAGGTGATTTGTTTTTCACTCTGGAAGCCATTTAATAAATTTCAGTCTGCTGTGTCTGGATGTGTGGTTTTATTTCTTTATCTGTTTATTGTATACTGTTTCACCCTCTGAAACTATTTTTAATCTAAGGTCATGTGTCTTTCTTTAGTTCTGGAAAACACTCACTTTTTCTTCAAAGATTACCTTCCTACATTGTCTTTTCAAATTTTTCTTTCTGGAATGTTTGCATTGCAATTTGATCTTATATCTCTCTGAATTTTTTTCAAATATGTTCTGTCTACTTCCACCATCCCCATAATCTGGATAATCTTCTCATCATGATTTTCCAGGCCATTAATTAATTCTTTGTAGCTATTCTATTTAATTTTTTTATAGAACCCTTTATTTAAATAATTACGTTGTTTCACATTGAATATCTCTAACTGGTTCTTCTTTAAAACCATCTGCCCTTTTTTCATGTTTGCAATAAACCTCCTTATTTTCCTAAGAATATGCATTAAGCTTATTCAAAGTTCCTCCCTTTCTGCTCCACTAGCTCTGCTTTCTCTACTATATATTTATTGTTATTGTTGTTGCCTTGTATTACTGTCATCAAATATTTTGTGATCTTTTTAATTTTATTACTGTCATTGATATTCCTTTTACAAGTTCAGTCCCTCAAATTATAATCTTTACATCTGGGAAGGGTGAAATCTAATACTAGCCTTGTTCTTGTAGGTGTGATTTTAAAGGAAGGGAGCTATATTCCAGGTAGATTGTCTATTGATATAATTGCTTAACCGTTTCTACTCTTTTCCTGGACCTACATTCTCCCCCATGACATCATTTGTCACATCATCCCAGACTTTTATCTGGAGACACTCACTTTTTGTGGCACTTGTCTGGCCCATGCTGAAGAAGGAACACAGGGAAAGTGCTCATGGTCAATTATCCATCTACCACATATTTGTTATCTATTTCCTTTATTTTAATTTTTAAAGATCTGATGACAGTTTATTGTGATACAGTCAGCAAGGAAATTTCATTATTTCTCTGACATGCAACATTTTAAAATAATAACTAGAACGTGACTGTTAACATTGTACCAAGACATATCGGATTTCTTGAATTTCAAGTTATTGCTGAAACACTTATATTAATAACATAGATTGACACCAACATAATCTAAGAAGGTTTTAGCATCACTATTTGACAATGCCTCCATGTACTCGTAATTTAACATACCAAATAAGCCTAATTAGTGAACCATCTCTCTTTCTATATGGTGAGAGAGCAAATCTTTCGAAATGTTTCAGGGTCCCTCTGAAAAATCCCAAAGTTAGCTAGATATCAAAAGGACTTAATTAAGAATTTGATTTGGGGATGTTGGTCAAAAATATCAAAAGTTTTAGACACGACTAAATAGGATCATAGATCATTATGAAACAATATTTAATTACATATATCTGACCAAAGTGACAATAAAAGATTTCAAAGGCAAACACAAAAGGTTATTTCCTTTAGAATGTAAATTCCTGGGGGTAGGGAATTTGTATTGTTTACTAATATTTTTAGCACTTAGAGCAATGCCTGACATAGAGCAGCCATTCCATAAATAACCACTGGATGGATAAACACCTATCCCATTTGGGCTCTGGGTCGACTTTATGTGACTCAGTCAGGCCTAGATTTTATTATAGCCCTCTTGATCCTTCTACACACGGGGCAGATCTAATGATCCGAGGTAAGGCATTGAGGCAGTGTGTAGATGTTTATTCCAATCCCTTTCTTTTTAAGGCTCTGGGAACATGGTTAGTGCCAGCCAAATTTTACATTACTATGTTGGAATTGCACTCAGCTACATCCAACAGAACGCCCTACCAGGTCATGACTTCCAGCCTGGCCTTCCCAAAGCAACCTGAAAGAGATAACAGTGTAACCTCCACCAACTCTTCTGCTGTTGCTCCAGATTGCTGTTTCTTCCATTTAAAAAGGAACCTAGGGCTTCCTAGGTGGCGCAGTGGTTGAGAATCCGCCTGCCAATGCAGGGAACACGGGTTCGATCCCTGCTCCAGGAAGATCCCACATGCCACGGAGCAACTAAGCCTGTGCGCCACAACTACTGAGCCTATGCTCTTAAAAAAAAAAAAAAGAAAAAAAAAAAAAAAGGAACCTAGAGACTTTGAGCCTCCTAAGGAATGTTTACAGTTTTGTACCACTTGCTAAGAGAAACTCCACATTCCTCACATGAATGATAACTTCTCTAGCATCTGTTAGGTTTGATGTAGAAGACAGAGTCAGCAAGTTTGCCTGCCTGGCAAGTAACACAAACTCCAAACTCTACTTTTGATATAAATTTAAGTAAAGAGCAAATTGAGTACATTGAAAAATATTCAGTAAGTTATTTTTGTGGTGATATGACAAAAAATGTGGAGGTAGTACAAGGAGTATGTGCCTATGACAGAAATTATGAATATGTTAGGCAAATAACTAATGCCTTGAACACAGTAGGCACTCAATAAAAACCTGTGGGATGAATGGAATAAGTGAATAGTACTTTATATATGAACTCATAACTCATTGAAGATCATGTTCCTGTAGAGATGTGACAGGAAAATACAAGAATGAAGTAAGAGCACAGAAAGGGGACATATAGGTCAAGATCAACTTTTTCAACATTAACTTTTTGTTAAAACCAGATCTGCCTGTAGAAAATTAGAAAAGGACAAATGTTAACAGCTCTGACAGACTGAAACAAAGCCAAAGGAAATTGGGATATTGGATCCATTTTTTAATTGACCAGAGGTGGCACAAAACATATATAAAGATGCCAGCACTGACAGGAGCAAGCTACTTAACACAGCTGCTGAGAAGCCCCACCATCGACATGGACTCCTAGACCTTGGTTCTATGTCTGACATATCCAATATCTATGATACTGTTAGCCCTTCTCTGTAAGAAACATGGATCTGAATGAGGAAAAAAAACTAGAAATTAGAAGCCACTCAAAATCTACACATTCCTCATGCATTGGATGTGATAAGTGGAAGTTGATGGCAAGACAGAGTCAAGCAGAAAGCAAAAGGGAAATATCTCGGTGCTACCAGTGAACATGGGGATATGCAGGTTGCTGGGTGGAGGGAACCCATCTCAACTCCACCATACTACTTCTGCCATCTCTAGGTACCATGTTATCCATTCAACAAAAATCTGTCCTTAAAACTATACTTTAAAAGCCTCTAAACACCCAATCTAAGTGTATTAGAAGTTTAAAAGACAAGGAAGCATTGTAATTTCCAGAATATCATCTCCCACTCTGCACAACCTCTTATTTTTCTACTGTGTTAATGCACTTATGTCTCTCATGGGCTGTATGATTGAGTGTACTTTCTAACTTCTGTGACTATAAGAAGTGAAGAATATCATAGTAAATTATGACAGATTTAGACCACAGAAAATAAACAAGTGACATAGATCCTGGTGGATAGAGCCATAGACTAAATATCATAGACTGCTGGTTTTCTGACTACCTCTATGACCTTGGGCAATTCATCCGTCTGAATCTCAGTAAAATCACCAATAATGGAAGGTAGGTGGGTGAGGTAATCTCTGAGGCCCCTTGACTTTTTCGTTTATCTTTGCCAATGTTCCTTCCATATAAGCGTCATCATTAGGAAGACCGATTTGGAGAGGAGGCAAAATATTTCTTGGTTATTTTACACATTCCAAAGATTGAGAGCTTTGTATTGATTCTGAGGCTTAATTTCCATTGTTTTCCTCATCCTTTCTTAGAGACTTGTGTTGTTGAGGTCCATGCAGACCTCTTGACCCATTGGCCTGCAGTCAAATAAATATATGTACACATGCAAACACATAAACAAACACACACATACAGACACAAACATACAAACACTGCTTTTCAGTATTCTATTGCCTTAAGGAATCTAATCGTTAAGTTTTTCCAGACTGTGTTCAATCTAGGTAATCTGTTAGGCAGTGTGGAAGTAACTCCATCTTAGTTGGACAGATTGAGATCAGTGTAATCTGGAAGAAGGGATATGGTTGGACAAAATTTTAGGAATTTATTCTCTTTGGGATAGCAGTTAAGATAATGATTTGTTGAATGGATTCAAGGCAAAGTTTCAGCAACATCAACCACAAAGAAAAAAATGATTGGGATTAACCCATGAATGGCTTAAATATGATCTCCAGAAGTGATCCCCCCAAACTGAGAGCATCACGGAAAAATTTTACTACATCAGGAGCAATTTGTACTTTGGAGATTTGTCTTTGTTGCCAGTATTAAAAGTATTCTTGTCCTAGTCTTAATCTAGTCAGAGAGAGCACTCTCTCTCTTCCTCTACTTGGACAACCAATTAAGTTGTCAGTTCCAAATTTAGACAGAGGCTTGAAATAGGCTTAATTAAAGTTAAAAGGATTGGGTTATTGAGTAAAATTTCCATTCACCATCTTATGTTTTGGAAAGTAAAGAATTCCATCATCAAGCTGGCCTTTTGTTAAATGAGGTGGAAAGCTGAGTGAGGTAGGAGTAGAAGCTAAGCTGATGGTTGTGTTGTTACCAAAGTAAAAGAGAGGACCAAAAGCAGCAAGGCAGCTGTGCAGAAACAAATTAGAATCTGAAAGCCTCTTCTGATTTAAAGACCTCTTCTGATTTCTCAGTGGAGAGGTTATAATAACAGGTAAATGACAATTCTTACCAGATCATATTTAAACCTATGTCCTTGGAAGCTGTATCACATAGAGAAGAGGATGGGCACTGGAACCTAGCATTTAATCCAGGATCTTTGATGTACTGGTTTTGTAAACTAAGACAACTAATAAAACTTCTCTGAGTCTTGGTTTCTTTAATTCTAAGATGTGGTTAATAATACTTACATCACACATCTCACAGCTGTTGTAAAAATTAGAAATAATGTTAGTCAGTTGCTTGGTGCCACACAGCTGAGCAATTCAAATTCCACAGCTAACATCTTTTCAGTTCAATAGAAAGTACAAATCGAGATGCTGGAAATTAGCATTCAAGAAGAGTCTGTTATTTAAAACAAAAACAAAAACAAAAAAACCTTGCTACAAATTTTATAAAGTAAATAATTCTGCTACAATATGGCTAGTGGTGTATTGTTTAAGTTTAGATTTTCATTAGTGAGATTTTTATACATATTTATTGGAGTATAATTGCTTTACAATGTTGTATTAGTTTCTACTGTACAACAAAGTGAATCAGCTATATTTATACATATATCCCCATATCCCCTCCCTCTTGAGCCTCCCTGCTACCCTCCCCATCCCACCCATCTTGGTCGTCACAAAGCAGCAAGCTGATCTCCCTGTGTTATGCAGCAGCTTCCCACTAGCTATCTATTTTACATTTGGTAGTGTGTATATGTCAATGCCATTTTCTCACTACGTCCCAGCCTCCCCTTCCCTTTTTGTGTCCTCAAGTCCGTTCTTCACTTCTGTGTCTTTATTCCTTCCCTGTTACTAGGTTCATCAGTACCATTTTTCTGGATTCCATATATATGCGTTAGCATACGGTATTTGTTTTTCTCTTTCTGGCTTACTTCAATCTGTATGACAAACTTTAGGTCCATCCACTTCACTACAAATAACTCAATTTTGTTCCTTTTTATGGCTGAGTAGTGTTCCATTGTATACAGGTACCACATTTTCTTTATCCATTCATCTGTCAATGGACATTTAGGTTGCTTCCAGCATTGTAAATAATGCTGCAATGAACACTGTGGTACGTGTATCTTTTTGAATCATGGTTTTCTCAGGATTTATGCTCAGTAGTGGGATTGCTGGGTCATATGATAGTTCTATTTTTAGTTTTTTGAGGAATCTCTATACTGTTCTCCATAGTGCCTGTATCAAGTTAAAGTCCCACAACAGTGCAGGGGTGGGGGGTTCTCTTTTCTCTACACCTTCTCCAGCATTTATTGTTTTTAGACTTTTTGATGATGGCCATTGTGACCTGTGTGAGGTGATACCTCATTGTGGTTTTGATTTGCATTTCTCTAATGATTAGTGATGCTGAGCCAATGAGATTTTCTTAAAATAGGAGTACACATCAACTTTTCTAGGACATGATTCAAACTAATGAGGTCCTGAGTCTTTGCACCAGAGACAGCTTGACCTGGTGATCTACAGGTCAGAAAGCCTGCAATAAATGGCTCCTCCAGAGACAAGGGTTACTTGTTCTGAGGCTGAGAGGGAAATAAAGATGGTATCATCACTGTCTTTTCTCCAAAACTATATAAATAAATAAAGATGCAGAAAATGCCAAATCTTCTATAGTATCTTTCCTGACAATTTCTCTACCACAGGCTATTTCTCCTTTCTCTATATTCCCACAGCACTTGGGTCATACCACACTCTCCATCTCTCTAGGACAAATATCAATCATAGCTCATGTTTACTACGTACTTGTCATGAGCCAGATTCTGTCCCAAGTATATGACATATGACAAATCATTTAATCATCTGTATAAGGCTATTATAAGTAGGTGCTATTATCACCTCCTTTTATAGATGATAAAAAGAAGGCACAGAGCTCCTAAGGCATTTGCCTGACCTTCTCCAGCTGGGAAGTGATAAAGCCAAGGTCTGAAGAGAGAACTTGTTTGTTTCTGTACTCTGTGCTCTTGACTATGTCTAGCTGGCATTGCTTCTCTGGGCTATATATTTGAGATTCAATCCATTGCAACTATTAGACTTATTTCATGGGCTGTTATGATTGAAAAAGGATCTGAAAGAAGTAAGAATCATTAAGGCAGAAAGAATCATTAAGAGAAACAGAGAGAGGCCAGATAAAACATTTTCTCCTTCAAGCTTTTCCTAAAGGCTACACTGGAATGAGACAAAAGTCTAGATTGCCCATATAAAAAATTATATAAAAATATAAGTTGCTTACCAATGCTGGACAAATTTGTCAACAATTCTATCTCCATATGTTATATATGAAAGAAGCAAAATCATCCAAAATTATCCATTTATTCTAAATAGAGGGTTAGAAAGAGAACACCCTATCCAGGTGCCCACCCACACTCCACTTGTTAAGGTAACTTAAGGCCCCTTGGGGATTGGTCCCTGTTTACTTATTCAGCCTTGTATGGACTCATTTAACTGAAAATGCTCCAGACTTTTCCCCCTGCGGTTATGGTACCTGCTACTCCCTCTGCAGGAACCCCCTCATTGTCAGCCTAATTCTTCCTCCTCATTCAGATGATTAAGTGGGCATCTCTGCACAGGAATTCTTCCCTGACTTCCTTGCCCAGATTTGGGGCTTTGCCTTTTGTTCCCTTTACATGCTATGTAATTCCCACTGATAACCTGTTGCCTGGTCTCCTGCCTAGAAGGTACAGGTTAAGAACACATACTTTGAAACTGGAATCTCAGTCCTACTACTGACCAGCCACCAAATTTGGGCAAGTTATTTACATTCTCTGAGCTTCAATGTTTTATTTGTATAGTGAAAATAATAATAGCATCTATCTCATTAACTTGGGGTAAAGATTTGTTAAATGAAAGTAAAAGCTTAAGAACAGTGGCTGGTACAGAGTAAAGTACATATGGCTGCTATTATTGGTAACAGTAGTAAGTATTCCATAAAAGCCTATGAACTCAATCCAAATAGTTGGAAACCAGGATCAGAATACATGGTCACCTTGGGCTATTTTATCATTTTAGGGAGATTTGGAGACTGTGATTCTTAGACGTCAGTTCTAATTACTGATCTCAGGGTGATGCTGGAACATGCTGCCCTTGCTGGGGACCCACGCTGAAACACTGCTATACATGTTCATTTGTTTTCTGGCCCAGTTGCTCTCTCCCCTGAACTCTGGGTTTCAAATATCGCATCAGCATTTTCTCTGCTGACAGCATTACAAGTTCAGGGATACTGCTCCTTAGGGCATCGTTGGCTGTTTCTGGTAAACAGTGCTCAGTGTGTTTACTTTAGTTTTGCAATGAAGCTGGGGAGGAATTGAGTTTGAGGCCCTGGGGAGCTTCACAGAGGCAGGGGCTGGGAGTTGGCTTCATTTCTTCTTTGAGAACACTTTCAGTTTGCCACCCTCTCCTTCAACCTTTCTGGAAGGCCCTCTCCCTCTCAGCATTACTCTTCTTTATCATCACCATTACTGACACCAGAGCCCTTTGGAATACCACCCCTTGGCAATTCTGGACCTCCAGGCTGCTGAGGGACGGTGGCAAGTGTAGGGCAGGGTCTGTCTTCTGAACATCTCCCCAGGCTCCATGTTCCCCTCCCACAAATTGACCTTATATAGACCCATTCATTTATGCCTTTGTTCCTGTCTCCTCTGCTTTGGCTCTGTGTGTGTGTGTGTGTGTGTGTGTGTGTGTGTGTGTGTGTGTGTGTGTTTGACATCTCCTTCCTAGGTAGCAGAATTGTTTACTTTCAAATAAACAACGAGGAAATAGCTTTGGACCAGGGGCTAAAAAACTAAGATCCATTTTGATTTTATTTTTATATTGTTAAGTGACCTTGAGCAAATCACTCTACTTCTTAGGTCCTTGTGTTCCTAATCTGTGAAATTAGCAAATTGGAATATTTCTCTATGGAAATCTGCTTTGAAATTTTATAATTATGTTGAAAATGTAAAGCTCTTGGAATGCTTGAAAGGTCAATATTCAGGGACAAGGGAACTTCCTGGGATCTCTTCATCATCCCATCAGCATCTCTCAATAACTGATTGATGTACAAATCTTGATTTTTACATTGGAAGGAAAGGTGCCTTGTAAGGCTGGCTGAGTCAGATCATTCCAGTCACAGCCTAACCAGGTCTCCCAGACCCTGGGATAAGTGAGAAGAACACCCATGGCAAGGTTTTCCCAATTTTCCTACTGTAATAACCCCAACAGATTGCATACTTTAGAGGGCCTGGAATATAAATCTAATTAGCATTTTGCAAGGCTGAAAGTCTTTTCATGTATCATTTTATCTTTGAATTCATACAAATTTTACTACATGATTTTGTTTTAATGAATTAATGTTTGACATTTTTTAACATGAAGTAAAATTAATGCTGTAAGAATACGCATTAAGTTTGGTGTCCTGGGCACCCTCCTAGGGTGTGTGTCCTCCAATTTAAGATTTATCAACAATAATAATTTATGGAGTGGAGGTGGGATCAAATGGCAGAGTAGGAAGATTCTGATCTCATCTCCCTCCACAGACACATCAAAACTGCAACTATATATACAATAACTCTCATTGAGAATAACATGAAGACCAGAAGAACAGCTCTTCTAAAACCGAGGCCATAAAGAAAGAACTACAGGGAATCTGGTAGGAGGGGAGGAGAAGTGATTTAGTTGGGACCCACATCCCTATCAGGTGACCCAAAAGAGGAGACGATATCACCCACTTGGGCATTTCCCTAAAGAGTGAGGGGTTCAAGGCACCTGAGCCCTAGGGTCCAACACCAGGAAGACAAGCCCCCTTAGCTGGTATGAAAACCAGTGGGGGCTTACCAAAGGGCTGAAAGAAACTGAGACTTTGCTCTTGAAAAGCTCATGTACAGACTTGCTTGTTCCCAGTACCAGGACTGCTCTAATGCGCCCCGCCCTGCCCAGCCCACTGGGGTCCTGCTCCAGCCCCTCCTGCTAGCACTGCTAGCTCTTCTCCAGCCCATCCTGCTAGCACTGCACCCCCCTAAGACAGAGACCACAATTGCCATCATTCACAAACATGACAGGGAAAAGCAGAGGCAGCTCATAAGAGAGTTTCCAGGCCCTCAGATCCCAGCCATGCCCCAACCAAGGTGAAGAATGCCATCACTCCAGGGAGAAACCCAACTCCCTCAGCTTCTTGATCCTGGCCCCACCCTATGATAGGGTGGTGACCAGCATTGAGCCTGGGAGAAACCCTGGCTGCACATGGCTCTGGATATCTCAGGAAAAGACAGTCCATGGTCACTTCAGCTCCACCCCTCCCACCAAAGTCATTGGAAACACAGAGATTGCATAGGGATCCTCCAACAAAAGGATACTTCTTCAAAACTGGGATAGGTAAATGTTACTCCCAATTTCATAGAGACAGAGAAAGTCAAACCAATTAGAAGACACAGTAATATGTTCCAAATAAAAGAACAAGATAAAATCCCAGAAAAAAAAAACAAAACAAAACTTTAACGAAACAATTTGCCTGATAAAGGGTCCAAAGAATCGTAATAAAAATGCTCACTGAACTCAGGAAAAATAATAGAGAAACATGGTGAGAATTTCAACAAAGAACTAGAAAATGTAAAATAGAGCCAATCAAAGCTGAAGAGTACAATAACTGAAATGAAAAATAGGTCAGAAAGCATTAATAGCATATTAGGTGATACAGAAGAACACATAAGCAAACTGGAGGATAGAATAGTGGAAATCACCCAATCAGAATAGCAAAAAGAAATAAAAGTTTTTAGATAAGGATAGTTTAAGGGACCTGTGAGACAATGTTATAGGGGTCCCAGAAGAAGAGAGAGGATGGGGGGCAGAAAATGTATTTGATAAAACTATGACTGAAAACCTCCTTAACTTGAACAAGGAAACAGATATTTAGGTCCAGGAAGTACAGAAAGTCCCAAGCAATATGAACCCAAAGAGATGCACATCATGACATATAATTAATATGGCAAAAGTTAGAGATAAAGAGAGAATTTAAAGGACAGCAAGATAAAACGAAACAGCCACATACAACGGAACTCCCATAAGGCTATCAGCCGATATTTCAGCAATACTTTGCAGGCCAGAAGGGAGTGGCATAATATATTTTAAGTGGTGAAAGGAAGAAACCTACAACCTAGGATATTCTACCCAGCAAGGTAATCATTCAGAATTGAAAGGAAAATAAAGAGTTTCCCAGACAAGCAAAAACTAAGAGTTCATCACTACTAAACCTACATTACAAGAATGTTAAAGGGTCTTTTATACATGAAAAAGAAAAGGCTATAACAAGAATTTAAATATATGAAGGGAAAAAATCTCAGACCCATTGTTACAATTGAAACAGAATCAATAATGAAAAATTTTCAACAAACAGAATTCCAGGACCAGATAGCTTCACAGGAGAACTCGACTGGACACTTAAAAAAGAGATAATACCTCTCATTCTCAAACCATTCCAAGAAATTGAAGAGGAGGGAACACTTCCAAACTCATTCTACAGGGACAGCATTATCCTGATGCCAAAATCAGACAAAGACTCTAAAAAGAAAAGGGGGTGGGGTATGTTATGGCCAATATCCTTGACAAGCACACATGCAAATATCCTAAACAAATATTAGCAAACTGAATTCAACAATACATAAAAAGGATTGTACATTATGAAGTGGGATTTATTCCAGGACTGCAAGGATGCTGCAATATCTGTAAATCAATGTGATATACCACATTAACAAATTAAAGAATAAAAATCACATGATCATCTCAATAGATACAGAAAAAGCATTTGACAAAATTCAATGTTTACTGATGATTAAAAACTCTTGATAACATTGGTACAGAGACAACATACCTCAACATAATAAAGGCCATTTATGACAAACCCACAGCTAACATCATACTTACTGGTGAAAAACTGAGAGCATGCCCTCCAACATCAGTAACAAGATAAGTATGCTGACTCTCACCATTTGTATTTAGCATTGTATTGAAATTTCCAGCCACAGCAATCAGACAACAAAAAGAAATAAAGGCATCCAAATTGGAATAAAAGACGTAAGTCTGTCACTGCTTGCAGATGTCATGATCTCATGTTTAGAAAATCCTAAAGAATCCACCAAAAGACTATTAGAACTAATAAATGAATTCAGTAAACTTGCATGATAAAAGATTAATATACAGAAACATGTTGCACTTTATACATTAATAATTAATTATCAGAAAGAGAAAGTAAGAAAACAACCCCACTTATAATTGCATCAAAAATAATAATACCTAGAAATAAATTTAGCCAAGGAGATAAAAGACCGGTACTCTGAAAACTGTAAGACATTGGTGAAAGAAATTGAATGTGATACAAATAAATGGAAATATACCCCATGTTCATGGATTGTAAGAATATTGTCAAAATCCCCATACTACCCAAAACAATGTACAGATTTAATGCAATCCCTATCAAAATACGAATGACATTTTTTTCATAGAACTTGAACAAAGAATCCTATAATTTGCATGGAACCACAAAAGACCCCCCCCAATAGCCAAAGCAAACTTGAAAAAAAAAAAAAAAAAAAGAACAAACCTGGAGGAGGTATCACAAGCCCTGACTTTAAACTATACTACAAAGCTACAGTCATCAAAACAGTATGATGCCAGCCCAAAAACAGACATATAGATCAATGGAACAGAATATAGAGTCCAGAAGTAATCCCACATTTATATGGTCAATTAATCTGTGATAAAGGAGGCAAGAATATACAAATGGGAAAAGACAGTCTCTTCAACAAATGGTGCTGGAAATACCAGACAGCTACCTGCAAAAGATTCAAACTGGATAACTTTTGCACACCATATACAAACATAAACTCAAATGGATTAAAGACCTAAATGTAAGACCTTAAAACATAGTTTGTTTGCTCTTTCACATTGGCCTTAGCAATATTGTGGGGGCGGGGGGGGAGGTTCCTGTCTCCTCAGGCAAGGGAAACAGAAGTAAACATAAACAAGTGGGACCCAATCAAACTTAAAAGCCTTGCACAGTAAATGAAACCATCAACAAAACATAAAGACAACCTACTGAATGAGAGAAGATATTTGCTAATGATATGTACTATATGTCAGATTAAAATATGGGCAGAAGACATGAATAGGCATTTTTCCCAAGAACACATGCAGATGGCCCACAAGCACATGAAAAGATGTGCAACATCACTAATCATCAGGGAAAGGAAAATCAAAACCACGATGAGATATCATCTCACACCTGTCAGAATGACTAATTTCAAAAAGACAACAAATAACAAGTATCAGTGA
This sequence comes from Hippopotamus amphibius kiboko, assembly GCF_030028045.1. Lineage (NCBI taxonomy): Eukaryota > Metazoa > Chordata > Mammalia > Artiodactyla > Hippopotamidae > Hippopotamus > Hippopotamus amphibius. The sequence continues at coordinate 92,814,097 of NC_080196.1, read as the reverse complement.
AGATGTGGAGAAAGGGCACTCTAGTACATTTACTAGTGGGGATGTAAGTTGCTACAGCTAGTATGGAAAACAGTATGAGGGTTCCTCAAAATTTTTAAATAGAACTATGATATAATTCAGCAATTCCACTCCTGGGTGTTTACCCAAAGAAGCCAAAAACACAAATTCCAAAAGATATATGCATCCCCATGTTCATGGCAACATTATATACAATAGTCAAGAAATGGAAGCAAACTGTCTATCAACACATGAATGGGTAAAGAAGATGTGCTGTGTGTGTGTATACATATATATATATATACACACACATATATACATCAAAACATGTGTTTTGATACATGTATATAAACATAAAAACGTATATAAACATCAAAAAATGTCTCCACACAATGGAGATATATATATACACACACACACACGCACACAAAGAAATAGCACTCAGCCATTAAAAAAAAAAGAATGAAATTTTGCCATATGCAAAAACATAAATACATACACCAGGAGGGTATTATCTATAGCGAAATAAGTCAGACGGAGAAAGACAAATATGGTATATTTTCACTTATATGTGGAATATAAACAATAAAACAAATGAAAAAATATAACAAAACAAATAGACTTACAGATACAGTATAGCCAGTGGCTACCAGTTAGGAGAGGGTTGGAGAGGGCCAGATAGGCATAGCGGATTAAGAAGTACAACTACTAGGTATAAAATAAGTAAGTTACAGGATGCAACGTATAGCACAGGGAATGTGGCCAACATTTTATAACTTTATATGGTGCATAACCAATGAAAATATCAAATCACTATGACATCCACCTACAACTATTATTTTAAGCCAACTATACTTCAATTAAAAAGAACAATAGAAAACAGTAACTTACGGAGTGTACTATGTGCTACTTCGCAAGAAAAATTTTTCTTCAGGTGATAGAAGTTTTACATTTGCTGAAATGGAAAATTAGAGAATATTGTTTCAACAGCATCTTTCTTCTTTTCAATAAAGTAGGAAAGATAATAGCAAGACTGTAACTCACAGTTTTAATATAAAGATTACATAAGATGACATATAGGGCAATACCTTATAAGCTGGACTCAACTTACACATGATACCTAACCATGGTAGCTAACGCTAACCTCAGCTGGGACATCTTCTAGAACAGAAGAATAGATGGTGATCATGATTGGCCTGATTGCCAAGATATCTGGGGTGGGAGACATTCTGAGAACCTGAAAAGTCCCTTGGAGCAGTTATGAGAAGCCTATAGGGATGATGTAGCCCTAGGAGGAAATGGACCATACTGAACAAAGTTCAAAACATGTCTGTGCCAAAATAGTATTTTTTTTCTCCAAATTAAAGAATAGGCTAAGGGCAGAAAGTTGGACTATTGTTCAATTACTTTATTTTCTAATGTGTTTCTTTATGTCCATTATCAGAGATTTTTGAGCAAGTATGTTCTACAATCCAGGTAGAGATTTCTACCCATAAATATTGGCCCAATGAAGCTTTTTATCCTTCCCCTCTCTGGGCAATAAGGCTATGTTCCTATTGCACTAAAAACAAAATCTACCTTTTCTAATGATGTTGGTTATCTATCTTTTTCTGTACTGCTAATTTTGAATTCAGACATGAATCCTGCATTTTTAATTTAAAAAATCAATATAACATGGCAGTTTAAAAGACAGCAAGACAGTGAGAGAAGAAACTATTGATATATGTATATTGAAATATTACTTCCAAAGATTTGACTTCCTCTCAAGGAGATACACTGTCTGAAATTCAAGGATATTAAGAAGCAGTCAGTGGGTTTCATCCTGCTTTATGCTTGAGCTCACATGATTGGTCAGAGACCAGGCTGGTCACATGGACACCTGGGTTGAACTTTAACTCTTGATCTTGTGCCGTTTGGAATTTATTTTCTTTATTACTTGGGATAGAGCCAACTCGAAAATAGGGTTGCTATAAAGGAATAAGTGCACCAAGTGGAGGGGCAGATGATCTCAGATCACTAGAGCCCATAACCTTCCCTCATGCCAACAGTAATCAATTTCCATCCCCTTTTTATTAATCTCTGTGAGTAGATAGTGTGACTAATAAATATCATGACATTGTTTTTTTAAATTACTCTAGCTATTTTATGTGTGTGTATGGTTTTAGTTATAAAGTTATATAGAGTTATATCCAAAATAGTCACCCTGGTGGCTACTGCAGTTACTTCAATAATGCAGATATTGCCCATAAATTGTTACTCTTCTTTGAGGATGGATTTGAGTCTACTTGAAAATCACACAATTAATTGGCTCTATAAATCTGGTTCAGTCTAATCTATTACTTTTGAAACAGGGTCTTAGGCATGTATAATTTAACATTCAGTCCATATGCAGAGATCCCCAATGGTCCCAAGAATGTCTTTTACGGCTATCTGCTCCCCCCACTTTCTCTCCCCACCCCCTCTTTTTCTTGCTATCTCTGTTATTAATCTAACAGCCTATCAAGGTTAATGAATTCCACTTGTTTTTTACAGAGTTTAGTCACTTTAAACAGATTAAACAACAGCCCAGCCCATCTTTTTTTTTTTTTCTTTCTTTCTTTCTAACACAGACCTTTTTAAATCCAGGCCAGTTATGTTATAGGTGTCTCACATTTGGAATTTGTCTGACTTGTTCTTCTTGATTGCTTTTAATTTGTTTACCTACTGCCTTTCTTTTCTGTAAATCCAACATTAGAACTAGAGGCCTGATTGAATGTGGATTAATCATTGGAAGCAAGACTTTGTCACAGGAGACGTTTGCTACCTTACATGAAATAACAACACAAAGCTTAAAAGGTCATAGGCGGTCAATGTGTCTCATCACTGCTGATGCCAAATTTGATCACTTGGTTAAAACAGCAACGACCAGATTGTTCCATGTTGAAATATATTACCCTTTGCAATTATTAAGTAATCTGTGGATTCAACTCTTTGGCACATGGCAAAAATACTGTTTCCAAACAAATTTTTACCTGATGGTTTTTAATATACACGTTTGTCCCTTGCCTGAACCAGTTCTTTCATTGGAGTTGCCAAAATAGTGATATTCAAATTCTACCATTTCTTTCTTTTTTGTTTGTTTGTTTGTTTTTGTTTTTTGGCCACACTGAGTGGCTTGTAGGATCTTACTTCCTCCACCAGGGATTGAACCTATGTCCAGTGAAAGCAGAGAGTCCTAACCACTGGACTGCCAGGGACGTCCCATGCCATTTCTTTCTATGTGCACTAGCCAGCATCCATCTAAAAGAACTTTTGTCACATTTCCTTTATATTTTGAATATTACTATAGGCTCAGAGGTTTTTATTTCTTTGACTGTTACAAGTAATTACACTTAATATTCACTATAATGCTTAAATTGTTCCAAATTTGGTCAGTAAGAGCAAGCTTAAGCAAGCTCTCGTGTTATTGACATACTCACATTAGTCTTTGAGCACTTTGATTTTCGGCGTAAGCAGAGGTCCCAGATCATACTGTATTTTCCTGGAGATCTGTGCTGAGGTTTTACAACATATTCCCAAATTCTTTGACATACTCCCATCAAAAAGTGGATTCTAGCTCTTTTCCTCTTGAATATGAGCTAGCCTTAATGACAGTCCTAATGAACAGAAGGCAACAGACATGGTGCTTCAAAGACTTGCTCATAGAAGGAGACACAGCTTGTTGCTAGCTTACTTTCTTTTGAAACATATTCCTTGGGAGTTCTGAGCCAATATGTAAGCCTCGTTTTACAGATGGCTACCAAGGTGTGGAGACTACATGGAGATGAAAAAAAATGTGAAAGGAACCCTAGCTGTTCTAGCCCCCAGCTTTCTCAGCACTTGAGTTGTTTTGGGTCTTTCTAGCATCATTTGCCAGACATGGAATCAAGAGACTCCAGCCCCCAGGCTATAAGCTTCCCCAGTCAACACTGAGTGGAGCAGAGATGAATTAATCCAGCTGTGTTGCCCAAATTGCAGATTTGTGAGGCTGCAATACTGGTGCTGTTGTTTTGGAAGCCACTAAATTTTGAAGTGGTTTATTGTACAGCAGTTGCTAACTAGAACAATCTAATATCAGTCAATTTTTAAAGGAGCATTGTTTTCTTTAATGGGAAATGGTATCAGAAATAACATCTGGGTGCAGATTCGCTCATTGCTACTGGGTACTTTTGCTTCCAAACCTTTTTAGTGCACAGAGTGGGGAAATGTATTTGAAAAATTAGGAGTTTATATTTATATTTCTAATAAATTTATCAATAACGGGAGTTTTCACTACTTTTATTTTATTATCACATTTTTTTTACTCTGAAAATCTTGCTTTGTAATAACATTAATATATTTAACATATTTGCTTCACGCTACAGTAAATAGCCTACTACTAAAAGTATTACTAAACATTACTAAAACATGACTATTAATAATAAACCTACTGAATAAATTTTAGATTTCTATGCAACTCTTTGTTTTTAGAATATTCCCTATGAATGATACACAGTCATAGTACAGGGTGCAAAATCACTTGAGCTCACTCTTTTTCTTAGTTATCAGTTTGATGTAACTTTAGGTTCACTAGTTACTCTTTGCTTCAATTTTAAGTTTGCCTTTATTCTTTCTTACTTAACTTTATTTTTAGGTACATAAATGTTTCCATGGTTCAAAAGTCAAAGCTACCTAAAGTGGTAAACTCAACTCATCCCTTCTACACTATCCTCACATACCCTCTAAAGTAAATATGTTCAAAAAATAAACATGTTCATTAGCTTCTTCTTTGTCCTTTTGGTAAATACACAATCATTTCCTATTCTTTCTTACAGAAAAATGACAGCCTTTCTTTTTTTCACTTGGTAAAATAACAGAATTCAGTTCAATCAGCTCATGGAGCTGTTTCTCATTCTTTTTAAAGACTGTATCATGTTCAGTCATACTGATCTACAGTCATGTATTCAACCAGTCATTTTGGTGGACATTTTATTACCATTCCTTTGCTACAACAAAAAATTCAACAACAAATAATTTTGTGCATGTTTTATTGTGGCTGTTGTGTTGTTTTTGTGGAGATGAATCTATTGGGTTAATTTCAAGAGTTGGTATTTAGGGATCAGAGAGCAAATGCACATATAATTTTGTGAAATAGTGCCAAATTCCCCCTCTTAGCAATTGCACTATTTTGAATTTCAACTAGCACAGTATTTGAGTGCCTGTTTCTCCATAGTTTTTGTTTTGTTAAGCTTTTAGACTTTTGCCGGTTTGATAGTATCTCAATGAGTGGTCGTAATTGTTCTTTCATTATTAGTAAAATATAATTTTATATGTTTAAAAGCTATTTATGTTTTTTTTTGTAAACTATTCATGTACTTTATCCACTCTTCTGCCAGATTTAGTCTTTTTTTCCTTAATTTTTTTAGCTCTTTATTAGAATATAATTGCTTTACACCCTTGTACCAGTTTTTGAGGTACACCAAAGTCAATAAGCTGTATTTATACACATATCCCCATATTCCCTCCCTCCTGCAACGCCCCCCTCCCCGTCCTGGCCCTCTAAGGCATCATCCATCATTCCCTTTGTTATACAGCAAATTCCCACGAGCTATCTATTTTACAGTTGGTAGTACATATATGTCTATGCTACTCTCTCACTTCGTCGCAGCTTCCCCTTTGCCCCCGTACTCCCAACCTTGTGTCCTCCAGTCCATTCTCTGCATCTACATCCTTATTCTTGTCTTGTCACTGGGTTCAGCAGTACCATTTTTTTTTTTTTAGATTCTGTATATATGAGTTAGCATACAGTATTTGTTTTTCTCTTTCTGGCTTACTTCACTCTGTATGACAGACTCTAGGTCTATTCACCTTATTACATATAACTCCATTTCATTCCTTTTTATAGCTGATGAATATTCTATTGTATATATATGCCACATCTTTTTTTTTTCAGAACTTTTATTGAGATACAGTTAACAGACAATAAATAGCATATATTTAGAGTGTACAATTTGGTGTCCCAGTCTCTCAATTCATTCCCTGCCAACCCTCCCCTCTTTCCCCACTTGGTGTCCATGTGTTTGTTCTCTACACCTGTGTCTCTATTTCTGACTTGCATTTCCTCTTTCATAGTTGTTAGCATTTGCCTTATGTATTGAGGTGCTCCTATATGGGTGCATATATATTTATAATTGTTATCTCCTCTTCTTGGATTGATCCCTGGATCCTTATGTAGTGTCCTTTCTTGTCTCTTGTAACATTTTTTTATTTTAAAGTCTATTTTATCTGATATGAGTATCGTACTCCAGCTTTCTTTGCTTTCCATTTGCATGGAATATCTTTTTCCATCCCCTCACTTTCAGTCTGTATGTGTCCCTAGGTCTGAAGTGGGTCTCTTGGAGACAGCATACATATGGGTCTTGCTTTTGTATCCATTCAGCCAGTCTGTGTCTTCTGGTTGGTGCATTTAGTCCATTTACATTCAAGGTAATTACCAATATGTATGTTCCTATTACCATTTTCTTAATTGTTCTGTTTTTGTTTCTGTAGGTCCTTTTCTTCTCTTATGTTTCCCACTTAGAGAAGTTCCTCGAGCATTTGTTGTAGGGCTGGTTTGGTGGTGCTGAATTCACTTAGCTGTTGCTCGTCTATAAAGCTTTTGAGTTCTGCGTCGAATCTGAATGAGATCCTTGCTGGGTAGAGTATTCTTGCTTGTAGATTCTTCCCTTTCATCACTTGAAATATATCGTGCCACTCCCTTCTGGCTTGCAGAGTTTCTGCTGAGAAATCAGCTGTTACCCTTATGGGAGTTCCCTTGTATGTTATTTGTTGTTTTTCCCTTGTTGCTTTTAATAACATTTCTCTGTCTTTAATGTTTGTCAGTTTGACTACTATCTGTCTTGGTGTGTTTCTCCTTGGGTTTATCCTGCCTGGGACTCTCTCTGCTTCCTGGACTTGGGTAGCTATTTCCTTTCCCATGTTAGGGAAGTTTTCAACTATCATCTCTTCCAATATTTTCTCAGGTCCTTTCTCTCTCTCTTCTCCTTCTGGGACCCCTATAATGCGAATGTTCGTACGTTTAACGTTGTCCCAGAGGTCTCTTAGGCTGTCTTCAGTTCTTTTCATGCTTTTTTCTTTATTCTTTTCTGCATCAGTGATGATCACCATTCTGTCTTCCCACTCACTTATTTGCCCTTCTTCCTCGGTTAATCTGCTATTGGTTCCTTCTAGTGTATTTTTCATTTCAGTTATTGTGTTGCATATTTCTGTTTGTTTGTTCTTTGATTCTTCTAGGTCTTTGGTAAACTTTTCTTGCAACTTTTTGATCTTTGCATCCAGTCCTTTTTCAAAGTCCTGGATCATCTTTACCATCATTATTCTGAATTCTTTTTCTGGAATGGCACCTATCCCCTCTTCATTTAGTTGTTTTTCTGGGGTTTTATCTTGTCCCTTCATCTGGTACAAAGTCTTTTGCCTTTTCATTTTCTCTCACTTTCTGTGGCTGTGGTTTTCAGTTCCACAAGACGAAATACTGCTGATACTGCTTGATACTGCTGTCTACCCTCTTGTGGAGGAAGCTATCTAGGAGGCTCGTGCACGCTTCCTGATGGGAGGGACTGATGGTGGGTAGGGCTGGGTTGGCAGAGCTCAGTAAAGCTTTAATCTACTTGTCTGCCAATGGGTGGGGCTGTGTTCACACCTTGTTGGTTGTTTGGCCTGAGGCTACCTAGCGGTGGAGCTTACAGGCCCTTTCGTGGGGCCAATGGCAGGCTCTGGGAGGGCTCACACCAATGAGTACTCCCCAGAACCCCTGCCACCAGTGCCCCTGTCTCCTCAGTGAGTCCCAGCTGCCCCCACTTCTGCAGGCAACTCTCCAACACCAGGAGGTAGGTCTGGTTCTGTCTCCCATGGCGTCACTGTTCCTTCCCCCTGGGTCCTGGTTAGCACACTTTTTTGTGCCCTCCAAGAGTGGAGTCTCTGTCTCCTCCAGTCCTGTGGAGGTCCTGCAATCAAATCCCACTGGCTTTCAAAGTCTGATTCTCTGGGGATTCCTCCTCCCATTGCTGGGCTCCCCGGTTGGGAAGACTGATGTGGGGCTCAGAACCCTCACTGTAGTGGGTGGACTTCTGTGGTATAACTGTTCTGCAGCTTGTGAGTCCCCCACCCAGCATTTATGGGATTTGATTTTTACGCAATTGCACCCCTCCTACCATTTCATTGTGGCTTCACCTTTTCTCTAGATGTGGGGTGTCTTTTTTGGTGAGTTCCAGTGTCTTTCTGTCGATGATTGTTCAGTAGTTAGTTGTAACTCCGGTGCTCTTGCAAGAGGGAGTGGGCACACGTCCTCCTACTCCACCATCTTGATCCCTACCAGTCATATATTTTAAACTATGTGTATAGTATTTTCTTGTGCAGATGTTTTAAATTCTTATATAGATAAATACATTAATCTTTATTGTTTTTGAGTTTCATGTCTCTTTATACTTTCTAAGTTTCCAAAAGCAATCCATCTCCATGATTATGATAGCATTCTCCCAAATTTGGACATTTTTATTTTGTTTCTCCATGATGAATTTGACTTTTAGAAATAGACAATAATCAGTTACAGGATATAAAGGAAAAGAAGCTTCCACTAACAACAGTAACATAAAGGTAAAATACTTTGGAATAAACTCAACATATATGTAAAACTCATTTGAGTCAAACTTCAGATACTCCTGAAAGGCTCAAAAGTAGGCTTGGACACTCCAACAGTTCTTATTCTTGGGTAGTACTTACTAATGATCATAAAAATATGAATTTTCCTTAAGCTAACATATAAATTTAGGGTGAGCTCACTAAAATACTATCTTTCTTTTTTCTTTCTAGACAAGTTATTTTGAAGTTCATATGGACAAAGTAAACTTGCCAAAATAGCTAGAGAAAAAAACCTCTGGAAAAAACGTGTCAGTGTATGTTAGGGCATACAGTAAAGCATCTATAGTGAAAATTGTGTGGTATATGCCTATGATTAGAGAAATGAATCAATGGAATAGAGTATAAGTTTGAGAAAGAGAAAAAACTGCATATTGAATTTGTTATATGATAAATGTAGTATCAAATATTATTGGAGAAAATATTGGCTCTTGAGTAAATGGTGCTATGACAACTGGGTGGCCATTTAGAAAACACATAAATCTGGGTCTATATCTCACATCATATATCAAACTCCTAATGGATCAAAGATCACAAAATAAAAACTAAAACCTAAAATGACTAATAGAAAATATTGGTAAGTTAATAAACTCAGGATGTTTGAACTATGATTCAGAATCCAGAATCAGAAACAAAAATAATGTTAAACTTTACTTAATAAAATTTTAGAATAAAAAATGCCACAAGCAAAGTCAAAGAACATTTTTTGCAATTTATGTCACCAAGTGGTACATAAAGAACTCTTAAAAATTAAGGAAAAGATGGCCAACAAATACATGAAAAGATGCTCAACATCACTAATCATCAGAGAAATGCAAGTTAAAGCCACAGTGAGGTATCACCTCACACCAGTCAGAATGGCCAGCATCAAAAAATCTAGAAACAACAAATGTTGGAGAGGGTGTGGAGAAAAGGGAACTCTCCTGCACTGTTGGTGGGAATGTAAGTTGGTACAGCCACTATGGAAAACAGTTTGGAGGTTCCTTAAAAAACTACAAATAGAACTTCCATATGATCCAGTAATCCCACTCCTGGGCATATACCCAAAGAAAACCATAATCCCAAAAGAAACTTGTACCATAATGTTTATTGCAGCACTATTTACAATAGCCAGGACATGGAAGCAACCTAAATGCCCATCAACAAATGAATGGATAAAGGAGATGTGGCATATATACACAATGGAATATTACTCAGCTATAAAAAGGGATGAGATGGAGCTATATGTAATGAGGTGGATAGAACTACAATCTGTCATACAGAGTGAAGTCAGTCAGAAAGAGAAGGACAAATATTGTATGCTCACATATACGGAATCTAAAAATGGTACTGATGAACTCAGTGACAAGACCAAGGACGCAGATGCAGAGAATGGACTGGAGAACTCAAGGTATGGGAGGGGGCGGGGGGTGAAGGGGAAACTGAGACGAAGCGAGAGAGTAGCACAGACATATATATACTACCAATTGTAAAATAGATAGCCAGTGGGAAATTTTTGTATAACAAAGGGAGTCCAACTCGAGGATGGAAGACGCCTTAGAGGACTGGGGCGGGGAGGGACGGGGGGACCCGAGGCGGGGGGAAGTCAAGGAAGGGAGGGAATACGGGGATATGTGTATAAAAACAGATGATTGAACTTGGTGTACCCCCAAAAAAAATTAAAAAAAAAAAAAAAAAACTACAAATAGAACTACCATATGATCCAGTAATCCCACTACTGGGCATATACCCAGAGAAAACCATAATCCCAAAAGAAACATGTACCATAATGTTTATCACAGCACTATTTACAATAGCCAGGACATGGAAGCAAACTAAATGCCCATCAACAGATGAATGGATAAAGAAGATGTGGCAGACATAGGATTAAGATGGCGGAGTAGTAGGACATGCACTCACTCCCTCTTGCAAGAGCACCGGAATTACAACTAACTACTGAACAATCATCAACAGAAAGACACTGGAACTCACCAAAAAAGACACCACACATCCGGAGACAAAGGAAAAGCCACCATGAGATGGTAGGAGGGGTGCAATTGCGTAAAAATCAAATCCCATAAATGCTGGGTGGGGGACTCACAAGCTGCAGAACAGTTATACCACAGAAGTCCACCCACTAAAGTAAGGGTTCTGAGCCCCATGTCAGGCTTCCCAACCTGGGATCCCAGCAACGGGAGGAGGAATCCCCAGAGAATCAGACTTTGAAAGCCAGTGGGATTTGATTGCAGGACCTCCATAGGACTTGTGGAAACAGAGACTCCACTCTTGGAGGGTACACAAAAAAAATGTGCTCACCAGGACCCAGAGTAAGGAGCAGTGACCCCATAGGAGACTGAAGCAGACCTACCTGCTGGTGTTGGAGGGTTGCCTGCAGAGTTGGGGGGGCAGCTGTGGCTCACCGAGGAGGCAGGGGCACTGGCAGCAGGGGTTTTGGGAAGTGCTTATTGGTGTGAGCCCTCCCAGAGTCCGCCATTAGCCCCACCAAAGAGCCTGTGGGCTCCACCGCTAGGTAGCCTCAGGCCAAACAACCAACAAGGTGTGAACACAGCCCCACCCATTGGCAGACAAGTAGATTAAAGCTTTACTGAGCTCTGCCAACCCAGCCCTACCCACCATCAGTCCCTCCCATCAGGAAGCATGCACGAGCCTCCTAGATAGCTTCCTCCACAAGAGGGTAGACAGCAGTATCAAGCAGTATCAGCAGTATTTCGTCTTGTGGAACTGAAAACCACAGCCACAGAAAGTGAGAGAAAATGAAAAGGCAAAAGACTTTGTACCAGATGAAGGGACAAGATAAAACCCCAGAAAAACAACTAAATGAAGAGGGGATAGGTGCCGTTCCAGAAAAAGAATTCAGAATAATGATGGTAAAGATGATCCAGGACTTTGAAAAAGGACTGGATGCAAAGATCAAAAAGTTGCAAGAAAAGTTTACCAAAGACCTAGAAGAATCAAAGAACAAACAAACAGAAATATGCAACACAATAACTGAAATGAAAAATACACTAGAAGGAACCAATAGCAGATTAACCGAGGAAGAAGGGCAAATAAGTGAGTGGGAAGACAGAATGGTGATCATCACTGATGCAGAAAAGAATAAAGAAAAAAGCATGAAAAGAACTGAAGACAGCCTAAGAGACCTCTGGGACAACGTTAAACGTACGAACATTCGCATTATAGGGGTCCCAGAAGGAGAAGAGAGAGAGAAAGGACCTGAGAAAATATTGGAAGAGATGATAGTTGAAAACTTCCCTAACATGGGAAAGGAAATAGCTACCCAAGTCCAGGAAGCAGAGAGAGTCCCAGGCAGGATAAACCCAAGGAGAAACACACCAAGACAGATAGTAGTCAAACTGACAAACATTAAAGACAGAGAAATGTTATTAAAAGCAACAAGGGAAAAACAACAAATAACATACAAGGGAACTCCCATAAGGGTAACAGCTGATTTCTCAGCAGAAACTCTGCAAGCCAGAAGGGAGTGGCACGATATATTTCAAGTGATGAAAGGGAAGAATCTACAAGCAAGAATACTCTACCCAGCAAGGATCTCATTCAGATTCGACGCAGAACTCAAAAGCTTTATAGACGAGCAACAGCTAAGTGAATTCAGCACCACCAAACCAGCCCTACAACAAATGCTCGAGGAACTTCTCTAAGTGGGAAACATAAGAGAAGAAAAGGACCTACAGAAACAAAAACAGAACAATTAAGAAAATGGTAATAGGAACATACATATTGGTAATTACCTTGAATGTAAATGGACTAAATGCACCAACCAGAAGACACAGACTGGCTGAATGGATACAAAAGCAAGACCCATATGTATGCTGTCTCCAAGAGACCCACTTCAGACCTAGGGACACATACAGACTGAAAGTGAGGGGATGGAAAAAGATATTCCATGCAAATGGAAAGCAAAGAAAGCTGGAGTACGATACTCATATCAGATAAAATAGACTTTAAAATAAAAAAATGTTACAAGAGACAAGAAAGGACACTACATAAGGATCCAGGGATCAATCCAAGAAGAGGAGATAACAATTATAAATATATATGCACCCATATAGGAGCACCTCAATACATAAGGCAAATGCTAACAACTATGAAAAAGGAAATCAACAGTAACACAATAATAGTGGGGGACTTTAACACCCCACTTACACCAATGGACAGATCATCCACACAGAAAATTAATAAGGAAACAGAAGCTCTAAATGACACAATAAATCAGCTCAACTTAATAGATATCTATAGGCCATTACACCCCAAAACAGCAGATTACACATTCTTCTCAAGTGCACATGGGACATTCTCCATAATGGATCACATTTTAGGTCATAAATCAAGCCTTGGTAAATTCAAGAAAATTGAAATCATATCAAGCATCTTTTCTGACCACAACGCTATGAGATTAGAAATCAATTACAGGAAAAAAACTGTAAAAAATACAAACACATGGAGGATAAACAATACACTACTAAATAACCAAGAGATCACTGAAGAAACCAAAGAGGGAATCAAAAAATACCTAGAGGCAAATGACAATGAAAACACAATGATCCAAAACCTATGGGATGCAGCAAAGGCAGTTCTAAGAGGGAAGTTTATAGCAATATGATCCCACCTCAAGAAACAAGAAAAATCCTAAAGAAACAATCTAACCTTACACCTAAAGAAACTAGAGAAAGAAGAGCAAACAAAACCCAAAGTGAGTAGATGGAGAGAAATGATAAAGGTCAGAGCAGACATATATGAAATAGAAACAAAGAAAACAATAGCAAAAATCAATAAAACTAAAAGCTGGTTCTTTGAGAAGATATATAAAATTGATAAACCTCTAGCAAGACTCATCAAGAAAAAGAGGAAGAGGACTCAAATCAATAAATTAGAAATGAAACAGGAGAAGTTAGAACGGACACCGCAGAGATAAAAAGCACCATCAGAGACTACTATGAGCAACTATATGCCAATAAAATGGACAACCTGGATGAAATGGACAGATTCTTAGAAAGGGATAACCTTCCAGGATTGAATCAGGAAGACATAGAAAATATGAACAGACCAATCACAAATAAGGAAATTGAAAGTGTGGTAAAAAGTCTCCCAACAAACAAAATTCCAGGACCAGATGGATTCACAGGTGAATTTTATCAAACATTTAGAGAAGAGCTATCACCCATCCTTCTCAAGCTCTTCCAAAACTTTGCAGAGGAAGGAACACTCCCAAACTCATTTTATGAGGCCACCATCACCCTGATACCAAAACCAGACAAAGATACTACAAAAAAAGAAAATTACAGACCAATATCACTGATGAATTTAGATGCAAAGATCCTCAAAAAATACTAGCCAACAGAATCCAACAACACATTAAAAAGATCATACACTATGCTAAAGTGGGGTTTATCCCTAGAATATAAGGATTGTTCATTATACGCAGATCAATCAATGTGATACACCAAATAAATAAACTGAAGGATGAAACCACATGATCATCTCAATAGATGCAGAAGAAGCTTTTGACAAAAATCAACACCCATTTATGATAAAAACTCTCCAGAAGGTGGGCATAGAGGGAACCTACTTTAACATAATAAAGGCCATATATGACAAACACACAGCAAACATCATTCTCAATGGTGAAAAACTGGAAGCATTCCCTCTAAGATCAGGAACAAGACAAGGATATCCACTCTTGCCACTACTATTCAACATAGTTTTGGAAGTCCTTGCCGCAGCAATAAGAGAAGGAAAAGAAATAAAAAGAATCCAAATTGGAAAAGAATATGTAAAAATGTCACTGTTTGCAGATGACATGATACTATACATAGAAAATCCTAAAGATGCCAGCAGAAAACTACTTGAGCTAGTCAATGAATTTGTGAAGTTGCAGGATACAAAATTAACACACAGAAATCTCTTGCATTTCTATCTACCAACAATGAAAGATCAGAAAGAGAAATTAAGGAAACAATCCCATTCACCATTGCAACAAAAAGAATAAAATACCTACAAATAAACCTAACCAAGGAGGTAAAAGACTTGTACTCAGAAAATTTTAAGACACTAATGAAAGAAATCAAACATGACACAAACAGATGGAGGGACATACCATGTTCTTAGATTGGAAGAATCAACATTGTGAAAATGAGTATACTACCCAAAGCAATCTACAGATTCAATGGAATCCCGATCAAATTACTATTGGCATTTTTCACAGAACTAGAACAAGAAATTTTATGATTTGTATGGAAATGCAAAAGACCCCAAAATAGCCCAAGCAACCTTGAGAAGGAAAGACGGAGTTGGGGGAATCAGGCTTGCTGACTTCAGGCTATACTACAAGGCTACAGTCATCAAGACAGTATGGTACTGGCACAAAAAGAGAAATATAGATCAATGGAACAGAATAGAAAGCCCAGAGATAAACTACGATCAACTAATCTATGACAAAGGAGGCAGGGATATACAATGGAGAAAAGGCAGCCTCTTCAATAAGTGGTGCTGGGAAAACTGGACAGCTACATGGAAAAGAATGAAATTAGAACACTCCTTAACACCATACACAAAACTAAACTCAAAATGGATAAAAGACCTAAATGTAAGGCCAGGGACTATAAAACCCCTAGAGGAAAACACAGGAAGAACACTCTTCGGCATAAATAACAGCAAGATCTTTTTTGATCCACCCCCTAGAGTAATGGAAATAAAAATAAAAATATATAAGTGGGACCTAACGAAACTTCAAAGCTTCTGCACAGCAAAGGAAACTATAAGCAAGATGAAAAGACAACACTCAGAATGGGAGAAAATATTTGCAAACGAATCAACAGACAAAGGATTAATCTCCAAAATATAAAAACAGTTTATCCAGCTCAATATCTAAAAAACAAACAACCCAATTAAAAAATGGGCAGAAGACCTAAATAGGCATTTCTCCAAAGAGGACATACAGTTGGCCAAGAGGCACATGAAAAGCTGCTCAACATCACTAATTATTGGAGAAATGCAAATCAAAACTACCATAAGGTATCACCTCACACCGATTAGAATGGGCATCATCAGAATATCTACAAACAGTAAATGCTGGAGAGGGTGTGGAGAAAAAGGAACGCTCTTGCATTGCTGACGGGAATGTAAATTGATACAGCCACTATGCAAAACAGTATGGAGGTTCCTTGCAAAACTAAAAATAGAGTTATCATATGACCCAGCAATCCCACTACTGGGCATATACCCAGAGAACACCATAATTCAAAAAGACACATGCACTCCAATGTTCATTGCAGCACTATTTACAATAGCCAGGACATGGAAGCAACCTAAATGTCCATCAACAGATGAATGGATAAAGAAGACGTGGTACATATAAACAATGGAATATTACTTAGCTGTAAAAAGCAATGAAACTGGGACAATTTTAGAGACATGGATGGACCTAGAGACTGTCATACAGAGTGAAGTGTGTCAAAAAGAGAAAAGCAAATATCGTATATTAACACATATATGCGGACTATAGAAAAATGGTACAAATCAACCCATTTGCAAGGCAGAAATAGAGACACAGATACAGAGAACAAACATATGGACCCCAAGTGGGGAAAGCATGGAGATTTGGGGGGGAATGAACTGGGAGGTTGGGATACAAAATTGTACACTCTAAATATATGCAGTTTATTGTCTGTTAACTGTATCTCAATAAAAGTTCTTAGAAAAAAAGAGAGAGGAACAGAAAGAAAAAAGTTTCAAAAGAGGAGTAGTAACAGAAGCGTAAAAGGAGGAGGGAGAGAATAGGGGAGGGGAGTGGAAGGAAAGAGAAAGGAGGGAGAAACAAATGAAGGAAGACAAGGGGGAGAAAGGATGGGTGGATGGATAAGGAAAGGAGGTAGTAGGAAGTAAGAAAGACATGCGGAAAAGAAGGAAGGAAGGACAGAAGGGAAAGAGAGAGGAGAGAGGGAATAAAGAAGGAATGAAAACAGGACGGAAGGCAGTCAGTGCACCCATGCAGGCAGGAAAGAAAAGAGAGAGAAAGACTGATAGAAGAGAAATGAAAAGAGAGAAAGGGCATAAAGACAAGCAGCCAGAAGGAAAGGGGAAGGAAGGGAAGGTTGGGAGTAAAAGGCAAGAAGAGAGAGGAAAAAAAGAAGTCTATCAAAAAAACAATGAAATAAACACAGGGAACTCTACTCAATACTCTGTAATGACCTATATGGGAAAAGAATCTAAAAAAGAGTGGATGTGTGTATATGTATGACTGATTCACTTTGCTTTACACCTGAAACTAACACAACATTGTAAGGTAAATATACTCCAATAAAAATTAATTTTAAAAATAAAAAAGAAAAGAAAATATATGACCAGTTCAGGAAAATATCAAGCTGAAATAGCAAAGTGCTAATTTACTTAATCATAAAGAGTTACTAAATCAGTGTGAAAAATACCAATAACCCAACAGGAAAATAAGCAAAATTTGTGAATAGATTATTCACATACGTAGAAACATAAACTGTGCAGAAGCATATAACAAGGTAACAATGATATTAAAAAAGTAATAATATTGATAAGTAGCAATAAATTTCAAAATGCTTACCTTGTAAGAGACACTGTCCTAAGTGCTTTATGTGTATTAATTTATTTAAACCTTGCAGCAACACTTTGAACTTGGTATTACTATCATCCCCATTCTACCAATAAGAAAACTATTGATTATAAATAAGATTATTATAAATAAGGGTAGACATGCAAACTGATTAATTATTTTTGAAGCTGAAATATGATTTTCACTAACTATATTGATAAATATAAAAAAAGTCTAATAACACATAATGTTGCTGAAAGTATGAGGACCTGATAGCCTCATACATTTCTGGGAGAGTACTAATTATGGTAACCTCTTAACAGCCTCTAACAGCTTGTTAAATACAAGTATTACTTTTAAGCCATGGGAATTTCTGATAGAAATTTCTCAGAAATATAGAGTATAGTATGTACACAAATATGAAAGTACAAGGATTTCTATGATAGCATTTTTTCTGGTTGGGAAAGACTAAAACAATGCAGTTGGCTGTTAGTTAAATACAGTGTATTACATGCAGACAATGAAACACTTGCCAGCCATCACTGAGTATGAAGTCAATCACAATGTACTGATTATAGCAAGATAATCAAACATTTTAAGGGATAAAGGCCAAGTGCAGAATTGTGGAAAAGATCTTCTCATTTACATTGTTAAAATAAGGCAATGTGCTTTTAAATGCACGTGAAGTTTCTGGAAAGAATATTAGAAACTCTTAACTGTATTTGTCTCTGGAAAGGGGACCAAAGGTCTGAGGTGGGAGAGATCTTTACTTATTACGTAGTAATTTTTTTGCCATATACAAGTATTACCTTTGAAACTTAAAAAAAAAAAATTACTAGAGAAAGAGAGAGACAAGTGGTAAGGTTTAAAATAAATTCAGCCTTTGAGACAGGCGTCTAAGTCTCCCACTGTGGCTGTGTAGAAGGGGGCCGTGTGCTTTGTGGTGGTGAAGTTCCATCGGTGTATTAAAGTTAGATAGATGATATATCCTCACACATTAAATTCACGGGCTCTCTACTGACTTCTGACTCTTCAGCAGTCATGGGAATACTTGCTAAATTGGTTGAGAGGGTGATGAGTCTAGCCTGTGTTTGGTTTTACTTGATAGAGAAGTTTGATATTGTGAGACAAGCTTCAGAGTCAATCCAGGCAATTGGAGCTGCAATTGTTTATAAATTGGAGGAATGCTTTGAAGCTGAGGGTTTCTTTTGCAGACCAGGAAACCTGCTCAGTAGGTGGCATTCCACTAGCTTTTGGTTCACTTGCAAAAGCTTTCTGCCAAATGCAAAATACACGTAATAAGCAGTTTTCAAACTATATCCCTAGAGACTAAGCTTATTAAAATTGTTCTTCCCTAAACACGTGTGTATTTGAAGGACTGGGGAAAATACTTATTTCACAGTTATCTTTTGGCCCTAGGGAGGACTCAGAGAGCCTCCTGTTGAATGAGGACCAGCCTGAGGGACATATTAGCTGATGTTGGCAGGGATCAGTCCTGGACCCAATGCTGCTGAATGATGTTTTGTTCCCTGCAACAGGATAGACTCATCAAGAATGCAGATGATACCAAGCAGTCAAGAAGGAAGCAACATTTTTGAGATAAGAATGGAATTCAAATAACGTTAGTGAACTGGAAAGGTGAAGAAGAAAAAACAAACAGAAGGAGGGAAAATATGACAAGCACTTAAGATGTAGAAAAGGTAATGGTCAAAATCTAGGTGAAGAACTGCTTACAATTAAACCTGAGGGTCAGAGTAGGCAACAAATCTTTGGTGAGTGTTTGGCTAGAAAACCCATTCTGTGAATTGCAGACAATGGATGAAAATCATTCTTTTATACTCAGAGCTAGTCAAGCATCATTTTGAGGTATCTTTTTATTTCTGGGTTCTAATGTCTGTCTGGAAGTATATTTTCAAAATCAGACATGGCGATACAGCTGAGAACTATGACCTAAAAGGAACTATATGAGCAGGAAATAAGTACAGAGATTTCTAAGAAGCATCAAGTGAATGACTTCAGGAAGGGTACCTTAACCACACAGTAGCTCAAGGTTCACGTCAGGGTACCACTGTGTTTTAATGGTGATGAATTAAGCCTCAATCATAATTCAAATACCTCTGAGAACAGATTAAGGATATAATTGTTTTTGTATTATAGATTCTCATGGAGCTCTATACTTCTTATTCATAACACTTACTGTAATAGTAAATAATTAATTTTTTCCACAAATATTTATTGAGCATCTACTGAATGCCAAGCATTATTCTAGGTACTAGAATAATCCCTTTAAATTCATTTTTCAAATTTCAAAGTTTTTTAGAGTTCATCTCTTCCTTAATGTATCTTATACAGCTAGTAAAAGTCAGCTGACATTCTCTATTTGACATGGAGATCTCTTTGTCCACATCTGAAAGATTACTAGTTACATTTTTTCATCTTTCACATTACCATAGGAAACTGCTTTCCAAATTATTTCACAATTATATAGAATGACTCCCATTTTCATAGTTTCCTATAGCTATTTTTTTTGACATTTCTCCAGCCTCTTGCCCATTTCCAGAGATAAAGCCAATGACATATACTTTAGTTTTTAACACCTCACTCCTGGCATCAATTTCTGTATAAGCTATCTTTTGCCACAAAAATATCACATCATCAACCACAAATACACTGGCTTAAAATAGTAAGTAAACATGAATCCATGGGTCAGCTGGGCAGGTCTTACGGTCATACTTGAGCCCATGCATGTCTGTGGTCAGCTGCAGGTTGGCTAGGCAGCTTTGCTGATCTACAATGGACTCAATGTGGGTAACTGAAGTGACCTGACTTTGGGCCACATGTCTTTCATTCTGCAGTGAGACAACCAGGCTGTTACTTAAGGCAATCAAAGAGAAGCAATAGAGGAGGTAGAAATGGGCAAGATCTCTCTGTTTGTCTCACATTTGTCAAAGCAAATCACCTGGCTAAACTCAAAATCAAAGAGAAGGGATCTCTTCTCCACCTCTAGGTGAGAGAAGCTACAAAGTCACGAGGAGGGCATGGATACAAGGAGGGGTGAATAACTAGTAAATCTACCAGAGATGATCAGCATATTCCATACAAAAAATTATGATGTTTTGGTGGTGGTGGGAGTGGTGAGAAATAGTCAGATTCTGGCTCTCTATGGAGGTCTAGATGACAGAATATTCTGATTGAATGAAAGATATGTAGGAAAGAGGGAAAAAAAACTGACATTGACAAAAGTTTGGCTTGAGTATGTGGGGGAATAGGCTTGGTTCTAATTGAGGCAGAAAAACTGAACAATAAACCGGTGAGAAGGAGGATATCAGAACCTTCCTTGTAGTCATTATTCCAGCTAAGACAGCTGCTAAACAAGCCACCTCAATCTTTAATGGCTTATGACAACAACCATGTTGATATTGCTCACAAATCTGTGGTTTGGGCAGAGCTCAGGGGAATAGCTCATCTTTGTCCCATTTGGCATGAGCTAAAATGGCTTGAAGGCAGGGCTGGAATTAGCTGAAGTCTTGCTCTCTCGACACCTCAGGGGGTTGATGCTGGGAAGACTCCAATAGCTGGAGGCTAGAAGATCTGGGGCCCCTCACACACCTCTATCTATGTGTGATTTCTGTAGGACTGCAGCTTCAGGGTAGCCGGACTTCTTATGTGTCAACTCAGGATTCCTAAGATGTGTATATTAAAAAGAGGGTGTACCAGGAAGAAGCTTATTAACCTTATTAGCTTTTCCAAACTAGTCTCTGGAGTAACACAGCATCACCTCTACTGCATTATATTCATTAGAAGTAAGTCACTGAGGTCAGTCTACTTTTAAGAAAAGGGGATTTTGACTCCACTTTGGAAGAGAGGCATGTCAAATCATTTGTGGGTATACTTTCAAGCCCTTACAAACATGGCAAGCAAGATACTCATTAGACTTCCAAGTAGAGATGATAAGGAGAAGCTCAGATTTTCCAGTCTGGAATTCAGAGTAGAAACCCAAGATAGTGATAAAAATATGAGAGCCAGAGAAGACATCCATGTACCATGTCTCAGGGCATTCCAAACTTAAAAAATGGATTGATGAGGCAGAGGCAGTCAAGGAGAAAAGAATTAATAATAAAAAAGAAACCATAGGAGAAAACATCAGAAGTGTGATTTTTCTATAATTATTTCCCAAATAAAATGTATGCTCTATGAAGTAGCAACTGTTTTATCTCTCCCTTTGTGAATTTCCCACAAAGTATCTGTAGAAACTCAAAAATACATATACTTTGGTGATAAATAAACATTGAACTATAGGAAGATTCAGGGAAAAGGCCCAGTGATTGGAAGGATAGGAAACAGGAAAGCAAGAAGAAGCTGGTGGTTAAGGAGTCTGATTCTTTGTACATACATAAAGCAAGTAGAAATGCATTTATGGAATCCTATCGTAAGTTTGGGTCAACTAGTGTATCACAGAGACGGCATTTGACATATTGGGAGAGGATAGACCCTACAAGGAAGGGAGGAAGCAGAGAAAAGAAATCAACAACACAACCTTGAGGAATACAACTTCTTACCATGCCACTGCCACCACCACCCAACTCAAGTTCCAAACTGGTTCTTGTTTAGCTTTCCAGCCTCAGTTTATATCTTCCCCTCACCTTGGTTTCTATGGTCTAGCTACCATGGTACACTTTCTTTTCTGAAATGATTGTGTTGGTTTATGGCATTATAAACATTACAAAAAAATTACTATTTGACATGATTTGTCATATTTCGGGTGTGCTTGGTCCATGGCCTCCTCTATGCTTGCTATTTGGTCTAGGAGCTGGTGTAAAGGGACAGCAAGGGAGAACAAAGTTGAGGTCTAGCATATCAAGACCAATAGGTTAAAGGATGGGCAGGATGGGATTAGAAAATAAAAAGAGAACATATATTGCACATGTACATTATCCGTGTTACATTAATTCTCACAACATCCATGCAAATTTGGTATTTACTCCATTTTACAGAATAGAAAAGAGAAGTAATTTCTCCTAGGTCCCATAGCTGGTGGTCAGAGGCAAGGCTCTGGAGCCATGAGTATTATAGGTTTGTGAACTCAGGCATGAGAAGACTGGGGTTTCTGATTAGGAAACTCAGCTATTTGAAACTAGTATTCAAAGCAGGAATTAGTTATCAAAATTACAGCCCCAATACTTAGGGTCTTGGAGGGCAAGCCAGAGTCACAAATTCCTGGGAAAGTAACAGGTACTGCAAATGTGAACAAATGAAATCACAGTTGATATTTCTAATAGAATTACAGTACCTGCATGGGTCCTTTTTAATAGCATCTAGAGATAGCATTTGCATTTCATATGTTTGTGATAATTAGCCATTTTGAAAGGTAGCGTTGGTGGAGATAATTACACAACTGCACATGTATTTATAGTTCCCTATACAATCATAGGTGAGCAGAACACTTCAGTGTTCAATTAATGACTGTTTAAATAATAGCCTGAACCACTGGATCAGCTCTCTTGTCGAGATAATATAGCTTTGCAAAATAACTGCAGGAGTGCAGAAAAATGCTGTTGGAAACCATGCTGTAACTATAATGTCTAATAGTGGGAAATGTGGTCCACAATAATGTGACCTTAGGGTAATAAGCAGAAGCACAGGAAGTCTTTTACTGCAGTAGAGGGCTCTGGTAATCAAACAAGGATTTGTTGAGAATCATACTATGTACTAGGTGTTATGGGGAGCGGGTAGGAAGATGAAAAGAAATAGTTTTTGTCCTCAACAGGTACTTGGCAGACCCAGGTAGCAAATTCAAGTGTAAGAGAGGGGTTAGAAAGTGAGAATTATCCTCTCAAACCTCCCATAACAGAGAGACAGAGAGAAATCACTATGGGTTGGGGGTAACTTGGGAAGGAGTTCCACAGATTGGGGAGAAATAGATGAGCCAAGTCCCAGAAGAGAGACAGGGCATAGTATTTTCAGGGCATGGTGAGTGGCCGAGTCTAGCTCAAAGGGAGGATTCATCCTCTCCATCAACAGAACTTGAAACTTGAGTGAAAGATTGCACCTAGGTTTAGAGTTTGGACTCAGTTCATTAAAGAAATTTATGCAGTGATATAATAATAAAACATTTTAGAAAGTTTTTTAGGTAGACTATGCAAAATGCTTTGGTCCTTCTAATATTTTTTTTCTTCTCCTCCTTCCAATCTAGAAAAATAAGATAATTGGAATTTATATTCCACTGAAATGATCTATTGTCATTTTCTATATGTTAAGATTCCTCCCCTACCTTGAATGACTCTTTGTAATACAAGGAAAGATACATTTATAAGTAAGTCATGTTTACCAAGTAAGCCATATTTACCATATTGTGGAACTCTAAACCTTCACATACAATTCCAATTTTAAATCAAATTTATTTGTGTATAACCAAATTGGCCCATCCACTGGTTTTATATTCTATCAGTTCAAAAAGGAAAGTTAAGATACTAATCCTTTGGGAAAATGGTGTGATGTGATAAAATTTAAAAACAAAAAACAAACAAAAAACATTTGTAGGCCAAGTAATTCAAAACAAACTCAAGACAAAGTGGTTTTCCAACTTCAAGAACTAATTCCAACTGTCCACCTTTCCTGGGTGAGGGTCCATGAATAGTGACTTTCTTCTATGGCAGATTAATGTTGAAACTGGATCTCAGAAAACTGAGCTCAAGTAACAAATAACTAAGGAAAAGATGCATATAAAATACACAGTCAGTGTCCAGCTCATAGTAAGGATTTCTGACAGTATCTTAATTACAAAGATCACCTGGTTCACGGTGTCGGGAGGGTCCAGACAGTTCCTAGACGATCTTTTCATTCGTGAGAAACTCCTAAGAAATAGCCTGAAGTACAGTGAACTAGAATTAGCACACACAGACACACACACGGGAGAAAGGAGTGAGACATAGCTGGGGTACTTTTATAACAATTTGGCTAGAACCAGGTCATTTTTTGGTGATGTGGTCTGATGCCAGGTTTCACAGATTTTGTCAAGTGTGTGGGTCTGAGTCTGAGAAGAAGGTGGGATAACCAGGAGGACCACAAAGCGAAGGTCACAGCAGGATGCAGTCAACTTCAGTTTCTTTGGACATAGGGGATACGGAGACCTAAAGTCTACTTCAGTATCATGGCTAGGAATGATGTTAGTCATCCATTTCACACCTGAATTAAAAAAAAAAAAATTAGTTGTAGGCACCTGAGGGAAATAAAGGCAAGAGTTAAC
Source organism: Hippopotamus amphibius kiboko (assembly GCF_030028045.1). Lineage (NCBI taxonomy): Eukaryota > Metazoa > Chordata > Mammalia > Artiodactyla > Hippopotamidae > Hippopotamus > Hippopotamus amphibius. The sequence goes on along the minus strand of NC_080196.1, from coordinate 92,789,582 downwards.
CAGAAAATACAAGGACTTTTTAGTACTGGAGGATTTGATTTTATAGGCCTAAGCCAGAATGATTTGCCTAAATTCTTTCTAAATAAAATAGAACAGAAATCAAGAGACAGCCACTGTCAGATGCTAGCTCAGAATTGTTTCAGGCTTCAGACTAAATTCCATCAGATCAGCCTTTATTGAGGACCCCTTTACCTCAGTTCCTTTTTAAATCACAAACACCACTGTACATCTTCCATATGGCAGGCATTGTGAAAAGCATTTTACATTTATTATTCAATATTTATAATACTCCCATGGTGTAGTGAATATTATTATGGTCATTTCATAGGGGAGGCTTAGAGAGGTAAAATTAGTGATTCCTAATACATATGTGGGGACCCTGAAATGCAAGCCTGGCTGTTGGAACTACCCAAGGAATCGATTGGAACACAAATTCTTTGGCTTTACACTCAGAGCCCCTATGTTAGAGATCATGAGTTTTTGCTGAAAGATCTGTACGTTTAAAAAAATTTTGTTTTCCAGAAAATTCAAATGGGTAGGATTCAGTGATACTAGATAAGTTTACTTGCACAATTAGTCATGAATTGAGAGTTTGAACATAGGTCTCTCTTTCTTGGCAGTCCATTTAATGTAGTCCTGCTTTTCCTGTTTTATCTGGTACATTCTCAGGCTACTCTCATGGACCATGTGGACTTCAGCTATGTTACTCTGGCTCCACTTTGAACCTCTTGCCTTTACATGATGATCTGACCTCAGGAGAGCTATACGGGCAGCATTCACTGAAGACTAAATAGTGACTTACTAATCCAGAGAGTCACTTATTAGTGGCTTACTAATCACACAGAGTCACATTCCCAAAGTGACTCCGTGTGACCCCATGTGATGTCTCAATATACTCTTTTAAATCACCAATGAAATCAGAAGAGGAGAAGAAGAGAGAATCCCATTACTAGAATATATTTTAAGAATAAAGACAAAACCTGATATTGTATGTCAATTATGTCTCAATAAAACCCTTTTTTAAAAGAGAAAAAAAGAATAAAGACAACATCTGAAAAGGATATAAGCTTATATATAACAGCGTTCCTGCTCCTGCTAACATTTTGCATATGGAATATATTGACAACCAGGGAGAAGAAGGAGCTGGGACAAGAGACTGAGAGACACAGGGCAGTCCAGCCACATCGTGTAGGTGGCCCTTCTACACTGGAAAGCCTCTTAAAGATGGTAACATGAGACTCTCCGTGGGAATATATTGCCTGGCCTATATTGCACTTAGGGAGAGATTAACTCTCCGTGCCTAAAAATATCCATAGACAATCAGAGAACTCAACCAAAAATGCTCAGGTATGTATTTAAGGAATAGTTTTCTTCCATGAACCCAAGATCTTTCTTCTGCAGTTCAGAGACTGAGTCTGGGTATCTGCTCCTCTTCCACACTGGGCAACATCAGAAACATCCTTTTCTTCATATTACCAATGGCATTCATCAGAGAACCAAGGGACATATCTTTCAAATTTGCCCTTGGCAATGACAATGATTTTGAGTGAAAATTTACAAAGACCAATGACAGAGGAGGAAAGGGTGAAGCCAAAAAGGACAAGAACAGAGGGAGAATCTGTTAAAAAGTAGTTTGGTTAGAAAGATGGATGTAGAAACAGGAGGACCACAGAAGAGAAATGATATCAGTTTCTTTTGGGGGTTCCTGGACTCAATTCCAACTTAGAGGCAGAGGGGTGGTGGTGAGGACTTCCCAACACCACCAAGCAATTCTTGAAACCAGCAGGGGTCTGAGAATTCAACTCAATTCTGACCCTATGTACCTGGAGACAGTATTAGCTTCCACAGGTTAAGGGTTCAGACCTATAAGACTGGGGGTGGGACTGAAAGTTCCAATCCTCTAATTGCATGGTTGTCTCCACTGGCAACCAGCCCCCATCCTTAGGTACTTTCCAAAAGTCATTCTTTAATGTAACAAAAGACACATGTATCACTCTCATCACTCAGGAAATTCCAAAGGTTTTAGGAGCTCTGTGCCAGCAATGGGACAAAGGCCAAATATGTATTTCTTATAAACCACGATATCATGTAGCAGGTCATGGACAGTAGGCAGATAGAGTTGAACTGTGATGAGGACAACAGGCTACGAAAGAGCTGTAATTCTCTGAAAGCGCCATGTTTTATCTTCTTCATGCAACCACCTCAAATCCTTTATCTTTCACTGCCTATCTCACTGACACACCTTTTCGCATCCCATCTTGTATTTCCAAAGAACATTGGTATTTGGAGGGTATAGTCTATATGTGAATATATGTGAATTTTCATAAATGAATTGTAATTGGAAGTTTTACAATTGTTTACAATAAACTCTGGCAAAAAAGACTTACTTTTCCTTATTCTTCTATAGTCGACTAAGAGAAGAAATAAACTGTATTCATAGCAAGCCTACTTCTCCAAATGCTGTATGAAATGAGGCAGCTAAAAATATATTCCATCTTTTTCAAGCATGTCAAGTGGTTACAATATGTCAGGTTGTTACTTTGACTATGATTGTGATATCAAAAATGAAAGATTAGGATTTCAGGTTGGAGAAAGGCAGAGGTAGCCAGGGGAGATTTTTATCTATAAAAGATACTATCTCCATGTTAATAGCCTCAAGAGAGAAAAGCACTAAGGAATCTCATGGGCAACAAGTCCACTTGATATGGAAAAGATTTTGATCTGAACTCAAAGGCTTTTCTAAGTTTTAGATGTCAAATCAACATCTCTTTAACCCTGAAAAGGTAGAACCAGAGTGTAATTGATTAATTCAACCACTTCAAGAGGCAGATACCCCAGAAGAGCTTTTTTAATAAGGCAAGGAGAAGCAGGGAGCCACAAAGAACACAGTGGTATATTTTTACAAGAATATAATGAAGAAAAGGGAAATGAAAATTAAGGCACAGAACATGCCAGCAGTCCAAGTCACCAGATACTACCAGCATCTCTCCACCCAAAAGCCAAAAATAAAGGGACCATGTTATTAAAAAAAAAGAAAAGTGGAGCTGCTTGCAAGTCAGAATATCCTATCTTATGAGACATTCTCCTTGGGGGAAGATAATTATTCTTCTTAATATGAACTAAAGATTTTCAAGGGAAATAATCCACCTGGCTTATACTTTGCCATATTCTGGCTTATTTGAGGCAAAATATTTCTGCTGTTGTTGCTGTTGTTTGAGAGCTTTGTTTTTTAATTCTGAGAAACAAAGAAATAAACAGAGAAGAATTCTAAACGGGGCATTCTAGGTTCATTCAAACATGTCAGCCAATAGCTTACATATAAGTCAAGATAAAGATTCCTCTTTATACAAAGGGAATTTTATTAGTTCAAGAACAGACAGCTTTGAAATCTAATATAACTTCTGCAGTTAATTTCTGTTGCAGGGTGGCCCACAATAATTCACACAGATCTCTATTCTTATCTCCTAGGCTGATTTTCCCAACCCCAACCTTATAACCATATAATAAGACTTAATAAGATAATGGTTCTTAAGGGATTTCAATAACCTGAAAGAGAAGCAATAAAACATATCTTATTATCATCAACATATGCATTTTAGAATAATTACCTTAATGGCTAAATTTTCTCTCTTAATAATGAGGACTACAATCTTGACTAATTTAACTGGGGAGTGTCTTTCATGCTTGAGTCACTATAAGTGAGATTCAAATAAAAGTCTCCCTCCCTCCCTCCCTCCCTCCCTCCCTCCCTTCCTTCCTTCCTTCCTTCCTTCCTTCCTTCCTTCCTTCCTTCCTTCCTTCCTTCCTTTCTTCCATCACTGCTGCTGCTTTAGTCATTAGGTATTTCCTCCATGGGGAAAGTGTTTTGCCTCCTGTAACTCACTACTTTACTACCCAAGTGTTAAGGTCTCATGCTGCAGCCCTATGGAGACAGCCCCACTGTTTGTCACTAGTACCTCTGATGGGCTGTTATTATGCTGCTTCTTTTCTCATCTTGCTTCTGTGTACTATCTATGCTGATGAACATACACTGAGAACAGCATCCTGTGGAGTGTATTTTTATCTGACTTGGCTTTGAAGAAAAGGAAAGAACACAGCCATAGAAGCCAGAGGGGCTAGCTGTGCCACTGAAAGAGCCATAACTTTAAAGCATTGAAAATGATAATATGTTTTTATGTGCAATATTCAGGAAACATATGCAATTTTCAGGAAAGGGTTAAAGTATTTTATAATATTCAGGAGACAAAGTATCACCAGCATGAAGAGGAAGTCAGTACCAATTTGTGGCATCTGGTTGTTTCCTTGCAATGATAAATTGATGCATTATGGGAAAAAAAAAACCAAGCCCAAAAGAAATGGGATTATTGGAGTCAAGATGTTCTGTGTTTGGCAAACTCTTAGTCCAGGGCTTGAGGATTAGCACATATGAGCTCCAGTCGCCTTGTTGATGCTTTCTGTCTACTCTTGGACTTTTATTTCAACAAATATTTATTGAACACCTCTTACATACTAGACAAGTGCAAAGTACTAGAATCTAGAGAAGAGTGTTCCTTTTCTATACCAATCACTGGATGTGATTGTGTTCAGTCTCCTTTTTAAGATAGCTCTTTTATTAACTCAACAACTGATCCTTAGATGCTTACATCAAGGGACGGTGCTGAACAATCTCAGGGGACACAGAAGTATGAACTTGTTTGTTTGAATGCAAAGCATATACTCAAATAATTGCTGTGTACTAGAGTGTAAGGTGTTAGGCGGGAGACTCAGCAGTAATAACAATGATGACGATAAATGATGGTGATGGTTCAGAGGCAGTCTAGCGAATGAATAGACAGTTTCCAGCTAAGAAAACCAGTGAATGCCTCATGAAGTAGTATGTTTTGACTCTCTATTAAAAGATAGACATGATCTTACTGAAACAAGATGAGGAGGGGGCAAGGATCCACAAAGAGAAATGTGTGGCAAAGCTATAGACGGGAATGCACAAGGTAGAATTCAATAACAACATATGGACTATTTGGCAACAGGCACATGAAAAGATGCTCGACATCACTAACTACCAGGGAAATGCAAATCAAAACCACACTGAGCTATCACCTCACACCTGTCAGAATGGCTATTATCAAAAAGAACGCAAATAACAAAAGTTCGTGAGGATGTGGAGAAAAGGGAGCCCTCCTACACTGTAGGTGGGAATGTAAATTGGTACAGCCATTGTGGAAAACAGTATAGAGGTTTCTCAAAAAAACTAACAATAGAACTACCATATGACCCAGCAATTCCACTCCTGGGTATATATCCAAAAGAAACAAAAACACTAATCTGAAAAGATACATGCACCCCGATGTTCATAGCAGCATTATTTACAATTGCAAAGGTATGGAAGCAACCTAAATGTTCATCAATACAGGAATGGATAAAGAAGATGTGATACACACACACACACACACACACACACACACACACACACACACACCCCAGGATGAGTCAAAAATTATTCACACTCTGGTTGGTTATATCAAAACTCCTGTAAATTCTACAGCCAAAGTGCAGATAATTTTTGACTCACCCATATACACACACATACACACACACAGGGGGATTATAGTCATAAAAAACAATAAAATTTTGCCATTTGCAGCAACATGGATGGAATTAGAGGGCATTGTGCAAAATAAAATGTCATATAAAGAAAGACAAATACTGTATGGCATAACTTATATGTGCAATCTAAAAAATACAACAAACTAGTGAATAAAACAAAAAAGAAGCAGACTCACAGATATTGAGTACAAACTAGTGGTTATCATTGGAAAGAGGGAAGGAGGGAGTAGCAATACAGGGGTAGTGGAAAAAAAGGGTTATTATGGGATTATATGAAATCATGAGTGTGAAACTTTTGAAAATTGTAAAGCACTATAGAATTTAATGAATCGTTCAATAAAAAAATAACGGGCTATTTGGGTTGGCATGTGGAGTTTGTAAAGAGAGCAGTGAAAAAAATCTGTCTGAAAAATGTTGATTTTATTTTAGACAAATTTCAACTCAATTTAATAGAAAGAAATGGAGCCACAGATCCTAGCTGGACTCTTCTTAACTCCACCCACTCCTTAGATGTCACCACCTTTGGTCCCAGTTATTCTCTCTTATTCTGCTGTGTTTTGTTTTGTTTTTCATAGCACCCATTGCATTAAAACTATTAATAATAAATTTACTTGTTTAAAGCTCTTTATTGGAATATAATTGCTTTACACTGTTGTGCCAATTTTTGAGGTATACCAAAGTGAATCAGCTGTATTTATAAATATATCCCCATATCCCCTCCCTCCCATCCTCCCTATCCCAGCCCTCTAACTCATTACCTATCATCGAGTTGATCTCCCTGTGTTATGCAGCAGCTTCCCACTAACTATCTATTTTACATTTGGTAGTGTACATATGTCAATGCTACTCTCTCACTTCATCCCAGCTTCCCCTTTGCCCCCCATCCCCCACCCCACCCCGTGTCCTCAAGTCCATTCTCTACATCTGCATCTTTATTTTTGCCTTGTCACTGGGTTCATCAGTACCATTTTTTTAGATTCCATATATATGAGTTAGTGTACAGTATTTTTCTCTTTCCAGCTTACTTCACTGTCTGCCTCTTCCTTCCACTAAAATCCATGACAGTAGAGACAATGTCTTTTCTGGTTATCATGCCATAACAAGCACGTTGCATGGTGCCTGGTGACACACAGAGACACAATATTCCTTGAGTATTTACCCCCAAAATTCTTCTAAAGTGGCATTTAAGGAGCTTTTTTATGGTTATAAGTTAGATTGGATGAGAGGACGAAGCCTGAGGCCAGGCACGCACAGGAACTATAGTTCTATATAATATCAAGTGATGTGAACCTTGATCAGGAAATGGAAGTGAGAAAGGATTAGATTGATAGATTCAAAGTAAGAGTCAATAAATTAGATTTGGGGAGCCAAGAAAATGAGAGAATACAAGATGTCTCAAGCTTCAGATCAGAGAGTTTGGGAAGATAGAGATCTCACTGGGGGGAAAATGGAGAATGCCAGAAAGGGGGATGATGTGGGGGCTTCAGAGACATTGAATTTAATTAAGATGCCAAGAGAACAAGCAGGTGGATGTATTTAGTAAGTGGCTGGGGACTAGGGATGTAGTGTAAGTGGACAAGACTAGGGATGTGGGATCACCTGATCTGAGATGCTAATAAATGACATCTCCAAGGTGAGTGTAAGGAGAAGGGAGCAGAGGGCCATAGAAAGCCTGATTCATGGGCAACGTGTAAGTTGAAATGCTGGGGGAAAGGAGAAAAGGCAACAAAAGAGACAGAGCTCAAACACTCAGAGAATTATAATAAGGCCCTGGACCAATCATCTACAGTTTATAACAACCTGTAATGAGAACAGCTTCTAATATCCCACCCTCCCAGCCCTGCTGCCTGCTCTCTGCTCCCACTTCCATCTGAGTAGATCTCAACTGCACGTTCAAACATGTGAACCATAGTAGCTGAACTAAGAGGAATTTGTGGGTCTCGGCGCCTCCATCAACACCATTGGCCTTCCCAAACCATTCTCTGAGAAGCGTACCATCTAAGTAAAACCTCACGCTTGCTGCACAAATGCCACTTCCACAAACAAGTCCCCTGGGTGCCAACCTTTCCATCCAGTTGCCGCTCCTGCTGGTCTGATAAGTGGAAATTCAGTAGCTGCCGCCAAAGCACACTGAAGGGCAACCTTAGCTAAGCAGGCCTCAGGGACTAAGAAGGAGGAACAATCCCTCTCTGGTAATGACCTGTGCACTTGAGAGTTGACAGAGGTAAGATGGCCTTATTGACCTTTTTTCCTTGGAGACCCCTAAGAGCCCCTTGTCTGAGCGCACGTGCGGGCGCACACGCATCTCTCAATTCAACCCCTATTAGTTATACAACTTCTCTTGGACTAGGGGTTAGGATACAGGTCATCTGTCATCCATTTTTACTAACTTCCAAGATGAGTCAGTTCTTCTGGTTACTTCTCACTTCCTCTATTTAGAGAGAATAATGAACTCTTATGATGGAGGTCACTTAAAAATTGGCTTAAATTTGATCTTCCAAGGAAAGTGGGAGAATTTTCATGAGGGAGTGATGGTGGCCATGGGTGGAATTAATCAGGTTGTGGTCCCCCTTGAAGACAAGCATAGAAACTATGAAGATTCCTCAAGTTTCCTTCCAGTGTGATGGTTTTCTATGAAGAATGATAAATCCTTACAAAGCCCTCTTAGTTATTAGGAAGTTAATAAATCAAATTGACACTATTAATCAATATCTAAAGTCATAGCATTGACCTCATACTTGAAACCAGGAGAGCTTAAGCAGCAAATCTTTTACAGTATTTTGAAGCTCTATTCCAAACTACAATAGTTCACAGTCTTGTCAGGCTACAATCAATTATTTCATAGATTTAACTGGTATGATTCCCAAGATAACACAATGTCAGCCTGTAATCAGGGAGTTTCAATAGCTAATCAGAGGTTATAATTTAAGAAAATCAGGGTAAGGCCTGCTTTTGACAAGGAATGATACTTTGCTTTTAAATTTTATGGAAGTGATAAAAATAATTTAGAGAAGTTTTTAGCACCTCTTTCAAAAGGAGCTCAAAGCACTTAGCAAATACCAACTTATTATTCCTAAGAACACTTCCAGTAGAAGTAGAGAAGAAAGCAATTATTGGGTTGTATAGTTTATAGATTCAACTGCTACCTGCAGTTCTTTTTCTTTTTTAGAATAGCACATGTTATTCACATTCATGAAAGCACTTTGGAAATAACCATCAAGCTACAAAACCCACACTGGGAATACTAGGAATAAAAGCACCAGACTTGGGAATCAAGATATTCCAACTGTATCTCTGTCAATGGTGCCATGCATTGTCACTTTATCTTCCTGTAAAGTGAAGGGATTGTTCCAGAACAGGTTTCTCAACCTTGGCATTATTCACATCTGAGCCTAGATAGTTCTTTGTTGTCAAGGACTGCTCTGGGAATTAGAGGGTATTTACAAGCACCCTGGCCTCCACCAACTAGATGCTATTAGCAATTCTCCACCCAGTTATAACAACCAAAAATACCTCCAAGTCTCCAGATATTGCCCCAAATCCCCTAGGGGCAAGGAGGAAAGAAATGGCCCTGGTAAAGAGCCACTGCTTTAAAAGACCTCAGATCTCTACCTGTTCTACCATCTTATCTCTTTCTTTCAGATGGTCAGATTGCACAATAGGAGTCTGTGATCAGAGGAGCAAGCACATGGCCTTCGACAGAACACACAAGAATACCACGAGGTGGTGCTTGGCCAGAGCTGACACCCAGCTACATGGCAGCTTTCACAGAAGTAGATTTGGACCCTCCTGCTCAATAACCTGTTGTTACAAATGTCTGGCTCTGTCTCTCTTTGGCTTTATTTATGTGGCCTAGGCAACTGACTTGGCTCCTGGAAATTTGAACAACTCTTAGGGATGCAGCTTCCATCCATTCTCTGACTCTTCATTTCTGTGTCACTCTGGGCAGTCATCTTCCAGAAGAGTTTTTGGTCCAAGGAATCTTTCATCTCATCCCAACTAGAATTTTTAAATTTCTGGGAAACTTTAGGTTTCCCAGAAAAATACAACATTTATATTAAAACTAAATGTAAAGTTTCAATGTTTGGTTTCTTTATTGTTGGTGGTTTGAGGTATGAAAAAGGGAAGTGTGGGAAGCAGTGGGAATTTGGAAAAAATAGAAAGAAATACAAAAATTTTAAAGGTATTATTTATCACGCATTCAATAAATTATTCATTTATTTAGTAATTATGGAACTAAGCATTGTGCTAAGCACTAGTTTAAAAACAAAATGTGGTCAAAAAAAGTTAAAAGCAGGGACTCAAACAAATATTTGTACAGCAAATGTTCATAGCGGCACCCATGATAGCCAAAAGATGGAAACAATCCATATGTCCATTGATGAACCAATAGACTAACAAAATGTAGTGTATCCATACAAAGGAAATATCCCTGCTAATACATGCTATCGTGTGGATGAACCTTAAACATTATGCTAAGTGAAATAAGGCAGACAAAACTACTGTATGAGTCCATATGAGAAACCTAGAATAGGCAAATTCATAGAGACAGAAAGCAGAATAGAACTTATCAGGGGTTGGAGGAAGCAGGGAATGAGGAATCATTGTTTAAAGGATGTGGAATTTCACTTGGGATGAGGAAAAAATTCTGAAGATGCATGGTGGTGATAGTTGTACAACACTGAATGTACTTAATACCACAGAATACACTTTAAATGGTTAAATTGGTCAATTTTATATTGTGCACATTTTAGAATAGGAAAAAATAGGAAAACAAAGATGAGAACAAAGATACATAGGACAGTTTTTGCCCTGAAATTTCACAATAAATAGAGTATCATAGATACAACTATCAAAGTATGAGAAAAGCATGATAAACTTTTAAGGGCAACAAAGGAGGGGGCTAATCTTCTGTGGAATAATTTAGGGCTAAGAAGAAATGAAGATGAGGAGATTGCAAGATTTCTTTTATGATCCAACAATACATTGGGTGTCATCATTTCCTAGTGGGCAGCCTGGTGTGACCAGGGCTGATCTTGGGGAGTTGAACAGAGAATCTGAGCATCCAAAACTGCAGTGGCTAAAATGGAATTGCTAAGCTCAGTATGAAAACCTTGGAGGGTGCGGACAAATTAGCAGAAAGAGGGACGTAGAAAACAAATTCATGCAAGTCCCATAGAGGCAGGGCCATGTCAACCATGGTCACGGCTGGTGCCATGTAGGCATTTCACAAGAATATGCTGAATGAACTCATCCTGCCAAACTCATCCTTCTTAGATGGAACTCTCTGTGTCCCTAGAAGAAGAACTACTTCATCTTAAAGACAAATCGAAGTAAGTGAGAAAAGAAGTTAAAGGGCATTTCAAACAAGAGAAAAGTCATGATGTGAAAATACGTGGGGAAGACCAAGAAGTCCACTGCACCTGGGCCTCTGTGTGTGTGTGTGTGTGTGTGTGTGTGTGTGTGTGTGTGTGTGTGTTGGAGCTGGAGGTGGTCATGAAACTTGATAGGTTAGGGCCAGATTACGAGGATTTGTTACACGTTGCCTCCCACCTTTTGAACTATACACTACATTTTTAGTTAAGAATACAACACTGGATTACCTACGAATAGATTTAGTTCCATTATCAGGTAATCATTATGCCCTTGTTGTTCAATGGACCTTGAATATTTCTAACTTTTGTCTTAAACTAATTCACTAGACTATAAGGAATCTCAGCGTTCTTAGTCTGTGCTGGAAGTTAGAATGATAGCAAAATGTGAAAACAGGGGAAACCACATGATATTCCTTGGCTCTAAAATGAAAGTATTAATGTTATTTCCTGGGACTCTTGTGAGGATTAGCTACAATAAATGCTAAACACTTTTCACACTGCCTGGTATGCAGCTAATGTGCACAGAAGGAAGTTATTAGTAATGCTCTTATAAAACAAAATTACAGCACAGCCTCTTTACCTGCTACAATCAAAATTAGTGTTCAATTAATAAAGTCCATTAAGGCAGGAAATCATTCAAGTGACACATACAGGTATTCACTATTTTATTTCAACTGAAACAGTTAAATGTTGACTTATCTGCAAAACTTTTTTTTCCCTTTTTTTTCTTTAAGCTCTTTATTGGAATATAATTGCTTTACACCCTTGTACCAGTTTATGAGGTACACCAAAGTGAATCAGCTGTATTTATACACATATCCCCATATCCCCTCCCTCCCGAGACTCCCCCCCACCCTCCCTGTCCCGGCCCTCCAAGGCAAAAGTTTTGATATAGGAATACTTTTGAGTGTTAATCCTCTGATTAGAATTTTGTATCACCTGTATTGCACAAGCCACACCCTCAGTATTTCCAGTTCAGATTTTTGAAAAAATTTTATTGGAGTATATTTGCTTTACAGTATTATGTTAGTTTGTACTGTGCAGCAAAGTGAATCAGCTATACGGTATATATATATCCCCTCTTCGTCGGATTTCCTTCTCATTTATGTCACCATAGAGAACGGAGTAGAGTTCCCTGTGCTATACAGTAGGTTCTTATCAGTTACCTATTTTATCCATAGTATCAGTAGTGATATATATGTCAATCCCAATCTCCCAATTCATTCCACCACCCCCACTTTCCCCCTCAGTATCCATAAGTTTGTTCTCTACATCTGTGTCTCTGTCAGATGTTTTCAAGTGAGCAAAAATTTAAAAATCACTAACAAATTATTCTAAGTGCAGAGTCTATCTAGATTTTGATGATACTGAGTGACTTACCCACACTTAATTGGACCTTTTTTTTTTAACCCTAGGAAAATTTGCCTTTCCTGAGATTTTTAAAAGTTCTCAAGCTATTTTTCAGAGTAACAAGGGGGGTGGGGGCTTGTTATTTTCTTTTCACAGTAATATTTTATTGGCTTTCAAAATGTTTAAATTAGAATAAGTTACACCTGCTGTAAACAGGTTGGCTTGTTTGGGAACTAACACATCTGACTCTCAATTAGTAAAAGCAGCAAAGAGTGGACCTCTGCTAGCCTCAAGAATCCTTGGGCTGTGACCAATCGTCAGTTTGTCTTTAGGCTTGGGATTCAGACTGTGGTCCCATCACCGGCAGAATGGGCATCACTGGGCATCTCCTTAGAAATGCAGGCTCCAGGGTCCCATCCCAGTCCTGCTAAACTGTATCTGCATTTTAGCAGAATCCTCAGGTAAGTTTCACGCACATTACAATTTGAGAAGTTTCTCAAACTTTTACCAGCAGGGCTTTTTACTGGTCTCAACCCTGACTGCATCTTAAAATCTACTGGGGAGCCCTTAAAATTCCTGGAGGCTGTGTCTCAGACCAATTACTTCAGCATCTCAGGGAATGGAAACTCCACATATTTTTAAAAAAACAATAACAAAAACACTCACCAGGTGATTCCAAAGTGCAGCTAAGGTTAATTTATTCTCAAAGTTGAGGTACATCAGAATCACATGAAAGACTTGTGCAACAGAGTCCATTGGGCCCATTCTCAGAGTTTGTGAGTCTGAAGGTCCAGTGTGAAGCCTAGCTGAATGCATGCTGTTGGTCTTGGGAACTTACTTCTGAGAACTGCCGGTGGAGGGCAAGAGTTCATTTGAATCTGTTGAGTTTGGATTAACGTTAGTGACTTGATTTTGTGGATTCTTTGAGACATCTTCAGACGTATGCTTTTGAAGTGAAGGTCCACTCCAGTCAGATGCATTAGGTAGCACTTAGTTTTTAAAAATGGGTTTTAAAATGAAAGTGAGAAAAGAAAATGCACAGCACATGGGGTGCAAACGTGCTGAGGAAATTCGCATGTGTGCAAAATATCACTTTGTCTAGTTGGTCTTATTTTCTGAGATTGGCACTCTTAACACTTCCTCGTTTGAAACAAACTTTGTCTACTTAAGAAGTTCCCTCTGTTTTTATGTGTTTGGAATATCTCTGAACACGGTCCCTTTCCTTTGTGCTGCAGGAGATGTGGAACTCTGAAGAAGGCCAAGTGGCTGGGGTACAAAGTTGCTTTGTTCAAAGGACTTGCAACAAAGTGCCTGAAAAACGTGCTGGACCTCAGGCTTTACTTTTGCATCAACCAAATAAATGCTTTTTCAAGCATGCTTCTTATTTCATAATCCTGCCAAAGTGAACCTAGGACAAGTCTTGGGACTATGTCTTTGAATCTCGACTTTTAGAGATTTGCAATAGCATATGAAGTGTCTGGGAAATAAGTGTTCTCTAATTTTCAGCAGTTTCCCCAAAGTATAGCAACACAATTTGAGGATCATCTCATATATAAAGGATTCCTGTTTAATAGTAATTAATCCAATTTTACAGATGGGAAAACCAAGACACAGCAAGGATTTATCCTGTACTTCAGAGATGTGTAACATGATCACTCAGGAATTTTGTTTACCAGATCAATATATTTGGAAATGGAATCAGCTCAGCTACATTTGCTACACAGCAATAAGCTACAACCCAAGCAAAATGAGACAGATAAGGGGTGAGGGCTTTCTTGGCGGTCGGTTAGAGAGCTGATTGTGGGTCTGTCGTACACCAGAATCCACACTGGTGGCTCTGCCCACGAGGCAGGGAGCATGTCTAAATGCCATGTTGCATGATTAAGGGAACCCAGGGGAAAGAACTGCTTGCTTGGTGTCTGTGGATAGCAGCTCCTCTGAGCTGGGCAAGGCCACGACTGAGGGATGCTGATAACATCAGAGAACAGCAGGCTCTCCATGCAGTCACTTCTACACCTCACTGCTCTGGGCAAAGCAGGAGGGGAGGTGGGAGGTTGGGATGGAAGTAAAAGTTGTATTTGGTCAGACTCACGAGAATTCCCAGCAGCTGACAGGCTTGGCAAAACCAGAGTCTGAAAGTATGGAAAGTCTGTGTAGGGTGGAGCAGTGTTAGGAAATAAGCCATGGGGGGCAGGGGAGGATTCACTGATGGACAGCTGCCACACTGCCACCTTAATTGGAGCAGCAGATGATAGATGCCCTTGACATGCTGAACAGAATCTTCTCTGGAGGATGAGAGGCAATCCTGAGAACCAGAGCATAACTTCAGAGGCTTTTCATTCTGGAAAAAGGCCTCCAGATATCTACATTCTGTCTGTGGTGACTTTTCCTAAACTTTGTGTGTGTGGCAGTGGAGGGGGGGGGGGGAGGGAGGGAGGGAGGGAGGAGAGAGACAGAGAGATAAATACATTTGAATATTGGGAAAGCCACAAGGAAGCAACAATTATGTCGTCCTGGATTTCTAAAATAATTGTCCAGACCTCACAGTCCCCTGCTGCTTCCCATCAAGGACCCAGTTATCTCCTCTCTTCTCTGGGTGCTGAGCTGCCCTGTCCTGTGATTCCATTTTACATCAGCAGGAAGTAGCGAGAACCTTCCCTGGCAGTGAAGATACTTGCTCTTAGAATCAAAGTCTCTCTGGGGTAGGTTGCTCAAGCTGCCTTCCAGGCTCGCAGCAAATCCTGGACTGTTTGGATGGATGCTTGGTCTTCCAATAGCTTCTGCATGAACCCTGTCTGTCCTGAGTGCCTTCATCTCTGCTTCTGAGATGTCTGCCCAGTGCTCAGCTTGCTGCCTCCCTGCCCTCTGAAAATGACAGCTCCCTCCCTGACTGCTCCATCTCCCCTGACCCCTACCCTGCCTGCTGACTGGGTCAGTACTGCTGCTCTGAAATACCCTCTAATTAGGTCATCAAATTCTCCTCCTTCCAGTCTGGCTCTTGGCCTTATAATGTGCCTCCCTGAGAACAGGAGTAAAGGGCTGAGTGTTGCCTACCAGTCTAGCTTCAAACCCAGAGCTGTCACTTCCCTATTGGTAACACTAGGCAGGTTAGATAACCTCTCTGTGTCTCAATTTCTTCATCTGTAAATGGGGCTAGTGTTTTAACCTACTACACAGTGTTCTGATAAAGGTAAGATGGTTAGCACTGGTAAATGGTCTACAGGGGCAGGACACAGCAAGCAATATGAAAATGTTCACTCCATTCAAGTCCCTTCCCTGATGCTGATCCCCTATCCTGCTGCTGGAGACTAAGTATTTGTGTCCCCCCAAACTCGTATTTGAAACCTATTCCCCAATATGTTGGTATTTGCAGGTGGGGTCTTTGGGAGATGGCTACGTCATGAGGGTTAGCACCCTCACAAAGGGATGAGTGCCCTTGGAAGACAGGGCCCGGAGAGCTCCCTCATCACTTCTGCCATGTGAAGATACAGAGAGAAGATGGCCGAGAACCAGGAAGCAGGCCCTGACCAGACACTCAGTCTGCTGGTGCCTTGATCTTAGACTTCCCAGCCTCTAGAACCATGAGAAATAAATTTCTGTTGTTTATAAATCACCCTGTCTATGGTGTTTTTGTTGTAGCGGCCCAAACAAAGACATCTGCCTTTCTCTTATTCTAGACTTTCCTTCTCATTTATCTTTCTCACTTCATGATCTTCTGCTACACACAGCAGTTATTAACTCAAGCTCTTTTTTTCTGAAGTTTTCAGTCCAGAGAAATTGCCAATATACTTAGTCAAGCACTTTCCCCCTGGAATCCTAAGATCTTGTTAATAGAACATTCTTTCGTAGCCCTCTGAACATATTATACCAAGCTCTTAAAAATACTGCTTTGGAAATGTTGTTTAGAAACAAGACCCAGATAAACCAATCAACTAAGCCACTGATGATACCAGAAGACTGCATTTTTTCCAGCAGGAGCTAAAGTAATTTACAGCCATAAACCATGGGCTCCCAAACTCTTTTTGAAACCAGTGCCATCCAACACTTTAAAAGAAGAAAGTTTGAACTGATTATAAATTCTCAAAGAGGAAGCAAACTAACTTATTCAGGGGATGGAGCTAGGTCAGTGGAATAATCTCTCCATATCTCATAAATAATATAATTTGTACCTATTAAAAAGGACCAGGTATTGGATGGCTCAGTGGGTTTGAGTTACAGAGACCTTCATGTCAAGGTCATTAGTCTGAAGTCAGCCCACTTTAAGGGAAAACCTGTAAATCCTGCCTTCTCTGTGAGCCAAAAATGTATTTTCAGTAATTAGTACTTATGTGCGTCTAAAGGATAATGAAAATATATCCATTCATTTACTCATTGACTACAAGGCTAATACAAATTACTCTGAATGCCCATGTTCATCTATTCCACAGAGCTTCTGTGAGGAGGTAAAAATGAAAGCAAGAGAAAGAAAGCAAAGCTATGAAGAAAATAAAAAATCAGGGCTTGGGAGGGAGGGAAGGATGAATAGATGGAGCACAGAGGGTTTCTATGGCAGTGAAAATACTCTGTATGGTACCATAATGATAAATACATGCACATTATACATTTGTTCAAACACACAGAATGGTATGACACCAAGAGTGAACACTGTGTAGGTTCATCAGTTGTAGCAAATGCACCAATTTGGTGGGGGATGTTGATAATGAGGGCGGCTGTGCACATGTGGGGTCAGGGGGCATATGGGAAATTATCTTCCACTCAATGTTGCTATAAACCTAAAGCTGCTCTAAAAAGTAAGGTCTATTAATAATTTAAAAGTTTAAGGGACTTCCCTGGCAGTCTAGTAGTTAGGATGCCACGCTTCCACTGCAGGGGGCACAGGTTTGATCCCTGGTGAGGGAACCAAGATCCCACATGCCTTGTGGTGTGGCCAAAAATTAAAAAAAAAAAAAAAAACTAATTTAAAAATTTAAGAGAGGGGTTTGGGGTGGGATGAATTGGGAGATTGGGATTGCCATATATACATTACTAATAAGAAAAAAACTATCAAATTGTACACTTTAAATATATGCAGCTTATTGTATGTCAATTATATCTCAATAAAAGTTTTTTTTAAAAAAGAAAAAAATTTAAGAGAAATGGGAAAAAATTTAAAAATACCAGAACAAAAATAAGAAGCATGGTCTGAAAAGGGAAAGGAGTAAATTTATGGTCAACTCCTCCTAGAACAGGTACAGATTGACTCTCTTCCATAAAGTAATGGTGATGGAGGACGATAAAGGAGAGCCCAGCAGTTACAAATGGGAGGGAGTCAAGGGACTCTGCTCTGATAGGCCACGCTCTTGGCTCTGCGATGCAGGCCAAGTCATTAGTCTCCACATTTGTACAAAGACAGAACTGCACCAGGGCATCCCTCCCAGTTTCGAAAGGCTGTGAGGCTCTCCAGTAACTTAAATGAAGAATGGGAGAAATGCTGCCAGTATCACAAGTAGATGTGTATCAATAAGTAAAATGGAAAGCTGCCACGGTTAATGAAGTTGGCTTTGCCATATTAGGAGAGCCTATCAGTTGTACCATAGCATGTTTTGGCATCCATTACATGTGAAGCACTTTCAACATTATTTGAACTTCACTCTCATAACTCGAGGGCTGTCTTTCCAGGGAATCAGGATCCCTTCCTTAAATTCTGACAAGTATTGTCTCCAGCATTAACCTGATACTTACAGTATCTTGCTCTGGGTCTATTTATGTGTTGTTAGCTTTTATGTGTAGTTATCTTGTCTTTTTTATTAAACTATAGGCTGCTGATAGATTTAGCTAAGCAATATAAGCAAACTTTAAATTCTGCCAATGAGCTGTCACTTATCCTTGCCTAACAGAATCATCAAAGCAAACTTTTCAAATTTAGAGTGACTCATGAATATATTCTAATGGGTTTTTTGTTTTGTCTATTTAGAGAACATCACGGGTAACCTTGACTTTTATATTATGAGTATCACCTTCCCAAAATGATTTAGAATAGTCCCAAAGAAGTTTCTGCCTTGGTCAGGGACTTATTATCCCTTCACACTTTCTAATGGATAGATTTCCATAATATTTATCACACAAATAAAGAGATAGATCAGCCATACAATTAAATGAGAGCAGCAGAGAATCAGATGGCCTTTTCCTCTAGTTGCCTGAAAGGTTCCCATCAAATCTCTCTGCTATCAGAGAAGAACTAAGCTGGAGGGAGTTAGGGATAGTGGCAGTCAGTAAAAATAGAAGTAAATTTTTTTTAAAAAACCTGATAGATGGAAACTTGAGTGGGCTGGTGAAAATCCGGTCCAATCGCTAGATACACATGTCCAGCTGCAAAGGGTAACAGTTAAACACATTCATTACATTACCACCATAAGAAATCGCGCCTTGACAGTAAAACCTCAGAGGGCCAACACTGAGAAATTCAAACAGCAGCTGTTATTGCCTAAATGACTAAATGCCCTTAATAAAAATATCAGATAATCCAAACCCAATTAATTCAGAGCTCATTTTTCTGGTCCCTTGCATTTCAAATTAACAAAAAGTTTTTACTCTACCTGACTGGTAAATGGTTCCTCTCACATTCTATTTGCATCTAATTATTTCTCCAGGCACCAGATTTAAGTGGTCTATGGAGCATGGGTTATTACAGGCTTTCTCTACAGGTGAAGTTATCAACATTGTCAGAGCTCACCTGCATTTGTGGTCCACAGTATCAGTGTCACGTGGTTTTCCCATTTCACTCCAAAGACAGATAATTGCCTTCCAATAAGAGATAATAAGCTTGTGCCATGTGGATATACCAGTAAATGTGTGTGGAACACATACTAATCCCATTTGTATTGAGTGCTAGACCTTGCAGGCTAAGCCATTTTGTACAGAAGGCTCACAATAATTCTTGCCCTCAAGATCGCAGGATGTGTGTGTGTACATATGCATGCGTTCAAGATGTAGAAAACAACAACAATCACACACACACACACCTAGATTCTGCATTACCCAGTTACTGAAGGCAGGGTTTTTTAAAAAAATTATTCATTATCTGCCCTGATAGCTATAACAATTCCCTAAACACAACAGCAAAACATAAATATTTGTTAAGGAAATAAAATCACGAATAAAATTTTAAAATGCTAATTAAAGGATAAGCTTCAAAAAGGCTATAAGGATATACAGAACAGATATACTGCTGCAGGTGGGACTCTTCAAGAAAGACTCTGTGAAGGACACGAAACTTGAACTGATTCTTGAGACATAACTAGATTCTGAGGAATTCAGCACTAGGTCCCCGCTACCCATCAGACACTGTGGTGAACATATTCAAAAATGAAAATATGAATGATGCCAGACTCTTGGCCCCTGAGACCTTGAAATTTGGAAAAGAGAGTGCAGGATAAATAATAGAACATGGCAGAAAGTGCTGTAATAGAGACAGCATACAGTATAGCGGGGAGTCAGAAAAACGTGCCAACTAAAAATTGTCACTTGCCATCTGTTTCTACAAGGCTGAAGTGACTAGCCACTGCATTCACAACCTTCAACACACCCTGAGAGGAGTTCAGGGTAGAGATCAGGAATGAAGCACTCTGTGTTGTGCGAAAAACTGGCAGAACAGGCCCTCAGATAGTTAGATATTTTCAAGAGAAGATTTTATGAGCCCGGTTTCTTGCATCTTCTCCTATCTACGAGGGTGAGTCAAAAATTATCTGTACTCTAGCTGTAGAATCCATTTTAATTAACTTTTAGAAAAGACAAATACATCACTTTTCAACATAACCTCCTTGCTTTTCAATACACTTTGTCCATCTGTCAACAAGCTTTCATATTCCCTCATTTAAAAATGTTTTAGGCTGAGCTGTGAGACATGAATGCACCACTGTCTTCACTTCTTCATCAGAAGTGAATCCTCATCCTCATAGGGCTGCTTTCAGGGGACCAAACAGGTGAAAGGCCAATGGAGCAAGGTCAGAACTATAGGTGACCTTCTTCGTGACAAAATACTTTCTCCATACTGCACACAAAGTCTTCAATAAATAATGGCACCAGGTGCAACCTCAGACCACAAAAAATGAACCACTGCATGCTGTTCTTCTTTTGTGCAAATCACAGGTGGGGCATCCATTTTCGCTCACACCACAGTTACAAATGAACGGATGTAACACGTTCACACGTGCACACATGCAGTGACTGGGGAGACCGTAGCCTTGAATAGAAAGCACTGATAAGATAGTGTGGCCAACAGAAGTTTTAATATAACCAGAGTGCAGATAATTTTTGACTCAGCCTCATAGAAAAGCATTGAAATCATTAACGGAGACATTTAGTCCTCATGACTGGCAGCGACCTTCTTTCAAAATGTGTGCTTGGTTCACATATCCCCCTTCACTAAAAACATACATTCTGATCTCCCCGCTCCCTCTTCAGAGCAATTCCTCAGAGCTATCTGAGAGGTGGTCTCCAGGGCTATAGTCTTCATTTTTTTCCCAAATAAAACTTACCTCAGAATTCTTACACTGTGCATGTTGTTTTTTTTTTTTTTTCAGTCGACAAAGGCTTCTTTGAGGCTGTGTTGGAGGAAGTCATTCAGTTGAGTTGTAGTGGATTAATAATAACCAAAAATGCAATGACAAGAAAGATTGATGGGAAGAAAATGTCATTCTAGGTGAAAAGAGAACTGTTTCTTGCTAAAAGAAAGACATTCCAAATTTTAACAGGTGACTAACAGGTCTAGTAGGTTGAATTTTAAATCTACTTAGCATCAGAATCTGTTATTCATTTATTCATCCAGCGAGTATTTATTGAACACATATACCAGGTACTGTTCTAGACATCAGGAACATAGTAACCAACAAGACCAGATTAAGCTCCCAAGGAAATACCGAAAATACAGACAATAAAATGGCAAGACAATTTCAAATAGTCAGAAGTCTTTAAAGAAGATGAAATAGAGCGAATTGTCCTCCACCTTCATCCCTATACCTTGCCCCTGAAACTGTATGAAAACTCCTGGACAGGAGCCTCACATTTGCAAAAGGGGGTCATGAGACATGACGTTTAGAAGGAAGGATGTCGCCAGAATGTGAAGGTTCCTAAATGCCAAGTTAAGCATTTTTCTGATTGGGGAGCCACTTAAGAGCAAGAAGGTAGAAGTAATCAAAGCTGTATTTTGTCACAGTGCTACTCAACCCCAGTGGTCCAGGGACTGGTTCTGGCTCATGAATCGTGTGTTTTGGATCCGCAGTGTGACCCTGCCCTGATGTCCAGACATTCAAGCAATGGACTCATTGAACAGGTGATAGACCAGTTTGCATACTGTCAAACTCCATGACGGAGTTGCATGTTGTGTGAGTTTCATACAAGTCATGCACAGTAGGGCCACAAATAGGCTCATGATGTATTAGAAATCAAACAAACAAACAAACAAACAAAATGATCCTTTACCACAGAAAGTTTGAGGAGCATTGCTTCATGGTAATGGCTACCATTGTTTCTTGTTTATTATGTGTCAAGAACTATTGTAAGTGCTTCCCAGATTATCTCATTCCATCCTCACCGCAGACTTATGAGGTTGGTGCTATCATTATCGCCAGTTTGCAGGCATGCAGCACTGAGATGAACTGGAATTAAGTCCCTCTGACTCACTCTTCACTGTTACCCTCCACTCTCCCTGTGTCTGTCTCTCATTCTACCCTAAATTCCTTAGGCAAAGGTCCAAGAGTTTTTCATTTTTGTTCACTTAACACCCAACATACAATACAGATGTAGTAAACAGGGGTTGAATAAATCTGAAAGCATGATAGGGAAGAAATGTGTAGGATGGAATGGGAGGGAAATGCTGGAGGAGGGGAAAACCTATTTTAAAAGTCAGTGGTGCTGTCAAGAAACTGAGGGTAAATACCAAGTGGTGCTGATGGAAATGGGGAGGAAAAAGACGTGAAAAGTAATGCCAAGGAAGAACCCACGTGACTTGGTGATAGATTGGATATGAAAATCAAGGGACAAGAAATCAGTGATGACACCAATGCTAGGAGCTCAGTGAACCAGGACAAGGGCTGCTGTTACAAGAAGTCTACGGAATATCTAGGGAAAGATGTCCAGGTAGAAGATACCCAGCTAGAAGTATTAAAATGCCCAAAGAACAGTGCTTTATTTCATGTGCACTGATTTAAACTGTGTAAAGACCTCATGGAATAGTACCACGATTTCCTTAGGGGCTTGGCAATATGGAATGAAGCAGAGAACTAGGGAGACAGTCCTGAAGATACCCTTGACTAAATTGAGAAAATGTCATCAATCAGCAGTATCACAGAAAGGGGGCTGGGATGGCACAGATGGATATTATCAGAGCAGGCCTGAACCATCCTAGTTTGTTGCCTGACTCCACCAACACTGTATCTGGGGGAAGGTACTTTGTACTGTTCCTGATACACTCCAGCATCCACGAACTTTGGTTTTTAAATGGAGAAATCTCTCTCCTTTCTGAAGCTCATGATTTTTCTCAGAGAGCTAGTGCTAGCCTGAATATTCTTGGCTCTTCTTAGGTAAGAATGAGTCTGTATCAGGGGAAGGGCCCAGCGTGGATAATTTCCCAGTACCCAGTGTCTATGTCAAAGACATAGTCTTATCTAGAAAAGGAACAGTCATTTATGTTATGGCCTATAAAAGGACTAGAGGGGACTTATCTAGCTTTCTACTCTGTTGTACCTGTAATTAGGATGACTTCTGTATTTTCTAACATTCATCTATTATCCTCCTGCATGGTATTTAACCTAGTGATTTTTTATTCATTTAAAGTCTCCTTAAACTTAGCAGAATCTCATTTTCCTTCACAGGACAGTTGACGTGGCTCTTTTTCTCTTTACTGACTCATAAATCTTGGCAAGGACACTCAATGGAAAGGAACAGTCTGAGGAAGGAACTCTGGCTCAAAGGCCCTTGGGAAGATGAAACCAGCCGACAGAAGCCTGGCCCCTGTCTCTGGGGAAATTTAGCTCAACCTCCTAAGGCTTGGGGAGGTTAAGAAAAATACTGCCTATGCTAATGGAATCCTTTATTCATGGGGTGAATTTTCTCGTCAAGGATAAGACAAGTTTTGAAAGCCGGAAGGGCCAGAGTGGGGAAAACCAGAAGGGCCACTATATCTAGACTGCCACAAAGAATCTTCGTATTTCCTTAGCTGGGGTGCTAGAGCAAGATAGCACTGGAGACATGATTCCTGAAGATTAGATCCTTTCCAGGGACAATAATTAAATTACTGCCCCTGCCTGCTATTCCACAGGGAATCAGAAAACGCAAAATTCTGCCTCCTTCTTTTGTGAGCTTGAGGGGTTGACTTCACCCTTGGGCTCAGTTTGCTGATCTGTAAATCAAGAGATGTCTACTAGATTGAAGTCGAGGTCCCCTTTCATTTGTAATGTTCCATAATCAACCGCCCTCAGCTACCTGCCTGTAGACCATAAGCACCGGGTAGCGTGGGGTGCAGGTGCCAGGGAAGCATGGGTGGGAGGACAGTGAAATATAGGAGGGCTCGAGAGGAAAGCTGGGTAGGGAAGGACGAAGAAAAAGAAAAGGAATAGCCTTCATTCCACAGCATGGGGACTTCTGTTACCCTCTTTTCTACCATTAACATCTCAGAAACAATTCAACCCATGTCATGTTTTCAAGAAGCATTTGAGAGGCCAAATAATGGATAACATATTTGAGTCAGAAAGAAATAGAAAAATAGAAGTGACAGCTTGAGGGTAAGTTTCCTTTAAAATTAAAAATAAAAGAATGTGAAAAAGAATTTGTATATATATGTATATACAACTGAATCACTTTGCTCTACACCAGAAACTAACACAACATTGTATATCAACAGTACTTCAATAAAAAGTAAAGCAATAAATGAGACAAGACTACAAAAAATGAGGAAAAATCAATTTCAAATTCACATGAGAGAATGGTGTCTACAGGGTAACTGCAGACATGTAATTTTCTCTCATATTTTACCCCAAACACATATGTAGTCAAGCGTTCAACAAATATTTATTGAGCACCTAAAATTTGACAGCACAATTCTAGACCTAGATATATGGTTTTACATATATGCTCATGGATCCCACATCACAACACAGATCAAACATCTGCTTTTCCATTATTCATTTACAAAAACAAACATTTTCTCACATCCCATGCATTTTGATATGAATGTCCTTTGTACAGAGCATTAACTGAATTTAGGATAGATGAAACATCTGATGGGTTTCCGGTATTAAAAATACACCCAAGTATGGTAAAGTTGCACTCTTAAAAACCTTCTATTATTCTGGACTGGATGAAGAATTTATCTAGCACTTAATTCAGAGAGTCAGTCCCAGTGCCTGTCATAGGTCATCAGGTTATAGGAATCGAGTTGCAGGAAAAAGTAACAAGAAGGGCATTCCTATTCAATTCGGTTCAGTGAATATTTTTAAATAGCTCTTCTATTTCAGGGGTTTGGGAGAGATACAAATACGAAAAAGACAGAAAGAATTTTCCAGGTTACCAGGAGAAGGCAACTTCACAAATAATTAGCTAGTTGGCAGATTATGCTAAACTCTGTTAGAGATGCCTCCATAAAGGGCCAAGAGAAAAAATTAAGAAAAGTCCTATATGACTAGGGCAAAACTTTGTAAAGTAAATGGCATTTGCATTGAACTTTGAAGGATGTTTAGAATTTTGAAAGGGCAAAAAAAAATGTGATGCTGGGAAGCAAAATAAGGGTTGATAACAGGTTGGATCTTATGGACATTCCCTGAGCATTTACCCTCATAGGGAACTGAATAGGATTTTCTTTAAATCTCTCAACATCCTTGTAAAACAGGTGTCTCATCAACTCTCTGTCAGGATCTAACCAGGGAAACAAACTACTTCTAATATTTGTAACCAAGGACATGTAAAGTAGGAAACTGAGGCAGCACAAATAATGGCCAAAGAGGGAAAGCTTTGGGATAAAGAAGGGAAGGTGGGCTGACAGGAGCCTGAGGCCACACTCTCTGAGGCAGTTAGAATCTCAGCCACTCTAGAGAATGCACAGGAGAAAGAGGGGGCCCAGCAGCCTCCCTGCTTCTCCTTCCTACCTCCTGTCTCCTGCCAGTGCCTCCCTGCAGCCAACCCAGTTAGAAGCCAGCTGACCCTGACCACCTGGGAGCCTGCCTGCAGAGTGAATCCTTCCAAAATGAAGAAGATCAGAAATGCATCTGAGGCTACGGCTCCTCTTACTGATGAGAAAGTCAAGTGCAGATAAATGGAGGTGACCTGACCTTTATTACTCGGTAAATGACAGAACTGGTATTGGGACCCAGCACTGACTCCAAGTCTCATCTTTTCCGAATGTCACAGCTGCCAGTACCATGAATGTCTAGAGTACTCATCTGTAGCAGACAGAGTTGCTTTGGTGAAGGAATCCAGGGCTACTCTTAGGAACTGAAATTCACCTGTATTGTTTAATAACTTCATGGAGGAATGGAAGCTATGACTTGATGAACAAGAAAACACCCTTGAAATCTAGTAAATGCTAGTGAAAAGGGAAGGAAACACATTCTCCTCCCTAGGTCCCTACGTCCCTCCACATACTGCTCTGCTTTTGCTTGTTGAGCAGAAAAAGGCGAATCTAGTAAGAAAAGCTCAAAAAAGAGGCAGTCAAGGCCCCAGGCAGGGGCTAGTAGGAAAAGTTAGTGGGACCAAAGTAGCATCCATCATCTCTGTATTCAGATACCATTAAGACTGGGCCACCTGATGATGTTACCCAGGTTGGTTAGATCTCCAAGGCCCACTTCCCCTCCTGGGCAAGTAATGACAACAGCATTTTACTCTCTCACAATACTTTGCTTACTGACACCTATAGACAGCCTGAGCTTGAGGTGTAGATCCTCCCAACATCATCCATGTGGGAACTGGAGGAAAAGAAAAGGAGTCTAATTTGCAGGTTAAGATCACCAGGCACTGAGAGGTTAAGTGACTTGCCCCGGGGTCCCACAGAGACCCAGCAAGGAGAGAAAGGGAGGGCTCCCAATTCCTCCAGCTCAGAGCTCTCTCCTGCCACTTCAGACAACACCGTAGCCAGGAAAACAGCACTCCTATGGAGAGGCTCAATTCCAGCAGCCCCTCGTTACAGCCAGGAGATTGATGTGAGGCTTATTAGCACTTCTTCCCAGCACCTGCCCAACAGGAAGCAGGAAGGCTGGAGAGTCGCCCTGATCCTCATTAACCCTGTATCACTGGGTTTCATTCCACTTCTCCCTCTATAGATAATAGGATACTAGAGACAGAAAAACCTCAGGTTATCAGATGAGAAAAACCATGAACAGATAAGGTATCTGCTGGAAACCATATGACTAATTAGTGGATTGTCATGTCACTGCCTCTGTCTGGAATACAGCCATGTTCCCAAAAGTTTAACAAATAACTCTGAACTGGGTAGAGGAGGGTATTGTAGTGCTTGTTGATTTCCATGCCAAACTCCCACAGCAATGATTTCAACCAAGGATTGGCCAACCTCTTGTGACATTTCTGAACATTTAATCATTGGCTCCCATGAGCTCCAGCACAATCCTATTTACTATAGATCGAAACTCACAGCCTCTCTGAAGATCCAGCCTAAATACCAAGCACAGTGCCTAGCATGGGGTTGGTACCTGCCCATTGTCTTTTCAAGAAATCAAATGCACAGTATGCCACCTAGACTAAGGAGCCCTTTCCAAACTCTTTTCTGACAGCTAGAATTAAGTTCTGTCTTATGTATCCTTAAATAGCATTTATTTTTATGTCTCTTTATGGATTTTTTTTTACCCTTTTCGATCTACATATTTGGTACATATTTCATCTCCTGAGCTAGATGTTAAACTCCTTGAGGGTAGGAATCTTGTCTTGTTCTCCTCTGTATCTGTATCTTTGCCTGGGCCTTGCACACGATCAGCACTCAGTAAAAGTTGAATGAATGAATTCTGATGAGTCCAGGTTTGCCTTGAGCTGCTTATGGATTGAAAATAACTCAGTGCTGCTCTGTCTAAAAGGGGAAACTGATATGTTAATGACTTAAGCTATGGTGTGCCCATAGGAAAAATGAACACAAGTTGCCTGTCTTGGTGAGACTGCATTCCTTACCAGAGCAAAGTAGCAGAAGGAGCTTTTCTTTAACAGCGAAAAGCATGGCAGCGGAGGGGGTGGGCGTTACTATAGGGTGAGAAGGTATCACATGGCTGCTCCACTCCCTACTCTGTTGTCTCTTACTGGATGTTTCTATGAGTGCGCCTCCCTTGGCTACTACCCATTTCTGAGTCTGCTGATAAGATGGCATGAGAGCAAGATTGGGCAGGTGTCCAGAGCAGGTGTTGCCCACAACGCCGGTTCCAATGCTTCTGGCTGGGGAATGCAGACCAGCGTTCTGGTTAGAATAGACTGGTGAAAATTCAGAGTTTTCTACACTAATAGTAAGTCTCTTGTAAGAATATTTTTGTATTAACATTTTCAAAATTATCCTAGTCAATATGAAGTATATTAGTATTTTAGACATTATTCTTTAGACGAAGAGAAGTAAAGGAATATTAAAGTTTTGTTACAGGAACGGTTGAAATACTGAATAGTGGAAGTGAAATGTTTGTAGATAGGCAAATCAATACTATATAATTGATACTTAAAGAGTTCTGCTGGTACAAAACATTCAAGTAAATTATTTTAATGTTCAAAACAGAAGTTATTGGTTAAAATTATAGTATTTCCTCCTTAATCTAAACACTAGCATATGATATGTTTTTCCTCAGCAAATTCTCTTCTTTGGAAATGATAGCACACAGTATTTTATTTTTGTTTATATTATTTTTAACATTGTCTGGCTTCATATCATAAAATACACTATGAAGCCTCCATTTAATCTCTGCATTTAGTCTTATTTCAAATTCTGTGAGAGAGGCACTTCCTGGTGTTGTAAATATTCTGCCATAGAATTCCTTCTGTCAACACACTTTCTCAGTTAAGAATATATCGAACTGTACTTGCAATATCTCTGACAGTGGGCGTCCCATTTTTACCCAACACTCTTAACCCTGTGCAGTCTTATCAACGCTGAATGCAAGTCTGTGATATGGAAACAGATGGTGTTTGAACTTATGAAACCTTTGGTGGGGTTGATGGTGGTGTTGGAATAAAAGGCTGTATGGGTGAGAAAGAGCAGAGAGCACAAGCAGAGACTTGGTGCAAACGACAATTTTTTAAAAAAAACTTGTTCAGATGTGTCTCTTAAACCCATGGGTTTGGTGAGAGAGCTTGCAAACAGCAATGAGCAAAAAAAAAAAAAAAAAAAAAGTATGGATGGTTTCTGCATTCAAGGGGCATCCACAATTGTAGAAAGACTAAGTGAGTTTTATTTCTGGGTTACTAAATTGATTACGCGTAAGTGATGCTTATATTTCCCCCTTGTCAATGCTGTGAATGCTACATAGTAGATATTGTCTCATTCTTGATGCATAAATGGAGTTTGTGAATTGATGCTGATGGGGAATTATGATTGAGAATACTGAATGAGTTTATAGCTGTTTTGAACAGAGTCCACCCATGAGCTCAGCCTGTGTCTCGCAGGAAGGAAGGAGTTCCAGTGACTGTGACACCCACAAGAATGCTGTTTGCGGCAGTTCTCAGTTTTGGACATGGATGCATTTTATACGATTGTTAAAGTTGAAAATTCTTAAAATTATTTTGTAAAAGAAGGAAATCAACTGGTCTCACTTTCACTTTAGAAGTTGAGATTCAGAGCATTTAGGTAATTTGTCCAACATTCCACAAATAGTAAGTAACAGAGAGAACTAGGACTCAGGTCACTCAATTATTCCATATTACCAAACCCCTGAACACTTTCTTTCCCATACCTTATACACAGGGCATGTGTTACGCTTTTTTTCTGCTCAATCTGCAGTTTCTCCAACTTCTTTTTTGCAGCTAACCCTTCATGGCTCCTACTGTTGAGTTTATCAATTAAGGATCTTGCTTGAAAGGTCGCAGGGGAGGTATATGGCACAGGCATACCCCATCACCTTGGGCATAGCAGTTGGGCATCGAATGGGCATGGGACCCAATAAGATTGCTCAGTTGTTTTTAAGGGACTGATATTAATAATGGAAGAGCAAAAGATATGTTTTCTCATGAGAATGTGACCTGCAAATACCACATAACCTGACATTTCTAGATGCCATTTTTCTAATCTGGAGAGATCTTGCTGAAAATGAAGCCATTGAAAAGAAGGCCAAATGAAGTTTCAAGGAAGCTGAAGATAGCAATGAAGTCTCTGGATCGAGCTATACCTGAAGTTATTAAAGTCCTAAACTGTTGGGTTATTGAAGCTAAAATGTCCCTGCATTGCTACTAATTTGCTAATTTCTTGCAAATCGTTCTGATGCTTACTCCACCCCTGCACTGGACAGCTCTTGTGCTCTGCCTCATGCCATCTACACTAAGCCTTTATTGTTGCTGCAGGCATCAATTCTACGCAGGTAAAACCTCAAGGCATCTGGAAAGCATTGCTTCACCTCCACCATGAATGTCGCACTTTCTGTCATGGGTTACCTCTAACTCTCTGAGAGGGAGCTTCTAGGAACCATAATGCACAAGCCTGGAAATACAAGGAAACTTCCATCCTGTGGGGGCAAACCTGGGGCAGCAGGAGACTGGGCTGGTGGATCATTGCTTCCCTTTTCCATCTCTCAGACAGTCAATTGAGAGCTACATTCTTCACTCCTGGGAGGGTCCAGCCCCACTTGTCCAGTGGGGGTCAGCAGGATAGTTCACCAGATCCTGGTTTCACTCCTTCCTTGGCATTACTGCCCAAAATAAACTGCCTGAGTGCATGCTTGTGCTTTGGGGCCTGCTTTCTGAGACAGACCTGGATAAATACAACCTCCTATTGGCATTCAGTAGACCTCATCAATCTCTTCTTGGTACTCCCTCCTCCCTTCGCTGCTGGGATGTGCTTTTCATAGTTTTGCTGGAGCCTTCATGAGCCTCTTGTCCTCCTTAAATGCCAGTGCTGCCCAGGACTCTGTGCCCAACCATCTTCTCTTCTACACATTACAGATCACCCCCACCAATGGCTCCACCAACCACTTGCAACCATTCCTAAATCTCCACTCCAGACCACATGAATGAGGAAGCAAATGTGTCCCTGACTCTCAGAGGAAAGAGCAGAGCAGACTATGGCATGTGTGTTTTGTTTTGCATTAGTTTGGTGCCCAGCATTAAGTTAGTCACACAGACTCATTGGCCAATGAGATAAATGCATTTCACTCCTTGTCTGCTTGATCCCTGTCGCTTGAAGGGACCATATTCTTCACAACAGCATAGTTCCTGAGTAGATGATGGAGTCCATTCTCCTCTCCTATAAGTATTATTTTAAATCATTATTAGAAAGTTGGAAATTAACTTTTATAATGTCATTGAGGGACCTAATGAAACTTAAAAGCTTTTGCACAGCGAAAGAAACCATAAACAAGACAAGAAGACAACCCTCAGAATGGGAAAAAATAGTTGCCAATGAAACAATGGACAAAGGATTAACCTCCAAAATATACAAGCAGCTCACGAAGCTTAATACCAAAAAAGCAAATAACCCAATCCACAAATGGGCAGAAGACCTAAATAGACATTTCTCCAAAGAAGACATACAGTTGGCCAACAAACACATGAAAAGATGCTCAACATCACTAATCATCAGAGAAATGCAAGTCAAAGCCACAATGAGGTATCACCTCACACCGATCAGAATGGCCATCATCACAAAATCTAGAAACAACAAATATTGGAGAGGGTGTGGAGAAAAGGGAACTCTCTTGCACTGTTGGTGAGAATGTAAGCTGGTACAGCCACTATGGAAAACAATTTGGAGGTTCCTTAAAAAAGTACGATTAGAACTACCATATGATCCAGTAATCCCACTCCTGGGCATATACCCAAAGAAAACCATAATCCCAAAAGAAACTTGTACCATAATGTTTATTGCAGCACTCTTTACAATAGCCAGGACATGGAAGCAACCTAAATGCCCATCAACAAATGAATGGATAAAGGAGATGTGGCATATATATACAATGGAATATTACTCAACTATAAAAAGGAATGAGATGGAGCTATGTGTCATGAGGTGGATAGACCTAGAGTCTGTCATACAGAGTGAAGTAAGTCAGAAAGAGAAAGACAAATATTGTATGCTAACTCACATATATGGAATCTAAAAATGGTACTGATGAACTCAGTGGCAAGACAAGAACAAGGACGCAGATGCAGAGAATGGACTGGAGAACTCGAGGTATGGGAGGAGGCGGGGGGTGAAGGGGAAACTGAGAAGAAGCGAGAGAGTAGCATAGACATATATATACTACCAACTGTAAAATAGATTGCCAGTGGGAAGTTGTTGTATAACAAAGGGAGTTCAACTCGAGGATGGATGATGCCTTAGAGGACTGGGACGGGGAGGGTGGGGGGGAGTCGAGGGAGGGAGGGAATATAGGGATATGTGTATTGACCTTGGTGTACCTCAAAAACTGATACAAGAGTGTAATGCAATTATATTCCAATAAAAAAAATATCCTCACCAAAAAAAAATAAATAAAATAAAATATTAAAAAAAATAATGTCATTGAGGAATTGTAAAAAGGCAGAAGTTTTATTCAATCATTCTTAGTGGCACTCATATTTTCTTGATGAATGAAGTTGGGAAGTTGAGGGAGAATACTATGTGTTGAAATCTGTGCTACTGTACTGCTTAGCTCCACCTGCTTCTTTTAACCCCTGCTGCATTCCTGAGTCACTAAGCAAGTGTAGGTTTTGTTTCTTGATTTAGTTGCAAAACCCCAGGATACTAGGATCCTGAAATTCCTGTAAACTTTATGCAACATAATACAATTTAAGTCCAAGACTCTGAATAACACCTGGAATAGACCTGTATGGGACTAGAAGAGCTTAATTGAGCCCATGACTTAGTTCTCTTCCATGATCTATAAATACAGACCCCTGCCCATCAACTCTGTTTTCTATCACCTTTACATGCCCCCAGCACCCACCCCCTCCCCAGAATCTAAGCCCCAGATCTGGAGGCAAACTGAATAGCCAGGCACTCAGATGCTGGAAAGGTGTGCGTGTTTGTGCATCTTGTCAATGACTTTCTTTCCTACTCCCAAGGTGTTAGTTCCTGAACTCGATCAAGTTATAGCCAATTATTGTCTGCATAATGCAAATTCGTACCATGTTCTCTAATTTATCTATTGTGTTCTCTCCAATTTGCATGATAAATTATAGGAGCAATGCCTGTAAGTGCCTTTCTCTGGGGCTAGGGTTATTAGAAACCTGCTTCAGAAAGGTGTCCTGAGCGAGGAGAAGCTGAGACACACTTCTAGCACTGTCACCTTATCCTATGGGCTGTCTCTCCTCTGGTTGTTTAGAGGTTAACAGATCCTGAGTCTTAAGTTAAACTCTCTCTCCAACCAAAGTCTGTCTTCTCAGCACTGAGCACCTGAGTGCAAAGGGGTGGGAAATTGACAGGGGCAGGCTACACTAGAATGCTCTAAAATCTGTTCCTACCACATGGGGTTGGATTTGAAGAGAGAATTTGGTCCTGTCTCATAATAAAGCATTCATCTGGCTCAAAATCCTACCCCCCCCGCCCCCACCAAGAGCAGGACGAGAGACGGGGGTAGGGAAGGAGATGGAAATTTCTCACTCTCATGCTTCTTCAAACTCACCTTTCAACTGTTCATCAAAATCACTATTTAAGTGTACCTGCCTGTTTATGGTTCCAGTGCCTTTAGCCCCTGGAAAGCAGATCTCAGGTTTGATTCTTTGGATTCACTGGTCTCTTTAGATTTCAGGCTGACAGTTTGCTCTGAGACCATTTTCCAATGGGTCCAAGAAAAGTGACTGAGTTTTCAGTTTGTCCACTTTTTCTCTTGTTTTAAGGATGGGAATAACAACTTCCAAGCTCTTAATATGTCATAGCTGAAATCAGAAATCTTAATCTATATTTTGATCTTTCTGTGCTGATGATACCTTAGCCTTCTTTGCCAAGGAAGCAAAGTCATTGTATTTGGCTTAGTATAAATAACACTGTGCCAGTAGATTTGCGCTCTACATTTTTCTCCTGTGAAAGTATGTCTGGGTCTCCATTTTTAAACATGAATAATCACCCAGAAAAATGGCATATCAATATAGAAAATAGCAAAATAGCAACTGTGTGTTTAGGATTTGGGGTGGTCCACAGTTTCATCATATGTTTTTAGGGGGATGTTAAATTGCATTAGCCACTTTTGATAACTGGCAGCTTATTCTAAATCTAAAAACATGCAGATACCCTTTTATGACTCAGTGATTTCACTCCTCAGCATATACCCAGCAAAAAACAAACACACAAAAACATGTAAAAGAAAAGGTTCCCAGTAACACTATTCGTAATAACCCAAGAACTGGAAAAAAACCCAAATGTCATTAGAATGGTAAATCAATTGTAGTGTGTTCACACAATGGAATATTATACAGCAATGACAATTAAGGATAAATCTCACAAACATAATGCTGAGTGAGAGAACTGAAACAAAAAGTAGTACCTATTGTATAATTTCATTTATTTTTAGTCTAAGAGTGGTCAAAACTAAACTATGGTACTAGAAGTCAGGAGCATGGTTCCCTTTTATGTTGACAGTATTATTGATTAAATGGGCATCAAGAGGAGCACAGCAGATGCTAGTTAATGATCTGTTCCTTGAGCTGTTTATGTGGAATGTTCAATATATGAGGATCTATTTAGCTGTTGACTTATGATCTCTGCATTTCTTGTATGTATATTTTTCACTAAAACGTGTTTAAAGAAACATGGGTAATGAAGCCTCCTTTAGCAATCTTGCTTGGTTCTTGTTAGATTCTGGTGGCAATGTAAGTAAAAATTCCTTGAGGGACTTCTCTGGTGGTACAGTGGTTAAGACTCTGCACTCCCGGGTTCCATTCTGGTCAGGGAACTAGATCCCACATGCATGCCACAACTAAGGAGCCCTCGAGCTGCAACTAAGGAGACTGCCTGCCTCAACTAAGACCCAGTGTAACAAATAAATAAACATTTTTTCAAAAAATTCCTTGAAAAATCCAAACACTATAATAATCCGATGAATTGTTTTTACCACCATCTTCACTATCCTTTACATCCTATGTATATGCAACATAACCTCAAGTAGTTACCAGCTTTCTAAATCAGAGAAAATTCTAACCTACTTACATTTATCTTAGAAGAAAAGAGAAATCTGATTTCAGTTTGAACTTTCTCCGTACTCAGACTACTGGATTTTCTGTTTTTACTGCAACATTTTATAGAACCTAAGGGCAATCTAAAGCCAATGTGAAAAATGACTATCAGAATTACCAAGAGCAAGTTTCCTCATTAGATTAGACCTCATTGGATAAGAAATATACTCCTTCCCTGCACTGCAGGCTGAGTCCAGCACACAGGGCTCATTATTGTCACCTGTGCCAGAGTGTTTTCTTTCTATAGTCTCTGTAGCCTCCCCCTTTGGTTTACCATTTGGAGGCTATTTGGAGGTTTACCATTTGAATAACTTAGGTGTTCACACCAATCTTAACAAAATTTCTGATCCCTTCCGCAGAGTTTACTGTGTACCCCTACTTTTCAATGTTCTTTAATCCATGTAACTATTCTTAAGGTGGTTCATTCTGCAGACAAAATCCAAACCCTTTAGAAGAAGGGAGAATGTGTTAGATTGAAATCATAAACAGCAAGAGACACTTGTACTGGATTAGAAAATGAACTAATTGAACGCAGAATTAAGTGATCTACGAGGGTGAGTCAAAAATTATCCTCACTCTGGATGTAGAATTTACAGAAGTTCTAATATAACTGGAGTGTGGATGATTTTTAACTCACCCTCATGGATTGTAATTTTTGGCCCTAAGAGAATATCTTAATGGTCTCCCACAATAGATTGTAAGTGCCATGAAGGCAGGAACAAGACTGAATACTGACCATTGCATCAGTAAAACTGATACTTATCAGGTGCTTAGATGAGTGAATGGGATAGCTGATGGGAAGAAGAATGGTATTTATGTGGTTAAAGCTATCATAATAACAACTTACTAGGCCATCTCTACAAGCAAATGTTAGTAAGAGAAAAATGTCTGATAAAAAGTGATTATTTAAGACAACCCATTGTATGGGAGAGAACTTTTGCAAATCATACATTTGATAAGGACTTATATCTAGAAAATATAAATAATAACTACAACTCAATTACAAAATGACAATCTAATTTTTAAAATGGTAGCAGATTTTAATAGACATTTCTCCAAAGAAAATACACAAATAGCTATAAGTATGTGAAAAGATGCCCAACATCATTAGCCATCAGAAAAATGCAAATCTGAACCACGAGATACTACCTTATACTCACTTAGCAAAGCTATAATTCAAGAGACAGAAATAACAAATGTTGGTGAGGATGCAGAGATACTGAAACCCTCATACATGGCTGAGTGAAAGTAAAATGATGTAGTTGCTTTGGAAAACAGTCTGGCAATTCATTAGAAAGTTACATGACCCAGTAAATCTACTCCTACTTACATACACAAGAGAAATGAAAACATACATCCTTAAAAAAACTTGTATACAAATGTTCATAGCAGAATTATTCATAATAGCCAAAACATAGAAAAACTCCAAATGCCAATCAGTTGAAGAACGTGTCAATAAAATGTGGTATATCCATATAATGGAATATTATCAACAATTTAAAAAATGAAGTACTGATACATGCTACAAGGTGGATGAATCTTGAAAACATTAACCTAAGTGAAAGAAGACAGGCTCAAAATATCACCTATTGCATGATTCCACTTATATGAAATATCCAGAATAGGATAAAAAAGCAGAAAGCAGATTGGTGGTTGCCTAGGGCAGGGAGGCTGAGGGGATTTGGGCCTAATGGCTAAGGGATATGGGCTTCTTTTTGGGGTAATGAAATGCCAGTTGATTGTGGTGATAGATGTACAGTCTGTGAATACACTGAAAATCATTAAATTGTACATGTTAAATGAGTGAATTGCATGGTTTGTGAATTGTATCTCAATAAAACTGTTAAAAACAAATTAAAAGTGTGATAATTGAAGATGGGAGGCAAAGGCACTTCTGAGAAAAAAAAGTAATAGCAGGTAGTAAAAAAAAAATCAATGAAAAAATTTTATGTTGTGTAATTAACTATTTTGCCTACAAAGGGCCTCAAATTAATCTTTGACCCTAGGGATAAGAATCTGATTCCTTCTAAAATTCAGGGTTTGATTGAACTTGGTGTACCCCCCAAAAAATAATAAAAATAAAATAAAATTCAGGGTTCATTTTCCCTGCATATATGCAAATGTAAATGTAGAAAGAAAATATGAATAAATCAGAACATGTAAAAATAAATCATAATAACAAATCCCTTTAGTGCCGATTCTAATTTAATCAATATGCAAAACAAGGACCTCTCAGTCAGAGAAAACATTAACTTCTCAAGGAAAAGCGTCTCCTGGCAGGTCCACGGCAATCGCACATCTCTTTTGCCAGAATGTATTTTCCTTCTTCAGGTAGGTCTCTCAAATAGCCCTCAAATATTCCATTAAGAGCAGTTCTCATTATGCATTCCTTTGTAGTTCAGTCATTGTTGCTGATATAATACTCACAGGAGACTTTTTCTTTAAACCAGACTTCTTCATATTATTAAAGTGTGAGATAAAGAACAACATGTCCACAAGTCTGACAATTTCCAGTCATTTTTACAGATGTGTCTGCCATTGTTCATTTTGTTTCTTTCATAAATAAAATGTTTGTAGAGTAATGACAAAGCATAATGTTTCCTGTCTCTTAGCTTAAAGAATATAAAACTCCTAGCATTTACTAGACAACTCCAAAAGTTCATCTGATATTTAGTAAAATTTTTTAAACTTTCCATAGAGATCTATGGGGCTTCTCTGCCCTAATATTAAGAACCTTGTGTTCTTACTCTGAAAACCTATGAAACTTTAAGACACAGGACCATAATTTTGATTGATGTCTAGTAGGAGAGCCTGTTCAGGTCTCTCACATTCTCAGTTTGCTCTGCTCTTCTGACCAGGCTGGTACGTAAATCTTTTCTGACCACTTCACGTCTACTCCATTTTATGCATAAATACACACAAATTCTGCATGATAATGAGAATAAAGCTGGCAAACTGATGCATTTTGTTATTTACTGATACTGTCCAAATATGACCTGAAGGTTTGAAAGGACCTAAAACATAATATGATCCAACCGTATACTGATGACATTTGAATACCCTCCACTAAGTGTATAGTCAAATTTCTCAACCAAAGAGAAGTCAATTCCATTTCTGTAGAGCTCTCACTGATTTAAAGTATTTTGTAAATAATGAAAATTATTCTAGACCTATTTTCTTAGAGTTATACATAAAAGCAGACTATGTATTTTTTTATTTTACTTAATATTATTTCCTTGAATCCTCACAAAAGTCCACACTTTTCCATTTTGTGTCTTTGGACTCCTAAA
The DNA here is from genome assembly GCF_030028045.1 of Hippopotamus amphibius kiboko. Taxonomy (NCBI): domain Eukaryota; kingdom Metazoa; phylum Chordata; class Mammalia; order Artiodactyla; family Hippopotamidae; genus Hippopotamus; species Hippopotamus amphibius. The sequence continues at coordinate 92,751,655 of NC_080196.1, read as the reverse complement.
TCTCTTTACTTCAAGGATACTACTCAGCCAGGAATAATTCCCCCCTTCTTTCAAATATTCTGCACCAAAGACTTTTAGAATTCTACTCAACATTTGCCTCTGAATGTGCCCTTTGTAAATCTATTTTTCTCTTGATGTGTGACATTCAGAACACTCTTAGAGTGGTCCTATCAGAAGAAAATCATCACTTCTCTATAATTGTTTTCATGGTATGTGGAATGCAGGTATTCATTTTTTGAGGTAACATTAGATTATAATCTTGTATGTTTCATGTGTACAACATTATAATTCAACTGCTGAATACACTATACTGCGATCACCACCAAAAGTCTAGTTTCCATACATCACCATACAGGTGACCCCCTTTTTACCCATTTCACCTCCCCCATACACCCCCCTCCCCCCCCGGTAACCACTAATCTGTTCTCTGTACCTATGTGTTTTCTTTCTTCATTTATTTTTTTATATTCCTCATATGAGCAAAATCGTATAGTATTCATCTTTCTTTGACTTCTTTCACTTAGCATAATACTCTCAAGGTCCATCCATGTTGTTGCAAATGGCAAGATTTCATCTTCTTTATAGCTGAGTAATATTCTGTTGTTCTATATATATGAAACAACAGGATATATGTGTGTGTATATATATCAATTTACATTCCCACCAACAGTGCAAGAGGGTTACATTTTCTCCACACCCTCTCCAGCATTTACTGTTTATAGAAGTTTCTGCTGCCTATGTTTTCTTCTAGGTTTTTTACGGTTTTAGATCTTACATTTAAGTCTAATCCATTTTGAGTTAATTGTGTATGGTGTAAGATATCAGTCTAATTCCACTCTTTTGTATCTGGTTTCTAGATTTCCCAACACCATTAATTGAGGAGACTATGCTTTCTACATTGTACGTTCTTTGTTCTTTTGTCAGAAATTAATTGTCCTATGTGGATTTATTTCTGGGAACTCAATTCTGTTCCATTAATCTATGTGTCTATTTTTCTGCCAATACCATGCTATTGTGATTACTATAGCTTTATAGTATAATTTGAAACCAAGGAGTATGATACTTCCAGCCTTGCTCTTTTTCCTCAGGAAAATTTTTTGGCTATTCAGGATTTTTTATGGTTTCATACAAATTTTAGGATTTTGTTCTATTTCTGTGAAAAATGTAATTGGGATTTTGATGGGGATTGTGGCAAATTGTAGATTGCTTTAGGTAATATGAACATTTTTACAATGTTAATTTTTCCAACCCCTAAGAATGTAATATCTTTTCATTTCTGTGTGTCTTCAATTTTTTCCAACAATATCTTATAGTATTCAGTTTATAGATCTTTCACTTCCTTGGTTAACTTTATTCCTATGTTTTTACTCTTTGTGTCTCAATTGTAAATGGGATTGTTTCCTTAACTTCTTTTTCTGTTAGTTTATTGTTTGTGTATAGAAATACAACAAATCTTGGTCTATTGATTCTGTAACTTGCAACTTTACTGTATTCATTTGCTATTTCTTATAGCTTTTTGGTGGAGTCTTCAAGGTTTTCTAAGTATAAAATCATGGCATCTGCAAATAGTAACAGTTTTACTTCTTTGTTTCTAATTTGGATGCCTTTTATTTCTTTTTCTTGTGTAATTGCTCTGGCTAGGACTTCTAATACTATGTCAAATAAGAATGGTGAAAGTGGGCACCTTTGTCTTATTCCTGATTTTAGAGGGTTATCCTTTCAGTTTTTAACCATTGGTAATGATGTTAGCTATGAGTTTGTCATAAATGGCCTCTACTAAGTTGAGGTACATTCTTTTGATGCCCAATTTCATTGAAAATTTTAATCATAAATGGGTGTTAAATCTTGTCAAATGCTTTTTTCTGCCCCTATCCAGATGATTATGTGATTTTTTTATCCTTCATTTTGTTAATGTGTTGTATCACATTGATTGATTCACGGATGTTAAACTATCCTTGCAACCCAGGAATAGATCCCACTTGGCCATGTTGTATGATCCTTTTAATGTATTATATCCAGTTTGCTAATATCTTGTTGAGAATTTTTGCATCTAAGTTCATCAGAGGTATTACTCTGTAATTTTTCTATGTGTGTTGTCTTTGTCTGGTTTTTATATCAGGGTAATTTCAGCCTTGTAAAATGTGCTAGAAAGAGTTCCCTCCTTTTCAATTTTTTGGAAGAAATTGAAAAGGATAGGTATTAAATCTTCTTTGACTATTTGGTATAATTAACTTGTGTTTAGCCATTTAAAATTTCTCCTTTGATTTCTTTGTTGACTCAAGATTATGCAGTGACATTATTGTTTAGTATCCACACATGATTTTCCCACCTTTTTCTGGTAGTTGATTTCTAGTTTCATACTATTGTAGTCACAAAAGATGCTTGATATGATTTCAGTATTCTTATATTTAATGAAATTTATTTTGTGTCCCAACATATGGTCTATCATTGAGAATGTTCCATGTACACTTGAGAAGCATGTGTATTCTGCTGCATTTGGATGGAACATTCTATATAAATCTATTAGATCCACCTGACCTAATTTTTATTTAAGGCTGATGTTTTTTTGTTGAATATATGTCTGGATGATCTGTTCATTGATGTAAGTGGGGTGTCAAAGTCCCCTACTGGTATTGTGTTACTCTCAATTTCTCTTTTTAGGTCTGTTAATAATTGCTTTATATATCTTAGTGCATATATATTATGTCTTCTTGATGAATTATCTCTTTCACCATTATATAATGTTCATCTTTGTCTCTTGCTACATTTTAGCTTGAAGTCTATTTTGTCTGATATGAGTATGGCTACCCCTACTTTTTTTTGACTAACATTTGCTTGGAGTATCATCTTCCATCCCTCCACTTGGGTCTATGTTTGTCTTTAGAGCTGAGATGAATCTCTTGGTAGCAGCATATAGTTGGGTCTTGTTTTTCAATCCATCCAGCCACTCTGTCTTTTGATTGGTGAATTCAATCTATTTACATAAAGGTGATTATTGATAGATGAGAACTTAGTACTGCCATTTCATCTTTTGTTTTCTAGTTGTTTCATATCTCCATTTTTTTTTTTTTTACTTTGTGTTTCTACCATTTTAGTTTAGTGGTTTTCTATGACTTTTTCTCAGTTTCCTCTGTTGCATGTCTTTGCTCTAGATTTATGTTTTGTGATTACCTTGAAGTTTGTATAAAACTTCTTATAGTCCTTTTTCTGACAGCATGTTTCATATACCTGTATAATATATATAATAGATGAAATACAATTATTATTTCTTTAAATAAACTCTCTGCTCCACTCTCCCTCCCTTCTCCTTCTGTTATAGTGTCATATAGTTCTCATAAAATTTCTTCATTTAAAAAGAAAATCTTAGTTCTCTCCTCTTCTACCTGAATCATTTCTAGATTTCTATCTTCAAGCTCACTAATTATCTCTTCCATATAGTCTACTCTATTTCCAGTGCTTTCTATTGCATTCTTCACCTCATTTATTGAGTTCTTCAGCTCCAGAGTTTGATTCATTTTTAGTATCTTAATCTCTTTGGTAAATTATTCCTTCTGCTCACTAATTTTATTCCTGAGATCACTGAACTGCCTTTCTGAGTTTTCTTGTTCCTCACTGAGTTTTTTCATGACAGGTATTTTGAATTCTTTATCAGTTAGATTCACAAACTTCTGTGACTTTAAGTTTGGCTTCTGGAGAATTGTCATTTTCTTTTTGTGATATCATGTTACCATGGTTTTTCATGGTGCTTGAAGAGTTGCTCCTCTTCTAGCAAAACATTTGAAGTAGAAAACACTTTTTTTATTTAGGCAAAACTTTTTTTTGTACTTTGAGTCTAACAATTCAACAGGTTTATAATTAGAGGTCTTTCTCTTGTTTTTCAGTAGGTGGTGGTATAGCACAAGTTTTTTTTTTCTTTTCTCATTTGGGCTGCCTCTGGCTTTATTTGAGAATGGGTACTTTCTGCCCACCACCACCTCTGCCAGAGGTATCACCAGTGCCCTTGCTGTCACTGCTTGTGCCTCCTGCTGCTGCCTTGCTGGAGGCACAACCAGTGATGCCTTGCAGCTGCCAGTGTCACTGACATCACCACCAGGGACACCAGGATGATGGGTGTCTCCACAGTGTCTGGGGTTGCCTGGGTTGTAGGCACCATTACCTCAATGTGTGGGGGTTTGGGGGTGGAGCCCAGGTCTCAGGCACATCTGCCACTTCCAGTGTTACTGGATTTGTAGGCATTGCCACCATGGGCATGGGGGCCAGAGTTGTAGGCCCTGCTACAGCTGCCCAGTTCTCTGTGTGGCCACCATTGCATCCAGAGGTCAGAGTTGTGTGTGCTGCTTCCCCACTGCTCTTGTGTTCTCTGTGCACATGGGGCAGGGATCCAGGGTACCACCTTCACTCTTTCCTGTTCTGCTCCTTCTGTGTTCCAGTCTGCCCATCTTCAGATGTACAGACGTGTGGATCTCCAGTATCCTGATGTATTGGATGCTGAAACCTTTGTTGAGTTATAGATGTTTTACTAGTTGTAGTTCGAAGGGGAGAGACAAAGGGAGCTTCTCATGATACCATAATACTGAGTCACTCTTGCACTTATTTTTATTGATGGTAGAAATTTTGTGGTTTTGTTTTTTGGTTTGTTTGTTTTGTTTTTGTTTGTTTGTTTTTTGCCTTTTTTTCCTTTCCAGTAATATTTCAATCTATATTTTGGGAGTATCCAAAGTGTCTTTCCATTACAACATTCACTCTTATTCCTTTGATTTGCAAATGAACTGTATAAGGTAGGAAGAGCAATTATTAATTTTATTTTACAGAGAAGGAAACCATAGCTAAGAGAAGTTGTCATAAAAAGACTACAAATATAGAAGTATGGCTTTATTCTATGTTAATCTCCTAACACCAATCTCCTGTTGTATTCGCCATACAATACTGCAAGCCAAAATTGGGTGTGCTGCTCTTTAAAGTCCTGTCTCATTTTCACATAGGTTACTGTAAAAAGCATCCTCCCTAACTTCTTTGTGAGTAGTTGCTTTTCACGTGTGTGTGTGTGTGTGTGTGTGTGTGTGTGTGTGTGTGTGTGTGTGTGTTTTAACTCAGCTATGTATCATATGCTTGACATTATTTAATGTCACCTTCTTAGGCTCAATTATCAAGATCTGTATGGTTGGCTTCTATGCACTCCACAGCAAAAAATTTGATAAATGGCAATGAATGCCAATGCAGAATTGAAAGTCTCAGAATTAGGTTGACAGTTTCCTTCTTTCCTTCCTTCCTTCCTCTCTCCCTCCCTCCCTTGCTCCCTCCCTCCCTTCCCTCTCACCCTTCCTCCCTCCTTTCTTTCTTCAGCATTTTAAAAACACTGTTCCATTCACTTTTAGCCTCCATTATTTTTATGAGAAATCTGCTGACATTCTTAATATTGCACCCCTAAACATATTGTTCCCCAGACCACAGGTTGGCAAACTTTTACTATAAATGGCCAGATAGCAAATAATTTACAATTTCATGGTTCTGCTCCTAGATTATGGGTCATATTTTCCTGCTTGTTTCCTGGCTATTTATTTTTACTTTTTATTTTTTGTGAACCAGGCATTGTGTGTAAAGAAAAAAAAAAAAAAAACAATATGAGAGAATGAATAAGTAAGGTTTATCTCCAGTTAAGTTCACACAACTTTCTTAGACCATCATTTTGATGAGATTGAATCTGCCTAATCTATAATTTATCTGGGTTTGGGATTTGATATACTTTTAGAAACATTCAATCTACTACTGCATTCAAATATTTTATGATAGGAGCAGAAACTTCCCTTAGCAGAGTTTAGGATCTGAACACCACCAAGACCTCAGAAATCTTTTTAAGCTTTAGAGTCAGTCACTGGCCTTCTGAACTACAGGAGTTGTAGTTCTGAACTCTCAGATTTATAAATCCAAGACCACCCCTTTGGGATGAGTGGGAGTCTCATTCTCCAACCCTGCACCTGGTTTTCTATGAATGAAATCTCTCCACCCTGCTGCCCTACCCTTATCTTTCAGTGAAGACTCTCTTAATTCTTCTGCCTTATCCCAGTCCTAATTAGGCTATTGTTATTCATATGGTAAGGCTCCATGCATTTTGGGGTAGGGGAGATCTCTCTTAGCTCTTCTGCCTTTACCCATTCTTTAGGGGTGCCACTTTCTCACAGTCATAAAACCCCCATCACCTCAGGATGGAGGTGAGAATCTTGCTCAATTCTTCTGCCCTGTTTTGACTAACTACTATCATGCATTCAGAGAATTCCCATTTTGTCTCAGGCATGTCCTCTCTCAGCTCTCCTTCTCTGCCTCTAACCTTTGGTGTGTTATCCCTGTGCACTCAATTAAGGTACCATGGGAATTAAGCATCCAGTCTCCACATATTTGCTTTATAACTGTGGATCCTTGGAACCTCCATTAATTGTGCCTGTCCATGTGTGGGTATCAAAAAACTGTCAAAAGTCAGGTTGATTTTCTCCTTAGCTACCTCTATTGGGGAAGGGTTAATCTTCTTTCTGTCATGTCCTCAGACAATCTCTACATCTATCAGCAATTGAAGGAAAGAGCCTGGCTAGTGAAAACATGGCTAGCTTGAAATAATAATCCAGAACATAAGAGAACTACCTTTTATTCACCACCACTTAGTTATTTTGATATTCTCAAAGGGTATATATTTCAATGCTTGCAGAATTTTGGTTAGGAGATATTTGAGGAGTGAGACCCTCCTGTGTAGTCTGAAGACAGCCTAGCTGGTTTATGTATCCCATGTGAACAGAAAACGTTGGAGTCAGAGACCTGAGCTTGCAGAAACAGCAGTATAGGCATCCTGGCCTGGAAGCTTTCACAGATTTAACTGCTAGATCCCATATTCTCCAACTTAAATCTTTATGAGATTATATTTCTAGGGCTAAAGCTAGAAGAGCTATATTTAGTGACCAAAGAAAGTGTTCACCTATTCACATAGAAACAGGACAATTCTAGTCACTCCTGAACTGACTCACTACCCAACATCTTAAAAAAATTGAATGAAACACACACACACACTGAAGGTGGGAGAAAAATCGGATATTTCAATAGGAAAAATTGTCAATTCATTTTTGAGTCAGCACTAAAATTTGCTATTTTTTCCCTGTAAACTTACTTTAGAAAACAACACCTCTAAAGTTTAGTATTTAAAGCTATAGATCATAAGGGCATATGTAAGGGATATTTTAAGTCATATAACATAAAAGTTTTTCTCTCTAGAGGATTGCTACAAAGGTAGTTTAGCTCATTAGCAACTGCCCAGATATCCTTGGGGGATTATAGTTGAGTTTTATAACTCAAATGGTTCCCATAACTTGGAATGAATTATTTTGAATACTTAAATGTAACTCCTTACTACAGATGCTTTATGGCATAATGAGACCTTAACTCTACCTGATTAAACACAAAGGTAAATCAATATTTACTAGAAAAGTACTAGAATGACATGAATTATTTTCCAAATGGCCACGATGGCAAGAATTTCTATTTGACTATAGCTACAAAAAAGAGAGAGAGAGCACGTACAAATGATAGGTCAGCAAGATCTCCCGTGAGACTGTGCTGTCTTGGGAGCTATTGACAAATCACGAGGTGCTGAATAAAATTCACTGGGATGGAACACAATAAAGCACAAATGCAGAGAATGGTGACTCAGTGTTTTCTTTATCTTTGACTTTTAGAGACTGAAGAAACAGTACTGAGTAGCACATAACAGAATAATAAATAACTCGTATGATTTGTACTATAAAATAGTCCCTCCTTATCTGTAGGGGATATGTTCTAAGACCCTTAGTAGATGCCTGAAACCAGGGATAGTACCAAACCCTACATACACTATGTTTTTGCCTGTACGTACACACCTTTGATAAAGTTTAATTTATATATTAGGCACAGTAAGAGGTTAACAAATAATAGAACAATTATAACAATACATTGTAATAAAGTTACCATAGATCTTAGCAACCTCAGCACGTGACTTTTTTTCTTTTCTTATTAAGCTGAACACTGACATTTTCTCTTAAAGGAAGCACTTTATTGCTTCTCTTTGGCATATCTGAATTGTCAGCATCACTACTCTTGAGCTTTGGGGCCATAATGAAGTAAAATAAGGGTTACTTGAACATAAGCACTGTGATTCTGTGACAATCGATGTGATAACCAAGATAGCTACTAAGTGACCAATGGGTGAGCTATACTGGACAAAGGGAGGTTCTCGTCGAGGGTGTGAGGATATGAGATTTTATCATGCTACTCTGAATGCCTTGCAATTTAAAACTTATGAATTGTTCATAAGTGAAATTTTCCATTTAATATTTTTGGACAAAGGTTGACCCTGGGCAACAAACTGTGGAAAGCCAAATCTAGGATAAGGGGGGACTACTGTATTATCTCCTATTATGGTCTTAGTTTCTCCATATGTTTGCCTTGAGTTCACAATTAGGTTTCAAGCACATTAAGGGCCATGCCATGGTAGTGTAACATTTTATGCTAGTGCTGCTCTACATGCTTTATGTAAATTCAGTCAGTTAATTTTCACAGTTACTTCAAAAAAGTAAGTTTTATCATTTTACTAGATGAGGAAACTGGAGAAACAGGGAATAAGTAAAACTTGCCCAAGATTGCACACAGTTAAATAGCAGAGTTGAAATTTGGACCCAGACTTTCTGTCTCCAGTGGCCATGACCCTAACTACTGTGCAACTGTTTCTGCTCTCCTGTATCCCCACAGCTCCTAGCTATGAGCTGGGGAAAGAGGATTTCTCAAACGTGTTCTTCTTGAATGAAAGTCTTGCTAATAAACAAAAATCCATGTTTTCTCTCATTTTCTTATATTTCCCTCCACCTCTACCACAAAGTCTCCTATTGGACCCAAATATGCATACTTCTGTCTACTCATGTTTGTCAGAATTGCCAATTATGTTTTATACATTACGCCTCAAGAGTTGTATGCAGAAGGATTCTGTGACTGCAATCTGGCTCTTTGAAAAGTAGTACTTTAATATAAAGAATAAACTACTGGTTACCAGTGGGGAGAGGGAAGCAAAGGGAAATACAGGGATGGGTGAGTGGGAGGTAAAAACTGTGGGTGTCAGACAGGCTACAGGGAAGTATTGTAAATCCTTGGGAATCCTATCCTACATCCTGTATTAAGTATATAGCCAATATTTTGTAATAACTGTAAATGGAATGTAACATTTAAAAATTGTGTAAATAAATAAACATGCAAAAATATAATGCTTTAATCAATTAGCAATATCTTCCATGGGTATAGAATCAGGGAATAGTAGTGTATATATACCAGGGTTACAGAGTAAAATACTGTTTGACTCTCCCTCAGAATGCCTTGCTCCCAAATGATTTCATTGGTGATATTCTTCTCACCCTACTGTTTCTACTTGTTCTATTTGTAACATACTACAGGAAATAGCAGTGCAGTTTAGTAGAATGAACATAAGCTTAAAATGACCAGATCTATAATTAAACACTGTCTTTATACTTGTATATGTATCAAAGAGTAAAAATTTTTAAAACCCTCAGCTTCTCTATCTTCTCTATGTATAATACTTATGAGTTAATGATAAGGCAGGGACAGCAAGCTTTTTCTATAAAGGTTAGATGGTATATATTTTAGGTTTTGGGGGCCATAGTTAACTGATGCTGAAATAAGGGAATGTGAAAACAATCCTAGACAGTTAAGAATGTTAATTATCTTCAATGCTTAGAGATTCTTTTTTTTTATTATAAGACATTGAAATAGTCAAATTATTTCATTTTAAATGTGAACATATGAGCTTATCTACAAAACAGAAACAGTTACAGACGTAGAAAACAAACTTATGGTACTGGGGGTAACGGGGAGAGGGATAAATTGGGAGACTTGGATTAACATATACATACTACTATATATAAGATAGGTAACTAATAAGGACCTACTGTATAGCAAGGGAACTCTACGCAATACTCTGTGATGGCCTATATGGTAAAAGAATTTTGAAAGGAATGGATATATGTATGAGGGTGAGTCAGAAAATATCTGCACTCTGTCTGACTCAACCTCATATATGTATAACTGATTCACTTTGCTTACACCTGAAACTAACACAATATTGTAGATCAACAACACTCCAATAAAAAATTTAAAAACAATGTGAACATAGCTCAGTGATCTATAATACATTATCATTAATGCTTCAATATAAATGTGTCAATAATACTTCAAGTCTCACACCAGATAGGTTAAATTATTTTGATTGTATAATTCATCAGTAATTTCTTACATCTCAATATATATAGATGTATATTTATAAATTATATACATTAACATTCTATAATTATATTTTATACCTTATAAAACACACACAAAATATAAATCGCTTAAGAATAAGTAAAGATTGTAAAAAGCTCTAATGCTCTAAGCTCAAAGGAAACCATAAACAACACAAAAAGACAACCTGCAGAATGGGAGAAAATATTTACAAATGATGCAACCGACAAGCAATTAATCTCCAAAATGTACAAACAGCTCGTATAGCTCAATATCAAAAAGGCAAACAACCCAATCAAAAGATGGGCAGAAGATCTAAATAGACATTTCTCCAAGGAGGACATACAGATGGTCAAAGGGCACGTAGAAAGATGCTCAACATCGCTAATTATTAAAGAAATGCAAATCAAAATTACAATGAGATATCACCTCACACCACTCAGAATGGTCATCATCAAAAAGTTTACAAATAATAAATGCTGGAGAGGGTGTGGAGAAAAGGGAACCCTCCTACACTGCCGGTGGAAATATCAATTGGTACAACCACTATGGAGAACAGTATGGAGTTTCCTTAAAAAACTAAACATAGAACTACCATATGATCCTGAAATCCCACTCCTGGGCATATACCCAGAGAAAACCATAATTTGAAAAAATACCTGCACCCCAATGTTCAATGCAGCACTATTTACAAGAGCCAAGACAGGGAAGAAACCTAAATGTCCACTGACAGATGAATGGATAAAGAAGGTGTAGTACATATATACAATGGACTATTACTCAGCCATGAAAAGAATGAAATAATGCCATTTGAAGCAACATGGATGGACCCAGAGATGACCATACTAAGTGAAGTGAGACAGAGAAAGACAAATATCATATGATATCAATTAGATATGGAATATAAAAAAAAATGATACAAATGAACTTGACAAAACAGAAACAGGCTCACAGATATAGAAAACAAACTTGTGGTTGCCAAAGGGGAAAGGTGGGGGGAGGGATAAATTATTTTGGAAGTAACATAGACACATTACTATATATAAAATAAACAACAAGGACATGGCACAGGGAACCATGGTCAACATTTTGTAATAACCTATATGGGAAAAGAATCTGAATATATATATCTGAATCACTTTGCTCTACACCTGAAACTAATATGATGTTGTAAATTAACTCTACTTCAATTAAAAAAATAATACGTGAAAATTCAAAGAAGCTCTAATGTTGCTTCCCACCTCCCCTGGAGGACAGAGGAAGAGAATTAATACTTCGTAGTGTTAGCTGGGCAGGGGTTTTAGGTAACCAGTCCTCTCAATCAGCCTGTATGAAAGGTACTGTTAAATTATTACCCTATTTTACTGTTAAGAACATCAAGGAGTTGGGGCTTCCTAGGTGTCACAGTGGTTAAGAATCCACCTGCCAATGCAGGGGACATGGGTTTGAGCCCTGCTCCAGGAAGACCCCACATGCCATGGAGCAACTAAGCCTGTGTGCCACAACTACTGAGCCTGCACTTTAGAGCCCATGAGCCACAACTATTGAGCCCATGTACCGGAACTATTGAAGCCCATGTGCCTAGAGCCCATGCTCTGCAACAAGAGAAGCCACTGCAATGAGGAGCCCATGCACCACAACAAAGAGTAGCCCCTGCTCATGGCCACTAGAGAAAGCCCATGTACAGCAACGAAGACCCAACACAGCCAATAAACAAATAAATAAATTTATTTTTAAAAAAAAGAACATCAAGGAGAAAATAATTTCTAGTTCTATGATAGTGGGCAGCAATTTGAATACAATTCTGTATGAATCCCCAAACCTTGTCATTCTTTTACAAGATAATAAGAGAAACAATCATTGAAGCATCACCTAGAGAGACCACATCTGGAGGAAACATCCAAGGAATGACCTTCCAGGGGCTGGTTCCACATGCAGGGGAGATCTCAGTTCTGTTAAGCTCAGGCTGGACATGAATTGGGTGGTGATATGTTGGTAAATGTTTAACTATCAGCTCTCTAGGGGAAATGAGACGAACCCGATTTGCAGCATTTGTCAATTACTGAGATGTGTACAATAGGCCCCCATGACCCTACGGGGGTTGCCTCCACCACCACTGAACTTGCAACAGGCCATACGGGAACAAACATGAAAAGGGACAAGATCTGAGGGAGGTGTTGAAACAGTAAGACCATCTTTGCTTTGCCCACTTCCAAGTAATAGAGTGGTCACTTATGTGGGAAGACATTCGGGAACCTTTTTGTAACCTTGAAAATGTTGAAGTATGTGGGCCGAGCGATGGGATTCAGAATGTCCTGCTTGAGCAGTGGAGGAGCTGAGGGTGCGGGGTGTGGAGACTTGTATCACCCTGTTTGGCCCTAGAGGATGACTGGTTAGCCAGAGACGGGTAAGATTCCTCAAGGGAGGAACAACCTAAGACAGGCACAGTCGCAGAGGGGCCAACACGGGTGGGGCACAGACCCCTAATATCTGAGAGAGGTCTCCTGCCCCCAGGGCTGTTTTGCTCTCCACGCCCAGCTCAAATCCACACCTGCTCAACTCGGACCCAGGAAGTAAACAAAGATAATTGCCTCAGTCATGTGAGGCCTTTGATTGTTTATGAGTGTAACCTGAGAATGTTAGCCCACGAACTCAATAAAAGCAACCTGGGATGAGTCAGCAGGGCTCTTGATCCGAGAGGTCTTGAGCCCCCCGGTCCCACTTTTCTCTTCAGTCTGTGTCTGTGTCTTCTTCAAGCTTGCGGCACCCGTCACTCGCCTCGAGTCGCCGAGCTGGTCTCGGCACACTTAGACCTGGGGCTTCTTTCCTCCCTGAAGATGAGGCACCAAAAGTACAAGTTAGGAAGAGAAAAACAGGGTATCAGGCATTCCTTAACTCTATTTATTTGAGATAAGAAAAGGCTGTTTGTCTCTATTTCATGGCCTTGGAACAGCACTGGACCCACTGTACATTACAGAAGTGATAATGTTGGTTTCTGCTTCCTAGTTATTCTAATTGTTCACTGTCAATACATGAAAGAAGGTAAGAAAAAGAGGAAGATTAATTCTCATCTTATGAATCACAATGGATTTTTAATGCCATTGTTTGTGTACAAAGAAATATACACCAGATTATTTCATGCAAAGGTATCTTCTTGGAATTACTGTATTTACCATAGCACAACACTATTAACACCAACTTGTAAAAAAGCAAGTGCCCAAATAACTTTGATGTCTACAAAATGTGGACAGTTACTTCTAGAAAAAGCTAGAAAAGAGTTAAGGCAACTTCTTTTTATTGTTGCATGATTCTGTGAGGCACTCTTAAATGTTCGTTTAATAAATGAAATTGTTGAATGTGCTGTGCCGGGACAGTGCAAATGGAGAGCATGAAAATGGGACTCAGGATTTATCTTCACTGAGGGATGCTGGATCCAGATATTGGATCGTACCCTGTTTCATATCTAAGAGCTACTCAAATCTCCCCCTGCCAGTTCTAGGGCCTTGGAGAGAAAAACAACATGTTCCACAGAAATGGAGCGGTAAAAACCTCTCCTGCTTTTCCCAAATCTTTTGCAAGAGGCAGATGAAGCTGAAAACCATGGGAGTTATATCTGGTGCCTCTACATGCCTAGTGGCCTCACACCTCCCTGCTCTTAATAATCCCTTACATTTATAAAGAGATTTATGCTTTGCAAAGTATTTTTGAAATGTATATCTAATATAGAATCTCAGGGTTGAAACTTATCTCAAAAGTCATCCCACCCAAACCCCTGCCAGACCTTGAATGTCCTTGACATTATTCCACGTGCGTGATTCACTATAACCTCGTGGGGTGGGAAGGACACAGGCTGGTCATCTCACTTCACACATGAAGAAACAGGACCTCTGGACAGCCAGTGGGAGTGCATGGATGGGAGGACAGGTCGCTGGAAACCTGAGGCAGGATTGGTCCTTCTCTAAAACCCCAGATCTCCATGTAGAGAGAAAAGCCAGTAACCTAGATGGTTTCTCCATCCTTAGGAAAGTGACCAGGGCTTCTCAGTCTTCTGAGAGTAGAGGGAGGAATCCCCAAACAGTGCAAAGATGCTGATGGACAGTCCCTGCCCTTAATGCCCTTTGGCTCCATCCTCTCCTCCCATCACAACCCACTGTCTGTGCCCAACAGAAGGCCTTGGAGCCCAGCAGTTGCCCTGGGCTTGAATTCCAGCTCCATGCCTCACCACTAGCCCTGGGACCTCGAGTCAGTCACTTTGCTTCTGTCACTCTGTTCTCTCACCTATGAAACGTGGTCAAGGATACTGACTCCACGGGTGACGGTGAGAAGCGGGTGAGGTGAAGAGTATAATCCCTTGTCTCTGGGCATGGCACATAGGAGGTACTCAATAAACACAAGCATCTCCCCAGATAAGCCCCTAGAGGGCTGGATTCACCATCTCTAGCCTCAAAGTCAGAGGAAATCTTGGCAAAGGAGTATGGGCAGGAAACCACAGAGCTTAAATTTCCTTTTAAATGATTGGCAAATAAGTGTTTTTCTAACTCCATTATTAATATCATTATTGAAATAAAACGTGTCGCATTACCATGTTACATTGTGCAGGGACAGAACTGCTGCCCTCAAGGAGGAAAAAGGAGACACCAACAAGCGATGATAAAGAGGAACCCCGAGGATGGTGTTTAGTAGCTTTTTCTCCCCTTTGCCAATAAATAAAGGCTATTTTGTGCATTTCCTCAATTCTAATCTTATATTTCTTGCCATTCTCACTGAGTTCCCAGAGGGGAGCCGTCCTATTGTTGACATTTAATAACGCCAAACAATAATCGAGGGCTCATTAGGCCAGAGGAGGATGGGGAGGGGAAGCACGCAGTGTCGGCTGCCTCTGGGTAAGGTCCCATTTAAAGCATTTTATGGAGAGGAGGCTCAATGCCATTTTTAAAGCTTCGTGGGAAAGAAAAGCCACAGCTTCTGCTCCAATCATGAATCAAAGATGGTGAAGACAGAGATAATGCAGCCCTGCAGTACAGGCTCGGAAGGCTAAAGATGCGGGTAACACAGAACTTGAACTTGACCTTAAAGGAAGGATAAGATTCAGAGAAGCTGAGAGGAGGCAGGGATGCATCTGCATTGGCACTAAGTGAGGAAAATGTACACCCTGCTTGGGCACAGCAAGTGGACTAAACAAGTTACTCCTTGGGTTTCCTTTTTTTTTTTTTTTTTTAATTTTTATATCAGATGACAGATTTTATTTACAATTAAATATATAAAACTAATAAAGGACATTAGTACTTTATTGTCACCAACTAGCATTTTCACAAGTATGTTAGGCCTCGTTAGTTTGATTTTTTTTTTCTGGTTTATTTTATTTTATTTTATTATTTTTTTTATTTTTTTGGGGGGTACACCAAGTTCAATCATCTGTTTTTATACACATATCCCCGTATTCCCTCCCTTCCTTGACTCCCCACCCCTCGAGTCCCCCCCACCCTCCCCGCCCCAGTCCTCTAAGGCATCTTCCATCCTCTAGTTGAACTCCCTTTGTTATACAACAACTTCCCACTGACTATCTATTTTACATTGGTAGTATATATATGTCTGTGCTACTCTCTCGCTTCGTCTCAGCTTCCCCTTCACCCCAGGCCCCCTCCCAAACCTCGAGTTCTCCAGTCCATTCTCTGTATCTGCGTCCTTGTTCTTGTCACTGAGTTCATCAGTACCATTTTTAGATTCCGTATATGTGAGTTAGCATACAATATTTGTCCTTCTCTTTCTGACTTACTTCACTATGTATGACAGATTGTAGTTCTATCCACCTCATTACATATAGCTCCATCTCATCCATTTTTATAGTTGAGTAATATTCCATTGTATATATATGCCACATCTCCTTTATCCATTCATTTGTTGATGGGCATTTAGGTTGCTTCCATGTCCCGGCTATTGTAAATAGTGCTGCAATAAACATTATGGTACAAGTTTCTTTTGGGATTATGGTTTTCTTTGGGTATATGCCCAGGAGTGGGATTACTGGATCATATGGAAGTTCTATTTGTAGTTTTATAAGGAACCTCCAAATTGTTTTCCATAGTGGCTGTACCAACTTACGTTCCCACCAACAGTGCAGGAGAGTTCCCTTTTCTCCACACCCTCTCCAACATTTGTGGTTTCCAGATTTTGTGATGATGGCCATTCTGCCTGGTGTGAGGTGATACCTCACTGTGGCTTTGACTTGCATTTCTCTGATGAGTAGTGATGTTGAGCATCTTTTCATGTGTGTGTTGGCCATCTGTATGTCTTCTTTGGAGAAATGTCTATTTAGGTCTTCTGCCCATTTGTGGATTGGGTTATTTGCTTTTCTGGTATTAAGCTGCATGAGCTGCTTGTATATTTTGGAGGTTAATCCTTTGTCCGTTGTTTCATAGGCAATTATTTTTTCCCATTCTGAGGGTTGCCTTTTAGTCTTATTTATGGTTTCTTTCACTGTGCAAAAGCTTTGAAGTTTCATGAGGTCCCATTTGTTTATTCTTGATTTTATTTCCCTGATTCTAGGAGGTGGGTCAAAAAGGATCTTGCTTTGATGGATATCATAGAGTGTTCTGCCTATGATTTCCTCTAGGAGTTTGATAGTGTCTGACCTTACATGTAGGTCTTTAATCCATTTGGAGTTTATTTTTGTGTATAGTGTTAGGAAGTTTTCTAATTTCATTCTTTTACATGTTGCTGTCCAATTTTCCCAACACCACTTATTGAAGAGGCTGTCTTTTTTCCATTGTCTACTCGTGCCTCCTTTGTCAAAGATAAGGTGCCCATATGTGTTTGGGCTTACTTCTGAGTTCTCTATTCTATTCCATTGATCGTCCTTTCTATTTTTGTGCCAGTACCATACTGTCTTGATCACTATGGCCTTGTAGTATAGTTTGAAGTCAGGAGGCCTGATTCCACCAACTCCATTTTTCCTTCTCAAGATTGCTTTGGCTATTCGGGGTCTTTTGCGTTTCCATACAAATTGTAAGATTTCTTGCTCTAGTTCTGTGAAAAATGCCATTGGTAATTTGATGGGGATTGCATTGAATCTGTAAATTGCTTTGGGTAGTACAGTCATTTTCACGATGTTGATTCTTTCAATCCAGGAACATGGTATGTCCCTCCATCTGTTTGTGTCGTCTTCGATTTCTTTCATCAATGTCTTAAAGTTTTCTGCATACAGATTTTTTGCCTCCTTAGGCAGGTTTATTCCTAGGTATTTTATTCTTTTGGTTGCAATGGTAAATGGGAGAGTTTCCTTAATTTCTCTTTCTGCTCTTCCGTTGTTCGTGTATAGGAATGCAAGAGATTTCTGTGCATTAATTTTGTATCCTGCTACTTTACTAAACTCATCAATTAGTGCTAGCAGTTTTCTGGTAGAGTCTTTAGGGTTTTCTATATATAATATCATGTCATCTGCAAAGAGTGACAATTTTACTTCTTCTTTTCCAATTTGGATTCCTTTGATTTTTTTTCTTCTCTGATTGCTGTGGCTAAAACTTCCAAAACTATGTTGAATAACAGTGGTTAGAGTGGACACCCTTGTCTTGTTCCTGTTCTTAGAGGGAATTCTTCCAGTTTTTCCCCATTGAGAACGATGTTGGCTTCTGGTTTCTCATATATGGCTTTTATTATGTTGAGGTAATTTCCTTCTATGCCCATTTTCTGGAGAGCTTTTATCATAAATGGATGTTGAACTTTGTCAAAAGCTTTTTCTGCATCTATTGAAATGACCATATGGTTTTTATCCTTCAAGTTGTTGATATGATGTATCACATTGATTGATTTGCATATATTGAAGAATCCTTGCATCCCAGGGATAAACCCCACTTGATCATGGTGTATGATTTTTTTAATGTGCTGTTGGAGTCTGTTAGCTAGTATTTTGTCGAGGATTTTTGCATCTATATTCATCAGTGATATTGGTCTGTAGTTTTCTTTTTTGTGACATCTTTGCCTGGTTTTGGTATCAGGGTGATGGTAGCCTCGTAGAATGAGTTTGGGAGTGCTCCGCCTTCGGCAATATTTTGGAAGAGTTTGAGAAGGATAGGTGTTAGTTCTTCTCGAAATGTTTGATAGAATTCACCCGTGAACCCATCTGGTCCTGGGCTTTTGTGTGTTGGGAGATTTTTAATCACTGCCTCAATTTCCATACTTGTGATTGGTCTGTTCATGGTTTCTATTTCTTCCTGGTTCAGTCTTGGAAGATTGTATTTTTCTAAGAATGTATCCATTTCTTCCAGGTTATCCAATTGATTGGCATATAGTTGCTTGTAGTAGTCTCTCATGATGTTTTGTATTTCTGAGGTGTCCGTTGTTACTTCTCCTTTTTCATTTCTAATTCTGTTGATTTGCATCTTCTCCCTTTTTTTCTTGATGAGTCTGGCTAATGGTTTATCAATTTTGTTAATCTCCTCAAAGAACCAGCTTTTAGTTTTATTTATTTTTGCTATTGCTTCCTTCCTTTCTTTTTCATTTATTTCTGCTCTGATTTTTATGATTTCTTTCCTTCTGCTCACTTTGGGGTTTCTTTGTTCTTCTTTCTCTAGTTGTTTGAGGTGTAAGGTTAGGTTGTTTATTCGATCATTTTCTTGTTTCTTAAGGTAGGACTGTATTGCTATAAACTTCCCTCTTAGAACTGCTTTTGTGGCGTCCCATAGGTTCTGGGTTGTTGTGTTTTCGTTGTCATTTTTTTCTAGGTATTTTTTGATTTCCTCTTTGATTTCTTTAGTGATTCCTTGGTTGTTTAAGAGTGAATTGTTTAGCCTCCATGTGTTTGTATTTTTGCAGTTATTTTCTTGTTATTGATATCTAGTCTCATGGTGCTGTGGTCTGAGAAGATGCTTGATATGATTTCAATTTTCTTGAATTTGCCGAGGTTTGATTTGTGACTCAAGGTGTGATCTATGCTGGAAAATGTTCCGTGTGCACTTGAGAAGAAAGTGTAGTCTGTCATTTTTGGATGGAATGTCCTATAAATATCAATGAAGTCGAGATGGTCTAATGTGTCATTTAAGGCTTGTGTGTCTCTATTTATTTTCTGTTTGGATGATCTGTCCATTGATGTAAGTGGGGTATTAAAGGCTCCTACTATTATTGTGTTAATGTCAATGTCCCCTTTTATGGCTGTTAGCATTTACTTTATGTATTGAGGTGCCCCTATGTTGGGTGCATACATATTTACCATTGTGATATGTTCTTCTTGGATGGATCCCTTGATCATTATGTAGTGTCCTTCCTTGTCTCTTGTAATAGTCTTTACTTTCAAGTCTCATTTGTCTGATATGAGTATTGCTACTCCAGCTTTCTTTTGACTTTCATTTGCATGGAATATCTTTTTCCATCCCTTTACTTTCAGTCTATATGTATCCCTTAGTCTGAAGTGGGTTTCTTGTAGGCAGCATATAGAAGGGTGTTGTTTTTGTATCCATTCAGCCAGTCTGTGTCTTTTGGTTGGAGCATTTAATCCATTTACATTTAAAGTAATTATTGACTTGTGTGTTCCAATAACCATTTTCTGAATTGTTTTGGGTTTGTATTTGTAGGTGTTTTCCTTTTCTTGTGTTTCCTCCTTAGAGAAGTTCCTTTAGCACTTGTTGTAAGGCTGGTTTGGTGGTGCTGAATTCTCTGAACTTTTGCTTGTCTGGAAAGCCTTTGATTTCTCCCTCAAATCTGAATGAGATTCTTGCTGCGTAGAGTATTCTTGGCTGTAGGTTTCTCTCTTTCAGGACTTTCAGTATATCCTGCCATTCCCTTCTGGCCTGCAGTTTCTGTAGAAAGGTCAGCTGTTATCCTTATGGGTTTTCCCTTATATGTTGTTTGTTGCTTTTCTCTTGCTGCTTTTAATATTTTTTCTTTGTGTTGAATTGTCGTTAGTTTGATTAGTATGTGTCTTGGTGTATTTCTCCTTGGGTTTATTCTGTATGGGACTCTCTGTGCTTCTTGGACTTGGTGAATTATTTCCTTTCCCATGTTGGGGAAGTTTTCCACTAGAACCTCTTCAAATATTTTCTCAGACCCTTTCTTGTTTTCTTCTTCTTCTGGGATGCCTATAATTCGAATGTTGGTACGTTTAAGGTTATCACTGAGGTCTCTGAGGCTGTCTTCTATTCTTTTTATTCTTTTTTCTTTTTCTTGCTCTGTGGTGTTTATTTCCCCCATTCTGTCTTCCAACTCACTTATTCGTTCTTCTGCCTCAGTCATTCTGCTGGTTATAGCATCTAGAGTATTTTTAATTTCAGTTATTTTGTTATCCATTGCTGTTTGTTTTTCTGAGTTCTTATGAACTGTTTCTTGTACTTTCTCTATTTTGTTATCGAGATTTTGTATCATTTTTACTATCATTACTCTAAATTCTTTTTCAGGCATTTTTCCTATTTCCTCCTCATTTATTTGGTCTTGTGGGTTTTTTTCCTGCTCCTTTGCCTGCATGGTGTTTCTTTGTTTCCTCATGGTTGTCCAAACTTTTGGGGTTGCTTGTCCTGGCGATAGAGGTGTTTATAGAAGACTGTCCAAGCCTCAGATTAATGTCCAAGTATTGGATTAAACAAATATTAAGTCTAGGAAACACATACATGTATAAGACACACAATTACTGAATCCATTAGGACATAAGGCTCTAGAAAGACCTGACAGAACCCCAGTGTCCTCTCAGATATTCAAAGAGAAACCCAACAGAAATTGAAAACTGAAACAGAACAAATCAGAGACAAATGCAAAAGCAAACAAACAAACAAATAACACCTTACACATACAAACATTAACCCAGGGAGATTTTGTAAGCTAGGATCAAATATAGAAAAGAGCTAGAGTACCACCAGAGAGAATGGAGATTCTCAGAATGTAATTAGACAATTGTACTAAGAACTAAGATAAAGACAAAAGCCTAATATTAAATACCAAGGCGGTGCATCATCTGGAGAATAGAGCAAGGAGTCTGAGCAGACCGATAGTGTTGCTTATAAGTATGTTAAGATAAAATAAACTTAAAAAGGCTGGAAGAAAGGGGAACAGAAGAGCGTAATGTGGTTGGAAATATTCAAATAAAAAGAAAGGAATAGAAATGTATAAAAGATAGGGATGAAAGGAAAGTATGAGAGCTATATTGTCCATACTACCAAAAGCTTAGCTAGATATAGAAGTATATAAAAAGGCAAAAAAAAAAAAAAAAAAAAGAATAAAAAATATCATTAAAAAATTATGTTATAAAACTTGTAGATCCCTTAGAGCTAAGATCATATTTAATAAAGAAAAAAAAGAAAAAGAAAGAGAAAAAGAAAAGAAAAAAAAAATCCAGAACTGATCCCAGAATAGACCAGTTCAATAGGTATTGATACTACTATTTCTGTTTCCTTAGCGTCTCAGCTGTAAGTGTCCTTCTCCTTGCCTTGGGTTTTTTTGCATTATTCTGTGACCAGCAGAGGTTCCTTTACTGTTCGTCTGTAAGCATAGGTGTGTGGGGAGGGAGAGGGTACAATAGTGGCTCCTTCTCCTGGGAGTGAGTGAGCAGTGGCACACTGTTGTTTCAGTCGGGCTTGGAGGTGCCTGTTGCAGAGGGACACTGGTGGCTCAGGCATAAAGAGAAAGTGTTAGAGTTGGGCCTCTCTCCGGGTTTTTTTTGTTGTTGCTGTTGTTGTTGTTGTTTTTCTCTCAGCAGCTTCCCTGCTGCTGGCGTTGCAAGGGGTTTTAATCTAGCCCTGCCCAAGTGCCTGAGGGTGCTTGTTATCCCTGAGTGCCTTAGGTAGCCCACGGGTGTCTCTCCACTGCCTGTTGCAGAGGCGCGGCTATGTCGGGCTCCCCGCGGCCCTTTCTGGTGTCCGAGGCCGTCTGCTGGTGTTCAGCTGGTTCTCTGTGGGAATGACTGTGTCCTTCCGTGCATTCCCAATGCATCTGTGGAGAGGGATGCACTCCATTTCCCTCTACTTCGCCGCCATCTTTTCTCCCCTGGGTTTCCTTTTTTCTAGGTTAAAATATTTCTTTTGCTAGAGAGGACAAATGTTGAAATATGATTTTTCCCATTTGCAGACGTGAAACACATTCAAAGCTTTACCAAGTGGTACCCATTGCATCCTAACCCACACAATGCTGCTGTCCTCCTGTATCTCTCTCTGCTCCAGGAAGGTGTGGGCACTGTCAGCCACACAGATATCTATTATCTGCACACCCTGCACTCCCAGTGACAGAAAATCACACTGGACTAAACCACTTAGGGAACTGGGAGCCTGTGTCTGTATTTAGGAAGCAGGGTTTCTGATAAACTGAATTTTCCACTCAACTCAGAATTAACAAGTCCAATGGTTGACATTGAAAATCTTTCAAGTGATGATTAAGCCCACTCTTCCATCTCAATGGACAAGCTAGTGACGGCAATTGAACCCTTTCTTGGTGGTCTAGAAAGTCAGAGGTCCTTAGGTTTATCATTCATTTGAGCATCATGTCTCATCGCCTCACAGGAAACGGGACAGAGAAATGACAGGAAACTGGGCAGATTGAGAGCTGAGTCCATGACAATCTCAAGAAATCAAGAGGGACTATTGTTTTTCCCTTTTCACTTCTTTTTAAATTTAAATTTATGGTACCAATTTATTTTCATGTGACCTGTCTCTTTCTCTTGAAAGGCAGTAAAAGAGAAAAAAAATTAATTATGATTTTTGGAAGCTGGAGTGTGGTTAATCAAGGCTTTACTATATTTTACAATCTCGTCAGAAGCCAAGATATTTTCTGTGTATCTACCCACAACACATGGCATGGTAGTTGGGAGTAAATGCTACTTATTATAGCAATACTTCATTCATCTGATATATATGAGGATGAGTTATTTTTTTCAGATAAGTGAAACCAACACTTTTTTAAGTGGTAATGATTTTGACAAAATTATTTTAAATGCATCCTTTAATTCCCTGCCTTGTAGAACAAGCTTCATTTAGGCTATAAAATAGTGATACCTTGAAGAGGCCTCTTGGTAGGTAGGGTAAGCCTCTCTACCCCCTCTTGGTCATTTAAAATATGCTACTGTATTGAAAAATGAAAAAAAAAAAGATATCCAAGACTATCTGAATTAAATAAAAAAGTAAATTGTTCTTAATAAAGGACCTGAAAAGATCACATATGAATATGATGACCATATATTTAATGCCCAACATATTTAAAAGTAAACGGAGATACTATTGATGTATATGTCTCTGGGCTAGCAGGGTTCCACCACAAAAATGGACAGTGCATGCATACTTGTGCCCCAAAATTTCATCTTTGAATTCTAGTTTGTCTCTGGACAGCATTCCAGATAGCTTGTTTATTCATCTATCCATCCATCCTAGGGTAAAAGGCTTATTAGTTAAGCCCTTTCTATGTGTAAAGCTTTGTTCTAGGCACTGGAAGTATGTAAAATGGAACACACACACACACACACACACACACACACAGATCATAGAAGTTCCGGCTGCCAGAACTACTAGAAGGCTTTGATTCACCCTCCCAAACAGATCAGGTAACTAAAACTTTGGAATTGATTATGGGCTACAACAAGGATTCAAATGAGAGGGTTAGCAACTGAAGAAAATATAATAGCAGTGCTAGAGCTAGGAGACAAAACATTTGGGGCGGCGAGGGGTCAGCAGAATTCTACCTTTCATTCTTAGGGGTTTAGCACTGTCTTGTCAGGCATCAAACATCAAAGTCTTTGAAACAGAGGTCAGGTAATTGAGTATTTCAAGCCTCATTAAAGAGTGTGACAATCATAGGAAGAGAGAGAAATGGACTGAACTGAAAATAGGCTGCGACACTATCCCCAGACACAAATGACTGTGTAGTTACCTTGACATGTTAAAAAATAATTATCATCCAGGGAAAAGACACTGTCGTGGAGAGACAGCGTGCATGGTGAACCCGGCCAGTGTTTGCAGAGAGGGCGAGTTGAGGGAGGAACCTTGAGAAGAGGGCTCCGTGAAGAGCCAGTATCCACTCTGCTAAGGACTCTCTGCACGGACCTGGGGGTCTGATGATCACCTCTCCTGAGAGGGAGTCTGGCCAGGCCCTTCTTCAGGAGCGCATCCTCTGCAATGCTGCCTTGGGCAGCTCTGAACTCAGTCACAGCCAGATGCCATGACAGCCATGAGATTAAGGGACAATTAGTGCAACCTAGGGCCTGGCTGTGGTCATTTTGAATTGATTCCTTGAAACTTTTGCTGGAAGAAGATGCTAGACGCGACGGCTTCCAATACCCCTATGTCTGCAACCAAGGGAGTTCCTTTGCCTATCTCAACATGCTGTGGAAATGGTAAAGAGGTGAGGAGTCTGGGTGCCATGGCAGGTTCTGACTCTCATCCTTTATGACTTTTTTCTCAACTCAAATTCTGGAGCTGGTATGGTTGCCTCTGCCACCATGCTTATAGCTCCAGGAAGCTTATGCTTCCCTCTATACACGTGTGGGCCATTGCATGGAGGAATCTCCTTTCACTTTGCTCAGGCCTGGAGATTTCAAAGGGAATCTTTTCTATAAAATGAAGACGAAAACAAACCTGAAAGAATGAAACACCCACAGCAGCAGAGAAGCAAGTTAATTCCACAGAACTCAAGTCCCAACCATAGGCCTACCAGAATAACCTAGGGAACTTAAATACATATTCCCAGACCCCTATACCAACCTATAAAATAAACATTCAAGCGATAAGGCCTATGAATCAGTACGTTTCAGTATTTTTATTAAAATCCTCAGATAATGCTAATGCCTCAGGCAGCACTATCTTTGGACCAAACTTGGCAACCACTGCTCTAGTTCCCTGATTTTATCCAACTTACTCTCACCAAATCATAGTCGATGAAATTTTGTCTTACAGCAGCTGACAGCATCTATACCACCGTCACAAAGGGATGCATGAAATTGTAGATCAGTTATTACAAGCCAAGTCCCCTCTGGGTGAGAAGTGAGAGAGTTGCACTGACATATATACACTACCAAATGTAAAACAGATAGCTAGTGGGAAGCTACTGCATAACACAGGGAGATCAACTAGATGACTGGTGATGACTTAGAGGGCTGGGATAGGGAGGGTGGGAAGGAGTCTCGGGAGGGAGGGGATATGGGGATACACGTATAAATACAGCTGATTCACTTTGTTGTACAGCAGAAACTGGCACAACAGTGTAAAACAATTATACTCCAACAAAGCTTTAAAAAAAACATATTATCTCAAAACACATGTATTGATTGTCTCACCATTATTGATGTTAAAAAAGTGATAGAATTTCAACACTGGAAAGATTTTATAGACCAAAGTTTACATACCTAAGAAATTTGTCACATAGTGTTCCTGACTCTTGGGCATCTGTCTTCAACATGACTATTTCAAGTATTAATTTTGCAGTTTCAAAGATATCTCTATCCATACATGAATAGCTCAAATTGATAAAATAGTCTTTGTTATATTGAGTCTATATATCACTTAAAACTTTCTCATATTGGTCTTGTTCCTGCCCTCTGCAGTAACCCAGAACATGTTGACCCCTCTACAGCAGCTCCTCAAATATTTGAAGACTACAGGTATGTTGCAATTTATATTTTTAATCATCCCTTTCCCTTATAACCTTTTACATGAACTGCTATCGAGCCATCCCTTACTCATCCAGAATTACACTTGGCCTAAATACTGGAATCCCAAGCGTTCTGGGCTTTAGGGATAATTTGCAATGTCAGTTCTTCTATTTATGTGTATTAGCTTGGATAGTCTAGCCTATGGTAACTATGCAACCCTGAAATTTCAGTGACTTAATATAACATTTATAGCTTGCTCATATTATTCATTCAACATGGCTAATAAGGGTCTCTACCCTACACAGTCACTCTGGGGCCCAGGCCAGGATAGGCTTCAACATTTTGTAGCTGCATCATGTAAAATACGAACTTTCCACAGTCACTGCAGTAGCACAGGCAAGAACTAGAGAGTCTCACACTATCTCACAAACATGTTGCCCGCAGTCCGTTGGCTGGAAATATTTGCATGGCCAGATAATAGCAAATGGTCTGAGTAACTTGAAGTACAATATGTATACCTTCTACAGAGGTTTGTAAGACAACGATAGAAGTTTTGAACAAGACAGAGCCCTGGATAGAATTTGAGAGCACTACTCCAGAGGCTTCTTTAACTTATCTTCTTTCTGTAGAAGGTGTGCCGTATTGATAATATACAAAGCAATCAAGGTCAGGCCCAGATAAAAGAATCTAGGCCTTCCATATTTCCCTTTCTTCACCTCATCCTCCCTAACCTCAGAGTCCATACAGAATCATATCACACAGAAAAAGCTCATAGGGTTTCCAAGGGGATGCAGCCAGCACATTGAAACAAACCACAGAAAGTTACTAGCCCTGTTGAGCAGAAAACACTGAGTACAGTACAGTATGTTCTTTTGAAAGTGGAGGTGGGACAGCTCTCTAGTCCTTTCTCCCGTAGAGACTCCTCCTCTCTTCAGGCAGAATTGTTAACTGTTAACTATTTATATGACTATTTGTATTATCATCATCACCATCAATTCTATGAGATCCTCAACATATGTTACTTCATGTAACATGAACTAAGAACTTCTTATCACTTCTAGAAGTGTGAGCTGGAAGAATCCTTAGAGATGCTGTGCTTTAACTCCTTAATTCTAAACCCTAATGCATATGCATGTGTATATACATACCCAGTTCATCCAGACACCAAGGCCCAGGGAACTGGGATTACATAATTAGTTAATGACACAATAGGACAAACATCCGAGTCCCCTCATCTTTGTTGCCATCTTCCTTTCTCTTAACAGGTAATGGCGGTGATCACACCAGGCAATTCTCTACCACTCCGCCTTCAGTTGCGCTGTTTCTGCTGTCCAGAAGCTTTCCCTACGCCTTTCTCTGTGAGATGAGAGTCTACTCACTGTTCAAGATTCAGTGCTACCTGGCCAGCATAATTTATCCATCATTTAATCACCCCTTATGTCCCTTAGCACAATAAGGACTTAGGACTGGGCAAAATAAAAAGGAAAAAAATCTGCAAGGGTCTGAGAAGACATAATACAACTTTCACCACAGCTCAAAAACTAATTCTTTGGGGCTATTTTCAGCCCCCACTTGATAGCCATTGTGAGCCCTGGGGAAAGTCTCTGACACCCTCAGGACTGGACAGTGCAATAGTGGTGGTCTCTTCAATTCTGTCCATCTGCCAAACAAGACAAGAGGAACATATCTTGAGTATACCCAAGGTCTGATTAGTGCATCTTACTAAAGAAAGTCTCACTTAGTAAGATGGCTTTTAGAGTATTATTGCTATAACACATTCTAGAAAGTGGACTGTATGTATTCTGAATTCTTCCTAATGATCTTAAGTATTTGGAGGTAATATTTATTCTGCTCTTATTCTCAACCAGAAATTCCTATAGAGTTAGGATTTCTAAAAGTATCTACTGGTCAGTCTTCACTTAGAGAACTTAACTGTAAGTACCAATAAGGACTGCTACTAGCCTGTGTTCAATTATTATTAGTCACTATCATGTTTCATACTCTCAAAACGAAATCAGACATAGCCCCTGTAAATAAGAAATTTAAATTTATAAAAATAATTTAAGGGACGTCCCTGGTGGCTCAGTGGTTAAGAATCTTCCTGCCAATCAGAGGACACAGGTTCAAGCCCAGGTCTGGGAAGATCCCACATGCCACGGAGCAACTAAGCCTGTGTGCCACAACTACCGAGCCTGCGCTCTAGAGCCTGTGAGCCACAACTACTCAAGCCTGTGCTCCTGGAGCCTGTGCTCTGCAATAAGAGAAGCCACCACATGAGAAGCCCACACACCACAAGGAGGAGAAGCCCCCTCTCACTGCAACTGAAAAAGCCCGCATGCAGCACGAAGACCCAGCACAGTCAATAAATAAATAAAATAAATTTATTTTTTAAAAAATAATAATTCAAAACATCTTCCTAGCACCCCAACAGGTACTCTTACAATTAGTAAGCTGTGAATGCTAGACAGTTTAACCAAACTAGTTTTCCAGCACTTTCTATATAAAAAGCAAGATTCAGACTTAATAGATCAGCCACTTAATTATTCCTCCCTGGTATGTTATTTTTCAAAAGAAGGCAAAAATATACACCTTCTTCCAAGTTAATTTTCTGTGTTAAGAGAAGCACTTTATATGTGTCTACTCTTCTTTTTGCCACCTGAGTTTATAGTATTTACAGCATGTATAAACACACAAATAATTTGTTTATCTATATTTTTAAAATTTTTTTAATTTTTTAAATTCCTTAAAATTCTTTTTTTGGATTAATTTCTTAAAATTCTTTTTTTTTTTTGGATTAATTCCTTAAAATTCTTTTTTTCCCCCAGCTCTTTATTGGAGTATGATTGTTTTACACTGTTGTGCCAGTTTCTACTGTACAACAAAGTGAATCAGCTGTATGTATACATATATCCCCAAATCCCCTCCCTCTTGAGCTTCCCTCCCACCCTCCCTATCCTACCCCTCTAGGTCATCACCAATCATCCAGTTGATCTCCCTGTGTTATGCAGAAGTCTCCCACTAGCTATCTGTTTTACATTTGGTAGTGTATATATGTCAACACTACTCTCTCACTTATTCCCAGCTTCCCCTTCAACCCCTTCCCCTTGTCAGGGCAAGAATAAAGATGCAGATGTAGAGAATGGACTTGAGGATACCTATCTTTTTTGCTTGTTTTTTTATCGTACACGTTTATTTTCAAGATACAACAGAGGTCAATATCAAGATTTCTCAGCCTAAAAACCTATTTTATATCATAGAATTTTAAGTAATACGTGAAGTATAATATCCTAATTTGTTTTACTTTTTGGAACCTAGGTTATAGAAAATTACTGTCTAAGATCTGTTGTGAGTGGATATTTTAAAACAAATCCATAGTAGTGGAAACGAATGGGGCATGACATTCAGAGACACATCTTTCCAAATTTAAAGACTGTTTAGCTTGATACCACTAACTAGTTTATGGCTCAAAACTGGGAAATATAAGAAATATATGATGCCAATAAAAATTAATTTGCTATTCAGAGAGTCTTTATACTTTCTGGAGATCTCCAAGGCCAGGAATTGTTCACTGGCCTCCATGCCATGGCTCTTTCCTTGAGGGACTTAAAATCTACTAGGCAAAGAAAAACGCATTCTGAACTTTGTATAAATGGAGACATATGTACAAAGGCAATAAAGGCATGAAGCACTCAGGTGTTTTAGGGAGCAGTTAGCACTTCGACATGGCTGGACCACAGGATGAAAAGGAGAGTATGGAAGAGATGAGGGTGGAGAATGTGACAAGGGGTTCATCACAGAGGGTCTCAGGCTGCCACATAAAAACACCTGGACTTGATCTTAAAAGTGATAATGAACCCACAGAAGAGTTTTCAGGGAGAGAGGAGATATTATTATCACGTATAGTATTCTAAATTGCTAAATGGCACGTATATGATAATATCATTGTTATAAACAAACCTCTATGTGTGTTTTGGTATATGGTTTATTTGCATGGAAAAATTAGCATATTCAAAATGGACTCAGTAGTTACCACCAGGAAGTGGTTTTGGGGTGATAAGGGCCGACTGAACTTTATAAACGTATATATTTAAACTTATATATATATAAGTTTATATAAAGTTTAATATATAAGCTTATATATTTTATAAAGTTTTAAAAACTTTATATATTTAGATTTTCCAAACAGGCATCTCCTTACTTTTTAAATTAAAAAGAAAGCTTACTCTGGCAGCAGTGTTGATCAGCATTCAAGAAATCAATTAAGAAGCTGTTGCAATTTAATTGTCCAAATGATAGACAATGAGAGTCTAAATGGAAGCAGTGGCATCAGGGGAAGTGGGAGGACAAGGTGGCTTTGAGCAATATTAAGGATCTAGACAAAGGAGTGTGGTGACATTGGCAGCAGGGAAATGAAGGAGCAAGAGGACATTAAAATGACTTTCAGGTTTCCAGCTGGAGTGACTCAGTCACTGGCATAGAACACATAGGGTGAAAAACAATTTGTGGAAACGTATACCTTCAGGTTTGGAAATGTTTAAGTCATCTGAGTGATAACCAGGCAAAACCCATCTAGTTACGGAATTGGATTTATATACCCACAGCTGCAACAAAAAGCTGGGCTTGTTAGTGGCAGAGCTGAGTGTAGAATCAAGTATGCTAACCCGATCGGGTAGTGTCCCTGCAGGAATCAGAATAAGCCCCAGATGATTCAAAAGCAGAAGGATTAATAATAGGGAGTCTGGAAGAGGGGAACAAACTAGGTGACTGCTTCATCCAGAAAATAGCCACAGTGGGGAGCTGCTACTGCTTGGCAGGCCCAGGGAGAAAGGAGAAGAAAGAAAGTACTAGGCACCAGTAAGAAATGAAACCATGGAGGAGGGGCACCAGCTCAAAATTTCAGTAGCTGGGGGATGATGCAATGATGACAAAGTTGACCCAAAGCAGAGACGAAGCATGGAAGAAATACCCTGGGCTCTCCTCCATTCTCTTACTTCCATTTTCCAGACTCCCATTGGCCAAGCCCAACCAGAAGGAAGGCCAGGGTCAAGGAAGTTCTGTATGAAGCAGTTCACAGAAGCCAGCCTCCTGGGACACAAAGGTAGACAGAAATACAGAGAACGAACCTGAGAAAACAGTCATCATCATGCTGACTCCTATTCAAGGATTTTCTCCAAGGACTTTACTGTGACCTGGGGGAGGCTGAACAAGCTGACATATGTGCAATAATTATAAAGGAGATGAAGGTAGCAGTATTCTGTCTTGGAATAATCATCAAGACTTGTGTTTCAATCCTTATTGTGCCACTTACCGGCTGTGTGATTGTGGACAATTTATCATATTTCTCTAAGCCTTCATGTGTGAAAAGAAGTAATAAAAAATAAAAACACTACTGAATTCATGGAATTAATGAGAATTAAATTAGATATTTTGTTTATTAGCCCAATGCTCATTACAAAGTAAGTGCTTGGTGAATGTTAAGAGGAAGAGAGCATGATGACAAGGACTCTGAATGGCGGTGGTCGCTTATTCAGATTCTGAAAAGATTAGCCTGAGCTGGAATAGACAGAGGTTTTCAAGGTACAGTTTGAATGATAGGTAAGATTGAGGACCATGTATAGGGGAATACACACAGGCTTGGTTGAGAACGTGGATCTGAGAAAAACATAGTGTGTGCAGAGGACCACAGGAGAACTGATGGAGTTGGAAGGCTTCTTTATTCTCATGCCATCTCTGAAAGCCAGCATTGCAGGAAATAGATGGCTCCCACACATACATCACCCCGGTATCCTCCTGCCAGCTATTCCTTGTGGCCATCAAGTCTCACTTCTCTGCTAACAAGTTATTTTTGAGTATCTTAATAGGTTTGTTGCTTGAGAAGCTGAGGACAATTTTGCAAACTGTAAGTACCATAGTAAAAGGACAAACTGGTATAATACACATTCTCCTACTCAGAGCAGAGAATGCAGCCAAAAGAAGCTAAGCCAAGACCTTATTTTCAGAAAGACTCCCTTGAAAAGGAGTGGCTCCTGGTACTCTCCAAACACCTTTGATTTCCAACGGCAAAATTTTAATCTACTCTTCATAATCTCAGCTCTCCTAATATCTGCCTTGTCTTATGTCCTGTCACAAGCATGTTCTCTAACACAGCTTAAGGTCATTAACAGAGGGACACATGACCCTACTTCCTTATCCACTGCAACTGTGGTTCCCAAATGCAAACTTGTGCCAGAAACACCCAGGACACATTAAAATCAAAGACTCAAAGACCAGGTGTTTAATTCTTTCAGTCTAAGATAAGACTCAGAGGTCTAATTTTTTTTTTTTTTAATTTTCCAATGAGTTCAGCTACACATTCACTTTGAGGAACCTCTGATACTCAGCCAGTAGGACATCCTCTCCCTGATCTACAGCCAATGGCTAGTACAGAGGGGAGGAACAGAAGTGGCTCAATTAGAGGAAAGAATGAGTGTTCTTTTATCCCATGCTGAGATGTTTTCTTTTGTTCCTACGACATAGAAAGACTGAGAATGTTGAGGAAGGGAAGTGATATGGTAAGATAAATGTTTTACATAAACCATTCTGCTACCTTTGGGATGATGCCCTTCCAGAATTAGAGATCATTTCTCAGGCTTAGCAGTAGTTATGGCAAGCTGTGTGGTGGGTTTGAATTAAGGGGCAGCGCAAGTGGAGAGAAGGGAAGAGATGTGAACATCTTCAGCAAGAAGAGACGGGAATGAATGATTAAGTGGATGTGGGGAGCAAAAGCAGGCAGGAGTGACAACCACTGTTTCTGACTTGAGTGCACAGGTGAGCAGAGATGCAGGACGGGGGTGGGGGGGCGCTACAGAAAAAGCAATAGATTTGGAGTTGGGGAAGTTGTTTGTAGCAAGGATGTTGGCTGGATGATTGAGTTTCATGATCCAATATGATGCCCAAGTGATTCTGTATTATTTGATACATGAGTCTAAGGAGAGAGATCTGGGCTCCAGATTTAAAAATACAGAGGTGTTAGGTGAAGCCGTACAGGTACCAAGATACTTCAGGGAGTGTATGTCGATTGAAAGATGGAGTACTAAGGAAGGAAGACACACCTGTGGAACAGGTTGAAGACAAAAGGCCACGAGAGGAGACTGGAAAGAGTAACCAGAGAAGTAAAAGAAAAATGCAAAACTGTAAAATCATACATAATGAGCACCCTATTATAGGAATTATTCGTGCAGATGTGTCATTATTGTACAGTTGTGGTATTAGGCACAGGGCTGAGTACAGTGCAATGAGGGAAAATATCAGTATAGAGATACAGGAGAGAAAAAATGAAATCAAAAGGCTCTATTTTTCACCACATACTATCTCAGTGACCTTGGATGAATTACATAATCTCTTGAAGTCTCAGGTTTTTCACTTTACGCTATAAAGTATTCATTACACAGGACTATTGTAAAGATTAAAAGGGCACTAAAAGAGTTCTTTAGATGTTCTTTTCCTCTCCTACTTTTAATCCATATATAAAAACTTCAACACAGTGTGACAAAACTTCTCTTTCATTAGATAAATGCCCAAGCCTTCCTATTTTATAAGGCCCTAATAACTTCACACAACTTCAAATATATTTGTTGTCATTTTTTTTTTCTATGTGGATAATGGGTATTTTTTGGATGTGGTAGAAGAGGTTATTGTGTTGGGAGAAGATTGGAGAATACTTCTAAATCTAACATTCTTATTAATGCCTTCAGAAGATAAGGGAGAATTGATATTAAGCTTTCCCCAGGCAGTTTGTAAAACCATTCTTTTTCTCTTTCTGAAATTTGGGACCTTTGCCTATCTGTTTCCTGGCATCTATCCCATTCTCCATGATTTCTGAAAGATTATCAGTAGCTTATATACAAACCATTCTAATTTTTATAGCAGAAAATATCTTTCCCTGCTAGGTACGACAACAAGCTTTCATTTGCTTTACCTAAATGCCACCAAAGGAAAGACACCATTTCATTATTTGTCTTTTAAAACATGATTTTCATTGTGTTTGCAAAGGTTTACAATGAATATATCTAGTGCTTAATTGCTTGTAGCTGGGGAATACAATTAGTCTTCAGGAGTCTACCAAATATTTATTGTGATTGCCTCAGCTGAGGTTTCAGGCTCATCCCACAAAGATGGAAACTAATTGAGC
This sequence comes from Hippopotamus amphibius kiboko, assembly GCF_030028045.1. NCBI lineage: Eukaryota > Metazoa > Chordata > Mammalia > Artiodactyla > Hippopotamidae > Hippopotamus > Hippopotamus amphibius. Next base: position 92,717,636 of record NC_080196.1, on the reverse strand, counting down.
CCAAACCCCAAAGCTATTAAATGATGGTGATTCATGTTGAAAAACAGGGGTAATGTCAAGCCTTTGACACTGGGGGGTGGCGGGGTTGTTAATGTATTTTTCTGTGCCGCAAGAAAAACCTGATTGACAGAATTCATTCTTCGCCACATAATTATCTACTTCTTTGCTGACGCATCTGGTCCCCTTAACCATGTGCTAATATCATCATAAAACAACCAGATTAAATTGGTCGTCTGTTGATCAACGGTTAATATGGTTTCATACAAATTATTCATAGACTGGGAAGCCATTCCTATTAAAACTATAAACAGAGCACTAGATATTGACAGGGCTTTTCCCAAAATTTGAGTGTGGGGACTGGAAATCGTAAAGTCATTTGGCATCTTTTTGACAGACAGCATTTTTTTTACAGAGCACTATTTAAACTTAAAGCCTCCTGGGTAACCCCTTGCTTTTATCTAACATTCATTACAAATATAAAATTGTCAGTTCTGAGCTGTTTTTTTTATTTTTCCTCCCAGTCTCTAAACCACACAGAAGCTCTTATTATTAGAATAAAAATCTTACCAGAGGGAAAAAATTAAGGAATTCTAAAAGAAGTCTCTAGCCATGGTTGTTAAGGAGAGAAGAAAGGGACAGGTAGAATGAAACCAAGCCATTTTAGAGTTCCAGAACTCAGAAGAAAAAGGGCCCTAAGTTGCAAAAGAGACTGCACTTTCCTATAGGAACCTCAGCTATTCTATCTTCTACAGGGCTTTGGATTTCCATTCTCAATACCCTGATTCAGAATCTCACCCTCTACCTTACCCTGCAGACACTTCATACTGACTCCTCTTCCTAAAGCACAGAGCTGATCATCTTGGTCCCCCCTCTCAGCTTCTTTGACGATTTCCCATCACCTATACAGTTCCAATTTCCAAGAAAGGTATGAAAGTCTTCCATATTCTTGTCCCTACCTACACTTATCTACTTAGTGCATCCTTCAGAAATTCAAAACTCTAGCCATTCCTAGAACACATTTTCCTATCTCCTTCTCTTCACCATGAATTTTTTTTTCTGTTTCCAACTCTCTTCCCCACAGTTTCTTTTGTTAAATCCTATCCAATCATCACTTTGGAGAACAGTTTGACATCACTAGGTAAAGTTAATCATGTGCATACCCTACGACCCAACAATTTCATTCTCAGGTATGTACTCAAAAAAACACATACACTTGTAAACCAAAAACTATGTAAAAAGTATTCATAGCATCATTATTTATAAGCGCCAAATGTTGGCAGAAACAATCAACTTTCATTAACAGTAGAGTGGATAAATTGTGATATATATATATATATATATATATATATATAAAATTGCATGAAATACCATAGAGCAAGGAAAATGAAAATCTACAATATATAACCAAACTGCGCTGAGAAATAAAATGTCAAGCAAAAGAAGCAACATGAAAGAATACATGCTGTGTAGTTCTGTTTATATAAAGTTCAAGTACAGATAAAACTGGTCTGTGGTGTTAAATGTCAGGACAGTGCTTACTTCTGGGGAGGAAGGAGGAATAGTGATTGAGAGAAGGCATGGTGGCTGCTGGGTGCTTGAAATGTTTGACTTCTACTTTGAAATAACTCATCCACCTGTATGCTTAAGGTCTGTGCATGTTTCTGTATGTATGTTATATAACATGTAAAGATTTTGATTCCTATTTATTTTTCAAAGTCAAGATCAATTATTATCTTTTCTTTAATGTCTCAGCTGATCTCTCCCATTCAGAATTAGTGTTCCCCTTTCTTCCAGTTTCCTATGGGTCTGATTTTTCTCTCAATACATTTAATTAACATGCCTTGAATTTTAGGCGTGATGATTACACATGACATGGGTTAGATAATTAAAAAGAAAGATGTTTTTAAAATGAAGCAAACCAAGGATGAATATTGAACAGCATAGTGACAGTTCAAATTTAGGTTTTGGCTGACCCTTCAACCTAACAATGGCACATGGACAATCATGCTTACCAGCTCCTTCTGCTGAAAGTCAAATTCCTCTTCCTCCCACTTGCCCCTTATCCAACTTTGCAATGCCTTTTTTTTGTCTTGTTTTGTTCAGGGGGTGGAATAGGCTGCAATATGGTGTATGTTTGCAGATACTGGAAAGCAATGAGCACAGCCACTTATCAAATGAAGCATGTCCCTACTGACCCAAGGTTGTACCTTCAAAATATTTACAGGGACAAGGTTTGTGAAAACCAGCTAAGCCATCTCCCAGAGCTCAGCAGTGACATTCAGTCCTTAACTCAAGTTCTCCAGGGGCATGGAGTGAAGCTGTTAACTTCATCTGTGCTTAGAAAGTTCCTATGGATCTGGGTTTGCTATTGCCCGTATCCTCAGAATCAGCTGTGAAAATTCATTTCATTGCCTCTTACAATCCCACATGGCCAAGATATCAGCTTCCCAGGGGCATTTGTGAATTGCCTTGAAGCCATTTCATTCTGACCCTATTTTCCCAGAGCAAACAGTCCTCCTGAGACTGTTTTTCATAAAGTCACAAAACAATCTTATATGGCTGCATCACTTAGCACTCTGTGCTCTGGCCTGTCTTCCCCTCTACCCCGCACCCCCCTCAGCACATGTGTACTACAAGCTTGCTAAGGATAATCTGTCACTCCCCACAGCACTCTGCCCGTTGTAGACGGTTGTTTCTTAACCAACATGATGAAATATGGGACAGTGTGGAAATCATTTCATTTCCCTGCTAGTTTTTCAAAGTATGTGGAATAGGTCATTCTTCTAAGCCAGAAAGATGATCTGAGCTTTTAAATGTTCCAGTTGCACTTTTTTCTTTACTCAGTTCCAACTAGGATGGATGGATGGATGGATGGATGGATGGATGGATGGATGGATGGATGGCAGGCAGGCAGGCAGGCTGGCAGGCAGGCTTTCAAAGCTGCTCTTAGCCATGCTCTCCCAAGCCATGCTCCCCCAAACCATGCTCCTGTGCCTAGGATGTGACCTTCAGAGTATTTAATCAATAGATGAGAAACGCTCATTCAGGCTTTCAACTTTGTACCACAAAGTTCTGTCTACTTCCTTTAAACAGATTTAAAGGCTATCTCAATGCTTCTTATTTTCACTCAGAAACACTATGGTTTGGAGTCCCACTTTTTAGACTAGGCTGGCTCTTTTGTTGTGTTCTTGTTTTTGGTTTTGTTGTGCTTTACTCTTTTGATAGAACCTACTGGTTGGGCTGTTAAGTTTCTAAGCTATTAAATCTTATACATTTAATCAATTAAATATTTTTAAAGCAATAATTTTCAGTTTACTAGATGAAACAGACTTGCAACGTAGTCTACATGAAGGAAAATAAGCCATCTATAGCAAGGGATAAGGAAACTGGGCAAAAAGGAAAAAAGCATACATTGGAAAAGAAGATTCTTTCAAAATAAAAAAATCAAAACATTATTATAAAGAATTTTATCAAGAATTGCTGTATGTCCCCCATCCCATTTGCTGGAAGCCAACAAGACCATCTAGAACTTTGTGTTCATATCAAAAGTCTGATTAAAACATCCTAACACAAAGCAAAAAAAAAAAAAAAAAAAAAAAGAAAAGAAAAGAAACAAAAAAGAAAACCCCTAAAACTGCTAAACCCCTCCCACAAGCCATAGAGCTGTTAACTCCAGAGCTTAAATTCAAAAGAAGAGATAGCGGCAACTGAAAGAAGTTATGGTGACTGGGAACTTGGCAACACCAATCCACCTTTATTGTTTTTATTATTGTTGTTGCTATGGTTTTTTTGTTTTTTAAAGAGACATGGATCTGGTCTTCCCTTAGGCAGGAAAAACACTGGGCTTTTGTGATCGGGTTGACTGCTATAACAACTAGCCCCCACTTTTCAATGGCTTAACACAGCCAAGATTCATTTGATGCATATGTCAGTATAAGACAGGTCAGCATTACTATTCTTCCAGGTAGTAATTCAGAGACCCACGCTGTTTCTGTCTTGGGAATATAGCATCCTGTGGGGTCTCAGAGACCACTCTGCATCTAGTCAGTGGAAAGGGAAAGAGACTAGAGGAGGCACAATGTCTTCATTAAAAACAAAACCAGGCCCAGAAATTATAGCCATCCTCCTGCCCACATCCCTGTGGCAATGGAACTGGGAAATGCAGTCCCAGGAGGCATCACTACCTCTTCATAAAAATTCCAAATGATGGAAGGGCAAGCATGACATTTCAGTGAACAGTTAGCTAATTTTATCATGGTGCCCAAAAGGATCTCCTCAACTTCTTAACTGATTCATAACATTCTCCTTACAAAATTTCATTCATCATTTAGTGAAATATTTTTTTGGAAATTATTATATGCCAGGCACAGTACCAAGCCCTGGAAATATAAAGATGTGGTCCTTTCCCCAAGGGCCTCAAGGTTAGTCCTAAATAGATTACAGAGATTGAATCAGTAAAGGAATATATTTGAACATCTATGGAAGAGAGACATTAATTATTAAATATATAATTACAAGTGATTACAGTAATGAGAAGGAGAACTGGGGGATATGGAAGGAATACAGAAGGATTTGTCTAGTTTGGAGGGGAGATTGAGGAAGCAAAGGGTAGTGGACAGAAATGATTGTTATGAGAAAATACTTCTCCACAGAAGGACTGATCTTTTGGTTGACTCGTTTTTAGCGTTTTATTCACTTTCCCTCGAAAATAATTTTGAATTGCTATGCACTCAGTCCCATTTTTAAGCTGACATCTGAAGTTTTACATTGTAAGTCGACATGAACAAGCTTTAACACTCAAATGATTTTTTTTCCATAAATTCACATTTTTCTTATTCAGCCTCTTCCTTAGAATTTCAGGTGTTTTATGCTTGAAACTTCTTTTCATTTCTTACCCTACAACATGTCTCTGCAAAAAAATATTCATCTAAAGTCCAATTCAATTTTTTTAAATGTCTTCTAAGTGTAAGACTTTAACTGTTAATGGTTATTTCATGGATTATGTTACGATCAGTATATAGTTGAGAGTGTTGGAAAACAGAAGCGGTTACCAAGGGTCAGACAGTGGGGAATATTTTTTACTACAAAAGGGCAGCTAGGAAGGAATTTGGAGGGGATATGGGATGTTTTTTATCTTAATTTTGAGGCAGTTACATCTCTATGCATTTATCAAAACCAAAAAGAGTGAATTTTTCAAATAAGTGTATGCAAATTTAAAAAGACATATCATTGACATTTGACCTTTTTCCTTTACAGCTATTCTCTTTCCTTCTGCAACATCAAAGCTTGCATTTTAGCCAAGTGTAATTTTCCTCTGAAAATATTTTTCCTCAACAATATTATCTGTGTTTTCCTCAAATCACTGTCTCATCTTATTCAGACTCAGCAAATTTCGCAAAGTATTAACTTTGGATGCTGCCTAATTGAGAAGTTTACTTTCCTCCCACTTGACAGACCAACATTTGAAAAGAGATAAAGCAGTATGAGTGACAGCAAAAAGTATGCCGTCAAGAGAAAGAAAATAAAAGTATGCCTAGATATTATCTTCATTGTTATTTGTTAGCAAATTATTCTTTTAATCATTTTAAAAATCCTAAGCATTAGAGTTTGGACTCCAGATACTTTCTCCCAAGACATCAATGAAAGCCTATGTAACTTCAATTACCCAACTTTTCTTTCCACCTCCTTTTATACACTTTATGCCTCAGAATTTTTTAAATAATTAAGAATTCCTTTCTCTGAGTTGTTGTGCTGAGGTGGAAACAAATACTGTGGTTAGAAAACCTAATGTTGTAATACTCAGCTTGATCAGTCAACTATTTGCCCATCAGAGAGCCAATGCCAGCATCCACATCAGTCAGCAGTTACTTCATAATCAAGATACTATCCAAATGACTTGTCCACCATTCACTGCCTAAATCTATTAATCCGACACTTTGGCCTGACTGTATCATGTCCATGTGGTGGCCTGGGTCCAGGTCTACCACACTTTACCACAGAGTTATACAGGATAGTGGGAGCTGACTGGCCAGTATCCCATTTACCAGAGTCCTAAGTCCACAGCTCCGCAGATCTTCATGGCAAGAAGAATTAGCTACCCACTACATGAAGTGACTTGATGGGATCAGTAGAGCTTTTCTGACTACCAAAGTCTGATTTGCTGTTTGACACTTACAATTCAAGCATTAGGGTTTAATTGCTTTATCTCAATGACAACTCTCTCTTGAGTTTGTGGCTTTTGTTTGAGATTTAAGTAGTTCTTCGCAGTAGGGTCCCAGCCAGGAGCGGCATCATCCAAGAGAGGGTAGTGCCTGGTTCTCAGATGGTGATAGACAAGAATGTTCTGAGAGTATTAATCAAATGAGTAAGTAAATGGGGATAAAGAGGTAAAGCCTACGGACATTGGGATCTGAGATGGGGCAGAAGAAAGTGGAGACAGTGGAGTGGGGGGGAGGAGTGGACCTAATTAAAAACTGACATAGGAAGAACATGACTTGAAGATAAACTTGGCAAATTCTATAGTCGATTGTTGACTCACTTTAAGGAACTACAAAAACAATTCATTAAGGAGGGATTAGATACTCTTAATTTTTTTATTTTTTTGCATCAAATGCATCTTTTTGTTTCAAATTAGAAACTCAGGTGTGGAAAATAATGTAGCTCTCAATTCAGCATAATATTGGGTTAACCAGGTGCTGTGACTCCTGAGAGCCCATGCTAATGGATGGTTCTGGGTTAAACCTGCAGGGATGCTTTCTCTGATCAACAGTGAGCTTTGCAATAGCCACTTATTTCCTCTCTTCTCTCTTCACTCTTTTCAACAAGTTTCCATGTACCATTATTTTTCACACAAGTGACTCCACAAGAAAAGTCCCCTAAGAGTTTTTTCTCCTTAGAAGCCTGAAAAGAAAATCAAACATTGAGCATCTCTTTTCTTCATTTTTACCCTTGTACCAAGAGCAGGTATGTATCCTCTCCTTCAACATATCTTTTCAATGTTCATCAATCTTGACTGCATTTCTAACATGAACTTTAAGAAGGGACTGCAGTATAATATGAGTTTGTCACCCTCTGCCTTCCAGATATATTGCATTGATCTATAAACCCCCAATTCTTTATTCGATAAGTTTATGTGCTCTCCTGAACATAATATAGACCCTGCAGAAATATTAAATCATACTAAGGTTTAATTTGATGTCAATAAAGCTAGTTTAGACAAACCAGAAACTAACTGCATTAGTTTCATATTGTGGTAGCAAGGCACATAAATCTTGACAGGTGTAGAACAGGGGTGGGGACAGGGAAGACCACTGGATGGCTTTAGAGTTGCCTCATCCCCAGGAATAGAAGACAATTCACCTCATGTTTCAAAGGGGTGGTGTTAGCTCCAAGCTTCCCTGATGTTAACAAGGATCCCATCTGCTGGACTCCAGGAGTCACCGGGCAAAGTTGATGCACAAAGTCAGGTGGGTGGCAGCCTCTGAGTTTTGGGTGGTCCATTTAATTTGGAATGAGACCTCTGTCAGTGGCTGGCACTAAGGGAGACAGCATCTAGCTGCCAAATTACAGGGAATGTCAAGCTCTAGGCATGTTGACAAGATCCTAGTCAATTGGGCTGGCGTTCAAGGCAAGTCTCCAAATCCAGCAGGGGGACCAAAGTATTGAATACTAAGCAGAAATAAAGGGATGAAACCCTTCACAGAGACTGTCCCACACAGCAGGCTAAGACTGGATGAACAGACAGCTGCTCACTGCAGGGAAGCCAGACTTAAACTGGCACAAGACCTAGGTGAAGTCCCCTCGGATCTCGCATGTGATTTGATCAAAATTAGCAAAGGAACTTGGTGGGACAGAGCTGGAGGGATGAAAGCATAGATTGTGCAGATGAATGGAGCTGCAGAAAGCAGAAGTAGACCCTTAATAAATAAGGGCTGGATTTTGTCTCAACTGTAAAATTTAATCTCATTCTTTGACAGAGAGTCACTTGGGATTCTGAATTAACCAGTTTTTGGTCTACCCAGTTAATAATGGTTCTGCCCATTACTCCCTTTGCCCCAGTGGACTCAAACTAAATAAAAGGTTTAAGTCAGTTACTCAAATATTCTGTTTCCATAGGTGTGCAAAGAAAGTGTGTGCCAAAGCCTGGATCGTGGGCCCCCTTCCGAGAGGTGAGGATGACCAGGTGGTACTATTTGACATCTAATGTGGTGATATTTAAGAGGAATATCCCTCTAACCCCAAATGCATCTTCTTAAGTAAGCTGCCAGCATCTGCACTTCCACCATTAGGGTTTCACTCCTTCAGAATTCTTTTCCTGGGATCTTATTCCAAAGACATTTCTAGGAATACAAATTAACTTGCATGGTATTGAATTATTGGAGGTTTTTTTTACCCCCCCTCCAATATCAGGGACCTGGCAATAGGAGAGAATAGAAACTAGGGGTTTTAAGGAAGCAGTTTTGAAAGGGAGTAAAAGATGGACAGAAGTAACAAGAAAGGCGCTTGAGTTTATCTAAAAATTCAAAATTGCTCACTAAGTGTTAATTAAGGAAAAAAATGGAGGAAAAGACAAAGAGAGGTACAGGGGCCTAAAAGCCAGCCTAGGCTCTTCCATGATGTTCCTAATGACTTTGAGAGGATCATACCTCAGGGTTTGGTGGAAAATTTTAAAGGATGTTAAAAATGTTCTCATATGCTTAGAACTGATCTGGGATGATGGTACTTCCTCTCAAACAACACCCTCAAATTAAAATAACAACAAAGTGATGTTCCAACACGTTTAATTTCTAATCCATTCCAGATACCTTTTTCAAAGCCACTCCTGCTTCCGCATTCCTCCCCACTCTGGCCCCGTGCCAGCCCTCATCTTCTGTCGCCTGACCTATCACCACTGCCTCCTGACTAGCCTCTCTTCATCCCTCCAATTCTGCTGCCTTGAGCTGAAAAATGCAAATTTCATTTTGCCTTTCCTCTGCTCCAAAGTCCTTCAATGCCTTCCAATTGCCTACAGCATCAATTCTGAATGTCTTAACCTATTTCACGATGACTTTCTCTTCTAGCTGCTCCTGATCCCTCTAGCTTCTTCACTAGTTGCCTCACACTTGACTCTGTAATGGCACCAAACTCCTTGTAGTTTCCTGCACACATCATGCCACATCTTGAATCTACCAGAGCAACTGAACTCATAGAAATTAAGTACCACACTATCAGGAAGAATGGACAAATTTCATGTAGATGCAAGGGCTAGCCTCTGGGCTAACATTTATGTTTTCATTTCCTATCTTGCTTAGAGAAGATCTGTCTTTCACTGGAAAGACTTTAAAAATGCAGACATCATAGACTCCTTGGCATTATCAAGCGTTTATACATCATCCACAGACCACCAAGTTAAGTACACAATAAGAGCATATGCATATAACTATGAATACATCATTGTAATATATGTTTGACATTTTTGAGTATCCTTAAACACTATAAGCAAAAACTATAAAAATTCTTTCTAGATTTACAAGGTGAATCTTTTTTTTTGAACTTCAAAAAGGCCCATTTAGGATAAGGAACTGCAGGGAACTGTCACCAAAGAACCCCAAGGTGACAATGCTAGAGTCCTGAGTCTGTCCTTCATGTGTTCAGAGTGATCTTTAATGACCTTGAGTGAATCTCTCTGTCAGGGCTGGACTCATATTTACCAAGCTCATGAGACTGATGTATAAAATCAGAATGGCAATTTTTTTCATTAATAAGAACTATAACCTCAGAAGGAACTAGTCCATTTTAAATGCCACCCAGCACACTCTTGCCCAGTATGCAAAGTATAGTCAAGGTGCTGGTTTATTAATTCTTAATGGGAACCAAACTGCTGAGACATCAAACTCTCAGGCCCTCTGCCTAGCACGTGTTCTCCCTGTAGGCATATAGGGAGAAAAGGAAGGATTTTCTTGGGGAGAATGAAATCACATCAATAATAGTTAGCAGCATGATTTGAATGCTTAATAACAGTGACCTAAAATAATGTGTTGCTAGGACCAAGTCTTCTCTCAAGACCATAATGTTGGCTGGCCTACCTAACATTTGACACTTGAATCCACACTTTTATTCACTTCCATAGTTACCTTACAAATGCCATAATCTTTTTTAAGATATGGTAGTAAATTCAATAATTCAATTCTTGACAGTCAGGAAGCTATTCTCTCTTAAAGCAAAGTTTTCACATTTCTGCTCCACTCCACTATGTGTTAATTCCTAAATTGAACTGTCAGAGAATAATTTTATTTTTGCCATTTCCAAATTCTCAGGAAATGGAAAATAAATCTTAATATTTCAAGAGCTCTTAAAAACCAATAAAGAATATTTAAAATATCCTGATAGGAAAAAAAATGATAAAAGGCAATGCAAGGTGGCAACTTAAACACATACCCCAAAATTTACTTAAAAATATACATTCTCTCTAGGACCAAGAGAAATGCAAATTTCAACTATGTCTGTGTCAAGATGGCTGCATTTGCTCTATGAAATCCAGCACACACACACACACTATATATTTGTGTGTGTGTGTGTGTATATATATATATATATATATATATAGTTCAGGATCAGTAAAAATACAGTAAAATAGGCACTCTGGTATACTCCCTCCATGATCAAGATCTGTCATTTCAAACCTGGTTGTGCATCTAAATGAATGCCCTGGAGAGCTTGTTAAAATCACACACTTCCAGGCCCCACTCCACACCAATAGTATCAGAATCTCTTTGAATGGGCCTGGGATGCAAGAGTTTTAAAAGCTCCCCAGGTAATTCTGAGGCTCTAGTGTATGAACCATTGTTTGGGGTCCATCTTTTATGCTCCATCATAAATTTTCCGAATTTGTATCCTATTTGCAGTTAATAGACTTTTAAAAATCAAAGCTATGATAAACAGATGAAGAGTTATATTAATAACAATCATACTCATACAGCCTTTGGGCTGCACCAGGTGACAAGACTGCCACAAACTGAACAGATCCCTGTCTTTCCCCTTCTGTCCTGCTGGATTCAGTGCTGGTTGCAAAGACACGGCCTTTGCAGGCAGACCTGTTGTCACACTGATGTCTTGAGTGATGGTGACCTGCACACAGGTTGTGCCGGCCTTTGTAGCATCTTAATTAACCTGCTTCAGTTCTTGGGAAGCATTCTTCATAAGAAACATGAGGGAGGAATGGCAGGGAAATGTACTTCTTCCCCATTTCTTGGTTCTACTTTGCATCACCGGTAAGCAGTACAGTATATAGTCCCCAAAGATGAGGGGGCCAAGGTTCATGCACAGGGCCTTTCCTGCCTACTCCAGCTCACCCTGACCTGTGCTTTCCTTTGTATCATATATTCTCTGTACCACTCAACTTTGTCCTCTAATAGTATCATTATTCATTCAACCTTCATAGGAAGCAAATTTGCAAGGGTATGTATCAAGAAATTTAAAATGATTCATGTACTTGGGTAAGTAGTTCTATTTTTAAGTATTTATCATAAGGAAATAATCAGTATTTTTATGAGGAAAGGACAATTATTGCTACATTATTTATATAACCTCTGATTATGGGAAAGGAATATGTAATGTTTATGTAAAAGGATATTTATTGCAACATTATTTATAATACTTCTGAATTTAGAAATACCTGAGATATTCAACCATTGGCTAATGTTTAAATAAAATCGCAACAGTTAGATGCTAGAAAACTGGGAAGATGTTAAAATGTATGTTTTTGATTTATAAGCTAGAAAAGGGAAATGTCCATAATAAAATTGGGGGCACAAAAAATTGCAATGTAACATTTCAATTTTGTTTAAAAAAGTTTTGTGTGTGTTTTATAAATGACGTGAGGGAATATACCAAAAACTGAACAATCTGGGAGGTAGAATTAGGGTAATTTTTATTTTATCATTTTTTCCTCAGATTTCCTCTAACAGCATGTTACTTTTTCCACTTAAAATATTTTAATTTTTATCTCAAAGTAATAATTAAACATAGTAACAAATAAATGAAAAATAACTGTCTCCCGAATTAACCCGTGCTTACCCAGTCCTGCTCCCTGGAAGCAATCACTATGCCTTGTTTAGGTTTTTTTCCTTACTTCTATATCACCAAATAATACTCACATCATACTATTTATTGTTTACTGAATTGTAAATATTCTCTTTGCCTTATTAAAATAGTTGTCAAGTTACATCTCTCATGCAATGTACCTCATATTGCTCCATCCTCATAATGTAATTATATCAGTTTCAGTTAATATTAAAAAAGTGTTTTTATTAGCATAACTGTCATTTTTATTTATTGCAGTCAAATAAGATATTATGAATATATTTCCTTTCTTATATGATGTTTTCTTTTGTAACTGGAAGTTCCTTGTTGTCTTTTTATCTTTTTTCCAACGTCTTTCAAATAATGTTTTTAGCTCCCTGACAGTTATTCTATCAAGGTATTCTATCAGTGTCCCCATTTGTCAGGAAGATGTCTCTCCCAGAGCCATTGTCCTTTTACTCTAATCTGGGTGGTTCATCTCTAGGCCTGCTCACTGAAGATATCATTGGATGCTTTTTTTCTAAATTCGAGGCCATCTTCTTGCTTGGATAAATTCCTCGTCTGTTTAGTACATACTGTCTTACAAAGCAAAGGTCCATAAGAGATAAATGTTCTGAATTCTTATGGTTTAAAATGTTTTTATTTTATCTTCACAATTGACAGTGTAGTTCAGTTTCATTTTTTTACTTCATATTTTTGAGTTATTAGAAGCATACAAATTTAGGATTGTTATGTTTTCCTCTTCGATTAAGAATTTTATTATGAAATGTCACTCTATATCTAACAATGCTCAAAATTTACTTTTCCCCATATAAACATAACTATACTCAGCTTTCACTCAGTTGATGTTTATATAGTATATGTATTTTTTATCATCCTTTTACTATTACTTTTGGGTTCTTTTATTCAATATGTGTCTTTTTTAAGCAACTTAGAGGGGTTTTCTTAATTACTGACATATTTAAACTCAAATATGTCAGTAATTTCACTTTTCTTAGAGTAGTCTATTTACATTTAATGAAATTACTGACATATTTGAGCTTAAATCTATATATCTATTTTTAAAAATTTGTCTCATCTGTTCTTTGTTAGCTTTTCCTTTTGTTTTCTTTTACATTAACAAGTATTTTCATTGTTATAATTTTTCCTCTATTTTCTTCTTAGTCAAACATTTCTTAACTAATCTCTTAGTGGCTACACAGAAGATGACAACATATCCCCTTGACTTATTAGAGCCTCCTAACTTGTAGGAAATTCTACTAAGTAGTTATAATAACGGTAATAGTCCACATTGTCTGAATTGTCATTAAAAAGACAATGCAAAATCCTTAAAAACACTTTAACTCTATTTACCATATTCTAGTCTTGTGTTTTTATGGTCCTGTATTTTAATTCTACATACTCTTTAATCCTTAAAAATCATTATTATTATTGGTCATTTTCCTTCAACACTTTAAAATTTATTTTAGGGAATTCCCTGGCAGTCCAGTGGTTAGGACTTGGTGCTTTCACTGCCGTGATCCAGGTTCAATCCCTGGTCAGGGAACTAAGGTCCTGCAAGCCACATGGCATGGCCAAAAAAAAAAAAATTACTTAAACGTGTCATTATACAGTTTTCATTTCTATTGAGAATTTAGCTGTCAAACTTGTCATTGTTCATTTAAAAGTTAGGTACTTTTTTTCCCTCTGGCTGTTTTTAGGATTTTATATTTTATTTTGGTTATTAGCAACTAGATGACAGTGCATCTATGTGTCCTTTTAAAATTTATCTTGCTTGGGGTTCATAGAGATTCTGGAATATGTGGCTTGGTATTTTTCCTTAGGGGTGGATTTTCTCAAATAGTATTTCTTCAAATGTTGCTTTTTCTCATTGTCTTTTTCCTTTCCTTCTGAAAACCTAATTCTCTATATATTTTCAACAGATCCCTGTTTCTTTTACTTTTTTTTTCTATATTCCCCATCCCTTTTTCCTCTCTGGGCATATTTTATTGACCTATCTTCCTATTTACTAATCTCTTAACTGTACCCAACCTGCAGTTAAACCAATCTATTGGAATCCTAATGTCTGCTATTAAGCTTTTCTCTTCTGGCATTTCAATTTTGATTCTTTTTATATAAAGTTGGGTAAAATCAAGATCTTTCCATCTATTTTATTGAATACATCACTTATAATAATTTTAAAGGCTGTGTCTGATAACTCCAATAGCTAGGTCACTTGTGGGTCTGTTTCTACTATCTATGTCTTCTCTTGTAGTCATTTTTTATATGCCTGGTAATTATTGATTAAATCCTGTTATGTATGAAAATTTATAGAAGCTCTCAATAAGTTTGTTTTCCTCCAAATAGGACTCATTCTCTCTTCTGGCAGCATGACCTCAGTTGAATCTGGTATTGAGCTAACTTGAGGCTGATCTGCACCTTGCAAAACTTAGTCTGCTTCTGTATTGTCCCTACTTCAAGCACATACTCATATGAGAATCTTTATAGTCTCCTAGAATTTCCATTTATGATGGGTTCTGAACTCCAATTTTTATCTCCCAAGCACCATGAGAATGCTAAAAACCTCCACACTAGTTTGGACCTTTTGCTCCCTGGCTCCTGAGCCTCATACCCTGAACAAGTATAACCCTACCTCCTGCATAGCAGTGGAAATGTGCTAAGTGGACTCTTAAAAGCTATATGAGATTTATATACAAGAACTGTACTCAAAGGAGGTGGGTATTCTAAATGGTGGGGAGCAAGAGGAGCTAAAGGTACGGAGATTGGAATGCAAGTGGAGGTTTCTGGGGATGAAAATTAAGCAGTCTAATTAGAATAAAGTGTGTGTCCTCAGATACTAGCAAGAAAATTCCAGAAAGATGAATTGGCACCAGCCTGTAGAAGGCTTTGGAATCCAGGAAGGCACATTTGGAGTCTATTTGGGAGGCAAGAGAAAATCACGAGAGTTTTATAATGGGTAGCTGATATTATAGAAACAATATTTTAGAAAGATTATTTCAATAAACCTGCAAAAGTGAATATATATGGAGTAGATTTTTTTAAAGCAGGGAGGAAATTTATAATTTTTAGATGAGCCAAAAAAAAAAAAAAAAAAAAAAAAAAAAAAAAAAAAAAAAAAGCACCAAATGGTTAGTTTAGAAAACATTACATCAACCAGAGTTAGATAACATTTAGCCAGAATAAGGAAGTCATACAACACAATTTATGCCTAAAGTTGAGGATAGTCATTATTTCCTAGAGATACTCTAGAAAAGAGTCTATCAAAGAAGAGTCTTTGCCTAAAATAAGGATTTTCAGAAGTCCAGCTCTGCTTCTCCCATACCCTCTGGCACAGTATGAGTATAAAGGAATTTATTCCTATGTTATCAAGAGGGTGGTAATGATAGTACTCCCTGCTCCCCTTAGGGAAAAATAGCCAACTGTTTATAAAACTCAGATATTTCACATGGATAAATCTATAGCAAAAGAAGATTTATAATGTTATTCAATCATTTGCAAATTATATTTTTGAAACTCATCAAAGTCCAGAGTGATATGAGTTTATGTATTTCAACACTACCACTTAGGAGTGTCTGTCCAGAATGGGGATGTATACTAATTGCCTTTGTTAACAGTTCTGTATTTATGTGCTTCAGTAGGATGGAAGCAGGCATGACACAGGACCTGCTAAAGAATATGGGGACCTGAAGAGCTATTCCAGTCACAGCATGGGAGTGCTGACAATCATGTGGTGACTTGCAATCAAGATGTCTGATTAGGCTTCCTTGTGAGGAGAGAGATGCTTTAATATGAAAATGAAGGCCCAATTTCTCTTTCTCTGATCCTCCCTGTCTCCTTCCTATCCAGCCCCCTAAATCCATAAATATTCCGTTTTAAATATAGAGGCACAGAAATTGACTCTGATATTAGCCTCAGCTCTATTATCTTTCTATAATTAAAGTTATGTCGAATCTATCTGGTGATGTCGATCTTTCTGTGACCAACAAAAGGAACATGGGCTTTACTTTCTTGGTAGCAATCCAGCAGCCGCATATGGGGCCAGTTATAGCTTCCAGCTCAGTCTCCACTGGTGAATTTTTCCCTTTCATCTGGTTATGCCATTCTCTTTCTATTGCCTGTAAATAGTGATGAGGGTGGCTCCATCTCTAGCAGAGGTTACTGCTCTTCTTTTGTCAGTATAGTAGTTTGGGATGCAAGATGCCTTGTTATGTACATTCCAGCTATTACTACTAATTGTTCAATTAATTTGCTATTGTAGGTGGATAAAAATAATGGGTTTGCCTTGTTTGTCAAAATGCCCCCTTAAGCACAATTACATTGCAATATCTGCGCAAAGGCGGTCCACATGCATCCTCAGGTAATTGTCACTGGAGAAGGCTCCGTATGCTAATGAGTTCTCTTTATCACTGAGAGACAAACATCCCTGCAAGACTTCTTTAAGGCACATTTGTATATCATACTAACGATAGGCCGGGCCTCGTCACAAGAAGAACTGGAATGCTCCAAGTGCTACAGCCTCATTTTCAGCTCATTTGCGGTATTAGCATTTTGCCATTATCGTTTGTTTCCCTGTGCTGCATTCTCCAGGGTAATAGATGTGCTGTGCCCTCACGGTGCCTCCCACCCACAGACTCAGGGTATGCCTCCAACAGGGAGCCACAGATTACATGAAGGAAGGTACAGAATACAGCTGTAACTTCATTACAAGTATCTGGTGAGGAAGAGGCAGTAAAGAGGTGTGAGCAGAGAGGACAGAGTGGCTTCATGATGATGTGCTCTCACCTCTTTGGCTCTCAGTCCACAGCCAGTGGCTAAGGTACTGATAAGAGGCATTTGATTCACTACATTTCCATGGGGAACTTCTCACTGTCTGGTCACCCGGGATATAGAATTTTATATTAAACTGATAATGTATGAGGCTCTCCTTATATCAGCTTATAGTACAATGAAGCCAATTGAGTATGCCATTTGTAGTGGCCAGAGAGAACTAGTTAGCTGAGAAGTAAAATATAAATGATGATAACATCAGTGACAATCCCATCTGTGTTTAGATAAAGCATTTGAACTGTGTACATCACTTGCATGAGCTGATGTCATCGGGTCTCCTGGCAACACTGGATGACTAACGAGGTTGGCTTTGCAAATTATTGTTTACATCTGTACTGAGCTTCCTCTCTGTGTCAGACACTCCCCTAGGCGCTCTGAGTACAAAAAATATTCCTACCCAGAAGACTAAGCCTAGTAACTCTTCCACTATGCCATGCTGCAGCAAAGGTGAAAGATCCCAACCAACTATCCATTGACTGTGATATCTAGGAAGTGAATTGGTGACCTACACTTAATGATCTGTTCCTCAGAGAGTGTATCTCCCTCTCTCCCTGCCCTGAAACAGACTCAGTAGCACACAATATGGCCCCAATAACGTATTGCTTCAGTGTTGCTGACCATCCCCATATGTCTGGATCACGTTCATTTCACCAGACTGTGGGCTTCTAGACAAAGACTAGCCTGCAAGTCTTTTCAATCCTTTTAGTGAAAAGCATAGTGTTGTGTACACATCCTGTGTGTGTATTTTGACCAATATTTTCCAAACATGGCTGTGAAACCAAATCACTACGTGAACTAGTTAAAAGACACAGATTTCCAGGACACATTCCATATACCCTGAATCAGACTCTGGGATGAGAGCCCGGAATCGCTATTGTTTTTAAACATCACAGGTGATTATTGAGACACTGAGCTATGGCTAGAGAAACACTGATATCTGGATAAACACTTCCCATCTCTCCCTTTCCATCATAAAAGTCCTGACCTGAGTTCCATTTGTAGCTAATACTTTATTAATCACAGCTTTGATAAAGAGAAAATGGATAATTATATTAATCATAATCATAACCGCCATCTTTTACACTTGTGTACAGATTTGTATTCACTGGGTTTATCCTGTCCCCTGGTGCTGGGCCCAGGTGACAAGGCCTTGGCAAACTGATCTAATTAACTTCTTACAGTCCTTTTGGACTCTGCCCCAGTTGTACAAACACAGCTTTTGCAAGCAGGAACAAACACCAGTTAGTTACACCAAAATCTTGTGTGGTGTTAGTCTGCTCAGAAATTGTGGCAGCAGTTGGCATCTTAATTAACCTGCTTCACTGCTCTGGGAACATTCCTCACGAGAAATGTGAGGCAGCAGAAATTGCACCAGCAGAGTCTCGTCAATACTTGGTTTTACTTGGCATCACCTGTGAATGGTACTGAGTGAAAGCCAAGGTCATTTCCTCCACGAAGTCTGGTCACTTGAGACCCCAGTATCTGCCTCCCTCTATATTCTGTAAAACAGACTCTTGGTACGACCCATTATAGCCCCAATAATGCATTGATTCTAGTGTTGCTGTTTGTTCCACATGTTTAGAACATGTTCCTTTCGTTAGTTTGTGGATTTCTAGACAAGAACTAGCCTACAAGTCTTTTAAATCCTCTCAGTGCACAGGCAAATTATCACGATTTAAGCATGATTTCATTGCTTATATTTACTATTGCTCATTTATTTTTTTAAAAAGTGAACTCTGGGACCTCTCTGGTGGTCCAGTGGTAAAGAATCCGCCTTCCAATGCAGGGGATGCGGGTTCAATCTCTGGCCAGGTAACTAAGATCCCACATGCTGGAGGGCAACTAAGCTCACATACCACAACTACTGAGCTGGCGCGCCTCAACTAGAGAGCCCACGTGCTGCAAATTACAGGGCCCATGCTCCCTGGTGCTTGCACAACACAACTAGAGAGAGAAAACCCACATGCAACTAGAGAGAAGCTTTGTGCTACAGCAAAAGTTCCCGCATGCCACAACGAAGATCCTACGTGCCACAACTAAGACTCAATGCAGCCAAAAATAAATAAATAAAATAAATATTTTAAAAAAGCAAACTCCTCTTCATCAAACATTTGCAATGTCTAGAAGGCCTCATTTGAAATGTACTCTCTGTGTTCAATCAACAGGAATTTCTGAGTATTAAACAAGAGTTTGGGGGTATAACTGCTAATTTTGTTGCCTGATACTCAAGATTTGGGGTGTGAATATCACATATTCCATACTCCTCAGTCTATATCTAAAGATAACTCCAGTTCAAATTTCTCCTGCCTGGAAAATATTGTTATAATTTATATCTGTTTGATATGTTAAACAACTAAAATATAGCTTTTTTTTTTTCTTTTCCTAAAGATCAATGCTCCTCGATGTGTAATCTCTGAACCAGTAGCAGCATCTGGGAACTTGATAGAAATACTAATTCTCCAGCCCCACCTAGACCTACTCAGTCAGACATCCAGGTGAGTCTGACGCTTTCAGAGTTTAAGGACCATTGCTCTAGAGAATAACTATTGTATCTTTTTCTATATTGAACAATATATTAAGCATTTTGAGGTCAACTCCATTTTTAAATGGCCATGTTAGTTGATGCCAAATGGTAATTTCTATTTGGCCTGATGATTTATTGTCTAATCAATCTGGTCATCAGATCTACAAAATTGATTCGATCATTTAATTCCTGAGAATGTATCAGACCACCAACATGCCAAGGGCCGGTATATCTGAACGTAGAGACCCTTCATTAGTAAATCATTTAAATCGTGAAACAGGAAACTGAAGAAGCAAAATTATTCTTTCTCACAGAATGCATAGGACACATTTTAAAAGATAATTCCAGCTAGATAACGTACCCACTGAAAAAAAGTTCAATTTACCAATGTCACACATACTCTCTCAAGAGTCTGAGTTTTTCAGAGCTTTGCAGTGATTCACTCATTCACTCTAAATTCACACATTTTTAAAAAATTTGTATTCTCAGAGGCATATCAATCCAGCAAAAAGGTAAAATGAGGCAAGCTCAAAACTGTCAGAAATATGAGTTTATATGGGAATAGCAAAGGAATTGCAATTCGGGACATGCAAACTGTAGCAAGCTATGGGCAGGTCTATTGAGGTTTTGGAGTAGGCTGTATTTATGGGTAGGGCAGTTGACAGTAGAGAGTTTAGTTAGTCTGTTAACATCAAAACAAACAGAGACCAGCTTTGAAAATTCCCTGAGCAGACAAAACCAGTCGGCTACAAACAAAGTTCAATTCAGCTTATTTTGTGGGACCAATCCAACCTGGATGTTTCTTGTCTGTGCCTCTGGAAACCATAAGCAAAATGTCCCAAGGTTGAAATGAGGCAACCTCTGATCAGCTCCCTATTGTCTAAGAAAATTCCAATATTATCCATTTTCTGTAAATCAACCTCTCAGTCCTTAAGTTTTGTTCTCCTGAGGATACACGCATGAAATTTTCCATTTCATATCCTCCAGTTCTATTTTAGACTGAAAGTCTTACACAGATTCAATGTAAGTTATAGCAATAACATGACTGACCTCCTAACAAACATTCTAGAAACTGCACATCCAAAGGAGTGTCCTCACATTCACCCTTTCAAATGACTCCTTTGGAAATCTGTCCCCAATGTTTAAATTCCAGCTAAGACTTAGTTCAGAAAGAGGCCCTTCACCATCCCAAACACATTAAATAACCCATCAGTGGACCAATTCTTATATTTGAGGGCAATTTACTTTTTAAAAAATGTCTATTTAATTATAATACTCCAAGTGTGTTCAATAAGGTTAATGATGAAAGCCAGGTGACAGCACTCCAGCATTAGAGCTTTTCTTGTTCTAAATGTGACTGGTTCTGTCTTATGTTTTGAAGCCTGGATCTGAAGGTCATTCTGACATCAGTGTGGCCATGAATAGCTTCTGTTAAAGGTGACTCTTGGGTTTCTAAGTTTTGGTATACTGGTGAAAATACACATATATTTATTCTTTTAGCAAATCTTTGCTGAGCTTCTACACTGAACTTGTTGCTGAGCTACAACAGCAATCAAGACAGAAACAGTGCGTTTCCTGATAGAGCTTCTATTATTTTAAGCAACATCTATTTTCATTGCAAGCTTCAGGTAGTCTGAGACTGTCGACATACGTTAGTGATTAATGGTGAAATTGTAACTGTGCAATTGTCGTCATCCCTCTTTAAGTTTAAAAAATATAATAGTTATACCTCATCTCCTTTGTACCCAGTCATTACATACAGGTAGATTCAAGTAAGTTGTCATTCTCAGCCTAGATGTCAAAGTAATGAACAAGGACAGCAAGGTGCATGCACACAAGTATTGCGCTAACCAATACTATGCTTAGCTTCCTAAATTGAAGCATAATCAAAAGGGATTAAATATAAACACCACCAGTATTATCTAAATGCATTAGGTATTTTAATCAATTTAATCCTCATTATACCCCAAGGAGATGTGTGCTATTATGATCCTATTTTACAGATAGGGAGACTGAGGCACAGAGAGAGAGAGAAACTTAAGCTGAGGTCACATAACTAGATGCGGCAGAATCAGGCTTCTAGCCCAAGCACTCTGACGCCAGAGTCAGTGCTCCTAACCATGAAGCTACTCTCTATTTCCTTAATGAAATGACAATTAATGTAGTATGAACATAAATAAAACATTCTTAACTAAAAGAGCCTGTGTTACTGTATCTATAATTAAACTAGGCAAAACCCCTCCTCACAGGGCACTGGCACAGCAACTGACATTCTATGGGCCAAGGAGAGCTAGGTCTGTCTACACCTTTGATTTTACTACCCCTTTCCCACAGATTAACTCTTCAACTGCTTTAAACTATAACTCCCATAACTCTGAATCTTTGTTTTCCTGATAAATTAGCTGTCACAACTTTGAACCCACTGTCTCTGCTTGAATCTGTTTTCTTGTTTGGGATCTTTAAAGTAAGTCTTCTGCTTACTTCACTTTCCACTTGACACTACCCACCTCAAACACTATCTGGGACTGTGCCCTCTTTTTTCATTCCACTACTTTTTCCACTTGAGTTCAGTGTATCGGGAGCTATTTTTTACCTCTCAGATAACCTCCTCCTCCTGAAGGAAAAGGCTTGCTCACTGGGAGTTGTATTAGTAAATCAGTCTCCTAAGAAATTCTCAACGTCTATTGTCTCTGGATCCTGGAAACAGGAAAAGTGGGTTTCTTCACAAATTATCTCAAATTCCTAATCAAGAACAAACAGAGATAGCACACTAACTTCAACCTTTTCTAGCCTATTAATATCCATAAATTCAATATAATGCAGTATTGTTATATTGTAAGGATAATTGTACAATATTACCACGGGAACGATCTTGCAGAGATCTTCATGGCTCTCTCCTTTATTTTCATCAGCTCTCTGTTCAAATGTTACTTATTTAGAGAAGCCTTCCTCATATAAAAATAAGACATACTACTCTCTAGTCACTGTCTACATCCCCTCATCCTGTTTCATTTTTTTCTTCATAGAATATCTCACCATTTGAATGTTCTTATTGGTTTATTACACGTTTTCAGCTCCTTGAGGACAAGGAATTTGTCTATTTCATTTAGATCCCCAGTGTCTAGAAAAATGCTTGGAACAATCACTGGTCAACAGATATTTATTTTAAAACGAAGTAAAGAAGATACTTCTCTAATCTTCAAGAAGGTTAAAAATCTCAACAAAATTAAGCTTTAAAATATATTTACTGAGTGCTTATGTTCCTAACATTCATTTTCTGAGGAGGTAAAAGGTAGAAATTTGAAAAATGTATTGATACCTTAAGCCAATTTATACTAATTTATCAAATTAAGCCACTTGAGTAATGTGTAAGCATTACAGGAGTTCCGAAATGGGACTAACATTGGTCAAGAATCCCGTCTTGAACTTCTCATGTAGCTAGTGAGATGACTTCTTTTATTCAGAACCATTGGAAAAAAAAAAAAAAGAGAGAGGTGACTATAGTTCCAAGGTCTTTGTTCTCTGAAATGTGATTCCAAATTTTGTGCTGAATTTCCTGCCCTACATCAAAGATAGCTTTAGAGAACACGAACTCTAACATTTAAAAAGTTCTTAAGCCAAAGGGCACTGATTCTTTAAAGCAACTCAGTGATGGGAGTAGCAACTCCTACTTAGGGAGCATGACCCAGTAAAAGACACTGATGTTAAAGTTGAGAGACCTCAGATCTTATTCCAACTCTTTAGGGGCTCAGATGTACCCAATCCACAGCTCTTTAATAGTGCGCGTGTGTGCACGTGTATGTGTCTGCCTGCTTCTCTCTGTCTTCCTCTCCCTTTTCTCATACTCATACACACAATGATTATTAAAATAATTTGAGTTATATACTCAATAGCGTGTGACTTATCCAGCCTGTTAAAGAGACAGAGACAATGCAAGAGACAGAAAATGCAATTTTGGATTTGAATTCTATATGCTGAAAATATACCACCTATTCCTTGTTTTGGCCTACCATCACTCTCTTTCAAGAACAAGTTCAAGCTCCACTATTCAGTACTAAGTACAGCAGTACTTAGAATTCAGCACCAAAGTATAAAACATTGGCTTCTTCTCGAATCATTTCTTTATTAAATCAGAACACCTGTACAACAATTATGTGGATAAAGGGAGATTAATATAGCATCAGTGACCTTAGAGTAGACTGTGGACCACAGAAGTCACTAGCTCAGCATTGTCCTTTTACAGAGAAACAGTTGAGAAACAAAGAGGTCCAGTGACTTGCTCAAAGATCACTAAGCTAGAAAATGACAGAGACAGGATCATGACCTAAGTTGTTAGATATCTAAGAGAGAGGTTTTTGTTTTAACCACATAAGAGTACTCAATCAAATGTGCTTAGAAATAATTTGACAAAGTAATTTCATACAAATTCACAGAATAATTATAACTCAGTGTGTTATAAACTAGATATTGTAGTGAAGCCAGAGAAAATGATCTCATTCTCAACCAATATTGTCCAAACAGACAGAACACAGCCATCGTAGAAAGCAGATGTCATTACAAAACAGATTTCTGACTAGGATACAGAAAGTCAGGAAGAACATTATTCCTACCAAAACAAATAGAAAGATCCATTTAATCTATAAAATTATAAAAATTTTGTGAGTCCATCTGGGAGCCTGGGTTATAGGGCAGGCAATTAGCCTAAATACTAGTAAAGTCAGGCACTAGTTGATCTGTGGCAGAGCATAGGAGGAAGATGAGGCCACCATACAAGTGGATACAAAGAATTTGGCTAAAATTTTTTAATGAATTGCTAGATACTGAATGTGGATTAGTGTGAGAGTATAGAAACCCTAGTTGTGTGGAGCCACAAACACAATGTGAATTGTCACTCTCAGGCTTTTCTCCACAGGCCTCCATGAGAGGCTCATGAAAAAGACTGAATGCAATGTAGGAAAATCTTAGCCTTGGTGTGAGCCTCAGGGAGGTGAAAGTCAGAAAAGCCCTGCTTGTACACTTTTCAGAAACAAAAGCCTTCAGCTGCTGAGGAAAGGCACCAAACACTATGGCCCCAGGACACAGTTGAAGACCCCTTGCAGCTGCAGGTAAAGAATAGGAGAATGAAACTTAAAAGCTTTTGCACAGTGAAAAAAACCATAAACTAGACAAGAAGGCAACCCTCAGAGTGGGAGAAAATACTTGCCAATGAAGCAATGGACAAAGGATTAATCTCCAAAATATACAAGCAGCTCGTGCAGCTTAATACCAAAAAAGCAAATAACCCAATCCACAAATGGGTGGAAGACCTAAATAGATATTTCTCCAAAGAAGACATACAGATAAAGATACTCAACATCACTAATTTTTAGAGAAACACAAGTCAAAATCACAGTGAGGTATCACCTCGCACCGGTCAGAATGGCCATCATCAAAAAATCTAGAAACAACAAATGTTGGAGAGAGTGTGGAGAAAAGGGAACTCTCCTGCACTGTTGGTGGGAATGTAAGTTGGTACAGCCACTATGGAAAACAGTTTGGGGGTTCCTTAAAAAACTAAAAATAGAACTACCATACGGTTACTTCTGGGCATATACCCAGAGAAAACCATAATCCAAAAAGAAACATGTACCGTAATGTTTATTGCAGCACTATTTACAATAGCCAGGGCATGGAAGGAACCTAAATGCCCATCAACAGATGAATGGATAAAGAAGATGTGGCACATATATACAATGGAATATTATTCAGCTATAAAAAAGAATGAGATGGAGCTATATGTAATGAGGTGGATAGACCTAGTCTGTCATACAGAGTGAAGTAAGCCAGAAAGAGAAAAGCAAATATTGTATGCTAACTCATATACACGGAATCTAAAAAAAAAAAAAAAAAAAAAAAAATGGTACTGATGAACCCAGTGACAGGACAAAAATAAGGATGCAGATGCGAAGAATGGACTGGGGAACTCGAGGTTTGGGGGGCGGGGGGCGAAGGGGAAGCTGGGATGAAGTGAGAGAGTAGCATAGACATATATACACTACCAACTGTAAAATAGAGATCTAGTGGGAAGTTGCTGTATAACAAAGGGAGATCAACTCGATGTTGGGTGATGCCTTAGACGACCGGAACTGGGAGGGTGGTGGGGAGTCGCAGGAGGGAGGGGATATGGGGATATGTGTATAAATACAGCTGATTCACTTTGGTGTACCTCATAAGCTGGTACAAGAGTGTAAAGCAATTATATTCCAATAAAGAGCTTTAAAAAAAAAAGAATAGGAGAATATATGGGAGACAAGTGAGAAACCATCATGGGTTCGTATCATCGGTGGCCTACTTCTTGGGGAGAAGCAGGGTCACTGAGAAGAACACACTCCTAAGACACACATTGGGCTTGATTGGTGCTGAGCCTGGACCAAGATTACCAAGATGGCGCCTTTCCCTAACTACCAAGCTCAAAGTGACAACCAACAGGCAGAAGGTCAGGAGCATAGAGAGAGAGATTTTTTTTGAGGAGAAAAAGTATAGGGGAGGCCAAATTTGATGATCAGTCAGGAACGCTGTGGAAAATACTCCAGCAAACCACACTCTATCCTAAGCAAAAAGTATTGAGAAACTTGAAGTCGATGTGTGTGGAAGGTGAGCATAGCAACAACAAAATCCAAATCCAGCTCAACTACTGACTAAATTTAATCAATACCTCACAATAGCAGCCTAGCAGAAAAAGAAATATGCCCAATAGAGGGCATACATATTCTTACCTCCATCTCTACTGTTATACACAATATCTAACATTTGCTCAAAAATAACAAGAAGTACAAAAGGCAAGGGCAAACAGCCCACTATCAGAGGAAGTGAAATAAAAAGAATTAGAATCACAGATGATCATATGTTGAACTATTAGACATGAAATTGAAAAACAAATGATTACTGTAGTTAAATATAATTAATATGTTAGGGGAAAGGGTGAGTATCATGCATGAGGAAATGGGATACTTTAACATTTATTACCATGGTAATAAATATTAAGAAGATTGCCACAGGCTCATCAGTGGACTCAACAAAACCAAGGAGAGAATCAGTGAACTTGAAGACAGGCAAATAGAAACCACAAACTGAAAAAGAGAAAACAGAGTAGGGGAAGAAAACCAGAAC
The DNA here is from genome assembly GCF_030028045.1 of Hippopotamus amphibius kiboko. Taxonomy (NCBI): domain Eukaryota; kingdom Metazoa; phylum Chordata; class Mammalia; order Artiodactyla; family Hippopotamidae; genus Hippopotamus; species Hippopotamus amphibius. The sequence goes on along the minus strand of NC_080196.1, from coordinate 92,691,076 downwards.
ACAGTGCCTAAGTGTTGAGGGGCAATACCAAACAAAAGTGTAATTCCAAGAGAGAAGAAAGAATATGAAGAAATGTTTGAAGGAAACATAGCTAAACATTTTCTGGAATCTCAGAGAAGCACAAATATCAAACAGAAAAAAATTTAAAATGCTTCCTATTCCAACTACTAAAAATGAAAGGTCAAATTTTTGGAGGCAGCCAGAGGATTTCAAGCAGAAAAGAAATACAAAAATTATAATATAGCAGACTTGTCAAAAATTATACAGTCTACAAGACAGTGACATAACTTCTTTATAGTGCAAGAAGAATTCCAAACTCAGTGAAATATCTTTAAAAAATGAATAAACTCTTTTTAGACAGAAAAAAATTTTAGAGAATCTGTTACCTGGAGACCTGCACTATTAAAAATGACAGGGCTCTATTAAAAAATAATGAAATTATTGTAAATATCTCAAACGCAGATAAATATAAAAGACCCATTTTTCTCATTTTTAATCATTCTAAAGATAATTAACTATGGCAAAAAATAATATATTTTGGGTATATGGAGTATATTAAAAATGAAATGTATGACAAGTAAAGCAAAAATTAAGAAAGTGAGCAATTGGAAGTAAAATAACATACTACATGTGAAGGGATATAATATTATTGGAAGATAGGCTATAAATAATAAAAACATATGCTGTATATCTCAGGAAAATCACTACAAATTTTCCAACAGCTTCAAGCAATGGGGTAGTATCAAAGATAAGAGAATTATAAAAGAATAATTACTGAATCCATAATTAGGCCGAAAAAGAGAAAAGGGAACAGAAAAATCAGATGGAACAAATAGAAAACAAATTGTAAGATGATCTACCATTGATATCAATAACTTTAAATGCTGAAACATAGTTAAAAGACAGATTTTTTTCAGAATGGGAAAAAAAAAGGCTGGCCCCAACTATGCACTGTCTACAAATAACAAAAAGATGTAAGATAGATAAAGAACAGGGTGCTCTGGCGTGTTTCAGAACAGTCCCTTTCCCCTTCCCTTCAGAAGTATGAGAGCATTTTCTCCCACGTCCAGTGGAAACCTGGTTGAGCTCCTGGATGTAAATCTCTCCAAACTGTTTTGAAAAGAAGAGGGAATGCTATAAAAAATAAGGCAGGAGACGGAACCCGACGGAGACGGAACCCGACGGAAAATAGTAATCTTTTAGGTTTGGAATGTCCTTATTCACAAAGGAACCGCAAAGACTGAATATTCGTCTAATCCAATACTTGGACATTAGTCTGAGGCTTGGACAGTCTTCTATAAACACCTCTATCACCAGGACAAGCAACCCCAAAAGCTTGGACAACCATGAGGAAACAAAGAAACACCATGCAGGCAAAGGAGCAGGAAAAAAACCCACAAGACCAAATAAATGAGGAGGAAATAGGAAAAATGCCTGAAAAAGAATTTAGAGTAATGACAGTAAAAATGATACAAAATCTCGGTAACAAATTAGAGAAAGTACAAGAAACAGTTCATAAGAACTCAGAAAAACAAACAGCAATGGATAACAAAATAACTGAAATTAAAAATACTCTAGATGCTCTAACCAGCAGAATGACTGAGGCAGAAGAACGAATAAGTGAGTTGGAAGATAGAATGGGAGAAATAAACGCCACAGAGCAGGAAAAAGATAAAAAAATAAAAAGACTAGAAGACAACCTCAGAGACCTCAGTGATAACCTTAAACGTACCAACATTCGAATTATAGGCATCCCAGAAGAAGAAGAAAACAAGAAAGGGTCTGAGAAAATATTTGAAGAGGTTCTAGTGGAAAACTTCCCCAACATGGGAAAGGAAATAATGAACCAAGTCCAAGAAGCACAGAGAGTCCCATACAGAATAAACCCAAGGAGAAATACACCAAGACACATATTAATCAAACTAACGACAATTCAACACAAAGAAAAAATATTAAAAGCAGCAAGAGAAAAGCAACAAACAACATATAAGGGAAAACCCATAAGGATAACAGCTGACCTTTCTACAGAAACTCTGCAGGCCAGAAGGGAATGGCAGGATATACTGAAAGTCCTGAAAGAGAGAAACCTACAGCCAAGAATACTCTACCCAGCAAGAATCTCATTCAGATTTGAGGGAGAAATCAAAAGCTTTCCAGACAAGCAAAAGTTAAGAGAATTCAGCACCACCAAACCAGCCTTACAACAAGTGCTAAAGGAACTTCTCTAAGTAGGAAACACAAGAAAAGGAAAACACCTACAAATACAAACCCAAAACAATTAAGAAAATGGTAATTGGAACACACATGTCAATAATCACTTTAAATGTAAATGGATTAAATGCTCCAACCAAAAGACACAGACTGGCTGAATGGATACAAAAACAAGACCCTTCTATATGCTGCCTACAAGAAACCCACTTCAGACCAAGGGATACATATAGACTGAAAGTGAAGGGATGGAAAAAGATATTCCATGCAAATGGAAGTCAAAAGAAAGCTGGAGTAGCAATACTCATATCAGACAAATTAGACTTGAAAGTAAAGACTATTACAAGAGACAAGGAAGGGCACTACATAATGATCAAGGGATCCATCCAAGAAGAACATATCACAATGGTAAATATCTATGCCCCCAATATAGGAGCACCTCAATACATAAGGCAAATGCTAACAGCTATAAAAGGGGACATCGACAGTAACACAATTATAGTGGGAGACTTGAATACCCCACTTACATCAATGGACAGATCATCCAAACAGAAAATCAATAAAGACACACAAGCTTTAAATGACACATTAGACCATCTCGACTTAATTGATATTTATAGGACATTCCATCCAAAAACGACAGACTACACTTTCTTCTCAAGTGCACACGGAACATTTTCCAGGATAGATCACATCTTGGGTCACAAATCAAACCTCAGCAAATTCAAGAAAATTGAAATCATATCAAGCATCTTCTCAGACCACAACGCCATGAGACTAGATAACAATTACAGGAAAAAAACTGCAAAAAATACAAACACATGGAGGCTAAGCAATTCACTCTTAAACAACCAAGGAATCACTACAGAAATCAAAGAGGAAATCAAAAAGTATCTAGAAACAAATGACAACGAAAACACAACAACCCAAAACCTATGGGACGCAGCAAAAGCAGTTCTAAGAGGGAAGTTTATAGCAATACAGTCCTACCTTAAGAAACAAGAAAATGATCGAATAAACAACCTAACCTTACACCTCAAACAACTAGAGAAAGAAGAACAAAGAAACCCCAAAGTGAGCAGAAGGAAAGAAATCGTAAAGATCAGAGCAGAAATAAATGAAAAAGAAAGGAAAGAAACCATAAGAAAAATAAATAAAACTAAAAGCTGGTTCTTTGAGAAGATTAACAAAATTGATAAACCATTAGCCAGACTCATCAAGAAAAAAAGGGAGAAGATGCAAATCAACAGAATTAGAAATGAAAAAGGAGAAGTCACAACGGACACCTCAGAAATACAAAAGATCATGAGAGACTACTACAAGCAACTATATGCCAATCAATTGGATAACCTGGAAGAAATGGATACATTCTTAGAAAAATACAATCTTCCAAGACTGAACCAGGAAGAAATAGAAACCATGAACAGACCAATCACAAGTACAGAAATTGAGGCAGTGATTAAAAATCTCCCAACACACAAAAGCCCAGGACCAGATGGATTCACAGGCGAATTCTATCAAACATTTCGAGAAGAGTTAACACCTATCCTTCTCAAACTCTTCCAAAATATTGCAGAAGGCGGAGCACTCCCAAACTCATTCTATGAGGCTACCATCACCCTGATACCAAAACCAGGCAAAGATGTCACAAAAAAAGAAAACTACAGACCAATATCACTGATGAATATAGATGCAAAAATCCTCAACAAAATACTAGCTAACAGACTGCAACAGCACATTAAAAAAATCATACACCACGATCAAGTGGGGTTTATCCCTGGGATGCAAGGATTCTTCAATATACGCAAATCAATCAACGTGATACATCATATCAACAAATTGAAGGATAAAAACCATATGATCATTTCAATAGATGCAGAAAAAGCTTTTGACAAAGTTCAACATCCATTTATGATAAAAGCTCTCCAGAAAATGGGCATAGAAGGAAATTACCTCAACATCATAAAAGCCATATATGACAAACCAAAAGCCAACATTGTTCTCAATGGAGAAAAACTGGAAGAATTCCCTCTAAGAACAGGAACAAGACAAGGGTGTCCACTCTCACCACTGTTATTCAACATAGTTTTGGAAGTGTTAGCCACAGCAATCAGAGAAGAAAAAGAAATTAAAGGAATCCAAATTGGAAAAGAAGAAGTAAAATTATCACTCTTTGCAGATGACATGATGTTATATATAGAAAACCCTAAAGACTCTACCAGAAAACTGCTAGCACTCATTGATGAGTTTAGTAAAGTAGCAGGATACAAAATTAATGCACAGAAATCTCTTGCATTCCTATACACTAACAACGGAAGAGCAGAAAGAGAAATTAAGGAAACTCTCCCATTCACCATTGCAACCAAAAGAATAAAATACCTAGGAATAAATCTGCCTAAGGAGGCAAAAGATCTGTATGCAGAAAACTTTAAGACACTGATGAAAGAAATCAAAGATGACATAAACAGATGGAGGGACATACCATGTTCCTGGATTGGAAGAATCAACATCGTGAAAATGACTGTACTACCCAAAGCAGTTTACAGATTTAATGCAATCCCGATCAAATTACCAATGGCATTTTTCACAGAACTAGAGCAAGAAATCTTACGATTTGTATGGAAACGCAAAAGACCCCGAATAGCCAAAGCAATCTTGAGAAGGAAAAATGGAGTTGGTGGAATCAGGCTTCCTGACTTCAAACTATACTACAAGGCCATAGTGATCAAGACAGTATGGTACTGGCACAAAAATAGAAAGGAAGATCAATGGAACAGAATAGAGAACTCAGAAGTAAGCCCAAACACATATGGGCACCTTATCTTTGACAAAGGAGGCACGAGTAGACAATGGAAAAAAGACAGCCTCTTCAATAAGTGGTGCTGGGAAAATTGGACAGCAACATGTAAAAGAATGAAATTAGAACACTTCCTAACACCATACACAAAAATAAACTCCAAATGGATTAAAGACCTACATGTAAGGCCAGACACTATCAAACTCCTAGAGGAAAACATAGGCAGAACACTCTTTGACATCCATCAAAGCAACATCCTTTTTGACCCACCTCCTAGAATCATGGAAATAAAATCAAGAATAAACGATTGGGACCTCATGAAACTTAAAAGCTTTTGCACAGCAAAAGAAACCATAAACAAGACTAGAAGGCAACCCTCAGAATGGGAAAAAATAATTGCCTATGAAACAACAGACAAAGGATTAACCTCCAAAATATACAAGCAGCTCATGCAGCTTCATACCAAAAAAGCAAATAACCCAATCCACAAATGGGCAGAAGACCTAAATAGACATTTCTCCAAAGAAGACATACAGATGGCCAACAAACACATGAAAAGATGCTCAACATCACTAATCATCAGAGAAATGCAAGTCAAAGCCACAATGAGGTATCACCTCACACCAATCAGAATGGCCATCATCACAAAGTCTGGAAACCACAAATGTTGGAGAGGGTGTGGAGAAAAGGGAACTCTCCTGCACTGTTGGTGGGACTGTAAGTTGGTACAGCCACTATGGAAAACAATTTGGAGGTTCCTTAAAAAACTACACATAGAACTACCATATGATCCAGTCATCCCACTGCTGGGCATATACCCAAAGAAAACCATAATCCCAAAAGAAACTTGTACCATAATGTTTATTGCAGCACTCTTTACAATAGCCAGGACATGGAAGCAACCTAAATGCCCATCAACAAATGAATGGATACAGAAGATGTGGCATATATATACAATGGAATATTACTCAGCTATAAAAAGGGATGAGATGGAGCTATATGTAATGAGGTGGATAGAACTACAATCTGTCATACAGAGTGAAGTAAGTCAGAAAGAGAAAGACAAATATTGTATGCTAACTCACATATACGGAATCTAAAAATGGTACTGATGAACTCAGTGACAAGAACAGGGAAGCAGATACAGAGAATGGACTGGAGAACTCGAGGTATGGGAGGGGGCGGGGGGTGAAGGGGAAACTGAGAAGAAGCGGGAGAGTAGCACAGACATATATATACTACCAAGTGTAAAATAGTCAGTGGGAAGTTGCTGTATAACAAAGGGAGTCCAACTCGAGGATGGAAGATGCCTTAGAGGACTGGGGCAGGGAGGGTGGGGGGGAATCGAGGGGGGGGCGTCAAGGAAGGGAGGGAATATGGGGATATGTGTATAAAAACAGTTGATTGAACCTGGTGTACCCCCAAAAAAATAAAATAAAATAATTAAAAAAAAAAAAAGATGTAAGATATAAAGACATGTATAGTTTGTGAATAAAAACATAGAAATACACGTACACACACATACGCATACATAAGAGTGTACACCATGTTAACTCTAAGTGAAACACATGTAACAACTAAATTCTACTGTCTGTATTAATTTGAAAGTAGATTTATGAAACGTACCTTATGCTTGGAAGACCAAAGAAGAACAAATGTAATTTCTGTGAATTCTTCCCTATACTCAGTAATTAGTTTTTCTCTCTCCATTGTCTGTCCTCTCACAATACCCAGTTGTAAACTTTGTCATAGCTCTCCCAGCCCCTTTGTAGCAGGATGAGAATCTAGAACTAAGTCTAGCCAATGAATTGTGAGCTGAAATAAGGTGTGTGTCCCTTCTGGCTCTGAGCACTCAGTTGCAAAGGAAAGTGAAAAGCCCTTTCCTTTCCTCTGGCACAGCAATAACCAATATTCAAGATGATTACAGCTCCATCCACCTGGGTCTCAGAAAGCAATGTGGGGAAGAAATCAGTGACCCAAAATGGGTAAGTGGCATGAAAAATAAATGTTTTGTTGTTTAAACCAGGAATCAGAAAACTATAATCCATGGGCCAAGTCAGGTCAGTTGCATGCTTTTGTAAATAAAATTTTGTTGGGACATAGCCATGTCCATTCATTTATATCTTGTGTATGAGTGCTTCCATGCTACATTGGCAGAGTTGAATAGTTTTGACGGGACTGTATGGTCCACAAAACAGGCAATGTTTACTAGCCAGCCCTTCACAGCAGAGAAAGGATTAGGGAGAGGCACTTAGGGTGCAAATTTAAGGAGGTGCTCACTGTCAGAGTCACGCATGCACTAACTCTGCTCTTGTACTTGGTAACGGGATTGTCCACTTCAAAGCAATACTTAGATTCAGAAATGAATAATAAATTGTACATACCATGTTTAAATACTGTATACATCATAAGAATAAATCATATGGCAAACATATTATATTTTAATTTCAGTATGCAATTCACTATGACTGGTACCATGATTTTCACTGACTTAAAGCAATATCTGAGCGCATCAAGGAATGTAAAAATCAGTATTATGCTTCATGCACATTATATCTAAGCTACTTTATAACAACTTGAAAGTAGGAATTATCCAATACTGTAAAGTGTTCCTTTTCCCATCATGTTTAACTGTCAAGAATATTGTGTTAATCTTTGACCACTTCTAAATCCACAGATTAGAACATGAAGAGAAGAAAGTGGACACTTGGAACTCTTGGAAAGTGATGGTTCATTATTCAAGATTTTATTGCATTCATGCTGAGAGGAAAGATTTGACAAATTAATTTGTCTATTACTTACCTGCCTCTGCTCAAAATCATTCCTGTATGCCCAAACAGAATCTATGATACCCGCCACATCACAACCAACAAACCCTCAACTATTCCTTCATAGTCACCTTTTGTTTTGAAGATATGGTGCAAGAGATGTGGAGAAAATGGAACAGTGATAGTCAGTAAATGGATGTTTAGAATTATGGGTTATGCTAGATCTTGAATGACAGCAGTAAGAAAGTATTTTTTATTTTATTTTATTTTTATTTAATTTTATTTTTATACATCTTTTTTGGAGTATAATTGCTTTACAATGTTGTGTTAGTGTCTGTTGTACAACAAAGTGAACCAGCTATATGTATACATATATCCCCATATGTCCTCTCTCTTGAGCCTCCCTCCCACCCTCCCCGTCCCACCCCTGTAGTTCATCACAGAGCGCCAAGCTAGTCTCCCCATGTCAAGCAGCAGCTTCCCACTAGCTATTTTGCATTCGGTAGTGTATAAATGTCAATGCTACTCTCTCACTAGTCCTAGCCTCCCCTTCCCCCACTGTGTCCTCAAGTCCATTCTCTACATCTGCGTCTTTATTCCTGCCCTGTTGCTAGGTTTATCAGTACCATTTTTCTAGATTCCATATATATGCATTAGCATATGGTATTTGCTTTTCTCTTTCTGACTTGATTCTGTATGACAGACGCTAGGTCCATCCACCTCACTGCAAATAACTCAATTTCATTCCTTTTTATAGCTGAGTAATATTCCATTGTATATATGTGCCACATCTTCTTTATCCATTTATCTGTCGATGGGCATTTAGCTTTCTTCCATGTCCTGGCTATTGTAAATAGTGCTGCAATGAACATTGTGGTATATGTATCTTTTTGAGTTACAGTAGAAAGTATTTTTTAAATTTCGTATTTTTGTGGTTATTTGTGGGAGCTCTCTTAAGGGCAGGGCCCTGGGCAGGTGCCCCTTTTGCCTGAGTTTAAGGACTGTATTGGAAGAAGGGTGTAGTATGAGTAGGGAACAGTGAAGCTCACCAGCAGGAAAGGCTGGGCACCCACCAAGTAGCCAGAAGGAGCTGGACCCCTCGACAAGGACTCAGAGTCAGACAAACTGCCAATTTCACTGTTCAATAGAACTTGTCCCAGAGGGCTCTGAAAATGGCTCTCTTGTAGCCAGATGGACAGCACTCATTCACCATTCTAGACCTAGTTCTCTCTTGGGTTCATGCACTCACATGCAGTGGTGTCCTTCAAGACTCCACAGTGGAATGTAAATTGGTGCAGCCAGTGTGAAGAACAGTATGGAGGTCCTTTAAGAAACTAAAAGTAGAATTACCATAGGATCCAGCAATCCCACTCCTGGGCATTTACCCAGAAAAAAATGAAAACTCTAACATGCACCCCAATGTGCATAGCAGCACTATTTACAATAGCCAAGACATGGAAGCAACCTGTGTCCATAGATGAAAAGATAAAGATGATGTGGTATATGTATACTATGTACACAATGGAATATTACTCAGCCATAAAAAAGAATGAAATGAAATAATGCCATTTGCAGCAACATAGATACATGTAGAGATTATCATACTAAGTGAAGTAAGTCAGAGAAAGACAAATATCATATGAAATCGCTTATATGTGGAATCTAAAAAAATGATACAAGTGAACTCATTTACAAAACAGAAAAAGACTCACAGACTTACTTCAAAAACAAACTTATGGTTACCAAAGGGGAAAGCGGGGAGGGATAAATTAGGAGTTTGGGATTAACAGATACACACTACCATATGTAAAATAAACAACAAAGTCAGGGGAACTATATTTGATATCTTGTCATAATCTACAATGGAAATGAATCTGAAAAATTATATATATGTGTGTGTGTGTATATATATATATCTGAATCACTTTGTTGTGTTAGTTTCAAGTATACACCATTGTATTAATAAACCAAATATATTTCAATTAAAAAAAAAAAAGACTCCACAATGGAAAGCCCTCTTTGGCTCTGCTTTCTGTCCTTTTTCCTAAGTCTGACTATGCTTCTCCTTTTGCCCTGCCTCTGAAAAAGGGAGACATACTTCCATTCATTCATTCATTCAATTTACTTGTTTTAGACAACATGGACTTTTTTACCCTGTGCCTTTCATTTGGAAGGCTCAGATGAAGGTATTGAAAGGGAAAGAACGTGGGCAAAATGTCGTTTCTCTATCTAGAGAGGACAAAGAGGAAAGAATGGGGAACAGACACTTCCTGAACATCTATTTTGCTGTTGCATTGTACTGTTTTAGTTTAATCTTCAGAGCAGCCCTATCATCTTATACTGAAGGGAAATGGGAATCAAAGAGGTCAAGGTCCCACAGCTAATAAATACCAAGTCTATGGCTGGACTTGAGATTTCTGACTCAAAGGTTATTTTTATAACATCATGTTGCTGGTTTATTAAAAGATAAAAAAGGACATATATGCAAATACTGTAATAAAAATCTTTGTGTGAGTATTGTGGGATTTAGGAAAGAGAAAGCCATGTCTGCCTCATGGTAAATAACATGAACAATCTGGGACCAGGCACTGCATCTTAGTTCACCTCCTTAAGTGGGGAGCAAACAAGATATCCGCGTGTGCTGTAGAAATGAATTAAATGCCCAAAGGACCAAAGGAAAGAGTAAATGGGCAGGAGGAAACACTAGAGGCAGGAAATGCTCTGGGACTTGATGTCTTGGGGCTCAGTAAGCAAAGAATGGACAAACATACAGAAGAAAACACCCCCCGCTGGGCCCCTGGGGACAAATTATGTAGGTTAATGAGTCTCTCTCCACTCTCATTTTGTGGTTTCAGTGGTTGAAAATCTGCAAAAGGCCCTTATACCCCTCCTTGCTTTTGGATGGAAGAAATCTCTTCAGGGATATGCCAGGTTATAAATAAGACCACCCGTAATGAAAAAGAGCGGTGTAGGGGGGTTATCCTGCTGAGCAGCTGGTGATGAAGCCACTTGCCAGGAGGATGACTTGGGGAGCCGTGGGCAGAGTTAATTATAGATCAGCCAACTGCCTGCTTCCGCTAATCACCTGGGCAAGTTTGGAGAGCAGTTGTCTGAAGGTGCAGGGGGGCAATCCCACTGTGAGCCACACTCCCAGGCCAGGCAGAAGGCAGCCTTTGATCTAGAATTCTGAACAGATCAGGCTCCCTGCCCAGCCACCCTTTGGGTCAACTGACTGGGGAAGCCACATTACAGCTGGATTCAACCTCAGCTTTGCAATCCCCTGCTCAAGGTCATCTTTCTGCCCCTCCTTTTTTTTTGTTGTTGTTGTTGTTGTTGTATATTTTAGTTAAGTATACATGGTTCATGAGCCCCTACTATCTATTGAATTTGTGGGGGAGAAGAAGTACAAATTCCGTGTCCTCTTCTCTCTTTCTCTGTGTGAAGCCTAGCACATGGCACATGGTAGACATTGAATCATCGATTATTGAATGAATGAACTGCCATGTATCTGTCCTATTTTTCATAAAACTCAAGTCTTGTGGTACTTTCAAGGGTTCCATTTTGGAGAATGTTGACACCTCATAATTTCAACATGAAGAAAACAGTGGATAAAAAACCCTGCTGTCAATACTGTGTTTGAACATACAGATGAATTTCCCCAAAACTCAATAGCTTCCTCTCCCCTCTTCCTTTAAGGATAGGCTCCTTAGTCTAGTCCTCTATTATATGGGGCTATATGTGCATCTCATTGTTCTTCAGACCTTATCTGCCCAGGTCCCACTGCTGAGTACAGGGATAGTCAGGTAAAGACACTACCCAGCATGGTACCCACGGTAAGTGGGTTCAAGGCTCCAGGTACCCATGGCTGGAACAAAGCAGAGGGAGACAAAGTTCCAGCTGGGAAAAAAATATTGAGTCTAGTTCAAAGGCAACATGTAGACAGAGAAAAAAGAGGAGAGAGTTGGCATCTGAGAGTGTCAAGTGCAGACAGAGCTATATGCTAAGAACAAGTCAAATAAAGCAGTTCTAGAATTTTTCCACGACCAGCAAGGATGAGCCAGGCTAGCCGCTGTTCAGAGCACACCTAGCAGATCGGAGGATGCTGATTAGGAATTTAGACCCAGATGAGTAGCATCTTTAAATCTGCCTGTGGTAGAGGGCCATCTGCACACTAACACACTCTGCTTTTTCCTGTCCTGCCACAGACTATGCTGGAACCTCTGAATTGCCCCTCAACTCCTGTGCTTAAAACCTTCACTGAGCACTTGCTAAATTCTGATACTCTCTTTCACTGGGGATACAGCAATGACCATGGGAGGATACAGTCTCTGATCTCTCAGTTTCCTCAGGATCCATGGGCCCTTGGTGCTCTTCTCACAGACCTAAAGCATTTACCTGGCATTACATTCCTCCATAGAGCTGCCTATATCCATCCTATTCTTCCCCGAGTTTCCCATCCAACGATGGAGCAGGAATCTAATTCCCCAGTTCCGTCTCCATGAACTCAGCCCCTTCGCTCTTTAAGGTTTTCCTGCTATCCAATCCTGTAAAATGCAACAGTTTTTATTCTTGGCTTATCACTTTCAAATACTCTTATTTAGATGATATTTTATTAGAGTTTAACCTTTATATAAGATACCTGTTGGGGACTTCATCATATGCCCTTCACTCCGTCAGACAGCTCCACCTTCTCTGTTTGAAGTTTTGGAAGGTCAAATTTTGTCCTCCTTCAAGGAGGCTAAGTACAAACCCGAGTGTCTCAGGGGACAACATGTCCTTCCCTGCCCTCCCTATCCATTCCTCCTTCCCCCTCCCCTCCCCACCATGGGTAGATCAGCCAAGCTCACTTAATCTCCTTTCTTCCTGATTCCACCCAGCTCCTGAGTAAATGAACAAAAATCAAAGAAGGTCATCTCTCAGTGGTTTATAAGCAAGTCACTGAGAGCTTCCACTATTTTCTACTCCTCTGGGAAATATGTAAGGTCCTTTATTTCTTGAAACACATCTGGTGTTTGCACCTTCCCTGTCAGTTTCTCTGCGAGGCCTGAAGGAGGCAGCTACTCAACAAATCCAGTGCTCTGGCCATGACCCCTGCCGAGAATCCCCTCCTTGCTGTTCTCATTCTCTAACCTACTGATTAAACTTTACATAAATGATAGTTACATAAATGCTTATCTCTCATGTTAGACTAAGAATTGTGTTTCCAGATCGGTAGGGAGTCGAATAGTGTCCCCACCCCACCAATATTCCTTCCACCTGGAATCTCAGAATGTATCCTTCTTTGGAAATAAAGTTTTTGCAGATATAATTAGTTAAGATGAGGCATCCTGGATTAGGTGGATCCCAAATCTAAGGAATGGTGTTTTTAACAAGAGGAAGAGGAGGTCGACCTGGACACAGAAACACACAAGACATACACACAGAGGGAAGAACTCCTTGTGAAGACAGAGGCAGAGACTGGAGTGACAGAGCTATAGCCAAGGACCACCAAGGATGGCCAGCAACTGCCAGAAGCTGGAGAAAGACATGGAACAGAGTCTCCCTCAGAGCCTCTAGGAGGAATCAACCCTGCCAACACCTGGATTGCAGACCTCCAGCTTCCAAGAAATGCAAGAGAATATTTTTGTTGTTTTAAGCCACCTAGTTTGTAATATTTTGTTACAGTAGCCCTAGGAAATGAATACAATATCTAATCCCTAATATCTAATAATGCTGGTGGGATCCACCATTTATGAGCAGTGTTACTTGGGGCAGATCACATCATCCCCAGCGCTAAAACAGGGATGATAATGATGGCTCTCTCCAGAACTGCTGTGAGCACCAAATGTGGTGAAGTTATTAAAAAATGCTTTATAATCTAAAAACGCATACTATAAATATTATGCGGTTGGAATTGCACTTATGATTTCAGTTATATTATCAGGAAAGGAGGAGAAGGGAAGGAGGGAAGATGAGTGAGGGCAGGAAAAGGAGGGGAATAAAGAAAGCCAACTAATTTATCAGTTCTAAGGTACAACTGTTTCTGCTAAACCCTTGAATATTTTTATTATTTTAGAAGTTTATGACTTTCTTAATTCCAGATAATTAATTTTAGTTTCAACACATTTGGAAAGGGAGCCAAAAAACCACTAGATTATATTTGACTTTTTAGTGTCAAGGAGATAAAAATTAAAACTGTCTACTGAATAATTTCTAGGGGCTTAAATCCTACTCAGCATTTTGCCTGCACCATCTCATTTAATTTTCACAGCTCTATATGGTATGAACTATATATTCCATTGTAAATAAGGAAAACAAAGTCTCCAAGAGGCTTCACCATCTGCCCAAACTCACATGGTCAACCCATTCTGTCTGACTTCTGAACCTGTGTGCTGAACTGCTACCCAATTCTTCTTTGCTGTCACAACCAGAAAATCCAGGAAACACACCTGCCCCCTGCCAGGGTCACCCCCAGCTGTGGCACTTACACAACCCATTTCATGGCCTCCCTGTGAGGATTCATGCCTTTCCCCAAATTCCCAAGTTCAATGGCAGGTGCATCACTGTCTGCTCACTAATGTGTACTTCAAGGCTGTTATTAACCTGCTGGAATCTGAGCTGCCGCCTCCTACTTGGGCAATTTTCCAACCATTTAGTGGCATAATCATCATAGACAAGGATGTAAACATTTCCTCCCTGCGGCCTGGGAAGAGGGCCAGAGGTCTCAACCTTGGTGAATTCCCTGTGGAAAGCTGCTCTTTGGGTAACTCTGTATAATTGGGCTTATCCGGTGACAAATTTGGAGAGGCTGAAATGATTTCTTGTCCCCTGCCCCCCCCCACACACAACTTCCCTATTTTATCAATAGAACATATATTTAAAGTCAGCACAGATTCAGCAATAAAGAGAAGCAAAACACAGTACATGTTATAACATGGATGATCCCAAAAACATTATGCTAAATGAGAGAAGTCAGACACAAAAGGCCACATATCATATAAATCCATTTAGATGAAATGTCCAGAAAAGCAAATCTATAGAGACAGAAAGTTGGTCTACATTATTAATTCTAAGATTCCTTCCAGTTCAGATTAGTGCTTATCCGAGACTGGGGGTGAGAAATGTAAACCACAAACACGTACAAGGGATCTTAATGGGTTAATGAAAATGTTCTAAAACTGGATTATGATGATAGTAGCACAACTTAATATATCTACTAAAAATATTTAAATCATACACTTAAAAGAGGTGAATTTTATGGTATGTAAATTAAACCTCCATAAATATGACTTTTAAAAAAGCAACTCAGGCTTTCTAAAATGCCTAAGTTGATTGCTAACTGGAAATTCTAGAGAAAGAGCTCAGGTATCAAGTAATAAATATATACACCAATATCCAAAAGGGGGTTTCTGATTTGGAAAGTTTTGCTAGTATTACAGAACCTTCTTCCAATTCTGGAAATGGAAAAAGAAGTATCTTCCATTTTGCCCTACTGCGTGATTCACCTGCTCCCTGACAATAAGACATTGACTTTTCCTTGGAATTGCATGGGAATCTAGTTACTTGTAGTTCAGTTCAAACTCTTTCACTAGTTAGGTGAAAACTCTAGCTAAGGTTTTTTATCCCCCTGGGCCTCATACTCTTCATCTGGAGGATGAGGTTGGTCTATATAATTAATTCTAAGATTCCTTCCAGTTCAGACATTTTATTATAATGTTCACTACATGCCAGATACCATGCTAGGCAATATCTATGCTCATTTATTCTTCTCAACAACCTGAAGGAGGAAGAATCATTAACCCCATCTCCCTGATGTAGAGACTGAGCCAAGTGGTTGCATTTCTTACCCAAGCTTACACAAGTAGTAAATGGCAGAGGCAAGATTCAAGCACTAAACCACAATGCTTCCCAATTCCCTTCCAATCAGGAAACAGACAGTGGCACTAGATCCCCAGAGGGATATTGGAGGCTAAGAATATTCTCTTTAAAATTCCATATGCCTGTCACCTAGGCGCAAAATATAAATAATGCCTCTGAGAAGATGTGCACACTGCACCAAATACTGTACAATGTTTCACATGCAAATTGGAATGCAAGTGCAATAGCACCCTAGACCAAGAATCCAGAATCTAGGTGTAAAGTTGTTCCCATTGCTAAATATGTATGTATCAATAGTAATATAAACATACAGGCATGTATGTATGTAAAATAAATTTATAGGCATGTATAGTCAAACTTCAGGAATATAAGGCAATAAAGAGTTTTTCTTTATCTCCTATAATGTACAAAAGTTTGTGAAAGATACATATTGGCTAGCAAAATATAAGAATTTAAAAACTGTTTGGTTGATTTATTATGGATAGACAGCAAGGCTTTTCTCACTCATAATTGTCCTGGAAAGAAGTATGGCTTCATAACTAGCTGTGAAATCCCAAAGAGGTATTTCTACCTAGCAAATGCTGAGTCACTCTGCTGCTGGTACTTAAGGAAGTTTTCTCTAGGGATTTTGTAAGAGCATCAAAGTCATCACACTGGTAAGACCTCTCATACACACTTCCCACATGCCACCCCTGCCCCTACCATGACTGCCAACACAATCGTGACCACTAACCACCACCATAACAACCACTCCACAATGCTTAACCCGTAAATTACTCCAATCCATCTAGTGCCACTAGCTACTTCTCACCAGAGCACCTGTGTTTCTTTGATGAGAAGTGGCTATTGCTGCCCTCTATCAGTTCTTGGCTTTTTCAGGACAAATCCCAGTGGGCTACTGGGCTTTCAATCACGTGCAGGCTCAATCCTTGAGTCCTGAGGCAATCAACATAACCCAGACCAACCAACACACTAGTAAGCTGGATCTAGAAAAAGTCAAGGAGGTGGTTAGCTATTATGAGCCATTCTGTGCTGAAAGGTCCTGTGGATAATACTGGTGAGGACATGATTCTGTGGCTGACTCATTTCACAAGATGATGTGTCCAGGCTGTCTGCCTGGACTTTTTCCTAAGCTGTGGGTTCTCTTCATCTTTTAGGCAGTTCAGTGATGAGGGGCAGCCAGTATTTCAGGCACAGACTCACTCTAGTCTTGACAATTTGAAGACAACCTACTCAGTTTATCCGCCATTATTCTCTTTAAAGTTTCCACACCTTGCTAAAGTCAGAATCTTTTAATTTGGGGCCAAATTCTCGAATCCCACATTGTTTCCTCTACACTGGATCTTCTAACTCAAGATCTAAACCTCAAACCATGACCCAGGTTTGGCATGAACTTGACTTTTCCCTTTCCTATTTGCATGACATTGGACAAGTTAATTATACACCTTTTGAGACTCCATTTGCTATCGAATGGAGATCCAATAGAGCTATTGAAAGGAGCGAAAAAGAGAATGTGTATTATGCCCCCAAAGTTCACAATGCATACTCAATAAAAGCCTGTGTCCCTCTTTTTCTTCTCTTTGGATTATACAGAGTCTGAGGGCAAGTAGTGAGTACTCCCCTGTGTGTTTTCCCTCAATTCCTTATGATAGTCTAAAGAAGAAACAGATAAGAAATAGCAAACATGTTTGATGAATGAATAAATAGCACAGTGCAATGAAATGCAGCAAATTCAGCCTTCATGAACCCAAGGGGGCAATCTTAATTAAACTCCCAAGACACAAAGTAGTCATGTTGAAAGCTTTTATAAAGACAACAGTTAGCATCCTTATCTGTTACATGATTTTCACAGTACAACTGTCATTCATATTATATACTATAGGGCAAGTGGCACATCAAGAGCAATAACATAATTTTTACACTGCTCTTAACTGTGGTCACCAAGCATGGTTCCCTAAACCTTTCAGAGATTCTATGGATTGCCTAGTATATTTTAGTTAATTCTTTTTGGGCTTAAGATAACATATTGATTTATGGTACTTACAGTTAAGAAACCTGATCAATACAGGCAATAAGGCCTCAGGGAAAAGGGAAAATAGGACCTCAGGGAAATGATGATCTGTAAATCTGGCAGCATGATACGCAGTGGAGAAATAGAAGTTCTCTCCTGTGCTCACTTGGAATGATGTGTCCACTGAAGGCAAGGCTTAGGGAGAACCACCTGGCCTCAGCTTTTTTTAAATGAAGAATTTCAGAAATTGCAGGATTGTAGAATTGGGGGATATGCTTCTAACAGTATTGGAAAACTTAAAGAAATAGCATGACAAGTGCGAAATACTAAATTCTTGGCTTAAGGCACAGGCCAGAAAAATCAGGGACTCTCTATGGATGTACTAAAATAATCTCTTATAGCTGCAGGGTTAAGACAATTGAAAAATCACTCAGTGTTTGATCCTGCAGGTTAGTGAAGAATGTCAGATGAAATCATCAGCTCTCTTTAGGGAAGTTAAAATATTGGCAGGAAAGAAGGGAATATAAGGAATTGGGATGTGGAATATGGGAGGACATAGATGACTGGCAAGATACTCTGACATTCCACACCTACCATGACTCCCCTGGCAGGAGACCTTCTCCCCTGTCATTTCAGTGGTTTCTTCCTTGCTTGAAGACCCTGTAATGACCCAGGTTGTAGCATCTGTCTTACAGAAGTGATGAAATTCTCATCATGCTCTACTCAAATGCATCGTAATAGCTCCAAACAACTAGGATGACATAGGGATAAGACAAAAATCAGACCCTGGAGGAAAGGTTTAGTCAAAGGAACTTGTAGAATATTGATATTTAAAACCTGGAGAACATGCATGGGAAAAACTTGTGAGGACACTAGATAAGGAAGTTGAAATTTGATTTGAAATTGGGGTGAATGCATCAATATCGGTACAGTTATCAGACACTGGATTCAATGTGTTAGCATAAGTAACTGGGAGTGGCTCTAATTATTTGCTCAGTTGCTTGACCAAAACCTGGATTCAATAGTATCCCAGGGTAAATGAAGTTGAGATGCCCTACATTCCTTAATATACAACATAAAAATAGAATGTAGAATCAGACATAGAAATGTTGGAGTGAATTTATCCTATGTAAGCCATTCATCTTTCTCTTACATTCCCTAAGAGGACACAGAAGACTTTTTTTTCAACAATGCATTGAAAAATACTTTATTGCAGAAACCACAAAGATCTTGGGAATTATTTCCTATATGTCAGAAACGTTGGGAAAAGTCATCAGAATTAATGTTGGCTTCCTTATTTCAGAAGAAATGCTAGCACTCAACATAAGAGCACCTCAACATATAAGGCAAATACTAACAGCCACAAAGGGACAATAACACAATGATAGAGGGAGACTTTAACACCCCACTTACACTAATGGACAGATCATCCAGACAGAAAATTAATAAGGAAACGCAAGCCTTAAATGACATATTAGATCAGACAGACATAATTGATATTTATAGGACATTCCATCTGAAAGCAGCAGAATACACTTTCTTCTCAAGTGCACATGGCACATTCTCCAGGATAGATCACATCTTGGATTACAATTCAAACCTTGGTAAACTTAAAAATATTGAAATCATATCAAGCATCTTTTCTGACCACAACGTTCTGAGATTAGAAATCAGTTACAGGGGAAAAGAAAACCTGTAAAAACCACAAAGGAAATGCTAGGATCTCTGTGTGGTGATAGCCAAGTACCATCATTTTTCTTCTAAAGGCAAGATAGGTTGAATAATGTAATGGGTGGCAGATCCTGAGAAGTAAGCATAGGTGATTTCCCGTGGAAAAGACAGAAGGCATACTACACTTCACTATCCTTCAGGGTTATGTAAGCTATCTGGTTCTGGCTGCACTATAGTCTGTGGGGGTCCTGATCATTTTTTCCATCTCTACAGGATATCAGGTTTGTCCAAATAAAGTGATAAGTTTATGCTGAGAGATGCTAAGTAAACTGGGGCTAACAGTCCCTAAGTGACTTGGTACAATACCTACATGCCAATAGGTAGGAGATGATTCAATAAAAATACAGTGGCCTGACATTTCAGCATACTCTCTGGGGGAATGATCTGGTTGATGTCAAGAAATACACTCTAAAAAGAAGGACAAGTAGCTCCCTGCCCACTCTACAATTGTAATGCATCTACTTGTATTATGGTGGCAAAATTTAGCACATCTGGATGTGTTTTTCTGACCCATATACCAGATGATAAAAAAGTTAACTTTGTGCTCCAGAACAATGATTTTCAAACTTTAACATGCATCAGAATCACTTGGAGAGTTTGTTTAAACAGATTTCTGCTTTAAAATTTCTGATGCTCCTTACTTGTAGGGTTTCTGATTCAGTAGGTCTGGAGTGTGGCTCAATAATTTGCATTTCTACAAGTTTTCATGTGTTATTGATGCTGCTGGTCCAGGGATCAGAGTTTGGGAATTAATGTCATAAAAAGAAGAAAAAGTTCTTCATTTTGTTCAGGCTCTAAGGTAAGTATCTTTGCTACTTATGATCTAACAGATCCAGTGATATTTAAACAAATTTTGTGACATCTTACAATGCTGAATATAACCTGTCGCAAGCCACAACTGGAGAATCAAAAAGGTGGTTCCAAGAGTTTGGAGGCAAAACCATGTTCTCTTCAGCATTTACCATAGTTCTGCCATTGCAAGAAAGCTCTTGGCCCATGGTAATAACTCTGTACTTAACCAAAAGAAACAAGGTCAGATGAGTTAAGTAACTTCATTTACGTTAATAAGAAATAGAGTCAGGGCTTGATATCAAACCTGTGCCCTCATCAGTACCATCTCCTGCCCCCACTAGGATTTTGCATGCTGGGGTTGGCTTATACTTATGATTGTAGTAAGATAACTGGTTCATATAGATATATTTGACCATAAGATCTTTTAAACTTTGAATAATTGCAAAGGGTTTATATCCTTGAAGCCAGATGAGAGTTTTGGCTCAGGTTCATGGTTGGGCTTCACTTTCCTTACTTGTAAAATAAGAAGTCAAATTTATTAATTGCATGTGTATCCTAGTTCTAAATTTTTGTGAGTATACTTCTCAGGTCTTTCATATATTCTATACCCTCACCCAACCAAAAAAAAATTTATATTCCCCTCTAAATGTTATAAAAGCACTTTGCATTTCATTCTTGCTGTGCCATATTCAATAAGTGACAAAGTACAAAATGAACAAAAAAAGGAGGCTATTTTTCCTGTAGTTTTCAATTGCATTAATTACCCTTCTCTAACAGCTCCAGTGAGTTTTTCTGTATTTGAATTTAAGATAATTTATACTTCTTTTTCCATAGACTTCATATTTTAGTGCACTAACTCCATTACCTTCTCTAGACTGCCACAAAATGAGCTAAACTTAATGCAACAATGACACATTGTATTGTATGGGCTGTAAATAGTTGTGAAGTATTAACAAGAGCCTCAGATGTCTTGACTCAATAAGACTCAAGACAAATTCAGATGGTGACATTTTCCTCTGTAATTCTTTTATTTCTGTACCCCTTTAAGTGATTTCCAGAGCCTGCTAAATGTCATCTAAGTAGGCTTGAGAAACTATTTTGAAGGGATTCTTTTAAATGCAATTATACCTCTATTTGACAACACCATCTGCTGCCAGGATCTCACTTTGTCGGCTTCCGGTTCTGTTAACTCCTTTGTCACTGCAATTATCTAAGTGCTGACATCTCTTTTCAACACAAACCAATGCGATTATCAAATAGTTAGGGACATATATGCCCTTAGAGGGGTCAAAATTATCATGGAGCTCCATTAAACCAAATAATAGAAATCCTAATATTTCTGCATCTAGTATAAGAAGATACTCAATTCGATATCTGTTATTTAGTAATTGTGACACGATTTTACTTCTGCATTATCTTGGGAGATTGATATATTGGTTTAAGAAGGACTAAGTGAAATACTATTCATCTTTGCAAGAGAACTACTAATAAACATTTCTCTCACTTGAGTCTGTAATATTAAGTATAGCAGGCTACCAGTGTCACCATCACAATGAAGAGAATAAATTCTCACTTCACAAAGGAGAAACAGGGATTTCCAGACCAAGGGATTTCTGCGTCTTCATCCAATCATAGAGGAGGTGCCAGAGCTTAAAAATCAGAATGTTAAATATCACAGACCTCTGCTGAATGCGCTGTCTCTTAAGTAGTCCTTATTAACAAGTTCACATTCTTTAAGTACAAATAATTGTGAAATACCATAATTTCTCACGCACAGTTTCAGGAATGAAGATTGCCTTTTAAAGAAAGTTTGAGATTATACACTGAGAGATGAATATTGAGACAACATGACTTTGGGACTTGGTAGCAGGCTTAATTACACCAGAAATGAACTCACATGCTTTGAAAAGCTGTAGGTAGAAGCATGGCCTCACCAGGGGGTTTAAGCTGCTCTAAAATGGATCTCACCCCCTAAGGCATCTTCACTTGTTGTATATAAGCAAGTAACTGCCTTGGCACAAATGATGGACCAAGTCCACATCACTGAGAAGATCACATATCTTTTATTTAAGCAAAAGAAACACAAGAGTATACTAAGAGATGAGAGAACTCTAAAAAATAGCTTAATTATTGGAAATTTGGAAAGTACTCCTAAGGGCTCTCAAATTATGGAGAAATAGACATCAACAACTAGGACTCTAATATTAGAGAAATTCACCACTGCAAAGCTGGTGAAAGCACCAAATTATCCAACGGGACCTCACTGGTGAGTCAGACACACAACAGGGGCCTCCCAGACAGAAAACACTGACATTCCTCCTTCAGGATTACATGGCAATGACTCACACTGGCCATTTAAGGTCTAAGAAGGAGTCATTCTAGGGCAGAGAGGACTGAAAAAGTCCTGAAGTACCCAAAGCAAACATTTGCATTTTCTTCAGGTCTCCAAAAGACTTAAGCTAACTGGGTATTCTCACTCATGCTGGTTTAAACACACACACACACACACCTCTCTTCTTGTCTTTTTTCAACATGGCTAAACCTCTAGCCTATATTCTGTCTGAATCAGTCGAGAATCATTGCCACCTAATTTTCTCTTACCCAACGTTTACCTAAAATATAACCCAATAAGATGTAACCTCCAGATATAGCTGGCCTGTCTTTCTCTGTCTGTCTCTGTCTCTCTCTTAATCATTGGGAGTTTCCTCCAACAGCATGAAGTGAATAAGAGCCTGGGAGGCAGTCAGGTTAAATCCAACCCATAACATGTGATTGATTGCATGACCTTAATTTTTTAGCCTATTTTCTCAACTGGGTATTCAACAAGGGCACCAAATCTATGAGCCTTGACTAGATTTTGTTTTCTAAAAAAAAATCTAAGACTTTTTTTGGGGGGAGGCGGATTGGAGAAATTTGAATATGGACTGGATATTAGATGGTGCTGAGAAATTATTGTTAATTTCCTTAAGATGTAATAATGGTAACATAATTAGTTGGGGTAATGTCCCTATTTTTAGGACTTGTATCAGACATATTTAGCAATAAAGTATTGTAATGTCTTTAATATATTTTTAAATGATTCAGCAAAAGAATAAATGGTAGGTGGGTGGGGAAGAGGGAGAGATGGAGGAAAGGGAGGAGGAGGAGGAGAGAGAGAAACAAAATGTTAATTATTGATATTAACAATTGTTGAAAATACTCTAGTGGTATTTTCAACAATTCAAGATAACAATTATGAAAAACTGCACTAATCGTTCTCTAGAAGTATTATGACTTCAAGATTATGTTCTGCCCCATTAGGCTAGGAACCTACCACCCACATTCTGCACAGCACACACAATTGACCTTGTACCCCAAATGTGTATCCTATAGAAAGATATGTATTTACTGCTAAAAATCTGGACCAGGGCATGTTGAGACGTCATAGGCAAAAATGTTAAATATGGACTTGATCTTTTTATACAGATCTAAATTTATTTGTTAAAATGGTGCAGAACTTCATCTTTTCTAAAAACTTCTGGATGTTCAGTCTATTCAACATAGCCTAATACCCGACTTATTTTAAAAAGTTTTAATAGCTGTCATTTATCCCCAAATAGATTCCTTTAAAATATATAATCTGTTTCAGAAAAGGGAGGTAACTTACAGGAAGACAGAGATTTGTGTATAATATAGTCTTCTTAGATATATTACAGTATGTTCAGTTTCAATGATACAATATAGGTATTTCAGCATTTCATGAATGATGTATTCTTTGACCTTTTAGACTACTACATAATTGTATATCTAGAGACATTTTGATATATCCTGAGACCCTGAACAAAATATTGCTCATCTTTGCTTGGTATTGGTCTGTCCCCAAGAATGCTGACTGTGCAGCAAGCTTGAGAGATGTATATTTGATCTAATCCAGATAGAATACTGAGACACTTCATCTTCTGTCAAGATTTCTAGATGAACTCACAAAATGTCAATACCATCTTCAGTTGACATCCCTCTCTTCCCCTCTAGGGACATTCAATCCTTCCTGAAATTTTTCAGGACATAACTATTGCTTTGTTTTATATTTTTCCAAATTCACCACACTTGTAACTAACTTGTATATAATCCAGCACATCATTGACCTAAAGAATAAGGTCTTCAAACATCTTAAAAGCCAATTTATGGCTACCCTGCTGTAGTTCTCTATATATGCAGTTATACTTTACCATTTATATTTATACTATACCACCTATACTTCTATAGAGTGGGAGTCAAGTTACCCCAATGAGGCAAAGAATCTTACCCACCATGGTTCAGTGGTATTCTGGTAAACTAGTACCAAACAAAACAAAAAATAAGCTTGTATTTATAGATAGCATTTGTTGAGTTTGTGGTGCACATACTTTCCAGTACAACTGTTTAACCACCAGAATGCAAAATTCCTGAATATTTAATGACTGCCTTTCCCAAGATGGTACAAGACAGCTTTAGGAACCAACTGGTCCTGACCCTACTTCTCATATGATTTTATCAGTACACAATCAAACCGTAAAATTTAGAATATTGTCATTAACTATCAAAACCATATTTTAAGTATGTCTACAACACCCAGGAAGACCCAGGCACCTCAATCTATATTTATTCAATCTTTCATTCATTCTGTCACTTAAAGACTACTTAATGAGTCTTAGGATCCCAATATAATTGCATTGGTAACCAATATAGAATCTCTGTCGATCATGAGAAAATCTGTGATAGATACAGGATTTTTTTCTTTTCCCTGAGAAATTCCATATATGACAGTTAAATACTTAAGTAGCCTTAGCCTCAGTTTTATCGTATGTAAAATTAAATACATTAGGACCAATTATAGAAAGATCAAATGAATTAGAAGAGCACATATCTTCAAAATATGGCCACAGTATACCCCATGCTACTTGCTCCTCTATAATGTCATCTTTCTACTCCAGATCACATCATCAGTATGTAAGGCCTTTGTCCCCTCCTCTTGATTCTGTGCAGAGTTGAGAGCTGCTTAGGCTAATAGAATATGGTGGAAGTGACACTGTACAGTAGCCTCTGCCTGGGTTTTTATTACTTCACTATTCTTCATATTCACCATCATAACTGTTTGACCATATAAGAGACTTAATGGTTATATTGATAAGTAGCCAAAAGATATAAAAATCCTTTCTGCGAGACTTCATATAAGTAGCTGTTAAGTATTGAAATGACTCCACTTCAAAAGGACTGTTTGCCACCTCTCCTTAAAAGATTATAGACTAGTTTGAGAGAGCTTGTCCTTTGAGGTCTAGAGCATCATAGGACAAGATGGCACACACCATGTTAACCATTGTATCCCTAGGGTTTAGCATTATTCCTGGCAGTTAGTAGGCAGTTAGGTAATATTTTTGGTGAATAAACAAGTTAATACATAGACCCAGGAAGTAGATTCCAGTAGGATAGACGTTCACCAGCCAAGATGAGAATAATGCTTTGTTTTAGCATAATTCGCTCAGTAGGAGCTCTCCTTGGTGCTGAAAACTACATCTTGCTGGCAGTACTGATAATTATCATTATTAGTAGGTGCTTAGGGGTACATGCAAGAGATCCCAGCCACCAAACATGAGGGGAACTGTAGAATTCTTATTGTAGAGAGGTTTTACACTGTTGTTAATCCACCCACCTAAGGCAACTGCTGATGCGTAAGAGAGGGAGACTGACTAAACAATGAGACAAAGACACCCAAAGACAAAGATAGGCTAGAAACTGAGTAAAAGCAGTATAATCTTCAAGCAAGAAAGACCAACATCCAGAAACAGAATGTTTCATTTCTAGTGTACACACCATTGACTAGAAGACAATTATGTGCGCCTAAATTTGAATTTTATGGTTACCCTTTCCTTTCTTCAACAAAAGTACTATGATGCCATACTCAGGGCCTTGAGAAACATGCATCTAGCACTAAGGCATTCTTCTTATGTTCTTTGGTAATGTGTCTTCAACTGTAAATGGAGAAAAATCTCTGAGTCCTCACAAAAGAGTCATGACCCTATTTAGCCAACTCAATTCCTCTGCCTGAAATATAAAAGAAGTTCTTGCTGTTGTTGTTTAATACAAAATAGTTTAAACAAAAAAGAAATCATATCACATATTTTATGGGGACCTGATTTTTTTCTACTTACATCATTTAATTCACCCTAAGCTACCATCATATCCTGGGGCTTACACCTCCATACCCAAGCTTATGGCTCTACCAACTTTACCACAGTTCTTCCAAAATTGCAAATTATGTGCTGAGCTTTTTCATACTCTGAAAGTATCTTAGAACTTCAGGCATTGAGATTGTAAGGATTGTTTGAAACACTAGAGACACTAGTAGAGGAGGAGAACAAATACCAAAGGAAATACAACACAGACTCTGTAAGAAATAAAGGGATTAATGACACCAATAAGAGTAGAAAGAGCAACCACTCAGTGAACACATACTACATACAGGCTTTTGCCAGGACGCTGTATACATTATTGCATGTACCCTCATACCAAGTCTGCAAAGTAGTCTTATCATACTTATCTTCAAATAAAGAAACTGAGGAATAGAGAAATCAAATAATATGCCCTTTTGTCACTTCTCTAGTGAAAGGGGGACTAAGTTTTAGAGCCAGGCACTCTGATTCTAAATTCTGTGCCTTTCACCAGTAAGCCTTGCCATAATGAATCAATATGAAATTCAAGTTTCCAAGATAGATAGCCAACAGTTTTCTATGACTTTTTCCTTTTTGATTTATCCAAGTAGAATTTAATTCCAAAATTAATGTTTCTTGTTTCACACATCTTATCTATTTCTCTAGAAAGACTAATTGGTTTGAAAGCAGGTCAGAATTGTTCTGTACGCACATTAGTGTTTAGAACCATACCTATATGGCTCCTGATGGGTGCTCAAATATTGATACAATTAAATTCTTAACCAGCTTTGAGTCTAAGTATTTTTGAAAATTTATTATTTATTTTTGGCTGCACTGGGTCTTCATTGCTGCGTGCAGGCTTTCTCTAGTTGACGCAACCTAGGTCAACTCTTCCTTGCAGTGTGCAGGCTTCTCTGTGCGATGGCTTCTCTTGTTGCGGAGCTCAGGCTCTAGGCGGGCAGGCTTCAGTAGTTGTGGCATATGGGCTCACTAGTTGTGATCTGTGGGCTCTAGAGTACAGGCTCAGTAGTTGTGGCGCACAGGCTTAACTGCTCCACAGCATGTGGGATCTTCCTGGGCCAGGGATCAAATCTGTGCCCCCTGCACTGGGAGACAGATTCTTAACCACTGCAACACCAGGGAAGTCCCAAGTCTAAGTATTTTTTCATTCTAATTTTTAGGACAAGGTTTTGCTCAAAATCTTAAATTCAACATTTCATATCTGGGGAAGACCTGAGAGAATAGCCAGTTACAGAAAGAAGACATGACTTGCTTAAGGTCACAGAGCCAGTTAGTGTCAGAGCCTGGAAAATCAATGAGGGATCAGGATACTTTGGCAGGAGGCAAACGACAATTTCTCCTTCTGCAGAGAGTGAGAGGAGGGTTGGGAGAGCATCAGGGCAAAGAAGTAAGCAAGAAAATAAGTGGTTACAACTGGGAGCACCTGGAGAGACAAAATGGGGACCCGGAGGAAATGTTTGATAGTTGGTATGTCCCTGTCATGGAAGCAGTAAAGTAGCACAAGGAAATGACAAGCTAATGGGAACCCTGGTAGGAGGCAGCTGGCATACATTTTTCCTGAACTGTAGCTTAAATGATCATTGCCATCCTTGTCAGAATGGTCTAGTGTATTCAGAAAGCAGCAGTCCTCAGATTTCTAGTAGGGGAAAAGATATGTTCTAAGTTGAACTGATAAAGATGGCTAACAGAGAAACCTTGGAGGGTCAGAATAGAAGATTTCCACATGGATTCAGCAGCGGGGGTTGAGGGAAAGGGAACTACTGCATGGATGTCACAGATAAGCAGATATCCATTTACCACAGATAAGAATGTTCTAGCAATTAAAATATCCATCACCAGAAAGGATTTCCTTAAAGAGCAGAATAATCCCCAGCCACTTGGAGCATTCAAGCAGAGGTTAGATGTCAGGAACACGCTGAAACAAATTTAAACATCAAATAAGTTAGACTTAATTTAAATTATTTGCAAATTCTTTGCAAATCCACAGATTCTAATATTTTAAATTAGCTCATAATATGCAGTGTATCCCAAAGTTATCTGTGGAATGCCACCCCACTCTCTTGAATTCAAGGCAAAGTTCTGCTCTGGAATTGCCTGAGACCATAGGCTAGAAATATTAACTCATCTCACATTTGTGTATAGCACTTAAATAGTTTATGAAGCTCTTTCATTTCCAGGACTTCATATGACCCCACACATAACACACAGAGAGAACCCTAAGGAAAACAAAGCAAAGGCATTACTGTCATTTCCCATTAGATCCAAGGAAACAGGGGTCATCCAATTACTTAATGGGTTATAACATTTCCACCACATGGTAGGCACCATCCTAGGCACTGGAGACACAGAGGTGGAAAAACAGTCCTAGATTCTGTCTCATGAAGCTCACATTTTTTAGAGAGACACAGGCAATGAAAGGTAAATCAGTATATATTACATCCTGAAGCTATAAATGCTATAGATACCGATGATTCAGGGGTGATGTAAGGAGGGGTGAGGATTAACGATATGAGAGGTGCTATTTTATAAAGGGCTGTGAGGAAAGACCTGAGACTTTTAGGAGATGATGGAGCAAGACTTGAGGTTGCCTTTTAAAAAAGAGAGCATTATAGGTATTAAAATAAGGGCACTTGGGGCACCTTCAAAGAATAGAAAGGAAGTGAGTATGGCTGGACTAAAGTGAACAAAGCAGAGAAAGGCAGGCGACTAGATCAGATTGTGCAAGGTATTTGCAGACCATTTAATAAACTTTGGCTTTTGTTCTGGGTAAGGTGAAAAGCCATTGAAGGTTCTGAGCATAGAAACCCATAACCTAATAGTTTAAAGGGGTAACTCAGATTGCTATGCAGATTAGAGGCTGGAGGATGAAGACTGATAGAAAAAGTGAGAACTTTTGAAGGCTCTTGCAAAAACTCAGGCAAGGAGAATGATGTCTTGCAAAAGGCCAGTAGTGGTACAGAAGGCAGGAAGTGATTGGATTTGGGATTTATTTTGAAGGTAGAATACTAGAATGAAGTTGGATGAATGAATGTTATAATACAAGTCTTTCCATTCTAATCTAAATTGCACAATGCAACCATTGACCTTGGGCAAGTCATTTAACCCAGTGTCATCTTCAACAGCGTTTAAGATGGAAACGCTCTTAACACTTGCAAACTCAGTACAGTAGTCTTTCCAGTTTAACACTTTTAAGTACTAGCTCTAGAGGCTCTTCTTGTATTATATGGGGATGAGGGCATTGGGGATATTTTGATACACAAGGCCTACGTCTTAGACAGGTACAAACCCCTGCCTGTTTAGAAAGACAGTAACATCTCCCACCACGGCACACATATGCAGTTAGTCACACAATTACACACAGAGCTCCCTACACATTCTTGGCATTAAGGTTGCCTGCTTTTGTCTAAATGTGTGGCTGTAGTACTCACAGAAACCCTGGGAGGTAAACTGATTAATGGAGAGACCAAGGTAATGAGACGTAAAAGCTGGCCTTTAGTCACTGAGATCTTGGTGGGATATGGTTTTGGTCTCATGTTCAGTACTATCCTTTCCTAGTCGTTGAGCAGTGCTTTTCCTAAAATGCTCCAAAAAATATTCATGGAGAGGGCCAGATGGATTCTGCAAATTGACATTTTGAGGGTTTAAGAGTAACAGAGACAATTTACACGTTCCATGAAATGAGGGGGCAGTAGACTTGCTTTGCTGGTGGCAGTTTGCTTTCTATGCAATTAGAAATTGTTTTTGTTGTTGCAAATGAGACTTACAATCTGTACTTCTGAACAGTTTCAAAAAATTATGCAGGCCCCAGTACAATTTAGAGCTCATGTTAGCAAACTGGTAGACAGAGGGTTTCACTTGGTGGTTGACTGCCCCTTCCACCCCCTTGTGAAGGGTTCTCAGGAGAATATACTCTTAGCAAAACCTTTATCCAAACTACAAATAAACTGGAATTTGTGTTCAATTCCTTCTCTCTCATCTGCCCTTGTTGTGTCTCATCTTCACTTCCTGTCTTCTTTCAAGACTCCTGTGTTGCTGTAGCCCCAGAATCAATGACCCCAACACACATCCACAAAAAGTCTTTCCTACTTTTTGACTGTTAAAATTGGACTCTGGACAGAGCAATTGTAAAACCAAAAGAATACATCTTAAGTGGTGAGTGTAATATCCTGTGACCTTATTTGGAAATAAGGTCCTTGCAGACACAGTTAGTTAAGGATCTTCAGACAAAATCATCCTTGATTTAAGGTGGACCCTAAATCCAATGACTGATACCTTATAGGAAGTGGAGAAGACAGAGAAGAAGGTCATGTGAAGATGGAGGCAGAGACTGAGTGATGCCACTGTAAGTCAAAGAACACCAGGGACCATCAGAAGGTGCAAGAGACAAAGAAGTCCCCTGGAGCCTTTAGAGGAAGTATGGCCTTGCTGACATCTTGATTCCCAACTTCCATTCTCCAGAACTATGAAAGAATAAATGTGTTTTAAGCTGCCAAGATTGTGGTAATTTGTTATGGGAGCCCTAGGAGACTAGTACAGTGGACTTGAACCATCACAAAACTTGCAAAGGGAGAAAGTTATAGGCAGGTGGCCTTCACGCAGCCCATCAAGTCACATCATGGTATACAGAAGTACCCATATGCCTACATTCAAGGATTCACAGAAATCTCTAGTTGATAGTATAATTTCTGTTGGCTGACTGCCCAGATTGAACCCCAGCCCACCACTCCCTAAGTGTGGGGCTCTGGGCAAATAACATCTGTACTCCCTAGTTTCTTCATCTGTAAAGTGGGGGTTAATACTACACCTTTCTCAAAAAGTCATTGTGAAGATGAAGTAAGATTGCTTGTTAAACTCTCAGAACAGGACTAACGCATACTAAGGGCTCAAAAATGTCAGATAATTTTTATTAAAAGAGGCTAGACACTAGCCACTATAGAGAACAGTACAGCGTTTCC
This sequence comes from Hippopotamus amphibius kiboko, assembly GCF_030028045.1. Classification (NCBI taxonomy): domain Eukaryota; kingdom Metazoa; phylum Chordata; class Mammalia; order Artiodactyla; family Hippopotamidae; genus Hippopotamus; species Hippopotamus amphibius. Next base: position 92,659,769 of record NC_080196.1, on the reverse strand, counting down.
TTAAAGAACTAAAAATAGAGCTACCATATGATCCAGCAGTCCTATCCATTGGCATATATCCAGAGAAAACTCTAAATCAAAAAGATAGAATTGGGAGATTGGGATTGCCGTATATACATTACTAATAAGAAAAAAACCCCATCAAATTGTACATTTTAAATATACGCAGTTTATTGTATGTCATTTATATCTCAATAAAATTTCTTAAAAAAAAGATACATGCACCCCAATGTTCACTGCAGCACTATTTACAACAGCCAAGACATTGTCCATCAACAGATAAATAGATAAAAAAGATGTGGTGTATATATATATACACACACACACACAATGGTACATTACTCAGCCACAAAAAGGAATGAAATAATGCCATTTGCAGCAACATAGATGGGCCTAGAGATTATCATATTAAGTGAGTCAGACAGAAAAAGACAAATTTCATATGATTATTGCTTGTATGTGGAATCTAAAAAAAAAAATGATACAAGTGAACTTATTTACAAAACAGAAACAGACTCACAGACAGAGAAAACAAATTTATGGTTACTAAAGCAGAAAGGAGGGGGAGGGATAAATTAGGAGTTTGGGATTAACAGATACACACCACTATATATAAATGGGCTAAATATATGTATAAAATAAATGAAATAAATGTATAGCACAGGGAACTATATTCAATATCTTGTACTAAACTATAATGGAAAAAGAATATATATATGTGTGTGTGTGTGTGTGTCACTAAATCACTATGCTGTACACCTGAAACTAATACAATGTTGTAATCAGCTATAAAAAATTAATTTAAAAAATTAAATTCAATTAATTAATCAAATCAATTAATTTAATTTAAAGAGAGATTAGGCAGTAACCTTTCAAATACTAGTTTGCTCTCTGGAGTCACTTTATTTGGAGTGAAGCATTATTATAAAAATATATTCTTTTTTCTTAAAGAACTGGAGTCCTTGTCTTTGTTCTTCTCAAAGGACAACTATCATAGACCAACAAGAGGGAAATTCCCTGAGAGCAGAATTGAGAACCCTCAGATTAGCTGGATAAAGCTTCTTGCCTTCCCTATTGAGGAGGCAAAGGACCATTCTGTTATTCCTCATTTTATAAGTTATAGGTCAGTCTTCAAGGCAAGCAGGAGTTCACAGTTTAAGTGGAGGCAGAGAGGCTCGACTCTAACATTTCATCTCTTTAAAAAAAAAAACATCTGAAGCAAATGCAGTCAACATTATTATCTGATGGCATGCGTGTCCTTTCTCTGCTCCTGTCTGTCAGGAATATTTGTTTTACCTTTACTATTTGAAATAATGACCTAAGTAAAATTTTAAGAACTGCCATGAAGACAAGTGAACCAACATAAATCAGGATATAAATACTAAGAGTCGAGAGAAATTTTGTGGTCAAATTTCCAGTTGGACAGTAAAATAAATAAACAGATAAATATTTTTTTTAGATCACAGAAACTGATTAGGCAGAAAAAATCACAAATAATAAAAAATAATAAGCACATATACCACCTGGGCAGAAAAGAATAGGCAAGAGACAGAAGAACTTGCATTAGTGCTGAGACCACCTTAGATTTCCCAGTAAGAAATTGTCACGAACATCTTTCTAGGACAAAAATCAATCTCTGAATATGGCCTTTTTGAGGTAGAAGCAATGAAGTGATGGGCTGTTGGCTCCTGTGGTCAGGGAGGATGTTCTGTTCATCAGCCAGCACAGTTCTTAAGACATAGTTGGTCCTAAATAATGTTTCTTGAATTGAAATGAGTACCTTCGAGAGTAGACAGCAAAGTCAGGCATGGGACACGGCACCTGAAGACGTGGGCTCTAACCCAATGCCTCACCACTCTGCTCACAAAGAACATCCCATGCCCCCTGATTCTGGAGTGAGGCTAGGTGGGCTGTCGTTGGAGTTTTTGTAGCAGGATGACTGCAGACATACCACTTGTTCACACATCTTTAAAGCAATCTTCTCTTCCAGTTCTCACTTCTGAGATCACACTGAGCAGCTGTCTGGGTTCCTGCTGTTCTTTCTCAGAGCAGGAGCTCTGCAGAGCTGTGTATAGTGAGAGGCATGGCCTTAGGTGTGACTCTTGGCTGCAGCCACGGCTCAGCCTAGCAGAAATCCTTTCTTGCCATATCCTAGTAAGCATAGCTTGTAAGTGATTCTGTTGAAATTGCTCCAGAGGCCAGATGGGAGGTCTGTAGCCAGCAAAAATCTCCATCCCTAGGAGTCAACCAGCTGGGGGATTGCCCTGGGCCTGGTAGCACGGATAGTATTTTACTCAGAGTTCAATACGTGAAGCCCATGCTCGTACAGGTAAGCAGCTTCTCTCTGCTTTCCAACCTGAAAGAGAAGCGTTTCTCCTCTCTTCCATGTCCTGCAACTGTTGTTCATGTGCAAAGCTTCAGTGATCATCCCTTGAGTCTGATTTCACTGTGTAAAATGCTGGGCCAAGAAAAACATGGTAGGAAGCCTCTCATCCACCAACGGGCCACTATAGAGGCACTTGCAGCCATCAGGAGTTGAGAAGCTATAGGAAGTTGGCTGCCATCAGGGCCTCACACAGCTTCAGTCTGGCACAGGGCAGGGCCTGGAAGCTGATTCTCCCCATGGACCACCCCCACGCAGAGCACACACACGCTGCTCCAGGGCTAGAACACGAGCAAGCGAAAGAAAAATCTCTTCCTTGGTGGAGAGAGGGTGATGGCCACTGTCCCAAAGGCTTCAGTAACTTCTTTAGCTCAGCTCTTCTTGTTTGTTCTAAAGCTGTTAACAGCTTGATTTGCCTCCAGATTGCTGAGACCCTTCGAGTTCAGGGAAATGTATGTGATCAGATCTACCCACGAGGCAGATGACTCAAGCAAACTTTCCCCGAGTGAGAGAGGATTCATTGGCACTTCTGTCCAGACCAATACCGGGGCTGGGGGCACCGAAGCTGCGGGAGCCGTCCTCAGAAACAGAGTGGTTTACTCGCTACAGTCAGGTTTGTAACCAGCTCAGAGAATCACTAGGCAGGACTCCTCAGGGCCATCTGCTTCCTCCTTAATGTGCAAACCCAGATACACACATTTGCCTGCTGCTTTGCTATAGCTGAGGCCAATGCCACACTCCTCCCCTTCTCCCAAAGCACTTCCCCTGAAAGCAGCCCCTGCCACTCAAACCCCACGCCTTCCATTGAAAGGTACTAAACCCAAACCCAGAAACATGAGGGTGGCTTGTTAAGGCTCAGGGACTTTCATTCCTGTAACATGCACTATACCTAGATGAACTAGTTACAAACAGTTTATCCATTTCTTAAAGCAGATTCAAAGATTCTCCTTGTAGGGGGCAACATTTTAGTCCAAAGATTTGAGTGTAATACACTGCATATTTCACATGTGCTTCCTGCAACTAATCTCTGCCCCAAATCAGAGTGACTTCCCCCAAGGTGTTGAGGTATGGATTCTCACTTGAGTGTCCACGGAGCTATGCATGCACTGACCCCCATGCTGTACTCTTTGTGACACTGGGGACAAGAGGTATTATACCCAGCACATCTTAAAACTCAAATATGTGACAGATAGACAAAGTACAAATGCACTGGCAAATAAAGCAATAGCCTCATAACTCTAGATTGAAATACCAAGTTCGGTTTTGGCAGCTGTTTGGTTTTTGTCTGTTTTGGTTTTGTTTATAAGTTTGTTTTGGTTTCAATAAGTGACCCCCAGGCATAACAGTACTAAAATGGAAGTTCAAGTTTAGGAGGGAAGAAAGTTGCAGTACTGAGGCCCTCCTGACTACAGCCACAGTTTGCCTGCCAGAAGCAGATGTCAAAGATGTTCTCCTTTGCTTCCTTCTGCCTGAGAACACACCTAAAAATAGTCACTCTGCAAGGGTCCCACAGAGCCTCAGATGCCCCTGCAGCTGTTCTTCATCAAAACACCATGACTAGCTGTCATGTGTCTCCCTGGGAAGCATTGTTTCTCTGTCCTGTATTCAACTGTCAGGCAGTCTATTCCTCTAACTTCAACCTCAGCGGTTCTCTGCTACCACTTCTGTGGCTGGAGGCCAGGAGTTACTGGTCAAGTCCTCAAAGTAACCTTTTTAGACTTTTCGCAAAACTGCGATTTTGATTGCTTTGGTCAGAAGATGCTCTGTCCAGAGAAACCACACCTGGATCAAGCCCTCCATTGGAAAGGGAAGTTCAGACACACTTTCACTGTCATGGCATCCAGACAAGTGCAAGCTTGGGCCGGCTGTTCCTCCAAACGCACAGCTGGCTGGTGGCCCAGTTCACATGCTGAGATCAGAGGGCAGTTCATAAGAGACACAAAGAGGAGATTGGACTCCTGAGCACGGGGCAGCAGGTTAGTCACATTCGGCCCCCTGCCCCGTGGTGCACAGCTCTCTCCTAGCACATGTGCAGGGAGACAGAGGTACATCCATCTGAGATTTAATTTCCAGGCCAGCTGGACAACCTAATATGGGCAATGATTGATGTTGATGGAAAATACAGCCTTCGTAGGGAGGGAAAGAGAGGAAAATGTGAGAGAGAGAGAGAGGTTGGGATGAGTGAGTAGAGGAGGGAAGGTGACAGAATGAGGAGTAGAGAGAAAACAAAAAGGAGTTCTCCATATCGATCAACCTTCTTATCTGGTTTCTTCTCCCACCCATGCTGCAGGCTCTAGGGGCACACCCCACCTGAAAATGGACCCAGGAAAAGTCACTACTGTTCCGAGTTACAGTCAGGAGTCCTCTGTGAACTCTCCCATTCAGCATCCACAGTTAAACCCCTGGGTGAGCCTGGTTCCCTCTCACCAACATTCATGATAACAGATACTTTAGATGTGTCAGTCATTTTCATTTTTTAATGACGCATCGTTGCGGTACGCTATATGTTACAGGTGTATTCACAATTTTTAATGGTTATACTCTATAGTTATTCCCCATGTTGTGCAATATATCCTTGTAGCTCATTATGTACATAATAGTTTTTACCTTGTAATCCCCTAATCCTATATGGCCCCTCCCACCTTCTCTCTCCCCACTATTTGTTCTCTGTATCTGTGAGTCTGCTCCTTTTTTGTTGTATTCACCAGTTTATTCTATTTTTTTTTAGATTCCACATGTAGGTGATATCATACAGTATTTGTCTCTCTCTGTCTGACTTATTTCATTCGGCATAATGTCTTCCAAATTCATCCAGGTTGCTGCAAATGGCAAAATTTTGGTCTTCTTATGGCTGAGTAGTATTCCACTGTGTTTGTGTGTGTGTGTGTGTGTGTGTGTGTGCGCACACCCACACGCGTTTGCCACATCTTCTTTATTCATTCATCTGTCAGTGGATACTTAGGTTGCTTCCATATTTTGGCAATTGTAAATAATGCTGCTATGAACATTGTATCTTTTCAAATTACTGTTTTTCTCTTTTTTTCAGATATACACCCAGGAGTGGAATTGGTAGGTCATATAGTAGTTCTATTCTTAGTTTTTTTGGAAACCTCCATACTGTTTTCCATAGTGGCTGCACCAGTTTACATCCCCACCACAGGGCAGGAGGGTTCCTTTTCTCCTGGATATGTTATTCTTTATAGTCAGTGCCTTCACATACATTATTTCATTACACTCCCTTAACACGCGTATAGATCGCACAGAGAAGAAAAATTGTCTCCTTTTAAAGAGGAAGAAACTGGGAATCAGAGATATAAGTTCTGACCCAAGATCACACAGCTGTGGTAAAGGGAAGAATAAAACCCAGGTTTCCTGGCTCCATACTAGACCTGTCTGCATGATGTTTATATATAGACAAGGGAACTCACTGAATCAATGAAGGAATCCTTAAAGGATTATCAGAGTGCTCAAGACATAGTCCTTGGTTACTATCATTTGTCTCATGTTTTGGCTTAGACCACAACAGTACCTACTAAATCATTTGTCACCTTGGAAAGGGGAGGACAAGGCAGAGTAGCCACTTCATCTTTGGCCCTCACCTCCTAACACCGATCACTCTCTGTTAGACTAGTTATGTGTCACCTTGGGTACTTTAAAGAGTGAGAGAAACACACTCCTTTATCAAGGTCTTGAGTAAAGGCAGTATGGAGGTCTATTGAAAGGGAATACATTGAGGCTACCTCAAAGGTAAGGCTGCAGAGACGGATGTCAGAGAAGGACCCTGTTTTGAGGGAGGGACAGGAAAGGGTAAATACCACAGTAGAACTTGAGTGTTCTCTCTGATCTGTGAGCAGCCCTGTTGGGGAAAGTTCCAAAGTAAATTGTAAACCATATCTCCCCATTCCCAGAGCCATAAGCATAAGTTCTCTAAATATGAAATTTTTATATTTAATTATATTGTTTGCTACCTATATTGGTGTGTATGTAAATATTTAATATCTTACAGAGGTAGCATCCAAGGAACAGAGAGGTTAAGTACCTTGTTCAGGTGCATTCAGCACTTTCGGTGGTATAGCAATAAGGACTTCTGTGCTTAGGAACATTATTTACTGTAAGCGGTTTATATCATTATACTCTCTCCCCAGTGATATTGCAGGATTTTCAATTCCAGAGTCTAAATCATATGCATTTGTCCCATACTGCTTTGAGAGTTATTTGACAAAGAAGAGATCTCAGTGGAGTTGGAATAAGCACACTCCAATTGTGTCCATGTCCCCCTGTGGACCTCAGCTTTGTCAGCTCCAAAATGATTAGACTCAGTTCATACCTCTTCCAGCTCTAACATTCAGTGATCCTATTACGTCCTGTCCCTCCATTCCTACCCAAATGCAGAGCACAGCAGGAGATAAGCTTCCTTTCCAAATAACTATGTGGGACACCCCCCAACCCTGTCCGTGGGCAGCCCCACCACCGAGCTCCAGTAGACCAGGAGAAGGCTTAGGCCTGCCTTCCTCCCCCTCCCTGTTCCCTCTTCCCCTCCACTTTTCCCCTCCACACCTGTCTCCAGACCTTGGCTTCCTGGGTCACAGTGGGAAACTCCCACCTACCAGCTGGGTTGGTTTTATTTTTGAGAAAAGAGAACAGCTGGGTGATTTTAAAGATGCAACTTACGACCCACTTAACTAGTCAACTCCAGTTGTCAAGCCCTGAAGCTGCATTTAAGGATAGGAGTTGTGAATGTGACATGAAAGCCAAGAGGCCCAGATGCTTTGTCCCCTGCCACCCCCACCACCTTCCCGCCAGCAGGAGAGACTGCATACTTTATGAGATTTTTTTCCAAAGAGCTTCTGCTGGGTTGCCTTCATCTTTTTCTTCTCTTTGTAAAAGGTATTTACTAGTATCTGTTCTTTCGAGCCTTTTGGCTTAAGGAAGAAAGAGGGTCAGCAAGTTAACAAATTAGACATGTTCCACACGGCCAGGCCATCAAAAGCTAATTTTACTTGGTCTCAGCCCAACCCATCTTCAGCTCCTGATAGTATCTAAATGATGGAAAGCTTTGTTCAAATTCATAAAATATTTTACAGAGGAGTAAAACAGATCTCACAGACCCATTTCTCATTAAAAAGGTCAATGCCGGGAACATTTGATACTATAGAACTGTCTGATTCAATTTGGCAGGTCAAGCCTGACTAATCCTATCTTCTGATTGGGGTGAATTTATTTCCCCTGAAAATGATTTTCTCACAAGCTGCAGGATTATGTACTCTAAACCTATATTTTTACAAGACATTGCTAAAATGTTGATCAAACCTAATTCATCCATTAAACAAAATGAAGGGGAAAATCTACACTGCAAATGAACACTTAGAAGCCATAAGCAAGAAATTCTAAGTCCTGTTAGAAATTGGATGGTGTCCTCAGCCAAAGAGCAGAGTCAGAAAGAAAACTTGGAAGCAAATCTGTTTCAAATTCATGTAGTCTGAGTCCACAGCTGTTATAGTTGGAAAACAGAACTTACTTTTTCAAACTTCCCTTAAAATCAGTAAATTAAGACAAATACTGGGTTCTATGTTTAGTTCTGCGTCTTACTCATTTTGGGATACTAGGGGGAAAAACACTTCCCCTCTCTGGGCCCCAATTACTTCATCTATTGGTGGGGGTTTCAAACTTGTCTTTTTATTGCATCCAGCAGTATTATCCTTTGGATCTCAATTTAAGTATTAATTACATAGACAAACTTCTAATGTGGGCCCTAAATATTTAGGTCTCTATCCCAAGGTCACATGCACATTCACCTAATTAACCCACATGTCATCTTTTTGGGGATGCTTGGTGGTCTCTCATTTTAGAGTGCTGCTTTCAGAAATGTATTCTTCTTCTTTTAGCTATTTTTATGTGTAATTCTTAGTGTTTTTCTGGGTAAATTGTTATCCTAATACCCAAAACACAATTTTCTGTGTGTTCTTCAAATACTCCCATTTCTCCTTCTGGGCAGAGGTAAGATTACATGTCTCTGCCTCCTTGAAATAGGCATGATCTTACAACATGCTTTAGCCAATGAAATGTGACAAGTGGTGACACAGCTGGTCCGTAACTTTCTACAGTATTTTCCCCTCTGCCACAGAAACTGACAATGTTGTTGACAGTGGCTGCTCTAATGCCCTGAGTTTGGGAGTAGACAAAGCAGAGCAGAGCCCAGTCAACCAACCATCAACATGGACCGTGAGTGTGAAGTAAATACTTGTCTGGTTGAACCACTGAGATTTGACAAACAGAACTCCACTTCAAAAAGACTATTATTTAGGTGGGCTGGTAGAGGAGTGGAGTAAGGACTAGGCAAGAAATGTGTGTTCTAATTATTTGAAACAGAGTACTATATTATTAAGGGATTATGTTATAATATTGCTTTGTAAGTGTTTCCCTAACAGTAACAAGAATGAAGGCTTTGGATATTGCAAAATCAGGTACCTGAGACAGAACAGGGTTGAGTCCAGAAAGGATGACAATTAGGGAGACACCCAATAGTAAAACCATAAGAGCTGAGAATAAATTTAGATGCAAAAGAACTGATTCTAAGATGCTCAAGAGGCAAATTACAGAAGGAGGCCCAGAGTAAATGCTGAGAACAAAGAAATCCCATCATGGGTTTCACTGTTCCATTCTGCCTGGTTTTCTTTGCCATATCTCAGGAAACTGATCATAATTTTTGGTTCCTTTCTGTCAGCTGTGACCCACTAAGCAGTCTTAGGAAGCAGCCATGCATAAAACTAGCTAAAAGGGGGCAAGTCAAACTCATCAGAAGATATGTTCTTGATTACTAATGTAAATATTTCTTACCCTTACTTTGTGTTTCATAACAATGCAACAGCATTATTTTTCCCCCACCAGTGTAAACACCATTAATTTCTGTAAGTTAAGCAAAGAAACACCATTAATTCCTAAAGTCAAAACAGAGGTAGCAACGAGATGTAGAGGCACTGCTCTCCTTACCAAAGTCAGCACCAAGGACAGTGCAATGAAGCCGTGTATGCGCTGCTTCTGTCAGCAACTTACTAGTTACCACCCTTGAGCATCTGTGGCCTACTTTGTATTTACCAAGCTATGGATCTTTGTGAACTACAGCTAGGGTTATGATACCGTTTGTGAGAGGAAAGAACTTGGGGCAGGTGTATAACTGATATTTTTGCATCAGACAAATGTAATTAGTACCATGTTCCCCGGTCTGCCAAATGAGGTCATACGATCTGAATTGCAGATTTCCCCACCTGCTTCCCACGCAGCACTGAAGGTGTAACTTCCCATTACTGCCATGCATTTTCAGTTCCTAAAGAACTGTTCTATGAACCAGAGAATGAAGATGTTGCTAGGACTGTGGGTATCAAAGTTGGCTCCAAATTAGAATTACTGGGGAGCTTTTAAAACCCCTACCTCCCAGTCATACCCAAGGTCAAAAACTTCAGCATTTATGGGAGCATGACCCATGCATCAGTATTGCATTGTTTATATTATTTAAGTCTCATCTGCCAAGTGATTATGGTTTTAAAAATCTAATTCTGGGTCTTTTCCCTAGAGATTTTTCTTTAACAGGCATAGGGAGCAGCCTAAGGATCAAGATTTTCTAAAAGCTCCCCCGGATGATTCTAACATACAGCCACTTTTCAGAACCACTCCTATGGAAGAGAGAGACAAAAGTTGGAAGTGTTACTTCTCTAACTTGCTTCTGAAGATGAGGGATAGAAAGCCCTTGAAGTGGCTACAAAAGCAAAATGTTTGACTTAACTCCTTGGATTATTAATTTCATTCCAAGAATTTACCAGGATATAAGTATGGGCCAAACACTAGTCCCAGGGGATACAAAAGACCAAATTCCTGGAGTTCAGAATCTAACTCAAGTATTATAATAATGTATAATAAGTGTTATAGAAGGAGCAAATGATAGGTATTATAATGAAATACTGCCTCTACCTTAGAGGGGAGTCAGGATAAGTTTAATCCAAGTGTAAGATGCCTAGATCTCTAGAAGGATCAGGAGCAAACCAGTTAGAGTATGGCACTCTAAGCTATAGGAACTGAGTGTGCAAAGTCATTGAAGCATAACTTGGCCAAGGCAGTTTTGGTTCCAAATAGAAAACCTGATTCAAAAGTAGCTTAAGAAAGATAAGAAATATATGGGGACGGAAGAATATAGGATCGGATCATGAAACCCAAAGAAAAGAACTTCAATAGTTTCCTGTCTCTATTTGTCCAAACCAAAGTATTTTCTCTATTATTCTCGCATTGGCTGAACTTGGCTAACCCAAAATGGTAGTTTGCTCCTGACTTGATATGTTCTCACTTCTAGCAATCAGCACAAACCAGCTGGTATATTTGAATCTCCCAGGTCCAAGTTCCTGAGAAAGTGGTAATGACTGGTCCAGCTTAGGTCAGGTGCCTACTGCCGGTCCAGTCAGCTATAGCCAGGGTTATATAGTACAAAATACATATAATACATGTCAAGGCCTTAACCCTCTTGGGAGAGATGAGGATACAATTCTTAATGAGTAAGGCATTTGGTGGGCTAAGCAAATACCCCAAAAGTTATCTGACAAAGATGTGAGGCAGTAAGTCCAGATTAGGAAACTAAAAGCACTGTAGAAAGACCAGAGGATGGATTGTACAGTGGAAGACAAAACTCAAAGCTGGGAACAGCAAGGATAATACATCATGACCAAGTGGGTTTTATCCTGGTAATGTAAGACTGATTCAAAAAATTTTTTTAAAAATCAGTAAATGTAATTCATCATATTATCATACTAAAGAAAACCATGTGATCATCTCAGTAGATGGAGAAAATTGTTTTGACAAAACTCAATACACATTCATGATTAACAAAAAAATCTCTCACTAGGGATTAAGGGAAATAATCAAATTTATATAAGTAATATACAAAAAAACTGCAGCTAACATTATGTTTAATAGTGAAAGCCTTAATGCTTTCCCCCTGAAATGGGAAACAAAGCAAGAACGTCTTCCTTACCACTCCTATTCAGTATCACATTGGAGGCTGTAGTCAGTGCAACAAGAGGTAAGAAAAAGAAATAAAAAACATATGTATTAGAAAAGAAATAAAACAATCTCTATTAATAGATAACATGATTATCAATAAGGAAAAGTCATAAAAATCTGCCAAAAACTATGACTAAAAGTGAATTCACAAAGTTGCACAATATCAGCATATAAAATTCAATTGTATTTCTATCGGCAATAACTAATTAGAAAGTGAAAATTTAAGAATACAATATCATTTACTAAAGCATCAAAAATATGCAATTCTTAGGTATAAATATAACAAAAATATGTATAATGTTTGTATTCTGAAAACTCCAAAACGTTATTGAGAAAAATCAAAGATCTAAATACTACGTTTGTAGATTAGAATACCTTCTATTGTTAATATGAGAATTCTTCTCAAATTGGTCTATACATTAAAAGCAATCCAAATCAAAATTCCAGTAGGCAGAGTTGTAGAAATTGACAGATTCCAAAATTTATATGAAGAAGCAAAGAAATAGAATAGCCAAAACTACTTCCAAAAGAAAGGAAGAAAGAAAGAAAGTTGAAAAACATCAACTGCCTGATTGTGAAGACTTTTTTCAAACTACCATAAACAAGAGAGTGTAATATTGGTGAAAGGAAAAATACCTGGATGAATGGAACAGGATAGAGAGTCTAGAAATAGAGCTATATATGTGTGAAACTGATCTTTTACAACGGCTCAAGACAATTTGATGGAAAAGCATAGTCTCTTCAACAAATTTTGCTGGAATATTGAAATTTGTAGACAAAAAGGAAAACTTAATACATGGATTTTACCTTGTAAAAATATTAACTCAAAATGGATCAGCCATCTAAAAGTAAAACCTAAAACTATAAAATTGCTAGAATAAAATACAGGAGAAAATATTTGTTCCTTTGGATTGGGCAAAGGCTTCCTAGATATAACATCAAAAGCATTATCCAAAAGAGAAAAATATTAAGTTTGATTTCATCAAAGCTAAAAATTTCTGATATTTGAGAGACACTGTTAGGAGAAAGAAAAGTCAACCTACAGACTGGGAGACAATATTTGTAAAACACATATCTGTTAAAAGATTATATAAAATATACGTAAAGAACTCTCACAACTCAATGACAAAACATGTTATTCTTTTAAATGGGTGAACAATTTGAATAGATACATCAAAGAAGAGATAATGGATAGAAAAATAAGTACATAAAAATGCTCAACATCACTACTCATTAAAGAAATGCAAATTAAAACCACAATGAGATACCATTATTCACCTATTAGGATTGCTTGGAGTTTAAATGTCAGATAATTCCAATTGCTGATGTGGGTATGGAGTAACTAGAACTTCATACGCTGCTGGTGGGGATATTAAATGTCACAGCCACTTTGGAAAACAGTTTGTCAGTTACTTAAGAAGTTAAACAAACGAACCATATGACTCAGCAATCCCACTCTTAGGTATTTACCCAAAAGAAATAAAAATATAGGTCACTACCCCTACTTTGTTTGTAATCATCAAAAAATGGAAACAACCAGCCTATATTAGTTTTCCATTGCTGCTGCAACAAATATGACTGGTTCACACAAATTTAATGGCCTTTAAAAATGCACATTTGTTATCTCAGCTTCTGCGGGTCAGGAGTCCGGGTATGGTTAGCTGCTAAGTTTCTCACAAGGCGGCAATCTCATTTCAAGGCTGGACTGGGGAAGAATTTGCTTCCAAGATCACTTACACTGTGGCTCTGTATGACAGAGTGCCCTAGATTTTTCCTGACTCTTAGCTGGAGGCTTTCTGTAGCTCCTAGAGGCCACCCTCAACTCTTTATAATGTGGACTTCCTCAGTATAATGCTTACTTTCTCAAGCCAGCAAAGAGACTTTCTAAAATGAGTTTTCGACTAAGACAGTCTTACATAAGGTAACGAAATCACTACAGTGACATTACACTACTTTTGCCATATTCTATTGGTTAAAAAGAAGTCACAGGTCCCACCTGCACTTATTGGGAGGAGATGAATCAAAGGTGTAAACTCAGGGGGCAGGGACTGTGGGGACCGCCTTAGAGTTTAACCACCACACCATGTGTCCATCAGCTAGAGAATGGATTAGCACGCTGTGGTATATGCACAAGTGTACTAATGAAGTGTGAGATGCACACAGTGAAATATACTACTCAGTAACAAAAAGGAATAAACTAAAGCTTGCACGACATGGACAGCTCTCAAATGCATCACGCCAAATGAGAACAGCCAAAGTCAAAAGATTCCCTGCTGAATTATCCCATTTATACAATGTTATGGAAAAGGCAATACTATAAGGATAGACAAAAAGATCAAGGGTTGCCAGGGGCTCAAGGTGTGGGGAGGGGATTGACTACAGAAGGGCATCAGGGAACTTTTCTGAGTAACAGGAATGTTCTCTATCTTGATTATGGTGGGTAGTTAAACAAATGTACACATCCTTCAAAACACACGGAACTATGTAACTAAAGGGTGAATTTTACTGTGTATAAATTATACCACAATAAACCTGACTTTAAAAAATAAAGGGACAGAGCGACAGAGAAGCTGGCAGCAGATAGAAAATGTTCCTTTGATCTGGTTCCCAATGCATACTGCCCTAGTGGGCAGCCCTGGAGAAATTTCCAGGAGGTCAATAGTATAAATTATGTATTATACTATTCTAATAAGTTTACTAATAGGAGAATTGCTTATTTTAGGTAAGATTCAAATGCTTTCATCTTTAAAAGAACATTATATATGGACAGTTTGACATCGCCTAAAATGAAAGGGTTGATGTTCCAATGAGCCCAACTGTTAAAATGAAAGTCAGGCTACCAAAAACCAAAAGTACTTATTCAGAATTAACTTCATCACACAAGTTACAACAGAGCCAGACACAAAAGAGCCTCAACTCAACCCATCTGCATGGCATCCTATCCCTGTATGCAGGCCTAAAAACCTAACTCTGCTTAGCACATTTCTCTACCAGGAGGGGCAGGAAAAAATTGGGGTGGGAGGGTTATGTTCCTGGACTTACACCATCCCTCTGACCAAATGTCTGTTAATAAAGCCCTGAATTTGGAAGTAATGTTGAGAATTTACCTGTTCTATCAGCTACAGAACAAACTGAGACATCAGAGAGAGAAATTTTGACTTACTCCAGAAAAACAACGATGACCATGGAAGGCTTATAAACATGGGGATGGCAAAAAAAGATTTGTGTTTTAGGAAAGATGACACTTCAAACAGTATGGATGCTGGCCTTCAGGGGGCAACACTACATGCAAGGCGGGCAGTTACGATGCTGTTACATGATTCCAGAAAGAAACAATGAACAAAGGTTGTTGCAATAGGAAGAGAACGAAAGGGATTTTTATAGCATTACTTGGGAAGTACAGTCAAGAGATGATAGTGAAAGAGAGATGATGAAAGCTTATGTGTATGGCTCGAGTAACTTCATAGATTCTAGAGGTATAAAAGGGAATGAGGGATTGAGAAATTCATGTTGGAGGCTCTCAGTGTGAGGTGTGCTCAGATGAAGGTTTCTTTTAGGCAGGCAGATATGGTCTGGAGTCCAGGTAAGAAGACTGGGTTAAAGAAAGGCTTGGTGCTAAAGCAAAATGGCAAGTGGAGACTGTGGGAGACCACCTATCATAAAGTGCCCAAGCTATACTGAACAGGTTGGGTAGTGAATGTAGAATAAGGAAATGGAAATAATTGTAAACAAAGGAAAAGTGCTCTGTTAAAAGCATTCTTCATCATTTCCCTGAATGTTGGTAGATATTTTCCCCCCCTTGATTTTTTTGATTGAAGAGAACACAGAAGCACTGAGAAGTGGAGGGCATATGATAAAAAAGTGCTGCTCATATCCAAGTGGAGATAGAAATTACTCCAACTGGGAGAAGGTAGAAGAATGATCCAATAAGAAGAGACCAAAGGTCCTTAGAGAGCTGCAGCACAGGGCCAAGAGGATGGTGCTAATGGGTCACAGTCATGCCTTTGCCTGGTGGCTGTAAAAGTGCTAACATAATACTCCACTAAAACCTGGAAGTCGTCTAAGTATCTCTATGTTGATTAAAGTTTACTGTTGGTTCTATTTCTTTTATAACCTTGTGGTGCCTGCTTGCAAGTGGGGCACTGCTCATTTACTGGTGAGGAAAGTGACAGGCTTTGCAGTAATTTTGCAGCTGGCTGCAGCCCCCTGTGCCAGAAGGGGACTTGATCAACCATCCAGTTCATCCCTTTGTCTCTGAGAGAAAACAACATGGCTACCAAGGCACATGCGACACACGTCCGTGGTCAGAAAAACTGCTGTGAAATGTTTCCTGGTGGGTAAAGCACTGATCTGATAACGCTGAGGAGTCCTGGGCGGTCGCCACAAGTCTGTCACTGGCTGGCTGAGCTTGAACACGTCACTGACTTTCTCTGGCCTCAGATTCCACATCCACTAGGAAGAGGCTTGGCTGGTTTTGGTAACTAGTTTTATTTTTCTGGATCTAAAATTTAATTACTTGAATTATTTTTAGTTGCTTGCCTTCTTGTGGGTTTTCATATCTCCACCCTTAAGGTGACTGAAACAGAGGAGATGTAAATTTCCACCCCTAATGCCAAAATAGCTTAGGGGTGTGGGTTGGGAAACTTTCATGATATCTAAGCTAATGAGCCAGGGTGGAATCAAAAAGTAGGAAGTAGTGACCTATGCATATTTTACAACGAGAACAGCCAACAGAACTTCGCATGATCAGTGATTCGTTAAGAAAAACTGGTTCTTCGCTGGCCCATTTTGTGATATTCATATTTGTTAACTCTGCATGTTATATTACGTCCATTTAACAATAATGTTGTAGGCATGGGACACTGTGATGGAGTATTTCTAGTAATTGAACAACAGTATGTACAACAGTTCCCTGTGAATTGGAATAAAATTAACACCAGACTAAGCATAGAGGTACAATGGGAATCCAAAAGATTAGGATTCTGACAAAAGCCTTCTGAAAAAAAGATTGGTTTATCAATAAATATGTATTGAGTGTTAAATACACATATATCTTGGTGGTAGGTATTACAGGGTTTCAAGTTTTTAATTTGCTTGATCTCGAAAGGACATTTTAATGGATTTTGACTTTTTGGATTGGGACCATTCCCACGCCTACTGTGGGAGGTAAAATCTCCATTATCAAGAAGTACCACGAGCAGTAAGGATCCCCTTACACTTAGATTACTCTTTGATAACCTATTAGACATTCTTATCAAAAATACTAAGTTCCTGCTTCAAAAGAAGCTTTTTTAAACCTTAGCAATTCAATTTCTATTCCTGTTTCCTTTTTTCCCTATAAACATATACAATTTTTAGATGATTATAATAAAAATATAGAAAAAACTTGCATTCTTCTTTCCAAAAAGCCTTCATATTTAAAAATATTCTTTATCAACAAAACAAAATAAAAACAGGTACTTTGAATTTCCCCTTGGACACCTTCTCCTTGAGCAAACAGTTTGTGCCTGTGCTTACCTCTGGGGCATCTTCACTGACATTTGCTTTTCACGTGGTGGGAAAGTCTCACTTGCTAACTGTCTGGTTTTGCTGCCTCCCATCAAAACCCTGCAGGCTGACGCCCATGAAAGTTACAACCGCAGTTAAGTAATTAGATGGAATGGATGCCTCTTCCCAGGCTCCTGGCACCACCCCAGGGACAGGCTACTTAGCTGCTGCCTGAACTTTCGGAAATGTTTAAAAATTGCTCCTCTGCCTGGCCTCACTGGCGACTCCCAAAGTAGAAGGTATTTCTCTGAGTTCTGTGGTGACCATTATCCTTGGAAGGCCTCCCCCCACCCCCAATCAGGTTTAACCCCTTGTCAGCCCAGCTTTACTGTTCAAGGCTGCCCAGGGCTCTCAGCGGCCTCCACCAGCCAAGGCTGCAACCTCCCCTCCCAATCAAGAAGGCAATTTAGTGCATAGATAACTATGTGGGGAGTGGGGAGTGGGAGGCTCTCTAAAGAGCTGCTCAAGGTTCTAAACTGTTCTTTTTAATATTTGAGTCCTTAGCACAGATCTGAACAAACGCTGGCAGAACCACTTTAAAAACAAAACAAAACAAAACCAAAGACCTCTCCTTCAAAGGAACACTGCTCTTTCCTTATGTGACTCCTTGAAACTCTGAATGAGTAAATGAAATTTTCTGGTCTTTAAACCCCTGTTTCTTGGCATTTAGATGATTACAAGTCTACTTTGGGGAGAGCGTAAATGTTAACAAGTCTTTTCTAAAGTTTGTTCTAATAAATGGTGTCATAGAAGGAGCTTCAGACTTAGATTCTGAAAAACCCAGGTATGATTCCTATTCCTACTTCTTGTCAATTGTATATATGGGCGAGGCTCAGTTCTTCACTTTGGGACTTGGTTTACCCAACTTTAAAATGGGGACAGGGCTGCTGTAGAAATTAAGTCAGATAATGCCAGAAGCACAGTAAAACCTGATATATATGCCAAATCAGAAAAAAAAAAAAAATTTCCTGACCAGCCCAGTTGCAAGGGAGCTGCGTAGCCCTGGTGTCTTGCCACTCTTCACGTCTTTCTTCACCAACACTCTCTGGGAACTCTCAGGTCAAGCATTGCTTCATGTGTGTGTGTTTCTCTTTTTCCACTACATTGTGATCAGTTTGATCTTCTTTGTTGTTGTTATTTCCCATAGCACCAAGCACAATCCTTGCACCCAGCAGGCATTCAATAAATAGTAATTGGCTGATTGATTAAACTTGAATTTTAACACCATGTCAGCACCTTCCTCAATCAGAGAAACCTTATGCAAACACTGAAGCCATTTACCCAGCAAACGTGTTTTTAGGAGAAATTTGCTTCTGTACAAAGAGCATTAACTCTGGAAAGGAAAGCACTTGGGTTCACATTCTGGTTTTGGTACATACTGAGTGACCTTTGGAAAGTTACTCAAACTGAGTCTTAGTTTCTTCATCTTAAATGGAGGCAATAGCACCTATTTCACCAACTGTTGTAAAAATTAAATAGAATAGGACTTCCTAGGTGGCGCAGTGGCTAAGAATCTGCCTGCCAATGCAGGGGATGTGGGTTCAAGCCCTGCTCTGGGAAGATTCCACATGCCACGGAGCAACTAAGCCTGTGTGCCATAACTATTGAGCCCATGCTCTAGAGCCCATGAGCCACAACTATTGAAGCCCACGTGCCTAGAGCCCATGCTCCACAACAAGAGAAGCCACTACAATGAGGAGCCTGCACACCACAATGAAGAGTAGCCCCTGCTTGCAGCAACTAGAGAAAGCCTGTGTGCAGCAACGAAGACCCAACACAGCCAATAAGTAAATATTAAATAAATTAAAAAAAAAAAAAAAAAAAAATTAAATAGAATAATCTTTTGGAAAGTGTGTGGCACGTCACTGATGTTAAAAATTGTCAGATTCTATGAAAAATATCATGGCATGAATAAATAATATGTAAATACCAAAAAGAAATTGCTTCTAATCTCTCATTGGTAAAACAATTTTAATTAAAGTAAGACATACTACTGATATCCACACATCCATGTCAAAGTGCCTACAGATCTCAATAAACAGTGGATTGAAGGTGGGTAGGCAGGCTTCCTTGGATAAAGCAACTACACAAGCCAGCAAGAACACTGACCACTGTCAACAAGTGTTTCCTTTGGGAGATAACATTAGGAACCTGAATAATAATGTGGCAATCAAGACTCAATGTCTGCAGAGCAATCTTTAATACTAAATAATTGTGAAGAATGGAATTTTTGAATTGAAAAGGAAAGAAAATGGAGCATTTATTGGATACCTGCTCTCTGATCATTGTTCTAGATACATAAAACTCTCTTTCCTTAGTTGATTTTTTTGTATTACAGGTAAAAGAACTGAGATCCAAATAGTTATTAAGACTTGCCTGATATCAAAGTGAGAGCTAATATCAGAATTAGAAACCAGAAGCTGGTATGAAGTGTTGAGCCCACATTCTTTTCACAGTCATCTCTTACTCATCAAGCAGGAAAAGTCCTGTTTGGGTGAACTCCTGCTATAGGATGTGGAAAAAAGATGTTCCCTCCCTTCCTCAGCATCATGAAAGGATCCTGAAAACCCCGGGCAACTCCCACTCATACCCCCACCTCCACGATTCTGCAAAAGGTGCTACAGAGCACTTGGTGTGATTTAAAAATACAGCATGATGAAAAAACTTACAAGGAACAAAAAGATCTAATCCCATGTCTTCATTTTACATTGGAAAAAAATTGAGACCCAATAAAGCTAGGTAATTTGCCGAAAGTCACACAAAAAGACGAGAAATATGACCCCTATTCTATGGCCCATATTCCAGTGTCTTTTGGGCAAGAGACCAAGAGTTGTATTTTTTCCATTATCTTTTATGTTTTGGAAACTATAGATCAGTGGTTCTCAAACCTAAGCAAACATCAGAATCATCTGGATGGCTTCTTAAAGGATAGAAGAAGGGGCCTTACCCTAGAGTGTCTGAATCAGGGATCTGAATTGGGGCCCGAGATTTTACCTAACAAGTTTCCAGTGGTGCCGATTCTGCTGGTCCAAAGACCCCATTTTGAGGACCCCCTTTTGTAGAATTAATGCTGGTTTCAATACTTTCACACTTAATACCAAAGTCCCTCTTTCCAATCTGGTGGCAAAAAGGCGTATAAATTCTTATCTGACTTCCCTGGGATTGCAAATGTAGAAACAAATACTCCTGGACCAGTGTAGTAATGGTATGGATTCTTACTGGGAAACTTTTGGCCGTAACCTGTGCCATCAGTGGCAGGACTTTGGAGACAAAGGAATCCTTCATTTTGTCTATTCCATAGTCTTTCAGAGCAGCCACCAGCAACCTGTCAGAGCACTGCTTCCCAACCTTTTCCATGTTAGGATGTACCTAGAAAAGGTTAATGTTTGTATAGCACTTGTAATAAAAATATAGGCTCTACGTGGCCAGAAGCAGCCTGTCAACCTGTTCTGGACACCCCAAGCTCTACAGCTAAAGGGATGAATAATTTCTCCTACTTGAACTGATTCATGGTGCATGGTTGGGAAGTTCTGTTATAGAACTACAGCAGGCAGGATAGCTGAGGCTTCAGTACTAAGATTAGACCTTTTAAACAGAGAAGACCCACCAATATTACTGGTTCCCTTATTAATGATAGCAATGGAATCCCAATTATCAGAAGTAATTAAAGCACAAGAATCTTAAGCAAGGAGAAAAGAAAAAATCATTCAGTGGATGAACATCTTTGCTAAATAATAACTAAGGATCCTGGAAATTGGGATTCCTTCCCAGTTCTTAAATTCGATGCCCAAATTTTAAGGTATCTTTTTTATTGTATGAGAATAATTTTATTTGGCTCATTTTTTCATTTCATTAAACCCCCTTGATGCTGATTTCACTGAATTTAAGAAAGCATTGCCTGTTAGATGTACTGTTACAGGATGTATCACTCAGAAATAATTCTGCCAATAAAAAAATATGGCCCAATGCTTTTGTATCATCTAAAAGCAGAATTTTATAGGAGCTCTTTTAAGCTTTCTTAGACCTCACCAGTTTCCGTATATCACTCTGAGCATCCATCGAGAGGAAAAATAAGCTAATCCTATCACTGCTTCACATTCCGCATCTGATTCTTAACAGTCACTTCCTGCCTCTTTCATTAGACGTGTCCTTTTCTATTCCATGTCATGACTCAGTCCATCAAAATTTGTTTTTAAATTAACGAACTGTTATCTCTAGGATATTCTGCCAGGTCCCTAACATTGATTCACTCTATAAGTTTTGATATCCACAAATGCCTCAAAATGACCACTGGCCTATTATGGTTGCAAGATGTACCCAACTCATACATGTAAAAGTACTTCTTAAATGTGTCTCAGAGTTGATGAAATATGGAAATTTCATTTGCTATTGCTGAGAGTTCACAGGAAAGCAATGCCCCTGAGTTTAAGGACAACCACACTTTTGTTTATAGAAGGGTACCCTTTCTGAATGTAACACAGCCCTCTTATGAGATTAAAAACCTTTTTAAAAAAAATTTTTTTGGAGTCTTCATTTGAAGGAAACTCCTTGAGAGAGAAGAAAACCACACCTCGAAATCCTGAGCTGCTCATCTTGATGCTGCCTCAGGAGTAATCACTGCCAGAGATGATTCTAGTCAACTGCTTTGGAAGCACATAAGGATCAGCAAACCCAGCCTTTTGAAGGTATGAGACTTATTTTTATATATGCCATATCATATTTATGTGTCAAACTTTTCACCTGATCCTATCCCGGGTTGGAATAAAACCCCTTCACCTCAGCTTACTTCCAACAGGACTCCTCGCTGAGAACCATGCAGGACAGTCACCATGGGAAGCAGTCTTTTCTGGGTGAAATACAAATCCAGGCTGCTACCCTACAAGACAGTCTTCGCTCAGCAAGCACCTTCCATGTGCTCAGCACTCTTTTTAAATCAGAGCTGCTTAGGAGTGAGGGTTACAGATTATTATAGTAAAGACAGGAAGCTGATGCTTTGGCAGAGAAAATAAGGCTTGGACACAGGAAATAAAGAAAAATCTAAGATTTACATCCATCTCAAATCTCCAATCAAATGTGAAGTTGTGCAAAGGCCAAGCAGTAAATAGTGTGCATGTAGTATTGACTGGAGTTATCAGGAAACACTCTATGATAGACATGGGCATAGCCAGCTCCTGAAGGATGCACAGAATTCACTTACACAGAAGGACAGCTCAAAGGAAACAAATTACAGAGATGGGAACACTGGACAGACATTTACAGATGGAGTTTGGTAGATATACATAGATAATCCAGTTTGCACATGTGTTACCATAAGCAAAACAAGTATGGAGGTATTAAAAACTGACATGAAAATTATTCCACAGCCAGAAGAATCTTTATCATCCTGGCCAGAGGAGTTGGCAAGGCTCTGGAGTAAAGTCTAAAGAACAAATGTCATAAGAGCACAATTGTCCTCGGATAGTTTTCCCATCTTCCAGGGATGCATGAGGTATAACTATAGCTGGAGTCAAAAAACACTGAATGAATACATTCTATATAACCAGATACAATTACTTTTTTTTTAATCTTTATTGGAACATAATTGCTTTATAGTATTGTGTCAGTGTCTGCTGTACAACAAAATGAAAAAGCCTCATGTATACATATATCCCCAAATCCCCTCCCTCACAATCTCCCTATCCCACCCCTTTAGGTCTTCACAAAGCATCAAGCTGATCTCCCTGTGCTCTATAGTAGCTTCCCACTAGCCATTTATTTTACATTTGGTAGTGTGTATATATCAATGCTACTCTCTCACTACATCCCAGCTTACTCTCTCCCTGGTGTCCTTAGGTTCGTTCTCTATGTCTGCATCTGTATTCCTACCCCGCCATTAGGTTCATCAGTACCCTTTTTCTAGATTCCGTATAGATGAATGGATAAAGAAGATGTGGCACATATATACAATGGAATATTACTCAGCCATAAAAAGGAATGAAATTGAGCTATTTGTAGTGAGGTGGATGGACCTAGAGTCTGTCATACAGAGTGAAGTAAGCCAGAAAGAGAAAAACAAATACCGTATGCAAATACAATTACTTTTAGTTGTGTATACCTAAACACAATCAGCTAATTTTTACCTATATGCAGTAATCTTGCGGCATTCACACCTCCACATAAGTCAATTTTAGTCCCTCAACAAGAAGTTGCATTCTCCAAATGCAGTCTGAATGTTTTGATGTCAGGCATCTCATTACAAAATATATTCATATTTCAGTTAAGTATCCCCAATATTATTGCATTAGCCTGGTGGTTCTCAACTGGGAAGAAGCCTGCCCCTCTCCGCTCCTCCCACAAGACATTTAGGAAGGTCTGGGGACATTTTTGGTTGTCACAACTGGGGAAAGGGATGCTACTAACCAGGGATGCTGCTAACATAACACACAGGACGGCCCCTCACAACAAAGAATCATCTGGTTCAAAATATCAGCGGTGCCAGCGTTGAGAAACTCTGCTCAATTCTTACCAGTTTATATGCTAAAAATCAACCAGCCTGAAAAAAAGTAACTTCCTCCCTTTGCTCTCCCCTGGATGTTTTAAGAAACTGCCAAGAAGATATCTCAATCTTTTTTTTCCAAGCCAAGGATTTTCAAGTCCAAGTAGGAAGATATCTCATAAACCATGGTTTTTAAAACAAGAGTAAATTATCATACATAAAAAGGAAGCTGCAAAGGGCTGGAGTCCAGGGCAGACCCTGCCCACGTCTGCCCCAGGCCGTGCTGACCCCCCCCCCACCCCACCACGCTGCCCCTACCTGCGGCCGCTCATGCTGCACTGCAGCCAGAGTGACGCGCTGCAGCACAGGACCTCATCAAGAGATAACAGTGTGACCACTCTCGTGTCCAACTCTCCTCAGGGGAGCCCGGTGCTGTTGAAGCAGGTCCAGCCGGCTGTTAGGCAGGTGAGGTGGGGCGCCACTTCCTGGGGTCCCTGGCAGCCGAGGACCAGCACAGACCCTGGAGCTGCAGGTGGCCCTCCCTGGCCTGGGTGACATCCAAGATGTGCGCCAGCCGCGTGGACCAGCCCGGGTTCTCGCTGGAGGAAGGGGCCGACAAGGAGACTTGGGAGGAACACAACTACCACCTCGCCCCCTCTGAGCCAATTGGCACCAGGTCACCACTTACAAGTCCAGCGTGGGGCTGATCACTCCCGCCAGACCGCATTCTAAGCAGAAGTGACAGACGCCCAGGGTGGTGGCTTGAGGGGATGGCATGGGGTGGGGTGGGATGCCTGACAGAGGAGGCTGAGCTCACGGAGGTCATGCCCTTGCCACTGGGTGGAGCTCAGGCCTGTACAGATGACCCAGATGTCCCCAAGACCCTTGGGGTCATCTTTCATATCAGATGGTTCCTCAGCCGTGTGACCCCTGAAGCCCACTGTAGATATATCCAAGGTTGCTTAGCTCAAAAACTCAGTGGCATTAGGTTTCCAGAGAGGCTTCTAAGTGATTTTATTTTTTTTTGGCTCTACCTCATATTCACTGTGGCAAACTGAAAAATGCTCCCTCCCACCAAATTCACATCCTAATCCTTGAAACCTGGGACTATTACTCTATGTGTTACAAAATGGTCTTTATAGATACGACTAAATTAAGTGTCTTGACATGGGGAGATTATCCTTGACTATCCAGGTGGACCCTAAACAGACTGACACGTATCCTTATAAGAGGTAGCAAAGGGAGATTTGGCAACACACAGAAGAGAAGATGTGAAGATGCAGCAGAGAAAGATTTTCAAATAATAGCCATGGAGCTTGGAGGGATACAGCCTTTAGCACGGGAATGCTGGCAGCCACCAGATTCTGGAAGAGGCAAGGACTCACCCTGGAACATCCAGGGGCTCGACTTCAGTCCACTGGTACTGATTTTGGACTTCTGATCTCCTTAACTTTGAGAGAAGAAATTCTGTTGTTTTCAGCCTCCAAGTTTGTGGCAATTTGTTACAGCAGCCACAGGAAACTAAAACAGTCACAAAACGATGGTCTCCGATCCAGGTATCACCTCCTCATACAACAGATTCTGAGAGAGAAAGCCTCTTCTCCTGCATTGATATCCCCTTCCTTAAAAAGATAAAACTACACAGGAAAATCTTTCCCAGGAGCCTCCAGCAAATTTCTCCTTAGGTCTGTATGGCCAGAATGATGTCATGTGACTGCAGCTAAATCAATCCCAAATAAAGGAAAACAAACTAACCACAATTAGCTTAAATCAATTGCAACCTCTCTAGCCCAGAGGGGGCCACTGTTTGCTGAGCGCATCGTTACCTGGTCAAGACAAGACTCTGGGAACAAGGGAGGCAGGTCTAACAGGTACTGGTAGGCAACCAACTGTGTCTCCCCCTTGGGGCCCAGCACCTGCCCCCACCCCTTTGCCCTGCCCCCCATAGTCATGTCATTGTGGTAAAGCTGGGACCATGACCGCTCACGGAAGCTTGGCTGTTCTCACAGAGGCCCCCACAATTGCCACCACATGGGGCTCTACAAGATGTCACTGCCCTGCCCTCAGCAACTCCATCCCAATCACTGAAATGCCCGTCCCTTTCACACAATGAATAAGACCACAGTGTTAGCTTTTGTGGTCAAGAAATAAAGTTCTCCTCATCATAGGGGAGCTGCAATTTGAGACAAGGGTGATTCATCACCAGAAGAGAGGTGAGCAGGAAGTAAGATCAATACCTCATTTGGATTCAGTTTTACTTATATCTGTTTTCTACAGATCTGGATTTTCACCAAAATATTTTAGCAGCAGCGGCAACCCAATCTACACCAAAACTGACTTGGACTCTTTCCAAAGTTCTCCGTGTCCAGCAGAGTTTAAGATTGCATCTCTCTTTTCCCTTTAAGCCTCTTCATCACTCTCCTTCACTTTCTCACACACAGCGGCAGCACAGCACCAAGAAAAGCCTAATACAGTGTGTTCTCATGTCTTGGCTTTGGTCCTAGACTGGAGGTGGCCAAGTCCAGGCTAGAGGCTGGTGCAGTATCACTCTGGCCCCTACCCCACCCCCACCCCACCACTGTCTTCCCTCTGCTGCACTATTAGGGCATCTGGACTGGAGGGCAAGGGCAGAAGACAGTACTATCAAAGGGCAGGTGGCATCAAATGGCAAAAGCAACCTGCATTTCTAAGGTTACTGTGACCTGGCCACAGGGAAGCAGTAAGAGGGGGAAAAAAGTCTTGTTTACAAGGTGATGGATTATAGGCAAGAGACTAAGACCCTGTCAACATCTGTAGCGTACACATTTATTACCGTCCTTCATAATAGCATAGGACCTTGACATGTGTTAAAAAATAGTCTTGACAATAGACTCCTGTGCTTAGGAATCTCTTTCTAGCATCACTATAATAATTAATGCTTCTGGAGAGATTTATCATTCTCTGAACATGTTCAGAGCCCCTTCTGTGTGCAAGGCCCTGCAGCACACACTGGGATATGGCGACTCCTCTTGGAGTTCACAATTCATTGAGATTCTTCCTCAGTTTTTATTCTGAAATGCATTCCTGCTACGTGCTATCATTGTAGGCTATGTGTATAGCCCCACGAACATTATGTCAAGGGATAATTTCAGCAATTTGTGTTACAAAAACAGTAGGAAAACTGACTTTTTAAAAAGTGCTTTGCCAAGCTTCACCCTCCCCAGAAGGCTCCTTTGGGTGACCTGGGCTTGTTCTGGGCACATCGGTGATCCACATGAGCTCATTCAAGCTATGATGCAATGAGGAAATTTCCCCCAGGTTACCACAGGCTCAGGAGTCTCCAAAGCACAGAGAATCTAGCAGGGCACCCCCGCCCCCCGCCATGTCTGAGGTTACATAGAACACATTGTGCTTCTGAAACCCATCATCCTTATTGCCAGACACTGAGCTTTCTGATCACTTCCTATTCAGTCAGAGATCCACAAAGTCCAAACCCAGCTAGACAAATGCAGGACAGATCAGCAGAAGCAGTCATAACAGGTGTCATTGCTAAGATCTTAAAGAACCTTCCATTGGTCCCATCCTGGAAAACCATGTGCTATAGAAGAGCACCACCTCTGTTGACAGACAGTCCCGGGGTTGCATCCTGGTTCTGTCACTTGACTGTCTGGGTTTGTTTGGATAAATTAATGTCTAAGTTTCATTTCCATCTTATGATTTCTTTATAAAATGGGAATCATCATCATATCTACAGCTGAACCCACTGCTCAAAGACCATTTGCGGATCACTATTAATATCAAGTAGAGAGCCCGAAAGATCATGAAGGACAGTTTATGTACAGGAATCTTCTTGGCTTGAACCATTTCTCCAGTGGTTAACTTCACCGTTTTATTTCTCTCTCCAGATGCAATCTAGACCCCAGGAAACTAGTTCTATGTGCTCATCGCTATAGCATGTTGGACATCACTTTTTATTTAGCTACTTCAACACCAGAAAAGAACAAGAATTCTACCTCAATACTTTTCTTTCTCCTCCTTCCTTCTATATCATCAAGGCTGGGTACACATGGGACAGAATGTGCAATGTTTTATGTATCTAACTCCTTAAAGTTTACAAAACCCTTTTACATACATCTGTGTACTTATTAAAGCACAGACGGATGGCCTCACCCCCGAAGTTTCTGATTTAGTTGGCTTGGGGAGGGGTCTGAGAGTCTGCATTTCTAACAGGATTCCAGGAGACACTGATGAGCTGGAGACCACACTTTGAGAACCCCTGATGTATATTATAGTGAAGCGGCCAACTCCCTACCAGCAATTGCGAGAGGCCGTGAATGGCACGACCGCTCCCCACATATTATTTGTGTTCTCTGGCTGAATCACTCCTTTGGGTTTAAACAGCAAATGTCCCACTAAAGTGAAAATGAGCTATCTGTGATGAACAGCTCCACTAGCCATCATCACCATTGCCATTTTATCTTAGGTGTTTTCCCTTTATATTAGCTCAGGGATCAGCAAACTTTTTCTTAAAGGGTCAAAGAGTAAATATTTTTGGCTCCATGGAACATATACAGTCTCTGTTGCAACTACTGCAGTCTGTCTTTGCAGAACAAAAACAGCCATGGACATTGGGCAAAGGAATAGATTCAGCTGTACTCCAATAAAGCTTTAGGCTGCCAGACCATAGTTTGCCAAACCCTGGATTAACTTGATCACACTCAGGGGCCTTAAGGAAGATACAGAAGGGCCTGAATCCTTTTTTAGATAGGAGAGACTTAAATGGGTCCCTGGAAATGGATGTGATCCTTGGGCCACCAATAAACTTTTAAGGATAAGAACAGAGTCCCTCAGGGAGAGGAGTATGGAGAAGGATAGGAGGGTCTATAAGAAAGAGTCCTTCTCCCACTGACTTTAATTCCAGTACCCTTCAGCTCACACCCACATAGGAGGCTAGGTAGTTGTGAAGCTGTGGGTTCTGTATCAGGTCCATTTAGGTACAAATCAAATGGGACAAGCTGCCACTAACCCTGGCACAGTGTGCAGCCCCAGGTGATGGGAAGGAGGAGTCACTGTGGATAAGAGAACTCAATCATGTGGCCACCAGGGCAGCAGGAGAAAAGCTAGCTTAAAGCAAAACAATTAGTGCTCTCAGAGCACTTCAATTCAACACAGGCACTTAAAGCAAACAACAGTTAAGAAAAAAACAGAACAAATACCTCTTTCAGATACTAAAGAGCCCTAAAGGATGTCTTACTGGGATAGATAAACAAACAAAAAAATTATTTGAGAACAGACAGCTGCTCAGAGAATCATCTCAGCCCTTTTTGGAGAGAGTATTCCAGCCCCCAAAGTGGTCCAGAGCAATAGAGCCCATGAAGGACTACAGAGGGGCTAAGGCTTCCAGCATCACAGGTGAGCATCCTACCCAGAAGTAGGATTTAGATCTGGACTTGCATATGTCTCATCAGAGCCTTCACTTGGTTGAGGGTCCAGAGACCTGGTGGGTTCAGGTGAAAAACACTGACTTATAAAGAATGTCATCTAGGGCCACTCAGCTCTGTGTGTCAGAGGCCAGGTTCTCCCTTGTGTCTGTTCTGCCTCCAAAGCCTTTAGCCCTCTACCATCCCATGCAGCTGAGGGATGGAGACACACATTGTAATACTTAATATGATGTTTTAGCTTCATTTTAAATTTCCATTTTTTACTCAGTTAACTGACCTGAAGAGAATTACAGTATTTCTAATATAATCTAAACTGTCATTTGTTGAGTGTGCCACAGAGAGAATTTCAATTTTCTTTCAGATTAGTATTTGCCCACTGAATATTTAATGGAAAAGAGAAATTATTTTCTCCTTTCTTGATTATAAAAAGTTCAGAATGGTGCTGTGAGGAATTCAAAAACGCATTTGTATTATCAAAATGCCCTGTCCCTGCTAAAATACTTACATGGATATTAACCCAAAACTGAAAATGAATTCTTGACACCCTAATGGTCATATTCTTAAAATGGAAAAATATATATTTGAGGTACATGGCATTCTAAACAGGGCTTTGAGTCTCTTAGAGAAATTCAAGGACCTAGATTGCGAATTTGAGGAAAAGATACTTGGTCACTCTCTTATTTCAGAGGAGCCTCAATCTGTTACACAACTTTTAGATGTTTAATTTAGAATGCATTACCTAGCTCTAAGCACTGCTGAAATTAACACCAATGACCTCACAAAACTAAAGCAGGTATAATTGACATAAGTCAAATTTTTATGCATACATACCTACACATGAGAGTGAGAGAGAGGATAGACAAAGAGATATACACATATAAGCTATATGTTACATATGTGAGCTACATATATGATATACAATGTATATAGAGATACAAATAGGGGAACATGGTGTAACTTCCAGATATGTTACATAGACATTAAAATAATCATGACAATTTGAAACAAATATATTGAGTAGCGTAAACAGAAAAATGCATAAAAAATTTTATATTAATTGTATCTTCATATTTAACTATGACTGATCTGCCACTGTGTGGAATAATAACACTCATCACATGGCATTTGCATCCCTCACTGTATGCACAGTAAGGCTCTTGGGACTTAGGGATGAGGAGGAAAACACAAGTTTTGTTTGAGCTACCATAAAGAAACTATAAAAAGTCCTGTGATGACCTGAACTAGGAAAGGGGGGGCTTGGAGAATGAAGGATTTAAGTGTTCCCTAGCTTGTCAGGGTTCAAAAAATTAGAAAATTAAGAAAAAGGATTTCTAGATCCTAGAAGATCAATGTCATTTTTTTTTCTTTTCAAAAATACAAATAATTCTTTTTTTTTTTTCTTAGATGAGGTGCCTATGAGATGCGTTGTATCTTAGCAGTCAAAAGTTGGGGCACTCTGGGTGCTGGTTTAATTGTCTCCCCTGATGTATGTGTTCGCAGAGTGTCAGGTACTCCCTGTCCCACTTCTGAACAGATTTACTCTGACAGTCAAGGGAAGAAAGACCTTCACGCAGCCAGCGAGATTCGGCTGGTCTGTGCGTCTGCTTATCTGAAAACATTAGCAGCAAGCTAGTTCTCAGTCCTCAGAATTTTGGATTTTTTTCCCAGCTTTAATGAGGTAAAATTCACAAATAAATTCTATAAATGTGAGGTGTACAGTGTGACTATATATATATATATATATATATATATTTATACATATATATAATGTGAAATAATTATCACAATCAAGTGAATACATCCATCTCACATAGTTACCATTAGTGGGGGGCGGGGGGGGGGGGCAAAAGAGCAACTTTAAAGGAGTGCTATATTACATGTTAGAAATTTTCAAAATATTAAATGGACTCACAGTTATTCTACGTCGAGGTCACACCAAGAAAATTATTGTTGGGGATAAAATGAATGGTCTAAAGAATGCCTTACTGACCAAAATAAATCCATTCTTTCATTTACATGACTTCATGTAAGTTCAGAAAAACAAGTACTCAAGTCAGATGGAGGAAAACCAGCTTGACAGAAGTTCCCAGAAAGAAAAACAATCTGAGTTTTGTTTACCAGGGGCTCTATGAGCCAAAAAAGTAAAATAAAATAAAAATTTGACTTTTTTCTGTAAGGCAAATGTCATTTTATAGAGAATCAGTAGAAGTATGGTCTCCCAGTTTGAGGGGGCAATGGTTGAAATCTTTCCCCATCCCCCCCAGCCCATTCCTCAAAACCCAGCCCCTAGTTTTCCCCAGTAGTTAAGTTCTATCTAGATCATTGTGTTGAGTTACATGCATGTTTGGATGATTAGAACAAGTCAGGAAGCTTAACCTAGGGGATCAAAACCTGGAAACCATGTCATAGAATTATGAAAGCAATTAGCAAAGTTCATCTTGGAAAAGAAAACCCTTAGTGGGGTGGGATGAATGTCTTTAAATATCTGACAGACTGCGTTGCAGACAAAGCAGGAGATTTGCTCTGCTAGCATAGAGAGTAGAATGGGGGTCAGTGTGATGACTTTCATTCAATCAAGTATGATTAACTAGATTTATCTAGTAATAAAATAAGACAATTTTGTAATGTAGTGGGCATCATCTAGCTAGAAGTATTCCAAGAGAGTGTGGGTAACGATCAATTACTGATGTTGTAAAAAAGCTCAAAATGCAGGTTTTAGGACTCAAAAAAGTTCATTGTGGTTCAGCTTTACTTCTTATGCTGGAATCCTATCCGCACATACCCTGCCAGGTGGTCAC
Organism: Hippopotamus amphibius kiboko; assembly: GCF_030028045.1. NCBI lineage: Eukaryota > Metazoa > Chordata > Mammalia > Artiodactyla > Hippopotamidae > Hippopotamus > Hippopotamus amphibius. The sequence continues at coordinate 92,628,101 of NC_080196.1, read as the reverse complement.
TCAGCTGATAAGGATACATGTCCACTGACAGAAAAGGCAAACCTTGGGGAGGAAGATGGACACAGACTTGTATTTGTCAGAGCATGGCTGCAGGCTCTCTGCCTCAGATTATGTGATCTGAGTGTCAGAAAAAATGCAGATTCCTTGCTGCCCTCCCTCAACAAACTCCTACACCAGAATGTCTGGCATGGCACCAGGAATCTACATTTTCAGCCAACTCCTCAGATTACTCTGATGCACATTAGAGTTTTAGAAACAAAGAACTAGAGCAACATCAAAGTCTTTCTGATGCCAAGAGGCTAGGAGAAAGACAGTAGGATAGGAGTCTCAGTTTCCCCACAATGATTAACTCAATCCAGGGAAAGAAACATATTTTGCATTAATAGACATCTGCAAGCTTTGACGGTGTGATAGTCTAACTTTTAATGAAGGAGTGCTTCGTTCCACGGAACAGTCTACTTTCTCCAATGCCAGTTCCCTTGACACGATTTCCAGGGATTGTGACAAACTGAGACACTCCTTACATGAACACACTCCGGGCCTCATTCCAAACAAAAAACACTGAGTATCACCATTATTGGCAAACGCTGATTTGCTTTCTTGGACCTTGAAATGCAAGTCTAAAGCAGAAATATACAAAACAAACCGACAAACAAAAACACCTGGGGAAAACCAAATTTTATAGACCTTTGGAGAAGCACCTGGTTAAATACGCTGAGAGGATCAGTCTCACCCTAACCAAGACAGAGTCTTTTTGGTCGGGACATTTAAGGTCTTGGAGATTCTGAGCCTGACATCCCCTTCATTCTTACCTCCCATTTCCTCCTGTCACAAATCTTATACACAGAATGACCTGACAGACATGAGAAGCCACAATCATGCCCCATGAATATTGAAGCCCCCCTGCATAATGATATGTGGGACGGTGGAGTTCAGATGCTGAGTGCTCTAAGTCACGTTTACAAGGGTTTACTGAGAACATACTTTATACCTGGGATTGTAATTTGAGAGTTCAAAGGAAGAGAGATAGTGGAATCCACCTTCAGAAAAAAAAATTAGATTACTTGCTACTCATTCCTAAAATTTTCACCCTCAGGAGACCTCCTCATCAAGAAGCAAGAAGTAATCTTCATCCCTTACAAATGCTTCCTCAATAAGTTTCTTTTCTTAAAATCTGCCCCTTATCCTTCATTTAAAAAAAAATAGACATCTAATATTCAGTCTACCCAAAACAGCAGCTCCAAGCTTTTGGGAACAGTCCCACTCCTATCTTAAACATGGGTTTGAATACTTGGATACACCGTGGATTTACTGACTGTGTCTAGGTCTGATTCCTCATCCAAGATGAGTCAACTTAAGGAATTGCTCAATACTTTTAAAATTTGGATTAAGAGTATGACTTTCCGTCTCTCTGTAGAAGCAAAGGTGAGAGATACAGCCCATCGGAGCTATTGGTAGCCAGGATTCCAGCCCTGTGACAGAAGGTAGTTTGCATCAATGAAGCCAACATGCAGAGCGAAGCAGAGAAGAAAGAAGAGCTGGTGGTACTCACCCTATATTCAGTTGCACTGAGGCATGACTACACATTTGTCCTTCTAACACTGTGGTTAGGTACAGAAAATCCAGTAGGTTCCTTTCTGCATCCTACTTTGAGAAGGCTGTTCTTCCTTTCAAACAAGAAGAGTTATACTAACCAACAGAGAGTATCGAATTTCTAGTAACTGAAGTCCTGTTGTACACAGACTCATAATTCCCCCAAGTGTTATGTATTTGGTCATCTTTTCTGAAGACTGATGGAGAAAACCCTGTCAATACGTAAATTCAATCATAATGTTAGCTCAGTAACTAAGTCCTGTAGCTAAGAGAATATTCTTGGAAATCATTAGAACTTGCAAAACACTTTTTATTTGTTTTTAAAGTGTAGATCAAAATAAAGGATTTTTAGAAATAGTTTGAAAATAAGAAGGGGTTAAAGACTAATACTCCAGTCAATGTTTTCTGTTGTAACTCACAGACGCATATTCAAAGCCCTGTGATATACTGGAATCTTATACAATCCCAATTCTCTCCTAGCCTCTGTGCCCATGTTAAAAATCCATATCCTATTAAGATGTTTTCCTTATTGAGGGAAGGGTATCTTTAATCTTAACAACAACAAAAAACCTAAAGAAATTCACCACAGAAATGGAACACAGTATCAGTATTAAACCGCAAACAAAATAACAAAGCAGTTTGGTGTATGATGTATTTGTATACGGGGGTAGGTAAGAGGGATGACCAAGGGTAGTAAAGACAATGCAAAGATAGGAAGTCTAAGAGGAAGTGAAGAGAAAGAAAAACTGGAAAACTTTTGAAATGCAAATTAATGGTGAAAAGATACTTTATAGCTACCTGATGTTTATTGACACCCTGAAGGCTTATTTAATGCAAGATCTTTCTGAGCTGGATTTAAATATACACCAAACTAAATTAGCAGAAGAAAAACCATGGACGGCTGGAAGGCATGTAGCATTGGAATGGAATATAGACCTAAAAACTAACATTACCCAGATAGATGAAGGAAATTCATCCCAGGGGGAAAATGTCAGATAGGAAGATTCAAGTTTCTTTCTTTTACTCGTCCATTCATCTGCCTCTCTGCCAGCATTGAACACCTATTATGCTTCAGACACTGGGCTAAAGACTAAGGAGAATACAGCCATGGATCAGATAGCCCCTTCCTGTAACAACTACCTCCTAGAAGGGAAAAAAAAGATGTGAACAAAAATAGCTCAAGACCTAAGACAGGGTGAGTGTCACGACTGACCTAAAGTGTTCTTGGGATTTGAAGCAGCAAGAAACCATTTCCTGCTAATAACTTCATGGTGAAGGTAGCATTGGAATGGAACCTTAACAGGTTGAGTTCACTTCCAAAGCTACTCATCCAAAAATAGGAGCCCCCAGAGCATGGAGTAAAAGCCTTCTGTGCATTCTTGATGGCTCCTGGTATTCTGAGAGCATCGTAATTGACTTGCTTCCCTTCCATTTCCAGCTGTGAGGTCACGGAGGTTTCAACTACCTACCACCCTCTCTAGTTTCTTCAGAAGATGGGATTGTTATAAAATGTGCTTTGAAAAACTGCTTTGATAGAAAGGAAGAGAGCTCAGTTCAGGGAGGAGGGATCTTTCCTGCATTTTGTGCATATACATCAACAAGCCTCAGACACCAGACCCAGAATGTGAATTTCCTGAATAATTCTCTGAGTTGTCACGTTCTCTTGAAAAGATGATCCAGATGGCATTCTGACCCACAAGAGGTTCTGGACCACAAGCAGAGCTCTTTATGCTCTTCACAACTGTCAGAATCTGGGCAACAGGCAGACACCCTCCTCCTCTCCTACACCCCTCTTATGCCTGTTTCCTCTGGGAGGGTCTCTAGGGCAGCAGAAATGCAGAGCAGAGGCTGAGAGCTCCCAGATAAATACCAAATGGATTTTTTTCCCATGAACAAATAGAGAATTCCTTAAAACCAGACAAAATATTCGTTGGAAAATAGATACTTGCTCTTAAGCTAAAGAAGGTGAAAGGCAGTTCTTTTCCTCCCCTGACACTCTGGTTCTCCACCATCACAAGATGCAATCTGTTAGTAGCAGTAAGGAGATAGACATAAAAGAGTAATTTGTGTTTATTGTTTTAAAAAATAAAGCAAGGTTAAGAGAAAAATCATATAAGCACAAATCTAGGGAATTTCCTGGCAGTCCAGTAGTTAGGACTTGGCGCTTTCTCACCATGGCCCTGGGTTCAATCCCTGGTCAGGGAACTAAGATCCCTCAAGCTGTGCAGTGAGGTTAAAAAACAAAACAAACAAAAAAAACCCCAACCAAACAAGGAAACAAACAAAATCCACAAATCTCAAGGACTCAAACTGGCATCATTCTGCTCATATGCAATCCACCTATCAGAGTAAAATTAAGTTATACAAGGATAAACAAGTACTCGGCAAGTATTTTACCCAAGTATCCTGAGGAAAATACTTGGGAGATGGTGGGGGGAAGATTAATGAAACAACAAATGATCCTGAGGGACTTTTAAGGTTGAGGAAAACTTAAGAGTAGGGAAACCTATGGTAAAGAATAAATAATATAATATTATTGTGTAGAAGCATGTTGATATGACTCTCAGAGAAAAACGTCTAAGGACTTTTAATACAATTTCACAACTCTGATTTCAGAGTGTACTTGGACAAGGATGTGTCGACTGGGGAAACAGTGAAAAATGAAAACTGCGTTAGTGGCTGAATGGACTTTACTGTGCTGCTCTCTTTGGTCAAGTCTATACTGTACAAGACCAGGACTGAAGAGATACATCCAAGGTGACCAACTCACTCTGGTTTTCCCAAGACTTTCCTGATTTTAGTACTGAAAGTGCCATGTCTGAGAAATCTGCTCAGTCCAAACAAAGGAGATGGCTGGTCACCTTAGATGCATGTAACCCAGACGAAGTTGCCCTCAACAAATATCCAGGGTAACCTACTTGTGGAACTTCCAGGCCTGGAATAAGACAACTGAGGTTGTTAAAAGGTATAAAAAGTATTAATTGGGGTTGGGGAAGCGTGGGGATTTTTTCCCCTCCACATACATTTGGTAACACCTGGAGTTATTTTTGGTTGTCACAACTGGAGGGGGATGCGAATGGCATCTAGTGGGTGGAACCCAGGTAATACTGGTAACAGGCTACATTGTACACAATAGTCTTCACAACAAAGAATTATCTGGCCCAAAATATCAGTAGTGCCCAAGTTGAAAACCTTTGATACAAAAAAACAAAATCAAGCATAAAATTTCTAATATTAAACCAAAATATACTCAATTGCCCCATTAAAAGACAAACTGTCAGATTGGATCAAAAGCAAATCCTGACTATAGGCTATTGGGAGGAAACACCCATACAATAAATTGATAAAGAAGTATGCTATAAAGAGGTGAACAAAGGGATACCAGTCCAGTGCAAACAATATGAAAGCAAAGGAGGCAAAATTAATAGCAAACAACATGGTTCTGAAGATTAAAAACAATGAACAAGATAAAAACTGTCAATTTAAATAGTAAACAAACAACTTTTTAAAAAAAGACATCAATGGTCCTAAACTTGAGCTATGTAAACCAAATAACGTATCAGTTAAATACATAAACTAAAAATTATTAGAAAAGCAGGAATAATTTGATAACCATATAATTCTACTGGGAAACAAAACTCTCTCCAGATTAGTCAATTCTAGATCAATGCCAAAAAATACAAATGAAAGTAAAAATACAGAGGAATTAAGTACTACAAAAGAACCTTAAATCTTTCGGAGAACATCTTTTTGTAAGTTCTTATTATATATTAAAAAATTAAATATGTGAACACAAAGAAAACCTTAAAACTTATAGCAGACATTTGTAGGCCATGTTCTCTGATAAGGTAATAAAATTAGAGAAAAAAATTCGTGACAAAAAAATGTTAGTTGCTTCAAAAATTTTTTTCAAGACTATCCACACAGTTCTGGTTAAAATTAAAATGGAAATTATATTTATCTATAAAGCAATTACTTAGAAAGAAAATACATTATACCAAAACTTACAGTACACAATGAAAACAGTATTTAGGAGAAAATGGATAGCCTTAAAGAAAACTTTATAATTAAAGAAGGAAAACAAAACTAGAACTAAGAACTTATTTTAAGAAATTTGGGGAGAGAGGGGAACATTGTCTCCAGAAAGAAGGAAATAAAAGCTGAAATTTCTGAAATGTGAAACGAAAAAGTAGAAAAAATAGAGATATCGAAACCTAGATCTTTGAAGGATTAATACATTATAAAAAGCCTTTTGTAATCCTGATCATGTAAAAAGAGCAAAAGTAAAAATGTCTCGATCTGAGACTGTAGTTAAAAGCAGAGATAGGAAAGGAAATGTATATGTAACTCTGGGGCAGCAAATTTTGGGGTGCTAGAGAAAATGGACTGTTTATTGATCTAACATAAACTACTAAAATTTATTAAGAACGATCAAAAGTAAGATTATATCAATAATTATAGAAAAAATTAGGAAAGTCATTAGCTACCTGGCTAACCTTTAGAAAATTAAGAAAAAAAAAACTGTTCTAAGCAAAAGATGGAAGTCTCTAATTCAGTTTTGAAATCAGCATAACTTTATTATCAAAAGTCAAAAAGATAATATAAAAAAGAAAACTGTGGGCCAACTTCATTTATGAATATAATGAAAATTCTAAGTACCAATTTATAAAACAAAGTCTGACAAGATACGAAACAGAGTACACTATGAAGAAGCTGAGTTTATTCCAGGGAGGCAATGGTGCTTTGAGACCGGAAAACATATTAGCATAACCCACAACATCAAAATAGAAAAATAGAAAAATAATTATACCTTTGGGTTCTGAAAAAAGCATTTCATAAAATTAATCAGATATGCCAAACAAAAGATTATAAATGACTTATATTTAATTTTGTTTATCAAAAACCACAAATAGCATATGCAACAAAAAATATTTCAGTTAAAAATCAAGACTAGAAACAGAAATCCATGATCACTACTACTATTTAAAATTGACTTTGCAGTTTCAATAAATTCAATAAAGTGAGAAAATTAAATAACATATAAATATTGAAATAAAATCTGTATAATTTTATACACAGAAACTCATGAGATGCTAGTAAAAAAAATTAAGACCTCATCGTGCTAAGAAGAGTTTTGTAAAATGGAGAGATGCAGAAAGAATGTATAAACATAAAACAGATGAATGGAATGGAATAGAGCACCTAGAAGTAAACTCACATATGTGGTCAATAAATTTATGACAACGAGGCCACCATCAATCTGATACCAAAAGTGGACAAAGATATCAAAAAAAAAAGAAAATTACAGACCAATATCACTCATGAACATAGATGCAAAAATCCTCAACAAAATACTAGCAAACAGGATCCAATAACACATTAAAAGGATTATACACCATGATTAACGTGGATTTATCCCAGGAATGCAAGGATTCTTCAATATATGCAAATCAATCAATGTGATACATCACATTAACAAATTAAGGAATAAAAACCATACGATCATCTCAATAGATGCAGAAAGGTTTTGGCAAAACTCAACACCCATTTATGATAAAAAAAAATCTCCAGAAAACAGGCACAGAGGGAACCTACCTCAACATAATAAAGGCCATGTATGACAAACCCATGGTAAACATTATTCTCAATGGCAAAAAACTGAAAGCATTTCCACTAGATCAGGAACAAGACAAGGATGTCTGCTCTCACCGCTCTTATTCAACATAGTTTTGGAAGTTCTAGCCATGGCAATCAGAGAAGAAAAAGAAATAAAAGAATACAAATTGGAAAAGACAGCCTCTTCAATAAGTGGTGCTGGGAAAACTGGAGAGCTACACATAAAAGAATGAAATTAGAACACTACCTAACACCATACACAAAAATAAACTCAAAATGGATTAAAGGGCTAAATGTAAGACCGGACACTATAAAACTCTTAGAGGAAAATATAGGCGGAACACTCTATGACATAAATCATAGCAAGATCCATTTTGACCCACCTCCCAGAATAATGGAAATAAAAACAAAAAATAAACAAATGGGACCTAATGAAACTTAAAAGCTTTCGCACAGCAAAGGAAACCATAAACATGACAAAAAGACAACCCTCACAATGGGAGAAAATACTTATAAATGAAGCAACTGACAAAAGATTAATTTCCAAACTACACAAGTAGCTCATGCAACTTAATATCAAAAAAACAAAGAACCCAATCCAAAAATGGGCAGAAGACCTAAATAGACATTTCTCCAGCGAAGACATACAGATTGCCAATAAACACATGAAAAGATGCTCAACATCACAAATCATTAGAGAAATGTAAATCAAAACCACAATGAGGTATCACCTCACACCAGTCAGAATGGCCATCATCAAAAAATCTAGAAACAATAAATGCTGGACAGGGTGTGGAGGAAAGGGAACCCTCTTGTACTGTTGGTGGGAATGTAAATTGGTACAGCCACTATGGAGAACAATGTGGACATTCCTTAAAAAACTAAAAATAGAACTACCATATGATCCAGCAATCCCACTACTGGGCATATACCCAGAGAAAACCGTAATTCAAAAATATACATGCACCACAATGTTCACTGCAGCATTATTTACAATAGCCAGGACATGGAAGCAACCTACATGTCCATCAACAGATGAATGGATAAAGAAGATGTAACACATATGCAATGGAATATTATTCAGCCATAAAAAGGAATGAAATTGAGTTATTTGTAGTGAGGCGGATGGACCTAGAGTCTGTCGTACAGAATGAAGTAAATCAGAAAGGGAAAAACAAATACTGTATGCTAATGCATATATATGGAATCTAGAAAAACGGTATTGATGAACTTAGTGGCAGGGCAGGAATAGAGATATAGAGAACGGACTTGAGGACATGGGGCGGGGAGGAGAAGTTGGGATGAAGTGAGAGAGTAGGATTGACATATATACCTACCTAATGTAAAATAGATGGCTAGTGGGAAGCTGCTACAGAGCACAGCAAGATCAGCTCAATGCTTTGTGACGACCTAGAGGGGTGGGATACAGATGATGGGAAGGAGGCTCAAGAGATAGGGGATATGGAGATATATGTATAAATACAGCTGATTCACTTTGTTGTACAGCAGAAACTAACACAATATTGTAAAGCAACTGTACCTCAATAAAGATGAAAAAAATTTTAATTTACAACAAAGGAGACAAGAATATATAACGGGGAAAAAATTTTCCTCAAAAACTGCTAAGAAAGACCTCTGTCTTACACCATACACAAAAATTAACTCAAAATGGATTCAAGACTTGAGTGTAAGACCTGAAACCATAAGACTCCTAGAATAAAACATAGGAGCTAAGCTCTTTGACATAAGTCTTAATGATAATTTTGGGGGTGGGGGAGTGGAGACTTTGACACCAAAAGTGAAGGCAACAAAAACATTCAAGTAGGACTACATCAAACTAAAAACGTTCTGCATAGCAAAGAAAAGCATCAACAAAATGAAAGGGCAACCTACTGAGTGGGAGAAAATATTTGAAAATTATATCAGATAAGGGGTTAATATCCCAAATATTAAAAAACTCAGATGAGTCAATAACAAACAAACAAACAAAACAATCCAATTAAGAAATGGGTGGAAGATCCGAATTGACATTTTTCCAAAGATGACATCCAGGTGGCAAACAGGTACATGAAAAGAGGCTCAGCATCACTAACCATCAGGGAAATGCAAATCAAAACTACATGAGATATCACCTCACACCTGTTAGAATATATATTATCAAAAAGACAAGAAGTAACAAACGCTGCCAAAGATGTAGAGAGAAAGGAAACTTTGTGCCCTGTTGGTGGGAATGTAAACTGATGCAGCCACTATGGAAAACTGCATGAAGGTTCCTCAAAAGTTAGTGAGAAAGGGATCAACTGTTTCATAAATGAGCTGGCACACTTGTTTATCCATCCAGAAGAAAACAAAAATGAGCCCCCATTTTAAATTAAAAATGTTATGTGGATTTAAGGCTTAAATTTTAAAACTAAGTATTTAATAACATCATGAAGGAAAAAAAAATCAAGAAGTCTATGGTACAATGTGGGGTTCAGGGAAACTAAAAATTCAGAAGATAAAAAATTTACAACATTTTTGGAAAACTAAAAGTTAAAGAAGGGTGCATGTAGAAAGACACCACAAATAAAATCAATATCATCTATGTGGAGGTAAAATGTAAGAGATGTGAGACAGAAGAAAAATTTCCTCAATATATCTAGAACTCTTATAAATTACTAAGAAAGACTATTCAGGAGGAAAATAGTTATGGGTAAAGGACACAAATGAAAATTTTATGAACAAATAACCAAATTGGACAAATAGGTGAAAAGATTCTCATAATGATAAAAATTGAGTACAAAATAAATAATAGATTATCATTTTATATCAGACTGATACAAACTATAAGGGACTATGGCACCTAATGCTGGTAGGGTTATGGGGAAAGGGGATTCTTAAATTTTTTGTAGAACTTAAAGTACTGAGGCTCTTTTGGAAAACAATCTAATAATACTTGTTAAATTGTAATAAAGCCTCTTCCTGGAAACCTTCTGCAGAATTGTTAGGAATGGATGGAAACTGGAAATAAGTTATTTGCCTACTAAGAGAGAAGTGGCTGAATAATGTATGGTACTGTCACACTAGTGAATATGATGTAGTCATTTAAAAAAATTAAAGCCACCAGATGAGAAATGTTGATGAAATAGAGTACAAAGAGATGGAAGAATACATTCCTTATGTCACTTAATTCCAAACAAAACTCAAGGAAAAAACCAGTATGTACATATGTGAGTATAGGCTCTTTATATGAGTAGAGGGAAAACATGAGAGGACACATCAGATTGTGTTGTGAATTATTGGAAAAGGAAGGAGATATTGATATTTGTGTGCAGACTGGGGGGAGAAAATCAAAGGAACAAAGTGTAAATATAAAGGTAACAATTTGAAAAACACAATATGAATAAATTTATGTTTAATTTTATGTAAATAAAATTAACATGAAATCTAAATTTAAACAACAAAGTTAAAAAAAAAAGAAAACTTCTACTATTAGTTCTGTTACCTTTCCCCAGTAAGGTGACACAGTAATCACAGAAACAGAGAGAATGGCTCTACTTAATAAATGAGGAAGGTTACCTTAGATAACACAAAAATCCACTTTGACATGAGAAAAAGCAAATCGAAGGCTCTGTCACTATCAAGACCCATTGTGACAATTTCAAATATTGGGTCTACCCCTTATAACACAGAACTTAGTCCTAGACAGTATCTGGTCCAGTCTTCTCATTTGACAGTTGAGGAAATTAAGGTCCAAGGAGGTTTTAAGTAATGTTTCCTAGTGACAGAACTTAACAGAGCAGAAATGGACCTAGAAGCTACTCCCTTCTGCAGGGTTTCCTCCAACACTCAGCCCTGTCCCCTATTATTTGACAAGGTCCCTGCCATCCAGGATTTGGAAGAGTTCTTTCAGGACAGGACCAGCATGGAAGAAAGAAATGGAAATAAAAGGAATGCAAAGACCTTGCCCTCATAGATGGAGGCATTTTCTTGTTTAGAGAACTGTGTCATCTTATTAAGAATTTTTGTAGCAGACACAGTGGGTCATAGAATCTCCAGGAGCTCTGCCCATTGACACATCAAGTCAGGTCGCCACCAAACCTTTACATACCTACCAGGTACACTTACATGTGAACTTTTGCTCAAAGGCTCAGGCCCCAATCCCAAAGCCAATTACTTCTCTAACTCAGAGTCGATACTTTTCACACATCAAACAATTGTCTACTATTCCTACATGAGAAATGAAATGCTCAAGTCAAAATAAGTAAAGTTCCTATATGGGAAAAGAATCTGAAAAAGAATGGAGATATGTGTATGTATGACTGAACCCCTTTGCTGTACACCTAAAACTTAACATTGTAATCAACTATACTCCAATATAAAATAAAATTTTTTTAAAAAGTATGTAAAGTTACTCTCTCATCCTTCATAAAGAAACAGACCCAGTTGACGTGAGTTAGCTGGTTTACATAACGAATATTAATGAAGCCTTGTCACAAATTCAAGGCCTGTAAGTTTTCCTGCAAGAGACTAAAATTTCAAACTTGATTATCTGACTATGTGCCTTCTTAACCAAAAATATCAGGAAAGAGACTATGGATCTCTTGTTGCCAGTACAGTATCTCTTTCAGAGGAACAAAGTAGGTGGAAAGTGTAACTATGGCATGTCAAAGACATCATGTTTCCATTACAAGTTACACAATAGTGATGTGAGGCTAACACACATGTCGTCCAAACTGAGCAGCTTCCCCCTAACTCCATCAACAATTATCAACTCATGATTCCAAGTAGTGGTACTGGATAGGGTTTACACATGGACTACAAACCTTAAAAATTATTTAACTCCTTTAAGACTTTTCTCCTCATCTTCCTCATCATAAAATAGGTTGCTTTCTGGCTCCAAAAGAACCAGTTCATAAAGTGGTTAGCCTAGTATCTGGCATATACAAGCACTTTATTATTGAGGTAACATTGGTTTATAACATTACATGTTTCCTGTTAACAACATCATATTTCTACTTCTGTATAAACTACAGCATGTTCACCAAAAATTTAGTTTCCATTTGAATCAGTTGACCCCCTCTACCCATCTTTGTTCCCCCAATTCCTTCCCCTCTGCTAACAACTCTGCTGTTCTCTGTATCTATGTGTTTGTTTTTGTTTGATTTATTCATCTATTTTGGGACTTCTTGGTTTGTTTTTTAAATTCTACATTTGAGTGAAATCACATGGTATTTGTATTTCTCTAGCTGACTTATTTCACTTAATATAACACCCTCAAGTTCCATCCATGCTGTGGCAAATGGTAAGAGGTCATCTTTATGACTGAGTAGTATTCCTGTGTGTGTGTGTGTGTGTGTGTGTGTGTGTGCACATCACATCTTTATCCATTCATCCATTGATGGACACTTAGGTTGTTTCCATATCTTGGCTATTATAAATAATGCTGCCATGAACATAGAAGTGCATGTATCTTTTTTCATTAATGTTTTTGTTTTCTTTGGCTAAATACCCAGGAGTAGAATAGCTGGACTACCTGATAATTCTATCTTCAATTTGTTGAAGAACCTCCACACTGTTTTCCAAAGTGGTTGCACCAATTTACGTTCCCACCAACAGTGCATGAGGGATTTCCTTTCTTCCACACCCTTGACAGCACTTGTTATTTCTTGCCTTTTTTGATGATAACCATTCTAACAAGTGTGAGGTGGTCTAATTGTGGGTTTGGTTTGCATTTTCCTAATAATTAGGGATGTTAAACATCTTTTCATGTGCCTGTTGGCCATCTGTATGTCGTCTTTGGAAAAATGTCCAATACTCTGCCCATTTTTCAATCAGGTTGTTTGTTTTTTTTGTTGTTGAGTTGTATGAGTTCTTTATGTTTGGGATATTAGCCCTTTATTGAATATATGATTTGCAAATTTCTCCTCCCATTTAGTAGGTTGTCTTTTTGTTTTGATTATTTTCTCTTATGTGCAGAAGCTTTTTAGTTTGATTAGTCTCATTTGTTTATTTCTGCTTTTGTTTCCCTTATTTGAGGAGACATATCCAGAATTGAGAGACCAGAAATAAAACCACACATATATAGACAAGAAATTTACAACAAAGGAGCAATGAATATACAATAAAGAAAGGATAGTCTCTTCAATAAACGATGTTGGGAAAACTGGGCTGCCACACGTAAAAAAAGTGAAACTACACCTCTATCTTATGCCATACGTAAAAATCAACTCAAAATGGATTAAAGACTTGAATGTTAGACTTGAAACCATAAAACTGCTGGACGGAAACACAGGCAGTATGCTCTTTGACATTGGTCTTAGCAATTCAAGTACCTTAATATAACTATTATCATTTATATGAAAAGTCTTTATGTTGTATGTTCAACCCTATTGGTGAGCATTGTTCAAATATAAATAAAAATTACACACATGCCTGAAAATAGAGACAATTGCTGAACTTATGTGGTATACATTCTGAGGGTATGGGTTTTTTTTTTTTTTAACATTAGAAGGCAGGGAGATAGACGGAAGAACTGGAGTGATATACACATGTTACAAATCCATTGGTATGAAGCTGTTTCTTGGAGAGATCCTGTAAGAAGGATGTGTCCTGTGATCATCTGAATCTTTTGTGTGTCGGGTTTAGGAAAAGAAAGAACCATGGAAACTTTTCCTTAGGAATTAAATAATTTTCACAGCTGAGTTGTTCAGGGCAGTGGTTCTTGAACTAAGTCAGAATCACCTAGGTGGCTCATTAAAGCTCAGATCACCCAGCCCCGCCCTGTGACTCAATCAGTAGATCTCAAATTTCTAACAAGTTCTCAGGTGCTGCGGCTGCTGCTGGTCTGGAAACCACATTTGGAGAAGCACTGCTCTAGATTGTCTCTGTTTCCCAATTTGAGTTGCTGATACAGGTCTGAGTAGGGGAGGACTGATCCTAAGTAGAGACAGTCCTAAGAACAGTATTCTCACAAGCCTCTTCAAACCTTTCCTTCATCATTTACTGGGCTCTATGGCCTTCAAAACTTAAGTCAACAAACAGCTTTTTTTAAAAGCCTCTCTGGAAAAGGTAGTGAGGGAGACAAATGTGATTAATCTCTTAATTTGGGGATCCGGAGAAAAATGACTCCTGTGTTTTGCTATAGATTTTGACGTATAGCCAGAGTTTGGCTCTGAAAATGAGAGCAGCATCTCTGCTCCAAGAGCCACCGGAAGCTACAATTAACATTCAGACAGGCCCACTCAGACTCCACCAGCAGCCCAGATTCTTGTGCCCCTGGGGAATATTGATCTGAAGAATCAATTTTGCTTATAAATTAAAGGGGGTGAAAAGATCTAATCATTAAAGCATATGAGATTTGGTTTAAGTGCAGAACAATTATGCTATGTGAAGAGATTATGATAGTTTGCAGATCAATCATTTGGAAATTTCTTTTTATTTGGACTTGGGGAGAATTTAGTAACCAAAGAAGAGGTGACACATTCTAAGGGATTATGCATACTTTTCCAAAAATTGGCTGCGGGTTCAAAAAGTGTATTAAACAAATGATGCAACATGGATTCTTTGTAATACTTATGTGCCCCAAAATGTTTATTATTTTAACAACCTATTAAGAGTAGAACATGACTACACATAAAGGGCTGCCAGATGTTTCCAGAGTCCCCCAAAGTGTGGACATCTTTACTAGTCTCTTGCTCCATTTTCCCACTCCATCGGTAGCTCCCACTTTCCATCTTAGCTGCTTCCTGCAAAACTCCTTTTAGATGATGAGCTACAGTCACTGGCCATAATAAAAAGATTTCCAGTGTCCATATAAGTACTGTTGCCTCTGGAAGCCCCCAAACCCCAGACTTTGGGGCTCCAAGTGCTCGGGCATCAGGCATCAGGGCTTTCTTCTCCACTCTGTGCCCCACTCTGCTTCTACTGTGCTGAGCCAAGAGTATCATGGCAGCTCTTGAACAAGAGCTTATTCGTTTGCTCAGGCTGCCCTAACAAGATACCAGAGACCAGGGGAGTTTAAATAATAGACAGTTTTTTCCCCTCACAGTCCTGGAGGCTACAAGTCTAAGATCAGTGTTGGCAGATTTGGTTTCTTCTGAGGCTTCTCTCCTTGGTGCAGCTGATGCTCACGTGGTCTTTTCTCCCTGTACATGTACCCCTGCTATCTCTTCCTTTTCTTATAAGGACACCAATCATATTTAGGCCCTCACACTAATGGTCTCATTTTTTAAAAAATTTATTTATTTATTATTTTCTTTGGGGGGTACACCAAGTTCAATCATCTGTTTTTATACACATATCCCCGTATTCCCTCCCTCCCTCGACTCCCCCCCACCCTCCCTCAAGTCCCCCCCACCCTCCCCGTCCCAGTCCTCTAAGGCATCTTCCATCCTCGAGTTGGACTCCTTTTGTTATACAACAACTTCCCACTGGCTATCTATTTTACAGTTGGTAGTATATATATGTCTGTGCTACTCTCTCACTTCGTCTCATCTTCCCCTTCACCCACCGCCCCCACAAACCTCGAGTTCTCCAGTCCATTCTCTGTATCTGCGTCCTTGTTCTTGTCACTGAGTTCATCAGTACCATTTTTAGATTCCATATATTTGAGTTAGCGTACAGTATTTGTCTTTCTCTTTCTGACTTACTTCACTCTGTATGACAGACTCTAGGTCTATCCACCTCATTACATATAGCTCCATCTCATCCCTTTTCATAGCTGAGTAATATTCCATTGTATATATATGCCACATCTTCTTTATCCATTCATTTGTTGATGGGCATTTAGGTTGCTTCCATGTCCTGGCTATTGTAAATAGTGCTGCAATAAACATTACGGTACAGGTTTCTTTTGGGTTATGGTTTTCTTTGGGTATATGCCCAGTAGTGGGATTACTGGATCATATGGTAGTTCTATTTGTAGTTTTTTAAGGAACCTCCAAATTGTTTTCCATAGTGCCTGTACAAACTTACATTCCCACCAACAGTGCAGGAGCGTTCCCTTTTCTCCACACCCTCTCCAACATTTGTTGTTTCCAGATTTTGTGATGATGGCCATTCTGATTGGTGTGAGGTGATACCTCATTGTGGCTTTGACTTTAATGGTCTCATTTTAACCTAATTATTCCTTTAAAAGCCTTATCTCCAAATACAGTTACATTCTGAGATACTAGGGATTAGAACAGTAACATGTGAATTGGAGGCCAAGGTGTAGGACACCATTCAGCCCACAACAGATAGCATCAGCTTCTTTAATGCTTCATCCCAGAGGAGTCCAAAGCCTATTTGAGGGACCTGGTTTGGGGGACAAAGTCCCCAAGCCTTTCCCTTCCCTTCTTTCATTGAAACACAACTCTACTATAAAGTGAAATTCCCTTGAAAGTGAATGTAGAAAAGTAGATTTTGGTGTAGGTGTGTGCTGGAGACAGGGAAATTGTCTGCATCAGCCAAGAATGAACTCTTATGTTGACTTAAATTAGATATCAGCCTTTGAAGATGAAGTCTCCCTGCCAGATTATCTATCACAGACTCCTTTTATGGACAAGGAAGCCCAGATTGATTAGGAGATTTTCTCAAGATCACAGAGCTAAACAGTGATAAATATGACTCTCCCAATTCCTAATGCTCTGCTTTTCCCCCACCACACATAGTTCCTTTCTATAAGATGCTGGGAGCATGTGTTCACAGAAAAATGCCAGGGACCCCTCTGCTCTCCTTGCAGTCCTCGGAGCCCTCTCAGGAAGAATTCAGGGTGTGATGTTTCTGAAGAGATTTCCCATCAACACAACCCTCTCACAAAATACCTCAATGAGCTCAGGGCTTCAGGGAAATGAAAGGAATCCCTAACCATATACCCATAGGTTCCAGGTATCTGGATGAGATAGACAAAAATTGCGGCATACATCCTAAGGCAAACAACAGTGGCTCGGAAGGTTTCCAATCAGAAGCCAGCTAACCCATCATTGTGTAGGCAACAACCTTTGCCTCTCAATTAGCTGTATCCAATCACATATACGAGTGAGCACGTGTGCATGTGTGTGTTTATATATACATGTATATACAATGTATATATATTAAATATAAATACATTAAAACAATATATATTGTTAACAATATATGAGAAATATACAGTTAATATAATAATATATATTAAATATAATATATATAATATATATTAAAACAATATATTGTTTTCATCTGAAATGTCTAGAAATTTGAGGCAGGGAAGTTATTTTTAACCTCAAGCCTCAGATAATTGCCTCCATTGTCCAATTATAGCAATCTGTTTTAAAAGATGGGACAACCCCCAACAGGCTGCCCATTAGCAATGACTGGGTCACGCAGCCTTTTCACATCTGCAGCAGCAGTCTCCAGCCCTGACTCCTGTGAACCAGCTGCCCTTTTCTTTCCTCAGATTGACACTCTGTATCCAATGACTAAGGGGTTCAGGCTGCTCAGCCAACAAGTGGGGGACCTGGGCAATGACAATGAAATAGATTAACATTATTATTGCTAACGCCATAATCCTCAGATATAGAGCCAATCTAAAACAAGGCATATGTACATTGTAGGCCACATAGGTTTTGAGACAAGTTTTCTAAATTAATAGCATCAGGGACCACAAAAATTACAGTCTTTTGTCCAGAAGCTCTCAAAATGCTCTATCGACTATTCAAAATCATTTCAAAGATGCCTACTAGCACAGGGCTATGTAAAATCAGTAACTTTGAAATCCTTCTGAACAATGGCCTTAGATGAGTAGTTTGGCTTACGTCTGCTCCCCCTTCCCACCAGTTAGCAATGCCGTCTCCTCTTCCTCCCCTTCACCCAAGTCCTGTTATTCTTCAGCACGAATTGATTCATCCATCTGATATTTAACATATATCATGTACCAGGCATATTTATCATCAGCTAGGACACGGTACTGTTAGCTCAAAACGCCTCCTTCTGCTGTGTTTTAGGGTCCTTGCTATGCCTGCAGCCTCATGCCGAAGGATCTCTTTATGTACAAATGGTTGTGCTTCACACCATAGCACCTCACCTGCCACCCTGCCCACGACTGATGGAAACAGAGATCTCTACGACTGTCTGGTAACAGCCAGGGATACTCAAAACTGGAGAGTGAGATGCAAACTCAGCAAAAGGGATTTTTAGTGTTAGAGACACAGATATGTATGCAAAAAGTAGAAATGAAACTGGGGAGCCACATCTAGAGAAGATGGTAATCAGAAGCCACAAGACATTAGAAGCCATAACCTAACAGAAACCTTGACTAAGCAGAAGCTGTAACATCGAGTTTCTAGCAGAGACAAGGAAAAGAGGCAGGTGAGAAAGAGAAGCAAGGATGAGAATACTGCTGAGTCACAGAAAGAGTGGTCTAGAAAAGCATTATTAATTCATGAGAGCTGCTACTGAACATCCAGAGTTATTGTAACCTAAGTGATAAACAACATGTGAGTCCCCCCATAGGATGGCATCCACAACCATGGAGTATTTTCTTTGTCTCCCATTATTCCGCTGGTATTCTTATAACCCTATGGACATCTGAATGTGTCTCTTCTGCTCTTAAGGAGTACATAGAACCTATCTTAGCAGGCAATGGAGGGAAACACAAATATACCAAATATTATAGTACAGGTTATAAGTTGGTGTTAACAGGAGCATAGAGAGGGCCTCAAACCAGAGAGGAATTCTTTCTTGGGCTGAGTGTTGAAAGTCTGATAGGAACTGGAGACATGGAGAAAGGACACTTGAGGCAAAGATCACTGGGTCCATAGGAGCTGCAGCATGAAGTCTGCAGTCTATTCGTTCAGGAAACGCCAGGGTCTTGATCTGGCTGGAGTGACAGCTAACTTGTGGGCATGCCCAGGGATGAGGTTGGGGGCGTCAGGGGCTGACAGCCAGCCTGGTGATAAGGGGCCTGTTATTTTATCCCCAAACCTGTGGGGAGCTATTGAAGGACTTTAAATGAAGGGGTGCCACAATCCGATTTATATTTTAGAAAGTTCCTTCTGGCTGGAATGTGAGAGTGGACAGAAGCGTGGCCAGAAGGGAAGGAGGGAGTCTAGTTAGAGGATAAATACTGTCCAAGTGAATGGCTTAGCCAAGCGGGGCATAGAGAGCAGTAGATAAATAGGGGGGAAACATTAAATAAAGAGGTAAGATTGGCAGAATTCGGTGACATATTGAATAGACATAGGGGAGAGCCCTAAAATGGCTCTAATAGTTCTGGCTTGACCTCAGAAAAGATGGTTGTACAAATCACTGAAACTAATAGGATAGAATGAGTGGCTGTGAGTGAGGAAGAGTAGGAGCACAGGTGTGAAGATGATAACTTCAATACATCTGTGGAGCAATTTGGCAGAAATGCCAAGTAGACATATGCAGACCAGGATCTAAGGGAAAAGACGTAGGCTGTGGAACCATTGTATAGAAAGTTATCAACGATGGAGATTTGGTTATGATGATTGTGAGACTGCATATATCAATGGAATCAAAGGAGCCAAGAATGGAGGATGGACCCTGGATCACACGAGGCTTTAGAGGACAAATAGCAGAACCTATGACAGAGAAGATGAGGTCAACCTAATTCCCCTGCAATTCTTCCTTTATTAAACCAACCTTTCTAAATTTACATATTAGTGACCATCTTTACCTTATTTCATGAGATCATATATTATCCTCCCATTGGGTCACATATGGAAACATCACCTCTGTTCTTACACTTCCTATAAATGGTCTTTTATGTATAGCACAGTGAGCGACAGTGGGGAAAACACTCAACTCAGAGCCTGGAGCCTTGAATGCCTCTCCCAATTCTGCCCCAATAAGATACACAACCTTGAGAATAATACCAAAGTAGGCTATCACTCTACTGAACCTATGCTATGGGTCAGTCATAAGCATAGGTTCAAGCAATAGGCCCTTTATGGGCCTCTTACTTAATCTTTTTGGCAAATCTAAGGTAGAGATAAGTCTTCCTGCTGCAGAGATTACTAAAGTGAGGTCCAAAAGAAGTTAAGAAGTTTTCCACAAGTTAGCAACAGAAGCCAATTTTAAACAAAAATTTGTTTTAAACACAACATTGTTCAGTCATTCTTCTTGGGTAGATCACTGCACTTCTAACCTTAGCCTCCTCATCTGTGAAATAGAGACAAGAATGCCTGCTTTGTTTTATTTGAAAGAGTTACAAAGGCTGGACAAGCTACTATATTTGAAGATACATTGAGTTACTATAAAGTGCTATTGCACAGGAACTAATGCACATCAAACAGCCCCTATGCCTCTCTACATCTTCCAGTCCCTATTCAGTCAGGTGGGAAAAAGTAAGTAGTTGTGGACAATAAACATGAGGAGTAACATGCACCCTGTCTGGACAGAAGCTGCAAAAAATTGCATGTGAGATTTTTAGTCTCTCTTGCTGCAGAGACTGAGGAGGCTGCATGGTCCAGGAGGTGCAGATGTAAGATGGCAGACAATCCATCAGCCTGGATCCTGAGGGACAGCATGGAGCAGAACTTTCTACTATGTGAAATACGGCATGAGTTTAGAAATAAATCTTTGTTGTTTTAAGCCAAAGATTTGGGAGTGATTTGTTATTGTAGCATCCATTAGGCTTATCCTTACTGACAGAAATGCCATACATTTAGTATATGTCAACATTCAATATGTGGGGAAGGAGATAAGAGGGTATTGTAATTAAGAGTGTTGGAAGGTGGAGCTAAAGTACATGGATTCAAATCCAAGTCCTGCTCTTCCTAAGCTTTATGAACCTTGGCAAGTAATTTGATCTCTTCATGCCTCAGGTTCCTCATCTGCCAAATGGGAATAGAAGTATTGCTTCATCGGGGCTTAAGGGGAACACATGTACAGCATTTAGAACAAGGCATATGGAAGCACTGAATGAATGTTTGCTGCTATTTAGTCCATACTGAATGCATTTCAATTCCAGTTATCATAGCAGGTCAACCAAAATGTCTAAGGAGATAACTCTCACATGATGTCCTCCATCAAAAATGAGAAAGGAAGTCTTCCTATCTCTGCTGGAAAAGGAAAGGGACTCAGCTGTTCAGAAAGCAAAAGAGAAGGTGTTCCTTCATCTTGACAAGGATTGTTCTCTCTTCTCTCAGCACTGTGGAGTGCTGCTAATGCAGAGCCCTTCTCCACACCAAAGGAAACCATGCAGAGGGTACAGCCCCTGATGGATGCATGTGGCCTGCTTTGGTAGAGCCCACAAAGAGAAAAGAGAAAGAAGAAGAATTTTTTACATTTCTCAAGGGCTATAAAAAAAACAAACCAGTAACATAGAAAAGGCTGTATAATGGAGACCATATGTATCCCACAAAACCTAAAATATTTATCCTATGGCTCTTTACAGAAAAAGTTTGTTGGTCCTGCTCTGTTGTGGACATCCTTATCCCGGCCTCCCAGCTCAGCTCATCCTAAGGGAAACGAAGGGGAGGCTGGAACTCTATCATGTCCCCACTTCCCAATCCCCTTCTCTCCCCACTGGCATTCTACCATGCTAATGTAGCCCCCAAATACGGAAGACCAAAGTTTCTAAAGGGCTGCCTAAGTAAAGGGTAAAGCAAAAGAGAGGCAGTCCATCTTCTTGCAGGGAGAATAACTGAAGATTTTTTTTTTTTACTAAGTTTTTTATATATAAAGGCTGGATATTTTTTAGTCCTAATTAGTTAATTTACCCCCTTTCTTCCTATCTGTTTATAAACTCAGGGTCCCCTGAAGGCAAGTACCTAAATTAGCAGACCCTAGAGATAGCTCTGCCTCCAATTTTCTAATTCTTTTCCATTTATTCTCTATTAAGCTGGGGTTTTAAACTACTGGAATTAGTGTCCTTTTATTTCACCAGAAATAGATTGTCAAAAGCAGTGGACAAGGAACAGGGTTCCAGTAACAATTGGTTGACAGTAATGACAGCAGCGAGATCTAAGCAAGATTCCCCTCATTTCCTCACCAACTTGACATTTAAGTAAGAGACATAATGAATGACAAGCTTATTAAAAATAAATAGCAAGTCATCAAGACTTTAACAAAGGCTATAATTAAGCCCTATTGACCCTTCGGTTAAATTTTGCCTGACAGCTAATAGCCATCTGGAAAAGCACAGGGTACAAGACAAGGCCTAAGTTATTAAGATATCTCAGTTGGAGCCTCCCCACCCCATTTCTTTACCATTAAGAAAATCTGTTTCCATCCCAACCATTCTCTCTTTGTTCACACCTTTACCTCTGCTAGAAATGGCCTATTTCTTTCACTCTATTGAAGCTTTCCTTTCTTCAGCTGCCTTATTAATACTCGACTAAGACTTTCCAGACTGGGTCTGAGTGATAGTTTCCAATTATGAGACACCCACAACATTGATTGTTGACAACACTGGCATAGCTCTGGAAACCTTCCAATGACCCATGCACCCTATGAAGAATGAGACCTTTGAATTATATACCTAGCAGTGTTTAAAAACTATCACTCCTGAGACTATCACTTCTTGGATTCTTTGGGTGCCCTTACTTTGAGTTGTCCTCTATTCCAGAATGTGTTTTATTCTCATATGCTTAGTTCAAGATCCAGCTTAAAAGTCCCTTCTGAACTTCCCTCGTGGCACAGTGGTTACAAATCCACCTGCCAATGCAGTGGACACAGGTTTGATTCCTGGTCCAGTAAGATCCCACATGCCGCAGAGCAACTAAGCCCGTGTGCCACAACTACTGAGCCTGTGCTCTAGAGCCTGCGAGCCACAACTACTGAGTCCACATGTTGCAACTACTGAAACCCGCACACCTACAGCCTGTGCTCCACCACAAGAGAAGCCACTGCAATGAGAAGCCCACTCACTGCAATGAAGGATAGCCCCTGCTCTCTGCAACTAGAGGAAGCCCGTGTGCAGCAACAAAGAGCTAAGGCAGCCAAAAATAAATAAAAAATAAACAAGTAAAAATAAAAATTAAAAACATTGTATAAAAAAATGAGTACCCTCCTCTGTGGAGCCTTCCCTGACAACTTCATAAGGAAAGCTCTCTTCTTCCTATGAGCTTCTTAATTATTTGTTGGTTCACTTGTAAATCGTATACCAATTACCATATTCTGCAATATTTTTTACATTGTCACCTTATATTATTAATTAACATGCACCTTTTTTTCATGTTTCTTTTGTCTCCCAGATCAATGGGAAATTCCAGAAGTCATGCTATATGTCTTCCATATTCCCTACAGCCATGTAGAATGCCTCGTACCTCACAGGTCCTAAATACATGGTTGCAAACTAGACTGATTGCTTAATAAGATGATAATCTAGGACTTCTGTGTGCAAGGTTGGACTTTCAATTGTATTAACAGTGATTTCCAAAAGATGTTGAATGTCAAAATGACCTAGGAACTTCAAAAAATTAAGCTGAGAAGGTTGCACAGAAGGTTGCACCCTACGCCAATTAAATCTGAAAGTCTGAGAGTGGGAGCCAGACATAAGTATTTTTAAAGCTCCCAGGTGATTTCAGTGCCCAGTAAAGTCTAGAAACAAGTATATTAACTTCAATGACGGGAGCTAGCCCTCCATTTACTGTGCCCCAACTTTCATTTCAATGAATAGTTACAGAACCCCAGCCAAGTGCTAGACGTTGCATTTGGTTGTGGGTATACAGTGGTAAACAAAGCAGACATGGCCTCTGCGTTCGTGGAACAGACAATCTGGTGAGTCTAATAAATCTGTAGCCCTGTCTTTCACTAGCGCTCCTTCAGTGTGTCAATGTCGTAGATGACTATTTTAGGATGTGTGTTATCTGCATTTGCTGACAGTTTTATCAGAGTGATAATATACTTTCCCCTTTTGTTATAAACGCACTCTGGGCAAGCATGGGCTTCAATTTTCTTTGCAACTTCCTTCAAACAACACAGGATAGCATTACTCACACAGTAGAAAATAGTGATGATAAAGAAGAGGAGGATGAGGATGCTGCTGATTATGGTTGTGGTGTTGATAGAAGTGGTGACTTAAAAAAATAAGAGCCACCAAATAGAAAAATTCTTTAAGTTTCAGTGTCTAATTATATCTGAGTAAAAGAGAGAAAAGACCTAGCCAAAGGTTATGAACTCCTTTTGAATTCCCCATAGAAGGAGATTCTTTGTGTTTACACTGACCCTTGAATGAAAGCAATGCGTATAATTTTATAAGCCTTATTCACTTAAGGGGAAATGAATTGGATAAACGCTGAATTGATACATCCAAATGTTTTGTGCCTTATTGATGCTATGATGCAAGCATACTAACTGGAAGGGTGCTTTAAATGAATTTTCTGGAAAGAGAAAAACTAAATTATATTAGCCCAAATTAGCAGATGTTTCTGATTTGGGGCCCTGCATCCCTCCCGATCCTTTGATTACTTCACCCACCTCCTGCTCATTTTTATACTTCTGATTATTCTCCACTACAAATGTTCTGGAAGCCCATTTTAGATGCTCTTTGCTCCAGAAGGGAGGCTGTGAGAACTGGAGGAAGATTCTGGTGCCAGATCATTTTGCTAATGGAAGATAATTATTGTGATTATCTCATCCTTGCTTAAAAGCTCTAATGGTAACAGAGCAGCCTCTCTGACAGGGTGAAATTTCAACCAAAATATGTTGACTTTCTTTGTGGAAAAACTTGTCATATTCTTCTGAGTGAGGAAAAACTACAGCTAATTCTTAGGGAAAGACTATTTGAGTCACAGAGAGGATGCACTTGGGTCATTATCATTTTTGGTTTCCAGCTCTGGTCTGACCCAGATGCCATGTGATCTTTAGTTTCTTCCCTATATTAGAAGGGGTATTGGGGGAAAAAAATAGTGTAATGGGCATGAGCATTCTTTGAAAAACATGATATGATCTAATAAATTTATTCTAATCATTTATATATGTTATACATGAGGCAAGTTTTATAAATTTAAGGAATATTATTAATATCTAGTGTCTTATTTTGGAGTAAATGCTCCAGTCTCTACTTATCCAATCAGGATAAATATTTCCCAATTCAGTGGACAAAAATCATAGCTCTGTTCTTTAACAGATGTATAAACTTGTGCAAGTTACTTCTTGTAGTTTCAGTTTTGCCATCTTTAAAATGGGACTTAGTTATTCCCACCATGGGAAAAAGTTTCAAATTCTTCTTGTAAAGGTAGAGTCAGATTGATACCAAAACTGAATAAATACAACTGCTTGCACTTTCAGTAAAAAAAAACCCAAAAAACAAAAATATACCTCACCATTTTTACATATGAATATTGATTTAAATGAACAAGAAATTAAGAAAATCAAATCTATAGTACATTTGAAGCATAAAACACAATGACCATATTCATTTGGTAAAGTAAATGTGATATAAGCCAGAAAAATAAGGAAAAAAATGAGTTGGAATCTTTTATCCAAAAATAAAAATAAAACCTTTTCAAAGTCAAAATAATTTAAAAGAATTTAGTGCTGACTCAAGAAAACAAATAAACAAATAATTGAACAGAATGGTAATGAGTATTAAAATATGAATAGTCTAGAAATTATTCAAAATGTAGATAGGAACTTAAAATATTGTATGCATGATTTTTAAATAAGTCAGTGAGAAAATGACTTAAGAAATTATATTCGAACACTTGTCCAGTTATCAATGGGAGATAGAACTTCAGGATTCTATCTCAACCTCATTCCTCATATAGAAACATCTGAAACTTTCTTCAAATAAATCATATGCAAACATAAAAACAAATATACAAAAGCTCGATTGAAATTTTTTTTCATTTTGATAAGAGGAAAACCTTTTATCATTTAGACAGATGCCATGAAATGTGTTTAAAGTACTGGGGGGAAAATGCATGGAAAGTGTACGCAACAAGTTGGAGAACAATTTCTAATGCATATGACAGAAAAGGGCCTAAGGTTTTAATGTATAAAGAGCTTTCATAAATCAAGAAAACAAAGAACTCAATAAAAAAAAAGTATACAAGGAGATCTTTCACAAAAAGAAATGCAATTGACCCATGAATAAGAAACTTGTTCACCATCAAAAATTTAAAAACTGAGATCCATTTTCTATTCCCTTGCTGTAGATTCTAAAGGTTTAATGATATTCAGCATTGACTATATTGTGAGTCATAACTGTAGAAGGAAACAAAATTGTCAGAAAATATTTTTTCTATGTTGGTGGAATTATAAATTAGTACAACATTGTAGGAGAATAATCTAGCCTTTTATGACATGATTTCTTTCTCATTACGATTCCTACTCATCTTGTGCGAAACTTAAGATTTAAGCTATCTTAAGACATGGTAATCAAAATGGAGTCACACTGGCCATTGTGAACTTTCATATTAGTTGTTGTGAAACTTCAACTGTAGGACTGCATGTGTCTTAGAGGGATAAACTCTTACTTTAGTTAACACTCTAGACCAGAGACCACAGCTCCTGCTGAGACACCTCCTTCCCAAGCTTCTCCTTGGAGTGGTTTGTTACCTGCCTTTCCTTACTTTGACTAACCTGTGTTGTGTTGCCAACTGTGTGCAATAAACCAAGGGATTTGTAAACTGAGTATGAGCTACTGTTTCATATACCTCCAATCCCATGATTCCAGTCCCCTTCCTGCTGGGCCCTGAGACAAACAGGCCCTATTTATCAACATCAAAATAAGGATGTTCTTCATGCCAGCAATTCTACTTCTATCCATTTACTCTCTGGACACATTAGAAAGGACACATAGGAAACCACTGTGGCTCTTATCAGTTGGTTTGGGGAGTGAGAGTAGTTGGGGCTTTTCAATTTACTCTTCAATTTAAATACTTTGCAAACTTAGTAAGCTCTTTATCATTTGATTGTTTCTTATTTGTGTGTGTGTATGTTATGTACAAAATGTGACCTGCTGTTTTAAAAAATGGTTAATGAAGACAATAGCACCTACTTTAAAGAGATTTTGTGAATATTAGTGATAGTATAGGTAATATATGCAGAACATTTCTGGATATATTGTAAATGTTAAAAAAAAAAGGGGCTTTTATTAATATATAATTTTATGAAAAAGAAACATTCCAGCTCTTTTTCCTCTCTCTGCCTTCTTTACTATTATCTTTCTTAGGTGACCATTTAGCAAAACCATAAAATATCCTCATTTCTCTTATCTAAGCAATGTAACCCCATTAAATCTGGGAAATGAGTAGAATTATGGAATAGAGCATACTAGCACTAGAGGAATCTTAGAGAATGGCTGGTTCAACTCTTTTTGTCCTATTAAAAGACAGATGAATAGGATGGTTAACACAATTCCCTGGGGGGGGGGAGAAGTGACTTGAAGGACTCAGCTTTTGAAGGCTGGGTAGAACAAAACCGTGCACCAATGAAATATCCTGTTAGTGTTTGGGGGGAATGTTTAAGAGTTTTGAAGAATATTCTGGAAAACAGAGAAGACTTATTTATGGGGAAGTAAGGACAAATGAAAAGAAATGCATATCCCCTATGTGCACCATGCATTAGTTCTGAAATAATTGTCACCAGGTAAGAAGAAATTAACCTCAGGAGACCAAAGGAAGTGCTCATTGGGAAGTAGGAATAAAGATGATGGGGACTGAGGCCATTAGGAAGCTCCACTTCTGCTTTTCTTCTTTAGAATCCACATGATGAAGAGCAAAGAGCACTGGAATAAGAATCCAGAATCCCAGCTCTTTCTCAGCTCCCAATTATCATTAGAGTTTCCTTAGCCACTTAACTGGAAAAAGAGCCAACATTGCTACTTTAAAGTCCTGTTATGAGGGTCAGATAAAAATAGTTTGTTCAAGCGCTTTATGAAATCCAAGCATTACTCAAATATAAGATACAGTTGACCCTTGAACAAAGGGGTAGGGTTAGGGGCACTGCCCCGCCATGCAGTTGAAAATCCGTCTATAACTTACAGTCAGCCCCCCATATCCTTGATTCCTTCATACCTGTGGATTCAGCCATACACAGATGGTGTACTATTGTAGTGCATATTTATTGAAAAAGTCCACATAGAAGTGGACCCATGCAATTCAAACCTGTGTTGTTCAAGAGTCAACTGTACTGTCATTGGTTAGCTTTCTTCTCCAGTTATGTGTTGCTTTTACTAAACAACCTCATTTAAATGGCACAGAGAGATGCATTCTAAGTATTTTCATAAAAAGTGGATACACAGAACACACCAAGCAAGGGAAGACTGCTTGCCTGTGGTGCTGATAACATCGCAAATGAAGGAGACTGGAGAAGAGCCCAGTAAAGGCTCTGATGGGTTGTAGATCAATCCTGGTGCTCTCAGCTGGCTGACCGGCCATGTGACTTCCCAGATTTGAACAGCCTATGATCTTTGGTCCTCAGCTGTTAGTGTCCCTCTAAGAAGGGTGTGCAAAAGTGCTCCTCAACATAAAACACCACCTCTCTTGAAGCTCCAGAGGTGAATCTGAAGGTTAAAAATCTTATTTCAATGCACTGAATAGCCACCTCCACAAGTCTTTGGTTGCACCTGAGGCAACGACCTATATTCATCTATGTTCTAATTCACCTAGAATTAAAGATCTAGCTTGGATTTCATTCATTTATTGTGCATTTATTCTGTTTCATAGTATATTTTATTTTGTGCACTGTATCATTGAGATTGATTACACTAGTAGCTTCCTCATTAAGACAACATGGTAGACAATGTTTCAAGACCTTGCATGTTTGAAAAATGTCTATGTCTACCCACTTGGAAGATCTGGGAATATAGAAATCTAAGTCTTCTGGCCTGAATTGTCGTGATGGGTAAACTCAATTTGATTCTAATCTCTGATCTTTTGCAGGCAATAGCTTTTGTTGAGTTTTTGTACTTGAACTTGTTTCTCATCTCTTGAAGACTTGAGGATTTTAGCATAATCTTTCATGTTCTGAAATTACACTATGATGTGCCTTGTTATCTGTTCTCATATAGTTTTGCTGGGTACTTGGCGAGCTCTTTAAATATGGAAACTCATGTTCCTCAGTCCTGGAAAATTTAATTATTTCTGATAATTTGCTTCCATCAGTTTCCCTCTTCTCCCTGTCTGAGTCCTATTAGCCAGATGGTGGGCCTGTTTGAATGATCCTACTTTTCTCACCATTTCTCTCCTTTTAAGGATCTTTGTTAGTGTCATTGTTTATGCTCTGCTTCCTAAGAGATTCTCAACTTCTATTGATTTCTTTTTTCCTTCCTGCTATTTTTAATTTTCAAAATATTTTTCCCTCTGAATTGTTTTAATGGCTTCTTGTTTGGGGTCGTATATGATGTATCTTCTAGCTCTTTGAAAATGCTAATAAGATTGTGTTTCTCTATGTGCTTGTTTATGTGTGCATCTGCCATCTGTCATGTGATGCTGGCTTTGCTGGAAACATGAGTGATGATTCCTAGCTAGCCTTTTGTATGAAAGAGTTGGTCACTTGGAAACTAAATAATTAGACCTTTCATTATTTTTTCTTATATTAATCAGATCTGGGAACATTTCAACCTCTGCATGAAGGTGATTAGCCTAGCTGCAGTGAGGGAGCCTAGTGAGGGAAGGGATTCGGGAATTTCAAGATTCCTAACAATACTTCTACATTTTCTGGTATTTATCAACATGCTACCCCTACCCTTAGGTGATGTGTTCCCAGCAGAGTCTAGGCATCCACTCTCCTGAGGATAAACCTCCACCCTTGTACCTGGGGTTGCGGAGGGAAGACTTTCAGATGGGAAGAGTAATGATGTGGAATCTAAACTGCTTCTTCAGGCTTTTAGCCAATCCTCCTATTTTCAATCTCACTTTCAGGAGTACCTGATGGTGCTAATTGCTGTGTTTTTTTAGGATTTCAAATAGAAATCAAACTTGGCTCAGTTCCCTCCATTGCTGGCTTACATCCTGCCGAGACCTGCTAAGTCATTTACCACATGTCCATAGACTACTCTCCTTTTGATATTCTGATACTTCTGTCGTTCTCCATCTCTCTTTGTCCTTCAAGGTTGCAATTGTTTTTATTTTTTATCCTTATCATTTTTTAGTAAGATTCAAAGAAGGCATAAAGATATATCTTTGTGCTTGATCATATTTATGTTTGAGCATATTTAACTATAACTGGAAGAGAGGTTTTGAGGACTAAGACGGTGAGGGGAAGACCAAGAGTCCAGTGATTCATGATATCTAAACATCTTATAGAACGTTCATTAAGTAGTCGCTTTCTCCTTTAAATACCTCAATATGCTGCCCAGCTATCTATTTTTATCATGCCCATGCAAACACAGCCAAATTCTAGGTTTCAAGTACCAGAATGTTAAAGGAGATCGTATTCAAATGAAGGTCATAAATAATGGCTTGTTGAGTTTTGCAGATCCTCCAAGAGGAAGTTAAAGAAAATAGCGCCTCTGAGCCAATAAATAAAGGTACTGTTAAAATGACTAAGTTCAAAATGGCACAAGAAATTACATCAAGATATAAATAACTTCTCCCTAATGGCTGAACGGTGAGCTTCGAATAGTCTTTGGGTTTTAAATTAAGGGACAACAAAAAAAGTTAAAAATGCAGCTAGATATTTGAAAATGTGTCTTTCAAAATTTTACCTTCTCACATTTAACAGCAACAGTCAGCGTTGGAACTTTTCATTTTTGTGGAGGAACTGAATTTTCTTATTCATACTGAGATTGAAATATCAGAAGCATAAGGCTGTGCAAAAAAGCCATTCTCATAGGAGACCCCAAATTTATGAAATACCCCATCCAATATGGTGCTCTCTGGGTCCTCGAGGACATTTCCATGAATTAAATTAAAACTATTGACTTCAGGAAATGAAATTTAAGTAAACAACAACATTAAACAGCCTTGACAGACACAGGGGAATTATTAGTCTGTTGTTGATTTCTCCCTAGCTTTTCCCTGTCAAAAGCTTGGCATGCACCTTCTACATTAGTAAGAGATGAGAAAATACGGTATATACAGAGAGCCTCTGATCATATTACATTGCAAGAGTATTATTCATTTTGCCAAGGACTCAGGCCTTAAATCCTGAGGCTGTCCAAAGACCTAAGAATAGCTCCCACCAAACAATGTCCACACATAATCCGTCTTTTAGCTCCCACGCAACATATTACAGCATAAATGATGCCACTTCCTCCAGAACTCCAATAAACAACACCTGTCAACCAAAGTAGCTCTTAAAGGGCCCCCACAGCCTCTGGCGACCCATCATCAAGGCTGGAAGGAGCAGGGCCTCATCCTGTCAGGCTCCAGAGCATTGCTCTTCAAAACATACTTCTCGCTCTTGTTCTGTGACCTCTCAGCATCCATGTAAGGAAGTTGCGAGGAGAAATCTGTTTTGACATGATGGTGCTAATTGTACCGAAAGTAAAATATTTTTATTATGACAGCTAATTTGAAGAACTGCTGAATGTGTCCTAGAATAGATAGCTAAAAAATCATTATTAGAATGAAAATTTTTATCCTGTTTCTCCTTATGGAGGAAGTCATAAGTAAGAGGCAACAGCTTAGACTCCTCCAAAAGCCAACATTATCTCTCAGTGGAAGAACTGCCCAACAGGTGAAGATCTCAGAAATGGCTGTCACCTGTTCACAAGGCCACTCATAATCCCCCCACCACCCCATCTCTCTGTCTCACATACACAGTATAATATTAGCAGCAACGTTTATGAAAATAGTGAACACTACAAATGCTTACTTTTTAAACATGATTATTTCTGGTGTACACAGCAGTGAGACTCAAAAATATCTATAGCTACCATTTTCTCTTTTAGCTTTATTGAGGTATAGTTGACAACTAAAAATTAAATATATTTAAGGCATACGACTTGATAGTTGGATATATGTAGCCATTGTGTAATCATCACAATCAAGTTGATTAACATATTCATCAGCTCTGACAGTTATCATCTTTTCCCAGGTGTTGTGAGAACACTTAAGATGGACCTTCTTAGCAAATTTCAAGTACAACATTGTTAACTATAGCCACAGTGTTATACATTAGATCTCCAGAACTTATTTATTTTGCTTAACTAAAACTTTGTACCTTTGTATCCCAATTTCCCCCTCCCCTCAGCCCCTGGCATCCACCATTCTTCTCTCTACTTCTGTTAGTTTTACTATTTTACATTCCACATATGAGATCATACTAAATCTCTTTCTGTGTCTGACTTATTCCACTTAGAATAATGTCTTCCAAGTTCATCCACATCACCAAAAAGACAGGATTTCCTACTTTTTATGACTGAATAGCATTCTGGTGTGTGTGTGTGTGTGTGTGTGTCTGTGTGTGGTATTTTATATAATATAGTATTCTGCTAATAGTATTCTAACAGGTGTAAGGTTATCTCATCTTGGTTTTGATTTCCATTTCCCTGACTGAAGTTCAGCACCTTTTAATATACCTGTGAACCATATGCAAGTCTTCTTTTGAGAAATGTCTATTCAGCTCCTTTACCCATTTTTTAATTGGGTTGTTTTTTTGCTCTTCAGTTCATGAGTTCCTCATGTATTTTGGATATTAACTGCTTATCAGATATCTGATTTGCAAATACTTTTATCCCATTCCATAGGTTGTCTTTTCACTCTGTTGATGGTTTTCTTTGCTGTGCAGAAGATTTTTAGTTTAATGCAATCCCACCTGTCTACTTTTTGATTTTGCTGCTTATAGTTTTGGTGTCATATCCCAAAAATAATACTTCTCAGACCAATGCCAAGAAAGTTACTCTTCTCTGTCACTATCATGCCTCATTCAGTATTTCCCTACATTTCCACTGCATTTCTCAAATAATTTTCCTGACTCTATTCCATACCATATACTTAAAAGTAATTCTATCACTATCAAACATTTCACGTAAGATATTGGGGGAAAATAATGTTTAGTTACTCTGAAAGCCAAGCACAAGAATATTTATATGGGATAGCACTAAGTAATTAAAGAATTACAATAAAAATCTAAAAACTAACCATCTTTCTTTAGGGCTCACACAGAATTAAAAAATGAATGAATGAGTATCTTGTGACAAATGAAAATGGAAATATAAGATACTAAAACTTGTGGGGTGCAGCAAAAGCAGTTCTAAGAGGGAATTTCATAGTGATAAATGTCTACATTAAGAAACAAGAAAGATGTCAAATAATCTAACTTTGCACTTCAAGGAACTACAAAAGAAAAAATAAGCCCAAATTTATTAGAAGAAAGGAAATAAAGAGCAGAGCAAAAATAACTGAAATAGAGACTAAAAAGACAATAGAAGTGATCAATAAAACTAAGAGCTGTTTTTTAAAATATAAACAAAATTGACAAGTCTCTAGCTAAAGTCACTAAGAAAAAAATAAGGACTTAAAATTAGAAATTAAAGGAGACATTACAACTGATACCACAGAAATACAAAGGATCATAAGCAAATACTATGCTTATAAGTTGGACAACCTAGAAGAAATGGATAAATTCCTAGAAACGTAAGACCTAACAAGATTGAATCAGGAAGAAATAGGACATCTGAATTGACCAATTCATAGTAAGAAGATTGAATAAGTAATCAAAAACCTCTCAACAAACAAAATTCCAGGACCAGATGACTCCAGTGATAAATTCTTTAAATGTTTGCTAGAATTCACATCAATCCTTCTCAAACTCTCTCCCCCAAAAAATACAAGAGATGGGAAAACTCTCAAGCTCATTTTATGAGGCCAGCATTTCCCTGATACCAAAAACAAAACGACAAATTTATAGGCCAATATCTCTGATGAATATAGATATAAAAATCCTCAACAAAAAATGTTAACAAACTGAATTTCAACAATACATTAAAGGGTCATACACCATGATCAAGTAAGACTTATTCCAGGGAAGCAAGAATGGTTCAGCATCTTCAAATCAATGTGATTTATCATATTAAAAGAGAGTATAAGAATAATGTGATCATCTCAATAGGTACAGAAAAAAATCTGACAAAATTTAACATCCATTCACAATGAAAACTCTCGCAGTGGGTATAGAGGAAATATACCTCAGTGTAATAAAGGCATATATGACAAGCTCATAGCTAACATAATACTCAATGGTGAAAAACTGAAAGCTTTTTCTTTAAGTTTAGGAACAACACAAGGATGCCCGCTCTTACCACTTTTATTTAGTATAGTACTGGAAACTCTAGCCAGAGCACGTAGGCAAAAATAAAGGCACCCAAAACGGAAAGGAAGTAAAATTGTCACTATTTGCACATACATGCACTTGCACACTGAAAATTTTAAGACAAGGATGAAAGAGAAATAAGTGGAAAGCCTTCATGGATTGGAAGAATATTGTTAAAATATCCATATCACCCAAAGCAATCTACAGGTTCAATGCAATCTCTATCAAAATTCTTTTTTTTATTATTTTTTATTTTTATTTTTTATTATTATTATTTTTGGGGGGGTACACCAGGTTCAATCATCTGTTTTTATACACATATCCCCATATTCCCTCCCTTCCTTGACTCCCCCCCCCTCGAGTCCCCCCCACCCTCCCTGCCCCAGTCCTCTAAGGCATCTTCCACCCTCGAGTTGGACTCCCTTTGTTATACAACAACTTCCCACTGACTATTTTACAGTTGGTAGTATATATATGTCTGTGCTACTCTCTGGCTCCGTCTCAACTTCCCCTTCACCCCCCACCCCCTCCCATACCTCGAGTTCTCCAGTCCATTCTCTGTATCTGCGTCCTTGTTCTTGTCACTCAGTTCATCAGTACCATTTTTAGATTCCGTATATGTGAGTTAGCATACAATATTTGTCCTTCTCTTTCTGACTTACTTCACTATGTATGACAGATTGTAGTTCTATCCACCTCATTACATATAGCTCCATCTCATCCCTTTTTATAGCTGAGTAATATTCCATTGTATATATATGCCACATCTTCTGTATCCATTCATTTGTTGATGGGCATTTAGGTTGCTTCCATGTCCTGGCTATTGTAAAGAGTGCTGCAATAAACATTATGGTACAAGTTTCTTTTGGGATTATGGTTTTCTTTGGGTATATGCCCAGCAGTGGGATGACTGGATCATATGGTAGTTCTATGTGTAGTTTTTAAGGAACCTCCAAATTGTTTTCCATAGTGGCTGTACCAACTTACAGTCCCACCAACAGTGCAGGAGAGTTCCCTTTTCTCCACACCCTCTCCAACATTTGTTGTTTCCAGATTTTGTGATGATGGCCATTCTGATTGGTGTGAGGTGATACCTCATTGTGGCTTTGACTTGCATTTCTCTGATGACGAGTGATGTTGAGCATCTTTTCATGTGTTTGTTGGCCATCTGGATGTCTTCTTTGGAGAAATGTCTATTTAGGTCTTCTGCCCATTTGTGGATTGGGTTCTTTGCTTTTTTGGTATTAAGCTTCATGAGCTGCTTGTATATATTTTGGAGGTTAATCCTTTGTCTGTTGTTTCATAGGCAATTATTTTTTTCCCATTCTGAGGGTTGCCTTTTAGTCTTGTTTATGGTTTCTTTCGCTGTGCAAAAGCTTTTAAGTTTTATGAGGTCCCATTTGTTTATTCTTGATTTTATTTCCATGATTCTAGGAGGTGGGTCCAAAAGGATCTTGCTTTGATGGATGTCATAGAGTGTTCTGCCTATGTTTTCCTCTAGGAGTTTGATAGTGTCTGGCCTTACAAGTAGGTCTTTAATCCATTTGGAGTTTATTTTTGTGTATAGTGTTAGGAAGTTTTCTAATTTCATTCTTTTACATGTTGCTGTCCAATTTTCCCAGCACCACTTATTGAAGAGGCTGTCTTTTTTCCACTGTATACTCGTGCCTCCTTTGTCAAAGATAAGGTGCCCATATGTGTTTGGGCTTACTTCTGAGTTCTCTATTCTATTCCATTGATCTTCCTTTCTACTTTTGTGCCAGTACCATACTGTCTTGATCACTATGGCCTTGTAGTATAGATTGAAGTCAGGAAGCCTGATTCCACCAACTCCATCTTCCCTTCTCAAGATTGCTTTGGCTATTTGGGGTCTTTTGAGTTTCCATACAAATCGTAAGATTTCTTGCTCTAGTTCTGTGAAAAACGCCATTGGCAATTTGATCGGGATTGCACTGAATCTGTAAATTGCTTTGGGTAGTACAGACATTTTCACGATGTTGATTCTTCCAATCCAGGAACATGGTATGTCCCTCCATCTGTTTGTGTCTTCTTTGATTTCTTTCATCAATGTCTTAAAGTTTTCTGCATACAGATCTTTTGCCTCCTTAGGCAGGTTTATTCCTAGGTATTTTATTCTTTTTGTTGCAATGGTGAATGGGAGAGTTTCCTTCATTTCTCTTTCTGCTCTTCTGTTGTTAGTGTATAGGAATGCAAGAGATTTCTGTGCATTAATTTTGTATCCTGCTACTTTACTAAATTCATCAATTAGTGGTAGCAGTTTTCTGGTAGAGTCTTTAGGGATTTCTATGTATAATATCATGTCATCTGCAAAGAGTGACAATTGTACTTCTTCTTTTCCAATTTGGATTCCTTTGATTTCTTTTTCTTCTCTGATTGCTGTGGCTAAAACTTCCAAAACTATGTTGAATAATAGTGGTGAGAGTGGACACCCTTGTCTTGTTCCTGTTCTTAGAGGGAATTCTTTCAGCTTTTCCCCATTGAGAACGATGTTGGCTTTTGGTTTTTCATATATGGCTTTTATTATGTTGAGGTAATTTCCTTCTATGCCCATTTTCTGGAGAGCTTTTATCATAAATGGATGTTGAACTTTGTCAAAAGCTTTTTCTGCATTTATTGAAATGATCATATGGTTTTATTCCTTCAAGTTGTTGATATGATGTATCACGTTGATTGATTTGCGTATATTGAAGAATCCTTGCATCCCAGGGATAAACCCCACTTGATCATGGTGGATGATTTTTTTAATGTGCTGTTGCAGTCTGTTAGCTAGTATTTTGTTGAGGATTTTTGCATCTATATTCATCAGTGATATTGGTCTGTAGTTTTCTTTTTTGTGACATCTTTGCCTGGTTTTGGTATCAGGGTGATGGTAGCCTCATAGAATGAGTTTGGGAGTGTTCTGCCTTCTGCAATATTTTGGAAGAGTTTGAGAAGGATATGTGTTAACTCTTCTCGAAATGTTTGATAGAATTCGCCCGTGAACCCTTCTGGTCCTGGGCTTTTGTGTGTTGGGAGATTTTTAATCACTGCCTCAATTTCCGTACTTGTGATTGGTCTGTTCATGGTTTCTATTTCTTCCTGGTTCAGTCTTGGAAGATTGTATTTTTCCAAGAATGTATCCATTTCTTCCAGGTTATCCAATTGATTGGCATAGAGTTGCTTGTAGCTGTCTCTCATGATGTTTTGTATTTCTGAGGTGTCCGTTGTTACTTCTCCTTTTTCATTTCTAATTCTGTTGATTTGCATCTTCTCCCTTTTTTTCTTGATGAGTCTGGCTAATGGTTTATCAATTTTGTTAATCTTCTCAAAGAACCAGCTTTTAGTTTTATTAATTTGTGCTATGGTTTCCTTCCTTTCTTTTTCATTTATTTCTGCTCTGATCTTTATGATTTCTTTCCTTCTGCTCACTAAAACCCCAAAGTTGTTTTAGGTGTAAGGTTAGGTTGTTTATTCGCTAATTTTCTTGTTTCTTGAGGTAGGACTGTATTGCTATAAAATTCCCTCTTAGAACTGCTTTTGCTGCATCCCATAGGTTTTGGGTTGTTGTGTTTTCGTTTTCATTTATTTCTAGATATTTTTTGATTTCCTCTTTGATTTCTGTAGTGATTCCTTGGTTGTTTAAGAGTGAATTGTTTAGCCTCCATGTGTTTGTATTGTTTGCAGTTTTTTTCCTGTAATTGATATCTAGTCTCATGGCGTTGTGGTCTGAGAAGATGCTTGATATGATTTCAATTTTCTTGAATTTGCTGAGGTTTGATTTGTGACCCAAGATGTGATGTATCCTGGAGAATGTTCCGTGTGCACTTGAGAAGAAAGTGCAGTCTGTCGTTTTTGGATGGAATGTCCTATAAATATCAATGAAGTCGAGATGGTTTAATGTGTCATTTAGAGCTTGTGTGTCTTTATTTATTTTCTGTTTCGATGATCTGTCCATTGATGTAAGTGGGGTGTTCAAGTCTCCCACTATTATTGTGTTACTGTCGATGTCCCCTTTTATAGCTGTTAGCATTTGCCTTATGTATTGAGATGCTCCTATATTGGGGGCATAGATATTTACCATTGTGATATGTTCTTCTTGAATGGATCCCTTGATCATTATGTAGTGTCCTTCCTTGTCTCTTTTAATAGTCTTTACTTTCAAGTCTAATTTGTCTGATATGAGTATTGCTACTCCAGCTTTCTTTTGACTTCCATTTGCATGGAATATCTTTTTCCATCCCTTTACTTTCAGTCTATATGTATCCCTTAGTCTGAAGTGGGTTTCTTGTAGGCAGCATATAGGAGGGTCTTGTTTTTGTATCCATTCAGCCAGTCTGTGTCTTTTGGTTGGAACATTTAATCCATTTACATTTAAAGTGATTATTGACTTGTGTGTTCCAGTTACCATTTTCTTAATTGTTTTGGGTTTGTATTTGTAGGTGTTTTCCTTTTCTTGTGTTTCCTACTTAGAGGAGTTCCTTTAGCACTTGTTGTAAGGCTGGTTTGGTGGTGCTGAATTCTCTTAACTTTTGCTTGTCTGGAAAGCTTTTAATTTCTCCCTCAAATCTGAATGAGATTCTTGCTGGGTAGAGTATTCTTGGCTGTAGGTTTCTCTCTTTCAGGACTTTCAGTATATCCTGCCATTCCCTTCTGGCCTGCAGAGTTTCTGTGGAAAGGTCAGCTGTTATCCTTATGGGTTTTCCCTGAGATGTTGTTTGTTGCTTTTCTCTTGCTGCTTTTAATATTTTTTCTTTGTGTTTAATTGTCCTTAGTTTGATTAGTATGTGTCTTGGTGTATTTCTCCTTGGGTTTATTCTGTATGGGACTCTCTGTGCTTCTCGGAATTGGTTAATTATTTCCTTTCCCATGTTGGGGAAGTTTTCCACTATAACCTCTTCAAATATTTTCTCAGACCCTTTCTTGTTTTCTTCTTCTTCTGGGATGCCGATACTTCGAATGTTGGTACGCTTAATGGTATCACTGAGGTCTCTGAGACTGTCTTCTAGTCTTTTTATTCTTTTTTCTTTTTCCTGCTCTGTGGCGTTTATTTCCCCCATTCTGTCTTCCAACTCACTTATTCGTTCTTCTGCCTCAGTCATTCTGCTGGTTATAGCATCTAGAGTATTTTTAATTTCAGTTATTTTGTTATCCATTGTTGTTTGTTTTTCTGAGTTCTTATGAACTGTTGCTTGTACTTTCTCTATTTTGTTATCGAGATTTTGTATCATTTTTACTATCATTACTCTAAATTCTTTTTCAAGTATTTTTCCTATTTCCTTCTCATTTATTTGGTCTTGTGGGTTTTTTTCCTGCTCCTTTGCCTGCATGGTGTTTCTTTGTTTCCTCATGGTTGTCCAAACTTTTGGGGTTGCTTGTCCTGGCGATAGAGGTGTTTATAGAAGACTGTCCAAGCCTCAGACTAATGTCCAAGTATTGGATTAAACGAATATTAAGTCTAGGAAACACATATATGTGTAAGACACACAATTACTGAATCTGTTAGGACATAAGGCTCTAGAAAGACCTGACAGAACCCCAGTGTGCTATCAGATATTCAAAGAGAAACCCAACAGAAATTGACCACTGAAACAGAACAAATCAGAGACAAAAGCAAAAGCAAACAAACAAACAAATAACACCTTACACATACAAACAGTAATCCAGGGAGATTTTGTAAGCTAGGATCAAATATAGAAAAGAGCCAGAGTACCACCAGAGAGAATGGAGAGTCTCAGAATGTAATTAGACAACTGTACTAAGAACTAAGATAAAGACAAAAGCCTAATATTAAATACCAAGGCAGTGCGTCATCTGGAGAATAGAGCAAGGAGTCTGAGCAGACCGATAGTGTTGCCTATAAGTATGTTAAGATAAAATAAACTTAAAATGGCTGGAAGAAAGGGGAACCGAAGAGCGTAATGTGGTTGGAAATATTCAAATAAAAAGAAAGGAATAGAAATGTATAAAAGATAGGGATGAAAGGAAAGTATGAGAGATATATTGTCCGTACTACCAAAAACTTAGCTAGATATAGAAGTATATAAAAAGGAAAAAAAAAAAAAAGAAAAGAAAAAAAATATCATTAAAAAATTATGTTATAAAACTTGTAGATCCCTGAGGTCTAAGATTGTATTTAATAAAGGGAAAAAAAAAAAAAAGAGAGAGAGAAAAAGAAAAAGAAAAAAAAAAATCCAGAACTGATCCCAGAATGGACCAGTTCAATAGGTATTGATACTACTATTTCTGTTTCCTTAGCGTCTCAGCTCTAAGTGTCCTTCTCCTTGCCTTGGGTTTTTTTGCATTATTCTGTGACCAGTAGAGGTTCCTTTATTGTTCGTCTGTAAGCGTTGGTGTGTGGGGAGGGAGAGGGTACAATAGTGGCTCCTTCCCCTGGGAGTGAGTGAGCAGTGGCGCACTGTTGTTTCAGTCGGGCTTGGAGGTGCCTGTTTCAGAGGGACGCTGGTGGCTCAGGCGTAAACAGAAAGTCTTAGAGTTGGGCCTCTCTCGGGTTTTTTTTTTTGGTTGCTGTTGTTTTTTTTTTTCTCTCAGCAGCCTCCCTGCTGCCTGCTTTGCAAGGGGTTTTAATCTAGCCCCGCCCGAGCGCCTGAGGGTGGTTGTTATCCCTGAGTGCCTTAGGTGGCCCAGGGGCGTCTCTCCACTGCCTGTTGCAGAGGTGCCGAAAGAGAGAGAGAGGCTATGCGCGCGGCTCCTCCCCCCCCCCCCCCCCCCCCCCCCCGCCCGGGAGCCTGCAGCCTCCAGCCGCCATCAAGGCCAGGCAGCTCTCTGGGACGGGCACTCCTCTCCGCGGACCTCCTCCCTCCTGTCCTCTCGGTCCGTCACCCTACCGGCAACAATGTTTCTCACCCTGAACCAGCTCTCCGGTTCCCACGCTCCCGCTCCTGGACCCTCCGTTCAGCCGCGGATCAATGTCTCGGTCGGGGAATGCTGAGCTGCTCTGCGGACCCTCCGTATGTTTCTCACTCCCTCCCGTCTGCCACAGCTCCGCCGCTTCACCCTCTTTGAGCCGTCGTAGATGCCTCCCTACCGGCTATGTTGGGCTCCCCGCAGTCCTTTCTGGTGTGCGAGGCCGTCTGCTGGTGTTCAGCTGATTCTCTGTGGGAATGACTGTGTCCTTCCGTGCATTCCCAATGCATCTGTGGAGAGGGATGCACTCCACATCTCTCTACTTCACCGCCATCTTTTCTCTTTTTCCCTATCAAAATTCTTACAGTATTTTTCACAGAATTATTGCAGTAACTGTTTTGCAATTTATACATCTACCAAACCATTGTGTTTTACACCTTCAACTAGTAGAATGTTATGCCAACTATATCTCAATTTTAAAAATGAATGGCTGAATGGATTAATGAAGGAAAAGCAATTATTTCAATAATTCTGGGTAATTGTATCTTAAAATCTAAGTAACATTTTACCTGATGATTTAAAGGATAACAGACAATCAAGAAGACTAGGATGAGATGACTCTTGGAGTTAAAAGCAACCTAGAGCATGTCTACTCTAAGCTTCTAAACTAGCAAGAAAAAAATAAATCTCAGAAAAATTGATTTATTTGAAGTATGGAATTCAGTCTTGGTACAACAAGAACTGGCTCTAGTTCTTGTTTCTTATACTATACAACATGGTCTCATAGTGATCTCTAAGTATCATCTCAGTCTACATAAGGGAAGATCTGATTTTTGGTAGTTTTCCCCACCTCTCTTAAAGTTACCCTTGACAGCACTTACAAGAAGGGAGATTGCCTAGCTCTATTAAGTCATCTTTTCATTAAATAAGGTCTTCTTATTGACAGCTCTCAATGAAAACTTCCAGTAGAGTCCAGTAATTTCTACTGCTGGATCTAGGACTCAGGGATATCAGAAAACTGGGTCGGGTCTGAATTGATCTCAGATAGTTCAAGAGCGTTTATAACAGTTTTAAGCATTGTATCCATACATAACTGCATTCAAAACTCAGAAAGTAGGAAGTGACACAGGCAAGGTGGGGTGAGATGGGAGGCAGGGCGGAAGACTTCTTTTTTCCTTATTTTTTTTTCCAGGAAGGGAAATTTTTTTCAGGACCTTCCAGCAAACTTCTTT
This sequence comes from Hippopotamus amphibius kiboko, assembly GCF_030028045.1. Classification (NCBI taxonomy): domain Eukaryota; kingdom Metazoa; phylum Chordata; class Mammalia; order Artiodactyla; family Hippopotamidae; genus Hippopotamus; species Hippopotamus amphibius. Next base: position 92,585,682 of record NC_080196.1, on the reverse strand, counting down.
TTGTGTTACTTGCCATAATTTAGTTGTATGTCCACTAATACCTGTAATGGGAAGAGTCTTCCCTCCAAGATCACATTGTCAGAGGATGGAACTTCTAGAATGGGAGAGTAAGGACCTCTAGAAATTCCCTCCTCAATGAAAGCAACGAGGCCACTGGCTCTGTTATTTGTCATAAAAAACATCCCTAAATGACAGAGGTATAAAATGAGAGGTGGAGCTGCTTATGAAGTCTCAAAGTTGAGTGAGCAAAGTCCATCAGGGCAGAAAAAGAAGAGGCATATGGTGCTGGCCTCAGATTCATAAATGACTTGTTATTTTCAAATGACGTTATTTCAACATAGACATAGAGATGAAAAGAGATTTGTCTTTCTTCACATTAATGTTCAATCATACCACCTAGAGTGTACAATGAATTGTAAATCTTTTGATCATCTTGAAAGTAGAACAAGATTTTGTACCATTTTTTAAGTGATAGAAGTTTCAATCTGGTGAATGTTCAAGTTCACCACAGTTATTATTTATTTTAAATAACCCTTCTTTAGCATTTTTTCATATTAAAATAGACTAGCATTCACAGAAGTGAAAAGCCTGGGCCCTCTCTTGACCACTGAAGGGCCCAGGGCCTCTGATTGCACTTTTCTCCCTGTTTACAACCTTGGTGTCCCAAGAGAGAGGAGTGTGTTAAAAATCAGGCAGCTCAAGGCAAAACATTCTCAGAGATAGTCTAAGAGATCTCAGTCACACAGCTGGGGAATTGTACCTTCTTGGAACCTTGCAACTCAAAGTGTATTATGTGGACCAGCAGCAAACAACTCCTGGGGGTTTGTTAGAAATGCACAACTTCAGCCCTCATTGTGAAAATTTACTAAATCAGACTCTGCATTCATAAGATTCACATGTACATTAAAATTTGAGAAGCACTGACTTAGACAACTTATAAACTTTCAAACCAATGACTTTTTTTCCAGAGGAAGAAGCAGTTCTGAAGAGGATAAATGATTGGACAAGGACTCCATGGTAGGAGAGTTAGGACTTAATCTCAGTCTAGTATCCTCAACCAATTTATTGTCATCTTTTGTTATGAAAGTTCCTAGAGCTGCAAGTACAAAATAGAGAAATATACAAACATGACTAGCCCAGTGACCTAGAAAGGTGATGAATGGTACAATCAGTGAATATGGATTTAAAATGTCCTTTACAGGCAATTCATCTTTAAACTAGGCTTCAAATAAATAATTGTCAGTTGGGTCCATTATTTCATTCAAACATTCTTTCCACAAATATTTTTAGTGTCTACTGTTTCAGGGATTAATCAAACTCTTACCAGTACTTCTTAGCAGTACTGGATGGGAATTTTCTTTTAAATCATACTTTACTACAGCACTAAAAGCTAGCGCTTATAAAAAAAAACTGAGTTTATCATGTAGAAGACCCAATTTGATTCTTTAAACTTAATTCCAACAGGAAATCCAAAATAACAGTAGCTTAAATAGGTAGAAATTTCTTTTCCTCTCATGTAAATGTTGGCAGTCCAGGGCTGAGCATTGGAGACAGGATGCCTTCTCATTACCCCACCATACTTACTAATGTGGGCTCCACATACAACATAGTAAGAGGGAAGAAGTGGAATTATCTTCTTCCTTAAGGGACTCTTCCCAGAAGTGTGGTCACCCCTGCCTCTTAACTTCACTGACCACAACTTAGTTACCTGACACCCAGCTCCCAATGGAGCTTGGAAATCTAGGCTTCCTTCCAAGTTCCCATATGCCTACAATCACATGAGGTTTTTCCTTCTAACAAGATATACTATGTGATAGTTCTTGATGAGGGTTGTTGGTCAATAATGTGACTTCCTTTACTTTTTAACTGTTCTTGCAGCCTCTATACTAACAACAAGAAGACATGGGAATGAAGTCCATGAACTTCTGCCACTGTGAGCCCTAGAACTCTCCTTCATATAGAACTAACACCCAAAAATGAATCCATTAATCCTGGCCCTCCTATGACTCCTGTTTTGGATTTCCTTGCAATGCCTCCTTATCTTAACATCCATGTCCTTCCATTTGCATCTAGAACTGATTAAGTTAGCTAGGCAATTCACCAAAATGTCCCAGATAGGTATTAATAATATTTTATGCTCAGAGATCACAGTGTAGCTTTTCGTACTCAGAAATCTGGCTCTTTTAATCAAAAATCCCAACTCCATGTCTATCGTCTTTATAGCACATTTAAGGAACATGTTTTGATGCACTGAAGCTGAGCACTGATACTTTTGTTCCTGTTTCAGCATCCTTGCTCTAAATCCATGAGAGGGCTCCAGAGCTGCAAGTACACTGAAAGAGGCTGTGATGACAGGACACATTGGTTAAGATTTTAACACATTATTTGTCTCTCACAACAAAATGGGGAGTCTAGAGTTTCTTAAAGTTAACAGAGAACAGATTAGAACACACTGTGTTTAAATCCTCACTCACCGTTCCTTTCCCATGCAGCATTAGCATAAATACACTAATAGATGATGAGTAACACTGGCAAAGACCGTCCTTTGGTGTGTGTTTTGTAGCTTTTGGATCCCCCTCACAAAAAAAGGGGGTTTAATAAGTTTTTACTTTGGGTACAGGCTGCAGTCCTTTTTTTTTTTTTTTTTTTTTCCCATTTGCCTCAGGGAAACTAATGACCCTTCTGGTGTAGCTTTCCAGTATTCTCACATAAGCTGTGGAGAACCACCTCTATTAGTGCTGCTCCTTGTCCCCAATAAGGAAACAAGTATTTTTAGCTGGGGAGAGGGGAAGAGTGGGAAAGATGAGGAGGGCTTAGGACCATTCCAATTAAAGATGTATACCTCCATTGGAAAGCTGGAAGCAGAGTAGGTAACATCTTGACACTGTTTCACATTCCTTCTGATACAAAGTAGGGGAACCTGGAACCATTCTGACCAGTTTTTGCCTTGGTTTCCTGTGATTTACACCCACTGCATTTCAAAGAATTGAAATAAAACCTCATACAGGAATGGAAGCTTCCCTAATTTTGGCAGATCTGGAAACAGCTACTAAACATTTAGATCAGGGAATTGGCGTGATCAAAACAGTATTTTATGAAGATTCATTTCTCCTAGGTAAGAAGAAGCCAGAAGTGTTAACATTCCTATTAAAACATGAGATTTTAAAATGTATCTGTGTCAATAAGTCATCTTTCACAGGTACTACAACTCAAATGCATTTAAAACATCTTTCAAGCGTTTATTGGGGTAATTTAAAGGGTCCATCACCTGGGTGGAATTTCTCATTTCTTTAATGACATTGGTCTTCCTAATGAATTCTGGAGTATGCTTGAGTAGATAACTTCTGATCCTACACTTCCAGCTACCTGCTGGTGCTCTTGACTTCTTACCCTCATCCTGTATAAAACTAACCTTGTCATTTCTCATGGAGAACAGCCTCTTTCCCTCTCAATGTCTGGATAGAGCTATCTAACAACCTCAAAGTCATCTTTGGCTCTGCTTTCTGTTTTCTAGCTTCCCGCACCCAACATGTCCACCTTCCTCCCAAGATGTGAAAGACATCTACCCCTACCTCTCCATTCACTGCCCTAACTCAGAGTTCAATGACTTCAAATATGTTGCCATGTCTTTCCCTTTATGACGGGTTGTGGTCATCACTAATAGATCTTTTTGTACAGCCTTGAAAATGTCATTCTTCTTTCAAAGTTCTTCCCTGGTTCCATGTTCCTTACAAAAGTCTGTTAGAAAGGGATTTCTAGATCTATGAATCTGGATATGTGTGTCTTAACAGTAAACTATTTTATAAAAACAAATTTGTATGTAAAATAGATTATAAAAGTATCAGAGGGCGCCTAATGAAGCCAGGAAGAATAACACAACAAACACTTCCTGATCAGACTTCCACTGGGGGCCTCCGCACCTCCATGAACACTTCAGGGAAAACCTGAGTTATGTCTAAGAACCATATTTTGAAAAACACTTTTTAAAAAAAAATTTTATGATTTCTTTTGGTTTTACATTCTATGATTCACACACATAACCTCCAAAATACAAGACTCTTTGTAATTCCTATACTTTCAATACATATACTATATTAAAATACAATGTCCCCTGTGCTGAACATTCTGAGGTGAAATAATCTCTCTTCATTTAACTCCACAGACTAGCTAGAATTTATTAATCTCATGGCAGTTTTCACCTTCTATCTTGGGACAAAACAGAAGTGTTTTGAAGCCAGGAACTTTGCTAATCTCTCTGGTAGAAAAGGACCTTCAAACTAATAAGTGATCTATTTAAATTAACTGGATAGAATATCCCCTTTGGGCATATCCCATAATGCGTCAGAGATCAAGGAGGGCTCATCCTTCTCCACAATTTGGAAAACATTTTAATTAAATGACTATAAAGTGACTCCAGCAGAAGCAGATGGGCCCCTAAATAAAAATGAGACTTCCTTTGACCAAAATCGTAATGATGCAAAGTTAGAGTCCACAAAACCACCTTCACTATTGATACCAATTACAAGCTGAGGGGTCTCTGAGACCATACTGGGATTTAAAACATGCCACAAAGACTCATAAATTCACTGAAAGCTTTGTAGTTGCAGTTATGATTTATAGCAATGTAAGGTTACAGATTACATTAGCCAGAGGAAGAGACATATGGAGCAAAGTCCAGGAAAGTTCCAAGCACAAAGCTACCAATTGTCATCTTCCAGTGGAGTCATGGACAGCACTACTTTTTCCAACAGTGATGAGTGACAATATTCCTGGAGTATTACCAGTCAGGGAAGTTCACCTGAGCCTTGCTGTCCAGAGTTATTATTGGGGCTCCAACATGTAGGCATAGTTGACTACCCAAGTGCCTGATCTCAGTTTCTAGCCCCTCTGGAAGTCAAGCTAATATTGTATGACCCAAAGTCCCAATTCTAAATCACATTGTTAGACTATATGATGAGGCCAGCCCCCAACTTGTATCACACTTTTAGATTATCTAGTGTGACCCAAATCCTTTAGGCAAACAAAGACTTTCCAAGGGTTTAGAGATTGTCTTCCAGAAGCCCAAGGCAAAGGTCTGGGTGAGGTTGAATTCTTTACTACACAAATGGCAACTGGGTAACTGGAAAATACAAAAGGAAAAAGTCTTCACCCAGAAGCAATCACTTTCACAACTCAGATTCAACTACTTAGAACAGAAGGGGAACCATGTGAATGTGAGCATCTTGAGCTGCACGTTCTGATTAGGAAGATGCAAATGTAAAATAAAAAACTATCTCCTCCTAAGTGGCCATTTGGTTTCTTCCTTAGTGAATCTAAAACATTCTTTCTGGTTTCAATCCCTAGAATGTTGGGATGATAAAAGATTAGAGGGAACTTGGAATAGCTGATTCCAACCAAATATGATAGTTGGGCTGCATCCCACAGGCCTACAAGCCTTGTAGTTGTCCAGCCTTGAGACCAAAGAAAGAGCCCAGAGACAGTGACAGGGACATCCATGGCTTATTGGACAGGGGATCTTATACAAAGAGTCCTGGAGCAACACCCCTCCATGTGTGGCAGACGGCAGGCAGGACATACCAGCAAGTCTTTGCTACTCAGGGGAGAAGGAGGCTACCATTTATAAGAGGAATTGATGTCAGCTGGGTTCATCAGTTGCCAGGGGCTAATTAAGCCTTATATTAAGAGGACTGGATAGTCATGTGAGTGAAGCAGGGCCTGGTCGAGCAGGGCATGTACAGAGAGCAAGACCACAGCCATCTTGAATAGCCTAACTATACAATTACACTCATAGGGTAATACTTCCTTTTATAGATAAAGAAGCATTTAAGACATCCTGCCTTGGCAGAAGTGTCATACTCAAAGACCAAAATAGTAAAGACATCAGGATGTTTTGCAAGAAACTAATTTCCTCCCCTGGGATACAACTCCAAGAGGCTCCATCTCCCTTTTTAGACTACTCACTGCACTGCTGGATGGGGGAAGGGGAGACAGGGTACTATCCTATGAGGAGACATAGTAAGCCCTATAAGACTCCCCAAAATCACACAGCTAAAGCTTATTCAACCACCACCCTTAGGGAAGTCAATTTCCCAGCCCTACATCAGTGCTCCCCTTCCTCACTGAGTCTCTCCCAATGCTTGAGTACTATATGTGTTTGTAACAGGTGTTTTACCCCCCAAATTCTTATAAAAGACCCAATTTCCCAAGAAAATAGGTATGATATTATTTTCAAATTCAATAATGACAGTAGCATTGAATTCAAACATAAGAATTTTAAAAGCACAACTAGAGATTCTGGCTCAATGATTTTAGGGTAATTCCACAGCGTGGTTCTTTTTACAAAAGCCCTCCAAGCCATCTGATCCAGGCTTCTGGCTTACAACCCTAATTTATACTTGCACACTAAAAAAATGAGTCAGGGTTAAGAGCTCTGCTAGATGAGAGTATTTCCTCAGTTCTACTTAGGTAACTTCATGTGAAATACTTGATCAAGATGTCTAGAGTTCTCCTCTGACAAGAGTAACTGCAACTATAATATCTCACTGTTTTACACATGTGAATAGCCAGCCATCTAGAGACCTAGGACTTGGGTAAGAACCACTGGTGTTAGAATGGCTAAAGTTTTAAACAAAACAGAAGAGAGACTACCAGGACCAAGTGATGGCCAGCACGTGGAGTATCTGAGACATTCATATACCATTTGGAGGAGTATATACACAGCCACTTTAGAAAACTGGTAGGTTCTACACACCTGTCCTAAGATTCACACTTCCAACATATATCCAACAGGAATGCACATATATGTGCATCAAAATGTATGCACAAGGATGATCAGAACAATATTTTTCTTAGTAGCCCCAAGTTGGAATCAGCAGAATTGATAAATGGTAAGGTAGTCATACAATTTGTTACAAGACAGCAATGAAGTGACCAGAATACTGCTACATGTGACAATACAGATGAATGTGATTATGAACCAAAAAAGGCCAGACACCAGAGTAAACAAATGATACGATTCCGTTTATAACAAGTTCAAAAGCAGACAAGACTAATCTATGATGATAGAATGAGAAGAGTGGTTATTTTTGTTGGGGTGGAAGGGGCCATGGGGGAGGTTCCTTAAGTGCTGGCCATGCTCTATTTCTTCATTCTTACTGTGGTTTCATGAGTGGTTCACTTTATAAAATTTCACATTGCACAGGTAAGGTCTGTACCTTTTTCTGATTGTATTTTACATTTATTTTATTCAGTATTTCTTAAAAAGAGGAAAAGAACCACTAGTGAAAACTTCTGCACCTATTCAAATGAGGTCATTTATGAGTGGCTTCCCAGTAATACTTGGGAAATGTGCAGAACCAAGTAGACCAGAGGCAGTAGGTGATGGACAACTTCCCATTTGGGATTTTCCCCAAGTTCCCAGAAAACCCTAAATCCTCAATCTTCACCATTCACATGTCTGATACTTGAACGCCCACTGCTCTAGGAAACATGCCGACCTCCTGACCCCACCCTTCCTGAGCCCTCTCGACACTCAGATCACTTTGGAATGCCCCTAACACACTACCCCTAACCCAAATTTAACCTGCCAGCAATGTGGGGACAGTGGCACAGAAACTTGTTCCCCTGCATGACTTCCCCCCTTTTTTATCCCTCTAGTCTAGAAAGAAAGTGAGGGTCAGGCCATGACTTTCCATCCTGAGTGATGAGGGCAACAACTGGTTGAGTGGGATCCAGGGTCATCCTTGGTGAACAGAAGGACCCTTGACACTCTGCTGCAATAACATGTGCTCCAGGCACTAAAACAATGCACACGTACCCAGTGCACAAGCCTCCCCCATATATGTGTATCTCAGCCTTTGCAGGTACCGCTAGTGACAGGAAACATCTCTTCATGGAAAGAGTTTAAGTTACACCCTGAGAAGTACCAATATGGATAGAATTACAACACCACCCAACACTAATATAGTGCTGCCTACATGCCAGGAAATGTTGAGACAGGCAGGCAGACAGGCTTACTTAATACTCCTGACAAGTCCCATGAGATAGGTACTATTATTTCATCATCACCATCGTTGGCATAGGCAGAAGCTGCAAGGAGAGGTCACAGACCTGGCCACAGAGAGCAAGCGAACGAGGAATTAACCCCACAGGGTAACCTGGCTTCAGATCCTGTATGTTTAACTGTTGCATCATGCAGTTTCCTAAAGAGGAGAGGAGCAGTGTACAGCTTTGTTTCCTCTCATCGTGTCACTTGCTGGTGCCCCGCAGCCCTCAGAGATGTGCCCCCACTTACCTACTCATAGCTATTCCAGTCCTGAAGGACCCTCCTAACTTGGGTCCCAAAGCTTTCCAAAGCAGGAGGGATGCTCTCCATCTCTATGCTCAGTTAGGGACCAAATGTGCTTGCATCTCAAGATTAATACTCATTTCCAGGACATTTTACACACATTTTTTTCAAGGCACAGCCAAAACTTGACATTAGAGCTTAACTCTAGGTGCACCTCTTACACTTGTTGGGGAGGAAGAAATTTTCCTCTATCCTTCTAGGTTCTTCTGGCTGGTCTGAGAATTAAATTGACATCAGACAGATTAATGGGAAAAAAAATCACATCAAAGTTTAATAACATGTATACATGGAAGAGACTCAGGAAAATTGAGTACCTTGACAAAATGGCTGAAACCGTCACCTCGAATACAATCTTCTGCTAAAGACAAAAGAGGATGTTGGGGGTACTGGTTTGGGACTCCAAAGGGGAGGAAGGCAATTTACAAGGGGCTGGAAAAGCAGAGGATTTGATAAACAAATGTCTGCTGGACCAGACAGCGATAATGGAACACAGAGAGGAATTCTAACAAACAGACTTTGCGAGGTTCCTCCCTGTCTACACACCTAGTTCATACCATACTCATCTAATCTATGGTGATAGCTCCCCTCTTGGAACAGGTCTTCTATCTACATTCTTTAGGCAGCTGGGGACGGATCAAAGTTTCTTCCTGAGTCTTTTGGGCCTTGATTGCTTTCAGATCAAAATAACCCACGGGCCAAAGAGACATCTGGGGTGGCAAATTTTGATCCCCTACATGCTCTGTCCATGACCAAAATTCTACTATTGAAGCCACCACGCCATCTGGACTTTCCCTTTCCTTAACGTTCTCTCCAGGACCACTGTTCCCAGGACGCTACTGCCACCCCAATCAAACATATTAATTTTGAACATCAAAAAAGCCTTCAGACCCAGTCGTTTGTTCTCTCAGGAGCCTCCCCTGGGACACTTGGTTAAATTTGTGACTCCAAATGGAAATGAAGAGAAGGGCACTTTCGCAGGCTCTTCACTTACCTGGCAGTGATGTTTATGTTCTAAACACCAACAGAACTGGTTGTAAGAAGCTACCCAACTGCACAGTCCGAACCCCTGACCCATACCCAAATTAGCGTTTCCAGAGAGGCCACCTTGCCCCCAAACTGTGATGTACTTTGCTGAGTTCCAAAGATGTGGGATAGATAAAACCTTGAAAGCAAAACAACCAAGTAACAAGTACATAAGAAATCAGTCCACAGTGATTTCCTGAGTACTGTGTGATGGATTCTCTTTAACCCACTCGTGGACTAAAAACAGAACATAAAATTTCACTAAATGGCACACTGCATGTTATGACCTAATGGCCAGAATTACTTTGTTGGGGGTGGGGGTGAGACTATCTCCCCTTCCCCTTTATTTCTGGATATAGTGACCTCCCTTACAGGAACACTTCTGGCCTCTCGGTGATTCTTTATGGTGTGACTAAGCTGATAACATTGCAGAAGTGGCAGAACTCAGCAAAACCTCCTATATCTTTTACTGAAATCTGCCTTCTCTTTGGGGATCTTGGTCAGCACTGACCTGCAGTAAGCTTAGCATTAAAGGTTCAGCCCCTGGAAACTAGATTGACAATTTGCCAACTCTTCCTGACACCAGATAGATATGTTTCCTTCTTGAATACAGTATAAGCCAGCCCTGTGTTATCCGGATGAGGCATGTTTTCCCAAAGAGATTTACCCAGATTAAAGATAAAATATGACCCCTGGGTACATATCCAAAAAACTCAACAAACACTAAGTCAAAAAGATACATGCACTCCCAATGTTCATAGCAGCATCACTTGCGATTACCAAGATGTGGAATCAAATTAAGAGTCCATCAACAGATGAATTAAGAAGATGTGGTATATATAAACAATGGAATATTATTCAGCCATAAAAAAGAATAAAGTTTTGCATTTTCAACAAAGTGGATGGACTTGGAGCGTATCATGCTAAGTGAAATGTCAGACAGAAAAAGACAAAATAGTGTATGTTACCACTTACATGTCGAATCTAAAAAAACAATTAGTGAATTTTATTGAAAAAGAAACAGACTCACAGATATAGTGAATAAGTTAGTGGTTACCAGTGGGTAGAGGGGAGGGACAAGATAGCAGTAGGGGATTAAGAGGTACAAACTACTTTGTATAAAATAAGCTACAAGGGTATATTGTACAAACACAGGGAATAAAGCCAGTATCTTATCATAAGTAAAAATGGAGTATAAATTTTAAAAACTGTGAATCACTATATTGTACAATATTACGTTACAGGTGTACATCAACTATACTTCAATTAAAAAAAGAAAACAGAAAACATGTGTCTCCTGACTCCTTTCTTAACTGGTTCTGAACTGCAATGGGGGAAAACAGGATTGATACTTTGAGAGTACTTTCAAGCCCCAGTGCTACTCCACTACCATAAAAACTTCACCAGGTACAAGGATAGAAGATTTTGCTCTAGTAAGTCTACTAGCTTTGGATCAACTGCCCCAGAATCTCTTGCTATTACTTCTCCTCCTGCTATTATTTCTCCTCCTGGTTTTTGCTACTGATGGTTTCTTTCATTATTTTGCCACTCTGAGTTCCCTCTGGTTCCACTCAAAAGACCATAGCTCCTTCAATTAGCAGTGCTCAAAACGGGCTGCCTCTCCAAGGCCGCCACTTAAACGGAATCTCTCCCAAATAGCTCTTTATTTTGATTGGGACAGGAAAATAAACACCAACAGATTATCACAGCTGAATCTGGCACAACCATCAGAAGAGGGATCCGGGATTTTTCCAGATTCCCAAAGATATTTGTCCTCTGCTTTCTATCACCCAAGCCCGGCTTTCATCAGGCAGCTTACTTAGGAATGAGCCAACAATACATCCCCTTCTCATCCCTCCATCACTGAGGAGGCATTAAAAATTCAACTGCCTCTTCTTAGTGAACAATTATCTCACTCATTGGCTTGATTCACTGATCTCTTAATGACAGCTTTCCTGCTGTTTCCTTTGAATGCTTAAAATATGAAACAACCCCATCTTGTCAAGCTGAGAACTGTGGCTGAGTTTTTTGGCGCTGTTTCCAATAAATAATTTCAAGGGGTTTCAAATTATCCATCATCTGACAGCTCTCGGGAAGATTCTCTCATTTCCTTTAGGCATAAAAAGCCATTTCTAACCACCACGCTGTCCCGCTGATTACCCTCAATGGTTTTCAAAATCGGTTCTATTCTTCTCAAAGAACCTCTCTCCCCATCAATATTGACAGGTGCTTTGAATGAACACATGCCCAGGAGGAAGGGCTGTATGTGACCGTCCTCCCCTGGCCAGGGTGAATTAGTAAATAGACTATAAAGATTAGAATGGGATACTGATCACATTTATTCAGCACTTAATGAGAAGATGCACACATTAGGAAGAGAAGATCTAGGATGGGGAGACCAGTGTAATTTCTGATGAGAGGAAGCAGAAGTAATATCTTCACAAAAGGAAGTAAAGTAACTAAAAGACATTGTGACTGGAAAAAAGTCAGAGGTTCGTGCTCCATCTACCCATCACTGTAGCTTTCTTGCTCCTTTCTTCCCCAGGGAAGGATGGAAAGGACAACTCACAGAAGGGAGTTAGAAAGAATGCAGTATGCAGTGCATTCACAGCTGGTGGAGAAAGACCACAACAGCAGACAGAACCCTTTCCCTGCCACAGAGTCTAAAAGAATCAAGAAATGAGCTTTACTCATAGAAGCTACAGGACTGGAAAATGCCATCTTTTGTTGTCTTCATGCCCAGAGGACCTGAACCAAAAGCTGAAAAGTGGTAGAGGAAGAGAGCTGAGGACAACCTCTAACCCTAGGAATTAGTTCTGACTCCAGAATAAGGATTCTGAACATTTTTTAAAAAACAGCTTATTATCAAGTTGAAAAGTAAGATCAAGGTTGGATTAAACTTTCGTGGTTCAAATGAGCAAGAAAAGATAATACCTCTGTGTATATTTCTTTCAAACACATGTTCTTATTGATATTGAACGTTTCATGTTTTAAAATATTTCTGTGCTTAACTTTATTTAAAAGCTGTGTGTGTGTGTGTGTGTGTGTGTGTGTGTGGTTTAAGGAAAGCCATGCTATTAGACGAATAAGTCAACCTATGAGCTAAGCTCTGGGGTTCTAAGTAAAAATAAAAAGTGTTTCCTGGACCCCAAATACTCACAAGCTAATGGCAGGATTATATTACTTGCCCTAATGAATGCAGTAGGTAAACTAATAAGATTCGTCCACTTTACATATCACCACCACCTCTAAAAGAGAATTACAAACAAGAGGGTCTGCTTCTAGTATTCTTTATTACACCATCAACCTAGTTACACAAACCAGAGTTCTAATGGTCATCAACACCTCCCCCAAAACCTCATTTCTCACCATGTCTGTGGATGCGACCTCCTTACAGTATTTTTAAGCCTGTCTATTTGTCTGGGGCAGCCACATCACCACTCCCCAGCTCTCTAATCTAGATCATTGTCTGGGTGACTAGAATAGCTTCTAACTGCTCTGCCCACATGCACTCTGGCACCCCTCTCATCTGCCCTGTGGACTGGAGCCGGAGCAATCCATCCAAAACACAAATCCAATGATGTCACCCCTCCTCAAGTCTCACCATAGGCCAGGAATCCCTCCTCCCCTCCATCACACAACCCCTTGAAGGGCCATGCTCCCTGTCACAGAGCTTTAAAATAAAGATGCCAGTCCTTCCACCCGCACCCCTTTCCCTTCATCTTGCTAACTCTTACTCATCCTTCAGAGGCTGATCAAATATTACAATTTTTTAAACCACTGTCTCACAATGGGCAAGATTTTACATTCATTTATGTGATTATTTGATTAACAGTTTTCCTTTTGACCAGGCCAGCATAGTGCTTAATGTATAGTAAGCATTAAGATAACTGTTGGATGGATTAGGAAGTCAATAAGAAATTAAGATGGATTGTAAAATGAGATTCACAAGCAAAAGTGGTCAAAGACAGATTTACAGGAACAGCCTTTTGAGTTGGGTCTTGAAAGGAGAGTAGCAGTCTATTAGGAGAAGAAATAATGTAGAATACTTGGGATTAAAGGAGTGGATATAGTTGTATTGTGGTGGTAAAAAGGACAGGGCTCTAGTAAGTTACCCAGTCCCATTCATACTTAGCAGCTTTGGTCTTTGAAAAACCTACCTAAAAATGAGGAAACTGGAACAGAAACATTAAGAGGTAGATGACAAGAGTTCTTACCTTATGGCATGGAATGAGGTGTGGTATGGTAATACTTGGGACTATAATTGCCATGTCATAAATGCTCTTTAAATGATAGCTCATGTTATTATTTTTATACTTAACCACATGACATTAAAATTAAAGTTTAATTCAACAACTATACATATATCAAGATACTATGTACTGGTACTGAGTCAGGCAATGGAATGGTGATGAAAGATAAACTTATACAAATACCCTTCAAGGAGCTTGCACATCTTGAACTGAAGGTAGTCATTATTTGGAGGAAACTAGGGGGGAGAACAGCACAAACATTGAAGGACAAGTTTTGTAATGGACCAATAAAATTACAACAAATATCCCACCAGGTACTAAATAGTGCCCACATCCCAGCTTAACCACGGACAGTATTTCTGTAAAGCTTGATAGGACCCCACTTTTTCCAACTTGCGTGCAATTTGGGGAGCAAGTCTGGTCCTTCGGGTGCTGTCATCCTTGTGGAAAGAGTGCTCATGTTCAGAGTCCCAGGCCAGGTATGTCCTCCTACCATTTAACAGGTCAATATCATTTCATGGTTTATGTTATATTTTGTAATGTAGATGGAGATATTAGAGTTCCAAAGGTTAAGTCAGTTTGTCCAAGGACATAAAGCCACTCAAGATTTGAATAAAGATTGTGTAACTTGAGTTTGCAGGACAGTGTTCAGTGCACCCTGGATAACTTTCTTTACACAGAGGTCATGGGGACCTTAAAGGGACAATTACCTAAGGATGATCTAAGCAGGGATGGAGAGATGGGATTCTGGCATGTTTTCTGAAATATTTATAAGCTCTGAAATGAAGAGTTTTACTAACACGGATAAGTGGATGATGTCAATGTCTTTAAGTAGCTGTTATCTGTGAGAATCTACAGAATCCATTTAGTCACAGAATCTGGAAATTAAAAGGACTTTAGCGGTCATGTGGTTTCACCTCCCTTACCACATAGAAGCTGCTTTTTGCAGTAATTGTCAGAGAGTTTAAGAGGATACAGTTTTTGCAAAAACCCTACAGTCTCACAAGAAGAAGATCCTAGACCTCATCTAATCCAACCCTGCAATTTACAGGTAAGAAATGTAAGGCCCAAAGTCTCCGGGTGACACATTCAGGGCCATCAACCACTAATCTCCAGAGGTGGAGCCAGAAACCAAACCATTTGGATTCCAACTATACTGCCTCAATTTAAGATCTTAAAAAAAATGAAGTAAAAAACAAACCAAAAAAATTTACAGGTGGTTCTTTTATTATTAGGAAAATGCTGTTGGGGAATAGACGGTTGTAAAAAAAAAAATATGGAATTCCAACTTAAAAAATGCATTCAAACACTTTGGTAACCAAATATCCTGCTCCTAGGAAAACTTCCCTAGCTTTTGACAGGTTGAGGTATGCAAATGATAGGAAGAGTCTAACTGAAGGCCTGGAGAGTATTAACAGCACTATCCTAATTGTAGACAAAACTGTGACTAGGTTTCCCAGTCAGGCTGCATAAGTGCCAAATAGGGAACATTTCCTATCCTTTGTTTAACTGCATTTGGGGTGGAGTAGAGCCAAGTATTAGGGATAAAATATGAGAACACGTCCATGGTAAAGATACATTATCTCTTGTCCTCACAAGGAGACTATTAAATACACTACCATGTGTAAAATAGGTAACCGCTGGGAACATGTTGTATAGCACAGAGAGCTCAGCTCAGTGCTCTGTGATGACCTAGATGGGTGGGATGGGGGGGCAGGGAGGTCCAAGAGGGAAGGGATATATGTATACATACAGGTGATTCACCTTGTTGTACAACAGAAATTAACACAACATTGTAAAGCAATTATATTCCAATATTTTATTTTAAAAAATAAAGAAGTTGAGGCTGAGAAAATTACTCCAACTTGCCCTACATCCCAGATAGGTGGCAGAACCTGCATTTTCAGAGATTAGAAGGTAGTCTATAACTTAGTGGGCTAGAGTCCAGTCTCTTATTAAGTCTTCTAATGTAGGATAGACTTGGGAGAAAAGGAAATGGATACCTACATCCTGAATTTCCAAGCATGCCACCCACCTCGTCTCTATCCAGGGGTTCACCGAACTTGGAGTTCTGTCTGCAAGTGGTCATGTGTCTTCCCTGCTACTACATGCCTTTGGCCAACACTCTCCCCAGCATAGTCTGGGCAGAAATCTCCTCAGTAACTCTTAAACCACCAGGAGTTGTAATATGTTCAGTTAATTGGTGCCAAGGGACATGTCAGATTGAGCTAATTTATAATTTCCATCAAGGTTTAGTGACTCCCTGCTGACCACAGACAGGATAAAGTCCAAATTGCCTTGTGATATGTTTAGGCTGGCATTCAAAATCTCCCAAATCCTGGCTTGAATTTCCTGTTTCATGTTCTGCCCAGCCACTACATTTTCTAAGCCTTCTACTCAAGCTAAATTGGCCTTAATCTGCCTTCCAAGCATATCTTACACTACTCCACATCCACATTTTTGCTGAAGCCATTTTTTCCCCATCCTCAGATGTCTCTTTCTCATCATTTATCCAGATTCTACCCTCCAAGATCCAATTCTAATTCTTATTTCTTTCATTTATTCAACAGTTGCTACTTTTGTGTCAAGTCCTACACTATGTACTAAGTGTAACTAGGTATACAGTGGTGCTTTAAGCTCACATCCTAATTGAGGGTGGAGGAAGAAGAAAGAAGGAACAGGAAAAGTTAGTACGAAACAGCCAGCTACAAAAATTGCTATGAAGGGAGCCACTTATGAAATAAAACAATTGATTTCAGTGGAGTGGTTTTTCCCTACAGTGGTGGTCAGAGACCTCTCTGAAGAGTAGCCATTTGAGATGAGACTTAAGATATGAGAAAGAACCAGATGTCCCAAGAGCATCCTGGTCAGGATAACAGGGTGTGTAAAACTTTGGATCATGAAGGGCTTGGAACTAGGTTAAGAGTGGCAGGAAGTGAGGTAGGAAATCTCACAAGCTTTCCAGCTGGCAAAAGTTTACCTTTAATCTGAATTTCTCTTACCATCTGTACCATCCATTAGGTTCTTTAGCATAAATTGTCTATAATTATCATTTGTTTTTAATCTTATTTCCTTCCTTACATAGGAAGTTTGGTGAGAGACTGTATCCTAGTACTCACCAGCAAAAAAAGCCCATAAAATGTACTCAAGAAGTAATTGAAAGATTCTAGTTCCTTAGGGGCAGGGCTTTCTATGGTCTGATGTTACAAGACAGAGTCAAACACATGATGAATACAAAAAGTCTGCTGATTGATTGATTGATTTCCCCCCTTTACTCTGGGAAAACTGATCTATTTGCAGTTATTTTAACCCTGATGGGAAGAATCTCACTCCCTTTCTCACTGTCACATCCTTCTGAAGTCTTCACTGGCAACCACATCTTAGCCAGTTTCTCCTTGCTCTAGTCACATGGACTCTTACCTGAAGATGAGCCCATGTCAGTCAAAAAAAAATGTTTAACAATTCTAAATCATGTATACATATAGTTGTTTTAATACATTTACTTAGAAAACATTCAAAAATAAACTGAAAGAATTACAATATTTAAAATTAATATTATAAAAGAATCAAGCCATTTTACTCCAAAGAGAAAGCAATGTGATTGAATAGGCTTCATTATATTTTTAAGATCTCAGTTAAATACTTTGTAATACAGTGATTTAAAAGTCTAGGTCTAAGTTCAGTTTATTTCAATACCCATTTCAATGGATCCAAAGCTGAAAAGTGACATAACCTCAAGATTCTATAAGTTTAGTTGGAAGAAACACATCATTGGCTGCACTGAGTAAATATTCTTCTTTCCCCTGCACCCATGCTATCCACCAACTATTTAGTTAATAGGTTTCTATTTCTTCTGATGTCATTCGGTTGCTCTTACAACCCAATTGTTGTTTTGCGTTTTTCTATATTTAGATAAATGTGTTCAAGATACTCTGAAACACTCAATTGGGTCGTGTATTAGAAAACTGTTTCTATGCTTAGGAATACGGGTATGGGTTTTTTGGGGGGAGGGGTAGTTTTTTAAATCTATTTACTTATTGGCTGCATTGGGTCTTCATTGCTGCATGTGGGCTTTCTCTAGTTGTGGTGAGCAGGGGTTACTCTTTGTTGCTGTGCTGCTGTGCGTGAGCTTCTTATTATGGTGGCTTCTCTTCTTGCAGAGCACAGGCTCTAGGCACGTGGGCTTCAGTAGTTGTGGCACATAGGCTCAATAGTTGTGGCTCATGGGTTCTAGAGCACAGGCTTAGTAGTTGTGGCACAAGGGCTTAGTTGTTCCTCGGCATGTGGGATCTTCCCAGACCAGAGATCGAACCCGTATCCCCTGCCTTGGCAGGCAGATTCTTAACAACTACACCACCAGGGAAGCCCCTAGATATGTTTAATTATGATATGATTTACAGGAAAAACTCTCAATGATAAAAGCAGTTTGAAACAGCCTTTTTTTTTTTTAACTCCCTCTTCCACGAATTGGTGATGTTACTGGTGGTGATTGTTTTGGTTTTGTATATGTTTTTTTTGGTGGGGGGAGAGGGTAGTTACTTTCTTATTCATTGTTTTAAAAAAAAGTCACCAATAGTAAAGTTTTTCATTTTGTCTGCTTAGTAGCAGACCGTTCAATACCACGAAAACAGCATGGCCCCACAGAAAGTGCCAACCATCTAGAACATGTCTAAGAATACATACACACACATTGTGTTTATCAGAGGGATAAGCCTAAGTACTTTGCCGTAAGGTAACTCAAGAATAACTGTGTCATACAAAATATTTTCATAGTAAGCACACATATTACATCCTATTACAAACAATTTTTAAAGGACTTGCTATTTAAAACTAACTATATTGGAGAGGAAAAAGATGGCGGCAAAGTAGAGGGACGTGGAATGCATCCCTCTCCACAGATGCATTGGGAATGCACCAAAGGACGCAATAATTCCCACAGAGAACCAGCTGAACACCAGCAGACAGCCTCGGACACCAGAAAGGACCGCAAGGAGCCCGACATAACTGGTAGGGAGGCATCTACAATGGCTCAAAGAGGGTGAAGCGACGGAGCTATGGCAGACGGGAGGGAGTGAGAAACACACGGAGGGTCTGCAGCGCAGCTTAGCGTTCCCCGACCGAAACGTCGATCCACAGCTGAACAGAGGGTCCGGGAGCAGGAGCGTGGGAACCGGAGAGCCGGTTCAGGGTGAGAAACATTGTTGCCAGTAAGGTGACGGACCGAGAGGACAGGAGGGAGGAGGCCCACGGCGAGGAGTGCCTGCCCCTGAGAGCTGCCCGGCCATGATGACGGCTGGAGGCTGCAGGCTCCCGGGTGGGGGGCGAGGAGCCGCGCGCATAGCCTCTCTCTCTCTCTTTCAGCGCCTCTGCAACAGGCAGTGGAGAGACGCCCATGGGCCACCTAAGGCGCTCAGGGATAACAAGCACGCTCAGGGATAACAAGCACCCTCAGGCACTCGGGCGGGGCTAGAGTAAAACCCCTTGGAACTCAGGCAGCAGGGAGGCTACAGAGAAAAAACAAACAAACAAACAAACAAACAAATAAAAACCCGAGAGAGGCCCAACTCTAAGACTTTCTGTTTACTCCTGAGCCACCAGCGTCCCTCTGAAACAGGCACCTCCAAGCCCGACAGAAACAACAGTGCGCCACTGCTCACTCACTCCCAGGGGAAGGAGCCACTATTGTACCCTCTCCCTCCCCACACACCAACGCTTACAAACGAACAATAAAGGAACCTCTACTGGTCACAGAATAATGCAAAAAAACCCAAGGAGGGAAGAAGGACACTTACAGCTGAGACTCTAAGGAAATAGAAATATTAGTATCAATTCCTACTGAACTGGTCCGTTCTGGGATCAGTTCTGGATTTATTTTTGTTTTTTCTTTTTTTCTCTCTCTCTCTTTTTTTTTCTTTATTAAATACGATCTTAGCCTGAAGGGATCTACAAGTCTTATAACATAATTTTTTAATGATATTTTTTTTTCTTTTTTTTTTTTTTGCCTTTTTATATACTTCTATATCTAGCTAAGTTTTTGGTAGTACGGACAATATAGCTCTCATACTTTCCTTTCATCCCTATCTTTTATACATTTCTATTCCTTTCTTTTTATTTGCATATTTACAACCACACTACGCTCTTCTGTTCCCCTTTCTTCCAGCCTTTTTAAGTTTATTTTATCTTAACATACTTATAAGCAACACTATCGGTCTGCTCAGACTCCTTGCTCTATTCTCCAGATGATGCACCGCCTTGGTATTTAATATTAGGTTCTTGTCTTTATCTTAGTTCTCAGTACAGTTGTCTAATTTCATTCTGAGAATCTCCATTCTGTCTGCTGGTAATCTGACTCTTTTCTATATTTGATCCTAGCTTACAAAATCTCCCTGGATTAGTGTTTGTATGTGTAAAGTATTATTTGTTTGTTTGTTTGCTTCTGCTTTTGTCTCTGATTTGTTCTGTTTCAGTTGTCAATTTCTGTTGGGTTTCTCTTTGAATATCTGATAGCACACTGGGGTTCTGTCAGGTCTTTCTAGAGCCTTATGTCCTAACGGATTCAATAATTGTGTATCTTATACATGTATGTGTTTCCTAGACTTAATATTCGTTTAATCCAATACTTGGACATTAGTCTGAGGCTTGGACAGTCTTCTATAAACACCTCTATCGCCAGGACAAGCAACCCAAAAGTCTGGACAACCATGAGGAAACAAAGAAACACCATGCAGGCAAAGGAGCAGGAAAAAAACCCACAAGACCAAATAAATGAGGAGGAAATAGGAAAAATGCCTGAAAAAGAATTTAGAGTAATGATAGTAAAAATGATACAAAATCTCGATAACAAAATAGAGAAAGTACAAGAAACAGTTCATAAGAACTCAGAAAAACAAACAGCAATGGATAACAAAATAACTGAAATTAAAAATACTCTAGATGCTATAACCAGCAGACTAACTGAGGCAGAAGAACGAATAAGTGAGTTGGAAGATAGAATGGGGGAAATAAACACCACAGAGCAGGAAAAAGAAAAAAGAATACAAAGAATAGAAGACAGTCTCAGAGACCTCAGTGATAACATTAAGCATACCAACATTCGAATTATAGGCATCCCAGAAGAAGAAGAAAACAAGAAAGGGTCTGAGAAAATATTTGAAGAGGTTATAGTGGAAAACTTCCCCAACATAGGAAAGGAAATAATTAACCAAGTCCAAGAAGCACAGAGAGTCCCATACAGAATAAACCCAAGGAGAAATACACCAAGACACATACTAATCAAACTAAGGACAATTAAACACAAAGAAAAAATATTAAAAGCAGCAAGAGAAAAGCAACAAACAACACCTAAGGGAAAACCCATAAGGATAACAGCTGACCTTTCCACAGAAACTCTGCAGGCCAGAAGGGAATGGCAGGATATACTGAAAGTCCTGAAAGAGAGAAACCTACAGCCAAGAATACTCTACCCAGCAAGAATCTCATTCAGATTTGAGGGAGAAATCAAAAGCTTTCCAGACAAGCAAAAGTTAAGAGAATTCAGCACCACCAAACCAGCCTTACAACAAGTGCTAAAGGAACTTCTCTAAGTAGGAAACACAAGAAAAGGAAAACACCTACAAATATAAACCCAAAACAATTCAGAAAATGGTAACTGGAACACAGAAGTCAATAATCACTTTAAATGTAAATGGATTAAATGTTCCAACCAAAAGACACAGACTGGCTGAATGGATACAAATACAAGACCCTCCTATATGCTGCCTACAAGAAACCCACTTCAGACTAAGGGATACATATAGACTGAAAGTAAAGGGATGGAAAAAGATATTCCATGCAAATGGAAGTCAAAAGAAAGCTGGAGTAGCAATACTCATATCAGACACATTAGACTTGAAAGTAAAGACGATTACAAGAGACAAGGAAGGACACTACATAATGATCAAGGGATCCATTCAAGAAGAACATATCACAATGGTAAATATCTATGCCCCCAACAAAGGAGCACCTCAATACACAAGGCAAATGCTAACAGCTCTAAAAGGGGACATCGACAGTAACACAATAATAGTGGGAGACTTGAACACCCCACTTACATCAATGGACAGATCATCCAAACAGAAAATCAATAAAGACACACAAGCTTTAAATGACACATTAGACCATCTCGACTTCATTGATATTTATAGGACATTCCATCCAAAAACTATAGACTACACTTTCTTCTCAAGTGCACACGGAACATTCTCCAGGATACATCACATCTTGGGTCACAATCAAACCTCAGCAAATTCAAGAAAATTGAAATCATATCAAGCATCTTCTCAGACCACAATGCCATGAGACTAGATACCAATTACAGGGAAAAAAAACTGCAAAAAATACAAACACATGGAGGCTAAACAATTCACTCCTAAACAACCAAGGAATCACTACAGAAATCAAAGAGGAAATCAAAAAATATCTAGAAACAAATGACAACAAAAACACAACAACCCAAAACCTATGGGATGCAGCAAAAGCAGTTCTAAGAGGGAAGTTTATAGCAATACAGTCCTTCCTTAAGAAACAAGAAAATGATCGAATAAACAACCTAACCTTACACCTCAAACAACTAGAGAAAGAAGAACAAAGAAACCCCAAAGTGAGCAGAAGGAAAGAAATCGTAAAGATCAGAGCAGAAATAAATGAAAAAGAAAGGAAGGAAACCATAAGAAAAATAAATAAAACTAAAAGCTGGTTCTTTGAGAAGATTAACACAATTGATAAACCATTAGCCAGACTCCTCAAGAAAAAAAGGGAGAAGATGCAAATCAACAGAATTAGAAATGAAAAAGGAGAAGTAACAACGGACACCTCAGAAATACAAAACATCATGAGAGACTACTACAAGCAACTCTATGCCAATCAATTGGATAACCTGGAAGAAATGGATACATTCTTAGAAAAATACAATCTTCCAAGACTGAACCAGGAAGAAATAGAAACTATGAACAGACCAATCACAAGTATGGAAATTGAGGCAGTGATTAAAAATCTCCCAACAAACAAAAGCCCAGGACCAGATGGGTTCATGGGCGAATTCTATCTGATATTTAGAGAAGAGCTAACACCTATCCTTCTCAAACTCTTCCAAAATATTGCAGAAGGCGGAACACTCCCAAACTCATTCTATGAGGCTACCATCACCCTGATACCAAAACCAGGCAAAGATGTCACAAAAAAAGAAAACTACAGACCAATATCACTGATGAATATAGATGCAAAAATCCTCAACAAAATACTAGCTAACAGACTGCAACAGCACATTAAAAAAATCATCCACCATGATCAAGTGGGGTTTATCCCTGGGATGCAAGGATTCTTCAATCTACGCAAATCAATCAACGTGATACATCATATCAACAACTTGAAGGATAAAAACCATATGATCATCTCAATAGATGCAGAAAAAGCTTTTGACAAAGTTCAACATCCATTTATGATAAAAGCTCTCCAAAAAATGGGCATAGAAGGAAATTACTTCAACATAATAAAAGCCATATATGAAAAACCAAAAGCCAACATCGTTTCAATGGGGAAAAACTGAAAGAATTCCCTCTAAGAACAGGAAGAAGACAAGGGTGTCCACTCTCACCATTATTATTCAACATAGTTTTGGAAGTTTTAGGCACAGCAATCAGAGAAGAAAAAGAAATCAAAGGAATCCAAATTGGAAAAGAAGAAGTACAATTGTCACTCTTTGCAGATGACATATCATATATAGAAAACCCTAAAGACTCTACCAGAAAACTGCTAGCACTAATTGAAGAGTTTAGTAAAGTAGCAGGATACAAAATTAATGCACAGAAATCTCTTGCATTCCTATACACTAACAATGGAAGAGCAGAAAGAGAAATTAAGGAAACTCTCCCATTTACCATTGCAACAAAAAGAATAAAATATCTAGGAATAAACCTGCCTAAGGAGGCAAAAGATCTGTATGCAGAAAACTTTAAGACCTTGATGAAAGAAATCAAAGAAGACACAAACAGATGGAGGGACATACCATGTTCCTGGATTGGAAGAATCAACATCGTGAAAAGGACTGTACTACCCAAAGCAATTTACAGATTCAATGCAATCCCGATCAAATTACCAATGGCATTTTTCACAGAACTAGAGCAAGAAATCTTACGATTTGTATGGAAATGCAAAAAACCCCAAATAGCCAAAGCAATCTTGAGAAGGAAAAATGGAGTTGGTGGAATCAGGCTTCCTGACTTCAAACTATACTACAAGGCCATAGTGATCAAGACTGTATGGTTCTGGCACAAGAATAGAAAGGAAGACCAATGGAATAGAATAGAGAACTCAGAAGTAAGCCCAAACACATATGGGCACCTTATCTTTGACAAAGGAGGCACGAGTATACAATGGAAAAAAGACAGCCTCTTCAATAAGTGGTGCTGGGAAAATTGGACAGCAACATGTAAAAGAATGAAATTAGAACACTTCCTAACACCATACACAAAAATAAACTCCAAATGGATTAAAGACACACATGTAAGGCCAGACACTATAAAACTCCTAGAGGAAAACATAGGCAGAACACTCTATGACATACATCAAAGCAACATCCTTTTTGACCCACCTCCTAGAATCATGGAAATAAAATCAAGAATAAACAAATGGGACCTCATAAAACTTAAAAGCTTTTGCACGGTGAAAGAAACCATAAACAAGACTAAAAGGCAACCCTCAGAATGGGAAAAAATAATTGCCTATGAAACAACGGACAAAGGATTAACCTCCAAAATATACAAGCAGCTCACGAAGCTTAATACCAAAAAAGCAAATAACCCAATCCACAAATGGGCAGAAGACCTAAATAGACATTTCTCCAAAGAAGACATCCAGATGGCCAACAAACACATGAAAAGATGCTTAACATCACTCATCATCAGAGAAATGCAAGTCAAAGCCACAATGAGGTATCACCTCACACCAATCAGAATGGCCATCATCACAAAGTCTGGAAACCACAAATGTTGGAGAGGGTGTGGAGAAAAGGGAACTCTCCTGCACTGTTGGTGGGACTGTAAGTTGGTACAGCCACTATGGAAAACAATTTGGAGGTTCCTTAAAAAACTACAAATAGAACTACCATATGATCCAGTCATCCCACTCCTGGGCATATACCCAAAGAAAACCATCATCCCAAAAGAAACTTGTACCATAATGTTTATTGCAGCACTCTTTACAATAGCCAGGACATGGAAGCAACCTAAATGCCCATCAACAAATGAATGGATACAGAAGATGTGGCATATATATACAATGGAATATTACTCAGCTATAAAAAGGGATGAGATGGAGCTATATGTCATGAGGTGGATAGAACTACAATCTGTCATACATAGTGAAGTAAGTCAGAAAGAGAAGGACAAATATTGTATGCTAACTCACATATACGGAATCTAAAAATGGTACTGATGAACTCAGTGACAAGAACAAGGACGCAGATACAGAGAATGGACTGGAGAACTCGAGGTATGGGAGGGGGTGGGGGGTGAAGGGGAAACTGAGACAAAGCGAGAGAGTAGCACAGACATATATATACTACCAACTGTAAAATAGATAGCCAGTGGGAAGTTGTTGTATAACAAAGGGAGTTCAACTCGAGGATGGAAGATGCCTTAGAGGACTGGAGCGGGGAGGGTGGGGGGGACTGGGGTGGGGGGAGTCAAGGAAGGGAGGGAATACAGGGATATGTGTATAAAAAGAGTTGATTGAACTTGGTGTACCCCCAGAAAAATAATAAATAAATTAATTAATTAAATTAAAATAAAACAATACAAAAAAAATAAAAAAAACTATATTGATGACATCCTACTACATTGTGCACTTCAGGCTTCAATCTGTTTACTGAAATGTTCTGCCTATAAGTTGTGCAGCTAATAGATTTCACGTGTAGGGTCCTCTGGACCTAGTACTTAACCCATTTTTATTCCACTCAAAGCAGCTGTTCTATCAGTGGACACACTTGATTTTCTGATAAAATACTACTTGATATTAAACATATTCTTACTGTGGAGACCATATCTCCTCTAGCATATTCTTTCTTTTTTGAATCACAAATTAGTCCATCTGTTTCAATATTTAAAGTTAATCTAGCAAATACCATGAATACAAACTTGCTAAAAAACATATATACTTCCTTTCCACTATACAGCAAACCTCCCATAGTCTATATTTAAAAATTTGCCTCTTCAAACCATCAGCAACGTTTTCTAATGTATCATCCAAATATACAATGGTAAGTGAGTTTAGTTTGTGATTTTTTTTAATTTAACCAGACATTCTTGCCATAACCAAAAGAATAAGTATTTCTGCATTGGCATATGGCTTTTCGCCTTTTTTACTCAGTAAGCATTTTCAAATGGGGCTTCCCCTGTGTGTGCTTCAGTTTGGTAAAGTTTTGTAAAATACCAAGTGTCATATATGACTTTAAAGTTTACTGAACAAAATTATAGAAGTGTGCCTTTTGTTTTCTGGGTATTTAATTTTCAAAGGACATGTTAGCTGTTATGGCTACATACTCTAATTAACCAACATCTCTTTTCTCTGATTGCTTCTAAGATTTTCATTGTTTTTGATGTTCTGCAATTTCCCTGTGGAATGTATAGATTAATGTCTTGCATTAATTCTGGAATATCACTGGTGTACTACCTCCCCCTCATTCTCTCCTTTTGGAACTCTTATTAACAGATGTTAAAACTTCTTTTATCCATGCCTCTTAATCTTTCATATTGTTATCTTCTTACCTTCCTATGATATGCTATGTAAATTCTTCAGATATATCTTTTAGTTCACCAATCCCTCTTATTTGTATTTTAAGTCAATGGATGAACTCAAAAACCGATAAATTTCAATGATAATTTTTTTCATTTCTAAAATCTAATCTGGTTCTTTTTTAAATCTTCATTTTTTTCCAACAATATAGCATCCTGTCCTTCATGTTTTTGATGCCCTATTTTATGTCTATTAAGTTTCAGCAAGTTTAATAATCTCTCTGATAATTATTAAATGAACTATTTTATTGGGGGAGGAGATGAGGCCGAGTCACATCTAACTATTTCTTTTACTGACTCTAGCTCATGAAGGGCTCTTATTTCCCTATGTGGCTCATAATTCTGAATTGTGAGCTCATATTCAGTGAGGATTTGTCTGTGGGAATATTATGAAGCCTAGAATGAGGTTTTCTCCCTCCAAAGAGGTTTTGTACTTTCTCTGCCAGTTATTCAGGTGGCTTTCCAGCAAGGGACTTTTTAAGATTAATATCTTCTTTAAAACATACATTTGAGAGTTCCTAGATCACATAGGATATATAAATTTGAACCTCAAACCTGAATGATAGCATTTCTATATCCAAAAACTCTTAAGGGACATATACTTTTATCAAGACCCTAGAAATATAGGCAAAATTACTTGACATTTCCCTTGGGCAGAGAATTTTTCCTAGTCTGCTATCATTTTGTAATAAAATCAACTGGTACTCCTTAGAGAAAAGGCCAGTTCCAGGGCCAGAGCAAGGTAGGTGTAGGATGAGCCTGGAATATCTTACTGCACAAGAAAGAAAGTGCTCAAAAAATAATGGGGATAGGTTAAAAAAAAAAAAAAAAAAAGACATAGCCAGTTTTAAGGCCTCATACTGGACAAATAGGGGACAGTTTGAGCTTCAAAATGATACTAATTGGCTATAATCCACAAAATAAAAACCCATGAGTTCATATTGTTGTAATAAGAGAAAGAAGTTCTTTTTTTCTTATAGAATGTCAATAATAAGCATAAGAAGAATTATTCAGTTAGAAAATCGTCAATCAATGCTGAAGCAAGTTGGTGAAATTTGAGGACCAGGGTATTTACTTAGTCTCAAAGTATCTCTCCAAAAATTACTACTTCAATACAAAGGACAAAATAGTAACTTTATAGTGGATAAGCTAGATAGACACCATCTTAACCAAGGGTCAAATTTAACATCACCAGTAATAGGACAAACCAACATCAAATGCCTCTGGATATGCTGTACAGAAATGGTCATATTATCCTTTCTGTGATATTCCTGCCCAAAATGCATACAGAAATCCAATCAGGAGGAAACAGACAAATCCAAATTGAGGTATATTCTACTGCGCAACTGGCCTGTACTCAGGAAAAATGTCAAGGTCAAGAAAAACCAAGTAAAGCTGAAGAATTATTTCAGATTACAGGAAACCAAAGAGACGTGACAATTAAATGTAATGTGTGCTCCTGAACTGGATCCAGGGAATTGGAGCAGGGAGTAGCAATTACAGCAATGTTCAATGTTCACAATTTTGACCATTGTTATCTAAGAGCATTTCCTTGTTCTTCCATGATACATAGTAACATGTTTAGGGATAATAGGACACAATGTCTCCAACTTTTTTCAAGTGGGTCAGAAAAAATGCACACGCACACACAAAGAACAATAAAGCAAAGTGAGAAAAATGTAAGCAGTTTGTGACTCTGAGTAAAACGTATACAGAAAGTCCTTATACTGTTCTTGTAAATTTTCTTTCAGTTTGAATATCAAAATAAAAATTTACCAATAAAAGGAGTCAAAAACTAAATAATAATATCTTAATCCACTTACCCAAGTGTATGTCAAATGCATTATATTTCAATACACTAAAAGCAAATAAATGAATAAGGACAGGGACTTCCCTGGTGGTGCAGTGGTTAAGAATCCGCCTGCCAGTGCAGGGGACACAGGTTCTAGCCCTGGTCCAGGAAGATCCCACATGCCATGGATCAACTAAGCCCGTGAGCCACAACTACTGAGCCTGCGCTCTAGAGCCCTCGTGCCATTACTACCGAGCCTGCATGCTGCAACTACTAAAGCCTGAGGGCCTAGAGCCCATGCTCTGCAGCAAGAGAAGCCACCCCAATGAAGAGTAGCCTCCACTCACCGCAACTAGAGAAAGCCCATGAGCAACAAAAACTCAACGCAGCCAAAAAATAAAAAACCCCATTAAAAAAAAAAAAAAATGAGTAAGGACATCCCTCCGTCTCTCTGAGTTCCTCCCTTACACTCTTGTGACACACACCAGCCACCCTGTTGAATGAGGACACCAGTGTCAACCTCTACACTAACATCCATGAAACAATTTCTTGAGTTAAAATGTAATAGAAATCAATATTTTCTTCCTACACCTCAATATTGTTTCATACAAGCTCAACGCAACATCCACTTTAGACCCCACTACTCTAAAATCATACGGTAATAATTATAGCGAACTCTCATTGCTCACAAAGTGTTGGGCATCCTTCCAAATTCTTTACATATTATTCCTTAAATGACAGTTCTATGAGGGAGGTAATAGTATTACTCCAATGGGAAGGCTGAGGCAGAGAGATATTAAGTAACTTGTTCTGATTCATGAACCAGTAAATGCTAGAAACAGAAGTTGAACTCAGGCAGCTCTGCTCTTTCAGCCACCATAATGCCTTGTTTCTTCAAATATTCTCTTCTGTGTAGCAGTGCAGACACTTGTGCCATTTAGCTCTTGGTATCCTATGTGACACCAAGCAGGTCTCAACAGATATTTGTTGAGCTGCACTGGCCACCACTCATTTTATGTTCAATTATCTTACATTGTTATTTACAACGGTATATGATACATACCACTACGTATATAAATCTCATCCCCCCAACTGGGTCCCAGTTTCCTCCAATGAGGGTCCTGAACTAAATAAATATTTCTGAGATTATTTCTAGAAAACAACCTTCAGTTCAGACATTTTGCATCCATCTTTGGTCAATGAGTCCTAATTGCCTGCGGCCTATTGCGTTGATAAAAGCTCCTCAGTTTCCCTCCACCTTGGCTCTCCAAAGCATGGCTTTCTACCCATCAGCAGTCTGACAAGCCTATTCAAAGCACACATATTATGTGTAAAGTTGTTTTTATAATATTAAATATATATCTCTGTGTACAGAGCATGTCCTCAAAGGGATAGTTCATGCTGTTATGTTTACTTATAATATTTGAAAGTCCTCATTTGATTTCAAATATATATTATTGAGTGACACTGCAGTAATTTCTCCTTGATACTAAATATTATTTCAAAATCTGGCAGCTAAAAAAATAGATTGTTTTCTAGACAAGAACCCGTTTATTATCCTTAATGTACATATGTGCTGTCTAAGAAGATCTATTCTAATAAACAAGTACTGAGTGTTTATTTATGGTAGTGATGATGATTAATAGGGATGTTGAAAGCAATCAATGTCCTCATCAAGTAAAATCTGAGAAATTTAGCACTTAAGTCCAAGGCAAAGAAAGAAAAATCACGTGGAAATAAACAAAGAGCCTCCATTGTTCTCATACAACTTCTAGGGTTTTTCCCTTGTTTTTCCAGTATGTGCACATTTTTAAACTAGAAAAGCTAAAACGTAAAAATTATATTATTAAGAATAAAATTCAGTCAGGGAAAAACACTAATTCTTTTATTTCATAAGCCTTTGCTATTGCAGTGCATTTTCTAAAGCGTATTGCCCCCTGGAGATGCTTAAAATGAAACAAAATAAACAAATGCTAGTCATCCTATCCAAAGTAGAAGAGCAAAGTCCTGCCCTGAGGAACTGTACAACTGAATGTGACAAGCTGGAAATCTCATCCATATGCATTTCTTTTACAAATGATTTGAGGTGAAAGTGTCACTCCCAGAGCTAGGGCCCAGGGAGGTAGATAGACAGCCCCTACCAGAAGAGGGTACGTCCAAAGAAATGTTTAGATCTGGCTAAAAGACCAAAAGTGGATTCTGTGCTAAAGATTACAATTTCAGATACATGAAGAAAAAGGGCAGATTTATTCCAAGGCCTGGAAATCCATCTGAAAAGAAGCAGCAGGAATGAAGGATTTGCAGAATGATTCTACCAGGCCCATGATGGACATGTCCATCCAGGCAGGGAAGGAGCAGGAGTGGAGATGCACGCAGGGCGCCACGCTGAAGGCAGGTCTGAAGGTCAGCAGCAGATGCTGGGGACCTGTTCCTAGAGTCTGATCCAGAGGCAGGAGGTGCTATCCTGGGGGAACAGACACTCAAGGAAGGGAACTCTTTGCTGGGAATAAAGTACCAAGTCCTGAAGAACTAGGGGAAGACGAGAGGCTGTGACAGAGGAGAGAGGCCAGAGCCCCATTCCTGTGGGACCATAATGTCACTAGCACAGCATGATAAGTGGCAAGGCAGGACCAAGCCAGTTCCTGTCCCCTTCAACCTCAGCCACTTGCAGGCGGGACTGGGGTAGAACTGACTTTTTCTGGCTCAAGTGACCTCGGCTAGAAGTGTTCAGGGACTCCAGGTGCAGGGCAGCCATTGAACCACGCAGCAATTCAACTTTAAGCCACATTTGAGGGCCATTGATGGCCGAAACTACAGCAGCCTTCCTTTTTCTCTCTCTCACTTCCCTTACCCACCTGGAATTTGCTCTTACAATATCCCTCACTGCTCAATGTTAAAAGAGTCACCCTTACCCAGCAGACTGCAAGCTTTGTGAGAGCTAGGCCAATGTCTACTGTGTCAAGTGCTGAATCTCAAACATTAGTTGAATAAAAATTAATGACTGTCCACCTGGCTGGACACACAGGTAGATTGCCCTCTGCACCAATAAGGAAGATATGAAGACCCCCCTGGTCCAGGCTAAATGGCTCAAGAAGAAAACCTTGCCTGCTGCTGGTACTCTGAACAAATGCCTGGTGTCTTTGCCGGAATTCTTAACTCGGCTACCTTAGTTATCTGTGTTGATCTCTGGCCTTTAACCCCAGCACACCATGCTGAGCTTGTCTGCAGCTCCTTCGGATTTCTCCAGACCTCCATTTGCCCCCGATGTGCCCTTGCCAGACACATGTGCACCTGCTGACTTACTCTGATCTAGACAGGCCCC
Source organism: Hippopotamus amphibius kiboko (assembly GCF_030028045.1). Taxonomy (NCBI): domain Eukaryota; kingdom Metazoa; phylum Chordata; class Mammalia; order Artiodactyla; family Hippopotamidae; genus Hippopotamus; species Hippopotamus amphibius. The sequence goes on along the minus strand of NC_080196.1, from coordinate 92,554,118 downwards.
TGCTTCAGGTACAGATACTCATCCAGTGCAACTGCAGCTCAGCCACTGGTTTGGGGCCACATCTCAGATCCAGCTCTGTGTCCATCCAGACCTTACCTACCATTCTAACTCAGCCACCACCAGTACCTCTACCTGGCAGGCTGGTCGTCAACAGATGTGATCAAGGCTGCTGTTAAGAACTTCCCCCATGGTTGGTACCAAACTAAAAAGCAAGCACCAAAACACCTAGAACTAATATAAAGTAATTACAGTGATAGTATATATTGCATATAAATCACATGCACATATATAAATACAGTAGAAATTAACTGCAAGCTTAAAATGTGATTATTTTCACACCATGTATTATAACTGCATTCGAGTTCCTCAGACAAATGACTATTGTGATGTCAAAGGTTTCGCTGTCATTCCCAGCACTTTGAAGGTCAGAAATCCTATGCTACCAGACTTCAGGGAAACTGTGATTAAATCCTGGGGCTATCCAAGGTAACATAACATATACAATCCTTTGATACGCAGTTACCCCTAGTGATGGAAACACCTCCAGTAGCTTCCTGGGGGACTGACAACGCTCAGTTGTGCATGAGGCCTTACCCAGTACCAGAGAAAACAGACCATAGGAGACAGCTTGCAAACATTATTTCCACCATGCTATAGAAAGGTTCTGTTGGCAGACAAGAGAATCGCTAAAGGTAGATCTGCATCACACACACCTGTAACCAAGAGCTCTGCCAGTTACACCCTCACCCCCTGATCATTCTCAGTCATCTTAAAGGAAAAGCAGCCCCTGAAACTAAGGTCACTGCAGCATGAAGGGCATTAACTATATTGCTCCTTCCCAGACAGATGGAAGCAATGCTGGCACCCTCACAAGAGCACACAGTCACAGGCAGGGATGTCAGTGAACCAGGTGCAAATTGCTCCACCATATATTTAAGGCGTCAGCGACACACAGGCCTCCATTTGAGAAAATCCAATCCCGCTCAACCCTCAGCCTGCCTGATATCAAACGACAGTCCCCAGCATTATTCACCCAATTCTCCAAAAGAGGTCTTTCAGCTCACAGTTGCAGGGGCAGCTACTGCTGCTGTAGCCCCAAGATGTACCGTTGGCACCAGGTTTGACCATCTGTCCGGCGCTGTTGTTTTGTCTAAAGCAGAATCACATTAGCCCAGCTTGCTTCCAAAGCCATTGCTGTCCATTTGATACTGAGCAGCCTTGCATGTGGCTTGACTTTCTTTGTGTGTGTGTGTGGGGGGGGGGGGGGGGTCCCTCACTTAGGCTCTCAAGGCATCTGTCCTCAAGGTATGACTCATCCAGGTACCCACGCTGGTGGCCAGCCCCACCTCCGAGGCATAGCCTTCCAAGAGCTCAGGAAGGTGTCCTCCTTCATCCCCAGCCCATCATCTCATAGTCCTCAATACGTGGTTCTGCTCCTTTCTTCAGCCTGAAGTCTCCGTCCCCCACTCCCTCAGACTATCCAGTTTCATTGCTTCAGAAGCATTTTCACTTTCTGGCCTCCTGTGACTTGACCTCTTGCAGCTTTTCACAAGAGCCAGTCACAACTTCTTGCTTGAGTCTGTTTCCCCCTTCAGCTTTCATAATGCCACGCTCTCCCAGAGTTCCCTCTACCTGCTGGCTACTCTCAGCCTCCACTACCCAGTCGCTAAGTGTTGGGGTTACTATTTATTTACTTTAATAAGCACTTAAGATTATTAATACTTGCTAAATAACATTCATTGTGTCTTGCAGTATCTCCTCACTAATGCCCCAAGTCTCCATTTTCAGACTTCATCCCCATTTTCAACTTTCTAGCTTATCTCACCCAAGCTCATGTCCTTAAATGCCATCTCCTCCCTAACATCTCCCAGTTTATGTCTCTGGCCCCAGCATTTCCCTGGGATTCCAGGTGTTTCCCCAACTGCCTGCTCAACATTTCCATTGGCACATCTGATAGGAACCTCCAACTCATGTTTAAAATTAAACTCTTCCCCTGCCCAGATATGCCACACTCACCACTACCTTGTCTCGTGCAAGGCAAATGACAAATCCATTCATTCTAAGATGCTCAAGCCAAAAGTGTGCAGTCACATTTGGTCATTTCTCTCTCTTAACCCCCAACTAACTCATCATCAGATCCTTTTGGCTCTACCTGCGGTCAGAAGTGGACTCTGACCACTTGTCTTCACCTCTGCCATCCTAGTACTAAGCCAGTATCACCTCTCATCTGGGTGCATAGAAGAGCTTTCCAACAGGCTTTCCTTCCACTCTTGCCTTCCTAATGTCTGTTCTCCATATAGCAGCCAGAGACGTCAAAACCCTCCACCGGCTTCGCATCATATATAAAGTACATCCAAAGCCCTTTCTACAGCTTAAGGCCTTCAGTGATTTTACCTCCATCATCTGCCTGACCTCATCCACTACTTCCTTCCCCCAAATCCCTTTGACCACCCTGCTCTTCCCTAAGCAGGCCTTTGCTCACATTCTTTCCTCTGCGTGGAATGTTCCTTCCTGAAACCTTTGTGTGGTTCACTCCTGCTTTTCTGCTCAACTGTTACTTCCTTGGAGAGGCTTTCCAATGTTATCTAAGGTAGCAGCTGCCTTTACCCTTTTACCTCTTCCTACTACAGTGGTCCTCTGTATCTGCAGGATTCACATCTATGGATTCAACCAACCAAGCATGGAAATTTCACGGATACAGAGGTAGGACTGTATCCTTTGTAATATGGGACTTGAGTATCACGAATTTTGGTATCGTGGGAGCTCCTGGAACCAGTAGCCCCTCATAGATACTGAAGGAGAATTGTAATTACTTTTATCCTATCACTATTATCTTGACTTTCTTTTCCTCATAATACTGTACTACCTATTCATTTGTTATGATTCATACTGATTCTCCCAATGGATTGTAAGCTATTCTTTTTTTTTATATATACCTGCCTACCTTACATGGCTGGTGAGAATAAACAAGGTAATGGCAGTATCTGGAATAGTATATAGTACTGATATTTGATACATAAGGGAGTACTCAATAAATAGTAGGTTTTATTATCATTGAAAGGCTTCAAAACAATGAATGAGGCCACTTTATCTTATTTCAGAGAGCATCGCATTACCTCATCATGTCATCAATTCTCTCCTAAAAATCCACTGGAGCTTGCTGAGGATTTGGAGGGCCTCACAGGTGTGCCTTGCAGAGAGGTGCAGGCCATTTCCACAACCACACATGAGGGACTTAGTCTCAGACCTTGAACTCACAGACTTTTTTATTTTTAATTTATTTATTTTATTGGCTGTGTTAGGTCTTTTTTTGCTGTGTGCGGGATTTCTTTAGTTGTGGTGAGTGGGGGCTACTCTTCATTGTTGTGGTGTGCGGGCTCCTCATTGCCGTGGCTTCTCTTGCTGTGGAGCAGGGCCTCTAGGCGCATGGGCTTCAGTAGTTGCAGCACATGGGCTCAATAGTGGGGGCTTACGGGCTCTAAAGCACAGGCTCAATTGTTGAGTCGCACGGGCTTAGTTGCTCCATGGCATGTGGGATCTTTCTGGAGCAGGGATCGAACCCGTGTCCCCTGCATTGGCAAGGCGGATTCTTAACCACTGCGCCACCTAGGAAGCCTGTAAGCTATTCTTATTCACTGTTTTATTCTCAGTGTCTAACAAAGAACCTGGCACCCAGAATTTTTTAATAAATGAGTTTTTAATTCAGGAATTTCCCTTTTTGGTTTAAGCCAGTTGGAACTGAATTTCTGTCATCAGAAAACAAAAGATTTGACTTAAAAAAGAAATGTTTGTTTGTGGTTGTTATTGCTGTTACTTAAGCACATGAAAAAGGGATAAAGCTAACCCAATTATAACTCTAATAATACAGGGATGTGCTAGGGAATCTATTCCAAACACACAGTATTCTATTAAATTGGAAACTGATGCATAGAGAGAACAAAATATCAAGTAATTTTGAAGGAATTGAACAATATAAGTGATTGCTATTTCTCAACATGAGGTTCCAATTTTTTCAACATCTTCAATTTAGGCTTTATAATTACAAATGGGACAGGGAGACAGATTGTGGTTTACCACTACTTTAAATTGGCCACCTCTATCATACTGTGATTCTCTAGAATACCAGCTTGTCAAGAAACTATCATTCATTTGTTCAACACCTATATAATGCCTTGGATTCAACTCATTCCAGTTAGCCTGAGACTTTTGTGGTTTTAGAACCAAAAGGCCCATGTCTTGAGAAAATACCCAGTCAGACTAAGATGGTTGGTCATCCTACAAAAATTATTCTTAGAATTTGGGCTGAACAACAGGGTAAATGGTAGAGTCATTTACCATGATAGAAACAACCTAGGAAGGAATGAGCAGAAGGAGATAATTAAGACTTCTTTTTTGGGATACATACCAGGCATCCAAGTAGTAGTTTGTTAAATGAGTCCATACTTAAAGAAGAGGTCAGAAACCGAGTTATAAGTTTTGGACCCATCATCTTATTGATAGCATTTTATGGTCTTGGAATTGACTGCTATTACCCAAGGAGTGAAAATGATAAAGTAGCTACAGACATCTCTGGAGGATTTTCACTATAAAAGAAGCTCTTCAAAAAAAGTAGCTGCCTGAGCACACTCGTTCAACACCTGTGTTGAGTGATGACCTGGATATACTCAATAGGCCTCAGGTGGTGGGACAAGTCTTTTTTTAATCTGGTAAAAGGCTTTTTCTCTTCAGAAATATAATATCCAAACCCAGCATCCTCAGTTTTAGTTTTTCATTCAATCAAGTCGCGCAATTTTCTAAACAAAATCAATGGTTCATGGTTCAGTGGTCTCTGACTAGAAGATTCTTATACACCTTCTATCAACTTATCACTAAGATATCCATAAAGATAATTTTTAAAAAAAGATTCACCACAATTTTGGAAACCAAGACTGTCAGAAAACATAAAAACAGAATGTGAGAGGAATTGACACTAATCATTAAGTAAATAGAACTAGAATAGGAAAAACCAACCCAGTAGCACAGCTTGACTTTGCTTCAGGAAAGAGGGAATTTGATCAAAGAAATTTCTGACTTCTGGATTAAGGTGGCAGAGAGAAAATAAGCGTTTATAGGCATTTACTCTTGCTCCCTTCTGAATTTTCACTAAAACTACTGGACGCGTTTTAATTTCAGACATAAGACCAAAAGTGAGAAAAGAAGATAAAAGAATAAAACTGCAGCACATCTTTTTAAACTGAAATGTAAATTAAAAAGAGCCAACTTACTCACCAGACCTTAGCGTGCTGGATCCCAAAGCAGTTGTGGGGAAAGCTCAGGAACAGCCTGATTTACACCTCCGTTGTTAACACCTGATAAGTATTCCCACTCATTTAATTATCAGTGGCACCGGATGCCTCTGAAGTAGCGGTGGAGGCGCGGCTACAGGGAGGAACATTTGTTAAAAGTCTCTTCCAGCAACTGTTAGTGCCTCAATTCCATCCCCTAATCTAGCAGCTAGATGCCTTTCCCTCTCCAATGCTGGCAGAAGAGGGAAGATTTGTTCTCTAAAATAGTAAAACAGATATTTTTCAGACCAGGGAGAGTCAGGCACAGTTAAGGGTAGGAGTACTATAATGGCAGTAGCTGAATTCAGTGAATATTTACATCCAGAAGGCAGAGTCTACTTCAAATAAATATGTATCCCTGTCTAAATGTAAGAACTAAAACTATAAAACTTTTTTTCCAACATTTTATTTTTTATTTTTTTGGCCCACTGTGCTGCATGTGGGAACTTAGTTCCCCAACCAGGGATTGAATCCACGCCCCCTGCATTGAAAGCACAAATTCTTAACTACTGGACTGCCAGGGAAGCCCCAAACTATAAAACTTTTAGATGAAAATATGTGTTAACCTTTATACCTTTGAATTTGGCAATGATTTCTTAGATATGACATCAAATGTACAAGCAATCCAAGAAAAAAAAATTGGACTTATTCAATATTAAAAACATTGGGCTTCAAAGGACACTATCAAGAAAGTAAAGAGACAACTCACAGAGTGGGAGAAAACATTGGCTTATCATCCATCTGGTAAAAATCTAGTATGAAGAATATGTAAAGAACTAGTACAATTAAACAATAAAATGACAATAGCCCAGTTTTTAAATGGGCAAAATGTTTGAACAGACATTTCTTCAAATGGCGATAAACACATGAAAAGGTCCTCAACATTGTTAGTCATTAGAAATGCTAATGAAAACCACAATGAGATGTGCGCTACCATGGCTATGAGCAAAAAGGAACAAGTTTTAGTGAGAACGTGGAGAAACTGGAGCACTCACACACAGCTACTGGAAATTTTAAATGGTGCAGCTGCTTTGGAAAACAGTCTGGCAATTATTCAAAATGTCAAGCATAAAGTTACCATGTGATCTAGCTGTTTCACTTCTAGGTGTATAGCCAAGAGAAATGAACACATATGTTTATTCAAAAACTTGGACTCCAATGTTCATGACAGCATTATTCACAATAAACAAAAAGTGGGAAAAAAACAAATCTCTGTCAACTAATGAATGGATAAACAGGATGTACACCCATACAATGGAATATTACTCAACTACAAAAAAGGAATGATGCTCTGATACGTGTTACAACACAGATAACTCTTGGTAACATCATGCTAGTAAAAGAAACCACAAAAGACCACATGTTATATGACTGCAGTTTCATGAAGTGTCCAGAATAGGCTAATCTGTATACAGATCTAAAATTATAATGTTGTACACTTGAAATTTACAGTGTTCATATCAGTTTCACCTCAATTATTTTTTTAAAAACCGGAAATGTAACGGGGTTTTCCTGTTTTCAACTTCTAGTGATATTCCAAGCTATCGAAGAAGTGGCAGGATGATGCAGCCTAACGAGACAGACGCAGAGATAGTTTTTATTCACTTTCTACCAAGTGGTCAGTATTATGTGTGTTCACTTACGAAGTGCACAAAGCACACACAGAAAAACACAAAACCATAAAAATCTAAAAGGTTATTTAGATGTTTCACAAGTACCTGTCTGGCACTGAGTAAAATCACTGCTTCTGTGTGTGAAATATATACATATATATATATTTATTTCTGCCAGGGATTAATCAAGAAATAAGTGACAGTCTAAATACATAACATCAGGAATGGTGAAAATTCTCTAGAAGCATAGAAGCAAGCAAAATTTACTTAAAAACAGGTAGAGTACTTGAGTAGAGCAAGAACTGTGGAAGAACTAAATTTTTTCCAATGAATTATTTCAATAAAGATTAGCCCCAGATAGTTGTCTCAGTAAGTCTTCTCATATATTTAAAGGTGAGATGATTCCATCTCAACTGAAATTCTTCCCAATTCATTTTGCAAACAAGACATAACCTTTGCATAATAAATGATAGAAAGCAAAGCGAAATTAAAACCACAGAATAAATTTACCTAAACTCTAAAACTTGAGCCTTAATAGAAACCATTCTCTGAGTCCTGAGATTCAAGAAGCCATATTTTAACCATTCACTTAGCTACAACTTAGCAGAAATAAATTTCCAGCCCATACCCTATCTGACTCAACCAATTTCACATTCTGAGGGTTGACACTTGCAGCTCTTCATGTCCATTTGCCAATGCAAGACTCATTTGACTACAAGTGACTTCTCACTTCCTTGAGGAGAAAGGGAAATTATTGACTCATGTAATGGGCAAGTCCAGGGATATGATGGCTGCAGGAATGGGTGGATCCAGGAATGCAAGAAATAGCAAAAGATTGGGCCATTGCATGCAATTATTCAGTGTGTGCACTACATGTATGTAGTCAGCCCCGCCCCCACTCTCAAAATCATGCACTCTGGCATGAGTTACATCTACCCAGAGACAGAAGCCTGTTTACCTTTACACAAAGGCGGAATTCCCTGGGTGAAATCTGAAACTGGCCCCCAAACACAAAGGGCAAGGAAAGGTGGAAGAAAGAGACACATCATTATGGATTGGTAAGTACCAATTTTGACAAGAAAGGGAACTTACATATGAGGCTTGTCTTGGGTGGCTGCAAAATGAGTACATCTCTGTGCCCACCAGAATCTTAAAACTGTATATAAAGGCCTTAATGGGGTTCAGTCACATATTCAGTCCAGATGGTCCCAGCAACACAGAGCTCTCTCAAGGCTGCATCCTTGAAACTGCCTCCCACTGGGGGAACTGTGAGCAGAACATACATTCCAAGGATGGGAGTGGGCAAGGAGCCACCTATGGACCTATCGACCCTGGTCCAACTCACGGGTCAACCAGTGGTCACATTCTCCCCATGACCTCCTCCAATAGGGTTTATTTGCGAAGCGAAGCTCTTATCTAAAGGAGAAAACTTTCTGTAGTTACCAAACACCTCCATTTAGGCAGGCAAAGGCCACAGTGTGGGATGCAGCCTGACACTCTCCATCTCCTATTTTGCTGTCCTCTCTAATGGCTTCATGTACAGAAAGGCTGTCTATGTAGTGACACGGATCACGATGATGGTGGACAGCCCTAAGCTTGCTCTGTTCTTGGTGCCTGAGATCCAAAATGGTGAATGTACCCTTTCCCAGATAATTGTGTTTTTAAAATCCCTTGATACATTCTCATTGGTTAACCTGAGTCATGTTACCTGCCTGGCAACTCTTTAATCACATAGACTCAGAGCTGGAGAAAGGAGACACTCAGGATTCTGTTTCCAAAGATGAGGTTAGGGATGATGGGTAAACAAAACTTGCAGATACTTTCCATAATCATCAAGGAGATTATCATCTGAGTTGATATTTGCATACCACTTTACTGGCTGGGTTTTCCTTGCAGTGTTAATGAGAAGATCAAATGATAGATCCTGAAAAATAGTGTGGTCACAGAGCTGTAAACAGATACAAAAGATTGTTGACACCTCAAACTTCATACATACACATCATGTACAACATACACATATCATCTTGATTCTAACCATTGCAGGTGTAAAAAGCTGTTTCATTCTGGTATTTTGGTTTGGTGTAATATTTCTTGCTCTACAGAGGTGTAGTGTGGCCAGCTTCTCCTTCCACTGCAGATAATCAGAACTCTGCCAAGAGAACTTCATTTGGTAAATTAAAATTTGTGGGAGTTTTTGTTTACCCTGCAAAACTTGTTTCTGTGCTTTAAACTGTTGTCAGACTTTTTCCGTAGTTGAAACAAGACCCTGTGAATTGACCTTGAGGTTGATTTGGGCAGAACTAGGGGTGGGGGAGGAGTGAGGAGGAAGAGGGAGGAGGGAAAAGCATTGATTAGAACTCTACATTGACATTACTCTGTTTCTTAAATTTTCTTTCAAGTGCTCTTCCAGTATATTCAGAAAAGGTGAAACTGCATGTCCCTGTAGTGAAGAGCCCCTGCTATACAGTATTGTTTTGAAAAAATTGTAAGGCATGAAGTCAAGACAGCCTGACCCTGAACTCAAGAAACCTCCTTTTATCTCACACATAGGGAGCTGTGATCCATTAGAATCCCGAGGTCGGTGCTGTGATCTCCTTACCACTGGAAAAAAACCTTCATAGTCAAGTCAAGAAGGCAGGAATCACTTCACACTCAGCAGGCGAGTGTCCTATTTAGGGGTGATATGTGTGTGTACGTGAGAGAGCAAGAGAGACCGAGACAGACAGAGAGACAAAGAATTTAACCAGTCTGAAAATCAAGAAATAAATGCTCGCCATTGTCATGCTATTAGAATGAGTATGTAAATAACCTTATAATGTCTCTGACTTATCATTTACCTTGATGTTGTAGAAAGCATAGACAGCTCTCTAACCAAATTTTCAACTCTGGGCAGTGGCGGTAAAAATAATCAATAAACAATCTATAATAGGAACAGAGAAGAGTTTTATTTGAACCAAAGTGAGGACTACACACTGGAAGACGTTCTCTTAGATAACTCTGAGGAACTGCTCCGGAGAAGCAAGGTTTTCAGTACAGTTTTATATCTTGTCAGAACAAAGAGCATCAAACAAGTCAGGGATGCATTCCTTCAAGGTTTTGGGGGGAGGCGGTGACACATCAGCACATACACAGCCAATCAGGATGGCCTTGGTCCCTGGGAGGAGAATCTTATCATCAAAGGAGTACCAGCACTGGTGTCCCGGGAAGGGAGGCACTTAATCTTTATTTTTAGCATGGACATTCTTTACTTCTGATCAATGTGCCCTTTTCTTTAATAATTAAAGCAGAAGTACCATGCATGTTTGATAGCCACAAACAGGCTGTTTCAGTTAGCATAAAATTAAAGTCCTATGTAAGCCAGGATGACTCCTCCCTACCTCAGCATGTAAATATTTCTTTTATCAGAAGCTAAAATGAATCTTATTTCAGGGCAGGGTGGGGTGGGGGGAGGGTGGAGGCGTAAGGCACGTAGTGATGGTGTGCATGCCAGAGGGCATTAGTTAGATGACACTTTTCTGACTCCGCACTTCTTTCTCCGTATGAAAATGTCCAGACTCATACTGAGTTCAGAGAAGAAAGAACAGTGTTGTGAAAACAGTGGAAAGTAGAAAAACTTGCATTGCTCTGTTTCCTCTGTCCCTGGTTAAGCATTGTGTCGCTTGGCAGCTATGTCTGGCAACTTCACAGTCGCTTGGCAACTTCACTTCCTCTGTGAAGTGGCCAAAACACTGTACCTGAGGTTTGTTGTAAAACTGAAATAAGCTAATAAATGACACATGTTCAAAATGGCAGGAGGCTAAGATGTGAGGCAGGTCAATGACGTGCTTTTCTAAATTATTAAAGGTACATCAGCAATGTGGAAGAAAGGCTGAAGGATGCTCATTTTAGAAAGTCAGCAAAGAAATATTTTCCTTAAGATTGTATGTGTTAAGAAACTACATAACATCCCAACGACTTTCCATCAAAGACGCTTGCAGAATTGGCAAAATCCGTGTGACATAAGTCAATTACAATTGATTCACTGCGTCAGATTAACTCCCAAACTCAGCACATTCTAGATGGTCAAATACCCAAGCCCTGCCGCAGTGTTTCATGGGGCTCCCAGGGTGTGGCTTCCTTCAGAATCAATTTCCACTTTTCCACTTCTCCCCAGGATGGCATTAACACTTCCCTTGTGCATACTGCCATCCTGGAGACACTGTTCACCAATCTGGCACCATTTGATGCTTGTAGGGAGAGTAACAGGACTGAAAACCAGGAAAAGGAAACTCCGAGTAAGTATTTTACCTGACATCATTCAGCTTGTAAGTGTCAGAGTCAGAACTCAGATTTTTGAGTGTATTTCTCATGTTCTTTTAGCCCAGAAGAGAAGTCCTAGGACTTTATTCATTCCTTGGGTATTGTATTTACCAAAGCTATCTGATTTTTAATTTTGAACTTTATTGAGGCACAATTGACAAATTGTGTAAGGCTATCTTCTTATCGGTGTTTCATATTAACTCACGAGAAAGATGACTTCCTGAAAAGTAATCCTGTTTACCTCTGGAGATCTCCTCCAGTGTTCATCATAACAGTGCCTGGGAGGTTTCTCACATTCAGTATGTGTTTGGTTATTTTAACATTTTAAATGGTAAATACAGCATTTTATCAACCACATTGCCTTGTTAAATTAAAGAACAAAAGGAGTCACCACCACCACTGCACTAAGCATTTTTGGAACTGAGACTTTCTAAGAAATCTTGAAAGTTGGTGTCCTGGGCAGTAAGTTTCAAATGCACCTTCCCCTCCATTCTTTTTCCTTCCTCTCCATCCCTCTGCCCCATTCCTCGGGCAGTATTTTTCCATTAACAAGAAAAAGCCTACGGAGGAGACTGCTTACGTTAAAGAAATGTCTTAGCTTTTAACATCTCGACTTTAGCATAGATTTTCTTTCTCAGAGCTGTCTTTTGCAGGTTTCTTTGGGCTATCTTTGCCTAATTTTGTATCCTGGTAATTGTCTTGGTAAAAGATCATCCCTTTGCTCTTCAAATATATCACGCTACATTTGCTTCTATTTATACAGCTCTCTTCCACATTAAGGGTAGAGGCATAGTTATTTATGTCTACATATATATATGTATATATAATGGATTTTTTTTTCCACACAAATCTCCCTGGCTTTCTATCTCTTCAATGGAGATTTAAAACCTCCAGGCAGATTATATCAATGCTTCATCACACTTCCATTGTCCAGGCAACAGACAATACCCTGAATGTTTCCAAAAGAAAATCACTACCTGCTGATAGCCAGGGTAGATGTCACTTACCAGATGTCTGGCTTTCATTGTCGCTAACTTGTTTAATTTCTGCAGCCAGCAATGAAAGCGTTTTGATCCTACAAAGCAGAATGTGCGCTGTACCAATTGATTCCAAATGGCCTCTCTTTAAATTGAATTTTTATTTTATTTGGTTGAATGATTCTTTCATTGAAACCTGTATTTATGTAGAAAATTCAAATGCATGCCACTTAGCATTTCAAAAAAAAGAATCTTTGTGTTTATGAAATCACTTTTGAGTTGCAATTACAGTTATTTGTCTCTAGGATACACAACATGTAATTGGGTCAACACTGTTAATGAGTGACTAGTGTTGTTGTTAATGAGTTACTAGTGATAGTTTCAGTGGTTCATCCCCAGCAGGTGGTAAATACAATATGTTAACATAGATAATTACGTTAATGTTTCAAATATCCACAAAACAAGGAAGTCATTAAAAACATACAACTAGGAGCTTAAAAGGGACAAACACATGAAATGGACTGTTACCCAAAGATGCATTACTCTCCCCTTCATAGAACCTTTGTTTTGTGTCTCAGTGTCCAGTTCTGTTCATTCATAGAGCATCAAAATGGCAAGAAAAGAAGGCTGATATCTTCTACAAACAATAAATGCTGGAGAGGGTGTAGAGAAAAAGGAACTCTCCTACACTCTTGGTGGCAATGTAAATTGGTAGAGCCACTATGGAGAACAGTATGGAGGTTCCTTTAAAAACTAAAAATAGAGCTACCATGTGATCCCACAATCCACTCCTGGCCATATATCTGGAGAAAAACATAGTCCAAAAGGATACATGCACCCCACTGTTCATTGCAGCACTGTTTACAATAGCCAAGACATGTGAGCAACCTAAAGGTCCATCAACAGAGGAATGGATAAAGAAGATGTGGCACATATATACAATGGAATATTACTCAGCCATTAAAAAGAATGAAATAATGCCATTTGCAGCAATATGGATGGACCTAGAGATTATCATACTAAGTGCATTAAGTCAGAGAAAGACAAATATCACATGATATCACTTTTATGTGTGATCTAAAAAAAAAAGTGTGATAAATGAACTTATTTACAAAACAGCCTCACATAGACAAATTTATGGTTGCCAAAGGGAAAAGTGGTGGGGGGGGTGGGGGCAATGAATGAGGAATTTGTGATTAACATATACACACTACTATATATAAAAAAGATAATCAACAAGGACCTACTGTGTAGCAGAGGGAACTCTCTTCAATATTCTGTAATAACCTATATGGGAAAAGAATCTGAAACGTGACCGAATCACTTTACTGTACACCTGAAACTAACACAACATTGTAAATCAACTATATTCCAATATAAAATAATTAAAAAAAAAAAAAAGAAGGCTGATGTCAGCTGGTTTTGGATACCATCAACATGGGCAAGTGATACACTTTAATACTTTGGGCTTAAGATGCTTAACTTTGTAGGATAAACATCATTCAGGTAACCAACAAGAATTTTATCATTCCATCCTGAGAAAGTCATCGTGTGGAATTAAAATAACAAATAGACAATCTGGTTCCTGTCTACAAGAAGCTTAGAAAACCTTTAGAGAGACAAGATGTATGTATGTGAAATGGTGGGCAAGACACAAGAACCAGACATGTAGTAGAGACAATATGGAACCTGAAAGGAAGAAAATGTGGGCAGGAGTCACTGGAAAAATCTTTATGAAGAAGGAAGTTTCTATCAGTTAGAGACTTTTTTTTCCCCCTGAAATCTCAGAATGCCTAACTAATAGTGGCTTCAACAGTAAAAACATTTAAATCTTTCACATATTAAGCTTGAAATTAGGAAATTCCAGCACTGAAACAGCAGCTTAAGGGTGTCATCAAGGACCCAAAATGCTTTCTGTCTTCTCCTCTCTTCCTTCTTCAGAATGTCAACATTATAGAATATACGATCACCAGGGAGCTGCTGCTGCTCTGACCATCACATTCCCATCCAGGGGCATCTAAAAGTTAGTGGGAGAAAAAGAAACTTCTTCCTCTAAGAAATGAGGAGAAAAATATCCCCAGAAATCCCCAACAGATGTCCCTTCACATCTCATTGGCCAGAACTGCTTCTACGTTCAGCTCTTGAACCAGCCACTGGCCAAGGGGAATAGCAGTCATGATTGCGGTGAAAGGCTTCGGCCAGCTGTGGTCTATTGAGTTGCACATGGAGCGACTAGTGTTATGGGTCCAGAGGCAACAGAACCAAATCAGGCTCCCAATTAGTAATAAAAAGAGCAAGAGAATAGGCAACCAAGAACTGAGGCAAGGCTCATGTTCACAGGCTGTGGTCTGTGGTCTTCGTAGGCAGGATACAAACCAGAGAGTGGAGGGCTGAGGCTGGGGTAGAAATCAAGCACCAAAGACTCTGCAATTAAGCTCTCAAACAAGCTCCACACCTCCCCCAACCACAAAAAAAAAAAAAAAAGAAAGAAAGAAAGAAAGAAAGAAAGAAAAAAAAAGGGACCAAAAAAACTATAGACTTGAGGTATTTGGGGCTGGAGAAATGGCACAGCAGTGTCAAGTGGGTTTCCCATGGTATTTCTTGGCTGGTGATAACTTTTCGTCACTTGGTGGTTGCTATAGCCCTCAGATGATAATTTTGCCATAGCTCAGGGCACCAAGCGTTACATCTGAGACAGATTTACTTAGATGCCTGAATTCCACCAATGAATCACGGAACTTTGACCTTTCCAACATCACTGGCCCCACACCTAAATATTCACCAGAATGACCAGGAGAGCTTTCCAAAAATAGGTATTACCAGACCCTGCACCATGACAGGAACCAAACTTCCAAGAGTTAGAGTCCATAAAAATTACCCAGAGTGCTGTTAGTTCCATCAAAGCCAACCAGTTGCTTGTGGCAGTGCTTTCACTAGGCTGTGTCAAAGTAACCACCCCAAACCCTGAGTGAGTGACAACTGCAAGGGTTTATTTCTCTCTTGGGTTATACCTCAGCTGTGGGTTGACCATGGCACCATGGTTTTGCTCCATTCACCTTCCCCTTCCTGAGGATCAAGTCCAGTGTTTCTCAACCTTTCCTAAATCTATTTATGTGCTGTATGTGCTGTATATCTGTGTCCCATATGTAAAGAAAGTAAGATTTTTTTGCCTCCCCAAAATCAATTTTACCCAACTGCAGGGTGCTATCGCCCCCATTGAGAGTGAATGATCTAAGCTGAAGGAGTAGCCCCCATCCTGTTATCCGGGAAAACACTGATGAGTAAACCCTGGGATGGCTTTCAGAGATTCCGATTGGACCAAGCTTACGTCATGTCTGCTCACATGCTACTAGCCAAATCAGTCATAGGGCCACCTCTGATGGCAATGGGGTGAGGAAGTATTCTCCTCCCACTAGAAGGCAATTAATATTAGACAACAAATTATAGTGAGTGCAGAGAATAACTGGGAATAGTAACTCAATCTAGCACACTGTATCCTCAGATGAAGTAGAAACAGAATAGAAATGATTATTCCCGTGCCCTTAATCATAACCATCACCTATTACCTGCAAATAAGACGTGGCGTATCATATCACGTCCAGAAACATATGACCTAAGCAGGGATAGGCAATTAACATGCTAGCAGGGCCAGAATTTTTTAGTTTGGGGGAAAAATCAAGATTAAAAAGGGTTAATATCAAGGACCAAAAAAAATAGTAATTATAACTTGGGCTTATATGGTCCAATAGGTTCAAGAAAGAGTAGAATATTAGAACTAGAAAATACCATAAAATGTGAAGAAACAATTATAGAACAAATGAGGTATCATTTCATTCATTTGCAAAATATCTATTATACACTAGCTACAGTGTGCAAATCCCTAAATTCATGATTAAGAATAGAGAACCCAGAAATATCAACATAGCATTTTGCCTCTACTCAGATTATACTCCAATATTAAGAAGATGGGATATTTTTCAAAAAAGAGAAATTTTCAAAATTGTAAACATATTTCCATATATCAATCATCTTTGACCCCTAAGGCATCAGAGTAATGATGTAAGCTCTGCTCCCTTTATTATTTTTGTTTTCTAATGATGGAAACATACAATGAAATGTGAAGAGAATTATTCCTCTGTTGACCCTGATCAATCCATCTTTTTATAGCTTGCTTCTAACCACGAACTGCCTCAAACACAGTTGCCTACGAAAGACTTAAAAACATAAATATTCAGGTTCTTAGACCGTGACTTATTGCTTCTAATGTATGGCATTTCACAAAGTTCCAAGTATCTGTTGTTAAACAATCACAGCCTCTGATAAGGGAACACCGAAATCAGGAGCAAACATATCAAAAGGACAAGTGAGCAAGCTCTTCCCCAGTCCTGGTCCACTATAGCATTGCCAAAACATCACAGGTGTTTTCTTTCTCAACTTCCAGATTCCTTCAATGAAGCAAAAGCTCTCTGTGTGTGAGTCTGTTTCACTCCTGTAACCAGTAAGGAAATTTACCGATCATATTTCTGTCTCTTCTAAATATATCTCGAATTTGGAGCATGTCTTTCTACTCTTCCTCCTATTATGTTATTCTAGGCCACCATCATCTGCTTGGAAAACAAAAATAAAAACCTCGGAGCAAAAAAACCACTCTTCTGTCTCCATTCTCTGCTCACTCCACCTCAATCTCTACACAGTAGCCAATCTTTCCAGAAATGTAAGTCTATTCATATCACTGCTCGTCCACCATCTCCACAAAATAATTCAACAGGTGCCAGTAATCTCAGCCCAGAGGACGAAGTCATGAACTTGACATAAGACGTGCGGTCATGTGTTCGCTGCTAACATTTACAGCATCACCTCCCTCCGCTCAGCTCCCAGAGCTCCGCATGTTGGCTCACACTTCTGGGTCCTTAGTTGACCAGCCTCTTAAGCAGATGGCTCCTCTCCCTTCCCCATCCCTTTCACCTGGTGAAAGCCTGTTTATGGGCCCGATCTTATAGCTCTCTGCTCTGATGTAGCTTCCCCTTAGAAATCCTTCCTTTCCCACCCCCTTTAAGACCAATGTAGGGCCTCCTCTGGTCTGTTCTCATCACACACTAACTTACTGCGATGTAGCCCTTATCACACTGCATTATCACTGGGCTGTTTTACCATTTTGACTTCAGACACTACTCTAGTACCTGGCCCATAATTTCTATTAATAAATATTTGTTTACTAAGTGCTAGGGGAATTTTGTTCTAGCCCAGTGAGAAGAGTGAGCAGAGCTGACTTATAGCAGTGGACGCAGAAACAAACGGTTGATATAACCAGGCCGTTCTGGGAGCTGGAGCGAGTCTAAAACCATCAACCCATGGAGGTGGGAGCAAAGCAAAACTGAATCTAAAGTGTATGTGGCGGCCGTCAGTGGGTGATGACAAGATGGGGAGGCCAGGTGTGGGGGAAACAGAGCCAAAAGTGATGCCCTGAAGCGTGTAACTCAATGAAAAGGAACCCTTGATCGTACCCCCATAATCTAGGCAAAATGTAGGGTTGGAGCCGATGAAAACACTGACCCAGGTAGACAACACGAAGATCAAAGACACTTGGAGCTGACACAACCACCCTCAATGTGCAATCCTCATGGGATTGTTGCCTTTAGGATTTCAGGTCAATTTGAAGTCAAACATTCTCCTATGGTGCCACTGGTCTTTTCTTTTCCTAAGCATCCAATACAATGAATCTTCTAGAAAGACAATGTTTCATATGAAAGGTTGGTACTTTACCTGGGACACCCCCTCAAAATAAACAGATAAGCTACCCACCTTAATTTGTATAGACTTAATAGTTCCAAAGCTTTGAACTCCATCATTTCCTATTTTAAAAGTATAACCCTAGGGAGAGCAAAATTTGGCATCCCAAAATGTCTCTTTGGCACGTGGATTCTTTCAAGCGAAAAACAATCAAGAAACAGAAGACTCAGGAAGAAATCTTGACCTTCCCCCTAACTGCCTGAATAATTTAGAGGAATGTTCCTGTTACAAGAATAAAACCATCACCAGAGATCGCTGCAAAGAATATGGTTGTGGTGGGGGAATTCTTAAAGGTCACAGTCCATTCTGTACCCCACTGTACCCCATTCTATACCAAATATTTGCTTTTCTAGCTCCACATGTATTGCCTTCCTGCCCCCTTGAAGTCCCAAACCACTACCCTCAATAGCCTCTTTTGTCTTTAGCTGAAGATGGTATTTAATGTGAGGGTTTCAGCCATTTTGGTGAGTTGCTGGGTTTTCCTGGATTTCTCCATGTACTCATGTCATTAAAATTTTGTTTGATTTTCTCCTGTGAATCTGTCTCATGTCAATTTAATTCTTAGACCAGCCAAAAGAACACAGAAGAGGAAAATCTCTTCCTCCCCAACAACCCTGAATGGATGAACAAACGGTGTACATCCATACAATAAAATACCACTCAGCAATAAAAAGGAATGGGGACTTCCCTGGTGGTGCAGTGGTTAAGAATCTGCCTGCCAATGCAGGGAACGTGTGTTCGATCCCTGGTCCAGGAAGATTCCACATGCTGTGGAACATCTAAGCCCATGGGCCACAACTACCAAGCCTGCATTCTAGAGCCCATGAGCCACAACTACTGAGCCACGTGCCACAACTACTGAAGCCTGCATGCCTAGAACCCGTGCTCCACAACAAGAGAAGCCTGTGCACCACAACGAAGTATAGCCTCCGCTTGCGGCAATTAGAGAAAGCCCGTGCGCAGCAATGAAGACCCAAAGCAGCCAATGAATAAATGAGTAAATAAATTTATTTTTAAAAGTTTTAAAAAGGAATGAACTACAGATAGAGGCAACAACCTCGATGAATGTCACATGCATCACGCTGAGTGAGAGAAGTCAGACCCAAATGGCTACATACCAGATGATTCCATTTGATGACTTTCTGGAAAATGCAAAACCATCGAAACACAAAGCAGTTCACGTTTGCCGTGGGATAAGGGCAGGAGGAGGAGTTAGATACAAAAGGGTCACAAGGGAACTTTTGGGGTGATGGAACTCTCCCTATCTTGATTGTGGCCATGGGTACACATGTACACATGACCGGATGCGTCTGTCAGAATTCATAAAACAGTGATACTGTGGGTGAATTTTATCATATATAAGTTATATATCAACAAACCTCACCAAAAAGAGGTAAGAGGTAGGGGCAGTAATTAGAGACAAAACCCTCCAAAGCTACGCAACCTGGGACGCAGGGAATTTTTAGTACATTTCAGAATCAAGCTTCTCTCTTCTTGCTGAAAGGAAGGAAAGGCTAACTTGAGGGCCATAGACCTGCTGCCACGGAAGGTGGAGACAGCATAAGCCATGCGCCCCAAACAGCCTCACCATTAACAGGTTAAGGGCTCCTCACAGAGTCTGGGGTCACTTCAGGGTCAGGAGAGGGGCGAGTGCCCCATTGAGCTCCTTACCTGTGTGTCCTGAGTTATCCTTCCTGGTGAAGGCTCCTTTAGTTACCATGTCACGGTTGTAGCTGAAATCCAGACCAAATTGAACCTCAGAGACAGAGTTTTGGGTGAAGTAGACAAGAATAGCTTTGTTGCTTTGCCAGGCAAAGGGGGGCTGCAGCAGGCTAATGCCCTCAAAACTCCATGTCCTGATGGGAAGGAGTTAGTGAGGAGTTTTATAGTCATGGTTCAAAGAGTGTGATCAGCTCGTGGACATTCTCCTGATTGCCTGGTGGTGAGGTGACTGGGAGTCAGCATCATCCACCTTCTGGTTCCAACTGGTCTGGGCCCTCAATGCAGTTGACTTCTCCCACCTGGTGGGGGTTTCAGTATCTGCAAAACAGCTCAAAGATATTGTTATGAGTATCCCTTGAAAGGGAACCAGGACCTTGCCCCAAGGTTATACTGTTATTTCTTGACTGCTCCTCCCTTATCTCTACATCCCCTCCCTTCCCTGGTTAGCAACTGTTTGAACGTGCCCTTGGGAATTCAGGGAAGGTCACAGAGGCTGAACGAAGCCTATTTCCTGCAAACAAGAAATAGGGGACACAGAAAGGCTATTTGTGCCCAGGATCCCCACAGGGTCCTGCTTGGTTTCACAGTGAGAATACTGTTCCCTGGGGATTATGTACTCACCCCACCCCCCTCCCCAACAGTGTCTGGATCTCCTCACTGCCTTTTACTCCCCACTCCCAGGGTATCTTTCCTTCATGTACCAGGAGGCATGTCAGTGGCTGCTGGATGGAGGCTCCTGATTGGGGGGTGGGGGGGGAGCTGGCATTTCCTGGGCTCTTCCACAGGGTATGGAATGTGCAAGGAAGTGGCCTGCACAGAAGCCAGAAGGACAATCTTATGGGCGTTTCCTATACCATATCATGATTAAAGGGTATCTGTTTTGTGGAGAGGGGGTATTTATTTATTTGTTTGTGTGTTTTTAACTTAGCTTGATTTGTGTTGGGCTCTAGGAGAAAAAATGCAGAATGGAAAATAAATCCCTTCCACATATGTAAAATATAAATTATAAATACTATTATTCCTGTTCACAAATTAGCAAACTGTGACTGAGAGGTTAGCAATTACTCACTTCAGGCTACTATCTAATTAATGAAGAGTAAGAAATAAAATCATGACATTCACCTGGTTAAAGCAATCAGATTCATGTCATAGTGAAGGAAGCTCTGGGCTTAGCATCAGACACCTGCCTGCATTTGACTCAGATTTGGAAATTGTTCTTTGACCAGGGCTATGTACTTAACCTTCCTGAGTCTGTTTTTTCATTCATAAAATGGGCATAATGATATCTACTCACAGACATATGATGTTTTATGTGGAAACATGCATCTAAGCTTGAGTTGCTATTAACAAAATGTTACTGATCCCCAATGGGCCAGTGACCTGTCTCAATGGGTTCTTTGTCCAGAGTCACAAATGCCAATCAAATGAAACTTCATACATTGATGAAGGGATGGAGAAGGGAGAGCTCCTGCTCTAAAAACACCTTTTCCCTGAGTGAAGGGGAGTAAAGGAGTTTTAAGTGATAGGAAGCAGGCATGTCATCAAGGCTTTAGGAGGGACTTCTCTGGTATTCCAGTGGTGAAGTCTTCACCTTCCAGTCCAGGTGGTGTGGATTCGATCCCTGGTTGGGGAGCTAAGACACCACGTGCCTCATGGCCAAAAAAGCCAAAACATGAAACTGAACCAATATTGTAACAAATTCAATAAAGACTTTAAAATGGTCCACATCAAAAAAATCCTGAAATAAAATTGAGTTATTTGTAGTGAGGATGGACCTAGAGACTATCATACAGAGTGAAGCAAGCCAGAAAGAGATAAACAAATACTGCATGCTAACACATATATATATAGAATCTAAAAAAATTGTACTGATGAACCTAGTGGCAGGGCAAAAATAAAGATGCAGATGTATAGAACGTACTTCAGGACACAGGGCAGGGGGCAGAATGAAGGGCAAGCTGGGATGAAGTGAGAGAGTAGCATTGACATATACACACTACCAAATGTAAAATAGATAGCTAGTGGGAAGCTGCTGCATAACACAGGGAAATCAACTTGATAATGGGTGATGACTTAGAGGGCTGGGATAGGGAGGGTGGGAGGAGTCATGGGAGGGAGGGGATATGGGGATATACATATATAAAAACAGCCAATTCACTTTGTTGCACAGTAGAAACTGGCACAAAAGTGGAAAGCAATTATACTCCAATAAAGAGCTGGAAAAAAAACAAAAAAAAACCCAAAAACAAAAAACCCATTAAAAAAAAGGCTCTAGGAAAAGGGTGGAGAGTTCCAGGGGCAGCCAGAGCGTGCACGCAGTCTGCCACGCTGCAACACTTCTTCGTATGAAGCTCAGCTGGAATTGTACCTGGTGGAATGTGAGTCTGCCCTCTGGGTGGAGACTTCAGAATGGTTATAAAGCAAATGTAACCGTGGAACACCTCCAGGTCTCTTCTGCACAAGTGCATTCCTCGGGTCTAGACACAGCTGAGTAGCTTAGAGAGCATTGCTCATTGTTTGCAGACACATCCAGCATGGAACCCAAATGGTCCCTTTTACTTCCTCTTTAAAACAAAACAACAACAATAAAACTGTCACACCAGCCCTCACTCTTCTTCCATAAATTAGAGGACCGTGATCCTCTTCTTCAGACTCATCTTCTCCTTGGCACTTACTCCTGTGGCCAGAAAGAGGGTTTATTGCCCACCTATCAGAAGAGACCCCTCCACATTGAATTAGTATGCCTTCATTCATCCCAAATATTGGGCCACATGAGTAGTTTTATTTTTTGATTAATCTGTTTTTTTGTTTTAAAAACTTTTTATTAAAATATAGTTGATTTACAATGTTGTGTTAGTTTCAGGTATACAGCAAAGTGATTCCAATATATCTATATACCTACAGATATATATATATATATATATATATGTATATATATCTTTTTTAGATTCTTTTCCATTACAGGTTACTACAAGGTATTGAGTAGAATTCCCTGTGCTCTACAGTAGATTGGTTATCTATTTTATATATAGTAGTGTATATATTTTAGTCCCAAACTCCTACTTTATCCCTCCTCCCACCTTCCTTTCCCCTGTGGTAACCATAAGTTTGTTTTCTATTTCTGTTTTGAAAATAACTTTATTTCTATCACTTTTTTTTTAGATTCCACATTGGTGCTACTGTGTGATGCAGTCTTCACAAATCTGACAGGAAAACAGGACAATAAAAGCAATACAGAGAGTTCTTCATCTGCTAAATGTGTTAAACTTTTAAAAAATCCTTTATCCTCATATTTCTCTTCTTATTGGGAGAAATTTGCAAAAAGTTGCAAGAAAAGTTTGCCAAAGACCTAGAAGAATTAAAGAACAAACAAACAGAGATATGCAACACAATAACTGAAATGAAAAATACACTAGAAGGAACCAATAGCAGATTAACTGAGGCAGAGGGCGAATAAGTGACCTGGAAGACAAAATGGTGATAATTACTGATGCGGAAAAGAATAAAGAAAAAAGAATGAAAAGAACTGAAGACAGCCTAAGAGACTTCTGGGACAACAATAAATGCACCAACATTTGGATTATAGGAGTCCCAGAAGGAGAAGAGAGAGAGAAAGGACCCAAGAAAATATTGGAAGAGATTATAGTTGAAAACTTCCCTAACATGGGAAAGGAAATAGCTACCCAAGTCCAGGAAGAGCAGAGGGTCCCAGGCAGGATAATCCCAAGGAGAAACACACCAAGACATATAGTAGTCAAATGGACAAACATTAAAGACAGAGAAATGTTATTAAAAGCAATAAGGGAAAAATGACAAATAACATACAAGGGAACTCCCATAAGGGTAACAGCTGATTTCTCAGCAGAAACTCTGCAAGCCAGAAGGGAGTGGCACCATATATTTCAAGTGATGAAAGGGAAGAACCTACAACCAAGAATACTCTACCCAGCAAGGATCTCATTCAGATTCGATGGAGAAATCCAAAGCTTTACAGACAAGCAACAGCTAAGAGAATTCAGCACCACCAAACCAGCCCTACAACAAATGCTAAAGGAACTTCTCTAAGCAGGAAACATAAGAGAAGGAAAGGACCTACAGAAACAAACACAAAACAATTAAGAAAATGGTAATAGGAACATATATATCAATAATGACCTTGAATGTAAATGGACTAAATGCACCAACCAAAAGACACAGACTGGCTGAATGGATACAAAAACAAGACCCACATATATGCTGTCTCCAAGAGACCCACTTCAGACCTAGGGACACATACAGACTGAAAGTGAGGGGATGGAAAAAGATATTCCATGCAAATGGAAATCAAAATAAAGCTGGAGTAGCAACAGTCATATCAGATAAAATAGACTTTAAAATAAAAAATGTTACAAGAGACAAGAAAGGACGTTACATAATGATCAAGGGATCAACCCAAGAAGAAGAGATAACAATTATAAATATATATGCACCCAACATAGGAGCACCTCAATACACAAGGCAAATGCTAACAATTACTAAAGAGGAAATTGACAGTAACACAATCATAGTGGGGGACTTTAACACCCCACTTACACCAATGGACAGATCATCCAGACAGAAAATTAATATGGAAACACAAGCTTTGAATCACACAATAAATCAGCTGGATTTAATAGATATCCATAGGACGTTACATCCAAAAACAGCAGATTACACATTCTTCTCCAGTGCACATGGAACATTCTCCAGGATAGATCACATTTTGGGGCATAAATCAAGCCTTGGTAAATTTTAGAAAATTGAAATTGTATCAAGCATCTTTTCCGCCCACAATGCTATGAGATTAGAAATCAATTACAGGAAAAAAACTGTAAAAAACACAAACACATGGAGACTAAATGATATGCTACTAAATAACCAAGAGATCACTGAAGAAATCAAAGAGGAAATGAAAACACACCTAGAGACAAATGACAATGAAAACACAATGATCCAAAACCTATGGGATGCAGCAAAGGCAGTTCTAAGAGGGAAGTTTATAGCAATACAATCCCACCTCAAGAAACAAGAAAAATAGCAAATAAACAATCTAAACTTACACCCAAAGAAACTACAGAAAGAAGAGCAAACAAAACCCAAAGTTAGTAGACAGAGAGAAATCAAAAAGATCAGAGCAGAAATAAATGAAATAGAAACAAAGAAAACAATAGCAAAAATCAATAAAACTAAAAGCTGGTTCTTTGAGAAGATAAATAAAATTGACAAACCTCTAGCAAGACTCAACAAGAAAAAGAGGGAGAGGACTCAAATCAATAAAATTAGAAATGAAACAGGAGAAGTTAGAATGGACACCACTGAAATAACAAGCACTGTGAGAGACTACTACAAGCAACTATATGCCAATAAAATGGACAACCTGGATGAAATGGACAGATTCTTAGAAAGGGATAACCTTCCAAGATTGAATCAGGAAGACATAGAAAATATGAACAGACCAATCACAAGTAAGGAAATTGAAAATGTGATGAAAACCTCCCAACAAACAAAAGTCCAGGACCAGATGGATTCACAGGTGAATTTTATCAAACATTTAGAGAGGAACTAACATACATCCTTCTCAAACTCTTCCAAACAATTGCAGAGGAAGGAACACCCCCAAACTGATTTTATGAGGCCGCATCACCCTGATACGAAAACCAGACAAAGATACTACAAAAAAAAGAAAACTACAGACCAATATAACTGATGAATTTAGATGCAAAAATCCTCAACAACATACTAGTCAACAGAATCCAATAACACATTAAAAGAATCATACACCATAATTAAGTGGAGTTTATCCCTGGAATGCGAGGATTCTTCAATATATGCAAATAAATCAATGTGATACACCACATTAACAAACTAAAGGATAAAAACCACATGATCATCTCAATAGATTCAGAAAAAAATTCAACAGCCATTTATGATAAAAACTCTCCAGAAGGTGGGCATAGAGGGAATCTCCCTCAACATAATAAAGGCCATATACAACAAACCCACAGCAAACATCATTCTCAATGGTGAAAAACTGAAAGCATTCCCTGTAAGATCAGGAACAAGACAAGGTTGTCCACTCTCGCCACTACTATTCAACATAGTTTTGGAAGTCCTTGCCACAGCAATCAGAGAAGAAAAAGAAATAAAAGGAATCCAAATTGGAAAAGAAGAAGTAAAAGTCACTGTTCGCAGATGACATGACACTATACATAGAAATCCTAAAGATGCCACCAGAAAACTACTCGAGTTAATCAATGAATTTGCTAATGTTGCAGGATACAAAATTAACACAGAGAAATCTCTTGCATTTCTATACACTAACAATGAAGGATCAGAAAGAGAAATTAAGGAAACAATTCCATTCACCATTGCCACAAAAAGAATAAAATACCTAGGAATAAACCTAACCAAGGAGGTAAAAGACCTGTACTCAGAAAACTATAAGACACTAATGAAAGAAATCAAAGATCACACAAACAGATGGAGGGACATACCATGTTCTTGGATTGGAAGCATCAACATTGTGAAAATGACTGTACTACCCAAAGCAATTTACAGATTCAATGCAATCCCCATCAAATTACCAATGGCATTTTTCACAGAACTAGAACAAGAAATTTTATGATTTGTATGGAAACACAAAAGACTCTGAATAGCCAAAGCAATCTTGAGAAGGAAAGACGGAGTTGGGGGAATCAGGCTTCCCAACTTCAGGCTATACTACAAGCCTATAGTGATCAAGACAGTATGGTACTGGCACAAAAACAGAAATATAGGTCAATGGAACAGGATAGAAAGCCCAGAGATAAACTATGGTCAACTAATCTATGACAAAGGAGCCAAGGATATACAATGGAGAAAACGCAGCCTCTTCAATATGTGGTGCTGGAAAAACTGGACAGCTACATGGAAAAGAATGAAATTAGAACACTCCTTAACACCATACACAAAAATGAACTCCAAATGGATTCAAGACCTAAATGTAAGGCCAGACACGATAAAACTCCTAGAGGAAAACACAGGAAGAACATTCTTTGACATCAATCAAAGCAAGACCTTTTTTGACCCACCTCCTGGGGTAATGGAAATAAAAACAAAAATAAATAAGTGGGACCTAATGAAACGTCAAAGCTTCTGCACAGCAAAGGAAAGTATAAGCAAGATGAAAAGACAACCCTCAGAATGGGAGAAAATATTTGCCAATGAATCAACAAAGGATTAATCTCCAAAATATATAAACAGTTTATCCAGCTCAATATCTAAAAAACAAACAACCCAATCAAAAAAGGGGCAGAAGACCTAAATAGGCATTTCTCCAAAGAAGACATATGGATGGCCAAGAGGCACATGGAAAGCTGCTCAACATCACTAATTATTAGAGAAATTCAAATCAAAACCACAATGAGGTACCAGCTCACACCAGTGAGAATGGGCCTCATCAGAAAATCGACAAACAGTAAATGCTGGAGAGGGTGTGGAGAAAAGGGAACACTCTTGCACTGTTGATGGGAATGTAAACTGATACAGCCACTATGGAGAACAGTATGGAAGTTCCTTGCAAAACTGAAAACAGAGTTACCATATGACCCAGCAATCCCACTGCTGGGCATATACCCAGAAAACACCATAATTCAAAGACACATGCACTCCAATGTTCACTGCAGCCCTTTTACAATAGCCAGGACATGGAAGCAACCTAAATGTTCATCAACAGATGAATGGATAAAAAAGATATGGTACATATATACAATGGAATATTACTCAGCTGTAAAAAGCAATGAAACTGGGACCTTTGTAGAGACATGGATGGGCGTAGAGACTGTCATACAGGGTGAAGTGAGTCAGAAAGAGAAAAACAAATATCGTATATTAACACATATATGCACAATACAGAAAAATGGCACAAATCAACCGGTTTACAAGGCAGAAATAGAGACCCAGATGTAGAGAACACACATATGGACCCCAAGTGGGGAAAGTGGGGAGGGTTGGAGGGGAATGGATTGGGAGATTGGGATACTAAATTGTACACTCTAAATATATGCAGTTTATTGTATGTTAACTGTATCTCAAAAGTTCTTAAAAAAAAAAGAAAAAAGAAAACAAAAAGAAAATAATGATAAAAGTTTGTTGCTTTTGTTATTTGGTCAAGTATCACTTTTTGAAATTTTACTAATAGGTGAAATCTAAGAGCTTAGGGACCAGTAGCCCATAGGACTAATTTAAGACAAAATTGTAGAATAGATGAAGTTTGACCATGTCACTTTCTTTCCAGAAACCTTACTCTTTCAAGCTACTTTGGGTTTGCCTCTAGTTCCTCTGAAGACCTGCCCTTACCTCTTATGCAATTGCCATTGAGAATCCAATCGAATTTTTCAAGTAATATTTATTAATTAGCTACTAAGTGCCAGGTGTTATAAGAAGAAATTAAGTCCCTGTCTATAACTTAATGAGGGAGACAGGCCCCTCTGAAATAAAGCATAGACAAGCTTAGAATTGTACTAGATAAATATTGATAGTTACCAGCCTAGAGAGAAAGGTGCTAGAATCCAAAAGGAGCGGCCTAGTTTCTGGAGTGAAAAGGAATCATGTTCCAACAAAAAGTTGTGGTATTTTTTGGGGGTGGGTTTTTTTTTTTGCCTTTTTTTTAATTTTATTTTTTTGGCTGTGCTGTGTGGCTTATGGGATCCTAGTTTCCAAACCAGGGATTGAACTCTGTGCAGTAGAAGCATGGAGTCCTAACCACTGAACCACCAGGGAATTCTCTACAAAAGCTTTTGAGAGAAGTTTGTAACACTAGACTAAGCCTGCAGGCATAGATAGATACGCATGTATATTTATACATACACATCTCCAAAGTGACTATTTGATAGAGAATGATATCCAGGCTGAGTAAAAAAAATCTACTTCAAAGTTGGGTGGCAATTATTTTGCATGCATATAATTTAGGGAACTATTGATCAGCTGCTATTGGCTATAGTTGACAAAGTGGGTGGCACTGAAGTGACTGTAGACTGTAGATGTAGGGTAAGTAGAAAAAGTCACCAACCCAACTGTTACAGATAAAAACAAAAAAAAAAATTAAAAATTAAAAAAAAAAAACCCTGCGTCAGAGGGGCTCCATAGGACTTGGTCAAGTTTTAAAACAGTTGTTAATGTTCAAGCGATAGTAAAACAACAACCAAAAAAGTATCAGGCTAGTATGCTGTTAACTTCTGGGTATAAATCAGTGTCTGTGCAGCTTTAAGAACATAAAGGCACTTTGTTATGTAGGTTCATTTGTTTCTGCTTAGTTTTTGTCCTGGAGAATCTTGAAGTGCAATGCAGTATGTAATCTCCAGCTCGTGTGTATTGGGTCTGATAAACCAGTTAGTTCATGCTTTCAGTATCCTTTTAATTAGATCCATGAAGGTCAGTGTGTTTTTGGAAAATCTGAGCCTATTAGCCTCAAGAAAATATTTCTATCTACAAATGGTCAATGAACTCATCAAAAAAAAAAAAAAGTTTAACTTCACCAGTTATCAAAGAATACAATTTAAAACAGAAAGAGCATAAAATGGTTTACCTATCAGATTGTAAAAGAAGACTGAAAATGTTAGTGTCTGCTGTTTACAAAGGTAGGGGAAAGAATGTTCTCCTGTACTGAGGGTGAGATTGTGAATTGTCCCAACTAGAGGGCATTTGGTAATATGTATGAAAAGTCTGAAACATGTACAAGTTGACCTAGCGACTTGTTGAAATTTGTCATAAGGAGATAAGCAGATATCTGCTAAAATTATTCAATAATTATTTAAACATATAGCAGTAGGATACTGTATCCAAATATTATAGTTCATCCATAAAATAGAATGCAATGCAGTCTTTAAAAATACAGATGCTATTCTATATTTGGTGACATGAAAAGATGCTCATGATAAATGTAAGTAAGAAAAATAGGTTACAGAACAAATATAACTGTGGTTCCATTTGATTAAAATGTATATTTTATGTACCCAATAATCATATACACAAAGACAGTGTTTGAAGAGATCTAAATCAAAATCTTAACCATGGTTATATTATTACGGGGGGACTATTGGCGATTTGATTTTATAATTTAAATATTTTTATTTTACACACATACATGATCCGTAGTCATGATTCAGATGTGCAGCCAGATGGGGGCTGCTGAAGGCAGATTTCACACAGTCAATCAGAAATAGGCAACTGGGGCTTGAGCCAACTCTGTCATTCCTCACGGAACATAAAAAGTCACTTTCCTTCTCAGGTCCTCAGTTCCCTCATATGAAGCATGAAAGGGATTAACTGGATATTCTCAAAGCCTATTCCTTCTTCAGGCCCAGGAGATTTAGAATAGTACTGTGATATTTGAATACCAAAAGAGACTCAACCCCCGAATTGTAACTACCAGCAAAAAAGCCATAAGATTCATAGCAAAGATATCGTGAAGGTTTATTTTCTGTCTCTCAATGGCCTGAAGAGAGGATCTGAAGGGAAGTGGGGAACCACAGGGCCTATGGCATGTTTTAAATGATCGATTTGCATGAGGACTAAATCACTAATATTCTGTGTCTGGGCTAGTCCATAGAAGTGTTGGTGGGCACATAGTACTGATGGGGCAAAGACTCAAGGTAAAAATCCAGGGGAGCATATTTAAGCCCATGACCAGCCACGTTTAAAATACATACAATTGGTCAAAGGGAGAGAAACTGGGCTGATTCCATGCAAACCAGGTCTATTATTCGAAAATTAAATTAACAGTCAGGGTGCTCATCCCCCTACAAACTATTCCAAACCGTACCAAATAGCTATAGGAGTTTTCATTGGTTGCCACCATTTCCATCACTGATTTGGAGTCACTGACCTATAATGAAAAAAGATTTCAGGAGGAATAAGGTCAAGCCATGCAGAAGAGAACTATTTAACTTCGGAGTAGCATTTGCTAACTTAATGACACCCAAGGGAAACTGGAGGCATTCAGCCTTAACGTACTTTTGAACCCCTTTCAGTGCAGCTTCCCGTTTCCTCTGAGTGTCTTTCCCCACCTTTAGAATTTGAATCCAGTCTATACTCTATATAGTGAGGAACCAACATAACTTTCGGCTACCGATTTGTCCACTTTCTTCATTGTCTCATGAATTCAGCCTGTTCATTACTCATTGCTGCAAGAGGAATATACATCTCTCCTGTCCCTCTACCCCAGTCCATCCAAACCCTTTTCATCCACTCATTAAGACTGAGATAAAGCCCCACTTCTGGGAGGAAGCCCTATAGACCCCTTTGGTTTTCATCAGTTCTCCCCTGTTCTGGCCTGCTTTCATACATACGATGTAAACCTATCTTGAATCGTATTCTGCCTTAGAAACTCTGAAATGTTTCATAGGTGTCAGTTTTGTGCCTCCAGTATAGAAGCTTCTTTTAGAGTAAGGACCAGGTCATATAGTTCTCTGTATCCCCAAAGTGTTTAATGGATGCTCAGTAAGTCTCTTTTAATGGGTAAAGATTAAATAGTTGATAAATAAATATTGATATATATTCATGGGCTAGTAAAGAACTATATGTGGATAAAGTATTAAGTCTAAAAGAAAATCAATACCCTTCAATCCTCCTAAGAAATGTCCATTGGTTGTTGAGGACACAGTGTTACAGCATGGGAACCATAAGAGGAATCTGGGAAGGCAGGAGCATCGTGTACCCTCAAGGTCGCCATATAGGGAGCAGTTCGTGAGGATTGCAATTGGGATAGAGATGGGATTCCACACTAGAGAATGTGGGCAGGCTGATACAGACTTGAGGGAAGGATCATTGGACTTCAGGACCCTAACAATTTCTCAAATTGAAGAGTCCTCTATTCCATATAGACAGGCAGAAGCTGACTCAGTTGATATGCTACCTTGACTCTTCCAGTGTGGTGATTCTATTTCTGGCTGGGCCTGGCTGTTTATGTAGGCCCTTTCCTGAGGCTGCTAGAAGTAGCAACAGGGGCAGTTGACCTTCCTCCAACCAGCTGATGAACATCTACTAATGGATGGAGATCAGTGTCTCCAGCCACATATCCCAGCTCCTGATCACTAGCCCCTTTCACAGCTGGCTAGGACCACGCAGGGCAGGCAGAGCTACTGGCAGATCTGCTTTCGAGCTAATATCATTTGGAGTGAAGATACTCTTAACCTTGTTTGGTTTTCCAAGGTAAGAAGCAGAGGGTGATGCAAATACTGCAAGGTATATATTATGGGATTATTATTATAAGGTATTATGTTATATAAGGTATATTATACGGTATTATGTTATGGATGTAAACTTGAAACTTACCTGGCACAGAAGAGCTTTTAGATGAACTCTGGCTATCTCTGCCAGCCCAGGGAGTCTGTGATAATACTGAGAACAAATGCCCATTTTCAAAATGGCTGTAATTAAAAATTAGCACATAGCACAGTGCCTAGCAAACTGCATGTGTGTGCACGTGCGTACGAAGAGAGAGAAAGGATGATATTGATATTTTGGTCTTACATTATAAAGCTATTCATAATATTTTATTATTTGAAAAAAAACCATGAAAATCATGTGATAAGCAGAAATTCTGCAAAAAAATATTCAAAGAATATACGCTAAAATGTAAAATGATTATCTGTTTGGTATAATTATGGATACTTCAGATGTTTAGGTAGTTTCCATGTTGATTTTTTTACTATAAGTATTCAATAATCAGGAAATCAGAATTAATTAGAAAAAAGAAAAAAAAATCTTGTCAATTGGCTCTTTCCTGCACAGCTCCTCTCAGATCTGTGACATCCGCTCTCTGATGTCAGGACATCTGGTGCTCCCACACACAACAGCTTGTTCTTGAATATCAGCTGCGATATTCTCCAGATTTTGAGTCAGGCCACTGCGTTTTTCTACCCTCCTGAAGCTTTAGACCCTGAAAGAAGCAAGCTTAGGGCCCTGTTTCTAGCTGGTCTTGAAGTTAAATAATGAGCCTTCTCATCTGTTACTCTCAGACATATAAGCATCTTGCCGGGATCTGACACACTTCTGCAAACAAAGGGATTGCAACATTGTTTTCATAATTTTCTACTTGTCTAATCATGAAAGCCAAAGTGCATTTGCTTCAAAAATAAAGGGAAGAGAACCAAAGGTCATAGGGTGGTTGGCTTTCCTGCTTCATGAAAAGAACAAGGTGACACCGGGTGACATATAACAGCATGGCATTAGAAATGGTATAGGAGCATCCAATTGTAATTAACCTTTGGAGCTCTCTGCCCTGGAATGTTACTGAGGCCAGTATCTTAGCTAGCTTTCAAAAATAGTGTTGGAAGGTGATATGCATTTAAACCAGATCCCACAATTATACCAGGTGTGCTTATAATTATTAGTACTATCCATCTCCCCAGACGTGGGCAGAGGATTTCTGGCTAGTATCAACTTGGCTACAAGATTATGTGTTGGGCAAAGCAAGGATGTGGTAGCAGCCAAGTCATTTGTATTCTTTAGCACTTTTCCATTCAGAAATTGCTCTCCCTTATACTTTTGTATAATTTCTAGAGCATTTTGTTAGGGAAGTTATTAATATTCCCATTGCACAGATATAGAATTCAAGGCTCAGAGAGTTTAACTGACTTGCCCATTACATAGCTACTGAATGGTAGAGCTCCAACAAAGATGTGTGGACTGTTCACCTCTGGCCTCCTCCTATATGTTGGATCACTGGCTGCTTATTGGAATTACTCAGTGAGTTTCTTTAAAAAATAATGTTGTCAGGGCACCCATCTCTCACCACTCCTTCCCCAATAGATTCTGGTTTAACTAAGGCCTGAGATTTAACATTTTTTCTAAGGGTTCCTCAGTAAATTCAAATGTACAGCCAAGATTGGGAATCAAACTGTTAGAGGAAAATGATGACCCACTGATGTGTAATGTGCAGAATAGGCTGTTCCATGACGTTAGAGATGCTTTCCAACAGAGAAGGATGAAGATTGATGCTTTCAGGCTGGTGTTAGGTGTTTGTTGAATAAGTGATTGCCTACTTGGTATAATTTGACAACCAATGAAGGATACCTCCATCTAAAATGGGCTCTCCTCTGTCCCTTCACTGTGCCTGAAATATTAGAAAGTTGAAGGGCTGGTACAGGATCCGAGTCTGGGAGGCCCCTAATGGGCTAGGCAATGATCCCTCAATGGCTAGCTCACGGGCAGGTCCCAGATGTCCCATAGAGGGATGGGTTATCCTAGGCAGCTGGGGACCCTTGAGGATCTTGGAGCAGCAGGTTTTATTGCCAACCAGTACAGAAGTGTTCTTATAACTTATCAATCATTATGGCCATATTGGTGAGTACTAGCAAAGATGGCGTTCCATCTTTGAATATGCTCCCAACTCAGTGTTTAATAACCAGGGGAGAGGCAGGAGTAGAAACCCCGAGTTGTAGGGTTTGCCAGTACCTATGGTGTAAATACTCTCACTACAGCCAATTTTAAGCTAGCAATGTGATGTCACTAAACATGGAGTTGGGAAGAGATGCACAGTAACATATGGTTTTATAGTATTTATACCACACAGGTGCACTAAGTGTATAACCTCAAGAGTATGAATACTAGTAAAATCTAGTAAAATAATTAGGACATGATGATTTTTTACCAACTTTTTAAAATACAATTTGTTTTATAAATTAGGAGTTTGGAATTAACATATACACACTACTGTATATAAAATAATCAGCAAGGACCTACTGTATAGCACAGGGAACTCTACTCAATACTCTGTAATAACCTATATGGGAAAAGAATCTGAAAAAGAATAGCTATATGTATATGTATAACTGAATCACTTTGCTGTACACCTAAAACTAACACAACATTGTAAATCAACTATACTCCAATATAAAATTAAAAATTAAAAAATAAAATAAAATGTTTTATAAATTTATACAATTTAATTTTTAATAAAGGCTGAGTTTAACAACCAGCTAATAAAAATCATGAAAATTTAACAATTGACTCTCAGGAACCGATACAATCTGACTCCAGCACACCACTGACCCATGCCCACCTAAATCATTAGTGTCACTATTTGTGGGCAAAAATTGGAAGGTCCCTAATGAAGAGAATATATCATGCCTGAAAAATGGCAACACAATCACCCAAAAGAACCATAAATGACTGACTGTTTCATCCTTTTTGTAATATCCTGGAAGAAAAGGCAAATAGAGAAGAAGCCTCAGTATCCTCATAAGGGATATGCAGGTAATAATACCAAAACTCAATAAGGTACATAAAGCACAGTAATTAACACATAGAAATCCCTACATAGATGATAGTCACTTTTATTTTTTTGGAGTAGACAAGAAAATTAATATTTAATGCACATGGTATATTTGTTAGATACTGTGCCAACACTTCTGAAAATGGATGTGATAGCAAGAAAAATGGCAAATGAAGTATGAGAGTTACAAGATGAAGAAATAGTCCTCCTCACCCCATCCATTGGCTTGGAGTTAGACAAACAGAACAGTAAGTATATGGAGCACCTGGTGATAAGAGAAAAAGGCACAGAATAGACAAAGGACTATTAAACACCAGGGTAGGCACCAGTGCCTGGTGCAGGGAATAAGGACAAACGCACAGAGGGGAAATAGTTGCATCATGAAGACTTAAGAGGAGGCCCTTGGGCAAAAAGGTGGGCCTTTTAGTTTATTTAAAAAAAAAAAAAAAAAAGCTCACACAAAACTCAGGAAAGCCTGGAAGGTCTCTAAGAAGATCCTTTAATGTTTTGATGGAGTCTAGGCTGTGTGATACAGAGTTATTGTAAATAAGGTCTGAGAGAACTTTGCCAAGGAGTTGGAACATTACCCTGTTGGCTATATAGGCTTTATCAAAGGAAGGGAATATTTCTAAATTAATTTTTATTGGAGTATAGTGGCTTTACAATGTTGTGTAAGTTTCTACTGTATAGAAAAATGAATTAGCTATACATATAATATATACTCCTCTTTTTTGGATTTCCTTCCTATTTAGGTCACCATCGTGCATTAAGTAGAATTCCCTGTGCTATACAGTATGTTCTCATTAGTTATCTATTTTATGCATAGTCTCAATAGCAAAGGGAAGGGAAATTTTGAAATATATGTTTTAGAAGACAATCTTTGCTACTCTGAAAGCAGTGTAGCAAATGCAAGTATTACATTTGTTTGGTAGGTGTGGTGGGGAAAGACCCAGTTTGGAGACAATTTTAATTGTCTGAGAAATATACAGAAAAGACCAGAATTACAGCCTTACTACTACTCAGAGAAGTAGAGGGAGAGTAGACTGGGAAAACAGGTAGAGGATAAAATCAATAAGACTCGGTAACTGATGGGTGCAGGTGGGCAGAGAGAGGGAGGAACAGAAGATGAGTCAGAGGTTTCTAAGTTGGGAAACGCAGTAGATTGTGATGATGTTAACTGAAACAAGGAAAGCAGTAGAAGTACAAGTTTTCAGAAATACAGTATGAAAAAGCCCAGTGTGAAACCTCTAAACTCAGTGAGTGCAAACACTTGGGTTGTTTCTGTTAGTCTCCTATCTTGCGTTGTGCTCTAGTGACTTCTTTACTCCAGGTTGAGAGGGGCAAATAGAATGATCCATATGAAAGCGCTTGGGAGAAAATGTATGAGAATAGATGCAAATAAGAATCCTCATTACCGTTTATTCAACAAAAAGTGTATTACGTCATGATCCCAGGACCCTAGGAGCCTGTGCCAAAGTGTCCCCCACTACCCCCCCCGCCCCGGCCTTCTCTCCTCTAGACCAGCAGTGGGACAGGGAAAATGGGGGGGGGGGGGGGATCAAATTACAGAGCAATTATCTCTCTGCTTCATCCAGAAAAGTATTAGAAAAATATTTAAGGGGACTGGAATTGAGGCTAGGCTCTCAGAATCTGCTTTCTGTGGCAGAGACAGTCTGGCCAGGGTGGCCACAGAGAGGAAGGCAGGAGACCAGAAAAAGACCTGGAAACAAGGTGACCCTATATGGGGTCAGGATGTAAGATGGACTAGTTAGGAGCACAGGGCTAGGCTGGGGCATGATCCAAGGGACATGGCCAAGAACAAGGCAGGAAAGTGAAAGGAAATAGGAACTTAGGTGGAATAGACATAGAAGATAAATCCACTAACAGAAGTCAGGCTCAGGTTGATCATAACATCGTAGAAGCAGTGGGGAGAGCACAGCTCTGCTGAGATCAGAGACAGCATTCAGAAGGCTCATTCCCCCACAAAGTAGTTCTCACCACTCATGCCTCTTTTTAGCAGAATGCCATGGAATCCCTGAGAAGCTCATCTCAGTCCTAATAAGCAACAGTCATCAGAGGAGGCCGATTTCCAGTCGGCCAGAGGCTTGCCCTCTGATTCAGGAGTTTCACCGAGTGCCAAAGTCACCTTTGAAGTGTGTGGACTCTCTGGGTGACTGAAGTCATATTTACTGATTTTATGTCCCAACGTTGGGCTAGAAGTCCTGGCAGAGGAGATTCTGACCAAGACCCAGATGCCAATTAAAGCAATGGCACAAAGTGGGGTTATAACTCCAGCAAACTGTTCCTACTGCAGGGGCTCACTACAAGTGGCAACCTGAGAACATTTAAAGAAAAGGTCTTTTCCAATTTCTGGAGGAGATTAGGATGACTACTATCAATATTCTATCCCTCAGTCAAATATATTTCGTCTTTAATGATTAAGAAAATATAATCAAATACAAATCCATCTTGAGAATTAATTAACTCAATCCAAGCTTTGCAGGGACCAGCCATCCAACCCTGACCCTGAACAAGGCAATCCTCCCCCATGGATCTTGGGCACAATAATTTGGAAAATGAAGATGTTGTGTTACAGCATCCTTGATTGTCCTTTGAGTTAGTTTAAGGAATATAAGCAAATATCCAGCAAGATTTGAAATGAAAGCAATTGTATTTTGCTCCTGCATTCTACCTGTGTAGGCTGAACACATGGCCCTGAGTTGACAGAGATGATAAATCTCACAAACAAATTAAGAGAAAAGAGCCAGAATTTTTGTGGTGGGGTAACAAATCGTATCTGAAAAGGTAAGTCCGCTGCCAGCCTTGACCCAGGTGTGGTTCCTTGAAAGGCAGCTCCCATAGCACATATGCTGGTTTCAACCATGAAACTTCTGCACCAGAATGCCACAGGGAATAGCGTGATTTCTCCCTCACCCAGTGTCTTCCCAGAAAAAGCAGAGAGAATACAGGAGGCAGTGACCGGCACAAAGGTGACCTGTTGATTTCTTTGTCAGGTATGATGTATCTGCTCTCACAGCTCTTGGTCAGAGTGGGGACCATTGAGTCCTGGGACTACTGGGCAGTTGGGCTGAATACCCTCCTGGAGGATGGGCCTTACTTTATAACCTGTAGTTAATGCTGCAAACATAGGGAATAAACAAAAAGAAAAGTTAAAACATTCATACTTTCTATGTTCTCAGTAATAACTATAGCTGTGTGTACTGTTGCTGGGAATGTAAACTGGTACAGCCACTGTGGAAAACAGTATGGAGGTTCCTTGAAAAATTAAAAATAGAACTACCACACGATGCAGCAATTCCACTTCTGGGTATTTTAATGAAGAAAATAATCGAAAAGATATATGTACCCCTATGTTCACTGCAGCATCGCTTACAATAGCTAAGATATGGAAGCAACCTAAGTGTCCATCAATAGATGAATGGATAAAGAAGATGTGAGATATATATGTGTGTGTGTGTATTGTGTGTGTGTGTATACACACACACACATAAAATGGAATATTATTCAGCCATGAAACAAATGAACTCTTGCCATTTGCAACAACATAGATGGACCTAGAGGGTATTATGCTAAATGAAATGTCATACAGTTAAAAACAAATACCGTATGATTTCATTTATACTTGGAATCTAAAAAACAAAACAAACAAACTAACAAAACAAAAACAGACTTGTAGATACAGGGAACAAACAGGGGGTTGCCAGAAGGGAGGGAGGTGGGATGATAAATGAAGTAGGGGTGGGAGATTAAGAGGTCCAAACTTCCAGCTATAAAATAAGTCTTGGGGATAAAACTGTACCGCATGGGGACTATAGTCAATAATATTGTAATAACTTTGGTGACAGAGGGTCACTAGACTCACCATGGTGATCACTTTGTAATGTATAGAAATATTGACTCACTATGGTGTATACCTGGAACTAACACAGTGTCATAGGTTAATTACACTTCACCTGAAAAAAAAAAAAAAAAGAAGAAAGAAGAGAAAAGAAATGTAGCTGTGTAAAAGAAGAAAACAAAGTAGCAAAGTTCACTTTTAAGAAAAAAGCACATGGACTCTCCAAGTACTATAGAAGTACTGAGTTTTTGACTAAAGTACTATGCAATCTGGTAGTCCCTGTGTGGCAGTTTAAATTAAAACTAATTAAAATTAGATAAAATTAAAATTTCAGTTCCTCAGTCTCATCAACACATTTTGGGGACTCAAGAACCACATGTGGCTAGCAATCACCGTATTGGACAGCACGGATAGAAAACATCTCCATCTTTGCAGAAAATTATACTGGATAGAGCTGGTCTAAAAAGCTGAATAGATTAAAGAACAAGTCATGCAAGTCTGCCTCCCACCTCACTTTTTACCTAGGACAAAAATTTAATTTGGCTATCCATTGGCTAGTTCTCTACGTCCTCTGTTTTCCTTGGCTTTGGTACTTTACCTCACAGCTTACACTCAGCTGTTAAGTAATCAAAGTCACAGCACTGAAACATTGAAAGAGCACTTCCTCAGTGCTGGGGATGTGTCCCCCTCCTCCTTGTCTCTAAGACAACACAGGGGACCCTCAGGCAGCTCTGTAGCTCAGGGCCTCTGTGGCTCCTCCAGCGAGTCCTCGCTTGGGTCTCCTTTCTGTGAGCAAATCAAGTCATCTGCTCTCAGTATCTCCACCTCCCACTTCTTAATTACCTCCTCCCTCAGGTTTCCACTGAATAAGTGACTCAGCAAAATGACTTTTTAAATGAGCTTTCACAGTTGGCGATTCAACCCACATGCAAACTGGGACTGGCACTGATTTTTTTTTAAGTAAACAAACCAAGACTTTTACATCAAAATAGTGATGTGTTTTTTTTCTAAATAATCACCCTATCAGGTAACACACTTCTTCCAATTGTATAATCATTGCTCAAATTACAGCTAGAACATTACTTAGGGAACTGGCTAGGGCAGGTGTGACTATAAAATGGGATTTTCTTTGAGGAAGGATGTAGCTATCTTCCCTCTCTCACCTGTTTAGACTCTCTCCTTAAAAATTAAGATGGATGGACTTCCTAGGTGGTGCAGTGGTAAAGAATCTGCCTGCCAATGCAGGGGACAAGGGTTCAAGCCCTGCTATGTGAAGATTCCACATGCCACGAAGTAACTAAGCCCATATGCCACAACTATTGAGCCTGTGCTCTAGAGCCCATGAGCCACAACTACTGAACCCATATGTTGCAACTATTGAAGCCCACATGCCTAGGGCCCGTGCTCCACAACAAGAGAAGCCACTACAATGAGGAACCTGCGCACCACAATGAAGAGTAGCCCCCACTCTCAGCAACTAGAGAAAGCCCGTGTGTAGCAATGAAGACCCAATACAGCCAATAAATAAATAAATAAATTTATATAAAAAAATACTAAGATGGCACAGAACTTTTGATTTTACAACGCAAGGTTACAAGTCTTCTGACTCTCCAAACTGTAAGCACATACCTCCAAAATTAACAGGGTCTCTCATGAGGTG
Organism: Hippopotamus amphibius kiboko; assembly: GCF_030028045.1. NCBI lineage: Eukaryota > Metazoa > Chordata > Mammalia > Artiodactyla > Hippopotamidae > Hippopotamus > Hippopotamus amphibius. The sequence goes on along the minus strand of NC_080196.1, from coordinate 92,513,600 downwards.
CATAGGAGACAATCACAAGGTGCATTTGTTTGCCTCTCATAGAGTTGAGATGTTTTCATGATTCTTTCTTCTAATTACTGTATAAATGTGTGAGCATTTCTGTGCAGGCTTCATAGTCACTTCTGTGCTACCTTACATACATGGAAATCTGATGATGCTTACCTAGGAATAGTTTTCTCTCTTACATTGTTACAGAGGGGTCTTCTGTTGGCAGGATTGTATTTGCTGAGGACTGAATATTTGTGTCCCCTCTCTAATGCCCAATGTGATGGTATGAGGAGGTGCGGCTTTTGGGCGGTGATTAGGTCATGAGGGTGGAGCCCTTATGAATGGGATTAGTGCTCTTACAAGAAAAGATATGAGAAAAATGATCTCTCTCTTCACCACAAAAGGATACGAGAAGACAGCCATCTGCAAACCAGGAAGAGTGCCCTCGCCAGACACCAAATTTGCCAATGCCTCAATCTTGAACGACTCAGCCTTCAGAACTGTGAGAAATAAACTTCTGTTGTGTAAGCCACACAGTCTATGGAATCTTGTTATGAAAGCTTGAGCTGACTGAGACAGTGTTATTTCCCCAATACATGTGACATATGTATTTTAGTGTTTTAAATTCACATGTTCTCAGGCAAATTTGATTCTTGGAACCCTTTCAAAAGTCATATCACTTTTGAGTAGCAAAATGAATGGCCATGCAGAATTACAGAGTCTGGAATTTTAAATGAGGTAGGTTCTTTGTTTGTGTGTTTTTAAATATGACTTACAAGTTACCTTCTAAGAATACATCTTTGAAGGGGATGGAAACTTAGGTTCATTTGTTAAAAAATAAATGAATGGATTTACTTAATACTTATGCCATGTATGTAATACCTCTGTGTAGTCAAAAAACAGATTTTTTCCACAAACAGTAAATTCTTTTTTCCCTTATTTTTATACATATCCTTAAGGTAAATGAGCTACTTCAATAATGATACTGGATATCCCTGCAATAATTTCCAGATACCAGAGCCTCTGTTAAAAACCACTTTTTACCTTAATACTGTGAACTCTTAACTTTTTTGTTTTAACTCTGTTAAAGCAACTGTTAAGACACCAAAAGAATAGAAAAAGTTAATGTATTATTTTCTCCATATCCTGAGAGCACATCCTTGGCTGTGAACAGAGCATAAAATCAGCTATAGTTTTTGCCCAATAGACTCACAATGTAAATTGGACTAATAGCTTTGATGCAAACATAAAGGGGAGAGGCCCTCGACAGAAAGATGTGGACAGGACTGAACTTTGCCAGCACCACCTCTCTCTGTGTGCAGGCTTGCGTAGCCCTCAAGGTGGAATCGTACTGGTTGGGTGCAGAACATTCCCGAGCTGCCTGTTGGATATTACTGGAAAGGAAAGTTATCTCAGAGTAAAACATCACTGTTAATCCTCTTCCAGACTCCACGAAGGTACAGAGCATGTGGGCCCATCCATGTGATCTTCAGGTAGGAAAGGTGGGCAGGCAGAAACAATACCCAACAGCTCTCCAGGAGTCTAAAAATCTGGATCCTCCAGACAGCTTCTCTACCAATAAGCAGGATGATCTGAGTGAGGCCCAGGTATTCCCTGTACCCCAGCATTTGTGCCTGAAAAATGAGGGAAGTGGTGACCCCGATGATCCTTCCACCTCGACAAACCACAGCTCTGGAGGATTCAGGTTTAATTCCTTCAGGACAGTGTCTCCCTAATTTGATAGACCCGAGGAATCATTTGGGGCATTGGTTTAATGAAATACAGATGGTTGATTTTCAGCCCCAGATCTTCAGAGAAGCCAGAGAAACAATGTTTAACTAGAAACTCAGGTGACATGGCTGTAGAACCATAATGAGTAACAAGCCACCCCAAGTCCTCACTGTCCTACGTGGCTTTCATCTAATTTGAGAATGAAAAGTAGAAGGACTGTGTCTGTCATCCTATTTCACAAATATGCCCAGAAATGAGCATTTTAGCACCTAAAGAGCAGAGCCATTTTGCTTACCATTAATGCCCTATTGGATAAAGTGGTGAATCTCTAAATTTGTCCAGGGACTCCATTAAATCTGGCTCTCTTAGAGGGAGAAAAATGAATCTGGCTCTCATAGAGGGAGATATTGCAGAGGAATTTCAATAAAAGATTTTTTAAAAAGGAATAAAATACCCAGATCTTTGGATGGCAACAATAATCATCCTTGTTTTGGAACTCCATGCCTACAATGATCCCAGATTTTACTTGGTGTCTGAAATACAACCAATATCTGACCTTATTCCTCCCCTTTGCTTTCTAATGATTTGCGCAACATGTGGGTCATATGCTCAGACTGACCAATCACTAAATGACCAAGAGTCAGTTTGAGTGGCAGCAAAAACCATTAAACTGTCCTGCATGAGAAAGTTGTCTGGAGTTGCAAGAGGTCAGCTCAGCAGAGGCATGTGGCATCTGACTGCCCTTGAGTGGTCATGTTCTGGACACCTCCCCACCAGTGCCCTGTCCCATCACTGTACAGTGGTAAAGAAGGGATGGCCAGGGAGGTAATGATAGCTGACTCAGCCACAGTTGAGACAGCACTTTTGCTGGTGCATAAAATATCCCTGTAGAAACATTTTATCCTTTGGTTAAATGTAATAAATACCCTCTTATTTAAGTGGTAAGTGATTTGCTCTTGGCAACACTTTAAAGAGGAAAATATCAATACCTGTGATCCATGGAGGAGGAAGAAATTGGTCAAACGCTAATGTATAGATACTAACTTCCAAGTGTGGCAGAACTTAGATGAGGGAGGGCCCTTTGCTCTGAATAAAGACCTTTCTGCAGCCCTGAGGGCAGGGACAGAAAGGCAGAACCCAAGCCAGTTACAGAAGGCTTACGGTGCAAGAACCAGCCATGGGAGAGGCGGCTGGTAAGAGCTACACAGCATGTTCAATCTCCCCCTGGCTTCAGTTGAGGGCAAGACGCTAGTCCAAGAAACACACACACCAAAAAGTCCACTCACATAAACATGACAAAGATTGGGTTAAAGACTGAGTTGAAGGAATATGAAGATGCCCAGGGAGCTCACCCAGGCATAGCACAGAAATGACCAGCAAGTGGAGCCTCACTCACTGCTCTTTTAGTGCCAGCCTTGGTGAGAGTTGGCTATTGGACTTGGTTGAAAGCATCAGTACAACTGGGATTAGCTGGGGAAGAATCGATAAGACCTTTCAAGCATTGAGGCTTGTTGCTTACAGCAGCTATGAATAGCAACACTTTGCAGGTTTACTCCAGTTATATCCAAGGCTAGATCTGATTGAACACTATTCAAGTAGTGGCATAGCCAAGGAAGGTAGTTATACCAATGATCCTATTAAAAAAAATGAAGCATTTACTGTTCACAAGGAAGCCATTGTTCATTGTTCAGTCTTATTCCATACCATCACCAGTATCTTTACATACGAATACATACGGTGAGATTCAGGCCATAGGATTATTAGAATCTAACATTCTAAATTATCAGTGATTGAAGACAATAGACCAATACTGTCTATGCAATGACAGTTTGGGGAGGTTAATATAGTCACTGGTATAGATACACATGTAATTGTTGTTGTATCTTTGTATATAACCCCAAATGAGAAATTCTAGAAATTCTACCAGTTGTACCAATTAATAACATATGCATAAGGTCAAACCACTTCTTTTTTTCTAGTTAATTTATTTATTTATTTATATATTGGCTGCATTGGGTCTTTGTTGCTGCACACAGGCTTTCTCTAGTTGCTGCGAGCCGGGGCTGCTCTTCATTGTGGTGAGCAGTTTTCTCATTGTGGTGGCTTATCTTGTTGTGCAGCACAGGCTCTAAGTGCACAGGCTTCAGTAGTTGCAGCACATGGACTCCATAGTTGTGGCTCATGGGCTCTAGAGAGCAGGCTCAATAGTTGTGGTGCACGGGCTTAGTTGCTCTGTGGCATGTGGTATCTTCCTGGGACAGGGCTTGAACCTGTGTCCCCTGCATTGGCAGGCAGGTTCTTAACCACCTCACCACCTAGGAAGTCCCCAAACCACTTCTTAAATATGCTCAGGAGTTTACAGCTATATCCTCTTAGTTCCAGCCTTTCTATTTCACCAGTATAACTGCAAGCACTTTGCATAACATTTCTGGAGGCTTGTATTCCTGGCTTCAACCTGAATGCAAATTCCTCCCTATAGGATCACAGGGAGAGAATTGGCTTCTTGGAGATCATCTTGTGATGCAGACACCAGGTGACACAGCAGTACCACAGCTCAGAACTAGACAATGAGGTTTGTACCATATCACAGAGCAAAAAGAAAGTAAAGTATTAAGTCTTCAAATACCTGCCAAAATTATTTGCAAAACACATGTCTAAAAAAGGGCATGTGTCCAGAATATATAAATACCTCTGAAAACTCAATAATACAAAAATAAAATTGGACAAAAGATTAGAACAGATATATCACCAAAGAAGAAATACAAATGGCAAATAAGTACATGAAAAAATGTTCAACATCATTAGTAATTAGAGAAATACAAATCAAAACCACAATGAATAAACTCAAAATGGCTTAAAGACCTAAAGGTATGGCCAGAAACCATAAAACTCCTAGATGAGAACATAGGCAAAACACTCTTTGACATAAATTGTAGCAACATTTTCTTGGATCAGTCTTCCAAGACAAAAGAAATGAAAGCAAAAATTTAAAAATAGGACCTAATTAAACTTAAAATCCTTTGTACAGCAAAGGAAACCATCAACAAAATGAAAAGACAACGTATGGAATGAGAGAAAATATTTGCAAATGGTGTGACCTACAAGGAGTTAATATCAAAATATACAAGTTCATACAACTCAATGTCAAAAAAACAAAAAATCCAATCAAAAACTGTACAGAAGACTTGAATAGACATTTTTCCAAAGAAGACATACAGATGGTCAACAGGCACATGAAAAGATGCTCAACATCACTAATTATTAGAGAAATGCAAGTTACATCGCACCTGTCAGAATGGCTATATCATCACAAAGTCTACAAATAACAAGTGTTGGAGAGGATGTGGAGAAGAGGGCAACTGCATACACTGTTAGTGGGAGTGTACATTGCTGTAGCCACTATGGGAAACAGTATGGAGATTCCCTAAAAAACTGAAAATGGAACTACCATATGACCCAGTAATTCCATTCCTGGGTATATATCCAGAAAAAAATGAAAACACCAATTCAAAAAGATACATGCACCCCAGTGTTCATAGCAGCACTATTTACAAGAGCCAAGACATGGAAGGAACCCAAGTGCCCATCAACAGCCAACTGGATTAAGAAGATGTGCATACACACACACACACACACACACACACACACACACACAATGGAATATTACTCCACCATGAAAAAGAATAAAATACTGTGCAGCAATGTGGATGGACCTAGAGAATATTATGCTTAGTGAAATGTCAGAGACATACAAATACTATACGATACCATTTATATGTGGAATCTATATACAAAAGAGAAACAGACTTATAGGTATAGAAAACAAATCTGTGGTTACCAAAAGGGAGAGGGACAAACTAGGAGTATGGGATTAACAGCAATAAACTACTACAGATGAAATAGATAAGCAACAAAGATTTACTATATAGCACAGGGAATTAGACCCATTATCTTGTAATAACCTATATTGAAATAAGATATGTAAAAATACTGAATCACTATGATATACACCTGAAACTAACACAATGTTGTAAATCAACTATACTTCAATTTTTAAAAGAACACAATAAAATACCACCATACCCTCATTAGAAGAGCTATTTTTTAAATATTAAAGACAACACCAAATGCTGGCAAGGATGTAGGGTGTTAGGAACTCCCATCTCTTTGGAATGCAAAATGGTACATCTCTTTGGAAAACTGGCAGTTTTTTATAGAGTTAAGTATACACTTAGCATACGACCCAGTAATCTCACTCCTAGGTATTTACGAAAATTTATGTTCACACAAAAACTGTACACACCAAAAAACAAAAACAAACGAACAAACAAAAAAACAACTGTATACTTATCAAAAACTGAAATGACCAAACATCCAACAATTCATGAATAGATAAACAAACTGTGCTACATCTGTACAATAGAATATCACTCAGCAACAAAAAAAGAAATAAACTATTGATCACGTAGCAACACGGATGAATTTCAAATGCATTATTTGAGTGAAAGAAGCCAAAGTCAAAAGGCTACATTCTATAAGATTCCATTTGTAAGACCATCTGGAATAGGAAAAATTACAGGAACAAAAAGTGTCCATTGACGGATGAATGGATAAAGAAGATGTGGTACATATACTATAATAAACTATAAAGTAACAGAATCAGAAAATGCAACTGAATCACTTTGCTGTATACCTGAAAGAAACATAAGGTAAATTAACTATACTTCAATTAAAAAAAAAACCCACTTAGTCAAAAAAATAGTACATAATAATAAATAAATAATTTTTTTTAAAAAAGACATAGGAAGACTCCAAACCCTAAGGCATGTGGTACCTCCCCACTCAGTGTTTGCTGTATAATGCCCTGTTTCTGATAAAGGACATGATGAATGAGAAGTTCCAGGTCCATATGCAGTGGTGAGTCAAAAACAGTTTAAAAACAGCTGGAAGAGCTATAGTGTGTGAGGAGTGGAGCAGAAAGACCATAGAGAAGTTTCTCTAGGATCTAGTCTCCTTTCAGGTGTTCAAGAGTTGCAGGTTAAGAATTTGGGTTATTTTGAAACTACTTTTGGTTGTGGCTCTGTATTCCTTTGTTTGCAACACTGAGTCAAGTCTACATTGGCCACAGCATTGTAACATGACAATTACATGTTGAATTATACCTACACAAAGTAAAAGTACTATACAAATGCTGTGGACCATTGATACCAAATTCTAGAATCCATTTATATAAAAGAGAGAGTCCTCTGAGGAAAAAAAAAAAAGTCCTGGTTCCTAGGGGTTGGGAATGGTGCAAGGGGTTAATTACAAAGGGACAGTGTGAGGGAAGATTTGAGATGATGGAGCTGTGCTATATCATGATCGTGGAGGTGGTTACACAACCAAACACATTTGTCAAAACTCATATAACTGTATATCACAAGGAGTTAATTTTAATACATGTTTTTAAAAAGTGAATAAAATAAAGCAAAATTTAAAAATTTATTGAAATGATTGGAAAGAGTCAAGATAAACATGCAATTGTCAGGTTGAAAACTTAAATCCGGCTATGTTTTATCCTATATTTATCCTGGCTCCAATAAAGTGACCAAGGATTAATTTCTGTTTTTTAAGGCTCTGCCTTAAAGAGTCTTGGTCTGAGTTATCAAAACCTCAGGTTGAGAAGTTGGGTCAATCCTCAGGACATCCCAGAAGAGCCTCAGTGTTTAAGATACCATGAGGAACAGTGGCATATCTCCACTGGGTATTAGCAATGCCTACTGCCATCTGCCTGGAACTGACACAGTCTAATTTCTACTAATTGAAGACCAAGGGCATAAAATTCCTGCATGTGATGGAGCTTATCAAGAGCTTCTGATTATAGCTGATTCACTTTGTTGTATAGCAAAAAACTGGCACAACAGCGTAAAGCAATCATATTCCAATAAAGAGCTTTAAAAAAAAAAGCAAGCTTCTATTCCCTTATTATGAGTAATTTACAAATAAAAATGTTTCCTCCTCTGAAGTAAAGGAAGAAATAGGGTTAGTCTCTGATTCTTAAGAATTATTCTCAAAGTAAGATGGAAAAAAAAAAAAGAAGAAGAAGACACATGAGCATAAGGCCTGCAAAGACACAAACACATTTGGAGGAAATGAATTTCAACCCAAATGCAATAGAAAAAATTATGATATGATTTTTTAAACTCTGCATTTATATACTAAGAAATTCAGAACAAAATAAACATCCACAGACATATTTCTTGGAGAAAAGAACCTAAAAAGTCAAAGTTTCCTAAAATACATCTTTCAAGATCTCAAAGATAATTTTCCATCCAGTCAAAATAACCCCAGCTTCCTCCAGACCCCTAATATTCAACCATCTTCACCTGTGAAAATCCCTCCCATTCTTCAAAATACAATTCAAAAGAAAGTTAAATATTCAACCTGAAATAGCTTTGGAATTGGGTTTCCTGGCATAGATCTACAAACTTGGCAAAATCCAACTTCAGTAATTCTTAATTTTATCACATGTGAAATCAAAAGGACCTAGTGAAATTAAAAGAACCCTACATCACTGGTTCTCAAACTTTAGCAGGCATTAGAATCAGGAGGAGAGCCTGTGAAAACGCAGATTGCTGGGTGGGTCCCATTCTCAAAGTTTCTGATTGAGTAGGTCTTAAGTGGGACCTGAGAATTTGCATTTCTAACAAGCTCCCAGGAGAAATTAATGCTGTTAGGAGAACTTAATACTTTGAGAATTACTGCCCTACATATTGCAAGAATCAAATAAGATAATACATATACTCATAAAACTGTTTTATAAGGTATAAATTGCTATATTAGTAGAAGGGAGTCTTGTTTTTATTGTTACACTTACCCTGAATCCTTTAAGAAGGCTTCTCTGTCTCCCCAACTGGATTTTAGCAGCTTTTCCTTTGAAAAACTTTCACTTCTTTTCTGATGCTGCCAGTAGTCTGGCTAGGATTGAAGCCATTTTTATTCTGTTTTTATTACACCAAATAGACTTCATTGAAATCACTGAGATCATTCAATCCCTTGCAGTGCACAGCAGAGTGTCTAACACACAATGGGTATTCTGGGCAATAATTTGTTGAACTGAGTTGAGTCCCTTATTATAAGAATATTGCTTTGCTTTCTTGGTGGTTGAAATGAAAATACAGTTGGAACATATTCCAAAGAACAATTTATTATTTTCCTGAATTGGATGTCTAAGATCACATTGAAAGTGATACCCCATTGTCTATTTGAACAAATAACGGACATTGAATAAACTGTACCTACGAAAGTAATCATTGCTAAGAATAGTGTTTCTGGGCATACGTTTTAAAAGTTAGATATAAGTTTCTTGATCAATAATGTAAATCTTCCAAGTATGACCTTTATTCCATGAATAAATCTGTTTTCAACTTCATTGCTTTTTCCAAGAATGGAATCTGCTACAAGTATGAGAATGGTGACTTTGCTTCTGTACTAAAAAAGGAGAGTTTTTACACAAAAACTCACAAGGCTCCTGATTGTGGTAATGGGGGCCATGCCTGCCCGCTGTGAAGAAGCCGGATATGCCACTCTTAAGCGTGAGGAATAGAGCACTGATTTTTAAAAAAAAGTTGTAAATGGCCACTAAGCACTAAGGTGTTAAATCATCCATCGTCCTTTGCATTTTAACAGCAAAGCCTGATTTGTTCAAGGCAATGGACCTGAGTCCTAATTATGGAAATGCAGGCATCAGTGACACCGTGGGTCATGTGCTATGTGATGGAAGGACTTTCTCCACACCTGAAAATGATGTCTTTATTGACAATTACTTATTTTGCCCCCACATAAAGTCAAACTCTAAGAGGACTGGCAAAATGGAAAAGTGAAATTCTGAAATGAATCTTTACCCATTCACAATTCATTTGGTTGACATTGTTCTTCAGATGTTACCACACATACTCAAAATAGATGCCTACCTTATGTTGAAAGCCTGATGGGCACCCATCAACCTATAGGCAGGTAAATTTTGGTTATCTACTGCTGTAAAATAAGCTGTCACCACCAACAGTTTATTTACTCTGGTGTTACAATTCAGGCAGGGCTCAGAAGGGATGGATTGCCACTGCTCCATGTTGTATAGACTGAGGCAGCTCCCCTTCCAGGATGGCTCACTCTCATGGCTGGTCAGTTGGTTCTTATTGTTGCCTGGGAGCTCAGCCAAGGCTGTTGGCGAGTGGCCACGACTCTTTTCCATGTGGAGATCAATGCTTGGGCTAACTCACAGATAAGGCAGTGGGGCCCAGGAGGGAGGAAACAGAAGTTGCCCATCATGTTAAAGCATCACCTCCTCTGCATTCTATTGATTAAGCAATCACAAAACTAGTCCAGATTAAAGGGAAGGAGAAATAACCCACTTCTCAATGGGGACGGTAACAAAGAATGTGTGGGCATCTTTAACCTGTTACTACAGATTTTAGCTAGGACCAAACATTAAATTAGGGCAGCAAGAATAAGGATGCAGATGCAGAGAATGGACTGGAGGACATGGGGTTGGGGGGCCGGGGATGAAGGGGAAGCTGGGACGAGGTGAGAGAGTAGCATAGACATATATACACTACCAACTGTAAAATAGATAGCTAGTGGGAAGTTGCTGTATAACAAAGGGAGATCAACTCCATGATGGGTGATGCCTTAGAGGGCCAGGACAGGGAGGGGAGAGGGAGTGGCAGGCGGGAGGGGATATGGGGATATGTGTATAAATACAGCTGATTCACTTTGGTGTACCTCAAAAGCTGGTACAAGAGTGTAAAGCAATTATATTCCAATAAAGAGCTTAAAAAAAATTAGGGCAGAGGGAATCCAAAGTCTTCCTTTAATTATAAGACAAGACAGTGCTTGAGATCCGTGCTTCTCAGTGTGTGGTCCCCAGACCAGCAGCATCACCACCAAAAACTTCTTAGAAATGCAAATTCTCAGGTCCTACCTCAGATGACCAAACGAGAAAGTCTGCTTTACATTAAGGTTGAGGATGTTTTCTCCCTGATTCTGAATTTTGCTGAATCAATTGTAGAAGATGAGAATCAATTTAACTGTAGTCAACAGCTATGTTTACTTAGAAGAGAGAATAACAAGTGAAGCTGAAGATATAGACTTACTTGAAGCAATACACAGTGTTTACATATGATTTAACATTCTAAAAATATTTATTGGGGTTTCTACATAATAGATTTGTATCTCCATGGTGGTTAATCTTCAGTACATATGTTCTTAGCATCATGTGATTTTTTACTTATCATGTGCTGTTTTATTAAATTCCAATTAAGTCCATATGTGAGAACATTAATTTAAAGTGCTACCGGGAAGGACTGATTACCAAATCAATTACTGGCATGAAGCCCTGGTGTTATTCAAAGAAAAAATGGCAGCCCTCACTTGTTGGTACCAAAAGAGAAGCAATTAAAAAGTTGCAGTCACCAAGCAGTCTATAAACAATCTTTCAGATTTTTGTATCTATGATTGTATCTGCTCAAAGAAGGTGAGAAAAGGAGGCCAAGAAGTTCCTGTACAATTCTGAGAAAAACAATACTTATTATAATAATAATGATTTGTCATTAAAATTCATAGCGACACGCATTATATAGATTTCTCTATCTGCGTACACATACGCACATATTTACACAGCCCACAGAGCATGACCGGGGGAGGAGATAGAAAAACTCCAAAAAAACCAACACAGAGCCAAATATTACTGCATATCCCTGAGTCATTTAATGGAAGACCCAACAGCCCTGAAAATTTAATACCCCAGAGATCCTTCTAACCTCACAGCAAAGTGGGATTTCAATGGATATAAGGAGAATTTGGGCCTGGAAATGGACCCAGAAAATGTTCATTAACGTGCTCCTTTCAAGAGAAAGCAAAATGTTCAATGCATCTGAGGAATATTTTTTCTATTTCATGACTAATCCCCATTTATCTGCTCATTCTAGTGATATAGATTACCTTCACGTTTTTCCCTTTATAATTATTAAAAAACCAAATTGGCATCAAATTATACATATAGATTTGTTGCCTGCTTGTCCCACTTTACCTAGTATTCATATACATTCTTTGAGAATATTATTTTTATTAATTTATTTAAGTATAATTAACATACAGCATGATGTTGGTTTCTGCTATACAGTGTAATGATTAGATGTTTGTATATATTGTGAAATAATCACACTAGTCTAGTTAACACTCATCATCATGTATAGATACAAAAACTTTTTTGTGATGAAAACTTTTAGGATCTACTCTCTTAGCAGCTTCCAAATACACAATACAGTATTATTAGCTGCAGTCACCATGCCGTACCTTACATTCCCATGACATTTATTTCATAACTGGCAATTTGTACCCTTTGACCCCCTTCAATCATTTTGCCCACCCTCCCACCTCTGGTGACCATCCATCTGTTCTCTGCATCTATGAGTTCAAGGGGTTTTTTGTTTGTCTTTTTTTAATTCCCCATGTAAATTAGATCACACAGTATTTCCCTTTCTCTGTCTGCCTTAGTTTAGAGATGTTTCTAATATAGAAATATTTTAACCGAAATGGTTGATTTTTTTTTAAGTTGGTTCTTAGTAGATGATCATTACTCATCAGGACATACTGTCTCCCTTCCTGGTAGTGTGAGGTATACTTGCTGGAGTTTAGTGGGATCTTTTAAAATAAGACTTCTCTAAGTCTCTTCATAGATTCCCTTAGGGAAGCTGACTGGCCTCCTCCTCTCAGAGAGTGTAACTTGAGAACCCAGAACTCGCAGCCAGGGTTCCATGAAGTGTGGCAATGAGCTCTCAAAAGACCGTCTTGCTCAAAACATTGGTCCAGGCTAAAGCAGACATTCAAATGAAATGAGGCCTAAAAGGAGATACCACACGAAGCAGTGCCTCTAGTTACCTGGAGAAAATAGATGCCGTGAGGTCCCCCAACTTCTTTCTTCACATTTCCCAGCAATATTTTCTGCTTTTGTTCCAACTTTTCTCCTCCCTCCTCTCAAAGGAGGACACTATTCTTGGCCCAGAGGATCCTAGGCTCTGTATTCCTTCCTCTCTTGACCCAAGGCCTTATTCTACAAATCATTCTTTATGCTACTACTGGTCCCCAGTAAAGAGACCCCCCTATGGGGCAGGCACAAGCGCTCCAAACTCCAGTTCATAAGGAGAGCCCCAAGAGAGGAGGAAGAAGAGGCAGTGGGCAGGAAAGCAGGATCTGAGGAATTCTGGGAGAGGCCAGGACAGCTTAAGGAAACAGGAGGCAATGGAGAAGATGAAAAGACATCACAGAACTGGGCAACACCCCAAGGCAACTTAGCACAGGGGCAGCAGCAAATGGCCTGAGGTCTATAGGACCTCACTTCCTGATTCTGCAGCTCACTAGCAGTGACCTTGAATAAGTTACCAAAAGCTCTCTACGCCTCTGCTCCTTCCACTAGAAAATAGAGCTAATAAAACTTTCCTCACTGATACCCATGCAAAGATTGAATAAGATGTGTATGCCCAAAGCCTCACAGAGTGCCTGAGGACTAGTTGGGCCATTTGTATGTACTGATTTATGTCCCTGTAGGTACAGAGGACCGAGAATACTGATGGAAGCAGACACCTGCTCCTCCATGTGCAGCACTTGCACCGTGGCTGCAACTATGTAAAATCAGCTGGCAGCAACCCCCTCCTTACCTCTCTTTCATCTTGGAGGCTTATGACACTGGTCCAAGTCACCAGTTCCAAACAGGAAAGGCAAAGGATATGCCCTTCAGTCGTTTATTTCTTTGTTTTAAATTCAGGTTGTCTGCTTTGAATTCCATCTGAAAGGCGGAGTGTCCTGAATGATAAACCACACATTAGGAATTTTATGATGAGCGAGGGTGCAGATTTTCCATTCTGCCTCTCCCATTTGAAGCTAGCTCCTTCGGGCCTCCTGCCTGCTTTCAAAGCCCACTGACATATGTTTTTTTGTGTATAATACAGTGTAGGGAACAATAACGTAGCATGATTCTTAACTAGCAGCTGCCTGAGTGAGCGTCATTATAGATACTCGCAGAAAATCAAGCACATGTCTTTTCCAGGCCGGGAGATGGAGGTAAGAAGGCAGGCAGAGAAAAGCAGGACAAAATAAATGAAGTTGACTTTGACTTTATTTTTGTAAGCCTGGGTCACTATTTCGGTCTCATTTACATATTTGCCTGGGGGAACTCAGATGCTCAAGGCAGGCTGAGGGCCTCATTTGCATAATCCCTCTGAACTTGAGGGGGTGGGACTGTGACTAAACCCCAGTCGCTACATTCAGGATAAAATTCCCCTTGGAAAGAGGTGCTGGTTCCTGAGCCTTGACCCTCTGAGCTGGGGACAGCCGGCAGTCCAGTGGCTCTCAGGGGGGACGAGGACCCTGTGATGCAGAGCCCTCCTGCACTTTTTAGGGAATGCAAAGTAAAATAAAGGAAGCATCTTAAAGACTCCTAATGCACAGCGTGACTTGGAGACCTGTGAGGTTAGAGGGTTGGGGTAACAAGTAGGAGGGTTGGCTGGTGGCAGGAGAGTAAGAGAGAGACTCCTTCCAGACAAAGTCAGAAGAGGCGTAGAAGCAAGATTGAACTATGCAAAGTTTATCGCAGGGCAGACCCCTCATCTCCACCCCACCCTACAGGGACATCTCTAGCTTGATGGTTCCCTTGCCAGTCTGGGCATCACCAGGGAGCTTATTGGAAATGCAGAATCTCTAGCCCTACCCAGGCCTGCTGAATCAGAAACTCTGGGGGTGGGATGCTGTGATCTGCTGTGTAAGGAGCCTTCCAGGGGATTTTGATGCTCTAGTTATCTCTCTAGGCAGAGGGGAGTTGGGGGGTTGACTTTACCGTTTCTCTGACAGGTACTTATCTGCAGGGAGCTCCACCTCACAGCCCAAGACTTGGTTCTTTGTAGTCACTAGACTGTGGAACCCGCTGACGCCCTCACTGTTCTCGATAATACTTTGTCTGCCTCTCCCCCAGGGCAGAGTTGAACCCTTTCCTATAGAAAAGTTCGGCAACTGTGCCACATTGTTCTGACACGTCCCCCTGCATGGCCTGCAATTCTTCCCCTCCCCCTCTTCCTCCCAGAGTCTTCTCTCTGTCCTTATAGATGAGATACGCTGCCCACTCCCTTCCCCCCTTCTCAAATTAATTGCGTCCTCTCACACCCCCTGATTCCAGTTATCTTGCAAATACTTCACCCCAGGCAGGTGCCAAATATCCGGGGCTTTGCCGTCCTGCCCGGCGTTCTGCTGATCCCCTGGGGAGAAGAAGGCCGAGCTCTGGTCTCCATGCTTGCCGGCTTCGTGTGTGGGGACAGAGCCTGAGTTCTGCCCAGTGGGTGGAAATGAAGACAGGCAGTTGGGTGGGGACGTAAGTGGAGGCTCCCCATCTGAGCTGCTGCTGCTATTTTCCTAAAGTTTCTTAAAGTTTCTGTGACCAGTCTCATCCTGCCGCCCAGACAGTCACAGAGGAGAGCATGGCTTTAGTTAAGGATTTGAGAGTAAGACCACTCCAATTCCGATCCCAGCTTTCCCGCTTAATTGGTAGGTGGGTTCTTCATGAAATAGCTTAAACCCCACCCCCATGCTTGAGTTTCCTCATCTGTAAAGTGGTGATTAAAAATGTTTAACCAGGGACTTCCCTGGTGGCACAGTGGTTAAGAACCCACCTGCCAATGCAGGGGACATGGGATCGAGCCCTGGTCTGGAAAGATCCCACTTGTCGCTGAGCAACTAAGCCCGTGCACCACAACTACTGAGCCTGCGCTCTAGAACCCATGAGCCACAGCTACTGAGCCCAAGCACTGCAACCATTGACGTCCACATGCTTAGAGCCCGTGCTCTGCAACAAGAGAAGCCACCGCAATGCCCATGCACCGCAACGAAGAGTAGTCTCAGCTCACCACAACTAGAGAAAGCCCGTGCGCAGCAACGAAGACCCAACACAGCCAATAACAAATAAAAAATTAAAAAAAAAAAAGTTTAACCGTAAAGTTGTCTAGAGAATTAAATGTGATAAGTGTTAACAAGAATTAAACATTTAAAGTGTCTGGAATGCACACTTATGTGCCATTGAAGCATTTGCAGCTAACAGTTTCCTTCTGTAGACGTCTCCACTCAGTCAACATGAACATTTTACATTCTTTCTCTTTCTTGTGAAATCATAAGCCTGGCTTTATTACGTGAAAGGCTAACTCACCTGATCTTGGCAGGCTGTGGCAATAAATGTCATTGCCAAAGTGATTTCCTCTAACCTAGCAGAGCTCAGCCTTGGCCCTGCATTGGACCACTTGGGTGGGAAGCTTTACAAAGCATTGATGCCTGGAACCCACCCCCAAAGATGTGGATTTAATTGGTGTGGTGGCAGCTTAGGTATCTGAAGTAAAAGCATTCCATGCAGAGCCAGGATTAAGAAGGTATCTCAGACCTCCAGTATGGGGGTGAGGAGGGGGTGAGGTTTGAAGGTGAGGTTCATTCACCAGTAACCAGGATTGGTAGCTGTTCCTTGAAGAAAAAAAAAAAAAAAGTATTTCAATGCTAAATAGGTTTTGAGAATCCTGGGTGAAATAACAGTAAATAATAAACAGCGTTTGTTTGCTATGGGGTTTTAGGGCTTTGGCTGTGTTTATGGACATGGGCGGCACATCAGTGTTTTCCAAACTAATATAAGCACAGACACTTTTTGAGTGTGGACTGTCTTTAAAAACTGACAATATATAAAATACACAACTAATAAGGACTACTGCATAGCACAGGGAACTCTACTCAATACTGTGTAATAACCTATATAGGAAAACAATCTAAAAAAGAGTGATATATGTATATGTATAACTGATTCAGTTTGCTGCACAGCAGAAACTAACACAACATTGTAAATCACCGATGCTCCAATAAAAATTAGAAAAAATGAAATAAAAACTGACAACCTGAGGGATACACTTTTTTTTTTATCTTTATTGGAGTATAATTGCTTTACAGTATTATGCTAGTTTCTGCTGTAAAACAAAGTAAATCAACTATATGTATACATATATCCCCACATAACCTCCCTCTTGAGTCTTCCTCCTAACCTCCCTATCCCACCCCTTTAGGTCTTCACAAAGCATCAAGCTGATCTCCTTGTGCTCTGTAGCAGCTTCCCACTAGCTATCCATTTTACATTTGGTAGTGTATATATATTGATGCTACTCTCTCACTACATCCCAGCTTCCCCTTCCTATGCCCTCCCCTTGGTGTCCTCAAGTCTCTTCTCTATGTCTGCATCTCTATTTCTGCCCTGCCGCTAGGTTCATGAGTACCATTTTTCTAGATTCCATATATATGCATTAGCATACAGTATTTATTTTTCTCTTTCTGATTTACTTCACTCTGTATGACACTCTAGGTCCATCCACCTCACTACAAATAGCTCAATTTCATTCCTCTTTATGGCTGAGTAATATTCCATACACTTTTAAAAACACTAAATTGATAGCAATGCCAGGAGCAGCAGGGGGTGCTGGGTGAAGACAGAGCCTAGGGGAGCTTGATGGCTGTTCTGCTGCTGACGTTTCCTGGAGGGAGACTCCAGCCAAAGTCACCCCCTCTCACATCACTGAGGAAGAAGAGAGCACCCAAAAAGGACACTCAAGTCCCTGTTCCAGGGGAAAAAAGACTCCACAGCTCAGTGGGATCACAGTAGACTCAGGTTGATCAAAACAAGGTAGAGATTTTGTTGAAATTTGAGTTAGTTTCTGGGAATGGTTATGACTCGGAGACCATGTACATGATCGTGAAGTAGAAATAGCCCCGGATTGAGGGTCCAGAAACCTGAGTGTGACATTCTGAAAACTGCCTGGACTCTCGAATTCAGTTTTCTTATTAGTAAAAATTAAACCGGAGCTAGAAATACTGTACAATCTGTAATTTCCATGATTCCGCAGTATATGCTTTCCACTTCCACCTTATCTTACTTTATAACAATAGTGCTTTATTATTTTCAAAACATTTTCATGCACGTTGTCTCACTGGATTCACAGAACCACTCTGTCTACTGACTTGTGCAGGTTTGGTTATGCACATCTTTCAAGGCGGGGAAACTGAGCCCAAGAGGTGAACAGATCTGCCTGGGATGACAGAAGTTAGTGAAAGCACAGGTTTTCTTGCCATGTGTTCTTTCCACTGCTCTGTACATGCTTTAGGATCACAGACTCAGAGAATTCTTTGGAGAGGAAACCCCTTTCCCAGGGTTGCATGTTGCCATGTGAGGAGACATCTCCCACCACAGTAGCACCCCTGCCTCTGTCACCAGTAACTCACTGTCCCCAACGGAGGCTAAGAAGGTGATCGAACAGATTGGAAAGTTTAGGAACAGACGATGACCGTCCTGAGCTTGGTTCCTTCCATGCTTCTTGTGGGCATCTGCTGAGTCTCCAGGCAGCCCATATTCTCTTCTGCTCTGGCCGTGTGGCAAGAGGAGGTCCATAGTTTGGGTAGTGGGGAGGAAATTCAAATTCAGAGGAGAGTTAGCAGGTCCCTTAGCTGTACACAGAGTGGGACCTTCCAGCAGCACTTTGATCACAATATAACCTAGTAGGATCTCCATCATCTAGAATTTCAGAATGTGGCTCTGTTAAAACAGGTTCCAAACATGGGTAGGGAAATGGGGCATTATTTACTGGTTCCCCCCAAACCTTATACATTTTATAGCTGAATCAAATCTTGTTATTTGGTCTAAGTTACTTCTATTAACGATGAAGCATCTAAGTAATAAATTTTATTATTTGCCCCAAGTCACACAGAGCTGATTAATATACAAGCCACTTAGTATCCTGACTTCCTGGGGAGGGTTCCTTTTGTCCACTTAAATGTGATTTCTTCCAGATTCTTCACGATTATTTCAAGAGCTCATGCTTGCAGTATCCCACACAGGAGGACCATAATAAAATGAAGAAACAAATTTTGGAAAGAAATTGATCTAGATGATTCCCAATAAACCATCCAAGTAATTATCACAGAGGAGGGAAATCACAATGTGTTGGCGCTCCCTGACCCTTTGTGTAGTTCTTATTTTGCGTTACACATGGAAGTATCAGTTCAGTCTTACTGCAGTAAGAACCCTAAAATTCCAATGAGTTACAATGACAAGCATTTATTTTTTGCTCATATTAGTTGTTGGCAGCTATAGGTCACTGGCTCTGGTTCTACCCAGCCCTGCTCCCCATGTCTTCTCTTTCTGGGACCCAGGCTGGAGAAGCAGCCCCTACTTGGGACATGCCATACTTATGGAAGAAGGGAAAGATCAAGGGGACTAGTAAAATCTATAGAGCCTCTTCCAGAACTTCCCTTAACACAGGTGTATGGCACCCTACCCACATCCCATTGGCCAAAGCATGTCACAGGACCAAGCAGAGGAGGGCAGTAAACTGCTCCCGCAGGAAAACTACAAGTCACGTGGCCATGGGCGGGCATGTATGTTATTTTATAGCGAAGAAGGGAGCAAATACTTGGGGACAATAACATAATCAACCATGGAGTTTATTTTAATAAAATAAAAGTTTTAATCTAGCCCTATCCTCGAAGTGAGAGTATATCACCTTTGCCACATTCTGAAGAATCCTCCCTGGGAGTTGGAAGGGAGTGGAGGAGTGCAAAGGGAGGAGAGAGGAGAGTCAGATGGAGGAGGGCAGGCTTTATAAAATGTGCTTTGCATCAGGGTCCACTAAAGAGGTCACCCCCTCAAAGTGTTTTAGCTATCTTGCAGGTTATTCATGCAAGGGAGAGGATTGGGGTGTGCAGTAGCACAGATAGTCCAAAACAGGGTAATCCAAAATTCATTTCTATTCGGCTGCTTCATGCCTTTTGTGAGTTTCACAGCCAGCAGCAAAGTTCCTTCCTGAATGCACTTCACTGAGATCAATACGAAGAACGGTTAGTGTTCCCTAGGCACACAGCAGCTGATGGGAAGAAGGTAAGGCAAACGACCACTAGGTAGAAACCAGCTAAATTAAGTGAATTTGTGGGCCAATAGACAATCGAGTAACCTCGTACTCCCAGCTGACTTCTAAGTCTCACACGGGGATTAAGGGACAGCAAATCTCATGAGACCATTCACTTGCTTCTCCATGCGTGATTCTGCAGTAGCTTCATCTATGCCTCCCAGGAAGCAAACTCAAGATTGACCCAGAGAGGACTCAGGTGAATTACAGTCCCAGTTTATGAATTCAACTTGTTTTACTCACTTATGTATTAAGGACTGATTGAGGACCTACTGGTTGCAAATGTGCAGATACTACCAGGCAGGAGCTAAAAGTAATAAGGAGACACCATCTCTGCCCTCCACCCAAATTATTGCTAGTGGGGATAACATTTTACAATTGTAAAGCCCTTTGAAAGTTTTAAAACACTTCATAGAAGGTAGCCAGAGCTATAGAAGCAGAAGCCACTGTGGCCAAGAACGTGCCCCTCCATGATTTCTGTCTGTCCTCAGGGACCTTGGTCACTCTTTTGAGCTTAGAAGATACAGCATCCAGGCCTCGGGCAGTGTTGAGTCTGGGAGCTAGTGCTGGCTTACAAGTTTGGGAGACAGGATTTCGCTGAAGTAGCTAAGCTATTGGGAATAAGTACAAGAGGAAAACATTGATTCTCATCTCCAGACATTATTTTGCATTACCCACTATCTAGAAAGTATACAAGCATATAGTTTCAAAAAGGCAAGATTGCTGAGTGGTTAAGAGCTTAAATTCTTACAACAGACTGTGTAGGTTCAAAACCTGGCTTCTCTACTAGTAGCTGTGTGACATTAGAAAAGTTACCTTACCTCCCTCTGTGACTCAGTTTCCTCACCTAGAACTAGCGTTGTCAGAGAATTAAAAACAGTTTTTTTAAAAAAAACACAATACAATTTATATTAGCACACCCCAAAATGTAATATTTAGATATAAATTTAACAAAATAGGTATAAGTTCAATATGAGGAAAACTATAAAACTCTGATGAATGAAATCAAAGAGGAACAAGATAAATGGAGAGATATTCCATGTACATGGGTAGGAAGACTAGATGTTGCCAAGATGTCAGTTTTTCCCAACTTGATCTATAGAGTCAATGTAATCCCAGTAAAAATCCCAAACTATTTTGTGAATACTGACACACTGATTCTAAAGTTTATATGGAGAGGCAAAAGATCCAGAATGGTCAACACAATATTGAAGGAGAAGAACAAAGTTGAAGGATTGACACTACCCAACTTCAAGGCTTACTATAAACCTATAGTTATCAAGATACAGTAATATTGGTGAAAGAATGGACAGATAAGATAGATCAATTGAACAGAATAGAGAGCCCAGAAATAGACCCACGTAAATAGAGTCAACTAATCTTTGGCAAAGGAGCAAGGGTAATACAGTGGAGCAAAGATAGTTTTTTGAATAAAGGGACATCCACATACCAAAAAATTAATCTTGACACAAACTTTATACCCTTCACAAAAATTAACTCGAAACATGTCATAGACCTAAATGCAAAACCTTAAAACTCCTAGTGCAAGAGGGAGGGGATATATGCATATATATAGCTGATTCACTTCATTGTACAGCAGAAACTAACACAACATTGTAAAGCAATTTTACCCCAATTAAAAAAAAATAAACTTCTAGAAGATAACAAAGGACAAAACCTAGATGAAAAACCTTACATGGCGATGGCTTTTTAGATATACCAAAGTCATAGTCCATGAAAGAAATAATTGGTCTGTTCTGCAAAAGGCATGTCAAGAGAATGAAAGGACAAGCACAGATGGGGAGAAAATCTTTGCAAATACACATCTAATAAAGGACTGTTACTCAAAATGTTAAAAGAATTCTTAAAACTCAACAATATGAAAACAATCCCATTACAAAATGGCCAGAGACCTACAGATTCCTCACCAAAGAAGATATACAGATGGCAAATAAACATATGAAAAGATGCTTCATATCATATGTCCTCATGAAAATGCAAATTAAAACAGCAATGAGATACTACTATGCAAGTAGTATAGAAAGGCCAAAATCCAGAACACCGACAACATCAAATCTGACAAGGATGTGGTACAATAGGAACATTCCTAAAGTGCTTGTGGGGATGAAAATTGGTACAGACACTTTGAAAGACAATTTGGTGATCTCTTGCAAAACTAAACATCTTCTCACCATACAATCCAGCAATTATGCTCCTTGGTATTTACCTAAAGGAGTTGAAAACTTAGGTTCACAAAAAGTTGCACAGATATTTTTTTAAGCTCTCTATTGGAATTTAATTGCTTTACACTATTGTGCCAGTTTTTGCTGTACAACAAAGTGAGTCAGCTGTATTTATACATATATCCCCATATCTCCTCCCTCCCTCGACTCCCTCCCATCCTCCCTATCCCAATCCTTTAAGTCATCACCCATCATCGAGTTGATCTCCCTGTGTTATGCAGCAGCTTCCCACTAGCTATCTATTTTACATTTGGTAGTGCACAGATATTTATAGCAGTCTTAGTCATAACTGCCAAAACTTGGAAGCAACCAAGATGTCCTTTAGTAGGTGAGTGGATGAAAAACTGGGGTACATCTAGAAAGTGGAATATTGTTCAGCACTTAAAAGAAGAGCTATCAAACCACGAAAAGACGTGGAGGAACTCTAAATGCATATTGCTAAGTGAATGAAGCCAGTCTGAAAAGGCTACACACTGCAAGATTCCATCTGTACGACACTCTATAAAAGGTAAAACCATGGAGGTAGTAAAACGATCACTGGTTGCTAGGGTCTTGGGTGGGAGAGGGCTAAATAGGTGGAACACAGAACATTTTTAGGGCAGTAAAATGCTCTGTATGTTACCACAATGAGAGAAACATTAAGTATTTATCCAAACTCATAGAATATACATGAGTTACGTACAATGTAAACTAAGGACTTCGGGTGATGATGACGTGTCAAGGCAGGTTCATCACCTGTAACCAATGTACTGCTCTGGTGGGGATGTTAATAATGGGGGAGGCTACCCATGCGCAGGGGCCCAGGAGTACCTGGGAAATCTCTGTACCTTCCCCTCAGTTTTGCTGTGAACCTTACACCACTCTACAGAAACAAAGTCTTAATTTTTAAAACCACATTATGTTTTATATTCTTGTTGCTTGGTTGATTGCAAAGATAATTAGCCCCTTTGAACAGCACTAAGAATAAGATGGCCCTAACACAATGAATGCGAATCTCATATACGTACCGGTATGCTGAGGTTCAGAAATGTGATCTAAGTACCTCCAACCAGACCCACCTGCAGAGTCTCTGATTTGGAAGCAAGGAAACGGGCAGGAATGGAACTTCCATTCTGCAGCCTGGAGTGGTGGCAGAAGCCACATGTTTCTGTGATTGAAAGTGGGGACAGTAGCAGCAGAGGCTACTTTCCCAATGCGGCTGGGGGAGTGTGGTCCTGAGTCAGCAGCAGAAGCTCATTTACCAGGCCACTTCTGCAGGGTGCTTCCAAGAATTACCCCTTCCAATGACTCTAGGAGTTAGAGAAAGCAGCCTGGGCTCCAATCCCAGCTCTATCACTTACTGTGTGACTTCAAGCAAGTTGTCCAACTGCTTTAGGCATCCGTTTCCTTATCTGAAAAATGGAGCAAACAGGTAGTGAGGTATAAATGAATGAACATAGATAAAGCATTTAGAATGCAGCCTGACCCACAGTAAACATATTAATATTTGTTATTGTATTACTGGTATTGCTGCTCTTAAATACTGCTATTATTACAACTCAAACTACTAGAGTAGATTCTCTTCTCTGCAACTAAGAACATGGATTAATACAGAGAGCATATACCTTGTACTTGATTCTCATACACAGTATTAACCTGTATATGAACTTGTGCCAGAAAAGGCCAACAAACTCAGGATACAAATGTGCAGGAAGTTAGCAGTATTTTGATAGGTCAAACAGTATTTAAAGTATAAAATTAAATAAAGACCAATTCAAAAAATCAGTAAGGGGGCCAGGGGATCACAGGAGGAAATGCAGAGTGTTAAAAAAAAAAAAAACAATCTAACTGTATTACTAGTATATGAAATAACCACTAAACGGGGTGGGGGAAAGGATCTTTGGAAATGAACAGAGACTATAAGACTAAAGGCAAAAGAAACTGTATATAAGCATGAATTCTAATTGATAAAGTTTTTCCCACAGGAATATAGGTTAATGACTCTGATTCTGCTACACAGGTGTACAGGGATTGAACAACTAAGTATGAATGGCAGGTGGTGGGAGCTTAATTTCTTACTGTTTTAATGGACAGTTACAAATAAGCAAAAGCTAGAATGACCCATGCAGTAATGGGTTATTAGTTTTGGAGATATCAGTATGAATTCATGCTTAGCTTAACACAGATACAAAGGGTTACACATTGAAATATTTATAAATAGATGTATGAATACATGTTATTATATAAATATATATTTCTTTGCTTTGTTAGCTAAGATTGCCTAAAAGGAACAATACCCCACCAGTACACCTAGTGCCCAGAACTTGGTATCTAATACCCTTCTGCAGTAAAAGGAACCAGGATTCCTTGGGAAAATGGTTGATTCTAGGACTGCTGAGGAAAATACAGAAGATGAGCCTGAAGCATCTTGTAATGCCAGAAAGAAAGTGTTTAAACAACAACAACAACAACAGCAGCAACAAACCCACAACAATGATGTATGAAAATAGGACACAAAAGTCAACTACAAGAGCTCTCAATGGCCAAAGCTGGAACAATTTGAACACAAAAATAAATAGTAAAGTTTGGATTATAATCCAAAGTGTAAAATAAATATCCATGAGTCCATGCTGATTGACATAAAAAAAATTGAATAAATGCATAAGTAAGGGAGAAAGGACAAATCTGCTTTGTTAAATAACTGCATATAATATATGTACACACTCCACCTCAAGGAGATGACATGTAACTCTCTATTCCTTAAGTATGAGCTGTGCTTCGGGACTTCCTTCCAAAGAGTACTCTACGGAAAGAGGAGAAGAGAGAGAGTAACTTCATAGCAGAAAAACCTGACAAGTACTACCTCAGCCAGGTGATCAAGGTCAACATCAACAATGATAAGTCAAACTGATAGTGGAAGCCCTGATATGATGTGATGAGAGTGTCTGTTTCCTCTGTAGTCTTCCTCCGGAAAACCCATACTCCCATTCTAATCATGAGAAAAACACAATGGACAAATCCAAATTCAGGGATGTTATACAAAATATCTGACCAGTACTCCTCAAAAGCATCAAGGTCATCAAAACCAAGGAAAGACTGAGTAGCTGTCTTAGTCTATAGACACCTAAGAGACATGACACTTAAATATAATATGATATCCTAAACAAGATCCTGGATCAGAAAAAGAACATTGGTAAAAAGCTAGGAAAATCTTAATAAAGTACAGACTTCAGTTAATTTTTTAAAAAGTGGATGAAGAAATTTTGGAAGAGGAGACAGACAATGACAAAAGCCTTATTGATATCAACATTTTAAAGATACAGACTCAGCAACGGGGAGTGGGCAATCCTGCCAGACAAGAAACTCTTTTGGACTCTGCAACAGATGCACAGAAATCCATTTGGTTGTGGACCGTGATCTACCTCAGCTGAAAGATATGATATGGACTGGCAATAAGACCTGAAAAATCCGTGTTGAGCAAATTCTCCAGCAAAACAGTGGAGCTAAATCTGCTTTAAAGGAGACTCAGGAATTTACAAGGATAAATTTCTGATAAAATTAGTAGGACCCTGAGAAAGATTAGCAGCTAAGAAAATGCATCAAAACCCAACTTGAACGCCTGATTTAAGACTACTGCACAGCCCAACCCCAGTTGAGTAAGACAAGAGATGATGCCAAGCTGAGAAACGGAGGAGCAACTGAAAGGACCAGAATTTTTTCTAAAGCCTCAAAAGGGTAAATTAGAAATGGAATAAACACCAGCATTTCAAATGGTACCATTCTGGTAAATATTAAACAGAGCTCAACTGAAAGTACAATTTAGAAGGACATGAGAATTTGTGAGATGACTCCGGTGAAAATTTAAGGCAAAATATAATTTCACTACGGACAGGCATATAACAATTATTCCAGAATATGCAAAAGATGCTTCTTAAAATGTATTATTACTTTTACTTCTAAACAGTTGCTTTCTCATGTCAAGCTATGTTTCATTTTCTTAATCTTAAAAAACAGCTATATCTTATAGAACCTGCTCAAAGGGTAGAGGAATATGTTTTTATATAAGTATACATATACTTATATCTAAATGTATATGCACAGATATATGCACATCATGACTAATAGGATTTAAACATTTTGGTGATTAATATAATGTTTAACCTGGTAATTTTTTTAAAGAACTTTTATTGAGATACAGTTAACAGACAATAAACTGCATATATTTAGAGTGTACAATTTGGTATCCCAATCTCCCAAACCATTCCCCTCCAACCCTCCCCACTTTCCCCACTTGGGGTCCATATGTGTGTTCTCTACATCTGGGTCTCTATTTCTGCCTTGTAAACCGGTTGATTTGTGCCATTTTTCTGTATTGTGCATATATGTGTTAATATACGATATTTGTTTTTCTCTTTCTGACTCACTTCACCCTGTATGACAGTCTCTAGGTCCATCCATGTCTCTACAAAGGTCCCAGTTTCATTGCTTTTTACAGCTGAATAATATTCCATTGTATACATGTACCACATCTTTTTATCCATTCATCTGTTGATGGACATTTAGGTTGCTTCCATGTCCTGGCTATTGTAAAAGTGCTGCAGTGAACATTGGAGTGCATGTGTCTTTCTGAATTATGGTGTTTTCTGGGTATATGCCCAGCAGTGGGATTGCTGGGTCATATGGTAACTCTGTTTTCAGTTTTTCAAGGAACCTCCATACTGTTCTCCATAGTGGCTATATCAATTTACATTCCCACCAACAGTGCAAGAGCGTTCCCTTTTCCCCACACCCTCTCCAGCATTTACTGTTTGTAGATTTTCTGATGAGGCCCGTTCTCACCAGTGTGAGGTGATACCTCATTGTGCTTTTGATTTGCATTTCTCTAATAATTAGTGATATTGATTAGCTTTTCATGTGCCTCTTGGCCATCCATATGTCTTCTTTGGAGAAGTGCCTATTTAGGTCTTCTGCCCATTTTTTGATTGCGTTGTTTTTGTGATATTGAGCTGGATGAACTGTTTATATATTTTGGAGATTAATCCTTTGTCTGTTGACTCGTTTGCAAATATTTTCTCCCATCCTGCGGGTTGTCTTTTCATCTTGCTTATACTTTCCTTTGCTGTGCAGAAGCTTTGAAGTTTCATTAGGTCCCACTTATTTATTTTTGTTTTTATTTCCATTACCCCAGGAGGTGGGTCAAAAAAGGTCTTGCTTTGATTGATGTCAAAGAATGTTCTTCCTATGTTTTCCTCTAGGAGTTTTATAGTGTCTGGCCTTACATTTAGGTCTTTAATCCATTTGGAGTTCATTTTTGTGTATGGTGTTAAGGAGTGTTCTAATTTCATTCTTTTCCATGTAGCTGTCCAGTTTTCCCAGCACCACATATTGAAGAAACTGCGTTTTCTCCATTGTATATCCTTGGCTCCTTTGTCATAGATTAGTTGACCATAGTGTATCTCTGGGCTTTCTATCCTGTTCCATTGATCTATATTTCTGTTTTTGTGCCAGTATCATACTGTCTTGATCACTGTAGCCTTGTAGTATAGCCTGAAGTCAGGAAACCTGATTCCACCAACTCCGTCTTTCCTTCTCAAGATTGCTTTGGCTATTCGGGGTCTTTTGTGTTTCCATACAAATCGTGAAATTTCTTGTTCTAGTTCTGTGAAAAATGCCATTGGTAATTTGATAGAATTTAAACATTTTGGTGATTAATATAATGTTTAACCTGGTAATTTTAAGTGATCTTCAAAAAACATAACAATCACTATCTCATTTACTCTCTTAAGGAAATTTTATGAGGATTCTCATCTTACATAAGAGGAAATAGGCTCAGAGAGCATAAGTAACTTACTCAAGGTCGGAGAGTCAACTAGAACAGCTTGCAATATAGTTAGGCTAATAAAACACATCCAGGCACATAAAACATCTTAAGAATAATTAAAAGCTTGTGATTTTCTGAATCAAATTCCCAAGCTTAAAAGATATCCTCCCAACTAAAAGGAGGTCCACACAAGCAAATCATCCTTGTCTGCCTAAGAAATACATTTGGTTCTTTTCAAGGGTGAAAAACAAACTTGCCTTCTTCAAGCTTGCAGATGAAGTAGAAATATTGGTGCAAGAGTTTTACAGTTCATTAACTGTCATCCAGAGCAAGGAAGATTTGTGACTTGCTGAAGGGACCGTTAGGCAGGGCTGTGACAAACTTGCCAACAGGTTTAACTCTTTAGCATCGGGCCATGTCAACAGACCAGGAGGCCACCAGCACCCAAACAAAGGCAATGAGGATGTCAGCCACCCTCAGTGTAGATTTCTTTGAGTCCTCAAATTGTAAAAAATGCTTCTATAGTGTTTAGAAGATTTTTGTATGCTTTCTGATGGTTTCCATTTTAAAATCAGTATTTCGAAGCCACTTCTAGAAGACCTGTGTTATTAGTATCAGATACTATAGACTGAATATTACAGCTATCAGCTCCAGCCAAACTAAAATCTATGGCAGAAAGGGACCATTCACACAGTTATTCAGTGACCAAGCAACAGTTTCAACAGAAATGCTTGGTATTCTGTTCATGACAAGTTGTTTATTCCGAAATAAATCTTGAAAGAATTGTTAGATTTGGACAAATTTGTAACCCTAAAGGGCATTAAAAAACAATAACAAAACTCCGAAATTTGATTTAGGGGTCAGTCATCTTGAAAAGATATGGTGACAGGAACTTTTCAAATAGGCTGATCTTTTGTAATTGTGCCAGATGACATTCCAGGTGACAGAACCAGTGGTCTGGGCCACTGTGTTTGCTATTTATTTGGGTGAAATGAAGTCTTCTGTGTCCATTTAAATAATAAGTGCTTGATATTAAGTAATACTGTGTTAGATTTATTCAGAATTAAATCAGGAGACCTTGTTTTTCACAGAAGGGATAGAAACAGTTAATATTTCTCCACACCGAAAACTGCAACCAAGGCATATGCTGTTATTTATGGTAACAAACAATTACCCTTCACAATAGAACTAAAAACAGAAATCGGATTCATGAATATGCTCTTATTATCCCTCCCTGCTGTGGACATTATTAGTCCTTTTCAGCCTGAAACAAATTGAGAAAGAGTGTTGTGTACATGCACGTGGGTGGGTGTGTGGGTGTGTATGTGTGTAAGTGTAAATAGTCAATAAAATGTAACTCCACTCATTCTTTTTTTACTAAACACCAAATAAAAGCATCTAGTGTTTAGCAAATGAGTAAGACAAATGTTCTGAAAATTTTAATCTAGAGCTAAGTTTATTACTGATATAATCTTTTTAGACAGGATAACTAATATAATTAATCTTTCAGTGAATGATACACAAATCATTACGGCAATATTTTGAGACCATTAAGTATGTCGTCAATGATCAACTACTAGGTAGCTATTCATCTTGTATTTGAGCTAGTAGATAGGATGCTTGTGTTACTTTCAATAATGTAAGTATTTATATTATACCATATGTCACTGATATTGACACGTATTTCAAAAATGACTTACATCTCTGTTCTTCCAATTAATGGTAGAACTGTCAACCAGGTGGAAGGGGTAATGTAGCTGCCATTGCCTATTCATTTCTGAACTTGGTCATAGATGTTCTACTATCATTACTGCAATTAAATTGAATAATTTGTTTAGGTCTGAAACAAAGGGCATTGCAGCAGGAGATCCAAAATGCCATGCAGAATTTTTTCATTTAATTTTTATGTAGTCCAATTAACCAAACTGTTTTAGGACTTCACGAGTATTGGATTACAATTAGAAAAATCTTCCCCAAGCTAAGATTTTAAACGTTCCCACATTTTATTTTTTATTTTTATAGTTTCATCTCGTATCCTTACATTTTTGATCCCATTGGAGATTATCCTAGTATTCTTATCATTTCCCTGACATGTTGTATCCTCTATTTCCTCCTATTCATTTTAAGCTATTTCTGGGCTTTCAATTATTTTCCTCGGGCTGATTCAACAGTTCATGCATTGGTATCCCATTACTTTAATCATTGAGATTTTAAAATGCTTTAATACATGGCAAAACTATTTACACCCCATTTATCTTCTTTTTTCAGTTCTTCTGGCTGTACTTATTTTTCAGTTTCCCATATGAGCTTTAAAACATCTCATCGGTTTCAAAAACCATTTGGAATGTTGATTATGTTAAATTTAAAAACGAACATGGGAGAATTGATGTTTTTATAAATGTATAGCCTGCCTATTGAAGGATATGAGTGTGTCAAAGGTGGCTAGCTGTTCACCAAAATAGTTCCAAGGTTGCTCCTGAAATGTGGTTGCCTGGTTAAGGACTACATTTTCCAGCCACCCTTATACCTAGGTGTGGTTATGTGAAGGTGAATCAATTTGTTGTGTCACTTCCAGGCCAAGCCATTTAGGACAGTTGTGTCTTGGCCATGAACTTTTCCCTTTCGCAAGTTAGTGGGCAGATGACCAGGTGGGTCTAGCAGGTAAGAAATCAACAAGATGGAAGGAATGTGTCTTTATTACTTCCTTGAAAGTACAGAGATTTTTCTCTAAGACTTAGTTTAGGGCAAGTGAAAAGAAATGTGTATTCTCTATTTTCAGGGTATGGAGTTTGAACTATATCCATCTCATCAACATGTGAATCATATCATTTTGTTTTTCTCAATGATTTTGTTCACTTGCTCTATCAAAGATGGAAAGAGGTGAGCAAAGTTCCCTTACTATTCATGTTTCTCCTTTTCATGTCTTGTAGTTTCTGCTTTATAAATTTTGATGCCATGACATTTGATGTGTCGACAAGCATAACTGCTAAAAACTCATGAGTTGCACAGTATAGGATAAGACTGCCTTTCTTTATCTTATTCAGTTCTTTGTTTTTGCTTGAATTCTAGTTTCTAATATTAAGATCATGACTCTTGCTTGTTTACTTCCTTTTCTTGTTTGGTTTTGGAGGGTTTGTTTTTTGTTATGGTGAGGGGGGATTTCTTTACTATACCCCTGCTTACCTCTCATTTTCATCTTTACTGAATTACTTTGTTTTCATGTTTCCTATACACCATACAGCTTGATTTGTTTTTTTCTGATCCAGTCTAAAATTCTTTTGGTAAGTGATTTAAGCCCATTTACATTACTGTGAGAACTACATTTATCTTAGATCTGGCATTGTATTTTCCGTTCTCTCTCTCTCTTTCTCTCTCTATGTGTTATATTTTCATTGCTTGATTCTTGGTCATATTTATTCTGATATATAAAAATTTTATTTACAATTGTATATAATCCCTTTAGTCCTTTGTTTCTTTACAGTACATATTAATTCCTTATTCTGAGAAATGATAAAAGTAGCACATTGCCTCTTCCCTGACCATGTGTTTTTAGTTAATAATGTTATCTTTCTTACCTTTGTTTACTTTTGTACACTTGATTATTCCAATTCTCTAACAGGCAGCTTTAACAATAACTATTGACTATTATTTAGTAAGACAATCATCAAAACTATTCCACAGCCCACCTTCTTTCAAACTTCCTCTAAATATTTCTGAATTGTAACACTTCTGTGTTGTCAGAACATGAGACTCATATTATGATTCATTGCACATCTCCAAATGTGTATTTGCGTGAATTCTACAGTGAAATATATTCAATGTGTTCTGCTTTTTGCTGTAATTTTCCTATTTATCTCTTAACTAAGGTAAGTTAATCTTAGAGAAGTTCCTTCAAAAAGGGCTTATAATAATTATGCTCCCTTAGTTTTTGCATGTTTATAATTTTGTACGCAACCTTTATGCTTCAAGGACAGTTTGGCTGCAGAGAAAATTCCTGACTTATACATTCTTCCTTTGAGGTATTTTTAAGTGTTGCATCATTATACTTTGACATGGCATTTTGCTCTAGCCGCATATGAGGCCTGCCTAAATTTTATTCCCTTTTATTGCTTTGATCTTTTTGCCTGGATACTCACAGAATGTTTTAAAATCTTTACATCTAACAAATGTACTTGACCCTGTCTCAATATTGACCACTCTAGGTCAATGTGTCTTATGGCACGCTGTATACTTTTGACTTAGGCATTTGTCTTTTTTTATTTAAATAAAATTTTATTAAATTACATGCTTTAAATATTTTTCCCATTTTTTACTTTCATCTTCAGAGACTCCAGTTATGTATCCAGTGTTCAATCCCTTCTGCCATTCCCCTCTAGTTACAATGCTGTGCCTAAACCCGCATCTCTTTTTTAGAGTTGCATCCATTTTTGTGACTTTTCTCCTTTCTTCCTCTGTGTTCATTATCATATTCTCGGTGAGCATGTTCTTTGTTGTGCTTCTTACAATGTTGTCTTCATTTCTGTCATCACTGTTTGTCTGTTTCCTACTTCTCCCCTGAGATCTGACCCCTCATGTTTCGTCTTCTCTTACTATCTGGTCATCTCTTTCCCAAGTTCTGATATTTTTGTTGAATTTTTGTTTGTAGAGGTGATCGCTTTGTGTGGTTTCTTTTTCTTTTCTTCAACTGTAGTAAGATATTTGGTCACAATTCTCTTCTACTTTATGGAAACATTTTTCTGGTAAATGATTTTCATTTGTTAGTAAGTTTTGATGCTCTTTTGCTTTTGTGTGTGTGTATTCTTACAGTACCTTTGTATTGATCCAGTACTCACTCATCACTGAATCCCTGGACCAGCTATTTGCAGGAAGTGACTTTACTGGAGGAAGGAATGTCTTTCACGGTAACGGGAAGAGCTGGTGGGTATTCACAATACAATCTATGACAACACAGAGAAGACACATCCTGCAAATATGGCTGCTGGTTCAGGTCTTTTTTGTTTTTGTTTTTGTTTTTGTGTTTTGGCTGCACCCTGCACCATGCAGGATCCTAGTTCCTGGGCCAGGGATGGAACCTGCGCCCCCTGCCCTGGAAGTATGAAGTCCTCACCACTGGACCGCCAGGGAAGTCCTGGTTCAGTTCTTTACGAAGCTCCCATCCTCTGATTCTCTGCAGAATCCTTTCTGTGAGAGCCTCTGCTCACACCTCTGATTCACCTAGTTCCCACAGCCACTGTTGTAAACAAAGGATGTGATTTCTGCATTCAGGGTATATCCATCTCCTTCAGGAAGTGCTGGTGCTTTCCGAGGTAGCTACCACCTCCCCTTCCCCACGCCTCTTCTCTTCACTTCCTGCATCGTTTCTCTCTGTTCTCAGCCACTTTGGTGACCTTAACACATATTTTGGGATCTGCGAATTATACGTGTCTCCTAATTTTACCAAAAACAATCTCCAGGGCTTTGTTTCTTTAATTTTGCTTTCATCATATTGATAATTTCCAGAAGGATAAGAGTAAGTGTCAACTTATGAAATCATATTCCTTCCAGAGCTGAGAAGCCCTTCATTTCTTTCCACTCCCCTAGCCAGTCCATCTTATATGTTGGTGTCAGGCGCTAATCTTTTGAAACACAGGCCTTTTTAAAGATCAATTTATCCATTTGCTCAAAAATATACAGTAACTTCCTGCTGAGTTCAGATTCTTTAATCTGCCATGCAAGGCTGGCTGGCTCAGGGCCCTAGCCTAAATGTTCAACATCCTTTCTCACTGCCCTGCTCCTCTACGTGTGTTTCCATTTAGTTCTTTCTTTCCAACCTCTTTATTTTGTGCATGTCATTTCCTTCATGGAAAATACCCTTCCCCTCCTCTCGCCTTTACATGAACTTATCCCACCACTAAACCCAGAGCTGAAAATCATTTTCATCTTATCTTCAACTCCTATAGTATTTTTCTATACTTACCACTGAGACTTTGTCTTTCTGACTTTATAGTTATTATATGCACATTTCTTGTGT
Organism: Hippopotamus amphibius kiboko; assembly: GCF_030028045.1. Classification (NCBI taxonomy): domain Eukaryota; kingdom Metazoa; phylum Chordata; class Mammalia; order Artiodactyla; family Hippopotamidae; genus Hippopotamus; species Hippopotamus amphibius. The sequence goes on along the minus strand of NC_080196.1, from coordinate 92,479,826 downwards.
TCTCTCCTAGCAGGAAGGCTCCAGAGAAAACAATCCTGCCTGATATATCTTGGTTTCCCACAAAATATCCAGCACAATAAAAATACTCCATAAATATGTGTTGAATGAATGAGGTCACTCTCAATGCTTAATAAGAATGGGAATAAATACTGCTTTAAAGATGAATAATTTTGCTAGTGTGGGGACACCATCATTCCATGTGGTAGGGGACTGGGAATTTACTGTGGTTTGGTCTTCTCATAAAATAGAATTTTTAAAGGAACCGTTTCTCATTGAAGGTGCCAGCTAATTGAGATCTAGCTCTCTGTGGCTTTACAGGTCTACACCTGAGCCTCTTGCAAGATTCTTACTGTTTCCCAGGTAATGCCCTCTCCCACTCCCTCTGTCACCTTAATCCTGTCAAGGCCCACCTAGGCCAATCCTTCCCCCAAACTCCCCCAGCCTCCCAGGACTCAGGGACAGACTTTATGAACTCTTAGAGCAACTTTGTTCACATAAAGCTCTTAGCAGAGATTGCCTTACTCCAGTCATACTATTCAAATGGCTACATTTCTTATCTCCCTAGGTAGACTGAATTCTTTGAGGACAGGGACCATATCCTTTGTCCTAAACTCTAATAACTAAATCATGTCCAATAATATTAATAGAGGCTTCCAAGATCCTTAGTCAGCACAGCTCTACGTACTGCTTCCCCAGAGAGAACAGCCAGATGAAACCCAGTCACATCTCAGACACATACAATTTTGATGTCCTTTCTCAAAGACAAGTCTACCATCATCTCTTTCTCTCTGGCCTTTGATCTTTAAGGCTCCGGGGTGAACATTTTTGAGGGGGCTGCTTAATCCAGGCCTTGACCACCATGTAATGGACATGTATATAGAAAAGCTAATCCTGGGAGAGGTTCTAGGAAACCAAAGTGTGCCAGCTGGTCACACCATTCTGACCTTGGAGAGGAACAGGGAGGGGAAGAGACGCAGAAGATAAGGAAAACTGGAAAAGAAAAACATGGTGGGGTTTATCCCTGGAACAGTTGTGGGGTGTGGGGTTATGTGTGCGTGTGTGCGTGTGTGTGTGTGTGTGTGTGTGTGTGATGATGATGAAATGACCCTTCCCATCAGGTTATAGTAGCTATCCCCTTTCTGTGACATTTGCCAAGGTCCCAGAGGGAAAGAATAAATTATAATTGTACAGAAGACAAAACATGACAATACTTGAAATTAGTACACAAATTGGGACGTGTCAGTCACGTGCCCCTCCACAGTAGGGCAAAGTTTTCCAGGGATAGAAACAAAAATAAAGCTAAGCTCTGAGTGCCACCTAGTGGAGAGATCTGCCACTGCAACAGGCTCCTCTAATGCGGGAGGCCAGGTGGGATGCAGACTGGTGGTGACCATCTGCTCCTGTCCCCACCCCCATCTCATCTGAGATCTCATGCCACTTCTCCAGCACATGGGGAGCTGGGGAAGCTGCCCAATACCCCCCACTCTTTCAGGAGTCTTGCTATGAGCAGGGCAGTGACCTGAGGGAGAGTGTTGGTGAGAGGGATAGGGTGATGCCTTTAGCTGGACAGTATAAACATCCATACACACACACATATGATCCTACAGGACACCCTTCACGATCGCCTGCAGAGGGGGAGACTTTAGACTCTCCCTTCTTATGATTTCATTGCCTTCAGGATTTCCCTTTGTCCTTGCAGTTCATTGTAAATGAACTTTGTAAATCCTGGGATGAGTGGCTGTGATTCTAAGGTAGGGAGAATCCAGTGTGCTCAGTCCTGGCAACTTTCTGGAAGAGTTGTATCAGTCACGCGTTTTACTTTCTATCCTAGCCTGTGACAGGGACTTAAATTTGCCACGTGAGTTTGCCTTGCTCGCCAAGACATCAAGAAAGACTGGCCCTGGACTCCTGGGTTTGATCTTCACAGCGTTTCCATTCAGCAGCTGCTGCTTCGGACGAGCTCCTTGGTGAGGGAGTTGAGGAGGCAGCGTTGATCTTCCTGACAGAACTGCCCCTTAAGAGGCTGTGTGTTTCTGAGCTGGTACCACAGCTGAGCGAGATAGGACTTAGAGCCTGGCCCTGCCCCCGTGACTTTGCAAAGGGACAGATTTCCTTTGCTATACTGATCAAACTGAGGTCACTGACGGGGCAGGAGTGTTGGGGTTCCAGGTCCCTCGGCTAGACAGAGGTCTCAGCAGAGGCATGTTGTTCAAGCTGGAGGCTCCTGTGAGCTGCCGCCCTCGGCTGCCCTCCATCTGTTCAGCTAGACGCGCGGGTCTCTGTGTCAAGTGCAGCAACCGAGTCTGACAGACCTGAGTGGGATCCTGGCTCAGCCACCAATCGGCCTTGTAATCTTTGTTCTTTTAACATTTCTGGGTCTCAGAGTTTTCATCTATCACATGGGGATAATATTGCTTTCCTCATGGGATTATTATAAGAACTCACAAATGTCAGTGTCTAGCACAGCGAGACGCCATCTGAATCCCCTTGACAGCTGTTATCTCTGGAAACATCATCTGGAAAACGAGGTGACAGCTATTTGCATGCGTGTGTTTCCAAACTTCTTTTCCCCACACATTCATTACAACAATGACAATGTATTTCTTTGGACATCGGAACATTTTTTAAAAAAATACATTACCTTTATTTGTATTCTTTGAAATGATTAGCGCATACCTGCAATGTTCTCACAATTTTTCTTTCATTATTTGAAAAATAAAGTCTGTTATCTCTATAAAGCATAAATACAATTGGATATTCACAAACTGAAAAATATTTTTGCAACCAATTTTATGTTTTGTCCAGATAATACTCCATATGTAAATACAGTTTTGCCATTGATATGTTCCGCATTTTCTACAAAGCAGGCTTATTTTCACCTTTAGTAATAGAAACATTTATTACACAACTAAATGTGTTTATCAGTGGTCTGTTTTTCATGTATTTTCTAAATTTATTTTCAGCAGGCGAGCAGAATTCACTGTTTGTGGATGCACCATCACAATGGATACAGAACAGATCCACCCTCCCCACCAAGATTCCTTCCTGTCGTCCCTTTGTGGTAATGCCTTCCTCACTCTTGACCCTTTGGCAACCACTGGTCCATTCTCCATCACTGCAGTTTTGCCTTTTCCAGAATATCATATCAATAGAATCATATATTATGAATCCTTTGGGGTATAACTTCTTTCATTTAATCTTTACACTCCACCCATGCTGTTACATGCATTAATAGTTCATTTCCCTTCACTGCTAAGTAGTCATCAGAACTATTTTAAGGGACACACCCTTCAGTTCTCCTGCACCTTCTTTCCTAGCTTGATATATTGGGATAGCCCAAAAGCTCGTTCTGTTTTTTTTCTGTAAGATGCTACAAAAACCTGAATGAACTTTTTTGCCAACCCAATAGTAATGCAAACTGTCTAACAGAATCCAAAAGAGATTTATTTACAGGCATGCCATGGCGAGGGTCTTCAGGAGATAGAAACAAAAGAAATGGTCCTCAGGGAACTTACCATCCCGTTGGCTGGCTAGCATCAAACCAGCTGTATCGCTCAAATAAGAAGGCCAGGCTGTTTGCCATGAGTGAGGAGATGGACACAATAGTCAAAAAGCTCACATTGGGGTTTGGAAAAAAGGAAGCTCACTGGAGTGTCAAGGGCGTCTTCATGGAGGAAGTGAGCTTGAGGTGAGCTTTGAAGTAAGGAAGAATTGGGCAAGGGAAAAGGACTCAGAAGTGAAGAGTATGAGCCAAGACTGGAGAGTAGGGCAGGGACTTGCTTGCAGCAAGATGGGATTTGGAATCTAAGGAAAGAAGGTAGACAGTGTGGCTAGAACACAATCAGTAAGGGGAGACTGGCACTAAATGAAACGAGGAAAGTGACCAGACACCAGATTAAGAGGGCCACCAGGGACTTTAGGTTTACTGTGAATGTGATGCGAACTGCAGGAGAGGAGCAGAGGAGGGACTCAGTCACACTTAGATATTAACAGGGTCATGCTGGCTCTTCCACATGGAGCATTCTGTCAGGTCAGGCATGGAAGCAGGGGACCAAGTAGGAGGCTTTTATGAACAATCCAGGTGATAAATGACAATAACTTCTGCCAAAATGGTAGGGTAGAGGTGGTGACAGGTAGTCAGAATCTGGACATATTTTGAAGGTAGAGATAACATAATTGCTGAAATAAGCTACCAGAAGGATGCAATTGTTATTCCTTGAGATGGAAAGATTGCAGGAAGAGCAAGTTTCGGGTACAAAACCAACAGTTTGGTTTTGGATGCTTTAGGGTGACGATGCCCTTGTGGTGATGTCGATCTAACATTAGAGCGTTAAATGCATGAATCACTGGGGAGGTTGGGGGCTGGCAAGGTTAGGGTGTCTTTTGTGTATAGATGTGCAAACAGGGGTACACATAATAAGGGTCTAAGAGGACAGGGAGTGATGGGGGCAAGGCCCCGAGGAAGCCCAGCCGTGGTCCAGGCACACAGAGGTGGATGTCTGGGCATGGAGTTAAAAGAACAGAGAATCTTTGAGATTGTTTAAAGGATGATTCTTTGGCCTTCGGTATGAAGACAAATATTCCCCGTTAAAATCTTGGATAACTTCAAGACTGCTGTTACCATACTAGAAATAATGATTAATGGGTCTTGTTTAAGTTTTATTGCAGAAATATTTTTTACAACCGATGAAGGCACAGACTTTATATCATCGAAAAGGAATGAGTTCACTTTTGGGGGCCTCAGTAGAAAGAGCTCCAAACTTGGTTTTGTAATATTTTATCATCAAATGGTGGTGTCCACTCAACTCCAGGGCTTAAGAAACTCCAACTCCCCCTGCTTTCCTCGGAAACATCTTATCTTGAACAGTCTAAATCTGTAAACAGTCTCAAGGTGGGTGGCATGCAGAGTTGGAATAAATTCAAATACTTGAGTTCACTCTCATGCTTTAAGGAAAATAATTGATTTTTTCAGCCTTGATAATGACTCACAATGCTTCAAGGTCATCGCCCTCAATATCACTGGTCTCTGTCCCCTGTGGAGAAAGACATTGTCTGAAATGCGCTACCCCACTGAGCCTAGAATTTGTACTCACTGTTGTGGGCTGTCTGTTTATATCTTTAAAAATTCCCTCTTCTTAATATAAGCTAATTCTGTTTTTTAATAGTTGCCTGAGGAATGTATATTCTTTCTCCTAAAGGAGGACCCTTCTCAAGATCCTCATCTCAGGGAATGGTCCACTAACCATCCAGTCACCACATCTGAAGACTGAGAACCATCCTCTGTCCCCTGAGTATCTCAATCATCCCCCAGTTCTTCCAGTTCTTCCTCCTCAGTGACCCTCTGGTTCATTCCCCTTTGTCACCACCTTTGCTGAGCCTTTCCCACCTGGACAGCTGTCGCAGGATCAAAAATGGTCCCCTGATTCTCATCTCCTGTCCTCTAATCCAGCCTCTGCTACCGTCACAGTGGTCTTACAAAATCATACTGTCTTGCTTCAAATCTGCAACAATTTCCCACCATTTTTAGGACTCCTCAACATGGCATGCCTGGAACTCCCAGTGTGATCCAATTTTCTTCTCTAACCTTTTCTCCTGCCAGAATCCCTGTATGCTTCAGACTCCCAGCAGCAGAGCCTGTCCCAGTTTCCCTAAGCAGCCTCATTCCCTCTTGCTTCTGTGCCTTTTTACAAATGCTTCTCCTGCTTTGACTACCCTCTTTCATCTCCCTACAGAGATCTCCATCATCCTTCATGACCCAACTCAAGCATCGGTTCCTTCGGCCCGTCTCCCCAGCTGTGCCCACCAGCACTGAGTTGGGTGCACTTATTCTTCTCACCCCAAAACACTCACCTTCCTTGCATCCTAGTCATCCTCCTAACTGAGATGTATCTGTTGGACTAATGCCCTGTAACACGTGTGTTCATTTGCGTGTGTGTGGATGGGGGAGCGATACACAAACACACACACACACTTTGCTTTATCCCTGCACCTAGCATAGTGCTGGCACTGAGTAAACACTCACAATTTTTTATTCCATGAATGAATGAACAAACCAAAAGTTTTAGGTTTAGTGGGCTCTGACAACTTGAGATGTTACTGTGAGGAACTAAATGCATACAAAAATAAATTTTGCCTTTACATCTTTAAGAGAGTCATTCATTTTTTTCCCTCTACAAAAGTCCTTCAGTTAAAACTTTCCACATGAGAACTTCTAGAGACAAAATAAAGCCAGGATCCATGGCAGAGATGTGAGAACTCTGCCCATCACCAATCAATGGCATCAGTGACTGCTTTTATGATGTCACTTTGGTCTCTAGGAATAAATCAACTTCAATAGTCTTTAGAATCCACCCTACTCAAAAGTAAAGAAGTTTGTCTAGTATATACCTGTACAGAAGCCTCACAGAGTGAGTGTTTTCCAAAAACCCTAAATTACCCCTGGGGACTATTGAAGCATACGGAATACTATTGCAGAGAAAATGGGACCACAGGGTCTAGTTCACTTTGACACAGAGCCTGTTCTACCCAGAGAAGAAGCTGCCTTCTCAGAGTTTAGAAGGGGTCTAAATAACATATGCAATAGGATTTAGAGAGACTCTGGGAAAGCTGTCTTATCCTCCAAGTGTCTTCCCACTTAAAAGCCACAACCCTTGATCTTCACCAACAGAAACATCCCAATCGCAATTCCATGTTAGCTTTTCTAACACCAAGGATTCCTAGGAGGGGTAGTATTTGGTCAGCTTCTACAACCCATGGCACAGAGATCACTTTCTCCAAGACAAGAGGTCCTGGGAGCATGAAGGGAGCTTTGAACAGAGAGGACAGACTCAGAAAGGGAAGCAGAGCACTCAAGTTACACTTGTCTTCCCTTCACAACCATGCCTGTCCCTTTTGCTATTCGTGGGTGTCCTTAGATTGGGGACATTCTCTACAATAGCCTTTACATGCCCTGCTAAGCAAAAAGGATGGAAGATTTTTTTGATAGCCACAACTCTCCCATGACTTCTGCAGGGTCCTGGCCAAAGTCTGGGTCTGAATAAGTCTTCAAAACCATATGAGTCAAACCTGGCTGAGGACTTCCCCAGCCTAGCTGAAGTACGTGCATCAAATGGCAAATAAAATGGCCGCGTGATCTCTTTCAAAGACCTGATTGTTCTTGACAGTTGCATGAAACTGTCATTTTCCCCACACAAGGCAGTGCAAGCCTGCTTTTCAGGAACTGATACTATACAACATATAAATACCCAGGATCCTGCTGCAGTCTCTGGAGTTCCCAATAAAGCTGATTTGCACACTGATCTCCAATAATGCCCATGAATAACACATGAATAATGCACATTTCAAACATGTCCTGAATAACAGTTTAAATAGAAAGAGATGGTGTTATGTCGTGTCTTCAAGGGAAGGACTCAAAGTGCACAGCAAACAAATTAAATGGATGAAGAAAGCAGGGTCAGGGGATCTCATCAGAGAAATGGGGCTTTAATAAAGGGATGTGCTCAGTGGGAACAGACTCAAGGTAGCTGAGGCAGTGGTTTTGTGAGAGGTTTTGACAAGAATAGGGTACGAAATGCACCAGTGTGAGCATTGATAAAGCCCACAATTGAAGTAGGCAGTTCTAGACAAGGCAGGATCTGGGGGAGAGGGGAGAGGGGAGTCTAAGGGGGGGAGTGAAAGGCATCTGCTATATCAGAAAGGGTTAGAGATGACCCCCAGGTGACTTCTGAATCCTAGGAAAAACCCACCAACAGCCTAGCACGGTGGGATTTCTACTGACTGCTTGTAGAAGCAATGAAGCCTGCTGGGTCCCTCGAATGATCAAAATGGGTCCATTTACGCTCTGTATGCACAATCACTGCTTCTGGCCCAAGAAAAGTATGTCAAATCATCAGAATCACTAAAGCCATGTATCACCCCTTAACTATATGCATTTGCCCTGTCAGTCACTGCTGTGGCTTCCCACAAGCCCATCCCCAGCCCCCACGAGGGTATGGCTGCCTCTGCCTCAGCACCGACTTGCTTAAATGCCACCCAGATGCTGTGTCAAGAAGAGCATAAAGAATAGGCAAAAGGAAAAAAATTAATTAAAACGATAGTAAAGCAGAGAGCCCAAGAAGATGAAGTCACTCTCCCTTCAGTTTTCTGTATTGGAGGATCCAATGGTGAATAGCCACATGTGATCAGACAAAGGAGACAGGGCTGGGTGTCGAGCAGACCCTAAACGTGTGCAAGTATGCAAGCAGCCTCAGCCAGGTGCTGGGATAGACCAGGTGCTGGGGGGGATCCTCACGTGTTCCAGCCACATTTCCTGCCCAGGAGTCCAGCAAAGCCCAAAGGGAGGACAGTGTGAGCAAGTACGAGGGCCGGATGAAAGGAACAGTAGATGGTAGTAGATGCTAACATAAGCCTCCCAGGAGTCACATCCCCCCCAAATCCCTAACAGAGGAGCGAGACTGCCTGACATATACCAGAGTTTTGACACAGACCCCAAGAGAAGGATGACGGCTCTCTTCCCTACTTGAGCTCCCTGCTGGAGGTGTTTTGAGGCCCTTGGAGAAAGGCAGACTCCTCAGGGCTCAGAGCTGATGATCAGGGCCAGGGAGAGAAGCCATCCTCTGGAGAGCTCACACTGGACCAGGAAGCGAATGTTTCTGTCACATGCTGTGAGCCAGCACTCTGCTGGGGACAAAGCACTGTCCCCTAAGGCTTAAAAGTGAAGGGGACAACAACAAAATGACACTGAGGGCTGCACCGTCTTAGTTAGGCTATGTGTATGAACACCTTGGTTAGCAGTCAAGACACAAGAGTTTTATTGCGTGACTACCAGCAAGAGCTGCAGTACTCACTAAAACCCCAATGGTTAGTCCCGAGAAAGTGTTGCTATGATAACGGGTATTTGGACATCTTGAGTGATGGTTGGCTCCCACGCTATGCCAGCCCTTATCAAATGAGAGTGGGTTGGCTTCTTATGTTCTGGTCAGGAGAGAGAGTGAGGGAGTGATTGATTCATGACCATTAGTCTTCCCCTGTTCAGCTCCTTGCGACAGTACAGACCAACTGAAAAATGCTGTTTTCACTATCTCCCAATGGTGTCACCCACATTTTATGTCACTGAACTTTTACAGCCCACGTATCTTGTTATGGCTGAGGTTTTTGTCAATTTTGGCTGCGGAGTTATCTTGCTACTCATAGGTAAGACAAGACTAAGAGAAATTTAATAACAGTGCAATAACATATATTGAATGTGGACACCATCGGGCACACTGCTAAGTATAGTCAGTCGTGAGCAAGACAGGTAGTTGCTGATTCCTTGGAATTCAGAGTTCAGAGGGGAAGGTAAGCATGAAATAAGTCATATGAGTACAAGCGCTGTGGAAGAAAAGCACAAGATGTATGGGTAGCATTTTGAATGATAAATAACATTAATCTATCTTTTGTTGTCCCGTTTTTACCAGAAGAAAAAGAATAAAAGAAGGGAGTTGAAAGGAAGGGAGAAGGAAGGAAAGAAGAAAAGAAAGAAAAAGGAAAGGCAGCAAGAAAGAAAAGAGGGAGAAAATAGAAATAAGCATGAGGGTAATTGGCAGCTGGGACCTGGCCTTAGGAACAGGGAGGCAATAGGGAGTGGTGAGGACTGTGGTAAACTAGAGCTCGCCCAGATCTACAGGAGATGACCCAGATCTATAGGAGATGGCCCAGACCTACAGGACATTGCCCAGATCTATAGGAGATGACCCAGATCTATAGGAGATGGCCCAGATCTACAGGAGATTGCCCAGATCTATAGGAGATGGCCCAGATCTACAGGACATTGCCCAGATCTATAGGAGATTGCCCAGATCTCCAGCTATTTGCTTCCAAGTGTAACTGAGGGCCATTGTTTCCAAAGTTTCCACTATTTAAAGTAAGCAATTCTGATTTGTTTTAGGTGAATTCTTCTGATTTTTTAATGTTGACTTATATAAAAAACTAATAAATTCCAAACAGGCCAAACGAAACACCTTAGCAGGTGGCACTCAACTCTTGAGGAGCCAATCTGCAGCCTCGGCCTTAAATGGTGTCATGGAAGGTTATAGATCTCAGAGTGCAGGGCCAGACAGATCCCATTAATCCAGACCCTGGGCTTCTTCTACAGCATGGCAAATGTCTCAGAGCAATTTCACATTACTCATATGTTTCTGCCTTATAAACTGACAGCATTTTACCTCCATTTTTGCTAAGCTGAAGAGCTATCTTTTGAGAAGGACGTTGGACTAGGTGACTTCAAAGGTTGCTTTAGAATCTAATTGACAACCCCCATCTTGAAATTATAAGAATAATAACAGCATAAAAATGATGTAGGCAATGGTGCATTAAATACTTCATTTCCAGTGAGTTCATCTGTGTTATCTGGTTTAAATTACTCAAAGTATTCAATCATCTCATTTATGTAGGAAAAATTATTACTGAATTACACACTGTGGGTAAAATATAAGCCAGACCTGCTTATCTGTCCATCCATTTTTTGGATGCTTGTGCTGGAGGTTACAGACATGCCTAATAACTAGTGGCATTTTGCTTTACTGGCCATAAATGTTACCCCCAGGGCTAGCATGTGCAGAATGAGATAGAATGTATGAAAAGATCACAGTTTCTACTCTGTTTCACCAGATTAACTCAGGGTGGCTCTGAAGTGGGCATAGTTTCTCCAGAAACTGACAATCTAGCCAGAGAGAGAAAGGATCATTGCATATTAGCAGAAAAGCAAGAGCTAATTTAGGGACAAATTCAGCAGGAAGAGAGATGAGAGATACCAGGAGAGTTTGACTCCTTTTTTGTAGCAGAGGTGGATGGCGTCAGGCCCCTGGGGAAGTGAGTCATATTAGAAAATGCAGGCAGGAGGACAGAGGGTGAAAATTCAATCCCACTCTTCAGATTTCCAGGTTTTATCTCCGTTTGGCAGCCTGGGACGTGTGTGAGTAAAACAATGAAGGATACAAGAGATGAACCAAGACAACCTGGGTCCCTGCATTCTTTTCGATCCCCACGTGGCCCTGCCACCTTTTGCCTCCGGCCCAAACCACCATGACCAGAGTGCCAACTGCACAATATGAGTCTGGCATATGGCAGTGTTGGGCACACAGCACTAAGGGCCTCTGGTCTTTGTGTCAGTTTCCATCTGATCCCATTTCTCCAGGAACAGCAGGACCAGAGCAGAGCTTTGAAGACTCCCCCTCAGGGCACTGTCTGCCAGCAAGCCTGCTGAGTACACCTGATGCCCAGCTATGGACAGGTCCAGAAGAGGAGGGGGAGTGGGCTGGGGTACCAGAGGAGTCCTGGAAACCCCCTCTTCCCATTCGCCTGAAGGTCTGAAGCTCTCCTTTCTAAACCAGTTCTGGCAAAACAATTCAAGTTGTTTGCAGGTGAGGAGGCACACTGTGTGGGGTGTCGTGGTGGGGAGGCAGGTGGGGTGGGAAGGAAGGGAGAGAATGCAGGAGGGAGATCCCATTTAGAAAGAAGGAGAAGGCTTTGAACTTGCAGATCTCTCCAACTGAGCCAAAATCCACACTAAAGCAGCCCCAGATGGGTGCCGGGGGCGTCTGTGTATAAATGTGAGGGGGTGAGTGAGATGACAACTCCCTGGCCTTAATGCATTCACCCCAAGGTGCTACAGGGCATCTGCTCCATAATTAACCAGGCTTTCTCCTCCAGGCCTCCTCCTGCCCTTGTGATTGCTGAGACATTTGCCATAATTACTCCCTGTGTCTCTAAGGAGCCCTCTGGAAGGAGTGTGCCCTTGGCTCTTTCGCTTCCTCCATCACGCCCATTCTGGGCTGGGGGATGGCCCTGCCTGGCTAGCCAGGCGTTGGGAGCATCCCATTTCCAGGGGCTGATGCAGTATCCTATCCTTCCCATCATGGTTCATCTATACAACATCTGTTCTCCCCCCAGGAGACTCATTTGGGCAGCAAGGATGGAAGGGCATCATAGAATACCTGAAGGGACATTTTCCACCAACAGATCAACAGTATATATCATGATGTCTGATGGCATGATCTGATGTGCCCGTAGGTTGAAAATCATTGCAGTAATGAAAACTGATGGGGCTACACAGAAAAGGTTGAGAACATCTCTCCAACAATTATATCAATATTATTAATACTAATAATAGCAATAATAATATCATTCATCCTAGATGAAAGAGCAAGGGAAGGTCTGCCTGGCTCATTATTTATTCTCAGAATCTGTCCCCATGTGTGGCATGTACCAGGCATTCAATATATATTTTGTAGAGACAGATCACTGCTTTGTCACATACATTACAAAAGTTGTCTCCAAATATCACAGCGCTCATGAGATGTAAGTACTGTTATCTCTATTTTAAGGTGAAGAAAACTGAGGCACAGAGAGGTTGAGAAACTAACCTAACGCCACACAGCAAGTAAGAGACAAAGTCAGGATCTGATCACAGACCTATGACGCCAAGACTGTGGTCTTTCTGTTTTGCCATGCTGGCGGGTCACTTCCCCACATGAAACACTTTGGTAGATCCCTGAAAGTGGGTTTCCTGTTCTTTCTACCTATAATGTCCTGTTTGACTGTTACTCATTGTTTGAGTTTAAAGACTCAGTAACAATGCCTGTTAATTTGTGACTCTTTTATTAGAGTGAATCATACTTTCTTTAGTTCTGTGTCACTACTGCATTTCACAAATACCTAGCACATGGTAGATATTTGATAAATATTTGTTAAATTTCTATTTCACAAAGAAAACCTCTGAGATTTAGAGATGGAACTCTCTCACTAGAGGCTATACAGCCAGAAAATCTAAGAACCACAATTTGAATCAGAGCTTTACTGTGAGTTCAGAGACCCTTCCACTAACCCATGTACCACTGAGCTCCATGGACATCATTACATATTATATAACAGCTGAAGTTCTATAATTGTGATTATTTCCATTTTTTCTGACAGCATCTTAATATATACCACCAACTAATAATCATAAATGAGTTATTTCAGGTTTCATTATGAGAGTAAAGCAAGCTTATTATAGAATGTTAGAAAAGAACAAAGAGAAAGGAAATTAAATCAATAATCTCAAAACATGTAAAATGAATATTTTCTTCCAATGTGTTTATGCCTTTTTACATAATTTAGATTACAGTCTTTATATAACTTGGGATTCTAGTTTTTTTAACTTGGTATTGTAATATAAACATTTCTCTGCTTATTTCAGTAATTTCAGTAATTTCCCTATTTACCATTTAAGTGACTTAAAATTATCATTTAATATGCTCAATAATCATTTTTTAATGACTAAAAAAAAAATCTATCATATGGAGTACAGACTATCAATTAAACATTCTGCCCAATCCTAGATAATTTTTCACTATTAAAAATAATAGTACAGCGAACATCATTTTTTTTTCTTTCTGAATTTCAGAACACTTTTTAGAGTAGTTTTCTAGGAGACAAATTATTGAGTCAACGGGTATGAACATTTTCAAGGCTCTTGACATAGATTGCAAACTGCTTTCCAAATGAGCTGTGCTAATTTTTTTTTTACCCACCAACAGTGATTTGGATTTTACCATCATTTTAAATTTGATAATCTCTTTAAAATGATAGTAAAATCTCTTAAAATGATTGAAAATCTCTACGCACACACAACCATCATGTTTTGAATTGTAATAGCAAAACAGTGTTTGAGATGGAAGCCCCCCCCCCTTCTTTTATACATTAGGAAACTGAGGTCTGGCCAGTTCAATGGCCTGCCCAAGGTCACAGCCATTTGGGGGTTTGAGCTGGGCTGGAGCCAGGTCTGCTGACCTCCACTTCCCCACACTGTCTCCCAGGGATCTAAAAATAATTTTACCATCTATTTATCTGTTCAAAGGCAGTATTGCACAGTTTCCATCACTTGACATCTTCATTTTGATTATACCTTAAAGGGAAGCGGCTTTCGAAATAGCTGGACCTGGCAAGTAACAAATTCCCTTCTATGGTGAGAAGAGGGTATTTCCTGATAACACTCTTCTACCTGCCAGGGTTCTGCAGGGAACCTTGTATCTACTTATCACTTCCTCCTCTTGGCTCAGCCTTCTGGAACTCTATGAGTCTTGCTTGACACGCACCTTGGCCGCTTTCACCGCCTCCTTCCTGTGGGCCTCTGCTTTCCCGTCCCTGCTCAGCACGATGGCAGCATACCTCATTTTCAACCTCAGGCCAAGCGCAAGTGTTGCTCCGGCCCATCTGCCACGTTGGCCAAATTTCCCTGATTGCTAAGTGCTTCCAGGCTCTTCCCCAGAGGGCTGAGTGAGCTGCAGCTTAAGCCTCTCCTCCAAGGCTCTGCCTTGTTCTCAAACACTATAGGCGCTGCAGTGGAGCCTGCAGATGTACTTTCTCCACCAGGGCCCGGACGGCCTATCACTGGGCCCATCGCTCACTCAATCTGGGGCCTGTACTGGGCCACGGGAGGCAGAAAGTTCCTCCCCAACAAAGTCTTCCTGGTGACATTCCAACACCCAGCCTCTTCCCTCCAATTCATGTTACATACCACGGCCATGCAAAGCATTCTACAATATTCCTCAACTTACTTCTCTGCTCAGAAACCATCCTATGACCACAAGGTGAAAGCAGCTGGCTTGGCTTTCAAACTCTTCCCTATATTACAACATCTGCCTTCCACCAATTACTCAAGTTCATTGTATACCAGCCTGGCTAGGAACGGCTTACAAAGGAAGGGGAACAAGCAGAGGGAGGTGGGGGTATGAGTGATACCACTGAGATTGGGTGTAGAAACAAAGCAAGTCTGGGATAGTAAGGGGCTTGTGCTATCTACTCTGTTAGAATGTTCTTTCCTATCTTCTCCTTGAGGCACTACTAACCCTCCATAGCCCACTCATAAACCACCTTTGAAGTTTTCCGTAAGCTGCCTTGCCTCCAAACTTTCAGCTCTTTTCTCACTAGTCCTAAGGCACTTGGTCCACACCCCTGCTATGCCATCTTTCACACTGAATTGACATATTTTGTTAAAATGTCTGACTCCCCCACAACTAAATGTCCACACTAGTTTTTAAAAGGGCCTGCATCTGTTCATCTTTTTTATGTTCATTATCTAATGCTTCTCTCGTACTTAGTATATGATCAAAACATCTCTTGCAAGAATGAATACAATGTGCAAGAATTAAAGCTGGATGGAAGGAACGCATGACTGAATGAATCGTGAAACGCAAGTGGAAGAGTTAACTGTAATACCCGAGAAGGGCACACAAACACATTTGTAACAAGTTGGCACCTTTAAAATCAGGATGTGGGCGTGAAGTCATCTGACTGGGAGTTCTGCCGAACATTGAACATGGGAAATTATCAACAAATTTTGATCAATAAATGAGCTTTTTGCAGAAGATCCCCAGGACTAAAACTATAAAGCTAAGTTGTAGTCAGAATGATCCACGCACCCTTGGCCAGCCACAAGCAATTCTACACTTTTTTCCATAACAAAGCATACATCATGAGCCATAGTGCACACTGCTAGGCACCTATGACATCCCCCTAACTGACCTCATTATCTATTAAGCAGAGGAAGGCTTTGGTGCACAGGTAAAACCATGTAGTAGCCAAGAGGAAATTCAAAACTTAAGATTCCACACATCTTGTGGCATGAATTGGGAGATTGGGATTGCCATATATACATTACTAACAAGAAAAAACATACCAAATTGTAAAATAAATAAATAAAATAAAATACAGATCGAAAAGAAAGATTCCACACATCTCTCGATCACCAAATAATATGCCAACACTAAAAACATCCATGGAAGAATTATGTCTGGTTGGGCATTTGAAGAAGCCTTTGTATTCTCTCATTTGAGGATATTGAGGGAAATGTGACAATGTCATTTACCAGTTCTTACACAGGTGGAACATTCTTGCCAAGTGGCCTAAGAGCTGCTGGTGGAACATGTCACTTTTTTCACCCTTCTCTTCTTGTACATGCATGTGTATGCTTTCTAATTGAATCTAAATATGGCATTGGGGCATTTTTAAAATCTAGAGATTGGAAATACTTATTGGAAGAGGCTGGTTTACAGGTTGAGGGCTTGGCACTGGCAGCAGCTGAGGGGCTTGGAGAATATGGCAGGACGAAGGCTGCCCGGAAGCAGAGGGAGTGTGGGAAAGTCTAGGTTTGGCTTAAGAACTTTAGCATCAGCTGCTGTAAACTGGCAAATGGATAAATAATTTTTTCACAGCCAGCAGTAAAATGAAACTTATGGAAACAATAAAGTAAATGTTCTGCCTAGCCAGTGGGTTAGAGAAGAGGAGATGTTTTCAACCAGGGCTGAAAACCAGTGCAGTTTGGTGGTTTAAAGATAGCCAGGAAGTTAATGGTATTTCAAGTTCTGAGTCAATGACGTATGTCAGAGGTCAGCAAACTATGGCCCACGGGCCAAATCTAGCCCACTGCCTGTTTTTGTAGGCTCACCAGAGAAGAATGGGCTTTATATTTTTAAATGGATGGGAGAAAAAAATCAAAAGAATAGCATTTCGTGACACATGAAAATCATATGAAATGTGAATTTCAGTACCCATAAGTAAAGTGTTATTGGAATACAGTCATGAGTATTCATGTACACAGTATCTATGGCTGCTTTCCTGCTACAATGACAGAGCTGAGTAGTTGCAAAAGAGACCACGTAGCCTGCAAAGCCTAAAATATTTATTTGCTATCTATCACTTTCCAGAAGTTTGTCAACCTCTAATATACACTGTCAGAGATTAGTTCAGGGTCCATCCCTTAGGAAGTAAAGGCAATGTGTGACACAGTACAAGGCACAAGCTTGAAGTTCAAAGAGAATTTGGAAGACTCCTGGTCCTGCCTCTCACTCTGTAGAATGTGCTGTAGAAGCTACCCGGGAGTGAGCACTCACAACTTCCAAAAAGCCGAGCCCTTCATCAAACACCTCAACTCTACCTACTATGTTTCTGATATTCAACTAAACATTTCCAACCTCCACCCACCTTATATAGATAAGATGTAAGCTTTCTTATCTATAAACTATTTATACACTGAGAGGGTATTAACAACAATCATTCTTGACCAAAGAGGGGACTCCTACCACTTCCAATGGGTGAGCACTTTGTATATATCAAGGGGCTTTCACATATGGTGTCCCATTTTTGTCTTTATAACATCTTCCAGGGAACAGACTCTCATAATTATGCCTGTTACAGGTGAGGAATCTAAGGGTGAGGTTATGGACTGAATTGTGTCCTCCCAAAATGCATATGTTGAAGCCCTAACCCCCAATGTGATTGTATTTGGAGATAGGGCCTTTAGGGAGGTAATGAAGGTTAAATGAGGTCATAAGGATGGGGTCCTAACCCAAAAGGACTGGTATCCTTATTAGAAGAGGAAAAGACACCAGTGATCTCCCTCCCTCTCTCTCTCTCTCCACACACACACACACACACACACACACACAGAGAAGGCCATATGAGGACACAGCAAGAAAGTGGCCATCTGCAAGCCAGGAAGAGAGCCCTCATCAGAAACCAACCCTGATGGCACCTTGATCTTAGACTTCTAGCTTCCAGAACTGTTAGAAAATAAATATCTGTTGTTCAAGCCCCCCAGCCAGTAGTACTTTGTTATGGCAGCCCAAGGAGACTAAGACAGTTAATACAGTTAGATGACATGGTCAAAATGAGGCAGCTCACCAGTGACAGAGCAGGGACCCATCACTCACTGCACAAATATTTCTTTATTAAACACCTACTGGGACCTCACTGGTGGTCCAGTGGTAAAGAATCCACTTTCCAATGCAGGGGATGCAGGTTTGATCCCTGGTCGGGGAACTAAGATCCCACATGCGTGGGGCAACTACACCCATGTACCACAACTACTGAGCTCCCACGTCTCAATTAGAGAGCTCACGTGCCACAAACTACAGAGCCAAAGAGCTCTGGAGCCCACATGCTACAACTAGAGAGAAGCCCGTGCACCACTACAAAATATCCCGCATACCTCAACTAAGACCTGACACAGGCCCAAAAACAAACAAACAAACAAACAAACACCTGCTAAGTGTAAGGAGTCTTATGGAGGAGTCAGGTATTAGTCAAAGAATCACACCAATGCAAATAAAACTATGACTATAATAATGTGACCACAGACAGACATATGTGCTATGAGATGTAAATAAGATGAGCTGACTTAATCAGGGTGGTCAAAGGAGCCTACCTGGAGACATGATTGGACTGAGATCTGAAAGGCAAAGGAGAGTTTACTAAGTGAAGGAGGGGAGGGAATATCCAGAGAGATGGCATGTACAAAGGCCCTGTGGTAGCAGGAAACATGTAATAACCAAGGAAATCAGAGAAGGCCAATCTGTCTGGACCAGAAAGAGAAGGGGAGTAACATGAGAGGAGGCTGAAGAGGCAAGAATTAGTCATACTTCTCATGACCTTGTCAGCCATCCTAAGTAAGTGTGGCTTTATTTTAAGAGCACTTAAGAGCATTAACATGTTTTCAATATGAGAATGACTTTTAAAGGTTTCTAATTGGAAAGGATTACTCCGGCTGCAGTGTGGAAAACACTGGAGAAAGTCAAGGGAGCTGCAGGAAGACTAGTTGAGAGATTGTTGCGCAGACAAAGTGAGAGAGGCTTGTCCCTTGGACTACAGAAGTTGCTTTGAAGAGGTAGAGAGGAACTGGTTAAGAGAGCTGTTTATGAGGCAAAATCATCAGGTTTCGTGATTGATGCAGTATGAGGTTGAGAGGGAGATGTCAAGTATGTTTTCATGATTCCTGTACATTTAATAGAATGAAGGAGACTAGGTTGACATTGACTGAGACGTAAAATAGTATAAGAGGAGGTCCATGCTCTTCAGCCACCAGAAACATTCCTGCAATTAAACAAAGTTGGCTGTGCTAACAAGGGAGAACACACAATAGGGAACTGCAGAGCACCCCAGTGAGAGGGTGTTAGAAGGGACATATTACAGAATTGGGGTTTCTCTTAGGTGATTTGGGGAGTATACAAAGGGGCTTTGCTCTGCTTTGGGTGCTGTTAGGAAGTAGGTGTGATTCTGTGATTGGGTAACTTCATAATACTTACCTAGAAGGCCATCAGGATGGAGTGAGGCTAAACCTGTGATTGATAAAGAAAAATCAGGCTTATATTATCCAGGATGGGTGATGTTTAGTCATTTTTATGATAGGGACATTGTGTTTTTGTCTATGTTCAGACATGATTACAGAATGATCTTGTTTGTGTCTTGTCTCAGTGGCCTTACCTTATGCTGGTGTTCTTTTTTTTTTTTAATTTTATTATTTATTTATTTTTTTAATTTTTTAATTTTTGGCTGCATTGGGTCTTTGTTGCTGTGCACAGGCTTTCTCTAGTTGTGATGAGCAGGGGCTACTTCATTGCAATGCGCCAGTTTCTCATTGAGGTGGCTTCTCTTGTTGTGGAGCACGGGCTCTAGGCACGCAGGCTTCAGTAGTTGTGGTGTATAGGCTCAGTAGTTGTGGCTCACAGGCTCTAGAGCTCAGGTTCAGTAATAGTGGCACATGGGCTTAGTTGCTCCGTGGCGTGTGGGATCTTCCTGGCTCAGGGGTCAAACCTGTGTCCTGTGCATTGGCAGGTGGATTCTTAACTACTGTGCCACCAGGGAAGCCCTATGCTGGTGTTCTTTGAAATTGTTTATGTCAAGCAGGAGAAAACCACAGCTTAGCTATAAAGGACAGGAAGCTCCCAGCAATACCACAGCCACCCAGATGGGGCCAGGTGAGTTCCTGGCTGTCAGAGCTGCTTTCTTTTCTCAGTCACCCCTGTTGGTCAAGGACAGATAAAGTTGGGCTGCAGGACATTCCTCTAGGATATTTCCATTGTTATTACTGCTGAGCTTTTACTGATTAGGAGGTTGAACAGGATGTTGTCTACAGTGGGACTAGGGTTTGTCACTGCATTTCCCTTTGTGGCAGGACAAGTTGCTTAACATCTGACAAGACAATGACTGCACAGTAGCATTTATAACTCTGGACAGGATACATCAGCCAACTGCAACACAGGCAATTACCAGAAACAGAGACAAAAAAGGTAGTTAGTTCACATAATAGACCCTGAAGACAGGGACCTACATGACCAAACCCAAGCAATGAAAACATGTCCCAGGTTCCAAATGGTGTTCTCTTGAGATCCAAATGGGGACTAATTATAGACTTCTATTTAGATGCAACAAAAAGTGTTTGCTACAACATAAGTTTCCCCTTGGCTAGCTAAAAAGAAATTAAGGGCTATGTGATTAGCCAAGACAAAGTAGCTAATGAATTTAAATTTAAACTGGTTTGTTGGGTTTCCAAAGCAGAAGTTGTATCATTTATGATCTCTGATAGGGTCAGAGATAAGTTTCAGACCACCTTTTCCACTTGTATTCTCCCTACAATGGATTGCAGCTTGCATAGCAATGCAAGAAGAGGCAGTCGATTCTTCCTTTTGGGAGTTCTCCCAAGTAGCCTGTATTTGCCTCTTTGGGGAGGTTTCTGGGTATTCTTTTCAGGGAATCTCATAAATTCATTGCCTGGCACCTCATTTCCTCTGGCTAAGAAGGAGAACAGAGTGAGTACAGGGATGCAATTGTCAATGCCAAGAAGAGCAGTGACCCTCTTGTTGGAAAAGGGCTGACTGAAGCTGTTTCCGTTCAGGGTGAATTTTGCTAAAATTATCCCCTTTGAAATTATATATTCGAGTTTAATGTTTCAAACCCCTGATTGATTGCTCAAGTTAGAGCTGTGATAACAGTCGTTGGTGTTCTTCAAGAGGCTGCAAATGCCAGCTCTTTGGAAAATGACAGTTCTTTGAGAAATAATCAGGTTCACTGCACATCTCTCATCAATGGAAAGATTATCACTGTATTCACAATACTACCTGTGATGGTTCTTCCCCCCAGCACTGAAGGTCCTTTATTACCAACTAGAGATCCTATGAGAAAAGGGGAAACATTTCAACTTCCAGTTGATGTCCATTTTCCTTTCACTAGCCATCTCATCAGACAAATATATATTGTACTTGAAAATGAAGTCCTTCTGTATGGTTTGAACATTTCTGAAAAGCAGAGGATGGGGTAGATGACTTGTATCCATTGGTGTCATTGGAATTCTATGATTCCAGGATTCCTGGACTGGAAATAGTCAAAAGTATATAATATGATACCATTTCTGCCACCTATGAAATGAATATCGATGGTGATAACCTTCAGCAGGACAATGATGGTGATCACGGGGACCCTGCTGATGCTAACAGTGACTGTGAAAGCTTCTACTTTGGTGGGGAGTAGAGGGTATAAGAATCATCTGAGTTCAATTTCCGAAGAACTTGATGATTTTGATTCCTTTTATTGAAAGTTGGAAATGAAGAAAAAAAAATCACAAATTCACAGAGGGAGGGAGCAGAGATGGTTTCACATAAAGGTGCTGGGTTTCAGTAGTTGTAAAATAAGGATTAGACCCAGGACCTCTGGGCCTAAGGATAATGTATTTGAAATCAATTAAAGGATTGATAATTTTGGTCCCCCCAAAAGGTTCACCTTATCCTCAAGAAAATGATTTGCAGGAGCCTAAAAGCTCAGAAATATACCCTTTTCTGTAGGAGAAGGTGAGCATTCCCTCCCCCTAAATACAAAGGCTACATCCACATAACTGAGTTGACAGTGACACATGGGACCATCTGGCTGTATTCAGAATTGGTATAATGAACAGCTCCTTGTTTCGGATATTAAAAGCAAGATGATTTTAGCACATGCTAAGTGAGCACGAGGATAGACCCTATCTAGTCAAATGGTGGAAAGGAATTTAATAATAAAAACCCACCAGGAGAAGCAACTGCTTGTGTGAATTTCAAGGAAACTCTTCCTGCCATCTGCTATTGTAGCATTTTATATCACCATATCTGCCTGCTCGCTTCCAGAGCCCACTGCTGCTAAGCTCTTCATACAGAATAAGACACTAGGCAAGAAAACAGAGTGATGGAAGGGATGTGAGTGAATACAAAAGGCCCTTCCCCATCTCTAGACTCAGTGCACCATTTTTACCAGCAGGGTAGACACTAGCAATACAGGAATCAATGCTGGACTTCTCCAGGAAAGCGTTCATCATGAAGGACAAAAAGGGACTAAAGAGGTGGCAACTTAGATGGGCTCAGAGAGCACCAGGGCCATCAGGCAGAGCTGCTTGGCCACACCAGTATCCCATTGCCACCCTCCATGTCCCTCCACCCAGTACCCTGCAACATGAAACCCAGATATAATCAGGTCTAAAGACCGGAACAAATCAGATCTGCCCAGAGGAAGAACACAGGCCTGCAGGCATTGTCAGCAAACACCCTTGAGCCATTTATAGATGTCCCAAAGCCTGGGACAGTGTAGAAGTTCATTAGAGGCGAAACAGGACTCTCATAAGTGAAGAATCAGGCGTTGGTAGTGGTGGTAGTAGAGGGGTGATTTTGATATTGATATTTATCTATCAAAAGAAGAGCTTAGGAGATACGGCACTTAAATAATCACGGGTCCAGTTGGGTCTCGTGCCACAAGCTTACAGCAGAGAAAGCGGAATTTAGGGTACAAGCAACAAATAAGCTCTCCACCATCCCCCAGAATCTGATTTGTTTGCATTATGTTCCCTGGTAAAGAGAAAGGGAAATCTTACCTTGATTTAAGCCCAGTGCTCAAGGGAGCTGCAGTGTGGCTAGATTCCCAGAGAGAGACTAAGCATGCCAACAGAGGGGCTCTGCCCTTCCCCAGGGTAGATGGTTTAGGCCCCTGTGGAGTTACTCTATGCACTTCTTGTGAAAAACAGAACTCCTAACAGTGGACCTTGGCAAACAACTTCCACCCTGGAGAAGACTTGATATACCACCATCTTTGGGCAACATTTTAGGGCCCACACAGGAAAAATAGCAAGGTTTCTCCAAGACCTGTGCTCTGCAGGGGCACAAGCTGATTGGAGAACAGCTGAAGAGAAGGCTGATAAGCACACCTGCATGGTCTGCTCCTGTCTATGGAATACAGCTGTGCCCCACAAGGAAGAACCATCTGTTGATGATAAAAACCAATAAGATTCTGGGGTGAGATCAGTCTGTGAGGGCAGAGCTAGCTGTTGACACAGCTCTGTCTGGTTGGTTACTGGAGAAAGAACCTGAAGACTGGAGTGGAAAGTAGCCTGGAGCTTTGAGATATAGTTCTTAAGTTTTTTGTTTTGTTTTGGTTTGGTTTTGGTGGGGGGGCAGTGGGAGAGAGCGTTCAAGAACATACGTAAAATGAAAGCTATAGGTCAAACTTCTCCCCCAAAGAAATGCATATATACATGACTTGCCTTCAAGTTCAGGGAGCTCATAGGGGCCCTGAAGCAGTATGCCCCCAAGGTCAAGAACCCCTGCTTAGGAAGCATTTTTGGATGAAACAGGTGAGGAGTTTATTTATTAGATTTAATAACTTTGCTGGCAGTTTCTCAAAGGATGGTTCCTGCAGCACTTACATAACAGTCACCTGGTGTCATCACCTAGTTCTTGCCAAAAGTGCAGATTCCTAAGACCCTTCTCAGAATTAAATAATCAGGTACGTGCACGATGGGGTTTCGGAATTTACATATTTAAAAGCACTCAGGTAGTATTTATGCATTATATAGATTAAGAACTCCTGAGAGCTGAGAATGGCCCTAAAAAAGGTCTTAGGAGTCCAACCAAAACCCAAGGCTGATACAAAAAAAATCAGAAACTGATCACTAATTGACTGTCAATTGATTAAGGACCAAGAGAGTAGGTGCAGATCAAGGTCATCTGACTGATAGAGAGCAGGGGGTCCACCAATGCTGATTATGAGCCAACATTTGTCCCGCACCTACTTCAGTCCAGGCACTTGAGCATGTGGTTTACGCCATTTCTTTTCTCCCAATCATTCTCATATTATAAAGGAAGAAGTCAAGGTTCAGAGGGTTGAGGGAACTTGCATAGCATCATGGAGCAAAATAAAGCAGAAGCCAGGCCTTAACACAGGCAACCTGACTCAATGCTTGTGCATTTTTAAAAATTACACCAGTCTGCCTTTTATATGCCAAGCTTGGAGTACACAAGAGAAAAATACTGAGCACATGTTGCCACCAGTGATTGGGCAATACACTTCAGAACAAAAGACTTATTCAGATAAAACAGGAGGGAGAAATACAAAATCTGATGTAAATTCATTGGCAACATATAAAGTTGGGGCTGCACGTGCAGTGGGCAACCAGAAATGGGACTCACTGTACAATTCAGAGTCACTGGAGAGGCTGCTAATGAAATAGTGTTTTGAATCAGCTCTAAAGAGTCCATAGAGTTTTGAATCCATTCCACCTTATGTAGAACCTGGGTTTAAACAGACCAGAATCTCCCCAAAATCCACCTCAAATATTACTTTTAATAAACAAGAATATTTATGGGAGACAGAAAGAGGAATTCCTGAACAAAGATAAGTTTCTTGGTTTGTAATGCCCAGTTCCTCGATAGCCTTCAAAGGAGAAATCGAAATTTGCTGAGTGCTTATCGACTGCCAGTCATGGTATTAATTCATTTAATCCTTATCCAAATATTTTGGGTGAGGTATTATTATTACTGTTCCCAGTTTTAAAGTGACATAAGCTTGGCCAAGATGGACCAGGTAGGAAATGGTAGAGACAAGATTTAGACCCTGACAATCAGTGACAGTGAGCTCTCTAACCATCAGCTGCACTAATAAGCTGGCCTAGGTGGAGGTTTGGGGAATTTGCTGAGTCCGTTTTATTGGAAGACAAAAGTTGGAAAGACCATATGTGATGAAAGACCATATGTGACAGAAGACTTGGTATTCCTTTGAGTACATACGTGATCATGTTTTGAAAGTAAATGGCATTATGTTATCGGTTTCGAGTCAACCTCCTGAGTATGAGATTGAGGGAAGAGGGATAACTGTTTATCTGTCTCTTTCTGTCTGGCAAACAACCCCGTTCCCTGAGGAGAGTTTCTCAAACTTGAAAACATGTTTATTCCAACTCTGAGCAATGTTTTGTTCCCTTAGAATCTAGGAAATAGTCCTGAAGGACACTGACCTTGTTTTAAGTGTCCCTCCTCTTTGCAACTCTCCCTGAGTGTAATCTCACAATATGAGGACCCATATTTTAAAAGCTGGATGAACTAACTGCCAAAAAGAAAAACAGAAAGGGAGAGAAGGATTTATAAAGCTGTATAACTGCCCACCCAACCTGTCCACTGACAACCCATCGCAGAGAATGGTGCACACCTCCCATTTCCTAAGAGGGCAGGGGCACTTATAGAGCCCACTAAGATGAGGGCTCTAGTGATTCAGAAAGATACACCCCAAAATTAATGGTCAAGGTTCAGCTTCCCTTAGAAGCTAATCTCTTAGAGCCTCATCACTCTGAAACCATTCCTCCAAAAGCATCCATATGTTTGCCAATGGAATGACATCAATCTCAGCATTCTTGTCAACAGTTTTCAGTAACTTCCTTGTGTTCATTTCTGTGACCTTGTTGATCTCCAAGAGTTTCTCAGTTTTGCTTCAGACACTCTGGTTGACATAAGAATGATGGTGCTTCTGGCTCTGTGTTCACCCAATGCCTTCCTCAGCATGATAATGAGAAGAGCTAACATTATTAAGTGCTGGCTATGTGCCAGGTGATGTTCTAAGCAATTATGTGTATTTGCTCATTTAAATCTTTGTTAATAACTGCATGAATTAGGGCTGTTCTGTAGATAAAGATATGAGAACGCAGAATGGTCCAGCCATTTGCTCAAGATCACAAAGCTAACACGTGGCACAGCAGGACTCTGAGTCATACAGTTTGGCTTCAGAACCGATGTGCTCAACCAGGATGCTGTTTGCCACCAACATGTCTATACTTCAACCATAATGTTACCTACTGTAGTTTTAACTTATTTACGCTACACTCTGAACTCACATGCATATATTAGCACTTATGCTGGAGAAAGAAAGATGCCCAGAAGATCAAAAACATTATTTTTTAACCCTCTGAGTCAGACAAGTTAAATAGGTTGTTCAAGATCATCAGCAGATCTGTGGACATTTGAACCCAGATGTGCCAAGTTCAGAGGCCCTGCCCTTTCAACTATGACACGCAGCCTTCTTACCAACCACTAGGCACAATCAGCCTAGCAGAGTCAAATGAACAATTGGACAAAGTGACCGTCATCACAGGAGAACTATTAACAGCCAAGAGGGGAAGGAAGCATTGGCCATAATTAGACATAAATTCTAGGCTTTCGGGAAAAAAATCATTTGTAAAAGTTCAGAGAAAAGGTAGGTATGACTTCTTGATGACACTAGAAAAGTTAAAATGGCTAAAAGAAGAAAGGTTCACATAAAAGAATTCTATCAGAACAATCACTAATGTCTTAGTTTGTTTGCACTGTGGTAACAAAGTACAATAGACCTGGAGGCTTATAAATGACAGAAATTTATTTCTCACGGTGCTGGAAGTCAGAGGTCAGGGTGCCAGCATGGTCGGGTTCTGGTGAGAACCCTCATTTGAGTTGCTGACTGCCGACTCCTTATGTCACAAAGAAAGTCATTTACCTCCCTGATCTCTTCTTATAAGGGCACTAATCCCATTCATGAGGGCTCCACCCTTAGGACTTAATCACCCCTTAAAGGCTCCATCTCCAAATACCATCACATTGAGAATTAGATTTCACTATATGAGTTTTAGGGGACACAAATATTCAGTCCATAACAAAAAATGGCATTGATCAAGAAGAAAAAAGAAAAGTTGTCTTAAAAAAAAAAAAGCAAACTAACAAAAACTATGCAGAGAGCTCTCTAATGATCTCAGATTTTAAAAGAAATGCCTGAAATATGAAAAGAAGCACTTACAACCAAGCAATACTAGCCAGTCTTAATGATACCAGGAAAAACAGAGTTGAAATTGCCCTGAGGCTTAAAATGACAGTGTCAGGGCAGCAAAAGGGGGCTTTGGGCTGAGTTCAGAGCAGGAAGAAGAATGAGGAATAGAAAGGCCCCATGCTTAGGGACAGATGGTGTCATGTTGAAAGCTAACAGAGAAAAACAGGACAATTCAGCTTCTATCTTGCTTTCTCTATCAAGGAAAGAGATCTTCAAACTAAGAAGGCTTGAACAAATATGGTTCATAGGAAATCAAAATCTGAGATAAGCAAGGAGATGATAAGAAAACACCAAGCCCCTCAAATGAGTTCAAGTCCACAGGTCCCGCTGCAGAGAGTTCTGGGGGATTTGGGGGGATTTAGAGAACAGATACATGCTCCAATTTTTAAAAACAAGAAACAGATGGGTTACAGAAAGATAAAAAGTATCAAGACTGGCAACATTTTTTACAGATATGTAGACTTTTATTAGGGCAAGCATTTCCACAGGCATAAATATCTCTTTAAAACAAATAGATGGCCTAAGTAGCTTTGTTAAGCAGTGATCAAAAATGAAGTAAAGGGACTTCCTAGTGGTCCAGGGGCAAAGAATCTGCCTTGCAACTCAGGGGACGCAGGTTGTATCCCTGGTCAGGGAACTAAGATCACACATGCAACTGCACAACTAAGCCTGAGAGCCACAACTACTGAGTTCACATGCCTCAACTAGAGAGCCTCAAGAGAGAAGCCTGTGTGCCTCAGTGAAGATCCCACATGCTGCAACTAAGACCCAATGCAGCCAAAAATAAATAAAATTAAATTCAAATAAAATTTTTTAAAAAAATGAAGTACAAATTAGGAAAATTAATTCTAAATAAACACATTCAGCATATAAACCAAGTCTTCTGAAGTTCTTTAACACTGAGACCTAATCACATTGTTTTCCAAGTTAGAGCAACTAATAATTAATGTGAAAACCATAATTAATACAGATGACACATGATACTGTGCTTTTCCAAAGTCAAGAAATATATTTGATGTAATATTTTTATGAATCACATTTGCTATCACAAAATAAACTTTACTGAACCAAAAAAATTGTTAAAAAATCTCAGAAAAAAAGACATGACGAAAAGATAGACATAGTGCATAAATACTGTTAAAATATTGTCACAGGTATGGAAATGTATCACCATTTGAATATAAAAAATGTTATAAAGCAAAGGGTTGTCAAAATACATAAGAGCTATTTTGAAACACATGCAGAATGAAGATCATGAAGTAGTGGCAACTGTTTCTAATGTATAACAGATACTGAAATGCCGTGGGGAAAATTAACAGAAGTATCTCTTGAAGTGGTGGTGACAAAGGACAGAGGTGGCTTTCAGAAATGCAAGGGACATAGCTAATTAACTTACAACCTCCTTCAAATAAAAGCGAGACTCTATGAGAGAATCTAAGCCCCTTACCAGACACATCTTAGAGCAGTTAATGAAATGCTCATTTCAGCAGAAAACAATTTCAACAGTAAGAATGACATAGGAATCAGAAGCATACTTTGCTGTGACACTTGGTAGTTAACATTTTCCCAGTCACCAGAAGTGTGAGATCCTCATGAGGCTGGTGTTCTCCAGCTGCGTGAACATCTGCACACTCATTTCACCAAAGAACATGAACTCTGCTGGGTGCTCTGTGTTCTGGGTGGAGAACTCCAACCAATTTTGTGTAGCCTAAACCAACATGGGCATCAACCGCCATTTTATTTTTTAATTTTTTTTAAAGAGAACTTTATTATTTTTTGGCTGCATTGGGTCTTTGTTGCTGCATGTGGGCTTTCTCTAGCTGCTGCAAACAGGGGCTACTCTTCGTTGCAGTGCATGGGCTTCTTATTGCCCTGCCTTCGCTTGTTGTGGAGCATGGGATCTAGGCACACAGGCTTCAGTAGTTGCAGAACATGGGCTCAGTAGTTGTGGCGCATGGGCCTAGTTGCTCTGCAGCATGTGGGCTCTTCCTGGACCAGGGATCGAACCCGTGTCCCCTGCATTGGCAGACAGATTCTTAACCACTGTGCCATGAGGGAAGTCCATCAACTGCAATTTTAAACACGTCACCCCACAGAGCTGGTCTGCCAGGTTTCATCTGGAAAATAACTGGCTTGTAGACACCTTTGGGTTTTTTTTTTTTTTTTCTATTTTGCACTATGGTAGCCCGTAAATAATCTCAAACTCTTGCTTGTCAATGAAAGCCAAATTTGGAGTAAGAACTTGTTTTGGCATTCCTTATTTTTGGCCAAGCTTTTCTTTTTTTTTCTTTTTTGATAAACTTATTTATTTATTTATTGGCTGTGTTGGGTCTTCGTTGCTGCATGTGGGCTTTCTCTAGTTGCGGAGAGCGGCGGCTACTCTTTGTTGCAGTGCACTGGCTTCTCATTGTGGTGGCTTCTCTTGCTGCGGAGCACGGGCTCTAGGCATGCGGACTTCGGTAGTTTGGCACGTGGGCTCAATAGTTGTGGCTCGAGGGCTGTAGAGTGTAGGCTCAGTAGTTGCGGCTCACGGGCTTAGTTGCTCCACGGCATGTGGGATCTTCCTGGACCAGGGCTCAAATTTGTGTTCCCTGCATTGGCAGGCAGATTCTTAGCCAATGCGCCACCAGGGAAGCCCCTGGCCAAGCCTTTCTGAACTTCAGCTCAAGGAGCAACATTATCATATTTGCAAACGTGAAACACTTTATCCATTCTGCCTCCAGATTTTGCACTCCAGAATCCAACCAAATCAGAGTGAGCTGTCTAAAGATGAATGGTTTTCTAAATATTTTCTGGAAACTCATTTATCTTTGAGGGTTTAAGGCAATAACTATGAAATTCATAGAACATTCCATCATATTGCCAGGGGCCCCCATAGCAAAAGATGAACAGAACTGAGGGGCGGGTGACCATGTGGCCAGAGCCCTAGTCGGGCTACCTTGGAGGACAAGCATGGCAGGGCTTCGGGTGCTGAGAAGGGCAGTCAGTCAGTGGTCCTCCTGGGACTCCTCCCTTTATGGCTTCCCTAATGGAAATCAAGACCTGGCCAATTTTTAAAAGAGTAAATATCTTTTAGTGTTTAAAAGATCATAATTAAACATAATTACATGTGCCAATATCATTCTTATAAAACAAGCTTTACCAAAGAAGTCTTGTTTCTGGGTTGAGACGTCATCAAGGTAAGTCAACACTTTCCTGGGTCAAGATTTCAAGATGCCGTTGTCAAGCTATCCCTATGGACAATGTGGATAAACATGGACTGAATGTCAGGTAAGTAAAGAAGCTGTTTAACTAGTTGAATGACTGAATGTGTATGCTGTTGATGAACTCAATTCTGCCCAAATAATCGTACTGTGTGGTAAGGGGTGGGAGGCAGGCTCTTCTTGCAAAAATCATATATTTGGTACATTTTCTATGACTCATAGATACACAGAAACCAGCTACATAATATTTGATGCAACTGTTTTAAAGATATTTTGACAGCCTGGTAAAACAATGTAATTTTAAAGAATTTTTCTCAAGTGCCAATTAACATAATTACATACATACTCACTTCCTGATCTTCATCCCACTTCTGAGTGAATTTTAGAGGGGCAATAAGGTCAGATTCAGGGGTGAGATGAGGCTTTGCGACATTCATTATTCACGTTACTAGGGCATGAAAAAAGATGTGTTTATATTTTGATGCACCCATTTTGATATGACCAAATCAAAGCAGTCACATCAAAATCCTTTTCCAGGCCTGATTTCCATACATTCATCTGCATCACAGATTTTGGAACTCTATAGCAATAAGGATGGATCTCTTCAGTTCTCCATGAGAGGTTTACTTTCCAGGTTGGCAATAATTCACTGTGCTTCTAATGTTGTGAGGACAGAAAGATGGAGGCTGGTTTTAGAGTCAATATTTGCTACATCTCCACCAAGCCAGATGTTGTCTTCTCGCCTTTGGGAATACAGGTAAAGACGGCATATCATTCCAGGTTCTTTGTAAGTAATAAAAATAAACCCTGGCTGACTAAGCCAGAAAGGACATTATAGGAAGGCTACTGGGTATTGCTTTCAACAGCAGAAGAAGCAAACAATCAGGTCTTGGGAAGGCCCATGGTCAGAGTAGCTCCAGGGATCTCAGTAAAAAACCCAGACACAGCTTCTGTAGGAAGGGCCATCAATAGCTTCAGTTCCACTGGCCATCTGTCCCTTCGTGTCTCTGTCCAAGTTTCAAGTCTTGTCTCATGTGCCCCGCCCTGTGACTGGGACTATTGGGGTCATGTGGATGGAGGAGAGCAGTGTCCCCAAGGGAGAAGGAGAGGCACGGTTATAGAAGAAAGGGGCAGTGTGTGGGAAAAGAAAGAAAAAAATAGACCCACTAAAGACCTGGACTTCAGTCAAACACTCATTTTCAAAAATACAGGTTTGGCCTCACCTGGTTTATGTAAATAAGGGGTTTTGTTGGCTGCAAGCACAGTAAGAGTGCTAAGGCAGCCATGGCGGTCCCAGCATCAGTAAGACGATACCCCTCCAAAGGATCCGGCATGGCCCGGGGACCTTCGCCATGGCCCCCTGGGTGGCCCTCCTCTGTGATTCTAGCTCTGGGACACTTCCTCTCTTTCATTCTCCACCTCTAGGAATGGCAGCTTCTTCCTGTAGTTACGAATGTCTGGATTATCTCACATTTACCTTTTTGCCCTCTCTGTCCTTCTGCAGCTATGTGAAAAGCTGCTATGTTAATTTCTCTCTCCTGGAAATATTGAGAGTATTTCTACCTTCCTTTCTGGAGTCTGACTGATACAAATGCTTAAAGCCCAGATGACGTCCACAGTAGGACAGTGGGTGAGGGAGGTGATACCATGTGGTACTTGGAATGTGTATCTTGTTCAAAGGAAGACTTAGGCAATGTGATCACCAACTTCAACTATCTGAAGAGCTTTTATCTAAAAAAGGGATTCTATTTATCCCATGTAGTTCCAGTGGGAAGAACTAGGATTAGTGAGCAGAAGTTTCAAGAAAGCAGGTTTCAGCTCAAAATAAGGAACAGGTCTCTAAGCCCTTGAACTGCCCACAATGGGGTGCACTGGGCAACTTTTGTTGGGGGTTAGTCAAGCAGAGGATTGGTTTTCATCCTCCAGGACACTGGAGAGGTGCCCACTACAGTGACATGCTGGGCCAGATCAGCCCTGGAGGCTCAAAAATCCTTCTGCAGAATCTTTAGGCTTTAATTAAAGATTCAGTCATTTTCTATCGGAGCTCGAGGACAAAGCGGCTGCGGTACTTGGTGACCTGCAGAAAACAGTACCAATTATCCTCTAAGATTTCTCTTGGCTCCATTGTACTTTAAAATAATGACCCGTAGTCTAAAACTGAAAAAAATTCAACTTCTCACCATTGCACACCCAGTTGAAAGCAGACACCTATTAGTAGGAATATTCCCTTCATTTGCTCCCCTCTCTGCTTCTACTTGTTTCATTCTGTGTCCCTGCAATTTATGCCCAGAGGCCCTTTGGAGAAGCCAAAGGTGACCACAGCCCACAACTAATGGAATCAAAGGATTTGAGTGCTCTGGAAAGAGCTGGTCGCCCTTGTGAGTCTCCTTTGGTAGATCTGAATGTCCGAGGCTTAGGCGTCCCATGTCAGTCCTAGATTCACAAGGATGTGCAGACGCTTCTGAGAGACGCAGACAAGTCTTCAAAATCTTACTGAGATTATTTTCCTGCCACCTTGAAAGTCCCACCACCCTTCCAATTCTTGCTACAGCTGTCAACAACTTGTGTGCATCTGTACAGCCCGCCCTTCTGTTGTTTGGGGCACACAAGTCTCGAAACAGCTGTTCTCCATACACCAGTTTTCCTTCCGTAGAGGGAAACTGCCTTCCATCACCCTGTAGGGACTTCCCTGGGGGTCCAGTGGTTAAGAGTCCCTCCTACAATGCAAGGGATGTCGGTTTAATCCCTGGTTGGGGAATTAAGATCCCACATGCTGCAGGGCAACCAAGCCCGTGCCATAACTAGAGAGAAGCCTGCGAGCTGCAACAAAGAGCCCATGCACCACC
Source organism: Hippopotamus amphibius kiboko (assembly GCF_030028045.1). Taxonomy (NCBI): domain Eukaryota; kingdom Metazoa; phylum Chordata; class Mammalia; order Artiodactyla; family Hippopotamidae; genus Hippopotamus; species Hippopotamus amphibius. The sequence continues at coordinate 92,446,846 of NC_080196.1, read as the reverse complement.
CTGCATGCTGCAATTAAGACCCGACGCAGCCAAAAAAGTGATAAATTAATAAATTAATGTTCTGAAATGGGTTAGACATCCTTTTAAAAAAAATCGCACTGTGGCAGTTTGGGGAGGGGTGGGTAGATAGGGAGAAAGCCATTCCCCTTTGAGTCCTGCTAAACCAAATATAGGAACATAACGTTCTAACCTCTAATACACTCAGAGAATGGTAACTTCTAGCACACTAAAAGAAGTGCTCTCTTACATTTTCCAATGGGAACATTGGGGGAGTGAGGAAACACCATGAGTAACCCACGGTCAAAACGCCAGATATACTAGGACCAGAAATTAAGCTTCATTTTGACCTAGTCCACAGATACTCCCCCAACTCAACAGAATCTTATTGCTTCAAACGATCCTACATTACAAGAGAGAAAAACTATAGAATTAAGTGTTTTGGTGGCTCAGCCCAGCTTTCCAGCAAGCAGGGGTTCAAACTGACAGCAGGCCGTCAGAGACCTGGAGGTTGCCTCTTTTGCCAATACAACAATGGGTGGTTTTACTTTCCATCTGCTTCCCCTAAGCTTGTCCCAATATTTTTGTCATCTTGACACCCGTCATAGGTCTTCCCCCGAGGGCATGATTGCCCAGAAGACAAAGGGAAAATGCCTAAGAAGTGATGAACAGAGCCCGGCCTGCATATCAGCAACTGTCCAACTCTCCGGACTCCTGCAATGGTTTAGGGACCCCAGGGTGTAAAACATCTTAAAACATAGACACACCCGCATGCCTAGAAGTCCAACAGGAGCAAAGAATAATTCTGAGCCTAACAATATCCTCTTTCCACAGCCTCATCCCCAAAGTAGGGCTGTAAGGCCATGTTCTCCTAGTGAAAAACTATTGGTTAGACCCTGAACTAAGAGGTTAGACCCCGGTGCTAAGAGGGCAGCAAAGGGCAGCAAGAGAGAATATCATGGTGTGGTGGGAGGTGGGGGTGGGAATAGGGGGACGGGGGCTTCTCTCATGGGTGGGGCCCCCCATGGGAGCCGCTCTCCTGCTGCAGTTCAGCTCAGCTCATCTTCCAGCTCTAGAGATTTGAACTGCGATGCTCAGCTAATGCTCTCTGTTTCTTCTCCCTCTGACCCCTCTCTGACCACCCCTCGTATTGTCCCCTCTCTGTCCCTTTATGTTCCTCGGCCCTCTCTCTGCCCACCCCTTCCAATCTGAGGCAGCCACCTGGGGACCCTGCTATCCAATAATTAGCCGGGGCAGCTGCTCAACCAAACAAGCTCCAGAGATCCACAGCTGGGAGAGTGGAGTCCTGCCTGGAGAAAGGGGAGCCAGGGGAGGCCCACCGGGCCTTCTCAGGTGGCCAGATGATGCCTAATTAGGCCCCCTGCTCCGGAGGCCTCACCAGATGGACGAATGCCTGGCAGCCTTAGGGAGCCCGCCAGGCGCGGTGGGAAGTCCCAGCGTGTGGTTTCCTCTCCAGCTGCCTCTGGGGCTGTGGGGGAGGATGGTTAAAATAGTAATTGGTGCCTGGGGTCAAGGAGCATCGCTTTTCCCTGCCAGGAGGGGAGATGCTCTGTTTCCCAGTGGTGGAGCCCCTGCCCCAAGAATCCGCTCCACCCGCCCGGAATCTGAGTTGTTGATGCTGTTGATTGAAAATGACTTTTTCTTTTTAGGTGCACACCAGAGGAGTTGGCACTGGGAACATTTTTCTAAATCTAAACAATGCACACCATGAATTCACGAAAGGTAGAATTAAACTAGAAGGCAAGCATGTAGAAAATGCCTGGGTTTCATTCTTTCTGTCTCCCCAGCCTACAAACGTGAGCTACAAAGGGCGTGACAGAGGGAGGGTGAGGCCACCGATGATTTAATTTTGACGAATTGCTGTTTCTGGGAAAGGGAGAGGTCAGGAGCCAGTGAGGGAGGGGGAGGGCACTCTGGAGGTGCAGATATTTTATATTTCAAAGCATGCCCCTGGCCTGCAAGACAGAACTGCCTTGTGGTTCTCCTAACCCTCCTGGACACTGCGCCTCTCACTGCCCCTCACTATGGCCATTTCTACAAGAAAAAAGGTCACGGGGGACAGACAGGCAGGGAAGCAGAACTTTTGGCACCCTCATCCCCTCAAAGTCTGCTATTCAGGAGGAGTTCACCTTTCAGTGGAAAAGCACCACTGGAAATAATGATAATGAAGTTGACAAACATTAAAGGGGAGAAATGCAAGAAACAGAGCTAAAAGTGGGCCAAACGACCTCTTTGCCCTTCCCTCTTCCTGCCTTCCCTGGCTCCTTGTGTGACGAAGGACATCTTTGCTTTTGACCAAGAGAGTGATAACAGCAGTGCTTCAGTCCTTGACTCAAAAGGCCTTTTTATAGAAAAGGAAAAGTCAGGAAAACACAAGAGGTCTCTTCGGCCTGCCATCACAGCCCTTGCGCCCCCGTTTGGGATACCCTATAAGCGTCCATATGGATCCAGGGAAAAAGCCATGTATCTCACTTGGTGGTTTCAGTTTTTAAGCTGCTGGAAAGTGAGCTCGCATAAGAATTGGTTTACCTTCCTGCCCAGTGGCAATTATTTTCTAGCTATTATATACAGGGAAAAGTTCCAAAATAAAATGTAATAAGGCTACGAAAACAAGCATACAAATCATTTATTATAATATTCCTTATTTACCCTTGTTATTAATGTCACTTGTTTGTGGGACCAATTTGTGGGCGGGACAGGCTGTGTATGATTACATTCTTGGCCATCAGAGAACCAGGCTGGCAGCAGCACGTCTTTGAGCAATCTCAGCTCTCTGTAGTTGCTTGGAGTTTAACATATTTTCTGCGGGCTCTGGCTGATACAGTGGACATTAATTGTTAATTCTCCTCCGGCAGCCATCTGCTGAAACGTAGACACCCTGGAAATCTGAGGGAACAGCGCCACCTAGCAGCCCTCGCGCTAAGTGCTTCAAAGCTGGGTGTGCTGTCGACGGGGCGGGTGGAAAAGCCTGACGGTTCTTTTGAGGTTGACCAAGTTGGAAAGATGGTCTCTCCAAACCCACCTCCGCTATCAATGAGCACAATCAGTGGGCGACAGCCTGGAGTCCATCTTGCCTCAGAAAAGCAGCTCAGCTTAATATTCTGGATGGAGGAGCAAGGTTTCACAAAATTTCATTAATATAGGGCATTTCACCTATGAGACACTTTGGAGCTACACATGTAAAAGATGAGAAGATGGAGGCCCAAAGAGGAAAAGGTGCCTCTTCAAGGTTATGCAGCTACTTTATGGCTGAGTCAGGCTCAAAAGTTAGAACCAATCCTGCTGTTCACAGAATGGGAGCCCTTTTTAAAGGCTGGGCAGAGGTGAAGGTGGGACTAAAACACAGAACTGAGAGCGTCCATCAGTAACAAAAGTCTGGGTCTCTCTCTGAATCTAGATACTGATAACAGGGAGATGGCAAGGTGCACAGTAAACACAAGGACAGGTTTTCGCCTGTGTCTAGGACACAGGCAGACACCATGGACAAACCACTGAGCAGCCCTCCAAAGTGTCACTGAAATGGCTGAAACAAGTGTCTGGGCTATTTTCCAAGCCAACTTCTCTGTGGTCTGGTCAGTCACATGTCTCCCTCCAAGGAGAAATATTGCAGATTTTAATTTAGGAAAAAGGGGTTTTCAGACTTTTCTCCGCTAAAGGCACTTTGGAGCTTTGACTTCAAATGGGTCAGTTGCTTTCTCTCGGGGAGGAACATTGTGGAGACTCAGCCTGTCAGAACGAGAAGGGACCTCAGGATGATTCATGCTGTAGGGCTCATCCTAAATGCACTTTGGAATTGCCGGAGAAGGTGTTAAGAATGTCAGCTCTATGTCTCCACCCCAGACCAATTAAATAAAATTCTCTAGTGTGGGGCCTAGGTATGGTAGTCCCCTCTTATCCGTGATTTAGCTTTCCGCAGTTTCAGTTACACAGTTAACTACAGTTGGAAAGTATTAAATGGAAAGTCCCAGAAATAAACAACTCATAGGCTTTAAATTGTACGCTGTTCTGAGTACTGTGATGAAATCTTGCACCGTACAGCCCAGGACCCCCAACAATCGACACTGTCATGGCTTGGTCCAAGATCCCCTGCTCCAGGTGAGCTGCTTCTGACGTGTGGTCCAAAGGTCCACAGCCTAATGCCACGTCACAATGCCTACGTCATTCCCCTCACTTCATCTCATCATAGAGATGTTTTATCATCTCACGTCATCACAAGGAGAAGGCTGAGTTCAGTAGTACCATAAGATATTCTGGGGGACTACATTCCCAAACTTTTATTATAGTAGATTGTCATAATTGTTCTATTTTATTATTAGCTATTGTTAATCCTTTACTGGGCCTAATTTTAAATTAAACTTGATCATAGGTATGTATGTATAGGAAAAACCATTGTATGTAAGGCATTCGGTACTCTCCCTGGTTTTAGGCACCCACTGGGGGTCTTAGAACACATCCTCCACAGATATTGAGGGATTACTGAAGTAGTATTTAAGTTAAATCACCCTGAGTGATTCTACTATGTGGCCAAGGTTAAGAATCACTGGCTTCTAATCCGAACTTTCCTCTTAAAGCTGAGAAAAATGAGACACAGAAAGTGTGGTCTGTCCAGCAACACACAGGGAGCTAATGGCAGAACTGGGGCCAGTTTTCCCTTCCTTGCCCTTCGCGGCCTGCTACAGTCCACTACATCATACTTGGCCTCAAGAGCAACCAGCCAAATAGCCAGAGTGGTCACACCCTGCGGACACACCCCAAGACCAACATCTGTGCGTGGTCCTCTGTGCACAGGAAGTGCTCTGAGCACTTGGCATTTAGGAGCCTTGAAAGAAGAGATGCTGAAGTATTCTAACCAATGTGGTTAGAATATTTTTTTTCCACTTATGAGTTTTGTAACTGGAGAAACAACCACAGAGGGGGTCTGGGGACCCCCTGGGTCCACTGTGAGATGGACTAGGCCAGAAACCATTGGTCCCCTGATGGGTGGACTACAGTGGCACTTTGGGCCTCCAGGGTCCACTCGTCTCCAACAGTCTGGTTAATCCCTTGCCCTGATGCACAATCACCCTAATATACAGCCACAGGTCCTTTTAGCGATGGTCAGAAGGAAGATTTACAGTGTAAACTGTTGGCTGTGCAGCAGGATTTCCAAGGAGACTCGTCCTCCCCTTCATTTAAGAGCCTCTGCATCTGTGAAATGACTGAAGTCTGCGAATTGGTTGAGGGATCATTACTTTCTATTGTGGTGATTCTCTTCACCAGATCTAGAGATTTCCCATTTATGCAGATCAAGTAAGGCTTTAATAGCCTGTCATCTACTTCTGCTCAAGGAACATCATCATCAACTAGACAATTCAATGGCTCTACAGGCCATACTACTCTGATTACTACTTGGGTTCTGCAAACTCTTATAGTAAACACACTCACCTTTCTTTAGTAATTAAATACCACCTCTTGCTGCTGCGTTTCATCATCCCCACTGAAGTCAGGGAGCCCTGATCAGCGGCAGCTGTCCACGTCGTCACTTCTGGCCCACAGAGAAGAGCCAGCAGAAAGCTACTCAAGGATGCTGGGGCGTCCCGACAAATGCATCTCCACCAGCCTTAGTGAAGGGAGTGTCCTCTGGACCCTCTGAGGGGACACAGTTAGGAGGTGAGCTGAGTATGATACATCTGCTCCAGCTTCTCCATCTCCCGAAACTCTGTACACGTCCCTCTGTCTCACTGCCCCATCCTCCCCCATCTCCCTTGTCAGGAAGGTCTGGCCCAGGACTCATTACCTTACTGTCTCCATGACAATTTGAAACCCTAAAGATTCTAACATTAACATGTTGCATCCAAACCACATCTCCCAGCCTCTTCTCAAACTTTAAAATAGCTCAAAAATCCCATTAAACAGGGTGCCCCAGGTTTTACAGAAATCGCTGATTACAAGCCATGAAATGGAGAATTGCATCAATACCAAAAGTTTAGAAGAGAAGAGTGATTCGGGCAACCTTAGCCTAAGGATCTCCAGCATGAGGTTGGCTGTGACCAGGGATCTGCAAGCAGGACATCAGCATGAATATCGCAGGCTGGGCTTCCCTGTCGCACTCCCAGTTCCATGCTTCAATCAAGGGTGCAAAACAGAGGCGGAGAGGGGTGGGGCCAAGATGGTTCAAGGGCTCATGCCCTTTTGACCCTAGCTTTGGCCTTTAGCACCGCAGGGAGGAAAACACAGAGACTTTAGAGAATGGCAGGTATTAGCCGCATGGATAGGGCTCCCCACTGTACCCAGGGATGACACTGCCTGTAAGCCCTTTATTTGAATTTGAATGTTTTGACCAAATAACACAGGCTGTCAAGGAATTCAGTTCAGGAGTCCTTTTATACTGTGAGCTTATCGCGTGGCTCTACTGTAAAACCCTGGATTGGCTTCGTGTTTCACTCAGAATAAAGCACAAGGCTCCTTCCACTGGGCGCAGGTGCTAAGGGCCAGGACCCCCTATCCTCTCTGGCTCCTCCCCTACTCCACTCACTGTGGTCCAGATGCACTGGCTTTCTTGCTCCTCTTCAAACATGCATAGAACCTCCCCCAGCCATTCCCTCTCTCAGCACACCCTTCCACCAGCTATGCCCCTGACCGCCTTTGATCTTTGCCAAAATTCACCTGAGCGCTTCCTTGACAACCTATTTTATACCGCATCCTCCATCCCCCTCCTCTGTCTTTTTTCCATTGCAGGTCACCTTCTGACATAGTGTATACTTTATTTTGATATTGTCTGTCTCCCCCAATAGAATGGCAGCTCCCTGTGGGCAGACACGCTTGTCTCTTTTGTCACTGCTGAATGCCCAGCCCCTAGAAAAATGCTCAGCACATGGAAGAGGATCAGTGAATATTCTGTGAATAAATGAAGAAAACTACTGTGTGCTTGGCTCTGTGGTTGAGCCAATCACAGCTTAATAATTGGGATCCACAAAGAGCTAGAGGTGACCCGTTTGCCTGCCTTTCCTCTACTTAGTGGAATAGTTTCACAGTGATCAATCCAATTCGATAGGAATTGACCAAGCCTGATAAGACACACAGACACAGCAATTAACATTTCTACAGCATTTCTTTTTTTAAGTTCTTTAATTAAAAATACATACGGATGGTTAAAGCAAAATGTTTTCACTCTACCTAAGCTTGCTCTATGGCTGTGGTTTAAAAAGTGAATCTTGTCCCACTAATAATGGCCTTCATCATTTTGCTTGGAGAAGGAGGTTTCAAGTAAAAGGACAGTTATGACTGTGACCCCTTTTACAGTAGACTAATAATAATGTTGCAAAAACAGCCCATGTTTAGCTCCACAGATGCGCCTTGAGGGGGAACCCTAAAACATCTGAGGATAAACAGCATCGCTCACATGAGGAGCCCAGCCACACCTGTCAGGCTATCTGAGTATTATTCCTTTTGGCCAAATGAAATCTTCAGCCAATGAGTTGCTTAGTTATTATAGGTTATTATGAATCCAGACAGCTGTCTTCTGCCTGGAAATTGATTACAAAGTAGATACATTCAACCATTGGAGAATTTCTGATATAAAATTCATTCTTCTATTTGTCAAACATTGACTTAGAACCTCATGGGTGTGTTGAATACACCAAGTAAAACACTTGCAGACACTATGTGGATAGTGAGGGGGAGGGGGGATTTGATACTGGGAGAGAGGGGCTGCAGGAAGGCCTCACAGATTATATGCCTTTTGGACAAGCCCTGAATGAAGTGAGGAAGAAGGCATGCAGATTTTCCAGGGAGAGCACATGCAAAGGCCCCGAGGTGGAAATGAGCTCAACATGTCAGGCAGGACTTCCTTGATGTCTCTCCTTTGACTTCTCTCCTTTTTCTCCCCTTGGCTAGAACCCCAAATCCTCATCCTATCCCAGAAGCCAGCCTCTCCCTGTCTGATAGATCCAGGGCCTTCCCAGCCCTCAGTCTGAACTAGACATCTCAGAGTAGCCCTGCTCCCAAAACTTTTATTGCCAGGGCCCTAAGATTAGTTCTTCCAGGCAAACAAAACCCCTTTGTCCTGCAAACTCCTGGCCTCTCAACATGGGCTTTCCAATACCTCCATAATCAAGTGGAGGTATTGGCAAGACCCCACCTGTTCCTGAGCAGACCCGCTTCCCACACCACACCCTGCCCTCCCACAAAGGAGCTGGAAACATGAAGGGTAAGGGAGAGCTGAGCTGTGTGGAAGACAGGCTGGTGGGTGCTCATTGGGCCGCCTTCTCATAGGCCTGATGAGCGAGCTGGGCTCTCCACCCACCCCGCTCCATCCCCACCATCACCCTCCAGGGAGGGAGTGGTGGGGGGTCAGCAGTGAGGAGGAGGAGGAGGAAGGACACCACCTCCCCCAGAGCCAGGCTGGGACTGCAGGTTAGAGACTGCAGTCCAGGCCAGACCCAGCTCCTGCAGACCCACCCTGGAGGGAAGTCACATTGGGTAGTGGGGGGAGAGGACCCTCACCGTGGAGTTCAGCAGCGTCTCCAGCCTCAGAGCGCTGATGCTGTGAACAGCGTCCAGACGACAGTTTCTGCTGAAACGGGTCCAAGTTTATGAATGTACTCATGTGTTCACTATGGTTTTCCGTTTGTCTCAGCCTCGTTTCCCACAGTTCCCAGTTCCGTGCCCGTCAACAAGACTGGCCATTTATTTGAACAGAAATGACATCAAGAGTGAATCTAAAGGCTGCTAGAAAGGCAGAGGGGGCCCAAAGAGCACTGAATCATCCATCACCTGCTCACAGCAGTCTTTTCTACTGTGACGTTAGGTAACTTCTAGACATTAACTGTCGTGTCAACAACATGAGGTGGGTCTTAGTGTTCCCATGTAGTCAACAAAATAACTGAGGCTCAGAAAGGTAGAGACACTTGCCCAAGCTCATACAGCTAGAAAAGAGCCAGAATTGAACACAGGTGTGCATGGTTCTAGAACCTTCTTGCCACTCAGTGCAAAGACACATAGAGGAGGAATAACAATATGCTGCACACCTGTGGATGGGTTAAATTTTCTAATTCACTCTCTTGGAATGAGAAACAGGGCATCAGGATCCTATTCAGTTACTGGTAGGAGGAGCGGAAACGGGGAGGAAGGTGCAGAAAAGATGCCAACTCAGAAGAGAGCGTGGCTGACTTCCTGTGTTTGTTTGCCTGGGGCAGCCTGAGCTGGCTTTTCTTCTTTGTAGGATTAGGAGAGAGACGCCTGCATTCGTCAGCACCTTCGCACAGCCCAGCTTCCTACCCTTCCAGGCAACGGGCTAGGCTGACGATAACCAGAGGAAGGAGCTGCCGCAGCAGTGCGGGGAGGGAGCGAACCATCCTGCCCTTGCAAATCTCCCACCCTGAACAGGCCTGAAACTTCCCCTCATGTCACAAATGCAAACACAGAGAAACGGAGAGTAGACAAACCTGGCCCAGAAGACGTTGCCTGTCGGGGCAGAATCAGGACAGGAAAGAAAGGAGCTGCTCATCCACGGTTCATTCATTGTTTCATTCATTTGGATTCATTAAAACGGCCAGGTCCCTGCCCTCATGGAGCTGATGTTTAAGTGAGGAAGACGACAAATGAATAGATACACAATAGATTGTAAAGAACAATAGAAAGGAGTCTGGGGAAGCCCTACCCTGGGGTGACTCGGAGCAGAGACCTGATTGAAGTGAAAAAATAAGGGCAAGGTTACCGAGAAGGGAACAATTTGCTGTGTGTCAACAGCAAGGAGAACAGAATACTTGGATCGGATTGAATGAGGGTAGAATTTATGTGGCAAGGTAACTGGGGTTAGATCAGAAAGCTCTATGTGAGGAACAGGACTTTGGATTATTTTTTTAATAGTAATGCAAAGCCATGGAAGAGCTGAAAAGAAGCGAACATCGTGGTCTCCTTTAGGCTTTTTAAAAATCACTCTTGCTACCATGTAGAAAAGAACCCACAGAGAGAAGGACAAGTGGGAGATGATGATGGCTTGAGCTCGAAGGGGAGAAATGAGGAGCATAAGAAGGGCTTGGACCCAGGGGGCGGAGCAAACATGATTTGCTGACGTGTTACATGTAGGATGCGCAATGGCTTTCAAGGATGACTACTTGGCTTTCATCCAGCATGTGGTCAACTTGTGGCACCATTGACTGAATTGGAGTCTTGTAGATGTCAGAATCTGTATCAAATTCAGTTTTGTATCTCTAGCCCTCAGAGCAGTGATCCCATGTGGGGGTTTAATAAACTTAAATGATTAGATAAATGCAGTGATTAATACATGTACAAGCACATAAACACAGACATTTAACCATCTTACCTTTGGCTTTTGCTGTAGTTTTCAATTATTTTAGCTTCTTTCAAAAGAAGTCTTAATTGAAATACCAATATGTAAAACAGACACATTGCAAACGTTTATTCATGAACATTTGCATTTGAGTACAATTATGACATTTGCTTATGATAAAGTCAATCAATGAGGCCAAACAGTTCTGATACATACAGACATTTGAAATCAGATGGTATGGATGTTAATCGCAATTTTCTATATGTTCCAGCTTCCAATCTGTTTCTATTTTGTCTGGTTTCACCTTATGAAGAAGTGGTTACAAATGGCATAAGTTTTAAGTGTGTTATGTGCCTTTGTAATGCCTTTGGTTACATGTAAGAAAAGAGGCTTAATCATAAGGAAATTTACTTTTAACAAAAGTCAGTAATATTGAGAAGTATACAGTTAGAAATAGTGGCTTAAAACAGGGGTCCGCAACCCTCTAGTAGGAACCGGGCTGCACAGCAGGAGGTGAGCAGTGGGCAAGCCAGTGACGCTTCATCTGCTGCTCTCATCGCTCACCTTCCTTTGCATTACCACCTGAACCATCGCTCCCATCACCACCTGAACCATCCCCCTCCATAGCTTGCATTCCTGCCTGAACCATCCCCCCTCCCCCTGTCTACAGAAAAACTGTCTTCCACAAAACCGGTCCCTGGTGCCAAAATGGTTGGGGAAAGCTGGCTTAGAAGACTTGAGCAAGTACCCCAAAGGCAGGCAATACAAAACTAGTTCAATAGTTCAACAGTCATAAAAGACCCCAGTCTTTCCATCCTTCCATCCTGCCATCCCTAGGCTGTCCTTTTACCCCTGGGAAGTCACTTCATGGTCATGAGTCATCAAAAAACCATCAAAAAACTAGATCAAAGGTGCCCAGGACAGAAAGAGACCTTCTATTTGTGAGCATCCTCTCCCTATACCAGGGAAACATCTCCTCCAGAATCCTTCAACAGAGTTCTTTTATGTCTTGTCTAATTTACCAGACCACATGCTCACTCTTGGACCTTCACTAAACTACAGCACTTTCTGCCTAATAGCTGAGCAAGACCAAGGAATAATTTCAAGAAACTTTTCAGTAACTAATCTGGAAGCTTGAAAGATGAGTGCCAGAAACACTTCGTATAACGTGAAATAAGTGATCGTACACATATCAAACTGGGCCACCTCCTGCTGTTCCAGTGGCCAATGGCAGTTTTGACTGGATCTTTTCTGAAGACTTCAGACAGTGGAAATAAATTGACACAAAGAAAACATACTAAAAGTTGTGCTTTCCTATTTATCTCCTTGAAGTTCCATTAGGCTGCTGTTTTCCTAGAATCTTTCTCTTTCTCACAAACCCTCTTTAAGAACTTCATCCTCTCCAAACTCCTCCCCCTACCTTTCCTCATCCTCCCTGCCTGTAATCACTGGCCCAATCTCCTGATTCCTCCATTTGCGCTACCCTGTCATTACACTGATGAGTGCAAAAAGTCATGCAGACAAACTTATTTCCCTGAAAGTGAAGAAGGGAAAAGGCCATAGTATCCCTGCTTCAGTAAGTTTACCTTTTTCACATGATCAAATTGAATAACAATTCCCATCTCCTTTCCTATATATTAGAGTAGATCAGAAGTGCCCCAAACTTACAATAAGGACCAAGAAGTTACTTATCATTCAACATTATCAATATGCAGCACAAGTTAATTTATTGTTCTACTAATGACTCAGCAATGCGATATGAACAGGCTGTGAGCAACTACTTCAGTACGAGATCCATAAGCTTTAGGGCTGAACTCTTTTGTACAATTTTCTGTGATTTATTAGCTACAGGCCTGAATTTTTTGTAAAGCTAATAGTATTTTGTTTTCAAGTTAAAAAACACGCTCGTAAGATGGCTAACAAACACATGAGAAGACGCTCAACATCACTAATCATTAGAGAAATGCAAGTCAAAGCCACAATGAGGTATCACCTCACTCTGGTCAGAATGGCCATCATCAAAAAATCTAGAAACAATAAATGCTGGAGAGGGTGTGGAGAAAAGGGAACCCTCCTGCACTGTTGATGGGAATGCAAATTGGTACAGCCACTATGGAGAACAGTATGGAAGTTCCTTAAAAAACTAAAAATAGAACTACCATATGACCCAACAATCCCACTCCTGGGCATATACCCTGAGAAAACCATAATCCAAAAAGAAACATGTACCACAATGTTCATTGCAGCACTATTTACAATAGCCAAGACATGGAAGCAGCCTAAATGCCCATCAACAGATGAATGGATAAAGAAGATGTGGCATATATATACAATGGAATATTACTCAGCCATAAAAAGGAATGAGATTGAGTTATTTGTAGTGAGGTGGATGGACCTAGAGTCTGTCATACAGAGTGAAGTAAGCCAGAAAGAGAAAAACAAATAGTGTATGCTAATGCATGTATATGGAATCTAAAAAAATGGTACAGATGTACTCAGTGACAGGGCAAGAATAAAGATGCAGTCGTAGAGAACAGACTTGAGGACACAGGGTGGGGGGCGAAGGGGAAGCTGGGACAAAGTGAGAGAATAGCACTGACATATATACACTACCAAATGTAAAACAGACAGCTAGTGGGAAGCTGCTGCATAACACAGGGAGATCAACTTGATGATGGGTGATGACTTACAGGGATGGGATAGGGAGGGTGAGAGGGAGTCACGGGAGGGAGGGGATATGGGGATATATGTATAAATACAGATGATTCACTTTGTTGTACAGCAAAAACTGGCACAACAGTGTAAAGCAATTATATTCCAATAAAGAGCTTTAAAAAAAGAAAAAGAAACAAACTGAAAAAAAAAAAAACATGCTTGTAGATTTTATAAAAAAGCTTTGCCCTGAGGGCTACACTCTACACACACACACACACACACACACACACACACACACACACACACACACACACACAGAGTAAGCCTGACAACACCAATATAGTAATCTCCAGTGTTAAATTTAAAATGGAACCTATTTGGTGTGAGGTTTTTTTCCTCAATCTATACATTTTAGATGAGCTAAAGATATATTACTTTTAAAAACCTCAATTCATCCCATGGTAGGATAAACATGAGTTGTGAACAAATAGTTTTTCACATTATTTTTCCAGAGACCCCTACAAATATATAAATGTATTCACCAAGAAAAGTATATCACGTTAACGTATTAGCAAGAAAGACAGGTCTCCCAGTAAACTCCCAGCCCTGCCTGGGTACAGCAGTTAGAAGGAACCCAGGCAATTCAGCCTGTGGACTTCATGTTGCCATCTCCTCTATGAAAGGAATGTTGACCCCTTCCCATTGGAAGAATTTTTAAAATGTAGAAATTCAGAAAAAAAAAGAAAGAAAGAAAGAAAGAAAAGGACGCTTTGCTTGAAATGCAAAGAACCATGACTCAAGCCAGTGGAAGACCCCATGCCCCACCATGCACAAGCTATCTTGAAAAAGGTATTTCCTGGGATTGTGGTTGTATGCCTCAAGGGCAAGAACTGAGTCTCTTGTTCTCCTTCAACATGGATGAGATAACTTATTAATAATAATCATGCCAATAAGGTAGCAGTTCAAGGTCATAGCCACTGACCCATCCCATTCTTTGATGTGGATAACTAATAGGAAAAGTTCTTTGCAATGGCAATTCCAAGTCCCAACCTGATACAGCCTTCAAGCCCCTCCTACACAGAAACTCAGGAACTCTATATCTGGTCCTGCCTTGTTCTCAGCCTTCTTAGCTGACTTACTTGACCTCTCTCACAAGCTCAGGCCTTACTCAAGTCTCTACAGTCCAACAATTCTTTAGGCAGGGCACATATATGATTGTGAAGTTCATCTCAAAATCTACAATTGGTTTTGCTTCTCCTACTCCCAACATTCTGCTCAACTCATCTACGGTTACCTGTGACATGAGTAGCCATATCCCAAGACAGCAATATCAAGTCCATCCAGTTATTTTCATAATTTATAAAGATAAGTGTTCCCCCCTTTTAGAATCATACACTCTGATGACTAAAATTCATCAATAAATTATGCTTTTGCTCATGTTAATCTAATGCCTCATTCATTTAATTTTCCCAGTAGGAGTTCTTAGCACATCAAAGAGCTGCTAAAATGCAATATGGTTTTAACATATAGCATGCTTTAGGTAACAAATAAGAGAAAATCTAACTCAAGTGATTTGGACAATGAACAAAAAATTTTAAATCTCATAACTAGAAGCGTGGGGATAGATTAAGACATTATTTTTACCTCCATTTCTTTGAGGACTCAGATTTCTTCCTTCTCTCTACTCTGCTTAATTCAACAAGTCAGCTTGTAGCTCTCCTCGTGGTCACAAGATGGCTGCAATAGTTCCAGGTGTCACCACCTGACATCACAACATCCAGCAACAACAGCAGCAAGAGAGAAACTGTTACCTTGTCCACAATCTCTAGTTCATTTTTATCAGCCAGAAAATCTTTCACAGGAACTTCAGAACTCATCCCCCATACACTTTCATTGCCTAGAATTGTACCAACTTCCCACATCTCAGTCAATGACTGACAAAGGAGAAATGAGACCACCTAGTTATTGTAAAGTCAACGTTTATTTGCCCTGGGCTGAGATTATAGCATACCTGTCATTTAAAAAAACAAAAGCAAAAACAGGCAAAAAAAAAAAACAGAAGAAAGTGAAGCATAAACAACAACAACAACAGCAAAGAAGAAAAGAAAAAAGGGAACATTTGGGGCAACTAAGTATGTTTAAAGTGATATTGGGGTCCAAAATGTAAATAAATCACATTCATCAATTACTATATCCCCAAAGCCACTACTTAAGGTGGTCAGATTTACTAAGAACTGACTTCACAGTAAGGGCAGAAATGTCAACAGAGCCACAAGAAATTAACTTACTACCCTTGATAAACAGGGTAAACAGTAGTAAAATTTTTGTTGAGTAGCATAGACACCTCTATGTTTTAACGTATACTGCCTGAAAAGTTTTTGAAATCAGAATGATTATCTCTCATCTAACATATAGGACACTGGATGCAGCTTATCTCCACAGTAAAGAGGTCCATAAATGCACTGATATCACCTAATGATAAAAATCAATGTATAAATGCTCATTCTATTATTTCAACACTTATTCTACAACTACAGTAATTAAAATAGTGTCTTATGAGCATTAGGGTAAGTAAAGAGATCAGTGGAACTGAACAGAAAGTCCTGAAGAGATCTCTACATAAATGGCTTACTGGTTTTCAACAGACAATGCAAAGTAATCAAATAGAGAAAGAAAAGGTTTCTTTTCAACAAATGGGGCTTGAACAACTGGATAAAAATGAACCTTGATCCTCACTTGCACTACACATAGAAATTAATTTTAGATAGATAATGGACCCAAACGTCAAAGAAAACACAATAAAGCTTCTAAAAGAAAACATAGGAAACTACTTTATAACCTGGGAAGAAGGAAAGGTTTCTTGGACAAAACACACATTTCAAGAAAAACTTGCACAAAAATGATGATAGCGGTTTTATTCATCATAACTCCAAACTGGAAATAACCCAAATACCCAACAACAGGGAAATTAAAAAACAACTTATTATATATTAATAAAATAAAAAATTATCCACCAGCGCATTCAACAATTTGGATGAATATCAAAAACATAATGCTAAGTAAAGAAGCCAGACACAAGAGTATATGTGCTACATTATTCTATTTAGAAGACGTTTAAGGACAAGAGCAGGCTAACCTGATTTGCTGCAATTAAGAAACAATTGGTACACACTACTATTGTGTATAAAATAAGCAAGGACCTACTGTATAGCACAGGGAACTATAATCAATATCTTGTCATAAGCTATAATGAAAGAGAATCTGAAAAAGAATATATATGTATAACTGAATCACTTTGCTATACACCCAAAACACTGTAAATCAACTGTATTTCAATAATTTTAAAAAAAAGAATAGTTGGTTTCCTCTGGGGAGAGGAGCTGGGCTATTGACTGGGAAGAAGCACAAATGGTGATGGAAATGTTCTATATCTTGACAGGGGTTATAATTACTTGAATGTATACATGTATCAAAACTCACTGAATTGTGCACTTAATATCTGTGTATGTTTTTATAAATTATTCCTCAATAAAAAAAAACAATGTACAAATGTATGAATATATGAGTACTGAATTGTAAGTTGTATTTTTACTTTGTCTCTATTTTAGGATCTCTAGAATTGTGATATGTCTTTTAATTATGGCCTAAAGAAACTTTCCAGCCATGTGACAGTGAATCTTTTTACATAATATTGATATTTATTTATTTAGCAAACTTTTTACTGAAGTATAAAATGTATGCAGAGATCTTAAGTGTACAGCTTGGTAATTTTTTATAAAATGAACACCCCTGTAAAACTACCTCTGAGATGAAGGTATGAAACATCACCAGCACCATGGAAGTTTCCCTCTGCCCTGTCATTGCTGTAGAGGGTGCCAGTATATGAATACACCACAGTTGATTCTGATACCAGTTTCTGGTGGTTACAAGTAAAGCCGCCAGGAACATCCTTATATGTTTTTGTGCACATATGCATTTATTTATGGGTCATACTTTAGGCCTATATTCAGCTTTCCTAGGTACTATCTAATAGTTCTCCAAAATGGTTATGCCAATTTGCATTCTCAGCAGCAGTGTATCAGAATGCTGGTTGTTCTGCATCCTTTTCAAAATTTGATATTGTCAGATTTGTGCTTGGTTTTGGTTGGTTGGTTGGTTGGTTGGTTTTCATTGTGAGTGTGTTGAGGGCAGGGCAGGGGTGGGGGAAGGGAAGCAGAGCTGGTTGGTTGGTTGGTATTTTT
Organism: Hippopotamus amphibius kiboko; assembly: GCF_030028045.1. NCBI lineage: Eukaryota > Metazoa > Chordata > Mammalia > Artiodactyla > Hippopotamidae > Hippopotamus > Hippopotamus amphibius. The sequence continues at coordinate 92,429,659 of NC_080196.1, read as the reverse complement.
TTTAACATTCTGTCGGTATCTAATTATGGTTTTAACCTGCAGCTCAATTTTAACTTAAACTTGGATCATTAATTATTGCTTTAAATGTCTTCAAAAAGATTACTTGGTAAAGTAATTTTATATGTTAGAAAGCAAAGAAATAGAGTAGCAGGAAATGTCACAATTCAATGTTCTTCTTATACAGCAACAACCCAACAACTAAGTGTCATAAGTGACCTATGAAAGAGTCGATGAAGCTGCATTTGGCATTGAAACACACAAGGGGGGAAGATATTAGGGAAAGATCGCTAGGCACAGTTCCAGATGATGCAACTAAAAACAGCAAAATTTGCCAAGTCTTCATGGTAACCACATGAAATAGATATCACCATCCCTATTCCATAGAAGAGGAAACTGAGTAATTAGCAAAACTAGAATCCATGCTCTGGTGGGTGAAATTCTAATACCCGTGCAAGTCAAGCAGATGCAAGAGAAGCAAAGAAAAAAGCCATGACCCTTGCTCATATTAATCTGTAATTTTTAAACCCATTATCTTAGCAGAACACCCCCCCAGCCCAACATTCTGTGTATCCAAGCAAGGCAGAGATAAATCCCCACTTTACTGTGAAAAAACTGAGGGGCTGAGGGATCTCCGTGATTACATAGCTTGTTTGAGAAGCAGAGCCAGGGACAGGATAAGAACCGCCTGCTCCCCAGGACAGATCATTATGCTTCACTATCATAGGAGAAATTGGCCAAGTATACCTATCTTGCATCATCTGTGTCTCCCCTCATGCCTGAGCTACAAAGTGTGGGTAGGGGATGCAAAGATTTCTTGGTCTCCCCACCCCTTACTACATACTACATTTTCCTTTTCTCTAACAGCAAGCATTAAATGACTTGGAAGAGAACATTCGCTCTCAGGATTTGCTGTCTTAATTGGTTTCCTCTCCCCTAAAGAGTCATCAAGGATATAAAATTCTACTAAATGAGGGACTGAAGAAACATTTTAGAAGCGATAGTCTTCTGGTGGTACATAAACCAACATATCGGTTATGTCTAGAGATTAAAATATGCAACAACCCAGTAGGACCTACCTTGCACTGAAAGGACATCTCCATTTAGAGCTGAGAGTCTCTTTGAACTACATCACTCATGATAAGGATAAGGACTTCCCAGTCCATTGACTAACAAAGATAAGTGTTTAAGTAGCCTAATTATGCCTGAAGTGGCAAATCACCCTTACAAGAAACATAATGCTTTTCACCAAGATATCAAGGATCCAACTGTTCCTTTGTCTTCATAACAATTGGGTTAACAAGGCAGGAAATACCTTTAAAATCAAGTTTGCGTACATCTTGATTCATTGTAGCTATCTGAAGTAGAAACCATTTTCTCAACCAAGGAGGGAAAGTCCAAGCAACCTGGACAGCTGGCAAAATAGAATATGTTTCTAATTCATGATTAAAAAATGATATCTAAAGATTTGTTTCCAATGCGTGATGATAATCTCTGCAAATAAATAAGTCTCCAAGTCACAAGCAACACTGGGAAAATAAACAATAAGGTTCTGGCTGGAGCTTGCCTGCCATTAAACAGTGGTCCCCAGCTGGTGGGAAAGCCCTCCTTGACCAGCAGGACACCTTGGGAGCAGGTCACTGGCCATGTGAGAGAGGAAGGTGCCATTTCTAAGGCTAGATAGGCTAAATCAACCCCATTGGTGGGGTAAACAGAGGCATCTAAGTATTTTTAAAGGTTAAGATTACTTAAAGGTAATAATAGATGGTGAACTTAGAGACAATTGTGAGAGAAATTGTGAGACCATGGAATTTCCTTCAGTGTCTCCAAATTTCTTTTTCTCTATAGTAGAATCTGGGAGGATCATTTTGTAAAGTAAAGGATTCTCCTGTTGTATGAATAGCTCTCCTCTCATCTTTGATGCTTTATATGTTTGGATTTTCATATATTGACTTTTTATATAAAGCTGTATTTCAGAAAATGGAAGAAAAAATCATTATGTGGATGTGGGAGAGTCAATAAAAGTCAAGGAAACATGCATCAAATTGTTTGGAAGCACTCTCTTTGATAATTCCCTTTTCAGTTGATCAGAGATAATATTCCCTCTTCTGAGAGAAGTAGAAGTTTCCTGCTGGAAAACAGTGAAATACAGAATGGCTTCCTGGAAAATGTGCATCTTCATTGGGTTTAACGGACATTCAACCTTTCCTCTAAAATGCTTAGTGCAATTTTCTATGATAGGATTCATAAAGCTGAAAGAACTTTCATGAACACAAATATCATAGAATTCTCCTCAAAAAATTATTTTCAAAATAAATTTTGGAAAAGCTTAATTTTAACTCCTTTACTAGAGAGTCAAAAGCATATCTGTGTAGTAGAGACTAGGAGAAATTCTGTAGCAAAGAAACCTATTAACATCATTTCATGCATAATTTCCCAAACACTCATCCATGGAACCCATTTTTCTTTTAATACCTAAAGACTCCTCCAGTGTAACACTTTTTGGAAAATGTGGTTCTAGTTAGGAAAATGTTGAAAGAGTCCAACTTCCTCATTTACTGATACTTGGTGGGTGGGAAAAAAAACAACCACAGTGGAGAAAAGACAGTCTTTTCAATACGTGGTGCTGGGAAAACGCAACAGCTACATGTAAAAGAATGCAATTAGAACATTCTCTAACATCATATACAAAAATAAACTCAAAATTGATTAAAGACCTAACTGTAAGACCAGAAACCATAAAACTCCTAGAAGCAAACATAGGCATAACACTCTTTGACATAAATCATATAACAATATTTTTTAATCTGTCTCCTAAAGCAAGGGAAATAAAAACAAAAATAAACAAATGGGACCTAATTAAACAAAAGCTTTTGCACAGCAAAGAAAATCATTAACAAAATGAAAAGAAAACCTACTGAATGGGGGAAAATATTAGTAAATCATACGATGAATAAGGGATTAATATCCAAAATATATAAACAGATCATACAACTCTATATCAAAAAACAGACAGTCCAATCAAAAAATGGCAGAAGACTTGAATAGACATTTTTCCAAAAAAGACATACGGATGGCCAACAGGCACATGAAAAGATGCTCGACATCATTAATCATCAAAGAAAGGCAAATTAAAACCACAATGAAGTATTATCTCACACCTGTCAGAATGGTTATCATTAAAAAGAACACAAATAACAAATGTTGGCAAGGATGTGGAGAAAAGGGAAACCTTGTACGCTGCTGGTAGGGATGTAGCTCAGTATAACCACTGTGGAAAAGAGCATGGAGGTTTCTCATAAAACTAAAAATAGAACTACCATATGACCTAGCAATTCCATTCCTGGGGATATATCTGAAAAAAAACAAAACAAAACACTAATTTGAAAAGATACATACACTCCAATGTTCATAGCAACATTATTTACAATTGCCAAGATATGGACGCAACCTAAGTATCCATTGACAGATGAATGGATAAAGAAGATGTGGTGTATATATATATATATATGTACACACACACAATGGAATAGTACTCAGCCATAAAAAATAAATTTTGTCATTTGAAACAACATGGATGGGTTTGGAGGGTATTATGCTAAGTAAAATAAGTCAGACGAAGACAAATACTATATGATATCACTTAGATGTGGAACCTAATAAATAAAACAAACTAGTGAATAATTTAAAAAAAAGAAACATATTCATATATAGAGAGAAGAAACTAGTGGTTATCAATGGAAGGAAGGGAGGAGGGGCAAGATAGGGGTAGGGGATGAAGAGGTACAAACTACCATGTATAAAACAAATTAGCTACAAGGATATATTGTACAACACAAGGAATATGATAACTGTAAATGGAGTATAACCTTTAAAAATTGTGAATCTGTTGTACACCTGAAACTTATACAATATCGCACATCAACTACACCTCAATTTTTTAAAAAAATGTAAATCGGATAAAAAAAAAAAAAAAAACTACCATCATGGGACCAGGCATGGGAAGGGAGTTTTTCAACTTGATCCATCAATTAGGACCTGGCACCTCATCTAACTTCTACACAAGTTCCCTCTCCTCCAAACGGTCCTGAAGACAGCACTCATCAAGGGATCCTACCTGGATTTTTGTCATTGCTAAATGGTAATACAGAAAAGTATAGGGCAATGTTTTGTCCTCTAGGAGGCGTACATGTCACAAAGCTTATCTGCTGATTTATCTTCCAATATGGTACACCTCCTCTGGAAAGAATCACTCTGGTCCCATTCCAGTGTCAGCACGGGTTAAATCAGTGAATGAGGCAAGTGTCTGGCTGTCCTGACCCTGAGTATCACAAGAGCCAGTTGGGGTACACAGCGGTTTTGATGAGAGGATGATCCTTGGACCATCTGACCATCCACTTAGGGACTGAAGGAAGTCTTAAGCAGATAATGACTCCATTGTTCCACCTCCATTCACATGGGGAAGCATCATACCTGAGCATGTACTATTTAGGTCAAAGGTCACGTGAAATCAAAAGGACAGACCCTAGCTAAGAGGTTTTGTTCAACTGAAATTAAATTGATCGATTAACTACAATTATTTTCTCAAATTTAAATTAAATGTAAAGTCTCTTCAAAATTTATGTCATCTTAAATCCAAAGTAAAAGGAATTGTCTAGATTTCTAATAGGTGAGAACAGAAGGGGTTCCTATGATCTCACAGTCCAGCTACATCATTTCACAAAGCAGTTAAGGCTCAGATAAAATGGTCACACAATGGTTGTGAAGAGGACAACTAACTGACTTACAGTTCAGAGTTTTCTTTTTTTCTGTATAAGTATCACCTCCTGAGAGTCATTTAGAGTTAAAATACACCTTAGCATCAGGATCCATTTTAGTGATCTTGTATTAATTATGTTGCTGTCCCTTTTTGTTCCTTATTTTTTTTTTTTGATCCCTAGCGTATTTACTTTTTCCTTGAAACTAAGCTTTCAGAGGTTCAAATTTTGTCTGAAAAAAAAAAAAAACAGCTTAAGCCATTATATTGAAAAAATAGGTTTGGATTATTTCTGTTAGTGAATATTTTTAAGAGAATCTCTGAGTCTGAAAATAAAAAATTTTGGAGACTCATAAAATTGGTACAAATGATGTTTAAAATTAGAATGTGATGTTTGCCAAGAAGTTAAACAAAAAATGGCAAAGTAATTTTTCTGCTTACATAATAGTTATTGTAGAATTCAAGTATTAACTGAGGCTGTGGTGGTTTTTTTCTCTGGCAGCACAGGAGAGAAGCTTCCTGGTCCAGGGCCAGAAAAGTACCAACAGCCCTTCCCATCATCATTTCCAATTCTCCAATTCATTCTTAAGCCCCAAGCACTCACCATAGCCATGAGCCGACAGGAAGCTTAGCCCTGTTCCTTTCACATGCCCCAATCCCACCCCCACCCCCCCACTCCCCAGTCTATAATCTATGGAACTTGTGACTTCGCTGCTGGAATAAGTCCTGGTTATGGTTGATCAGGAAATGAATGGGACAGGAACCTGACTGCAAATTCTGACTAAGCCTAGCATCACTGATGCCATCTAGGATCTGGGTGGAAACAGGTTACCCCATAGGTGCTCTCCAAGACAGAGCTTTCTTCCTATTCCCAGAAGGCTAAGTCTTTCCCCTAGGGAAGTGAATACAGAGAGTGATGGGGTTTTGCCCATACAATTTAGGACTCCCGATATCTTCATGCGCTGGGCAGCTTGGAACCTGTGTTCTGGTTTGTCCGAACCTCTCACTGCTGGCGTCTCTCCCTGAATATCCCCCTGGGAGGTGAGGCTGTGGGTCTCCTAGAGCAGAGCCAGCCTCAAATATTCACAGGAAATGCTCAGCATAAAAATCGCATTCTATCAATATCCACTAGACCTGCAAAATAGTTTGAGCTGCTGGAATCTAAGTAAAAGCAAAGCCTTGCTAGAAATCTTATTCCCAGGCTGAGATGCTAGAGAGAAATTCACTTCTTCATCACCCACTCTCATGAATTAGCAAGGGGAAAGTTGCTTTCTGAGCCCACTGAGGGAGAGAGAGAACTGTCATAGCTATGTCAATAATACATACATTCCTGATATGATTGCAGATTAAACACATCGTGATCACCTGTGAAGCCACCATCAAGAAGGCAGCCATCAGACTGAATGCCCCTTAGTCCTTTATGTGTCACTTGTCCTCTCTCTATTCCTCAGATCCATTATAAAGGATAAACTATATCGATTCACACTGGCGACAATGTGATCATTATGATGTACTAACCCTCCCAAATGTGTCTGGCATATTTGTTAATTACTACTTCCAGAAGTGGTGGTCTCTTTCGGTAGCACTCTTTTTGATTTAACTAAACTTTAAACCAAACTTGGAGCCCAACAGAGCTGAGATCCAGTCCAGTGTGGTAATTTACTTTCTGTATAGAATTAAGGAATAAGAAGGATAATTTATATTTCACAATTATTATTCAAAAAGAGTATCTGCCTGCCAAAACACACCAGATTGAACAACTGTGGAATCATAGACTGATCAATCACAGCCTGGGGGAACTAGACTATAAAATGAACCTTGAATTATGACAAGGGTCTGATTTAAAACAGAAAAAAAACTTTTTTAAGTTCTTTTAGAATAATTTTATTGCTCAGAGATGGTGATGTTTGGATTCCCAGATAAAGTTTCTTGCACCTTAGCTCGGGTATTTGGGTAATTTTTTTAAAATTTCAGCACTAAATCGCTGGGCCTCTTTTAGGTTCTGAAGGATTCCCTGTGTACAAGAAGTGTAACATCGAAATGTGGAGGCCATTCATTTCTTTAATCTCAACAGATTTGCCAGTAAATAGGGATAGGGGACTGCTCCTTAGAGAGACAATTTCCTCGTGGGTCTTGCAGCCCTAGAAAAACAACAGTGTTGGTGGGGAAGCTCTCTGCTTCCCTGATTTTGAGGCTAGGGGCCCAGAATGCATTATCAGATCTGTGTGCCATTCAACTGAGCCATGAATGTGGAGGAAGACAGCCTTGGAGCCTGGACCGTAGTGAACCCTGTATCCTAGCTCAGGATCGAGGAGGTGAAAGAAACTGTGTGCCTGAAAGTGAGCTAGAAAAGGTAATTTCAGAAACATTTTCTCTGTATGCCCTTGTTAGTTTCATTTGTAAATGAATAGTCTATTTTGAGAACTGACTTGCCTCAGTTGTAATAAAAGGAACAGAAGGAATGAGATTCCTCTCTGTTCTGATGACAATTCTAAAGAGATACTGCCCACTTCCCAGAGGCCAGCGAGAAAAGGGAAACATTAGTGGATGGAAGAGTATTCCAAAGGGAAGTTGAAACTCAGGACAAACAGAGCTAGGAGAAAGACTTCATCCCCAAAATGCCTTTAGCAAGGTGATCTAGCTAAAGATCACCAAAAGTAAGTAGAACCCAAGGGTATGAGGCCTGGCCCCTGGAGAATGGCTCTTGGGCTGTACCACTCTCTGGGTATAAAAAAGACATATTTCTGTGGGAAGATTCCTGTCCATCTCACTTAGAGACCTCATCCTTTCTGGACCAGAGGGGCTTCTCCAACCAGGAAAAGAAGGATCTAGGGAGCCACTCTTGATGTCCCAGAGCTCTCTTGTCTATTGATTGCCTGTATCCTGGAAATGAATTAGTAAACTGGATACTGGGTAATATCTCCAATTGATGTGAGCCTGATTTGATAATTTCGTCCTTTGTGTCAGCTCACAGGCTGTGGGCATCATTGGCAGCCCTATAATGTACAAAATTTGGGATTAATTTTGCCTAGATCTGGAGGGCAGAGGCCCAGAGGCATCTGGACTATTCTATTAGAGATGCATTGTACAGCCTAGAACTAACTAGGAATGTGAGAAAAGGTACATTTTAAGAAGGTGAATCTAAGAGTTTTACTCCAAGGGAGAATTGTTTCTTCCTGGAATCCTACCATCTTTTCTTTCAAAGAAGCTATAAAAGCACTATTGTGCTTTCTTAGACACTAAGCCCATGTCATAACCTGTGTGGTGGACACTTTAATCTCCAACAATGGAGATACACTAAACGTCATCACCCAATGCAATTGGTGTTTAGGAGATGTGCCCTAGAATGGAAGACCTAAAAGGGGGTGCAGGGATTGGGGAGCAGGGGTTGGCAGAGAAGTTGACCAGTTCTCACCAGGGAAATCTCTATACACACAGACTTGTAAATTCTAAACTGCAGGGGATGTAACCTTTTAAACTGAGTTTGAAAGCACCTCCCACCACTGCAGGAAAAGCCTGCAAATATGTCCTCTCTCTCCATCTTCACAGCTCATGTTATTGCCTCCCAGCTTAGCAATATTTCTGAATAAAAATCAGAAATTTCTTGTGTTGAATTAAACATCACTCACAAAGGGATGTAGAGGGATGAATCCCTCTACACCACACCTAAGTTAATCATCCTTGCCCCAGAAACCCATATTAAGCAGTCTCAGCAGGATATTTTTTTCTCCTTTCTTCAAATAATTCAAGTCAGATCAGTGGCATTTTTAGGGCCAAAGGAGAAAGGAGAAAAAACTGAATCGGAAGAAATGTGTGGCAAAGAAATAGAAGTTTTCCCGGGGCGATATGAAAGAAAATAGAGTTGGAAAACTGCACAGGTTTAAATTCCCAAAGAAACCAAGGGAGAGCTGATGAGTATCTTCTTTTTAGAAGCTCTTTCCCAATACAGTGAAAAAATCCATTCTCTTTAACATGATCCCAATAGGGAGACATCACTGAGGCCACTTTCAACAGATGGATACACTCCACCTGCCTCAAGGATATACTACAGCCTAAATACTACTGTTTCTCATGTGTCTTGTTAACGTTTTCTGTACACTGAAGTCCTGTGCAATTATATAGTGTTTTTCCTTCTGGGAGTTTAAGGCCCTTGGTGAAGAGCTTAATGCTTTAAAAAGTGATTTCCTGGTTTCCTCCCTGAAGTTCGGGTATTGAAGGAGCTGTCAGATGTAAACTGGCCTATTCTTATTCTCCTCTCCTGGATCAGACATCTCTTGTCATGTTCTTTTGGCCCTCCTTCCACCCCAGCCATTGCTGGAAACCCTCATCCTTGGAGTGTTCGTGGACAGACCTTGCCTCAGCTGCACTGAAGACCTCTCGCTTTCCACCTTGGGCTCCTCTGACAGATGGTGAAGGACACCCTAGTGCACGAGTTAGGCCTGCATACTTTGGCCACTGGGGGATGTGAGCCAATTAATGATTTCTCTCTGTGTGGGACAAACCACTGGTTCTCGAATGTCAACGTGCATAAGTGTTTCCTGAAGAGCTTGTTAAAATACAACGCCCTGGTCTCCTACCCACCAGACATGCTGATTCAGGAGGTCAGGGCGCGGCCCATGAATGTGCATGTATAACACAGTCAAGGTGATGCCAGTGCAGCTCCTTCGAGGGCCGCACTTGGAGAACAAGTCTGCCCTGTAGTCTGTACAGCTCCTCAGAAGCTCCCACAGGAATGACCAACCTTTCATGTGTTTCTGCATTGCCTTTCCTTATTCCTTCACTCTCATTTCCTGGGATCACTTCCCAAATATCTTTCCTAAAATGCCTTTGTCTCAGAATCAACTTTCAGAGGAGACCCAGACAAAGGCACGGACCTTTAACCCCACTTGCCATCAACACTCCAATGGGACCTTAACTGGCCTTGTTCCCCGGAGAATGTAGGTATGAATCCAGCCTTCCTATTGCAGCAATAAAATGAGAGCATAACTAGCAACTTGATTCAGCTCTTCAAGCCAATAGGGCTTCTCAGAGATCAGACATTCAAGGAAACTTTGTGCTGCTGTTGCTGTTTTATACATTGAAGTTGAGCGATTTGGTTTTCTAACTTTCTTTATGATACCACTGTGATGCCCACAAGTTTACCAAGACTTCTCAAAACTTTCCCAAGGATCCCTCACTGAATCATGGAGTAACAGATAACTTTGGGGGTTTTAATGTTGCCATGTTAGGTACCTACCCAGCAGTCATTCCCCTCTTCTAAATAATAGCACCTGGGGCTTCCCTGGTGGTGCAGTGGTTAAGAATCCGACTGCCAATGCAAGGGACATGGGTTTGAGCCCTAGTCCGGGAAGATCCCACATGCCACGGAGCAACTAAGCCTGTTCGCCACAACTACTGAGCCTGTGCTCTAGAGGCCGCGAGCCACAACTGCTGAAGTCCACGCCCCTAGAGCCCGTGCTCTGCAACAAGAGAAGCCACCACAATGAGAAGCCCATGCACTGCGACAAAGAGTAGCCTCCACTTGCCACAACTAGAGAAAGCCCCCACGCAGCAACAAAGACCCAACATAGCCAACAATAAAATAAATAAATAAATAAATTTCTTTTTTAAATAAATAATAGCACCTGTGTTCATGCCATGTGCCCAGGCCCTGGGTATGAATCATGATTGTCTAATGCAGTCATGACTATATATACCACTGGTCATGACTAGTATATAGAACACTGCCTAATGCTCAGTTCCCAGGCTTCCTCTTGCTGGTATGTGTGGCCAATCAGAAATCAAAGAAGTTTTAGAGCACTTCAAAGAAATAATATTTATCTCCCTTGCAAGAAGGAGAAATCATACAAGGACCTTTTCATGTTGCCTCCCTGGTTGCCTCACTGCTTCTGGCCTTTGAATGCAGGTCTAGCACCTGAAGCAATGGCAGTCATCTTGTGGTCATGAGGTCACAAGCATGAAAAGCCAAACTGCCAAGGACTGCAGATCCGCTTAATAAGCCATGGACTGCCTGGCTCTGGACTTTTTGTTTTATCAGATAATTGACATTGTGACTGCTTAAGTCACCACTAGTCAAGTTCTTTATTTGCATTCAGAAGTATTCCTGGCTTACATGTAACAAAGGATTTGTATCCAGAATATATAATTTCTACAAATCAATAATCATGAGACAAATGACCAATAAAGTCGGCAAAAGATTTTAACAGGCACGTCACAAAAGAAGATATACAAATGGCCAATAAACCTACACAAAAAGTGCTCAATATGATTGCTCATCAGGGAAATACATATTAAAACCACAGAAAGAGATCACTACATATTCACCGGAATGCCTAAAAATTATAAAGATGACAATACGAGTCTTGACAAGGATGTAGAACAAGGGGAAGTCTCTTCCGTGGCTGGTGGGAGTGTAAAATGGTGCAGAAACTTTGCAGGACCAATGACAGTTTCTAACAAAGCTGGATGCCTGCCTAGGCTGCAGGACAATTTTAGCCAAACCACAGCACTTCAACCAAAACCACCCATCACTTAGCACTGGTCACACTCAGGCCTGGATGGAACAAGCTCTGCCCCTCCAGCAGAACCAGATTCCCCTACCCTCAAATCTCACCCATTCATGTCGCCACCTCATGGTGTATCTTTTATCCTTTAGCGTTTCATGTGTGACATCCCCTAATGAATTCAAAGACAGAGAGAGTTCTTATCTAATAGATGGATTGAACTATTTTGGAACCCGAAATTAGTTACTTAGGCTGACAGTGACAGATGTAGTTATGGAGCTGGGAAGTAAAAGTATTTTATTTTAGAACTTCTCTAAATAAGCTAGGACTTGTGATAAACACATTACTTCATAACCTCATAACTCCTTACTAAATAAATATGTACTTTATAGATTATAAGTAAACATCTGTTGATATGAATTGATTTTACAGTTAAGGTCTCAGAGAGTAAATACTAAGATTTATAGGTAGCTCTCCTCTGCATGCTCACATACACACACACACACACACCCCTCTCATTTTTCCCTTTCTATGTCAAAGCAGAAAGCATAGCAAAAAAAAGCAGAAGTGGGCTTCCTAGGTGGCACAGTGGTTAAGAATCCACCTGCCAATGCAGGGGATACAGGTTTGATCCCTGCTCCAGGAAGATCCCACACGCCACGGAGCAACTAAGCCCGTGCACCACAACTATTGAGCCTGTGCTTTAGAGCCTGTGTGCCACAACTACTGAGCCCATGTGCTGCAACTGCTGAAGTCCACGTGCCTAGAGCTCGTGCTCTGCAACAAGAGAAGCCATGGCAATGAGGAGCCTGCACACTACAACGAAGAGTAGCCCCCACTCACCACAACTAAAGAAAGCCCGTGCACAGCAAAAAAGACCCAACACGACCAATAAAATAAATAAATAAAAGCTCAGTGTTATTTAGAATAATATTTTAAAAAAAAAAAGAGCAGAAGTGATCCAATAGAGAGAAAATACTGACGATGCTGGAGCAAAGGGGTATAATTGAAGGAGAAACATCTCTGAGTAGGGGTTAGGGCGTGGAATACAGTGCACATGTGAATGGTCTGAACAAAGTACATTGTCCATTATACGGGGAAAGATGGCTGAGCAAATGGATAAAATGTGAGAAGGTCAGTATACATGGTGGTGGGAGCGAGAGCAGGTTCCCCTTTCATTGCTTCTATTTTTTAAATAAAATAAGAAGCCAAGGAACTGATTGAGTATAAGTTATGGGGAGGAAATGTTTGAGGTTCGAAGAATAGAGAAGATGACATTTGAAAGAGGGGAAGTATGAGTTAATTGGGGAAATATAGTACAATGTCCTGGTAATTCCAAAAACCTCCTGAAGGTTAGCTGTGGTGGATTCTTCAGTGTATATCTTATTTGAGATTAAATATAGTTGTGAGTAACATGTAAACACAAAAAAACAATGTATGAACCAAGTGTTTTAGTTTTCTATTACTATTACAAATTACCATAAATTAAAAATAACACAAATACATCCTCTTAGGTCCAAAGTCCAAAATGTGTCTTAAGGGTTAAAATCAGGTGTTGATGGGTGGCATCAATTCAGGAGACTCTAAAGGAGAATCCATTTTCTTGCCCTTTCCAGCTTCTCTTATGTCCTCTCCCTCCATCTTCAAAGCCTGAAACATTACATCTCTCTGACGCTGCTTCCATCTCCAAACCTCTCTCACTGACTGATTACAGCTGGGGAAAATTCTCAGTTTTAAGGGCTCATGTGATTAGATTGGGCTCACCTAAATAACCCAGGATCCTCTTAGAAAGGCCCTTAATTTAATCACATTTACAAAGCCCCTTTTGCCAATGGAAGGGAACACATTCACAGGCTTTTTAAATAAGGGAATAGACATCTTTAGGAGTCATTATTTTGCCTAACACACCAAGACAGAAGTTCATTTCTCTCTTACGTGGAGTCCAGAGATAGGGGTCTAGGCCTACATCACATTGATTATGATCATTAGGACCCTAACTCTACATCCTTAACATGTGATCACATTGCCCAAGACAGCTGCTCAGGTTCCAGCCTTCACATCCATGTTCCAGCCAACTGGAAGTAAAAATATTAAAGATTGTCTCACACACATATACCCTTTCTTTGGGAACATTTCCCTAAAATTCTATAAAACAGCTCTGCTTACATCTCAATGGGCCAAAATTTTTCCATGTAACCATGAATCCAGCTAAAATTCAGGTGTGATTCTACTAAGGACAAAAGGGAGAAAGGGCTACTAGGGTAGAAAATGAAAAGCCTCTGTCCCAGCATGACTGAGTGGTTTCACCTCACCTAATCTCAAGCTTGTTATTGGATAGAATCAGGGTGAGGGTTTTGCCAGGCAAGTAAGAGGGAGAAAGATCAAGAGAGCTGATGGTGTACACAAAGGGATGATGAGAATCACCATGGACTCAAGTCCATAAAGACAATAAATGACAATAAAGGAGACATTAGAAGGGTGATAGATGGTGAGAAAGAAATAGGGTTATTACACTGGAAAGCGATGATTTGGAAGTAGGAATAAGAAGCAAGGATGACAAGGAAGGCGTCTACCTCTTTCCAGGCTCAAAAGAATGAGGAGTGTAGGAGGTAAGAAAGCCACCACCGGGGAGGGATGCAAATAAAGATGTGTTCTCAGAAAAGAGCCCAACTGCAAATCAAGGAGGTAGAGAGGACAGCATGAGAGAAGGTTGAAGATCTAAGGGATTTTGATTATGACTGAGGTGGCCAGATTGTTAACATTACAAACCAGAACAGTTTTGAAAATGAAGGGGAATTCTGTTGTCACAAGACACCAGACATTAACTGGGATGGTCCAAACAAACCAGGATGTATCGTCATCCTACTGATGACTGACTTACAGTGACACCTCTGCTACAACCGAAGAACACTGAATGCCACCATGCACTCTCCCTGCCACTGGCCTTAGACCTGGAGTTGCTGCCACCATTCTCTGTGCTGCCAGACTGGCGGCTCCACTGCCACCTCTGCGCTTCCTTGGTAACGATTCAAAGTCTGGGGAGGGGGTATCTGATTGGCTGAGCCTAGATCACAATGCCACACTGGCTGCAAAGGAGACTGGGAAAGAATCTGGCCTTTCCAGTTTCCTACCCTGCCACATTCTCAAGGATTCTGCCTCCTGCCATGACTCATGAGGTGGGGGATTCCTCAAACACAGGTGGTTTCAGGCTCCAGGCAGTAAAAAAAAATAGCAAATGTCCTATTAAGTCACCAGTTCCTCTTCCTTGGTTGAGGCCTTGAAAAGCGTGCTCTGAGTCTTTTCATAAGACACGATTAGGAGTTCAATTTAGGAATATTTGATTAATGGTATAAATTCAATCAGAGCACATTTACTACTAATATCACAATAATTTCACATTGGAAGAGGTAATTGTGAACAATAAATTCCCTTTCTAAAATGGCAATTTTATACAAATAAAATCCATTTGAAAAGGATTAGCTCATAGCCACTGACATTTGCTAATACAATATGAATGATTTAAATTATTCTTAATCAGTCTTACAGAAGGCTTGAAGATTTCATGGGTTTTCCCATGAAACATATTACTACTTCACGCCTCCCTGTCAATCTGTGAAGAGTGTGGCTAAGCCTTCTCACAGCTCTGGGCACGTCTTCTAATCGATGCTCCCACATTAAGGTATAGGCATTCTCTTTGACCACAAACATACATGGGGATGATTTTCTTAAGTCCAAACAGATACCTGTTAACTTAAATCCTACATGTCAAGGTTCATTTGGCACAATATTTGCAATGCAGAATTCCTTTTGCGGTAATAACAAAATCACAATAATAATATTGGACCAGATACTTTAGGCTGAATAAATATCACCCCCTCATTGTCTCCCTTCCCTCCTTATCCAGCCTAAAGTGCCAGGGCCCTGATAGGGGTTGATAATGGGGGGAGGGGCAGACCTGGGTTTACATTTTGGGCTTTTGCCATTAACTTTCTGTGTGACCTAAGATGAATCAGGTAACCCCTTTGAATCTTCCATTGAAAACACCTTCACCTCCATTTCCCCCTCTCCACTTTGCACACAGCAAGAAGACCCCCAATCCTTGTCAAATTGAAATATCTACACGTCCTGAACCTTCTCTCTAACAGCTGAATTTTTGGGGGGGAGGGGAACCTCATGTATTATTATGTCAAGTCATCTTAATCTAATGACCTAAATCCCCAGTAAACACTAGACACTGCCCAGAGATCCTACTAAATGTCCCTAGTAGTGTCCCTTTTACATCCTCTGGAGTTATTTCACATCCTTTCTCTATCTTCAGATCTCCAGGGCATGCTCTCCAGTCACTAACCCCACACTCAGCACTTGATATTCCCCCCAAGGCATTGAGAGACTGAAGGCACTCAGACAGAAGCAGCTGCATCTTCCCACCATGTGATCCACATGAACATGTAAAGCCACCTGAACAGGCCCCCTCATTCTCTTCCTTCTTTCATGGTTCCTCCTCCCATCGAAGACCAGCTCCTATACTGTACCCATGACATCACTGCTCCTTAACAGTCAAGGCCTTTGTCCCTGCAATTATCCCCTCCCCTGCATCATTACTTTTCCCTGTGGCTTGGTTCATTCCAATGATATATATGTAAGCTCTAGTTTAGTCCATTAAAAAAAAAAGCACTTCTCTCCAGGTGCTACCCACTCCAAATATCCATTCCATTTCTCTGCTGAATTTCAAGGCAGAACCACACGTACTAGACCTCCTGCTGGCATTCAGACTATGAGGTATAATTTTAGAAATGAGGAATTCTTAACATTATACCCCCTAATTTCTCCCCATCAACCTGCAAAAGCCATAAATTCCACTCTGAGAGCTTTGCATTAAGACTTCTGTTCAAATTTTCTGTCATTTACCTCTTTGAGTAAATGAAGTATCCAATGACCATGCTCATGCAGGCAGGAAGAGGTAATGCATGAGATATACTGCAATAAACCAGAAAAACTTAACTTTTGCTAATGCTTGGGTCTTTGGGGCATATACTTCCTAAGTCTGTTTGATGGTAGATCAGGCTGGGAAACAGACTAGTGATTTGCATGAACTCTCCTGAGGTCAGACTGAGTGACAAGGAAGGGAGGACCAGGGGAAAGAGATGGGCTTGCTTCTGTCTTGGGTAAAATCCAGGACAGGAAACAGTAAAACAAAAAGTCTGGGGTCTAACTTGGACTTGGGATGTCCAGGCAGGAGGCAGCTGTCAGAACTAGACACTCCTACTGGCAGTACTGAAGCTGTAACTGTGATCCAAATATGCAGGTATCTCAGCAGAGGTGAGGGTCTGGCTGACTGTAAATTGGAGAAAGACTCAGAGCAAATGGAAAAATTGTGTCCATTTCTGAGGCTGAGGTCCCTAGTGTCATCCAATCATCACGCTGCACCTGAGTCTGTGGGTGTGGTCACTGCTCCTAATGAATTAGGCTTTCTAAAAAGAGGCAGGGTCCCATGTGGGCTAAATGAGGGCTGTCCACTGAGTTCCACACCCCGTGGGAGCTGGATCAGGCTTCCCACCTCTGGACCATCAGCTCAGCCTCTATGGAAGCACAGGTGTGTAGGGAAGGATGTCTGTGAGGATCACTGTGCAAGAACTTGACTACAGTGTCAGCCTCTAGTTAGTATCATGACAAATGGATGGGTCTAGGCTCTGGTGCTGGCCAACCTCAGTCCCGAGAGTTACTCCCTCACAATGCCTTCCTCCCCAGGGCCAGCGAAGAAAATGCAGGTGGCTTGACAGACACTTCCTGTTCCATAGCTCAGTGCGTTCACTCATCCCAGTCATCTGTTCTTTTATCTGCCTACCTCATATTCACATTTGAGAACTTCTTTTGGGTCACTTCTCAGGTCCACAATTGATGTCTCTCCCTTGATTTCGCACAGTTCTGGTATTCACTGTGCAGAACTTGCCAGTTTATGTACCCAGTTCCTATTATGCCTCTTTTGCAACTGTCCCCAGGGCATCAACGAATATTTGTTTTAGAGCCACAGCTGAGACCCTGTGGAAAAAAGTGGCTTCAGTCAACCCTTGACCTTTTCATGTGCCTTTAAGAAGCCCTCTAGCCCCGTCTTATTTGACCTCACATGGATTCCTTTCACTGCAGGGGTGCACGCGGGGCCACTTGCTCAGCATGGGCTGCCAGGAGAGACTCCTTGACCCTGGGGGACTGACACCCACTGTTGGAGTTGATCTTGCTCTGCCTCTTTTCCATGTGAGTACAGCATTTTTCCACCCAGTGCTCAGCTCCACTGTGTTTTCCCTGGCAACTCTAATAGCACGACACCACAGGCAGAATGTCTCAACTCCCATTGCTGGTGGCTGACTCTGTGCTCATCTTTGCTACACTCCATGTAGCTGGAATCCTCCCCTGGCATTGGCAACAAGTGCAGGTACCCTTCTTGACAATTTCCAAGCACATCTCATTGGCTAGAACTGAGTCATGGAGCCATACTGAGATATAAGAGAAGATGGTAGAGGGTAGACCTTGGGCAGCTACTCCCCAGTGATGAATCTACATTATGGAAGAGGAACTAGCCATCTATATCACTCTCGCAGAAAAAAAAATCAGCAACCATTGGTAGAGCATCATTATAATTTGCCCAGCACTACATTTTCTTTTCTCAAAAAGCACTTGCATGCACACACCCCACATAAAATGAGATTTGATTCCTCTCAAAGGCATTTTCATTTTACCAAAAATTGAAAACTGAAGCCAAAAAATATTCCAGTCAGTGTGATTCCAGGTGTCAGCCATTCACCTAACAGCATGCATGGGGAGCTGAGGGACCTCTCTGCTGCTCTGATACCTCAGTGCCAAGAGCTTCTGCCAAGACACAGGGTCAGCCCTGTAAGGCACTCCCCAGGCTTTTGAAGACACAAAGAGAGTCAATGGTGAGGGTACAAGAACAAAGTAATGCTCAATCAAGGTGCTGCAAGTGGTGTGCCCCCAGCTTCCAGGTATTTGAACATTTGCTTGAACTTTCTGCAATTCAGCTTCTCATTTTCTGACATGAGAAGAATAAGCGAAACCCCAGAGTAAACACCAGCTTCAGAGAAGTCACACTGATTCCAATCATTCCATTGAGAGTTCTTTGTAGTCTTGAACTATGATGGACCCAAGAAAATACTTGCTGCCAACTCCCTCCCCTCAGTAAGATATCTTTACTAAACATCTATAATGGCTGGCATATGGGTTGGGTCTCTTCCCTAGTTGGATGGGAGGAGGTGCTGGCTCAGGCCCCTCTTTTGGTCAAAGGAACATCTGGAACCTGAGGATGTGATTAATGAAGATTAAAGAAACATCACTGTCCAAAAGGCAATCTGAAGTAGGGGCACTCAGTTAAGACATGCTTCTTTGCCCCTTTACTTTCCTGTGTGTTCCTCCCTCATACCCCCTTGCCCAATGGTTTTCTTTTATAGCCTTACTTTGTACCACGTGAAAGATGAGTGTGCTGGGAAGGTAAACCCAATACTCCTGATTGACTCACAAAGCCATAAAAAGCTAACTGAAGACTATCTGTACAGCAGAAGTAGAGAGTACCCAAAACAAATGCCTTATTGAGGCCTTACTCTTTCTCAGTATCCATTCTCATGCATCCCAGAAAGATTTAAGTCAAAGTTGTTGATGCTGTTTTGCATTGTGAACCACTGACCCAGTGCAAAATCAATGGAGGAATACAAACAAATAAAAAGCAACATTATTCTTTATTTTCCCTGGAGAAATATTAAGTATTCACCTCACCTGCTTCCTAAATTATAAATTAGGAGGCCATGGAACAATCCAATAAAAAATATAACAGGAAAAAATGAAGAAAGAGAGATTTGTAAGATGTAGAAAAGAAAAAAGGCAGGGTTTTCTCTTTTATAACACTTCCCTCCAAAGCTAATCAGCTTACTATTTTTCCTGACTTTTAGGTCAACATTAACCTTCTAGCACAGTGGCTGTTAACCAGACAATGCACCCCAGAATTACCTGTGGAAAATAGCAAAGATGTGTATTCATGGGACTGTCAGAAGATTTTGATTCATTGGGACTTTGTCATGTATGTAGGTGTTTCTCATGCAATGTCCTGGTTCAGACCTCAGTTTTATCCTATGCTCTCTACAAGGAACCCCACTAGCCACAAAAGGATAAAGAATTTTACTTCTCTACCATACTCAATTTCATGCTTATAGCCATGTGACTTGATTTAGCCAGCTCATGGCTCATTAGCTTCTTTCGCTCTATTACCATGACTAATATATCCCAGTAGAGTCTATTCTGTCCTCTTGGATCCCATGGTGAAGAAGAAAAGAGATGCAACTGACCCACAACAAATGTGTAGCATGAACAGAAAATACACTTTTGTTTTGTAAGTCACTGAGACTTGAGGATTGTTTGTTACTGCAGCACAACCTGGCCTATCATGACTACTTCCCCAAACGAAGTCAATGTTGTATCTCTTTCACAAGCTAGAAGACTCCTGCCTCTGCTTTAAGTAAATGAGGAAAGTAACATTTATTGGAGGAAACTAACACTTATTAAGTGACTACTACCTGCTTGGTGCTTTACATATGGTGTCTTTTCACTGTTTTAACAGCCCCATGAGGAAGAAAGTATTACGTTTATTTTACAAATAAGGAATCTCTGACTCAGAAAAGTTAAGCAATTTTCCTGAGATTAGTAGTAAATGATTGATCTTGGAATTGAACCTACCACTCATGTCTAATTCTCAAGTCCATACTCTCCATCCCAGAAAGTCACACAAATATTCCTACTTCCATCCATCTGCCTTTTATTTTTTTTTCTTCTGCTCTACCAGGGTTTCTTTCATGATATCAGAGAGGAAGGCTCATAACAAGAAGGAGAACTGGGAGTTAATGTCTCAAAGTGAGAAAGGGGACATTAACCCTGCATGAGCTGCAGAGGGAGGTGCTGCAGAGGGAGGCACTCACTCTGGGCCTGTTAGCATAGCTTTGCAACAGACAACCATTGGGACTGTGTTGCGCATGCCAGCAAAGAAAATGTCAATATCTAATGAAAATGAAATCATTAATGCAAATTGCATTAAAATGTAATCTAGTTTATTTCAGAGAGAGGGAGGGTGCTGGAAACTGATTATAAAACATACTCAAAGAGCTTTGATTTCTTGCTCAAGGAGTTACATATTTATAGCCCCTTTAAAAATAAATTGTCATGCAAGTGTCATGCTGGGTTCTGAGTCTCTGTTGCTCCCAAAATAAACATGGGACTGCAGCCCAGAGCAAGTTGCAAAGGCCCCCCAGGAACAAAGTCTTTGTGATGATCACACCCACCAAGGCAGGCCAGAGATCTGTCTGCTTATTCTGTTCACTCGCTAAGCCAAGCCAAGTGCTGTGGATGAGCGTGAGGACACACCCATCAGACTGTGAGGCTCCTCCCCAGCATACTATGACTCTAAGAGCAAAGGGTCACACAGTTCTTGAGATAACACGACACAACACACACACACTTATACTCACACACAGACACACACACTCTCAGCATATAAAATGTGCCTACAAATATATATTTATTGATACATTGCTTTGCATTGTTATAAGAGGAGTTTCTACCATATAAATACACAGAAGGACATGGACTTATCAGGCACCCACCACTCCTCCCCACACCACCAGCACCAGCTTCCTGGCCTGTGAAGTAGGTGGTTTGTCCCTGACTGAGGCGCCCTCCTCTTTCTGATCTCATTCCTACACTTGCTTGTCTACCCACCTTTCATTTCCGGTATTTATCTCATTCCAGTCCTTCACCCACCTCTCTATCGGACCTTCCAAGGATCTGATCTCATTCATAAGCATCATCACAGGAAAGACTCTATCACAGAGCCCCTCTCTCCAGGAACAGGCACATCTGCCATTTCATGAGCACTATCTTCTGGATGCAATTTCAGGCACCTGACAGCAGGGAAGGAGAAAGGGGCCACCTTTCCTCCTGGGTGGTCCCTTGCTTCACCGAAGAAGAAAGTTAGTCTTGAAGTCTCTCCACTCTCTTCTCCAGTCCCCAAAGCCTCCACCATTTAATAGGTCTCAGATCCCCCAGATGCAAACAGTGCTTTGATTCGGCTGGGGGAAGCCGAACGAACACAGAGGAGTGAACCATCATAGGTAAGCTTGCTGATAGACAAACCGCCAAGGTAGGAAACTGTGCCTTAGACCACCTTTTGTTTGAGATAAGCCGTGACATTGCCTTGACATGAACTCTCACTATCTCATGCTTCCCCACTCTGTTTCCTGCCAGTGTCTTTGTCTCTTTTATTACCTATTGTCTGTCTGAAAGCTTTCTCTAAAATCCAGGTTGAAGAGTTGCTCTGTATGAAATAGTCTCTGATTATCCTCATTTCTCTGTGATGTCTCTTTTTACAAGCTCCTTCCACACTGCCCGTCTGGGATCTGCATTTCAGCATTTAATTAGATGTTTCCCATTAGGATGCCATATACCATTCCTAGAGTGGACATGTGGAGATGTGTTCTCTGCACAGCATTCCTTCCTAGGAGAAACTTCCTCTCCCCCTTTCTAAGGTAGTTCTTCTCCATCCCTATGGTTGAGGAGGGTTAGCCCCCTGTCACCCAAAGTTGAACATAAGACCCAGATTTATTTATCAGTGAAATGCCCCCACCCCAGTGAGTGGTTCTAGGATGAAGAGTACCCTAAGCCAGGATCACTTCTGGAGCCATCATCCAAGAGGATTCAGGACCTATAACAACAGGTGGCTCTGAGACTGCCAGCAGTCATGATGCCAACACCTGATGAAACCCAAAGCGAGGCCATCTGAACTGAGATATGGGAAGAGAGGAGAGAATATTACTCAAAACCTCTAGATCCAGCCAGGCCTGGAGCTAAATGTACTCCCCTTGAACTTAGCATTTACATTAATTAATCCTTTTTTTCTTCTCAGTTAGTCTCAGCTGACTTTCTGTCACTTGCAACAGTTAAGAATTTTTACTAATACATCTTCCCAATCTAATTATAAACTCAAATTATTAGTCCATGTCTTATACTTTTTTCTATTCTTTAGTGGAAGAATGAAGTGGAAATAGCCTAGATGCTGATCTGCATGTTTGAGGACATTGGTATATTTGAATAGAGGGAAATAATCAGAACTAGTGCCTCAGTTTCTGGATAGCAATATAAGCATGCCAGATATTCATAGTAAGTAGGGTGGGGAAATCCTTGTATGGCCACTTAGATGTAGGAAGAAGTCAAAGTGTCTGTAACACAATAATGCAAGGGCTTAATATTTCTTTCTTTCTTTCTTTCTTATTATTATTTTTTTTTTTTTGGTTGTGTTGGGTCTTTGTTGCTATGCATGGGCTTTCTCTACTTGTGGTGAGCAGGGGCTACTCTTCATTGCAGTGCGTTGGCTTATTGAGGTGGCTTCTCTTGTTGCAGAGCATGGGCTTTGGGTGTGTGGGCTTCAGTAGTTGCAGCACTCAGGCTCAGTAGCTGTGGTTCACAGGCTCTAGAGCGCAGGCTTAGTAGTTGTGGTGCACGGGTTTAGTTGCTATGCGGCATGTGGGACCTTCCTGGACCAGGGATCGAGGAAACTGTGTCCCCTAAACTGGCAGGCGGATTCTTAATCACTGCACCACCAGGGAAGTCCCATGGGCTTAATATTTCAAAACAGGTGAACAGAAATCTGTGTTATGTCTAGGACTCTCTGTTCATCACGTAATATTAAACTGTGTTGGGCCTTCCCTGGTGGCACAGAGGTTAAGCATCCTCCTTCCAACGCAGGGGACACAGGTTCGAGCCCTGGTCTGGGAAGATCCCACGTGCCTCAGAGCAACTAAGCCTGTGCACCACAATTACTGAGCCTGTGCTCTAGAGCTGGTGAGCCACAACTACTGAAGCCTGCCCGCTTAGAGCCCGTGCTCCACAACGAGAGAAGCCACCACAATGAAGAGTAGCCCCTGCTCAGCACAACTAGAGAAAGCCCTTGCGCAGCAACAAAGATCCAACACAGCCAATAAATAAAAATGAATAAATAAACTGTGTTGACTTCTAGAACCCTGACTTTGGCCAAATGAGCTTGCCTCCTAGGTAAGCAATGATGAAATGGGCCGTAGTTATTGGAACCAGAACACATCCTGCACAATCTACTGCAGCCAAGCCAACGAGCACTTCTATTAATACCTGGGCAAAAAACAGAGGTTTCTAATTTACAAGAGATGGAGGGATCAAGGATCCCACATTTGCTTCTGAGGGTGGGTTGGGAGAAGGCTTTTCATGAAGCTGAGGATGGACAGATCCCAACTGGTGAATCTCAAAGGAGGAGATGCAGGAAAACAGGGAAGACACAAAGACGGGAGGGAACATTCATGAGGGTCCTCCAATCAAGGCCTGAGCTTGAACCACCCTTTGGAAGTGTGTATAGAGGACTCAGTCCTGCTGGGGACAGGTTCCAGTGTCTGATATTTCTACTTCTAGGCCTCTAATGCCTAGAGTGTTTGATCTGGTGAAGCCTGGTAAGGTGGGTGACGCTCACCTAGTCTTCTGGGGTTACAGAGGCAGTGCAGGAGAGCTCCTCCAGGCATGCAAGGAAATACAGTTCTAGTTCCTGGTTATTAAGTCCTCTCTACTGGGGATGGCAAAGACTGTCCCCTAGAGAGAAAAAGAAAGGATCGTTCTGGACCCAGTTCATATGTCAAAGTGCCCGGCTATGACTACTCGTTCTTCCTATTAATATTCAACACATGGCCATATAGTCAGTCCTGGGGGCCTATATGTTTCTTAGTAATGCTCATCAAAAATTCAGTTCGCTCTCAGGGACTTCCCTGCTAGCACAGTGCTTAAGAATCTGCCTGCCAATGCAGGCGACACGGGTTCGATCCCTGAGCAGGGAAGCACATGCCTCGGAGCAACTAAGCCCAGGCGCCACAACTACTGAGCCCAGGCACCTAGAGCCCATGCTCCGCAACTAGCCATGCCACCGCACTGAGAAGCCTATGCACCACAACAAAGTAGCTGCTGCTTGCCACAACTAGAAAAAGCCCACACGCAGCAACAAAGACCCAACACAGATAAAAAATAAACAAGTAAATAAATAAATAAAATTAAAAAAAAAGAAATTCAGTTCTCTCAAAATAATGTTGCTTGCTATTTTCATTATACAACATTATAATGTATTTAATAAATGAGAAAACACACACAGACATATGCACACACAAGCATACAGAGATGATATGTTCTTAATAGTCAGAAAATCATTGAAAGAAAGAAGGTCCAATGGTTTGGAAAGGGAAGAGTAAAAAGAAATGTGTTGGTGTAAATATGGCACTTAGAGAAATCATTTTTCTCCTTTACAGCACTACTTTTTTTCAGTAGAAAATGTACCAAAAGTCACGTTTGAATGACTAGGTAGAAGTAACCTCTCTGGAAACAACGAAATTCATTATTTGAATATAATTCTGACATAACAATACTAAAAATGAGAGGGAATTTAGGAAAATGACAGCTAGCCCAGACATCATACCCAGCCAACCCAGACAAATGGGTCATTCAAGTGTTCCAACTTGGAAGCTACAATTTCGGTATGCTCATTTTTTTAGTAAATTTAATAGGAGGGCTTGGATAGCATACAAGTTGAACTGCAAGTTGAAAAGACTTAAGGTCTAGTCTTGTCTCTACCACTAATTACCTCCATGACCTTGAATAAGTCATTTCAAGTCCCCCCCAAATCAAACACAGTGATCTCCAAGAGCCTTCTAACTCTAACCTACTATGAGTAAGTGGAAACTCACTCAGGTCACAGAAAAAAAAATCTCAAACTTACGAAAAGTTTGAGTTTGACAGTAACATGTTAACTAATAAAAATCCATTGGCGATAATTTTATTGAAATTAAATGAAAAGCTACAGTTAATAAGCACTTGATATATGTCAAGTCCTTCATATACGTCATTTCTAATCATTACACTTACAAAGAAATATTATGACTTCTATTTTACAAATCTGGAATTGAGACTCAGAGAATTTAGGTAAATTGCCCAAGATTTACACAATTATTAAATGTTGGAGCCAGGATTCAAACACAGATCTTATTTAAAAAATTTTGCCACTTTTTTACTGCAGTTAGCTGCTGATTCTATTATCTGCTATATAAAAATTCAAACAAAGAGTAGAACAAGAGATCTATGGTCTATGATGTGAAATTTCTGAGAATTATATAAGGGACCATGACAGAGATGGACAGCTGACCACCAAAAAAGTGTGCCCTTCTGTCATGGGAATGGGACTAGGAGACCCACAGCCAGGTACTACATTTCTCAGCACAACCCAACTTGCTGCCAGGTAAAGCCATGCAGCTGTCTTTCCAATAGAATATGAAGGAACTGAAATTTTCCACCTACAGACCATGGCTTTTGAGACATACATGGGACTTCTGCAAACCCCCTTTCCTCAGCAGCCTAGATCCAGGGTCATTAAGGATGTAAACCACAAGGTAGAAGGAACCTGGGTCCCTGAATCACTGTGTGGAGAAGATCAGCCTGCCCTCCAGGACTATTGAGAAAAAGAACTTTTATTATGTGAAACACTAACATTATAGGGTTTGTTTGTTATATCATCTAGTGTGTCCCTTAGGGTATCAGATGAACTATGCAGGGATCTCCTTATCTCTTTGCCCCTATGTTCCTCTCACGTGTTTCTCAACCCGTGCTTTGGGAAGAAGTGAAGGAGTGAGGGTAGGAGAATGGGGAGTTGCAATTTCATACCTTAAAGGACAGAGAAGGGGGTTATAGAAAGGGTGTATCACATTGCTCCAGCCCACTCACATACGATCCCATCTTGGTAATTATGACACACACATACATTTAGTAATAAAGCCTTGGTGGTTATGATATATGACACACACGCTGCACCCACCTTCATAACACCCCAGTCACACATATCAGTTGAGAGCCCCCGCCCTAACATCACCTCTTCTGGTTCAGCCCTTTATCCATCTTTGAAACCCTCCGACCGTCACACAGAGGATATATAAGAAGAACCAGACCAACACTTCATTGTTTCCACATTAGATTAACTTGGTTACTATGTTTCCTAGTGATGTCATAACAAACCACCACAAACTGCGTGGCTTAAAACAAAATAAATTTATTCTCTTCTACAGTTCTGGAGGCTAGAAGTGTGAAATCAAAGTGAGTTGGTTCCCCTTGAGGACTATAAAGAACAATTTGTTTCATGCCTCTCCTAGCTTCTGGGGGTTGCTGGCATTCCTTGGCATTCCTTAGCAAGGAAGCACGTGACTTCAACCCCTGCCCTCTTCTTCACATAGCCTTCTTCCCTGAGTATCTGTTTCCAAATTTCCCTCTTCTTACGAGGACACCCGTCATGTTGGATTTAACCCACTTTAATCCAGTGGGATATTACCTTGATTACACCCTCAAAGATTATATTTCCAACTAAGGTCACAATCACAGATTTGGGGGTTTAATCTTCAATATCTAATTTTGAGGGGCACAATTCAATCCACAGCAGCTACTAAGGCAGTTGCCATCTCATAGCCAGGTTCTTCTAACTGACCTACTGTAATCACATCTCCTAAAACTCAGCTTTGCTGAACAAGGCTTTTTGGAAGAAGGTTCAAACCTTACCCCCTCACGCACAGGTTTCTGCCCTGCCTCGCTGACCTTGTATACTTCCTGGCATTGGAGTCCTGGCTTCTGCAAGCCCCACCAATGTCCCTTCCTCCTGCCCCTGAGCCTCATAGATTAGCCTCCTCAACACTTCAGAGCTTGTTGCCTTGAAGCTGACTCCCCATTCATCCATTCCAGCCATTGCTAATGGACCAGCCTTCCCAATCTGTCAGTTTGACAAACTATCCCTTTAGCCACTAACCTCAGTAGAGATCTGTCCCAGGACAAGCATATTTGCCTCTGATCTGGAGAAAGGAGTCAGGAGGGTATAAACAGGAGTCTAGACCCAGGAAAGTGTTCAAAACAGGCAAAGCCCCTCCTGGAAAACCCAGAGGTTGCTACTGTCATGGAGAGTCTTGTGTGTACTGAAGAGTCTGTGCAGAGTTCAGTATGTGTGGGGTTGGACAGCTCTCCGGATGCTGTCACCCATCCTCAGAGCCTGGCACAAGTGCAGATGTGCAATTACCACAGGCCAAAGTAGCCCAGCAGTCAGAAACCCAGGGCACCTAGTCGAATTTGGGAGAATGCAGGTGTCTGTGTTCAGGTCAAGAAGGAGGCTGGGAATCCTGGGAGAGCAGACAGAGCATAGCTTCAGGTCTGTCTAATCATGTCCAGGGTAAATCTGACAGGAGGCAAGTTTCCTGCTCAACTTCTCCTGTGCTTCTTCTTGGGGCAGAAACACATTCTGAGGGACAGGCAGCCCTGAGCCCACAGAAGAGGATGTGTAGGTGGAAATAGTTAAAATATATAGAAACAGAAGGCATTTTTAAAGCAGGAAGGTACTTTAGAGATCATCTTCAATTCCTTTTATTTTACAAATGAAGGATCACGTTCCATTTGCCTATTATAACCAGTGAGTTAGAGAGAGACAGAGACAGAGAATGAAATAACGAAACGCCTGCGGTCACTTTCCGTCCAGGTCATTGACCAGGAACCAGGCACAGGAAGACAGGTCAACCCCACTGTCTTCCAAAGCTTTAAGCAGCAGGCTCTGAATGGAAGAGCTGACTTTGCTAGAAGGAACCCTCACACCCTCAAGGCTTCCCAGCAGACTCTGAGAGATTCCCAGCGTGGTCCCAGTTTGGAACACCCAGGCCTAACCTCGGGATCTAGGAAGCTGACCCTTCCCCATCACTCACTGGCAGGTGGCTTCAGCTGGCAGCACCCAGTTTGGGTGGAATCACCTCCCACCTCCCAACAGTCCTGAGAGCAACAACCCAGCTAAACAAATCTCGGCCCCAGCGCAGCAGGTCCCGCTGGGAACTCTGTTGTGCTTTTCCACATGTACTTAAAGCAGAAGCATCACCCAGATTGGGGCAACAGGAGGCTCTCAGAGGCCAGGCTGTAATCAGACCCCGTTCATTAGCGAGCCCGACCCTTAGGATAATCAGAGAGAGGAATGTTCACGCTGGTGTCGCCCACGGCGTTTAATCAGTCAGCGCCACAAGCTTGTTAGACTGGCCATCGCGGCAGGCCCCCAGCTGCCTTGCCAAATCGTCCCTGTGAGGAGCTTCCGAACAAGAAACTAGGAGTGAAAGAAAACAAAAGTCGACAAGCTTTGTAAGTATGATGGAAGGCGGCCCCTTGTGGGACTAAGGGCAGCTTTTCAGAGGGACAACAACGTGGAGCTGGGCCAAGCCTGGCTCAGAGGGTCCCTGAGGCAGCCTGTCCCCTGCTCTTTAAAGAGGTGTGACATTCAAGCATGTTGTCCCTGTGGGGAGAAGCAGGTAGTACATCTGAAAAAAGGCTTCTCTGTGCCTCCGTCGGTCCTGCTTCAGTCTCCCTGTATCTTGCATTCTCTCCTCCCTGGAGGGGACCAGACACTCCCCATTGCAAGACCCTCTCCCTTAGCTGCGACTCCCCCACAACCTCAGCATCATGGAGAGTGTTTGTGTTTGATGACCTTCATTTTCTAGGAGATACTGTTTTGCACAGGTCACCCTCCAGCTCCCTGCCAGGCTGACTTCATTTTTAATGAGCTTCTTTCTCAGAGGTTTGTCAAGTAGGGTGTTCCAATCCGAGGATGGACTAAAAGGGATCTTTGAGAGCACTGAGTCCAGCCTTACCATGTTCCAGAAGAGAAAATGAGGGCATTACAATAAAGCACTAAATGTATAACTTCTGCCAGATATATGATGCTATATAGCAAACTGTTAAAAACCGTAACATTTGAAACATTAAGAGCAGAAATCATAAAAGTTCTATAGAAGCTGGTAGTGGCTAAAACACCTTACAATCCTTAGCTAGAAAATGAGATGATGCGTGCGTTTGCTAGGGCGCCCATAACAAAGTACTACAATGAGAGTGGCTTAAACCCATGGAAACATATTCCCTCTCAGTTCTGGAAGTTAGAAGTTGGAAATCAAGGTGTCAGCAGGGTTAGCGCCTTCTGAGGGCTCTGAGGGAGAATTTGCTCCATGCCTCTCTCCCAGCTTCTGGTGAAGGGCGCCCCCCGCATTCCTTGATCTATAGAAGCATCACTCAAGTCTGCCTCCATCGTCACACGGTTTCCCCTGCATCTCCTCACATCAACCCCCTCTGTGCACGGCTATTCTTTTCTTCCTCTAACGATCCCAGTCATATCAGTTTAGGTCCCCTGTAGTCAAATATGACCTCATCTTAACTTGATCACATCTGCAAAGACTCTATTACCAAATAAGGTCACATGCATGGGTACCAGGGGCTAGGACTTCATCTTTTGGAGGACACGGTTCTACCCCTAACAGGCAGTAATACCCTTCCCATCTTCTCACCCTTGAGGATAATAGACAGTAAAGGGCCTTGGAAAGCATAGCGTTTGTATACACACGTTCAATCGTTGAAAGCAAACTCTGTGTTCCTCACAACCCTTTCACATCTATTTTCCTTAACTGTTGGGATGTAAAACATATATCCTGAGCCCCATGTCACTTCCTCCCTGTGCTTTATGACTAGAATCCAGTCGCCTCTTCAGAAACCCAACCTTGTGCATGTAATGAATAGTAATGACAGGGGAGCAGCTCTCCTGAGGCAAGTTTGATTTCACATGCACCCAAGCTTTCAGTGAAGACAACTGATGTCTACCCCACCAGCGGTTGGCTATCTTTAGTGAGATCCTCTTGGGTGGGTGGGTGGCTGGGGGTGTGGTTGTGTGTGTGTATCTGTGTGTCTGTGTCTCTGCCATGAAGAATTGGAGAGGAAGGAGATTGAAACCAAACTTAGCTTCTTTTAAGGAATTTAAAAGATAGGAAAAGGCTTACATCTGTACCCTTGAAACTTTCCTTCCTTCCCTTCCTCAACCACCCCATTTGCCACTTCTCTTCAGCATCACAGTAACTCCTTGCGGCTTTGATGATGAGACAGCTGGGATGCAGAGGCCACCTCACCTGCTCAAGGTTACCCAAATAGTGACTGGCAAAAACTAGGACTCAGCGGGGGATAGAACATCCATTTTTCAGATTCGGAGCTTTCTTTGCGATGCTGCAGCTCCGTAGACAACTGAGATTCTCAGAAACATAATTGGGAAGGTAGAGTCTGCATGGTCGCTAAGTTTGCAGTTGAAGTAAGAGTGTCAAAGCCTAAGAGGAAAAAATTCAAAGATGGATCCTGTGAGGGTTGCAGAGAGTTTAGTGACTCTACATGAGTTCACTCATACCCTTACTGACCACTAAGGAAACTTTTCTTAGGATGAATCGGGTTTTAAGTTCAACTCATTATAGTTTCCTCGGCATGAACCAAGGTCTGAAGCACCAGGTCTGACTGAAGGACCAGGAGGCCATTGGGTCTCTCCCAGTTCATGTGTAATTAAATATCCGTGGGATGGCTAGCATCACCCTCCCTTAAGCACGGTGGAGGTTACATAGGAAGCCCATGATCCCACTTCTTCCCTCAAGGACTTTAGAATATCCCGGGGAGACCTGACTTACACATCTGAAACAACAATTTTAAGTGGTAGCAACACATGCAGTGCTAAATAAAATATAATCAAGGCCCACCATGCGCAGCAGAAGCCACAAGGAGTCCGCATAAGGAGGGATGGGTATTGTGTGGGGTTACGGGGAAGATTCTCCATGGAGTCAGTCTTGTCCATCCTGGCTCAGCCTGGCTACAGTTTCTGAAACCTTCCACTTGCATCTCCAGAGCCATTCCAACTGTTATCCCAGTTTTTCTCAACATTTTAACCACAACACACAGTAAGAAAAATACTTTCTATTGCCACCCAGCACCCACAAAAGCATCAAGAAACAGTACTCTTCTGGATTCGTTCTTTCTGTTCTTCTAGGTCACGATCCGCTGCTCTCCAGCTGATGCACGTGGACCAGATCCGGAGACTCGTCTGCTCTCTGCCCAGAGGTGGGTTTGGCCAATGACAGGCACCAGGAAGAGAGGAGGATGGCAGGAGGGGAGTGGGACCAGGCATTTTTTCACACTGGCTCTCACTTGCCAGCTTACTGTGGGATGTCTGCCTGCCTCCTCGGAAGACCACAGCTCCAGTCAGGCAGCCCTCTCCCTATAGTATTCTCGAAGTTCTCTTTCTCTTTACCTCTTCAGGCCTCACAATGGTATGGTCTCTCTGCTAAAATTAGGCCCAGATATTGTACCATCTCTTGCTGCTTTTTATTAAAATCTCCTCAAGTTTAAATTAACTCAAGTGATTCAATTTGAGTGTCATCTGTTTCCTGAAGGTGTCTCACTGATACAAATCCTTACCCTGACCATGTGTGATGCAATCTGGTATCCTTTATTATATTCTTAAAAACAAACACAAAAAAACCTATTGTCTCTTATTTAATTGATTTCACAATCAACTAATGGGTAGTGACCCATAGTTTGGGGAATAACACTTCTTTTCATCAAAAATAACTGAACTTGTGGTTCTAACATAAACCACATTCCCATCAGTGGGATGTTTGGAATTAGTCTTATGGCCTAGATGAGCCCCTAGCCAACCGAGCATTCATTAATCCGAGCCTCTCCTTTATAGCTGGTCCCCTTTTGAAGGTCTCATCCCTATAACTAGGCCCCTTTTAATACTGGTTACTGGTTTTACCTAGTCCCTAGTGAGCCTGTAACCTAGCCTGAGTCTGAGCCCTATAGACTGGTGGATCATTTTCCTAGGGTTTCTGTAACAAATTACCACAAACTAGGTGACGGAAAACAACATAAATTCATTCTCTCACAGTTCTGGAAGGCAGAAATCTGAAATCAAGACGTCAGCAAGGCCACATTTCCTGCAGAAGCTCTGGGAGAGATTCTGTTGTCTCTCCCAGCTTCTGATAGCTATAGGCATCGTTGGACCTGTGGCTTCATCAGTCCAGTGTCTGCCTGTCTTCACATGGCTTCCTCCTCTCTGTGTCTTTTCCTCTGTGTGTCTCTTGTAAGGACACTTCTCATTGGATTCAGGGCCTACCTGGATAACCCAGGGTGACCTTATCGCAAGATCCTTAACTTAATTACATCCACAAAGAACTTTTTTTTTTTTCTTTTTTTTTACTTTCCTAGGGCCTATGGATTAGAACATAGACACAGACATATCTTTTGGAGCCACCATTCAACCCGCAACATTTGGTACCCTGACATACCCACTAGTTCTTGAAAGCTCCCATGTGGTGCTTTGTGTCTGTACCTTAAACTTGGATGGACCCTGGAAACCAAGACCCTGGCAGCCACCACTCTAGGAGAACCACCACAGTTCAGACTGGGCAGGACCCCACCAAACACGTCAGTACCTGTGGATGGCAATGCCAGGAAGATCAAGCTTTAAGCCATTCTATTTTGGACGCTGGTCACATTGTTTGGCAGCTAATTATCTAGGTGGGCCTGTGCCTCTGCTCTGGTAACACCCAACCACAATTTCTTATTCTCCTGACCAGCCGACCCAAGGCAGCGTGAGACATTAAACCACAGAGCAGAAAGACTGGCCCTGCAGAATGGAAAATGTTTTGAAAAGTGAGAGAGAGTGGTAATATATGGGAAAGGGAATGCACAAAGACACAAAATAGCCCTGTTCTTTAATCAAGCAACAAATCTGATTTGAAGCTCAGAATGGCTGTAACATCTTCTTTGAATTTCTGTGACAGTGAAGGGAACTTCTTTCCTGCATGACTCTCAAATTTTCTGAGTCCTAATTCCCCTCAGATGCTGAAAAAAATCTCCCTACAAAAATAAAAAGAACCCCTACTGCCTTCTTTCAAAGATCATTTCATTAAACTGGCTGTTCCTAGGAGTCTTTCTCCATCTTGTGGTCAGGAGGCTGGAGCTCCTCCATCCTCTGAGCCAGGTCCTGGGCTCTGGTGGTCAGTGTGCTGCACTTTGCTCTGTATCTGACTGGTATACATGGAACTCGAGGTAAATGGTTGGCATTTTGATGAGATTTTATCCCATGTCACACTAAGTCCAAGAATGAATAAATCAATTTAAGTTCTTATAATCTCAATAATCCACTTTGCATTTATTATACACCAAGCCCAGAGCATCTAATAAGGAATACTGGCAGTACCAAGTATGACAAGGGGAGATAGTTCCCAGCTGAGCCTTTTGAATGTTGCCAGTTGAGGAAAACTATGGTTTTTCATTCTGCTTGTCTCATAAGAAATGAGTAAACTGGCCAAGCCAGAGAAGAAAGCTTTTTCCTTTAACTAGGAGAATGGAGACTACCCAGCCCTGCCCTTTGTGGGAACCATCTCATCTGAAAACTGTTAAATTAGATAAACAGGATGTGACAATTTCCATGAAGAAAATTACACCCATCCCCAGGTTTTTGAGCCACTTATATTGGCTTGATGTCGTCTTCTGTGAAAAGTGTAAGTCACCTGGGGCCCGCGTATTGAAATACTCTTACCTGGCTACCCAAGACTGGCCATCAGCAGCATTGTAAAGAGGCCTAGGTCATGCAATGAAAAGAAAGTGAGCTTCTGACATCTGAAGGTATGAATTTGAGTCTTGACCTTATGAACTACTATCTAGAGAGCCTGAGCTGGCAATTTATGAGCTCTCTGAGCCTCTGTTTTCGCATTATAATTTAGGAATAGTAGTAATCCTTCAATTAGGGGTTTGTTATGAGAGTTTAATGAAAATATTCAACAAATATTTATTGAGCAATAATTACGCACCAAGCACTGTTCCAGGCATTTAGGTACATAACACAAAACAGACAAAACAGTCTTGTCCTTGCAGAGATTACAATCTAGTGATAGAAGCTAGACAATAAACTATCATTCAAGAGTTTCCCCATTTTTTCTATTAGATAATGTGTATTTTTACTATGAATCTGAAGGAGTTTTGAAAGAGATTCTAGATACAAACCTTTTATTTGTTAGATATGTTATGAAACTATTCTCCCACCCTGTGATTTGCCTTTTGTCTCTCATTATTTGTCTTTGGTGAGTGAAATATCTTCATTTTAATGTCATCAGATGTATCTATTCTTTATTTTATGGTTAGAGATTTTTAAGTTTTGTTTTTCCTCATCCTGAGGTCTTAAAGATGTTCACCTATATTACTTTCTAAAAGCTTTTTTGTTTTGCCATTCATACCTAGGTCTGTATATGTCTGGAATTGTTTTTTATATGTAGTATGAGAAAAGATCCTATTTCATTTTTATCTATATGACTATCCAATTACCCTAAATTTATTTATTGAAAAAAATGTCCTTTTCCTAGTAGTCTATGGTTTCCTTTGTCAAAATTCACTCAAGTTCATAAATATGTCATTGAAAATCTGGGTCATCTCTTTTGTTCCATTGGTTGATTTTTTTAATCCTTTTGCCAATGCTACACTAATCTTAATTACTATAAATTTATAAATCTTAATAGTGAGTAGGCCAAGTTTTTTTTTTTTTTTTTCTTAAAGAGTGTCTCTAAGTCTAAAATTTTAGTACAAATTTTAGAATAAGCTTGTCAGGTTCTGGAAAATACTTTGCTGTTATTTTCATTGGGATTACATTGAATCTATAGATCCACATGAAAGAATTGACATCTTTGATATATTTCTTCCCTAATAAATGCATAGATCTATAGGTCTGTAGTGAATTTCTGTAAATATTCTATGTGGAGTTTAAAAATAATATACATTCTACTGTTGTTGGGTGCAGTGCTCTATATGTGGAAATTAAGTAGGTTTGTTATTTGTGCTGTTCAAATCAACTATATTATTAATAAGATTTGTCAGTTTGTTCTATCAATTACCAAGAGAGATATTTTATCATTTTTCCATTATGACTGCAGATTTGTTTATTTCTCTTGCTAGTTCTATCAAATATATATACATATAATATATATATCATATGTATATATATATATATATATATAAAGAGAGAGAGAGAGTGCACGCACATGTTATTAAGAGCATACAAATTAAAAATATAAAGCCAAAAATTTAGAAAGAAAATGGAGATTAAAAATGTAACAATAGATTTGAGGGAAAAAAAAAACCACTAAAAATTCTAGAATTGAAAAATAAAGCAATAACAAAAATTCCTTCAATGGACGGCTTTAATCCCAAATTAGACGCAGCTGTAGAATTATTGAGCTGAAAATTAGGTTAAAAGACTCTATCAAGATTAAAAATGGACAGACAAAAGGATGGAAAAGCACAAGCGTATCTAGAAACAAGCAACAATGAAAACACAACAACCCAAAACCTATGGGACACAGCAAAAGCAGTTCTAAGAGGGAAGTTTATAGCAATACAGTCCTACCTCAAGAAACAAGAAAATTATCGAATAAACAACCTAACCTTACACCTCAAACAACTAGAGAAAGAAGAACAAAGAAACCCCAAAGTGAGCAGAAGGAAAGAAATCATAAAGATCAGAGCAGAAATAAATGAAAAAGAAAGGAAGGAAACAATAGCAAAAATTAATAAAACTAAAAGCTGGTTCTTTGAGAAGATTAACACAATTGATAAACCATTAGCCAGACTCATCAAGAACAAAAGGGAGAAGATGCAAATCAACAGAATTAGAAATGAAAAAGGAGAAGTAACAACAGACACCTCAGAAATACAAAACATCATGAGAGACTACTACAAGCAACTCTATGCCAATCAATTGGATAACCTGGAAGAAATGGATACATTCTTAGAAAAATACAATCTTCCAAGACTGAACCAGGAAGAAATAGAAACTATGAACAGACCAATCACAAGTATGGAAATTGAGGCAGTGATTAAAAATCTCCCAACACACAAAAGCCCAGGACCAGATGGATTCACAGGCGAATTCTATCAAACATTTCGAGAAGAGATAACACCTATCCTTCTCAAACTCTTCCAAAACATTGCAGAAGGCAGAACACTCCCAAACTCATTCTATGAGGCCACCATCACCCTGATACCAAAACCAGGCAAAGATGTCACAAAAAAAGAAAACTACAGACCAATATCACTGATGAATATAGATGCAAAAATCCTCAACAAAATACTAGCTAACAGACTGCAACAGCACATTAAAAAAATCATACACCATGATCAAGTGGGGTTTATCCCTAGGATGCAAGGATTCTTCAATATACACAAATCAATCAACGTGATACATCATATCAACAACTTGAAGGATAAAAACCTTATGATCATCTCAATAGATGCAGAAAAAGCTTTTGACAAAGTTCAACATCCATTTATGATAAAAGCTCTCCAGAAAATGGGCATAGAAGGAAATTACCTCAACATAATAAAAGCCATATATGAGAAACCAAAAGCCAACATCGTTCTCAATGGGGAAAAGCT
This sequence comes from Hippopotamus amphibius kiboko, assembly GCF_030028045.1. NCBI lineage: Eukaryota > Metazoa > Chordata > Mammalia > Artiodactyla > Hippopotamidae > Hippopotamus > Hippopotamus amphibius. Next base: position 92,393,005 of record NC_080196.1, on the reverse strand, counting down.
GAAAGAATTCCCTCTAAGAACAGGAACAAGACAAGGGTGTCCACTCTCACCATTATTATTCAACATAGTTTTGGAAGTTTTAGCCACAGCAATAAGAGAAGAAAAAGAAATAAAGGGAATCCAAATTGGAAAAGAAGAAGTAAAATTGTCACTCTTTGCAGATGACATGATATTATATATAGAAAACCCTAAAGACTCTACCAGAAAACTGCTTGCACTAATTGATGAGTTTAGTAAAGTAGCAGGATACAAAATTAATGCACAGAAATCTCTTGCATTCCTATACACTAACAACGGAAGAGCAGAAAGAGAAATTAAGGAAACTCTCCCATTCACCATTGCAACAAAAAAGAATAAAATACCTAGGAATCAACCTGCCTAAGGAGGCAAAAGATCTGTATGCAGAAAACTTTAAGACATTGATGAAAGAAATCAAAGACAACACAAACAGATGGAGGGACATACCATGTTCCTGGATTGGAAGAATCAACATCGTGAAAATGACTGTACTACCCAAAGCAATTTACAGATTCAATGCAATCCCCATCAAATTACCAATGGCATTCTTCACAGAACTAGAGCAAGAAATCTTACGATTTGTATGGAAACACAAAAGACCCCGAATAGCCAAAGCAATCTTGAGAAGGAAAAATGGAGTTGGTGGAATCAGGCTTCCTGACTTCAAACTATACTACAAGGCCATAGTGATCAAGACAGTATGGTACTGGCACAAAAATAGAAAGGAAGATCAATGGAATAGAATAGAGAACTCAGAGAAGTAACCCCAAACACATATGGGCACCTTATCTTTGACAAAGGAGGCACGAGTATACAATGGAAAAAAGACAGCCTCTTCAATAAGTGGTGCTGGGAAAATTGGACAGCAACATGTAAAAGAATGAAATTAGAACACTTCCTAACAGCATACATAAAAATAAACTCCAAATGGATTAAAGACCTACATGTAAGGCCAGACACGATAAAACTCCTAGAGGAAAACATAGGCAGAACACTCTATGACATCCATCAAAGCAACATCCTTTTTGACCTACCTCCTAGAATCAGGGAAATAAAATCAAGAATAAACAAACGGGATCTCATGAAACATAAAAGCTTTTGTACGGCGAAAGAAATCATAAACAAGACAAGAAGGCAACCCTCAGAATGGGAAAAAATAGTTGCCTATGAAACAATGGACAAAGGATTAACCTCCAAAATATACAAGCAGCTCATGCAGCTTAATACCAAAAAAGCAAATAACCCAATCCACAAACGGGCGAAAGACCTAAATAGACATTTCTCCTAAGACATCCAGATGGCCAACACACACATGAAAAGATGCTCAACATCACTAATCATCAGAGAAATGCAAGTGAAAGCCACAATGAGGTATCACTTCATACCGATCAGAATGGCCATCATCACAAAGTCTGGAAACCACAAATGTTGGAGAGGGTGTGGAGAAAAAGGAACTCTCCTGCACTGTTGGTGGGAATGTAAGTTGGTACAGCCACTATGGAAAACAATTTGGAGTTTCCTTAAAAAACTACAAATAGAACTACCATATGATCCAGTAATCCCACTCCTGGGCATATACCCAAAGAAAACCATACTCCCAAAAGAAACTTGTACCATAATGTTTATTGCAGCACTATTTACAATAGCCAGGACATGGAAGCAACCTAAATGCCCATCAACAAATGAATGGATACAGAAGATGTGGCATATATATACAATGGAATATTACTCAGCTATAAAAAGGAATGAGATGGAGCTATATGTAATGAGGTGGATAGGCCTAGAGTCTGTCATACAGAGTGAAGTAAGTCAGAAAGAGAAGGACAAATATTGTATGCTAACTCAAATATACGGAATCTAAAAATGGTACTGATGAACTCAGTGACAAGAACAAGGACGCAGATGCAGAGAATGGACTGGAGAACTTGAGGTTTGGGGGGGTGGGGGGTGAAGGGGAAGATGAGATGAAGCGAGAGAGTAGCACAGACATATATATAGTACCAACTGTAAAATAGATAGCCAGTGGGAAGTTGTTGTATAACAAAGGGAATCCAATTCGAGGATGGAAGATGCCTTAGAGGACTGGGACAGGGAGGGTGGGGGGGACTCGAGGGATGGTGGGAGGGGAGTTGAGGGAGGGAGGGAATACGGGGATATGTGTATAAAAACAGACGATTGAACTTGGTGTACCCCCAAAATAAATAAACAAATAAATAAAAGCACAAGCGTGAGTAAGAGACATAGAACTTGTAGTGAGAATATATAACACATTACTGTTTGCTATTTCTCAAAAAGAAGCAAAAGCAATATCTGAGAAATTTCAAAACTGATAAATTTAAGAAGCCTGGGGGTGGGGAGGGCCTTAAACAGTCCAGGGCCATCTTAATCCAATTTCAAGACTGCAGGTTTTGGTCTACCCAGAGGACTAGAAATCAAGCTGGGAGAGCTCTTTTGTTTCTGATTAGCCCTCCCTCCCAGGGTGCAATCCTTGACAGATGCTTGATTCCTACTGTTTCTCTCTCTAGTCTGAGAAGGCTATGAAAGTACAGCTCAGAATCTCAGATAATGTATCAACTAGTGGCCGATATGAAAAAAGGAACCACTCTGCATATTTCTAGCAGGGAGAAATTTAGTTGTTTATCACCAGAGAATTGGTTGTAAAATGTTAGAGGAACTAGAAGAACAAAAGGAAAAGAGTAAGTCATCCAGAGATTAGGAAGTTGCTTCAAGCCCCAGTTTGGAGCCCACTAACCCACATGGCTGCCACTGCTCCTGCCATCGTTGTTGAAATTCACCCACTGCTTCTAATCACAAGCTCAGGAGATAACCCCATTGATGCTGCAGAAACCAACCAAAGCTGGAGACTGCAGTCACTGTCAGAAGTGGGAAAATGGCTTCTTCCTTTACTAGCCATCAGTGTAAGACCACCAGAGGCAAACCCACAGTTCTATAAAGTCAGATTTATTTGCTGTTGCAACAAGAGAAGTGCCAGAGGAACCATGGAACATCTCACCAAACAACAGAAATGACAGAGTTACAGAACTGGGGGGAAAGGTGGAGTTTATGTGAACTTTAAAAGAAGCAGTGCCTGGACAGGCTCAAAGCAAAACAGGGCTGTAAGTAAGGAATTATCTTCAGGTCTAGACTGCAAAGTGGATTCAGGGTCCTGTTTCCTTAGAAACTAAAAAGGTTAAGATAAATGTGGAATGCTGTGTCTAGCAACCAATTATTTGAAACTCAAGTTTCCTTCTCTGTATCAAAGTGGCTCAGATCCTTTGGGCAAAAGTGAGATATTTCATTCTTATTGATATAATTTCAAGTAACAAAAGATTTTTCACAGGTAAAAGAGCAGGAGTCAGGTAAAGAAAAAAGTCATTACTTTAAAAGGGCAGCATGTCCTTGGAAAAATATTGTTTCCCACTAACTTTGCAGTTGGTTTTGTCTGTGGTTGTCATATCCACCTGATGAATGATGGGGAAGATTTTACTTTTTCAGTAGGCATTAATTTTTAGATTCCTTTCTTCTACTTTCAGTTTTCCACTAGAGTTTCCCATTGCCAGAACCTAATTGAAAGGCAGCTGGCAGGGAAGTCTAGGGTGTGTAGTTCTCAGGCTTTGTGCCCCTTGAAATGAACCTGAGAGCCAAAAGGAACATCAATCCACAGAACACTTCTCTTCAAGTTCGGCAAATGCCCTTAAGAAAAAAGTGGTCTTGAAAGATGATATCACCTTTCTAGTTTCCCATGTCTACCAAGATTTTAGTTGGTAGTTCCTAGCTATCTTTTTAGTTCTTTGGCACTTTAAAGAAAATGATTTTTAGATTTGTCCAGCTACTGTATTTGCTTGAACAGAATAGTTATTTTGGTGAAATTATTCAGTTTACCATGACCCACCCCATCCACTTTTGAATCAATCCTGTACATTTCTGTCAAAATAATCTACCTAAACTCAGCTCTGATCATAAAAAAGAGAGACCCCCCCCCCCACATGCAAATGAGAAATAATCCCAGCTAGTATGTGGGCAAGAACATTTTGCCTGTGATGCTGGCCTGGAAAAGGGTGTGTGAGCTCAGGACATGGGCATTTTTATTAGATCACACTACTCAATGTCCTTACATTCAGTTCAACCCCCAAATATATTTTCCGAAGCAATGAATCATTTCAGTAAAACTGAATCCATGTGTTTTCAATTCATGGACAATTGATGCATTCACAAATTGTATGGTAAAAAGTTGATGGCCTCAACCTTTCAAACCTTGCAGGAAGGCTTGTTTCTCCAGTTATTTTCCTCAGAAACATGAAGTTTATTTTGCCAAGAAAAAAATTACACACACTAACCGCAAACTCTACAGGGTCTTAAACTGCCAAGCTCTAGAGGGCCTTAGAGTGTCTGCAGGAAGAGCAAGGCTGTTGTGGCCTGAGATAGCCCATGGTTCCCTCTTTCCTGGATTGGAATTCTCCACTGTCTTTGACTTGTGATTCTCACTGCCAGATCAGTAACATCAACATTTTCATCCAATAGATTTTATAGTTTACAAAAGGCTTTCTCACCCATCACTACACTAGATCCTCAATAAAACCCCATGAAGTCAGCACCTCTAGCTAGCATTTTTATTCCTGTTTCATTGAGGAGAAGATGAGACACAGAGAAATTAATTGTCTTGCCCAAAGGTTCAGGGTGTGATAGCCAGCCTCCAAGATGACCCTATTGGTCCTTGGACCAATCATATTATACCAGCATTGGGCTGTATGACCAATAGCAGTCAGCAGAAATAATGGTACGTCATTTATAAGACTAGATGATAAAAAGGCTATGGCTTCAGTCTTGGGGGTCCTCTCTCTCTTTTTCTCTCTCCCTCTATCTCTACTCAAGTCATGTCAGGAGGACACTTAGGCCACCTATGAGAGGCCCACATGGGGGGAACTGAAGTCTCCAGCCAAGAGCCAGCAAAGAACTGAGATGCACAAAAAAATCATTTGAGTGAGCTTGGAAGTGGATCCTTCAGCCCCAGTCAAGCCTTTGGATAACTGTAGTCCTAGCCAATAGCTTTACTGCAACCTCATTAGAGACCCTGAACCAAAACCACTCAGCTATGCCATTCCTGGATTACTTACTCTCAGTAACTGGGCCATAATAAATGTTCATTTGTTACACAGCAATGGATAACTGATACACAGGGCTACATATGTTCCACAACAGCATGACCCAACAGCGATACTGTATCCATCTCTATCTTCCCCAAGGTGGGGAATCCTATATTCAGTAAGAAATATAAGCACCTTTGAAACTCAAAACACATTAGACTTTTAGGTGATGGAGAAACTTAGAGAAAAAAAAAACAAGTTTTGCATCTGGCAATACAGAACACACTTTTGCCTTTATAATGTACTTTTCCATTACTAAAAGCTTTTTGGCAACATTATCTATTTGATTTCAACAGTATAGTCTCAAGCCGGAACCACCTTTGCCCTTTAATGTCCACTTTCTAGGTCATAAATATGCCCACTAGCCAGCTCTCCTCTGCTACCAGGGCATCTACTTGCCTTCAAGGCGTCTTCCTTCTGAGAAATAGTACTTTAGATACCTTTTCATTGCTTACCTAATGAGCCTCTAAATCATCTAAGCATCAGTTCATCAAGAGCCTTACGTGCTGGACCTCACAGCAAACTGGGCCATTGACAGTATTTCTGAGTCAAGTCCTGCCCAGTGAACATCTAGGAGTCTGCCTAACAAAGAGCTGCTCTACCTTTCACTCAGCCCATGAGCAGTCCCTGGGAGGTTCTTCCATCCTGAAGAGTTAGGCTTTTGCTATCTACTTGGCAAACTATCTACCCCAATCAGAAATGGTCTGCTCTCTGCTCCACAAATCTCAGCATCTGGCCTCTGTTCCTCTTTATGCTCCTGAAATCTGAATGCATTCTTCACTCTTCCCTCTCTGTATCCTGTCTGAATTCTACCCACTACTCAAGGCTCAACAGACACCTGAGATTTTCTGACCCTCCACTTCAACCCCTAAAGACATCTCCCTTCTTTAGGATCCAATGATACATCTCATTTTCCCTACATGTCACTGGATAAATGAATATTTTATTTATATATGATTGAAACTTTTTTTTGGAGGGGGGGCAATCAGTTACAGAGCATGTGCTCAGTCGTAGGCTCCCCACTAGGCACTCTGCATAGATTATCAAGTACATGGATGTCATCCCTCTGCTAGAGACTTTCACGAGTATTGCTGAGCATTTGATTGACTAGGATGCTCATTATTGTCTGCCCACCCCCTCCTCCAGTGGATTTTGATAAATGATATGAAGGTCTAGCTCAAGCCCCAGAGCCCCTAGATTGGATTTTCCTCAGGCCTCTAGTACACATGCCATCACTGTCTCACCGCCCCCATGCCCTGTGTGCAGCCCCTGGCAGGAGTGGCTCTGAGCACTGCATGACCCCTGGCCACTACTAGCTGGACCAGGATGGATGCTTGACCCAAACTGGGCCCTCTCTTCTTTAGGCTGTGGAAGAAAGAAATCTCTAAGGCTTTGAGGAAGTTGGATCATGGGACGTGGCAGACCTTTTAGTTAAACATCACAGAGTTTAGGCAGACTTAGAAAACAAACTTACCAAAGGGGAAAGGTGGGGGAGAGAGATAAATTAGGAGTTTGGGATTAATATATGCACTCTCCTATAAATAAAATAGATAACCAACAAGGACCTACTGTATAGCACATGGAACTCTACTCAATATTCTGTAATAACCTAAATGGGAAAAGAATCTGAAAAAGAATAGATGTATGTATATGTGTAACTGAGTCACTCTGCTGTATACCTGAAAGTAATACAAATTGTAAATCAACTATACTCCAATATAAAATTAAAAATTTTTTTTAAATGTCATAGAGTTTTATCAGCATCAGCATTGTGCCAAGACAACTCAGAATTACGAGGGAGCCAAAAATTCAAAATTAATTAGAAGAAACGGACTGCCTGCAGTAGGAAACAGAGGAATGGACCAAATGCCCAAATGAAGCAGCCATGAGAAACTTTGCGGTCCCCTGAGACTGGAATGGGGCAACCCTGTTCCTGACTTTCTCCGGCTCTCCTGTGGCCTGGCAGAACTTTGTTTCCTATCCTGGGATGCCTTCAGGATAGTCACTTATAGTCTTTCAGTGATCTCCCTTTATATCTGGAGTAGTCTGAATGGTTTCTGTTCTTGTAATTAGCAAGGCCTGAAAAAACAATACCCAACATTTTTAAAGTTTAACAGGGAATAAGGGTTGTCAATTCAGACTCCTGTTAATCCTGAAATATTGAAGTTCTCTCTAGACCTTAAAGTATATTTGCATTATGGATCTTAAACATTCTCTAGTAAAAGAGAATGTTTTCTCTCATTTTAGAGATGAGGAAAAAGATATCCAGAAAGAAGAAAAAGATACCCAGGCACACAGCAATTGATGAAACCAAGACTAGGACCTGGGTCTCCTCATATTGTCCAGGGTTCTTCTGTTACTTTGCCATCATTGACTCCGCTCTTTCCAATGACTGTGTCCACTGGGGCAGGCAAAACAGGTGGATATTAAAGAGAAATAGAGATCATTAGTGTCTCCTCAAACCAAACTCACCAACGCGTTTTGGGGGAATTTTCCTTAGATCTCAAGAAGCTAAAGGAAAAGATGAGAGAGGTGCTGATGCTACATTTCTTTAAAGAGCTGGGTCAGAGACACCGAAGAGAGAAATACAATGAGGTTACTGGCTGCCCACTGTAAAATACAATTCATATGCATCTTAAGAGGACACTACAAAGAAAAGTTTATCAATTTCCCCATAAAAATATGAGGTCAGTCTCTTAATAAGAGAAAAATATGGCAACTTCTTGGAGCAATTGTGCTGAGCAGGCTGAATTGCCTGCAGAATGCCCTTGTCAAATACATCCTTCCTAGAATGTACCCACTTGGTAATGTGATGCTTGAGACAATCAAAATTATTTTGTGTTACAATGTATCAGATTTCCAGTAATGGAAAAAAACATTTCCACTGGTCCCATCTCCTTATACATTTTAGTACCTTAAATATTTTAATCTTACTGCAATTAAATGAAAATGTTCTCAAAGTATGTTTATTAAGATTTAAATTTTTTAAGTGTCTCAAAGAAGTAAAGATGAGTAAGGCGAGACATTAAAGGATGGGCTAAGAGGATACTAGGGAAAGGAAATTTGTCCTACAATTAGCCCACAGTCAGTGGTAAATAGGCCTAAATACCAACAGAGAAGCCCCAGTCACTATGGATGAGAAAAAAGAGGAAGCTCTCTCCTATAGCAAGAATTACTACTAACATTTATTGAGCATTTACTCCAGCTAGGCACTGTTAATCACTTTATATGCACTATTTCACATAATCTCCATAAGAATTCTGTTGATAGGTAGTGTTACTTTTATTTTCCCTATTTTGTAGATTCAAAAATACAGAGTTTAGGGAAGTTAATTAACTTTCCCAGGTCTACTGCCTAACAAAAAATAGATCTCAGGGACTTCCCTGGTGGTCCAGAGGTTAAGACTCCACGCTTCCACTGCAGGCGGCATCGATTCAGTCCCTGGTGTGGGAACTAAGATCCCACATGCCATGTGGTACAGCTGGAAAAAAAAATTATGTCTGGAGAACAGGATGTGTATCGCAAGCGGGTTAAGATCTGACATTGAAGGTCCTGGAGAATTTTGTCTGATAACCTAAGGAGCTGTTACTTTATCCTGAAAGCAATGGTGAGTTGTGGAAGGATTTTAAGCAGGGATTTTATATGATGAGCTCTAATTGTGAGAAGACGCAGTCTTAAGGAAGATATACAAGAAAGGCTAGAAGCAGAGAAATCAGTATGGAAACTGATAATTGTTCATGCAAGAGGGAAAAAGAAAACAGTGGCAGCAGGATTGCTGATGAAACAATGGAGAGGAATGATGCTAAGGAGGTAAGATTCATAAAAGAAAGTCTGAATCCTTACTGGGGATTAAATTGTCCAAGCTGTTCACTGATGCTCAACAATCTTCATGGCTGTGCCAACAGGACCACCACTTTAAGCCCAGAAATGCAATTCTGAGTACAGAAACTTTTCCTGTAAGTCTTTCAACCAACCAATAGAATTTAACACCTAGAACTCTCAGGATGTACCATGGCACATGGAAAGAGCTGGGCCATGAAGGCAGACAGATCTGAGTTTGATTCCTGTCTCTGACACCTCCTATGTTTCCTTGGACCAGGAGGTCTCTAAACCTCTAAGCCCCAATTTTCCCAGGAGATATTTCCCTGGCAAAAATGCCATTTCTCTTGGAGAGGTTTTGTGAGGACTAAAATTAATAACATATGGGACAACAAAACAAACTTCAAATGTGGTTAGAAATGAATCTGTTTGACTCACTATTTGTTTTGCTAAAGGGGACAAAGGAACAAAAGCCAAAGTATGGGATAGTCATGTTTTTTGCTAGCGAGCAAATTCTTGTCATTTATATACTGAGGTGACAGAATGAACTTAAAATGTCATAAGCAATGAGTTCATAATCAGTGTACACATTAAAATTGAGGTGAATTAACTCAATTTCTATAACATTTTCTAACAACACACATTTTCTTCTTGAACCTATAATGAATAAATAGGATTCCTTACCAAAAAAAAAAACAAGTAAAATTTTGCAATAATCACAGCCATTTGGTTAAAGGTTACATTCCATGGGAGATAGCAATAAATATTTGTAGTTAAATGGCAGCTCATCAAAGGAGACTTTATTTTTTTCAGCAAATAACATAGTGAGAAATTTAATTTAATAATTCAGAATACCTACAAATATGATTTCAAAGGAACATTTGTCCCACGTGGCTAAACGTCTTTTAAGATGTGGTATATTTATACAGTGGAATATTACTCAGCCATAAGAAAAGAATGACATAATGCCACAAGCAGCAACATGGATGGACCTAGAGATTATCATGCTTCATGAAGTAAGCCAGACAGAGAAACAGAGAAACACAAATACATATGATATCATTCATATGTGGAATCTAAAAAAATACAAATACAAATACAAATGAACTTATATGCAAAACGGAAATAGATCCATAGACATAGAAAACAAACTTATGGTTACCAAGGAGGGATAAATTATGAGTCTGGGATTAACAAAAACACACTATTATACATGAAACAGATAACCAACAGGGACCTACTGTGTAGCACAGGAATTTTACCCAATATTTTTTAATAACCTATAAGGGAAAAGAATCTAACTATATATATATATATATATATATATATATATATATATAACTGAATCACTTTGCTGTACACTTGAAACTAATACAACATTGTAAACCAACTATACTTCAATTAAGATAAACAGATTTATAAATAAGATAAATTTATTTTAAATAAATATTTTATTTTATTTAAAATAAAATAAATTTATAAAATAAATAGATAGATAAATAGAAAAATATGACTTTTAATTTTTTTTTTCCCCACGTATGGAAAGTACCTAGCATAGCACCTGGCAAGATGTGAAACCGAAACTGTGTAACTCAGATTGGGACTTGAATCCATGCACCAGAACTCAAATCCAGCCAAAACCCAGAATGGGACTTGAACCCACAGACTTTTAACTGAGATCACACTCCTGATTTCAGGACTTAATGAAGCTCAGGTTCTTGATGTCTCATCGCAGAGAGAATTCAGTGAGAGACAAAGTGATAGGTAAGAAGTGGATTTATTTAGAGAGAAACACACTCCACAGAGTGTGGGCCATCTCAGAAGGCGAGAGAGGCCCCAGGGGATGGAGTTGTCAGTTTTTATAGGGATGGGTAATTTTGTAGGCTAATGAGTGGGAGGAATATTCCAGCTATTTTGGGGGAAGGAGTGGAGATTTCCAGAAATTGTGCCACCGCTCACTTTTTGACATTTTGTGGTCAGCCTTGGAACGGTTACGGCAGCTATAGGTGTGTCATTTGGCATGCTCAAGGTCTAGTGGAAGTCAGTTGCCCGCCATCTTGGATCTAGGTGGTTCTAACCAGTTTATGTTGTGTCCTCAGGCTATGTCATTCTTTTGAAGGTTGTGCTCTGCCTGCTTCCCTCCTGTTTCAGAAGGGGCTCAGGCACAGGCAATGGAAGGATCTCTCCGCTTCCTGTCTGGTCTGTGTGCTCCCTCACCCTGGGAAGGCTGGCAGAGGAAGTCTGACCATCTAAATCCTCTATAGTGGCACTCTACCATGTTTGCTGTATGTCTCTTTCTAAATCTGAACCAGAAAATGGAGGCGTCTTTGGGGCCAACATAGTAATCTTTCATGATAAACAGTTATAAATTATACATGTGGAATATCTACTTTCCTCCTAAAGAAAAAGATAAGTAACTTCTTGCCTTTCCACTCACCTGGCTTCACTGCTCTCACAGACTAGCTAGGATTCATTATAATAGAAATAATGCCTTGTAGGCAACTAGAAGGGGAAAAAACTCAACAAATTAGTACAAGAAACCTTCTCCAATTGTAAATACCCATCACAGAATTCTAACACATGTGACCCTGGATTTAAACCTGCTGAACTTGTGATGCTCCCCACTTTTACATCACAGTCAGGACCAAACACCATACTGATGATTTCTAATTCCTGCATGCAATGCTGCAGCATTCCGATCAGCAGCCTAAGGTGCTCACCACAGTTGGTAGTAACTCGGCTGACATCATCTACAGGTGCACTTAGACTAAGTGAATCTCTTGCAAACTGCTTTCTACTTTATCTTTGCAAATTTTCTTTAAATTTTTAAATCCCTTGCTCTTTACTGTGTCAAAGACAGAAAATTTGATGGAATACAGAGAATGTCAAATCTACCTCCCCAATAAGGCAAGACAATCCATCTCTTTGAAAGCGACACAGGAGAGTTTAACTTAATGGTAGGAGAAAGGAATGCAAATGAGCAATCTTCCAAGTCCAGACTGTCACACTCAATGCACAAACACAATTCTGAAGTTGAAGGAAACTTATCTGGAGACTATGAAGGGCACTGAGCCAATGCAGTATACGGTCTTTAAAAAAATGAAAAGGAATTATTTATCAGATGGAAGACTTTTGCATTGTGTAATGGGTTGCTGAAGCTATGCTCCACTTCTTTGCTTAGTTGGATAGAGCAAGTAACCTTCGAAAGGGTCTTCTTTAGTCAAGGAGGAATTTTAAGGGGGGCTCCCTTATCTGATAGGCAGTCATTGGTCTAGAAGAAGGTATAACAGACATTTTTAGGTTCTAAAGAGGCATGTTTTTTATTTATTTATTTATTTATTGGCTGTGTTGGGTCTTTGTTGCTGCACACTCTAGTTGCAGTGAGCGGGGGCTACTCTTCTTTGCGGTGAGCAGGCTCCTCATTGCCATGGCTTCTCTTGTTGTGGAGCACAGGCTCTAGGCGCGTGGGTGATTTCAGTAGTTGCAGCACGTGGGCTCAGTAGTTGTGGTGCGTAGGCTTAGTTGCTCCTCAGCATGTGGGATCTTCCTGGAGCAGGGATCAAACCCATGTCCCCTGCATTGGCAGGCGGATTCTTAACCACTGCGCCACCTAGGAAGCCCTAAGGAGGCATCCTTTTGAAGTGTAGAACTGGTGCCAGCAGAGCGGATACTAAGTTCATTGATTTTCCTCTAGGTCTTTTGGGAAGAAAGGGACAAAGACCCCCAAACCTGCTCCCTGAAACTCAAAGTTAAGGAAGACTATTTAGAGTACACTAGGGTTGTCTGATCCAAGTTCTACTAGCCAGAGGAGATTCCAAGGACCCTAAAAGTAAACTCACCAATAGGACTGTACTGGTGTCCCAGTTCTAACAGAAAAGTCTAAATGTTCTGGTCAGGGCCAGAGCTAGAAGCACTTCTAAACTTGGCCAACTGACACCATGAGTCTTACTTTGAATGTTGAGCAAAGGACCAATGTAATCCAGTGATGAAATGGCACTGAAAATGGATGTCCAGACAAAAAAAGTGACTCTCGGCCTAGCATCGTAAGTCATGATTCACACCATATACAAAAATTAATTTGAGATGTATCAATGTTTTGCATGTAAAAAACTGAGTGTAATGCTTCTAATAAAAAGTAAATGTAAAAAAAAAAAGAGAGAGAAAAAAGAAAATGCAATGCGTAAGCATGTAAATGTGATCAACAGCAACACAAAGTCCCCCAGAGATCAAGCATGTGACACTCCAAGCAGAATCTGGGTGAGTAAATGCATCATTCCATGGTCTAGAAGAGTCCATTGAAACATGCAAGACTAATCTTCACATGAAGTATCATATAACAGAGCCACAAAACCACCAGTAGGGCTGACCTGTTTCTCCAGTTCTTGCACCAGAATTTTGAACTGATGTGAAATTGGAGACAGGGAAAAGTCCACAGGATAGAGATATTAACTCCCTGCTAAAAGGACATGTCAGGGATTGAACAATTAATTAGAGAACATTATACAAAGTGAAAGAACTCAGTACAAAAGGTTACATACTGTATGATCCCATTTATGTGAAAAGTCCAAAACAGACAAATCTGTAGAGACAGAAACTGTATTAGTGGTTGCCTAGTGCTGTGGAGGCAGCAGGGATAGAGAGTGACTGTTAACGGTACAGGGTTTCTTTTATAGATGATGAAAATGTTCTAAACTTATATTGTGGTGAGGTTTATGCAGCTCTGTGAATATACTATAAATCATTAAATTGTATATTTGAAATGGGTAAACTTTATGGATGGGTAAATTTTATGGTATACAAATTATGTCTCACTAAAGATGTTGTAAAAAAGAAATGTACAAGTACAATATTTTATTCTCTCTAAAGAAATGGAGATACTGTCTCTTATGTGGACTATATAAACTTTAAAAAAACTGCTTATCTCATTCTTTCTCATAAAAAGCTTCAGCAGGGGGAGAGGATGCAATATTTTGTAGCAATTAACAGCTTGGGCTCTGGAGTCAGACTGGGTTCAAATACTAGCTGTGTTGTGTACAATTATGTAATTCTGTGCCCCAGTTTCCTTACCTGCAAAATGGGATATAGTAAAACCTACCTTGTTAAGCGATTGGAAGGATTAAATAAAAGGGTTTTGCATAGTGCCTGACGAAATTAAGTATAAAATGAATGTTTAATATTCAAAAGGATTTTTTAAATATGCATATTTACTTGTGTATAAAATATTCTCTCTGCGGGGTCCAAGAATCTGATAAAGTTTCTTGCATGGTGGGGAGGATCTGGGTGGCTCACTGAAAGGCACAGGAGGGAAATATTTCAGACGGCATAATCTTTTTTGTATTTTCAGAACTTTGATCAGGTAAGTTTATTACATATGCAATGAAAATTGAGTTTAATGAGCTTTTGAAAAATAAACAGAACTTTATTTGTAGCCAAACTAGTCTGGCAGGCTAGACCAGCTGTGCTTGCATGTTTCAGGATCAGACAGAGCCAATCCAATACCTGCAAACCAGGCAACAGCCTTGGTAAAGGCATGCATGTCAGCCAGAGATAAATTCAATACAGGTGTGTTGGAAGATGCGGGAAATTTTTTATTGAAAGCAATAGATAATTTTATTGCTTCAGACAAAAAACTGGTTGATATAACATTAAAAGGGCATTGTGATGATGTGGTAGTTAGTTAGGAATATGGAAACTGTAACTAGACTGCTTGAATTCCAGCTTTGCCACTGGTGATTTTTAACCTCTCCATGCCCCAGCTTTCTCATCTGCAATATGGGGATAATACTAGAAGGATTTTGCAAGGATTGAATGAGATAACACTGAGAGCAGAAACTAGAGCATAGTACGTGCTATGTGAATGTGAACTATCGTAGTTATTGCAGTTCCAGGGAAACTGCAAGCACTGACACAGAAGCACAGAAGAATTATCTGAAGCATTAAATAAAAATATTGAAAGGACAAGGTAGCATTTGAGAAAGGTGTTTTATGTTGACAAAAAGAAGTATTTTAGAGGCAAATGTCTTAGAAATGATTCATGTCAAAGGAAGAAAAACCAATAACAACTATAAAGCAACAAATTATCAATAATTTAGTTAAAATTTTTGATGGAAAGAAAGACAAGAGAAGGAGAAAGAAAGAAAGAAAGAAAGAAAGAAAGAAAGAAAGAAAGAAAGAAAGAAAGAAAGAAAGAAAGAAAGAAAGAAAGAAAGAAAGAAAGAAAGAAAGAAAGAAAGAAAGGAGGAGGGAAAGAATATGCTGCTAGGTGGATGGACCTAGAGATTGTCATATTGAGTGAAATGTCAGACAAAGACAAATATCATATGATATTGCTTATATGTTGAATCTAGAAAATGGCACAAACGAACCTATTTACAAAGCAGAAACAGAGTCACAGATGTAGAAAACAAACTTACGGTTACCAAGGGAGAAAGTGGGGGGTATAAATTGGGAGATTGGGATTGACATACATGCATTACTATACATAAAATAGTTAACCGATAAGAACCTACTGTACAGCACAGGGAACTCTACTCAATACTCTGTAATGACCTATATGGGAATAGAATCAAAACATAGTGGATATATGTATGTGAATAACTGATTCACTTTGTTGTACACCTGAAACTAACACAACATTGTAAATCAACTATATTCCAATAAAAATTTTAAAAATAAATAAATAAAATTACTTTACAATAAAAAGCATATGTTGTCAGGGAAATGGTCCTTCTGTTATTCACTATCTGAGGATTTCAGAGGCATTCATGAATGTCAAAATCAGAAATGAAAAATGTTGGGAAAGGCAACTCTAATTGTGAACACTGTTCAGAGGTGCTTAGAGAGTGAATAAGAATGAATAAGTTCCATGTTGCTGGAAAGAGATTTCCAATGAAAGTGTATCTTTTCTTCAAACTTTACTGGACACTTATTTAAACACTTTAGTGGACACATATAAGATCTTTGAAAAAAAGTAAATATATAATAAGATCTGTTACATATGTAACACATACATAAAGGAGAAAATGTCACAACAAAATTAACACATATGACCTATCACCCACTTAATGGTTGGAGTATTACCAGAATCACGGTATCTACATGTGCTCTTATCGTTGCTCATTCATTCCTCAGCTTCCTTCTCAATATACTGTTTAGTTGGGGACTTCCTAGGTGGTGCAGTGGTTAAGAATCTGCCTGCCAATGTAGGGGACATGGGTTCGATCCCTGCTCCAGGAAGATCCCACATGCCATGGAGCAACTAAGCCCGTGAGCCACAACTACTGAGCCCATGTGCCACAACTACTGAAGCCCACACACCTAGAACCCGTGCTCCACAACCAGAGAAGCCACCAATGAGGAGCCTGCGCACCACAATAAAGAGTAGCCCCGCTCACCGCAACTAGAGAAAGCCCGTGTGCAGCAACAAAGACCCAACACAACCAATAAATAAATAAATAATAAATTTATACATATATATATATATATACACTATTTAATTGTTCTTGTTTTTAAGCATTTTTAAGATGGTTTCATTCCATATGTATTATCCTATGACTTACCTTCCTCATTCAAATATTCATGTATAATTATACATGAATCAAACATATATGACACATAGATGATATATTTATTTTTCACTGATATATATAATATTCCATTTAAAAGACATTCCACAATTAATCATATTCCTGTCAGTGTACATTTTGATTGTTTTAGTATTTTTGCTCTTACAAACAATGTTGCTATGAATAATCTTGCATGTATCTTTCCACCCCCCCCCACGGTTTATTGAAGTATAATTGACAAATAAGAATTGTATGTATTTATGGTATACACTGTGATGTTTTGATGTACATATACATTGTAAAATGATGACCACAATAAAGCTAATTAACATACCCACCACCTCACCTAGTCACCATTTTAAGTGTAGGCTGTGAGAACACTTAAGATTTACTCTCTTAGCAAATTTCGAGCATAAAATATAGTATTTTATAAGTATAATCACCATGCTATACATTAGCTCTCCAGAACTTTTTCATCCTGCATAAGTGAAAGCTTGTACTCTTTTACCAGCATCTCCCCATTTTTCCTATCCTCTAGCCCCTGACAACCACAATTCCACTCTCTGCTTCTATGAGTTCAATCTTTAAAAATTCCACATAGAAGTGAGATCATGCATTATTTATCATCTTGTGCCTGGCTTATATCACTTAGCATAATGTCCTCCAGGTTCACCCATGTTGTCATAAATGACAGGCTGAATATTATATATATATATATATACACACGGAGGGAGGGAGGGAGAGAGAGAGAGACCCATTTCTTAATCCATTTGTCAGTGGACACAGGGTGATTCCATATATTGGCTCTTGTGAATAATACTGCAATGGACATGAGAATGCAGACATCTCTTTCAGATACTGATTTCATTTCTTTTGGATGTATACCCACAAGTGGGATTGCTGGATCATAGGGTAATTCCATTTTTAATTCTGAGGGGCACTTCCAAACTGTTTCCCCTAATGGCTATACTATTGAATGTGACTTATTATACATATTTAGAGTATTTCTTCATGACATCTATGAGTGAAATTGATCATATGCAGAGAAATTAAATGTTAAGCTTTCTGGAGAATGAAAACTTGTTTTCCAAAGTAGTTGTATTAACTACTTACACGCCTATAAGGAGTACATAAAAATTCCTGTATATCTACATCCTCACCCACACTTGGTATTAGCAGACATAAAATTTTGGGTGTTTATGTCTACTTAATTTTCTTTCTCCTGATAACTAATGATGTAAATGTCTTTTTTTGTATCTATTTGCCATTTGTGTTTCCTGTTCTTAAATGGTTTTAAGCTCTCTCCTATGAACTGAATTGTCATATAGTTATCTTTTCCTTTCAGATACATAATCCTTTGCAAATTATATTCATTTGCTGTGGTGGCTTCTCTTTTCATATGTTTTGATAAAGGCTTTTGATTTTTAAATTTCAATGTAATCTAATTTATCAATTTTTTTCTCTTTTAAAAATTCCTTCTCTACTCAAAACTTCATAAGAATTTTAAAAATTTTACTTTTCTCATCTAGCTAATTAATCTATTTGGGAATTGATTTTTGCATACAAGATAGAGAGCTAAATTCATATTTCTTTCTATATGGAACACCAACTCCCCAACACCATTTCTTGACTCCTCTATTTTTCCTTAACTATATGCAACACTACTATATCAAATATACGATTCCCCAATATGCTTGAGGCTGCTCTCAACTCTCACTTTTCTTTCATTGGCCATTTTATTTATCATATTAACAATACTGTACTGGTTTAATTACCACAGCTTTATAATAATGTGCTTTATTTTAATATGAAAGGAGAGTCTCCCCATCCTCTTACCTTGTTCTTCAGGACTATCTTGATGATTCTTGGGCTTAGCTATTCCATACAATATTCTAACAGATAGCACTGGTCTCATAATAGGCTGGCTTATATTCTGGTAACAAACCCCCATATTTCAGTAGTTTTTAAAAAAAGTTGATTTCTTGCTCACGTTATATATCCTTTGGGTCAGCATTTTTCCAGGAAGCCCCCGTACTAGAAATCAGGCTAACAGAATAGCTGTAGAAGGCTCATTGCTGGTCCACGGCAGATGGAAAAAGAGCTCTGAAGGGTGGTGCCCTGCCAATGGAATGCCCTGACAAGAAATGACACACACACTTTCAAACATAACTCAGTGCCCAGAACTGATCATGGGGCCCCCACCAAACTCCAAGGAAGCCAGGAAGTGCTATCGACCATGTTTCTGGAAGGCAGCCAAAAACATTTGTTGAAATAATCACCACCACCTGTGCCATTACCTCAAAGGCCTCAGCAGCCTTCCCACAGGTTTATAGATGCTACAGATAGAAACAGGGCGCTGAGGGGCAAGAGCCTGAATTCAGAATCTAAAGAATCCCACTCCATCATGTTGCTCAGGGTCTACACATTTACATTGCAGAATTTTAGATTCAAATTAAGACATGGGTTAAATAAATCTCTGGCAAATGCTGTGGAAGTAGAATGTCACCTCTTTGAGAGTGGAAATTATTAAATCAGAGAATGGGTTCACTTTGCTTATATTAAAGGAAAATTATGAAGCAGGTCACTTGGACCTCAAATTCCAGATACTGTGATTCTGTTATACACCCCTTTTCTTTGTTACTAAACGGAAAACCTATCTGCTGGCTAATCACATGGAAGAAGGTATTTCAAGTAGGTTGCAATTGACTATTTCTCTTACTGTTAAATTCTTTTAGCACAGATCTGGCCAAACTAGCCTGAAATATGAAATATTTTAGACAACTGAAAAGTCATAGAAGGTAACATGCAGTTGTTCATAAATTATACCTAATGGTAATAAGTTCATCACTTCAGGTAAAACAGAATTAACAATAATCTCACTCCACTATTTGCATTCCTCTTATTCCACCTAGAGCTGATTCCATTATTACACAAGGTCTAAAAAAGGTCAGCGCAACTTGACAGTGTTTGAAATAGATATAAACTACAATCTCCCTGCCACAGTTTACAGCAAGTGCAAAATTTTAAAAAATGCCTATGACTACTTCTACATCTCAGTACAATGTCTCATTCTCCCATAAATGCATAGAACTAATCTACACTGCAGAGTCCACAGTTACTAAGCGACAGATTGTGAGTTCTCCTGACTCCCACCTGTCTCCAGGAAGAAAAATGGCTACCACTCAATTCAGAAGTCAGGGGAAAATATGTATGAACACAGACACAAATATAAACATAGTGCACTAACAAAGAGTGATGCCTCTGAGTCAAGCTGCCTGAGGTTGAACCTCCATTATTCTCTCACTTTTTAGCTATGTGAACTGGAGCAATTATAACATAGAAGCTAAGTGCTTGGGTTCTGGAATTCGTTTTGCAGATTCTGTCTCCTGCTAGCTATGAGTCTTTGGGAAAGATATTTAACCTAAGCCTCACTTTTCCCATCAATAAAATGGGAATAATATTAGTACTTACCTCATGTTATTGCAAATGTTACATTATATATTTTTATCTATATTCCCATGTTTATCGCAGCATTATTCACAGTAATCAATATATAGAAACAACCCGTGTCTGTGTCCATCAACAGATAAATGGACAAAGAAGATACTATACATATTCATATTATATATTTGTATTTTTTATATATAAAATGAGAAAGGGGACTTTCCTGGTGGTTCAGCAGTTAAGAATCCGCCCACCAATGCAGGGGACACAGGTCTGATCCCTGGTCCAGGAAGATCCCACATGATGCAAAAGAGCAACTACACCCGTGCACCACAACTACTGAGCCTGAGCTGTAGAGCCCGTGAGCCACAACTATTGAGCTCACGCACCACAACTACTGAAGCCCACCTGCCTAGAGCCCATGCTCCACAACAAGAGAAGTCACCCCAATGAGAAGCCTGTGCACCACAACAAAGAGTAGCTGCTACTTGCCGCAACTAGAGAAAGCCTGCATGCAGCAACAAAAACCCAATGCAGCCAATAAATAAATAAATTAATTAACTAATTAATTAATACATAAAAATACATAAAAAATAAAATGAGAAAGAAGGAAATTCTGCCGTTTGCAACAACATGGATGGATTTTGAGGGCATTACGCTAAGTTAATAAGTTAGTAAATAATAATAAGTAAAATAAGTCAGACAGAGAAAGACAAACACTGTATATCATTATCTATCTGTGGAATCTAAAAAATGCTGAAGACAGAGATAGAGTAGAATTGTAGTTACCAGGAGATGGGAGGTGGGAGAAATGAGGGAGATGTGAAATGTTGGTCAAAGTAATGCCAAATAAATTCTGGGACTCTAATGTACAGTATAATGGTGGTTATACATAATAACATCATATTATATACTTGAAAGTTGCTAAGAGAGTAGATTTTTGAGGTTCTCATTATAAAATATGGTAATTATGTAAGATGATGGAAGTGTTAGCTAACTCTATGATGGTAATCATTTTACAATATGTAAGTGAACCAAATTATTTTTAAGTGTTTAGCAGTGTCAGGCATACAGTAAGTGCTCAGTTAATGATAGCTATTATTATAATAGTAGTATAGATATCATTATACAAATGTACTTATATTTACTACAGGGAAAACACTGTGATTGTCATAGAGATAGCACAAGTTCACAGTGATGGATAGATTGTCTCCACCTTCCAAAGATCACACTTTTTTTTTCTACTGGCTCATTTGGGCAATTTAGACTTTACTAGAAACATGGATATAGGATCTTAGGAATGGAATCAGCCTCAATTTATAAATATGCAAAAGCATGAGGATCTAGAAGTACAACCCTCATGGGAAAGACTTTAAATACACAGTGATAGAAACCTACAGGGCAAGCAAAGCCCACTGCCTGACCACCCACCACACTATCTGTCCCAGGGGCCACTCCTAGCCCAGGTGCCTGCAGGTTGTCCCAGAAAACAGGTTGTTCCCCAAGAACACAGCCTGAATCCCAAGGGACCAGAGTCCTTGTTTGCTTTTTTTCAAGGATGTGTGGTTGTAACACAATGGGAATGAGTTTGGGTCAAGTTCAAAGGGAAGGCTTACACTGTGGGCTGAGGAAATGATCTTACCCAAGGTCCCACAGCAGGTGTACTGCTGCCACGTCTCCAATTTATAAAAACTCTCAGAATCAACAGAAATTTCCAGACTTTCTAGTTGAGTAGCACTTGGGTGTCCTGAGATAGAAGCGACAAGCATCTAGGAGTTTTATGATTTTATCAGGCATTATAGGACCTCCACACTGGCTCTTTCCTCCCAGTGCTGAGAAATAGTGAGGAAAATTGCTGATGATGCTGAAGAGAATGAAGCAATAACAAAATTAGTCTCTTCCAGGCCATGGGTCAAGGAGTCAGGCCTTCCACGGAGGCCTCAGAGATGAGTGTAACACAGGATGCGCACAAGCCGCAGCCCTGCTGTGTCTACGGCTTTGCCTGGAGAACCGTGCTAATTGCTCACAGGTCGTGGCGTTTCATTGCCTTCTCACTCACCTTCTACAGGCACTTTTGGCCTTTGCCCTCACCTTGCTGATGCTCATTTGTTCTGATGACAGATTTCCCTTCCACTCTCAGGGACTAGCCAGCTCAGCTAGCACCACACCCCCACTTCCTGCCCAGATGCCCTCTCCGTGAATAACCCCATTCATTCCATGCAGGGGAGAAATTGGTCCCTAAGCGCTGATTAATGCAACCTCCAGCTCTAGTTTCTTTCCAACAAAGTAACCTGTTTTCCACCCGACAGACCAGCCCATGAACTCAGAGGGGTTTGGGGGTGTGATTTAATACAGCAACAAAAAGCCGAAAATTTCTTCTTTACATCACCTATTTGGTAAGTGCTTATGCGATTTCTTCCGTTTCTCCCTTTTGCTGGGTTGATTAGTTGGACTTGTTTCCCCTGACTGGGGGAAATTCGGGGTATAATCAATTAAGATTTTATCTGATTTCTATATCAAAAGAGAATATAAAAGTTATGGGCCTGTGGGTGTAGTTAATCCCTGAAGGGATCCCAGCTCCTATAAATGTGAGAAATTTTCTCCTTCTCTCTGTGTAAGTGACTGATGGGTCACAGTGATGGTCACAAGCTCAGGAAGACTACACTGTGAGGTGGATGCATTAAGTCATTGTGAACTGAAAACCTCCATGGTTAGAGCCAAGACCCGGGTTAACTGGGGATATTTACCATTTCCTATCAATTTTCAGGCGCTGTGTTACTTGCTGTTGAGAAACAAAAAGTTGTCACATTACTCTCGTTATTATGGTTTACAATCTGTGGTGGAGAAGGAAAATCATCCACAAAGAACTCCAGTTCAAACTGGAATGACATAAATGCCTTAAAAGCACAAAATAAAAGGAGCTGTGAATTAACAGGGAGGGAAAGAGGCAAAGACCAAATGGGGAGACCAAGGATGATCTCCTGAAGGAAATAGGGCTTGAGCAAGACTTTGGAGGATGAATAGGAATTAAACAGGCAGAGACCCTGGTGCCTGCTTTATCTGCCTTCATGATGCTAATCACGAGGAGACATGATGTTACACATCTACTAGTTTACACAGCTCTCGTCTCCCCACCCCAGTAGAACAGGAGTCCCAAGGGGACAGAGTCTGTGTGTGATCCTCAGTGACCCAGCACCAACAGCAGTGCCTGTCGGATAAGTGAATAAATGATTGGAGGGTCGAAGCATTGCGGGTAGAAGGAACAATCTAAGGGAAGGTAGATTGGGATCGAAAACTCACATTTACTGCCCATATTCTGTGTTAGGAATCATATAAGTGCTTTCAGTGTATTCTCCTGAAGCAAGGGTAGGCACACACTTTCTGTAAAGGGCCAGATAGTGAATATTATAGGCTTTGAGGGCCATCCAGTCTCTGTTACAACTCCTCAACTCCGCTGTTGTAGCATGAAAGCAGCCAGAGATGATATGCGAAAGAATGAGTATTGCTGTGTTCCAACAAAATTTTATTTACCAAAATGTGGGAAGGCATTCGGAAACCTTTCTGAAACCTTGAAAATGTTAAAGTATGTGGGCCGAGCGATGGGATTCAGAATGTCCTGCTTGAGCAGTGGAGGAGCTGAGGGTGCGGGGCATGGAGACTAATATCACCCTGTTTGGCCCTGAAGGATGGCTGGTTAGCCAAAGACGGGTAAGATTCCTCAGAGGAGGAACAACCTAAGACAGGCACAGCCGCAGAGGGGCCAACAGGGGTGGTGCATAGAGCCTTCCTTGTATCACCCTGTTTGGCCCTGGAGGATGACTGGTTAGCCAGAGACGGGTAAGATTCCTCAAGGGAGGAATAACCTAAGACAGGCACAGTCGCAGAGGGGCCAACACGGGTGGGGCACAGACCCCCAATATCTGAGAGAGGTCTCCTGCCCCCAGGGCTGTTTTGCTCTCCACGCCCAGCTCAAATCCACACCTGCTCAACTCGGACCCAGGAAGCAAACAAAGATAATTGCCTCAGTCATGTGAGGCCTTTGATTGTTTATGGGTGTAACCTGAGAATGTTAGCTGAAGAACTCAATAAAAGCAACCTGGGATGAGTCAGCAGGGCTCTTGATCCGAGAGGTCTTGAGCCCCCCCGGTTCCCACTTTTCTCTTCAGTCTGTGTGTGTGTCTTCTTCAAGCTTGTGGCACCCGTCACTCACCTCGAGTCGCCGAGCTGGTCTCGGCACCAAAACAGGCAGCAGGCCAAATTTGACCCACAGGCTATAATTTGTCAACGTCTGGCCTTCATACGTCAAAGGCAAAGAAATTACTGCACTATATATTATTAACCAGTTTATGGAAAAATGTGAGAAAAAGATACATTATCACTATTTGCATCATGAATTGATTATCCAACTACACACATTTTAGACCCCAGGTTATCCTAAGGAACAAAGTTTACATTCAGTCACGTTGACCTTCCAAGGTCTGAGTTGAAACTTGACTCCATTCCCTCCACAACATTTTGAACAGTTACCAAAGATGAGGAGCAAGTTCCCAAACAAGTGGCAGAGACACTGGAGCAGATATCCCCAGGAGAGCGTTCTTCCCTGATTCAAATTTAAACTTCTATTTGAAATATCTGGATGACTCAGCACTCTTCTCATCAAGGACAAATATATACGGGATAAAACAGTAAGCTCTTTTGTGGGGATTTCACATGGAAATCCCAACTATTAGTATGTGGTAGTCACGATGAGATGAAGATAGCAACACAATAATCTTAACCAGGATATACTACTACCCAGAAGTTAGCTACTCAGGAGGGAGCTGATTCTTGACTCAAGTTGGAAGGAAAGTCTATACAGGCACAGCCAGGGCTGAAGCAATTAGGCAGAGGAATTCAGACTGTCATGAAATGGAGTCCGAGGAAATCAGCGAAGGCATAAAGCACCAGGCAATTCCCTGCGGGCAGGTCAGGGGTAAAATCTATAAAATTTAATCAAGACTGGAAGATTCAGACATCTAGATATTTATTGGCTCAGAGAGGTCAGAAAAGGCAGCTGACAGAGGAGAGGTGCAAAGCTGATCAGTGCCCTTGTTGGCCACATACCAGAATATTTTTCAGGCAAAGGCTTGCTAGTCCTTCCAATTCATACAGTTGTTCTATTCATGCAGCCTTCTCTATTTTATGGTCAATGAATGTTAATGAAGAAGACTTTAAAAAGGCACAACCCAGTTCTTTTATCCAACTTTGGATTAAATATATCAAATATATCAAGTTAAGTCAGAGGTATATCTCCTATTACCTTTATCATTCTACATTTCTACACGTCTTATGAATAAGAGAGTAATATAAATAAATAGGAATTACATGGCAGACCTGTCTCCCCAAGTACCTGAGCATACAGATAAATGATCTTTCACAGCCTTCCTGTCAGCCCTGTGTCTGAGCTCTAGCCGGCGGGATGGAAATAAGAAGTAATGTAATGCTTCCTCCAACCTGGGTCCATCAAAAGTCTTCAAACATGGTCTTCCATCCTCTTTCCCCCTTCCAGCTGGCTGGAATGGAAGAGGCCCTCCGAGAACCTTGAGAGTCAGATGGATAACATGACAAAGATTCAAGTTTGAAGGAAACTGGATTCCTGAATCGCTGTGTGATGGAGAGGGGGCAGACCAGGAGAACCATCATTGTACTGCAATATGAGTTTTCAGCCTCTGATACTGGGGCTGAAACTGTAACAGTTAGCATTACCTTAACTAATGTGAGGCAGGAGAGCACACTAATATTGGAAAATTTTTGCATATATTACCTAACCTCACAGAAACTGAGCACTGAAAAAAATCAATGTAAAAAAAGGAATAACAAAAAATAAGTGAAATTAGCTTAAAAGAATATTTTCCTCATGTAAGCAAAGTTCAGTCACATCTCCTATGCGTATGGAAAAGAACAAAGCAAACAAAATAGTCTTTGGGACCTGGGGTAGGCCTGGAGGAGCTACACGGGTGTTAATTCCTGCAGACCATTGAGAAAATGGTGAAAATAAGGGACTTCAAAGATTGTCACACAGGGAAATGCATCTGAGGACCACTAGCAGACATCAAAGACTGTTTGCTTTTTCCTTTCCTTTCCTTTTGCTTGTAATTTTCTGCAATTTTTTCTTTCTTTTTCTCCTATTCTCTGAGCTATTATAGTACTCATAGGTACTGCCTATCTAACACATGATCAAATCATATTTATTCCATGTAGGTAACTCCATCTAAATTGCAATTCCATAAGTGCAGAGACGAAGTCTTTAACATTTTTCCTTCTGTCTCTCAGAAGCTCAAAATTGAGTCCATCATACTCTTCAGCTCAAGCTTCACAATCATCATTGGTCTGTAACAAGGTCCTGGTTTGGTTTGTTTGGTTTATTGTTTTTCCTCTTTATCCCTTGTCTCCAGTTTCAACTTCCCTTTGCTCAACATGGGCACTCGTGTTAGTCTATTTAATGCATATATTTCCATTCCATCATTCATATTTTTATTTAGATGTGTACTCAGGCTAGAAAGATAGGTAGCATTGCTTTTGTGTGTGCATGTTATATACGTAGTGGTATTTCACTATCAGTCTCTGTCTGTACCTTACTTTTTTAATTCGGTCTTTGTTTTTGAGATCCATCCATGTTGCTACACGTAAATCAGGCTTATTTATTCTGACTCATGCATGGTATTCTCTAGCATGATAATTGACTTGGAATCCATTGGCTTGTTATAAAAGTAAATATAAGAATTTGATGAGAAAATTTCTAGCTGGCCACCAATTGTCTGGATTAGTCTGGGATTTTATTAAATTTACATACTTAGTTAATGATCTAGAATCAGAATTGGCAGTGTTTTCATTTCATTCATAAATGATAATAGTTTTGGAAATAAAGAGAATGGCAGGATGACCGTCCCTCTCTCCCTCTTCCCTGCCTGCTGTCTCTGTTGTAATGACCTCTGTTATAATCTGGTTATAAATTTGTGAGAAATTAACAGCAGAAACCTCCTGTTCTGTACAGCTTCTAGAAAACTGTAGCTGTTAGGGTAGTTCTTGGGAAGATAGAAGCTATTTGCTGATGTTTTCACTTCTTGTTGTAGATATCAAGAATACCATCTTTATCTTCCCTCTATCCTATACCCTTAATCACTCCCTCCTTCATGCAAAAGATCTGCAATTACAATTTCCTGAAACAAAAGGGTTTAGTTCAGTGTTTCTCAAGGTATGTAGTACACAGAGTCCCACTGGCACTTGACTGCCTTAGGCATTTGCTATAAATGAAGATTGCAGAGCCATTCCCAGCTGAATCAACGTCTCTGGAGTAGGACCCAAAATCTGTACTTTTACAACCTCCTTTTGGTGATCATGCTGCACTTTAAGGACTGAACCTCTCTAACATGAACCAAGTTAATCCTCGGCTATCCTATTCAGAAATTAACACATTTAGTGTGCCCAGATTGTAATGGACTTCATGGTTATAGAATACTGAAACGGGAGCTGCTTACCTGTTTTATCTGGCCTTGATATTTATAGCAAGAAGGCTGTACCTAGTCCAAGTATTTATATTAAACAATATCCAGAGTTACTGGTATTTCACTTGGGATTTTATAAAGATGACAGATCAGTTCAAGCTCTTTTATACAGAAAACCATATTCCATTTTCTATACATACTTACAGGTAATTGAGTTTTGAACATAGTCTCCTAATTGAAAAACTGGTGAGTGCCTCTGAAAGAGGCTGAAGCTCTGCATTTTCTTCTCTTGGGACACAGATGCTCTCTCTACTGCTAGAATTGTCTACATTCATCTTTGGGCACACTTTTGCCAACACTTAACCTAAGGAAATAGAGGTCTGACTGTGCCTAAGTCCTCTCTTACTACAACTCGAGAGGTTTTTTGGTTTGTTTCTTTTTAAACTCACTGTTACAGGCACAGATCCTTCCTACTGAAATCAAGGCAGCAGTGGGAGCCTTCGTTGCTCAGAAAATGGAAGCCCTGCTATGGTCACTTCTTGTCAACATCATTAAACACAACCCCCACGGTAACAAGGCTCATGTTGGTTGGCACACATGAGAAAGCAAGGGGTGTACGCATCTCTGACTCCTGCTCTGAGGGCCACTTTGGAGGGTGTGGGGGATGATGGAGGCACAACAGGATCTCCAGGCCCTGGCTCCATGAAAAACCCCCGTGCCCAAGTGTGTACCAAGCCACAGAGCACAGGCTGGGCGTCCTGTCTTCTCTGGCCACCACAAAGCACTTGGTCACTAAGACCTAAAGGTTTACAATTCAATGAAGTTGTTTTGGAACAATTTGATGCAGTTTCCTTCATCAAACCGAAGTTCAGACCAGGTCATTATTTTTTGGATGACAGTCACTTCAAACAAATATTACAATCACCATCCCTGATTATCAACAGATTATTTGGAAATTATTAAAATGGTTTGATGAACGATTTGCACCTCATTTTAAATCACTCAATAAGCAGTGCTATAACACATATACTTTATACATGTGGTGTATGAAACATACATGTATTCTGTTGCTTTCTGAATGCTAAATATTTTGAATATCGCCTTTGCACACGTGTGTGTTTGTACACACACAAGTGTATTTAGGTGGAGGAGCATGCTGAGTTTTAGTGTTCAATTTCTTTTTGCCCAGTTTTATGGAAGAGAAACCTGACTTTATATTATAGAACTAAGTTCATATATTGGTGTAGAGAGGTTCTCAGCCTGATCCTAATTCATAGGTTGGCTGGGCTTCTGATCAATTTTTTCAATCCAAAGATGGAAAGGGTGGTGTATCTTATTTCAGCTTATAACTTGTCAGAAAGTATCTGTCCATTCATCATGACCCCACATAGTCTTTAGTCTTTGGGGTAACTTAACAAAAGTTTGAAGACATCCAAAGATTTATATAATATCCCAATTACCAAGAGAATATAGATCAAACTCCTTAACCACTAAGAGCCTCCACAGTCGGGTTCAAATATAGTTCATCACCCAACAATCCATCAATATGTACCTTCACTGTATTCTTTTTTTTTTTAGATTTTTTTTTTAATGTGGACCATATTTTTAAAGTCTGTATTGAATTTGTTACAATATTGCTTCTGTTTTATGTTTTGGGTTTTTTTGGCCACGAAGGGTGTGGATCTTAGCTCCCTGAGCAGGGGTGGAACTGGAAGGCAAAGTCTTAACCACTGGACCGCCAGGGAAGTCCCAACCTTCACTCTATTCTGATTAAACTCTTCTACTCACAGTCTATAAAATGTGCTTCATGTCATATGCTGTCTTGCCTCTTTCCTTTGTCATCCCATGTACCAATTGCTCTATCCTGTTCCAAACTGAATTACCTCCCCAATCCCTTTCAGCTTTTCCAAATCCTGTCCATCCTTTAGGATTCAGAAAATGTCCCAGCTGCATAACATATATGATCTTTCCCCAGGCCCAGCCTTCAACAATCTCTGCTCTGAGTCCTTGTAGCACACACTATATACTCATTTCATGTTTATAATGCACTACTATGATGCCTCAATCTGCTCTGTTTTTTTTTTTTAATTTTATTTATTTATTATTTTGGGGGGGGTACACCAAGTTCAATCATCTGTTTTTATACACATATCCCCATATTCCCTCCCTTCCTTGACTCCCCCCCCCCGAGTCCCCCCCACCCTCCCTGCCCCAGTCCTCTAAGGCATCTTCCATCCTCGAGTTGGACTCCCTTTGTTATACAACAACTTCCCACTGACTATCTATTTTACAGTTGGTACTATATATATGTCTGTGCTACTCTCTCGCTTCGTCTCATCTTCCCCTTCACCCCCGGCCCCCTCCCAAACCTCGAGTTCTCCAGTCCATTCTCTGTATCTGCGTCCTTGTTCTTGTCACTAAGTTCATCAGTACCATTTTTAGATTCCATATATGTGAGTTAGCATACAATATTTGTCCTTCTCTTTCTGACTTACTTCACTCTGTATGACAGACTGTAGTTCTATCCACCTCATTACATATAGCTCCATCTCATTCCTTTTTATAGCTGAGTAATATTCCATTGTATATATATGCCACATCTTCTGTATCCATTCATTTGTTGATGGGCATTTAGGTTGCTTCCATGTCCTGGCTATTGTAAAGAGTGCTGCAATAAACATTATGGTACAAGTTTCTTTTGGGAGTATGGTTTTCTTTGGGTATATGCCCAGGAGTGGGATTACTGGATCATATGGTAGTTCTATTTGTAGTTTTTTAAGGAACCTCCAAATTGTTTTCCATAGTGGCTGTACCAACTTACATTCCCACCAACAGTGCAGGAGAGTTCCCTTTTCTCCACACCCTCTCCAACATTTGTTGTTTCCAGATTTTGTGAAGATGGCCATTCTGATCGGTGTGAGGTGATACCTCATTGTGGCTTTAATCTGCTCTATTTTTATTTCCCTGTTGCATTGCTCTTAACTTTTCAGCTGCATTATCTCTTCCATGCCTACATAGACTGTAAGTTCCTGAAGATGGACAAGCTATGTCTCATTATTTTTGGAGTCATAACAGCCCTGGGTTCAGGGCCCTGCACAGAGAAGCAGCTCGTCAAAACCCTCTTGTTGGATTTCTCTGCTGCTTCAAGCTCTCTCTTTGTCATTAGGATTCCAGGCTTGAATAAATCGCCTGTCTTATCCATTCAACCCCTCATGCAGTGCTCAGCCTTCTCTCCTGGTAAATTTCTTTTTTTTCCCATTCGTGACTTTTTTTTAACTAGAAAAGATGTGAACTACATCACTTAAAAATAAATCTAATATAGCCTTTTGGGGACAGGAAAAAAACAGTTATTCTTGGCTACAATATATTTTGAAAATGATTAGCAAAGGTCAAAGATTCTGAATTATAAACTCTGATAGATAACAGTGAGTATTCTGAAGATGAAAGGCACTCCCCAAAGTGAAACATTTTAATTCATGATTCTTTTTTAGACTGGCTCTGATAGGCAAGATTCAATCTGTAGCAAAGGCACCTTAACCTTAAAAACAGCAGTTTAGCAAATCATTCCCAAAGATGCTCAGACTCACTGGTATAGTTCAGGAATCCATGACAGCCTTACTCTGCTTCGGGACATATACAGAGCTTTATCTGAAATGCAAGTTTCTCACTCAAACTTTTCTTAATGCAAAGAGACTCAGAACAGAGTGGTTGGGAAATAGTGGTTCTCTCTGGGTGGGAAACAGTGGTTCTTCCCGTCTGATCCACTGAGGATCGATACGAGGAAAGGGAAGGTTTGCTTCGTTAAAATCCAGGTCCTTGATGTAATCTTGCAGAACATTATACCTCCCCCAACTGTGATAGTACGAAACTAGCACAAGTCAAACATTTTTTTTATTCAGCCGTCCTTTCATCACCTCTGTAGCGAACATCTAATATTATTCCTGTCTCGGTGGAACTCTTGGGTTAAACCCCAGAAGAGGTAAATATCATCCACAGCATCTGGGGAATAAGTGAATGCTTCAGTGCCTAAACTCTGTTGCTTTCTAAATTAAGCTGGTTTGAAACTCACACTTTCCCTTAAATTACAATGTGTTTCCTTGAAAGTTTATCTCTGGGGAAAACTCCCCCAATGCCAATGTAAACTCTGTTCCAAGCCCAGAATTAAATCACATGCTCGTGCAAGTCGGGTATCATAAAAGTAGATAAAACTAAAGCTGAGTGAATAAAGGACACTGGTTCTCCTTGGAGGGAAATACAGTTTGATATATTTTTTTAGCTTGCAGACTTCTGAGACTCATTCTTATCATCTCTAAGATGTGCAGCCTAGAGATTTTCAAGAATTGGGGAAAAAAAGAAAAAAGAAAATCTTCCCAAAAATAGAAAACACATTTTAAAGCCTTAGCCATTGCCTTGAGGGCCTGTGGGTAGAATGCTATCTTATCTGATCTGTTGTCTTTTGCTGCATAACAAACCATTCCAAAATTTAGTGGCTTAGAGTAACAACTATTTTATTTGCTCATGATTCTGTGGGTCAGAAACTTGAGCTGGGCTCAGTGGGATGGTTCTTGTGTTGATCTCACTTAGGGTCCCTCGTGTACCTGCAGGTGTCTGGAGGCTTAACTGCAGCTGTTTTGTTTATGTGATCTCAGTCACCTGTCCTGTGGTTGGTGTGGCTGTGGCTAGGACACATACCTCCAGCAAGCTAACGTGGGCTTCGTCACAGGGCAGCTGATTAGTAGGGGGTGAGAACAAAACCCTGTGCCTAGGCTTAGGACCCTCACAGCATCCCTCCTGCTGCATTCTATTGGTCAAAGCAGCCACAAGGCCCATCCAAATCCAAGGGTAGGGAAATAGAGCCCATTCTCAAAGGCAGAAACTGCAAAGGATCTGTGGCCCTTTTAAATCAATCACATCATCTGATTTCCAAAGCACAGACATAGAGGAGACTGAATATCCTGACCTCAGCAGAGTTTTATTTACTTTTTTTCTTTTCTTCACAGGAAAGGAACATTTATTTTGTGACAACATTAAGACTATCAGTTTTAAAAAACTCAAGGTTAAGGAATACTCAACATGGAATCAGGAAACAAATAATGAAAATCAATTATTCATGAACTAAAAGTCCAATAGCTATAAATATATGTGTGTATGTGTGTGTGTGTGTGTGTGTGTATTCACACACATAAAAGTATATATTTATATCTCGATTTTCAGAAGAACCTGGAAAAATTTTGCTAAATATACATGTCAAGTCTCACCTCAGAGATACAGAATAAGGGCTACTTGGATCAGTGTTTCTTCTTTTATTTTTTAAAAAATTTTTACAATGAAAATTTTCAGATACCCAAAAGTAGAATAATATAATGAATTCTCATGTATTCATTCCTCAGTTTCAAACTTAACACTTTGCCAATTTTCTTTCACCTTTCAGTCCTTCCCACTTTTTTTTCTTTATAGTATATTAAAGCAAGTTTCAAAAAACTTGATATGGGTATTTATTAAAGATTTCCTAGGTGATTGATATGTAGGTGGCTGTGACAGCAAAAGATGGGGGTCACGTATCCTCCATGGGCTCCTCTACGATTCCCAGTTTTTATACCTGGGTCAGGGTTGTGTGACTTTTCCTGGCCAATAGCTAAGGGCAGCGATAACTGACATCCTTCCAGGTTGAGGCTTTAAGAGCTTGGGGTCTCCTCCATCGCTCTATTTTCCTGCTTCAGAGACCTTGGAATTCTGATGTTCCAAGTGACATCAATACAAGATGGAAGGAGGCTGCTATTTCACAGCAGATTTTATGTGAGAAGTCTTTATTTTCTCAAGCTACTAAAATTGGAGAGTTTATCTTCTATCTCAGCATAGCCTAGCCTAATTAAAAAGAAACACAATGTTAGCAGCCCTATTTGCTTCTAGCTTACCATGTGACCAAAGACAATTCAGCAAAACTCTTTAAGCCTCAATTTCTTCATCCGCAGAATGGGTAACAATAACACCTGTGGTCTCTACCTCAAGGTTATCATAAGAGTGAGCTAGTAGGAGAAAAACTGTTTGAAAAGTTACAAATTATTATAAAATGTGGTGGTTTGTTAGATTATTGTTCAGGCTAGCAAAAACCCCTTCCTACCATCGAGAATTGAAAAACATGGTAAAGACTATGCACAATTTGTCACACAGGACATGTTTTATTAGTTCATCCACAATAGTAAGATCCACTATGTTACTCTACTGTAAATTAGTAACATTGGAATTGCATGTATCTATATTCACAATTTAAAAACCTCAGCACTAGGGCATATGGAGAAAGGATCACTTTGAATTGAGTCATACATTCTCTGTAACTCTGTGGGATGTAGTCCTGGGTGCTTGGAGTGGGTAGAGGATCATTACCCATAAAGTGTCCTGCACACCCACCCAAATTCATTTACATTCCCAACTCCACCAACATATTTAGTAGGAACAACAGGTTCTCATGACAGTAGGTTGTAATATAATCCATCTTCCAAACCCAGACATTTCTGAGGGTGAAAGGAATAGTAGTAATACTCATGCGAGGATAACAGGTGCACCTGGGAACCTGCGATGCATGGTCCCCTTGCACTTTAATACAAATAGAGGATGGGAAGAAAGAATAGTAGGAAAAATTTCATAATTGATCAAGAGATAAATATGTGTACCTAGTTTTTTGTAAAGGGGAGGAGGAGAAGGAAGAGGAAGAGAGGAAGGAAGAGAAGAGAGAGCAGAAAAGAGGAAGCTGGGAAAGGAAGGAAGAAAGGGGAAGGGGAGGGGAGGGGAAAAAAGGAAGAAAAAGCACTGGTGCCCTAACCTACATCTGTGATGGGATTAAACTGTGGAAAACAGCTGTATTTGCCCAAATTGATGAGCCTTTGGGGGTAGCAAACCGTATTCTTCAAGGTTAAGGGTCTTGCCCTCACAGGACATGTGATTTGACCACCATGACTGGGCATTTCTGGGAAGTAGATGGGTTTGGAGAAAACAATTGAATAGCCAGGATGGCAGCTTTCTGGAGGCCCTAAGAGCTAGGCTAATAATTTTGGTTTTAATTCTTTAAGTTCAACTTCTCAGAGTTCCCAGGTCCCTGGGAATACACACTGGGGGGCCTGAGGATATGAGAAGCCACAGAATAAACTAGATGCGTATTTCTAAGAGGTCAAATTTTTTAGAGGGATGGTGGGGTATGTGCAGAGATGGAAAATTTTCACCAAAAATTATTTTAAGATGATTGATTACATTAAAACATTCAGAAGTACATTATGAAATGCAAAAGCTTTGTGTCTTTTAAAGACAAAACACAAGGATTCATTTTTTTTTAATGTCTGCTTGTTTTGCAATTTTGCAATATTCGTTCATTTGAGCTTTATCCTCAGGCCATGGAATTTTGTGTTTATTCTTTTCTTCAGAGAGAAGCACTTGGGCAGAAAGGTTTGAAATGGCCTTTTTTAAGCAGCAGGACATCAGCAAAGAAAGAAGACAGCAGGGAGCTGTGATATAAATGTTGTCTTGGAAAGCTTATTCTGGCACCTGTGGGGTAAATGGAGTACAGAGCAGTAGAAGCAGATAGGAGTAGACAGTCAGGCCCACAAGAGACCAAGCAAGGAATGTTTGGGCCTGGCTGATGAATTTAACTGGGGCTGAGAATGGAGGAATGCCCCAGGCACCCCTCCTGCTATCCCTGGAACCAGTCCTTTGTCCCTGCTCTCAGCAACTATATAATGTCTCAATACAAAGATACCAAAAAGCACTAGACATAGAATTTTTCTCTTGTAGGCTCAGCAGTCCATATAGGGCCTGACATTTATGAGGTACCCAATAAATGTTTGTAAGATGGGATGGGATGGGATGGAATAGGATGGGATGGGATGGAATGGGATGGGATGGGATGGCATTGGATGGGATGGCATGGGATGGGATGATGGAATGGAAGTGACAAGATTTATTGACTGAATAAATAATTATGTGAGAAAGAAAATCCAGAGAAAATTCCTGTCCTGTCTTATGAGGAGCAGCATGTAACTTCATTTGACATGTAATGCAATGTGTGCACTATCATTACAACAAAGGTTCAGTATTATGCAAACTAGGAGCTCCTTACATGTATGAAGAGCTCTGAATGTAAAGGCAAGGTATTGAAGCTAGTGGTGTTATTATATCTTGGTTGAAGAAGCAGTAATACCAGAAGAACTGGCTCTGGGCACAGACCCCAGGATACCCACAATCAGCCAACCAGCCTCCAAAACCTACTAGAAGAACAGGACTTTGTGAGAGGCCAAAGTATAAAGTAAGGTGAAGAACTCCCTAAAACCTCAGCAGCACCCTCAGCTCTGGGCTCCCAGGTCCAGATTCAACTGCTTTTCTGTCTGGTTTCTGTCACCATGGTCAATGACTATGTTATGTTACCTGGCAAAAGAGACTTTGTAGATCTGATTAAGATGACAGATTTTGCCATTGGGATTATATTTATCCTGGATTATACAAGTGGGTCCAATCTAACCACATGAGCCCTTAAATATCAGCCTTTTGAAAGTCTGTGAGAAAGAGAGATAAGGCATGACAAGGACTCAGGTAATGTTGCTACCTTTATAGACATAGGTACTCATGAGCCAAGGCATGTGAGCAGCTGCTAGAACCTGAGAACTATACCCAGATGACAACTAGCAAGGAAATAGGAACTTCAGTCCAACAACCACATGAACCTGAATTCTGCCAGGAAGCCTATGTGAGCCTGGGGACAAATTCTACCCCAGAGACTCCAGTAAGGAACATAGCTCCGCCCACACCTTGGTTCTAACCCAATGAGACCTGAGTCAAACTTCTGACCTACAGAATTGCAAGATAAAAAACTTGTGTCACTAAGATTGTGGTAAATTGCTACAGCAATAATAGAAAACTAGTACAGTGGCCATGAAATGTATTTGTCAAAGTAAACAACTCGATGTACATAATGAAAGACAGACTTAAAAAAGCCAAAGAGTAAATTTATAAGCCAAGAGATAAACAAAAAAAAAACAGAACAAATAAAGAAGTGAAAGATATACAAACAAGTTAAGAGATACAAGGTCAGAAGAAGAAGCACCAATAGCAAAGAAATGAATAAATCGACAAACACACACCCAGGTATATCAGAATTTACATCAAAACCAGAAAACTCTAAAAGTTTACAGAAGAGGAAAAAGCAAACTAAGAATCTGATAAACATCTATCTTCTCAAAAGATTACTTTTAGAGGAAAATAAAGAATAACTTATATTTTCACTTTACCTGCAGGGGATAATATAAAGATATTTTCAACCAAAACAGGACTTAAATGTATTCTAGCAAAAATAAACATTAACCCAAAGGGATGCAATGGGATACATAAATAAATATAATAAAAGAAGTATCTAAATAAATAACTACAAAAATATATATTGATTAACTCCCTGGAAATAAAATCTTTTTTTTTTTTGGGGGGGGGGGGTACACCAGGTTCAATCATCTGTTTTTATACACATATCCCCGTATTCCCTCCCTTCCTTGACTCCCCCCCCCTCGAGTCCCCCCCACCCTCCCCGCCCCAGTCCTCTAAGGCATCTTCCATCCTCGAGTTGGACTCCCTTTGTTATACATCAACTTCCCACTGACTATTTTACAGTTGGTAGTATATATATGTCTGTGCTACTCTCTCGCTTCATCTCAGTTTCCCCTTCACCCACAAGAGATCTAGAGCAGGAGAAGACACCAAAAGAACTGAAAGTCTGGTGAGGTTCTTATTCTGTCTGAGGTGAAGACATTGTTAGTGATAAGCCTAAGACACTGATAGGGGAAGATGAGTGTACAAATGGCTCTTAGTGAGCAGGAAAAACTAGCAGAGAATATAAAAATAGAATATATGCTTCTTACCGGTAGAAAAAAGAAAAAAAAACAACAAAAATTCTTGTTCTTTCAAATAGGTGACAGCAAAATAGAAAAGTTAGCATGGGAAAAGAAAAATAAGTAAGCACAGAGAACAGAAAATTCACTCTCATGCTCATAAATGTCAGAAATTAGTCTTAATACATTACTAACTATAATAAGTAGAATAAACTCAGTGACTAAAATAAGGAGACTATCAGATTTTATCTTTCAAAAAGATGCATCTTTGTTGTTTATAGAGGACAGAGGGGGAGGTGGCAGAGAGAACTTGAAAAGATTTTTTTAAAGATACACAAGACAAATATGAAACAAACAAAAATCTAAAACCCTTGAGTGGCAGTGTTTGAAGTAAAAATTCTAAAATAACTCAAAGCAAATTTTCAAATAGTAAAAAGAAAAATATTATAAGAAAGTAGGCAATCATAAACAGATATGTGTCAAACAGATGTGTGTCAATAATATTTTTTCTTCTTTTTCTATTATAATTGTATAACGTATCAATGCAACAATGGATAGACTTACAGAAGAAAGTAGCTAAGTCTACAGTACGTTATAGTTGAAGATTTTAACACACTCATGTCCAAAAATTATAGATTGGGCAGACAAAAAACAAAGATGAATAGATATTTGAAGAGTCACCTCACAAAAATATAGTATATGATCCTTCTAGAATAGTTATGTAGTATTTTTTAAACATGTATTAAGTGACAAAGGAAATAGAAATTAATTCCAAGTGATCATTATATGACAGACTATGTTCTCAGACTTTTTAAAACAATTACAGACATCTAATAAAAACATAGCTGGATGATTTCACATTTATGGAAACTAAAATAATTATTTTTAGATCAGTCAGATAAAAGGGATATTGTAAAGAAGTTGTGAAATACTGGAAATGAATAACAATGAAAGCAATATTTAATAAAGGGTAATGAAATCAATCTAAGACAAGATTAAAAGAAAAACAAGGGGAAAAATTGAAAGAAGACCAAAAAATAATAATACTGATTTAAAAGGATTTTTTTTCCTGTGAAAAGTCTAATAACACAGATAATTTTCTGGAAGGACTAATAAAAGATACAAATAAACAAATTGTAGGGGAAATGGGAATATACTGCAGATACAGAAGTAATAAAGACTATAAAAGCATGTATGAATAACTACCTGCCCATCTTTTTGAAAACCTAGATGCAAAGATTGAGTTACTAGATAAATGTAAAATGCACAAATCAGCATAAAAAGAAATAGGATATTTGTAAAGGACAATAATTTAAAAATAGAATGATAAAGAAAATTATTTCTTCTCTTCTACAATAGAAAAGGCAGAAAAGAGCAAAATAAAACAAACAAAAATTAAAAGACCCATGCCTGGGTAGTTTTATAGGTGTTTACCATATTTTCAAGGAATAGCTATTTTATACATTATAGATATATAATTTACATGGACAACAGGAAAAGACAACAAAGTTGCCCAGATTTTCCAAAGAGTTGATACAAAACCCAGAAAGACAGTGCAAGAGACTTCTGCTTCCAACTAAGATGAAATGAAAGGGACTGGATTTACCCTACCCACCTGAAACAGTTTTTTTAAAAGAATAAAATATATGAGACAATAGCTTTTACACATTATCCAGGTAACAAAGGATAGTGATCCATGGGAGAGAGGAAACAAACAACATAAACCCTGTGGTTGCCCCAGATTATTATCTGGAGAGAATTTCTAGACCGCTGTGTAAAAAAGAAGAGTGCTGCTGGAGTCTGGTGATCTTGAGCTGAGGGGACAGAGCTGGGAGTGTGAGAGATTAGACTTCACAGGGAAAAGTACCTGATAAGATAAAGGTACGCAGAAAGTGAACTCAAGAGATCAGCAGAGGGTCCCTGTGAAGACTTCAGTTAAGTATACAGTTCAGTGCATGTATATGAGGAAATTACCTACTGCTGGGGAAAGAACTATCCAAAGAGGCAGAGGGAACAATTCTTGAAGCTCACACAAGTCCAGAAATAGCACTTATTTCCCCCAGCCAGAGTTGAAAGTCTTTGTAATTAGTTGGGCATTTCAGTACAGTACACAGTACCCAGAATTTGTATTGTTTCAACAGTGGGCTAAAATTAGCCCTAGACAAAAAGCTTTTCTAGCCCTGCCTAACAAAATTTAAAAGCAAAGCCTCAAAAGGAACAAACTGTTTCCAAGTAACTCAGTTGCATCCTAGAACAAAGTTTAAATGTTCTTATGATAATATAAAGACCTCCAATACCCTATAAAGGTAAATTCTGAATATATGGCATCAAATAAAAAGTTACCAAGCATGCAAAGATTGGGGTAAATATAGGCCATAATATGGGGTAATATCTATCAATGGAAACTGGCTCATAAATTACACAGAACTATAGAATTAGTAAACAAAAATATTGAAACATGTAACTATATTCTATATGCTCAAGAATATAGAGGAAAGGTTAAGCATGGTATTGAGACAGAGAAGATTTAAAAAAATAAAAGACCCAAATTGAAATTTTAGAGATGAAAAATACAATGACTGTGATGAAAAAATACCCTGGATGAAATTAATGGTATTTTAGACACTAAAGAAGAAAAGATTAGTGAACTTGAAGATACAGCAATATAAACGGCCCAAAATGAAACATCTAGAGAAAAATGATTAAAAAGAAAATGAACAGAGCATCAGCAAGCAGTCTAATATACATATACTTGAAGTCCTGAAAGGAGAGGGAAATATTTGAAGAAATTATGGCTGAATTTTTTTACAGTATGGTGAAGAAAATAAAATCACACACCTAAGAAACTAGCAAAATAAATAAATTTATTATATATAACACGTAATATATAATATATAATATATATACACACATGCACAATGTATGCTCAAGAGATAGAAATGAAAAATGAAAATGTGCTGTAATATGGTTGTTGTGTCACATGTGCAGTTGTACAATATTCCCTGAAGGCAGACTGTCATTCACAAGGTTTATGTATGCCATAAACCCAAATGCTGCCATTAAAAAATAAATAAATAAAACAAAACAAAAAAAAGAGGTAAAGCTAACAAGACAATACAGGAGGCAAAATGGAACCATAAATTATGCTCAGTCGGCTCAGATAAAGACAAAGAAGAAAGAGGGAGCAAATAACAAATGGGAAAAAAAGATCATAAATAGCAAAATGGTAGGTTTAAGCCCAACCACATTCAATATTAATAATCTAAAAACTCTAATGAAATGACAGATTGTCAAATTGGATAAAAAATTAAGACTTGGGAGGGAGGGGATATGGGGATATATGTATAAATACAGCTGATTCACTTTGTTGTACAGCAGAAACTGGCACAACAGTGTAAAGCAATTATATTCCAATAAAGAGCTTAAAAAAAAATTGACTCATGTCATGTAGTTAAAACTTGTTTATAATTATCTGAAGCTAGACTCTAGCTTGAATATACACAGAAACAAAGTACTTTTGCTTGGTTGTCAGGAATGCAATGACCATGTAAATCAAAGGAAGATTGTACTTGGACATTAGTTCAGAACTTTATCATGAGATGTTTGACATTTTGCAAAATAACATTATCAATAGCAACATTTCTCACTGCGTTTTGAGTCACCTTTCCACACACTAATCCCTCTGCATTTGTAGCTGTTATATTCACAGTCATTCTCCAAATAGGTGCAAACATCTGATTGCTTTATTTCTCTTTTGTTATAGCTAATGACCAGTCATTTACGTATTGAAAACACATCATTCTATGATTAATTACTTCTTTTTTATTTCTCTTTTGTATCACACTTAGGATATTATATAAATGTTTTAAGATTATGTATATTGGCAGTTTATGTTTTAAGTGAATCTTATTTCGGGACAACAAAGGTAACATTGAAGCTCAACCATATCAAGGAGAACTTCAAAATATTAACAACACTTAAGGGTTTACCTGGTAGCACAGAGGTTAAGAATCCGCCTGACAATGCAGGAGACATGGGTTCAAGCCCTGGTCTGGGAAGATCCCACAAGCCACAGAGCAACTAGAGCTGGTGCTTCGCAATGAGAGAAGCAACCACAACGAGAAGCTGTCACACAACAACGAAGAGTAGCCCCCACTGGTCTCAACTAGAGAAAGCCTGCACACAGCAATGAAGACCCAAAGCAGCCATAAATAAATAAATAAATTTATTTAACAAAATATTAACAACACTTAAAGGAGTTGTTTCATCTATTAGAACTGGAAGCTGCTGGCATAGACCAACTTCCATAAATCACCATTATGGCACCTGAGGCCTGGGGAGAGAAATGACTTATCCAAAGTCGCACAACTGAGTTCATACTCACAGTGAATATATATACTGGATTTTTCAGGACAGTATGCCTCACTGTCCCT
Organism: Hippopotamus amphibius kiboko; assembly: GCF_030028045.1. Classification (NCBI taxonomy): domain Eukaryota; kingdom Metazoa; phylum Chordata; class Mammalia; order Artiodactyla; family Hippopotamidae; genus Hippopotamus; species Hippopotamus amphibius. Next base: position 92,351,235 of record NC_080196.1, on the reverse strand, counting down.
ACAAGTCACTGAAATATCTTTACAACAACTCCCAGATTACCAATTATAACCCAAAGGACTGAAAATCAGGGCACACGGTCACCAGTTCTTTTTTAAAAAAAACTCCGTATATAAGGTCTTAAACAGTAGCTAAAACCAACAAAACTAAACACAGTAGAAGGATAGATACTCTCCTTTGTGGGCATTAAAAGATCAGAGATGGGGGTAGGGGTGGGGAGGGAGGAGATAGAAAGTGGGGAAAGGCTTCCATAAATAAATAAATAAATAAATAAATAAATAAATAAATAAATAAATAAATAAAATATTTTTTTACTAATATACTATTTTCTATTAAAAAATAAACTTGCTTTGAAACTACAGTCTCACCAGAGTATTCTGGCTAGTGAAGACAGAATAATAAAAGACACAACAATTCTCAACTAAAGGTATGCCCTGCCAGGGTGAATATATCCAAAAAGCAGTAGAGGGTGATAATGAGATTTTTATCTTTATCTAAAGGCTTTTTTAGCAGTTACAGAAACACCAGTATAAATTCTCTTTAGTGGGTCAATTCCCAAGCACCCAGTTTACCAACCATAGCAGCACCCAAGCCTGTAACCCCAATATGGTACCATGTCCCCAGTAGTCAAGATTGCCACCTAGTGGCAGTTTTAGCACATTGACCCTCTGCCATCAAGAAGGGGAATTCTCACTGGAATAGACATTTATTCTGGATTTATGTATCCTGTGCTGCTCACCATGCTTTTGCCAACACCATCATCCTTGAACTTACTAATGCCTAGTCACCATCAATATAGCCTACAACATTGCTTCTGACCAAGGAACTAACTTATAATAGATGTAAGGATGTGCTGATCTTATATATCTCATCTCCAGAAGCAACCAATCTTATAAAACAGAAGATTAGCCTGTTGAAGATACAGTTAGAACAGCATCTTGAAGACAATTCCTTGCAAGAATGAGGTACTGTCCTAACGTATGTGGAATATTGTTTGGCTAGCAAGCCATACATGGTGCTCTTTCTCTCATTTTTCGCTAAACCTAGGCAGACCTAAAAAGTGAACTTGAGAGTGGCACCTCTCTGTATTCTCCTATGGCTCTGATCTATGCTGGCTTAGTAGTAATAGCCTCCATGGGGAAAGTGTTTCTACCCTTGGACATAGCAAATGTTTCCACTGAATTGGAAGGTGGCGGTCTTCCAACGTCTGAGAAATTTTTGCTCTCTCTCTGATTTTGCATTGTAGTTGCCTGCTTTGGGTGGTGACTTTGGCTTTGAAAAGTCAAGGTAGGGACCAGAGGAAAGTAAACAAACCAGTCCCTGCTTAAGAAAGACAAGTACTCTGGAGTTAAGGAGGAAAGATCAAAAGAAAAGTCAGAATCCTTCTAGAGTTTACAACATGGCTCTACAGAGTGGATAAGAGAGTAGGGATTCAAAGTAGCAGCTAGTCCTGGAATAAAGGGTGGGCATTAAACCTGAGCTTTTCCTGTACAGTGAGTGCACCTATGCCTTTCTCACTATACAGATGAGCAACTTTATGCTTAGGGAAGTTAAATAACTTGTCCAAGATCAGTCAGATCCAATGCATGTGTCTGACTCTAGAACCCAAGGTCTTAAGGAATAAGAAACACTATTTCTGACTCGAGAGCTCTCTGGGAAAACAAACAAGCAAACAAATAGATATCCCATAAAGAGGTGATCAGTGCTCCACAGAAACTTGTTCAGCTGCTGTTTTCTTCCATTGAGGGTTGTAGATGAGGACCAGGATGTGTTCAAGGTAGCAAGTTTGCTTGAAGAATGTGGGGGGACCCATTGGAGAGTTCCTCTGCTAGAGTTTTGCCAGGGTGAGCCTTGGTTTTGAGGACAAGCCTGAATTAAAAGCATAGCTCCCAGGAAAACAGATGAGTTTCTCCCAGGAATTCAGTATCAACTCATCCCATCTCCCTTCCACTCCTCTGTGGTAAATTCGCTAAAGTAACAGCATGGTGAACTTGAGCTATGGAAGCTTTGGAAGGCGTGAAAGGTGTGGCTCTCACAAGTCAGCTGTGGAGTATTTGGGGTGGACGTGCTAAAGAAAGGGAGACCAAGGAACTAAGGAATCCAATTTTTGCCATAAACCCCAGAAAAACACAACCCAGACAGAAATGGCAAGCTCGTCTTTAGCCCATGAGTGAGAAGAAAGAATAGTGATTCACTTGGAAGCCTGCTTCAACTTGTTTGAACCTTGCTGTGTTGGAAGCTTCGAGCCAGGGAACTGAAATGGAGCCCTTCCTTCATCTTCTGAAGACGGGGCCCTAACTGATTCAGCCTCCCCAAGACATACGTGCACTGGGCCCAGCTCATAGATTTGACCTGTTGCCTACATTTCCCACCTGCACTTCTAGTTTCCTGTCACCTCTGGTCACTATGTATTACTCAGCATATTTTATCTTAAACACCTGGGTTCCCCATTCCTATTCTTAAACTGTGATGACTGAACATCTCCAACCTGGTCCTCCCAAACACACACGTTTGACTGTACAGTCCATCCTTACTCCTAAAGCCTGCAGGAAGTGGCCAGAGTGACACATTCCTTGAACCCAATGCTGCCCACCCAGTGGGGCAGATGGGTTGAGCCAGAGAAGACTCTGCTACCCTGAAAACAGATCCCCCCAATGAAGCAAGATAACAAATGGGAAAGCTCCCTAAGCAGTTACTGGTATGTAACAAGTGCAAAATAGGTGACAGCTCCTTTTCCTACCTGTTGGTGTTTAACCTTTTAAAAAATATCTAGAATATGGTAGTATTTCTATCATCTAAAATGAGATGCACTTATGGTCTGATTCTATGAAGTCCCAGGAATGGGGCTAACTGGGCTCAGATTTTTCTATGTACATTTAGAAGACAAACTCAGAAAAATGTAGACTGATGAACTGCAATTCACTCTGTAGCCAGACCTTTTATACTAGAATTTGCCTGACCTCAGCCTAAATCTAGGAAATAAATGAGTCAGAGTCACAGTGAAGCGTGCCTGGATAGGTCCAGACAGTCCGGACAAGTCATATTTTGAGATACATTGATTAAGAATGTAATCATGCAGCAGCTAAAAAGAAGGAGGTAAATCTATACCTACTAATATGAAGAAATCTCCAAAATATTTGGTTGAGTAAAAAGGAAAGTTCTTGAATGAATAATGTAGGGGCATCTGCCATTATTCCGTCTGCTCAGTAATAACAACAAAAGCTTCCTGTTTGGGTGGACTGCTCTATGTTAGGGGCATGATTGGGAGACAAGCCCCTATCTTCCACTGGGAAGCTCAGAGGGGCAGGTGTTCCTTCTCCCCAACCTCCCACACGAGGAAATGAGTCAGTTCTGACCGACAGGAAGTTCCCGTGGGCTTCGTTTACTCTCAAGGGAGCAATGGAACCATGGAGGGAGGGTAGAGGTCATCTGATCCACCTCTCATCAGACTGATGTGTCAGCTTGCTAACAGATCTCCCCTTCTGGTCGCACCCCTTACTCCCTCAAATCTCTTGCCACAATAGCCAACGTGATCTAGGAAGAAGGCAGATCCAGGTGCTGCCCTCCATAGAGCCCTGCATGGCTCACCCGCACGTACCCAATGCAATCCAGGCTCCTTAATACGTACTCCGCCTCCAGGACCTGGTCTCTGTCCAAGCCCCCAGCCCCATCGCTTACCACCACCAAGCCCACCTTCACCTTAGACCCCACCCTTGCTGAATCCTCTGGGGTTTCTCGAGCTGTCCTGCTCTCTCACCTTCCCAGGCTTTTGTCTGACAAACTCTTACTGTTCTGTTCTCAGCTCACTCAGAGCTGCTTCTCCAGGAAACGTCCCAAAACCGTCATCAATGCCTCCCTGTGCCCAGCCTGCCCGGCCGCTAGATGCCTCTCCCTTCTTCCATAGTCCACTCTGCATTCTTCTGTCTCAGCTTTAATCACATTTAAATTATGTGCAGTCTTTGTGGCTGTGTCCCCAGTGAGCAACTTGCAGACAGGAAACATGTCTTATTCATCTTGGCATATAATAGGGAGTCTTTGTACAAGCGAACGAAGAACAAAGGACTTGGGGATTTTTTTTTTCACTGTCTCTGTAGTGACTTTGCCCTCCCATCCCCCACAATGATTATCTTATCCCTTCTTCACATCTTTCATAATCCTGATAGATTTATCCAGCTCTTCACTTCCAGAGACTCTCACCTCTCCCTTCATAAGGAAACCAACTGGAAGTCAACCAGAAGGAAATGCCTGCCTCCGATCACCCCTGAGTCCCCTTGCCTGTCTGCATCTCCACCCATCCTCTGCAGACTTCCTTCTGTTACAATCGCTCCAGCCTTGAAAAGCCCAGCTCAGCATCATATGTTCTGGATGCCTCTCCTTCTCACCTTGTTGGGAACTGATCAGTTCGAACATCAGTACCACCTCTCATTCCTCCCAGAATCTTCAAGCTGCTCTCTATCAGCATCCAAACAGGCTCTACTCTCTCCAGTCTTAAACTAAAAAACAAAGAAGCCAACATTAAAACTGAAAAATTTTCCTTGATGCAGAGATTACCCTACTTCTCTATCTCCCTTGACAGCCCAGCCACTCAAAAGAGTTGTCTGCATGTCCTGTCTCCAGTTCCTCACTTGGCCTTTATTCTGCAACTTACTTCAATCAAGCACTGACCTCCCACAATCTATGAAACCCACTATTGTCAGGCCCATCAAAACTCACATTACTGCTGAAATCTTACTAGCCCTCTCAGCAGCCATGTCCTCCTTTTTGAAAAACAGTCTTCAGGGCTTCTGTGACTCCACACCCCACTCTCCCAGCTTCCCTTCTGCCTTTCTGGCTTTTCCTCCCCAGCCTGCTTTACTGACTCCTCTCTTTACCTGAACATGAGTGGAGTTAATCAGGGCTGGGACCTGCGTTCTCTTCACACCTCACTCATCATTTTTTCCCTTGGCAACCTCAAACGTCCCACAGCCCTTCATGTGCCAAAGACTCTCCAGCCAAGGCCTCTGCTGAGCTTCAGATAGGACTATCACATGCCTACCTGCTATCTCCTGTGAGATACTCTGTCTCAGGAGCATCTCAAATTTATCACATCCAAAATTGAAGTCTTCATCCTCCCAGCCCCGAGCCCTCAATCAGTTCCATCTCAGTAAATGGCCCTTTCATCCAGGCAGTGACTCGTGCCAGAAAAGTGGGAGTCATCTTGGCCCTCTCCTTTCCCTCAGAGCTTAAATCCAACCAATGATCGAGTCCTGCAGGTTCTAATTCCAACATAAACCTCCAGCCCATCCATCTGCACCACTGCTACCCTAGTCTGACAGCCCTCATCTCTAGGATTCCTAGAAACTTTATCTGGTCCTCCTTCTCTACAGTCTTCAGAATGGTTCTTTTATTAACAAACATTGAATTTTAACATTTCCTCACTTAAAACATTCTAACCACTTTCTATTTTTCTAAAGATAAAATTTTAAAACCATTAACAAGCCCCATAAGATGTTATATGACCTGGCCCCTGCCTCACTCACCAGCCAAAACACATCATCCCTGTCTCTGTTCATGATGCCCCAGCCACAGTGGCCTTTTTTATTTCTTAGAAATTAGCATGCACGTTTCTAATCCGGCTATTAGCATGTCTTCACATGCTAATTCTATATCCCTCTATCCTTCAACCTGCTAGTGTCTGGACATCCTTCAGGACCAGTCCTAAATGCTCCCTCACCAAAAAAGACTTCCCTCCTCCCCCAAGTTAAATACGTTTTTAAATTTTCCTTCACATAAGTTCCATAGTTTACCATTATTTATTTATTCATGTGATTAGTTGTTGAATGACTGTAAGCTTCACAAAAACAGGAAAGAATGCTATGACATGCAAAACCCCACAAATTATATGTTTCCATTTATTTGAAATTCCCAGAATAGGAAAATCCCTAGAGACAGAAAGCAGATGAGTGGTTGTCAAGGGCTGGAGAAAAGGGTGATGGGAAGTGACTGCTAATAGGGTTGCTTTTGGGGTGATTAAAGTGTTCTGAAATTAACCAGTGGTGATGGTTGCACAACTCTATGACCATAATAAATACCACTGAAATGTACATGTTAAATGAGTGAATTGTATGGTATATAAATCCTATCTCAACAAAGGTTCTTAAAAAAATAAAAAGAACACACTGCCCTTGCCTTGCCCTCAAAAGTTACAGTAAAGATATTTCACAAAAGCGCAATGCAAAATACGGTAAGTGCTTGGAGAGGGGGCACCACCAAGTCTCCCCAGGATGCTCTGACCCAAGGCTTAATCAGGATCATCTGGATTGCTGATGCCAGGAGGGATTTCTGGCTTGATTTGATTGGCCCTCTAGACTTGACCCAGAGATAAACCTTTATTGTGGGGAGAAAGAAAAAGGGATGCAAGACAGTGAAGAATTTTCTTTTCATTCCCTCCATTCTTCCCCTGGTCACTCCATAAAGCTAGAAATAGCCTTCCCTTAAATAGACAGATGTCCCCCTATACATGCACATTCCAATGACGCATCAGCTCATGAAAAAGATACACAGCCCAGTGCACTGCCTCCAACCCCTATCTTCACCCCAAAGTGAAGACTGACATACACATCAGGGGAGGCCTGGAGACCGATATCAAACAGCTGGAAAGTCTTCACCTCAAATCAGTCTCTCATGGTTTGACATAAAATTGTATATGACCTTTTCCCTTTGTTACAAAAGTGTATGTCATTCTAGCCTTTCTCCATGCAAAAATTTATTTTAATATAATCATAATGTGTATAATTTAAAATTTATAACATTATAGTATAAGTACTTAATATGTGATTGCCTAGTTTCTTAAGCAATTATACAAGTTTATAACATCCCATCAAAAAGATATTTAACAGTTATCTTAACTAATCCCTCGCGGTGAGACATCTAAGTGGCTCTCAGTCTTTTGCTATTATGAAAATGCAGCAATAAACATATTTGTACATAAAGCTGTTTCCATACTTAGTTTTATTTCACTGAGATATATTCCCCAAAGTGAAATTTCTATTCTAATGTCTTTTTTTTTAATCCCTTGGCAAAGACACATTACTTTATGTTGGGTTGCATCCTTTGATCAGATTTACAAGTGCTTGTTTCTCAAAATGCAAAGGCAAAATTCAAAACAGTGGAAGCAATAATCACACTGTTTTGATACATTTAATACAACTAAGTGACATAGAGGAAAACACCCCTTTGACACTGATGTTGGACCTACCATGTGTCAAGCACAGAAAACTGTCTTGGAAATATTAACTCATTTAATTCTTTCAACAACTCTAAGAAGTGGTCACTGTCATGATCCCTGTTTTGCCAAGGAGGACACCATGCCCAGGGTGCACAGGTGGTAAGTGATGAAGCCACAATCATGGACACTGGTGGTCTGGCTCCAGAATCTGGGTTCTCGACCACTATGCTGAACCCAAGTTTGGAGTCAGAAGATCTAGGTAGTGATTCTAGCTCCACCACTCACTGACCTGTAGACAGGTCAGTAAATCACTCCTACTAATTTTATCACCTCTCTTAATCAAACATGTAGACACATGACTTTACGCGAATGTATACGTTACCAGAGCATGCATTCTTTTTTTTTTTCAGAACTTTTATTGAGATACAGTTAACATACAATAAACTATGTATATTTAGAGTGTACAATTCGGTATCCCAATCTCCCACTTCATTCCCCCCCAACCCTCCCCGCTTTCCCCACTTGGGGTCCATATGTTTGTTCTCTACATCTGGGTCTCTATTTCTGCCTTGCAAACCGGTTGATTTGTACCATTTTTCTATTGTCCGCATATATGTGTTAATATACGATATTTGTTTTTCTCTTTCTGACTCACTTCACCCTGTATGACAGTCTCTACATCCATGTCTCTACAAAGGTCCCAGTTTCATTACTTTTTACAGCTGAGTAATATTCCATTGTATACATGTGCCACATCTTTTTTATCCATTCATCTGTTGATGGACATTTAGGTTGCTTCCATGTCCTGGCTATTGTAAATAGTGCTGCAATGAAGATTGGAGTACATGTCTTTTTGATTATGGTGTTCTCTGGGTATATGCCCAGCAGTGGGATTGCTGGGTCATATGGTAACTCTATTTTTAGTTTTGCAAGGAACCTCCATACTGTTCTCCATAGTGGTTGTATCAATTTACATTCCCACCAACCGTGCAAAAGCATTCCCTTTTCTCCACACCCTCTCCAGCATGTACTGTTTATAGATTTTCTGATGAGGCCTATTCTCACCGGTGTGAGGTGATACCTCATTGTAGTTTTGATTTGCATTTCTCTAATAATTAGTGATGTTGATTAGCTTTTCATGTGCCTCTTGGCCATCCGTATGTCTTCTTTGGAGAAGTGCCTATTTAGGTCTTCTGCCCATGTTTTGATTGGGTTGTTTGTTTTTGTGATATTGAGCTGGATGAACTGTTTATATATTTTGGGCATTAATCCTTTGTCTGTTGATTTGTTTGCAAATATTTTCTCCCATTCTGAGTGTTGTCTTTTCATCTTGCTTATAGTTTCCTTTGCTGTGCAGAAGTTCTGAAGTTTCATTAGGTCGCACTTATTTATTTTTGTTTTTATTTCCATTACTCTAGGGGGTGGATCAAAAAAGATCTTGCTGTTATTTACGTCGAAGAGTGTTCTTCCTATGTTTTCCTCTAGGAGTTTTATAGTGTCTGGCCTTACATGTAGGTCTTTAATCCATTTGGAGTTTATTTTTGTGTATGGTGTTAGGGAGTGTTCTAATTTCATTCTTTTCCACGTAGCTGTCCAGTTTTCCCAGCACCACTTATTGAAGAGGCTGCCTTTTCTCCGTTGTATATCCCTGCCTCCTTTGTCATAGGTTAGTTGACCGTAGTTTATCTCTGGGCTTTCCAGAGCATGCATTCTTCATGCAGTCTTTTTCCCTTCTCTTTAGCTTAGTTTCATCCTTCCCCTCTTCCATCCCCTCCACTCTCACAGGTGCTCACCCCCACCCCCACAGTCCACGTTAACAATCTAGCACTTACCCTTTCATGCTGTCCTCCGTACTCACATAATCATGTACACGCACACATACCGCACACACGCTCATTATGTATAGATTATCCTTGTTTACATAGATCATGTTTGTTTCAGTCAGGACCCAATCAAGAAAACAGAAACTGCTCTAAGATAGTTCAGACACAGAGAATTTAATGCAGGATACTGGTCACACTGGTGATGGGAGAGCTAAGAAGCCAGGCATGGACCAGTAAGGCAGCCTAGAGGTTGACAAGAGCAGTGAACCACTGCCAGCCCTGGGCTGTAGATGCAATGGAAAGAGGCAGTGTTATCCCACCCCAGCAGCTATGGTCACCTGGTGGAAGCTGGCAGCAGGGCAAAGCTGTCCAGTGAGACCAGAGCCACGGAGGGGAGACATTATTGCCACCATAGATGTTGCCCAAGGTGGATGCCCTGGCTCTGCTCTTGCCTACACCCCACAAAAATCCACCATGACTCCCGTTAACTGAACGCAACTAGAAGCCAACTGATAGGTGCCTGGAAAAGACCATCTTCGGGGGTCTGCCACTTTGCAGTGCAGAGGAGAGTAAGGGAAGAGTAAGGCAGGGCTCAGGGAGCAAACATCTGAATAACCAAGATAATGCTCAGCACACCTTCCCATTTCTGCTTTTCTCAGTCAAAGTCACCTCGGGGAAATCCCTCCAAATCAATAAGCACACCTCTAATACGTTCTTTTATGGCTGCTTAATTATTTATGTAACTATTCTGCTCTTAATGCGTATTCATTTTCTTATTCGTCTTAAAGGCGACTAATATCACCTTTCTTACAATTATCGTGAGCATAATTTAGTGAATGGACATGAAGCTACTTTGTAAACCAGAAACCTGAGTAGTAGAATATAAGTTTTATTAGAAATAATATGTCGCTGTAAGATGGCATTTATTCGAATAGCTAAAAGCCTGATGAAAACACAGCCAGGCTGGAAGTTACACTCTAACCACAGTGCACCAATATTCTGGGCACCAGGGAAATGCCCACTGACCGGTGCTTTCCCCCTCAGGGATGGTAGATCCTAAGCCCTCCTTCTGACTTTTCATCCTGCTCTGCTTCCCAAAACGCTGTTTCTCCACTTAGAATAAACAGCAAACAATATTGAACTCATGCTTTATAGCAACACTGTTCTACAGAACTTTCTGTGGTGATGGAAATGTTCCCCATCTGTGTTGTTGAATGTGGTGGCCACTAAGCACATGTGGTTATGAGCAGGTGAAATGCACCTAGTAGGACTGAGGGACTGTATTTTCAATTTTATTCAACTTTAGTTCATTTACGTTTAAATTGCCACATGTGAAAAGACCATCTTCGGAGGTTTGCTACCGTGTTCCACAGTACAGCTTTAGAACCTCTCAATCATTCTCTCGAGAGAGTAGTATTTGTGACCTCTGAGAATCAACTGAAGCTTCTTCAGGACACATGTACTTAACCCCATCCCAGATTTACTGAATCAGAACTGCTGGTGCTTGGACCACAGTGGTCTGTGACGTTCCTCATGGCTCTAAATTCTCTATGAGAAAAAGATGTGAAACAAAGGGGCTTGCTCTATGTTACCCTGAAAGTTTAATACATTAGCTCACCTACTCATGAGTGGAGATTAAAAGTTTTTGGAGTTGTATCTTGCCTCTTATGATCACCTAGCTGAGAATAACATTCTGTAGCAAGAGAAAAAAGAAAAAATTTTAAAAAATTTTTTAAAAAGAGGGGTAGGTTTTAATAGAGAAGAAAGCAGCCAAGAAAGTCCCAATGATTTGTCAACACCCATGCTTCCAGGGGCTTTGTGTTGGGCATCTCTGGATGGACCAGGGTCAGCATGATAGAATTATAAAGAGAAGCCCACTGCCAATGACTCTGACCCTGGGTCACCCTGGCTGTTCAGGAGGCAGTGCCAGGAGATCTGGAATTCAACAGGCGCACAGTGTGAAAGGGGAAGGGAGACCACGCCAGGATGGATTCGTGGCTAATGAGGCAGTCAGCTGCTCTAATCGCACGGTGGGATGGATAACAGTGCTGCTGAAAGACAAATGATGAGGTAAAGCACTTATTAAATAAAAACACCAGGGTGAAGGTGAGGTGTTAATTTTCAAGGCAATAGACGGCCGTCGAGTCCTGTCACATAATTCCATTTCATGTTAAACTTATTGCGGGCAATAATGTAATACTGTCTAATGACACCTCTATTCTTCAACAGCAAAGAAACGGATGGTGAGCTAAAAACTTTCCAGTCTTGGAGTTAGTCCATGACTTGAGGGGATAAAACTGAAATGAGGAAGATATGAAAAATTCAGAGTGAGTGTTTCTAATGCTATCTTGGGCACAATTGTTCCATGTTGCTAAGAAAGCTTTAGCATGCCCTCCTCTGCTCTGGATTCTGCCAGCAGCAAGTGGGAAAACTTCCTGCTCTTCATTACAATACCTTTAATAAGTGCCAGTGTGGATCTGTGGAGTCTTAGACACTCTGCCTTTCTCCATTCCCCTTGGAGAAAGGGTGCAACCTAATAAACAAATTAAGATTGGCAGGAACTGAAGTGAAAAGCTCGCATTTCAAAGATGAGCTGAGGAATTTACAGCTGTTGGGTGAAAGCTTCCTAACTCACCTCTTTTATTGTATCATAAACCTCATTTCCCCAAGTCCCAAACTGAAAACTTTGAAAGTCTCTCCATTGTCTCTAAGATGAGCCTCTCCGCCTTAGCCAGACATCAAAGGCTTTATAAGATAGCCCCGCCCCCCCTTCCTGTCTAATGTCACTGACTTGTCCCCCTTTGTGAGCCTTCACAGGATAATAAATGGGGAAACACAGCAGCTACACAGCAATGACAAGTTAACTTTTATGAACAGCTTCCTTATCTATAAAATGGATGAAGGGCATCCAGGACATAATGGAATTATTGTGAACATTCAGTAAAGCACCTGGCATAGTGCCTGGCTTATGAAATGCAGGTCCCCTTGCTCACAAGTCAGCCCTGTCTTCTCATTATTTCTAAAACCCACCTAGTAAGTTCCTTCTTCCCTTTAGCACATCCCTATATCCCCCTCCCCCACCATCGTCTCCATGCTCCTGCTGGAATCAATACCATCTCCATCTCCCAATTCTCCACTTAGCCAGTTCCACTCCCTCCGTAAGGCCCAGGCCCTTGGCCCCCTTCCGTGAAACCGATTCAGTTTCTGCATCAGGAGCAGGGCTTAAGGCAACCTAAAATAGCCTCTCCAACTTTGACATTCCATGATACAAAGAACACATACATTTTGCTTTGAAGGTAGGATAAATTGAAACCTTAAATTCTCAACAACAACAATAACAAAAATAGAAGATGATTTCCCCAATTGGTAGGTAATGGGGAGACAATGAAAATACTTCATAAGTTATTTAAAAATCCTTATTACTATAAATGGTCATTATTTTAAGGTCTTGTGTAACTTGGAGTTTATTTCATGCCAGATAACAGGCTCTATTGTGTATGGAATTTTAAATTTTCCTACAAAGTCAGTGATATCATCCAGTTTCAAGATGATCAGAAAAGTGAGACCGAAGACCATTCACCTAGGAAGTGGATGCCATGAGACCTAGACCATGGACAGTGCCCATGATCTTGTATAGAATTCTGGAATCACTCTTTGCACTGTGCTTAACTTCCACAAACCCGCCCATTTATCAAGTGCTGTTGTTATGTATGAAACCCTTGGTTAGCTGTTAGCAAAGACGGGCACTTGTGTTTGTGTGTGTAGTGTGTGTGTGTGTGTGTGTATTTATACATTTCCTTCTCTTAAAGAGTTTAGAATCTAAAAAGAAAAATAAAACACAGATACAAAAAGAATATAGGGAGAAGTCACAAGATGTGTCAGACTGGCATAGTATTTGAAGGAATTCAAGGACGTGGAGATCTCTTTCAACTAATGTGATCAAAGAGCTGTGTCCAGAGATCTAACTTTCCAAAACCACATCTATCCTGCTCTACAGAAAAGAAAAATCTCTAAAAATTCTACAACTCTTCAAAAAAAAAAAAAGACCCTCAGAAACTCATTTTTTTATATTTCCTTCATGTTCACCCTTTGGAAATCTTGAAATGTGCTCCCCAGCAATAATCCTTCTGTGATTCCTCATTGGAAACGTGCTTAAGATAGAATATTAAATCAAAGCAATAAAGTTGGAATATGTGACATCAAATTGAGATGTAAAAGCTAATAATTCATCTTAAAATGACTACTACATACAAGAGAAGATAAAAAAACCTTTTCTTCAAATGGACTACGAAAATTCCTATTCACATTGAAAATCATTTTAGATTTTCTTTCCAGGCATCCAGAAACTAAGGTAGTAATAATTTCCCACAAGACCCCTGAATTAATTATCCTTCTTCTGTCAGTTAGAAGGCCATTTTTCAGAATCCACTGGGACTTGTTAGAGTTCTCCATATAAGCCACATCTACACAACAGCCTTGTCCATTTAGAGTCACAGCCTCTGTGCAAAAGTAGCCTCCAGAGATCAGAATTGTCTGTTACAGTAGACAGAAATTTTAGATTCATTCTTTACCTCATTACCAAATATATCCTTAGAGCTAGTCAACAGCAAAACACTTTGGGAGCTGGGCCCACCAGCCAGTTTCATTAATTTTGGAAAAGAATAACAAAAATATATAACAATGAAAAATAAGAATGGGTTTTACTTTTTGTGTGCTCACTGGGTCCCAGGTATGTTAAAATAACTTTACATGTTTTGTATTATTTCATAGTGTTTCACGGTATTTAATTCTCATAAGTAACCCCATGATATCAGTAATACTATTTTACACATTATGCAAATAATGATGTTGAAACCGAGGTCTCACAGAGATTCAGGGCAAAAATAGGATTTGACCCTGGAGCCCAGCTCTTAAGCACTGGGCACCAGAGCCAGCGTCAGAGCGTGAATGGAGAAGACTTACCTGCTCAAATGCATCAAACCAAGAAGACACGTCCTCGCCTACCTCCCACCCTCCCCACCTCAGCCATGGAAACAATTTCATAAACCTTCCTGTCCCCCAGGGGGAGAGCGGGGAGGAAAATGGCAAGCAGTAAGTGCTGATTTGGGTGAGGATGACTCTCTTGGGAAGTCAGGGACTTGCTGTGTATGAGGTAGACGTGGGGGGTGGGGGGGATGTTTGGTGGGGGAGAGAGAGAGAGAGAGAGCACATTGACTAGGCCTATCGCTGGTGGGGCCTTTCTAATCTGTCTGAATTTGGCTCAGGAAGTAGCAAGGACTTAGAAACGTAGGTGCTAGAAATTATAGGTGCCTAGACGTTATAGCCAAGTGTCCGTTACTGTGGATGAGACAGTCAGACAGACAGACAGACAAGGATGGGAATGGGAGGGATGGTGGAGGAAGAGCCACATTTGCCTTCTCTTTCTCTTGAATTTTGTGTTTCTCAAACTTCCTCTGTGAGCACACGTACTCCTGTGCTGGTTCTTTTGCACCCATCTTGCTTCTGCATCTCTTTCCTGTGCTCAGAGGGTCTCTCTTTCCCCCGCACCACAGGCTCTCTTGCCACTGTACCTCGATGCCTCATACTTCAGACGCTTGCAAAGTGCACATTACTGTGGGGCATAAATGTAAGGGACCCAATCCCAGTTCTTAAAGAACTTACAGTCTAGGGATAGAGGCCTTACAAGCAGAATATAAGGTGGTTATGTTATATGTCATCACATCAGCCAGAATCCTTTCCATTGCAAGTGGTATAAACCCAACTCAACATGGCCAAAATCTGGATTTCTGACACACAGAACTACAAGATCTTAAATCTGTGCTATTTTAAGCCGCTAAATCTGCGGTCTTTTATTATGGCAACAATAGGAAACGAATCCATGCACCCAGCCAGCTCTGGAGGGGAAAAAAGTAATTCCACAAAGTCTACAGGTTCTCTGAGGAATTGGGAGAAACTAGGTACAACTAGGCCTATAGTCCCAATAGTAACTCCAGCTCCTATCATTGGTGGGGGCCTCCCGGACCTGATCTAAATTGGCTCAAAAAGGAGAGAAGTTCCAGAAAGGCAGGAGCTAACAGTCTGTGGGGGTGCCTGGAGATTCCAGCCAGGTGTCCATCACTGTTAGTTAAAACAGGGGTTGGCAAACTACAGGCCAAATTCGGCCCACTAGCTACGTCCCAAGAGCTAAGTATAGTTTTTACATTTTTAAATAGTTTTTTAAAGCAAAAGATGAATATTTTATAACACATGAAAGTTACATGAAATTCAAATTTCTGTGCCCATAAATAAAGTTTTATGGGAACACAGCCAAACGTATTCATTTGTGTGTCCTCTATGGCTGTCTCTGTGGGACAATGGCAGAATTGAGTAGGTGCAGCAGGGACCACATGGCCTGCAAACCTAAAGTATTTATTATCTGGCCCTTTAAAGAAAACGTTTGCCAGCTCCTACACTAGAGAATACTAAAATGTAAATATCCCCGAGACTCTTAACACACCTGAGCATGCATTCGTTTTGATTGCTGGCATGGGAGGAGGTAAAGGGTTCAGGAATGTCTAATTTTCAAGCAGGACAAGGGCTCCCAGGAATACAAGCATAGACGGCCAAGGTCTTGCTCTCCTGACTCCATAGCTGTGTCCAGGGTAGGCCCAGAGAGAGACCCCATGAAGAGCTGTTCCCTCAGCTCCTGCCATGAATCCCCAGAGCTACGCACAAAGATCAGGCAGAGTGAACCTTCACTTTCGGGTGGACAGGTGGGTCCTTCTGATTTTTACCACATTTGTGGCAAGTGGGGAGTGTTGACCTAAGTGAGCAGTGATGAGGGAAGCTGACTTTGCAGGGCTCAGGTGGGGCCACACATAGTCCATACGCAGAGGAGCAAGAATGGCACAACTTAGAGCAACCAGAGTAGAAGGTGGACATGCAGGGCTCAAGACCAAGGGCTGAAAAAACCCCAGGAGGCTCCTCGGGAGAATGGAATGGAAGACCCATCTGTCTCCTTCTCCAAACCCCCCCAAAAAAGAAATCTTTTCCAAGGAGGAGCTGGCTAGTAGTGACCTTGAACAGACAGCTGGCAGTGGAAGTCTTCCCAAGAGGAAGACATCTTTTCCCAAAGAGGAACCAGTTAGTGACCCTGAAGAGTCAGAAAACTAGAGGGTCCCCAAGAAAAAGAGAAAATTCTCTTCCAAGGAGGAGCCTCTTAGCAGTGGACCTGAAGAGGCTGCTGCCAGCAAGAGCAGCGGCTCCAAGAAAAATAAAAAGCTCCAAAAGCTCTCCCAGGAAAATTAGAATGGACACTTCCCTACAGGGGCATAACTTGCAGAGATATTTCCCAACCCATCCCCTATAGCCCAATAAAAATAAAAACAAATTCAAAAAAAAGACCAAGGGCTGAGATGACCAAGAAACACCTCCTCCCCTATCACCACCCAGAAGTAGAAGCTGGACCATTAAATGGAAGCTCTGAGTGCCATTCTGTCATGACAAATGTTTTCCCAGGCTTATGGCTTTTTGTCAAATGGTGGAGTTAGGACTGATAGGAGGCAGGCTGCAATAGGATGACTTACCAGGTGGAGCCAAATAGATATTCCCTGGGTTTCCATGGGGCCAGACTGTCTAAACGTGGCTTTGCTTTCTACTGCTTCCTTTTCCAGTCTCTCAGACTTTCTTTCCATCTCTCCCACAGCCAGAATGGGCACTAGCTCCCTGTCAGTGACTGAAAGAAAGCAGTTGTTTTTTACAGGCTTTGAAGAGAGCAGCGGATTTGTCAAATTTGCCAATGGTCCCCAAGCAGAACTGCAGTCATTTCCAGCTTAACCGGCCTCTTAGTAAACATCACCATGAGAACTACATGCTCTGCACCGCTGAGCATCTTGTGTTATAAGTAGAATAATTTGGCTATGATTCAGCAGGTCACCTGGGGGACAGGCGACACTTCAGAGAAGATGGTGTTATTGAAGAACAGCACCCAGGTCAAAGCCCCACTCTACTCTCTCCATCAAGCCAAACCCTATCCGAAGGGTTTGATCAATTCTGGTACTTGAGAGCAGAGGGTCTGGGTCTAGAAAGAATAGCACGTGAGAATGTTTAACCTACTGAGGAGAACACTACAGGGAAAGGTGGATGATGACTCCAATATTTTTTTAAATCTGTGATAAGAAAGACAGACCAGTCTTGTATGTGGAATCTAATCTAACCTTTCTTATCTGTGATATCACAGATAAGAAAGATAGAGCAGAGCTACCTTTCTCACAGAAACCTGGACACGTGAGAGGTGGAAAGACCATACTGTCTAACTGGGGCCCAGGAGGGGACATTTCCAATGGTCTGGAAGAATCCACGTCTCTGGATTCTCATCCTGTGTCCTTCGCACGGTGCCACAAGCTCCACAAGTATTTCTCCTGTTGCGCTTCTGAGCGTGTCCCAGGGCCTTGTCCATGGAGAGTAAGACAGAGCTACCCTCTTGGCTGACTCCCATCAGCCCAGCTACCCACGTCAGGGTGACCCAGCAACTTGCCTTCCAGGGCCAGCCTGGGTAGGTATTCCCCTCAGCCATTCTCTTCACCCCAGATGAGAACAATGCTGAACATTCATGGAACAAATTTCCTAACGAACCCCCAGAGTCCCCTCCAGCACTGCAGGGAGGTCAGGTCAGATGATGATGATCCCCGATCCCGTAACTTAGTATGAAGCATCAGTGCTGCCCACACACTGAGATCAGATGGCCTCTCCCTTGCTCAAGTTTTTATTAGAATAAGAAAAGTTATGTCATTTCATCCCGAGAGAGGCAATGTCACAGCTAATGTTTTTAAAAAGTAGAATTTCTTATGGGAGTCCAGGAAGGGGCAGGGCAAGAAAGCAGTAGATGTGGGGAGGCAGAGCCCTAGGAAGCACGGAAGACTTCAAAGCAGAGAGACCTCAGCTGAAATCCTGGCTCCTCAGCATTACTCACAAGAGCCAAGACATGGCAACAACCTGGATGCCCATTGAAGAGGGATGGGTAAAGAAGATGCAGTATATACGTATATATACAATGGAACACAACTCAGCCATAACAAGAGAATGAAATAATGCCATTTGCAGCAACATGGATGGACCTAGAGATTGTCTTCCTAAGTAAAGTAAGTCAGAAAGAGAAAGATAAATATCACATGATATCACTTATACATGGAATCTAAAATATGACATAAATGAACTTATCTATGAAACAGAAACAGACCCACAGACATAGAGAACAGACTCATGGTTGCCAAGGGGGAGGTGGGGTGGGGAAGGGATGGATTGGGAGTTTGGGATTAGTGGATGCAAACTAGTATGTATAGAATGAATAAACAACAAGGTCCTGCTGTATAGCACAGGGACCTCTATTCAACATCCTGTGATAAACCATAGTGGAAAAAAATATTAAAAAGAATGTATCTACATGTATAACTGAATCCCTTTCTGTACAGCAGAAAAGAACACAACATTGTAAATCAACTATACTTCAAATCAATCAATCAATCAATCAACCAATCAATCAGTCAATCCTGGCTCTTCTTACTAACAGTAACTTGATCCTTCTCCTAAGCCTCTGCCCTTCTGTGCAGGATGGGGTGTAATGCCTGTACCCCAGGCTGAGAACCGAACGAGGCCATGTGTCTGCAGCACGCATTACTCTGCTCAGTGAAGGACTGTTAGTCGCTTATACATATGAAGTAGGTGGGCATAACTAGGGAACACTAGAGGCTCAGCAGGTACGAGTGCTGTTTGCCCCTCTACTCCTACGCCAACATCAACCACATCAGAAGTGGATCACTTTTGCCAAGTTGCTGTCTTCCCCCTCTCGGCTTTTCTGACGTAAGAGTGGAGCTGTTAGGGGACATCAGCAAAGCAGACAGTGTACCCGTGAGCGAGTCAGCTGGGTTGACGGGCTTGACTCTGGAAGGGTCATGTACACATCACCGACATGCCACCCCGTGAATTACTCCAGTCACGGAATCCACCCAACCGCGTAGCTGAGAGCTGCTCAGCTGGGAAGAAATAAAAGTTCTGACCCAAGATCCAAGTCGCAGAGGAAGAAATGGTGTTTTGGTACCTGCACACTTCAAAGAAGGACGTCTGGCCAGGTGGACACAGCCCCTGGACATTCAGACACCAGGGATGGCAGGAGAGAGAGAGAGGAAACGAGATAACAAGAAATGAAAGAGGGATTGGAAAAAGCAAGGGAGAGAGCCTACAGGAAACCTTAGCCCAATTTGTTCCTCTGCTGAGGGCCCTGGTGATCATCCTCTGTAGCCCAGCATTGGTGTTAGTGAGGGTTTAGACGGACCGTGAAGCCCTAGATGCCCTGCAGAAGCTATAGTGAGATCACTGCTGGACTGGAAAGCGTATGCAATTTGAAACAGGAAGACCCAGCTTGACTACTGTTTCCACTTCTTGCTGGTTTTGTAACCCTGAGTAAGTCATGATCGTCTCTTTGCGCCTCAATGTCTTTGTTTGTAAAAATGAAGGTTAGTCCTGGTGGACTCAAAGCTTTCTTCAGGCTCAGATTATAAGGGTCCCCGGAGAGGGCATAAGACCAGAGAGCAAAGCTTCCCTCCCACATGGAGTCTGGGTGTCCTTTGTCTGTATTTCTCTGGGGGAGGGGACAATGGTTTTCTCTAAAATTCTCACTGAGTCAAGAAAACAATGACGTACTTAAGAGTCTTGATGGCCGAGAAACTCAGGCTGTGAATTTGGTCCAAAGACTCTGTTCTGTAACAGGCTCTTCAGACTCTCAGTAGAAGGATGTCTTTGCTTCCGCTGCTCCGAGGTGTATGTGAGAGGGCGGGGAGTCAGGAGGGAGGGGGGTGGCCAACCCCACACACACTGTCTTGCAGCTCAGCGCATCTGTGTCCCTGTACGTCCCCAGCATGTGCCCGCTGCCTGCTTGCCAATTTCCGTGCCTTTCAGCACACGTTCTCCGTTCCTGGACTGTTTCACATCCCAGCTGGTGTTCCTTTCTCCCACAGGCTGCCTCAGAACACACAGCCCTGCTGTCTGTCCACCCACCTCCCCCCAAAACTGCATTCTTTTTCCAGCAGTGCCATGCCTCCCAGCCTGGGGTTGGGGGAGCAGGGGCGGGGGGGCGTCCCGCTGCGAGCCCATTGTCCCTGAGGACCAAAGAGCATGCAGCCAATCCTTGTCCCCTTCCTCTCCCTTTCATTGCACACACACACACACACACACACACACACAGATGGGTTCACACAACCCTTATTTCAGCCTTCCCTCTTCCTTTGGCACATTTCTTTTTATGTAGACGTCTTCGAAATGAATTCAGTTTAGTTGTAAAGCTAGAGTCAGGGACTGGATGTCTCCCTTCTGTATAAATGGTAAGTCAGGGCATTCACTCCACACACATTTGTGATAAGCCCACCATGTGTCAGGCGTTGGGCTGGCTGGGGTGAGTGCGGCAATGAATCAGACACGATCCAGAGAGTGGTAAGCACCAAACCACTGATGAGTGAGTCACCCAGACACTGTTCCTTGAACAGAGTTAACCAACGCAGTCAAGGTAATGATCTCCTCAAGGGACTCTTGTCAGTAGCTCAGTTCTGCTGCTGCCCGAATGGCCAACATGCTCTCCGCAGCATTTCTGCCAAGGTTCCCTGTTCTGCTCCTCACTCTGATGTCACGGGAGGTGTGTAATCTGAGTTGCGGAAAGGGCACTGGGTAGGGGTGAGGAGCCCTACAATCTAGCCCCGGCAACGCCACCTTTGTGGCCTGGGTACAGCTGTGTGTGGCTGTGTGACCTGGGGAGTCGGGAGCCCATTGTTCCCAGGTCCCCATTATCTGCTGCACGCCATTCATTAGAGAAAAAGAGCAAGGCAGAGTCTGAAATCACCAAGCCGGGGAAATGACAGAGGAAATGACTCTCATAGGGGAAGAGGGCCAAAGGGATGTCTGTGATATCCAGAGGAACCAAGGTAACTGAGGCTCCCTAGGGAGAGGCAATGGGATGGAGACAGGAGCAATTAAGCCAGCAGAGAAACCCTGCCTGGGTACTTGGATTGACATCAAGAATGACATCATCATCCCACCCCAGGAAAAGCCTAATGAGAATATGGCTTCTGAAGATAGCAGACTTGATTATTAAAGGCACGCACACGTACGTGTGTGTGTGTGTGTGTGTGTGTGTGTGTGTGTGTGTGCGCACTTCTCCCTGATTACATCTGAGTGCAGGCTACTTCCCCATATCCAAGCCCAGATCATCCTTTCGAGGACCCTGTCTTTGCATTCTAATTGTCCCCCAGTCTGAGCTACTTTATTTCTTCTCCCCCTTTCCTTTCTTCTTTTTCTCTTCCTCTGTTCCTTTCTCCCTCCCTCTCTCTCTTTGATAAGCACACACGATTTTTTTTTTAACTCAGCATAAAATAGTATAAAGTGAAAAGTCTCCCTTTCTTCCCTCCCCCTGCCTCCTACTTCTGGAGTTCCCCTCCCCAGAAACAGTCACTATTACCATCTTCTTAAATTTCGAAGGTATTTTCTGCCCAGACCTGCACTTAGGTATTCCCAGCGCCCCTTTCAAAGAAAGGTGCTGCCTCTTTGTTTTTCTAAGTTTTGTTCAGCCTCAGTGTAACTAGTTTAAACAGTGCACATGTCCCCAGAAAGTTGTATAAATTAAATTTGGGGGGATAGGTATAAAGAGGAAAAAAGTTATAAAAGTTATTTAAAAAGAGAAAATGTTCTAAGCCTTATTAGGCGATTTAAAACTGTAGAGAAACAAAAACAAAACAAAAAATTCTTCCTCCCCTCCCTCATCATTTAACCAGCTGTGTGTGTAGTTTCGTTTTGGGGGTTTCTATCAGTTAAGCATGCCTGTGTTTGAATTGTTCTCATGATTTAACACCTGCATTATGACTTATAGGATGATGTGCATTTTATAGTTTTCCATAATGAGTCAAGAGAGCCCATCAGTATTCAAATGCCAGCAGGATAGTGGTGCCCCAGAAAAGTGCACTGCAAGTGACCTAAATGAGGATCAAGTTTAGACACTATTCTGAAACTGCCAGCAAGAGATTCTCAAGTAAGGGATGAGTACCTACCAGATGCCCAACACAGCCTGAGGCAGTGTCGGAAAGGTAAGATGCTTACAGCCTAGGTTAAGACAAATCTTGAATCAATTTGAAGGAAATCATAAAACATATTGGAATTACATGCTGATTTCATGCATAATTGTACCAGATTTCTGGTGTAGCTGGAAATCAGAGAAGGAAGGGAGGGGAGGTCAGGATGACCAGAGGAGTGGAAAGGCTTGCCGAAGGCACTGGAAGTTGAGTGGGGCTTTAAAGGACAGGTAACATTGGACAAGGGGAAAGGGTGTATGTTAGCATCCCATAACTGTCCTAACAAAGCACCACAAACTAGGTGGCTTAAAACAACAGAAATTTACTCTCTCACAGTGCTGGAGGCCAACATCTGAAATCAAGGTGTAGGCAGGACCACCCTCCCCCTGAAACCTGTAGGGCAGAATCCTTCCTTGCCTCTTCCCGCTCCTGGTGGTGGCCAGCAGTCTTGGCGTTCGTTGGCTTATAAATGCATCACTCCGGTCTCTGCCTCTGCCATCATGCGGCATCATCTTCTTTTTTCCGGTGTGTCTCTGTTTTTACTTACCGTTTTCCTCTCTTAAAATGCCATGAGTCATGTGACTGAAGGGCCCACCCTACTCCAGTGTGATCTCACCTTCACATCTGCAGTGACCTTATTTCCAAATAAGGTCACATTCTGAGGTTCTGGGGGTTAGGACTCCAACATATCTTTCATAGGGGGACACAATTCAAACTGAAACAAATGTTAAGGATTTTCCATGTGACTCCATTTCCAGCCCATCTCACCTCCCGCCACCACCCAAAGTCAGCGTGCAGTGAATTCAGCTCTTCTTTTCCAAGGACCTCCACCTCTCCTAATAGCCCATCCACACAGCCTCGCTGTAGGATTTCTCATCACCCAGAATTCCTGCTCCTGCAAAATAGCAAACTCAGATGCTCTTGTTCGAGCCCAGTTTCCTGCCCTTCTACTGTGCCTTCTCTCTCCCTCCGTCCACATATGCCAGTCCCTCAGTCCCTCTTCCCAATCTGCACCCACCTCCTGGATTCACATCCCTTTTCACCACCTTGGACCCACTGATTCACCTGTGCTCTCATCAATACTATCACCGTCCCTGCCCTCCTGACAGCCCATGTGCCGAAACTTGCAGGAGGGCTGACTCTTCCAGCCACAGATCCATCCTGCAGGAGAGAGAAAAAAAAAAAAAAATCTTTGCATATTCACTTTCAGTAAATACTTTCAGTCTTAGTTATGTCTTAGCTTATGCATTCTCATTCCCACTTGATACCTTTTCCTGTTTCCCACATCAACTTCCCAAACCCTTCCCACCCTCTCCAGTCCAAACCTTGTCCCTCTGGAATTGACATATTTCTCTATAATGCAGAGTAAATACAGTCATCAAATATAAACTTGTTTAACCTCCTCCTTCCAGAACTCAAAGTGTACACCCAGCTTTACTCTCATGCAGTCCCTACCCTGAAGTCCCACAGCATTTTTCATAAGGAGAATAGAATTCATGATATCAAATCCCCCCCCAGGTGCCAGGCTGTATGGTCAGGCCACTCAAGATGGCTGTTCTCTTGCTCTCTGTACATCCCCTGCCTGACCAGGGCCTGCTTTTCCTACACGCTACCTCCATGATTGACCTTCCTATACATGTGCCTCTGCCCCAGCGAGTGGCTGTCCTTATCAAAGGGACAGTAAGGGGCATGCCCCTCTGCTGGTTTCCCTGGTAACTGATGAGCCCACCTGATATCAATTCCCCCTATAACTGGGAATCTCCCCTTCCCCCTGGAATGAAGAATGTTGCCACATCCTGCCTGCCGTCCACAGCACTCGGTGGGGTATTGCTCCGGGACCCTGCTTCAGATGTGTGAGCTCCCCCGTCCATTAAACCATTGATGTCTCTGTCGCTGACTCTGAGCTCTTTCTTTGGTCTAGAAGCTGAGCAAGTACAGGCCTTGCAGGCCTGTGGGGTGCAGGCCAACACAAGCATTATGCTAGGTGTTTTCCTATATTATCTCATGTGTATTTCTACTGTGACACATTGTTCTATTCTGCTTGTTTACCCTTCTATCTGACCCTCCAACTACAAGCTTCTTGGGCAAATCTCTTGGCCATCTCTCCTCATCATGCACTATTTCATGTAATCCTCTAAAACTTTATGAACTAAGTAGCGAACTGCTATTATCTCTAAGTCACAGATGAGGAAACAAGTTCACCAAGGTTAAGCCACTTGGCCATCCTTATATCGTCTGGAAATAGCAGAGCCAGATGCGAGCACGAGACTACCCAGCTGCAAAGCCCATGCGCTCACCACCACATCACGCTGAACAAGGGAAGGGACTCGGTGCTAACAGAGGCCCAGACAGGAGAGAAAATGAGGGTCAGCTTCTGTTTGTTCCATCCGCCACTTCCTTCCTCTTTAACCAGGAACCAACCTCAAAGTCTGGGGTAAGAAATATCTAAGAATTATTCAAGCTCAATGGGGCATCATTTCATTCACACGTTCAACAGATATTTAATGAGTGCCCCATGTGTGTCAACCTGTGCTAGAAGCTGTAGACACAAAACAGAGCTGGGCCCTGACCCTCTCTCCACTCCCCATGGAACTTGCAGGCTAAGGACCCACTCCAAGAAAGACACAACCTCCCAGAAGGTGGCCACCCCCAGCCCCATGCACAGCCTATCCACAGTCCTTCCATTTAGTTCAGGAAATTTGGGCCGCATGGCAAGGGATATATCTCTTCCTTGGAGGGGGAGAGGGTGGGGATGAGGAAAAGGTGGGTTGGACTCTAGCTTTGCCTTCCTCTCCTTGAACAAGGCCCCTTCCCATCACTGAATTCATGGATCACAGGTAGGGTTCAGAACCACTGCTGAGGTCCCTAACTGAGGAGGCAGAATTCCAAACCAGCTCTAACTGCAGCCACGCACCTGTCCCTGCTGCCCACGTGAAATGTGTGCTTATCTCCTGATAGGCTTCTGCTCATACCAGCTTTCACAACTGTAGCCACTGGTGTTTGGATTGCATAATTCTGTGCAATGTGGGGCTGTCCTGTACATTGTTAGATATTTAGCAGTATCCGTGGCCTCTACCCACAGCATCCCAGTAGCAACAACACCACCATCCCACTCACGACAACCAGAAGTGTCTTTCAGACATCGCTAAACACTCCCTGGAGGGGGAAGGGGGCAGAGGGGAAGGCACAATCAGCCCCATTCTAGTGCATTAGAAATGTCTCAGATGGACAAAACTATAATTCGAAAAGATACACGCTCCCCTGTGTTCATAGCAGCACTATTCACAATAGCCAAGACATGGAAACAACCCAAATATCCATCAACAGATGAATGGATAAAGATGTGGTACATATATATAATGTAATACTACTCAGCCATCTAAAAGAACAAAATAATGCTATCTGCAGCAACATGGATGCAGCTAGAGATTATCAAACTAAGTGAGGTTAAGTCAGACAGAGAAAGGCAAATATCATATGATACAACTTGTATATGGAATCTAAAATATGACACAAATGAACCTATCTATGAAACAGAAACAGAATTCACAGACATAGAGAACAGACTGGTGGTTGCCAAGGAGGAGGGGGTTGAAGGAGGGATGGAATGGGAGGTTGGGGTTACCAGGTATAAGCTTTTATATATAGAATGGATAAACAACAGGTCCTACTGTAAAGCACAGAGAACTATATTCAATATCCTATGATAAACCATAATGGAAAATAACTGAATCACTTTGCTGTACAACAGTAATTAACACAACATTGTAAA
Source organism: Hippopotamus amphibius kiboko (assembly GCF_030028045.1). Lineage (NCBI taxonomy): Eukaryota > Metazoa > Chordata > Mammalia > Artiodactyla > Hippopotamidae > Hippopotamus > Hippopotamus amphibius. The sequence continues at coordinate 92,325,347 of NC_080196.1, read as the reverse complement.
TCAACCATACTTCAACGAAAAAAAGTAAGAAAGAAGAAAAAGATTTAAAAAATATGGTAAGGATTGGTGCCCATGTTTTGGTGGTATTGTCACATATTATTATAATTGCCCTTTCCATGGTCCTAAACTGTAATCAAGTTTCAAAATTTTAAAAAAAATTGCTTGGATGACCTCCAAGTTACCAAGTGGGGATCCACACGACCTGAGTGCCACAGAGAAGCCACCCTGAGGAGGAGAGCCCAGTGCAGCCAGGAATCTCCCTCGGAAGATGACTGCAGATGTGAGGGATGCAGGCAGCCTCCACACACGCAGCTCAGTTCACCTGGAGACCCGGGAATGCTGAGCCATCGAAGTGTGCCCAGAGCCACAGGACATTTGCAGCAAGGCCCACGACCGGGTAACTTACAGGTTAATCGTCCCTGACGTCTCAGATCTGAATGGCTCAATCGTGTGCTTCCCCCCTCCCCCATCATTTCCTGCCAGCTACCTGGTCACCATCACTTCCTGAAATGCTTTCGTTAGAGTATCATCTCTTTTTCTCACACCCTCGCCTCTAAAATGTGAACCTCCCTAGGAGAGCACCGTAAATCGCTGACCTTTTTTTTTGAATTAACTATCAAATCCTTTGACCTCAGGCCCTGCGGTGATTAGACACGTCAGCCGGCTTTGATGGGAAGTTTTCTGTGTCTCTGGGATCTTCTCAATAAATGGCGTTGCAGCCGTGCCTTCTACGTGCCAGGATGAAATTGGCTGCATTTGAGTGTGTCCGTTTGAAGAGAGTTTTTTTTCATCCTAACTCAGCGAACCCCAGAATATCTTAACTAGCACACGGATGCTGCATGAGAGGCCTCCCCACAGGCGGGTCCTCTGTGAGCTCAAGGACCCTAGCTTTGGGGCATAAAATAAAAGCTGGGGCAGCAAAGCAGAGGAGGACAGAGGAAGCGAAGGGGGAGACACTTGTCAATTTGACTTCCTACCTGCTTGTGACGAAGGCCGGTGGAGACCATGACCTGCTAGAATGGTTTCTTGGGGCGCTTTCATTCAGTAAGTATCGATTGACAATTTACGTTGTGCCAGACCCAGCAGGACTGATTGGAACTGTCTTCCTTTGCAGGACTCGTTCTAAAGCAGAACTGAACTCAATGGTTCCCCAGTAAGGACTGGATCATGTGCCATTGGGAGTGTGTTGCCAAGAAATGGGGTCATGTATCCTGCCCCAAATCAGTTCAGTTCTAACCAGTTAGAATACAGACAGGAAGGCCAAAGAGACCCTGATCCCAGTGGCTGCCCCCAAGAATTTCTGACCCTAAGTGTGCAACAGAAGAGTTCTAGGAAATACCTGGGCCTTCAAGATTGTCTTCAACCAACACAGAGGCCCAGGCTGATGTCATGCAATTGTGTGGACCTCACCCTAGAACCCAAACCACTGGGCGAGCTGAAGTCCATCCCTCACAGTTCTCCACAGCAAGGAAATTAAGTCATTTGAATGAACACTCTACTCTCTGTGACTCTCCCCTTCCTGCATGGCTACAGATGTCCAGAAAGTGGCTTGGCCACTGGAAGAGCTACATTCCAGTGTTGCTCAATGTGGCATCCTAGCCACCTGCATCAAAGGCACTTGTGGAGTGTGTTTAAAATGTGGGTTAAATGGGACTTCCCTGGTGGTCCAGTGGTTAAGAATCCGCCTTCCAATGCAGGGGACGCAGGTTTGGTCCCTGGTCAGGGAACTAAGATCCCACATGCCGCAGGGGAACTAAGCCCGCATGCCACAACTACTGACTCCACAGCCACAACTAGAGAGAAGCCAGTGACCCACAATGAAAGATCCCGTATGCTGCAACTAAGACCCGATGTAGCCAAATGAATAAATAAATGTTTTCTAATATGTTAAAAAAGCAGCCCCACCCTGGTCTAGATAAATCAATGCCAAGGTGGTAAGGACCAAGTATCTGATTATTTCAATCACGCTAGGTGATTCTTACCCACACTGATTTGGGAATTGTCAGAAGGTGAAAAGAGCACAGATGTTGAGGTCAGGCTCTCTAGGTTAAAACCCAGTTCTGCTAGTTCTGGACCGTATGACCATAAGCAAGTTATTCAGCCTCCTCTTCATTTCTAAAATGGGGAAGATAAAACCTCCCTGATGGGGTTTGGTATGAGAAGCAGTACAGTGATGTGCAGGAAGGCTCAGTCCACTGGATGTGCTCAGTAATGGTGGGCTGCTGTTACTGTCACCACAGTTGTGTGGAATTTAGACAAAGGATCAAACCTACTCCTGGTCCTCGGAGTGGCTGAATTTTTCTGGAACCTTCCAGCTGCATCCCTGTTGCAGTTTACAACAGCCAAAACTGGGAGGTTCGTGTCACCCAGGATCATTGCTCCCCTCCACTGGAAACTCCGAGCCCCTGAGGACCTAACAGACCTTTTAAGCCATCAGAACTCCCAGAGGGAAAGGCAGACAGATTGCTGGGGAGGAAGATCCTGCTAATGCGTCCACTCCTTTATAAACCCTCAAGCCCGAGCACCTCTGAAGGCCCTGATCTCAGCAACACACACATCACAGTGACCTAGCCTTGCCCGAAGCTTCTCTGAGCCAGGGTGGGTACCTACCATGCAACTGGCAGGCACAGTGTGATAAGTAAGCTATTTTCTGAGTCTGTACCAGGAATGTTTAATGTCCCAGAGCTCATACACATGGAAGAGGCTGCTAAACAGCAGTGTCAGGGAGTTCTGCATAAGAGCATCGTGCATTTTGCAAGAAAATTATTTTTAAAAGCTTCCCACTGACAGTTTCCTCAAAGAGAGACAATGGTTCCTTTCAGAGTCTCCTGAGTTCTAACACAGATGAGCAGCTTAGACCTGCTTATAGGGTGACTAAGTGCTCCTTTATGCTCTTCTTTCTGTCCTGGATTATTCTAAACCCTCAGATTCAGAGAGAAATCAAGTCCCAAGTCTGGGTGTTCAGCAGGAGGTGTCCTGATCACCAGGTTCTGAATTGAAAGGACAAGACTTCATTTTCAAAAGGGGGGTTTCTCCAGGTAGGTATTCTTGGGACTAATCCTTAGTTCATAGCCTCAACCCATCACCATCCAAATTCATCCCAGGAACCTGTGAGTGTTAAGGTCCTGATACAGACTGAATGTCTGTGTCCCCCCAAACCTCATATGTTAAAACAATCTCTAATGAGATGGTATTAGGAGGTGGGGCCTTTGGAGGTGATTAGGTCATGAAAGTGGAGCCCTCAAGAATGGGATTAGTGCCCTTCTAAAATAATCCCCAAAGACCTCCTTCCCCCCTTTCACCATGTGAGGACACTGCAAGAAGAAGGGACAGCCACCTATGAACGTGGAAGAAGGCCCTCACCAGACACTGAATCTATGGACACCTTGATCTTGGACTTACCGGCCTCCAGCACTGTGATAAATAAATTTCTGTTGTCTATAGGCCACCCAGTCTATGGTATTATGTGATAGCAGCCCAAACCAAGACAGGTCCTATAAGAAGTCATCCCAGGTAGGATTTCAAAGACTTATTGAAATATTTCAGGAATTTCAAACATAAGGGACTTCACCTGTGTTTTTGATTTGTTTCTTAATTTGGGTGGTAAATGCCTGGATATCCATCATTTTATCCTTTACAAATTATACATGTCTGAAATATTTAATTAAAAGTAACATTTCCAGATATGCAATGAATATGCCCAGGAAAAATTCTTCTCAACAGTCCCTAATCAATCCAGGTATCACCAGCCTGTGACATGTATTCCTGCTCCCTCTTCTTTGATCATCTTAGCACATGGGACCTATGAGCCTCTTTTGAGAGCAGAGACCTTTGAATTTCCAACATATTGCACAGGGATGGACATCTGGTAAGTACTATTTATTGAATTTTTTGTTCATTAAATTGAGGCCTCTGGAATCTCTTAGAACCACAGCTTTTTCCCTCTTTCTTCTCCCCAAACAGATCCACTGCAGGCTGGCTGAGGCCATTCCAGTGCACATATATCTTATGATAGGGTGATGGACTCTCAGGTTGTACAATGTGGATTTTATAAATTACATGTATACATGCTCATATTAATGAAGTCAGTTTGGCATGAGTTTAAAGCATAACTAGTTTCCAAAGCTTATTCTGTTCTCATACTCCCTTTAGCTATCCCTCTGTTTGTTTTTGGTTTATTTTTTTCCCCTTTAGCCTAGACCCTTGAGTTATTTTTCTTTTTTCAAGGTGACCCCACTTCCATCTTCCGTTTCAAAAGGCACTCAAACTCTGATCAAAGAAACGTGCTGCCTGGGCTTCCTCCCGTTCATGGCTCACAGCAGCCCCCTCCCCGCTCCCTTACTGAATTCCCATCACTCCTCTCTGCTTCCCTCTTCTCAGCTCATGGATTCTTGGAAAGTCCAGGTTCCCTCACAGTGAGATTCCCCAGAGTCACCATCTAGGCTTTCCCACCCCAAGCCCTTCCTACTCCTCTGCCTTCCCTCGTCCAGAACCAGAGGCCACCTCTGGGATCACACCTCCAGGTCACTCTTTCTTCCTATACTCTGCTTCCTCCACCTGTGAGTACAAATGAGCTGCGCCAGGCATCTTCAGGCAAGAGGTTCTCCTGGGCTTCAGAGACATCTCTGCAATGGAGCCACGATGTTCCCACCGGTCTCCTCAAACCCAGTTGCAGTCCACAATGCTCTTGAATATCTGTAAGGACGATGCTCTTTCCTCTGACTTATGTGAACTTAAAATGGGAGGTGGGGGACTTCCTTGGTGGCACAATGGTTAAGAATCCTCCCGCCAATGTAAGAGACATGGGTTCGATCCCTGGTCCGGGAAGATCCCATATGCTGAGGAGTAACTAAGCCCGTGCGCCATAACTACTGAGCCTGCGCTCTAGGGCCTGCAAGCCACAACTACTGAGCCCATATGCCACAACTAATGAAACCCTCGCCCCTAGAGCCTGTGTTCCACAGCAAGAGAAGCCACCGCAATGAGAAGCCTGCGCACTGCAACGAAGAGCAGCCCCCACTTGCCACAACTAGAGAAAGCCCGCATGCAGCAACAAAGACCCAACGCAGGCAATAAATATATTAATTAATTAATTTTAAAAAGCAACAAAAAACAGGAGGTGGGGTACAGACACAGCTTGTCTTTCTGGAACCCCACAATGCTGTCAACTTTCTCAATTCAACTTGTATACAGTGAGGGTCCCTGGGCCCACAGGTGCAATGAGGGTAGGTGGGTAGGGACAGCTTGAATAACAGCCCATCATAACCAACCGCTCTTCCTCTCTGACCCACAGGCCTTATTGCCAGCTCTGGCGTACCCTCCAGAACAATTTCTTCCTTTACAGGAAACTTTCTCTAGGGGATACCTTATTTCCTTCCTGCCATCTTATTTGCCCAATGCCCCTCCTTCTCCATACCTTCATTCCTCTCCCACATCCAACAGAAGGGTCTGTGGGTATCTTCAGCCCAAATTGTGGATAGGGTTTCTGTTGTCACTGTTTATCAGAAAGGCTACTCAGTGAACGTAACAGATTCTTGGAACTAGGAAATGTCTCCTAGCTCTGCACCCCACGTACACCTGGACCAGCTGAGATACCCTGTCATGCTGACATTGGCCTTGTTGAAAGTGATTGCACATCACTTCTCACTTACCTCTCACTCCCAGGACTTCAGCCAAGTAGCTGTGTCCTCCAAATCAAAAGTCCTCTAAGTAAATAGGTTTTTCCTGCTACACGGTGGATTAAAATCAATTTTAGAAAATAATACCCTTAATCATCTAACTCTCAGTTGACCCTAGATTGGGTAGTGCTCTTCAAGGACTAGGAATCAGAGCAAAAAATTTTTCTGGAGATAAATTCACTGGTAGCTTTACCTAATTTTGAGCTAGAGTATCTCACATTTGATCATTTTTCATCCCAAGGAGAGAAAGCAATATTGGTAAGGGCTGAACTCAATGTCTTTGCATCCTCCTCCTCCAAGGTGCTTGGGAAGAGTCAGACGCCCATCACTAACACTGACTCTACATGTGAACACATCTACCTCTAGGAACAATAATCATTGTTTCCCTCCCTAAGAGCTTTGTACTGTCAGATGGATCTCTCATTGGTGGCCACCTAGACTTAGGAACCAGAGTCAAAATTCTGACCAAAAAAGGTTTAGTATCTGAACAGACAGTAACTAAATAACTAACAAATTCTTAAAATGATGAAAACAAATTTATGCAGTGTGCATAAGGGAGAAAGAAGAAACAATAGACTTACTCATTATTACTAAATTCATTTATAGAACACTGAACATGAAATGGTGAATACAATATTCATTGACTAAAGATATGAATTCACCAAAAGTTTCTTGGAAGAAATTGGGAATTAGGGTTGTTTATGGTATGAGAGGGAACACAAGCTAATACCATTAGTTACTTTAAGTAATTAGTATTTGGGTGATAAGAAGGGGAGGTGGGTACTGATAGCTTAGGTTCAGTTACCTAGAAGCTGACCCTGAGATGAAGATTTATTAAGAAAGTGCTCCCAGAAAAAAATCAGCAAGAAGGCTGACAAAAAATTTATCTACTAAACATAGATGACTTTAAATGTAAAAAAAAAAAAAAAGTGCCTCTGAAAGCCTTGCTATTCTAAGTGTGGCATCACCTACAAGACTCTCAGAAATGCAGAATCTCAGGTCCCACTCTAGACCTACTGACTCAGAATCTGAATATTGAAAATACATCCAGGCAGTTTGAGTGTATACTAAATTTTAAGGCACATTTCTTTATATAAAGCTGGGTTACAGCTATGATCAGTCTAAAAAGAACAAGAGATTCTAATGTCTACTGCATAAAGATCCATTAGCCAATTCATATGTCCAAATTTTGTTTAAACTTCTATTATAAGTAAGGAATAATTATCTGTTAAAATTTGTTTCTGCTATTAAATGATGAACTCTGAGAGGTCAGGGATGGTAATATGTGAGATATATAAAAAAATATATATGAAATCTCCAAATGCATAGTTAAGATTTAGTAAATGTACTTGAGTCCCATCTCTTGATGGCAATATAAAATGAGCAAAAATGAATACTTCAAAATTTTTAGCAACAACACTAATGGCTAATTCTGTAACAAACACTTATGGAATATCTATCATGTTCCAAGCATGTGCTAGACATGAGAGTGAAAAGCTGAAATGACAGAAAATAGGAGAGAAAAGGTAAAATTAAGGACCAATCCAGAAGATCCAAAAACTGAATCATAGAAATGGTAAAAATATAGAACAGAGAAAATAGAAAGGAGAAAGCTATCTATAAAATAATTCAAGAAAATTTTCCAGAACTGAAAAGACATTGAATTACCTGATCCAAAAGGCCCACTGAATCTCTAACATAGTAGATGAAACTAGACTGTGGCACTGAGATTGAGGGAAAGATTCTACAAGTCTCCAGAGAGAAAGGCAAGTTATATACAAAGTCTGAGAGATGAGCATGGCTTTAGACTTTTCAACAGTAACACTAGAAGCAAGAGGCAAAGCTTCTAAAATTATGAAGGAAAGTTACCTCCAAATTAGAACGGTCTACACAGCTGAATTATCAATCCTATATGAAGATGGAAAATAAGGATATTTAAATACATAAAATGTCTTAAAAATTTTACCTCCTGTGTCCTCTTTCTCAACATGTAACTAGATGGTATCAATAGAGTACCATAGAATAAATCAAGAGAGCAGTAAATGCAAGAGAGAAAGAAGTGAATTCCTAGGAAGACAATGAAGAACGATCACAGAATGACTGTTGTGAATCAGGCAGAGAAGGCAACAAGAGCAGATCAGAGAAGAGTGACTTAGGAGATTGACAATGCAGGATGCCCACTGCCATTGTGCTAAGCTCTTAACTTAAGAACAGAATGCCTGAATGAGTCTGGTCCACATTCTAACCTGCACCTCTCTTGTCTTGAACATATGCCGATGAAATCCTTGCTCTCCCCACCATGCTTGCTGCCTGGTGAGCCTAAGACAGTCATTTTGCTCCACAGAAATGTTCTGCTTTGACCTAGACCTGAGAGTTTAAGATAAGCTATGGAGATCTTTGAAGCAAAAAATACACAGCAGCCCACTACCCACGCCTATACTCCTGCTGGATATACAGTACATGACCACACAAGAGCCCAACTAGGGTGAGCGTTGGGTTTCAAGGAACCTCTCAGGACTCTCCTCACTCACTTTCCCAAAAGGAGTACTTATCAGCTCTCAGTTTCTTGGGGAATCTGAGGCTGTTGGGTCTTCTACTGAGAGCCTTCATCTGATGCTTTTTCCTTGCACAGTTGTGTTTGTTCTTGCTATTCAGTGTTTCAAAACTAAATAATGTGTTGTTTAATAACACTTAACTAGGTGATACAATTATAAAGAAAATCAAGGGAATGATTAACACAAAAATCAAGACAGTGTTACCTCTAGTGGGGGGAAGAAAGGTGAATGCAACAATAAAGGGGCATTTGTAAGACAGTGGTAATGCTGTAATTCTTAACCTGAGTGTTGGATGGCTCCTTAAATTCTCTCTCTCTATACACACACACACACACACACATTATACATTTGTATACTATATTCTCTATGTATGGTATACTTCATAATAAAGCACAATTTTTTAAAAGGTAGTGAATTTGAAAAACTTTTAATAGATCAAATCAATAGGTAGAGTCAGATGAAGGCAAGGGAAGACTCAAGATGAAGCCAGGTTCTCTGGCTTGGACAAGGGACTAAATAGTGCTACCATTTACCGACATGGGATACAACCAGAGGAACAGATCTGAAAAAAGGTTATACACACTAGGTGGAAGCCTTATAAAACTTCAAAGATGAGATATCTGATAGGCAATAGAAATATATGGGTTTGGGACTTCCCTGGTGACGCAATGGTTACGAATCTGCCTGCCAATGCGGGAGACTCTGGTTCGAGCCCGGGCCAGGAAGATCCCACATGCCGTGGAGCAATTAAGCCCATGCACCACAACTACTGAGCCTGAGCTCTAGAGCCCTCAAGATGCAACTATTGAGCCCATGTACCACAACTACTGAAGCCCACTCTCCTAGAGCCCATGCTCCGCAACAAGAGAAGCCACTGCACTGAGAAGCCTACACACCACAACAAAGAGCAGCCCCTCCTCACCACAACTAGAGAAAGTTCTCATGCAGCAACAAAGACCCAACATGGCAAATAAATCAATAATATTTAAGCTCTTTATTGGAATATAATTGCTCCACACTCTTGTACCAGTTTTTGAGGTACAGCAAAGTGAATCAGCTGTATCCATACATATATCCGCATATTCCCTCCCTCCCACGACTCCTACCCACAGTCCCTGTCCTGGCCATCTAAAGCATCACCCATCAATAAGTTGATCTCCCCTTGCCATACAGCAACTTCCCACTAGCTATCCACCCCACATTTGGTAGTGTATCTATGTATATGCCACTCCCTCACTTCACACCAGCTTCCCCTTAGCCCCCCACCCCCCACCCCAGCCCCACGTCCTCAAGTCCATTCTCTACATCTGCATTTCCACTCCTCCCCGTCACTGGGTTCATCACTACCATTTCTTCAGTTTCCATATATATGAGTTAGCATACGGTATTTGTTTTTCTCTTTCTGGCGTACTTTGCTCTGTATGACAGACTCTAGGTCTATCCACCTCATTACATATAGTTCAATTTCATTTCTTTTTATGGCTGAGTGATATTCCATTGTACATATGTGCCACATCGTCTTTATCCATTCTTCTGGTGATGGGCATTTAGGTTGCTTCCATGTCCTGGCTATTGTAAATAGTGCTGCAAGAACATTATGGTACATGTTTCTTTTTGGATTATGGTTTTCTCTGGGTATATGCCCAGCAGTGGGATTACAGGGTCTTATGGTAGTTCCATTTTCAGTTTTTCAAGAAACCTCCAAACTGTTTTCCATAGTGGCTGTACCAGCTTACATTCCCACCAACAGTGCAGGAGAGTTCCCTTTTCTCCACACCCTCTCCAACATTTCTTGTTTCTAGATTTTTTGATGATGGCCATTCTGCCTGGTGTGAGGTGATACCTCATTGTGGCTTTGACTTACATTTCTCTAATGATTAGTGATGTTGAGCATCTTTTCATGTGTTTGTTGGCCATCTGCATATCTTCTTTGGAGAAATGTCTATTTAGGTCTTCCACCCATTTGTGGATTGGGTTATTTGCTTTTTTGGTATTAAGCTGCGTGAGCTGCTTATATATTTTGGAGATTAATCCTTTGTCCATTGCTTCGTTGGCAAGTATTCTCTCCCATTCTGAGGGTTGTCTTCTTGTTTTGTCTATGGTTGCTTTCACTGCGCAAAAGCTTTTAAGTTTCATTAGGTCCCATTTGTTTATTCTTGATTTTATTTCCATTATTCTAGGAGGTGGGTCTAAAAGGATCTTGCTTTGATGGATGTCATAGAGTGTTCTGTCTATGTTTTCCTCTAGGAGTTTTATGGTGTCTGGCCTTACACTTAGGTCTTTAATCCATTTTGAGTTTATTTTTGTGTATGGTGTTAGGAAGTGTCCTAATTTCTTTCTTTTACATGTTTCTGTCCAGTTTTCCCAGCACCACTTATTGAAGAGTCTGTCTTCTTTCCACTGTATATTCTTGCCTGCTTTGTCAAAGATAAGGTGCCCATATGTGTGTGGGTTTACCTCTGGGTTCTCTATTCTATTCCATTGATCTTCCTTTCTATTTTTGTGCCAGTACCGTACTGTCTTGATCACTGTGGCCTTGTAGTATAGTGTGAAGTCAGGAAGCCTAATTCCACCAACTTGGTCTTTCTTTCTCAAGATTGCTTTGGCTATTCAGGGTCTTTTGCATTTCCATACAAATCATAAGATTTCTTGTTCTAGTTCTGTGAAAAATGCCGTTGGTAATTTGATAGGGGTTACATTGAATCTGTAAATTGTTTTGGGTAAGATAGTCATTTTCACAATGTTGATTCTTCCAATCCAAGAACATGGTATGTCCCTCCATCTGTTTGTATCGTCTTTGATTTCTTTCATCAGTGTCTTATAGTTTTCTGCATATAGGTCTTTTGCCTCCTTAGGCAGGTTTATTTCTAGGTATTTTATTCTTTTTGTTGCAATGGTAAATGGGAGAGTTTCCTTGATTTCTCTTTCTGCTCTTTCGTTGTTGGTGTATAGGAATGCAAGAGATTTCTGTGCATTAATTTTATATCCTGATACTTTACTAAATTCATCAATTAGTGCTCACAGTTTTCTGCTGGAATCTTTAAAGTTTTCTATGTAGAATATCATGTCATCTGCAAAGAGTGACAATTTTACTTCTTTTCCAGTTTGGATTCCTTTTATTTCTTTTTCTTCTCTGATTGCTGTGGCTAAAACTTCCAAAACTATGTTGAATAATAATGGTGAGAGTGGACACCCTTGTCTTGTTCCTGTTCTTAGAGAGAATTCTTTCAGTTTTTCACCATTTAGAACAATGTTGGCTGTTGGTTTGCCATAGATGGCTTTTATTATGTTGAGGTAATTTCCTTCTATGCCCATTTTCTGGAGAGTTTTTATCATAAATGGATGTTGAATTTTGTCAAAAGCTTTTTCTGAGTCCATTGAGATGATCATATGGTTTTTATCCTTCAATTTGTTAATATGACATATCACATTGATTGATTTGCATATATTGAAGAATCCTTGCATTCCAGGGATAAACCCCACTTGATCATGGTATATGATCTTTTTAATGTGCTGTTGGATTCTGTTAGCTAGTATTTTGTTGAGGATTTTTGCATCTATATTCGTCAGTGATATTGGCCTGTAATGTTCTTTTTTTGTGACATCTTTGCCTGGTTTTGGTAACAGGGTGATGTTGGCCTCGTAGAATGAGTTTGGGAGTGTTCCTCCTTCTGCTATATTTTGGAAGAGTTTGAGAAGGATAGGTGTTAGCTCTTCTCTAAATGTTTGATAGAATTCGCCTGTGAATCCATCTGGTCCTGGGCTTTTGTTTGTTGGGAGATTTTTAATCACAGTCTCAATTTCCATGCTTGTGATTGGTCTGTTCATATTTTCTATTTCTTCCTGGTTCAGTCTTGGAGGATTGTACTTTCCTAAGAATTTATCCATTTCTTCTAGGTTATCCAATTGATTGGCATATAGTTGCTTGTAGTAGTCTCTCGTGAGCTTTTGTATTTCTGTGGTGTCAGTTGTTACTTCTCCTTTTTCACTTCGAATTCTGCTCATTTACATCTTCTCCCTTTTTTTCCTGATAAGTTTGACTAATGGTTTATCAATTTTGTTTATCTTCTCAAAGAACCATTGATCTCTGCTATTGTTTCCTTCATTTCTTTTTCATTTATTTCTGATATGATCTTTATGATGTCTTTCCTTCTGCTCACTTTGGGGTTTTTTGGTTCTTCTTTCTCTAATTGTCTTAGGTGTAAGGTTAGGTTGTTTATTTGATATTTTTCTTGTTTCTTGAGGTAGGACTGTATTGCTATAAAATTCCCTCTTAGAACTGCTTTTGCTGCGTCCCATAGGTTTTGGGTTGTTGTGTTTTCATTGTCGTTTGTTTCTAGGTATTTTTTGATTTCCTCTTTGATTTCTTTAGTGATTTCTTGGTTGTTTAATAGTGTATTGTTTAGTCTCCATGTATTTGTATTTTTTACAGTTTTTTTTCAGGTAATTGATATCTAGTCTCATGGCATTGTGGTCAGAGAAAATGCTTGATGTGATTTCAATCCTTTTGAATTTACTGAGGTTTGATTTGTGACCCAAGATGTGATCTATCCTGGAAAATGTTCCATGTGCACTTGAGAAGAAAGTGTATTCTGTCGTTTTTGGATGGAATGTCCTATAAATATCAGTTAGGTCGAGATGGTCTAATGTGTCATTAAAAAGCTTGTGTGTCCTTATTTATTTTCTGTTTGGATGATCTGTCCATTGATGTAAGTGGGGTGTTAAAGTCTCCTACTATTATTGTGTTACTGTCAATTTCCCCTTTTATGGCTATTAGCATTTGCCTTATGTATTGAGGAGCTCCTATGTTGGGGGCATAGATATTTACAATTGTGATGTGTTCTTCTTGGATGGATCCCTTGATCATTATGTAGTGTCCTTCCTTGTCTCTTTTAATAGTTTTTACTTTAAAGTCTAATTTGTCTGATATGAGTATTGCTACTCCAGCTTTCTTTTGACTTCCATTTGCATGGAATATCTTTTTCCATCCCTTTACTTTCAGTCTACATGTATCCCTTGGTCTGAAGTGGGTTTCTTGTAGGCAGCATATAAAAGGGTCTTGTTTTTGTATCCATCCAGCCAGTCTGTGTCTTTTGGTTGGAGCATTTAGTTCATTTACATTTAAGGTGATTATTGACATGTGTATTCCAATTACCATTTTCTTAATTGTTTTGGGTTTGTTTTTGTAGGTCTTTTCCTTCTCTTATGTTTCCTACTTAGAAAAGTTCCTTTAGCACTTGTTGTAAGGCTGGTTTGGTGGTGCTGAATTCTTTTAACTTTTGCTTGTCTGGAAAGCTTTTTTTTTTTTTATAAATTTATGTATGTATGTATTTATTTATTTAATTGGCTGTGTTGGGTCTTTTTCTTGCTGTGCACAGGCTTTCTTTTAGTTGCAGTGAGTGGGGGCTACTCTTTGTTGTGGTGCGCGGGCTCCTCATTGCCATGGTCTCTCGTTGCGGAGCACGGGCTCTAGACACGTGGGCTTCAGTAGTAGCAGCACACAGGCTCAATAGTTGTGGCTCATGGGTGCTAGAGTGCAGGCTCAGTAGTTGTGGTGCACAGGCTTAGTTGCTCAGCGGCATGTGGGATCTTCCTGGAGCAGGGATGGAACCCAGGTCCCCTGCATTGGCAGGTGGATTCTTAACCACCGCACCACCTAGGAAGCCCCTTGTCTGTAAAGCTTTTGATTTCTCTGTTGAATCTGAATGAGATTCTTGCTGGCTAGACTATTCTTGGCTGTAGGTTTTTCTCTCTCAGGGCTTTCAGTATATCCTGCCACTCCCTTCTGGCCTGCAGAGTTTTTGCAGAAAGATCAGCTATTATCCTTTATGGGTTTTCCCTTATGTGTTATTTGTTGTTTTTCTCTTGCTACTTTTAATATTTTTTCTTTGTGTTTAATTTTTGTTAGTTTGATTGATATGTGCCTTGGTGTATTTCTCCTTGGGTTTATTCTGTATGTGACTCTCTGCGCTTCTTGGACTTGATTAATTACTTCCTTTTCCATGTCGGGGAAGTTTTCCACTGCAATGTCTTCAAATATTTTCTCAGACCCTTTCTTTTCTTCTTCTTCTTCTGGGAAGCCTATGATTCAAATGTTGGTGCACTTAATGTTGTCACCAAGGTCTCTGAGACTGTCTTGCATTCTCTTTATTCTTTTTTCTTTTTCCTGCTCTGTGGCAGCTATTTACCCCATTCTATGTTCCAACTCACTTATTTGTTCTTCTGCCTCAGTTATTCTGCTGTTTATACCATCTAGAGTATTTTTAATTTTGGTTATTTTGTTATCTATTACTGTTTGTTTGCTCTTTCGTTCTTCTGAGTCCTTATTAACTGTTTCTTGTTTATTCTGTGTTCTGTTATCAAGATTTTGGATCATCTTTACTATCATTAATCTGAATTCTTTTTCAGGCAATTTTCCTATTTCCTCTTCATTTATTTGGTCTTGTGTACTTTTACCTTGTTCCTTCTTCTGTGACCTATATTTTTGTTGTCTCATTTTCCCCCACTTTGGATGGGCAGGATTGTGCTCCTATCCCACTGGGTGTTTCGCCTGAGGTTTCAAGCACTGAAGTTTGTAGGCTGTTGAGTATAGCTGGGTCTTGGTGTTGAGGTGAGACCCTCTGGGAGACCTCACTCTAATGAATACTCCCTGGGAACTGGGTTTCCCTGTTAGTCCAATGTTTTGGACTCAGAGCTCCCACTTCAGGAGCTCGGGCCTGACCCTGGGCTTGTGAATCAAGATCCCACAAGCCATGTGGAACAGGAAAATGAAAAATTTTTTTTTAAAAATAGAGGAACAGCAGAACAATAGCAAGATAAAAAATATGATAATGGGAAACTAACAGATGTATTAGAAAAAATTTTAAAAAAAGATGGAGCAACAACTGGAAGGTAAAACAACTGCAATAGCCTAAGTGAGGAGGTGGGAAGAAAAAAAAGAAAAAGAAAGAGAAAAAGAAAAAGAAAAAAAAAAGCCAGAAAAGGCCTTGGCTGTGGGGGCAGGGCTTAGACAAGGGTGGGGGTGGGGGTGTAAGTTAGGCAATGGGCGGGGCCTATGCTTAGAAAAGGCCCTGGGGGTGGTGGGGAATTGGGCTTAGGCCCAATGAGCAGACAGGCCCAGGAATGCCTCTCGTACTGGGGGCAAAGGATCAGGTCGAGGTACCCAGCAGGCTCCCTGGGCCCAAGTTGGTGGGAGAAATGCTAGGTACCTCCCCTAGTCCTCCAATCTCAAAGGGTCGCTCCCCCTTGGGTTCTCTTCTTCCTCACCCCTTCTCTCTTATTCCCCTAGGACCCTCACAGCTGCAGGGGGCACTGGAAGGCAGGAGACCAGACTCTGATGCCCAACAGGCTTCCCAGGGCCAACTGGGCTAGGGTAACTCCTGTGGCACTTTCCCAGATCTCCCAGTCTCATAGGGTCCCTGTCTGCCTCTCTTCCTCTCCCCTGCCCCCCACTCTCCTAGGTCCCAAGTAGCTGGAGGGGGCCCTGGAGTGTGAAAGACCAGGTCCGTGAGCCTAGCGGGCTTCCCAGAGCTAATGGGCAGGGGAAATACCTTCTCCTCCTCCCTTGATCCTCCAATCCCAGAAAGCCCCCTCCCCTGCCCGCCTCTCCTCTTCTCCCCTGCTTTCCTTCTACACCCTTAGGACTGGTGAGACCTAGAGGGGCCCCTGGAGGACTGAAGGCCAGGCCTGGGGGCACAACAGGCCTCCTGGTGACCAGTGGGTAGGGAGATTTCCCGCAGCATCCCCCCGATCCTCTGGTCCTGCAAGGTCCCCCCCACTGCTGTCCACCTCTCTTTCTCTTCTCCTCTCCTCCCTCCCTCCCATGCCTATACAACCCACTCAGCCGGAGAGACCGAAGGACAAGACTCAGGAGCCCAGCAGGCCCACCAGGCCCAAGTGGTCAGGGGAAAGGTTCTCTGCACCTCCCCTGGTCCTCTGCTCCTGGAGCATCCCACCACCAGTCCACCTCTCCTCTTCTTCCCCTGCCATGCTCCAACGTCCCCAGGACCAACATGTCTGGGAGGGGACCCTGGAGAGTTGGAGACCAGGCCCAGGAGCCCAGCAGGCTTCCTGGGCCAGCGGGCAGTGGAAATGCCTTCCACTCCTCCCCCAATCCTCTGATCCCAGAGGGTCCCTTCCCCCTTCTGCCTCTCTTCTTTTCCCCCCACCACTTCCCTCCTGTACTTCTAGGACCAATGGCAGGGAGGAGCCTTGGAAGGCTGAGGACCCGCACAGAAGAAATACCCAGCTGCACCTCTCCTATTCTTCTGACCTGGAGAGATCCCCTCCCACACCCACTGTCTGCCTCTCTCCCCCCACCCTGTCCCCCTCCCCCCCACACCCCCCGGATCCTCATGCCAGAGGGGGGCCCGGAGAGTGAAGGACCAGGCCCGGGAGCCCAATCAGCCTCCCTGGCCAAGAGGGCAGGCAAAACACCCTCTCGCCTCCCCATTCCCCAATCTCCAAGCCCCCACCGCCATCTGTCTGCCTCTCCACCTCCTCACTCCTCCTCCCTCCTTCCCACACCCCCAGGACCCAGGCAGCCAGGAGGGGGCCTTGGAGGGTGGAGGACCCCGCTGGCTTCCAAGTCGGGGAGCTCAGCAGGCCTCCTGGCCTACTGGGTGGGAGAAACCCAGTTGCAGTTTCAGATCTCCCCAGCCCCCAAAGATCTCTCCAGGCGGGAACCTCCCCCCTCACCCAGCCACCCGCCAGGGGCGCCGGTCCCGTCTGGCTTCCCCTTCCCTGCCCCCCTGACTTCCCCCAGGTCCTACCCGGTTTCTCCGGGATACCTGCGGTCTGCTTGGGCCTCAGGTCCCCCACAGGCCTTCCGCAACCTATCTATTTGTGGGGAGACACGATCTCCGCGTCTTCCCAAGCTGCCATCTTGACTCCGCCCCCTAAATAAATAAATTTTAAAAAAGATAGAAAGAAAAAAAAATATGGGTTTGGAGCTCCAGAGAGGAGCCTGGGTTGAAGAAGTAGATCTGGCAGCTGGAGGATATAGTTGGCAGTTAAAGCTATGACACTAGATGATATTGCTGAAAGAAGCACAACAAACAAGAAGAGAAGAATCCTATGGAGCATCAACATTTGAGATCTAAGTGGAAGAAGACTTTGACTCAAAGTTCTTAGAGTTGATGGTGAAAGTTTATAATTTATTAATGGAGCTGTCTTGCTAAGGACATTAGTTTGCATCTGGGTTTCATTTGGTTTGCTTTGGTTTGATCAGAATACCTGCCAATATATTTGCCCCTTTGGGTCTTGGGAGGCTATGACTGATCAGTATCCAGGAAGGAGAAAAAGAGGATAAACAAGGACCTGGATTCTCTTCATAAAGATATGATGGTTCCAAATCTTGAGAAGTTCAGCCAGAAGTTCCCTAGTAGCAAATAAATACCATGTATAAGACCAAATGGGCAAATAACCCAATCCACAAATGGGCAGAAGACCTAAATAGACATTTCTCCAAAGAAGACATACAGATGGCCAACAAACACATGAAAAGATGCTCAACATCACTCATCATCAGAGAAATGCAACTCAAAGCCACAATGAGGTATCACCTCACACTGATCAGAATGGCCATCATCACAAAATCTGGAAACCACAAATGTTGGAGAGGGTGTGGAGAAAAAGGAACTCTCCTGCACTGTTGGTGGGAATGTAAGTTGGTACAGCCACTATGGAAAACAATTTGGAGGTTCCTTAAAAAACTACAAATAGAACTACCATATGATCCAGTAATCCCACTCCTGGGCATATACCCAGAGAAAACCATAATCCCAAAAGAAACATGTACCATCATGTTTATTGCAGCACTATTTACAATAGCCAGGACATGGAAGCAACCTAAATGCCCATCAACAAATGAATGGATAAAGAAGATGTGGCATATATACACAACGGAATATTACTCAGCTATAAAAAGGGATGAGATGGAGCTATATGTAATGAGGTGGATAGAACTACAGTCTGTCATACAGAGTGAAGTAAGTCAGAAAGAGAAGGACAAATATTGTATGCTAACTCACACATACGGAATCTAAAAATGGTACTGATGAACTCAGTGACAAGACCAAGGACGCAGATACAGAGAATGGACTGGAGAACTCAAGGTATGGGAGGGGGCGGGGGGTGAAGGGGAAACTGAGACGAAGCGAGAGAGTAGCACAGACATATATATACTACCAACTGTAAAATAGATAGTCAGTGGGAAGTTGTTGTATAACAAAGGGAGTCCAACTTGAGGATGGAAGATGCCTTAGAGGACTGGGACGGGGAGGGTGGGGGGGACTGGAGGGGTGGGGAGTCAAGGAAGGGAGGGAATATGGGCATATGTGTATAAAAACAGATGATTGAACTTGGTGTACCCCCAAAAAATAATAAATAAATAAATAGGAAAAAAAAAAAAAAGACCAAATGGGAAGGTAGGATTCAGGGGTAAGATGAACAAAGGGTCAAGAAGAAAAAGCTCAGAGCGGGTGTCCAAGCAGATAGACTGGGATGAGGAGATCAACAAAATCAGGGGGTAAACCAGCATTGATCTGATACTAAAACCAAAGAAAGACATTACAAGGAAAATGACCAATAACACTCATAAACATAGAAACAAAAATCTTTAACAAAATACAGCAATCAAAAACAATATATATTATTTTTAAGTATAATACACCACATATAGCAAATAGGATTTATGAAAGGAAACAACAGTAAAGGAAAACTGTCTCTCTACTCATAGCATTATTGACACCAAATGTGTGGATTTTCCACACCAAGCTATTCTCAAGTTTCCTGCAGACATCAGCCATGTGCCCTACAATTTCATTCAGTCCTGACACTAACTACTCACAGAATTAGTACAGACCCCACAGGTTTAGGGCTCAGTCGCACAAGACTGCCCCCAACTTCAGATGCCCACTGCAAGTAGTGGATTCCCAGATCACCCACACTTCTGTTCAACATGGCTACAAATTGGAGATTTCCATCACCCCTTCCCCAGGTTTGATAACTTTCTATAACAGCTCACAAAACTCAGAGAAACACAACGTATGTTTACCAGTGTTTAATTAATATAAAGGATACAAATGAACAGCCAGATGAAGAGGTATATAGGGTGAAGTCCAGAAGAGTCCTGAGCAGAGGTTCTTCTGTCCCTGTGAATTTGGGGTACATCACCCTCTTGTTATGTGGATGTGTTCACAAGTTAAGAGGTTTGTTTTGTTTGTTTGTTTGTTTTGTTTTTGTTTTTGTTTTTTTATGGAGGCTTCAACATGTAGGCATGATCAATTATCAACCCAATCAACCTCCCTGGCAGATGGGACTTGGGGCTGAAATTTCCAAGCTTCTAATCATGGCTTGGTCTTTTTTGTGATCAACTCATATCCTGAAGCTAATCAGAAGCCCACCAAAGGTTACCTCACTGGAACCAAAGATGCTCCTATCAGCTAGGAAATTCCAAGGGATTTAGGAGCTCTGCTTCAGGAACTAGGATCAAAGACTAAATATCAAATTCCTAGCACCCCTATCACTCACGAAATTATGAGGGTTTTAGGAGCTCTGTGTTAAGAATCAAGGGCAGAGGCCTGATATATATATATGTTACTATGTGTGTGTGTATATATATATATATATATAAAATGTCACAAATGGTGATATGGCATTCAAAAATCAATGAAATTTACCATATCAAGAAACTATAGCATTTGGCAAAATTCAACACTCATTCATGATGAAAGAGAAAGAAAGAAAGAAAGAAGGAGGGAAGAAAGAAGAAAGGAAGATTTGTCTCAGCAAATTAGAAACCTGACAAATGACATCTAAAAAGATGTACAGCTAATATTATACTTAGTGTTGAAAACTCAGTGCTTTCCTCCCAAATAGCAAGAAAGGCAAGGATGTCCACTCTCACCACCTCTATCTAACACGGTACTGGAGACCTTAGTACAATAAGGAGAAAAAGAAAAGACATAAACAGATTGGACAGGAGGAATTAAAGGTATCTATTGTGAACAGCTTGATCATGTACATAGAAATTCTTAGGGAACCTAAAAAAAAAAACAAGTGCCAAAAGGTGAATTTAGCACAACCTCAGAACATGTGGTCGATATACAAAATACAATGTATTCTATATGTTAAAAATGAGGAATTGAAAACTGAAATTTAAAAGTAATCTAATTTATAGTATCATCCCCAAACACAGAATATTTATGAATAAATGTAATAAAATACGTATAAGGTCTGTAGCTTAAACTGATAAAGTGTTGCTGAAAGAAATTGAAAAGATTTAAATAAGTGGAGAGAGATGCCATATTTAGGGGTTGGAAGGTTCAATATTGTTAAGATGCTTACTCCCCACAAATTAATATACAGATTTAACGTTATCCCAATCAAAATGCTAGCGGGTATTTTATAGAAACTGACAAAGCTGATTCTAAAATGCAAAGAACCATAAATATCAAAATAATCTTTTTAAAGAAAAAAAAATTTTAATGTGATTTTTTATTTATATTTTTTTGAGGTGCACTAAGTTCAAGCATCTGTATTTATACACGTATTCCCGTATTTTAAAAGATTAGAAGATTTGTATTACCTGATACCAAGACTTACCATAAATCCACAGTACTCAAGATAGTGTGATATTGTCATAAAGTCAGTAGATCAATAGACCAGGATAAAGAATCCAAAAATTAACACATGCATTTATGGTCACCTGATTTTCACAAAGGCACCAAGGAAATTCAATGAATGAAAGTATAGTCTTTTCAACAACCAGTGCTGAAACAATTTGGACACTTATATGGATAAAAATTAACCTTAACCTTATCTCACGCCATACACAAAAGTTAATTCAAAATGTACCATACACCTAAATATAAAAGGTAAAACTTCTAGAAGAAAACATAGTAGAAATCTTTGTGACCTCAAAGGAAACCAAGACATCTCAGATAGGACATAAAAAAGCATAAATCATAAAAAGAAAAAAATTGATAAAATGAACTTTACCAAAATTAAACACTTTTGTTTGACGAAAGACACCACTGATATAATGAAAAAGTAAGCCACAGACTGGGAGAAAATATTCACAATTCATATATATATACACCAAAGGCTGTGTATCCAGAATATATTTCAAAGCTCTCAATTTGATAGTAATAAATCAAACAGTAGAGTTTAGAATGGGCAAATGACACTTTACAAAATAAGTTATTTAAATAGCCAATGACCATACGGAAAGGTGCTCAATATCAATAGCCATCTGGAAGTGTAAAATAAAACCACAGTGAAATACTTCTGCACACCTCCTAGCACTAGAGTGGCTAAAATTAAAGATATTAGTAATACCAAGTGTTGGCAACAACATGGAGCAACTAGAATTCCCACATATTGTAGGTGGAAGTGTGAAATGACACAACCACTTTGGAAAAGCTTGGCAGTTTCTTATAAATTTAAAATATACACATCATGTGACCTATCAACTCCATTCTAAGGTATTACATAATATCAAAAAATTACTAACAGTGGACGACTATTTCAAATCTGACTTTATTCTTTTCACTAACAAAAAAATGCAATCAACATTTTCCCCTTCCAGTTCTAATTCATTAGAAAACTTCTATTCTCCCCAGTTTCTGGTTGGATAAGGAAACTCTTTGAAGACAGGGACTGTGCCTTATTCAGTTTGGGATCATTAGCACCTAGTTTACACCTGGCACATAGTAAATACTGAACAAAAGTCTGTTGGTTGTGATATCATTCAGCACAATTTTAGGTCCTTCAAAGGACATGATATTACTTTAAATCACAACGTTAGCACAATTTATAACAGACGTGTTTCCCCTTAGTCCTTTTCTGGGGACTGTATTGGAAGCTCTCTTCCATAGTGGTTGATGTTGCCACCCTGCAGTAGCTCTGGGCAGATGACTGGGGTCAGGATGGTGACGACAGCTGTTCCTCTTTTTATTGCCCTGGACTAAGATTGTGCAGCAATAAATGACGAAAACACTAAGCACTGTAATTCTAAAATCAGAAAGGTTCTAGATCGAGTCTCAAAGGGAGCTGACACGTCATTCTTTCCTCTTATTTAAGGGAGATTTTACTGCCAGATGTGAGAGCCTCATGAAATAAGGAAAAAGACAATGAATTAGGTCCCTGGGTCTCCCAGGCAAGTCATTACTATCAAATTCAGTGGGATTCAATAACTAGTTTAACTTGGGTATGATTGTAAGATTAATTCCAAACCACAACTGGGTAAGTAGACAATATAAAACTAAAGTGGCAATAAGAATTCTACTTTACTCTGAATTGACATTATTATTTTCAGGTTCAGCTCAGCTGAAAAAAATCAAAAGTACATTATTCTAAGCAGCTTCCAGGAAAATAATATTTTTTAAAAATCCTTATGACAAAGTTGGTTCACCCCTTTGTTTCTAAGCAGGAAGTGGTTTGGAACATCAGCAGGTAAACACAATTAATTGTTCCACTCACGGCAGCTAAGAGAGTCTTCCCTTCATTACGGCTGTCCTTGCAAAGGCAATGAAAATGCCAAAGTTCAAAAAGTGTTTTAAGATAGCATGCATGTTCCTAAAACACCAGAAAGATTAGGGATCGTTATAAAATGGAAATGTAAGATGAGCTATGGTTTTTCCGGTACAATCACTACATTGTTTATTCCTCTTATTTTCTAGTCTCTTTTATCATAATTGCTGTTTCTCGTCTTTGAGGAGATGTTGGCACTTGGCAAAAATCTCCTAAGGGCCCAGAAGTTCTTTCCTGCAGGTTTTGCAAGTTTTAGCCACTGGTTTCTCAAATAATTTTATCTGTTATAAAAGAAGACCCAGTCATCTTAACTTTCTGGAGCTTGTCTGAAAAGTTTCAGGCACACTTAATTAATGAAAGCAAGCTGCTTTGTAAGGAAGTTGTATAGGCTGGATTTAAATATATCAGACTAACCTACGTTCCTCTTGGAGATCTGCTACTTATTATGTGACCTTGGCCTAATGACTTAGCATCATTGAGCCTCAGTTTCCTTTCCATAAAAATACTATTGTTGGGATTAAATAATAATCTAGGTAAAACAATGATTTGTGCCTGGCACAGATCTAACCCTCAATAAAGTTATGTTTAAGAGAATGAGGGAAGTAAACAGGTCAAAGAGTAGGGACATGGAAGGAAAGGTGGGGAAGGAGAGAAAACAAACAAAAATTAGAGAAGCCAGAGGAGGGGAAGATGGTAAAACAAGGCACGCCACCCTAAAGTTCTAGAAATCAACTACAAGGGTGAATCAAACATTACCTGAACTCTGGCTGTGGAATTTATGGACGTTTTAATATAACCAGAATGCGGATAATTTTTGACTTACCATCGTAAATATGCATCTGATCTATGGACAATTCATCAAGAGGGCACTGCCACCAAGATTTCACAAATCACCCTTTGTTTTGTGGGTGCTCAATAAATTGACCATGATTTAGATGAACTTTGCCCACCCCTCACCTTATATTCCTTCAAAGATACTGGAGAACTGTCATTTAATGGGATAGTAGGGAAAATTGGCAAATATTTGGGGCATCAAATTTGAAAAACTACGAAATGTCCATTCCATCAATTGACAAATTGCCGGGTATTTATTTCATTTGCATAGATGTCCTACCAAATGGACAGTGCTCCTTAAGGGAAAATTTTGTCTCTGTGTCCCCAGTATGTGGCAACCAGGAAGTCTCAATAAAGATTTCTTGAAATGAGTAAATCCAACATTCCATGGGGTTCAGTGCTGAAAAATAAGAAAAGCTTAAAAATAGGTCTTTGTCCTCCAGGAATCAATACTCTGGAGTTGGAAAGGGCAAGATCAGTGCAGGCTGGATCAGTCTGGAAAGACTGCAGATTTCCTCAGCATGGACTACCTGTAGAAGAATCCTTGGGGGAAATGGGGCAGCATAAGAGTCTTAGTAGAAAGTACAATTACCTCCTAATACTGACTCTCAGGAGTGAGGCTCTTGAATAAAGCAGATGTGAGAGGAAGCTTGAAAAACATTGGCCAAGAGCATCATAGGATGAGCCAAACAAAGCTGAAAGGCTTTCTTGTCTGACTCTTACAGTTTTCAGATGAAGATGTTAAGACCTAGAAAGATGAAATGATTTCCCACGAGTCGCATAGCAAGTTCAAACCTCAGGACCCCTGAATTTGAGTCTCTGCAATATTTGCTATTCCATGGAGACTTTTCTGTCTGTTAAGAAAAACTCCAGTGATTAACTGAGTATCTGTAACCCAGGCTCCTCCAGTCCATCAAGGTGCCACTGCCAGTGATTTCCTGCTATATTTCCAAACACCTTCTTTCTCTTAGCATTGGCATCAGCACTTTTGGTCCATATACAGCAGCAATGTTAATTATATTGCCACATTAATCATTTCAGCAGAAAGAAATAAAATAGAGGAAGGAGTACCATTTCTTACTTTGGAAAAGAGTGTCTTGATCTTTTGTTTTAATTTGTTATCCCTCATATACACAAAGAGCAGCCCCAATGTCCCTCCCCAGCCTGCAGCCTTCCTCTCCCTCAACTACACGTGCACTTATGTCCATCAGTTTTTGTTCCAGCTCTTTCCTTGACCTAGAGTAGTCTTCCCCAACTCCCACCCCATCCTTTTCTTCATCTACTCAACCATCAAGATTTCATTTAAAAGATTCCTCTTCTGAAAGGCTTCTCAGATTACTCAAAATCATGACAAATGGTTCTTGTCTCAGAGACCCCAGACCTGGGAAGTGCAGCCTCTGCCTCTATTTCAGGTCTCAGATCCTCAACTTAGATGTCATTCCAATCACCCTCTAGATTTCAGATCTTTAGAAAGCAGAGATAAGATACATCCTTTTTTCAGTGTTTCACAAAATATCACAGAGGGGATGTTGAGTACATGTCTGTTCAATGAAGAGGTAAATGAAATAGCTCTTCCTATTTGGATATTTCAGAATATTTAGTATGTCTGAGCAACTATGTAAATTATCATATTTTAATAATTTCACTAGTGAAGGAATAGTTACCGGGTGATAACAGAATCCAACTCAAAAATAAATTTATTATTACTTTAGGAAATAATACAAATGAGTTTAAGTAAGGAAATAAAATTCTTTTAATAAATTTATTTATTTACTTATTGACTGCATTGGGTCTTCGTTGCTGTGTGGGGGTTTTTCTCTAGATGTGGCGAGTGGGGGCTACTCTTCATCGCAGTGCTCAGGCTTCTCATTGTGGTGGCTTCTCTTGTTGTGGAGCATGGGCTGTAGGCACGAGGGCTGCAGTAGGTGTGGTGCAAAGGCTCAGTAGTTATGGCGCAGGTGCTTAGTTGCTCCGTGGCATGTGGGATCTTCCTGGACCAGGGATTGAACCCAGGTCCCCTGCATTGGCAGGTGGATTCTTAACCACTGTGCCATCTAGGAAGTCCCAGGAATAAATTTTTAAGAAAGGTTAGCTAGGCCAACAGAGCAGCTGGGATTTGAGGTTCTCTGGCAAAGTGATCCATGATCCCTTATGATGAGGAAAAATAATGCAGGAAGACCACCCTGACAGCCCCACACAACTGTACAATCGTGGGTCTACAGTGTTAGAGAAGTAATAGAGGCGGGGGGTGATTATGGGAATTTTTGTTTCAGGTTATACACTGCAATGCTTTGAGAATACTTCTCTTCAATGTTTTTATCCCCACTTCCTTCCAACTAAAGTTTGAGGACACTAAAAACAACATCACAAGGAAGCAGAGTGCATAGTAGGGCAATAAATCTATTTTTCAAATTTGTGTCTTTATGTATGAAAGATGAAGAAAAAACATCACAACGGGCACCTTCCACAGAAATAATTTTTGCCAAGACATGGGTATTAGAGGGAAAGAACATCATCTAAAAATAATCCCAAGTATCTATGATCACTACAAGTAATTAGCAGTAGCGATGAAGATGTTCCATCAGGAGTAAAGTTATCAGGGCTTCCCTGGTGTCCAGCAGTTAAGACTCTATGCTCCCAATGCAGGGGGCCCAGTTTCAATCCCTGGTGAGGGAACTGGATCCCACATGCTGCAACTAAAGATCCTGTATGTCACAGCTAAAGATCCCACACACCACAATGAAGATCCCGAGTGCCACAACTAAGATCTGGCACAGCCAAGTAAATATTAAAAGAAAAAAGAAGAAGTAAAATCATCAATTTTTCTAAGGATGTTGAGCACCTGGAGATTTGGTAGGAAACAAAAGACAAATGGCTTCTCTGAAAAGTTCAGGTGATGACAAATTATTCATTTAACAAATATTTATTAAGCATAGAATGAGTGTAAGGCACAAAAAGATGAATTACTAAAAGATTTATCCTTAAAGACCTCACAGCCTATAAGGGAAAGAAAACATTACCATATATACTATATTACAACCCAACAACTCTTGATTAAGCATTTACTATGTCTTAAAATTCTCCTAAATATTAAGGTTGGATACGTAAAAGAAGATGATCACTGTTCCCAAAGCACATATAATCTAGCTAGGGAGACAGGTAATGCATATGAAACAATTTGCGAACCACGTAAAACATTTATAAGTAAGTATTTTAACCTGGCAGTATGGCAAATAATTTTGAGAATGGAGACTTACTTATAGCGTAAGATAATCAGGAGAGGCTCAAGGGAATAGAGGAAACCAAGAAACTAAGGTAAGCCTTGAAAGATGACTTAGAATCAAGATCCATGGGGGAGGGTGGAGTGAGGGGTTCAGAGTCAAAACCACAGCATCTAAAGAAGAAGGTCATGTGACTGAGTTGAGAGTAGGAAGTTTGTTCGTGATTAAGTAATAAAAGTTATATTTCAAGACCAGGTCAGAGGAGATTTTTAAATGCCTAGAATCCTGGTCTAGAACTATGTGTCCTAAAAATGTGTTTGTCACCTGTTGGCATGTGGCACTGTAGCAACCTTGTCCAAAACCAGTTTGATCTATTTAATCTTTGAGGCTAGACCCACAAACTAGGATGCATGCCAAGCCTCTCTCCTCCAAGCGAGAGTTTCAAATCCCTTATCTAACTCCAGAAACCTAGGATTTCAAGGACGTAATGATCAAAACAGAGCAGAGGAAAATGTAAAATGTAAACATTAGCACGGTAGATAGATGCTGAAATCACAAGCAAGCCCCATCCACAGCATGCGGGAAAGCATTCTTCCCCCATTTCTTAGTGACTCTATACGGTTTTGAAAATGAGATCTTTCTGCCTCGTTTTTCACAGTATAGAGAAGAGAAACATTCAACTGTTTTGCAAACCGGAAAAAGAATACACTTACATTTTTTCCTATTCAACAATAACTTAGAGGCAACTAATGAGATTTTCTTCCCTTCCCTGTGCTCCCAGAAGCCATCCATTCTCTACCAGGCAGGGTCTAGCCGTCAAATTTTCCACCCAATTTATGGTTTTTCAGACAGCTAGGAGAGGGATGAAAATGGTTTAGTAATGGGAGTTGCCATAAAACTTATAATTACAGAATTTGCTACAGTGAACACCATAATGGAGTATTTGTTTAAATCAAATATCTGTTGACTCTCTCCAAAGATAAATGATGGATTCTATATCCCATTTTCTCCAAATGTACTAAGACAGTCTTTTCGCGCAAGAGTGGTTCCTCTATCTTTCTTCCACACGCCAGCTGTGCTGGCTGCAGGAAGGAACCTCCGCCTCACTCAGGAACCACACACAGACGCCGAGCACAGCCCAAAATCTAAGCCCAGCACTAGCCAGTAACACAATCAATTAATACGTTCTCATAAGACCTTCAAGGTAACTGGACATCTTATCTAACAGAGATGCCAAGGGCAGGCAAAGTAACGAACCAGTCTTGCTCTGTGTGACACTGAGATAATCTGACCTTTCTCTGCCTTAGTTTTTTTTTATATATATATAAATCTATTTATTATTTATTTATTTATTGGCTGTTTGGGGTCTTTGTTGCTGCACAAGGGCTTTCTCCAGTTGCAGCGGGTGGGGGCTACTCTACATTGCGGTGTGTGGGCTCGTCATTGTGGTGGCTTCTCTTGTTGTGGAGCACGGGCTCTAGGCACAAGGGCTTAATAGTTGTGGCTCATGGGCTCTAGAGTGCAGGCTCAATAGCTGCTCAACATGGGCTTAGTTGCTCCATGGCATATGGGATCTTCCCAGAGCAGGGATTGAACCCGTGTACCCTACATTGGCAGATTCTCAACAACTGCACCACCTAGGAAGTCCCTCCGCCTTAGTTTTGCATCTGTCAAGTCAATTAGTTGAATTACTGTACCTCCAAGGTTCTCTAATGCTCTACAGTTCTATATCAGAAGGAAAACTGGGATTAGAATTAAGCTTATACTCAAGTCCTTAAACAAAGCTGGCTCCACAGAGTTTATCCTGTAAAGAACTTGAACCAACATCCTTGATGGAGAATTCCAAGAGGTGACAAAGGGATTTCCTCTCAAAATCTCTCCTCTCCTCTCTCTCCCCTATTCTGTATTCTAGCTAATGGTGGGAAATA
Organism: Hippopotamus amphibius kiboko; assembly: GCF_030028045.1. Classification (NCBI taxonomy): domain Eukaryota; kingdom Metazoa; phylum Chordata; class Mammalia; order Artiodactyla; family Hippopotamidae; genus Hippopotamus; species Hippopotamus amphibius. The sequence goes on along the minus strand of NC_080196.1, from coordinate 92,296,596 downwards.
TGCTTTGAAGCTTTAAGACACTTATGGAAAGAGGAAGAGTCATTTTCCTTCTTTCCTATTGTTAGCCAACTATTCACTGTCCCCACAGGATAAGAGATGTTGAGAGGATTCATTAGTTAATCTTTGTGAGTCTTTTGCAGATGAGGAATGCTACGCATAGTATTAAGGAACATTAATACCAGACCGATTTCACACCAAAGAGTAAAAGTCCCAGAATAAGAACACATCACAGGATTTGAAACAACTGAGAGAGGTAAATGAAAGGGGCTGTGACAGAGTGGGGCGATTCTATTTCACTCAGTTTGGAAGGCAGGGAAATCCAACCAGGAAAGACAGGGCAATCATCCAAAAGACTCCAAACAAAGCACTTGAAAGTACATGTGCTCTGAAAGAGAACATGGGAAAGGTAAGGAGTAAGGTGTCTGAAGTCTACAGATTAAAAACTCCATCCTATGAAGGAGAGAACCTGGGAGGCCAGCTCTTTCATGGGGGCTGTGGGAAAGAACAGCTCTGTGTTCTATCCTCCAAGGCCTTCTGGAAACCTCTCTTTCAAAGACCAATCTGCTCCCACAGACCAGGAACGCTGTAAACTGCAACTAGAAAGGAAATTTCTACAATGGGCTCATTACTCATTTCTCAGGAAGAAAATCCTAGCCCAATTAGAACCAAGAAACTCAGGTTGCTCCCTTCTGCAGAAAGAGGATGACTTTTCTTTTCTGCACAGCAAAGAGTTAAAGCTTGGACAAAGTACAGCCAAGAACTGACGTATTTAGCCTACCAGTTTAGACCAAAAGCAATAAAATATTGGCTTTCTTCCTGGAGATTTAGGAAAAAGCCTAGGACTAGCACTGTTTCTTGAGCTGGGAGATGCAGTAAACCACCCCACCCCTCCTGCCCCATACCCCATAGATTGTCAAACACTCCTACCACATAAGCTAAAATTCTGGTCAAGGCTGCCCATAAACCTATAGAGGAGCCAGTGTAGCAGCACACTCAGACACTCAGAACCACCCTTCACAGCAGCCTTTGCTATTCTGGACCCTTGTTGTGCAAAGGAGGTCGTAAAGCTCTGTCTCCTCAGTACATTACATCTAATGTGTGTGGATGGTCCACAGAGAGTTCCTAATTAGACACTCTGTGCGTGGCTGGTGCCTGTCAATCAACTAAAGTTCAGCCGTGATGAGAAAAAAACGCATCTGTGTAGACACATCAACACGTAAGATAAACTGGACAATTTAATGACTGACTGTCCCCTTTACAGGACACACACTGAAGGACTGTTGGTATTTGGGATTAGAGGACACAGAGCATAAACCCAAGGGCCCCCGTCTTGACCTCTAGCTTTATAACCTCGGAGAAGTTATTCAATCATCCTGAAACATAAGGTTCTCAACTATAAAGTGGAAATTATAATAACGTTTACCTCATGAAGTTGTGATTACATAGAAATAGGCATGAAAAAGTGCTTAGCCCAATCCTTGCCCTCAGTAAATGCTTATTTCTATTAGTAATTGTATTTTTAAAATTTTTTGGTAATTTGATCTATGTGAAGGACAAAAAACTATGAAGATTTAGTTATAATCTCCTTAATGACATGTTTTTATTTTTCTATATTCCCTTGCCATTTTTTATCCTTGAATAGATGTGTAATACATGTATGTTATATGCATTACACATCTATCATTCTACTATGGATATAACTTTTTGTTTTATTTTGTAACTTAAATCATTCCATAAACACTTTCTATCCTATTCCATAGTCTCTGTAGTTACCATGTATAAAGCCTCCACATTGTTCATTAAGTTGGCAAACCACAGATTAATAAAAAGCCCCTCCACTGGGGAATGGTGAGAGTGTGGTAAAGAGAACACCGAACTTGGAGCCAGCTGAAGACCTGGATTTCTCATTTCCTCTTCCAAAGGGCATGCACATGAAAGGGCTTTGCTGTGGTTCTTTTTGACTAGCGTCCTATCTTTCTGGGTTGGCTTTCCCAACTACGCAAAATTTTCCAAACTCTACCTCTCATTCTCACTGTGCAACCTTAAAGAAAATGCACCATCTCTCTAAGCCTGTTCCCACATTTCTAAAATAGGGAGGAAAAATAAAACCACCTGTCCTGGAGGGTTGTCATGAAGATGAAATAAGATAATACGTGTGAAAAGGACTTAAATGCTATGCTATAAGTGAAAAAAAAAAAAACTCTGTATGTTTAAAAAAAAAAAAACACAGTAATATATTTCATAACTTTCTTTTTCTTTTAAATGATTTCCTTGGTATCATTTCCCAAGGAGGAATTACTGTGTCTAAGAGTTTGTCTGCTTTTATGACTCATGGTAATACCTATTATTATAAGTTAAATTGCTTAAACTGGAAGCAAACGGATAAAGGTATGCTCAATCCATTACTCCACTATTCTAAACAACTACATCCCAAACACAGAGATATGTGTGTATATGCATAAAATACAAGTGTGCATGAGTGTGGGTATATATGCATATATATTCATATACACAATATATACTAGTATGTTTTGAGCAGTGTCAAGTCTGACACTAGAGAGCTGGAGATAAAAACAGGGATGTAAATAAAAACCTTTCTGTGCACTTTATTCTTCTTTTATCATTATCCATTCAAAGTCACGGCATTTTAAAAATATGGGAAGGGACTTCCCTGATGGCGCAGTGGTTAAGAATCCACCTGCCAATGCAGGGGAATACGGGTTCTATCCCTGGTCCGGGAAGATCCCACATGCCTCGGAGCAACTAAGCCTGTGTGCCACAACTACTGAGCCTGTGCTCTAGAGCCCGCCAGCCACAACAACTGAGCCTGCCTGCTGCAACTACTGAAGCCCATGTGCCTAGAGCCTGTTCTCCACAAGAAGAGAAGCCATCGCAATGAGAAGCCCGCACAGCACAACAAAGAGTAGCCCCTTCTCACCGCAACTAAAGCCCACGCGCAGCAATGAAGACCCAACACAGCCAATAAATAAATAAATAAATAAATAAATAAATAAATAAATAATAAATGGGAAAACCAGCTTCTGCCATCTATGAAAAGCCTTTGATTGAAGTGAATACATACATATTTGTCCTGGACCATTTTCCTCCACCCCATCTGCAGAACCTCCACAATGGATGGGACAGGCACCCACAAGGGAGAATGAAAAGGAGAAATTTCCAAGGACAAGCTTTGGAGTAGGAGACTTAGACAGGGTCCCTTACACAGGATGGAAATGAAGAAAAATGAGGCTGTGCCAGCCAAGCCCATCTGCAGTCAGAAGTATGCCTGCTAAAGGCATCTCTCATTCTGTGCTTTTCCATCTTCTTAAACTGCAGCCACCGCCCCCCCCCCCCCCCCCCAATTAGGGAAAGCTTGTTTGGAAATGTTCAGTGTCCTCTTGGGGGTTGGAAACTAAAGGAAAACAGGGCTGTGTCCCCCCTCTGCAAGACCACGTCAGCAGGGTCCGTGTGCCCCTAGTGGCCAGGTGTGTAACGGTGGCCACAGGACAAGGGCTTGTGAAGACCTGGTGGACATCCAGGAGGACAAACATGTGAGGCCAGTGTCCCCTTCGTGTTGGGACGCAGCAACAGACAGGCAGCACCCACACCCACTGCAGACTGAGCTCACGGATTATCGTCTAAATTACTCCATCACACACGTACACTAAGTCACAAGGGCAGAGCACCAACAGCAAAGCACGGTGACCTCAGGCTTCCAGACCAATCTTTCAATCCGGGCCTCATTTCCTTACCTACATACACCCTATTTTACTCACTCGGTGGAATTTAGCAGTGGTGTAGGGCATCCTCCTCATGAAAAGGAAGGTCCATGGATCAGACAAGAAAAGCTTTGAATCTCAGCTCTATCTGAGAAACTTCAGGCAAGTTTTGCAACTCCCTTGACCCTTGGTTTGCCTCATTTATAAAAAGGGGTTAATTCAAATCTCCCTCATCAGATGCTCAAAGTCCGCTTAAACAATCAGAGATATATTGCCAAGCACATTTCCTAAGACCAGCACTTAGAGCCCAAGAATGCAGTGCCTGTTTTATATCACCACTTAAAAGAACTGCACGCTCAGACATGTTAAGAAAACAGCGTAGTAACAGAATTTGAGCTTTTATTGTTCTTTCCACGAAATCCCTAATTTAATTTTGTCGCACTGTGGACCCAAAGAGTCAAGCTCTGGTCTCAATTACTGAAATCCAACTCCCAAATGGAGAAGAACAATCTCCTGAAACACACTTGGACTCCAGAATGCAACAGCCCAGAACGTCATCTCACCATGTTTACAATAAAAAACAGAGGAGGATGAAGAAATTGCTCTAAATTGACCATTTTCCACAGAATGGCTGCAGCAAAATCACAAGAAGGGTTTTTAGGACCAATTTCTTATCCTATACTGCAGGTCATTTCAGTTCAGTGGAGAGTTATCAGAATCCTTACCCCTCCCCCCCCACCTCCTTTCTCTTAATCCCAGACGTAAATGAGTATATAAGAACGCTACAAACATCAAGCTAAATCTCTGAGATCCATAGTCCATTTCACAGGTAAATGTCCTTGAACCATCTGCACATTGTAGAAGACTTTCTGTTTCCCTCTCTTGGTTCCTCTCACATTATTATTAAATCATTGTACAAATGGCTCAAATTATGTGACCCCAAATTGTGGGTAGAAGAGAAAATTCTGGCCTGTAAGATATGAGGGAAGACATTGGGAAGCCATCTCTATTTCCTGGAAGACTTTATGTCAACCCTTCCAGTTTTACTTTCCACCTTTCCCCTTCTCTCTTCTCCCTTCTTCCTTCCTTGAATATATATGTGCTGACTGGAGCTGCAGCAGCCCTCATGCAACCATGAGGAAAAAGGCAGGAAAACTGAAGACACACTGCTTTAACATGATAGAGCTGGCAATCACTATGTCTCCACTTCTTATTATGTGAAAAATAAATAAATCTCCACTTGCCTAAGTCCCTGTGTTTGAGTGTCCCATTTATTAAATTGGATGGAACCCAAACAGATATGCCTGACAACATTTCTCTCCCTGAAGATGGTTTCCGAGCAGATGTTCTGCTTTACAGCTCCATGGGACAGGCTTCCACTCTGACCCAGGCTCCTAATTACACCAGGCCCCAGAGCACGGCAGCAGCTACCTCTCGGTACCTCCCAGGCTCCTTAGATCCTTACCATCTACAAACATGTGTGACCTAAAGAACTGTAAACTCACCAGCCAATAACCTAGGTCTATTCAAGTCAGATTAGAAACAAAGCAGTCAAAACAGTATCAGGAGCCTACTAGATAGGCATTCTTTAGAGTAAAACATGTATCATCAACTTAGGAAGGAAAGAAAAAACAAAGGCAAAGAAGAGGGAATGATAAAGAGTAACAAAAAACACCTACCAAACCTCTATGTCTTCATAATTATCGGGCACTATAGCTGAATACCATCACGCTCTTTACAAAGCTGATGGGACATTTCAATAGAGACAGCATTTAAAGATATACTCTTCATAACTGCTTTCGGTTAGTTCTTTACTACGTGAGTGCTCCTAGGTCCACTACCACTTCCTTCCACCTATTCTCTCTCCCTTCCCTCCTCCTAGAAGAGTGTATAGAATATACTCTAGAATCCTAGAATACTCTAGAATATAATATACTCTAGAATATACTATAGAATCCCAGAGCCTGAAGAACTTTAGTGGTCTTTTAATCCAAACTTTAAGAATCCCCTCTAAACCCCTCTTGAAATGTGGTCACTCTGCCTTCCTTTGAATAACTCCTGCCTACTGCTCTCATGGCAGCCAAATTCCACTGTTTTCCAGCTTTCCTTGCTGGAAAAAAACTTCCTTAAGTCAAAGTCTCAAGGAGGCAGTTTCTTGTAACTGTCTCCAACCTCCCTTAATAGCCACTCTACTGACACGGAATAAACCTAACCCCTTTATTTCATGACGGGTCTTCAAAGGAGCTTTGAAAATCACTGCTTAATGTCTCATTTCTCTTCAATTCTATAATGTGTTAATATACAGCTTAAATATAGCCTTAGGAATGCAGAAATAGCATGATCAAGGTACAATTGGAGCACTCTGTGCAAGTTCACCCCATGCACACTTTTACCTGGGTATATCACTTTTGTAAAATCCTGGGCTTGATTTATCTGAAACAGAGGAACAAGTTTTTTCTACAGATAAATCTATTCTTACTTTACATACTAATTAAAAATCATTATGAATACATGTGATAAAATTTCACAGAACTACACAAGACTGAATATAAAAACTGGTGAAATATAAGGCATGTAAAGTATAAAAATGTCAATTTTCTGGTTTCAGTATGTACTATAGTTATGTAGGATGTTACCACTGGAAAAGTCTAGATGAAAAGGTACATGGGACCTCTCTGTATTCTTTCCGCAAATTTCTGTAAGTCTATAATTATTTCAAAATTTAGAGTTTTGTTTTTTTTTAAAACTGCTGAAGGTTCTAGAAAGAACCTATTCCTAGTACACCATTAATTCACACTAAGCTGTGTCACTGTTGTTATGTTATTTACATGAGTACCTGGTATCTCAGCCTTTCCCATCTGTCCTTGTACACTTGAACTTTTAGAAAAATACAAATCTTTGACATTTGTTGTGTTGGTTTTAAATTCATTGTTCTAATCTGTCAAAATCTTCTTGAATCTTGATTTTGTTATCCAGGAAGTTAAATATCCTATCTTGACCTTTTTTATGTTTGAAATATGAAAATTATGTCTTCATCGAGGCCAAGGGATTCCAGACTGACATGCGTCCATTAATCAGTACTCTTCATGTATATTCATTCAGTAAACTCTAAAGGCACATGGATGTATACATCATCCAACTCTCATTTTTCCATTTTATCCACAAGGATATCATGGCAAATTTTGTAGAACATGGATGAAGTCCTTATTAAAGGGGTTTTGTGAAATTTCCCTAACCTACTGGTGTAAACACCCCATTTGTACTTTAAAAACTATGAGCTCAGAGACCATAAAAGAAAAGGACAATAACTCTGGCTATGTATTTAAAAAAAAAATCAACGTGGCAAAACAAAAAGCCATTAATCAAACTCAGAGGACAAATCAAAAACTGGAAAAATATTTGCAACATATGATGAACAAAGGAAAATTGTCTTTAATTTATAAATATCATTCAAATCAATAATAAAAAGTTAAGCAATATATTAAAAATGAACAAAGGCTATGAGGAGGGGTTCATAAAAAGAAAAATGTGAATGGTGAACAGAATTTTGAAACAATGCTTAAGCTTATTAGTGAATAAATGCAAGTCAAAACACAAGAATATGATGGTTTTTTTCCCTCTATTAGATTATCAATTTTCAAAATACTAAAACCTAATAGTGGCAATGATGTGGAAAAAAACAAGCATTCTCATGTCCTTCTTGAGTGAGAATAAGGCAACAGAATCATACTTGAGAGCATTTTGCAATATTTAAGTGCATGTACATTTTAATTAATTCTACTTGTAGGAATTTATCTTATGGATATACTTAGAAATACATATAAAATATGTGTACAACATTATTTATTGCATCATTGCTAGCAATACATAAAAGACAAACATATATAATATTAATATTTTTAAATATCTCTAAACAGTGAAAGATATGAAGGAAAACTATACAACTGTTAAAAATAATGAGGTAACACTGTGAGTGTTACCATGGAAAGATCTTTGATACACGATTTTTTAAGGCAAAGTGCAGACTAGTGTACTTGCAGAAAGGGAGAGGGCAATTGTTTTACATGTAAATTTCCTTTCCCAGAAGAATATACAAAATCTTTAAGAAAGCCTTAACGGGTGAGAGAGAGGAGTTCACTTATCTTGCAGTGGGGTTACAGGCCATCTTGGCTTTCTTTTTACACTTTTCTGTATTTAAACATGAGGAACATTCTTTAAAAGCAGCAATGAAACAGCACAGAGTCTATTTGATGTATTTTAGCTCTTAACACTCAACTGCTTTCCTTGTTAAGCATTCTAGATTTTTGTCAGAGATCAATGTCAAGTTAACCAAACTATAGTTTTCAGGATCCATCTAATTCTGATTTTAAAAAACTAGGAAGACTTTGGATTTCCCTGGTGGTGCAGTGGTTAAGAATCCGCCTGCCAATGCAGGGGACATGAGTTTGAGTCCTGGTCTGGGTAGATCCCACATCCCACGGAGCAACTAAGCCCGTGCACCACAACTACTGAGTCTGCACTCTAGAGCCCACGAGCCACAATTACTGAGCCCGTGTGCTGCAACTATTGAAGCCCGCGCGCCTAGAGCCCATGCGTCTCACAACAAGAGAAGCCACTACAATGAGAAGCCCAACACCACAACGAAGAGTAGCCCCCATTCGCTGCAACCCCCACTCACTGCAACTAGAGAAAGCCCGTGTGCAGCAACAAAGACCCAACATAGCCAATAAATAAATATATTAAAAAAAAAAAACTAGGAACACTTTATTTGCCAATCTACGATTCTCTACGGCTTTTCAGAGTGCCAACAGCATACTGTTTGTAATGACAGCAAAAAATTCTTTCAATACACTAGAAGAGTAATTCTGAAATTTTGGGATCTCAACTCCTTTTGAAAATCTGATAAAAGCCATTTTCCTCCCCTCTTCCCAAAAATGCATATTGAAAAAAATATTTGTGTCTCATACTAGAGGGTTAGGAGACCCCCTGAAGTCCATCCTTGGAGTCCGTTATAAATTCGCTTATATCAGAATCACCCGAAAGGCTTGTTAAAACACAGATTGCTGGGCCCCAGGCCCAGAATGCCTGAGTCAGTAGGTGTAGGGTGGACCCAAGAATTTCCAATTCTGAGAAATTCCCAGGAAATCCGGATGCTGCTAGTCTGGGGACCACGCTTTGGAAACCACTGCTTGAGGATATAATCTACCTGGCCCTGGAGGTGTAAATATAATCAAAAACTATTAGGAGATCTCCTTACTACTTTCTCAATTCACTCGGGTTTCACTTTTCTTTTAATCCTGTTTGCCCATCCCTTTATGACTTGGCCACTAGTCTCCGTGTCAGGGCGACACCGGATATTATACCTGGCATTACCTGGCGCCACACCTGGTCATCCTGGAGTCTTCATCAGGCTCCACAAACTATAAACTGTGTTTCTTATTCTCAGCGTTATTCACAGGCTCCCTTTATTTTCCTCATTACCCCTCCTGACACTTTTCCCACACACCATTTTTTTGTATTTATCTTTGGTGGTCATTTGTCCCCACATTTTATATATTTGGGGGTGAAGAGGGTATATTTTTTCATCAAAACTCACCAGAGAGCTACCTGGGTAGCCTTTTTTATCTTCACTACGATAATTTTTAAAATTTGAACCACTGCTGTTTTAGAGTCTCGAGCCTTGGGCTTACTTTTACCTTTCCCCTTGAACCCTGTTTTTTAAAATTCTGAGGTAGGTGCAGAGCTAACCCACCAGTCCAGTTAGCAACAGCTACCTTGGCAGTTGCAGACTTCGCAATGGCATTTTTCCCCTAGGTTTCCAGCTAATTTACTAACCAGCAACACCCTCTTTAGTGAGAACTAGGTCAGTCCAGCAATCCCTTCATTGCCGTCTGTCTCTTCTTGGAGATGACACTGTCCCTATCGAGGTCCCATTGATAACTAATGGTGGAGAATTTGGGGCAACGGCCTGACCAAACATGAATTTCCCATTATGTCTGTGTGTCCCTGTGATGGTTTTATGACCTGCTTTAGGAAAGCATCACTGTATTCTCTGGTGCCCACATGGGTCTATCAGTAAAATGCTTCGAACCATACCTCAAAGCAAAACCAGACTCTCATACATTTAAGAAAAGAGGCAGTTGGATGAGAAGGGCGTCGCTCAGCTGGAAGAGTGAGTGGAGCAGGACCTGTGATGTCAGCAGAGCAACCTGAGCCTGTGAGGTTGGTCAGTCTAGAGACACACAGACCCATGGGCTCTTTCGTCACCCAGGTCTGCATTAGTTGACTACTGCTCCAGTAACAAATTACTACAAACTCAGAGGCTTCAAAGCACACATTTATTATGTTATAGTTCTGGAAATCAGACTTTGTCTAAAATCAGGGTGTCTGCAGGGCTGCATTCCTTCTAGAAGTTTCAGGGGAAACTGGTTTCCTTGCCTTTTCCAGTCTCTAGAGGCCGCCTGCATTTCTTGGCTCACGGCCCCTTCCTTACATCACTCTGACCCCTGCTTCCCTCACCACACCTCCTTCTCCACCTTTGGCCCTCCTGCCTCCCTCTTGTAAGGACGTTTGCAATGACATTGGGGTCACCTGGGTAATCCAGGTGACTCTCCCCATCTCACGATCCTTAAATTAATCACATCTACAAAGTCTTCTTTGTCACCTAAATTAACATATTCACAGGGCTAAGGATTGGGATGTGGACATTTTGGGCGGCCATTACTTAGCCTGCCACAGGCCCCAAAGTAAAATGGTATGACTCAGGAGAGATGAGTGCACCCCCGTAAGCAGGGTAAACACTCAGGGCAAGGATAAAACAGAAAAGAATTTTCTAACTGGAAGAGATCATCAGGATTCCACACATACACACACATATACTCTCAACTGTGGCTCAGAGAGGTCAAGTGACTTTCCTGAAATCACACAGCTAGATAGTGCCAGATCTGAAAACCCTACATTTCCTGACTGAAACAAATAGGTATTTTAACAAAGGCCATGTGCTCCCGAATTCCAGGACAAGGCATTAGACCACCTAGGCAGGACTTACAAAGGAACTGAACAACAACAAGTTCTGCCACAACCCAGCACTGGAAAATTCACTGGAGAGAGAATTCACTGGAGAGAAATCCCTTATAGAGAGAGTGTTGCAGTGGGTGTATTGTGTATTCACACACACACACACACACACACTTATGGGAAGGAGGTGGGGATTTCCACCTGGGAAAGGGGGAACTTTTAAGAATAATCCAAGAGGTTGAGACGTGTTTCCCATGGCTTTGGAGACAAGGGACCAGAACACAATTCGAATCCTACAAAGTCTGAAAGAGTGAGGTTGTGGAGATGGTGCAAATAGGGCCACACTGGGGACAACCTGCCCTTTTAGGGCTTGGCTGGGCAGGGAAGCATGCACGCTCTCATGGCCCAGGGATGGGCTCCTGAAGGGAAAAGTCAGACCAGGTGCTCAGGAGAGATTGCTCTATGGAGGGGCAGAAAGGATTCCCACAGAGCCCGTGAAGATGGCACCTGAGGGAGAAAGGAGTGAAAAGGAGAAAGAATAGTCAAAGTGTAGCGGCTACAAACAACACGTTCTGTTATCTGACACTGTTTCTGAGGGTCGGGGAACTGGGAGAAGCTTGACTGGATGGTTCTGGCTCAGAGTCTCTCATGCAGTTGGGGTTACGGTGTCCGCTGGACGGCAGTCTCACCTAGTGGCTTGAGTGGGCTGCAGGATCCACTTCCAAACACACTCAGGAAGCTCTTGGAAAGAGGCTCCAGTTCTTCGCTGGCTATTAACTGAAGCCCAACTCCCTCAGCAGACGGGTCTTTGACAGGGCTCCTCACAACCTGGCAGCTCACTTCTTTCAGAGCTAATGAGATGGCAAAACAGAAGCCACAGTGCTGCTTATAACCTAAGCTCGAAAGTGACACCAGCACTCCTGCCATATTCTATTGGTCACAGACCCACCAGGGTACAGTGGAGGAAAGGAGGTAGTACCACACAAGAATGTAATATCAGGAGATAGGGGTCATTAGAGACCATCTTGGAGGCTGGGTACACACACCTTATGAGAGAAAAAATCTGCATTTGGAACCCTACATGATCAGAGGACACCAGCTTCTAATGATCACCACACAACCTCTCCTCCCTGCAACCCTGGAGGGGCCCAAGGTGACAACCAAGGGAGGGAGGAGATGGGGGCAGAGAGAGAAGAAGCCGACCACATCCTGCTTCCATACTTCAGGTTTCATAAGCTGAGACAGGCCCTGGCTGAGGGCGAAAAATGTTTAAACTGGATGAGAGTTTAGAGTTTTGATATTACATTGACTGGGACTCTGTACAGTGTCGGAAAAAGCTCTTGGACCTTCCCATGACTCCATCAAAGGAAGACGTAGAGGGAAAAGGCTTTGCTTGGAATAAATCTGCTTCCTGCTTGGACCCCATCAGGTCCAGCTCATTTAACAAACCAATAACAGTTAGTTAAACTCAAACCCAAGTGTCCTGACAGGGTTCAGCCTGCTTTCCTCTGCACTACACTGTCCCATAGACGTTGTCCTGTGTCTTTTGGTCAGGTGAGGAGGAGGGGGTGGGGAGAGGCTGGTGGGGGGTGGGGCGGGTGATGAAGGGGAAGAAACCAATCTGTTACTGAGCTTCAAACTAAACACTTTCCTCAATGGGAGTGGCCACTAGCCTTCCTCTTCCCTTCAAACATATTTCCTGTTTTGAAATCTGGTTTCTGCTCCCAGGATTCCTTGGAGTGCAATGGACGGCTGCTGTAGTCCACTGAGAGTGATGGCTAGAGAAATACACACTCTGGAATCTTCAGGTTTGGGCCCTCGATCCTCTTCGGCCATATGGTATCTCCCCACCCGTAATCATGAAAAATTTTATTCTAAGCGAACACACACGTATGTTCTCCCAAGTGCTATAATCATCCACTTCCAGGAGAGCACTGACAGATCACAACTGCAGAAAGAGAGACGGTGTGGATCACGCATTACCCTTTATGATGTGCCTTCACAAACATTACTCTCCATCTCCGTGGGTATCAAAAATATTCCCATTCTGTAAGTAGTCAGGATCCCAAAGAAGTGACACATCTGACTCAGTCCCAATAGATGAGTTAGATTCTAATGACCAATTACTCCATGCTTAGTTCTGTGGCAGATTTGGGAAAGAGCACAAAAGATGGAGAAAACAAGCATCAGTCTTGAAAGATCTTATAATCCAATTGTCCAGAATCATGCAGAGTCATTTATTTATTTAACCAATATTTATATTTATTTAACCAATATTTATTGAGTAATACTATGTGCCAGTCACCCCACTAGGCACTGGGATACATGGTGAAGAAGGACAAGCTCTTGACCTAAAGCAGCTCATGGTCTAGTGGAGAAGACAAGAGAGTTAGGGGAGAAATACACCAGGTCCGTGCCTGTTGCAAAGTAGCTGCTCATTAAATATTTACTGTATTCACGAGCACAGTGATGATGAGTGACTGCACAGAGATATAACAGAGCACGTGTGAGAGGCTTGGGGGTTCACGAAGCCTACCTGGAAAAGAAGACATGGCACAGGTAATAATCACTCCTTATTATTAAAGAACAAATTGTGGTATAAGCTATGCGTTAGCTTTGCTGCAATAACAACCCCAGATCTCACAACAAGAGTTCGTTTTCACTCGTATTACCTGCCAGCTACTGCTGGGAGTGTCTCTGACTCTGCTCCGTGTGTCTTCACCTTCCAGGGCACAGGCTGAAGGAGCAGCAACCGTCCAGGACACATGCTCCTTCAGTGAGGAGAGAGGGCAGGAGGCAACCACACGGTGGCTCGCAGAGCTTCTGCTGGACACGGCACACACGGCATCCCCTCTCAACACATGGGTCAAGCGAGTCACACGGCCAAGTCCAACCGTGAGCACGTCCGCTTCTCCCAGGAGTGTAGGGAGGGCACCACGGCCATGGGCAACAGCAAGGACACACATCCTCATGAAAGGAAGGGAAGAGAGAATAGCAAGGACCGTAACACAAGCTCTTGCCAGGTGTTAGTCTGCCCCGGCCGCCACACCCAAAGACCTCAGCCTGGGTGGCCTGAAAGCAGAGCTTTATTTTCTTATCGTTCCGGAGGCTACAATCTGAGCTAGAGGTGGGGTTGGTGTCTCCTGTGGCCTCTGTCCATGACTTGCCCACAGCCACCTTCTCACACGATCTTCTTTCTGTGCACACTCTCCCTTAGTTCTCTCTTTATGTCCAAACTTCCTCTTCTTGTAAGGACACCGGTCAGATTGGATTACAGCGCACCCTGAGGGCCTTGTTTTAACTTAATCGCCTCTTTGAAGATCTTATCTTCACATACAGTCACATTCTGAGGTCCTGGGGGTTAGAGCTGCAACAGAGGAATTTGGACAGAACGCACCCACCACCCACCAGGAGTACCAGAGCTGTGCAAAGGAGGCTGAGGACACTGAGGCACCAGAAGGGCAGGCCCCATCACTGATGGATGAATGGAGAGGAAAGAAAGGCGACTGCAAGCAAGAGAAGTGACACGACCAGGGCCCCACACGAGAAGGAAGCAGGATGAGCTTGTGCGCTGATGAGGAAATGGAGCTTTTGAGACCAAAGAGTAACATGTGAGGCTAAAGGGATGGGAGGGAAGCAGATCCATAAAAGCTTAGAAACCCTGAGCCGGAGGAGGGGGTGGGGGAGAATTTCGAGAACAGGGTGGCATGGTGGATACTGCTAATTTGGGAAGATTCCTCTGGAACTAGTGCTGGGAGTGGGGGCAGCAGTTCACAGAAAGAAGACAAGGAACAGAGGGAGACATAAACATTTTTATCAACAAAGAAATCATGACAGATACTTGCTCCGGAGGAAACAAGCAAACAAGATTCAGAGCAGCCAAGTCTCTGACCCCCATCAGCCCAGGCTCTCCCAAGACCATTTAGGCATTTTCCCCCCATGTCTCTTGCAAATGTGAATTCAAATTTAATGAATTTTGGTTTCCCCAGAGTTATGAAATAATTACAAAAATGTTACCTGAGAGGTCCAAATTCTGCATAACATCATTATTATTGTGGGTTTTTATTAAAAGAGAAAAATCATCCAAATCAGAAGAGAGAAATACCAGGGTTAATATCTGCCCCCCCAAAAAAACAGAGAAAAAAATTGAATTATATTTTCCGGCGCCAAACACCCCTCAGCACCACCATCCTAACCTCCTGTTGGTGAGCAATCCCTGTTTAATTTAAATTGAGAGCCGACTGGGGGGAAAAGAAATAGGTCTAATTCTGTTCGACAACACCCACTGCTCTCAATGGTGAACAATTGATGTTAAAAATAATGATGATGACAGTAATTATTCCTGCATGTCCTGCTCAGTACGGGTCACAACACCATCCAGGATGAAATAACAGGCAGACACACAACCCCATGCTGAAATGTGCAATCATCAGAAAAGCTGCTTGGAGCCAGGGGAGTGGAAGAGAATGTGGCCTCGTGTTGGGATGCTCAAACCTGCAGAGCCCTGACAAGCCCTGCCAAGAATTGCCTGCTCAGGACCTGGCAGGGAAGGGGGGGTGGGGGGTGAAGGGAGACAGCTGTCAGGTCGCCACCCTGTGCCCCTCACAGTGGGCACCATGAACAGGTGTCAGGCCATCATGTCCCAGAAGCACCCAGGACAACCCAGTCTCCCCATGCAGTTTGAACAAGGCTGCCAAAGGATGGCGAAAAGCTCCACCCATCCTCTCCAGGACAACGGGTGCCTTCCAAACGACAGCATTTATTTCAATAGCTCCCAGGATGGCTTTGCAAGTTGATTCCTCTAAGAATGAACTGTTGTTGGAGGTGCGTGGGGTGGCCTCAAGTTTGCATGCTAGCTCCTATTACAGTGTGAAGAGAAAGCTGGAAGAAAGCGTGTATTCAGAGCAGCAGAGGTGTCAGTAACATAAAACTGACTGGCCTGTGCCAAGAACCACAGCAAGGTCAGAGCTAGCACATCAGGCTTCCTGCCGGGGGAGTATCTAAAAACATCTCTGCAGCCCAGGTCAGAGGCAGTAGCCCTGCTAAGGACACTCCTATCTCCCTGCTTCCCCAGTATCCCCACAGCCCTCCAGGAAAGCAAGATGGCACCATGGTCAACCACATGCTCTCTGCAGCCAGATGGCCTGAGTTCAAATCCTTGTTCGTGGTGTATAAACTTGAGGGTGAAATTTGCATTTGTCTCTGTGGTTTGAAACCCTGAATCTGCCCTTGTATATAAGGTTGGCAGGCACCTTAAACATCCTTGTGAATCTGGGCAGAGTACTTGACCTGTCTATAAGTAAACGATGTCGTGATTTCTAAGTAAGATAATGTACAGAGCGCACTTAGCACTGGGGTGTGATGAGCCCTCAAGAGGCAATAGAAATTTTTAATCTTCATTATGGTCCTTATCATCTCATATTCTAATTTTACAATGTTTCCATTTTGCCCACAGTGTTCTTTTAAACAAAAATGTGAGTTCCTCCAATTCCCAGGGCTGCATTTTCTTAGTGGATCCATCCCAGTTCCTAGCCTGGTAAAGGCACTCGGGTGGTCAGAAACAGATATTTGGTGAATTAATGAGTGATCAAAGTAATTGGGGATGATCAGTCTGGAAAAGAGAAAACAGGCAGGAAATAATGATTTGTTTCACACACACAAAAAATCTGAGGTGTCTGGAGAAGACTGGAGATGAAAAGTTACAAGGAAATTAACATGAGATGAGAATACAAGAGAATTTTCTTAAGATGCCACAGGTGGAGGGAGGGAGCGGCTGCCTGAGAAGGAGGGTGGGGCTCTGCCTTGAGCACCACTCATCAGGGCTGGGAGGACAAAATACAAGCTGCCCCATGCTGGATTTAATGAGTCTGTAACAGAGTAGCAGCAGGAGGACATTTGGGTTCACCGCTGAAGAGCAAAGCAAAAGGATTCTGCCTTCTACCTTTTCCCTCCGAAATTCCAAACTCACACAAAGACAAAGAAAAGCTCTGGGGAGGTTTCCCTCCCTCTTTCACTGTGATGATTTTCAAAAGATGTCCCCACGTGGGAAAGGACCAGTAGAGCCAAAGACGGGCCGGTGCGGGGGAGAACAGCATGGATATGCCAATGCGTTAGAAAGACTCTCCAAGGAGACGAGGCCTTGGGAAAGCATCGCCCTCTGTGTCTGCCAAGGCCAGTCTCCTGGGTCTGCCAAGGCAGTGCCACTCCCACGGGCTGGGGCTGCCCTGGGAGCCAGAGAATGCTAGCCGTGAAGGACGTTTGCCCAGACAGAGAAGTGATAGTCCAGGAATTCTGGACACCTTCCTCCTCAATTAGCCTTGTGGGCTCCAGGGCCGTGCCCAGCATGACCAGCCTGCAGGGCTGTGCTCTCAGAGCCAAGGCAGCAGAGACAGTGACTCAGAGGCCAGCCTCCCGCGGAGTTCCCACAGGCGGTTTGCAACCCCCTGCTCTCATGTGCTGGCTCTGAACTCGCAGGACCTCAGAGCAGGCAGCTTTCTAGGCTACCTCCGAGTGCTAATTATAGCCAGGCTCGTCACTGCACTTCCTTTCTCACAGGCCAGGAGCTGGGCTAGGCTGTGTCGTTGCACCTGTGCTGGTTATAGTGGTTTCCTGTGACTCGTGGAGCTCAGTTGGTTCAAGGGCAAAGCCACAGGTGCCCCCGGCTGCCTCTGACACAGCTGCTCACCCTTTTCTCCCCGCCTCCTCTGCCTTTTCTCTTTCTCCCTTTCTGCTTTCTTTCCCTGCCCCCATGATCCATCTTCCTCCTCCTTTTCACTCTTCCCCTCCTAGAAGTTTTCATCTCTCTTCCCTACACTCCAGGCCTAGAAGCATCAGACCTCCTTGTAATATTTTACAATGGGAGGCGGCCAACCTCCACTTGCAGGATCACGTTTTGTTTAAAGAAAGGGATTGTACACCTAGTGTATGCCAGGCATTGTACACATCTATACAGGATGTGTGTGTGTGTGTGTGTGTGTGGTTGTCCCCAAATTCTGCTAGAATTTGATGCATAAATTTCATTTCCCTCAAGTAATTTTTACTCTCATGTCCAGAATCCCTTAAAACTAGCTATTTTCTCCATCTTTCCAGAACAGCCTCTCAAAACACAGCACTGTGCCTGTGGGCTGCATCTCTTGCCCTCTCATCTTCTCAGGGGCTTTGCTCCTGCAGTTACTGCCTCTCCCTCCTGAATCATCAATCTCTCCCTCTTCTTGATTCTTCCCATCAACCGACAAACATGCTTTAGGGCTTTTTCTTCATTGAACAAAGCAAAACACCCCAGACCCCGCATCTGCCTTAAGCTTCCACCCCACATCACTAAACACCACAGAAAACTTGAGAGAGTGGTCTATACTGGCTCCATTTCCTCACCTCCCATTGGTCCACCCACCCATTCCCCTGGGATTCCCAAGCCCTTCACTGAGTTGCAACAGCCTTTACCAAATGACAAGTGATCTCCACGATGCCAGTTTTAGTGTTCCCTTCTCTGCCCTCATCTTTCTCAGTTCTCTCAGCAGCAATTGATGTAGATGTTCACTCCTCCTACTAAAAACTCTTTTCTCCCTTAAATTCTACGAGCACACATGCTGGGCTCCTTCTCTAACCAATCGCTAAATATAGAAGCCTCTCACAGCTCAATCCCTTATTGTCTTCTTTTCTCTTTGTCTTTTAAGGGGATCTCATCTATTCTCATGTTTTTAAGTACCTTTTATACCAACTTTTAAATAGATGTGCACAGCTCCAATCTTGTCCATATCCAATAGGCATCTCAAAAGTATCATATCTAAGTTATGATTGTCAAAACTCCTAAGTCTCTTCCTCCCCCAATGTCCACCCTATCAGGAAATTGCAACTCCACCATTACATGAGGTACAAACCTTTGCTTTCCTTTCCTTCACCCCCACCCCTGTCTAACCCATCAAGTCCTCTCTATTCAGCTCCAATATATACTCCAAATCTCCTCTCCAGCATCACTGCCTTCACTCTACCTTAAGCTGCCTTCTCTCCATTAAGACAACTGCAATGAATGTTCTCTTGTTCTCCATCATGCTATCTTGCCAGCTTCTAGGCCATTCTTCAAATAGCAAAGTAGAGGGATCCTTATAACACACTTGTCTAAGGATGTTACTCCTCTTGTAACAACTGTCCAGTGGCTTCCCATTGCTCTTAGAACAGTACTTGACACACAGTAAGAGTTCAATAAATAGTTGTTGGGTGAATGAATACATAAATGCTCGGTCAGGTTTACATGACCGAAGGACAAGAATGGATGATTTTAAGTTGTAGAGGAGAGTTGCTTGTGTTGTTCTTTGCACATTGTTCAGGTTTGTTCATTATTTGATGGATAAATGGCAGCTGCCACTTGTTAAATGTGTCTAGTACTAAACTATGAACTTCGGTTTATCCATCTCCGTGATTCACATGACAATACAGCTAGTGAGTGCCAGAGATGGATTTATTTTTTATTTATATTTTTTATTGAAGTATAGTTGATTTACAATGTTTCAGGTATACACCACAGTGATTCAGCCAAATATATATATGTATATATATACACACACACACACACACACACACACACACACATATATGTGTATATATATTCTTTTTTAGATTCTTTTCCATTACAGGTTATTATGAGATAGTGAAAATACTTCCCTGTACTATACAGTAGGTCCTTGTTGTTTATGTTATATATAGTAGTGTGTATCTATTAATCCCCAATTTCCAATTTATCCCTCCCCCAACCTTTTTCCTTTGGTAACCATAAGTTTGTGTTCTATATCTGTGAGTCTATTTCTGTTTTGTAAATAAGTTCACTTCCATCATTTTTGTAGATTCCACATATAAGTCATATCATATGATATTTGTCCTTCTCTGTCTGACTTACTTCACTTGGTATTATAGTCAGTCTTGGGACCATCGGTGTTGCTGCAAATGACATTATTTCATTCTTTTTTATGACTGAAATGTATTCCATTGTGTATATGTACCATATCTTCTTTATCCATTCATCTGTCGATATTTAGGTTGCTTCCATGTCTTGGCCACTGTAAAAAGTGCTGCTATTGGGGCGCATGTATCTTTTCAAATTAGAGTTTTTATCTTTTCCAGATATATGCCCAGGAATGGGATTGCTGGGTCATATGGTAGCTCTATTTTTAGTTTTGTAAAGAACATCCATACTATTTTGCATAGTGGCTGCACCAATTTACATTCCCACCAACACTGTAGGAGGTTCCCTTTCAGAGATGGAATTTAAGCACTGGACTGTCAGACTCCAAAGCTCACATTCTCTCCCTCTGTTCAGCCAATCATTCAACAAATATTTATGGAGGACGAATTATATGTTTACATAGGTCCACCACATATGTCAATGGTGGACCTTATCTTCAGGGTCCTTACATTTCAAGGACCATCCTCTCCCCAAAAGGGAGTGAATGAATAAATGAACAAAAGGACTAAAGTCAACAGTTTGTTTTTTAATTGAGGTATAGTTGACTTATATTATATAAGCTTCAGGTGTACAACATAGTGATTCACTGCTTTTAAAGGTTATATTCCATTTATAGTTATTATAAAAATATTGGCTATATTCTCTGTGCTGTACTATATATGCTTCTAGTTTATTTGATACATAGTAGTTTGTACCCCTTAATCCCCTATTCATATCTTGCCCCCCCCACCCCCTCCCCACCGATAACCACTAGTTTGTTCTCTATATCTGTGTGTCTATTTCTTTTCTGTTATATTCACTAGTTTATTTCTTAGACTCTTCATATACATGATATCATACAGTATTTGTCTTTCTCTGTCTATTTCACTAAACATAATACTCTCCAAGTCCATCCATATAGTTGCAAATGGCAAAATTTCAGTCTTTTTATGGCTGAGTAGTATTCCACTGTGTGTGTGTGTGTGTGTGTGTGTGTGTGTGTGTGTGTATGACATCTTCTTTATCCATTCATCTGTTGATGGACACTTAGGTTGCTTCCATATCTTGGCTATTGTAAATAGTGCTGCTGTGAACATTGGGGTGCATGTGTCTTTCTGAATTAGTGTTTTCATTTTCTTCAGATATATACCCAAGAGTGGAATTGCTGGATCATATGGTAGCTCTATTTTTAGGTTTTTAAGGAACATCCGTACTGTTTTCCACAGTGGCTGCACCGATTTACATTCCCACCAACTGCGTACAAGAGTTCACTTTTCTCCACTTCCTTGCCAACATTTGTTATTTGTGATCCTTTTGATGTTACCCATTCTGACAGGTGTGAGGTGATATCTAATTTTGGTTTTGATTATTAGCAATGTTGAGCCTCTTTTCATGTGCATGTTGGTCATCTTTGGAAAAATGTCTACTCAGGTCTTCTGTCCACGTTTTAATTGGGTTGTTTGTGGTTTTTAGACATTGAGTTGTATGAGCTGTTTATATATTTTCAATATTAACCCCTTATTGGTCATATCATTTGCAAATATTTTCTCCCATCCAGTAGGGGGTTTTTTTTGTTTTGTTTTGTGGATGGTTTCCTTTGCTATGCAAACACTTTTAAGTTTAATTAGGTCCCATTTGTTTATTTTTGCTTTTGTTTCCTTTGCCTTAGGAGGCAAAGTTTAAAAAAAATGCTATGATTTATATCAAAAAGTATTCTGCCATGTTTTCTTCTAGGAGCTTTATGGTTTCTGGTCTTACATTTAGGTAGGTCTTTAATCCATTTTGAGTTTATATTTGTATATAGTGTTAGAAAATATTCTAATTTCATTCTTTTACATGTAGCTATCCAGTTTTCTCAGCATCACTTATTAAAGAGACTGTCTTTCCTCCATTGTATATTCTTGCCTCCTTTGTTGTAGATTAATTGACCACAGGTATGTGGGTTTATTTCTGGGCTCTCTGTTCGGTTCCATTGATCTACTGTGTCTGTTTTCATGCCAGTACCATCTAAGTCAACAGTTTTAAATGGGCTACCACGTGCCAAGTGCCATGGAAGGCACCAGATATGGTGACTATACCAGGGAGTCCCTGCCCTCGAGAGGCTCTACCGGCCAACTTCTCAATAAGCTCCCCCTGATCTACCCATTTCTGACTAATCACTTGATTTGTACCTCTCTCCCTTCAAAGTATACCTTCAAATCACACCTTCAAATTACAAGTAATGCCAGCATTGTTCAATATTATGTTGTTCACAAAAAGCGTGTAAACATCAGATACCTACTGAACATGTGTGTCAGTTCTGCCCAAGACAGTATTGGTGATCTTGGCTTATAACCAGGGACTGTCTTAAACCCTAAGAAGAAGAGTCAGACCCCAACAACTTGAGAAAATCCCTCTGGTACCACCCTGTCCAGCTGGAAATTAGCCTTCTTGTCATTACCCACCTGCTTTCCAAAGGGCCTTTTAAGCACCTCAGAAAGGGCAGCTAAGGTGCCCTGTGCCACCAGAATGTGCTTGCATTTCCAAGTAAGGCTTCACAAATGGCATTTGATCTGGGCCTCAGTGAATAGATCAGATTCAAACACAGAAGCGGGGTGACATTATTCCAGGTGAAAAGAAGTGAGAACTTGGGGTGATAAGATGAGGAGGAACAATGAGGGAAATTTTGTAAAAGGTGTATAAGGTGTTGAACATAAGGTACTTTTGTAAACTATAAAGCTCTGTACCGATCTGAGGAATTACTGTCATTCGCTTAAACTACACCCTGAAACTCACCCCTCTGAATTAATATTTTGTTGCTTCAGTGACCCACTCCTCCTGAAAGCAATTATATCAGGAAGAAGAGCACTTAACCTACAGCATGTTTCCTGAACGAGGTATTTGTTTTGCTTTGTTTTTTGTTTTTATATTAAATTGAAGTAAAGTTTACATAACATAAAGTTGACCTTTTAAAATGGACAATTTAGTAGCATTTAGTATGTTCACAACGTTCTGCAACCACCATCTCTAATTAGTTCCAAAATATTTTTATCTCTTCAAAACCAAACCCCAAGTTCGTTAAGCAGTTACTGCCTATTTACCACTCCCCTAGCCGGTGGCATCCACCAATCTGCTTTCTGTCTCTACAGATTTACCTATTCTGAGTATTTCATATAAATGGAATCATATATGTGACCTTTGAGGTCTGACTTTTTTCACTTAGCATAATATTTCAAAGTTCATCTATGTTATAGCAGGTATCAAAATTTCATTGCTTTTTATGGCTGAATAACATTCCATCATATAGATATACCACAATTTGTTTAACCACGCATCCATGATGAACACTGGGATCGTTTCTACCTACTAGCTATTGTAAATAGTGCAGCTAAGAACATTCGTGTACAGGTATCTGTTTGAGTTCCTGTTTTCAATTGTTCTGGGTATACATCTATGAGTAGGATTGCTGGGCCCTATGGTAACTCCATGGCTTTTTGAGGACCTGAAGGAGTTTACTGATCCTCTAGCAAAGGGAACTGGGAGCACAGGATCGGGTTGCTGGGATGAATGAGAAGTGACAAGTCATGAAGCCCTGGATAGACAGAGGGTGGGGTTGTCCTGAGTGGAGTCCAAAGGTGTGGAAAAAGGGAGGCAGGTATCCTGAAGTCTACTAAGGAGAGAGAACCAATGCAAAATGTGCATGCAAAGCACATAGGAGACGTTCCACAAGAACATGGATGAATGAGAGCTTGATGAATCGGAAGTAGGGTCAAGGTATACCCTAGCTCGCTAACAAAGTTTCCTTGAGCTGTGATGAGCTCTTCCAAGCTGGGAACTCTAATCCTATTAGTTCAGAGTGTAGAAGTCACTCAGGCCCAATTGCTTGGCACTGAACAGAGCTTCACATACTGGTAACTTCATACTGTTAACTCTCATATGGTCATTAAACTAGTTGTGTATGTTTGCCTTATCTTCCCATCTCCTTCCTAATTTTTTAAAGAGCTGGGACCCTGACTATTTATTTGCTTACTTTCTTACTTATTACTTACCTCCTATTCTGCCTAATAGAGTGCCTCAGCAGGGCAGATCCTTAATAAAGGCAAGTTTCTTGCTTGATTGATTTTTAAATCAATTAAATCCCATATATAATGTGTATCTGTTTAATACAGAGCTTACAAAACTACTGTCAAATTCAGTTTTCTGCTACTTAACTGTACAACTTGCCCTTGATATTTTTGTTAAAAGCAATAAGATTATTCCTTATAAGCCATTATCAAGTACCTTTACTTTTCACATGAGCAGTCTGTTGTCAGTGCTCATCCCCATGTATTCAGAGGGAGGATGGAGATGACAATTGAGATAGTTGGGCCAAACTTCAGTTATCTTTTATTTCGCATGCATGGGCTTTATGCCTGGAAACCATCACTTTCTGCCTTCATCTTCCACTTGCATGTGTGTGGAGGGGGGCGGAGGGGACCTGAAAAACACAGAGTTAAGTTTGAAGTTCTTGTGACATGTCCAAGTAATCATATGCTACTAGCTTTTTATTATCCCATGAAAATGACAAATATTTATAAACTATTACTGATGTGGTAGATGATTAAATAGGCCCGCACACTCCAAGATTAAAAGGTTAGGATAAATGAGACTTAGAGCAATCATTTGCCCAGAAGTAGCATAAGCTGAAAATACGAAAAAAAATCAACGAAAGTTTAAGACTTCATCAATGATCCACCCACTGTGAGTTATTTAGAGCCCCATATAGCAGTTGTATTGGGGACAGGCCTAAACGTTGAGTCTAACAGGCTGAAGGCCAACCACTTCTTCCCACGATGCTTCATCCAGGTCCCCACGGCACAGAAATCTGAACGGAGGGAGAACGCAGGGAGTATTTTTGGATCTGTCCAGGACAGAATTTCACCCATCCCAAATGCATGCCTTTGTATCATTAGAGAGAGCTGGAGTTTGGCCATCTGTGGCAATTATTGGAGAGTGAAATGAAAGACTCCTCGTTACAGTGTGAGTGAGTGATGTGTGTGTGTGTGTGTGTGTGTGTGTGTGTGTGATGAATAGGGATGGAAGTGCATCTCATATACTGTGAACATTGATGAAATTGCAAATGCACACACCCTTTGATGTTTGCAAAATTGAAAAAAAAAAAGGGACACCTATATGTCCCTCATTAATGGACTGGTCTTTAGTTTAGACCATAAGCTGAGACATTGCCAACCAAAGTCTACACTCTTCAGAAGTCCAATGCGTTATCCATTGCGCTACGGAGCCCAAAGTCTACACTCTTTAGTCCAGAGACAGAGCCTCTCACAGTCTGTCAGCCCAACTTCCAGCTTCACCCCCTAGCTCTCTCCATAGCAATTTCATCCTCCATCTGAACACTGAGCTCCTGGAAGACAGAGACTTTAGGTAGTTCCATATGTACCTGAGTGACACAGTGGTCAGCACAGAGCCTGCCACATGGACTGATCAATAATGATCTGTGGGTGAATGGATGCCTGAACGAGCAGTCCTGATGCCCTAAATTCACCATCAAGTCCCTTCTCCATGTTGGTCTTGCTGTTTGGAATACCCTTCCCCCTCCTCTGGTGAAACCCTACTCACTCCTTAAGCCCCAATTGAGTGACTGTTCCCCAAGCCAGCATGCTTCTCTCTCATTCCTATTGCCAGAGCCCCTTACTCCATCTCCATCACAGGGCTATTCCCTCCAGACCCCATCAAATGTACATATCTGCTACCCTCTCAAATTATAAAATCCTTGAAAGCAAAAGCTACTTCATGTTTGTATCCCCAAAGCCTGTCATGGTCCTGACACAGGTTGTACTTGATAAATATTT
This sequence comes from Hippopotamus amphibius kiboko, assembly GCF_030028045.1. Classification (NCBI taxonomy): domain Eukaryota; kingdom Metazoa; phylum Chordata; class Mammalia; order Artiodactyla; family Hippopotamidae; genus Hippopotamus; species Hippopotamus amphibius. The sequence goes on along the minus strand of NC_080196.1, from coordinate 92,271,097 downwards.
GTTGTGGAAAATAGGTTGTGAAGGAAAAAGAAGAAACTCGGAGAATCTTCACTCCTCATCTCCTATTAGCTCAGGAATCTAAATCGGCCTTCCAACTCAATTAATTGCTACCTTATACATCCAGAGATCCTGGCCTTTAGGACTAAGATAAAGAAACAAAAATTTTAATGGGGCGCAGGATACATGGAGTCACTATTGTTTCCAAAATTCACTTGTTCTTTGAGATAGACCAGAATTCAGGGTTTTTCTTCTCAGGAGAAATTCCCACAGTTCTTTATTGAGACATGACTTTCACACTACCTGAGCCACTGAATCCCCCATAAGGAAACTTATCAAGTGAAGAAATCCAGGCCAAATAAGAAGTTCAGCTGTGTGTAGGGAAGGCCTGAAATTGCCCCAGGTTGCCATCACCCCCGTGACCAAACAATGAGCTATTTCTGCCCACTCCTAGTTGGGGGAGGAAGGTCCTCCAAGAGACAGGTGCTGATGACAAGAAGCCTCAAACTGTGCAGGCACACTGGTGCTGGAACCATTTTCAGCAGCAGTCAGCATCCTAGCCAGGTGAACACGAGACACCTGCTCTGTTGTGGGGAAGACCTGCTTGACTGGCGAGTGGCAGCAATTTCATTGATTTATTTACGAAGAGCCCATATGAATGTACTTCCTAAGGCAGTGATTTACTAACTGCTGGCTACTCCAAGGTTGCAGCTTTAATGTTATCACTGCCTGCTCAGCCAGAGAGACAGAAAGACTTTCCCATAACTCACAAAGCGCTCAGTCCCCTGAGATTCACCACACTGTGATTTACAGCACCCCCAGCCAGGAGGGAACAAAGGTGCTAGTCCAGTGGGTTCATTGTTCACGCATTCATGCCCTTCTTCGTTTGGGCAGCATACCTTTGTTGAGTATCCACCACCGCCAAGCACTGTACCAGCATTATGAGACAAAAAGAAATTAAAAAGACACAGCTGCTGCCTTCAGTAGCTCCTGTAGTCCAGTAGGGAGGGTAAAACATGAATCTAATTAACCCTAGTTGATGGTGGTACTTTGCATGGTTTAAAAAATGCTAAGGGGGATTGGAAGATTCAGAGTTCGTTTACGACTGCATCCATCTGTAAAAGCGTTGTGAAAGAAATGGCATTTCGACAAAGCTGTGAAGGAAACCTGGTTTTTCCTGCATAGCATCTTGGAAGTTTATAGGATTAAGGAAGTAACTCAAGTAAGCCCGATGACATGACGAAAAGGCTGCCAGGTTGGGATGGAAGTGATCTGGTATGTTGTCCCATAGCTGTCACTTGTAGATCTGTGGTCCTGAGCAATACTCTTTGGGCATCAGTTTCCTCATCTAGAAAATGGTTCCAGATCATCTCTAGAAGCAGCCAGCTTGCATTCTGCATGATCCCTTCAGCTCTCAGAGTAGGAGGTGACAGGCCAGGAAGAAAGAAAGGCAAAGAGTTAGCCAACTCTCAACTGCATGCATTTCACCATTTATAAGCAACATTTCAGAGGTTACGTGTGTTGACACCCACATATGGAGGTGTGCCTTCAGATATGAGAGGTGTATCTGGGCGGAGCAGGAGGGGAAAAGATCAGCTTGTTTAAGCACATTTTTAAATAATTTCTCAGGTTGGATATCTCTGAAAAGGGTGAGATCTCAACTCCACCAGTGCAGAGCAGGAGCAAAGGAGAGTGGAGAGGGCGTTTGCTTTGGCTTCTTCCTACTTGTCCTGAACTGACACAGCTGAGCAAGTGCAGTAAAGGAGGGGGGCCAGGCAAGACATGGCTGCACCCCAAGAGCTATAGGTGAGCGGCATCATTGAGACAGCACAGTCCATAAATATGATGGTAGGAAAGTGCCAGAGCGTGATAAGGGGGGAGAAGAATATGAGCGCTGAGCACCAGAGAAGAGGAAGCGCTGAAATAATTACCTTCTTTGAAGAAAGTAAAAATGTTCAGTAATGCCCCTCATGCAGGATGTTCAAAACCCCAGAAATTGGTGGTTACGTCTCTCTCTCTTTTTTTAACAGCAGGATCTTATTTTTGGATCTTCACGTGATGTGCAAATGACTGTATGACAATACAGTAGGGGTTCCTCCATCATAAACCCATTACCCACTCCTCTACCTAAGTTACCTTCCAGACTCTGTGCATCTGTGAAAGTCAGGTGATCACTCATTACTGCCAGTTCCATCTCCAGACACTTGGGGAAGGAGGCAGACACAAGTCCTAATGTGGACGAGTTCATTTATTAACGCCAGTCACAGACAGATATAATTCACGGTTCTGAGAAAGCTCTAGGCCATGGGCAGCAGTGGACCTAACAGGAGGAGGCTATGTTTTTTAGGAGGTACGCAAACAACATTAATTTGATAGGAAAGATCATCTGCACCAATTTTAGAGGAAACAACCCAAATGGAAAGCATTTGGAAACACAGGAAAATGGAGGAGAAGGGAGTCACTAGCAAGAAAACTTGGTTTTCTTCACACCGGGATGCAGGTACACAACACTGTTTACCTAACATGGGTCTCTTTTGAAAACATATTTATACTCAGGGATATTTATTGCTCACTTAGCTTCAGATTTAGCCTGCAATCTTGCATCTGGTCAGCCCTTCCCAGGGACCAGCTTTGACCAGTCATTGGATCCAGTCTTCTGTCTCCAAGAGGCTGTCTATGCAATAGACACATCTCATTTTTAAAGTGTTTAAATCCCTGGTGATATGCAATTTTACATTCTGCTTTTCTCCTCTTAATATTACATTATAATAGTTCATACCAGTCTTAGTAATCACCTTTTAAGAAATGACAAAAGCATTCTCTAGTGGATGTGCTATATTTACCAAACTGTTCCCTTTGATTAATCAATTAGATGGCTTGTTCTTTTTCATTAAAAATAACACACTGCACTGTGGAATATTGGGGTCTAAATGAGGAATCCCAGTGTGGGAGGGAAAACTCATGGTGCGTCCCACCTAACCATGAACTCTTCTCTCAGAGCAGAACTAACAGTTAATGTTTAATTGAGCACCTACTAAGTGCCACAAAAAGAATTCTCCAGTACTTCCATCACTGAGCTTACTAAGCAAAAATTATAAGCATCAAGATCTTCCTTTTCATTTTCTTATCTGTCAACTTTTATTTAAAGTGATAAGTCAGAAAAAGAAAGACAAATACCATATGATATCATTTATATGTGGAATCTAAAATATGGCACAAATGAACTTATCTATGAAACAGAAACAGAATCACAGACATAGAGAAAAGACTGATGGTTGCCAAGGGGGAGGAGGTTGGGGGAGGGATGGAGTGGGAGGTTGGGGTTAGTCTATGTAAACTTTTGTATATAGGATGGATAAAAGACAAGGTTCTACTGTATAGCACAGAGAACTATATTCAATATCCTATGATAGACCATAACAGAAAAGAAATTTTAGAAAGAATTTATGTATATATATAAAACTGGATCACTTTGCTGTATAGCAGTAATGAACACAACATTGTAAATCAACTACACTTCCATTTTTTTAAGTAAATAAATAAATAAAAATAAAGTGGTTTTAGGGCCAAAAATCTGAGGGAATGAGATGTTTGCCTTGCTTCTTAATGTTTTCATCTCAGCTGTAACATAACAATATTCAGGATACCATCTATGGCCTGTTACATGTATATATTTTTTCTTCCCAAAGACAGCCTTGAAAATGTAAGAAAACTTATTAACACTGAAAACTGGCAAAATGTGATCCTGAACTCTCTCTCAAAAGCGACAAAGCACACAAAACTGCTGTGTGTAGATAGTGCTGACAGGCTATCAAGACGGGCCAAGCAAAGCAGCGGGACCTAGATAACGAGGGGTGAGCAGAAAGGACAGGATTCAAAAATGACCTCAGAGCAGCCCAAGAAGCTCCAGATTTTGCTTCTTAACAGACGAAACTGGGAAACACCGATTGAACTGCAAACAGGCAGATAAACGAGAAAGCTTTTGCAATGAACAGGCAGTCTTCAAAGGCATTCAACTGCTCACAGAAGAAATTCCAAACTTCTGAGCAGAGCAAGCAAGTCTAGGACATCCCCACCTCTCCTCACACTGCTTTTACTGCAACCCAGACTCTTCCCGGCTTGCTCCCTTTCCCAACCCCACCCTATCCCATGCCTCTGCTCACCTGGTTTCCTCCACCACAAAGACTCCGCCCCCTCCTCCCTAGAATCTGGTCTAAGTCTGCCTCATCCCATAAACACTGCAAGCCCAGTTCTAAAGTCACCCTCCGCTCACTCATTCCCAAGCCCTCCCAGCTGGAAGCAATCTCCTGTCACCATGCCACTGTACCTCTTCTGCTGGTCCCCACACATTCTCCAGGCTTGGCCTCTTTCCCTACATTGTGTCTTCTTGCCCAGCCCTGTCTCGTTCACATTACTAGATCCCATGTCTGCCCATGGGAGCATCTCCATAAATGTTTGCCTAATTTTCTTAAATCAAACCAAGGACCAAACAGCATAGCTATCTTCTTAATTGAGGTGGACGTTGCATCACGGAGCCTGAAGAATTTTGATTGGTTAAGAAAAAGGAGAGATATGATGAAGGCAATGGAGACAAAATATGGGACTGCAGCCTAAGGACACAGTGACTTTGTGAGAAAATGACGCCATAGAAGTCATCGCTTAATCAGGAAAGGGCACTGGAGTTAGGCAAACCACCTTTGCTCTCAGCTCTGCTTCCTCTGGCATTCTCTCCCTGCCAAGTCCCAGCCCTGCTTCTAAGCCAGATAACAGAAGACTGCCTGAAGCAGGTGTGGTGATAACTCTGAAATTTTCTGATAAGGAGTATGTGGAGAGAGATTTCTTTTCCTTTCTTTCTTTCTTCTTCTTTTCTTTTCCTTTTTTTCTTCCATATTTTGTTTCCAAGATCACAAAATAAATTCAGAGGGGAGGGTATATAAAGCCAAAATTGTGTGAGCTATGTCTCAAGCAGTTGCTTTTAACAGGATGAAGTGGGTCAGGGGGAAAGATGAGAGGCTGAAATAATCTCAGAGCCAGCATGCTGACGGCACACCCTGCTCGAGAGCGTGACCACCCTCACCCATGTGTGTGACTGGAGGTGACGAAGGCAAACACCTGAGTATGCTGAGTATGGGGTGGGGGAGGGCTCCAGAGAGCCCCACACACCTGAGCCCTGCACTTTTTAAAGGTAAAAAAAGAGATGGGGAATTCCTTCAAGGTCCAGTGATTAGGACTTGGTGCTCTCACTGCCAGGGGCCCAGGTTCAATCCCTGGTCAGGGAACTAAGATCTCGCAAGCCACGTGGCATGGCCAAAAAGAAGAGGCCCAACGCTTACTCCTCCACCCACACCACTGACCTCATGTCCCCCCCACCCCCCAGCACTTCTTTTCAAGAAACACCCGAAATGTATTCACTGTGCTTCCCCCTAGTTCCCTGCCACCCATTCACTGCCACCCATCCACTCAAACCTCCTGTCTAACCTCCTCCCAATTCTCAGGAAGATGATGGCCTTGCCTCCACCTACATCCCTAAGATCAAGGCCATCTAATAGAACTCCCTGAATTCTCTCCTCCAGAACTCTCAGGATCTATCTAGCTATCAATTCTATAACCGAGCAGGACCCTAAGGGGCCTTCCTGGAACAGGCCCGCTCCCCCCCACCATGTCCTCTACCTGCCTCTAGTCTGTAGAAAAACTTTAGCCTCCCAGGCCTTCCCTGAGTTCCAAAGAGTAAATTTAATCAGAGAAGTGAGAAAATACAGAAAGAAAGGAAAACAACCAAGCAAGACAAAATAATAACAGTTTAACCATTAAACTAAGTCAAGGACTTTTAGTTCTTCCTCAAGGACTATAGATAATATTCTGAGCCATATTTTGGGGGCTGTTTTGCAGATACTGAAACTCTATGCTGCCCACAAGCACGTAGACCCCAGACAGTTTGAAACCAGAAGGTTGATGATGTTGACTCCCAATTACCTCATCATCAACCAGTCAGAAGAATGTTCAGGAACTGATCACAAGCCCCCAATGCCCCTCCCTCACTCTGTCTTTAAAAACCTTTCCCTGGGACTTCCCTGGCAGTCTAGTAATTAGGACTCTGAGCACTCACTGCCAAGGGCCTGAGTTCAATCCCTAGTTGGGGAACTAAAATGCCACAAGCCTCACATTCCCAGGAAAAAAGAAAAAAAAAAACCTTTCCCTGAATGCCTTCGGGGACTTCAGTCCTTTTAAGCACTAGCTACCTGGACTCCTTGCTTGGCATCTGCAATAAACGCTGCACTTTCCTTCACCACAACCCAGTGTCCATAGATTGGCTTTACTGTGCACAGGCAAGCAGACCCAAGTTTAGTTCAGTAACATTTCCATCTCTTCATTCTTGGAGGAAGGAGCCTCAGGATATATCCTCTCTCCCCCCCACTTCTGCATCCTTACTTTCCCTCCCCTTCCCATCGTTCCCCTCCCCCCCAACCCTCACCCCTGTTCTAACACTCCAAATCGGGTTTTTCCACTTTTCTTTCTGTGCCTGCTTTTTGTTTGTTTAATTGTATGATTCATTTACACAGAGAATTCGTTTGGGTTGATCTATTGACAGTCTTTTCCAATTTTCATCTCCACTGGCCAAATATATTTCACATGAATGTTCAACATGTACTTGAATGTATTACAAATCAGCCAGGGCACGGGGTTGGGATCCACTCCACCCGCACTAAAAGATCATTTTAAAGACTATGATATCACTGTTATTTTAATAGAAAAAATTAAACTGTAATTTCACTCTTTCTACATATCACCCATGTAATATTTTATAATGTCCACCAGCATCTTCTCCATCTTATTAATAAATCCATAAAAACTGATCTAATACTTTCAAATTTTCAGTACATTTTCACTGTTTCTTTTCAAACTTATTATCTGCAGGGAGATAAATTTCACTTTCTACAACTTACTGTGCACCCCAAATTTGCTTTTACTGTCTCCTTTTACATTCTAGAACAATCAAACTTTTTTACTTTTAAAAAAACTGCTATCTTTTCCCCTCTTTTTTAACTTATTATGAATTTGCCTCCCCTCTTGCATTTCAGACAGTACTAAAACTTTCAATAAATTTCTTAAGGCAGTTTCTTTCAGTCTAGATCCAATAAGTCATGTCACATGCATTCATCACTCCAAAATGTTACACTTAAAAACTGTAGTTTTCTTAATTGGCTCAAAAACAGTATGGCTAAAAGAAAAAGCAACAAAAGAGACATTCCAGCAAAATATCAAGAAAGTAAAAGGGAAACATTTATATGGCTATGAAAGGGAAGATCTCTTTGTAAAAAATTCCTAATATCAATTTCTAAAGAGTGTTTTCTGACTCTTATAAATAAAAGCACAAGTTTAATTCTACATAATACCCCAGCACTGAAAAATATGAAATGATCTTAAAATATTTGTATAGCTCTAGAAATGGATTCGAGATGATGAAGTCACAGTATAAGTGATAGTGATATTATATGATAATGGTAAAATATTTTCTGCAATAAAAATAAGATCATATGTGAATGTGTTACAATAAAAAAAAAAAAAAAAAAAAAAAAAAAAAAAAAAAACAGTATGGCTTAGTTTCATTTGGTAAAGTTGATATGATTAAACACACATGCTTTTAAGCAAGGAAGAAAGAAATTTTAAGAACATGCCAAGTTGAAAAGTCACCAGAATTTAAAAAAAAAAAAAAAAAAGCAAATACTAAAATCTACTTTACCATGAAAAATAACAATTGGCAGGTTAAATGAACAAAAAAATGAGAAATATGCAGTGAAAAACAAGATAAAGAACTTCAGTTGATAACATGGAAAATCTATTAAGTTTAACAGTCTGTTTTCCAAATAAGTTATATGAATTTTGAAATTCTACAAACATACATTCCATGTATAATTTAGGTGCCAATGTTAAAAACTTCAAATTTTGCAAGCTAAGTTTATTTTAAAAATACTGATAATAACCCAGTATTTGCAAAATTCTAAGTTTGGGCACACATTGTAATTATCATAATTAGTTGGCATTGTAAAGTCATGATGAATCCAGAATTAGGAGAAAATCCATTTCATAAATATTTTATTTGATTAAAAATATCAGACTTGGGACTTCCCTGTTGGCCGAATGGCTAGGACTCCACACTTCCACTGCAAGTGGCCCGGCTTTGATCCCTGGTCTGGGAACTAAGATACTGCATGCCCCATGGAGCAGCCTAAGAAAATTTAAAAAACAAAAACAAAAAACTTGCGGAACTTCCTAGGAGGTGCAGTGGTTAAGAATCCACCTGCCAATGCAGGGCACATGGGTTCAAGCCCTGCCCCAGGAAGATACCACATGCCACGGAGCAACTAAGCCTATGCGCCACAACTACTGAGCCCACGTGCCACAACTACTGAAGCCTGCACATCTAGAGTCCATGCTCCACAACAAGAGAAGCCACCACACTGAGAAACCAGAGCACCACAACAAAGATTAGCCCTCGCTCACTGCAGCTAGAGAAAGCCCATGTGCAGCAATGAAGACCCAATGCAGCCAATAAATAAATAAATAAATTTATTTCTAAAAAAATTTGCATGTTCTAAATGAACTGAAAACTTACATCTTAAAAAAACAACATTAATTTAACATAATCTGTATACCTTTAGCTGCCATTAAAAACAACAACAGCAACAAAACCATAAGAAATGTTAAGGCTCCCATGCTCACATTACAGACACCAGGGCCTTAGCTCTGGGGCTGGGCCGCTACTCTTTTTTCCCCATTTTTAGAAAAGGCTTGCCCCTCCAGCTCTTCTACTATCACCCTGTCCTTTATTGCTAATCATCTTGAAAGAGAAACCTCCTCAACCCCCCATGCTCTACTCAATTCTCTGATATTTTATTCCTTCTTACCTCTTCCAGTGCACATAAACTATATTCTCAAAGGTTATGAATTGCTTAATATTAATTGGCAAAATCCAAATCGCCCTTCAAATACCCCTTTGCAACTTCAGAACACAGCTGATCACTTTCTCCTCGAAATTCTCTCCCCATCGGGCTGTGAAGAGATCCCTGTCACTCTCTTCTATCCTGACCCCTCTTCCTCCTTTAGAAGTACCCCTGAACGATTTGCCTTCACCATCATCTTTTTTGATACTCTCTTCTCTGTGTACATTCTAGAGCCACGCTGTTTCCATTATCATCTTGATAAAGACTTTATCCAAATCTACACTGGGACACCTGACTTTTCTCTTGAGTTACCACCTCACGTGTCAGTATCTTCCTAGGAAATATTACAGCAATATTTTAGTCTCAATGTTGTCAAAACTGAACTGAAAGTTTTCATACCAAACTTACTTCCATTCATGGATTACATGTTTCTACTAGTAGGATCCTTTCATCCTCCCAGTTCCCAAGGCTCGAAATTTCAGAATCTTCCTTTACCCTTTCCTCCTTTCAGCCTTTTAATTATTGATTGAATTTTCCTTTGCAGAATCACTCAAAACAACTTCCAAAGGTCCTTTATCTGCTCCCACTCTCTTAGTCCACACCTTCATTAACACTCACTTTTATTGTTGCACCAGCCTTACCAGCCATTCCCCTGCCTCTGGGCCCTCCCTCCTCTAAACCAAACCACATCGGGCACACAGAAGTGTCTTCTTTAATCACAACTCAAGGACTCTCTTAAAAACTTAATTAAGTCCTGATTGATTACTAAATGAATTTCGAACTCCTAGCCATGGCATTCAAGTCTTTTAGAACCTGGTGCCTCTTCTTTTTAAAAGTTAGAGCATGTTCCTTTCTTGCAGACCTTAGGATTCAGCCTAAAAAGATACACACTATGTTCTCTTTTGTAGAAAGGTCCTTTCTCTCTTCCCCTCCAAACTCCTACTCATTCTTCAAATTCCCATTCTCCTCCATGAATCCCCTCTGTTATGATTCATCTTTATCTGGGTCTCTCTTGGGACTTTTATTTCTTTTAAAAGTGTATACTAGACTCTAAGTTTCCTCGGAAAAGAGTCTTTGTTAAAAAGTCCTTGTATTCATTTCCTCAGCAAATATTTAAGGAATACTTATGTGGTGAAGGAAGTTTGTGTAGGCAGAAAATTGTGTTCCAGGCAGGAGAGTCTTGACCTGATAATGCAGGGTGAAGGGGTCACCAAGACAATCTATAACAAGGGGCATTTTACAAAGACCCATAAACAACAACAGCCAAATGCAGTAGGCAAGGTGAATGGGGAGGGCAGGTATGGACTCAAGGACTACTTTGTCAATTCAGGTGCAAGGTGATGAGGTTAAAAGACTTTGTGACCCACAATGAAATACTACTTCAAACCCATTAAGAAGGCTTTATTGAAAAATATTGAAAATAACAAGCATTGGTGGGGATGTAGAGAATTGTAACCCTAGAGCATTGCTGGTGAGAACATAAAATGGTACAGCCACAGTGGAAAATAGTTGAGCGATTCAAAAAGTTACATGCAGAATTTCCATATGACGCAGCAATTCCACTCCTAAGTATACATCAAAAGAATTGAAAACAAGGACTCAGATACTTGTACACCAATGTTCACAGCAGCGTTACTCACAATAACCAAATGGTGAAAACAACCTAAATGTCCTTCAACAGATAAACGGATTTTTAAAAATCTAGTATATGCATACAATGGAATGTAAGCCATAAAGAAATAAAATTTTGATAAATGTTAAAAACAATATGCTAAGTCAAATAAGCCAGACATAGAAGGACAGATATTGTATAGTTCCACTTGTATAAGCGACCTAGAATAGGCAAATTCATAGAGATAGAAAGTAAAGTAGAAGTTATCAAGGGCTGAAGGGAAAGGGAAAGGGAAAGGGGTGTTTGTGCAGTGGGTGCAGAGTTTCAGTTTGGGAAGATGAAAAAGTTCTGGAAATGGATAGTGGTGATGGTTGTACAACACTGTAAATGTACTCAATGTCACTGAATTTTACACTTAAAAATGATTAAAATGGTAAATTTTATGTTATGTATATTTTGCCACAATAATCAATTCTGGCCTTCGTCTGTCTCCTTGGAAATAACCTCTTTGGGGCTGGATATTTGAAAATCATAGAAGTTATTTCCCAGGAGCCCGACAAGGGCCAACATTTCTTTGAAATATGCAAGGTTTGGACAATCCAGACCTGTTGAGTTAATCCTTTATTGCACAGAGGGTACTGTTGGAAGCACGGGGAAAGTTAGATTTTGTCTAGATCTATTGCAAAAATCCAGACGATAGATAATAGTGGTTTGGGCCAGGGTGGTAATGGTGAGAGGTGGACAGATCTTGGGTATAGTTTGCTGGTGTAGAGCCATCAGGGTTTGTTATTGGACTGGGTATGAAGAAAGAGGAGAGTCAGGGATAACACCAAGTCTTTGGACCCCGGCAGTTAGAGGCATGAGGAAGGTCAAGAAGAAGCAGGTTTGGAGCAGCAGTGGGGGAAAGACAAGTTTGACTTGGACATGTTAAATTACCATCATTTCACATCCCAGTGGAGATGGCCAGCCAACAGTTGGACTTACAGGTGGGAAGAGGTTGCAGCTAGAGATAAATATATTGGGAGTCATCCATCCATGGGTTGAGAAAGGGAATAAAGAGAAAATATCCAAAGTCTGGGCCCTGGGTCACATCAATGGTGAGAAAGAATGAGTAACAGAGATTTAAAAGGAGCCCCCAGTGAGGGAGCAGGAAAACCAAGATTGAATGCTGATCTAGAAGTCAAGGGAAGAGGTTTCCAACAAGCAAATGGTCAACTGTGTCAAGTGCCTATGGGTAGGTCACAGAGGAGATCTTTGAATCTGTCATTGAATTTGGCAATTAAATATCACTGGAGACCTCAGCAAGAGAAGTTTTAAGGATAGTGGAGATAAAAATCTGTTTTGAGTTGGTTAAAGACAAAATAAAAGCAGGAGTAGGGACAGTGCCAATTGACAGCCATTGTGCTTGTCATGTTCTCCTCCTGGCTGTGCTGTGGCACAACCCACTTGTCCCTGCCTGGACTTCTGTAAGCTCCAGCCTAATTAATTAATGCTGTCTATACATGCTGGCCTTGCAGCAGGTTGTTCTAGGGAAGCCACACTTCCCTTTGCTAGTCTGCCCCTCATTTCCCCCATGACACCATGTAAACCACACTGTATGTGTGTAACAGCCTTCACTGAAGCGTGCGAGTTAACCAGGGAATAATTAAGCCTGGACATCAAACACAATTATTCCCAGAGTCCAAAGGGAAAAGGAACTAAAAATTAAAATCTCCATAAAGGATCCCCTCAGGTGTACACCTCAGTTTCTACTCTTTCTTCCCCGTCTCAAGATTTCCCCTCCTCTGCCAGCAAGCAGTCACAAGTAGATTAGTCTTACCCTAAGATTCATCCCCAGCAGTGGCACAGCAGATTTTGAGACACTGTAATTCCCTGCAATACAATTTGTAGAGTCTTTGTCATTTAGTCAAGAATAACACCATGGAGGGCAACGTGGAGTCACATTGCTTCAGATTTATAGCTTCATATCTGAGCCATTCCAGGCCTTAAAGCAATAGTTCTCAAAGGTTAGAATGCCTAAGAGCTATCCTGGGACTTGACATCAATGCATATTCCCAAGTCCCACCCCCAGAAATTCACATTCTATGGGTTTTAGGTGAGGCCGAGGAGCCTGTTTTGTTTTGTTTTGTTTTCCGGGGTAGGGGGGTGGTTTTTTTTTTTTACACACTCAAGCAACTCTTATACAAGTGGTTCTCTGACTTCCCCAGTTAGGCATCTGCAGTCTGCAAAAGTTCATTGTGTAATCAGTGGTGCTAAGTTTCTTCATTCTGGGTGACACCCCATTCAAACTTGTTGGGCCTGCAGGACTCCATGCAATAGATGAAGGGGAAAGGGCTGGGGATGTGGTCCACAGAGGCTCCTCTTTCCCTCCCCACCCAGAGACCATGCATTCACCCACACAGAATGGAAATGTAACTTGAATCAAGCCACTGATGAAGCTTGATCAAGCTACTGGATCTGGTTTTTCAGCTGAGGTCAAAATAAATTCATTTCTCTGTCTCCAGGACTAAGTCAATTTTGTAGGTCAGACATTTGGCAAGCCCTACTGATCACAAGCTGAGATAAAACAATACCCTCCTGGACCCAAACATCTGTTAGATGATATGCAAGACTCAAACTTGGTTATTTGCATATGTGACACTTGGCCTCTCACAGCTATTGGGCTACTGGTCAAATAGCATAACTTTGGCCTCTTCTTGAAGAACAATTACCTACCTGTGATACCTCCTAATGTCATCCCCTATAACCTCACCTTTCTCGTCCCAGGAAGCATTTCCTCCTTGTACCTCTTCCATGGCTCCTCCATGACATCAGTGACCACTGACAGCGAAGCAAAGTGACTTCCTTGAAAGATGGAAAAGCCCATCCATCCTCAGACACGAGGACAACCTTAGCTCCCACCAGAGCAGCTTTTGGCATCCTTGCAACATCAGGCTGAAGAAATATCTTCTGAGGGAAGATTTCTAACTTTTTAATATTGTAGCAGCAGAATGCTTTTTCTCTCTCAAATCTTCTACAACCTTCCTCCCATACACTTGCACAAAAACCAGATAAAAGGAATTTTTATGACTGAAGCAGAGTTTGGAGCTCAGAGCCCAGCCAGCTCTGCCTCCACCAGCCCTGGGCAGTTCTCCAAGTATAAAGGGTTGAGAAGTCCGCAACCCATATGATAAGTACAGCTCAGAGGACTTTCACAGGCTCACAACCTGGATTTTCCCAGCCTCCTGTGTTATCTCAGCACAATAAATCCAGCTGGGCCCCCATGTTCTACCTGAGTGAGAAACCTTGTACATCTGTGAAGCCCCACACCTTCCAACTGACTGCAAACTCCTAAGATTGGACCCAACCCCTGATGTAGCCTCGGTGCTCAACAGGCCCCACTGCTCACCTCCCAGATCCAGGAACTCTTCCTCCTGGGACACATACCACCTGCCTCTTGCACCTGCCGCAGGGACCGTGCCCTCTGGCTCATCAGAAATCTGGTTCAGTTCCCACCCCCTCTTCGTTTTTGTGTTTTTTAGGAGAGATTTTTTTCCAGTTTTATTGAGAAATAATTGATATACATTACTGTATAAGTTTTTGGTGTATAGCACAATGGTTTGGTTTATATACATTGTGAAATGATTACAATAAGTTTAACTAACATCATCTTCTCATATAGATACAGTAAAAAGAAAAGAAAGAAAAAGGGAAAAAATTTCTCTTTGTGGTGAGAATTCATCTCCTAACAACTTTCTTCACGTGGTACATTATATCCCCAGTACTCATTTATCTTATAACTGGAAGGGTGTAATTTTAGACCACCTTCCTCCAATCTCCCCTTCCCCTCCGCTCTGCCTCTGGTAACTACAAGTCTGATTTCTTTTTCTATGAGTTTAATTTTTTTCTTATTTAGATTCCACATATAAGTGAGATCATACAGTATGTGTCTTTCTGTCTGACATTTCACTTAACATAATTCCTTTAAGATCCATCCATGTTGTTACAAATAGTAGGATTTCCTGGGTTTTTTATGGCTAAATAATATTCACTGTGTGTGTGTGTGTGTGTGTGTGTGTGTGTGTGTCACAACTTCTTTATCATTCGTCCATTGAAGGACATTAAGATTGTTTCCGTGTCTTGGCTATTGCAAATAATGCTGCTATGAACATACGGGTGCAGATATCTTTTTGAGTTCATGTTGTGTTTTCATTTCCTTTGGATATATTCCCAGAAATGGAATGGTTGGATCATATGGTAGATCTATTTTTAATTTTTTGAGAAACCTCCATACTGTTTCTCACAGTGGCTATGCCAATTTACAATTCCATCAACAGTGCACGAGGGTTCCCTTTTCTCCACATCCTCACCAATATTTGTTATCTCTTGTCTTTTTGATGACCCACCCCTTCATCTTGACGCATTATATATTCCTCTTCCCCATCCTCATTTCTTAGACTTACATTTTTCTTTTTCTTATCTTGGTCCTTCAGAGCTTTGCCCAAGCAGCCATTTCATAAGCTAGTCAAAAGAATTGATGTTAAGGTTTGTCTGCACACAGTGGTAAAATAGGACACAGGGGAGAAAAAAAAAAAGAAGAAGCTGCATAAAAAAAAGCCAGGAATCTCCACCAAACATACAGAATTATTATAAATGCCAAGACTTCCTTCCCACGACACACACCCATG
This sequence comes from Hippopotamus amphibius kiboko, assembly GCF_030028045.1. Taxonomy (NCBI): domain Eukaryota; kingdom Metazoa; phylum Chordata; class Mammalia; order Artiodactyla; family Hippopotamidae; genus Hippopotamus; species Hippopotamus amphibius. Next base: position 92,255,879 of record NC_080196.1, on the reverse strand, counting down.
CAGAAAGAGAGTAGTAAAACGGGTCAGGATTTCTTTCTTAGAGTTTGTCTTTTATATGTACCTGAATAAACAAGAATATATATAATCTCACAAATTTTAAGGTGTTAAGACCCAAATATTTTCTTTAAACAGCAAATAGATGTAATGTTACAAAGTAATAATAGATTAATTCTGCATTTTAGGGTTTTTTTGAAGTACTTGGTATACGCACAAAATGCTAAAATGTACACTTAAAGTAGAAAAATGTTCTGCATGCCTGAGATTTCTCCCTGTCTTCAATTTCCAATTACTTATTTCATGATACTAAGCAAGTCCAAATAAGAAAGAACATCTATTTATTCAAACCAGTGAAATGTGGGAGAAAAAGATCTGTGTGCTCCATATAGGCATGTGCTAGGTAATGCATTTTTTAATGATGAAAAATACCCACAAAATTGGGTGCTAGATCATTAATGTGAACTGAGAACCTAAATTTGCTAATAGAAGACATCTTCAACTAAAATAAAATACCTAGGATGCTAAATATTAATATCAATTAATCTAGCTCATGATTATCCATTAAAATGGTGCCCCCAGAAACAGCTGACCCATACCTTTGAACTCTCTTAAAATACTTTAGATGCAGTGATCATTCCTATATCTAAATACTTGCTGCAGAATATGTCAAAACGTATAATAGTGTGCCCGTAGTCAGCATAGGAGGGCCAGGGATGCAGCTGGGCCTCAGATGTAAATGGAGTCAGAAACGTGAATGCAGCCAAGTGTCCCAAATGGCTCATCTCTTCATGTGGGTTTCATTCTCTTCTACCATGTACCATTTTCTTCCATATAGCAGCAGACATGACCTCCTTTATTCCCATCTCTAGAGAGGGTGTGGGATCCTATGTCTCAATTCTTGGCTCTAAAATCCCAGAGAAGATCAGCTGAGTCAGGTATTCAACCCCAGACTAAACACTGGGGGGAAAGGGTCTGTAATAAAGACCCCTCCAGAAGCTCCTCCAGAACCAGGACTGGAAGAAGCATTTCCCAGGTGGTCCTGTTCTTGGCCTACAAAACCACAGTTGTCAAAACAGTCCCTAAATGTTTATGGTCTATTTGGTGAGACAATATGTAGAAACACACGTAGAATAATGAAATACAGGAGCTAGCCAAGGACAATACATGATCTCTTATCAAAAAGCGTCATAAAAACCTTGAAAGCATTATGCCAAGTGAAAGGAGTCATTCACAAAAGAGTAGATGGTGTATCATTCCGTTTGTATGAACTCGCCAGAACAGGGAAATCTATGGAGACAGGATATAGATTAGTGGTTGTCTGGAGCTAGACTGGGATGCAGGAGACAGAGCTGGGGAAAATGGGGAGTCATTGCTAAAAGGTACAGGGTTCTTTGGGGGATGATGAAAATGTTCTAAAATGATGTTTGGTAATGATCGCACAACTGTGAATATACTAAAAGCCGCTGAATTATACACTTTACATGAGTAAATGGTATGATATGTGAATTTATCTTTTTAAGCTGTTTAAATAAGAAAAAAGATAATACAAAAAGAAAATGTTCAACCTTAAAATAATAAAATCTTTGTTTTAAAAATTGTGAAATGTCAAGCAAAGTGGTAAGATGTTAATGTTAATGAAGAAAGTAATTTTAAAACTAAAACGTTTATAAACAAAATAAAGATCTTTGCTGTAGGAAAGAAGGTAATTTTAAAATGAGTGAATGTTAGAGCGGTAAGTTTGAAGATGAAAACTAAATTTGAAATAAATTTTCAATCTGATCTTTCAATTTTACATGTTTCTCAAAGTAACAATTAGCAAAGAGCATAGGTTTTTTAACTTTCAATTTCCTACCCAAATGCTGTTAACTTTCTGGCACACACACTGATGACACTTATAAATAAATGAAAATGAGAGTGTAATTTGGAGAAAAGAGAAGAGAAAGGAACTAAGGTTAAAAAAAAAAAATCATGCACTCCACAAGAACTTAAAATAGAAAAAGCATTAGTAACTTTTCAAAACCATCTAACACCTAATTCCACTTGTGAAAAAAATTGCAGACTCTTAGTCAGTCTTTGAGGAACACTAGCAGGACTCAGAGGTCATTCGTTGCCCCCTGCCAAGCTGAGAATAAAACTCCTTCACGTGGTAACATTTGCTGGTGTTTGTATTTCTCAGTTTGTAAAGCAAATTTCCAGCCATTCCCTTTCCCATGATCCTCCCATCAGCCAACTGATGAAGGCAAAGCATATATTGTTTGTTCCACTGTAGAGATGAGTTGGTGAAGGTTGAGCAAGAGGCGCTGCTGCAGAGAAGGAGCAGAGTCCAGGAAGAGGACATTAACTCTTTAGTTGCTAGAAAGTATGAAGAGATGGAAATTTCTGGGGAAGATCTAAGGTGGAGAGGTTGGGAGGTTGAGACAATGACTACCTAGTACATGTCATGATTTTAACAACCAGTATAGCCAGCTTTATGGTGGCTTCCTATTGAATACCAGCCCCATTTCCATGGAATATAGATTGAAAACTTCTAACAGCAACAGTAAGTGCTAAGACCTCTGAGGCTATGTGCAGTTGGAAAACATAAGAACCTAGCTCTCCAGGAGCCTGAACTGTGTAAAGAAGTTAAGAAAGGTTTGGGAGGGGGCGGGGGGTGAAGGGGAAGCTGAGACGAAGCGAGAGAGTAACACAGACATATATATACTACCAACTGTAAAATAGATAGTCAGTGGGAAGTTGTTGTATAACAAAGGGAGTCCAACTCGAGGATGGAAGATGCCTTGGAGGACTGGGGCAGGGAAGGTGGGGGGGACTCAAGGGGGGGGAGTCAAGGAAGAGAGGGAATATGGGGATATGTGTATAAAGACAGATGATTGAACTTGGTGTATCCCCCAAAAAATAAATAAATAAATAAATAAATAAATAAATAAATAAATAAATAAAAAGAAGTTAAGAAATGTTTGTGTCCACCATTACTATTACTATTAATCAGCAGCATTTATTATATGGAGAAGGGAAAAGGCCTTTAAAGGTAGGGGGAGGGGCAAGATAGAGAAGGGGATTAAGAGATGTAAACTACTGTGTATAAAATAAATAAGAGGGGACTTCCCCGGTGGCACAGTGGTTAAGAACCTGCCTACCAATGCAGGGGACACAGGTTTGAGCCCTGGTCCAGGAAGATCCCACATGCCACGGAGCTACTAAGCCCATGCACCACAACTACTGAGCCTGTGCTCTAGAGCTCATGAGCCACAACTACTGAGCCCGAGTGCCACAACTACTGAAGCCCGGCTGCCTAGAGCCTGTGCTCTGCAAGAAGAGCAGCCACTGCAATGAGAAGCCTGTGCACCACAATGAAGTGTAGCCCACACTCGCTGCAACTAGAGAAAACCCGGGCACAGCAACGAAGACCCAACACAGCCAATAAATAAATAAATAAATAATAAAAATAATAAATAAATAAATAAAATAAAAATAAATAAATAAACATGAGGATATAATGTATGGCATAGGGAATATAGCCAATATTTTATAATAATTTTAAATGAAGTTATAAAAATATTGAATCACTATGTTGTAGACCTGAAACTAATATGATATTGTAAATCAACTAAAATCAACTATACTTTAATTTTAAAAGTTAAAATAAATAAATAATGAAAGGTGGCCATCTTCATCTACCTGTCACCATCATATCAGCCAAGACAAAGTTATTGGAGATTCTCTACAGAGTTAATCACCCTTTTACAGCAAATAACTAATCAATCTGGAGAATCATGTGACTTTTGACACAGAATAGCGGAGAAGAGCTCAGCCTCTGGAGTCCAACTGTCTGGGTTCAAAGCATGGCCCAGTCTGTTACCAGCAGTTGTTCACTTTCCTCACCTATAAAATGGGGATCCTATCATCCATCTCATAGGATTCTTCTGAGAATTAAATGAGCAAGTGTATGTTAAATGCCCAAGACCCAGTAGTGCTCAATAAATATTAGCTATTATTATTAACTACAAGGAAAAATCCACCTGGACTAAGGAATTTCTGGACAGAGAGAGAAAGAAAGGGAATGATAATAATAATCCAAATGGTCTGGAGATGAAAATTCTAATTACTTCTCTGCCTGGGATGAAGGCATTTTCATCTCTAATACTGATGTCTTTTTCTTCTATATATCCTGAGGGCCAAAGAGGCATGGGTGAATATCCAGGAAACTAGATGATTAGGCATTTTCTCTAACTCACAAGCTGAGGTGACTTCCAAATGTTTACCCTCAAGTTTGTTGATGGAATGGATATATTCTATATGTTACTAAATAGGGAAAAACATCTAACGAAAAGCTTAGAGGCAAGTAGCATTTCTGACATGAGAAGCAAGGTAGAGGGATTCTGTGAAGGATGGGACAGAGGATGGGTAGAGGATCCCTTATAAAAGCATGGATGCTTCTTTATGAGGCAAAATTGTTTCAAATGAAAAAATGAAAAAGGCGTTTTAAGACTGTTGAAGATGATATGCCCAAATGGACAATGTTTTAAAACTTATGATGGATTACATGCCAAAAACTAAACTCTAAAATAAAACAGAGTTTCTAAAATTCTAAATGAGAGCATATCTGGTGTTTACTAGGAGAGGAGGATTCTTGATGTGAGTTAGGCCTTGGCCACAGGCACAGCCTGGCAGGGCTCAGCTCATGGGACCAGATGAAAACCACACACCCAACCCTTCCTCTTATAATACTTTCCCTCTTTTGTTCTTGCTAAAGGAATCTAATGAAACCAAGAAGAGATAATGTAAGGGGGAAGAAAAAGGCCTAACTGACGCTGAAAACATTTCTATCCCTGTTTTCAGGGGGTTGTTATGATCCTTAAAGTGTTATTCCTGCTCAGTCCTGCCCTGGTGACCAGGAAGAATCTCTCTCCAAACTCAGGATAACCCAGGTATTTCCTCCCAGATTTACACAAATATGGAGAAGCTGCCCCTGGAGGAATAGAAGTTAAATCTAATAAGCTTTAGGGCAGTGTGTCTCAAAGTGCTCTCAAGAAACTCTGGGGCCTTTCTCTATATATATACCATGTGTATTATTGAAGATCGTTCCAGCTGCGTTGACAAACTCCAAAATGAGAAATGGCTCCAACACAACAAAAGTTTATTTCTCTTTCACATAAAGTCCAAATGGGAGTTACTGATTGGACACAGCCTTCTTCATCTTGTGCTTCTGACTATCTTTAATACATGACTTTCAAATTTTCCTAGCTTGTCTGCATCAAACCAAAGAAATGGGAAATAACACAGAGGAGTTCTCTTTAGAAATTTTCATGGGTCAAGTCATTTCTGCTCACATTCCATTAGCAAGAACTTAGTCCTAGAGGCAAACATTACTACATGAGGTGCAAGGAAAAATGGCCTCGCTGTGGGCACCAGGAAGAAAAGGAAACAGTTTGGTGAATAACCAGGTTGTTTCTGTGTATAGATTATATCATTGCCCCTTCTTATTCATCCCTCCTTGTATCCATGGCCTTTTCCATGAAACCTTGCAGTGTCCTCTCACTGTGTGCTGGCATACTTCCCTTTCTCTTGCCTTTGCATATGGTTATAAGACTTGCTTTGGCCAGTAGAATAAGGCAGTGTACCCATTGTGAACCTTAGCCTCAACAAGCCTTATATATATTCACTTGCTCCCTTTACCTTTATCAACACCATGAGAAGAGCATACCTAGGCTCACCTACTAGTCCCAGAAGAAGGATGAGAGATGTGGAGTGGAGCCAAGTCACTCTGGTTTAGCCCAACCCAGATCAAACTCACCCTTAGCTAATCCTCAGGTTCATGAGAATAATTATTGTTAACCACCAAGTTTTGGGGTGGTTTGTTATGCAGCAGATTTTGGCAATAGCTAACTGTTATATTCTGCTGTATCAGCTCTCAACAAATTGCTTTGTTAAACTCCAAAACAGAAATCTACAACACAGTTTCACTATAGATATCACAAATAAGATGGTAACTCCTCCTTTCAAGTCCTATTTAAAAAGCATATACTATAGCCCAAAATTAAATTAAAATCATTTGAGTTTAATTAGATTAGATTTGTTACATTACCTAACAAACCTTTGGCCTACACCAAATTGGAATGAAAGTGTCTGTTTTTAAATTCATCAGTGCTTATATTGACAGTTCGTGATTTGGTAAGAGGAACTAATGCATTGTTGCTATTTATGGTAGTGAATAATGTGGTTATATTTAACATCATTTTTAATCCATAATCTTAATATACTTGATAAAGAAAAATTTTATAAGGATAATAATAAAGATAAGAATATTATTCTGAAAGCTCCAAAAATATACTTCAATTTTGGTTCCTACGGATCAAGTCAGACATGCCTATTCTGTTTATCCATTGTAAGCCCAGAACTAGAACAATACCTAATATGTGGTAGGTTCAGTAAGTATGCCAAAGTAATGACCATCATTTATTCTATGAGCCCTGGCGCTTGAAGAATCATGAATACCTATATAATCCCTACATGTTGCACTTACAAACAAATGTTTGCAATACTTACATGTTGTATTTGCAAACATCTCATTTACTCTCAGTTTATTTCATAGGGATTTTATTTTACTTCAGTTCCTGAAAATCCTTGTAGATTCTGAGCCAAAACAATAAAAGATACATAGATAAGTAAATTTTTAAATATACGATAAATTCTTGTCAGCCTTGAATCGATTCAAATGACTTTAAGAATATTTCCATTGATATGATGATCATAATAGCCATTTCATTTTCATATATTATTTATCCATGCAGTTATGAAATGAATAAAACACCATTTAAGAAATTAAGTTGCAATGTGTTGCCTCTGGAGATTTCATGAATTATGATAGCTATGTTTCCTTCCGAAGTAACTAAAAGTTTATGTCCCTGAGGGATTGATAGTTTACAAGGAAACTAACACAAGCTTTGGGGGACTCTAGCTTTTTTTCCCCCTGATTATAAAAGTAAAACGTATTTATAGAAAATCTGAGGGGAAAATAATCATAAAGAATTACATAGAAAATTGGATTAAAATACTGAACCAAGAATATCTCTGCTCTAATTTAAAATCCCTTGAAATAGGAGAAATATACTATTTCAAAGGAATGAACACATACAGTGCGAGAAAACCAAAAAGCATGGCGTTAAGAGATTAGGTAAGAAATCCTGCAAAGTAGAAAGCACAAAGATCATACTGGCAAAGTCCACATCCAAAAATGCAGGTCAGGAGAAAGCTACTGTAGAAATCAGGACAATTCCAGAGGCTGAACCAGCTCAACATCCACGAATTCCAAGAGCAAGAAGAGACATGGGGATTAATTCTCAAACTGTTTTTAGGGCAACAAGGCTGAGCCGTGGCCAGTCTGTCTGGGAGGGACTCCTGGCGCCAGGGTTGGAGGTAAAGGGAGAGGAACAGATCTGCAAATATCCCTGGAGGACCACAAGGAATGCAGCAGGAAGAGGAAGAAGCAGGGAGCGGCATATCCCAGTAGTGGTTTTCTCGCTAAATCCACACAAACAGCTCTATGAACTGGCTCTTCTGACCCTGAAGACCTCCACAGTGTCCTGCAGCTAGTGAAGCAGGGTGGTGCCTCCAGAAATTCAACTAGCCCTCTCCCCAGGGACCATAGCTCCTCCACCCAGAAGACAGGCTAGTCACAGGCCACGCCCACTCAAATATGAAAGATATTTTTTTCAAAATTATTGACCATCGTATCAGTCAGAATTCAGTCAGGAAGCAGAACTCATACTACTTCTTTGAACAGAGAATTCTATATGAGGAATTGCTAGATAAATAGAAACACGTGTTAAAGGTAACTGAAAGGATGAAGAGATGCTAACCTAAGCGTCCATCCATGGAAGAACGGACAAACAAAATTTGCTACGGATATACAATGGAATAATATTTGTCCTTAAAAAGGAAGGAAATTCTGGCACATGCCAGGTCAAGGATGAAACTTGAGGACATTATGCCAAGATAAGCCAATAACAAAAGGAGAAACACTATATGATTCCTCTTATATGAAGTACATAAAGTAGCCAGATTCACACAGATGTAAAGTAGAATGGTGTTTGCCAAGGGCTGGGGGGGGGGGGGGGGGGGGGCGGTGGTGCAGGAGAAGAGTAGGAGAGGAGTAGGGAGTTATTTCATGGGTACAAACTGAAAAGAGTTCTGGAGATTGGTCGCACAGGACAATGTGGATGTACTTAACATTACTGAACGGTACAGTTTTAAATGGTTAAGATGGTAAATCTTATGTATATATGTTTTACCACAATTTTTAATTAAAAAAAATTTTAATGTTTTCAGAGAACTCTAAGGTATCATGGAGGTAGCTAGCACAGGAAACAGCTACTACCCCTAGGGCTTGAGGGAACAAAAGGAAGAGGTTGGGATGATTAACATTTAGGGATTTAAGGAGGGCCTGGGACCCAGATCCCAGAGATAGGAGCACTAGATGGCTAGTGCTGGCGGATCAGAAATGGGGCATCATGAGGCTGCTTCTGTAAGTGGTGGAAGACTGCCAAGTGGCTTCAGCTGGGAGGCAGTGCTGCCAGGTGGGGTAAAGAAACCAGGAAGTGACTCTCTTAGTGGAGGAAGCAACAAGGTAGGAGCAAGTCCTTTCCTCTCCTCCAGACTCCCCACCTCCCTCTGACGACCCCCAATGGCACAGACCAACGTGGAGCCAGCTGGAAAAGCAGAGAGGTGGTTTGAAGAGTTCCAGCTCCAGCATCACAAAGCCAAATGGCAAGGAGTAGATTTGGAGCTGAGAGACAAGTGTTTAATAGCTGACACAAACATTAATGAATAACAACAGTGTAGAGGAGGGAAGCCTTTGCTCTAGGTTCTGTGCCTGGCACCTTTGAATTCAACTGAAAGAAGACATTAACAGAAGAAAAGGCAGACACATTTTATTTGACATTAATATTTTCATTTTTACATGAACTGAGGCCTTCATAGAAAAAAAGTGAGGACACAAGGAAGCGGTTCGGGGGCGGAGGGTGGGGTGGGGGATGCTTATATTCCATTTTAACAAAGGGCAATAAACTATGGAGAAGTGACAGAGGAAAACGGTCTTGGGCTTCTAGGGGTGGGAAATTGTGGGAAAGTAAATACACGGAGGAACTAATGCAAGCCAAGGGTTATTTTGATAAAATTTGTGCAGCCCCATCTCAGTGCTTTCTTTTTTTTTTTTTTTTTTTTAATTTATTTTTTATTTATTGGCTGTGTTGGGTCTTCGTTGCTGCGCCCAGGCTTTCTCTAGTTGCAGTGAGCAGGGACTGCTCTTCGTTGTGGTGCTTGGGCTTCTCATTGTGGTAGCTTCTCTGGTTGTGCAGAGCACAGGTTCTAGGCATATGGGCTCAGTAGTTGTGGCACACGGGCTTAGTTGCTCCAGAGGCATGTGGGATCTTCCCCGACCAGGGATCAAACCCGTGTCCCCTGCACTGGCAGACAGATTCTTAACCACTGAACCACCAGGGAAGTCCCTCAGTGCTAACTTTCTGTCTCCAGTGATAAGGGTTGCTCTCCTCCTGGTACAGGATAGTAGAGAGGGATCACCTTCACAAAAGGAAGTTTATGTCCTGCTTTTAGGCAAATAGGGGGTGAGAGCAAAGAACTGTTTCTACATTTGCAGCTTCTTAATTGCCTTCAGCTGAAAATAATCCTTATACCAAAGTGGCATATTTTGGGGGCAGCATATTCTGATCCCCTTTATCAACAAGAAAGGAACCAAATTCACTTATATTAAGAGTTTCATCATCTTTTAAAGCAATAGACTCCATCATACTAAATTTCTTACGTTCTACTAAAATTTATCAATGCTCAGACTTTATTAAAAACAATATTATTGATGCCTTAGAGGACTGGGACGGGGAAGGTGGGGGGGACTCGAGGGAGGGTGGGGGGGACTCGAGGGAGGGTGGGGGGGTGTCGAGGGAGGGAGGGAATACGGGGATATGTGTATAAAAACAGATCATTGAACTTGGTGTACCCCCAAAAAATAATAAATAAATAAAATTTAAAAAACAAAACAAAACAATATTATTACATTATACTTACATTACTCACTGTTTTCACATCTATCTTCATTTGTGACTATGCCTTATCTATAATGCCAGTAAACAGTTTCTCTAGAAGTTACTTTCAAAATTATTTGATACATCCTGTCCCTCATAGTCATTAAAATGTTTTTCTTTCCCTGTTTTAATTTCCTTATATTTATTGCATTGTCATTTTATTGCATATTTCTCATATCATTTTGATTTAGAAAAATTTTCTCTAAAAGTTTTTAAAATATGTTTAATCCTTTTTAAAAGTCAATAGCTGAACTTAGACCCGTTTAAGTTTCTTATAACCGTTGCAAACATCAGTTCATACTAAATAGCGATCAGAGTACATACTCAATATTTATTTCTTTTTCTGCCAAAGTCTGTGATTCACTCTGAGAATCTTCTGCTGTTCTGCTTAACTCTTCCAATGAATCTTGTATCATATCTAAATTAAATCTAATTGCTTTCACAACATTTCCAAACCATATTATCAGAGGGTGGTTACAGATCAAATTTGATATGCATTTCTTCAAAATATGCCATCTTTACTCTGGTCCAGAGATTATCATACCTGATCTCTGAATTGTTCCCCAAAAATGTGATTGCAATTGGCACAGCTGAGGCCACATCTCCTAGTAACAAATTCACCGTTAGAATTTAGTCAGGCACAAAGAATGCTTCTGGATGTTTCAGATAAAAGTCTAGCTTGTGCATCTTTTTCTTTACCAACCATGTCAGTGCCATTGCTCTAGGCTGCCTTCCTTTGTCTTTTAAATTAATGCTAAATGTCTGAAGAAGATTTTTCAGTTCTTCAATTGATTTTTTTTAAATGTACTCTTTGCAACAGGTGTAAAATAAATGAAATACTCTTTTCAACCACCTTATTTTTATTTTCTGTTTCAACGACATGTACAATAAATTCTAGTTGTTTAACACAACTTTTATCCTGCCACAATCTGATTAAATTGACTTTGATGTTTACATGGTTTTAAAATTTCTTGTCTGAAATTTTGTGCCACTTAATTACCTATTAAAGAGATAATGATAGATTGAATTGACCATCCTGGATAGTGATAATTTGTTTCATAATTTATTTTCCATCTCATATCTTGGCCATTCTAAGCACCCAATTTTGAAATTATTCCTACTAAACCTAGAAATTTTTTTTTCAGTAAATATTGCACCACAAAAGTCCTCATTATGCTTTGTTTTTAAGAGCGTCACACCCGTGTTCTCTAGCTCTGTCAGGGTTCTGCATTTACTTGTCTTTGTGGAAAACTGTCAACAGTTTGCTATTTATTCAGCCTTTTTGTTCCCATCTAGTAATTGCATGTGAGCCTTTTTGTGTGCAAGTGACATTTCATGATCGTAATTAAATCTTCACTCAGGGAAGAATGTGGAGTTGCAGGGACTTCTGATCTGTTCAACTTATGAATTTAATTAGAACGATTTTCTGACTCATTTTCTTTCATTTTGTATTAATAATTAAATTCTCATTAAATAAAAACTGTAATGCCTGTTTCATGTGAGTCAAGTTCGATGTAGATCTGCTCCCTTTTGTTGTTTTCAATCTATAAAAACGTAGGCACCTCATTTCTTTGAAAGCATTCTCTTTTTTCAGCTTTTTGCTTTTTTCTGAGCCATACTTTTATATTGTCAATTTTAATTTCTGTACAAGCTTGACTGGTATTCATTCTCAATGATCTAGGAATTTCCACCTCTCAAATCTTCCCTGTACTATGAAACAGTTGTTTGTCTCTGATACATAGCCCCAAACCTCCAGGGTTGCCTTTTTTCCTGGTGTACTACATTGTTTTTGCAATTTTAATGTAAAATATACATAGAATGTACCATTTTAACCATTTTAAGTGCCGCAATTCAGTGGCATTGAGAAGATCCATGGTGCTATGCAACCACCACCACTATCCATTTCCAGAACTCTGATGTCATCGCAACCTGAAATTTGGTACCTGTTAAACAATAACACCCCATTCCTCTTTCCTCCTCCAGCCCCTGCCAACCATAATTCTGCTTTCTGTCTCTACAAATTTGACCATTCCAGATACCTAATATAAGCGGAATCACACAATATTTGTTGTGGGTGTGTGTATGCCAGGCTTATTTCACTTAGCATAATGCCTTCAAGGTTAATCTATGTTGCAGCATACATCAGAATTTCCTTCCTTTTTAAGGCTGAATAATATTGTGTTATATATACACACAACATTTTGTTTATCCAGTCCCTGTTGATGGGCATTTGGGTTGTTTCCCTCTTTTGGTTATTGTGAATAATACTGCTATGAACTTGGTGTGCAAGTAAGTATCTGTTTACATCCCTGTTTTTAATTTTTGGAGTACATATCTAGGAGTGGAATTTCTGGTCATTTGGTAATTCCGTATTTAACTTTTTGAGGAACTTCTGGTTGCTTTTCTTTCTTTCTTTTTTTAAATAAATTTATTTATTTATTTATTTATTTATTTATTTATTTATTTATTGGCTGTGTTGGGTCTTCGTTGCTGCGCATGGGATTTCTCTAGTTGCTGAGAGTGGGGGCTACTCTTCATTGCGGTGTGTGGGCTCCTCATTGCAGCAGCTTCTCTTGTTGTGGAGCTCAGGTTCTAGGTGTATGGGCTTCAGTAGTTGTGGCACATGGGCTCAGTAGTTGTGGCTTGCAGGCTCTAGAGCACAGGCTCTATAGTTGTGGCGCATGGGCTTAGTAGCTCTGCGGCATGTGGGATCTTTCTGGACCAGGAGTCAAATCCGTGTCCCCTGCAGTGGCAGGTGGATTCTTAACCACAGCACCACCAGGGAAGCCCCTGGTTGCTTTTCATACCTACATATTCTTCTACTGCTTTTATAGTGGATTCTTTTAAAAGGTGAAGTTCTTTAATTCACATGGAATACTTTTCTGGGTGTTGTGTGGGACAGAGCTAACTATATTTTATGTGAATGGGTGTTCAGTTGTCCTAGGCCCATTTTTTGTATAGTTTTTCCCCTACTACTTTGAAACTCTATCTTTTTCATATAAATATGGATCTTTTTTTAGATTCCTACTCTTTCCATTGAGCTAATGTCCACAGCTCTGTGGGAGCCCACATTGTTCTTTTTTTAAACTTTTCTTAGTTTTTTTCACAGATTCTTCTTCCTCTAGATGAACTTTAGACTCAAGTTTGTGAGGTTTAATTAAAATTTTCTAGGGATTTTAATTGAAGTTTTATTGATTGATAGTTGAATAGAAAAAATGACATTTTTATAATATTCAACCCTTGAATACAGGAACTTGATATTTTCCTCCACTTATTCAGGTCATCCTTTCCATCCTTCACTAAAGATCTACATTCTTTTAATTTTTTTCTGTTTTGTTGCTATTATAAATGCAACATAAGTATTTCTGTCTTTAAAATCCTCTAGGAAAAGATCTATTTAAGAAGAACAATATTATGCTCTAATCATTCTTATGTTATTAGACATTTAAGCTTTTTAACCTTTTGCTATTATAATTTAGGAAAAAATATTATTATATATTGTTATTTCTTATAGTCTTTAGAATAGATTCTGCATATTTCTGGATCAGAGATTAGGGACAATTTTGAGGTTCTTGAGGGCATATTCTTTTTTTTTTTAGAAAGTTTATTGATATATAATTGACATACAATAAACTGCATATATTTAAAGTGTACAACTTGATTTTTTTCTTATTAATAATGTATGTATGGCAATCCTAATCTCCCAATTCATCCCACCCCAAACCCGACCCCCCCACCCAGCCATCTTCCCCACTTCGTGTCCATCTGTTTGTTCTCTACATCTGTGTCTCTATTTCTGCCTTGCAAACCAGTTGATCTGTACCATTTTTCTAGATTCCACATATATGTGTTAATATACGATACTTGTTTTTCTCTTTCTGACTTACTTCACTCTATATGACAGTCTCTAGGTCCATCCATGGAGGGCATATTCTTGATACATTGCTTCCCATTACAGTAAAAATTTCAAATTCTTCACCATTGTCTACATAGTCCTCGCTGATGTGGCTTCTGCCTCTCTCTCCAACCTCATCTCCTGCCACTTTCTCCCTAGTTCACTTTAGCCCAGCTCTATTGGCCTACCCTTTGTTTCTAAAACACACCAAACTTATTACCTAACACAACAAAAGGTTATCTTATATTCACATAAACCCTCCATCTTGCAGCTGCAGCAACTGGAACACAGAGTTTCCAAGATTACATCATAGAGGAGAGAGGGCTGGAGGAGGCAAACTGGTTCTTAATTACAGAAGCCACATATATCAAGTGTGCTCACAATTCACTGATTGAAACTAGTTATATGACCCAGCTTAACTGCAAGGAAGGCTTGAAAAAGTCAAGGAAGACATGGAACATTGGGTGAACACTGTCTCATCTCTGCCGTGATGGCCCCCCATTTGCCTTATTCTTTCTATCATTTCTCTGCAAGTTGAATATTCTTTTATATATTAAATAGCTATTAATATCACATTTTCATGAATTGCTTGGGCATGTCTTTTCCCCAATTATCTATAGAAATTCTTGCTATTTTCTTATTTGCTCAATCGAGCTATTTATATATTAAGGCTATTTTAGAGTTTCTCAATCAGTCTCTTCGTCACCACTTCCAAATATTTTTTCTGTGTTTGGCCTGAATTTTAACTTTATGTATTTTGCAGCTGTGAAGAAGTTTTTATTTTAAAATAATAATTTATGTGCTATTCATTACATTTAACTAATAATCAAATCTATTATTTTCCTTTTTAAAAGTTTCTGTTGCTTTTAAACACTAAAAGCCCTTTCCTACCTATATACCACACATTTGCCTGTATCTTCTTATTTTTATGGTTTGATTTTTTACATTTAGCTTTTCAATAAAAAGAATACAAAATAATTTATTGCTAGTACATGGAAAAAACAATGAGGAACTCCCCAATAACCTTAAAATAAGGTCACATAATCGATCAGAACACAGATATGCATCATTACCTTAGATAAACTGGCTATGAAGCTGAAGCTTTACTTAACATTTGAGGGGATGGTAGAGACTAGAAAATGGAATACCAGAGAGGTGCAGACCAAGGAGGGATGTCACAATCAGATCTATGTGGCAGATACATCCCTTTGGTGAAAAGAGACACATCTGGCTATCCCCAGCCACATAACATCCAACTTTCTTTCCAGTTCCAATTCTAAGTCCTCTATGTTCACTAATAACTATGACTTGTCTTCCCATGTTGCTTGCCTACAGGCAAAAGATACACTGACTAAAGAACACAAATATCTAGTCTGCCTGTGTTTCAAGAGTGAAGTGACATTCTAGTTTATAAACCACTCTCTTTGTGTGTTTAGAAAAAGTCAGTTCCCAAGAATCTAACTACTTTCCTTATGCTCAGGGTCAAATTTTAGAGCCAGAAGCCAACTGAGAACCTTGAACACAGTGATGACACCCAAATACTGCTCCCTATTTGGACTTGCCTGGAAATCCTCGTCTTCCTCAGGTGGTTCCTCTATATAGCTCAGTGCTTGCTGCCTTCCAAGACTAATGCGATTCATGACTCCTTTATGTCATCCTTGCAAAGAGAACATACTAACCTCCTCTGAATTATTTGTTTTAGCATTTGTGCTACCAAAGTGAGCATAGGTTATATTTAAAGTCTAAATCAAGGGCCAGTGGACAAATGTGCCAAATCCAGTCCATTGCCTATGTTTATAAATGAAGTTTTGTTGAAACACAGCCATGCCCATATTGTCTATGGCTGCTTTTACTCCACAACAACAGAGTGAGTCATAACAAGAAGACCATATGGCCTGCAAAACTGAAAATCCTTATTATCTGGCCCTTTACAGAACAAGTTTGCTGCCTCCTGTCTTAGAAGGTGGCTGAGCAAAAAGATGAAAGGAACCTGGATTCCCAGATGAACTGGTAGAATACAGCCCAGCCACCCAGTATGGCTCATCTCTGACTGGATATTACACACTTCTGTCTTATTTGTGCCCCCTGGATTTTCATGGTATCAGAATTAACTGCAATGCATCATAATTAACCATCACGTAACAAATCAGTTTGAGAATGGATATACATCAGTTGGGTTGGGCTAGGTTATGTTGCACTAATAAAAACCCTTAAAATCTTAGGTGTTTATAAGTTTTTCTCATTCATGTTATATGTCCGTCCACTGTGAGTGAGCTGCTAGTCTGCCCCACATCTTCTCACTCCAGGCCACAAGCTGAGGCAGCCTCCATCATTCAAACCATCATTGTTACCCTGGTTGGGGAAGGAATATAAAAATCATGGACTGTCTCTTAAAGCTTTCACCCAGAAGACACGTGCATCACTTCTGCCCACGTTCTATTAACCAAAATAAGTGATGTGCTATAATAGAGACCCCTGAGACTTTCCTCAGTCACTTGACTTCCCCTGGAGCCACAGTGCAGGTCCCAGCAAGCTGACAGCTTCCCACCTCAAATGCCTGTTTCTCTCTTCCATTCCCAAGGGATTTCCAGAGCTTTCCACACACGAGCATGGTCCAGAAATACAAGGCTGTCAATGCCACAAGGGCAACCTCCAACCGCAGAGGATGGGAGTCGGTGATGAATGCCCCAGTATCCCTTTCCTCTGACGGCAGGGTGATGGGGCACAATCCACGTGCTTTCTTTGGGGTCCCAACCACCCACAGCTTTTCCCCCATTCCTGTCTCACTTGCCCGCTTCCTCACTTTTGTTTCCTGAGATCACTTCAGAAATATTGTACACTGCACCCAAGCTCTATCTCAGGGTCCACTTTATGAAAATTCAAATTGAGATATACAGCTGTGCCTAATTTCAAGGCAACGAGGGAAACCAATCTCAACAAGGCGCCCGGATGAGAACAGCTCTTCTGCCTCCCACACGGACAGGGCCTTCCTAAGCTTAGTTCCAGAGATTCATGCACCAATGCTCCAGTCACAATGAACTACACTTTGTCCCTTTGACATGCTGTCACTTTTCTGCCTCCATGACATTTATCATGTTCTCTGCCTGGATTACTCTCTCTATCATGTTTTTAATATCTGTCGTCCAGGTTACTCCTTAATTTAAGACCCAATCTAAATATTGTTGGGAATTTCCTGGTAGTCCGGTGGTTAGGACTCTGCACTTCCACTGCAGGGGGCCCAAGATTGATCCCTGGTCTGGGAACTAAGATCCTGCATGCCCTGAGACATGGCCAAAATACTAAAATCCCACAAGCCACACAGAAAAAAACAAAAACCAAAGATCTAAATATTGCTTCCATACTGTTTCATCTGATGCGGCCCACCCCTATCCCTACCTCCTGGAATAGGAAGTAATCCTTCCCTCCTCTAAACCTAGGAACCTTTCACACTCCTCACTTCCTACTTTGCGATATAATTATTGTTATGTTTTACCTGCCTTAATCTAGTATAATCTCCTCAATGACAAAAAAATTTCTTCTCAATCCATCTTTATCTTTCCCACTGCCTAACACAGCACTAGAACATAATAAAGGCTGTTGGCCCAACATGACTGGGAATGCTTGCTTTTCTTCAATTAGAAATGTATTTACCCCACACCCACTGCGGTAACTGGAATACGTTTCCCTATGAAAGGCTATGGCAAAAGAAAGCTGGTTTAGATTTGGGTACCAAATCTGTGACAATTCATTATAACTTCTTCCTCCCTGACAATAAATGATTGATTTCAAGAGAAGTAAACATAATTTGATTGGGTATTTGCTACCCTCCAGAATACACGCATATTCTTATTTAGTGCATTTGCGTTGTGTGTAAACTTTATTGAAAATATAAATGAGAGTGTCTTCACCTTTGTATACAATTTGGGTCTCCCAATACAAGAGACTTCAATCGCAAGAAAATCTTGCCCTTTTAACACTAACTTCAAACAATCTCAACAAGACTCCAGAATGAGAATATTCTGAAGGAATGCGAAATGCAATATAACCTTGAAGACAATAAGCTCCCCTTGAGCCCCATGGCAAACTTCTCAGAAGTTTAAGGAAGGTTTGTGCTTGAAGAATTCATCACCACTATAGTGCTACAACTTTTAAAAGGGGGTGGTATAAAACCAACCATGGGGCAGACAGATGGCCCACGGTCTTAAGAGACTTCCTGCATTGCGCTGATGGTCTGATGGCCCCAGACTCAGAAATATGTTCATGTAACAAATGTTGACTGAACTCCTGCTAAGTGCCAGCCCCCATGTTGGGCCCTGAGGACAGGATAGTAAGCAAAAAGCTCACCATCTACTGTGTGTGTTGTCGGGTACAGAGCTGAAAAGAAGAAAACAGCAGTAAAATTCAGCACACAAAAAGAGCTTTCAGAAAGCAATTTAGGTTTAAATGCCAGATTGATTAGTTAACATTTATTTTACACCTATTCTGTCCAACACCCTGGGATAAGACATTCAACTAGATTTGTGGATCTTAACAATGCCAGGTTTTTGTTGTCTATTTGGAGCCAGAAGGTTAGGAAGTTTTATGAGCCTGAAGTTGGAAGTAGGCAGAGACCTCAGCAATCTCCACAAAGGAAGACTTTTCCATCGTTATATGCAACCATTCAAGATGGATCCAGCAATTCATTTCTCCAAAACATCTTATTTGCAAGCCTGAACTGAACAAATTCCTCAGGGAAAGGAAAGTAGAGAGATCCTTCATCAAGCTCATCTCCATTCTAGAAAAGTCTAACAGGAAATGAATCAGAAGGTGCAGCAGATCTTATTAAATTTCTCTAGGAGCCTGGGCATAGACTATTTTGTGGATGAGGGCTAATAGTATTCTGGTTTGAAGGACCAAATGTCCTCACTGCTTATGATTTTTCTCTTTATATAAATTATTTCTGATCTTAAATGTTGTTTCTTTGTCTTTCTGTATTAGTCTCTCAGTGCAGTTTTATACTTCTGCCAAAGATCTGATACTCAGGAGAAATTAAAATCAGCAGAGAAATTAATGGGCCAAGATTCTTATGTAACTATGGAACTCTGCAGGAGAATTCTTCTGTGGAGAAAATTGAGCTCCTTGAGGATATAATTAAAGGTAATTCAAATCCAGATGTGAGACAGAGAGGAAGATCAAGACAGAGGCTCAGTGCTTAATTTCATAATAAGGGTGGGAAGGAAGGGGAGAGGAGGAAACTGCATGGAAAACAAGTTATTAAGATGATAAACACTTAAGTATATTATGCCACCAAATTCACCTTAACCATATCAAGTCTATTTCACATCACTGGGCAAAACAAGTTTTAATTCATGTGTGATAGGAACATTGGGTGAATCCAGACTGCCAAAATGAATACCCGTGGATCTCAGCTTCAGCATTTTGGGATGAGACAGACAGCATGTCATTATCACAGTCAAGTGCACATCAGACTGTAGATAGAATCTTCTGGTTAAGATTTCAGCTGTATTTTGTTAGGAACTGGGCAGAAATATTAACTTGCACAAACTTGAGAGTCATTTAGCATATTTAGCTAGTAGTTATACAAAATGCCAGAGGGGGAACCATCAGGCAGCTTTTCCAAATGAGCAGAACAGCACATCAGGATGTTGTAGGTATTTGTATACATGGGAAATCTCAAAAATGAAAATGGAGTAACAAATTTAAGCATGCGTTTATAAAGCATGTGGAAGCCATGAAGATTAACTTGCAGATTTCCTGCAGGTCCATTTATGATATATAAAGAGAAATAAATGTGTTTCGACTGGCTTTTAACTACTATGGAGCAATCAAGACTTGTATGAAGCATTCCGGTTCACTCTGCCTTGCCTTCCCCAGGCATTTTCTGGTAATGCCTTGGATTTCCTAAGCAAGAAACCTTGAAATTATTTAATTTCATTGTTGGTGTTGCTTTTCTGTTTCCATCAACCTTATCATTCACGTGGGAAAGAGAGATGGAAACTGTCAGATCAAATCCATTTTTGTAATACATATACTTAGAGAGATAAACAACTAGAAAAGAATACTTTATCAGACACTCTGCTGCTTTGACACACTACCAAGTGAAATGAACACTTTGAACAATTTGATTCATGTAGAAAGTCAGGCTGAATAATACTTGAATCAGGAAGAGTTTTTAAACTGAATATTTTCTGGTCTACTTGTTTCAAATCAACTAGACATTTTGCTACACCCCTGCTTCTCTTTGTGTTCTATGAACACAGTTATTTAACATCACCTCTCCAGTTGGGTCCAACCAAGGTGAAGTCAGGTGAAAAGGTAACAACTAACACTTGCCCACAATTACGAGTTTGATATGTGTGCAAGAAAAGTTCTACAAACTCTACACCCTAGATTTTCCAAAACAACTGGATTTTAAATCATTCTTTTTGTTTAAAGTAATCTGTATAAAGTATGTAACCAAAAGCAATTTTAATATTCTGCATTTAATTTATAATTTAAAATGCTTTATAAATATGAATATACAAACTGGGGGGGGGGGTCCTTTATCAGACCAATGCCCTAGTTTTTAGTTCAAAAATATATCTTTCTTAAGCACGATGTAGACGGTTCAAGAAGTTGCAATCTGGTAAATGTAAGTAGCTTGGGTTATGGCACTGACTCTCACTCAGAACATTTGGCAATGTCTGGAGACATTTTGGTTCTCATAACTGGGTAGGGATTGATAGTACAACAGGCATCTAGTGGCTAGAAGCCAGGAAGCTGTTAAACATCCTACAATGCACAGGACAGCCCATCAGGACAAAGAATTATCCAACCCAAAATATCAATAGCACCAAAAGCAAGAAACTAAATTTTAACCAACTGGTTAAAAATTTCTTCAGGCACAACTGTTGAGCCTCAGAACATTTAACCATATGATTAGGAGGTGCAGAGAAGGGAAAGCACTGAACTGGGAGTCATAAGATATTTCTAGTCCTTGCTCTGTCAAGGTGGTAAACAAAGACTTAAAATTTTAAATCAATGAACTTAAAGAAGTTAAGTATTTATAGAGACTTGATTTCCTCATAAACTAAATAAGGACCCCTAAGATTTACATTTCCTAGAACCCTCAATTATGCTTGTCCATCAAGCTAAAACTTGATTTGTTATAGTATTTTGCTATTCATAAAAGTATTTTACATCTACCATTTTCTTTGCTGAAATAACATAAATATTAATTATTTAATGATTAAGTTGGTCTTTTTGAAGAAATTTACAATCCTACCAATGTTTGGAATTCTCCAAGAGACAAGTTGCCTCTCCATCCACCAAGTGATGGAGGCTACAACCCATCCCTTTGAATCTGGGTTGGTCTCGAGACTTGGTTTGGCTAATAGAATGAATGCCAGTGCTGTGCTAGTTTCAGGTATAGGCCTAAATCAGCCCGGTACTTCCACTTGTACACTCTTAGAGCCAGCTGTGATATCATAAGGAAGTCCAGAGTAGACTGCTGACACATTAGAAGCCACATGAGAAGAGTCCTAGAGGATGAGAAGCCATCATCACCCCCAGGCAAGCTCCCATCTGAATGCAGCTGCATGAGTGACCCAGCCAACACCATATAGAGCAGAAGAACCACCCAGCTAAGCCCTACCCCAATCCTTCACCCACAGAATGTGTAAATCACACATTATTATTTTATATTTGGGGATTTTGTGTTTCACAGCAATTGATAGCTGAAATAAAGCTTTGCTGGCAACTTAAATCTTCATGTAAGCCTCATCTACTAGTAATTTAATCTTCTCTTTCAGGGACAAAAAAACAGAGGCCGGACTCTGCTCCCAGACCATTCCACATCCCATCACATCATCACTATCTTTTTTTTTCCCTAACCAGAAAGGATTTCAATAACAACCAAGTTATTAAATTCCCCCTCTAATGTATCTGCTGAGCTTCACTGAGGAGGTTAGTGTAATGTTATTAGAGAACTCAGGAAACCATATGGTACTGGACCAAGTCTCTATTTTCCCAACTCAGCCACAGATGAACTCTGCATCTTCTAATGTGTACAAAATTCAGTCAACTCACAAAACTCAATCAACTCAGGACAATCAACTCACAGAATGGCTAAGCCAAGCCTTGAATTCTTGTTTCCATACAAAATACAGGCAGCTAATTGTTGAAACACTCAGATCTCCATAACATCTTTGGTTTGCCTAATGCTGGGAGGGATCAAATCTGGGGAAAAATGTGATAAGATTCTAAGCACACTTTTGTATTGATGCAGGGAGTTTTATGTAACAGTATAAAACCCTTAGTACTGCCCGGCAGTGGGCAGGCCTTGAAGATGACTCATAGGCCAGTCCTGTTTCCACCATGATCTGCCTTTTGTTTTCCTGCTTCTCTCAGAAGAAAACTGTGTTAGCCAGACCAGTGTCCAGCTACCCCTAGCACAGAAAAAATGGAAGCACCCTCACCCCTGCTAGTCACATAGCTTTGTCCTTTCTGTCTCATTATTTTCCACTGGAAAAGTCTGGTGGGAAGATGTAATAATTGGGACATTAGTTCAACTGAGAAATCTTGTCTAATTAAAAACTCAGAGGTAAAGTAAAAGGTACTTATCCTTCTCCTAGAGTCCAGGAAGCCCCACCCCCAAGCCCATAGAAAATCTAAATATCACGTTTGAATTAGCCCAAGGCTGTAACGTCCCATATCCCACCTCCCTATCTTTGTATACGAAAAGCTTTATTTTCTTTTCCTGACTACTGTAAATACATTCAAACACAATATGATACACCTTGCATCTTTTTTTTGTAAGAACACCCCTTCGATGTTGTCAAACTGCTTTCTAAAAGAGGTATTTCCATTTATGTTGCTATCAGTTTTACCAAAATGCTACCAAGACAAAAAATAATTGTTTTAACACTTAAAGCTGGTTTAGCTGATGAGAAATGCTAATTTGATTGTTATTAATTGGCTTTTTTATTTAGGAATGTATACAGTATTTACTTCTCAAGAATTATCTCAGAATCAAATTATCTAGACATTGAATATAGTCAGTAATTATGACCAAAAGAAATTAAGATCCCCCAAATTTCCATACCTTTCCATTTATTAATTCTTATACCTCATACAACTGGAAATTTATCCACATGAAATAATTACAAGGAAAATGGTATAACGGTGAAAAAGGATGATAAATCCAGCATATAGTTATTAACTAAATGCAGTCAAAACATGAACAAGTGATCCTTTGCTAAGTTGTTTGACATATGACAAGGATCTTGAATTGACATTTTAGCTAGTAGGCAACTGCAGTTATACCAGGCAGAGATAAGGGAATTGTGTAAATACTATATTTTTGGAATCCAAAATTATGAGAGCAGATGAGATTACTCAAAAAATTACCCAGATTGAAACCAGCCCAGGATTAAGGCAGCACTGACAATAACACAGTGTGGACTCTTTTAAAAGATGCTAAAAGACTAGAGAAAGGCCTACAAATAAGGCCAACAGAGGATAGGGCCTTCTGAGACCCAGTGGAAGCTGTTTGAGATAAGGTTTGGGGCAGGGAAGATTGTTGAGCCTTAAACGAACAGAGGAGTGAAGGGGCTTAAGGAAGAAGAAGTTAAGGGGCTTAAGCTTTTGGACTTGGGCGTGAAGGGAGTGTTACTGATAGTGAGAAGTGGGAGGTGACACACTATTTAGAAGGTGGGGTGGAGAACACAGAACAATGCTTTACCCTGTCCTCAAATAATTGACAATGTTTAGGAAACAAATTGAGGCCACACCAAGGTCCAGGATTCATGGCCAAAAGTGTTCTAAAGAGGCAGAAGGGCAGAAGCTCGGTGGGCACATTCGAGGAAGTTGGAAAGTGGGAGTTAGATGTAAATGGGGAGGTGGTGGGGACTAGTGGGGTGAGTCTCTAGACCAGAGGGCTGGGCCTGTGTTCTGGTCCTGCCCTCGTGGTCCCAGTTCCAGCAACGTCAGCAACCTCAGCCATCCTGGAGCAAGTGGTGCGGGAACAATCTCCAGGGTCACCCTGGCTCCAGAGATCTGTGTCCTGAGGACAGAAGAGTTGTGTGGGAGGAGAGGTGGAAGGTGGTGATGCCCAGGCAAACAAGTACACAAGCTTGTGAACGAACCCCTTTCCTTTTGAAGTTGAGATACTAAAGAACTACCACTTAAATTGCCCCCATGTCAGCCACAACAGTCATAAAAGTATCCTCACCCTTCACACGTGCACATCTAGGGTACCACATACAAAGGTGATGTTGAGAACTGTAAACTAACCAATACTCTAAACCAGAGTTTGCAAACCAGGGCCCATGCCCAAACCAGCTGCCTTCTGTTCTTTATAAATAACATTTCATTGGAACACAGCCTCACCCTTTCATTACATATTGTCTGTGGCTGCTTTCCTGCTGCAAAGGCCAAGTCGAATAGTTGCAACAGAAACAGTATGGCCCAAAAAACCAGAAATATTTGTTATATGGCCACTTTCAGGAAAACTTTGCCAAGCTCAGCTCAAAAGCAGTGGTTCTCCATGGGAACTGCACATTGGAATCACATGGGGAACTTTAAAAAATACTAATGGCTGGGGCCCAACCCCAGAGATTATATTAAATTGTTCTGAGGAACCGTCTGGGGAATCAGGGTTTTTAATAGTGTCCCCACCCCTGTGGTTCTAAGGTGCAGCAGTCAGAGTTAAAAATTCATTGCTGTGGGTTCCCTGAGGCAGACCCTATTAGATCTTCAGAAGGCAACAAATCCACATTATATCTGTGTTCCCTGTAGAAACAAGTTAAAAGCTAGTATTAGTATTTATCTCTCTGTTTTCATAAAGAAATGATATCACAAGTATACACTTAAAGAGCGTCACTGTTTCCTTTGAGCAATAAAAGCCAGGCATCGACTATTCTGTTTCTCAATGGCTCTGATGAAAGGATGCATTCAAACAAGTCTTCCTAAAATTCAGTGTCAAGGGGGGAAAGCGACTCTTCAGATAAATTTGTAAACTTCCTTTTACTGAACAGCTAGCTCTATAAACACTAACGTCCTTCATGTTTTATCTTCACTGCCAGGAAATGCATATGGTACTTAATGGAAGGAACTAGAATCAGTCCAGGTACCTGGCACATCTAGGTCTTTCATCCTTCTATTTTTTTTTTTGTTTTAGTCTTAATTTTCACTGTTCCATTTGTTTTATCATTGATCAATTACTCAGATCCTTTTTCAAAAAAAAAAAGACAAAAATTAGTCAATGCAGATGTCTTTTTTTGAAAAGGCAAAAATTAGTAAATTAGTAAAATATATGCACTTCATAAAAAGAATGTGATGGTTTTAAAACATGTCTGCAAATTTTTTTGACACTCTTGCCATGGAGAAGTGGGATCCATGTCCTTTTCCCTTGAATCTGGGGCCAAATTTAATGGCTGGTCTATTAATATGTTCATGACACTATGTGACCCCCAAGGCTAAGTTACAAAATATGATGCCACTTCCACTTCATTTGCTGGAATCACATTGGAATTCTGAGCCACCAAGTAAAGAAGTCCTACCACCCTGAGGCTGCCATGCTGTGAGGAAATCCAACTAGCCCATGCAGAGAGATGTCTGGCCAGCCCCCAGACATTGTAAGTTCGTGTTTTTCCAGCTCCAGTCCTGTCTGAGGACAACTACCTGAGATGCCCCAAGTTAGAAGCCCCCAGATATGCACTTCCCAAAACACTGACCCACAGAGACTGTAAAAGTTAATAAAATAATTGTTTTAAGTCACTCTTCCGTGGCACATTTTACCAGGCTGCAGTAGGTAACAGTAAGTCCATCCATATTAACAGTAACATGCATAATGACCTCCAGTAAAGGAGACTTTATGTCCCCTCTTCTCAGTTCCCCTTGTAACCTGATCTATTATCACAAAGTATCAGGTGGTGAGAACATTTATCCATTCATGTAAGGCTCGACAATGAATATGAAGATTATTAGGGGAAAGGTTAATGGAAACTGATTAGTATCACCCATAGCTTATTTGCTAACCACAAAGGGGAGTATCTTCCCTACAATGGAGAGATCTGGCTGTCACCATCTTTAACAGAGTAACCAATGTAGCATCACTAATAGTGGGACAGTTGGCCAGATATTTTGTGCTTCCTGATGTCGTGCAATGTGAAGTACGTGGCATCATCACCTATGAGGTGTTGTCACCGAAAAGCTCTAACTTGAGTCCAACCTAGCCTTTAACATTAACTTGCTTTGTATAGGAATCCAAGAGAAGAGAGAAACTAGAGGAATAATACTAAGAGCACACCATCAGACAAATCTAGATCGTAGGGCATTCTACAAAATATCTGGCCTAATTTCATTTAAAAAAAAAGATAGAGGAAGGAACTGTTCTGGATTGAGAGACCTAGAGGGCATAACAATCCAATGCAGTGTCATCATTGTTCGTATCCTGGCTCAAAACATCTATAGAAGACATCGCAAGGACAACTGGGAGTATTTCGATATAGTCAGGTTATCAGTAATATTAAGAAAACAGTGTCAGTTTAGTTATGTGTGATAAAGGCATTGTGGGTATGCAGGAAAGCACCCCCTTTTGGAGATGAATGCTGAAATTTTTAGACTTATATTATCTGTAATTTACTTTAAAATGTTTCAGCAACCAAAAAAAAGAGAGATGAAGCAAATTTGGGGAATAAAGGTGTTAATAATTGAATCTGCATGATAGATTGATAACGTTTATTCTATTATTCTTTCTACTTTGCTGTATGCTTGAAATTTTTCATGATAAAAAGTTTTAAAGACTTAAAATCTTGTTGGGAGGATTCAGCTATTCTAACTTACATGACTCCTGATACAGTTTAAATATACTGTATATTCTCCAGACAGAAAAACAGCTGGGAAGCCCTCACTTCTCTGTCACCTATTTTATCCAGGCTAATTTGGTTGAAAGAAGCAGAGACTTCCTTCTCCCTCAAACTTAGTCCAGAAAAGTACGAAACATGTGGTTTACTATTAGGCTCAAATGATCTCATAAGGATTCCAAAACAGGAACAGAGGAGACCCAGTATTAGAGGGGAAAGGGATTAGTTCAAGAGAGCACAGATAGAGACTACTTGCAGAATCAGTGTAGTTCCAGGGACAAATACTCTTGTCATCCCTCTGCCAGAAGCATCCTTCCCATTTTTTTTTTCTGGCTCATTCTCTTTTTTTCTCTCCATTTTCCATATTTCTCTTTGCCATTGCAGCCCCCCAGCCCTCACTCTGCTTGCAGGGTCTTTCAGCTGCAGCACCGACATCCAATTGGCAATGATCTTCTGTGTTTCTTGGTTCCAATTCACCAGAGCAAGAACCATATTGGCCCAGCTCACCACTGTGCATCCTTTGATCAGTCCAATCAACTGTGGCCATGGAGGAACTGGATCAAGTGATTAAAAAAAATTTGTTTTTAATGGCTAGTGGGTCGTCAAGGGCTTTACATGGGTCAATTTCTTGTACAGGGTTGTAAGCAGAGCAGACAATGATAACATCTCTAAAACATCTTCTTTTCTGTCCAGTAGAGATCATCCTGAGCTGCACAGAGATTTTTGCAAGACTCTAAAGAAGATATTCATGGATTTCTTCATCTCTGCACAGGATCATCATGTCCTGTGAGGTCATCGTCTTGCTCATTAATATAAAGCAGTGATGTCTGAAAACACATGGTTTGCCTGTGACTTTGCTCTGAATTGAACACCCACCTGAAGATAGTCAAAACAAGGACATCAATCCTCTGCCTGGGTTTGAACTACACAAATCAATCATGCACTTTCACTGAGATCTAGTATTACCTGGGTGGGAAATATTGATTGAGTGAGTGTCTACTGTTTGCCTCACACTTTGCTAGGGAAACACAGGGACATACACAGAAGAAGGCAAAGCCTCTATAAGTAAGGATATGACAGTGTCATTGGATGAGATGATATATACACTCTAGAAAACATAAATAATAAAGTCATTTCACTAGACAAGAGCTGTCATAAGTCAATATATGTTAAGTGTAAAGTGAGTGCTATGAGTGCAGAGAGAGGTGAGGTAAGCTGGAAAACTCAGATAGAAAGCTTTCTGGAAGGAGTTTGTTCTGGAAGGACACATTTCAAGGTGGGGAGAACAATAAGAAAAATGCAGAAATATGTCAGGCAAGTCTGGAAAACAGACAGTAAATAAACCTGGTTAGAGAAAAGGATTTAATTGTAGGCAAGTGGAAGGTGATTTTGAAAAGGTAGGTGGAGAATAGGTTGCAGAGGAAGGGCCCTAGATGTCAGGATAATGAGCTTCATCTTATGAGTAAGGTTTTGGAGTCAAGAAGGGACAGGATGAGATCAGTGTTTTAGGAAGTGCTGGTGTCAGGGGTGGGTTGAGAGGCCAGAGATCTTCGTAATTTATAAAGTATTTTCACAGATGAGTCATCTAATTCTCTCCTGGCAAATGGTTTCTTACAAGGCTTTTAGAGACTGGTGCAGGGCAACTTTCAGAACTCTACACAGACTGGAGTTACAGCAGTTAAAAAAAAAAAGTAAGTTACTGGCGCCAGAATGGTCAGACAGATCAATGAAGCAGGATGGAACATCTGGAAACAGACCCAATATTTATATTTATATTTGTATTTATAGATAAATTTATATTTTATCATGGTGGCCTTTTAAATTAGTGAAGGAAAGAGGACAATTTCATACACAATCTTAAGACAATTGCTAACCACTTAGGGGGAAAAAATAGGTGAGATTTGTGCCTTACACAATGTACATCAAAAAATTATTTTGAATGGATAATTCTATAGATCTCAAATGTTGGCATATATTTAATCACCTGGAGAATTTGGCATAAAAGGAGACTCCCAGAGATTGTGAGTCAGTAGTTCTAAGGGGGGGCCCAGAGACTGAGGTCTATAAGCTATCCTTTACTAAACACTTGCTTAAAGATTTACATGTAAAAGATAAAAAATAAAAGTACTAAAAAATAGGTTAATATTTATTTTTTTTTTAGGAGGGACAATGACGTCAAAAGCAAAAAGCAAAACAAAAACCTAAGTCTGAAAAAGTAAACACTCTTTATATGTTAATATGATATATATACATAATATGATATACAAATACATATTAACACCAGTAAAGAGAACTCTGCCTCTGAAAAGATGGAGTAGACATACATTCACTATTCCTCCCCTTGAGTACAGCTAAAAACTCTGGACATTGTATATAAAACAAATGTAGGAAGACTATGAAAGATGGAGAGAAGAAGGTAGACTGGCTGGGAACCTCAAGACCTAAGGTGAGTTCCCCAGGTTTTCTTTTTGACTCATGAATTCCAGAGTGGGTGGTGACAGAGAAGCTTCCCAGAAAGGCCAATGAGTGCAGACAAAAAAGTCAGAACAAGAACCTGCTCGTTCCAGCTAAAGAGTGAGGAAAAGGGCAGCCTAGCAAGACAGAAACTTTTTGACAATAACCCATCTACTCTTGTCAGACACCACATAAAAAGCTGCAGCTCCTACCCCTGCCAGCAAAAGCCAAGTGGAGAGCCTAGACTTCCACCCCAACCTGATGGAAACAAGGACCCCTTCCCTCCCTGTTCTGCAGGGTCAGAAATGACCTAATGGAAAGTCTTAATGAGTTGTAATGAGTTATCCCCCCAATGTCTTTGGAGCACATGAAAAGAGCAGCAACAAGACACTTCTGCCACTCCCAGCTAGGACGGAATCAGAAGGCTGAGTGAGGACCCTGAGTTCCTGCCCCAGCCAGCAGTAACAAGGAGCCTCTCAGTCTAGGTGTCAAAGAAGACCAGTGGGGAACCTGGACTTCTAACCATACCTGGCAGTAATGAGGCAGTGCTCCTCTTTCCCTGCCAGAGCAGTTTCCAAAACACCCTGCTACAAAAGAAGATTTAAATAAGGTCCAGAGTCTCACAACACAAGATCCCAAACATCCAAATTTCAATTGAAAATCATTTGTCATCCCAAGAACTGGGAAGATTTCAACTTGAATGAGGAAAGAAAATCAGAGCAAGATGGAGGAAAAGAAATTCCCAGGCCTCATCCCTTCCACAAAAACACTAACCTAACAACCATCCACAGATGAAAATACCAGGACTTCCCTGGTGGCGCAGTGGTCAAGAATCCTCCTGCCATTGCAGGGGACATGGGTTCGATCCCTGGTCCAGGGAGATCCCACATGCTGCAGTGCAACTAAACCTGTGCGCCACAACTACTGACCCTGCGCTCTAGAGCCTGTGAGCCACAACTATTGAGCCCACATGCCACAACTGCTGAAGCCCACACACCTAGAGGCCATGCTCTTCAACAAGAGAAGCTGCTGCAATGAGAAGCCCATGCACCACAATGAAGAGTAGCCCCCGCTCACCACAACTAGAGAAAGTCCATGTGTAGCAACGAAGACCCAATGCAGCCAATAAATAAATAAATAAATTTATAAAAAAAAAAAAAGAAGAAGAAGAAGAAAGAAAATACCTTTATGAGGGCTCCAGAGTCCAATTGAGAGGTTTGGCACCCATCAGAGCACAAAATCCAAGAAGAGCTCCAATGAAAAGAACAAAAAGAATAGATGCACTTTACCTGCATTATCCATCCCCTAAGCCAGCACTACTCAGGGCCAAGACAGATCTCCCTGGGCCCACAGTTTCTCCTATGGGGGAAAGAGCAAAGTGAGCACCCAGCTTCTCCAGCCTTTCAGGGTGCTGCCCAAGAGGCCCACTTCTATCTCACCTCACCCATTTTACTGAGAACCAGCATGGCCACATTGTGTGGGAGCAGCTAAGAACAAAGAAATCATTTCACAGATATCAACAACTGGCATGACCCTGTTAGAATACACATTCCTCTCAAGCATACAAGGAACATTCTCCAGGATAGATCCCATGCTAAATTATAAAACAAGACTTAACAAATTTTAAAAGGTTGAAATCATGCCAAGTATCTCTTCCAACTATCATAGATTAAAACTAGATATCAATAACAAAAGGAAAATGGGGAGATCATAAACATATGGAAATTAAATAGCACACTCTTGAGCAAATATTGGGTCAAAGAAAAAAAATCAAGAGAGTTAAAAAATATCTTGAGATAAACAAAAATGAAAACACAACATAGCAAAACTTATGGGATGCAGCAAAAGTTTCTCAATTAAACAACCTAACTTTACACATAAAGAAACTAGAAAAAGAAGAACTAAATCCAAAGTTAGCAGAAAGAAAGAAATAATAAGGATTAGAGCAGAAATAAATTAAGTAGAAAATAGAAAGACGTAGAAAAAAAATCAATGAAACTAAAAGTTGGTTTTTGAAAAGATAAACAAAATTGACAAACCCTTACCCAGACTAACAAAGAAAAAAGAAAATTCAACAAATGAATAAAATGAGAAATGGAAGAAGAAACATTACAACTGATGCCCCAGAAGTAAAAAATTGATCATAAGAGGCTATTGTGAACAATTATACATTAACAATACAGACAGCCTAAAAGAAATGGATAAATTCCTAGAAACATACAACCTACAATGAATGAATCAAGAAGAAATAGAAAGCTTGAACAGAGCAATGACAAATTAGGAGACTGAATCAGTAATCAAACACCTCCCAATAAAGAGAACCCCAGGACCAGGTGGCTTCACAGGTGAACTCTATGAAACATTTATATAACTAATACCAGTAATATTTTCATAAACTTTTCAAAAAAAAAACAGAAGGGGAAACACTTCCAAACTCATTTTACAGGGCAAGCATCATCCTGATACCAAAGCCAGACTAGGACATCACAAGAAAAATAAACTATAGGCCAATATCCCAATGAGCATAGATGCAAGAATCCTCAACAAAATATTAGCAAACCAAATTCAGCAGTACATTAAAAGGAACATAAACCATGATAAAGTGGAATTCATCCCTGGGATGCAAAAATA
Source organism: Hippopotamus amphibius kiboko (assembly GCF_030028045.1). NCBI lineage: Eukaryota > Metazoa > Chordata > Mammalia > Artiodactyla > Hippopotamidae > Hippopotamus > Hippopotamus amphibius. The sequence goes on along the minus strand of NC_080196.1, from coordinate 92,223,960 downwards.
GTTCAACAACCCCAAATCAGTAAATGTGATATGCCACATTAACAGAATGAAGGATAATGTTACATGATCATTTCAATAGATACAGAAGAAGGAAAAAAAAAAAACCTTTCTCCAAAATTCAACATTTTTTCATGATTTCAAAAAAAAAAAAAAAAAAAAAACTCTCAAAAAAATTAGGTATAGTAGGAACTTGCCTCAACAGAATATGGCCACATGTGAAAAGCATACAGCTAACATGGTGAAAAAACTGAAAGCTTTTCCTCTAAAATCTTAAACAAGTCAGGGATGCTCTTTCTCACCACTTCTACTTAAAACAGTACTAGAAGTCCTAGCCAGAGCAATTAAGAAAGAAAAAGAATTAAAAGTCATCCAAATTGGAAAAGAAGAAGTAAAATTATTTCTGTGCATATGACATGATCTTATATGATCTTATATGTAGAAAACTCTAGAGACTACATATCTACACACCTAGTAAAACTAATAAATGAATCTAGTAAAATAGCAGGATACAAAATCAACATACAAAAATTAGTTGCATTTCTATACACTAACAATGAACTTATTTCAAAAAAAATAAAGAAAATCTCATTTACAATAAATAGCATTAAAAAGAATAAAATACTTAGGGATAAATTTAACAAGAAGGTAAAAGACTTGTACACTGAAAACTATAAAACACTGATGAAAGAAAAATTTAAAGACACAAATAAACGGAAAGACATCCCATGTTCATGGTATGGAAAAATTAATATTGTTAAAATGCCAATACTACCCAAAACAATCTGCAGACTCAATTCAATCTCTATCAAAATCACAATATCATTTTTCACAGAAATAGAAAAACAATCCAAAAATTCATATGGAATCACAAAAGACCCCAAATAGCCAAAGCAATCTTGAGTGAGGAGAACAAAGATGGAGACATCACATTTCTTGATTTCAAAATATATGCAAAGCTACAGTAATCAAAACAGTATGGGATCAGCAGTATTTTGTCTTGTGAAACTGAAAACCACAGCCACAGAAAGATAGAGAAAATGAAAAAGCAGAGGACTTTGTACCAGATGAAGGGACAGGATAAAAACCCAGAAAAACAACTCAATGAAGAGGAGATAGGCACCCTTACAGAAAAAGAATTCAGAATAATGATGGTGAAGATGATCCAGCACTTTGAAAAAAGACTGGATGCAAAGATTGAAAAGTTTACCAAAGACCTAGAAGAATTAAAGAACAAACAAACAGAGATATGCAACACAATAACTGAAATGAAAAATACACTAGAAGGAATCAATAGCAGACTAACTGAGGCAAAAGGGCGAATAAGTGACCTGGAAGACAGAATGGGGAAAATCACTGATATGGAAAAGAATAAAGAAAAAAGAATGAAAAAAACTGAAGACAGCCTAAGATACCTCTGGGACAATGTTAAACATGCCAACATTCGCATTCTAGGGATCCCAGAAGGAGAAGAGAGAGAGAAAGGACCCAAGACAATCTTGGAAGAGATGACAGTTGAAAACTTCCCTAACATGGGAAAGGAAATAGCTACCCAAGTCCAGGAAGTGCAGAGAGTCCCAGGCAGGATAAACCCAAGGAGAAACACACCAAGACATATAGTAGTCAAATGGACAAAAATTAAAGAGAGAGAAATGTTATTAAAAGCAACAAGGGAAAAACGACAAATAACATACAAGGGAACTCCCATAAGGGTAACAGCTGATTTCTCAGCAGAAACTCTGCAAGCCAGAAGGGAGTGGCACGATATATTTCAAGTGATGAAAGGGAAGAACCTACAACCTAGAATACTCTACCCAGCAAGGATCTCATTCAGATTTGAGGGAGAAATCCAAAGCTTTACAGACAAGCAACAGCTAAGAGAATTCAGCACCACCAAACCAGCCCTACAACAAATGCTAAAGGAACTTCTCTAAGCAGGAAACATGAGAACAAAAGGACCTACAAAAACAACAACAAAACAATTAAGAAAATGGTAATAGGAACATACATATCAATAATTACCTTGAATGTAAATAGACTAAATGCACCAACCAAAAGACACAGACTGGCTGAATGGATACCAAAACAAGACCCATATATATGCTGTCTCCAAGAGACCCACTTCAGACCTAGGGACACATACAGATGGAAAGTGAGGGGATGGAAAAAGATATTCCATGCAAATGAAAATCAAAAGAAAGCTGGAGTAGCAATAGTCATATCAGATAAAATAGACTTTAAAATAAAAAATGGTACAAGAGACAAAAAAGGACATTACATAAAGATCAAGGGATCCATTCAAGAAGAGGAGATAACAATTATAAATATATATGCACCCAATATAGGACACCTCAATACATAAGGCAAATGCTAACAACTAGGAAAGAGGAAATGCAAGGCAGAAATAGAGACACAGATGTAGAGAACAAACACATGAACACCAAGTGGGGAAGTGGGGAGGCTTGGGGGGGATGAATTGGGAGATTAGGGTACCAAATTGTACACTCTAAATATATGCTGTTTATTGTCTGTTAACTGTATCTCAATGAAAGTTCTTAAAAAAAAAAAACAGTATGGTACTGGCAAAAAACAGACATGTAAACCAATGAAACAGAACTGAGAGCTGAGAAATAAACCCATGTATATACATTTAACGGATCTTTGACTAGGTTGCCAAGAGCATACAGTGAAGAAGGTTAGTCTTATCAATAAATGGTGTTGGAAAAACTGGCTATCCACATGCAGAAGAATGAAATTGAACTTTTACCTACACTATACACAAAAATCAACCCAAAATGGATTAAAGACTTGAACATAAGACCTAAAACTTTAAGACTTCTAGAAGAAAACATAGAGAAAAAACTTCTTCACATTGGCCCTGGCAATGATTTCTTATATGACACAAAAGCCACAGGCAACAAAAGAAAATATAGACAAATAAGATTATGTCAAACTTAAAAGCTTCTCTAAAGCAAGAGAAGCTATTAACAATGTGAAAAGGCAACCTACAGAATGGCAGAAAATATTTGCAGGCCATATATGTGATAAGATTAAAATCCAAAGTATATAAGGAACTCCTACAACCCAATAGCAAAAAAAACAAAAAAATTCAAAAACTGAGCAAAGGACTTGAATAAACATTTTCCCAAAGACATACAAATGACCAACAGACATATGAAAAGGTACTCAATGTCACTAACCATCAGGGAAATGCAAATCAAAACCACAATGAGATATTACTTCTCAGCTGTTAAAAAGACTATTATCAAAACAAAAACCAAAAAAAAAAAAAAAAGTAACAAGTATTGACAAAAACATGGAGAAAAAAGAATCCTTATATACTGCTGGCGGTGGGAATGAAAATTGGTATAGCCACTATGGAAAACAGTATGGAGGATCCTCAAAAAATTAAAAATAGAGCTGTATGATCCAGCAATTCTACTTCTGGAAATACATGCAAAGGAAACAAAAACACTAACTCAAAAAGATATCTGCACCACCATGTTCATAGTAGCATTATTCACAGTAACTAAAGACATGGAAACAACCTAAGTGTTCATCGATGGATGAATGGATAAACAAGATGTGATATACACACGCATGCACGGGCGCACACACACACACCCCACGGAATATTACTCAGCCAAAAAAAATGAGCAAATCCTACCATTTGCAATTACATGGATGGACTTTGAAGGTATAATGCTACGTGAAATAGATCAGGTAGAGAAAAACAAATACTGTTATGATCTCACTTATCCATGAAATCAGGAAAAAAAAATGAACTCATAGAAAAAGAAGTCAGACTTATAATTACCAAAGACAGAGGGTTGGAGGAGCAGGAAGTGGAGCAAGGTGGTCAAAAGGTACAAACTTTCAGTTGGAAGTACTAGGGACGTAATGTGCAACAGAATGACTACTGCTAACTGCTGTACAATACATAGGAAAATTGAGTAAACCCTAAGAGGTCTCATCACAAGGAGAAATTTTTTTCTGTTTTTCTTTTCTTCTTATTTTATCTATATGAGAAGATGGATGAATAGCTGAATCTACTGTGGTAATCATTTCAGAACATATGTAAGTCAAACCATCGTGCTGTATGCTTTAAGCTTATACAGTAATGTATTTTAATTACTTTTCAAAAAAACTGGAAAAAACTTTGATAAGAGGGTAGTTCTTATGTTGTGTTCCTATCATAAAAGAAAGAAAGAGAGGGAGGGAGGGGGGAAAGAAAGTAAAAGAAAGAAAGACAGACAGTGGAAGGAAATTTTTGGAAGGGATGGATATGTTTATGGCACTGATTGTGGTGATGGTTTCACGGATACATGCTCATCTTCAAACTAATCAAGTTGGGTATATTAGATACATACAGCTTTTTACATGTCAATCATGCTTCAATAAAGTGGTTTAAATAAAACAGACCCTGTAGTAGGTTGAATGGTGGCCCCCAAAAGATGTATTCACATCCTAATATCTTATTTTCCAAATAAGGTAATCTTGTGGATGTTACCTTATTTGGGAAAGGAGTCTTTGCAGGATGTAATTAAGGGCCTTCAGATGAGCTCATCCTGAATACCCAGGTGGGTCCTACATCCAGTGACAAGTGTTCTTATAAGAGACAGAAAAGAGCAAATAAACACAGACGAGGAGAAGGCCATGTGAAGACAGAGGCAGAGACTGCAGTTATGCAGGAACATGCCAAGGAATGCTTGGAGTCACCAGATACTGGAAGAGGCAAGAATAGATGCACCCCCAGAGCCTTCAAAGGGAGCACGGCCCTGCCAACAACTGGTTTCAGATTTCTGACCTCCAAATTGTGAGAGAATAAATTTCTGTTGTCTGAAGCCACTGAGTTTGTGGTAATTTGTTGCAGTAGCCCTAACAAACTAATATACAGATGTCAACATGGAGATGACACAGCTGTTAGAATGATCTCACAAGGAGCGTAAAGCAGCCATTGTACAAACGTTTCAATGAGCAATCACAAATATGCTTGAACAAAGGAAAAATTAGAAAGTGTCAACAAAGAAACAGAAGATATAAAAAGAAACCAAATGAAAATCTCAGAAATGACGAATATAATAAGAACCCAATGGATGATCTTAACAGTAGAATAGAGACAACAAAAGAAAGAATGAGGGAGCTTGAAGATAGAATGATAGGAATTACACAGCATGAACAACAGAGGAAAAACAGATTGAAAAAGAATGAATAGAGAGAGACCCAGGGACCTGTGGTACCATTACAAAAGATGTAACATTTGTGCCATTGGAGCCCCCAGAAGGAGACGAGAGAGAGGATAGGGGCTAAACACCATTAAAAATTTAAAGAAAAACAGGGGGAAATATTTCCTAAATACTTAGACAAAAAGTTACTATCCCTGTGCAAGATCTATTCTAGGATTCTTTTCCACCCACATTTCCTTGTAGGGCATCATTCCTGACCATAGGATCTCTTCTTTAATGAACCACAAGTGGACAGGGATAGTCGCCTGGTCCCAGGGTAGATTATTCATAGGATACCAGTGGCCCATGACAAAGCTCTCTGGGGAAAAAAAAAAGAAGTAAGTGACAGTTATCTGCTGAGCCACTCAGTTTCTCTTTGAACTGCTGCTATAAACTATAGCTCTTAAAATTATAAGTTATCCTATGGAGTTGGGGGAGATGAGCACAATGGTTGCATTATGATAAAACTTGCACACTAATTGACAAGAAATTGTGTTAATATACCGATAAGCATTAAAAAGAAGGCATAAAAACAGTGTATAGTATAATTCCATTTGGGGGAATATATATGTGTATGTGTATGTGTGTATATATATATATATGGGAGTTTTACAGAGACTCTTCAGGAACACTCCAACCTGAAAAATCTCTTGCTCACCTGGAACAAAGTTGTAATTGGAAGCTGTGTCTTTAAAACCACAAAAGAATTATTAAGAAATGTCGTCATCACCATGTAAAGTGCCAGACCTGGCAGTTCATACTCAAACCCCACTTGCCCTGCCATAGTAGGCATTGGCCCAAATTACCCAGATAAATACATGATCCCTTCCATTCATCGGGGACTCAAAGCATACTCAATGTTGTAAGAGAGAAAGGAAATGGACACTGGCTGCGGACGTGGCCGATATTCAGCATGTGACTGGAGTTTCCTGCACGTTGGCTCATTTAATCCTCACTTTCACCCTGCAAATTCCCTTTTATTTCCACTACCCAAAAGATGACCAAAGCCAAAGTAAAAGAAGTTTGGGGAAAATATCTTAGTTTAATTCAGCTGCATATAAGAGGGGCTCTCAGAAAAGCAATGACATTCAAAGTCTTCAATAGAAGCAAGCTTTCATATGTCCCCTGGGAGGGTTTTCCTGGGCTCCTGCTACTGTGTCCCAGCCCCCATCAACCCCATCTTAAGCTGCAGGTATGGTTGAGCAATCTCTCTCCACCCTCATTACAACCTGCTCCCAAGCAAGGCTGCTGCATGTAGCTCTTTAAATTTTAGCAGGTATTCAAACCACCATTCTCTTTCCTAGGGGAAATCTGCACTTTAATCCTTAACTCCTTTTGCTTGGGAAGCAAAAGGAAAGTAGGAAGGTGCTTTGAAGCAAACAGCCCTTTTTAGTCCTTGTGAAATCCCATCAGTAGGGGGCCTCCAATGGGCTTCCTGGGATAAAAGAGATGTTAGGAAACCTTACTCTCAGCATAGACTACATAATTTTCAGGGTCTAGTACAGTATTAAAATGCAGGGGTTGTCCAGAAACTGTTAAGAATTTCAAGACTGTGACAGCACAGAATAAAACTGAGCCCGGGTCATGGCCCATGAAGCCAGCCCTGCCCACGCTGGGCTTTTTACCACCATGGCCTGGGCCCCCTGCTTAGGCCCAGAGCTGCACTGCAGCCCTCCCTTCCTCGGAGCTGCGGGCCCACATTCACCCCCTACCCTCCTTCCCTCTGCCGGTGGCCACCTACCACCCACTCAACTCCCCATCTTCTCCCACAATCCACTCCTGGCTACACACAAGGAGACACCTTCCTCTCCTGTCCCCAAGGACAAGCACACAAGCTCTTTTCATGGTAAGGATTTCAGTCTTAACTTCTGTGTTACAACAGACAAGGGACCACAAAGATAGGAAACCAATGGGATATGGAGCTTACTAAGTTCTCACGAGGGGTCCCTCATCTCCAGGTTCAGGTTTCCTTCTCAGATGTCTCAATGGAGATGCCTTCATCTCATAAGTATTCCTGGAAGTGGAGCCCACAAAGCAGCCCCACCCTGGGGGAAGGCCACCGAAGGCAGTGTGGCGTAGTGATCACGACACAGGAGCCAGGGCGAGGGAAACCTGGCTGCAAATGCTGGTTAGGACCTACCTGACTCTGAGCAAGTTACTTCCTTAGACCTCCCCAGGCCTCCATTTCCTAACCTGTGATACGGGGATAAGAGCACGCTGAGGTGGGAGGAACAGACTAAAACTGAGACCCCGCCCCGAAGGAGGACGAAGCTAAAACCAGAGACCCCCTTGAAACCTGCCCACCCAGGAGTCTCTTCAAAATTTCCACAGTTCCCAGTAAACAAGATAAAAGGTGAAGAGCAACAAAAGATGATTTTAGGATCACCATTTAGGGGTTGCCATTGGTGGACCCAACACAGACACCCCCCTGTGTCAGACATCTGGGCTGGGACTTGGGGAAGATGCTCAAAGAGAACAGTGGATACAAATTTCTGAACTGAGGGTCACACACTGCAGCTCTTCAGGTCCCCATGGCACCAGCTGCTGCAACATTTGGGTAAAAACCAATAATGGGTTTCTCATAGTGAGAAAGCCACCTTGAGTCCTTCCTGTTAGGAAGCAGAGAGCAGGGGGCCACCAGCGAGTGCTGCGGTAGCAGCAGCACAGAGGGCCACGTGGCTCTAGAGGCTCCTCAGGATATCCGTCCAGCCTGTGTTCCCCACCACTGCCCCACAGCCCAGAGCAGAGCCTGAGACAAAGGCTTGCTTGCAGAGCATTCATTTGGAAAGTGATTCCAGGGAATGGGCGTGAGGGCCAGGGAGAACAGAACAGGGGGATGCGGTTGAGCTTCCAGGGTTACAGGTGATTGGTGTTCATCCCGCTGAGACTTTCTGAGGCTTGTGAAATGGGTCTCAGAAGTGTCTGCCTGGAGACAGAGGGGGAAGCATTTATCCATTGACTCTTTTTCCTATTGGTCAAGGGTGGTCATGTGAGCATTAACTCCTGCACTTCTAGGTTGAGCTTCGCATCCCAAGCCCAGGTATCAGAGAAGCCCCAAGGTGGGAGGAGATAGGTAGGCTCGCTCTCTGCACCTCCACAAAGCTCATCGAAGCCTGCTCAGAACCAGCCACTACGATAGGGGTTGATGCAAGATGTGGGGCCCTGAAGGTTCACAGTGTCCCACACAACACCCATCCAAGAGGGTTACTGTGAAAATGAAAAGGGAAAGGGGAAAGAAACATCAGCTCCCTTGGCTCCGAGCCTGGCACATAGTGAGTGCACAGAGAATCCCGGCTGGTATTGCCATAAGTGGTGTTACTACTTGGACCCTTTCCTCCTCAAGTCTGAAGATACATCCTGGCAGAATGGCAGGTGTCCTTTCTCCCACTACTAGACCATTTATATCTTGGAGCAGCTTCAGATTTGGTGACATCCAAGACCCTGGACTCCTAACTGCTCTGAAATGACACCCCGGGCATGTCCCTGGAAGAATGTTCATTCCCACTGTTCTTTCCCCATGGAAAGCCCTGCTTGAAAATAACCAACTGAGCACGAAACCCATGCGTACTTGAGGGGTTGGCTCAGAAGTGTTTGGATCTCTTTACCTCTTTCTTTCCTCTCTTAAGAAGAAGGCTATTCAAACATTGAGATCATAACTACACAAAGATTTCTTTGTGTAAATACAGAGTAAAGGTCTAAATAAGAGTAAAATAAATAACCCTCTGACTTAGGGACCAAAATGGTACCAGGAGAAAAATAATGAGAATGCTGACCAGCCCAATAGGACCAAGAAAACCTTCCAATATGTAGTGTGAAACCCACTGGAGGCATAGGGACCACTCCCAATGCTGCTGCTCTGATGTGAAGAACTCATGTGTGGCATTTGATTTGAATTCAAAGTCAATACAAACTTCAAGTACAAAGAGAGAGCCCCCATGTTAACCAGATCATTTATCCTCAGAAACCCTCAGGATGCTCAGACTTTGCATTTGCTGGTTCTCTTTCCCCAGAGCATTCCCCTCTCTTTCTCCCCATGGCACCAGTAAAAGAGTGATTAACAGGAGCATAAAGGAATGGAGTGTTCTAGCTAACTGAATTTTCTAGTTAAAGAAAGGCTAGTTCCCTAACAACCCTTTCTGTCCAATGAAGTTTCCAAAACATCTGAGTCCACTTTCCTACATTGCGAAGTGGATGCTAGGGTCCAGAACGGAAGCTTTGTTTCAGAATTCAGCCCCATCTAAACTTGGGGCCTTCTCCATGCTGTACACTTAAGAGAACAGTGGATAGGAGATGCCACTGTTTGAGAGTCAGACATATTCAAATCCCCAGCTGTCCCTTACGAGCTATGTGACATTACACAGATTACTACCCTCTCTGAGACTCTTTTTTTGGTTATTTTTGAAATGGGAGTAATAATATCTGCAGCAGAGAGGTTCCACGTGTGAGATACACACAAGACCCTCAGTAAACGGCTGCGTCATGACCGTCCTCAGGGCTCACTGCTTAAAGCTGTAGAAGAAGAGAGAGACGGTGTAGGAGATGGTGCTGTCATACTGATGCCAGGAGGCTTTCTAAGAGTTTCTATTTATTTGCTTATTTATTTATTGGCTGTGTTGGGTCTTCACGGCTGTGCGTGGGTTTTCTCTAGTTGCTGCACACGGGCTTCTCTTTGCTGCGGTGCACGGGCTTCTCATTGCAGTGGCTTCTCTTGTTGTGGAGCATGGGCTCTAGGCACATGGGCTTCAGTAGTTGTGGCACGTGGGCTCAATAGTTGTGGCTCACGAGCTCTAGAGCGCAGGCTCAGTAGTTATGGGGCCTAGGCTTAGTTGTTCAGTGGCACGTGGGATATTCCTGGACCAGGGATCAAACCTACGTCCCCTGCAATGGCAAGTGGGTTTTTAACCACTGTGCCACCAAGGAAGTCCCTAAGAGTTTCTTTACCACCAAAAATTTCTTCAGTATCTGCCTGTTTTTCTCTTACTTGCCTCTTTCTCAAAAGAGGAGAACAGAGAACTATACTCTGCTTAGCTGGTCTCACGAATTCATGAGTTTAAATGTCTTAAGTGTCTCTCTATTCACCCCCTGTTTAGTACACATAACACATGAAGGACCAGAACAGCTCTTATGTTGTAGACCCAGAAGGCAGCTTCCAGCCCCGTGTGGCTTATGAGCTACCACAAGGCCCTGTCTGCTCAAATATACCCTCCTCAAAACCTGTCACATGACTTGAATTTCTTCCACCAAAGTTATCCCTTCAGGTTAAGGCGTTTCTCCAGAGGGCTCCATTGGTTGCCAAGAAAAGAAATCTCTTCTTGTTAATCCCAAACATGTATGCACTGCTATATTTAAAAGAGATAACAGACAAGGACCTATTGTATAGCCCAGGGAACTCTGCTCAGTGTCATGTGGCAGCCTGGATGGGAGGGGAGTTTGGGGGAGAACGGATACATGTTTATGTATGGCTGAATCGCTTTGCTGTGCACCTGAAACCACCACAACATTGTTAACTGGTTATACTCCGATATGAAATAAAAAGTTTAAAAATAAATAAAATTTTTAAAAATACAAAAGAAAAAAAAGAAATCTCTTCTTTCAAGATATTTGATCAAAAATTAGTTTATCAGATTAACTAGTTCCTATTCAGGAGAAGTCCTGGTTGTCTGGTCTCTCTTTAGCCTTCACTCTGTGCTAAGGCAGCCTCATTCATGCCAATGCGCTGGACTACCAGCCTCTAACTCCAGCCCAAATCATTCCTCCAGACGTCACACCCAGATATTCAATAGCCTTGAACATCTCCATTCAGATGCCTTAAAAACACTCCAGAAGAATCAGGTCCATACTATGTCCACACCTACCCTGCTCCAGCGTTTCCTGTCTCAGTGACTAGCACCACTTAGCATCCAGCCATGTAAGCCAGAGACCTAAGACGCACCCTTTATTAATACCTCTCCTTCACTGTCAAAGCACTAAGTCCTGCTGATTCTAACCTACTAAAGATCTTTTGAATCCTTCTACCTCTCTGAATCTTCACTGCTATTCCTTAATCTAATATCACATCCCCACTAGACCGTCACTGTCTAAATGATATCCGTCAAATTCGTTCTCCACATTGGAGCCAAATCTCATCCTTAAGAAAAAATGACATTAATTCATGCCTATCCTCCCTTCAGATCATTTTATGATTTCTCACAGTCATTAGGATAAGGTCCAAAATCTTTAACGTGGCATGTTAAGGCCTGCAGGATGGGATCGCCACCTGTCTCCAGCCACATGTCTCTTCACTCCTCCCCTCTTTTCCCTCAGCCACTCTCTCCACCTTTCTGTTTTCCCACACATTCTACACTTTCCCACTTACATGGCTTTGAAAAAAGCTGTTCTCATTGCTTGAAATGCTGTCCTCAATCCCATTTATCTTCATGTAGTTAACTGCTAATCAAACTCCAAATTTTAGCTCTAACAGTAACTCCCTTAGAAAGTCCTTCATGATTCCCAAAGATAATCAGTGATTTGATAAGGGTAGATTAGAATCAACTGGAGAATTTTTCTAAACATATTTTCAAAATATATGTGCCTTTCAACTCTGCCCTAATCTAAGCTTGCTTGCTCTCTCTCAAACACACACACGCGCACACGAGCGTGCACCCACCCACACATACACACACCCCCCCATCTCTATCACCAGATTTTCATCTGATACTCACATATGCCCCAGTGAGATACCATTAATTATTATTATTTTAGCCATTACTATGAGTGGGAGTGTGTTATGAGCTTCAGAAGCATGGAAGTGGAAAAATATTGAGAGCTACCCTTCTAGATGGCCTTGAAGGAGTCTTCCAATGACATCTGTAATTCTCTGATGTGTAAGGTATCATACTAGGACCAGACATTCCCACAGGAACTCCCTGGAAGTACAGGGTATTAATTATTTGTTGTTTATCTGAAATTCAAATTTAACTGATGTACTATATTTTTATTTGTTAAATCTGACAATGCTACAGGAGGCAAATCTTTGATAAAAGGGAGACAGGTGGTGGTTAAATTCTTCTCCCTTCCCAAGGACTGTCCTGAGACACAGTAGTTCATACAATATGATGGGTCCCACAAGATCCAGCAATCAGCATCCCTAGACAGGAAGTAGTGGCCAACATCCTCACATCAGCTTCCCCACCTTTCCTGACTCAATGCCCTTCTTCACTCCTGCTTCCCTGGAACCAAACTCCCTAAGAAGATTTGGTCTCCATGTAAGCTTTGGCCTTAGGTTCTGCTTCCAAGGAAACTCCATCCAACCCAAGGGAAAGGAAAAATAAACTGTGCTTTATTCATAGGATGGAATTCTACCCAACAGTTAGTATATATGAGTTAGATTTACATGCATCAGCATGGACAGATTCAACATTGATGTTAAATAAGAATAGCACAGTACCAAAGGATGCATACAGTATTTTACTAATACTGTCTCTTACAATGCACAGAACAGTAACTACATTGTTTGGAAGCATATAAATGTAGTAAAATATAAAATTATGGATGAAAATCAAACAAGCCAACTTAAGGAGGTTGGTTATCTCTGGTGAGGGAAAGAGGGAAGAAGGGACAAGGAAAGGGGTCAGTGTAGAGAGATTTTAATTGTAACATTTTATTTCTCAAAGAAAAATCTATCTGAAGCAAATTTTGCAAAATGTTAATATCTGTTCATTGTAAATGGTGGATGTATGGTATATAATTCTCAATATATGGTATATAAATCTGTACTTTTCTATATGGTTGACATTTCATGATTTTTTAAAACCTAATGTCATTTAAAATCAGCTGCTTCTAGATGGCCAACCGGCACCCAAAGTTGCTCAATATTACTAATCGTCAGGGAAATGCAAATCAAAACCACAACGAGAGATCATCTCACACCTGTGGCTATCATCAAAAAGACCACAAAAAACAAATGTTGGTGAGGATGTGGAGAAAAGGGAACCTTCGTTCGCTGCTGGTAGGAATGTAAACTGGTGTAGCCACTGTGGAAGATAGTATGGAGATTTCTCAGAAAAACTAAAGATAGAACGACCATATGACCCAGCAATTACACTCCTGGGTATGTATCTGAATAAAACAAAAAACAAAAAACAAAAACACTAATTTGAAAAGATGCATGCACCCCAATGTTCACAGAAGCGTTACCTACAATTGCCAAGATATGGAAACAACCTAAGTGTTCTCAACGGATGAATGGATAAAGAAGTGGTATATATATACTACTCAGCCATGAAAAGGAACGAATTTTGTCATTTGCAACAACGTGGATGGACTTGGAAGGTATCACACTAAGTGAAATAAATCAGACAAAGACAACTGCTGTATGATATCACTTATATGTGAAACCTAAAAAATACAACTAACTAGTGAATATAACAAAAAAGAAACAGACTCACAGATATAGAGAACAAACTAGTGGTTACTAATAGGGAGTGGAAAGGGGAGAGGCAACAAATGGGTAAGGAATTAAGAGGTACAAACGTATGTATAAAATAAGCTACAAAGATATATTGTACAACACAAGGAATACAGCCAAGATTTTATAAAGTGAGCTTATAAATTCTATAAATGCAGTTTTATAAATTTCATATATTTTATAAATGGAGTTTAACCTTTAAAAATTGTGAATCACTATATTATATACCTATTACTTACATAATACTGTACACCAACTATACTTCAGCAAAAATAAACAAATAAAATTAAAATCAAAGTATAGTTTTGAGCAGAAAAATAAAAAATGTACTAGATATTTTTTAAAATCATCTGCTTCTAGCTTAACTAAGAACAAAGCAAGTAGAAATTGATTTCAGCTGCACAATAGAAGACACAGGAGCTATGCAATACCAAATGTGAATTGCCCAGAGAGAATGTAGTTTTCCTCTTTCAATCTTTCAACTAATATCCACTGAGCACCTCACATATGTAAGGCATTGTAATAGGTATTTTGGAAGACATGATTGTATGTAAAACTGTCCAACACCCGAAATAGTTTATAATTTGGATGGTCCCACTTACAAAAGAATTATATTCTAAATATTTATTTAGAAATCTGTTGGGTAGAATTCAAGCCTCAAGGAAGATTTCCCCACAGATAAAAAAATGTTATCAACTGTGGTTAAGATCTTGTTATCCCTCAAAAGACCTATTTATTCTACAATACAAAATTATTGAATTCCCGGTTTGGAAGGGATCTTAAGTTCATTGAAATTCTGCACATTTGCAGTGAAAAATAGTAGAAAACAACGTTTCGAAACTAGTAATGAAACAGCACAGAAAGACAATAGAGTAGAATAAGAAATGGCTTTTTTCATTCTCTTCAATGCTGAAGTTTGAGGAAAAGAAGAACTAACTAAAGGCAGGTTGGAAAGCAAGGGAATCTTTTAGAAACTCTGAGGTGCGGGGGAAGGTTGTGGGCATTCCAAGGGCTTTTGAGGTTGATGGCCCTGACTTTCTCATCATTTCTAGTTTCTACATACACTTTAAGCAAAGAGCTTTTAATTTCTTTGATATTCAAGTTATCACCGATGGTCTTCTATTCATTTATCTGCCATAATTAAGGATCTATGACTCAGTGAATTGAGACCAGAAAAGACAATACGTTTGTGCCTTAAAGACAGTGCCTTAGGGGAGTCTTAGCTAAGTTCTGAGTGACTCCGGAAAGGAAAAAGAACAGGCGGAAGGACACCATGGTGTTAGCATAATACTCCTAAGCGAGAAAAAGAATAAGAAACGAATATAAATCAGACATGCCTTGAACCGGCCACCGACCATGTTACTGGCCAGAGACAGCGGGCTACGTCCGAACAGAAACCAAGCACAAAATACACACAAATTCGTCATCCAATGAAACACAGAAGACATATTACATGATCCAGCGATTCCACCTCTGGGTATATACCCAGAAGAACTGAAAGCAGGGTCTGAAAGAGATATTTATACACTCACCTTTATAGCAGCATTATACACAATAGGCAAAAGGTAGAAGCAACCCAAGAGACCATCAACGGATAAACAAAATGTGGTTCACACATACAGCGGACTATTATTCAGTCTTAACATGGAAGGAAACGCTAATACGTGCCACAACATGGACAAAACTTAAAGCCGTTATGCTAATTGAAATAAGCCTGTCACGAAAATACTGTATGACTCCACTTACCTGTGGTACCAATCAGAGTCAAATTCATAGAGGCTAAAAATAGAACGGTGGTCACCAGGGGCTGGGAAGAGAGAGGGATGGGGAGATGTTGTTTAGTGGGTGTAGGGGTTCAGTTTTGCAAGATGAAAAGAGTTCTGGGGTTACATGAAGGTTGTGGTTGCCCACCAGTGTGAAGGTGCTTAACACTGCTGAATTGTACACTTAAAAATGGTTAAGACAGTAAATTTTATGTGATGTGTATTTCGCCACAATTAAAAATGAATAAATTAATTAAAATTAAAAATAAAAAAAAATACTACAGCACAGGAGAGATGTTGGTGAGGCAAATAGAGTTGCCTCAACGAAGATGAAAGAAGAAATCCGGGGAATTCCCTGGTGGCACAGTGGTTAAGCATCTGGCTGCCAGTGCAGGGGACCAGGGTTCGAGCCCTGGTCCAGGAAGATCCCACATGCCGCGGAGCAGCAAAGCATATGAGCTACAACTATTGAGCCTGTGTGCCACAACTACTGAAGCCTGGGCACCTAGAGCTGGTGCTCCGCAACAAGAGAAGCCACCCCAATGAGAAGCCCACACACCACAATGAAGAGTAGCCCCTGCTCTCCACAATTAGAGAAAGCCCATGAGCAGTAATGAAGACCCAACGCAGCCGATAAATAAATAAGTTAACAAACAAACATAATTTTTTTTTTAAAAAGGAAGAAATCTGGGAGCTATAATAACATCAGATGAAATCACTTACAGGACAATTGCTTCTTCTATTAACATGGCTCCTGGTGCTTTCCCTTCTTCACACTATCACCACTGCAACCAGATATTTGTGTGGCAATGTTTTGAGGTCCCTCTCCTCTCAATCCCAAGGGCAATGAAGGTAGGAGCCACATCTGCAGTGTCCACTACTCATCTCCCAGGCCATCACATTGACTTAGTGAATGAATTTATAACCACAGGAATAATCATTCCTTAAAAGTCACATTGCAATGAAAGAAAGCAATTTCAAAAAACAGAATATAGTTGAAAAAATAAATGCTACAAGTAATAAGACGTATGACTTCATGGTGCCTTGGGAGGTTTGCATGGAGAAGGAGGGATGTGGGTTGAGCTCTAACCCTGTCCCCCCCCCCCGCTTTTCTGTGTGACACCCAGCTTGATTGTGGACATTTCACTGCTATGCTATTCTACACCGAATATGACCCACTTTGCCAAAATTAAATACAGATGGTTGTACTTCCAAGATCCTCCGATTTTATTTGCAAAGTTTCTCTTTTGTCCTGTGGGTCTGGGATTAAATGGGAGAAAACTAGTGTGATTAATAGGATTTTAAAGTTCTGATTCTGCAAATATTGAATACCAATTTCTCTGAGCTGCACCTACTACCTCTTTAAAATTGACATGGCCTTAAAATTAAATTTCTTGGCATCCCAGATCTGATGAATTCCTAACAAAATTAATTAAAGCTGTTGGTAAGGACTACACACACACACACACACACACACACACACACACACACACACAGAGGGAGAGAGGAAATAAGACCTTGAATTTATGCAACATCTTCAAAAAGAGTGCCTCATTTATCTACCAAAAGAAAGAGAATGAGAAGGAAAAAACTTTCTCTTTAAAATTGGCATAGCTTAAACATTAAAATTCTTGGCATCCCAGGTCTGATGAATTCCTAATAAAATAAATTAAATCTCTTTGTAAATAAAAATATGCGTGTATGATGAGAATAAGACCTTGACTTTATGTAACAGTTTCAAAAAGCGTGCTTCGTTTATCTATCAAAATAAAGAGCACAAGAGAAATAAAAACTCTCTTTGAGTAACAAATGGATAAATATTAGTAGTACTATTATCCTGTCCTATAAAATGAATACAAGAAGCAAAAAACAATCAGGCAACTTGCCCAAGGTCACTCTGGAAGTCAGAGACAGGGATGAGAATAGAACCCAGGTTTCCAGGCTCCTGGCCCAATGCATTACTCTCAGGGCCATAAATTACAAGACTGTTTGGGTCTCTAGAATCTCCAGATGTTGCCATCTCCTCAGCGTCCTTGTGCCGCCACCCAATGCTTTCACATTTTTTATGAAGTTAGATGAAAGTTTCCCTCCTCCTGACAGCTTTATTACCCCCAAGAAACCATTATCTCCCTCTAACTCAGAAAGTTATACTCAATTGTTGGTGCAGTAACCAAACAGGAGTCAAAGACATTTCTATGATTGATGCACCCTTCAGTGGAAAACAGCTGAAAATATTACTGCTTTGATATTCCCATCTTTTTTCCAGGCCTAAAGGTTAATCAGTTGACAGTGTTACACAGAAAGTCTTTTTTAAAAGTCCAACAACAAAGAGACTGTGTACATTGGAGAACTCTTTCCCAGGCCAGGAAGAGTTGTTAACGCCCAGAAGAAAAGTATGAACAAATGGGGCAACATAAGAATCTTTATGATCATGAGATGGTTTGGTGCCACTTTATGCAAGAGCAGGGCACTGAGAGGGGCTAAAATTACTTATGAGTGTTACTGTCAATCCCAAGAGAAAGAAGAAGAAAACATATACAAAAATAAAGGAAGAGAAAAGATACAGAAAATGAAGAGAAAGAAAAGAGAGGAAGAAGAGAAATATAAGAAGAGTAAAAGAATGAAGCATATATTAATAATAACTGATATAATATTTACAGCATATAAAAAGTTTTCATGTGTATCTATTCATGTCATGTCAAAACTCCTGCATGGTAAAGAGCATCCCAATTTGACCCATGAGGCCCATATGCCAAACATCGGAATGTTAGGCCATAGAAGGTAGACTCAAATAGGACCCAAGGAAGTGTGTACTGAGTCATATCAGGGGGGCATTAAGACAGGGCTCTGGAGCTTCCCCTGGTGGCACAGTGGTTAAGAATCCTCCTGCCAATGCAGGGGAGACAGGTTTGAGCCCTAGTCCAGGAAGATCCCACATGCCGTGGAGCAACTAAGCCCATGAGCCACAACTACTGAGCCTGTGTGCCACAACTACTGAAGTCTGCGTGCCTAGAGCCCAAGCTCCGCAACAAGAAAAGCCACCGCAATAAGAAGCCCGCACACTGCAATGAAGAGTAGCCTCTGCTCTCTACAACTACAGAAAGCCCATGCACAGCAATGAAGACCCAACACAGCCAATAAATTAAATAAGTAAATAAATAAATAAATAAAGACTAGACTCTGATTGTGGCCCCAGGGTCTATGTGGGGACTCTCAGCTGTGTTATGTAGTATCAAGAGCCTCAGCAGCCTTCACTCCAGACTCTGCACAAGTTCTGCCTCCTCTAACAACAACAACAACAACAAAGATGAGAAGATTGCTTCTTCAAAAATGACTAGTAAACAAGTGAACTTATTTACAAATCAGATATAGAGTCACAGATGTAGAAAACAAGCTTATGGTTACCAAGCTTATGGTTACCAAGGGGGACGGAGCGATAAACTGGGAGACTGGGGTTGACATATACACACTGCTATATATAAAAGAGATCACTAAATTAGGACCTACTGTGTAGCACAGGGACCTCTACTCAATACTCTGTAATGACCTATATGGGAAAAGAATCTAAAAAAGAGTGGATGTATGTATGTGTATAAGTGAGTCACTTTGCTGTACTGCAGAAACTAACACAACATTGTAAATCGAATATACTCCAATAAAAATTAAAAAAATTTTTTTAAATAAATAAATTTCATGGATGATAAAGAAAAAAGAATGAGATACAGCACAGCCATGAAAAGAATTACTCTTGCATGCACGTACATAAATGAAACTCGCATGCAGAACATTGAGCACAGAGGGCCAGGTACAAAAATGTATGTTCTATATAATTTCATTTATATGAAGTTCAAGAATAGGCGAAACTAATCTGTGGTGACAGAAGACAGAACAGGGTTACCGTGGAGGAGGTATATTGAATGGAAGGGGTCACGAGTGAGCCTACTGAGGGCTGGAAATGTCCCACATTGTAATCCGAGGGGTGCTTACACAGGGCTGAACAACCACAATTTATGCCTTTTCTCTGTATAAGTTATGTCTCAACATTTAAAAAAAAAAAAAAAAAAGATCCCTTCAACAGAAATTGTTTATGCTTCCAAGTTGATTCAACGACTAGCTGAAATCAGCTGCAGTATAGAACGAAAGTTCTGATTGGAAAGGAAAAGAAAGGAACAAGTTGGAGGGAGGGAGAGGGACATCTCAGGTTTTGGAGGGAGGAGCACAAAAAATTGCCACTGTGGAAGTTGGGGCGAAGTAGCGAGAAAGTGCAGAAAAGGAGATGAGGGGGGTTACCATTCAGTTCAAGGTTTAGTTCAATAACATCCACTCAGTAAATAATTATTCAGCACTTTCTCAGTGCCAAACGCAATGCAAAGTTCTAGGGCAGTTTCTCAAAGTGGGCCCACCTTAACCACATCAGAATCATATAAGTTGTTTCTTTAAAGGGCAGATTCTTGGGTTCTGCCCCCATCTACTGATTCAGAAACTTAGTGGGCTGGGCCCAGGGATCTCATTTTCAACAGTC
Source organism: Hippopotamus amphibius kiboko (assembly GCF_030028045.1). Classification (NCBI taxonomy): domain Eukaryota; kingdom Metazoa; phylum Chordata; class Mammalia; order Artiodactyla; family Hippopotamidae; genus Hippopotamus; species Hippopotamus amphibius. Next base: position 92,204,007 of record NC_080196.1, on the reverse strand, counting down.
ACCCAGATGACTGTACAAAGATGAATAGTATATATTTTGTTCTGCACTAACCTCTCTGCCCCCAAGGGGATTAGGGGATGGAAACCGAGACATATAAACAGATAATTTCCATGTAACGTGGCTACTACAATGACAGATACGCTGAGACTGCTAAAACCATCTGAGGGTGGAGGAGGAAGAGTAGGTCAAATCAGGCAAAGGAATGTCTGTGCGGAACCAAAAAGGCTGTGTAGCAATTAGCAGAGCAAATTAGGGTGAAGGAGACGGTGGAAAAGTGATTGGTTTGCAAAGCGTGGTTCCCAGAGAATAGAATTAGCATGACCTGGAAACTTGCTAGAAATGCAAATTCTTAAGGCCCCACCCCAGACTCACTGAATCAGAGTTGCTGGGGGTGGGTCCAGCTATCTGTGTTTTCAAGCCCTGGAGGGGATTCTGATGCCCACTCAAGTTAGACCCCCAGAGCTAGCAGGGAGGCGGCTTCAGAGGCAGCTGCCTGGGTCCAAATCCAAGGCTCTGCAGATTACTGGCTGGGTGACCATAACAGAATTACTTAATCTCTTTGGGCCCTAGTTTCTTCGTCTCTACAATAATAGTGCTTAATTCATAATTATTACATATAACATGCCTGGCACACAATAAGCGCTGTAGATGTGTTTGTTTTTATTATTAGGAGTGTGGGCACAGGGACAGGTGGGGCAACAGCAGGGTCATTTCACAGGTAGCTGATGTTTGAGCATCAGGCATGAATCAGGTCAGGGCGTGACAAAAGTGCTGGCAAGGTCAGCAGGGGGCAGACCATTGCATTTCATGTTTGAAAAAGAAAAAGACACCTGGGGACTTCCACTTCTGAAACGACGGACTCCTTATACTTTTTTCCTATTTCTCCTGCTAAGTACAACTAAAACCCTGAACATTAAAAATAAGATGCTGAGAAGTGGAGAGAAAAAGGAGGACCAGGGAGAGACCTCAGGATCCGAGGAATGACATAGTGATGAGTTCACTGGGTCTTTTTTGTTTTTGGCTTCACATATCCCAGACTTGGAGCTTAAGTACTTGGCAACCCAGAAATGCCATGGAGAGCAGACAAAAGCAGCCCAGAAAAACCCTGCTCTCTCCTGCCAAAGAACGAGGAAAGGAGCAGCCTAGAAAGGCAAGACTTTTACATGATAACTGCTCTACTTCAGACAAACACCTGAGAAAACAACTGTGGCCCCACTCCCACCCATGCCCCCAAAGGCTGAATGAGGACCCTTGACTCCCCCCCTTACAGGCTGTAGCCAGGCACCCCAACCCCCGTGCCATGGAGGGGTCAGAAAGGCCAGGTGGGGATCTGAGACTTCATTGCCCATCAAGCAATAATGAACCACTCTTTCCTGGTGTCAGTGGAGACTTGGGAAGGCCAGAGTTCCCACCCCCACCCAGCAGTAAGGAGGAACACCCACCCTTCTTCTGCCAGGGACCCTGCCCCTTCTGCAGGATGTCCATACCTGATTTGTGACCTTGCACTCTAATTTTGCAAGAGTTACTGTCAGGAGAAACTTGGTAAAGAGTGCACATGCTCTGGATGAATCATATCTTAAAACTGAGTGTGCATCTATAATGATCTTAAAATTTCAAAATTTAATTTTAAAAAAAAAGAAGACTGAACCGAATCATATGGCAAAGAAGAGCTATGGGTTTTAAGCGAAAAGTGACAGATTAGATTTGTACCATAATCAACTTTTGCTGAGTGCAATTTCCAAGGAGCTCAAGTCATGACAACCTCCAAACATCACTTACATTCATCTGAGAGAGCCTTTGGCACACATGCTGCAGGCTGCCGGCTCTGGAGAAAGAATCTTCCATTTGGTATCATCAGAGCCCGTGGCCTCTCTCCCTTTACCTGTCAACTGTAGGAGACGTCAGTGGGACCCAAAGGACAGTTTGAAGTTCCCTGGTTGCTATGGTGATGAGCCTAATGCTGGTAGGAAGTCTTGGAGGGCAATGGATAGAATTGTCTATGGAGAGAAAGACCTTGATTTGAGAGGCTCTTGTTTCTGACAAATATTCTGTGACCCAACTCTGTTAACTCCAAGGATCTGGAAATCTGAAAAGGTAAACACAAATCAATGTGACCAGTGACCAGAGGAGGCTGCGGGATGCTTTTTTAACAAGAGAGACTTTTGAAAATAAAAACTGTAAGTCACTTCCTGTACAATCTATTTGTTTCCATTTGTACAGTGCTGGTTCCATCATTTCAAGCCCTGCCCCTGGGTGGGATGGCGATGCCCTGACCAGCAACAGCTGGAGAGGGGAGGGAGAAGAAGAGGGCAGTTTGGTGATTAACAAACACTTGTGGAAACCCTGTGATGAAAACAAACACTACTGGATGGGGAGTATTGAAGGGAAGATAAGTCAGAAAGTGCTTGAGCTCAAAGAAGAGGGAGCTATGACAGGCAAGAGAGGTCAAGGTGGGCTTTTAGGAGGAGGTGAGGCTTGTGCTGAGTCCGGAGAGCAGACAGTACTCAGATAGAGTCCAACACACATGGGGCCTGAGGGAGGGGGGAAGGGACCTGGAGTGAAACAGGAATTCATTCTCAGGCAAGGAGTTTTGAACACAGAGCCATTGTCATACTGGGGCTCATCGGCTGAGTTAGCAAAAATGTGAAACTAGTAAGGATAGAATGGCAAGATGAACCTCTGAGGTGATTTGGCAAATGATAATAATAAAATTATTAAATCAACAAAAACCTGTTGTTGTCACAGACTGCACTGGAAGTGTAGGTGGCTTGACATAAATCCATACTCAATCCCAGCCCTGAAGAACATCACATTCCACAGTGGAGATGCACAGAGAATAAGAGGTCTTCTCTTGGTGATGAGGAAATTGAAACATTTTTGTATAAAGAGTCTAGAACAATGTGATTATATATTTATTCTGATTTAAAATGTGGGGTTTTTTTTAAATAAGGTATGGTGAGGCCAACAGATCAGGAGATGATTGCCATTGAAGAGACACTTTGTTATAATTCCCAAGAGGAGAGGGCATCACATGCAGGGGCCACATGGGGAAGCACCAGGGTTGGTCAGGAGGCAGAAAAGCCAAGAGGAAAATGTGACAAGCACCCCTATTGTGGTTTCCACAGGAAGGAACAGGCCAGGCAGGCTAGCAGGCTTAGGATTGACTAGTTTCAAAAATTTCAGCAGGCTCTGGGGTATAGGGGCTGTCCCTCAGTGTCCTGTACCTGGCTGTGGGGTAACAAGAGCAGGTGGATACTGGTCCAGAACAGAGTAATGGGGGGGGGGGGAGGGGAAGGTGTGGGCTCTGGATTGATTGCCTTATATATGGAAGGCATGCCAAAGGTGAGTTGTTTGCTATCTCTAGGGATTGGCTATGTGGAGAAGCAGTGTCTCCAGGGTCAGCAAGGCCCCAGATGTCAAAGCATCGGACACAAAATAAAAAGGCACGATTGATACATTCCCCAGGTATTTGTTGGGCATCTTCCACGTGCTCAGCACTGCCATGGGGCCTGTGGATTCTCAGAAAACTTGTATGCATGCCCTTCATTCACCCTAAGAGAGCTCCACCTTCTTTTCAGGTGGTAGGTATAAACTCACACGGATGAAGTGACATCTCAAGAACTTGTAATTCAAAAAATGTACAATATGAATATTGCAAAGCAGTGTTTCTCAATTCTAATAATGTATGGATTCCTTTTAAAGAAAAATAGTTTCCACAGATCCCCAGTGTTGACTTAAGTTATATTTTACTGTAATGTTACTCTACATGAAATGTAGATTAAATGAGATCTGTACAACATGAAATTAGTTATAAACTTCTTATGCTTACAGCTCTTATGGTATAATCAAAACAAATTTTTAAAATACAAATAATATAAAACCAAAGAAATTTAAAACGGCATTAATTTAATGTGATAATTGACAATGTTTTACTTAAACTTGTTGGATACTATTGGGCACAATCAAGGAAAAATACACTTGAGCACTTCCCATTTTACTTGTTAGCAACATGAATCTTCTGATTTTGAGTGTAACAAATCATCATTTGAGTCATTACCATTGAGTTCCTGGCCATCATCACTGTGCTTTATTTCAATGACCTCACTTTTAAACACTAATGCATAAGATAGAGCATCCAATTAATGGAGAAAGACCAACCAATTAATGGAGAATGAAAAACTGAAAAAAGATCTACTAGTAGTGAAGTGTTGTAAGAAAGTACATAGAAAGAAAGAATCCACAGAATAAATCTGATTACAAGGCCAGCTGCCTTCTGCTGTTCAATCATAGTTTCTATGTGCCCTCTCATCATTTCATTTCCCTCAACTCTTTCCTGCTCAAGCTTCTTCAAAACCTTATATGGCTCTCCTGGACATCATTCAGCCTTCAGTTGGCCCCATCAAGGCACTGAAATCTTAAAATGAAACTCAAGGGACTTTCCTGGTGGCACAGTGGTTAAGAATCCACCTGCCAATGCAGGGAACAGAGGTTTGAGCCCTGGTCCGGGAAGATCCCACATGCTGCAGAGCAACAAAGCCTGTGCACCACAACTACTGAGCCCACACACCACAACTGCTGAAGCCCACATGCCACAACTACTGAGCCAGCATGCTGCAATTACCAAAGCCCGCATACCTAGAGCCTGTGCTCCACCACAAGGGAAGCCACCGCAATGAGAAGCCTGTGCCCCACAACAAAGAGTATCCCCCATTTGCCACAACTAGAGAAAGCCCACGTGCAGCAACGAAGACCCAATGCAGCCAAAAAAAAGAAAAGAAAAGAAACTCAAGCAGGTGCTTCCAGATGATAGCCTAAGCTTATTCTATTTTAAAACTAAAACATCCTTGAAAAAATTCGAAGATATCTCCCCAAGGATAAATCTGAGGGTCTCCATAGGTCCAAGGACTCCAGCTGGACAGAGGGAGCACAGTCTGGATGAAAGAGGGAGATGAATAAATCCTCTGAGTCACAGAAGGCTTTGGGGCAAGGATGTAGGTGGAGCTGGATGAGATGGCAGGAAGATGTCAGAGCACGAGGAGGAAGAACGAACCTCCTGGTAGTAGGTATGGATCTCTAGGTACTAACCGACATCATCCAATGCCACTCTCCTCCTGTTATCCTGCCCCACCAGTCTTCTTTCAGTAGTTGGAAAAGACAGACCTGTCTCTTTTAAGGTTTTTTCTGGCCTTGTTTTACTGGATGCAGCTGTCAACACCCTACTCTTTTCCTAAGGGTGACTTCTTCTCCTCCATGAGCTCTTAACCAAAATATTAGCTTTTTCAGGAAGATCTTTGCTGACCCCCTAATCTTAATAAGGATCCTCACATTATTCTTTTCACACACCCACTCTTCTTTTGAGGCTTGTGTTCATTTCCTGTTGCTACTGCCATCAATTATGACAAGCTTAGTGATTAAAAAATACAGATGTATCCTCTTACAGTTCTGGAGGTCAGAAGTCCTAAAAGCAAGGTGTTGTGTTCCTTCTGGAGGCTCCAGGGAAGAATCTGTATTCTTCCTTTTTCTATTTCTAGAGGCCTCCTGCACTCCTCCACCCATGGCCCCTTCCATCATCAAAGCCAGCACCAGAGCATCCTCTAATCTCTGTTTACATGTCCATTGTCACATCACCTTCTCTGAGTCTAACCCTCCTGCTTCCCTCTTGTAAGGACCATGTTGATGACACTGGGCCCACCCAGATAACCCAGGATAAACTCCCCATCTGAAGAGGCTTTACTACTAATCACATTTGCAAAGTCCCTTTTGCCACATAAGGTAAAACATTCACAGGTCCCGAGGATTAGGACAGAGACATCTTTGGGGGCCTTTATTCAGCCTACAAAAGCGCTCTTATCACAACTCAATCATTTGTTGACTTTTTAATTGTCTATCACACATGTCTATACACAGCAGACTGTGGTTCCATGGATGAAAGGACTATGACTGTATTATGATGCCGGCTGCATAGCAAAGGGTCATTAAATATTTAATAAATGAATAATGAAGAAAGGAATGGTAGGATATGTGAAGATGGAAGACATGGCCAAGATATCTTCCAAGGAGTGTATATCAGCCTTAGAGAAGTACTCTAACTGGTCCCCACCTGACTAATTCTCATGGCCATGAAGTAAGATGATGTGATTGTCAGAACTGTTGGACCCACCAGGCTGGACTTGAGGAAGGACATTTTTGAAATAAGGTGGTGGGGATGCTGCTGCCAAACCAGGGGGAAGGAATTTGGGGCAGAGAGTAGAACCAATTCCTGTCCAAAGCTTCTAGCACTTATTACTAGTAAAAGTGATCACTAAATCATCTCAAATCTTTTAACCCCCTTTCGTATGCTTCTGTATGTAACTACCATCTCTGTTTCTGTCCTTGCTCCATCCTCTATCTTTCCAGTTTTTGTCTCTCCTCCAAAGTACATGGCTGATGTGTAAAACTGAACTATTTATTTAAATGTGTTATACCTGCCAAATAACGCTTTGTATTCCTAGCTCTTATTTTTAAAGCAAATGAATTGGAACATTCTACACTTAAGGGTGCAGTGAAGAGAGCCTTTGGCTAGAAGCTTGGGATCTTGAGATTTGAAACTAATCCTCTAACTAGCTATGTGAGGTGGGTAAGTCATCTGCCAAGGCTTGGCTTTAAATTTCTTTCTGGTCTAAACCTCTAAGATTGTAAACATCTCTAAAATTCTGTTACACAAAGGTAAAAAGTAACTAAAATGAGAGGAAGAGTGTTCATAATCAGGAAAGTGGGTTGCATATAATCTTGGGGTTGTTTTGGTTTTTGTTTTTAGGAATCATTGCCCCTCAGCAATGATGCTGATAATAATAATAGCTTACATTTCTTGAGTGATTCCCGTGCCCTGGGCATTGACTGTTCTAAGTACTTTACATATATCATCTCACTTAATACCCATTTGGGGATAACTAAAGCACAATCCACCAGAAGCGTGGCCTCCTCATTACAGATTCCTGACAATTGTCTCTACCCATGAGAGTGGATCCTCAAATCAGGAGAGAGAAATATAGCTGTTTGTTGACCTGCTCGAAATGCTGCATTTGCATCCACCTCATTTAATCGTCACAACAACCTACAGGATAACATTAAAGTATTTCTCCCCTTGGTTGACAATCAGTAACTTTTATAAGAAGACATGATAGGTTAAAGATGGCCACAAATGATTTGCTGCTCTTCTCATCAAGAAGTGGGAACTACTTCCCTTTCCCTGGAGTCTGAGTTCAACCCATGGCTTATTCTGACCAATCAAATGTGACCGAAGTTACACGGGGCCCTTTTTAGGCTTAGCCTTGTCCTGGCAGCCTCTCCCTTTGCATTCTGGGAACCCAGCTGCCATGCTGTAAGGAAATCCAAGCTATCTTGGTGCAGAGGAGGGTCACATGGAGAAGTCCTGGAGGATGAGACACCAGAGAAAGAGAGAGAGAACTGAGCCATGCAGACAAGCATTCCTGCCTACAATCAGCACCCAGGCCCCAGACATGTGAGAAAGGCCTTCTTAAATCTTCCAGCCAGTTAATCCACCACCTGAATGCAGCCACACGGGACACCCCAAAGGAGACCAGACCAAAGGAGAACTTCTAATCAGTCCTCAAACTCATGAATAAGTAAAATAATAAATCATTGCTGTTTTAAGGCACTGGTTTTGGGGTGGCTTGTTACACAGCATTATGTATGTGAAACAGGGACAGTGAACTCTTTTTCACCTCCCCTCTGCTATGCAGGTCCTTGACCCAGTGAGAGCAATAAATGTCAGAGTTACTTAATATAATTTAAGGGATATAATATACAAGGGAAACTGTTCTCCCACAGAGTATAAGAGTGTTTAGCCTGGAGCCAAGTGGCACCGACTTTACGTCCTACTTGTGCGTGCAGATGAGACAGACAGCAACAAAGATGAGTGGACGGATTTGGCCATCTCAACCATGAAAGCAGACTGACACACCATCAGTTTGGCTGCTGCAGTCAGAATCACAAAGAGAGAAGAAACAGCTGGTTTGTCTCAGTCACCAGTCATCTGCATCCTTCTCTTCCATAATGACCTCGGGGGTCCAGCATCCTTGGCCCCACATGACTCTGGGTAACAAACAGTGACCCCAACAGTCACCCACACACAGTGCTTTAGGGTCCACCTAGGTACTTCCATCTTCTGGAATTGTTCTCAATACCTCAAACCCCTGGATTTAGATCTTTCTGTCTGCTCTGACCTCCATTCTGTGTGTGAGTTTTCCTGACTTCTAGATTTTTGCACCTGTTCTGATCCCATGTATCTGACCTTCAGGTGTAACAAGAATATTCATGCCTCTGGTTCAGGCCTGCATAAGGGATGGTCCTTTGTCTAGCCTATGGCTACCCATGCCCTTGCATGGCTCAATTATCCCACAAGCATCCTCTGAGCACCTAGTGAGTGCACCAAAGATAAAAGAAGCATTAGGTTTGACCCCTGTCCCACTACCAGGAGCTGCCAAACTGAAATAGTCCTGTTCTCCATCTCTCCCAAAAGACTGTTGGGCTCCACTTAATAAATACTTTGGTAAACAGAAAGTTACATCCCATACAAGGACATCCAATTTGCAGTGAATCAGAAAACCATAAAATACACCTGACACTAAAATTATTCTGCACAGAAGTCAATCATTCTTTGAGAATTCATGAGCCCCTTCAGGAACTCGCAGAGCCTCTGGAATATTATGAATATCAGTTATCATTCTGCTTGTGAAGCAGAGAAACGCCAATTAGCAGATATTTCCTATTGACAGAAAGCCAGCAAAACCAGCTCTCACTTGGGGGAAAAGAGAGAAATTAGCAAAATAGAGAAAATGAGCTGTAATTAGAATAAGGGAGAAAGCTTACATTTTTTACCAACGCAGGCTTTGAAAATTTCAGTGCCCAACCTTGGGACAAGGCAGGGGTGAAGAGTAGTTGGTGTTTCCAGTAAACGATGGGTCCTCAGGAGACTCTTCTTTGGGTCTCAGAAGTGGGGTTGGGCTGGGAAGGGAGGATTCCCTTACTTTCTTCTCTTGGAACAAAGGCTGTGTGTTGTTAGGAAAAGATAAAATCTTTCTCCCACCCTAAAGGGGGAGCGGGGGAGGTAATTACTGAAAGGAGATTTACACTTCCGTGTTAGCAATACAGAAGCCACTCCAAAGAGGGGTTTACAGATCACAGTGCAACCAGAATCCTCACACTGTGTTGTTAACAACACCCAGCTGGGTTCTGGAAATATGTTTCAGACAAATGTCCAAAAGCCAGAGTGAGCAATTAGTCTTCCCACAGAATTATTTCAGGCCTCTAATTTGTTGAGAAAGGAATTACTGGCTCAAGACGTCGCAAGGCTGCCGTAATTAAACTAACAAATTATAAGTACATTTATCTAGATAAAAGATATTCATCACCCAGAGGGTGTGACTGCCATACCCCATGTGCTCAGCATTCACAATTCTTCCCATCAGGTACCTATTTGCTCTGCGCTGTGAGAACAGTTTGCTTAGAAAGGAAGGATTTCCCCCGCACATACCCCTCACTCGGGTCCTGTGTCTTTCCCAATCCTGAATGACAGCCACACAGAAGGAAGGCTTCAGGTTGCAGGGGAAAGGGAAGGAGAGAAGGAAGGTCTATCCCTGTTAATGCCTGCAGCAGCAGAAAATGAAATCTCTGCGGTGTAAGGCTCTGTGGCCAGCATAAGATATGAGAAGAAACACCTAAGTGTGGTTATAAATGAGAAAGGTCAAAGAATTATTTTTCTTCTTCATCTTTATGCAATTTATGGAGAAACTGGCATATCATTACTCAAAAAGATAGAAATGAGACCATTACCGTTTCTTTGACTTCGCTGGCTGAGTCAAACTTTGCATTTCAGAACAGTTCCTCATGGCAGGGGCGAGGGCACTTATGCTGTCAGTATTCCCCAAAGGTGGGAATAAAAATGATGAAGTCTGGGCCCCCTGTCTGCATTCCTAGTTAATGATTCACATGTTATTTAACGATGTCCACAGTGTCACCAGCAAACTCGACAGGCTCACTTGCTCGTCCATCATCTCAGTCACTAAGAAAATATTAAATAAGAGTTTCTACTTAATGTGTCTCTTAGGTTGACCCAGATTATTGAAAAGGTTCTTCTTAGGTTCAAACTTTCCATCATTGGTTCCCTGACTCAGGGTGTTCTGGGCCCTGATCTCCTTGGAACTACGAATGGGGAACAGAACCCAAGGTCCAGCATTTTGTTGGTCAACATTTGCCTACTCAGCCCTGGGTTAGCTGATTAGTCTCAACCCTGGGCTTCAGTGAAGACATCCAGCTCCTCCACCTGATCTCTCCTGCCCTGTGATTTTGACAATTCCCCACCAATGCCACACAAAGGTGCCCACACTCCCATGGACACCTTCGGTTGGTTGGTTGGTGTTATGGGCTAAACATCCTCCCAAAATGTATATGTTGACGTTTTAACCCCCAGTATCTTAGAATGTGATTGCATTTGGAGATAGGGTCTTGGAGGTAAAATGAGGTCATTAGGGTGGGCCCTACTCCAGTATGACTGTTGTCCTTATAAGAAGAGGCGATTAGGACAGAGACACACACAGGAAAACCCATGTGAAGACGCCAGCAGAAGACAGCCTTCTGCAGACCAAAAAGAGAGGCCTTAGAAGAAACCAACCCTGCCAGCACCTTAATTTTGGACTTCTAGCCTTCAGAACTGTGAGAAAATAAATGTCTGTTGTTTAAACCAGCCAGTTTGTAGTACTTTGTTATGGAAGCCCAAGCAAACTAATACAGTTGTTCTATCCTTCAGCATGCCTGGATGAGTTTATATTCCCTGGCATATAAACTAAGTAAGAAGGTCATGCCCGGTCCCTAGCTCTGAAGGGCAGGCAGATTCAATCCAAGTGGACTGGAGAGAACCCGAACTGGGGTGACATTCCAAGGTGATTAAGGAACCTGGATCATCAGCTTCTTCTGTATGTCAGCACCTGCCGGACTGCTGGAGGGTGTACTGAGAAAGCCAGCAGGACTGAGAGATGTGATGTGATTGGATCCCCCAATTGAGCATCTCAAACCATACACAATGGCTAAAAGACTGAGCAGAGTGTGTCAGATAATGTTTGCTAATTGATTGTTTCAAAAACTTACAGTATTCAGTATATATAATGACATGGTTACCAAAACATTCTAATGAAATCTTGGACTAAATTAATAAATGTATAGTATATCAAACTAGGCAGATGAAACAAAGTCACAGTACCTCAAAAATACTCTGCTGAGCTCAGTTCCAAGGGCTTTGTTTCAACCAGATCATGAAAAACTAGAGAACAAGCACGGCAAAGTGTTTGGAAAACATGTCACATGAGAGGCAGTTTTTGGAAATGAGTGTTTAGCCTGAAAGTGGGATGTTGCAAAGGATAAAAGACAGCTGCTTTTAATGCCTGAGAGGGCTATTTTGTGGTTGTAGCCTAGGCTGTTTGTATGATACCCAAAGAATAAACCAAGGCCAAAAGGACGACATTACCAAGAGGGACTTCCAAAAGCCTTACCAAGAATATCCAGAATCCTGCAGTTGAGTTAGTTTTTAAGTATGAGTGGATTTTCTCCAAATTAAAAATTCTGAAGCTAAGAATCCAACATTCAATCAAGAAATATTTATCAAGCATCAAGTATGCGCGGAGTTCTGGGCTGACACATGGGGAAGACTTCTATGGGTTTTGTCTGCTCACCATTCCTATTTTGGGGTGAGAATTGCTCCACCATTGTTCTCCCTGGTCATGGTGAGGTTTTCAGATAACAGTGCCCTAGCTCAAACCTATGTGTAGTCACAAAGTAGGGCACATGACCCAGGCTTAGCCAATCATGGCACTTCACAGCCATGGCAAAAATGAATGCCGAGAAGAATGAATATTCCAAGCAGGTCCAATCAAGCCCTTCCCTGAATTAGTTTACAGATGTGGGGAGACATACGTGTGTAGGTGAGAGTGCACTCACCCACACGTACTTTTTCCTAAAAGGTTTGCTAAGCTAAGAAGATGTGAAACTGTAGCTTTGAACAGCCATTCTTCTATCAGAAAGAATGGTAAGAGAAGAAAAACGCAGTCTGAAGCTCCTAAATCCCACCAATGATTTCCCCCACCCACTTTTTTCCTTTTTCCTATTTTCTTTTTTCTTTTATCTTAGCTTGAATTGGATTTCTCTTACTTTTCTTTTTTTTAAATAAATTTTATTTATTTATTTATTTTTATTTATTGGCTGAGTTGGGTCTTCGTTGCTGCACACGAGTTTTCTCTAGTTGCAGAGAGGCGGGGGCTACTCTTCATTGCTGTGTGCAGGTTCCTCATTGCAGTGGTGTCTCTTGTAGAGCATGGGCTCTAGGCGCGTGAGCTTCAGTAGTTGCGGGCTCAGTAGCTGTGGCTCTCGGTCTCTAGAGAACAGGCTCAGTACTTGTGGCGCACAGGTTTAGTTGCTCCGCATCATATGGGACCTTCCTGAATCAGGGCTCTAACCTGTGTCCCCTGCATTGGCAGGTGGATTCTTAACCACTGTGCTACCAGGGAAGCCCAGATTTCTCTTACTTTTAACCAGAAGCACGAGTTGATATTTGTTGAATGAATACATTGCTTTGGAAGAATCTAAGTAACATAAGATGTGGTCCCCACATCAAAGATTTTATAAAACTAACTCAATAAATCCTTTAAAATTGAATAGACAGATGGATAATAGATAGATGGGCAGTTGGAGTATAAACAGTAAGTGTAATAAGAGTTCAGAGAAAAGAGAAATCTCTATAAGCTGTAGCTGTTAGGGATGGTTTCAAGGAGAATGAATTTTAAGATCCCTAAGGATATACGGGAGCCAAAGAGGCTGGAGGTGAAGTTCGGGGAAAGGAGAGGTGTAACTCACCCCAGGAGAGGGGAATAGGACAAAGATCAAAAAAAGCACGTGGAACATTTGCAGCTCAAAGAATAAACCAGGTTCCTCTGGATTTGAGGATTCCTATGTTGGATAAATAAAAAACAGTATTGGAAAGGGAAATTGAGCCTGATGCTAGAACTCATCAAACCCTTGATTAAGGTGTTTGAATAGTTTCAAGTCACTTAAGATGCTTGAACAGGGAGTAACGCAATGAAGATAAAAAGTGAAGGTGATACAATTGTGTGGTATGAATTTAGAAGCACAGTTGAGAACAGGAAGAGCGCTCAGTCCCAGAAAATGATTCTGAAGCTCTGCTGGTGGGAATGCAGACCCGAGGGACAGAGGGGACAAAGGCCTAAGCGAAAAACAAAAGAAGAGGACTTAAACCTGAGCTCAGTCTCACATTGCCTCTTAAAGACACATTGCTTTGGGTGATACACAAAAACCCAAAGGACACACAAGGTGAATTTAGTTCTAGCTTCTTCTGCCGAAGAACAGATTGAATGTGGCTCATTTAGTTGCTCTAACAATCGTGCTACCAGCAGGACACAGCTTCCCAAATGTGTTAACATTTTTAATGAGGAAAGGTCTATAAAGTATATTGGCCTCATTATCATGGATTACATGCACCTCTTCTGAGCAAATACCCAGTAACCCTCCTTGGGACTGTGGGAAGAAAACTTCAATATCACTTTGGAAACACTATCTGAGAATGACAAGTAAATAACCATTATCAGCCAAAATCCAGAGAAAATACAATCTGGCTAGAACTCCAGGCTCGGGAGCTGATTCAGAAAGAAGTGCTTCTGTATTCAATGATTTAATACAAAAACATTTGCAGAAGATTTATAGTGAGTTACACTAAAATACTGTGAAACATTTATAGAGCAAAATACAGCTTGAAAAACCCATTCATATATTTCACCTGATTTTACCCTTTCAATAATACATTCCGGTAGGCAGAACTCATAGTATTACTTCAGTGTTTAGGTGGCGAAAACGTGAGGCTCTGAGAAGCGAAATGATTTACCCAAAGTTTCTCAGTAGGCACTGAACCCAGGCTTGGAATTGAGTGTTTTTTCTCCAAGTCAAGAGGATTTGAAGTTACAGCACAACACAGAGGCAGGAGGGTCAGGGCACCTACTGGGGGGCTGGGACTTATCCTCTGTGCACAGAGAATGGAAAGAGTAACCATGGAGTAGACAAAGTCAAGTCCGAGCTCCGCCACAAACCAGCTGTGTGACCTGGGGCAAGTCACTTCCTCTCTCTAGACACCAGTTCCACATCTGGAAGAGTATATAACAGCCCGAGAGTAGCCAAATGGAAGACACAGCCTAGAAAGCTCTACACTGCAAGCCTATTGGAGAAGCAGGACTAGTGAAACTGCAGTGTCCACCTGAGAATCACAGCACTGTTCACCATAAAATCACCAAGGATGTAATAACATCCTAAAACAAGAGAGCCGGGTGCTAAGGAAAGGATTGGAGGGAAATGTTGATTTAGAATGTCACACAGTGTCTGTCTCTGAGCTAGTCTGCAAGCCAAGCTTAGCCTCCTCCAACTCCATGCGGGAATCTAAGGAGAAGATGATAACAAGGAAGAGGGGGTGAGTTGAGTAAAAACTAGAACTATTTTATTCAAATGTCTGTAAAACAGCGAGTACTGGTATGCGCGTGACATTGGACAAGGCACTCAGCCCCATTTTCTCATGTAAAATGGGCAGCTATACTATGTACCTCCTAGGATTGTTGTAGGACTAAATGTGGGGTGCATAAAGCACCTGGAAGTGCCTGGTACATGCTTCCTATCTTTTATAATATTGTTGTTACTAATGTGGCTTTATTGCTTTGCAGCCTGGTAACAAACTACAGCAAAATTGGTCCCTATTTGGGGTTTTTAGAACACAGTTCTTGTTTTGGCCTAGCCAGTATCTCTTTTTTAATTACAGAACCTCTCTTTCCTGTAGGAAACTCATTGTGGTGGTTGGATGGGACCAGTACAAACACCTTCAGCTGCAGGGAAGACATGTAACCATATTTGGCCACTGAAAGCATCCTATTCCCTTGGCCACAGTGATGGGTTCTAGAATGGTCAGGTGGCCACGGCAAAGCCAATTCAATCCCCTTCATGCAACTTGACATATGGATTCTGGGAAAGAAGAAAGCTCTTTCTTTCTCTGGGACCGGGAGCTGAAATTATAATATGGACTTGGAGCAGCTCTGAGAGGAAAGCTTTGGGAGAAAGAAGCCAGGTAGAGTTCAAGCACAGCCAAAAGGAGGAGAGCTCAGCCTTGATGAACCCCAAGGTCCAGCTGCATAGGAATCTGGATCTACTCTTTGAACTTCTCAGTTAGGTGAGCCAATAAATTCTCTCTTCTCTATTCTCTATTCTCTCTTAGGGCTAAAAGCAGCTAAATTTGGTTTCTGTCACTTGCAACCAACAGTCCTAACTAATTCAGATTGTTTCTGGGGTAGGTTGGAAATCAGAACAGATCTGGAAGCCTGAGCACCAAAGCAGACCCTCTTCTATCCAAAACAGAGAAGACATGGTGGAGAACCAAGGAGGACTCAGCATCCTAGCTATATCTTGGCCGACTCCAAAGCACATCACCATAGCAAACAAGAGCAGAAAAAAGGAGAAATTGGGCAGAGTCCAGACATCATTTGAAAGGACTATCAACTAGGAGCCAAATTAAAAGTACATCATGTTTCTTTTATTGTGTTTTTCCCATGAAATGCATCTTACTTTATTCTAATTTTCTTTCCACATTAGAAGATGCCATTTGATCCAGCCTTGGACTGGGATTTGCTGTTAACTCTAAAGGAATGAATGAAAGCATCTTTCCTCCCTCCCTTCCCTCCCACTCCCCATGTGAATGTTCAGTTACCAAAACTGAACTTTTCTTAGGGGGAAGAAGAAGCAAATTTTGTGTCTGATGATTTAGCGCTCTGCCTATTGAGGCATTCATTATGCTCTTCTACATGTCATCAAGAATCGTGATAGATCTTACAATTTATAAATGTATCAAATCAACACACTGTACACCATAAACTTATACAATGTTATGTGTCAATTAAATCTCAATAAATCTGGAAAAAAGGATGGAAGGAAGGAAGGAAAGAAGGAAATCTTGGGATAGAAAAGAAAGAGGGATTCTGCATGTTGAGAGAATAAAGAAGATTTGGGCTAGAACCAACTAGAATAGGGAGGGACCAAAGAGAAGAGGCACTGTGTCAAAAATCCAGAGCCTTTACCCATGTTTGCAGATGTCTACCCTAGAGAGTCATAATTAGCAGACAGGGAGAGAAACTGCTGGGAGGGACACTACCCAAATGCCTAAAACCAAGCTAAGCCCAAGACCTGACTCTGGCCACTTAGACTAGGGACATTCACCAGGTTACTGTTCATGGGTGGAGAGAGCATTGCTTAGCCTGCAGGAGGTCACCCACTGCCCAGGACTACTGTGAGATGCAGCCAAGCTCTGCTTGTACCGAGTCTGCAGAGGCTAGGTAATTTGACTGCTATGAAGACCCTTCCCACAATGCTTCATCAAGGAAACTGCTAGGCACCTCTTTGAAGGGAAGATATTATGGAAAGGAATTCCTGTACCTCTATCTTCAGATCACGCTGGATACCCTAGGGTCTCCAGAACAGGGAGACAGAGTGAACTAATAATCATCACACGAGTATTGGGTGGAAAAATCCTCTCAGGACACCCAAAGGGCAATCTACAGTGAGTCTGCATATTTATTTCAACTTCTTATGATTTAAAGTAGTGGATTGCAAAATTTTGTTATCGAAAACTCACTTAGTAAAAATTTTGAACATGCACTCCTCAATTTTACATATATATATATACACACACATATTTACTTATGGATTATATACATGTACCATTGTTCTAATAACATGTATATTATCAAACACACACCCCAAAAAAGTATTTTTTTTTCCAAAAAAGTATTTTTAAAAGATCCAATAAAGAAGCAGATAATATTACTACTAAATATAATGCTGAGTATATTATTAGCCAACATACAGTTAAGGTAAAGTTTGACATTAGTGACAGTGATATAAATTGATATTTTAAATAATCTTGACTTCAATTTTGGGGACTAATCTCTTGTTGGATGATTACTCTGTAACTATTTTTACCACATATTGTGTTTGACAAAGAATTTGTGCTAAAAGTAGAAGCAGTATCTCCACCGTCTGCCCATGCTCTGCTTGCTGTTTGCATGATTCATGCCACCTTAAGCCCTTAGTTTCATTTCAGAGCTCTTCCAGCCACTCATCTATTTTGCTCATGTTAAATGAAATACAAGTGTGAGTCAAAAATTATCCTCACTCCAGTTATAGTAAAACTTCTATAGATTCTATAGCCAGAGTGCAAATAATTTTTGACTCACCCTCACATAACCAAGAAAACCCATCTGTAAATCCATTTAATGAGGTAAGTATACAAAAAAATACACTGGAAACAAACAAAGGCGTGCAGTCTCCACTGTCAGCACCAACACCTGGGAGAGCCACAACTCAAGCCTCGGGACCCTCAAATCCTAGGAGGCACGTGGCCGCACACCATATGGTCCAGGTGAGGCGAGGGTGCAGTGTCATTCCATACATAAATGCCAGTAAATGTCTCATTTGCTTTTTAGATTATAAAGAAATAAAATAGGCTTCCTAGGTGGCGCAGTGGTTAAGAATCCGCCTGCCAATGCGGAGGTCATGGGTTCGATCCCAGCTCCAGGAAGATCCCATATGCTGCGGAGCAACTAAGCCCGTGTGCCAAAAAAAAAAAAAGAAATAAAATAGAAATTCTACTATTTTCCCACTGGCCCGGTGGATCACAGCCATAGCCCCACCCACTTTGCTGCCCCCCTCATAGAGATGACTAACCTAGACTACAGCAGTGGCTATGTCCCCTTCCAACATGTCTCCCCCTTCTCACCCATCTTGCAGCTAAAGAAACACAGCTCCCATCACCGAATCCTTCCATAAAACCTATCAGATAAAGTCCAGACTCCCTAGCATGCCACAGAAATTTGTGCCTGATCACCATACCTTTCCAGCTTTATCCCTTCCTCTTTCTCCCACATGAACTCAATGGCTCACGCCAGCAATCAATTCCCTAACAAACGAGATTCTTTTAGGTCTTTGCAATTGCTCTTTTCTCCACCAGGAACGTCTAGCTTTACCTTCTACAAATCTCCAACTCATCGTTTCAACTCCAAGTCATATGTTACCCACTCTGGAACCCATGAAACAGCCTCCCTCAACTCAAGATACAAGGATAGTCACATCTTTATTCTTTTTCCAGTAAATTCTTTAAGCACTCATCTTTCTCTTGGGACTTCCCAACATCCATTAAATTTTTTTCTAACAAATCAATGGGGCTTACTTCATCCCAGAAGGATCAATCCACTGCCAAAGCCCTACAGAGAGAACTGGAGTCCTATCCCCACTACTACTGCCCCTCTCCTTGCCACATTGTGTCTTGGAAACCTGGGGCACTCGTTCACTCTGTATATATCTTACTATCATTTGTCCCCTGAACACAGCCCCATGGACACTTGTCCACCCTGTCGTGATGCTCCAGCTGGTCCAAGTCCCTTCACAGGCCCTGCACTCGGACTCCAGAGCGCCTTCTTCAGGTCTACACTGTTACACCCATCCATGGCTCCCAAAGCTCAAATCCTTTAAATGTGGTGGGTCAAACCAGGGCCAAACCAGGACCCCATCAAAAACACTTGACCCTTTGAGTTAAGCCTAGTCACAAGTATAGACAACTCCTTTCTTCAAAGTAATTTTATTTTAGAAGGCTGTTACCCATTCCTGCATCTGCCACTGGTTTCCTGCCTACCCTTAGCAAACTGCTCATTGCCTCCTTGACCATCAACTCTGCATACCAAGAGGTGAAGCAGCTTCTAAGCCACTCAGAAAACATGGGTCCTGCTACACCTTTACTTCAGGGCACCTATGAAACAAAGCAGAGCCCTCAATATCTGCCTTTAATTCTACATGTACTGAAAACAGCTGGCAGCTTATCGGACTAAAGAAAAAGAAAAGCTGATCTCCAACAGCCCACCAATCCTCACTTCATACGTGTAGTCTTCCCTGATGACCCTCAACATGCAGCCACAAGGAGTCAGATACTACGTGTTCCCTGTGGCCACAGCCCTTGCTTCATAGGTCATGTTATGCACCGAACTGTGCCCCCAAAGACGCATCTGCTGAACTCTTAATCCCAATACCTCAGAATGTGACAGAGTATTTGGAGACATAGTCTTTACAGAGATGATGAAGTTAAAATGAGGTCATAAGGGTGAGGTCCAATATGACTAGTGCCCTAATAAGAAGAAATTTGGACACAGACACAGAGGAAGACGATGTGAAGATACCAGGAGAAGATAGCCATCGACAAGCACAGGAAAAAAGCCTCAGAAGAAACCAACACAGCAGACACCTTGATCTCTGATTTTTAGCCACCAGACCATGGTGAAAACATTTCTGTCATTTAAGCCACCTTGTCTGTGGCAGCTTGTTACTGCAACCCTGGCAAGCTAATATAGATCGATTTCTCTATTAGGGAGTGAACGCCTTGTTACTGGGTCTTATTCATCTTTGTAATCTACACAGTCCCTGGCCAGTTCTAAGTGCTCCTAGCATGTTTGTTGATGAGAGGAAGGAAGGGTGGGGGAGGGGCAGGGAAGGTGGGATGATGGTGGCTTGAACCCTGGAAACTGCCACTTTATAGTCTGTTTTCTGAGTTTTTTAAGCTGTGTTCTACTCATGCCAAAGAGAGACACTTGGCAATTTATGTTATCATTTTCCCTCTTCTTTGGCTTCTAACCATGCTTATATGAATCATGGGTGAGTCAGGACATGTGGAGGGCTTACTATGGGCAGAGAACTGTGGTCAGAACAACAATAGGGTCCAGCCATGCTGTCCAAGAGGAATACAATGTGTGCCACACACACAATTTTAAATTTTCTAACAGCCACATTAGAGAAAATTTAAGAGAAATAAGTAAAGTTAATTTTAATGATATGTTTTTATTTAATCTGATATGTCCAAAACACTATCAGCTCAACATGTAGTCAATATTGTTAAATATTAATAAGATATTTTACATTCTTTTTTTGTTCTGTCTTCAAAATCTAGTACGCATTTTACACTCACAGCAAATTCTGGGCAGTGATTCTGACTAACCACATTTCAAGTGCTCACTACCCATACGTGGCTCATGGCTACTGCATTGAACAGCAGTAGAGCCTTGATGGTTAATGACAATGACTTTGGAGACAGATGGACACGGGTTTGCATCTTGATCCATCATTGACTAAATGAACCTCTCCATGCCTCAGTTTCTGCATCTTTTAGGGCTAACATGAGGATCTAATAAAGTAATCCAAGTAAAGCCCTCAGCGGTGTGTCCGACACAGCAGCACCCTGGCCACCATGTGCCAGGCTCTATGCTAAGTAATCTACATAGTTGTTACACAGTGAACTGCAGTGGTTATTATTCTCAACGATTAGTGCCAAGGTGACCAGAGTTTATTTCTCCATCAGATGTCAAATGAATAATCTACCTCCAGCTCCATTTTCCAATCTATAAAATGGGAATAATGAATGAATCTACCACTAAAAATAGAAATGACGTCCCTATTTCAGTAGCATGACACCTTAAAATATTCATGTTAGTTTGGGAGTACTTAGCTTACAACACTAAATCACAGCAATAAAGACAAAAGTTAGAGCCTTGTCCTCTTTAAAGTACTTTCTCACTAGTTCATGGATTTGAGTGACTAGGCAGAGAATCTGCTCTAGTCACTCAAATCCGTGAGCTGATATGAGTTCTACGGTGCTCATTTTTTTTTTTTTTTTTTTTTGAGAGAGAGAAAGAACATCTCCAGAATCCATTCAGCCACTATTGCTAAATTATGAGTGCATAAAAAGAGATACAGCTTTTTTGTGAGGTCTCATAACTCACCCTCACATAGCATGGGTGATAAATGCAAGCAGGTAGCTCCCTTTAAAATATGTACATTAGATATATTACTGTATCTACTATAGATTTTCATTTTGGCAGGCAATGAGCTCTCCTTCACCTTATGATAATAAATCATATAACCTCAGAGATAAAATAACATTAAATAACAGGACACAAATAAATCATCATAATGATATTTTGTGCTTTGTAACTATTTTCAATTTTACATCTCAAAGCCCTTTACAAACACAGATTAATTAGCTTTAGCACAGCATGAGATGAGCTTTTTCTATCTCATATAGTGGTACTTGACAAATAAAAATTGTATATATTTAAGGTGTATAACATGATGCTTTAATATATGTATACATTGTGAAATGATTACCACACTCAAGCTAATTAAAATAGGTATCATCTCACATAGTTGTGATTTTTGTGTGTGTGTGTGGTGAGAACACTTAAAATCTACTCTCTTAGCAAATTTCAGGTATATAATATGATATTATCAGTTACAGTCACCATGCTATATATTACATCTCCAGAATTTTTCAACCCACATAACTAAACCTTTGTATCCTTTAATAAATATCTCCCATTCCCCCACCCCCTGGCCCCAGCAACCACCATACTACCCTCTGCTTTCATGCATTTGACTATTTTAGACTCTACATATAAGTACATACAGTACTTGTCTTTCTGTGTCTGGCTTATTTAACTTAGCATAACGCCCTCCAGGTTCATCCATGGTTTCACAAATGGCAGAATTTCCTTCTTTTTTAAGGCTGAATAATATTCTTCTGTGTGTGCATATGTGTGTGTGTGATTTTTTTTTTTTTTATCTATCCATCTGTTGACGGACACTTACATTGTTTCCATATCTTGGCCATTGTGCCCTAAAGCTAAAACAAGTCTCTTACAAATATTGTTGTATTTGTTTTCTTATCCATTCAGTCACTCTGTATCTTTTGATTGGTGAATTTAATCCATTTACATTTAAAATCATTATTGATAGATAAGGACTTACTCTTTCCATTTTGTTAATTGAGTTCTCACTCTTTTATAGTAATTTTTTTTCCTTTCTTCCTCTCTTACTGTCCTCCTTTGTGATTTCATTTTTTTTGTAGTGATATCCTCTGAATCATTTGCCTTTACATTTTGCATATTTTCTAGAGATTTTTTTCCTTGTGATTACAATGAGGCTTACATAAAACATCTTACAGCAGTCAATTTTAAGCTTATAACAACAAAACTTCAATTGTCTACAAAAATTCTACATTTTTCCTACTCACTGCCTAATTTTCTGTTACTAATGTCACAATATCATTTTATATGGCATACTCATTAACAATTATGGTGACTATACCCATTTTTAATATTTCTGTCTTTTAACTTTTATACTTGAGTTAAAAGTGATTTATGCACCACCTTTACAGTATTAGATTTTTCTGAATTTGACTGTATACTTATTTTTACTAGTATTTTATACTTTCATATGTTTTCATGTTACTAATCAGTGTCCTTTTATTTCAGCTTGAAGAACTCCTTTTAGCATTTCTTATAAGGCAGGTCTAGTAGTGATAAACTTTTGTCTGTGAAAGTCTATCTCTCCTTCATTTGTGAAGGACAGCTACCACCATCTCCAGTGGCCTGCTCTGTAGAAGACTGCTCTGCAGAAACATGCAGTAGTTTTGTGACCTCATCAGCTCTTATTGCTGCCATTGATCCCCTGCAGCTTTCACTGTAGAGGACACCACAGTGTTTACCATCACAAACACTAGCAGCCTGCTCCATAAAAGACCCTAGTAGCTATCACAGCCACTAGTGACTCCCACAGCTTTCGCCACTGAGAGTGCCACAGTATTCCCCTTTGTGAACTACAGCTGCCTAAGCCACCACTCATCCCACCTGCTGAAAGCCACCCCAGTCAGCACCATCACAGTGCTTCAGCCCTGAGATCTAGCACCCACTTTGCAGTTGTCCACAACCAGCCCTGACTCCTGTTGTCACACAAATGCTCACTTCTAGCTTCTACAACCATGCACATGTCTACACATGGCCAGACTCAGGACCCACTGCTGGTCCCCACGACTGCACACCACATACATCCAGCCCCAGCCCTTATGGCACCTGCCCTGGCCATGCCTATCCAGGCATACTTGCCAATGGACTCAGAAGGACTGGTGAGGACAGGCATCACAGCCACTATGAACCCACCATAGCTTTTGCTACCAAGAACCACACAGGGCCTTCTTCAAATGGAACCCAAAATACAAACAGCAACATGAAAGCATATGAAAGTATAAATCTCACCAGTAAAGGTAAATATATAGTGAAATACAGAATAAGATAATACTCTAATGGTGGTACACAAAGTAACCATAACCCTAATACCAAAATTAAAAGACAAAAGTATTAAGAATAATTATAACCAGAAAAATTAGGCAACAGATGCAACATAAAAAAAGTAAACTCTGACTTCAAGAACACAAAGTGTGAGGGGAATAAAACTGTAGAGGCTTTATATTCAATTGAACTAGAGTTGTTATTAAACTAAAATAGATGTTCATAAATGCAAGATGTATATGAGCCTCTTGGTAACCACAAAGAAAAAACTTAGGAGACACACAAAAGAGAAAGGAATGAAACAATCACTATTTTTAAAAAACAACAAATAAAAAAAGAAGACAGAAAGAAGAGAGGAAAAAATGAACTTCAAGACAGACAGAAAACAATTAGCAAAATGGCAATAGTACTGTAAACTTAAATGAATTAATAAGTACTGTAAATTAAATGAATTAAACTCTCCAATCAAAACATAGTAAAATGACACAGAGTGGCTGAATGTATTAACAACAACAACAATAACAAAATCCAGTGATATGCAGTCTACAAGAGACTCACTTTAAATATAAAGACACACATAGGCTCAAAGTGAAGAAACAGAAAAAGATATTCCATGCAAGCAGTAGCCAAAGGAGAGCAGGGGAAGCTCTACTTGCAACAGGAAAAATAGACTTTAAGTCAAAAACTGTCAGTAGAAACAAAGTCATTATATAATGATAAAATGAGCAATTCAACAGGAAGATATAATAATTATCAATATATATGCACCCAACCTCAGAGCACCAAAAAATATAAAACAAATATTGACAGATCTGAAGGGGAAAATTGACAGCAAGACCATAATAGTAGGAGATTTCAATAATCCCCTTCCAAAATGGACCAAACATCCAGGGAGAAAATCAATAAGGAAACAACTGACTTAACACTGTAGACCAAATGGACCTAACAGAAATACACAGAACTTTCCAACAAACAGTAGCAGGATATATACATTCTTCTCAAGCACACACAGAACATTCACCAGGATAGATCACATGTTAGGTCACAAAACAAGTCTTAACAAATTTAAGAAGATTGAATTTATATCAAGTAAATCTCATACCATCTTCTCAGGCCACAGTGAAATGAAACTAGAAATTAATAACAATAACAAAACAGGAAAATTTACAAACACATGGGAACTAAACAACACATCTTGAACAACCACTGGTGAGAAAAAAATCAAAAGGGAGTTTTAAAAATACCTTGAGGCAAACAAAAACAAAAATACAATTTACCAACTTACGGATGCAGCAAAGCAATATTAAGAGGGAAGTTTATAGCAATAAACGTCTACTTTAAAAAACAAGAGAGATCTCAAATACCTAATTTATGAATCAAGGAACTAGAAATAGAAGAATAAACTAAACCTAAAATTAGTGGAAGAAAAGAAACAAAGGTTAGAAAAGAAATAGAGGATTAAAAATAGAAAAAAAATCAACAAAACTAAGATAAACAAAATCAAGAAAGCTTTAGTTAGACCAAGAAGGAAAAGAGAGAGAGAGGAGATATCCAAATAAATAAAATCAAAAATGAAGAAGACATTACAATGGATAACACAGAAATTAAAGGATCATAAATGACTATTATGAACAATTATATGCCAAAAAATTGGATAACCTAGAGAAAAATGGATAAATTTCTAGAAACATGCAACCTACCAAGAATAAATCAAGAAGAAATAGAAAGCATGAGCAGACCAGTAACAAACTAGAAGATTGAAACAGTAATCAAAAACCTTCCAACAAAAAAAAGTGGCTCCACAGGCGAATTCTGTCAAACATTCAAAAAGGAACTAATATCAGCCCTTTTTAAACTTTTCCAAAAAAATAGAAGAGGGAAAACTTCCAAACTCATTTTACAATGCCAGTATCACCCTGATTCTAAAACCAGACAAAGGCAACACAAGAAAAGAAAGATATAGGTAATATCCCTGATAAACACAAATGCAAAAATCTTCAATGAAATACTAGGAAATCAAATTCAACAGCACATTAAACGGACCATAAACTAGGACCAAGTGGAATTTATCCCTGTGATGCAAAAACGTTTCAACATGTGAAAATCAATCAATGTGCCACACCACATTAACAGAATCAAAGACAAAAACCACATCATCATTTCAATAAATGCAGAACAGACATTTGACAAAAGACAACAACTTATACAATAAAAATTCTTAACAAAATAGGTATAGAGGGAATATACCTCAGCACAACAAAGGCCATATATGAAAAACCCACAGTTAACAAGCTTTTCCTTGGAGATCTGGAACAAGGCAAGGATGCCCACTCTCACCACTGCTATTCAACATTGTATTGGAAGTCCTAGTCAGAGCAATCAAACAAGAAAAAGAAATAAAAGGTACCCAAGATGGAAGGGAAGAAGTAAAATTATCATTGTTTGTAGGTGCCATATTCATATACATAGAAAACCCTAAAGACCATCCCCCCCACACACACACACACAACACACACACAAAACTGTTATAACTAATAAATTCAGTAAAGTTTCAGGATCAAACTAAACATATACAAATCAATAGCAGTACTATACACTAATAACAAACCATCCCAAAGAAAAATTAAGAAAACAATATCACTTACATTAGCAGCAAAAAGAATAAAATATTTAGGAACTAACTTAACCAAAGAGGTCAAAGACTTGCACTGAAAATTTTAAAACATTGATGAATGAAATTTTAAAATATGCAAATAAATGGAAAGACATTCCATGTTCATGGATTAGAAGAACTAATATTGTTTAAATGTCCATTCAATGCAATCTCTATCAAAAGTTTCCAAAGAAATTTTTTACATAATTAGAAAAAATGATGCTAAAATTCATATGGAATCAAGACCCCAAAGACCCCAAATTGCCAAAGCAATCTTGAGCAAGAATAACAAAGCTGGAGGCATCACACTTTCTGGTTTCAAATTATGTTACAAAGCTATAGTCATCAAATAGCATGGTACTGGCATAAAAACCAACATATAGACCAGTGAAACAGAATAGAAAACCCAGAAATAAACCTATGTGTATACCATCAACTAATCTTTGACAAGGGTGCCAAGAGCAAAAGGAATAGGATAAGGATAGTCTCTGCAACAGATGGTGATGGAAAAACTGGAAACCTACATGCAAAAGAATGAAAGTGGATCCTTATCTCATACCATATACAAAAATCAACTCAAAATGGATTGAGGACTTAAAGGTAAAATTTGAAACCATGAAACTCCTGGAAGAAAACATAAGAGAAAACCTTCTTGAATTTGGCTTTGGTAATAATTTTTTTTAATGTGACAACACCAAAATCACAGGCAACAAAAGGAAAAATAGACACGTGAGACTGGATCAAACTAAAAGCTTCTGCACAGCAAAGGAAACAGTCAACAAAGTGAAAAGGCAACCTACAAGATGGGAGAAAATATTTGCAAACCATTTATCTAATGCAGGGTTAATATCCAAAATATATAAGAAATTCATGCAATTCAATTCCAAAAATATAAATAACCTAATTTTTTAAATTAGCAAAGACCTAAACAGGCACTTCCCAAAAGAATAAATTCAAATTGCTAGCAGATATCTGAAAAAATACTCAGCATCTCTAATCATCAGGGAAATGCTAATTAAAACCACAAGACATCATCTCACACCTGTTAGGATGACTATTATCAAAAAGAGAAAAGATAACAAATGCTGGTGAGGATATGGAGAAAAGGGAATTCTTTTACGTTGCTGATGGGAATGTGTATTAGTACAGCCATTATGGAAACAGTATAGAGCTTCCTCAAAAAATTAAAAATAGAACTATCATATGATTCAGCAGTCTCACTTCTGGCTATATAGCCAAAGGAAATGAAATCAGTATCTCAAAGAGATATCTCTACTCCTGTATTCATTTGTAGCATAATTCACATTAGCCAAGGTATGGAAACAACCTAAATGTTCTCAAAATGTTCTTTAACAGATGAATAAAGAAAATGTTATATATAGAGAATATTATTCAGCCTTTAAAAAGAAGGAAACCCTGTCATCTGTAACAATATGAATGAACCTAGAGGACATTATGCTAAGCAAAATAAGCCAGACAGAGAAAGACAAATACGGCACAATCTCATTTACATGTGGAATATAAAGTAGTCAAACTCACTGAAGCAGATAGTAGAATGGTGGTTGCCAGGGGCTGGGGAAAGGGAGAAATGGGTGATGTTCATCAAAGGGTACAAAGTTTTACTTATAGAAGATGAATAGTTCTAGAGACCCAACGTACAGCATGGTGATAACAGTTAACAATATTGTATCATATACTTGAAATTTGCTAAGATAGATCTTCACAACATACACACACAAATGTACAAAAACCATAACTACGTAGAGGTGATAGATATGTTAATTAGCTTAATTGTGATGATCTTTTCACAATTTATACATATATCAAAACATCAGGTTGTATATCTTAAATATATACCATATTTGTATGTCAAAATTATCTCAATAAAGGTGTTTAAAAAAAGAATTGTTGCAACTTAATAATAAAAAGACAACCCAATTTTTTAAATAGACAAAGGGTTTTAATAGACATTTCTCCAAAGATACATAAATGGGCAATAAGTCCATGGAAAGATGCTCAACACCATAAACCATCAGAAAATGCAATTCAAAACTGCAATGAGATACCACTTCACACAAACTAGGACGGCTAAACTCAAAAAAAGCAGATGATGACAAGTGTTTAGCAAGGATGTGGGGAAACTGGAATCCTCATGCACTGTGGGTGGAAACATAAAATGGTGCAGCCACTTTGGAAAACAGTCTAGCAATTCCTCAAAACTTTAGAGTGTTACCATATGACCCAGCAACTCCACTCCTATGTATGTACCCAAGAAAATAATACAATTTCATTCTAAGACAAGGATGACCCTTGAACACATTATGCTAAGTTAAAGAAGCCAGTCCCAACAGACCACATGATGTATGATTCCATTTATATGAAAAGTCCAGAACAGGAAAATCTATAGAGACAGAAAGTAGATTCGTGGTTGCCTAGGATGAGAGAGGGGGTGGTCAGGGAAGGGGACATGATTTTTAATAGGAAGTGTTTCTTTTTGGCATGATGAAAATATTATAAAATTGATTGTGAATATACTAAAAATCATTGATCAAATTAGTAAATTGTATGGTATGTGAATTATATCTCAATAAAGCTGTTTTTTTTTTTAAGAGGAGGTTAAATGCAATGAGCTTTATCCCAAAAGAGAAAGGGAACATCAGTGGAAAAATTAGTAAAATCTGAATAAAGTCCGAAGTTTCATTAATAGTAATATAACAATATTGGTTTCTTAGTTTAACAAAAGTGCCATGATAATATAAATTGGTAACAGCAGGAGAAACTGGGAAAGGGGTATACAAGAACTCTCTGTACTATCTTTACAAGCTTTCTGTAAATCTAAAATTGTTCCAAAAATTTTAAATTACTTTTAAAATGTGAAGCAAAACACATGCAGAATGATAACTTCATTATAATAGTATTCTAATAACATGTACAAACATGGGAGACTACAATATGTTGTTTGGGGACACAAGTGTGTAACAGGATATGAAAATATTCATGGGCATGATAAACAACTCAGGACAGTGATTCTCTCTGGGCAGGAAGAGAGTGGAACAGAAACTGGAAGACGTCATAATGCTTCATTTTTTTTTTTTTTATTTCTTTTATTTGTTGGCTGTGTTGGGTCTTCGTTGCTGCACATGGGCTTTCTCTAGTTGATGCGAGCGGGGGCTACTCTTCATTGTGGTGTGCGGGCTCCTCATTGTAGTGGCTTCTCTTGTTGCAGAGCACAGGTTCTAGGGCTTCTCATTGTAGTGGCTTCTCCTGTTGTAGAGCACAGGCTCTAGGCACGTGGGCCTCAATAGTTGTGGCACATGGATTCAATAGTTGTGGCGCACGGGCCCAGTTGCTCCACGGCATGTGGAATCTTCCCAGAGCAGGGCTCGAACCCGTGTCCCCTGCAATGGCAGGCGGATTCTTAACCACTGCGCCACCTAGGAAGTCCTGCTTCATTTTTTTAATGAAAAAATCTAAAGCAAATATGACAGAATATTAAGATAAGTTAAATGTGATGGTGTGGTGGGTATGCAGCATTTGTCATATTATTGTTTATACACTTTGATATGCTTGGAATATTTTCTCTTAGACAGTATGAATCAGGTGACAGTTGAAGATACCGCATGCATCGACTGCTAATGTAGAAAGGTAGATAAAAAGTAGAAAGGTGTGATAAAAGATCCTATATGACTAGGATTTGAGTAGGTTAAAAAAAAAGCACAACACTGCTAAAAATTGCTATTTCTTCGGAAGCAGAGCACACAAATTTGTCCTAATAGACCACTTGGTTTTGTGCCCAAAATCGAATATGCTATCTTCTAAACTCTTCATCTCTCAGGTTTCTCCCTGGTCATATAGAGATAATAATAGTGTCTCCTACACTATGTTGGGAGGATTAAATGACATAATTCTTATAGGCATTTGGCAATATCTGGAGATATTTTTGGTTGCCACAAATTAGGGGGATGAGGTGCTACCAGCATCTAACGAGCAGAGACCAGGGGTGCTGCTGAGCATTCTACAATGCACAGGACAGCCTCCCAGAACAAAGAATTATCCTGCCCTAAATGTCATTTGTGCTGAGGCAGAGAAACCCTAATGTAGAACCATCTAGCACAGGGCCTGGTGCGTGGCCTACACCCTATGCCATTAGCTGCCACGTGATCATTGTTACTGTTGGAATGTAACACCAGAATAGACTTCAACACATTGGTACCTGGATGTATCTTCTTTTACCTTTTTAACTGGTGTTTAAATTGACCCACAGTCTGTGCTGCAGCTGGGATGACTAGCTTTGCCGAGCATGCCTTTAGACTGTGAGAAGTGTTATCTTTTTCCCTTTGCTAACAGCTCTAAGCTGCTCTTTCCTTCCCCTCCATCATCATTTTTTATTTCCACTTTGTAGCTGCATTAATTAACCCTGGAAAGGGTTTGGAGCGCCCATTGATAGAAAGGACGTTTGCCTTCAAAGATAAAGCTGTATCATTATCTAGCCTCCACTGCACACACGGGAAAGCAGCCTTTGGAAAGAGCCGCTCTGGGCAACTGGCGGCAAATTATCCATTGTTAACCTTGGACTGCCTTTTAAAAGAAAACATTTTGAAAGGAAAGAAAAGCAAAGACAAAACAAACAGTAGTCAGATAAGTTTTGGACCTGTTAGCAGGACCCAAATTTAAGCTGCTGAGTTAGTATACAATAGGTCAATCAAGAACCACATTGAAATGGGGTGAGCACCTCATCGATTTGCCCCGTTTTCTATAAAGAGAAGCCTTTCTCTATAAAGCAACAGCAAATCTTATATGTAAAGTTGCCACCTTCTCAAAAGAAGAGCATTTTGGACAATAAATAAAAATAAAGACCTTTATCATCTTAAGAGAATATTTCCATCTCTTGTTCTCTGCTTTCTTTTCTCACAAACCACAACAAAGAGCAGCCTGCAGGGCTGGTACCTGTGAATTTTGATTAGATAATTTTCCAGTGAGACAGAGAGACGTCGTCACGTACCCTGGGTTTTAAAGACAAGCCATGGGGTCACTTGAGTGTCAGCAACACTTTTAATTTTGCAACAAATGGCTTTCCTACATTTGTCTTTCTTTTTCATTTCTAAGGCTGGATGTTAGCAGAGGGTCCCTAGAAAGAGGCCAACTCCACCCCCAATCACTAGAAGAAAAGAATTTCCTGAAAGTATTCATATTTCTCCCCAGGAGACAGATCTGACAAACCTGGAAAGAGGAGCCCAGAAATTGAAGTTCTGATTGGGAAACCTAAAGAGGGATTAAGGGAGGTATCCTAAAGAAGGTGAAGCCAATTCCAAGGTGGGACATTATCTCTTTAACTGCAAGATCTAAGCATGCACTTTCCCATCAGAGCTGAAGGAACCCTGGTGACAGAGGATGGGATTTAGTCAAGGCTGTCACCAAACAGAGCTAATAAATCAATCTCTGTTTCAGGAATGAGAGTAGAACTCCACACAGTATGATCATCTGGTACCTGCATCCCTCCTTTCTCCCCATATTCTCAGCCCTCCTTTCCTCTATCCCTGTCTGATTCCTCCTTCCTGGCTCATAGCAAGCCTCCTATAACAACCACAGCCAAGATGCTTGAGCTCTGCCTCTTCCTGGCATCCAGGACATTATTCTCATTGATTATAATGGAATTTCATTATATTTGATTTAGCAGCTACTTGTATACTGACTAGTATTGTTCTCTCACTCTTTTTTTGTCAGTAAAACTTGTCTTTCCACACACTCTCAAGTCAAGGATTATCTCTTAACGTTTTACTTTTTATTCTCTAGAACACAGTGCAAGCTAAAACACTCAATATTTGATAAACTGGACTGAAGTTAACTAACTCAAGGGTCCCATGGCCTGGATTTACCCTTCATCGTTCACTTATACTTGGCACACGTGTGGGCATCAGTGTGCCCACACAAGGGAGGAAACACAGACAATTTTCAAGTGGTGCCACCAACCCGGAATCTGTCAGATTTCTATACCAAGAAGCTCTGCACGAAGCTCCCTCCCCTGAAAATGAGGAGATACTGCCCAATTATCACAGGGAAACAAAGGACCCAGGAGAGGGGAAGAGGGAATTAGAACAAGCTGCCTCCCCTTCTTCATCTCTTTCTTGAGAGAGAGAGAAAGGGAGGGAGGGAGGAAGGAAGGGAGGGAGGAAATAACAAATGTTAGCAAGGATGTAGAGAAATTGGAATCCCTATATACTGCTGCTAAAAGTGTAAAACAGTGCAGCCATTATGGAAAACAGTAAGGCACTTCCTTAAAAAAATTAAACATAGAATTACCATATGATCCAGCAAGTCCACTTCTGGGTATATGCCCAAAAGAATTAAAAGCAGGGACGTAAAGAGATATTTGTCCCCCCATATTCATAGCAGCATTATTCACAGCAACCAAAGGTGAGAGCAACCCGTGTCCATCCACAGATGAATGGATAAACAAAAGGCGGTCTCTACATACAGTGGAATAGTGCTTGGCCTTAAAAGGAAGGAAATTCTGACACATGCTTACGCTGAGTGAAATAAGCCAACCACAAAAAGACAAATACTATATGATCCCAGTCATATGAGGTACCCAGAACAGTCAGATTTGTAGAGACAAAGTAGAATGGTGGTTGTCGGGAACTAGCGGGAGAGATGATTGGGACGTCAGTGTTTAATGGGTGCAGAGTTTCTGTTTTACGAGATGAAAAGAGTTCTGTAGATGGATGGTGGTGATAACAGCACAAGAAGGTGAATGTACTTCATGCCATAGAACGGCACACTTAAAAATGGTTAAGATGGTGAATTCTACGTTATGCATTTTTTACCACAGCTAAAAAAAAATATTTAATGTAGACCACAAGAAAGGGCTAAATAAATGTTAGTTGCCTGGAGGTAGGAGGGAGGAGAAATACTAGGGGTGAGTTTTCCCTCCCCCCAGAAAGATGCACAGTGTGGCTGAACCCATCATACCGTGCCCTCACCTTACCAGCACACCTGCAGATGGGGACAGGCCTCCCTCCGGGTTTCACTCCCTTCAGCTCTCTGTTTGTGAGTTACCTTCATTCGCAAGAAACAAATACTCCTCACATTGTGTGCGTGTGTGTGTGTGTGTGTGGTGTGTGCTGGAGGACAGGAGGAAGGAGACGTAGCTGACCCTGACCCTCGCTTGGCCTGTGTCCTTCAAAAGCATTACACTGGATGGAGATTACACTGGATAGAACCGTTCCCTGCCTTGTCAAACCCAGACACTGCCTTTATCAGTGAGCGCCCAGGTGTAGCCACACCCCACTGGTTTTTAATTAACCTCTTAGCCCATCCAAGTTAAGAGGCAAATTTATTTAGACTCAAAGTAGACAGTGATATGCCTGTTTAATTAGACATTTTATCTATTATCTCCGTTAAATTTATCCCTGTTGGAAAGCGCTATTAATTTAATCACTATTTCCCCATCACAACCCACCAAGGACTTCAATTGCTATAGAGAGTTAAGCCCACAGGAGAAGAGAAAAAAGTCTATAAATCTATAATGGCCAATCCTGGGTGAGGTCGCTTAGCAAAGAAGGACTAGAACTCAACTAAATTAGGCAACAGATTAATAAAGTTGAGCTGATGCTGACCACCTGGGTGACAGGGAGACCCAACTGGGTTTTATTAATATTTGCTCGATGGCTCTGTTTCTTGGCCTCGAAAGTCCATCCCTTGCTGCTTTATTTCCATGTGCTTTCTAGCACCAGAGACAATGCCCAGAGCCTTCTTAAACATCAGTCTCCTGTAGCTGGAAGAGCCCCAAGAGATCATCTTGGAGTTGGGAAAAGTAAGGACCAGAGACAGTGAGCAACTTGCCAAAAGGCTGAGCACACTCAGTGACAGGGAAGAGGCTGAATTCAAGCCCCCGAGCCTGCAGCCCAAAGCTCCTCCGGCTGCACTACTCCACCTCCTTTCCACACATCACACACGACACCTGCGTGAGCATCCAACATCAAACACACCCCCTTCCCCATCCCCCACCCGCTCCACCCCCGGCCAATCAGTCAGGAGCTCGCTGTGGAGGCAATCACTCATCAACCACTTTCCGTGAGTGTATGGACACCCCCCGGTCCAGCTGTATTTCTGGGTGTTTCCAACAGAGACTCACAGGCCATCTCTGAGGAAAGGCAGCGTCACCTTAGGAGCCAGACCTCACAGAGGGGAAACCTTTCTTCCAAGAACACAAAAACAAGGATTTATTTTCCCACTTTGCCCCAGGGAAAGAAGGTTGCATGAATATAATGCCCTGCGTGGAGATTGAATACTAACCCGTAAGGCAGGCAGCACCACCAGAACCCTCAGGCCCCGTGATTATGGAGCTGAAGAAACAGGGTAGCAGCCACTGGCCTCTCTGTGGGCCGCAGGGCAGGCGTGTTCCCACTCTCCACCCATTGGCACAAGTAATGCTTTCTAGGCTTCATTTCAAGAGTCGATTTCCTTACATAGTAAATAGTTTGAGAATTCCGCTATCCGAGGAATAGAAAAGGGGGGACGGGGAGAGAGAGGATCAAGGTGGCAGTTAAGATTCTTAAACACGCTTAGCGCCAACTCACTGGCCTGAACCAAACGCTGGTAATCAAAGGGAATGCCATTAATGTGAGCTAAGCTCACGGGAGTTAATCAGAAATGTAGAACCTGAGGCCTCTGCTCACCACACATTTCACGCTGCATTTTCAATTACCCCTTAGGCAATTAACTGCGCAGCTTAAATGAAATGTGTGGAATTCAGGAGAGATTAAACCTAACACAGTCTGCTAGCAAAGCTTCAGCATTCAGCAGTTTAATGAGGTAGTAATGGAGAAGAAACTACCCACCCCTTGCTCACCCAGGCTGCGCTACAGTGCACGGAACACGCGGCATCACAGCGCGGCCAGGTCCCCCGGATGCTTTTAGAAGGCCGGGGCACTGAATCTTCTAGAAGCAGTTTGTTCACCTTGTTCTTATCCCTTCCTCCTCCAACATCCATGTTTCCCAGACCCTCCCAGGAATGATAGGAAACTGTCACATGCCACGAATCTTAATATTTGGTTTTCTGGCTGTTTTGGTTGAGCCACTCACAAGATTGCTTCTTCCTCCCCCAAATTGCTCAACTTTTTCTTACCTGCGATTTTTTTCTAAATTAACAAACAAGTGTCCTTAATGAAACAACTAATTTTTTATAAAGTGAGCCATTTGTGAATTACCTTTAAGCAAAACGGACTTCTTAAAACAGAATAAAGTGTAGATGTCAAAAATACGGATTCCCTTCCTACTTGGCCCATCAAACAAACTGGATGATCTTGCAAAAGTCACTTCACTGTTTGTATTTCAATCCTACAGTCATTCACATAACAAATATTTACTATACACCGACCATGCAGAGAAGGCTGTGCTGGGTATCAATTAGGAGGCACGGAGACGTATAGAACAGGGCCATAGAACCCATGGAGATCGACGTCTCCATGTGAAACTCAGCATCTGCTAAATGCTCAATGTCAAGCACAGGAATTCAGAGAGAAATCCCTTTGGCAGGAGGAGATGGCGAAAGACTTAGTGGAGGTAGCCACACCCAAGGTGAACTTTGAAGGAAAAGTGAGATTCAATAGGCAGAAAAGGGGGAAGAAGATTAAGAGCAGAACCTGAGCAGGACAGTAAAATAAAAAGTGTGTTCAGA
Organism: Hippopotamus amphibius kiboko; assembly: GCF_030028045.1. Lineage (NCBI taxonomy): Eukaryota > Metazoa > Chordata > Mammalia > Artiodactyla > Hippopotamidae > Hippopotamus > Hippopotamus amphibius. The sequence goes on along the minus strand of NC_080196.1, from coordinate 92,168,423 downwards.
AAGTAGGGGTTCAGGGGACTTCGCTGATGGTGCAGTGGTTAAGAATCTGCCTGCCAATGCAGGGGACACAGGTTCCATCCCTGGTCCAGGAAGATCCCACCTGCTGCAGAGCAACTAAACCTGTGCACCACAACTACTGAGCCCACGTGCTGCAGTTACTGAAGCCTGCATGCCTGGAGCCCATGCTCTGCAACAAGAGAAGCCATCGCACTGAGAAGCCCATGCACCACAATGAAGAGTCACCCCCACTCTCTGCAACTAGAGAAAGCCCACGCACAGCAATGAGGACCCAATGCAGCCAAAAAAAAAAAAAGAAAGAAGGAAAGTAGGGGTTGAGGTCGGCTGAGTTGGAAGCAAGGGTCAGTAAAACCAAAGAGCCACAGCCTCTCAAGACCAGGCTGAGGAGCTGAGAACCCAGCCTCCATCAGGCCTCGTATCTGGGGTAGAATAAAGCAAAGGAGAGAAGAGAGGAGACCAGTTTGCCAGCTAATGGATGAGGTCAGATGTACGCTAACAAGACAGGAGCAAGCATGAGCGCAGTGGAAACAGAAAAAAATAAACTGAAGCAAGAGCTATAACAAGAAACTTCCTTCCAATTCCAGAGTTCAGCTTTGGGATAAGGAGAATGTTAAAGCGGCCTGAGGTTTCCAGGAAGATGTTAAGGATAGTGATGGTAATAACATTAAGAGTTTAAGCCTGGAATCTGAAAAAGAGAGAGAGTGTGTGTGTATACACATACATACATATATATAACTGAATCACCTTACTGTACGCCAGAAATTAACACAACGTTGTTAATCAACTATACTTCAATTAAAATATATAAGTAAACAAATATTTTAAGCTGGTTGGAAAGGAACATTTTTCCATTTTAGAATGTTTGAGATTTAGGTGTTGGCTAAACCTTCCGTGGGAGGCCAACAAGAATTTAAATGAAGGTCTGTAGTTTAGGAGAAATCAGTCTCCAATTCCTCACGAGTAAATTGAATTTAGACAAGATCAGTAAATTCTCGACCCTGGATGGGCCTTAGAACCTCCTGGTACGTTCCAAAAGCGCAGATGTCCAGGCCGTACCCCAGACCAATGAAGGCAGAACTGCTGGGGGCGACAGGGCGGGGGGTGGGGGTGGGGGTCCTTGGTGGGCAGCCGCCAGTCGTGTGATGCGCACGAGGAAACCTCCAGCCTTTTGATGATCCTGCGTTTTCACCTTATTCTGAATAAAACTGGGAGGGAAGGAAGTTCAATGACTTATTCAAATTGATAGATATATAAAAATATTTACCTTTGATCAAGAATCATGAATACCTAATTAAATATTCCAAAGTCAAGGCTGGTTTCTGTGTTCCATAGCCCTGACTGGCAACATTTTTGTCTCCCTGAGAGAGAGCCACAGGAAAAAAAGGGTTGAAAGGGAAAGAAGCCTGAGAAAGTCCCTGGGTTGGGTTTGGGAATAGGGGAGGGGAGGGCTGGCCACAAATCTGGAATCTTGGAGTGGCTGCAAGTCAGGGCAGGTTGGGGTATGTGCCGCCTGGATACATTTCTCCACTGTGGCCTTACTAACGATCCCACACACATTGTTTATTCCTTATGGCTTGGATACCTTTTGCCATCTATTTTCTCATTTGATCCGACAACCACCCTGTGAGCTAGACAGAACTGGCATTCATGATGATCTTTTTACAGATGGGGAAACAGAGGCCTGGCGATGGGAAGTGGTCCTTGCCCAAGTGCAGCAAGCAAAGCCAGGATTGGAAAGGACACAGGCCTCAGGCCAGGATTCTTCCCACGACAGTCTGCTGTCTCCAGAGAGCAGGGAATCTAGGGAACCCAATGGAGATGTGGGTGAGGCTTCAGAGGCAAAGGGCTCTTAATTAAACATCCTCTTGGTCAGTCTATATACCTTGTCCTCCACCAAAAGTATGGAGCAAGATGGGCTGGTTTTATTTATTTTTTCCCTACATCTCTTCTGTTCTTTCCTCTATCCAGTGACCGAGGTGCCTAGGAGCAGTGAACTTGGAAAATGCAGTCAGAGCAGGGAGACAGAGAAGCAAGCAGCATGTTTTCAACAGAAGCTGGCTCATCATAACTATTCGTCACCACTTAGCTACGCAGAAAAGGCTGATGAAAACTTGTCTGGAGGTAGTGCTGATATGTCCCGTCTTTTCTTTTTTTTTAGTTAGTAGCTTCATCTTTTTTTTTTTTAAGCTCTTTATTGGAAAATAATTGCTTTACACTCTTATACCAGGTTTTAAGGTACACCAAAGTGAATCAGCTGTATTTATACATATACCCCCATATCCCCTCCCTCCCGCGACTCCCTCCCACCCTCCCTGTCCTGGCCCTCTAAGGCATCACCCATCATCAAGTTGATCTCCCTTTGTTATACAGCAACTTCCCACGAGCTATCTATTTTACAGTTGGTAGTGTATATATGTCTATGCTACTCTCTCACTTCGTCCCAGCTTCCCCTTTGCCCCCCGCCCCTCCAACCCCGTGTCCCCCAGTCCATTCTCTGCATCTGCATCCTTATTCTTGCCCTGTCACTGGGTTCATCAGTACCTTTTTTTTTTAGATTCCATATATATGAGTTAGCATACAGTATTTGTTTTTCTCTTTCTGACTTACTTCATTCTGTATGACAGTCTCTGGGACTATCCACCTCATTACATATAGCTCCATTTCATTCCTTTTTATGGCTGAGTAATATGATTCCCTTGGGCACATGGCAGGTACTCAAATATTTGCCAAATAAGAATTGGAGATTCTACTCTCGGGACTCACACTCTCTTGCCATGGAAAACACAACTTCACTTTGACCAAAGAACAAAAAACAAACAAACAAAAGGGACTTCCTAGGTGGCGCAGTGGTTAAGAATCTACCTGCCAATGCAGGGGACATGGGTTCGATCCCTGCTCCAGGAAGATCACACATGCCATGGAGCAACTAAGCCCATGTGCCACAACTATTGAGCCTGTGTGCTGCAACTACTGAAGCCCGTGCACCTAGAGCCCGTGCTCCACAACAAGAGAAGCCACCACAATGGGAAGACCTCACACTGCAATGGAGTAGCCCCCTCCCCTGCTTGCCACAACTAGAGGAAGCCCATGTGCAGCATCGAAGACCCAATGCAGCCAATAGATAAATAAATTTATTTTTTTAAAAAAAACAACTTTACATTGTATTCCATTTACATCAATTAACATGCCATGTATAAGCCAACACAAACTCCCACACTAAAAGAGAATCACAAGGTTACCTCCACTCTCAGGAATCAATGGGTTCTGAGATCCACTCATGCAAAAAGGAGTGTGTTGTAGGATACACAAAAATTCTGACACTGGAGACAGACCATATTCCACCTCTCAGGAGCTGTGCGTTCTTTGCCAGCTCTTTCTCTTTCTTCTCCATTTCTCTTTGAAGGATTCCTCTGCATTACATCCGCAAGCCAGTGTCTATTAGGCCTTTGGGGATTCTCTATGTCCCCTGTTTCAAATTCTCAAAAGAGAGAACCTGACTGGATGCTGGTCTGCCAGTGGATTGGCTGGACTTTGGTCAAGTACCCACCACAGGGCCAATCAGGGGAGGGGAGAGGGCCTGGTGTCAACATAGCCCCCTGGTCCCCCTCCTCTTTCAATGGAGGCTATAGGTAGGGGAGAAGCCATTTTGAAAAGGAGACTATGGTAGGACAAGCATCCCAAAATGTATCTATTGAGATCACTGTCCTATATAATTGTGCTGAGAAGTCGTTTTAACTAAACTACCTGAAATAGAGACCAAGTTTGTGGGTCCCTGTACCTCCATGAATCTGCGTACTACCTATCTGTGCATGAGTATTATGCTCTATCTCCTAGTACAGATTAGGAGGTGAACCCCCTTTTAAAATTGTTATGTTTCCGGTGAGTTGGACCTCATGTGTCAATTGCAGTAGTGGCTTTAACTTTTCAATATTCTTTCTTTGAAATAAATCTGTTCATACTCACTGTTGATTGATGTAAATGATATACAATTTAGAGATTTGCTTTTCTGTCTGAAAACAGCTGTTTTTCTTAACAAGGCAGCACTGAGAAGAGAGGCATCAAAGAAGAAAGCCTAAGTCCTGTCCAGCCAATATCTGGTTACCTACCATGTGCCAGCATCATGCTAACCTAGGTATGACATCACTTCATCCTCATACCCACCCTCCTAGGAAGGTGTCATGATCTCCAGTGAGCAAACAAGGAATCTTTTACTCAGAGAGTTTAAACAACAGATCTGGGAGAAGAAAGGAGGAGAAAATGTGACCCCTGACTGCAAGAAGTTTACACTTTAAAGAGTTTAGTATAGTGTGAGTCCTAGAACCAGACTCTCTGGGGCTGTGTTACTTTGGAAAAGTAACTAACATCTCTGTGCCTCAGTTTCCTAAATCTGCAACAAAGTGGTAATGTTAGTCTCTATCTCATACAACAGTTGCTCTAAGAATTGAACAAGTCACTAAATAAAAGCCACAGAAGAAAGCCTGGAATATAGTAAATGCTCAAAAATGCAGCCAGTTATTATTATTATTAATATTAAATGTGCAGATATTTAAGTGTTAAGTTGGGTGTCACATTCAAAAGAGAGAGACATAGGTGGGAGCTAATCAGCCTGGAAAGGCTTCATGGAAAAGTTGGGACTTGAGCTAAATTAGGTCTTAAAGGATGGTGGAGATGCAGGCAGGTGGAGAGAAGAGGGGAGGCAACTCACCCTGAAGTCAGTGAGGTGCAACCTACGGGCAGAGGCAAGGCAGGGCCGACCAGAACCAATCGCACCCTGAGGATCTCTATGTGGGCCTGGGTCTCTGGAAAGGAGCAGAGCATAAGTAATGGATGGGTGGGATGGGGCCAGGCAGACAGTCAAAAGAAGAGGTGAAGCTTTCGGGGAGCCCCCAGAAACTCTAGAACAAATGAGAGGCTTGATGAAGGAAATGTTCAAGAGAGAAGCAGTGCAGGATTGATCAGAATGAAAGGAAGCAGAACCTTCTTGCTTCTGACGTGGTTTAATGGGTAATACAGAGAAGCCAACTCCAAGACTATGCAAACCCAAAGGCAGTACACCTCCCTTCCTTACACAGATAAGTCAGTTCCCCATCCTGAGCATCAGTTTTCTCATCTGTAAAATGTGGATATGGGGACAGAGCAGGGGTAGACAACAAGATCTGGTGAGTTATGAGAAGTGGCGTATTACTCTCTTCCATTCTCTTACCATCTTTCACTCAGTCTCAGAATCCACCTTGGCAAGAGTAAATAGCACAGCTCAAGCTGGCAAAATAGTCTGAAGGCCTTACTTAGCTAGAAGACTGTAGAGATAAAATGGCCTTTCTCTCCCCAGTGTCTGCCATCATCTCTGTAAATTCTAAGTATTTTGCAGAAGCCATGGCTCCTCTACTTAGCAACCTGAGGAGTGTGAGCTTGTCCTCAAGCCTCTGGGCCTCAGTGTTGTCAACCATAAAGTGGAATAATAATTCCTGAGCTGCTGCTTACCAGAGGGCTGTGAGGAGAACATGAAACTGAGGAGTTCTAAAAACAAGGGAACTGCCACAGGCTATTGTAAATATGTGTGAACTTTGTGTTGGGGAAAGGGAGATGAAGTTGGAGGCAGATGTCCAGGGTTTGATCTTCTCTATCACATAAAAGCTGTGTGACCTTACAGCCCTGCCCATGAACAGGCTGGCACTGGTCCCAGGACCACCCCATCCCAGGCCATGTAGCCAGCCACCTAGGAACCCAGTCCCACCCTCTAGTAGGCCAGCAGCCATTGCATGAGGCAGAGCCTGGCAGCCAACCAGCCAAGGGCCACTCCATCTACCAGTTCACCCACAGAAGTCAGCTCCACCATAACATAAGGGCCCTAACCTCACATAGAGGGTAGCCCTAGAGCATATAGCTCTGGTAACCCAGGGACGTGTGCTGCTAGGCCCCACAGGAAGTTTCCTACATAAGACCACTTCTCTAGGGTCAGGAAACATAACCAATCTAATACCTAGAAATAAACACAGAGAACGGGGCAAAATAAGGCAACAGAGGAATGTGTTCCAAATAAAGGAATAAGACAAAATTCCAGAAGAAGAACTAGGAAAAGTAGAGATAAGCAATTTACCCAATAAACAGTTCAAAGTAATGATTATAAACATGTTCAAAGAACACAGGATAAGAATGGATGAACACAATGAGAAGTTTAACAAAGAGTTAGAAAATATAAAGAACCAAAACAAAGCTGATAAATACAAAAACAAATAAAAAACACACTAGAAGGAATCAACAGCAGATTAGGTGATACAGAGGAATGGATCAGCAAACTGAAAGACAGAGTAATGGAAATCACCCAAGCTGAACAGAGAAAAGAAAAAAGAATTTTAAAAAATAATGATACTTTAAGAGACTTCTGGGATTACATCAAGCATACTAACATTTGTATTAAAGGGGTCCCAGAAGAAGAGAGAGCAAAGGAGCAGGGCATGGATTTGAGAAAAATAACAGCTGAAAGTTTCCCTAACTTGGGAAAGGAAATAGACCTCCAGGTCTAGGAAGCGCAGAGAGTCCCAAACAAGATAAACTCAAAGAGGGCCACACCAAGACACATTACAATTAAAATGGCAAAAATTAAAGATAAAGACCGAATCTTAAAAGCAGCAAGGAAAAAGCAACTAGTTACAATACATATGTGAACTTTCATAAGACTGTCAGATGAGTTTTTAGCAGAAACTGTGCAGAAGAGAATGGCACAGTATATTCAATGAAAAAACCTAAACCAAGAATATTCTACCAGGTTATCACTACTCTGATTTGAAAGAGAGAGAAAGAATTTTACAAACAAGCAAAAGCTGAAAGAGTTTAACACCACTAAACTGGCTTTAAAGAACTTTTAAAGGGGCATCTCTAAACTGAAAAGACCAAAACTAGAAATATGAAAATTTTGAAAGGAAAAATCTCATTGGTAAAGGCAAACATACAGTAAAGGCAGTAAGTCTAATTGGTAAAGGAAAAACACACACTTATAAAGCTAGTAGGAAGGTAAAAAAGGCCAAAGTAGTAAACTCATCTATATCCATAGTAAGTAAAGAGATACACAAACAAAAAGATGTAAAGTATGAGGTTAAAAAAAAAAAAAAGAGTACATTTTGGTGGGGGAGGGGAAGTAAAAATGCAAGTTGTTAGAACGTGTTCAAACTTAACAGATCAATAACATAAAATAATCGTATGGGGGGGTGTATGTTGCTATTTATGAACCTCACAGTAATCACAAACCAAAAACCTGTAACAGACACACATACAAAAAAAAGAGAAAGAAATCCAAACATAACACACTAGACAGTCATCAAATCACAAGGGAAGATAGCAAAAAAAAAAAAAAAAAAAAGAAAGGAACAAAAAAGAACTACAAAAACAACCAGAAAACAATTAACAAAATGGCAATAAGTATATATCTATCAATAATGACTTTAACTGTAAATTGACTAAATGCTCTAATCAAGAGACACAGAGTAGCTGAATGGACACAAAAACAAGACCCATCTATATGCTGCCTATAGGAGACTCACTTCATATCTAAAGACACACAAATTGAAAGTGAAGGGATGGAGAAAGGTATTACATGCAAATGGAAATCAAAGAAAGCTGGGGTTCCATTACTTATATCAGACCGAATAGACTTTAAAAACAAAGACTGCTACAAGAGACAAAGAAGATTACATAATGAAAAAGGGATCAATTCAACAAGATATAACACATATAAACATCGATGCACCCAACATAGGAGCATCTAAGTACATAAAACAAATATTAACAAACATAAAGGGAGAAATGGACAATAACACAGAAATAGTAGGTGAGGACTTCCCTGGTGGCACAGTGGTTAAGAATCTGCCTGCCAGTGCTGGGGACATGGGTTCGAGCCCTGGTCCAGGAGATCCCACATGCCACAGAGCAACTAAGCCCATGTGCCACAACTACGGAGCCTGCACTCTAGAGCCCACAAGCCACAGCTACTGAGCCCTCATGCCACAACTACTGAAGCCTGAGTGCCTAGAGCCTGTGCTTTGCAACAAGAGAAGCCACCACAATGAGAAACCCGTGCACCGCAATGAAGAGTAGACCCCGCTCACCGCAACTAGAGAAAGCCCACGCACAGCAACGAGAGACCCAATGCAGCCAATAAATAAATAAATACATACATACATACATACATAAATTTTATTTAAAAAAGAAAAGAAATAGTAGGTGACTTTAACACGCCATTAACATCAATGAGCAGATCATCCAGACAGAAAATCAATAAGGAAACAATGTCCTTAAATGACACAGAGCGAATGGATTTAAATGATACATATAACATTCCATTCAAAAGCAGCAACATAAACACTCTTTTCAAATGCACATGAAACATGCTCCAGGATAGATCATGCTAAACCACAAAAGAAGTCACAATAAATTTAAGATTGAAATTATATCAAACCCCAACATAATAAAAGCCATTTCTGACAAACCTACAGCCAGCATCATATTCAATGGTGAAAAGCTGAAAGCATTTCCTTTAAGATCAGGAACAAGACAAGGATGCCCACTCTTGACACTTTTATTCAACATAGCATTGGAAGTCCCAGCCACAGAAATCAGATAAGAAAAAAAAAAAAGGAATCCAAATAAAAAAGAAAGAAGTAAAACTGTCACTGTTTTAAGATGACATGATACTATATATGGAAAATCCTAAAGACACCACCAAAAAACTATTAGAATAAATGAATTCAGTAAAGTTGCAGGATACAAAATTAATATACAGACATTTGTTACATTGCTATACACTATCAATGAACTATCAGAAGGAGAAATTAAAAAGATAATCCTTTGGGCTTCCTAGGTGGTGCAGTGGTTAAGAATCCGCCTGCCAATGCAGGGGTCACGGGTTCGATCCCAGCTCCAGGAAGATCCCACATGCCGAGGAGCAACTAAGCACGTGTGCCAAAAAAAAAAAAAAAAAAGATAATCCCATTTACAATTGCATCAAAAGAATAAAATACCTAGGAATAAACTTAACCTAAGAAGTAAAAAACTTTTACCTGGAAAACTATAGGACATTTGCAAAAGAAATTGAAGAGAGCACAAATGGAAAAATATACTGTGCTCATAGATTGGAAGAACTAATATTATTAAAATGACCATACTACCCAAAGCAATCTACAGACTGGATGAAATCCCTTTCAAAATACCAATGGCATTTTTCACAGAACTAGAACAAATAATTCTAAAATTTGTATGGAAACATAAAAGATCTTGATTAGTCAAAGCAATCTCAAGAAAGAAGAACAAAGCTGGAGGTACCATGCTCCCTGATTTCAAACTATACTACCAACTACAGTAATCAAAACAGTATGTTTAATTTCTTCTCTGAGCCTCTTTTCTTCATGTATGAAATAGAGATGACAACACCTATGTTATCTGTCATATATTTGTCTTATATCTTATTAATGGTGACATCTACCAAAAAAAAAAAAAAAAAAGCTGTGTGACCTTGAATAAGACACTATTGTGCCTCAGTTTTCTCACCTGTAAAATGGAGAAAATACCTAAATCATAAGGCTATTTGAAAATTCAAGAGGGGGAACCACATTTCAGATGGCTTCTAATTAGTTGTGGAGTCGGAATGCAAAGCTTTAATAGTATTCATTCTTGTAAAAATTCAAGTTGAAAAGAATATCTGAATTAGGATTCAGAGAGAATCTTGGAATGCAATTGCAACTTATTAATTCTCCAAAAATTCAAATGAGGAAAATATGCTTGATTTTGGATTCAGAGAGAATCTCAGAATGTGGATAAACGGAATCTTGATTTCTTGGGCCATGTCAGTAGCTTTTCTACCCAGCTTGCGAGCTGGGTAGTAGAAAAACTTCTCAGGAAGAGAAAACAGTCTGTTGAGAAGTTGGGCTTGGAGCTGTGTGGGGCCTGACAGCTGCCAAGGACACATGGCCTCAAGGCAGCCCAAGCACCACACACAGTGTTCAGGAGGGTGGCTGTCCTCAGAGGTCTGGGTTGGTGCGCACACCACATGGCTTTATGGAGAGCTGTAATGAGCTAATCCCTGCAAAAGCACTTAGCACAGTGCCTGGATCAGAGAAAGCATTCAATACACACTAGCTACTGATACTGGTTTAGTTCAGTAAACACATGCAGCACTGTGCCAAGAGCTGGATAAAAAGCTAGTAAGTCCAGCCGTGGCCCTTGAGAAAACATGCACAGAAAGTGTTAAAGAATCCACCCAGGCACACACCTACTCACAACCTTCTGGGTTTTGGCCAACAGTCATAAGGAGAGCTGTCAGGCCATCGTAAGCAGAATGCTTATCTCCTATAGATGTAGTTGTATAAATGTACCAAAGAAATACACTATATACTTTCTGCAACTACTGCTATGTGCTTTTTTTAGATATCTGCTAAGTATTAAATGCAAGAATTAAATCTAAATAATATTAATCTTTAAAATGTTCTTTTGGGGGACTTTTTCAACATGGACTGGACTGGCTGAAGTATGATAAGATAAGAATGCAATGAAGGTTAGACAAAAGGTGACTTCTCTTCCTGGTAAATCTCCCCGAAGCAAGAGGAAGCATTTTTTTTTCATTGCCCCCCGGGGTTTTCAAACTGCACTCAAAATCGTGAGTCATGTGTCTCAAAAAACGTTTCCTTGCCTATTTAATGCTCACGAAAACCACTGCAAGGGTGTAAGCTGTAGATCTAAGCTGGGGAAGGGGCATGTTCCTTGGAAAACTTTTCAGTGATCTTCTTTCACAGATGTTGTGATGTCTCTAACTTCTGGATGATTCTAGCCCTTTTCAGTATTGTTTACTATGAACTCACTTGTCTCGGTTAAGCAACCTGCTACTTCACACAGCTGAGTACGTAACACCTCTGGGTCTCCATTTCCTTGCCTGTAAAATGGGGATAATTAATAGAAACTACCTCAGAGGACAATTTCAGTATTAATAGAGTTATTACGTATAAAGTGTTTAGAACATTTCCTTGAAAATAAATGCTTGGTAAGTATCAGCTGTTATCACTACTATCATTATTATCGTAAATTCTCACAGTTTCTTTTTATATCTGTATGTGCCGTTTCCGTCAAATACTTCAAATGGGCCATGAGCTTTGTTTCTTAAGTTAAACAAACCATCCTTTCTTTGCTTCTGTGGAAAATGTCTTCTTTGATGTCTTACAAATCTCCTCCTAAGCATTTTAAACAGAAATTATATCTTTGTGCCTAAGCGTTTGCTTAGTAAAAAGGCATATGAAAATTTCTCCCTCATGAAGTAGCTCATTGCATTTTTGGTGGGGGGAGATTACATTTTATTTATTTATGTACTTATTTATGTATTTATTTTATATTCAAAATATTTAAACTTTTTATTTTATATTGGAGTATAGTTGATTAACAATGTTGTTTTGGTTTTGGGTGTACAGCCAAGTGATTCAGTTATACATACACATGTATCTATTCTTTTTCAAATTCTTTTTCCATTTAGGTTGTTACATAACATTGAGTAGAGTTCCCTGTGCTATACAGTAGGTCCTTGTTGGTTATCCCATTTAAATGTAGCAGTGGGTACATGTCAATCCCAAACTCCCTAACTGTTCCTCCCCCTGCAACCCTTCCCCTCTGGTAACCATACATTCATTCTCTAAGTCTGAGAGTCTGTTTCTGTTTTGTAAATAAGCTCACTTGTATCTTTTTTTTTTTTTTTAGATTCCACATATAAGTGATATCATACAATATTTGTCTTCCTCTGACTTACTTCACTCAGTATGACAATCCCTAGGTGCATTCACGTTGCTGCAAATGGCATTATTTCATTCTTTTTAATGTCTGAGTAATAGTCCATTGTATATATGTACCACATCTTTATCCATTCTTCATTTATTTTATATTCAAATTTCTTTTTATTAAGTTTTTATTGGAGTATTTTTATCACCAAGGCTTGCACTGAAAATTGGAGGAAATCTGATTATGATAAGAAATGTCAGAAAATCAGAAGGCAGGACACAGAAGGGTGGAGCAGCTAAGGGTAAGTGTGACTGAGAAGGCTGAAAGAATCCTGTAGAAGAGGGGATGCCAGCCTGGGGGTACTTCAGAATCATGTGCCAGACCCTCCCTGCTCAAAGTGCAATCTGTGGACCAGCAGCATCAGTAACATCTGGAACGCAGAACCTCAGCTTTTATGAGACCTACTGAATCAGAATCTGTGTTTCAAAAATATCCCAAGGGGATTTGTGGACACAGTAAATTTTGAGAAGCACCAACTTAGGCAACTTTTTAAAAATGCCCAATGCATCAGTAAAATCAGATTCACTGGGGGTAAGTCCCGGGTTTCAGTACTTTTTTAAAAAGCTCTCCCCACCCCCCCACCCCCAGGTGATTCCAATGTGCAGCTAGGGTTGGAAAATCTACACAAAAGAAAAGCTGAACTGGGTATGCCAATGTGGCCAGGTGTCAACCCGATGGAGAAGAAAAGAACACCATTCTAAGCAGAAGGATGAGAGTGAGCAGAGGGATGGAGAGCCCAGATGTCACAGGGTTTGTTGTAGCTGAAACAGAAGATGGAGTCACGGGAGAGGAAGCTAAACTGTCAGAGGACGGGTCATGAGAGGCACTTAATAAGAACTTTAGAACGTAACCTGCTCAGGGGGCCTTTGAAGGGTTTACTGAGCACTCGATTTTGTGTATCAGAAAGATCACTCCGTCTGCTATAGAGGATGGATTTGACAGGGACAAGACACAGGACAGGAATGCCAGTTATAGAGATAACGGATCGTTCTCGATAAAGATGAAGGACCTGGATCAGGCTAATTGTATTGAAGTTAGAGAAAAGGAGACGGGTTCCAGAATTAGCAGAGGAGGCAAACTAGGCAGGACTTGATGTGGGGAGAAAGGGACTTTACTAAGAAAACTGAAGAACGGGAATAATCAGTTATAGGGGGACAGTCTAGCATCCCAAGGAGGTGGCCACGTGGGGGAAAAAGACATAAGGGAGAGTGTGGAGCAGAGAAGGGATTTTTAGTTAGTGTAGCATGACCTGAACTTTGCCAAGGAATTCAGGGAGAGAAGGGGCCCCTGGGAAATTACCTGGCTCTGCGAAGGGGACACGGGTATCTATCTCCCTGTATTCTACCTTGGCATTTGCATGCTTTGTTCCCAGTGGATCCTCAGCTGCTAAAGGGCCAGGGCTTGTCCTTTCATGCTTGTGTCCCAGAGCTGAGCCTGGTACCTAGCACACAGCAAGCACTCAACCAGTGTCTACAGGCTGAAGAGCAGGAGGGGAGGTACACCCCAGAGAGAAGTTGAGGGAGTCAGGGTCTCCAAACCCGATGCAGCACCCACCCATCTGCTTCTCACACTGCAGTCTGAGAAGCCTCTTCCTAAAGCCCTGATTCCTAATGAGTGAACAAGACCAGTCTTTCTCTAACTGCCTTGCACATCCAAATCATCTGCCGGTGCGGGGAGGGAACTTGGTAAAATGAAGATTCTGACTCAGGAGGCATGTGGTGGGGCTGAGATTCTGCATTTTGCTAATAATGCTTTGGACACACTTTAAGCCTCAAAGAACTGCTTAAAAGCAGCAGCAGATCTGGGACATGTAGATCAGGCAGCATAAGCTAGGGTAACATTGTAATTTTCCCCAAAATGGTATCTCTGTTCTTCTGGCTCATTTTTCTCATGAGATTAAATATATGACCTATGTTACACATTACTATGTATAAAATAGATAAATAACAAGGACCTACTCTTTAGCACAGGGAACTATATTCAATATCTTGTAATAACCTAAAATGGAAACAAATCTGAAAAAGAACACACACACACACACACACACAACTTAATCACTTTGCTGAATCATTATACATCAACTATACTTCAATTAAAAAAAATTTTTTTTAATACCAGACCCACAAGCAGATGAAGAGATGGTGTCCCATCTTCGGGCTGTGACCAGTATAGGGGTGGGAAATAAGACGCGTGTGTCTGAGGGGGGAAAATATCAAGGATTCACCGGGCTGCAGGGGCAGAAGGGTGGGTGTGAGGACTCTAATTCAAGGGGAAGATATGGGGCGGGCCTGTTTCTAGGCCCTCCTCCCTGGTCCCCGCCTTCCACAACAGATTTTCTTATCTGTCTGCGCTCTGAATTCCCCTCTATCGGCTGAAATCAGGATGAGGACAGCCTTTATTCCTGCCATTTCTGGAATCTCTCATCTTGTAATGTGTTTAAAATGCATTTGTGTAACTGACTTCAGTCCGGCTTGCTGCAGTTGGACACAGGGGTGTGATAAGAGAGCTCCCCTAACTGCCTGCAGATAGGGAAGGGAATTTGGGGCGCATGCAAAGCATTAAGGGAGCTCCATTCAGCATAATGCTCCCCTGGCCATTCTCCAAGTGGATTTTTTCCTGCAGCATATCCAGGTGGGCTTCTGGCCAATCTCTTCTCTATCAAGGTTTACAATAGGCCAGTATGTTTTCCTGCCTGCACTTGTGGAAAAGTAAATTAACCTTCTACCTTTGAAACTCCTCCCTCACCTGTGTAAACTCACCTGCCACTGCACGCCCAGGTCAAGCTCATTGCTGTCATGAATTTTGTTTGTTTGTTTATTCTTGCTTGGGATTCCCTCCCTCTGCCTATTCACTGTTCAAGGTGCAGCTCAAGGCCTGCCCTCTCCAGGAAGCTCCCCACATCATCCTCTTCAGCGTTCTGGTTCCCTTCTGCCTCCTGCATTGAGCCAGCGACCCAGAACTTCAGAGAGCGCTATAATCTGAGAACCTCTGTCTGTCTGGAAGTTTTTTATTCCAACAGACTACAGATTCCTTGAAAGCAGGGACCAAGTCTTTTTTCTTTTGTATTCTGCTCAGAACCTGGTAGAGTGACAGGCCTGCATCAGTGGCCGGTAAGCGTTCTCTCATTTACTCCATTATTCATTGATGACATACCACCTACTTCTACGTGGTGAATTTGGTGCAGTGGATTTTTTAAGTGGCATGCAGTGTTCATGATTTGCAAGGATCACAAGATTCATAGGCCAAAATTTAAGGATTCAGCTCTGAATACAAACTCATTTGTGAATTTTATGTCTTCTTTATGTCTTCTTTCTCTCTTTCATCTTTATACCCTAAATAATAGTGGAATTAGGAGCAGCAGCAATAGTGAGAGGAGTAGTAGTAGTGGTGGTAGTAGTAGTGGTGGTGGTGGTAGGAGTAGTGGTAGAAGTAGTAGTAGTGGTGGTAGTAGTAGTGGTGGTGGTGGTAGGAGTAGTGGTAGAAGTAGTAGTGGTGGTGGTAGTAGTAGTGGTGGTAGTAATAGTGGTGGTGGTGGTAGGAGTAGTGCTAGTAGTGGTGGTAGTGGTAATAATACTAGTAGTGGTGGTAATAGTAGTAGTAGTACCCGATCTGTCATCCCTCATTATCTTTCTGATCTCCCTTATCCCCTCATCCTCTGCACTCCAGACAACTGACCTCCCTGTTGTTCCTTGAACATGCCAGGTATGCTTCCACCTCAGGGCCTTTGAACTTGCTCTTCCCCAAATAGGCACATGGCTTACTCACTCACCTCCTTCAGGACTTTTCTCAGACGGAAACTTCGTGGTGAGGCCTTCTGGACCATTCTATTTATAATCACTAACCCTCCTACACTGTTGGTGGGAATGGAAATTGGTGAAGCCACTATGGAGAACAGTATGGAAGCTCCTTAAACAACTAAAAATAGAGCTACCATATGATCCTGCAATCCCACTCCTGGGCATATATCCAGAAAAAACTATAATTCAAAAAGATACATGCAGCACTTCCCTGGTGGCACAATGGTTAAGAATCCACCTGCCAATGCAAGGGACACGGGTTTGATCTCTGGTCCAGAAAGATCCCACATACCATGGAGCAACTGAGCCCATGAGCCACAACTACTAAGCTGGCATGCTGCAACTACTGAAGCCCATGGGCCTAGAGCCCATGCTCCACAACAAGAGAAGCCACCACACTGAGAAGCCCACGCACCACAAAAAAGAATAGCCACCACTTGCCACAACTAGAGAAAAGCCCGTGAGCAGCAACAAAGACCCAATGCAGCCAAAATTAAAAGAAAAAAAAAAAAGATACATGCACCCCAGTGTTCATTGCAACACTATTTACAATAACCAAGACATGAAAGCAACCTAAATGTCCATCAACAGGTGAATGGATAAAGAAGATATGATACATATATACCACTGAATGCCACTCAGCCATAAAAAAGAATGAAATAATGCCATTTGTAGCAACATGGATGGACCTAGAGATTATCATACTAAGTGAAGTAAGTTAGAAGAAGACACATGTCATATGATATCACTTATATGTGGAATCTAAAATATGACACAAATGAACTTATTTACAAAACAGAAATAGACATAGAAAACAAACATGGTTACCAAAGGGGAAAGTTGGGGGAGGAGGGAGGGATAAATTAGGAGTTTGGGATTAGCAGATACACAACACTGTACATAAAATAGACAAACAACAAGGACCTACTGTAGAGCACAAGAAACTATACTCAATATCTGGTAATGAACCACAATGGAAAAGAATCTGAAAAAGATTATGTGTGTATATATACGTATATGTGTATGACTAAATCACTTTGCTATACACTTGAAACTAACACAACATTGTAAATCAACTACACTTCAATTAAAAAAACGTATAATCCACCCATTTGCCCCCCTCCAACACTGTCTATCTCCCTTCCCCGGTTGATTTTTCTCCATAACACACCTGGCCGTCTTATGTACAATAACATGGATTTCTTTATTCTGTTTGTTACCTGCCCCTACTGGTGGAATGTAAGCGACATGACGGCAGGAATTTCTGTAGGTGGAATTCATGGTTTGCAAGGACCACAGGATTCATAGGCCAGAATGTAAGGCTTCGGCTCTAAACACAAACTTATTTGTGAATTTTATGTATTCTTCCTCCATCACCTAGAAAAGTGCCAGTTACATAGTAGGTATGCAAAAGCAATTATTAAATGAATAAAAAACAGAACTTCCCAAAGTGTATGATGTGAACCATAGGGTGATACTCGTGATGATGTTAGGGGGCATATGAACCAATTTTTTCATAGTCACATATTTAATAATACATTTAAAATGTTGAACTAAAACATCGAAAACAATTCCATGGATATAGTTGCTTAGTACGAGATTAAGTTTTTTAAAGTGAGTAAATCTTAAATTGTCACGGTAAATTCTAAGTGATTGTTCAAATAATTAAAATACAAGGTAAATAGTAAAGAAAAATATTAGATAAATATAAGTTGCACCCAGATGTGATAAAATCATGACAGGGGTTGGCAAAATCTGAAGATTGTCTCCTGCTGGGTTAATGATAGGTCGGTCATCTGATGGTGCTGATACTGTGAATTTTTCAAAAATTCTAATCTCTATGTTAATCGTAATGCTCTTTGGTTTTCAGTATCTCTGAGATGTGCCAGTGTGGCATTTCTATCCATTGAATATACTGGGCTCAGAATTTATTTCAGTTTGGTGTTCTGTACAAACGTAGTATTTGGTTAGCAATGAAAATAATGAATGTCAATAATAGGTAACACATTTATAATAATAATAAGTAACATTTATTGCTAAGACTTTCAGATTTATTATTGCATTTACTCCTCACAACCTCATGAAATAAGCACTATCATAATCTCACTTGACAAATGAGAAAACTAAGGGTTAGAATTCCATGAATTTGCTCATGATGTCACAACTAGCAAAACAGCTGGAATTCAAAGCTAGGGAGTCTGACTTTAAAACCTAGTCTTTTAATCATGACAGTTTTGCTTTTCAAACTATGATATTCATCATTTTTATTTATGAATTTTTGAACTACATAGTAAAAAAAAATCAAACAAGTCTCTATTTTTCAGGAAACCTATTGGTTTCACATTATGAATAAAGATGAAATTAATATATCTCCTCCTATTACCCAACTTTGGTTGTTATAGTCTTTTCTGCTATTAATTTTATATCTTTATTTATATTGATATCTTGTTACTTGATATAGCAGATTTAAACAATATCTTTGGATCAGTCACCATGAGAAATGAGAAAACCCATAAATACTTACATTGCCCACTTTCTCATCCTCTCTACCATCTGATGTTTTTAATTATTTTTGTGCATTACCTCTCTTTATAATGTTTGCATTGTGTCCTGAGCCATAATTGCCACTGCTGTTAGTTTTATTGCAGCATTTAGACAGGTTCAATCCCTACTGCCAGTCCTTTTTGCTCTAGCTCCTCTATTGGCCTTTTATACAACTAAATTCTATCCTTTAGTAGTTTTTCAAGGTCTTATGGGGACTATATTCAGCACTGCTACATACATCTGTGCAGGTTGTTCACTGCACATTTCCAGGGAGCACCATTCATATTACAGCCTATGGAATGCCATATATACATACCTGTGCCACATGTGGCATCCATGACTACGTTCCTTTTTTATTATTTACTTTTTTATTAAAGTATAGCTGATTTACAATGTTGTATTAGTTTCTGGTGTATAGCAAAGTGATTTAGTTGTATATATATGTGACGTATATTCTTTTTCCATTATGGTTTATTACAGAATATTGAATATAGTTCCCTGTGCTATACAGTAGAACTTTGTTGTTTATCTATTTTATATATACAGTAGTTTGTATCTGCTAATCCCAAGCTCCTAAATGACTACATTCTTCGAGTTCTCTCATAGTTGAAAATATCTGTCAGTTGCTTATTTACTTTCACATAGTTTATCTCGGCATAACATTTTTTCCCCCGAGGACTTTCTAATCATTGCTCTAATCATTACTGAAATGTTTTCTAACATTAACTAATATCATGGAGAAGTGTGACACATGAAGCTGGCCTGTGTGTCAAACTTGATCTTTATGGATTCTTAAAAGAGGGTTAGGATTTTGCTGGTCTGATAGGTTAGAAATAATATCTTATTAGTAGTAGTGTCGATGGACATGTCCTTTATTATTCCTTTTATTATTTTATCATATGCATATGTATTAAAATTATATAATACATGTTATATGTAATTACATATTTATGTGTAATATGTCATATGTTACACATTTGTCTACTATTGAAAACAAAGATGACCATCTTTTCATGTGCTAAAGCCCTTTTGATTTGCTTTTCTGTAAGCTGGCTCTTCATGACCTTTGTCTATTTTTCATTGGTTTGTAGGTCTTTCTCTTGATGATTTCTAGAAGTTCTTTATATATTAGAGAGATTAGGCCCTTGCAGATGAAGGCTTCCCTCCTCCAGGAAATCTCGCTCAAGTTAAATACTAAGAGAAACAAGCAAAGTAGCAGATGCAAAAGGGGTTTGACTTGGGGGACATAACATGAGACAAACTATAGCAAAGGAAGGGAAGGGTTAGCCATCCCTATGCTTGATACTTCTTATTTGGGGACTGTGAAGTCTTTAGCTTGAAGGCAGAATTCATTATGTGTCCTGGACATGATGCTCTGAGCCCACCAGTTCCATAGTCCCCTTAAGAGGGAGCAGCCAAAGCAGTAATTTGCCTCTAAAGCCAGGTAACACCGTCCACCCCCTGCAAAACTGGGCATCTGACTCCAAAAACAGCCATCCGAAGTCTGGCAAGCTTTACCCAATAGGGATGGCTGATAGTGGCTGGTGAATAACTGAACCGATTAGATTCTCTTTCATAATGAGTCTACCTCTCACACACAGAGAGAGAGGTAGGCACAGAGCAGAAGTAGAAAAGCATGTGGAGAGAAGGATAGCAGAAGCAAACAGAAGCAGAGAAAGAGAGAGAGAGAATAGCTTAGGTGTGAGTGTGCTGTTGATATTTGGGGCAAGAACAGCCAAATGACCAGACCACGTGGACAGTCACTGAGCCCCGTGGTCAGAAGAGCTGCTCTGCCCCCTGAACTGTGTTCCCAGTCTGTGGAGTCAGGCTAAGTGACAGGTATTTGTCAAAACATATCAAATGGTAAATTTAAGATTTATGCATTTCATCGTATATAAATTTTACCTCAAAGGAGGAAAAAAAGAACCAAATACTGAACTCTAATAATATCCAGCTGAAATGTTTGGGCTGATGCGTTCTGATGCCTGCCATTTAATTCAAAATGTATCAAAAAGAAGACAGTGTGGTAGATGGAAAAAGAGGAGCAGATAGATGGATAGATATGTGATCAAGGAAGTGCACTAAAATGTAAATGGTGGAATCTGAGCGCTAGGTATATGGGTGTTCACTATAAAATTCTCCAAACTTTTTTGTATTTTGAAAATGTTTGTCATAAAAATCTCAAAGGCAAAAGCTTTGGGGAATGGCTACCTCATAGAAAAGAAAGGAAATAGTCAGTTATGTTGAAATGAATCAACAAAGGAAGAAAAGAAGACAGCACAGAAATTAAGTGTGAGAGAGAACCCCCCCCCCCGAAAAAATTGCTGGGTTTAGAGTAAATGGGCCTCAACCCTAAAAGAACAAAGATTGGGAGCCATGAGAAGAGAGCAATCAAAGGAAATTTGTAGGTCTTAATAAAATTACATCTATATAGAAAAAGCACAATTTAGAAATACGTAAAAGTAATAAAACGAAAAACATTAAAGTCACAGTTGGTATGGCCCTGAGAGAGAAGAAACTGGATGTGATTTTAGTACAAGAAATAAAGCTTAATACCTAGAGAGAATTTTATTGAACATAAAGGGAGTGGGTTTTAGGTATCTTCCCACAAGTCAGTAATAAGGAAAGGGACTCATGTAGAGGTAGGATTTTGTTTAATATACAAAATGAGGATGTTTGAAAGAAAGAGAATCTCAGTTGCCAGATGTATATTTATAATGCTGCATATGAATGGGAGCCTGGGAATAACAATAAAATGTGTAACTGCCTCCCAAAAGTCATCTTTCCTCCGTACAAGAATATTTCAATTGCGCCTTTAAAAAAAGGCAGACACGTGAGAAGTCATCAGAAATCAATCTATAATAAATAGGGTCTCTGAGCAGAGTTTGAGAAGGCTGATTGAAGAATTCATGACAACTGGGCTACCCACTGAGTCAGAAATTGAACACATTTCTGCTGTTTACTAATGATAGATATTCAATAACTATTTGGGCAGAAAGGGCACCTATAAAGCTACAAACATAACTCTGTAATAATGAATCTGGAGATCTTCTAAGCCTTTGTGCCCTGATCTGTAAAATGGAAACAATTCTCATAGTGTCTCACTCATTATAAATCCTCAATAAGCGTTTCTACTGATTTGTAGGAATACGTGAATAAAGATGTTTACTTAGCCGTTCTCACTTTCTGAAATGGCCCACACTCTGTCTGTGGAGTGTGTTTCTCTCTAAATGAATCCACTTCTTACCTTTCACTTTGTCCCTTACTGAATTCTTTCTGCAACGAGACATCAAGAACCTGAGCTTCATTAAATCCTGAAAACAGGAGTGGGAAAGAAGTCAAAACTGACCAAAGAAGAGTCTTGATGCTACCTCCCTGCCTAAAGGAAGTAGATGATAATACTTATAGACTACCTGGCCCAACATGGTCCTAGATCTGCCAACATTAAAAGAATTGCATAACTTTGGGACTTCCCTCGTGGTGCAGTGGTTAAGAATCCGTCTGCCAATGCAGGGGACACAGGTTCGAGCCCTGGTCCAGGACAACCCCACATGCCTCGGAGCAGCTAAGCCCATGTGCCACAACTACAGAGCCTGTGCACTAGAGTCTGCGAGCCACAACTATTGAGCCCATGTGCCACAACTACTGAAGCCCGTGTGCCTGGAGCCCGTGCTCCGCAGCAAGAGAAGCCGCCACAATGAGAAGCCTGCACACTGCAACCAAGAGTAGCCCCTGCTCACTGCAACTAGAGAAAGCGAGAAAGCCCACGTGCAGCAACAAAGACCCAATGCAGCCGATAAATAAATAAATAAATATTAAAAAAAAAAAAAAAGAAACACGATAATGAGACACAGAATATGTGTAAATATCATTTATTAAGGCTGAGGTCCAGCGTGAACCCACAGCCCCAAGAGCACAGAACCAGAACGAGAGTGCTCCCCAAACATATTCAAGAACCAGAAAATGTAAATAAAATGGCATCTTAGTCAAGCTTCCTTTGACTAGAAATAATAAAGGCCAACACGAAATACATGGATGTGTTCACTAGGTTGTGGTGTTGGTTTACACATATGTCAAAACTTAGTAAGTTTTTAAATATGTACAGTTTATTGTATGTCAATTTTACCTCAATGAAATTGTTTTTTAAAACTCAAACAGCAGAAACAAACAAATTGGGTTAGTGTGGGACATCAAAAATACAATATTGGGGATAAAGATACTCTGGGGTAACAGAAATGTGAAAAGGTCAGGGGAGAATTAGCATGTTACAAAATAGGATCAGGCAGCAATTAAAAGGAGAAAGTGAAACATTTGGAGTTTAGTGTTCCTAAGGTGTTGATATTCAGGGTCTGTGAAAGTTTTGTCTTTTTAGGTGATAGGAAAAGCGTGGTCAACATTTAAAATATAACATGAAACATATTTCAAAATTCTTTTAAAGATCCAATGAGATCAAGTCTACTTTAGCACTTTGAAAGGTATAACTTGCTAGACAAATGTAAGCGGTTATTAATAATATAAAATGTTAAAAAACAAAACAAAACAAAACCCAAAAAAATATATACAATATTTATAGTTATTGCAGGTTAATACAGCATTTTTCCAACAGACACCTTCTCTCTTCATGTGTAATTAAATACCCTGCACATCTTTCTCATCTACAGGTTGAGAACTTTTCAAAACAGTCTTCAGTCCCAGACACGGATGTATGACTGTACTGACATAAGCCTCTTCAAGCCTGGCCTCCCTGCTGGCTGAGTCCTCACATCCATCACTAGCAGAATTCCTGACTGATGGGAGCAGGCGCAGGGGGCTGTCTCGTGCCACATCTGTGTGGAGTTGATTTGACTTGTCCACCCATCTGTAACAGGGAGAACAAGCTTCCCACACACGTGCTCGAAGCCAACAGATGGAGGGCTGGAGATGGCTTCCGTCCTTCAGGGAGATGCAGGGCCTGCATCTTCCCTCTCAGAGCAGCTTTTCAAAAGGTTTGCAGGCTGTTGGAACACATTTTCCAGAAATCTCTTTAACCCTTCACAAGCCACAAGCACATGTTCCTTGCCTGGCTACTTCCAAGCAGGTGATGCCAAGTAGAGAGCCACGATTCTTGGGTGGTGTCCAGTGGCCACACTTGGCATCTTGCTCAAGAGAGGAGGGGACAATGTCAGCCTATGTCCCTAAGTGCCTAGGACATTGTCTGACACAGATTAGGGATGAAGGAAGGAAGGATGGAAGGAAGGAAGGAAGGAAGGAAGGAAGGAAGGAAGGAAGGAAGGGAGGGAGGGAGGGAGGAAGGAAGGAAGGAAGGGCGGGAGGGAAGGAAGAAGGGAGGGAGGGAGGGAGACAGAGGCAGAAGTGAGTAACTCTCCTTGGAGGAAGCCAGGGACCCTACAGAAATGCCCGTGTACAAACATGTGCCAGCACTCTGGGGAATGTGGGAGTTTTGCAAGATGTTCTTCACCAATGGAGATCGAGTGCCTTGTGGGAATATGGACAAAGGGAGGCTCCAAGATTCAGGTACACTACCCTTGCCCCCAGATCACACCTGACCTGAAGGGATGTCCAATAAGAAGTAAAGAGCATCTTATTGTGTACAGCATGGAACTTCTGGGGAAACTTGCTTTCCCATTTAAACAAAAGGAAGTCTTTGCCTTTCTGCTGTTTTTCGTTCTCCCCTTCTTCCTTCCTGGAATGAAACATGATCTCTTAGATGAAAGAGTCACGTTGCTCTCCTGAGAACAGAAGCCACACACTAGGGATGGCAAAGAGGGAAGAATAATGAGGAAGGCTGAATCCCTGATAGACCTGTGGACACTTTGCATCAGTTCTAGACTGCCTTGACCAGACTTCTTTTCTATGAGAAAAACACAACTTCTACTTGGCTTATCACAATCAGGTTTGTGTTACAAGCTGTTAGATGTAATTACAACTGGTGAATCAGAAACACAACATAGACACAAGCTCTCCTGGAAACCAACTCATTGGGAGAAGAATCACGGAGATGCACCCCCATGAGTTAGAGTTATTGTTATAAATTATGGACTCTCAGACTCATAAGTAAAGGGACTAAAGGAAGAACCAGATGAGGTGCTGGAAGACTCCACTAAGGTTGGCCCAACAAGGTTGTCATGGGGTCAGTCATCCCCCTGCCCAAAGGCATGATCAGCTCTACTGATGCTGGGATGCAAATGTAGTAGGAAGACAGCTTTTGAAGGAGACAGTGAGAAGGGAGGAACTAGTGTTGGGACCACTGGTCAGACTGTGGGCAGACTGGCACCGATGATTCATGTAGGTTCTGGCGCACATGGCAAGATGATAAGAGATGATGGCCGAAGATGGCATGTCACAGGCAAGAATCAGGACCTCCACATTCCAGCAACAGCTCCCAAGCTAGAAAAGAAACACGCTGAAATAGACGAGTGGGATTTGTTGGACTTTGGGGCGTTATTGTCAATGTCCCTGATCAGACATTTGGAGACCCAGACACCAGGGAAATATGGCAGATGCCCTCGGCTGCCTCCCTACAAGCATCCCCTTAACCCTTCTTCCTCATTGAACAGCCCATCGCCCACGGCAGATGTGAAAATGTCATTCACTCAATTTCCTAGCTTCCCCTGCAGCTGGGGAGCAAGCATACGACCAAACCATGGCACCTGAGCAGAAGTCCACTGAGGGGCTTCTCAGCAACATTTTCCTCCTAACTAAGGCATTCTTCTTCACTTGACGTAGGTTGGGATTGAGGCCGTGACTCAAATTATTCTTGAATTGGGTTAAACGTGGGTTCGCAGGTGAATACAGTTTTGCTATCGGGACTTTGTCCATCTGTCAATCATCAACAAAACCTTTTTTTTAAGTCACCATTTTGTAAGAAGACAGGCTTCTCTGGTGTCTAGAAAGCAAGAAACATTCTTAAAAAAAAAAACCTGCCAGGTGCATCCAGGGGCTTCTGACAATCAGGGTAGGAAAAGGAGAGCAGCAAAGTGACCCCATGCAGAACAAGCCGGATTCATCTCACTTCCAGAAGTTGAATGGCAGCAGGTGCAACTTCCCAATTGTCTGAAGTGAGCATGCCTGCTGACAGTATGCTCTCCATGGGCTGAGGGAATGGGGTTAGGGACTGCCACCTTCTCCCCTGGGTTTCCATGTTCAGTTACTCCTTTCAAGTGCCTGGGACCCACCCCCTATGGATAAGCCTTGATCCCTTGATCGCTGCCCTCAGAAGCCACAGGGATGCTCTGGAGAGAGAGGGGAGGGGGTCTCCTCTGACCTGCCAGCAGGGATCTCTCCTGTCACTCATGGGCCAGCACTCCCCACGGCTCCTCTCCAGCACTTCTATCTCCCTGACCTCGGAGCTGTCACTACCGTCAGCCCTTCACGCACTGAGGGAGGCGAGTCCAGGGACCACGAATGCACTTTCATGTCAGAACCAGATTTTAACAAGACCCCAAGTAGTGCAGCCAGCTTGCTTTGTTCCTGGCTTGGCAACCACACTTTTATAAACCTGAGAGGAATTTAACTAGAAAGGATCCATCAGCAAAAATAGTTCGCTACGCTGTGTGGATCATAAAAGCAGTAGGTGAGACATCATTTTCAGCAGGTACACCGCCTCCCAGGCAAGAAGCACGTCGGAATGCATGTGGGTTTGAGTTATTTTATCATATGCATACCCCTGAATCCATTCTGATGAATGAAAAGAGAAGGATTTGTAAGCTAAGTTTAACTATTGTGAGTACCAGGTTACTTTTAACACCCCTCATGTGTCTATTAAGAATGGTCTTGGAGGGACTTCCCTGGTGCTGCAGTGGTTAAGAATCAGCCTGCCAATGCAGGGGACACTGGTTCGAGCCATGGTCAAGGAAGATCCCACATGCCACGGAGCAACTAAGCCCCTGAGCCGCAACTACTGAAGCCGGCATGTTTAGAGCCCGTGATCTGCATCAAGAGAAGCCACCACAATGAGAAGCCCACGCACCACAGCTAAGAGTAGGCCCCGCTCACCGCAAACGAGAAAGCCTGAACACAGCAACAAAGACCCAGTGCAGCCTATAAATAAATAAATAAATAAATTTTAAAAAACAGAGGAAGACACTCTTTAAATAGGCTACCTTCAAAACTTCCTCGAGACTGATCACATGACAGAGGGAGCAATTCCCTGCAGCTGCCTTCAGGGACCTCATGTCAACTCAAGTCCTGCAGACTCACTGGACGACTCCCCTCTGCTCAGCATGAGAAATCTGCCGGGGGAGCTTCATAAGAAGGATCTGCCCCTATGACCCTAAAGCTCCTTTCCTGACAAGACTTTTAAGCAGCAAAGGGTAAAAGAATGACTATAGGCAGCACCCATGGAAGACAATAAGTGTGAGCATCTGCCGAGTCCCCGAACCCCCCATCAGCCCTGGGCACCTGTGTCCTCAGAGCCTGAAGTTGACCATCACCCACAATGAAGCCACTTTTTGTCACTGGTGCTGCTCCCTCAGCACAGTGTGGCCTTCCTCCCTCCCTCCGTAGGAGCCACCTCTTAAAGACCACCTCCGCCATCATGTTCCCAGATGCCCTGGGCAGAATGAAGGGCTCCCTCCCCCAGAGTCTCACTGCAGGCCACTTACACTTCAAACCAGGAATTCCTTACTATGGTTTAGTGGGCAGAAGAAGAAGAAATCAGAGGTGGATCTTTCCAAGAGCTCAGGATTCTCTTTTTTTTTTTTTTTGATGTTTATTACACAAGTGATAGTTGTCTTTATGGTAAAGAAAAAAGAGATAGAGGGAAGAGAGAGAAAGAAAGAAAGAAAGAAAGAAAGAAAGAAAGAAAGAAAGAAAGAAAGAAAGAAAGAAAGAAAGAAAGGGAAAGAAAGAAGAAAGAGAAAAAAAGAAAAAGAAAGAAAGAAAGAAAGAAAGAAAGAAGAAAGAGAAAGGAAGGAAGGGAGGAAGAAAAAGGAAGAGAGACAAGAAAGAAAACAAAACCCTTAAATACTAATAAACACAAAACTTACTGTATTTCTACCACCCAGAAATAACAGATGTCAATATTTTGGTAAGCTTCCTTTCTAGATGTTTTCCTACATGTATATAGATAAATATAGAGGTGTAGATGTAAGTATAAATAGAGAGATAAGGCTTCTGTGAAAAAGAATGAAATAATACTGCACGATGCAGTTTTGTGAACTGCTTACTTCCTTTGACAAGGGATACTGAGCCTCTTTCCATGTCAAGAAATATCCTTCTAATGTCAGACAGGTCAGTGATTCAGCCTTATGCCCAAGCTATTTTCTTCACTGATTAGATACAGAAAAAGAAGCCACCAAACATAAAGAACAGACTCCCTCCCGAGCTGTGCCTTCCTGGGAGAGGCTGATCACGTAGCATCACACACAGGCAGCCCGCCAGCTCAGCACCTGTGCACACACCCAGCCCCCAAAATATGGGCTTGGAAGCTTCACATCCAGTCCCACTCTTACCTTGCACTCACTCTGGATTCAGCAAGGTTTGAATCAAGCGGACCACGAAACAGTCTCAAAGGTCAAGGGGTGTGTGCCTCACTTCTGGGGGCTGCATAGAAGGGCCTGCTGAGGACAGGGCAATGTCTATACAAACCAGCCCTGAATCAGGGAGCAGCGTTTTAAGGACACCTGCCCCAAATCTTCAACGTCATGTTTACTGACCTCAGAGAATTCTGTAGTAAAAATATGTATTTATGTTTGTTTATTTATTATTTACCCAAATCCTGTTATCACTCATTACAGGAAGAAACAACAGCCTGAGTAAAGGCACAGGGGTGGGAAAGCACTTCTAGGAGCTGCCGAGTTCTGTTTAGTGGAGGGTTGACAGCCTGAAGAGGAGAAAGAGAGTTGGCTGAGGGCCAACTCCGGGGGCCTGAATACCAGGCCAAGGAGCAGAGTTTTATCAACCGCATCCACATCTGAGCACGAAAGACACAGTCAGATGTGGCCAGCTATAAATTGCCCACAACTGTGTTTTATTCAGAGATTATACAACAAGGAAGACATGAAAGATGTAAATTGTCTATTGTGCTTCAAAAATAACACTAATTCTTACCATCAGTGTGGGCACTTCTGTTTGTCTACGTATTGTGCAGCATCATAATGGATATGCCTATGGTCTCACACGTGTCATTTTAATGTGGGGATGTTATTCACTTACAACCAGAAAGCTGTATGTGTGCTCCATCTTCGTCATTTATTGGTATAATTCTATGAGCTGCTCTCCACGGTTTCCAGGCAGAATGAAGAGTAGGCGTTCCTTCTGTACCCACATCCTCAAATGCATCTGGGGAGCTTCTGCCCTCACTTCCATCCCCTGGTTTCAACCCCACAGGTGTGTCAAGCCAAAGCCCCTCTCTTCCCTCCTCTATCTCCTGAGCTCCTCCTCCAAGCCCAGGAAGGGTTCTTATTGCCTTCCTGTATGATGGGAAACCGCCTTATATCACATCCTACCTTGTTCCCTCTTCTCTTGTTCACCTGCATACATTCTAAACTCTAGTCCTCCAGCGTCAGCCCCTAGAGAACTCACAAACCCCACTTCTCTCAAAGAAGCTGGTGCTGCACATAAAAATCTTGCAAATGAAAATCATAACTGTTGTCTCTGAAGTGCACTTTGAGACTCTGTCTTCGAAGCCAGGAACTCAAACTGGTCTCTACTCTTCAGCTAGATTCTGCAAAGCTACCTGTATCATAAAGAATTGAACTTTGCCCAAAGAGAGGTCTGACCATTGCCCTTGGCCCCTGGGGAGTTCATCTCTAAGCCCTTGGAATGTCCTCCCTTATAGCAATATCCTTGCTTACCTGGGGGCATCAAACCACACCAGAAAGTTTGACAATGTGATTTATGGCGGGGGCTTGAGACAAGCACTATCAGCTCGACTTCCGAAGGAGCTGGAGCCTGTGGTCGGCCACGTGGGCCATCCTCAACCATGGAACCCAAACAAAAACTCTGGACACCAAGGCTCAGGTGAGCATCCTTGGTAGGCAATCCCCCACACACGTTATCACACATCCTTGCCAGAAGAGTAACTCTGTCCATGACAGTAGGGGAGGATGACCAAAAGCTCCGCACCTGGAACTTTCGTAGACTCTGCCCTGTGGCCTCTTCGCATGGCTGATCTTATCAGTATCCTTTCCCTGTAATAAACTGTAACTGTGAGCACAACAGCTTTTAGTGACTTCTTTGAGCACTAGTGAGGTGCTACACCTGAGGATGGCCTTGGGAACTTGCAACAGGTGTCAGAAGTGAGAGTGGTCTTGGGAACTGTTTCTCTAATTCTACCCCCGATTCAGTAGATTCCTCAGCCTCACTGGGAAGAGAGGGCTCCAGACCAACCAAAATTACCAGCAAGGAGAATTATACCAGATAATATATCAAAATATTGTGCCATCAGACATATTTAAAAAGAAAGTGAATGCTGCATAGACATATGCGGTAAATGCCACTAGTGAGGTGCACACACTAAGTGGTACTCAGTTCAGAAGAGGGAACACGGTGGGTGGAAGTGGTTGGAGAAGCCTTCATGGGGTTGGTGGGACTTGAGCTGGGATTTTGAGAATGTAGAGAAATTAAACTGGCAGAGTGAAAAAGAGCATTCCATGCAGGAAGGGAAGATTTATATCACCTTGCCAAAGTGGCATAGCATTTAGAAGTCTGGGGAGGAAAGGCTGCAACAGAAAATTAGGGAATTATTAGCCTTGAAAGATTCCTGGTGTTACTTATCTCCCTGAACTCCCTCAACTGCTGATCACTGTAAAAATCTTTTCAAAATGCCAACAATCACCTTACTAATTTGGAACACAGAGGCAAGGGTCCTATTCTTGATTTTTCTTTGATCTTTTCCATATAGCCCATGCTAAACATACATGTGAAAGGGCAAACTGGCCATGAGAAAAAAGGTTTCCGTGAAGACCTCAGGGGCGTTGACACACACAAGAGAGCACTGGCAATTAACAAGGCTGCTGCTCTGCCCACTTCCAGGAGGTGCCATTTGCAGAGGATGAAAGTGAACAGTGCCCCCTAGAGTTGTGTGATGCTCCTACCCTCGTGGGTAAGGACAAGCTTTAAGGCTGCAGGTCTGATATAAGATCGCTGACTCTGATAAGAGGAATTACAAAACGCAAACACTCATACTGAAGGCCACACCATAATTAAGGCTGAAGGACCGCACACACACACCAGGTGGCAATTAGAGTTATTAACCAGTGGAACTTTATGGAGGCGCAGAGACCTGTTATTTAGAGGAGGTAGGCAGGAGACCAAAAACTTAGGAGCGAGGAGGATCAAAGCTTCTCTCTTCAGTTCAGCCTAATGCTGAGAGCAACCATCAACCAGGGGGCTCACTGGCACAAGAATTCAGAAGCAATGAACCTGAGTTTCTCAATATCCCCACCTGTCTTAGTTCAGTTGATAGAGCACTCTAGACTGGGTGGTTTGTAAACAATAGTAATTTATTTCTCAAAGTTCTGGAGGCTGGGAAGTCCAAGGTCAAGGTGCCAGCAGATTCTGTGTCTGGTAAGAGACCTCTCCTTGGTTCATTGATGGATATCTGCTCACATGGCAGAAGGGGTGAGAGCTCTCTAGGGTCTCTTTAATAAGGACACAAATCCCAATCCAAATCCCAGGAGAGCAGAGCTCTCATGACCTAATCACCTCCCAAAGGCCCCACCTCTTAATACCACCACATTGAAGGTTAGGATTCCAACACATGAATTTTGAGGGGACATGAACATTCAGTACATTGCATTCCCCCTGGATAACTAGACCTTCTGCCATCTGTTTCCTCAAAAACACTATAGAAAATAGAATTTTCCCTTTCAACATGACTCATAACATTTTTAGGGAGATCATGAACACCCCTCTGAGAATTTGATAAAAATCCTGAACTCTTGCCTCAGACACACACACACACACACACACACACACACACACAGAGTATTGTGCAAAACTCAGACATCCTGAAGCCCACCTCTGAAACCCTGCTGTTTCGCAGAACCAAAACGTGATCTGCTACTCAATGTAGAAAATCCCTTCCCTGTTAACACTCGGCACTTACCTCTGTCAGGAGCTTTTGAAGTTTAACTATGCCATAGTGTCAGTGTGGTAATGTACTTTAAAAAGACTTTTAAAAGTATGAACTATGTAATGTGTTATAGGTGATTAGTTAGCACATGAGAAGCCCTGAGCAAGAATCCACAGTTCAGAGATGCCTACTAAGCCCCTCAAATATTGTTACTTAAAACTACTCCACAGGTTTGTTAAATAGCATCAAGGATGTCAGGAATCATTTATTTTGGTGAAATCAGTGGTATTCGAGAAATACGGCTGCTGGACTTCCTAGGTGGCTCAGTGGTAAAGAATCCGCCTGCCAATGCAGGGGACACAGGTTCGAGCCCTGCCCTGGAAAGATTCCACATGCCACGGAGCAACTAAGCCTGTGTGCCACAACTATTGAGCCTGTGCTCTAGAGCCCATGAGCCACAACTACTGAGTCCATGTGCCGCAACTATTGAAGCCCACGCGCCTAGGGCCCGTGCTCCACAACAAGAGAAGCCACGACAATGAGGAGCCTGTGCACCACAAAGAAGAGCAGCCCCCACTCTCAGCAACTAGAGAAAGCCCGTGTGCAGCAATGAAGATCCAACACAGCCAACAAATAAATTAAATAAATAAATAAATAAATTTATTTTAAAAAATTAAAAAGAAATATGGTCGCTATAAAAATTATCCAGGCTCCTTGAAGACATCAGTGCTAACCAAAATAAGCCAGACACAAAACAACAAACACTATATGATTCCATAAGTTAGATATGTAGAGTAGTCAAATTCATAGAAACAGAAAGTAGAATCGTGGTTGCCAGGGGCTGGGAGGTTGGGGAGAATGTTGAATATTTACTGGGTGCAGAGTTTCAGTTTCAGATGATGAAAAATTTCTGGAGATGGATGGTGGTCATGGTTGCACAACCATGTGAATGTATTTAATGCCACGCAACTGTGGCACTTACTGGTTAAAATAGTAAAATTTTATGGTATGTATATTCTACTAAAGTTTTTTAACAAATTACCCAGGCCCTTCCATGCCTACATGAATGGAGTAGAAGGATCAGGCAAGCCCAGGACCTGACACCTTTGGGTAAAGCTTTAGAGAAATCCTGTCCCTGTGCTTTAAAGGACTCCAACAAGCCCCTTGTGTGAAAACATTAATCCAATGCGAATGCAATGATTTATGACGGCAAGGATAGCCAAGCTTGGACTCTGAGCTTGACTTGACTCCGAAGTCATCAGAAATCATGGCATTCACCTGGAAGTAAGGCTCTCTTGAAGTCAATAAGAGCAGCCTCCTCTGAGTTTCCAAGAGCAGGTTGCATATCTGCTTTTATGCCTGCGTATCTGGCAGACTTGTCAAAGATTTGCTTTCATTGTAACGTCCCACCACTAGCCAGCCTGTGGGGACTCTATATCTCCTAATCACCAGAGGCTGCTAGTCTTTTACGCAAAGAACCTCACAATTGCCGAATAGGCCAGATTTGCCTAAGCCACTCCCCACGTTCAGAAGAAACTCAGGGCTTGACCTCCAGGTTTGCTGTGAAGGATACAACTCAGGAATAGCCGACGGAAGAGATGCCTAGGGCAAGGTATGGGGGAGTGATGTGACACTTTTGTGCCCTCTCTGGTATGCCACCTTCCCAGCACCTCGGTTAGTTCACTAACTCAGAAACTCCCCGAATCTCCTCATTCAATAATTTTCACAAAACTCACTCTCCAGCCCCCCTTCCCCTTCTAAGAGGTCAGTGAGTGGCTGAAAGGTCCAGTCCTGTACTCATGGGGACTTTTGGGTGACCAGCTCCATCCTAGAGGCCCCTCCCTGAGTTGCATTATTAGCCTAAGGTCAGTTGTGATGAAAGGGGCTCATCATGAAGAACAGAAGGCACTCCTACCACTCCGGAAATGCCCAGGGTTTAGTTCCTCTTTGCCAGGAACCAGGGACAAATTTCTGTATTATACCACAGTGGTCAAATAAAATTTTCATAGTGGGTTCCCTGGGGGCACAAAGAAGGAACTGGACAATTTTATTGGCAGCAACGAGTCAGGAAGAACCTTAGAAGAGAGGCTGTGGTTGCATCTTAAAAGATGGCAGGTGTTCACTAGGTAGACAAGGAAGAAATGACAAAGGGACCCAGGGACTAGGAGTGTCCCAGCACTGCACATGGGGACAGAGGAGATCGCAGGACCTGCTGCAGGAGCTCCTGACTGGTCTTCTGACTCCTCTGTGGCCTCCATTCTCCACCCAAAAGCCAGAGGAATCTTTTTAAAACATGCATCAAGGGAGTTCCCAGGAGGAAAGAAAAGATGGCAGCGAAGCAGAAGGACATGGAGTGCATCCCTCTCCACAGATGCATCAGGAATACATCAAAAGACACAATAATTCCCACAGAAAACCAGCTGAACACCAGCAGAAGACCTTGGACACCAGAAAGGACTGCAAAGATCCCGACATAACTGGGTAGGACAGAGGGAAGGGAGCTCCAAGTCGTTCCAGTGGTTAGGCCTTGGCACTTTCACTGCTATGGCCCCAGGTTCAATCCCTGGTCAGGGAACTAAGATCCCTCAATAATAATAATAAAACATGCATCAATTTATCACTATTCTGCTCTCAATCCTCCAAAGACTTTCCATCTCACCTTAAATAAAACCCAACCCCCTTGCCCTGGTCAGCAAGGCCCTACCTGATCTGGCCCCACCGCCTTCTCCTCTGTCCTGAGGTAACAACATTCTCCGCTTTTCTGGCTCCATTCTAGCCTGACAGGCCCCAAAGAATGCACTGCTTTCCATCTGAGATGGTAAGTTTTTGTGTCAACTTGACTGGCCACAGGGTGCCCAGATTACACTGTCTTTCTGGGTGTGTCTACGAGGATGTTTCCAGAGAGAGGAATATTGGAATCAGTAGACTCAGTGAAGAGGACTGGACCAGTGAAGAGGACTGCCCTCCCCTGTGTAGCGGGCATCATCCCATCCACGGGGGGCCTGAATAGAACAAAAGGTAGAGGAAGGAGGAATTTGCCTTTTTCCTGCCTCACTGCTGAGCTGGGACATTTCATCTCATCTTCTCCTGCCCTTGGACCGGGACTTATACCATCGGCTCCCTGGTCCTCAGACCTTCTGACTCAGGCTGAATTACACCCCTGGCTTTCCAGGGTCTCCAGCTCACAGACACCAGATCATAGATCTTCTCAGCCTCCATAATCACAAGAGCCAATTCATCATAATAAATCTCCTTTTAGGTATAGATTAATAAAATACATAAATACATACATACACAAAAAAATAGATGGTATAGATATAGATACAGATATAGAGATATAGACAGAATTAGACATAGATACAGATACAGATACAGATACAGATACAGATACAGATAGATCCTACTGATTCTGTTCCCCTGGAGAACCCTAACACACCATCTCAGCTTCTTTGTGGTTGTGGTACCCCCTGTTGGCAGTGGAGAACTTGTCAACAGTGCTAAGAAAGAAGGTCAGATGTAGAATAATGAAGTGGTTCACATCACAGGCTCTGACATCAGATTACCTTGGTTTAAGACCTCACTCTTCCTCTTCTTAGCTATGTGAAATTATTTAACTACTCTGTGCCTTTCTTTCCTCACCTGTAGAATGGAGCTCCTGAGCAAAAACAGTGCCTACATCACAGAGTTACTGAAAGAATTAAATGAGTTAAGTCTTGCAAATCATTTCATATAGTATCCGCCACATACCATAGATATTAAATTTCTTATTTTCCTATAGACAAAGGTGGAAGGCATTGAAGAATTTTGAGCAAGAGAGTAACAAGATCAAGTTTCCACATTATCTTATCAGTCTGACTGGTTGAGGGTGGAGGAGGTAGATTTGACCAGTGAGGAGACTTTTACATTCCTTTATTCAGCAAACTTTGATTCTAGACAGGCAATGTGCTAGATGCTGGGAGAGTTACTATTATCACCACATGGCTTTGGATTCAGCATCAAGCCCCTAGCTTAAATTTTTCCCAGCATTTGCTAAGACTACACTTTGAAATCTGCCCCTGCAAATGGATAGGCTCAATTCTAGACCTGGGTCTTTCTTTTTTTCTTTCTTTCTGAATATAGTCTCAAATTACAATATCATATTAGTTTCAGGTGTATAGATCTCAGTCTTTCTTAATTACATGACAAATGGAAAAGACATTGCACTGGAAGTTGAGACTAAATTCTGATCTTCATATGAAAACGGGGGCAGTCACATCTGCCCTAATGACCTCACAGAATTGCTGTGTACATAAAATAATTGACAGGGAAGTCTGAGGAAAAACTAAACTCCTACCCTGGGCTGGTTGTTTGTTTTCTTTTTAAACAAAAATACTATATGTATATGGACAAAAATCCAAATAGTACCATAAGGTATAAGCTTAGAAATTAAAGTCTTCTGTCTCTCCACCCTCAACCTATATTCCCTAGCCACAAAAGGGAGTCATTGTTAACACCTTTTCATTTATCCTCTCTGAAAAAACTTTTTTGCACATATCTGCATTTTACATGTATACACTTTTAAAATTTTACACAAATGGGTTCATGGAGGTTTTAAAACATAAACACTAAATTCTTTGATGTTCATCTCACCCAAAAGTAGAATCTAAATCCCCTCCTTTTGAATCGGGCTCCTTCACTGCTTGACCAATAGAATATGGTAGAAGTGATGCTGTGCCAGGCTCTTGACCTGGGACTTAAGAAACTGGCAGCTTCCACTTCCTATGCCTTGAGATGTTTGTTCTTGGAACCCAGCCCCATGCTGTGAGGAAGCCAAGAAACCACATAGGGAGGCAAAGTGTAGGTGTTCCAGGCAACAGTCAACATCAACTGCTAGAAGTGTGAATAAGAAAACCTTCAGATGATTCCAGCTCCCAAATATCAGGTCACCCCCCAGTCTTTAAGCTACCCCAGCTGACTCTGCGTAGATCAGAAACAAGATGTCACTGCCAAACCCTCCCTACTTGCAGATTTGTGAGCAAATTTAGTGATTGTTTTTTTGAAGCCAGTAAGTTTGGAATGATTTTTATGCAGCAACAGAAAACTGAAGCAGGGATCATATTTTACTCATTGTTATGAAATTATTTTTTTGCTTTCAATAAAATATCTTGGAGATCTTTCAAAAACAATGTTTATTTTAATGATCTAACACTCCATTGTATGGGTGTTGTGTATTAAATCAATCAATATTCTACTGATGGGCATTTAGGTTGTTTCCAGCCTTTTTTTCATTTAAAACAATACTGCAATGAGCATTTTAGAATAATTTTTTGGTACATCTGTAGGAAAAATTTGTAATGGTTAACTGTTGGATCAAAGGGAATCAGCATTTGAAATTTTGATAGATATCACCAAATTCCAGATCACCTCCTCCCTGAAATAATAAAGGTTGCATCAGTTTATACTCCTACTCAAATAAAACTGGGGTTCTCTGAGGAAAGAAGAAGAGGAGAAGCCTTCAGGGTTCCTTTGGGGCCATCCTACCTTTTTAAGCCTCAGGTGGTATACAGTTATTTTTCCAAATTAACTAAAACTGAATTTGGTTCACACATTTTCAAGGAGCATAAACCAGAATGCTCTCAATCATAATTAAAGGAATGCAAACAAAAGAATTAAATTTTAAAATACTTATTCACTTAAACCATTATATGCTAACACATTTTTATGAAAAAATAAAAAACAAATAAACAAGAGAATAGAAACATTGTTTTTATTTTTGCAAATTAATGTCTGGCTTAATAGAAGACAGCTGGATTCTGATCTGTGCTTCTGCACTCAACTGCTGCAATATGTTGTTTTTGTTGAGATAAATTTTAAAAATCCAGCCTCACACAGATATGTATGTTTAAAAAGGAAGGAGTGTTTCAATAACTTCTCCCAATAATTGTGGATATTCTTCTTTGATACTACACTAAAACTTGACAAGTGATATATACTTAAGGGTTAGTCACCGTGTTGAATTTGAAATCACTAAATTTTTCATACTCTTGTTACATTAAAATCCACAGATGTACCTTGAATGGCTCTTTTACCCACACATGACTTTGTAGCATCATGCATTCATCATTTGAGACATTGGTTAACTAAGCTAAGCAGATCTTCTATATGTTGACATGTTTCATTACACAATATCAAAAAAAAAATCACACATTTATATCACGACCATTCCCATCATAAAAGTCTTTAATGATTGGGAAGTTGTCAGTCACAGTGACAAGATAAAAGTTTTTTGAAATTCTAACTTTTGCATGAGACTAATTTTATCATTGGTGGTAAATGTCAGTTGTTTTCCATAAAGTAAAAGACCACTTTGTTCATTTTCAAAAAAATATCTGCCAAAACCCATGTCTGAATAGCCATAGTTTGTCTGATAGTTGTTCTTTCAAGTAAAAATGATGTTCAATTTGCGAGGGAGGGGGGTACCCCTGCTTGTAACACATCAGAAGTGATTTTCTTTGAAACAATCATCATACTTTAGTTTGCAGTAGAAGTATTTTACACAAACTACTTAAAATATGTGGGCTTAATAAAATTCAGAGTTTTTCCCACTTTATCAAGTAATTCTTAGGTGCAACTGGCTTTTTTTTTTTAAATACTAACATAGTTTGTTATAATTACCATAAT
Organism: Hippopotamus amphibius kiboko; assembly: GCF_030028045.1. Taxonomy (NCBI): domain Eukaryota; kingdom Metazoa; phylum Chordata; class Mammalia; order Artiodactyla; family Hippopotamidae; genus Hippopotamus; species Hippopotamus amphibius. Next base: position 92,130,578 of record NC_080196.1, on the reverse strand, counting down.
TCACACTAAAGTACCAGGAGTTTTATCCATCCGCCACTGATTTTATACCACCACTAGTAGAAAAGTCAATACAGTGGAAAAGACAAATAACATCTTATTATTATTATGAAAATAGTTTTGAGCTTGCAGACCCCCTAAAATGATTTCAGGATCCACAGAGATATGCAGACCATACTTTGTGAACCTCTAGCCTAAGCAAATCACAGTAAATCCATGTGCCTTGCTATTGATTGGTGCAATTCCAGCCACTGAGATATGAGAACTCATTCAGAGGCTCAGAAAGTTCTCCTTACTCTTAACAGGGGTCCCAAGCCTGGAAGAGGTATTTGCGCATCCATGTTCATAGCAACGTTATTCGCAATAGCCAAGAGGTGGAAAAAAAACTAATGTCCATTGATGGATGAATGAATAAACAAAATATGGGTGTATAGGCACAATAGAATGTTATTCAGCCTTAAAAAGGAAAGAAATTCTGGCTCACGCTACAACATGGATGCATCTTGAAGACATTATGCTAAATGAAATAATCCAGATATAAAAACGAATGCTACATGATTTCACTTATATAAGTTATGTAAAATAGTCAATTTTACAGAGACAGAAAGTAGAATGATGATTACCAGGAGCTGGGGGAAGGGGAAAACGGAGGATTTTTTGTTTAACGAGTACTGAGTTTTAGCTTTGCAAGATGAGTAAGTTCTCGAGTTTAGTTGCATAACAACGTGAACTTAACACTACTGAACTGTACACATAAAAATAGTTACGATGGTAAAGTTTCTGTTGTGTGTATTTTACCAGAATTAAATTTTTTTAATTTTTAAATCAAATAAAATTTTTAAGAAGAGTCTCAAGATTGAGGGAGCAGATTTTTTTCTAGCCTTTGGTGGATGATGTAAAAAGAAGTGATACTTAAACTATATTGCAATCATGAGAAGTTAAACGCCAACATTTTGATAATAGCAGAGCAGAAGGATTAAATAATGGAAGAGCCTAAATCCTTGATTACATGATTGAGACTGTAAATTAGCCAACCTTAGAAACTCTTACTTGCCAACCTTACTGTGTAAGATAATAAATTTTTGTTTTTGCTTAAGAAATGTTCAAGCTCAAATTACTGTTACTAAAACTAAAATCCTACATTAAGGATGTAGACAAAAGCATCGTTAGTGGTACCAAGATGAAAGTACCAGAAAGGCACACAATGAGCATGGCCATTCCTCTGCCCCTCACCTATGGTGCAATCTTGGAAAATAATTTCATTGCTCCCTGCTGTCCAAGTAGGAAGTTGGAGTAGATGATAGCAAATGACCTTTCCTATTACTTTTAACAGATTTTCTATTACATATGCTAGAACTCTGGTATATCTTTAAAGTTGCTTATCCAAGCTGGCCTTTTATGGTGAAGTCAATAATAAGAATGATTCCTGTTAGAAATAAGTACTTTTTCATGGAAGCAACCTAAATGTCCATCAACAGATGAATGGATAAAGAAGATGTGGAACATATATACAATGGAATGTTACTCAGCCATAAAAAAGAATGAAATAATGACATTTGCAGCAACGTGGATGGACATAGAGATTCACAGAGATTGTCATACTGAGTGAAGTAAGTCAAACAGAGAAAGAAAAATATCATATGATATTGCTTATATGTGGAATCTTTGGGAAAAAAAGGTGCAAATAAACTTACTTACAAAATGGAAATAGAGTCACAGATGTAGAAAACAAACTTATGGTTACCAAGGAGGAAAGGAGGGGTGGGAGGGATAAACTGGGAGATTTGGATTGACATACACATACTACTATACGAAAAAAGTGACTAATTAGAACCTACTGTATTGCACCAGGAACCCTACTCAATACTCTGTAATGACCTATATGGGAAAAGAATCTAAAAAAGAGTAGATATATGTATATGTATAACTGATTCACTTTGCTGTACACCTGAAACTAACACAAAATTGTAAATCAACTATACTCCAATAAAAAATAATTAATTTTTTAAAAAGAAAGAAAAAAGGAAATACTTTCTCTTCCTGCCACTGACTTTCCTTGAAACCACTCTGAGGACTGACCTGTTGTAGGAAGCTTGAGATGACAGGTGTGGCTACCTCATGTCAGAGTACAAGCTATGTTACTAAGAGGCCTGCTACATAGGCAGGAGTGATGAAGGTCTCATCTGCACAAGAAAGCTCAGAACTTGTGTGAGTTATAGCCCTTTATCTCCCTTCTGGGAAGTTCTCAGGCCTAAGTGCTGAAGGCTGTAACAAGTAGAGTGCTAGAAATGTGTGTTTAGGGAGGTCTGTGTGGGGATTGGACAACAGTGAGACAGTTAAAGGCTGTGTAGAACTTAAAGAAAACAGTCCTTTATTGTTAGATCAAACTACTCTGGCCAACTTCACCCTAAATCACTGTTGTTTTTCAGTGGGAAATAAAGTCACTTAGCAGTGATTGCCTTTGATTACTGTGATTATGAACCATATATTTTTCTACCTCTCAAGCAGGTGAGACCAGGGGAATTTCCAAAGTAAATGTTGAATTCCAGAAAATGGTGTCTTCATGGAACACTGGCCAAGGCTACTGAAATTCCATAGGAAGATATTTGTTTGAGAACACTATTAAGAAGTGAGATTGTTCAAACAATTGCAGTATTGTAAATGCTCGACGGTTGACAAGCTTAGCATATAGTCAAATTTTGCTAAGAAATTTTCCCAGCAAACCAGAAAGATGTTGATTCTTACAGCTCTAGACATAGGGGTTGATTCTCAAAGTCCAGGAAGAGTTGATTAAGAGCTTTTCTTCATCAGAGAATCCTTGGAATTTCCCTAACCTCCCCTTGCTGGCAGGACTCTTTGTCTGGATAGATGTTCAGTGTATTTTTGAGCTCCTCCCTCCCATTTCCTCCACCTTACCCCCAGAACAGCAGGGCAACTAATTAGCTTTGTCATGGCTGGAGTCATAAGGAATAAAGATGGCTCTTATTTTCATAATAGCTCCCAGCTCCTTTAGAAATACCTAAGAAATTTGTTTTAATTTCTTGCGGTTGGGGTACTCTCATAGAATAAGGTATTGAAAGCTGATGCCTATTATAGTTCTTTCCTTATCCATTTCCTCCACCATGTTGAGTTACAGGAGAAGGGAAACTATCTTTTGTTTCTATGTCTGATAGTATTTGGTCCTAACAGAGAATCATTAGGTATTTTTTGGATAAATGAATTAGTGTTTGAATGAATTAATGGATGAAAAATCAAACCAGTTCATTTTTATAGGGGCATCTGTTGTTTTTCCTGTGCCCAGCATTTTCCCCCTTATTTCAGTAATAGCAACCTTCTTTCTTCCTTCCATGTGGTTCTGGTGGAGCTGCCACTCATAGTACCCCCACCCTCCATCCAAGCTCGCCAATCATGGTATTCCTTATTGCTCACCTCAGCAACTGGTCCAAGCAACAGGCATGTGACTCAAGCAGGACCAATCAATTCCCTGGCATTTGGGTACTAGGAGAAAGGTTTTGTCTCTTGCTACTGAGCCTACCAGGTTATACATCACTGTGGATGCCAGCGGTCATCTTTTCTCTGACATGGAAGTAGCCTGGTTACAGCAGAAGAAAATATGGAAAACACAGAGAGAATCAAAGAGGTGAGGGGAAGGAGATGAGAATAAAAGGGAAAGAATGAGACACAAAGTGACCTATTACATTTTTTAAATACTGATCCTACTATACAGACTCCCCACACTATCTTTCCCATTCGGTCCCTTTTTTCCCCTTATAGTAGTCTTTGTTGGAGTCCCAACTAATGTATAATTACAAGAAACAATTACAATCATCCTTTTCCAAAGCAACAGAAGCTTCTCTCTTAAAGAAACAGACCATCCCCCAGAGCTGTTATGGGCTGGTTCTACCCTGAATCACAGTAGAGATTAATGTATGCAGAGTGCAGCCCTTAGCTTTCATTCATTAGACTTTTTAGAACCCACATTCCTTTCCAATGGAAGCACACCAAAATCACCTTTCACATGAAACTGTGAGCCACATTAGGATAATGCTGCCTGCCAATCAATAATTCCATATCTAAACACCTCCATCTAGGTCTATACAGCAATGTTTCAGCACTTGTTTGGGATTTTTTTTACCTTCATGATTTTTCTATAACTTGTTAAAGACAAAGTTCTAATCCTAGTATAAAATTGAATAGATTTTGCAAAAATATAATCCAAAGAAAAATTGGAATTGTTAGATGTGCTTAAAAGAGTGTAAATAAAAGAAAAAATGTATATTCAGGTAGGGGGAAAAAAGAATAAAATTAAAAAGCATCCACCCTGCATTCCACAAATCCTGGGCTGGCCACTGTGGTAGCAGTAAAGACATGGGTGAATAAAAGCAGACCTAGTCCCTGTTCTTATACAATGTAGTGCCTGCTTACAATGTAGTGGTAGAGACTGATGTTAATGAAATAATCCCACTATGGCAGATGCAACAAAGGAAAGAACCATGGTGCTAGGAGAGCTAATAATTAGGACACTTGACTTCCTCAAGAAGGTCTGCAGAGGTTCCCTGAAAGCATGATGTTTGAACTGCGATCTGAGAATGACTAGGAATTAACTAGGTGAAGAAGGGCATGTGGTGTAGCTGGTAATGTCAGTGCACTGCCCAAGAGCTTCCTCTGTCCACACGGTGGTCTCAGCCCACACAAAGGGAAAGCCAGGAGTATCAGAAAGTTGATACTCCCAGGAGTAGCCCTCAAACAATGACCAACAGGAATTAGTATACAAATATGTCAACTCCCTCAGCCCTCAGGTTGGACAACTCCAAGGTATGTTCTACACCATCTTCTGGAAGTCCCAAGTGAAGCCAAGCCTCACTGTCCTCTCCAGGAACCTCCTCATCACTGCATCTGGTGTTGGCTTCCTTTAATTCCCAGCTCATCTCCCTCCCTCCACTCCCTTACCAGTGCTTTCTGGATCACCTCTCAAGTCCCAGTCTCAGGGTCTGCTTCTTGGAGAACCCAACCTAAGACAAGAAGTTGGGGTGAGGGAGGAGTCACTGGGAGAAAAAGCTTGTACAAAGGCCCTGAGATAGGTAGGAAGGAGCATGAAGAGCTCAGGGGTTGAAAGATGGGCACTGTCACTAGAGCAAAAAAACAATGAGGAAAAAGTCAGGAGAAATGTGTCCGGAGGAGTGGTTGGGGGCGGGGAAAGAGAGCAGGGAAGGGAGGCTGATCCTACAGGCCCTGTAAATGAGCTCTGCCTTTGTCCTCAGCAGGGGAAGAAGCCACTGAAGGGTTTTATGATGCACGTTGATGTGATCTTGTTTGTGTTTTGAGATGGTGAAGAAAAGACTGGAGGGGATGAAGAAGGATGTATTTGGAGCGGTCAAGAGTGGATGGCTGTGGTCTAGAATGAGGTGATAGGAACTTGCCCTGGAGTTATTGACAGAGGAGGCATTAAGTGGCAGATTTGGAGGCTGTTTAGGAGGCAAATTCAATAGAACTTGGAAATGGATTCGGTCTGAGAGATGAGAGAGAGGGAATTATTAAAGATAACACCTAGGTTCTGGCTTGTGTGTTTGAATAGTTAACGTATTTCTAGTAGACATGCCAGAGAGCATTAAAGATTGTGTCTTAAAGACAAGGTATATACAAGAGATGTCTTCGGTTTTCTGGACTAAATCCACATAGGCAGGTATACCTATTATTTTACTTTTCCGCATTAAAATTCTATGCAAGACAAGGACTATCAGTATAGGAAAACACAAAGAGTAAAATCTAACCGTGGCTGAAAACCAAACATCATCTTATTCTGATACTAAACTGTGGTGCACGCCCTAGCTTACACAACTGGGCAGGTGAGGGGAGGCGTCACACGTGGACTCAAAACATGAGAAGGAAGCTCTGTGGCAGCAAAGGCCTGGGCTGATCAGATGTCTTCCTCCCTCAAGCCTGATGCCACCCAGAGTTTAAACTCTGTTCAAGTGAATACGCTTCTTAAACCCATCCCAGAGGATGATGAAACAATGAAGAAAGAATAAAGAGAAGGTAAGCTGGGAAGGACACTGTGTGAAAAGAGAAGAAAGAGATTTGATAAAGTCTCCTACTTTACACTTGTGTTTTAGGCCCAAGCCAATGAGGAAGTGAAGGGAAGAACTGAAGAGATGGAAGGCGTTATGGCATCTAAGAGATGGTAGATATCAGCTAGCACAGGATTTCTCAACCTCAGCACTATTGACATTTCGGTCTGGATAGTTCTTTCAGAGGGGAGGGAGGAGGCATCTACTAGGTAGATGCCAGTAGCATCCCTCCCCAGGTGTGACAATCAAAAGTGTCCTCAGACATTGCCAAATGTCCACTGAAGGGGAAAATGGCCCTCAATGAGGACCATTGATCTAGGTCACCTCTCCATTTCACAGATGAGAAAACTGAGGCCCACAGTGGGAGGAAGATTGCCCAAGGCTGTGCAGAGTCAAGACAAGAATCTAGGTCGTCTCAAAAAATTCTGATCATGCAATTGAAAGGCCACGTTTGTAGACAAAGACGTCTGTTTTGTGTAAACCTAACTCTAAAGAAAAATAGTTTAAAAAAAATAATCATGCAATATTGGGAATACATCAGAGGTAAAGTGAACCATCCTTATTTATGAGTGGGTACTAGGCCAATCTGCCCAAAAAGCTTTTGCATCGGTGAGGGCACCGTGAACTACCCGCAGGAGCAGGAAAGTGTGTTGAGACAAAATATGTTTTAATTTCTGTATAAAACTCAGAAAAAAGTCTAGTTTAGAATACAAGTCAGGTAATATCATAGAGCCTTTTAAAAGAAGGAAGTTCTGTCACATGCTACAACATGATGAACCTTATACACATTATGCTTAGTGAAATAAGCCAGTCACAGAAGAACAAATACTTACGATCCCTCTGATATGAAGTATCTAAACTCACAGAAGCGGAGAGTAGAAAGGTGGTTGCCAGGGGCTGGGGGAAGTGTGGGGATGGGGAATTGCTGTGCAATGAATACTGAGTTTCAATCATGTCATATGAAAAAGTTCTGGAAATCTGCGTACAACAAGAGTTAACAATACTGTACTGTAGGACTTCCCTGGTGGCGCAGTGGTTAAGAATCTGCCTGCCAATGCAGGGGACACGGGCTCAAGCCCTGGGCCAGGAAGATCCCACATGCCACGGAGAAACTAAGCCCGCACACCACAACTATTGAGCCTGCCCTCTAGAGCCCGTGAGCCACAACTATTGAGCCCGTGTGCCACAGCTACTGAAGCCTGCACGCCTAGAGCCCGTGCTCCGCAACAGAGGAAGCCACCACAATGAGAAGCCTGTGCACCGCAAAAAAGAGTAGCCCCCCACCCTCCGCAACTAAAGAAAGACTGTGCACAGCAATGAAGACCCAACGCAGCCAATAAATAAATAAATTTTAGAAAAAAAAAAAAAAATACTGTACTGTACACAAACATTAGTTAATAGGGTAGGTTTTATGTTATGTGTCTTTACCACAATTAAAAAAAAACACACACAAATCAAGGACTGTTTCTATTCTATCTCCCTGTTTCTCTCAGAGTCAGCTCCTATCTGGAAAAGTTTCCAGTATTTGATTGATGACAACCTGGCAAGTGCTGGTCTCAAATCCCAGCCCTCATTTATAAGGCTCAAGTAACCACAAAGTTGTAGAATATAAAACGACTTTTAAATCCAATGCTAATTATCACCAAAGACCCATACGTTCAAATTCAAGTGCAAATCTCACTTCTGAAACAAAGCTGTCTTTTATAAATGACCCAGAATGTTCATGCCTAGAGATCATACTGGTCAAATCCTTCTTTTTAGAGATAAGGGCGCTAAGGCGCCAAGAACTTGCAACTTTGCCCAAGGTCACCCAGCTAGTCAGTGATAAAGTCCTGCATGCAAACGCAGGCTCCTGAATCCTCGTCCAAGACTTCCTCTACTTTACTAAACTGCTCTCCTGCTACTCTGAGGACCCCAAATGCCCCTCTCCATTAATATGAGATATTCATTCCAGAGAGGAATTCATTGCAGAGAGGCACGAATGTAAGACCTAGAGAAGGAAATCATGGAGGGACATCAAAAAAGAGAGATGTGATGAAAAATAAACGAAAACTGCAAAATAAAAAAGGAAAGAAAGAAAGAAAATTCAAAAGACTAGGAAAGAAAAATACCAGAGAATGAGAAACAGGCACAAAAAAGACATTCACAAAGATAAGCTTCTAGTTATTCTTGGTGCCCTGAGGAGTATTTGAACTGATGCCCAAGTTGCTTCTGACCTAAATGGAGAATGAAAGCTATTTTCTTTATCTATTGAGAGTAAAATCAAATTTCATGTTAGGAAGCATTGGTTTGCATGAGGCGAATTGAAATTTTAAGAAATAGAGTGTTATTAGCCACCCCTAGCCTACCTGGGACACTCAAGAAATGTTTATCGTTAAGAAGAATATATAGATTTTAATAACGCATATTGGGGTAACATTGCATGAGGAGTTCATTAATTTAATCTGCTTCTAAATAAATGCCATCCTCTCTCATGCATTCTCCCACGGGTACATAGTCATTCCGTGCTTCCCTTAGCGCGAGCGCGCACACACACACACACACACACACACACACATTGACTCTTAATTCCCCCTTTCTCTCTCATTCTCCTTCATACACCACCTCCAAGTTGAAATAAATTGTAGAAAAACCCTGCGTCCACCCCCACATCTATTTACTTAGTTGGTATATATATTAGTTACAGTGCTTTTGGCTACAAGGAAGCGCAAACCCAAATAAAAGTAGCTTTGAACAATAAATACATTTATTTTTCCCCATAGCAAGAAGTCCCGAGGTGGCACCACAAAGCACAATAAACGTTTGTTGACTTGAACTGCCCTGCAGCACACACTCTGCAGAGAATTAATAACATGTAAACTTTATACATAAACATACATTAATAACATACTACAGGGGCTTGTCGTCCAGTAGGGAGACACTTGTTCCCAACCCCAGAACAAGGCAGTGTGACACACACTAACTGATTGGTGTGGACCATACCTATTCCTGCAAGTGCTAAAAGGGAGGAGAGCTCTGAGACCGGAATGGACAAGGATTGCCTCGCAGGGGGTGCGAATGTGGGCGAGGTTTTCAAGGACAGGAAGGATTTTGATACGTGGAGATGTTGACAGGGAGCAGCGTTCAAGGTGCAGTAAACTGTTGGAAGCAGCAGAGAAAGTGGATTTTTGGAAGTGTGCAAGTAAACTGTCTGATTGGAGTAAAGGGTTTGTTCCTCCAGACTTAGAGAGAGGTGAAAGGTGGTAATGTCCACCTCCAATCACGAAGACCAGGGGTCAAAACAAGAGAGAATCCCTCAATCTGGTGAAGTATGGAAGTGGTCCAAGGAGGCCCAGTTGAGTGGAGAGGCAGAATATCTCGGAGAGGAAGCTGAATTCCTTACTGGGGAGACCCTAGCTGCATCAAATCTGAATTGCTAGGTTAAAGGATCAGGCTAAAGGGGACACTTTGGGGACTCCGGAGGGAATCAGTAGGCTATCCCTCAACCTGGAAACATTTAACTACATCGTTCAAGAATAACCAGTGTGGGGCTTCCCTGATGGCACAGTGGTTAAGAATCCACCTACCAACGCAGGGGACACAGGTTTGATCCCTGGTCGGGGAAGATCCCACATGCCACAGAGCAACTAAGCCTGTGTGCCACAACTACTGAGCCTGTGTGCTGCAACTACTGAAGACCTCATGCCTAGAGCCCATGCTCTGCAACAAGAGAAGCCACCGCAATGAGAAGCCCACACACCACAATGAAGAGTAGCCCCTGATCTCCACAGCTAGAGAAAGCCTGTGCACAGCAACAAAGACCCAATGCAGCCAAAAATTTTTTAAAAATGAATAACTAATGAAATAAATCTTAAAAAAAAAAAAAGAACCAGTGTGCATATACTTGGCAAAGAATTGGGAAACCAGATTGTAGGCTCAGCTTTTCCATTAATTGGCTGCAGCATCTGAAAAGGTCATTACCCACCCCCACCCCCAGCCTCAGTTTCCTCATCTCTAAAATGGGCTCACTGGCCTGAATGCACTCTGCACCCCTCCCTCCTCCAACAATCCAAGAATGGCTCTTTGTAAGGATGTTTACTTAGGCAAATGCTGTCCACGCACCTTACAAGCAAGGAAGCAGCCCATCAGGGCTGCATCATTCCCTGCGTGACCACCAGCTGAGTGGTGCTGCATTTTTTCTCCCAAACATCTGCTCCATCATTAGTAATGTCTGTGCTTCCAACTACAATGGGGTTTATTATCATTAATGGTAATTATTGTTGTTGAAGAACCAGAGAACTTTCATCTCATACAGATATTTTTGTTTCCGCCTCATAGCAAATCTCTTCTTCCCAATACACTTCTAATTTTTTTTTAGAAAGCAAAAGAAAGGGCATGATTGAGGGTAGGGTTATTTGGGTATTCAGTTCAATTCTGTGTAATATTAGCTAAGTCCCTTCCCCTCTCTCACTTCAGAGTGGGCAGAAGCATAGATTGAGTTATGTCAGTCGTTCTTTACCATGGGTGAGGCTCAAAATCATAATGGAATTTTCCAAAAGGCAGACCCACACACCCCAGTCCAGACCTAGAGAATTTGTATGTCCAGGGGTGGATCCGGCAATGTATATTTTGAAAACTCTACCCAGGAAATTCTGATGCGCCCCCAAATTCTCTTTATTAATTTGGTCAACAGATGTTTATTTAGTGCCTACTAAATAAACAGTAGGGCTATTTATTAATTAATTTAGGGCCAACACTAAAAGGTCTAAAGCATATAGAGATAGAAGATTTGATTTCTGTCTTTAAGGAGTTCAGCAAATGGTGAGAAAAGATAAACATGAAAACGGACACAGACTAAATAGGATAAGCCTTCAAAGACAGAGCACTGATGTTACGGGAGCACAAGTGAGGGGCTCCAGCTCAGCCTAAGGTAAAGAAAGTCTTCCCAGAGGAGGCAGCCTTGAATTATGCTTTAAAGAACAATCAGAAGTTCAAGGAGGTGAGGAGAGGGATGCTACAGGAAAGACCCAGAGTTCAGAACAGTAGTTCTTACAGGTAAGGTACAGAGACTCGGTAGGAGGCAGATGACAGAATAAAATCTACAGAAATTCCCGGCTTCTAACACTCCTAACATCCATATGGGCAGGCACCACCACCCCCATCTCCTCTTGACCTGCAATGTCAGCCCTGGGGAATCACAAACAGGACTGGCTGCAGGTCTGGGGTGGGAATTTGGGGGAGGAGGAAGGGTTGTTATTGCAAGAACCGGATGGATGGGGACTGGGTGGTACTGTGAGCTTTTGCTAAAAATATATGAGGCCCCCCTTTAGAGAATCAGTAACTAAATGGGAAAGAGAAGGACTGCGCGTTGCAACCAAATCCAGTCAGTATCTTCCCCAACAGACTCCCAGAACACACACCACAGGCTGCACTTGACCTTGGCATGAAGTCTCCTCCTAGCCCCTTCTCCCTCAAGGCTGACCCTGGAAGTACAGCCTGATCACAGATCTCTTGACAGGCACATTAATTGCAGAGATGGGGGTCAAGCCTGCAATTTACCCACATCCCAAGAGAGTGGTGTTTCATGTGAGCCCCTTGTGGTTAGTTTCATTGGCTCCCATTATTGGACACAGGTTCAAAATCCTGCTGCTCTATCCCTAATGCTCCATCTGACCAGCCCCACTGAGCACTCATGTCCCTCAAAGTGAAGGTTCGTCTATCTCATCATAAGCAGCCTAGAGCAAAGATTCAAGGTTTTGGAGTTTAGACTAAGATAGGCTTCTTGTAGTCAATTTAGAGAGCTTCCTTGTCTCTCCAAAAAAAAAAAGTTTCCTCTAGAAACATATTTCCCAACATCCATCTCTTCCAGAACTTCAAAACACTCATTAGATACCACTGTTTTCCAGTGGTGTTTACACAGGTAGCCAGTGTAAAGATGTTTAAGACCAGAGAATATACAGAGAAATGGAAACAAGCTCACAGCTGCTAAATCTACTGTGGTCTGTGTCCACAGTCCTCAGATTACAACCCGCAGAGGTTGGGGGGATAGCACCCTTTGTGGTCTTCTGTCTGGCTTCTTTGGAAGGAAGATTTTACATCACGAAGAAAATCTATACAAGTTGCATAGGGTAGACCAGTGGTTCTCAGCTGGAGGGGATTTTGCCTCAACCCCAGGGGATATTTGGCAATGTCTGAAAACATTTTTGGTTGTCACAACTAGAGCTGGGGGGCCTACTGGCATGGGACAGGGGTGCTATTAAACATTCTACAATACACAGGAACCCCCCAACACACACACAACAAAGAATGATCTGGCCCAAAATGTCAATAAGGCCAACACTGAGAGCCTGGGGTAGACTGTACAAGGAAAAGATGTGTGCTCTTTCCCTCTGTGGCTGGAAGCTGGTGCCCCTGGTAACTTGCTTTGGTGAAGGCTGAGAGCTGCTTGCCTCTCCTCTCAACTCCAGAGACCAGCTAGTCCAACCCCATCATTTGTAGATGATAAGAAAGCTTGAGGCTCCGAGAGCAAATTGACTTCCCTGAAGTCACACAAGTTAGCAGAGTAGAACCTGGGTACTGAGCCCCCAAAGCTATTGCCCCCACATTATGTCCGTCCACGAGGCCAAATTCTTCCACACCACCTCATTTCCAGCCAAATTGTTGGTGCCACAAGTTACAAACTAAAGCTTCTATTGGAAAGGACCTTTCTTCTTTTCCCAAAAATCTTGGATCTTCCAAATTTGTCTGTGTGTGTATGTGTGTGTGTGTGTGTGTGTGTGTGTGTGTGTGTGTGTGTGTAAGAAGGGCAGTTGGGAAGGAAAGGTGTGAACCCAGCTGTTTGAAATGAGAGAGTGAAGGAGCAGCTGCCCAAGGCAGTGGCCCTGGGATCAGATGGACAATTAAGAGACAGTGTTGGATGAACCTAGAGATTATCACATTAGGTGAAGTAAGTCAGAAAGAGAAAGACAAATACTATATGATATCACTTATATGTGGAATCTAAAAAGAATAATACAAATCAATTTATTTACAAAACAGAAACAGACTCACAGACATAGAAAACAAACTTATGGTTACCAAAGGGAAAAGGGGAAGGGGAGGGATAAATTAGGAGTATGGGATTAATAGTATAGTAGTATACATACTACTATACACAAAATAGATAAACAAGAAGGACCTACTGTATAGCACAGGGAACTATGTTCAATATCTTGTAACAACCTATAATGGAAAAAAATCTGAAGCTGTTCACCTGAAACTAACACACTGTTGTAAACCAACTGTAGTTAAATAAAAAATAAAATAAATAAAATGGAAAAAAAAAAAGAAGAGAGACACAGTGGTACTAAGAGAACAAGGACAGAAATAAGGATGAAAGCAAATTCAACTTTAAGAGCCTGTTAGGTCCATTGTCCTTCATCCAAGCAAGACCAGAGAACACAGCTTAGAGGAGGGGACAGATTACGCTAAGGGATGGTCTGATGGAACCAGGGTTAAGGTCCAGGCTTCTCTGTATGTGTAGTTGGCCTTCTGTATGTTCAGGATATATACAGCCTCTTGTCCATGTCAAGGTTCAGGGACCCTTAAACAATGGTCTAGGGACAATCCCTGATTTGCTAGATCCTAAGAACAGCTTGGGGTATGGGGGTCTTTTGAGACCCCATGGTATAAGAGATCTACCTATGCATGCATCTGATGCCCTGGGTCTCCTGATAGAAGCCAGACTGCAAGGAGGACAAAGAGGCTTCTGAGAGAAAAATCCCCCTGAGGCAGGGAGGCTTCTGGGATGCAAGGTTGGGCCAGTCTGCGCGGCAGCTGGAGTGCCGAATGGAGTGATGGGTTCTCTACAATGTAAGGCCCTTAATCGACCTTCTCCACTCCCTCCCCACCCCTCTGCCCCAGCAGGTAGGTGCCTTAGGAAGAGGAAATCTGAAGGGTAAACCTAAGACCTGAGTCATTCTGGGCTATAGCTCCTATGCTAGAGGGCCCTGCAGGGGTTTCTCCCCTCCCACTCATCTCCCTGAAAATAGACTGGGTCAATTTGAAGAGGAAGACATTTTTTAATAGAGAAAGAAAGGTGTACGTGAGCTGGACAGACATGGTGACAAATGCCAAAAAGCAACCTAGAGCAAACCCTGGAAGTCAAGATCTGGTTAGCACCAGCACTAGGGCAATTGACAGCATGCACTTTAGAGAGAGAGATGGAGTTCTCACTCCCCCAATACTTCCTCCACTCACTAACTGTCTGCCCTCGGGGAGTTTATATAACCTCTCAGAGCTTCAGTTTCCTCATCCTTAAAATAAATAGGGTTCTTGTAAAGGCTTAAAGAGAGAATTCCTGAAAAGAACTGAACGCTTAGCACAGTTGCTATAGACTAAATATTTGTGTCCACCCCAACCCCGTCCACCACCAAAATTCATATATGTTGAAACTTAATTTCCAATGAGCTGGTATCAAGAGGTCGAGCCTTTGGGAGGAGGTTAGGTAACAAGGATGAAGCCCTCATAATTGGTATTAGTGCCTTTATAAAAGAGACTTCAGAGAGCTCCCTTACCCCTTCTGCCATGTGAGGACTTAGGGAAAAGACAGCCATCTATGAACCAGGAAAAGGGCCCTTGGCAGATGCCAAATCAGCTGGTGTCTTGATCTTGGATTGTCCAGCCTCTAGAAGTATGAGAAATAAATTTCTGTTGTTTATAAGCTACTTGGTCTATGGTATCCTATTCCAGCAGCAACTGACTAAGACAGTGCTGGGCATATAGCATGTTCTCAAAGAGCGGGTAGAGCTCATCATTACGGGTAGCTAAGCAGAGCACTGCCTGCATTGAGATTAGGTGACCAGAGGCAGGCTAGGAAAGAATGGAACTCCAGATGGGCCTGGAAGACAACAGACAGCCAAGAACATCAGCAGTAAAGGCTGGGTCGGTGCAGCAGAGGCTAGGGTCGAGCATCAACTGTGGCATGCACACATCAGCGGTCTAAGACAGGGGACTCTAGTGAGAGAAAAGGGGCAGCATGAGAGGATGGTAGAAAGGCCAGCAGGGACCAAGACACCCTCTGGGCAAGGAGAGCTCCTTCAGAGCCACAAGAAGAGGGAATTCTTGGCCTACCAATTCAATAAACATCATCAAGAAGAGGGTAAGCTAAGGTCCTGCCCATTGGCAGGAGGTTACTGACCCAGTTGACCTATGGGCAAACTACACCTTGCCTAGGATTCACAGGGCCCAGGGAACATTAAGGATGCTAATTTTAAAAATGCCTCTTGAACAAATGAAAAGATGTTCAGTCACACTGTGAAAAGAAAAGTTCAATAGCTATGATTTATCTATCAAAAGGACAAAAAACAAGTTTAAGAACCACAAGAACAATCCTATATATTGTGGGAGGTTAACCTGGGTATATCTCTATGGAAGGTTGTCTGCAATGTCTATCAAAACTACAAATGCACATACCCTAGGACCCAACAACTCTTCTCCTAGGAATGTATTCTCTAGTGGTACTAGTCACATATGTGTAAAATGATCTATGCACAAAGTTGTTTGCTGCAGCACTGTTTCTCATAGAAAAAAAAATTTTTAATTAAATTCTGAGTAAATAAGTTACAACCATAAAAATAGTGACACTTTGTACCCTTTGACCATCTCCTGTTCATTTCCCCCTCTACCCAGCCCCTGGCAATCAGCATTCTGCTCTCTGCTTCTATGAGTTTGACTACTTCAGATTCCACATATAAATGAGATCATATACTATTTGTCTTTCTGTGTTTGGCTTATTTCACTTAGCATAACATCCTCCAGGTCCATCCATGTTGTCACAAATGGCAGGATTTCCTTCCTTTTTAAGGTTCTACGTAATTCTTGAGGCTTTTCTCCTTTTTTAACTAAATAAATTTGTCTTTTTATTTTCTTCAATACCTTCTCCTTCTTCATTGCATTGCTATCCACCCAGATCAAGTTTTCAATTTGCAGAGACTCTAGAGTTATGTGGTTAATATGATTTGTGGGAGAGAAGACTATTGGTAAGATACAGGAGATATGACAGGGAAGGCAGAAATCAAAATTCAAGGGAATTCCCAGGCAGTTCAGTGGTTAGGACTCTGCACTTTCACTGCCCAGGGCAAGGGTTCAATCCCTGGTCGAGGAACTAGGATCCCGCAAACCGTGCAGCCAAAAAAAAAAAAAGAGAGAGAGAGATTCAAAAAATTACAAGCTATGGAATGCCACCAACTCAGGTGTGCTGGCACAGTGGGAGAGGAAGGGTCTAGCCAGTGTTCTGCTTGTGATTACCAATGCACTGTCTAGCCTGGTCGAGGACCAAAGTAACAAGAAACCTTAAGATGATCAGGCTAATTTTCAGTGATTAGTCCTCAAATGGGAGTCAACCTTCCAGGAAACACCTGGCTAGTCCATGTAATAAACAATCATTTAAGGGTCTTGAATAGCCATGGAGTCAGGCAATCAAGGAACAGCATATGCCTCCATTCTTCTCACAACACTGGTGAGAAATGGGGGCCTATAAGGAAAAAATAACCAAAACAGGGAAAGAGAAGAGACACCATGAATTGCCCTCAGTCCTCAATCTACTGCTTTCCTCTTGCGAACCCTTTCTCCCCAAAGAATTAGGCCACTATTATTTTGCCGATCACGTCTAGCCTGTTGACTCCTACAACCTCAGTCCTGTCTCCTTTCCTAGGCACACGTCTGTGGACTGGAATGTTACCTGCCATATCTATAAACAAAGGGTGTTGAGGCCATCAAACCATTAGCCCCTGCAGCCACGGCCCTCCCCCACCACCGTGCACCCCGAGGGCATTCAGGATGGAGAAAACAGGACACTGGCCCTAGATAGTTAAGATGCATGTCAAAGGAATGATTTCAATGAGCCCAGACTCTTGCATCTCCCCATACATAGAAAAGTGGTAAATTCATTCATTTGAGATGGCTGGTTTTACTTTCATTAATCTTTTGATGTTTCAACTACCTGGTTTTTGTTGCAAAAACTCCTATATATCCTGGCTCCTCCTTTACCTCTTTGGAGCAGTCCCTCAGAGCTATCTGAGAGGTTGCCTCCTGGGCTTAAGTCCTCAGAAAGTCCACTGAATAAAACATAATTCTCAACTTTTAGGGTGTGCATTTTTTTTTCAGTTGACACAACTCTGCATAGGAGATATTTCTGCATGAATTGCACTGTTGCCTTAAAATGAATGTTTCCCCCAAAACAAAAACAAAAACAAAAACATATTCTCTTCTTCCAAAGTAATTTCCTTTCCAAGCTTCTTATGTCCATCAGTTTTCATTATTTTCCTCTCCATCTTCTCCCAAACATTTAGGCTTAACATCAGAGTCTGAACAATTGCAATAACCTTCTACATGATTCTCTGCCTCTGGTCCCTCTTACCCTTCAATGTTCTGTGTGGGAGGAAAGACCTTCCCTCTACCCGGCTAGTTTCGATAGCTGGGTCTACTAGATAAACTGACAACAGGCAGATTAACAGGAGAAAAGTATAAAAATTTATTAACTCAATACCATGTGCATGGGGACATCACAGGGAAAGAAAATAAAAAGGTGAATATCCAAAAATGTAGTGAGATCCAAGAGCTCTTTATCATCTTAATAGCAAAAGGGAACATAGTCTATTTAAAGGAGCATAAATGGTGTTCAAGAAAGATAAATGGGCCCTTAGAAGAACAGATGGGACATCTGATAATTTGTGATAAAGTTTGTCTTAGGTGCAGTGTCAGCTTCTAGTTTCCTCTCCTGTGATAAGACTCAGTCCTCCCTGGTGGAGGAAACTCCCCGCAGGGGATCTGTCACAATTTAGTTCCTTTTGGAGAATCTGTCTTGAGGTAGATAAGGGAAATTCAGAGAAAGCCTCTCCCTGCATTTGACGTTTTTCAAGTGCTTTCAGCTCAAAATTATCAATATACCAAAGTGGCCCATTTGGGGGTGGCACTTCCTGAACTCCTTCAGTTCCCTCCACACAGAGATTTATCCTCCAGAACACAACCTTCACCATGACTCTCTACTCAGAAACCTTCACTGGCTTCCTAATGGCCTGTACAATAAATTCCAAAACACTTGTCACAGCATTTAAGGGATGTGCTAAGGTGCTCCAAAACTCCTCCTCCTCCAACCTTATTTCTCAGGTTCTTTACAGCAAAGTTTCTCAGTGTCAGCATTATTGACATTTTGGACCTGATGGTTTTGTGTTGTTGGGGACTGTCCTGTGTATATCCTGGGACTTCTAGCAACATCTCTGGCTTCTACCCTCTTACGTGCCAGTAGCACTTCCCACCCCAATAACTGACAATCAAAAATGTCTCCCGACATTGTCAAATGTCCCCAGGGAAGGCAAAATCACCTGAGAGCCACCACTCCACAGGAAATTCAGGTCAATTCATTGTTCTCCCATTAAAATTTTTAAGGCATCTATTTACTCATTCATTCATCCATGTGTTTGTTTTGCTATAGTGGCTTCCCCTTCTAGAATACCTCAAAAGGCTTTAAACCGTAGGGGAAGCGGGACTCTTAAATATCAGCAAGATAAAGATCAGATGATCTCTTATTGTGGCCAACAAAGGCCTCCATCATCCAGCCCCAGGCTTATCTGCCTCATTATCTCCCACCAGCTCACCCTCACACCCTTTATTTCAGGCAGACAGTTCCCTTGAACGCACTATAGTTTCTCAGTTTCCAGCCTATAGAGCATTCCCTTGAATACACTATGCTTTCTCAGTTTCAATTTCCATGGAAAATTCCATGGATTTTCCTGACCCAAATCACTCAGGGTTCTGAGCACGGACGCTGTGCTCCCCTCAATGGCCTGTGGCACCGCACACCTCCACCCACATTCCTAGCACACTCTTAGAACCGCACATTTGTTTCTCTGACTCTCCAAACAGACCATGAACAATTTAAGGGCTAATACTTATCATTGGGTATGATATTTACCATTGTTTCTACAAAGCCAGGGACAGTACTCCTGGTATATAGTCATAACAGACATAACTAACATGTACTGAGTGCTTACTGCATGCCAGCAGCTGTTCAAAGTACTTAGCATGTTTTTATTAACTCAGTTATTCTTCAAAACAACCATAAAATGTAAGTACAGTGAATGAGAAATGTTGCCTGCCATATCAGTAAACAAACGAGGCTGCAGCCATCCAGCTGTTGCATTACAGCTGCCCTAACAGTGAGCCCTGTGGGATAGAAACAGAATGCCTGCCATCAAATCAGCAGACACTGCAGTCACCCCCTGACGGTGCACCCTGAGGAACCCAAGAGGAGAAAGCACAGGATGCTGGCCCCAGATACCTGCAGTGCATATCAGAGGGACGATTTCAATGAGCCCAGAGTCTTGCATCTTCCCATACTCAGAAAAATGCTAAGTTCCTTAACTTAAGATGTCTGGTTTTCTTTAATTAACAGTAATCTTTCGATGCTTGACTACCTGGTCTTTGTTGCAAAAACTCCTATATATCCTGGCTCCCCCCTTGCCACTTCAGAGGAGTCTCTCAGTTGAGACCGTGTCCTGGGCTTACGTCCTTAGTTTTGTCTGCCAAATAAAACATAACTCGCAGCTTTTAGGTTGTGCATTTTTTTCAGTCGAGAGTTCCATTATTATCTTCATTTCACAGATGAGAAAACTGAGGATCATACTAGAAAATAAACCTAGATAGGCTGGTTTCAAAGCCTACACTCTTGATCCACCATACATATAAATAGTTAATAAAATTTTTCTGGAATGAATAAAGAAATGAATGAGATTGCATCTCCGTGGGAACATCTTCTTACCTTAAAGACCAAGTTGAAAGAGGATGAGAATCTTTGGGCTTTTTATTAGTCAGGGTTCTCCAGAGAGAAAGACAAAATAGGAAACACGTACAGGGAGAGAGAGATTCATCTTAAAGAATCGCTCACGTGATTGTGGGGGCTGGCAAGTCCAAAATTTATAGGCCAGGCCAGCAGGCTGGAGACCCAGGAAAGAGTTGATATTGCAGTTTTAAGTCTGGAGGCAGTCTGGAGGCAAGATTTCTTCCACTCAAGGAACTCTTTTCTCTTGAGGCCTTCAATGGGTTGGATGAGACTCACCCACGTTATAGAGGATAATCTGCTTTACTCAAAGTACTGATTTCAATGTTAATCATATCTAAAAAATACCTTCACAGTTAGTGTTTGACTAAACACTTGGGTATTATAGCCTAGCCAACTTGACACATAAAATTAATCATCACAGGCTTAAAGATGGGCAAATCTGGAGCAAATACAAACAGGTTCTACAGCAATCACTACCTCCTCTGCATTCAGTAGTAATAATTGTCCCATTTGAGACATATTATACAGTGACTTTATTATTTATCTTTGGTTTCCATTTGTCTTGTCTTCCCACCTAGATTGAAACTTCCTTTGGGCAGTCAGGAACAAGACAGTGCAGGGAGCATGTCTTCCAATTGTTTGTATCTCACAGTGCCTTATCCAGAGATAAGTACACAGCAGGCACACACAATGTGTTAAATAAAAGAACTAGTTTAGGAATGATGATAAGCGTAAACAAACTGAGAACTTCCCTGGGCTACATAAATCGACAGTGTTACCTCAATGCACTAAGTGAACACAGTTTGACTGACTGCCAGAGAACCCTTGTTTTAGACATAAAAGTAAACATCTTCATCTTCTGCCCTCCCAAGAACCAATTTCTACCACCCTAGAACTGCTGAAGGCTGTGAGCATTACCAAAGGGATGGTTCTACCTAGAGGATTAACAGCAGAGCCTATGAGATGGAACGAACTCCAAAGTGGTTTGGGGGCTGGTATTTATCAATAGAAAGAAAGAGCTATGGAGATTATAATACAGAGAATACAGTGCTTCTAACCACAGGGCTCTCTAGGCAGCAGCAGCTTCCCCAGAGTGAGAATATTTTTAGACATGCGTGGTTCTTGATAGAATGTTTGAGTTTGAGGAATGGCAAACACCAGCAAGAATCCTCCTTGTAGGGCCAAGTCCAAGACCGGAAAGCTTTTCTTGACCCTTCATTCACATTTAATGACCTCTTCCACTGTGCTTGCTGTCCATTTGCATTTTACATGCACCATTTTTTTTTTACATAACAAGTGTAAAATAGTGGGAACCTGCTGCAGAGCACAGGGAGCTCAGCTGGGTGCTCTGTGATGACCTAGATGGGTGGGATGGCAGGCTAGGGAGGTCCAAGATGGAGGGGATATGTGTATACATATAGCTGATTCACTTCACTGTAAAGCAGAAACCAACACAACGTTGTAAAGCAATTATAATCCAATAAAAAAAGTTTTAATTTTTAATTCCATATTCAAGAGATAGATATAATTCTTTTTTATTGAATTATAAAAATTATACAATTGACATCTAACATTAGGTGTACAACATAACGATTTGATATCTGTATACATCAGAAATGATCATCATAATAAGTCTAGTTAACATCTGTCACTATGAAACAGGCTGGGACCTGGGACCTGGGACCCTTTACTGCAGTGCTGGCACCTGGACAAACATCTCATCTCCTCCAGTGACAGAATACAAAGAAACTATAAGGGACTGAAAATAACCACATATGCACAGTTGGGGCAAATTATAAACAACAAGATACAAAAAGGCCAAAACCCAACTGTCACTTCTGAGGTGCCAAGAGCAAAAGCAGGGTACCAGGCATGATCCCTGCACACAGCACCACCAAGAGGGTGGGCAAACCACCTAAGCCATGCCTCTATCCCAACCCACCAATCCACCCCCACCCTCACCCCATTTAAGGAACCAGCTCCCCCCACCCCCCACCCCGACTTGGGAAGCATGCAAGGGAACCTGTTACTTGTTTTCCCTCCCTGGTGCAGCAGCACCAGTCCCAATAAAGCCTTGCATGAATTCCTCATCTGGCCTCTTATCAATTTCTATTGATCAAAGAGCCCAAGGACCCTGATCGATAACAACTATACATAGTTCCAAAGTGGTACCGAAAATTAGGAGAGCTGGGAATGTAGGCAACAGCAGTTTTAAAGAGAGTCATCAGGGTAGGCTCCATGAGGTGTTGCCATTTGCACAAACCCTTGAGGGAGGTGAGCGAGCCATGCAGATATCAGAGCTGAGGGGGTGCTGGGAGCAGAGAGAACATGCTAGTTGAGTTGAAGAAACAGAAAGGAGGCCCATATGGCTGGAATGTATTTTAGCATAAGATGTGAGGTAAGGTGTGTTCATTGAAGGTGTGACAACCACACCCTCACAGAACCACCTCAAAAGGCAGGAAGGATAGTATCTCCCACCATGTTTCTTTTTTCATCAGGGAGGAAAGTGTGTCCTGAAGCTCTACAGCAGACTTCATAACACTGTCAATTCTCCCTTGAATTAATCTATAAGTTTAACAGGATCCCATTTTCAAAACACCCACATTTTTTTAAATGTGCAAGCTGATTCTCAAGTTCATCCAGGAGAAAAAACAAGCAAGAATAAACATGAAAATTCCAAAACAGAAGCACAAATAAGGGAAACACACCTTAACAGCCAGTAAGATAAGTGGATCATCATCTGAAAGAAAATAAAGTTAGATCCCTACCTCATACCTTATATTAAAATAAACTCCAAATTGACCAAAGAGGGAGGAGACTAAGTGGTTGGAGACAATAATGGATAGGAGATTAAATTTTCACTGTAAACCCTTTGTGTCTTTAAAATTTTGTAGTGCATGCGCTGCAAATTTAAAATAAACGAAATGTGTTAAAAATATACTCAGGTCTTAAAAAGATGAATTAATCATATTTAAAATATACTCAGGTTCTTATGTAAGCAATAGATTATAATAGAAAGAATACAGACTTGAGAATCTGGTAGTATTTTCAAGTCCTGATTTTACACTACTAACTTGTAACCTTGGGCAAGTCATTTCATCTTCACTTTATCTCTAATGTGTTAGCATTAGATTAGATGGATTCCAGTCTCTTTTAATGCTAAATTCTATAACACTGAAGTTTAAGCTTATAAACTGACCTAAGAGTATTTTGATCTGCTATAACTAGTTTTGCCAGCTGCTGTAATATACACCAGACGGTTTAGTGTGGAATTTAGCATCAAATATTATTCAGAGCCTACTCTATTCACGCCATTACAATTGAATAAAAGTAGCATGCAAAGGGCACATTAGGGCTCAACCAGGAGATTCTGGGCTGTTAGGCATGGAGATAGCTGGTCCTCCCACACACCGAACAAATAGATGAGAAAAGAATCGCCTCAAGGGATTGGATGCCTGGGAAGATGAGGCCAATGACTCATACCAGAGGGCACCAAAAGTCCACAGTCAATCAGCTGGCCATGATTCAGAGGCCATTGTCTGGTATGGGGGCTTATTTGGATCTTTGATCTTTTCTATGCCCCGCCTTTCGGCCATCCTACTAAATACCTCCATCAAAAAAAGAAAAAGGATAAAACATAAATCAGTCTACTTGTTAACAACTTTACTAAGTAAAAGTGATTAGCTAAAATGAGCCAGTAGGTAAATTATTTTATGTGTTTCAAGGAATTTAATACTTAAGGCATCATTAGCCATGATCTAGTCTGAACCACAGATTTTACAGAGGAGAAAAGTGAGGCTTAGAGGAGTCAAAATGACTTCTTTAATGTACACAGCCAGTCCCTGGCAAATTCAAGGTAAAAATTCCAGTGTCCCCGCTCTTGGTCTGAAGCTGTTTCTACCTGTTATCTTTCATCCTTAAATTATCTTCCACACTGTGCTGTCATTTACTGCTCTCCAAAAGTGTGTTTTATTTCTAATAATAGTTTGGCTTCATTCACTCTTTCTGGACACATATTCTTTAGACCTACGGTCTTAGGAGTAGAGCTTCTGAGAAAAAAACTGAGGGAGGGGACTAAACAGACCATTGAAACTCCAGTTTAGATTTGTCCTTGAGAAACTCTTACCCAACCCTCCCTTCCATCATCTGTCTCCAATCACTTCCCCAGGAACACTTATGTCTAACACTTTTTTAAAACCTTCAGTCCCTTCTTTTCCACTTCCATCCTCAGCCAAAATGATTCTTAGAGCTCATAAGCTTCTCTAAGACACATGCCCAACCTAATTCTACCCAGGAAACAGCTGTCAGCAAATCTCCTTGGGGGTTTGTATTTCCCTTTAACTTAAGTAGGTCATTGCTCTAAAGAAAGTGTAAAGATGGAATGAATGAAAATAAGCTGCTGAATTTGGCTTGCATGAGATCTGTGAAAAATACAGGGAGATGGGCAGAGCAGCAGGGCTGGGCCAGCAAGGGAAGTCCCCTTACAAGCCTCCCCATGACTCAGAACTTACAATATTACCAATCAGACAGGCAGAGTGAACATTCAGGGGCCTTAATCATAGACTGTGTCTATATGCATTCTTCTCAGAGACAGGTGGGCTCAACAGAGCACAAGAGATAAGCTACTTGGGAGGATGACATTTTGCAAGTTAAAAAGAGGTGCTTGGGGCTGAAAAGACAGACATGTGTGACCTGAAATGCAGAGGTCTGATTAACATGGTTGATTTCCTTCCAACAAAAATCAGATCATCTATTTCTTGCCCCAACCAAGTTGCCCCATCTCCCTTTGAAGAGTCCATTCAGAGAAGGAAGAGCCCGCTGTCCACAAAATAAGCATCCCCAGTTGGATGCAGGATCTTAGGTAAGATACCATATCAGACTACGCTGGGAGAAACCAAAGTAAAGAGATAAGGATGACATTTGTGGGGAAAAGGAGGGGAGAGTCACAGAAAGGAAACATGGCCATTGTAGGGAAGGGGGCATGGCTAGCAGGGAGCAGCCCTGATTTATTGCTAT
Source organism: Hippopotamus amphibius kiboko (assembly GCF_030028045.1). Taxonomy (NCBI): domain Eukaryota; kingdom Metazoa; phylum Chordata; class Mammalia; order Artiodactyla; family Hippopotamidae; genus Hippopotamus; species Hippopotamus amphibius. The sequence continues at coordinate 92,105,699 of NC_080196.1, read as the reverse complement.
ATGTGAGTGCCAGGAGACTTTTTGCTATAGCTTGCTCTCACCTCTCTCAAAACCACCTAGAAGATGGCTTCCTGCCAAGTGCAGCAAAGTTTGTTCCACCACTACTAACACACATACCACCCCATTGCTAGATAAGGTCTACTTTGCAGCAGCTACTCTGCCTATCATGCTGTAGGCATCTTAACTTCCAGGAGACAGAAACATGTATAGGTTTTATTATTGTTGTCCCTAAAACTTTGACTCTTAAGCTACATAGTGATGCAGACTAGAAATCTGTTGCTACTCAAGGTGAGGTGCTCCCTAAGGCTACTCTGCACTGTTGGACTAAACATAGTTTTCCATTTGTTCACTTGTGTGTTAAATATTTGAGGAGCATCTTCTAAGAAGCATCAGGCAGTAAGCAAAGGGAAACAAGGGTGAGAAAACTGCCCTCTTGAACTTTATGCTCTAGTCTGGAGAAGCACTTACCATGAGAAATAACAATGTGAGTCACGTATGGAATTCTAAATTTTTTAGTTGCCATGTTTAGAAAAGGTAAAAAGAAACATGTGACATTGATTCTAACAATATATTTGATTTGATTCAATAGGTCCAAACATTGTCATTTCAATATGTAATCAATATTTTAAAATTATTAATAATACATTTTACATTCTTCTGGTACTAAGTCTTTGAAATCCAGGGTACATTTTATTCTTATAGCCCATCTCTATTCAGAAGCTAAATTTTCATCAGAAAAATTGCATCTGTATTTAGATTTCATAAATTTTAGTTGATAAAGTAGGTCCCCATGCCTAAGCTGTTCCAAATATATTTAAAAGTTTTCTGATAACTTTATAATTCATTCTTAAATTTAACATTAATCAAAGTTAAGCAAAATTTAAAATTCAATTAGTCAGTTAAGCTAGTCACTTCCAAGTGCTCCATAGCCACAGATAGCGTGTGGTCACCATATAGGATAATGCAGCTCTAGAAGGAAGGATAAACAATAGTCAAGTGCTTGCTTTGGCAGCACATATACTAAAATTGGAACAGCAGTCAAACGAACTCACAAACAACTGTGATAAGGAGTATAGATACATAGTGTTATGAGATTGTATAATACCTGACTTTGCCTAGAGGAAGGAAAGACTTGGGGAAGTGCTATTTAAGAATCTGAAGATTAATACAGGAAGAGAGCACAGATGGGAAGAAAGGCTTTCCTGGCAAAAGCAGAAGCATGTACCAAGGCCCTGAGGCAGAAGGGAAAAGAATGAGGTCCTATTAGTTAGCATCCTGTGGGGAAAGAGATGCCCTCTTTGAACAGGAAAATTTAAGGAGTGTTTAAGAAAGAGACTATTCAACAAGATGAGGCCAGGGTATAGGGAAAATAGTACATAATGGTATGGTACCCTAGGCTAGCAACTTCAGGCACCTGTTCTTCACCACCACCACCACCCCAGCTTAAAGGCACAGGGGAATAAAGCAGTTATTGGAAGTTGGGACAGATAGATGTGTTGTAGGGCCATGTGACAGGAGCTGTGGCCTTCAGTAGAGGAGGTGTGACCAGCCCATGGAGACCCAACTGTGGGGTAGGAAGGGATACAAATAGCCCAACTTCACATTCCTTCTCCCCTCCAACCTCCTGGGTGTACCTCCCATTGGCCAAGCTCAACCAGGGTCAGAAGGTAAGAGATCTCATCGAGGTAGAACATATAGGTCAGCCTCAGGGGCAGAGCAGCATAAAGAAAGGTAGAGAATAAATTTGGAAGGACAAACCAAAGATATTCAGTTCAGGGGTATGTGTATTAGTTTACTATTGGTGCTGTAACAAATTATCACAAATCCAGTGACTTCAAATGAATCAAATTTCTTAATTTACAGTTCTGAAGTCCTAAACTTGAGGTGTCAATAGGGTTGTGAAGGAAGACGCTCTAGAGGAGGCTCCGTCTCCTTCCTCTTCCAGTTACCAGAGTCCTCTCTTCATGTACTTTGACCTCTGCTTTTGCCATCACATGTCCTTCTCTACCTTCAATTCTCCTGCTTTGCTTTTATAAAGACCCTTATGATTATACTGGGACTACCTGGGTAATACAGGATAATCTCCCTATCTCAAGACCCTAACTTAATCACACCTACAAAGTTCCTTTTGCCAAGTAAAGTCACATTCAGATGTTTTGGTGATAGGATGTGGACGTCTCTGGAGGGCCACTATTGTGTCTAACACAGTGTGTCAAGAAAGTAAAAGAAGGCCACTAGAGTGGCCTGCAAAGGGCAAGAAGGGTGTATGGAAAGTCATGGTGATGAGGAGCTAGGAAGGAGTCGTATTAGCAAAGTTTTGTAGACCAGGGTAGGGATTTTGTTCTGAATCTTAAGATCAATGGAAAGTCACTGAATTTGCATTTTGAAAAAATGCACTCTAACTACAAAATCAAAAAATAGATTGAAAGAAGGCAGAAACACACTGAAAGTGTGTTGAGAAGATGTGTAGTAATTAGATGACTGAAGATAATGACTTGGACTAAGGAGGTGGCATAAATGTGGAGAGAAGAGGAAGGATTTGAGAGATATTGAGGAAGTAAAACTTGTAGAACGTGGTGATAGATCAGCTAAGCAATGGGGAGTGAGAGTGAGGGCCGTGTCAAAGATTTCTGACTTGCTGAACTGGATAGATTCAATTTACCACAACAGAAAACACTGTGCTCAGGACAGGTTTATTTGGGGGACAGAGGATGTGGTTTTAAATATTTTGGTTTGAAGTGACTTTAAGAGAACCATATAGAAAAGTCAGTGGGCAGCTAGACATAGAAGGATAGAGTGCAAAATTTCCTCTGGGTTTCAGAGGAAATTTCAAATCATTGGGTTTTAGGTGGTCATTAAAGCCTTGAGTATGAATGAAATCACCTAGAATAGAGTGCCTAGGACCTACCCTTGAGAGGCTTGAACATTTAATGGCCAGAGAAAGGAGAGAGTGACGAGATAAAAGAGAGTCCAGGAGATTAAAGCAACACAAAAGCCAAGGAAATATATTACTTACAGAGGATATGGTCACCAAGGTTGATGGCTCCTGAGAGTTCAGTAGGTGGGTTTCTACAAAAATTAATGCCAATTTGCCCACACTATCAGTCCATCAGATTCTGGTGGAGAAGTTTACACCCTTAAGTCCACGGGGTGCCTACCATGTCTCCTCATCAAGTTTAAGGAAACCAAGGCCATGTTGATTGGTTTATGGATGGGCACAAAACCCCTGAGAGCCAATGAGATCCATTGTCTGGGACTTCTAGGAAAGAATCACACGTTCCACTGTCTTAAACCTTAAGGAGATACTGGGCCTGAGCTGTTGCTACTATCTTGCTACTACATGAAGCCTAGGACTAAAGGCAACACTTGGCAAAAGAGAAAGATGGTGAGAAACCAAACAGTTATGACATCTCTTTGGCTCTTACTTCATCTGTGCCTGAAACTTGATCTAGCCTTACACTTTCAACTTAGAAGAGCCTTTTTTGCAGAAGCCATGTACAAAACGCCACTTACAAAGGAAAGAATACTAAATTTTATGGGAAGATAAATAAAATGGAACTTATGTCTAAGATGTCTAAGATCTTTAGAAGAAAAATGCCTTAGATATCAAGATGAGCAGGGTATTGACTGAAATTCTCATTATAATTGTAATAAAGCCATGAAAACAGACAAGAGAGAGAATCTTGAGAGTAGAAAAATAAAATATATAGAAATGCCAGAAGAGAAAAATTATAATCCAGGACTCTTAAAGTAACTTCTTTTTTTTTCTTTTTCTTTTTTTGGCCACACCACGTGGCATGCAGGATCTTAGTTCCCCAACCAGGGATGGAACCCATGCTCCCTGCAGTGGGAGCTCGGGGTCCTAACCACTGGACTTCCAGGGAATTCCAGTAACTTCTTTATTGTGACCAGAAATCTAGTTCTAAAGTTTTCTTGTTCTCCTTTGTCTTGAGTTACATCTTTCATGAGCCTTGAAATGGCAGTTTTACAGATGTATGAATTATAATATTCATGATTTCCATAGCATTATAATTGTACTCAGTCATTATAATTTTCATTGACATAAAAGTTACAGACTCCTGGGACTTGCTCAGTAGAACTCAAGACTGTTGCTAGGCACCTCACAAAACTGATTATCCACTTTGTGGGAAGCAAGGAATCTGACCTCAAATAACTTTTACATCTGGAAATTTAAATTTACTGGCCTTGTCTTCTGTGAACACTTTTATTGAAAATTCACCAAAATAGAGGCTGTCATGACTCAAGAGAATGGATCCAGTAGAAGGAAATCTACAAACATATGCTGAGTACCCACCATAAACAAGACAATGAGCTAGGTGCACTCAGAGGCTCGATGCACTCAGAGGCTTGATGCTTGGTCCTTGTCCTCACAGAACTTAAAATCTTGTGACAGAGGTAGGACATACTCACGAAGAATCAAATATCAGTATAAAGCTATATGTGATAAGTGATAAAAAGAGCTGTGCAAACAATAAGATATAGATGCTGGAAGAACAAGACATTAGTGTGGATTAGAATACCTTTGAGGGTAGGTTCAAGTGAATGGACAGAAGAAGTGAAAGGCTCCATAGGCAGAAAGATCTGTGCAAACAAGCCACCGTCAGGGAAAGACTTGCAGGTAACTATATTATAGAACATTCTGGCTGAAGCAGTGATTCTTCTTGTGGAGTTTTAGTTTTGGGGGGAAGGGGGAGGGGAAAGGTGGAGTTAAAAAGGAAGGGAGGGCAATGAATGACAACCTGCAAAATTTTGGCTTCATTTTGTAGGAAACGAAGTGTTGAAGACTATGTTAAAGAGTAAATCAATGGAAATGGCCCACCTCTCTTTCACATTATCAAAGCTGTCAAAGCTACTGACACAAGTGCCTGGACTTGGTGTGTGTGTGAAATAATAAGTTTTGTTGATCAGTGCAGTGAAAAAGAAAAGTGAGAAATTGGAGAGGATAGGGTCAGGGAAGCTAGGCATTGTACTGATAAAGCTAGGTCTGCATTTCAGATATCCTATGTAGTTGCCATGAAGAGGATGGATTTAACAAGGATGAAACTACAAGGAGCCCAATAGAAGGCCACTGCAAAACTCCAAGCAAAAGTTCATGAGGGCCTGTACCAAGGCTGTGACAGTAGAAATGGGGGGAAAGGAGAGGAATCCAAGAGATATTTAGAGGCAATCTCATTAGGTCTTGGTCATTACCATTAACTATCAGGGGTAATGGGAAGGAAGGATTCTAGAATGACTTTCAGAGGTTTCCAAACTGAGGAACAAGATGGTGAGTAGAACTGTTAACCAGGAAACAGGAAGAGATACAGCTTTGGGAGAGGAAGATGAATGGGTTCATCATTGAACATCATGTAAACCAGGACTCTTTGGCTCAAAGTTATGGAAACTAATGTCAAACTATGCTAAGTAACTGCATAAAACCAGATGATGGAAAGGAAGGGGTAGCAAAGACCTCATGACTAAATTCTAAAATCAACAGGACCTGCTCTCTGTCCCGCCCTGTCTCTCTTCCCTCTGCATTGCTTTCCCCATCTACGTGGCTTCTGGCTGTAGTTTGGGCTCATTCTGTCAAGGCCCTTCAAGTGGCAACAGACATGCCTGCCAGCAGTTCTGGAATCTAAGAAGTAAAAGAGCTACTGCTTCCACCGCCATTTTGAAAAATTCCAGGAAGGAGACCCCAGAGGAATAAAAAAAATTAGAAAATTAAAAAAACAAAAAAAGAATGAGATAGTCTAAGTCCCTGCTCTTGAAGAATCATAGTCATAAAAGCACAGAAACTTGAGGCCATCTCCAGTACTTCCAGAGGGCTGACCACGATCCTGGAACATAATATGCAATAAATGTTTGTTGAATCAAAGGATGATAAATGGCACCTTTCATGAGTAGGAGCATTTGGCATTTATGAAGTACTTTGGTTGCATGCATTTTTGTCTATTATAGTCTACCTAGACTAGTCTACTTACAGCAAGTTAGTCCTCAGTCTCCATCCTCAACCCCCAACTCCTGTGCCAAAATGTAACACGTAGGCTGAATTTTTTGGGTAGACAGGCCAATTTCTGCAGCCATACTCCACTCCCAACACCTGCGACTGCTCCTTTCACCTATAGGAGTCAACGGCTAGAATACGTATTGCACCTCTCATCAAAAATCCCTTCCTACCCAGCACCACCACCAACACCACCACTGCCACTGTCACTACTGAGATTTTGCCATCAACTCGTCCTCCACCTTATTATCCACCACACCCTCAGTTAGGAGATAAGGCTCAGAGCCCCAGCAGACCGCTTTTAAAGACCATAAAACAAATGTTAAACTGTCACAGTAAAGGCTGGTTTCTCTTCCTAATTCTATTCAGTTCCTCTGAAGGCAGAGACTCGATGGGCACACTCACCAGTTATGATAATAAACCACAAAGGCTAAAATCGGCTTCCAAACCTACACAGTGTGTCTTCAGTATTGCAGCAATAATACTTTTTGCTTTTTGTCTGAACCTCAAAATATTTTAGTTTTATTATATCTTACTTCTATTTTATTTAGTTTTGTTTAGCCTGTCAGTAACACTAAGGGCTGCATGACACTCTGCTAAATACCAAGGGGTATATAAAAGCAGCCAGGATTCCCCAAGACACAATCAAGAATCACCTGATCAGGAATTATTTGCTAAATATCAGAACCCTCCATCTCAATCCCTGGATCCCAGTGCCCCTGAACCTCTTCCTTCTGACCCTAGGGGACCCCACACAGATTCATAAAGGACCATGATCATTCTTCCTCCTACTTTATGGTGGCTCCAGATCTTTCATCATTTCTTAAGGGTTCCTGCTTTCCCTGCTGCTACTGTCACACCTCTTGTCATCACCAGGTTGGAGTGGCCTTGACTGTAGCTACAGATTTACTTTGTTCCAACTGAACAGTGGAATGCCACACACACACACACACACACGCACTCATGCACGCACATATGCACACACCAGTAATGTACTCTATTTCTAGGCCACAAGATAGCTCTACCCCTGGCCTCCATTTCTGAGACAACTCTAAAGATACAACTCTTTGCTCCACTTGCTTTTTTATAACAACCCACCCGCCAGTGACTCTAGCAGCAGTCAACAGAAACTAACAACAATATAACACTGTTACTGTCTCTAGAGGCTGGTCTAAAAGACCTTCTAGAAACCGTCACCCATATCTTCCCTGAGCCTGCTGCCCTTCCTGCTCCAGCAGTGGTCCTTGCACCAAGTTCAGGTGCACCCTCTCACTATTCAGGTCTGTTGTTTCCCTTTCTGGTGTTCACTCTCAGTTGGCTCCTGGTTTCCCTAGTTGCTCAGAAGTCTGGGGCCCAGAGTCGCAGTAGAGAGGGCTGAGCCCGTCAGAGGAACCCATCCCTTTCTGAATTCACAGCAGGCAAACAACTGAAGCCTCTGCCCCTCAGTCTCCTTCTACACAGTTTATGGTCAATTGTTTGGAACACAAAGCCATTTTCCTAAGGAAAAAACTTTAAAGGAGTAGGCAGATGCCCAGGAGAACTCACACAAGTCCACTTGCTTCACATAGCTCATCTGGAGTTCTCATCTAGAATCTATGAAACAGTACACCTCGGTTTCTATGGTTAAATGAGTTCTGAGTTCCATCCATGAACATACCTCTGCCTCTGCCATCAGCAGGAACAGCCCAGCTTTACCTTCCGCAGCCTGCCAACCCAATGGTAGGGAAACGCCGGAAATCTAGAGAGCTTTATTTTTAAGAAAGGGGTTGGGGAATAGGAAGGACGTGACTCTTGGAGGTGAAACCAGGCTGTATAGAGAAGAGAGTTCAGAGGGGTTGGGGGTACAAGAGCCAAGCTGTCTCTGGGTTTTAGGGTTCTCCAGAGAGCAGGCTGCTCCCCTGAACTTCAATCCAGCAGACAGGCCTGGTCTACCACATTGCTGCTGCGAAGGGCAATGGAGTTGGGGGTTCTGGCGGGGCGAGGGCAGGGGGGGCTAAAGAAAATGTGTCGGGGGTTTCAATGTGAGGTCAAATAAGGAGTAACAACAAAAAAAAACCAAAATGAAAATAGATCAGTAATGTGATCAGTACTGTGTTTGTGAATGCGGTCAAATCAGATTTAATACCCTATATCATGGCTTCTGAAATAGCCCACAGAAACATTGTGTCATTCTCATTGGACATGGCCTTTTTGTAGACTTGAGAGAAAACTTGACCTATATCCAATCTCTCTCTCTTTTTTGCACTTTATTTAACCCTTGGCTTGTGTTGAGTCAGGGTAAATTTACTTACAAATAAAATATGTGTGGAGAAAACAAGTAGGAGCCTCTATTTTTTTCCTTGGATCTGTTCAGAAAGGTCAAGAGAAAAGTGTTTCCCTAGGTGGTCAAGTAGGGAAAAGGGTAAAAATTTTTTCTTTATTTTTAGTAACTATTGTTAGGAGGCTCAAAAAAGTAATTTTTAAATGACAGCAGTAATTTAAAGTACGAATTCATTCTAACTTTCAAATACGAGTAGATCTAAATATGGGTTGTTTTCTCTAAGTCCGTTCTCTTGTTCTATATTTTAGATATTATGATGTCAAATTACTTTCATATGACCACATACCACAAATGAAAAGAAAGAAAGATTTAGAAAATTTATAAGATTCCGGAAAGGAACCAATGGGCTATTTTAAGTGCCAGAATCCTAGTAGTTCTGGTAATGAATTAACAGATTAGTTTTGTGATAACTACTTAAATTCAATCAATTCAACAATATTTTCTGAGACTATTATGTGCTAAACAATGTCATATGTGACGTGGGATATAGACACAAAAGTATACTGCATGGTCTCATCACTTGTAGAATTTGTAAGTCTTTAGGTAAATTCAATTTATATATATAAAAAAAAGTACAGAATTCTGTTTAACATGTAACCAACCTCCAAACCAAGTGCCTCGTGCTTCCTGAAATGAGTGAAAGGGTGGGAACTGAGATGAGCTCCAGGAAACAGTTATAATTTGAATACATTGAAAGGTCACTTTGGATGTTGGAAATTGACAAGAGCCCAAGAAGGATTCAGCTTAGCCTACTGTAAAGAAACTGTCCTACTGTAAAGAGACTGTAAAGAAACAGTCCTTGATTGTAGCTAGGGGGTTGTTTTGGAACAGTCAGGAAGCAATGGAAGAATCCAAAGAGGAGAACATGTTTAGAGATATGGTCCCGTCAGTGGTGTAGAGGTTGACAGGAGGAAAATACATCAATTATGAGGTCACTGCAGTCTTCTAAGGCGGAGGAAGAAGGCTCAGCACTAGAGTGGTGGTGTGAAAATGAAAAGAGGGAGAGATATAAAGTCATTTCAACAGAAATACAGATATAACGTGCGCATTAGACCAAGTAGGAGATGATTCATTTCCCTTTTAAAATTATTATCTTGGTTCTTTTCTCTTGAGCCATTTTCTCTCCATCTTTCTTTTATATGTCTTTCATTGTTCTTATAAAAGTATACGTGTTTTATTTTGGAAATTTGAAAAATACAGAAAAAAATATAAAGAAAGCATTAAAAAGCACCCATACTCTCACCACTCAGAGATAATTTCAGATAACATTTTGATGTATTGATGGATGCGTTTAGGAGTGAGGATTAAACAGGACGGGTGAGGTGGTGCACAAAGATGAAGTGGCCTGATGTGTTTTCTTTAAGTAATTAATTAATTTTATTTTGGGCTGCATCAGGTCTTAGCTGCACCACGTTGTGGTGCATAGGCTCCAGGGCTCTCTAGCTCAGGAACATGAGCTCAGTAGTTGTGGCACATGGGCTTAGTTGTCCCCATGGCACATGGGATCTTAGTTCCCTGACCAGGGAATCGAACCTGCATTCCCTGCATTGGAAGGCAGATTCTTTTTTGCAGAGAAAGGGCACTTTTATTTAGTGACAGACATGGAATGTGACACATGCCGAAAGCAGGGGGGAGCAGTTTCCTTGGAGAGAAGGCTGCTCTGGTCTCCAAACATGGCCGTGTCGTTGTCCAGGACATGGGCCAGCCTTCTGTGAGCCCTCGGGAGCTGGGCAGGGAATTGATAGAGCAGCAGGAAATGGTTCAGTTCCACAGAGGCCGGGTCCCCTTCTGGAAGGCTTAGACCTTGATGACAAATTCCAGCCCGTGGATCAGTGCGTCTTGCCCTACAACAGCCCACGAAGGACATTATTCAAGATCCCAGTGAGGCTATCAACAAAGCTTTGAATGGGGAAGGGGCCCAATCCATCAAGCAGGGATATTTTCAGGCTGCCAGTGGGGGGGGAGTGAGTGCAGTCACCAAGGACCAGGAGGATCTTCTCTTGATCATCTTTTGCAGTTAAGAGTTCTGCAGTAATGTTTAGCTTCACAGTGGAAGGCAGATTCTTTACCACCGGACCACCAGGGAAGTCCTGAAGTGGCTTGGCGTTTTTTCTACCATTGCCTTCCAGTTTGTTTCAGTTCTCCATTCTCTGCCCTTAGCCATGATCCAAGCAGAGCCTATAGCTTTCCTTTCTGTCACCTTCAGACAGTGGAACTGTTTCGTGTGCAAGAACAAAAAAGTCCCTTTCGATCTAGATCAAGTCAATGCTTCTCTCTTCCCTGAGCGCAGGCCTTTCTGTACTTCAGGGACTTGGAGCAGGAAAAGAGGCAATGAGTGATATGGTATTTCATTCTCCCTGCTCCACCCCACTCACCCCATGGAAAAATCCACATACCCTTACCCTAAGGGTGAAAGGAAGGCCTGTGTCCCTCTGCTATCCCTTCTCTTAGCCTACCATTATGGACTGCTCAGGCCAATTTCCCACCTTTGGATACCTCCAAGGCAGCATCAGGCACCAGGATCTATACTGAAAAGCACATTCTACCCCCCAAAATTCTCTTCAAATAATCCTTTCTGAGAAATCTCATATAGACTGTTTCTGGTAGGAACAGTGGCTGCTACACTTCTTTACTTTTTGCTTTTGTTTTCTAATTTAAATACTGTGGGACTATGTCTAACCCCTTTCTTGAGAATGTAAGGATACTTGTTATCAGTTACTCAGCTTTGTACTTTGGCCAAAAGTTTCAGACAACAGAAAAAGTCCCATTTCACATCCTAAAACATATATACATATACACATACATAAAATAATAATAACTGGGACCATATCACATCATTTTGCATCCCACTTGATTTCCATTAATATTATATAGTGAGCATTTCCAACGTCAAGGAGTATTTTCCAAAAATGGGATTTATATTGGCTCATAATATTTCATCGTTTGACTGCCCATTCCTCATTATTCAACCATCACCCAATTAGACATTTACAATTAGGCTAATATAAATATCACTGCTGTAAACAACCTTGGATATATAGTTCTGTGCAACATCTTTGATTATATCTTCAAGATAATTTCTAGAAGAATAGTTCAAAGGCTATGAACATTTTTAAGGCTCTTGATACATAAGCAGAAGAGCCCTCAAGAAAAGTAGAATACAAACATACACATTGTATCCAAGCATTTTTACCATAATTTTCATCTTGCAGTTTGATTAGTGAAGTAGAATATCTTGCTGTTTTGATTTATATTTCTGTGATTGTTACTGAGGCAGATTCTTACTTGTTGACTCTTTGTATTTCTTCTACAAATGGTCTGTTCCTGGTCTCTGCTCATTTTTTCCTTGGAACACTAATATTTTCTCATTGCTATATAAACTCTCTCCATGCAAGAATAGTTACTTTTTCTGACATACAGTATTTGCTGCAAATGTTTAATAATTTATTTGACTTGATTTTGTTTATAATATTTTGGCTTGCAGAAACTTTAACTTTTGTGCAGTCACATCTATTGTTGTCTCTGTTGCATAATCCAGCTTAAATGGAAAGGGATTTGTTAGAAGGAGCATAGTTCACAGAAATTTAAAAAGAAATCCTAGAGAAATCAGGGCAACTCTGTGGATCTTGGGAAATGAAACTAATATTCACATCACCAAATCTCCAAATCCATCTTTCTGCTTCTCCTCTAATCTCCTGTGCTCTCCATTTGGCTTTATATACTCCTACCATCAGCTTTTGCTAGATAGCTTTCTAGCTTCTATATCCAGAGAGGTCAAGAAGATTTATCTTCAGGTAGAAAAATCCTGGGGAAGGACTCTGGCTGGCCCAGCCTTATGACATGCTCACCTCCAGATCAATCACTGTGCCAACACAATAAAGGGCTCTGATTTGCCAGATAAAGACATGTGTTCAAAGAGAGAAGAGCAGCTAACCCAAAGGAAAGAGTAGGATGGGGTACTGGGCAGATAAAGCAAAACAAAGCAGAAACAAACCAAACACAAACATCCATTACAAGTTTTTAAACTTTAATACTTTCTTCTACTAGTTTGATACTTTTGTATTCATCCCGAAATCAATTTTTCTTCTGGATTGCATTTTTTACCTTTGGCTCTATTTTCACCAAATCTCTTCACTCCTCCCTTCTGACAACCACTTCATCATTTCTACTGCCTTGGTCATAGCCAGTATGGCTAGTTAGGGCTCTGTGTCTTTGTGTGCAGTCTAATAAGCTTGTTTTCCTCATTCCCCTCACCTTCAACACACACACATGCTCCCCTCTTCAGTTCACCACGCACACCATCATAAAACCAGTATTTCCCAAACATCACATCCATCCCTTTAATGATGTCATTTTCCTCTTCAAAAGCACATACTGCGGCCTCCCTGCCCCACCCATTTACTAGGAAGGAGTTGACAGTTAATGTGACAATGAAATGTTATTTCACGCAGGCCTCACAACTGTGCTTGGTAGACATAATCTCCACTGGAGAGAGGGCAAATTGAGGTTCAAAGAAGTTAAATCACTAAGTAACATATTGTTCACATGTGGTGGAGCTGGGACTCAATCTCTGCTTGAATCCTTACACAAGAAACCAACCTCCCTTCCGTAGATAGGCCTCAGAGAAGAGTCTACATACCTTCGCCTTTTTCATATTACCAGGCTTTGCTTCCTCTCATTGTTACAGATCTATTCTTCACTTTAATCAAACTTGTCCCAATTCTACCACCACTACTCCCAAGCCTGCAAGCTTCTCTTTTGCCTTCATTTGGGGTATTTCTCACCAATATGTTGCCTACCCCCTCCTTTTCACCTCTTGAGAGTTCACTTCCCCTAAATTTCTACCTAATTCCACTTCTTCCATAAAGTCTTTTTTGATTATCTTACAAAAATATTTCCTTTAAAAATGCCTAAAATATGCTTCTCTGATATCCATTTAATTATTAGATTGTCTTCTCTGCCCACGTACATTTTAACTTTTAACCATCCTGCCATTTAGATTACGAGCCTCTTGAGGTCAAGTCCATGATTTATGTTTCTTTGTATTCTCACATGTTTAGTCCAAGGCCTTATAAGAAGAAATTAGTCAGGACTTCCCTGGAGGTCCAGTGGTTAGGACTCCATGCTTCTGCTGCAGGGGGTACAAATTCCATCCCTGGTCAAGGAACTAAGATTCCCACAAGCCACGGAGCAGCCAATAAAAATTTTTTTAAATAAATTTAAAAAAAAAAGAAGAAGAAATTAGTCAGTACTTGTTGATCCATGTCTGTCTCCTCCAACCTGCTGTGTTAGGAGATTTAAATAATGATTCCTAAAGAGTTTTCCCCTCTTGTCAAAATGATTTTAAGACTTTCAAATCTTTAGACTTTCCTGTTAGGACCAGTGATTTTCAGGAGTGAAGATAGTATTAGCTGTAAAATTCTGAGATTAATAGATAAATGTATTGGGAAATTTTCACTAGCGTATAAGTAGTTTACCTCCTATAAACATGCTAATAAACATGCAAAGAGAATTTACTGCACTCCAGCATGTGAAAGGTGTTATTGATAAAATAATATCTCATAGCACTTAGAGACAGGAAATCAATTTTAGAGGACACTACATTAAACTTTTTAATCCATTACTCATCACTTTCTAGTAGATTTTACAATATTATTTGATACAATAAGTAGAAGTTACCAAGAGACAAAATGTTTTTGGAGAATGTGGAGAAATCATCAAAAGATTGTTTTATTTGGGGGGTTTAGAGCATCTGTTTCAACTGACATTGCTTTGAAAACTGTCTGAAATTTTGAGATGATAAATGTTTATAATTTGCATCCACATTGTTAGTAACACAATAGCCTGTTAAATCTCTTGCCATAAAGATGAACAGACTGCAGGCCATCCACATTATTTATCAAGGGGGAAACAGACATTATTCACAAATTTTAATTGCTCCTTTGGCACTAACAGTCAGAAAATGAAACATAAAAATGTAGCCTTGGGGAGGCTTTACTGTGCGATGACTTTAGTGCAAACTTGACCATGGGGACCAATGTCTCTATCTCAATTATAGAGGGACCTGAATAAAGTAAGTTCATGGTTTCAACTCAGATCCTAGTGGACAGCTGGCATATTTCAAAACTCATTGTGTCCACTGTAAACTCAACAACTCCTACCCATGACCTAAAATAAAGAAGTCAGAGATTAGATTGATAGGGAAAGCATATTTCCTGCTCATCCTTAAGAGGAATTTTTCCTGGTCACCCTTCAAACATTCTGCTAAAAACTGGAAGAAGAAATGCTTCCATATTTTCCCTACCTACAGAATTAACCCTCTAGTACTATAAAATGAGCATAAAATTCACTTCTAAAAGTTAAATTATCGTAAAATATAATTTTAAGAAAAAAAATTTTTAAGTAATCTTATTTAAAAAATTTAAGGAAAAAATTGAAAGTATTAGGAAGGTTTTGTTTTTTGTTTTGTTCCCAACTAGGAGTCATTCATGTCCCCCCTAAGACCAGTGTCTGGAGGGAGAATGTTTAGCAGAGAGATTTACAATTAAGCACTAAAGGAAGAGGAACCAGCCAACAGGCTGCCTGGAAAACTAGGCTGCTCTTCCTCCCTGAAGCCAAGACTTCGAAGGTTGCAAAGCTGAAGAGGAGAAGTGGCAGTAAGGATGGTGAGAAACATCAAATCAGAGAAAAGGCTTTTGGACTTAAGCCCAACAGCCAAGGTCATGAAAGCCTAGAAACATTTACCCCAGACTTGGTCAGCCTGCAACAACCCCTCCTGATGGCATCACCGTCATTCCAGTTGCTCAGGTCAAGATCTTGGAGTCAGCTGGCACTGACTTCAAAAATATGTCCCGAACTCTACAGTACCTTATGACTCTGCTCCTATTCGTGCCTCCTACAGCAAAGATTCTCCATACCTTTGAAAATATCACTTCTTTGCTGAAAATTCAGCAATGGCTTCTCTTTTCAGGTAGAGTAAAACTAAAGCCTATTATATAAAACAGCCGACAAAGCTCTGCATGGTGCGCTCCCAACTCAGACCTTTGCTCTAGATGTGATACTCCTGGAACACACGGCCCCCAGATTTCCACTTGGCTAACTGCTTAACCTCTAAGTCTCTGCTCAGGCATCACCAGCTCAATTGACCTACCCTGATCACCCTATTTAAAATTGCACTGTGCCCCAGTGGGTTAGAGCTTAGCGGTAGAGACTCTGAATTCCAAATTGACGAACCCCAGAAGTTAGGAAAACCACCATTTCTGAGTGATTAAATTTTAAAAACTGGTAGATAATCAGAAGTGGAGACTACAGAAGAGTAAAGAATCCTAAGCCATGTTGATGTCATCCAAAATAAGGGCAGAAATTTAAGAAAAAAGAATGTAATTACTTATGTGTTTATTAACCAAATTTCTTTACATACTTGATTATTTATTAAACATAAACTTAAGATATATTCAAATCATGTTGTTTATTTGCAACCTATTATCAGATTTCCTTTTTAATCTTATAAAGAGATTTTCCTTAGCTTCTCTATCAACTAATATTTATTTACTGCTTCTAGATTCATTTCATTATTTTTCTCTTTCCCTGTTTTCTACATCTTGCACTTCATTTTCTTCTTTAGTTTTTCTAGTTTTACTTTTTTAATCAATTTTTACTGTTTTACATATTTTGTGTGGTATATGCCGTAGCTTATTCT
This sequence comes from Hippopotamus amphibius kiboko, assembly GCF_030028045.1. Classification (NCBI taxonomy): domain Eukaryota; kingdom Metazoa; phylum Chordata; class Mammalia; order Artiodactyla; family Hippopotamidae; genus Hippopotamus; species Hippopotamus amphibius. The sequence goes on along the minus strand of NC_080196.1, from coordinate 92,089,676 downwards.
TCTGTTTCAATGGTCTTAACTCTTTATTTAGACGATTAGATTTCTCTCTTCCTTTCTCAGCTTTTTGGTGCCTATATGAATAAAGAATACTTTTTTTTTTTTCAGTTCTCTTTTTTATGTTGCTTTTCTTGACTGTACTTTTTTGTGATAACTACTCCTTTACACTGAGCTTTTTAGAATCAGACCCATATAATTTGGGGGTCAATTCTGGTGATTTTTCTCCTTTTATTTTGAAACTTGAAATTTTTCACAGAAATTGTCTTCCACTGTTTGCTTATATTTGATAATGCAAATATGTATGTAAATATTATTTCCTTTCCAATCTGTGTATCTTTTATCTCTTCTTCTTGCTTTATTCCTCTGGTTAAAACTCCTAGTACTAATGTCAAACAAGAGTGGTAAGACTGAACATCTTTGCCTTGTTCTTGATTTTAGGGGAAAAGTATTCAGTCTTTTACCATTAATTATAATAGTAGCTAAAGGCTTTTTGTAGATTTTGTCAAAGTGGGGAAGTTCCCCTCTATTTTTCATTTTCTGAGAGTTTTTGTCATGAATTGTTACGGGATTTTGTGATATGCTTTTTCTGCATCAATTGATAGATAATATTATTTTTCTTCTTTAGACGGTAGACTTCAGCATGTAGGTTACATTGATTGGCTTTTTAAGATATAATTAACATACAACATAATTCACACATTTAAAGCATATAATTCCACGGTTTTTAATATATTTACAAGGTTTTGAACCAACATCAGAACATTTTAATTACTCCAAAAATAAACTCCATATCCTTTGACAGTCAGTCCCTTTCTCCTCACTCCCTAGCCCCTGGCAGCCACTAATCTGCTTTCTGTTCTTATGTATTTGCCTGTTCTGAATATTTATATAAATAGAATATTGCAATATGTAGCCTTTTGTGACTGATTTCTTTAACTTAATGTTTCCAAGGTTCATCTATGTTGTAGCAAATCTCAGTACTTCATTCTTTTCGTGGCTGAATAACATTCCATTATATGGATATACCACATTTTGCTTATCCATCCATCAGCTGAAAATATTTGTGTTGTCTCCACTATTTGGCCATTATGGATAATGCTGCAGCAAAGATTCCTGTCCAAGTTTTTGTGTGAACATATGTTTACTGTTGATGGACTTTTAAATACTGGAACAGCCTTAAATATATAAAAGAAAGGCCACTTGGTGGTGGTGTATGATTCTTATTATGTGTTGCTAGATTTGATTTGATAATATTTTGTTGAGATTTTTGTCTGTGTTCATGAGAGATCTTGTCTTTTGTTTTCTTTGTATTGTCTTCATCTGGTCTTAACATCTCTACTGACATCATAAAATGATTACAAAGTATTCCCTCTTCTTCTATTTTCTGGAGGACATTGTATAACATTGGTCTTAAATTCCTCTTTAAATATTTAGTAAAATTCTTCAGTGAAACCATCAGGTCCTGGAGATTTCCTTTCCAGGAGCTTTTCCTTTCCTTTTCAGGAGTTCGATTTCCTTAACCATTATGGGATTAGTCAGGTTGTCTTGGTTGAATTTTGATAGTTTGTGGGTTTTGAGGAATTGGCCCACTTCTTTCAAGTTGTCAATTTATGGACATAAAAATGTTTGTAGTATTCTCCTTTTATCCTTTTAATGGCTGCAGGATCTGTAGTGCTATATTATCTGTTTCATTGCTGATATTGGTGATTTGTATCTTCTCTCACATTTGTCACTCTTGCTAAAGACTTATCAATTTTGTTGTTTTTTTTAGAAGAATCATTTTCTTGCATCAGTTTTCTCAACTCTTTTCCTGTTTTCAGTGTAATTGATTTCTGCTTTTAATCAGTTCCTTCCTTCTGCTTTTTTGGCTTTATTTTGTGCTTCTTTTTTTTTTTTTTTTAAATAGGAACTTGGATTATTGATTTGAGACATTTCTTCTTTTCTAATATAAGCAGTTAGTGCCATAAATTACTCTCTCAGCTCTGCTTTAGCTGTGTCCCACAAATTTTGGTATGTTGTATTTTTCATTTTCCTTCAGTTCAATGTAATTTTTTTTATTTCCCTTGAGACTTCCTCACTGACCCATGAATTTTTTTTTTTTTTTTTTTTTTTTGGCCATGCCCCACAGCATGTGGGATCTTAGTTCCCTGACCAAGGATCAAACCCACACCTCCTGCATTGGAAGTGCAGACTCTTAACCACTGGACCACCAGGGAAGTCGCGACCCATGAATTATTTAGAAGTGTATGATTTCCAGGTATTTAGATACTTTCTTGTTTTATTTCTGCTATTGATTTCTAGTTTGATTCTATTATTGTCATAGAGCACACTACATATGATTTCATTTCTTCTAAATCTGCTGAAATTAGTTTTACAGCCTACAATATGGTCTGTGTGTATATGACTGTTGCATGGGCACTTGAAAACAATGTGTACTGTGTTGTTGTATGCAGCAATCTATAAATATCAATTAGATCCTGTTGGCTGATGGTATTACTCGGTCCTTCTATATTGCTGCTGATTTTCTAACAGTTCTACTAATTGCTGGAAAGGGATATTGGAGGCCCAACTATAATTGTGAATTTGTCTATTTCTTCTTTCAGCTTTACCAGGTTTTTTGTTTTTGTTTTCCATATATTTTGAAGCTGTGTTGTTTAGCACATACACATTTAGGATTGCTATGTCACCTTGGTGGACTGACAATAAATACTGTCAAGCTCTATGCTACAAATTGATTTAGTCCCAGGCAGTCTGTGATCAGAGCAAATGAGTAGTACAAACTAAATATCATAAATGTGTAAAACATTTATATGTTTTTGTGTATTTGTTTTCCTAAGTAGACTTTATTTTTTACAATTAGTTTTAGGGTCACAGCAAAACTGAAAAGAAAGTACAGAGAGTTCCATATATGCCCTGGCTTCGAACAGTGTAGCCTCCCCCACCATCAATAATCTGTACCAGAATGGGACATTTGTTACAATCTACAGCCTACACTGATACATCATTATCACCCAAAGCAAATAGTTTAAGATAGTGTTCTCTCTTGGTACTGTATATTTTATGAGTCTTGACAAAAGTATTATGACATGTATCCACCATTATAATTGCAGACAGAATAGTTTCACTGCCTTAAAAATCCTCTGTGCCCTATCTATTTATCCCTCCTTCTCCCTTAACCCCTTAACCACTAATCATTTTACTTTTTCCTTACAAACAAAAGTTTTTAACCCAGCATTTTTTAAATTTTTTATTTTATATTGGAGTATGGTTGATTAACAATGATGTGTTAGTTACAGGTGTACAGAAAAGTGATTCAGTTATACTCATACAAATATCCATTCTTTTTCAAATTCTGTTCCCATTTAGGTTATTACAGAATATTGAACCACATTCCCTGTTAACCCAGCATTACTATTAGTTAAGATAGGTTAACTGCTGTAACAAATGTACACAAAAATATATAATACTTCAAACGCAATAAAAAAAATTTTTTTCTTTCACGTAAAGGCTAAAACACCTATATCAGTTTGGGGGGCTCCTTTCCTCCATGTGGTGATGCCCCTTTCATCTTGTGGCTCTGCCATTTTTAACATGTGGTCATCATACTCATTTACGTCACAGATGGGTAAAGAATGTGGAAGATAATGTGTAAGGGATTTTTCAGGGCTAGGTCTGTAATTGGTGTACACTTAGTAAAACTCAGTCTGTGGCTGCTCCCAATTTCACACAGCGGCCTGGCTGTGTGCTCAGGAAGAAGAGGAAGTGGGCTAGTGAAGATCTAGTCAGTCTGAGTCACAGGTCTATGGAACCCCAAAAGATCCATGGATAGACTTTAAAGGGAGCCATTTAAGCATTCAGAAGACATATGCGAAATGTTGCCTTTTCCTGGGGAGAGGGAGGGAAGGACTAGCCCTTGATTAGGAAAATACATTGAAAGAAGTCAACATTTTAAGCTGTGGCCTTAAAACAGGTAGAGATGGCGAGGATGGGGATAAAAGGTGAGAGCAACCTGGGCAGAAAAATAGCACAAAGCAAAAGCCCAAAGATGAGAGACTACAATCCATGTTTGAAAAATGCTCAAAAGCTCAGATTAGCTGAAGTATTGAGTTTATTTAGAAGAATATTCAATTAGTAAGTACATACTGGCTTCTCTTATGCGCCAGGGACTATGTAGGTACTGGCTTTGTTAGGATGAAAATAGAAGAGAGACAATTAAACAAGGTATGTAGAGTGTGGCTAGGGACATGCAGGATGCAATTGGTGCCTACTACAAGGCCACCTAGCCTTACCTAGAAGGTTAGGGAGGACATCCTAGAGAAAGTGATACATAAGCTGAGCTCTAAAAGACAAGTAGGAGTTAGCTAAGCTACAAGCAGGCAGAGGAGAGCCATATTCCAGGCCTGGAGGCATAATAGGCATGTGTAGAATATATATGAATGGTTCCTGGAAGTTCTCTATGGCTGAGGCCAAGAATGCAAGAGGAAGAATGGCATGAAATGAGGCTAAAGAGGTAAACAGGGTGCAGTTGCAGAAGACCTCCTAAGTAATCTTAAGAAACTGGGATGTTATCCTAAGGACAACAACCAGGGTTTTAAGCAGGGAAGTGGAGGGAATAAACTTGAATTAAAGTCATTCCAGCTGTAGCATGGAAAATGAATTAGAGGAAAGCAAGGCTAGATGTAAGAATATTGTTTGGAGGACTATTAGTTCATGGTCTAAATGATAGTGGCCTAGACCATGGTAATAGTGGTAAAGATGGAGAAAGATGGATTTGAGAGTTGAGTGGTATGAGCCACAGGATTTGGCCTTGACTGGCTATGGAGGTTGAAGGAGAAGTCAAGCATGGCCACCAGGCTCAAGGTCAGAGGAACTGAGTAGACAGTGGTGCTATCTAATACTCAGCTAAAAAGCATTCTGAAATTTCAGTTTGGGAAGTTGAGGTTGAATTTTACTCACCAAGTGGAGACATCCATAAAGCAGAGGATTTCTGGGTCTGGCACTCAACTGAGCGATCAGGAATGATAACACAGGTCTGGAACTTGTCAAGGTAGCAGAAATGTTAGGAAAGGATAAGATGTTTAGGTGGAGACTATGGAGTAAGCAGAAAGCAGGCCCAAGACAAATCCTAGATAAATAACTCAAGAGTGACAGGGCCACTAAGCCTATAAAGAAGACAGAGGCAGGACTATGGAATAGGAAGGAAAGCAGAAAGAAGGGAAAGGAAGACAGTGCTTTGAGGAGCAATCATTAGTGTCTGATCCTGTCATGGAAAGGTTAAGTGGAATAAGAATAAAATGCTCATTGGATACAATGACGAGAGGAGGATAATTTCAATGAAGCAGCAAGAGCCCACAGGAACTCTGCAATGTGAAATAAAGGAGAGTAGGCAGCTGTTGGAGAAGTTGATTTGGAGTAGAGAAGAGAGAGTGGTCACAAGAGGTGGATGTAGATCAAGGAAGAGTTTCTATCTGTTAGTATAGGAGAGATTTGAGTATGTTTACCTAACAATTTCAAGCACTTGGAAGAATGTCCCAGAGTGTGGAAGGCCTGGAATTCCAGGTAGGACACTTTATTCCTAGACAACTGGGAGCCACTGCAAGCAGGAGAATGACATGTTCATTGAGGAAGACTTGTCATGGAGCTGTGTATTGCTGCTCCCAGGGGACATCCTACCCTAAAGAAACTTACCTTGCCTTAAAACAAAGCAGATGTTTCTTTGGGGTTCTAGATGAGGGTGTCAGCCAAATCTTTCACCTGGTTTTGTGTCTATCTTTACAACATTGCTTCAAAGTTATTATTTAAGTATCTCACTCAGTTTTCTTACTAGGACAAACATCTTTGTTAGAGTCTGTTTAGTTTGCAACTGTTCCAACCTTAATATCATTACAATTAGATTTTTAAACTAGCCTTAAGGCTACTTTTAGCAGTCAGCCTGCTAGTTGATAAAACCTAGCCAACTCTGCAGTTTTCTTTTTGTCCTAAGATCTTTAAAGCATCTCTTCTACAGCAGTGTATCAACCTACGTCATAAACAACAGCATAGGAATGAAAGAGAAAACTAATTCAGGTACACATTAATGTGTTGTGTGGTTGGTGGAGGGTGGAGGGGATTACTGTGTTTAGTGGATTTAAATGAAAGAATCCCAGTCATACATTTAGAGCAAAAGCAAATCTTAAATTTGCTTCATAAACAAGACTTAATACAAGACAATAAATTTAGACCTAAACGGGAAGGTCTCTGAGCTTCAATAACACCTAGCTTGTTCATAAATCACAGTATTGATCAAATATAAATTAATGCATGAATGTATACATTTGTGTACGGGAACTTATGAAATCTCATTTATTATATGAGAATGAAGCAGAAAGCAATTTTTATATTGTGAACACATAAATTAAACCATTTAGCACTTTTTAAAAATCTTAGCTGAATGGATCTTACCTACAGGAATCTATTCTTTAAACTCCCCCTCTTGGAGAACTATCACTTGAGCTACAGCTTTTGCTCTGAGTCCTTGGGAAGAGAACTAAGACCAAGGGATGAGCATTAAACAACAACTCATGCAAAGAGGCAGAGAAAGGAACTTCTGAGTTTCATTTGTAATTCTGCTATGCATTTCCTCCCGACAAAAATATCCTGGGAGAGGCCACTTCGTGTTTTAGTTTACTTTCTCACTTGAAGAGAGATTTGCTTTGCTAGAAAAATCTACCCTTCAAATAATTACTGTTTAAACAGAAATATCAGACAGCAAAGATATTTGCATGTATGTAAATAAGTAAATGTCTATAAGTAAATGTCTAGTTACACAAGCTATTCACTGGTAAGTTTAAAAAAAAAATTCAGTACCTTTATTAAGATGCCATGAAATATTATGTCCTTGGGGTATATCACCAAAAGGGTGTAGATACAGTAAATCAGTGAAAATTGTACCTAATTGGGAAGGAGGGAAGAAAAAATCACTTTTCAGTAAACAGCAAGATTCCTTCTGTAAACCCAAAAACTCACACCCTGGATCAGTGTTCTCAACCCCTGCTGAGCTTCAGAATAACCTGTGCAGTTTTTTAAAAACTTGTCCAGTTTCCCACTCTAGATCCACTTAATCCCAACATCCAGGGTTTGCCTCTTCCTGCTTTGCATTTACCATTTTTAAAAGCCCTTCTTGACTTTGTTGTACAGTCAGGGTTGAAATCACTGCTCCACAGGCTACTACTACAAATGAGTTGTTAGAGAAGCAACATACAGGGTTATAGAAGGACTAGGGCAACAGTAGAGTAACAAGAAATGTGTCCTGTTAGCTAAATTTCTCTATGCCTTTGATTGGAGGGGTAGATAAATTGAAGTAGAATTGTGCACGTGGCCACAGGGCTCAAAATAGAGAAACAGAAGACAGTTTCAGCCTTCTCTTGGACTACTGTCTTTGTAACATCTTAGACAATTTAGAGATCGGTGCTCAAACTTACACATAAGAAACGACTTTGAAGAAGAAAGATATAATAAATCCAAAATAGAAAGGATCTTAATTTATAATTCAAAAATGAAGGTCTAGAGCTACTAGTACTCAGTACTTGAAATATGACTAGTGTTCATTGAGATAGCCTAGTGTAAAATACACACCATTTTCAAAGACAGCGCAAAAAAACTAAGATATACCAATAATTTTATAATGATTGCATGTTGAAATGATAATATTTTGAATATATGTAACTCAATATATTTATTAAAACTGTTTCTTCTCAGTTTTTATAATGCGGACACTCGAAACCTTAAAATTACATTATGTTGTTCACATTCTACTTCTGTAAGACAACGCTGGGGGTTAAGACTAACCCGGGGAGACTAGCTAATACTAAAGGGGCAGAGGGAAAGTGTAGCGGGGCGCGGGGGGGGGGGGGGGGGGGTGGAGGGACGGTCATGGCCTAAAACGAAGGAAAGTAATAAGATTTGTTTTTAACAAACCATTGAAAAACAAAGCCCTATAAAAGACAGCCACTGTGTGGGATCACCCGGACAATACTGTGGGAAGAACGTCTAGGAGGAGGAAAAGATGGTTTAATTTCCTTGAAAAGCCCCAAAGAACTCAAGTCCTGCATTTAAAGTTCCTGATGTAACCAACCGGCCTCGCATCGCAAGCCAGGCCAGTGGGGCGTGGGAGGGCCCTGCCCGGAGGGAGGAGCATTCCGGGGTGGTGCAGGGAAGGCCCAGGAGCCACGCGGCTCAGGAAACCACCCCCGCGGCTGGATAGGAGGACGCTTATCTGGCCCCTCCTTCGATGGACTCTCCCTAGGCCCGTACCCTGAAAGAGGGAAATCGCTTCTTCAACAACGCCCTCCGGGCCCATGCCTACGCCACACTCCCAAGGCCGCTCCCACTGTGCGCTAAAAAACCCCACCCAGGTGGGCCAAAGGGATGCGCGGAACCCACGAAACCCAGGTGTGTGCTTCGACTGCACGCGCCTGCGCGAAAACCCCGCCTGGCTCCTAGTTTCATTCTCTGCAGCCTTTCCTTCGTCCCTCCTCCTTTTCCCCGCCTCCACCTGGGTACGTCACAAAGAGTGACGTGTGAAGCGAACAATCACAGTCCCTCTCCTCCTGGGCCAGCAGGGAAAGGGGAGGGAGGGGTGGGGGGAGGGCAGAGGACGGAAGGAGAAGGCTTGGGGGACCGGCTCCTCTCGCTCACCCAATCAGAGCTCTGGGGAGGGGCGGGGCGGGGCCCGCAAAGAGGGTGGGGGGGGTGGAGCTAGGGAAAGGAGTTAGAAGGCTGCGGGGAGGAGAGGGCGGGCTCCCAGAGATTAAAAGCGGCCAATCAGAGCGCGCCGGCTTCATTCGGAGAGCGGCGTGGGGCGTCGCCGCCGCCGCCGCGCGCGCCGGGGGCTGGTTAAGGCCATGAAACAAAAGAAAGCCTGAGAGGGGAGCCGCTGCCACCTCCGCCAGCCCGCCCCGCTGCCGTCCCCACCCACCCACCTAGTTACCTACCTCTGCCTCCTTCCCCTGCCCCTCCACCCCGCCCTCTCCCGTCCCCGGGCGGCCCTGGCGCTGCTCGGCCCGGGTCGCCAGCCCCGCCGCCTCCCCAGAGGAAAGGTGTTTGTGCGCTGAGCAGGGCCGGGGCCCTGTCCGCCATGGGGCTCGCCGCCCGCCGCGCCTGACCCGGCCGCCGCCGCCGCCGCCGCCATTGACAGCGCGCCGCCGCGATGCCGAGCGGCAGCTCCGCGGCCCTGGCCCTGGCGGCGGCCCCGGCCCCCCTGCCGCAGCCGCCCCCGCCGCCGCCGCCGCCGCCGCTGCCGCCGCCCGCGGGCGGCCCGGAGCTCGAGGGGGACGGGCTCCTGCTGAGGGAGCGCCTGGCCGCGCTAGGCCTCGACGACCCCAGCCCGGCGGAGCCCGGCGCCCCGGCGCTTCGGGCCGCGGCGGCGCAGGGCCAGGCCCGGCGGGCGGCGGGGCTGTCTCCCGAGGAGCGGGCTCCTCCCGGGCCGGCCGGGGTCTCGGAGGCGGCCGAGCTGGAGCTGGAGGAGGACGAGGAGGAGGGGGAGGAAGCGGAGCTGGACGGAGACCTGCTGGAGGAGGAGGAGCTGGAGGAGGCAGAGGAGGAGGACCGGCCGTCTCTGCTGCTGCTGTCGCCGCCCGCGGCCGCCGCCTCTCAGACCCAGTCGATCCCGGGCGGGTCCCTGGGGTCGGTGCTGCTGCCCGCCGCCGGCTTCGATGCCCGGGAGGCGGCCGCGGCGGCGGGGGTGCTCTACGGAGGGGACGATGCCCAGGGCATGATGGCGGCGATGCTGTCCCACGCCTACGGCCCCGGCGGCTGCGGGGCGGCGGCGGCGGCGGCCGCCCTGAACGGGGAGCAGGCGGCCCTGCTCCGGAGGAAGAGCGTCAACACCACCGAGTGCGTCCCGGTGCCCAGCTCCGAGCATGTCGCCGAGATTGTCGGTCGCCAGGGTGAGTGGGTGTGGGGGTGTCCGGCTGGGCTTGGCCCCGGGCTTGGGTGGGGAGACGAAAGAAAGGAGCTTGGGGCAGGAAAGGCGAACGCGGAGAGTCCCCCGGGTCCACCGGGAAGGGGTCTGGGAGGAGCCGAGGGTGGACGAGATGAGAAGATGGGTCACCTTGCGAAAACCCCACGGTGTTCCTCTCATCTTGCCTGATAGAAGGTGATAAGTTTCTCGAGCCACCCTATCCGGCGGTGTTCACTTTACTCGGGCTGTATTCCTGGAACACCCGGCTGGCGTGGCACCAAAACCTCAGTGAGGTGGTAAAAGGTCGGGCCGGTTGTGGATTCGGTGTTGTGCACGGAAAGCTTTGAGATTGCAAGTTTGCGCAGCGGACTGGCTTTGTAAAAGCGCTCAGCTTGCCTTACGACGGCTTGTTGGGAAGCAGAAATTGACAGAAATGGAGACTTGTAGAAAGAGCTCCTTCGAGAGGGAAGGGGATGTTCAAGTGGTCGTTCTTACCGCCACCCCCCTCCGCCCTCCACTGTTCGGAAACTTAGCTTTTTAGCTAACTCTGTTGATCTTATTGTATTCCTTTCGATACGTTTTAACTCTTTAAAAGGCACACTGGCTACCTTTTAGAACACTTCAGGGTACACGATGAAGAAAAATTGGACGGTAAAGTAATTGAGTTAAGGAACTTTATGCCTTTATACAGTTTTCAGTAAATTCTCTTCTCTTGCCAGCACACCAGTACTGCAGACAGACTCCTCCCACATTGTTCAGACAAAGGACCTATGTCTCAGATTCCAGGAGTAGATTTGTGAAGGTGGGGGAAGGGGATGCCCAGAGTACCTCTGTATCCGACATTTTTAGGGAAGGTCCTATGCGCTTTAGTGTAGCTTTTTCCCCCTTTATTGAAGGAGTAAATATTACCTGCAGCTGACTTATTGCAATATGATTTAACCTGGTTGATGCATGTCTCTCTACTGTTAGCTTGAGAGCATTGTTGGGGTCAAATAAAGAGAAATGATGGCGCTGCTGCTTAAATGATCTCATCTTTCCCAAGTGGTCTAAAAGTACACATAAATAAGAGGTCTGTCGAAATGGTGGTTTCAAATATCAGAGTTGGCTCATTTCTTACCTCTAGGATTTTAATAAGAAAAATCCATCTGAAATCTGGGTAGAGGAGATAGCGTATTTCAGACTGTCTGGTATTTAAAGGCAGTGTTCAAAGCCGATGCCATTCAATTAAGAGTTTATTCCCATAGTTTGGTAAATAAACTTTGCTTGCCGTTTTTGGTTTGTCTTTGTTGTTGTTTTTGGTTTTGCAATACTGAAGATACTAATCTAAGAGAGAACTGTTTTCACCTCACATAGGATAAAGTTATAACATCTCAAATTATAGATCCAGAATGAGTTGGCTATTCAATTAACAACATCAGGAGATTGCTATGTATCAAGCTTGTATTTAGCCAGGCATTGAGTTTATGGCAGTTGGGAATGTGAGGTTAATTCAGACTAACTTGGCTGCCCTTGAGAAGCTAACAGTCTAATAAACAGCGAATGGCATTAATCTAATCTGTAATTAAAGGCATTAACTATAGTGTATAACAAATTCGTACATATAAGAACATCAACCCTGGAGGGCCTTGGAGAATGGATAGGAGTTTAACAAATGGAGATGGAAGAAAGACTGAGGGACAGTGTGAGGAAAGGTGTGGAGAAATAATCTCTAGATATGGTTGGAAAGTTTGGGGGTGGGGTGGTGTTTGTTTTGATACACCTTAGGGTCTGATACTTAGAGAGTGGTGAAAAGGGGCTGGGAAGGTGTCTGTTCAGGCCCTGCTAGGGTGGCATTTCTCAGCACAAGTTGCTTCAGTGTGCTTATGGTGACAGTTCAGGGTAACAAAGGAAAAGAACACTTATAGGACAGTTTTACTAAGGGACAATATACTGATGTCTTTTGTTTAATACAAATTTTTGTCTTTTGTGTTATACCCTTTAAAGCATGATAAAATAGTCCTTAATTATGCAGACTGTTACCTTTATGCAAATCCATTATTTAAAAGTAAACTGAATTCATTCCAAGTTTCTATTTCGTACCAAATTATAGCAATGAAATAAAGTCTTTAGTTTTTCTTTTTAGGGCTGAGCTTATTGGTTAATAAGGAATGTGAATCTATTTATGTCTTGGGGCATGGAGACAAATTGCTGACTATTCCTTTTACACTTAATATTTTCCCAGAGTTGACAGTACACTGTTAAAAGTATGTCATCATCCTCTATCTTATCTTAAGAGCAAAAAGTCTTATCCTTTTCCTGTTCTGAGCCATTCAACTGGTGGATCATTGACCCTTTTGCCACCCCCACCCCTCAGCAGCACCATAATAAAACCTGTGAAGTTATTTTCCCACTCCTACAGAAAACTAGGCAACTTCTGTTTGCATCCTTTTGCAGCATGATAATTTCCCCTTTCCCTAAGTGAATAAAAAGGGCGCATCATTTAATTTACTTTTTGCTTTGGATGAATAGAATTTTCCTCCTTAAGAATTATCCCTTCCTGCCATTTTCTTCATTACTTGAAGTCATAATTTTCTGTGACGTCTCTTAATTGGTTTTGGAAATAATTATGTCACAGATGGAGACATCTGTGACTTCAGCTCTGAAGCAAAGAGTAGGACAAATGGAATTCTGAGTCATATAGACTAGCAACTCATGTAGATGGCCTCTAGTTCCAGTGTCTTTCAGAAAAACAAACCACTGCTTTTGATAATTATGAAAGCTGGCAGAGTGTTGACCTCATGTTTATACTCCCCAGCAGCATATGGTCATTTGCAAATGTTAAATTGGCCCCCCTTTTCAAGTTTGCATCTCATTTTGAAACCAAAAATACTGTAAAATAAAGCCAGGAACTAAAGAGGCTTATTGATAATCAAATAAGTTCTGGAATACAAACGTCAAAAATAAACCTGACAACTGATTTAAGATCTAACTTTTTAAAAATGTAGTACTTGCAAGGCATATTCACCATGGTTAACAGATTTAGTTTGTCAGTGGACTTTGTTCCAATTTATACAGTCATTGATAATCACTTAGACTAAAAAGTGAGTTAAAGTACAGCTCTACCCATTCTTAACTACATTATGAATAAGTATTGAATGTCATATGTTCAGTTGTTTTAAAGACTTATAACCCAAGGTTTTACATTACTGTTTAATATACATCTTTAACTATTTTCATTAGTGATTTGCTTGATGGTATATGTGTGTTCTCTAGCCTCCTAGTCAAGAAAAGCTATTTCTGGCTTTTTTTTAATTGTACTGTCAAAAAGCATTTAAGCTAATATCAATATTTGAATATATGAATAATACATATGCTGATATACTTATACAAAATGTAAACAATTTTAAAAGGATGAGGTAAAAATGGGAATTGGAGTGTTTTGATTTTTTTTCTTTTTTTGCCCCTGCACTGCAATGACTTTTCTTGCACCCTACTTTAGCCATCATTGAGCTAGACCCTCTTAGAAATTTTTTCTTCTTTATTGAGCTACTCTTGTCTCCACTGATACCAGTGGTTGTATATATTGTCACTTTTTAAGCAGTTAATATGTTACATTGCTTCAGGTTGTCTTAAATACATTCTTGGGAAAATTTTTCGCGGTTTCCTAGGGTGGAACCACTCTTCAAGTTTTAAAAAGAGAAAGCTTGGTCTTGACATAAATTCCCTGTTTAAGAAAAAATATGCATTTCATGAGGTGAAATAGTTTCAGAATAATGCTAAAGCAGTGTCTTTTTCTTTTGTGGAGGAGGAGGGACTCTTGGCATTCTCTCTGCCAGGTGTTATACTATATGCCATTTAACTCTGCTAGGTGGTTATTCCCATTTTACAGACATAGAAACTGAGGTGCTGATAGGTATCTTGCTCAGATAGTGGAACTTGGGGTTAGAGCAGTTTGTTTGATAGTAAAAGTAAAGTCATGCTGCCTCAGTATTGAAGCATCTTGCTCAGGAAGGCTAATTGTATTTTGGGTTAATTTCTGCCCTAATCATGAGTTGGGTTACTGTATTTCTAAAATGCATAACTTAAAATATCATCACTATCCAAATTAATTTACTTAATAAAATTTTGGTGCCTATTACAGACAAGGCACAGGTATCATTCTGACATTCTGGTTCTAATGTGTCTAACTAGAAATTCACTGTCATAATTCAGAAAGTTAATTTGTGTGTATATACATGCTAGCTTTAAAAATTAAATAATGTCATTTTCTAGGCTTTAAAATCTAAATAATAGTTTGCATTAGCTCTGGGACCATTGAGGAAGGTTCAATGATTATAATTGTTTTGCAAATGGTGGGGGTGGGGGGATACACTGCCTTTGCTCCCGCCTTATTCAGCTAATGAATTATTTTGATTCACAAGGGAGGAAATGGAAAATAAAGTGGTAGTTCAAGGGTGTATTTTCTGCCCCCCTGATAGAAATGCCAGTGACCTAAAAATGATCCAGGGAGTCAAGTATTTGAGAACTATTCATCTGCTAGAGATTTCCATTAGAGAAAATTTCCAACAATGTCTATGGGTTGGAATTCTAGATAGTTCTTACATTTTAAGTTTTCAAGGAAAGGTGGAATTTAGTTATAAGATAGTGCTTAATATTTTGTGGATTTGGGTTTGAATGAATTTAATATTTGTACAGAATGAAGAATTTATTGCTTTTGTCTTAAACTGAATACAAAAATGTTTTAGAATGTATGTTTTAATATAAAAATACATGTTGAAAACTGTCCTAAGTTACCTGTAACAGTCTCTGCTCAGCTGTGACACATTAGAAAGAGCCAGCAATCAGAAATTAAAATTCCTAAATTCTGATTACTATGTGCTAGTAACTCACTTTGTGGTCTTGGGCAAATCACTTAAACTCCCTAGGCTTCAGATTCCTCTTCTTCAGCTGGGTATAATCATATCTATAGTACCTCTAGGTACTATTAATTGTACGCAAATAAATTGACATGAAACTGTAAGTGATAAGCACATACTACTTTTGTTAAGTTAAACCTGGAATTAATTCAAACCACTCTGTTAATCTCGTTCACCCTTTCTCTGCTTTAGCAGACAGTTTCCCACATTACTGTATTCTTCTAATGTGATAGAACTAGAATGAACTGATGTCTAAATACTTGTTAGACACATGGCACTTCTATCCAGATAGGCTTAAATGATGCTATGATAACGGAGAACCCCAACATCTCAATATTGAAACAACAGTGGTTTATTTCTTATTCACAGGTGCTCTGCTCATTTTAGTCATTCAGGGTCTTAGACCAGTGGAGCAGCCACCATCTCAGTTCTTGGCTGGACTTCCCCTGTGCCAGGATGAGAGACACTGGCATAGCACACACTGGTCTTTAAATGTTAGACCGGGAAGTAATAATGATCACATCCGCTCGTATTTCATTAATCAGAGCAAGTCATCTGGCCACACCTAACTTCAAGTGGGCGAGAAATTACATTACAATCAATGTGCCCACAGGAGAGGGCCAAAATGTTCATGAACAGCCGTGATGACTACCACAGTATTATTTTAAAATCTATGGGGTTGTGACAGAATTTTTTAATGTAATTTATGCCTTATAGAATTTGCAATTTAAACTCAAAATGACAAAAAAATATAGATAATGCTCATAGTTACTAAATAGGAAAGTGCATTTGCATTTTAAACTCATTTAGGGATTTCCCTGATGGTCCAATGATTAAGACTCTACACTTCCACTGCAGGGGGCACAGGTTCAATCCCTGGTCAGGGAACTAAGATCCCACATGCTGCACAGTGCAGCCAAAAAAAAGAAAAGAAAAGAAAAGGAAAAAAAAAAAAACCGAAAAACTCCTTAGGAAACTCCAGGTAGATTATGGATAATCTGCTTTAAAACCCCATTGATCTTCAGGTGATTCTAAAGTGATATGTTTATTAAACTGCATCTTAATCCTTCCCCAAAGGCTTATATACCATAATGCATGTTTACTTTTAACTTCTATCTCTGTACTACCATTAGGTACCATATAGACATTTATATGGATTACATCTGATATTTAAGCTTTTAAAACTACATTCTAATATTAGTAATGCTAAGCCAAACTATACTAACTTGAATATGCACAGCTTAATGTTATTTGAATACGTTGAGTCTTTATTCCATGTCTGATTTTGAGAATTTTAAGTTACACTGTATAATTATAGCACCTCTTTGATGCTAGTGTTTGGGATTTAAGAACAGTTCACATGGGCATGGTTTGTTGCCTTTGTCCGATAAGCAAAAACTGCAGTTTATTGTATGCAGGGAAGCCTGATTTGACCACAAGTAAAGAGGTATCATGCAATAGTAAGACTAGGCCTTAAAATAATAGACAATTATTTAATGAACTGCAGATGTAGTTGAAGATAAGCATAAAGTAGATTCGTTTTAAGTATGGTTAGAGGAGAGTGGGGAGGGAATAGTTTCAAAACCACCAAAAGGTTACTGCATAAAATGCCCTTTGGGCTGACCTTACCTTTTTATTACTGTCCCCCTTCCTGTACTGCTCTCCCCTCCCCTTTGGCTTATCTTCTACCTTTCTACCAGTACCTGCAGGAAAGGACATTGAACTTGGAGGTGGAAAACTTGTTAGAGACCTAGTTTTACCATTTGTTGCCTGTGACCATGGACAAATCACTTAACCTCAGGGACTCTCAATTTCCTCTTGGAGGGGGAGAAACTAGTTCCATCCACTTGTTCTTCCCAGCCCCTCCCCCACCCACCCTTTGTGAGGATCAAGTTTGAGATGTTAGTAGAGTCACTGTACAATTGAAAGTATAGAGATAATAAATTATGAGACAGCATAAAGTTTATAATTTTTTTTTTACTGCTAGATTTGTTCGCTGAGAAAATGCTAGTTGAAACCAAAAATTTTATTAAGTTTTCCCTAGGTTATATATACCACTAGTGAATGATATACATTATTTTTTTTTAAGTTTACAATATGTCTTAAAATTTTATTTAAAATCACTTTTGAAATGTATTTCCTGGTAAAGACCTACGCTAGTCTATAGTCTGGAAGAGAATCATTTACAGGTGAATCTGACTCCATTATATGGTTCCCATAGAGGTAATTCTAAGCTTTCTGTTAACATCCTCGAAAGGGCATGAACCTAATTTTAAAATCCTCAGGAAAATTGTTCTGCCTTTCATCTCTAATTTACACCCTCTTCTGGATGTCACAGCTTTAGTAAAAGGCCAAATATGAGCCCCTTTTTTTGTTAAGTATGTCGATCCTCTTGTCTAAACTAAGTGGGGAGGGGGGGTATTTTAAATTTAGTTTAAAATTTAAATTTTAAAATTCTCTATTTTAAAAATACCTTATATATGCAGGGAATTCCCACTTCTAAGAATCAACTAAGAAAATAAGGCAGGTTGAGAGAATGGTGTATTTAGGGACTAGGAGTCATTAGTTTATAACTTTGGGCAATTCTCTACTTCAGTTTTCTTCATGTATAAAATGAGATTGAATTAGATTATCTCTTGTAGCTCTTATATTTTTATTTTTGTCCAAAAAGAGTTCCTAAAATCATGTAAAAGTAAACCAGTTTTCAGATTACTAATTAGATTGACTTTAACATATCTCCTCCCAGTTTTGTAAAGTTTATAATATCTTAACATGCTTTTCACAATCTAAATATAAGTTTTATCTTTAGGATTTAAATTTTTTTAATGTTTTTAACTTCCTATAGAAAAATGATTCATTTTATTTTATTAAAAAATAATAACATTTAAATGTGTCAGGTAGTATATCATCTCATTTGATCCGTTCACATTTCCACCATACAGATAAGGAAACCAGCCTATGGAGATGTAAGTAAGTTATCCAGGTTCTCAAGCTAATAGAATTAGAGACTTCAGCACACCAATTTAGTAAGTAGTAGAACAAGCAGACAAAGCAGCAAGGATGTAAAAGGCTTGAACACTACCACCAACCAACAATATAAGAAAAGAAAATGATAGATCAATATCTGTACTTGAACAGTTGTAGACACCAAATCCTTTTGGTCCTTGAAGTTTGATCCAAGTCAGTGAGGGCAGAACTGAATCTCAGTGATCTTAATGTCAGTTAAAGTACCTGAAACATAGCAGATACTTGCTCTTTATTTTATTGAACTGAATTGTTGGATTAGAAACTTTCCATCTTATTACTTATTTTAGTTTTCATAATGTGGCGTTTTCTTCCCTCTTGTCTTTACCTGAGGAGCCAGTCAACCTAAAGTTGTTTAAGGATCTGTATTTTAGATGCTTCTTGATTTAGGGCATTGGATGTCCATATGAACACTGGTAATCAAAACTAAAATCACATAAATGAAGCTGTTCGAAGTGTTGACATGGTGATGTCTAAAGTGAAACAGTATTCTTAACAGAAAATTTCAGAAAATTTTGACTAGAGCTACAAGAAGGACACTTGAACCCAAGAAAGGAAAGCTATCTCTATACTGTGCGTTTAGGAATCCATTGCATTGCTAATCTAAACAATTTATTTAAATGTTAGATTAAGTTGTATGCTTAAGAAACACTCTTTACTGCGATTTAGCTGATATTCGTCAGTCTTTGAAGCTATTAATATGAAAAGTTGAGTCGAAGTGGTGGGGAGGGGGGTTAGGTAGCCTAGCACCTACTTGAATAACAGGCATTGTAATAAGTATTTTTAATACATTATTTCATTTAATCCTTGCAACAACCAAGAGAAGTAACTTTAATTATAGTTCCTCACCCATGAAGGAAAGATAGAGGTTTGATGACCTGTTAGAGCTCGCAAAGATGGTTAGTGATGGTCTGTTCAAAGTCTGTATTCCCAGCTATTGTTCAACCTACTTTTCTTGAGGAAAGGAAGTACAGATGTATGCATGTGAAATAATGGTAGTATCTAATTGTCCCAAGTGCTTTTTAGACTTCAGAAAGAAGAGATTTTGTATTTCCTAGGAGAAGAGGGACTTGGTCAAAAAATAAAAGCATTGGAAAGGACCTAGAGGTTGAATGACCTAACATTAAAACCACAAGCAAACTGGTAATAGATTATCTGCAGGACTGGGATCTAATCAGTTTTTTTGCTCCTTTTATTATTTCCTTTAAACTAGACCTTGGAATAGTATTAATAAGTGGTAGCTGTGATAGAGTCATATCTATATTTGTATTATTCTTTTTGAGTTCATAGAGCCTTTCACACACAGTCTTCATCTTTTCCAAATGACTGTGTTTATTACTCAGAAGAGTTTGTTACTCAGAAGATATGGGGTGGGGGGGGTGCTAGGAGGATTTTCCAGGTTGTTTAGGGAAATATCTGAGTAGAGATAGAGGAGGAACAAGGCATGTTTAGGAAATGATAAAGTCTGGGAGAAGGTAGGTGATGGCCACTTAATTTAGGAGACAGATGGGGTGGGAGCTGGGGGTAGTATTAATATCAAGCCCAGAGTTCTGTTTCCTGAAGGTAAAAAGAACTACTCAAGGAGTTTCTCTCCCCCTCATTTCTATTAAAGTGTGCTTCTGTATACACTGATTTCCCTTTTAACATAAAGCCTCTTGGAGAAGGATGCCCCAAAGTGAAAATACACATGGTTTTGGTGTGTGTTTGTAAGAGTTTTAGATTTCTTAAATCACCTTATATCTGTAGCTAATTTACGAGACAAATGGAAAATACAATGAATTTAATTTCTGGAAAACAAAATCCTCTATTGAAAATCAGCGACACTTCACATAACATTTGGGGCTTCTTTAAAAAACAAAACAAGTTCTTTGCACCTACAAGATAGAGTTTAAACTCCCTTGCCTCACGTTGAAGATTAAATCATCCCCCATCTGACCTGCTCCCCTGGCATTCTACCCTCCAGTCACTTAAAGCTCCCACAGCACTGTGCCAGGTGTGGTCTCCTGGCCGCCATCGTGTGCTCTTGATTCCTGCTTTGGCACTTGCATTTTGCTCTACTCTCCTTCCCACCTGCCAGACTGCTTTCTTCAAGCCTAAGTTCAAATGCCTTTGAAGCCTTCTTTCATTTTCTATAAGCAACAAAGCCTTCTCCTTTTCTGTACTCCCACCATTTTGTATGCCTATTTTCGTTAAAGCAATTATCTTGTATCAGTATCTTATATCAGCCTTGTTACCATGACTGTGAGCTCCTTTCCTTTCTATACCATGAGCTCCTCGAGAGTAGAAATTATGATAGTTCCTGTATATTACCTGAAATTAGCACCTGCACCTTAATAGGGAATTTAATATTTGAATGGGTAAGTTTAAGGGTCAGGCTGGTGAATGTTCTTGGACCGAAGAAGGAGTGATTTAGCTAGGAACACCTAGTCAAATCCCCTAGAACAAGTGGAGGCCAAGTTTTACTTGTGCATCTCTTACCAAGTCACTCATCTCTCACCGTAAACACCCTGTCTTTGTCAATACCCTGGCTTATATATTTCTTTTCTGCCTATTTTGATTTTTATCAGTAGTTTATCCCTTCACCCTACTCCAGTATCTGTGATCCCCAAACTTTTCTTGTACTTATATCTCGCTACTTGTATCTAGCTGCTGCCCAGGACATTGGGTCACTATTCTTGGATTAGGATTTAAAATTTTTCTGAAGCACATACTTTCCTTTGTTCAAAAGCCGGGTACCTGAAAGAATGGAGGAAATAATTGGAGGAAGGGAAAAATGGTAATACAGTAGGCAGAATAAACCCTCTTTCCCCAAAGATGCGTACACCTTACATCCCTGGAAACTCTGAATATATATATGGAGTATGGACCTTGAGATAGGGAGGTTGTCTGAGATCATCTGGGTGGGCCCAGTGTAAACACGAGTCCTTAAAAGCAGAAGAACTTTCCCAGCTGGGTCACATATGAGAAGGGGAGAGATTTGAAGCA
Source organism: Hippopotamus amphibius kiboko (assembly GCF_030028045.1). Lineage (NCBI taxonomy): Eukaryota > Metazoa > Chordata > Mammalia > Artiodactyla > Hippopotamidae > Hippopotamus > Hippopotamus amphibius. The sequence continues at coordinate 92,068,835 of NC_080196.1, read as the reverse complement.
TGAGAAGGCTTCAGCCTCCATTGCTGGCTCTGAAGGTGGAAAGACAGGGCCACAAGCCGTGTTGGTGGCCTCTAGAAGCTGGGAATGGCCTTCAGCAGACAGACAGCAAGAAAGCAGGGAGCTCAGTCCTATGATTGTAAGCAACTAAATTCTGCCAATAACTTGAATGAGCAAGGAAATATATTCTTCCCTGGAGCTTCCAGAAAGGAACACAGCCCTGCAAACACCTGGATTTTAGCCCTGTTGAGACCTATGTCAGACTTCTGACCTACAGAACTGTAAAATAAAAATGTGTGACATTGAAACCACTATGTGGGGTAACTTGTTATGGCAGCACTAGAAAGTTTAAGCAGGTAATGAGCAAAACTAAAGAACAGAACAAGATTTCTGGATTAAGGCCTCCATTTTCCTTCTAGCTTTCAGCCTAGAAGCTGCCTGCTTGCAGTTCCTTGCCGTGAGGTCTCCATGGGCAGGTCAGGCATAGATTGCTTTCTGAAGCCAGCTGGAGAAAACTCTTCTTAAGGACTCATGATTAGGCCAGGCCCACCCATCTAATCTGGATAATCTTCCTATTTTTAAGGTGAATTGATTTGGACTGTAATTATATCTACATTGCAGACTGTAATTCTGTATCTGGTTCATTCAAGTATATCATTCCACATGTTTCATGGAATTAAAAAGTGGCCTTAAAGATTTAGTCTAGTGCTTTTAAGCTTTTCTGACTGTGACCCTACCCCTACCCGCAAGCAAAACAACATTTTATGTTGCAGACCATTATACACATATTTACTGAAACATTTCGGACCTATTGATATCACAAATCATGGTTTGAGAAACACTGAAGATATCATTTCAGTTCCTTTTCTTCAGCTCCTCTCCCAGCGACAAAGGACCTCACCCTCTTAACTGCTCAGGCAGCTGGTGGGAGGGGCTCTCTTTACCCTGAAGAAGCAAGGCCCAACCTCTGGTATACCAGGGAGTGAGAGGACCAGAATTCCAGCTGCAGCTAAAGAGTTTTAAGGTGAAACACAGCTCCAGCCACAGTGATATAGAAAGGGGAAATGGGTTCCTACAGGAGGGAGGTAAGTTGGAGACTTTTGATTGGGGGAATTCACTTCCAAATAAAATGCAGCTATGAAAGTCATTAGTGGTGTCCTAGCTCCTAATCTCTACACAGTCTGGTATACTGCTTGGCATATGTTGTTTTTTTATTCGTAACTGTAAAAAAGCAATTGTTAGTCCTTAATTCTTGGACTTAAAAAACCTCGTTCAGCTTTGAGGTTATGAAATCGTTTACCCTGCTATTCATAAAATTTTTTTTAAATCTCAGAACTAGTCAAAAGTCTGATCAATATGCTTATTAGTCTAGTAAAATATATCATTTCTTCCTACCTAATTTTTAAAATTTTCTAGTTTAATCATATTTCTTTGAAAAAAATGCATTTATATGATTCAAAATTTGTAAGAAATAAAAGTGTGCATGGAAAATTGTCACCCTGCTACCCTGTCTCCCTAAGTCAACCAGTTTTATGACTGCATAGTATTCCCTTACATAGCTGTACCAGCCTCACACAATGCAAACAGTACTATAATGCAAAGGTCATTGCACTTGTGCAAGTACTCTTACAGACTCAATTCTATGAGTGGGATTGTGGGGGCAAAAGGATACTCGGAGTTGTAATTTTGGGTATTGCATACTGCCCTTGAGCAGTTTGTACTCTCAGCAGCTAAATATGAAGGCTTTTCCCTCATTTTTACTAGCAGTGTTTGTTTTTGATATTTCACAGTCTTATAGGTAGAAAATGATACCTCAATTCACATGAAAATGGGAATTTTTGTGTTCAGAGCCATTTATATATTTTCTTTGCTGTGAGCTATTTCTTTCACCTATTTTTTCTATTGGGTTCTGGTGTTTTGATATGTAAGGGTAGGTACATGGGTACCTCTGTAAGAGAGAAATTAGCCATTTGTGGTGTGAGTTGTAGATGGTTTTTTTTTTTTTTTTTACCTTGTATTTGGTGAGTTTTGCCATGCAGCAGTTTTTAAAGTGCAGTCTAATTTTTTAGTACCATTATGGCTTCTGAGTTTTGTGCCACTCTGAGGTTATAAATTTTTCCATGGTTTTCTAAAATATCTTGTACTTTTAAGTAGAAACTCAATCTAAAATACTCCAAAAAGCTTTTTTACCTCCTCTACCTGCAAAATAGTAAAACAGATTTGTTTTTTCTCCTTAGCTTGTGCCATGTTTATAATTCTGCCTATTCAGATTGTCCCCAACTTTATAACGTGTATGTATATTCTAGAAACCGTGTGTTGGTTGTTTGGAGCTCAGAATATGTATGTTCTCATAGAAACGATATTATGATTGATGAGGTTTCCTATAGTTTCCTATAGGTTTCCTGATGTAAGTCTACTGCGTTTAAAACTGTCTTATAAATTTTAGGAGCAAAAAGAAGTACTTCTGTGTCTGTTGGCTCTGGCATAAAAGGGGTTGGCTTTGCTATCTTTCTGTTCGCTCTTTCCCCTGATCTGCAAAACCTACGCACATGATCCTTTTGAGCAGGGTAGGCCTGTCTTACGCCCCTGTCTCAGAGGTGGTCCACACTCCAGCCATCTGTCTTCCCAATGAGCCATGTATTAAACACCAATTTATTAATACCAACCATAGGCCTGATCATGTCTGTATACCTTTAGGCATATTTTCCTAGTTAATAAGAAACCTACTAGGTATTAAGCAAAGTATTCTACTAAGGTGCACCTGACAGTTGCTTATAGTCTCAGAAGCATTTAGAGCAGTATCTTAATTCAACTTTCTAATGTTTGCTGTAGTAAGGGTTGAGAGGGGCCAACCCTAGACTCTCAAGCTAACTCTCCCCTTGTCCTCCATAGAGGTTGCCCAGTGTTTTTCTGCAGGATGATCAGGACCCTCTTTGTTAGAAATGTGTGACTCTAGCAGACTGCCTTCTTGTTAAGCTGTAGTGCAGAGAAGAAACTCATGTATCCAAATAACCCCTGAGTGTGTAGTATGAAGAATTAGGTACTCACACCACCCCTTTCTTAGGCATCTCTCCATCAGTCACATATTGGCCGATGGGAAATGATTGCAGTTCTCAGCCTCAAGCAAGACCTACTGTGCTGAATGAGAGGGTTTCCTAGCCTGTATAAATAAGTAGATGTGGAAGTCTTATTGTTCAGATCTTCCAGTTCACTTTCTATTGTGGAGCAAAAGCAGATATAGATTTTGCTATACTCAGAAGTTACACTATCAGTTTAATCTTGCACTTCATTATAGATATAAACTTACAGCCATACACTATAATAAAAACTTTCATGTTTTACAGTAGCATAAATTTGACTGATTGTAGTAATTTCTTGATAGCCCCCAACCCACCTCCTTTTCTCGGCCCTTCTTACCTCCTCCAGTTACTACACTTAAGTGCTTTCCTTGCAGTTTTGCTTTTAGCTACACCCTCCCCCCACCCCAACCCCATCTTCTCAAATATAACCTTCAGGTTAGAGTAAACCTGACTCTAAAAGTGTTTTCATAATAGGTACCTAAGATCCAGCAGTGAGAAAGCAGCCATTTCTTTTAAGTTCTAGAGTTTGTTGGAAGGAGAAACAGGATCTTCATTTGTGGTTCAGATCCAAAAGTTCAGTAGTAAGTTAAGTTGTATTGAATAACATATTCAATAGCTTCATAGCATAATTAAAGTTAGCATAGTCAACTCTCTTCAACAGGGTTGGATTAGCAGTATGGGGCCAGAATATGAGAGGCCGGGAAAGCTCAACAAAAATGCTTAGATGTAAAGCAACATGTATAAGAAAGGCCCAGCGTTCTTATATAGAAAAATGATCTTTGTTTCAACAAATGTTATATGGCCACCCCATGGCATATACTTATAGCCAACCACCCAGTGCTTTGAGAATGCTTAGGAAGGGCACACAAACCAGTCCTGAGGGAGAGGAAGCTTCGTAGAGGATGAGGCATCTAAACTAAAATCTGAAGGGCTCCTGGGACTTAAGCAGAGCTGGTAGTAAAAGAGCAAGGATAAAGGAACATTGAAATCATGGAAGCAAGGGAGCATGGACAGGAGTTTACTCTGGTGGAAGCACACTGCAGAGTTTAAGTGAGGAGGGGGAAAGGAGCCAGGTACGGAGATGTGGCTAGAGAGAAGTAACCTGGTACCAGGTACAGGGGGACCTTGTGTGTCCCACAGTTTGGAATTTACCCTTGTGGTAGAAGGGAGCACTCCATGCAAAGAAGTGAGCATGTGATCGGTGCTTTCTTTAGAACGCATCAGCTGCCTAAAGTGAACGTGGAGAATGGATTGGAGTGAGGCAAGAGTGGAGGCAAGGAGACCTGTTGGCGGGGGTGGGGGGGGAGGCTATTGCAGTAATCACACAGGTTAGAGATGACGTCCAGGAAGAATCAGTTTTTGTACATTATGCATTTGTTGAGGGCCAGAAAAAGAAAGTTTAAGAAAAAGATCTGCTCAGATTGTGACCTGTGTTTTTCAGTAGTACCCAGCTGCTTTATTTTGAGGAATTAGAAATAGCATGATATATTCATGAGAAGAAATCTATTCTGGCAAGCTTCACATTAACATCTTTGAAAAGTGTAAGCCCAGAGTTTTATACCTTAGTTGTATATTTGACATCTTAAGTTACCGTTTAAAACCCTCTAATCTCACGCAGTTGGCACTGGTAATGGGTGGTTATTCCAAAAAGTACCCATGGGTAGTTATGCATAGGTGTCTCAGATGTTTTATTTATGTAACTGAAATATACTTAGGATTTAGGGCCAAAGCCTTTTATTTGAGAATGGGGCTGCCAACCAGTGTCGTCCTTCAATAAAACCACATCCAGTGGTCATATTCCATAACAATTTCCAGTATGTTTCTTTTGAATTTAGCAAGGACTTTACAGTGAGTGCAGAGTTATTCTATGTTAGTTTTTTTACCCCAGGATTTTACAGTTGTCTCACCCATAGTTCAATAGCATCTTTTTTTTTTCTTTAAGGTACTCATCTTTATTGAATTTTTTTTAAATCAGTTTTCATACAAGTTCAATGTCTTCTTGTATTTATGTCACTGCTTTATATAATAGTTAATTTAGTTAATGTGTGAGTACAGCTAGCATAAACAAATAGGGATAAAGACAGCTCATTCTTAGTTAAGCCTGAAATCCAACTGATGGAACAGAAATGAGATGATGTACTAGCCTTGAGCATTTTGCTGTTGTCATCAATCGAGTTTTACAGAGAAAAGAGTAATGTTAAGGTAAAATATGACAATTAAATGGAAGTCAGTTGAAGAATTTTTATCATATAGTATAGTTGTGTGGAATTTGAGGTTCTAGGACTAACAAAAAGACTATAAATTATGAAATCGGACTAGGTTTAACTCTGGCTCTGGCTCTCACTTGCTGTGTGAACTTGGACATGTTATACAATTTTTGTGCCCTTTATATTCCTTAGCAATAAAAGGAGTGTAGCAGTCTCGTCCTTAGGGTTATTATGTAGATTAAAGAAGACGATAGATTTAAATGTCTCACATGTACATTAATGGTTTTTCTTTGCCACCAACACCCTGTCGTAAACTATTAGTGTTCTGAAAGTCAGTTGCTCATAGTGCAGCTGGCCTATTTCATGCATCATTTGCAATGACTAATAACAAGAGGAAGAAACGGTAAGCCTGACCTCTGAGTTAAAGACCTCCAGTAAAGGTGTCACCTCTTCCCTGAGAGTGAGAGATCACCAGGAAAGTATGCCTCAGGATCTAGGTGTCTTAATGGAATTAGGAAAGCTTTATCGTCATTTAGTGTTAAGTTTTTGTGATAAAGAAAAAAACTCTAAAACTTAAAGAGGGGAAGAAAAACTGCCCAGAAGTAGACTGTTAGCTCGAAAGGACTTTCTGTGATTTGTCGTTATCAATATTGTTGAAGTAGATGTTGATACTTACAAAATATCCTCTTTCTAACAGGTTGTAAAATTAAAGCGCTGAGAGCCAAGACGAACACGTATATCAAGACACCTGTTCGTGGTGAAGAGCCCATTTTTGTTGTCACTGGACGGAAAGAAGATGTTGCCATGGCCAAAAGAGAAATTCTCTCAGCTGCAGAGCACTTCTCCATGATTCGTGCATCTCGAAACAAAAATGGCCCTGCCCTGGGAGGGTTGTCATGCAGTCCTAATCTGCCCGGTCAGACCACCGTTCAAGTCAGGGTCCCCTATCGGGTGGTAGGATTAGTAGTTGGACCCAAAGGAGCAACTATTAAAAGAATTCAGCAGCAGACCCACACATACATAGTAACTCCGAGCAGAGATAAGGAGCCTGTCTTTGAAGTGACAGGGATGCCCGAGAATGTGGACCGAGCACGAGAAGAAATAGAAATGCATATTGCCATGCGTACAGGAAACTACATTGAGCTCAACGAAGAGAATGATTTCCATTACAATGGTACCGATGTAAGCTTTGAAGGTGGCACTCTCAGCTCTGCATGGCTTTCCTCCAATCCAGTTCCTCCTAGCCGCGCCAGAATGATCTCCAATTATCGAAATGATAGTTCCAGTTCTCTGGGAAGTGGTTCCACAGATTCCTACTTTGGAAGCAATAGGCTGGCTGACTTTAGTCCAACAAGCCCGTTTAGCACAGGAAACTTTTGGTTTGGAGATACACTACCTTCTGTAGGCTCAGAAGATCTTGCGGTTGATTCTCCTGCCTTTGACTCTTTACCAACATCCGCTCAAACTATCTGGACTCCGTTTGAACCAGTTAACCCACTCTCTGGCTTTGGGAGTGATCCTCCTGGTAACATGAAGACTCAGCGTAGAGGAAGTCAGCCATCTACTCCTCGTCTGTCTCCTACATTTCCTGAGAGCATGGAACACCCACTTGCTCGGAGGGTTAGGAGCGACCCACCTAGTACAGGCAACCATGTTGGCCTTCCCATATACATCCCTGCTTTTTCTAATGGTACCAATAGTTACTCCTCTTCCAATGGTGGTTCCACCTCTAGCTCACCTCCAGAATCAAGACGAAAGCACGACTGTGTGATTTGCTTTGAGAATGAAGTTATTGCTGCCCTAGTTCCATGTGGCCACAACCTCTTCTGCATGGAATGTGCCAACAAGATCTGTGAAAAGAGAACGCCATCATGTCCAGTTTGCCAGACAGCTGTTACTCAGGCAATCCAAATTCACTCTTAACTATATATATATACATAAATACTATATCTCTATATGGACTCGTAAAGGCATGGGTATAATGGTACCCCCAGTAAACTTCCTAATGAATTCTTATGACTGTTATCAGGCTTTATTGGGATTAGGCTAAAGTTGTTAGTAAACTTATAAAAGGCTGCTATGGTAACACTAAACCTAAGTGGTCTCTTGTCTATTAGTTTGGTTTGAATTATTAATACTATCCTGTAGACCCAGAGACATAGCTTGTGTAAGAATTGCTAAAGCTGACATTCAACTCTGCTGAGTGAAGATAATCATAGGTTGTGTGAACCTGTGAGAAAAGTGTATACGTCTAAGATTTCAAAACGATGGGTCCCAAAGCCTCACCACATTAAGAGTTTATGGAGGGTACTTGGCATTACAGATGATTCAGACACTTCCAGTGCTGCCTTCTTTACACTGCCAGTTTTGACAAAACAGGTTCGTTTGTTTTTTATTTCACAACAACTTATGCCTAATTCTGCAGGATTGCAAGTAACTTTTTAATGCATTGTGATTACTTATTGGTAATAATAGGGCTGATGGCGGTTTACTCGATCACTGGTTATAATTTGGGACAAAAACTGCTACATTGACCTTCATCTCGCCCAGAGTGCTCACGGCTGGTCTGATCAGTGGATCAGGAATGCAATTGTGTCTATTGTGAATTCCTACCCATTGCCTCCCTCGGTGAATGTGGAAATGGCCGCCTGGGTTTTTCCATTTCAGGAAGGGCTTTGGGATGCACCTGTATTGGCTAATAATTGAGGATATGAACATTCCATTCATTAGTCTGATCAAGCTATTGTTTAATTTTTAGACTATAGATCAAAATGTGAAACATTTTATGTTCAATCCATATTTGTCTTGCACATTATAAATATATTTTTATTTTTTAGTAATTTAGGGGAGGGGGAGGGAGAGAGGGATAGTAATGCCCTGAGTATAATTCACAAAAGCAGCTGTGATGACCTCCAATCAGTTTACTTCATTTCAGAACTTATTTCCAATCACAAGGAAAGATTTCTTTAAGATACACTTTTTACATTTCACCTGTGGATGTCTGTGACTTCATCCTCAGTATGTTCCCAAATCTGTGCTGGCATTGAATGGACAAAACATTATACTGGTGGGTTTTTCTACTAATTATTTTTTGAAACGTTATTTTCCCAACACAAAAGAGCTTTTTTTCTCAGTATAACAAAAATTGAAATCCTATGTGTATTGAATAGTAAATAGACAAATTTTATTTTTTATTTCCACTTGAAGAGTTACATTTCGTATAAAAGTTTACAAATAACGGTTTTTATTTTGATTTTTTCAGTATAAAAAATTGCCTTGATGGCATATTATGTAATGCTGATTGCTTGTAGGATAGTTAAATGTCAGTATTGAAACCTAATCTTTAGCTGCCGTCTTGTAGATACAAACGAATGTTCACCAAGCATGTATTTTGTATTCTGTTGCATTGTACACTGCAACTAATAAGCCAAGGAACCGACATATATTAGGTGCGTGTACTGTTTCTAAAAACCACAAACTAAGAATGATAAATTATCAATATAGTTTAGTATTTGCTAATTTTACTACACTCTTTTGTTATGTATATGTAGGGAAGTCATAGGGATTATAAATTCAATTTGAGTAAAGTTTAAAACCATATATTTTATGATAAAGGGCCTTTAACTTAAGATGGCCAAAGCACTGATATTATATATTTGCTGTAAAGAGAATTATAAGAGTTTTATTTTTCTGATATTAAAAGTTACTTAATAAAGACTTGTTTCCATTAACTTGAATGTATTCTCCTTGGTGTTTTTCATGCAATCATTAGTTTAGACTGGAAGACTGCTGTTTGCCAGAATTGAAAATTTCCTTTTACACAGTTACCCCTCTCCCCAGTCAGTGACCCACATTCTTAGTGTGGAATGTGTTGCTTATGCTCCTATCCGAATTTAGCTTTTTTCTTTAAATAAGTGTCACATTATAGTAAAACTAGAGGTTTGGCTAGTTTCAGATTGTGTAGTTGCGTGTTTACATAGTTGACCACAAATAATCACTATTTACCTGAATAAAAGAGTGAGTGATTTATACACATTAATGTTAACTAAAATCCTGAGCCCAACTGAGACTCTACCCAGTTTCCATCCTTTGTTACGGGTTTTTGTCTTTTTATCACCAAAACTATAAAACTAATTTTTTTCTAATATGAGGGTACAAGTTTTTAACTTTTAGTTCCTAAGTACCTTCTGAAAGGTTTTGTGGTTGATAAAAATATTACTTCGTAAGTGAAATTGACTTGATGTTGACTGGAATAAATTGTTGCTGTTTGTTAAAAAGCAAGAATAAAGACATTTCTAGATTGTTTTAATGAAACCAAAATTCTATTCTTATTACTTAGGGGTATTACACTGCCATAGGAAGTCTTTTCATCGTAAATTTTGGACAGATTCTTAGGCTGTGCTAGATGACTCTGGAATATATAGGTTTGATGATGGGTAGGATCATTGCTCTATAGAATTATTTTTGTAGTTTTAGCTTCCAAAAATATGAAAGTTAAATTATTTAAGTGTGTTATAGTATTTATACAATTCCAGCATAGATTGATATTGAATATGAATTTAACCTTTATCTAATATAAGGTCAAGATCTTTCAGAGGACCTTGAAAAATAATCTACTTTGGAGGCTTTCCTTGCCAGAGGAAACCAAAACTTTGTCTGAAACTATGTTAGCAAAACTGATAGGCACTTATCCAAGGTCTCTGTCTGAATCTGCCTTTCCTCACATGCCTACATTCATTTTCTTGATTAGGGATGTACTGGGCGAGAGGCTCCAGGAACCCCATGGGCCTATGTTACCAGGGAATTGCCACACCACACCAATGTGGATAATCAAGAATTAGACAAACCTACTGAGGAGAACTTGACGTTATTCCATTTACACAGCCTTGGAGGCTGGGTGCTAAACTGAAAACATTTGGATCGGCTAGCAGCTTAGTTACTGTAATGATGTGTAAATCTTTCTATAAAGAAATTTATCAAAAGAATCCCCTTGCAAAGTAGGTTTTTAGCAAGAATGGAAAAGCCTAGAATAATTAGGTTTAGAAAATAGGTACAGAAATATTATTCAGCCATAAAAAGAAATGAAATTGTGCCACATGCAGAGATGTGGATGGACCTAGAGACTGTCGTACAGAGTGAAGTGAAGTAAGTCAGAAAAACAAATATCGTATATTAATGCATATATGGGGAAACTAGAAAAATGGTATAGAACTCATTTGCAGAGCAGAAATAGAGACACAGATGTAGAGCACAAACACAGATACAAAGAGGGGCCATGGGATGGATTGGGAAATTAGGATTGACATATATACACTACTATGTATAAAACAGATAACCAATGAGAACCAGCTTTACAGCACGGGGAACTCTACTTAATGCTCTGTGATGACCTAAATGGGAAGGTAATCCAAGGAAGAGGGGATGTATATATATGTGTGGCTGATTCACTTTGCTGTGCAGCAGAAACTAACACAACACTGTAATGCAACAATATTCCGATATTAAAAAAAGAAAATAGGTACGGAAATGTTATTATACTTCAAATTATTCTTACTAATGGATATGTTAGCATAAAAACAAGACACTGGTTCTCACTCTGCTACCAATCTCCACTCCCTTAAATTTCTACTCTTCTCATTCCAAAACTTTTTATAAATAATGCAGGTTTTGGTCCAAAATGTTGTGAGTACAGTTCAAGACCACCACATATAAAAGTTATGTTTACACTGTGCTGTAGTGCACAGTAGCATTGTGTTGAAGAAACAATATACATACCTTAATTTTAAGATAGTTCATTGCTAAAAACTGCTAATCATCATCTAGCCTCCAGTGAGTCATAATCTTTGCTGGTGCTGGAGGGTCTAGCCTCGATGTTGATGGCTGCTGATGGATCAGGGTGGTGGTTGCTGAAGGTTGGGATGGCTGTGGCAATTTCTTAAAATAAGACAACCATAGAGTTTGCCACGTCAATTGACTCTTCATGAAAGATTCCTCTGTAGCATGCAATGCAGTTTTACCCACAGTAGAACTTCTTTCAAATTTGGAGTCAGTCCTCTCAAACCCCGTGCTGCTTTATCAACTAAGTTTATGTCATATTCTAAATCCTTTGTTGTCATTTCAGCAGTCTTCACAGCATCTTCACCAGTAGATTCCATTTCGAGAGACCTTTTCATTTCCTCATTCATAAGAAGCAACTCCTCCTCCATTGAAGTTTTATCACGAGGTTGCAGCGATTCAGTCACATCTTCAGGCTCTGCTTCTACCTCTCTTGCTATTTCTGCCGCATCTGCAGTTACTTCCTCCACTAAAATCTTGAACCCCTCAAAGTCATCCATGAGGGTTGTAATCAACTTCTTCCAAACCTCCTGTTAATGTTGATCTTTTGACATCTTCCCACGAATCATGAATGTTTGTAATGGCACCTAGAATCCTTTCCAGGTTTTCAATTGACTTTACCCAAATCCATCAGAGGAATCACTATCCATGGCAGCTATAGCCTTAACAAAATGTTCATTAAAAAGTAAGTCTTGAAACTACTTGATCCATGGGCTGCAGAATGCATGTTGTGTTTATCTCATTATACATCTCCATCAGAGCTCCTGGGTGACCAGGTGCATTGTCAATGAGCAGTCATATTTTGAAAAGAATTTTTTTTTCCTGAGTTGTAGGTCTCAATGGTGGGCTTAAAATAATCAGTAAACCATGTTGTAAATAGATGTGCTACCATCCAAGCTTTGTTCCATTTACAGAGCACAGGCAGAGCAGATTTAGCATAACTCTTAAGGGCCCTAGGATTTTCAGAATGGTAAATGAGCATTGGCTTCAACTTAAAGTCACCAGCTGCATTAGCCCTTAACAAGAGAGTCAGCTTGTCCTATGAAACTTTGAGGCCAGGCATTGACTTCTCTTTAGCTGTGAAAGTCCTAGATGACATCTTCCAACACACAGCTGTCTCATCTACACTGAAAATCTGTTTAGTAAAGCCACCCACATTAGTTATCTTACCTAGATCTGGATAACTTGCTGCAGCTTCCGCAGCAGCACTTGCTGCTTCACCTTGCACTTTGATATTATAGTGATCGCTTCTTTCCTTAAACCTCATGGACAAACCTGTTAGCTTCAAACTTCTCTTCTGCACCTTCCTCACCTCTCTCAGTCTTCATAGAATTGAAGAGAATTAGGGCCTTGCTCTGGATTAGGCTTTGGCTTAAGGGAATGTCATAGCTGGTTGGATTTCCTTCAAGAACTTTTCCCTCGAATTCACAGCTTGGCTAACTGGCCCAAAAGGACCAGCTTTCAGCCTGTTTCTGCTTTAGACATGCTTTCCTCACTAAACATTTCTAGCTTTTGATTTAAAGTGAGAGACATGCGACTTCCTTTCACTTGAACACTTAGAGGTTATTAACTGACCTAATTTCAAATTTGCTGTGTCTCAGGGAATAGGGAGTCCCAAGGAGTGGGAGAGATGGGAGAATGGCCCGTTGGTGGAACAGTCAGAACACACATTTATGCATTAAATTTGCCATCTTCTGTGGGCGCAGTTCATGGCATCCCCAAACAATTACAATAGTAACATCACGGATCAGAGATCACCATAACAAAATAATGAAAAAATACTGCGAGAACTACCAAAACGTGACACAAAAAATGAGCAAATGCTGTTGGAAAAATGGCACTGATAGACTTGCTCGATGCAGAGTTGCCACCAACCTTGAATTTGTAAAAAAGTGCAGTAAAGCAAAGCACAATAAAACAAGGTGTGTCTGTATATTGCAAACATCTTTTCCATGTCAGTATACTTCCATAGCATAGTTTACTGACTGCAGTAATAATCTGTTCTATGGCTATTCCATACCTTAACCATTTTCTATTAGTGGTTAAGTAACTATAGGCAGTGGAGTATTGATGACCTAGGGAAGGACATTGAGAAGCCTAATAAGGAAATTCCATTTAATAAAGATTGAGTAGCTGTTCTCTTTAAGCTGCCATAACTTCTTACTTGAGTGTCTCAGAGTAATTATTCCTTCTGTCTTTAGCTGACCATGTGAAATAATTGGAAGTTAACGAATGTTCAATTTTTCTTGCCATTTGGGGATTTTCTATGCCGTTTCCATATTAATGTTTATCTGGTTTTATAAGTAGCATTTGTACACCAGTGCAAGAGAGCTTCCGTAGGGAGGAGAAATGGTTAGATATCTTAAACAGTAAATAGAGTTCAGTGATCAGAGACTGGGATTGGAGGGCAAAAGAGGAAAACAAATGAAGACAAACCACATTTCTAGGCCCTAGGGTGTTTTTTTAGAGGGCTCATGGGTGTTGGAGATGTTTGTCACCTGACACCTGAGTTCCTGTTGCCTTTGTGTTTAAAATGATAAATCTTCAATCTTTGTAAGAGCGGATGCAAAAATACCTTTTTAAGTGTGAAAGTCTTAAGGAGATACAATATTCAGCTAAATACACAACAATAAAAAACTGAAAAAAAAACGGCTTAGTAATAAGAAGCTTGCTTATTTAAGAAGAGAGTAAATTAACACAACATAATAAATCAACTATACTTCAATAAAATAAATTTTTAAAAAACAGTAAATGAAGGCCAAGATTATATAAATCTTTGTTCAGTGCCTACCAGCAATATCTCAATGTTTACCTAAAGCCTCTAGCAGTGCCATGCATAATTCACTGCATGTATTAATTTTGAACACCAAGATGGGAAACATCAGTCTCACCATATTAAAGGCTATAAAAGCTCAAAATATAGGGATGACCTAGGCCAGAGACAGTCAGATGGAGTTCTATTAAAGTGGAATGTCCTTGGATAAGTCAACAACAATTAGCCTCTATTGAAAATGAAAATTTGAGGGGTTTTTTAAAATATGATCCTGGAACTATAAGAATGTAATGATTATTTAAAATGAAAATAAATTATAGTTATTTCTCTATTTTAAAGCACCAAGGTTTATATCTATTCCATGACATTACAGTGGAATTTTTCACACGATCTGTTGCTGCAATTTCAAGGGAATTACCAAAGCATTTTCACAAGAGACTTGAATGCGGTAGTGGTTTCAAGTCTACTTGAGTCATAGATGTAAAATGCTAAAGTATGGAAATTAGGCATTGTACTTTATTTTTTTTTTTTAAGATTTTTTGATGTGGACCATTTTTAAAGTCTTTATTGAATTTGTTACAATATTGCTTCTGTTTTATGTTTTGGTTTTTCTGCCCCGAGGCATGTGGGATTTTAGCTCCCCAACCAGGGATTGAACCCACATCCCCTGCATTGGAAGAAGAAGTGTTTTGTTTTGTTTTTTTTAATTGTGGTATGATTGTTTTACAATGTTGTGTTAGTTTCTACTGTACAGCGAAGTGGAGTTCCCTGTGCTATACAGCAGGTTCTCATTAGTTATATATTTTATACATAGCGTATTTATGTCAATCCCAATCTCCCCATTCATCCCACCCCTCCCCATTCTCCCCTTGGTGTCCATACATTTGTTCTCTACATCTGTGTCTCTATTTCTGTGGAAGGCAAGGTCTTAATCACTGGACTGCCAGGGAAATCACAGGCATTGTACTTTAAAGATAAATCTAAAACTAGAAAGCTATGATTTCCACAAGGATTGAGGGAATACTTGATAATTTATGGACTTCGTTAATGCTAAATATTTGTAAATTACCTACATTTACAGTCTCTGAGGTTCACTATTAGGTGACAACTTTTTAAATATTGATAATAGAGTTTAAGAAGTAGCCAAACCTACTACTATTAGAAATTATTATGGAATTCTTCATAAAATAAGATTTTCTGAAAGCAAGACCACAGAGAAAAACTGGAGAGATGGGCTAGTTCATTTCTTCCACATTGGTGGAGTCTACAACAAGAACTTGCTGAAAATTTTAAGAATTGTGTATGTGTGAATGTAATTGCGTGGGTTTCTCTTAAAGCAGCTCTTAAAGCTACTTTCTTAAAACAGTCTATGCTACCTCAGTTAAGAACTTTTTTTTTTCCTATATTGATAAAAACCAAGAATGAACTGTGAATGGGTGCTTGGTTGTATTTGGATTAAATAGCAACTTTTCTTTGTTACTCTATACATTGCTGAATTTGAACTTCTTGGAAACCTCACATTTATTGTCACCCAATGGTATTGTTGAGGATGTCTCTTTTCACTTCTGGTAGTTCCAGTTACCCAGAGGCTGGACATAGCTTCCTAAGTCTTTTCAGTGCACAGATGAGGGTTCTCAGAATTTGTATTTTGAGAGCCATCTCATTGGAAGTTAAAAGAGCAAACTCCAAACTTGTCTAATTTTCCTGGCCTATTCCCAATGGCTTTTCTTGAGCCACATGAAAACCAGTGAGATCTTATTCCATGTGTTTGTGGTGAGAACTCTTTGAGTCAGGATCATATTCTATGTTTTGTCTTCCCAAGGAAGTGATACCTAGTACTTTTTGGAAAATATACCCTCCTATCAAAGATTATATTTGTGGTCAAGGATTACAGAAATGATTCCTTTACTTTTACTTTCTTTACTAGTAGACAAGTTTTTCTAAATGTTCTATTCCATTTCCTCAGCCTTTTCAGTGGCCTCCCTTCAGCTCTTGCCCCTATCTTTTTTAACTTTCCCCAGAATAGCAGCATCCTTCTGTGATCCATTCCACCACACCGCCATTTGGGCACCTGTAGGTAAACCCTTCCAGGTAAAACATGGAATCAGTTGGACTCTGAGTCTCTCTCCGAGGTCTTTAAATCCAGGTAAAGCGCTGAAGGGAATTGGGTGTGCCACCTTTTAGAGCATATCTGATATTTAGTTACTTCCCATGTTTTCCTGGTCGTTTGGAAACTGCTCCAGGGGTAGGCTTACAAAGCTTATTTTCCAGCTTTGGACTCTATTTCAATTCAAGTTCCCTTATTTTCTGGCTTCAATAAAGGGCATATAATGCCATGCTTTACATATTATGTACTTTGAATCTCATTTTCCTTATCAGTAAAATGGAAACGATTACCTACATGAAATTCAAATAAGAAACTAAGACCTAGAGATGCTGTGAAGTTATTTGCCGTCCTCGGCAGCATCCCTGTTGTTCTGGCTCTTTGTAAAACCCAGGTCACCCTTAAAGAAAATGTTGAGGTGCTGCTGAGAGCAATGTGAAGTAAAAGTGAAAAGCCTTTGGATTTTAGAGCACGACCTTTAGTTGGGTGACCCAGTTAGTATAAAGTGAACTCGGTGCGTAATTTTATTTAATCTTTACCACAGCCCTAGGGGTGTAGGGACTATAATCTCCATTTTGCAGAGAAAAAAAAAAGCTGAGGCTTAAGAGTCCAAGTAACTGGCTTAAGGTAAAGATAGAAATCCCCAAATCTAAAAGCATTTTCAGAAAGATTTCATGGAAAATGTCTCATGAGTTGCTTACAACTGTGGCGTGAGCACTTTTCATTTAACGCAGTGGTCCTCTAATTCCTGGGCCTACCAATAAAAAGATTTCAGCAGCACTTCCTATTATAATAGGGTTCATTTGTATTCTCAAACTGTCAAGGCCATGAAGGACTTGGGCTAGATTAAGGCACCACGTCTTCTTTCAGAATTGATTTATGGACTCAAACTGGGCACTGAAGTGCTCTGACAAGCAAATGGAATGTCAAGATTGGCTGAAACTGTGGTCGAACCAGGATTTTTACTTAGGGTCTTGTTTTTTTTTAACTTGTTGAATTTTATTATTTTTTATTATTGTTTTTATTTATTTATTTATTTTTGGCTACGTTGAGTCTTTGCTATGCTCAGCCTTCCTCTAGTTGCAGCGAGCGGGGGCTATTCTTTGTTGCGGTGCACGAGCTTCTCATTGCAGAGCACAGGCTCTAGGCGTGCAGGCTTCAGTAGTTGCAGCACATGGGCTCAGTAGTTGTGGTGCACAGGCTTAGTTGCTCCGAGGCATGTGGGATCGTCCCGGTCCAGGGATCGAGCCCCTGTCCCCAGCATTGGCAGGTGGATTCTTAACCACTGTGCCACCAGGGAAGTCCCTTTACTTAGGTTTTTAATTTCTTCTTTGAGACCATAGCATGAGCAGATATTGGCCCAGCCAGGTAACTGTTGACTTTGTGAGGAATTAGTCTTTCCAGAATCATGGAAACTTTCCTCTGCTTATGTATTAGTATATAATTTGCTTTAACCTAGAAAGAGAATTAAAAGTGGGAGACAGGCCTCATCTATTTTACTACTATGTGATGCCCTTTTTTTCCTCCTGGACCACATTTCAACCTCCAGCTGCTTTCCCATTCTGACCCTCTCATTTCTATTGTTTTTTCACATCTTACCAAAAAACTATGTAAATCAGTCTACTGACTTTATGAACTTTAACTCTGAATCCAGTTTCTCTAACTTAACCCTGTGAGTGATCACTGCCAAAGGTGTCCTTATTGAGACGAGGGTTCCTCTTCCGGGGATGTGGGCAGGAAGTTTCTTTTGCTGCCAGATCCCAGACTTGGGGATCTCATTCACTTCCCTGCTCCCCTCGTCTGAGTGGGCTAACCTCAGCTTCTCCCTTTACATCAGGGGCTTTCTACTTCAGCTCTGTTGACATTTGGGGCTGGATAACTTGGAGGGGGGAGTGCTGTCTTGTGCATTGTTTAGTAGCATTCCTGTCCTCCACCTACCACACGTCACTTGTACACACACACACACACACACACACACACACACACACACAGAGTTGTGAAAATCCAAAATGCCTTCACATATTGCCAATTGTACCCTGGGGGACAAAATTGCCCCTGATTGAGAACCACTGATTTTTTTTAAAAATATTTTAATTTTATTGGAGTATAGTTGATTTAAAATGTTCTGTTAGTTTCAGGTGTAGAGCGAAGTGAGAACCACTGTTTTAGAACATTTGAGTTTATTAGATAAACGTTCCACCAAGCCCCCATTTAGCCAGTCAACTTGAGCAAGTTCGACGTACTAGACATTCTGTGGGTAAGTGACAGAAAAACATTTTTGAACAGCTAAAATAACCATTTATGAGTACTTGAGTTAAGCACACTACTAAATGTTTTATCTACAGTCACATTTAATCCTTAAACTCTGTGAGGGAAGTAGCATCCCCTCGTAGAGATAAGAAGCCCACCTCAGGTGAATGAACTTGCCAAGGTCACACAGTGAGGGGCAGAACTGGCATTCGGCCCAGGCTGGTGGGATTCTGACACCTACGTTCTTCACACCTGCTCTGTACTGCGTCCTTGCCCTCCCGCAGCTTACATTCTAATTGAGATGCCACAGTCAGTATTCCTCAGCCTCAGGCCCCCTTCTTAAAGAGCTGTCTCTGGCACTTTCCAGGTCCTCTAGAGCAGGGGTCCCCAATGCCCGGAATCTAATGCCTGATGATTTGAGGTGGAGCTGATGTAATAAAGATAGAAATAAAGTGCACAACAAATGTAATGCGCTTGAATCATCCCAAAACCATCCCCGCCCCCTGCAGTCCTTGGAAGAATTGTCTTCCACGAAAATGGTCCCTGCTGCCAAAAAGGTTGGGAACCGCTGCTCTAGAGGTCTCTCTGCTGCCAGGCCCCAGACCACTGTTCCCTGAGGGCTGGCTTTACAGCTAACCAGACTCTCCTTCTACTGCATTTGCCACCCAGGACACACTGTCCAGAAACCTGGCAGCTCCATCATGTTACATCAGAGTCTATTTGGTGAATCCTATGTTGTTTGTGGAACAAACAATGAAGAACTAAGCTGCACAAGAATCCATGTTCTGGGTGCCAAGAATTTATTTGAAAACTTAGGACATCTGCATCTCTCTGGGAAGTCTCATTTTTCTGTGATTTTTCCATCTGGTGACGGTTCTATGAAGGAAGCATCACCTCCAGGACTCAGGAGGGATGGAGGGGAAGCTGCCTTTCCTTTACAGGGCTTTGAGAGACATCCTTAGATCATTTGCTCCCCGTTTTCAAAAGATGGGAAAAGCCACCTCAGTGTGAGACCTTGATCCTGTCAGGCGCACTGTTCAGCACTGAGGTCATCTGGAGCTGACCTCCCAGGACATCCTCATCCTCTAGGGCGTGATATTAACATTGGCTGGGTCCAGCAAAGCTCCGCAATAGATTTGTCACTATTTCACTTATGTCTTGAAAAAAACCACTAGCTCATCCACAAAGAGATCAGAAACCAGCTGCTGAGGGAGGGCCTTCCAGACCTTTCCACCTAAGAGCAAACACCCTTGAGCTGGCGCTGCTAATTCTACCTGAACATGAGAGTCACCTGGGAGCCTTTTTAGATGCGCTGGTGCTGGCCCTCACCCTTGAGGTCCTGATGCAATTGGTGTGGGGCAAAGGCTGTGTGGAGGAGGTGGGGGTAGGGGCATTACACTTCTTCAAGTCAGCCTTGTGAAGCTGCAAGCCCTTGCGAAGCTGCAAGTAAATACAAGGCTTGAAATTTCTTTCAAGCCTTGTATTTACTCTCGATCCATGAGCAATTTGCATTTTCCAAACGTCCATATTTGATATTAAAATACCTTAAATTACTAAACTTCCCACATACACTTCCAAGAGTAAAATCGATGAGCCTGGAAGCTATTTGTCATATATCCCATATATTCATTTGAGGCAGGTGGGATCCAGGCCTTTAAGACCCCTTCATATTCTCACTGTCTGCAAAGCTGTGTCATGAGAGAAATTTAAAACTCTTGGCCACCTTCCTTGGGCTTCTGGGAACCTCTTCCTCATTTGAAAGTGTCTGGACTTCCCCACGGCCAGGTTCTTCAGGGCTTCATAGGCTGCACAGGTAAAAGAGGAACAAGAAGTTCCGCTTAAGTAACAAACATCATATTTTGACTGGGAAAGATGACACAAATGGGGGAAACCCTGACAGTACAGCTGGGGATGCTGAGGCCCAAGCTGGGGACTTGGCTTCCTGCTCCAGGGTCCGCACACCCGGGGGCTTCTGATGCCTCACTGAAATGCCTCACTTTCTTTTCATCCAGTCCAGAATGAGCTGCTTATATTATTACGTGTGACCCTTCTGCCAGTCCCAGAGGCAGTGTGGTGACCCCATTTTGCAGAGGAGGGGGAGATGAGACTCAGCGAGGCTTCCAGAACTGGAAACCTAGAAGCTCTGAGGCCAGAGCTGGGCTTGGGGAAGCCGAGCCCAGGCTGCCCATTTGGTTGGAACAACCTCTCACAGTGCCAACCTGGACCCTTCCTTCCCTCTGGACATTTGCAGCGTCTAAAGTTCTCTGGATTCCCAGCTTATATTAACTATGGTGAAACAGAGTCCCTGGGTGGGAGATATTTTATTCATAAAAAATGCCTGTCTGTTCCGCGGCGTTCCTAGCAAGCGGATTCTCCTGGGCATCCATGCATCTATCACTCCACGTCACTGAGCATGTGCGAGCCCTGTAGGAGGGGGTGGGTCACAGAGGGCATCCTGTCGTCTGCAGGGCCAGGCTGGCCTCCTTGGCAGGTACAAGCAGCGTGGGGCCTCTCTTAGGCCGGACTCCATCCCACACCACTGCCCTCCCACCATCCCCAAGAAACACCCTATGTGTTGACATCCTAGAGACCTTACAAGGGCCTAGAGAGGACCCTCCTCCTGCCTCGATGCACCAGGACAGGCCTGAGGACAGCCCTGCTCAGAGTTGGGAGGCAGGCTGGGCGGAGTCCTCAGCTCCCAAAATGAAGCCAGGAAGGGGGCTGACCACATGGAGGTGTCAGCACACAGGGAGCCTGCCCAAACCCTGTGGGAGTCCAGAGTGGGATCCACATGCCATTTCACAAAAGGGGGAGGTGACAAGGAGAGGAAAAAATGTATTCATTCTGAGACTCACCAGGCGGAGACGTCAGAGAAAAATATGACCTTAGGCCCATCAGTCCAGATATTTGACTGGAGGGTCCAGTAAAGAGAGCAGCGCGGTTCAATCTGGTTTCTGGCCAGGGCTGGGGGTTCTGGTGAGGGCAGGGGGATGACTGGTCCCATCTGCAGCCCGTTCTGCCGGGACCCATTGGACCTGTCCAGGCAGATGGATGGGGCTGCAGGGGTAGCAGCTGAAAACTCAGGACCAAGACGAATCTTCAGGAGAATAAGATCCACTTTCACTCCCTCCCCGTGCCCATGCCCCTCCCACGACACGTGTCAGCTGGGCCCAGCTTTTGGCCTGGGGAAGAAGACAGAAAATGGTCTCTATCCTGCTAGTCAGGTCTTCCCCTCCCACTCAGGTCTCCCCTAAAGTGTAGGAAACAGGACTTCAGTGCATTCTTCTCATCCTGATTGAATTCCTTCCTTCTGGGCAGGTTTTGTGCCCTTGGCACAAATGAGAAAAGGAGTAGGAAAGGTTTAAAATAGCACACAACTGGTCAACTTATACTGCCAACGTGTGCTAACTATTATGAACCAAAAAATCCAGGTGATGCAATATGTTGCAGCTGTCTTTGGCGCGGACACGGGTGTGGTGTGCATTTTTAAGAGCACACATGTACCATGTGTGGAACGGAAATAAACCAGGGGCAAATTGTGCTGCAGGCTCTGGGACCATTGCAGGGTGTGGTTGCGATTCAGACTGCAACTTGATTTGGTGTCCAAGTAAAATGTAGTTGTCATCCATTCCTGGCCTTAGGCCCCCTCATGTGACATATGGTCATCAGGTGCTATTACAATCAGCTGTTTCTAAGAACCGGAAACTAAGACGGCCATAAAAGGAAGCCACTTCCTGGGGCTGTTCTTAAAGGCATGTTGGACAGCTTCTAGTGATGACTATCAAGGCCAGTCTCCTGATTGCAAATAAACACTTTACTGGAGACCCATGTCCCTCGTGCAGTCTCTCCTGAGACCTTTGTGAGGGCCAATGTCATGAATACAGAGCACTTATTTACAAAGAATGTTTTAAATCACTTTATTAGTTACCATGTCAGTTATAACAAGAGAATATCTTGCACAAGGATGCTGGACCATCCACTAGATTCACTCAGTAGTGAGTAACTCAGATCTGTGCCCCTGCAAAATGGCAAAGACACCAGTCAGGGAGCTCCTGGGAATGGCTAAAGTGCCAGTGGTACAAATGCCAAGGATCTATAATAGTCTTGTCGTCAAACCAAGGGTCTCGACTGGGGATGAGAACAGGGTGGCTGCACCTGAAGACGCCTTCTTTTCCCTTGCCTTGAAAGGAAGAAATGTATCTTCTCTGGATGCACTGGAATTGGCCGATCTTTGCATTGGAGTGAGGCTCTGGGTCTCAAACCATTTCACAGCTATTACCTTCCTGTTTGAGGTCAAGAGGGCAGATCTTGGATGAGCGAGAAAAGCACCAGGACGTGAAAAGCCTTTTTGATCAAAATCACATAATTATTAGTTAGTTGAAGTTGTAATTAGAAACTCCAGTCTTCTAGTAGACATCCTGCTGCCTCTGCCTCTGCCTCTTAGTTACCTGGCTCTAATTTCCCCCCCACACCCTTCCCTGGAGAGTTTAGTCAAAGGAAGCCATCTGTCATAGATAGATGCCTAAATTCCACCATTAGAGCTTCGTCTCTTTTGCTTAAGGCATGAGTGTGAATTAAAATGCAAATGCTCCCAGGAGGAAGATTTCTCAGAGATCATCAAATACTTTCTGTAAAGAGCCAGATCGTAAATATCTTAAGTCTTGCAGGCCACACAGTCTCAGTCACAACTGCCCTACTCTGCCATGTGGAAAGCAGCCGTAGACTACATAGCAAACGAACAAATTACTATTTATGGACTCTGACATTTGAATTTCATATGATTATCACATGTCACAGAATATTATGCTTCTTTTGAGAAGCATCTTACACCGTTTAAAAGTGTGAAAACCATTCTTAGCTCATAAGCATACAAAAATAGAGCCAGACCCTTGTTCTAAGGTGTCCCTGGTCAGGGCTGTGCTTTGTGGGTCAAGGCTCTGCAGAAAGGAGGGGAGGAGGTGGGAAAAGAGAGCAGGAGACCAGCCAGTGCCCCAGGCAGGGAAGCGGGGATGCAGACAAGTCGCTGCCGTCTGCGGTCTGGCCCTTGCGCTCCTGGCACGGTCCCCTGGGCCCAGCTAGGAGGGGGCGGCTGCCCACCGGGCCGTCTGAACAGCCTCTGCATCTGATTCACCACTGGAGCCCTTGGGACCTCATGAGAGCTGTGGCTTTAATGCCCGAGTTCCCCGGCCAGCTGGGGGGGAGTTGGCTGTTCCCCACGCTGGTGCACAGCTGCACCGATATTCAGCTTTTTCCTCTCCCCACTTCCATCTGTAGGCTCTGTGCCCCGCCATGAGGAGGCTGAAAGGTCAGATTTCTCCATGATGTGTTGCCTTTGAGGGCTTTTGATATTGGCTTGTTGTTTTTAAAATATAAAAGCCCATCGGAGGAGGAGATCGCAGCTGTGGGCTGACACTTTGACCTGCCAGGGTACCCTGCGGTACGCTTGGGGTATAAGACGCTGTCCTCCTAAAAGCGCTTTCTCTTACAATCTCATTTGGTTCTCCTGGGTGAAGTGAATAAGGAGATGTAATTATCACCATTTTACAGATGGAAAAACTGAGGCTCAGACCACTAAACTGACTTTCCCCAGGTAGAGCAGGGGAGCAGGCTTTAACTCCAGGTCTGAGTCCAAAGCCCTGACTTGGTTTCCAGGATGACTCAAGGAGGGATGTGTGCAGACCACCAGCCTCGCCCCCACCCAGAGCAAGGAGGAGACGGGACCAGCCCCTCCAGCCTTGGCCTCCCTCTGTCTCACTTGGGCCTTTAGGCCTGGCAGCCCCTCCATGGTTCTTCTGTTGCCTGGGGGTGGAAATGGGCTTCCATCCACCTACACTGCCCACTGCCTGCCCCGTCCTCACGCCACCCAGCAGCGCAGTCTCCGGGGAGGCCCCTGATCCCTTCTGCCATATGTGCCTTTCATGGCTTTTTCTTCTTATGTATTTATTATTTATTGTCTGACACGCCATCAGCACTCAATATTTATTAGTGCGTGGATGAGTGAATGAGTTAATGCCTCTTACCTTCAGATGCCCCAGCAAAACCAGGATAGGATTCTCTGTGATCAGCCCTCAGTGGAATGACCCACAGGGTTCTTTTTTTGGAATTTAGTCAGATTGGACCAGCACATAATAAGGATGCAAGGGAGCAGCCAAGAGGTTCGGCATTACACACACATTCACTTCATCCTCCTGACCATCTGCGCTGGGCACCCTCATCACCCCATTTCACAGGTAAAGGAAGTGAGGCTCAGTGCAGGGCCGGAGGATCTGGACCCAGGTCTCCCTGGCTGTCTCCACACCAGCTCCTCCTGGGCACCAAGTCGTAGGTAAAGGAGGCTCCATGATACACCCTAAAGCACAAGCCCCTCGAGGAGGGCTGGAGAAGGAAGGAGCCCAGGGTCCCCATGCCCCCCCCCATCAGGGCAGTACCAGTACCAGCACACTGGGGGCTGGGCAGGAGCCCAGGGCCGCCTGTTCCCTTCTCCCTGCTGGCTGCGTGCCTGGGGCTGGAATCTTAATACTTTTCTCTGGCAGCCAGTGTAGGCAGGTGCAGAGAAGCGATAGTACATTGTCTTTCCCTCAGAAGCACACGGCCTGTAGGTACGTGGATATGATTGGGGTCCAATGTAAGACACTGACTCTCTACTGCTCAGCCTGTGCTAGAAATCCTGCCGCCGAAACTGCATCCCTTAATGTGTTACTGCACTGGCTTTCAAGCATCCCCTAGAAAAATGAATGTGAAAAAAAAAAAGAAAACTGTAGGAGAGGGAGGGAGCCACGGGGCAGAGGGAGCGGGGAAGGCTGCACGCTGTGCCGGCCTTGCCACCAGATGCGGGTGCTGGACTCAGCCTCCAGCCCCTGCCCTAATGCTGAGGATGCAGAGGGGACAGGGGAGTCGTGTGTGGCCCGCCCCCCAGGGCTCACAGGCCCCTTCTCGCATCTCTCCTGCAATGGCCACAGCTTCCACCTCCCTCCCTCTCCCAGCGGCCTCTGACCCACTCAGATCCTGCCAAGGGCCCCCTTCCCTCACAGGTCAGTTCAGCGCCTCCACGCTTACAGACCCACCGTTTCTCTGACCCAGTGACAAGAGCCTTCAGCCAGCAAGACTCACCCTTCTTAGAAGGCAGCAAGAGAAGGAGAAATACGACTTTTTTGGTCCTGTTGCACATATACTATCTGATTGAAGATTTGAAGTCAAAAGCTGGTGAGCGGCCGTGCCGGGAATCCATCAGATCTCTCTGCCATCAGAGCCTGAGCTACCCAGTCCCACATCCTTGGGGCAAGGCCAGTAGATGCTCCCTGCTCCCTGCTCCCAGCTCCCTGCCCCAGGCAGCCAGGCAGTCCTGAGTGCTCTTTCCAGGTCCTCCCTTTCTAGAGGTGGTTGCAAAAAACCTCACGCAAAGGAATCCACCTCTGAGGGTGACGTCTGGGCAGCGTGGCAGGCTGGGGATGTCACTGGCCTTCAGGGGGACACATCTTCACTGCGAGGAAGGTGACATGGCAGAGGTGGGCCTCACGCACCTTCAGAGTGCATCCCCTCAGACTGCGGTCATTTCTACACACCAGAGGGCCCCAGACCAGCAGCATCTCCTGGGAACCTACAAATTCTCACTCCCATCCCAGACCTCCTGCACCAGACCCTCTGGGGTGGACCTAGTGACCTGTGTCTTTACAAGCCTCCCCGTGATTCTGAGGCTCGTGAAGTCTGAGGTCAGCTGTCCTCAAGCTTCTGTGTGACCCACTCTTCCCTGGGGGCAAAAAGCTGTTCACACACCCATACGAGTTCTGATTATCTTATTTTATCAATGATAGCTAGCTACTATTATCATATTATGTACAAAGTAAAGCATCCAAAAAAAGATTTTGAAGAACAAGATAAAGATGAAATTAACAATATTCACTGATGTCTTGTTATTCTCTGGAGGTTCAATATGCACTGGAGGCAACGTTCACCATGAATGATCAACCATGTAAAGTCGTTTACTCTTCT
Organism: Hippopotamus amphibius kiboko; assembly: GCF_030028045.1. Lineage (NCBI taxonomy): Eukaryota > Metazoa > Chordata > Mammalia > Artiodactyla > Hippopotamidae > Hippopotamus > Hippopotamus amphibius. The sequence continues at coordinate 92,042,600 of NC_080196.1, read as the reverse complement.
GGAACATTTCAGTTTTGGCCAACCCTTTGTCACATCTGCTTAGGACAGGGAGATCCTACCAGGACTCGGGGAAGGGTCAGCTCTGTCACCTGGGGCTGCTCACCGTGATTTCCGTGTTAGTGTGGTCCAAAGTCCCTTTCAACAATGTTTTTGTTTTGTTTGTTTGTTTGTTTAAGTTCGTCTTTGTACTTTTTTGTTCTTTTTCTTTTTTTTGGCCATGCAGAGCTGCATGTGGGATCTTAGTTCCCCCACCAGGGACTGAACCCACACCCCCTGCATTGGAAGTGCGACGTCATAAACACCAGACCCCCAGAGACGTCCTCAACAATGTTTTAAAGTCACTTGCCCTTTTCGTGAGAGTTCATTTATTCCAAAAGAGATAACAGAATCTCTCAGTTCCCCTCAGTAGGCACATGTAAGTTACAACATGCTAAGATACCCCTCCCCACCCCCCAACCCTCCTCCCTCCCCCGGGGGCCCCTTCCTGCCCCACTCGAAAATCCAGGAGGCCAGAGTCCGTCAGCACTCAGCCTGGATAATGTTGCAGAGCTTTCTCTTTCATTTTTGAAGTTATCATTAGTCTAAAGAGGTGGACTCTTATTTTCTTTCCTCGACCCCATAGATCACCTTCCACACCCTCTGGGGTGCGCGTACCCCACTTTGGAGACCCCAGACTGAACACAGCACCCCTCCCCTTCCCCTGAAAGCCCTGTGCAGGCCGCTGTACAGGCATCATTGGTCAAGAGGGCCGCCAGAGCTGCCCAGGCCACCAATGGAAGGTCGGTCAGGGTGGTCTCGGGGCCACACGCCCCCTTCCCTCCAGGACCAGCTCCCTGGTACCGCCCTGGAGCCAGGAGTCTCCCCGGGGCCAGCCCGGCAGGACGCACTGCTGGACAGCACCTGCCTGGACGCCCACCGCTTTCCCTGGGGACAGGCCCAGCTGGCCGTCAAAAGCAGGGGAAATACGAGGGAGGGGCGGCTGCCTCCCCCGGCCTCATTGTGGCGTTTCTGAAGTCTCATTTCCTGTCACAACTCGGAGGCAGGTGTTTCTGTTTTTAAATCCGTCTCCAGTTGCTATTCCGGTCGTGTGAGCTGCTGGTTTTTCCCAAGGACCCAAGTGCTATTTTTTCCCTCTGGGGGAGGCACAGGTAGCAGCCCCCCACCCCACCCCACCGCAGGGTCAGTTGTGTGGTAGAGGCCCCTCCCAGAGACTCGGGGACACTCCAGGCACAGCTGGGAGCCCAGCAGCGTGGGAACCATCCCCAGGGCAGTTAAAGAGCCCCGTGTGCTTCAGGTGAATTGCAGATGTGCAGCGCGCCGGACTCCACCCAGGGAAGGCAACACAAAAACAAGCCGGCCCTGCACCTTAGGGAGAGCCTCGGCCCACAGGGCCTGAGCATAGCTGGAGACGACAGTAAGAGGGCTTCTCACATGACAGCCAGAACCTCAAATCGAGGCGTTTTAAAAACTGGGGTCTGCAAACACCCCCGAGAAGCACCCACCCCACTCAGGAGGTCTGTGACCTTACTGTGAGAATTTTAACGTTCATTTGGATCCAAATCTTAAAAATTAACGTAAACGTTCCATAGCACATGAAAGATCCTCTCGTAACTGAGTGTTTCTGGAGATTTCAGGGCCAAAGAGTGTTTGTAAAAAGAACGGAGCAGAGGCTTTCTTTCGTGAACATCATGGTGTCCTGTGAAAGGGAAAGATGTGCAATTTCTCCAGTCAAGGGAAGACGGGGAGGAAGCTGGTCGTCACGCCACCCGCGGGGCATCAGCAAGCACGACATTCAGTGTTTGGGTTCAGAAAATTACCATGAGGTCCCATTAAAGTAAGTGAGCTAAGTGGAGTTTCAGCGGGGATTTTCTATATTTCATTGGTACACCGGCTTGGGTTTTAGAGCCATGCAAGAGCCATTAAAGATACAGAGTTTAAATAATTTTGTGTCCAGACTCATTTAAGTAATATGATAAGCAAAATCATTTAAATCAGCCCTGGGGAGCATAACACTTTTGGTTTCCTTTGTTTAAAAGAGGTTTGTACATGACTCAGATTTAAAAATCAGCACTTTGATGTTTGAATCAGATATGTAGAATTACCTAGAATGAGGGTTTATGCTGGGAGAATTACAGAGCAGTCTCTTAGGGTTTAGGGCCAACCAAGAGAAGGAGCCTGTGGGAGGTATATTATCACTTGTATGTTTCCTGGGAGCTGAGTTTAAGCAGGGGTTGTTTATTACCAGCGAGGTTACTCAGGCCTGAGAACTTAGTTTCTAGCACTTTGTGGTAAATGAGTAAAAACTGAATGTCAGGTATGTGCTGTTGCCTAATGAAGCACATGAGATGCAATTTGAACACTCACGATCTCCCAAGAGCAGTTGCAGGCAGGTGAGGTCACCGCCCAGGGGTGAAGCTGGCGCCTCACCTCCTCCCTGGGGACTGAAGCTTCAAAGGCTCACCTTCCCCCCCCACCCACTGCTGGGTTGAGGGTCACCGGGTCAGGTCTGGGTTGTCACAGTCAGGAGGGCAAGGGCCACAGCTTTGTTCGGGTCACTTTCAAGCTTCCTAAGAGCCCCAGGGTCCACAAGAGCAAAACATGAAATGCAGCGGTGCATGCGGGGGGAAGAGTCCCAAACGGTAAGTCAGCTGAGTGTCGCTGCCACTGCGGTGTGGAGACCCCAGGGGCAAGTCCAACCAGCAGTCCTGCTGGTGCTCCCTACGCAGCTGGGAACTCAGGTTCCAGGTCCCCCAGGGATGGAAATCCCAGCCACCTGGGCTCTCGCCCTCTGAGACAGGAACCTGCTAGAATCACCTCACTGGGAAGGGGGTGATTGCTAAAGGAGGATGAAATAAACCTGGCAAACAGACCCAGACACATATAGAGGGAATGAAGCCCGACACCTCAGGACCAGGTGGGGTGGGGCTGTGTTTCCCAGGAGGACAGAGTTTCTCACCGTCACCTTCCCATCAACCAAGAGAAGGTTTGACCCCAAGTGTATTCGTTTGCTAGGGCTGCCATATCAAAGTGCCACAGACTCAAGGTTTAAACAACAGGACTTTTACTTTGTCACAGTCCTGGAGGCTGGACGTCCAAGATCAAGGTGTCGGCAGGTTTGGTTCTCTTTGGCTTGCGGGTGGCTGCCTGCTTGCTGTGTCCTCACGCAGCCTTTCCTCTGTTCATTGGCATCTCTGGTGTCTCTCCCTCTTCTTATAAGGACATCAGTCCTACTGGATTAGGGACCACCCATATGACCCCATTTACTTAATTAGTCCTTTAAAGGCTCTATCTCAAAATACAGTCACATTCTGAGGTATTGGGGGTTAGGACTTTAACATATGAATTGGGGGTGGGGGGTGGGGAGACACCATTCAATTTCTAACACCAAGAAAATGCGCTTGTGTGAGGTGTGGAGTCAGACCCAAGCTGTGTCCTCGCCACTGAGGGTCAGGCAGAGCCCCCACCTGCAACGGCGGCTTCGTTCATGGTCTGGAGAAGACAATGCAGTAGCTCCAGGAATGGCCTGTCTCTCACCTTTCCTCGGCCCCTGGCAAGGATGGGCTGACCCTGACCCTTGGCCCAGGGCTTTGAACATGCACTGAGCACTTGCTGTGCCCATCTTTGTGAAAGTGAAACAGAGTCTCTTTTCATACTGACCTGTAGAGGTCAGGGAGGCCCTGGGCACTGATCCCAAATCTGCTCAGGACAGTGCAGGCCACCTCGGGTGCCCTTTTGGATTATGTTTGTTCAGGCAGATAAGCAGTATGTGCAGCTCCTAGGGCTGGCTGGCACACACACCCGCCCCAGAACAACACCACCTGCTGGGTCTGTGAGTCACCTTTCCTGACACCACAGATGCTAAAGAGCTCTGGGATTTAGACTGCTCTGTGAGCTGCAGTCCTTGCCCCCATACCTGCTCAACGGGTCTTCTTCAACTACAGCATAGTTAAGAGTAGCAGACCTCCCCTGCCGTTAATGACAGAATAGGTAGATCAGACCAATTGTTTCACCAAGAACAACTAGAAAAGCTGGACTAAATATAGAAATCATTGAAGGTATCAGAGAGCTAACATAAGAGTAAAACATTACTGGGCCAAGGTCTCAGAGAGAGCAGAAACTCAGGTAAATAAGGCAGGTGTTCCGAGCCTGGGTGCATTTTACTGATCCACAGAAAGATGAGAGACTGAGCGTAGCTTTTCAAAGCTTATATGTTATAGGACTGGGATCCGTAAAAATAGCATATATATCAGAAATGGAGTAAATGGAATTAAAGTTTTTCTAAGGTACTCATACTAAGAAGTGGTAAACGTTCCAATTTCTTTTAGAAGTTGATAACAAAAAAGTATTGTAATCTCTGTTTGACCACTAAAAATCATATTTTTAAAAAAAAGTATAACTATCAAACTAAAAAAGGAAAAAATGAAATAATTTTAAAAGAACTAAAGAAGGCAAGAAAGGAAAAAGAAACATAGGCTAATTAGGACAAAGAGAGAATGAATAATAACATTTAAGCCCAAGTGAATCAGTAATTATATTAAATGTAAATGGACTAGATGCTCCAATTAAAGATAGCCTGACTTGATAAAAACAAAACCAGCTAAAAGCTGCTTATAAGAAGCACACCTAAAATAAAAAGATACAGAAAGTTTAAAAGTTAAAGTATTGAAAAAGATACCGCAATCAAAAATCTAAAGAAAGTCAGAGTAGCCATATTAATTTCAGAAAAAAATTGATTTAAAATCAAGAAGCATTACTGGAAGTGAAGAGGTATTTCATAATAATAAAAAAGTTGATTCACCAGAACGATCTAACAAATCTAAATCTGTATGTGCATGATAAAGGAGCCTCAAAATATAGAAAGCAAAATGTTGACAACGAAGAGAAAAAATAGGCAAATCCAAAACTATAACTATAGGTAGGAGATAGTAACATATTTCTCCCATAAACTTTGGAGAAAACAAACAAAAAGGCTGAAAGGAATTAAAAGGATGCACCACTTAATTGACCCCAAATAACCAATACCAAGACATAATCTAGTAAAATATTGGACCTTAAAAATAAAAAGGAGGAAAAAAAAAGAATATAAGATGTGTGAACTATACACTTCATAAAAGAAGAGGAGGAGGAGGTAGAATGGGGTGAGAATATACATACAAAGTCATCTTTTTAACATGTCAGTAAGCAAATTTTGACAGTAGTGTTTTGTTTCCCAGTAAAAGAAACCAGTGCCTTAGCCATTAAGGAAGGAGGCTGCAATGAACTCTATGTTCCTGTGATGGATCTAAGTACTCCAAGAAAATTCCAGTTTAATTAGTCCTAAATCATCATCCAGCCTGGCATTGTCTGCCTTTATTGAAATCTGGACCCGGAAGCCTGTTCATCCAGACGGATGCTTGCACAGTCTGACGAGTCCAGCTCTAATGCTGCCCTCATTTTCCAAGGTGACTGATGATAAAGGATTTTGTTTACCCATCAGCAAGAAGGCCTGGGAGGAGGTTGGGAAGGGGTATGTGCTTGACAAGAAAGCATAGAGGAACTCGGCTTGCAAAAAATCCTTAAGACACGCACGGTGGTTGTACAAAATCCCATCAGTTTTGCATCTCTTTTCCCTTCTCCCCCCATCTTCTTTTTTTTTTTTTTAAACTGGAAAATTTGATTTCGAATTTGTGGTCTGAGTTCTGGCTGAGCTTCCAAGCAGTAGATCTGGCCGCCATAGACATCCACTTCCTAATCTCTCCAGCGGGTCTGAAAGGCCTGCTGCTGAATTATGGAAAGACAAGCAGGATGGTGTCAGGAAAGCACTTCGTAAACTCAAAAGCATTAGATGTTCTTAGCTCACATCTCCAATGGCCTCTGCAGGGCCACTGAAGGAAGGATTTGCTAAGCAAACGAAGGGTGCGGCCACCTGGGCTGGGCAGAGGGAAGGGTGAGCCCAGAAAACTATTCTCTCACACTTTGAAACATTTGACCTCATCACAAGTTATTCTTAATCAAGTCTTCTCCCAGGTCACCCAAGATTCGCTGCTTGGCAGGGGCTACATGTCACCAGGCATGTACTGGAATGTCCCATAAGAAACACAATGCTGCTGGGCTCTTCCAGGACCTCAACGGGGGGCCCACCCCAGAGCCTCCCCAGGCACCTGGCACTTTTCAGTTTGTCTGTGTAATGAGCCTGGTTTTCTGATGCTCCTTGGGAAGCGGGATCCCACAGTGGTGGCTGCACTGTCTGGTCACAACTCACTCCCTGTGTGTCCTTGGGCAAGTCACTCAGCAGAAACCTCTGGGAGCTCCTGTTTGTCTTCTACACAGCAGGGAAATGACAATCCCCTCCACACAGCTTTGCTGTGTGGATGAAGTAATTCACACAAAGCACTGGACAATGCCTAACACTCAGGAAGTCTTCACACAGTATTAGCTAGTACACTCAGGAACAGAAGTCAAATGTGAAGTGAAAGGCTTGTTTCTCAGAGAGGCGGAGAGGCCCATGGAGGCCCCAGTTGTGTGTTTCAGAGACAGAGGCTCCAAATGGGGAGACCTTCACGCACCAGGCTACTCACTTTACACACATTTAGACGTTTTACCAAGCGTCCCATAGCACTTCAGCCAACCCCTAGCCACGGCTTTGCTGCCCCAGGCATGATTCAGTGTTTGAGCTTATTTATGGGAGACCATGAGTTCATTTCAAAATGTCAAATGCTCCTTGGTGACTAATGGTCCCTGCTGTGCTCAATATCTTCACACAGGTTGTCCTTCTGTGCCCCAAGGGCCTCTGCACTTCAGGAACATCCATCTGGGTGTCTGTCACAAGGAGCTACTATGTCGCAAAACCACCCAAAAAAGTCAGGGAGCCCAGGCACTGCTGGGGTGAGCACTGGAGGAGCCTCAGCCAAAAGGCACATCCCCATGGGACTTCCCCGGTGGCACAGTGGTTAAGAATCTGCCTACCAATGCAGGCGACACAGGTTCGATCCCTGAGCTGGGAAGATCCCACAAGCCACAACTAAGCCTGTGCACCACAACTACTGAGCTCATGTGCCACAACTACTGAAGCCCACATGCCTAGAGCCCTTGCTCCACAACGAGAGAAGCCACTGCATTGAGAAGCCCGAGCACCACAACAAAGAGTAGCCCCCGCTCGCCACAACTACAGAAAGCCTGTGTGCAGCACTGAAGATCCAAAGCAGCCAAGATATTAATTAACTTTTTTAAAGAAAGGCACATCCCCAGGAATGTGGAAAGGCGATGGTTGGGGGATGAGAACCTATAAATTCAACCACCCAGAAAAAATAACCAGTGCATTGGACAAGTGGATCTCCTGGGATGTGCCCAGAAAACAGTTCTATTATTTTACAATTTTTGCCCACAGCTTTTACCATTGAAACCTTCTCAGATCCTGCCCATAAATGACTCTCCAGCGGGTTCTGTGCTGGTCCTGTTCACTCCCAACTTCAAAAAGTCCTCTGGTCACCATCTAAAACTTTGTATGATGGAAATTTTCACACATCACCAAAAATGAAGGAAATGGTATCATGAACCCCCATGAACCCAATCACCCAGCTTCAACAATTATCAACAGTCTTGCTTGCTTTATCAATTCCCATTCTCCGTCCATCCCAACACCTCACCCCTGCCCTGCCAACACACACTTTGTCTTTGCTGGAGTGCTTAAAGCAAATCCTCTGATTACTTTCAGAAACAAAAATAGCCTTAGTTCAGGACTGAGTCCCCAGCCCAGTGGGACAATCTGGGACTTCCAAACTTCAAGTTCAAGCTCACTCTTCCGCCCGGGGCTGCTGCAGGCTGGGAACCTGCCTTTGGAAAAGAGGCATGGTGGGCTCCAGAGCTGATAGACAGAAGGTGGAAACAGACACCTGCCTGGGTTGGAGAGTAGTGCATGCTGGGTAAACTGAACAGGGTGTGCCTGTCCATCATGGTGAAGACTTTTTTTTTTAATGTCACCTAATCCTCACACTTGTCCATGAGGTAGGGACTATTGGGTTTTTCTGGTGGTGATGGTGGTTTTTTTTTTTTTTTTTTTTTGGCTGCACTGGGTCTTTGTTGTGGTGCACAAGCTCTTTGTTGCAGGCTTCTCTCCAGTTGTGGTGCACATGGGTTTAGTTGCCCTGTGTGTGTGGGATCTCAGTTCCCTGACCTGGAATGGAACCCATGTCCCCTGCATTGGAAGGTGAATTCTTGACCAACAGACCACCTGGTGGGAGGAAGGGAGGATATGCACTGTTCCACCCACTCCCTTAGGGGACCTGGCATCTCACTCGGGAATGTGGGAATAGTTGGCAGTTCTTGCCTCGGAGCCTCACTGCCCAACACGGCAGCCACTGGCCACGTGTGGCTACCAAGCACGTGAGATGTGCTGTAAGTGTAAAACACACACTGGCTCTCCGAGACGTGGTATGAAAAATGATGTGAAATATTACCAGTTTTCTATATTGATTACACATTGAACTGATAATGTTTTTATATTGCATTAAATAACATGTATTATTAAAATTAACTTCAGTTCTCTCTTTTTAACTTTTAACGTGGCTATTAGAAAATTTAAAGTTATGTCTGGGATTCACATCATAGTTCTGCTGGACGGTGCGGCCTTAAGGGCTTGGCGACAACCGTGAGTGACATCGTTGCCTTTTAACTCCATGGTGTGAAAACGCCTTCTCCTCCCCCACCCCTCACCCCCCAAAACTGGTCCTAAAACCAACAAATGTTTGATCTGGATGTGTGTCTAGCTGGACTCCTCCATTTTACAGATGATGAAACTGAGGTCTAGAGAGAAGTGACAGGCCTGGCTCGAGGTCACCAAGTGTCACTGCAGAGCACGTGAGCCATTTCAAGTTGCTCCTGTGAAACAGTGGGAAAGATGGGTGCCAGATTTCCAGAAAACCCTTTATACACACATGCCTCAAAATGCAGCATTTCATAAGTCAGACAAAGACAAATACTGTATCATATCATTTATATGTGGAATCTAAAAATACAACAAACTACTGAATATAACAAAAAAGAAGCAGACACAGATACAGAGAACAAACTAGTGTTTATCAGTGGAGAGAGGGAAGGGGGAGGGGCAACAAAGGGGTGTGGGATTAAGAGGTACAAACTATTAGGTATAAAATAAGCTACGAGGATGTACTGCACAACACAGGGAATACAGCCAATATTTTATAATAACTATAAATGGAATATAATTTTTAAAAATTGTGAATCCCTATATTGTACACCTGTAACATATATTGTACAGCAACTATACGTCAACAAAAAAATAAATTAAAAAATAATAATAAATAAATAAAATGCAGTATTTCAGTGTCTCATAGCTGAATGACAGCTCGGAGTGGCAAGGGCAAGGCTGCAGACCTTTGCCTGCTGCCGGCGGAGATGGCTGGGTGCCTGCCAGCAGATGGCACAGGGCCTGAAGAGGTCTGAGTCTGAGGCCAATGAACTGGCAGCCCGAGGCCTAAATCTGGCCCTCAGACCTGTTTTGATTGGCCTGCAATGTTTGACAATGTTTTTAATCACTTGCCAACATTCCAACTTTAGGAAACGTCAATAGAAATGCGGGTTCCAACTTCTCCTAAAAAATTAGATCTGGCGACACTGGGCTGTGGTCCGGCCTGGCAGCAGCCGGCAGGCCCCACAGCTGCAGCCCCTTTGGGTGTGGGGTCACACCCTCCTTTCCCCATAGTCCTCGCCCCGCCCTCCCCTCCTGCCCAGGGGCCCAGCTGTAATCAGCTTGATCTCTAGTTTTCCTTAGGGCAGCGGTAAGAGGAAAGTGAGGTCATTTTCATATCTCGGTCACTAGCAAAAGGGGAAGAAATAAAAGCTAGGCCAAGAGGGCGTTGTGTTTCGGGGGAAAAAAAAATCTTTTTTACCAGCTGCTGCATCTATTTGCATCACGTCCCCCCTGACCGTGGACACCTGAGTTTGCCATCTGATCTAATTTGTTTCTGCTGCAGCCCGGGACAAAAGGGAAGGTATCCGTTTTATTCATTTTCCAGGAGGAAACAGAGGCGCCATCCACTGAACCCTAGGAGCTGGCTCCAGGGTGTCCTGCTGTCTGGGGCTTCTTTCCAGCTTGCCAACGTTCTGGGGCCAAGTCACCAGGATTTGTCGGCCCGGGCTGCAGGTGCTTCTGTCCCAAGGACAGATTACGTACCTCTGGGGGGCAAAATTCCATACAGTAGGCCTCTCCAGGGCTCTTCCCTAGAGCCACATTCAGGCACAGGAAGGAGAAAGACACAACCATGCTGAGGGCAGGAAACGACAGAGAGGGCTGTCACCACTGGCATTTCTGCTGCTTTTCCTGCTATCAGGCCATCCTGCCTCCGTCCCTGATGGCGCCCTACCCTCGGGGTCCTGGAGCCCAGTCCTGTCTCCCGGGGTGTGGGGCCAGCCACATCTAGTCTCCCCCAGCTTTCAGAATCTCGTCCAGACAAGGCTTGCCCTGTGGGGTTGGCACTCTGACCGGAACGGGGCCAGCGGTGCCTCTCAGCTCTCGTACTGAAGGGCCTGGAGACACTTCCTTGTCCCAGGAGACCTACGGATTGGGACTGTAGCCAAATGAACAGGCAGGAGAGGGCAAGCTGCCCTGGTAGGGGAGGTAAAGGGAGAGAAGCGAGTTCTAGCTATAACTAAGGCTGCTCATATGGTTCAAAATTATTTACTTCGGGGTGTGAGGGCAAGACAGTGAAGACAAGTACACAGCAGGTAGATGCTCCAGCAGCTGGCAGAAGCCCATTCACATCTGTCCCCAAACCTGATGAACCAACACGGAAACATACTTGCCCAGCTGCCTGGACGGGGGAGCAATGTTTGTCAGGTAAATGGCAAAGGATGTGCATCCTTCATTTCACTAGGAAATGAGGGGAGAAGAAGATGGAGAGTGGAGGGACGGGGCCAACCAGGTAGTAAGTGCAGGATCCGAGTCTGCTTGCTAGGTTGGCAGTCACGGACTTTACACTTCTTTTTGCTTGTTTGGTTTTTCTCCTTTGTTTGTTTAGGAGAAAAGTATCATGCAGGGATTCAGAAAGATTGCTAAGTGAAAAAAGGAGAAGCAATGTGTTTAGGACTCTACTTTTACAGTGGAATGAGGAGAAAGAAGAATATTATTCAGGCTCGCTTAGATTTACATCAAGAAAATATGGACGGAAATACAAGAAGCAAACAAAAGTGGTTACTGGGGGACAAGGTAAAAGGAATATATCTCAAAGTATACATTTTAAAAATAAAATGAGGGGCTTCCTAGGTGGCTCAGTGGTTAAGAATCTGCCTGCCAATACAGGGGACACGGGTTCGATCCCTGCTCCAGGATAATCCCACATGCCGCGGAGTAACTAAGCCCGTGCGCCACAACTATTGAGCCTGCGAGCCACAACTATTGAGCCCATGTGCTGCAACTACTGAAGCCCACGCGCCTAGAGCCCATGCTCCACAAGAGATGCCACGGCAATGAAGAGCCTGCGCACCACAATGAAGAGTAGCCCCCCTCACCGCAACTAAACAAAGCCCGCGCACAGCAAAAAAGACCCAACACAGCCAATAAAATAAATAAATAAATTTATAAAAAAATAATAAAATAAAATAAAATGAAATTTAAAATAAATAAAAATACTGCAAGCAACTTCATAAAGAGTTTAAAAAGCAGATGAAGGACACATACCCTTAGTTCTACTGCCATCAAAGCACACATGCATTCATTTGTGCCTATTTTCTTTCTGCTTTTAACCACATGCCTTTATGTTTTATACATGGATACAATCACAGGGCACATAAAATTGACTCCTGATTGTTTCATCCGTGTTTTCCAGGTTGCCAGGTAGGATTCATTTGGGTTGGAATCAGAAAATTCCATCACCTTCCTTGCTTCTAAAGACCCACGGTCTTTGCTTCTTTATTTCTAAAGCTCACCAGGTTGATTAGCTCTGAAGCTCATCACTCAGCACAATCATGGCTGCAACTGGGGTCAATGGGAGAGCAAAACAGAGACTTTCTTCTCCCAGGACACAGGCAGAAAAACAGAGCCAGGACCCACGCCTTCCCCTCAAGGCAACTATGATTGTTCATTGACCTAACACAGCCAGAGGCCCCACAAAAGCTTTTATTTCCTCTCAGAGCTAAGGGTTCTTTAAGATCTGTTTACTCTTTATTTTGAAATAATTATAGACACAGGAAGTTGCAAAAATAGCACAGAGAGGTCCCATGTACCCTTCACCCTCTTCCCCCCAATCGTGATGTCTTACATAACTATAGCAGATCAAATATATCAAAGCCAGGAAATTGACATTGAGACAATATATGTGTAGTGTGATGCCACTCACCACGCAGACACGTTCCTGTAACCAATGCCCCATTCAGGATAACCATTCTAGCACCACAAAGGCTTCCCTTGTGCTACTCCTCCCACCCACCCTCATCCCTAACCCCAGGCAACCGGGAGTCTCTTTTCCATCTCCCTAATTTTTTTTGTTGTTGTTGGTTTTATTTATTTATTTATTTATTTGCTGTGTTGGGTCTTCGTTACTGCACATGGGCTTTCTCTAGTTGTGGTGAGTGGGGGGGGCGGGGGCTACTCTTCATTGTGGTGTGAGGGCTCCTCATTGTGGTGGCTTCTTCTCTTGTTGCAGAGCACCAGCTCTAGGCATGCAGACTTCAGTAGTTGCAGCACGCAGGCTCTAGAGCGCAGGCTCAATAGTTGTGGCACACAGGCTTAGTTGCTCCACAGCACGTGGGATATTCCTAGAGCAGGGATCGAACCTGTATCCCCTGTATTGGCAGGCAGATTCTTAACCACTGTGCCACCTAGGAAGTCCCCATCTCCCTAATTCTGTCATTCAAGAATGCTGTATAAATGGAATCATATGGTGTGTGATATTTGAGATTGGCTTTAGGGGAACTATTCCAAATAAACTGTTATTCGTGTACAGGTTTGTGTGTGGACATAAGCTTTCACTTTTGCGGGATAAATATGCCATTGCTGGGTCATAGGCTAAATGCTTAGTTTTTTAAGAAACTGCCAAACTGTTTTCAGAGTGTCTGTACCATTTTACATCCCCATCAACAAAGAATGAGAAATCCAGTTTCTCCAGGTCCTCACCAGCACGCGGGTTTGAGCGTATCACCAGTGTGGGCCAATCAGAACCCCTTCAGTAGGTCAGTAGGTGATGTTGAGAGAGCCAAGTTCTTTATGGGGTTGCTAGTTGTAAGCTGTACTCATCATAGCCTTTTCTTAATTTTCTGTATTTCTGTTGCTTTGACATCTGGGGCCTTGCTGACACTGACAAGACTGCCCCCCCCCCCCCCCCCACCCAGGGCTAGGCAGTTCCTAGAGATAGTAAACCAGTGTGCCTTTCATATGCAAACTAATCAGTCAGGACCCAGATGCGCCAACCGCCTCCTTCACTTGCTCCTTCACTCAGCACCACTCTCTCCCTCCCCTAATTACTCCCAGGGACAGGTGTCAGACATGCGGGGGCAGCCCCTCTACCCCAGAGCTGCTCAAATTATTCAAGCTAGCCAATCCTGCTCACCCTGCTCACCCATTCCTTCCCACAAACACCATAATAAAGGCTCTTGCCCACGTTGTTTTCCTGCTGGGCCCTCTGCCTGTGACCAACAGTGATGGTTCCCCGTGTGCCCCAGCAACGCATGGTGTACCCCGTCCTCTTGGGAACTGTGAGAATCAAAGTATCTTTTCAGTGGTAATTGTCTCCTGATCTGTTGTCTCATCACGTCTAATAATAAATCCTACATTTTAAAACATGAGGACAATGTGCGTTTAGAGTTGCAGGGGGTCCCCCTTACCCTCCACAAGGAGAGCCCACCTGAGGATGAAGCCCACCTACAGAGACACAAAGGAGAGGCAGTGTCCTGATGGCATCACTGGGCCTGAAAGGCACCCCAGCTACCTAGTACATGAGCAATCACCTCTTTTTTTCCCCCTTAAACTATTCTGACTTGAATTGTCCATCTCAAGCACCCTGACTGACGCACAGACAGGCCATGGTGACCCTGCCCAGGTGCTGTGCTACAGCAAGACCCAGCCCCCCAAGAATGCTGTGGAGGCAGTCCTGACAGCTCAGCAAAGAAGAAGCTGGTGGTGGGCACGGGGCTGGAGTATCCGCTCAGGGGTTCTGGGGAAAGCAGCTCTCTGGGCTCAGATTCCTCACCTGTAAAAGAAATGGTTAGGCTGGGTGACCCTGTGGACCCCTTGCTCATAATCCCTAATTCTCTAAGTTTTCATTTCAAAGGAAAAAATAACACTAGCTGGCGCTCACAAAGCACTCACCACAAGTCAGTCACTGGGCTGGGTGACTCATACATGGAAATTCATTTCATCCTTGTAACAGCCCTCCGAGGGGTATGACTATTCCCATTCTACAGATGGGGAAAGTGAGGCACAGATGCACGAAGGCCAAGCTTGTACGTGCAAGAGGTGGGATGAGACCCGAGCAGTCTGGCTACAGAGTTCTTACTGATGACCACAGCTGAGCCCCTCGGCCCCCCTCTCCAACGCAGGAAAATCTCCTGTGTCTGACTTGAACTCTCAGTCTCGGTTTCCTTCTTCAGTTCTTTCTAGTCATTTCCTTCCCAGATGTAATCATCTGACTTTTTAGACTTCCCTCTAAAAATTTATTGCTGTTACTTTAAAATTTTCTTTTCTCTCTAAATTGCCTCTCACGTTGTCCCTTGTAATCCCATACAGCTGAGGGGTTTTGCTCTTTTCTTTTTTTTTTTTTTTTAATTTATTTATTGGCTGCGTCGGGCCTTCATTGCTGCACAGGGGCTTTCTCTAGTTGCAGTGAGCAGGGCTACTCTTTGTTGCCGTGCGCGGGCTTCTCATTGCAATGGGTTCTCTTGTTGCCGAGCACTGGCTCTAGGCATGCAGGCTTCAGTCGTTGTGGCATGTGGGCTCAGCAGTTGTGGCTCTCAGATTCTAGAGCTCAGGCTCAGTAGTTGTGGCGCACGGGCTTAGTTGTTCTGCAGTATGTGGGATCTTCCCAGGCCAGGGATTGAACCTGTGTCCCCTGCATTGGCAGGCAGATTCTCAACCACTGTGCCACCAGGGAAGTCCAGGCAAAGGCGTGAACAACAGGGAATGGCACATCACAGAGAGCGAGGCCAAGCAGAGGCCCTGGGGGGGAGGGGGCTGTCAGCAGGCAGACTCTGAAACCCTGCTGGGGACACTACCACTGAAGAATCGGGTGCCTGAGTGCCTCTGTCTCCTGTTTGTGAAGTCCCACATGCGTATTCTTTTCATCTTCCCAACGTTCCATTATATAGTTTTCATTCCCCACCATCCCCACTGCTACTATTTATAGATGAGGAAACTTGTCCTGATATTTTAGCTGATAAACAGTGAGATTTACAATCAGGTCTGACTCCAGAGCTCATGTTCTTTCTACTACTTTATTAAATAAACATTTTAAAATATCACCCAGTGCTTGACACGGCACGGTTTATGGCTAGCATCAAGGGCGGGGACTAGCCCCAAACAAGGGCAGCTCCTTTCTTTGGGAAGAAGCTGAAGTCAACACATGTGGGTGAGAATCATACCAGGTAGTCTGAGTAGAGACCCCAACCCTTAAAGCAGCAGCATTAGACAGGATACTTGTGCACTGGAGCTGGCAATCGTATTAGGCAGCTGGGTTCTTCTGGAGCAATAGCCTTGAATGTCCCTTCCTCCTACTATGAGAGTATGTCATTCTCAAGGACAAATGGACCTAATAGCTATTTACTGACCCAACAAGGTGGTATGAGGACTCATGTGACAGTGCTCCCACAGCCACAGCAACACCCAAGGCAGCAGCTGGTGGTGATTTGAGCTCTAACTGCAAAGGCAGCTCTGAGACAGGGCCAGCACCCTCCTCCAGTTGCCGCAGGCTCCCCCCCACCCCCGCACTGGAAAGTATCTGATGAGCTCATTCATCCTAGGGCATTAGATGCCCTCCCTGGGGAACCAGGGCTCTGGGTCTTGAAGGAAGTTATTGGGAGGCAGGCCTTGTCACACCACTGGGAAGAATTTTCTAAGTTCAAAGGGGAGAAAAAATGGAACCCAGCCTCATGCCACACCCTCTTTTTTCTGGTGATGGAGTTTCTGACATCATCAGCAGTTCTGGAACTGCTGTGGATCTTCAAGCCACTGCTAACCACCCCCTCCAGTTCCACCTCTGCCCGACATCGCCTGTGCCACGTGGTTCACAGCCACAAATGTCCACCAGTCCTCTGCTCAGCCGCGAGCTGCTCGCCTGGTAGCTGAGCTCTCTCAATGAGCCGTTAGTCGGGATGGTGACTCAGTGACTGTTCTCTCCAGCTTCATGTCAACCTGCCCCTTGCCCACACCGAGGGGTTCTCAAACTGAGGGCAAAACTGGTATTTCTATCACCAGGCTGGGAACGCATCCCTCCCAGGGCTGACCTCCAAGGGACTTTGCCAGGGCAGGGGCCTTACCCGCCCTTCCCACCGGGGGGCGCCTTAAGAGAAAAATTCACCCGCAGCTCATTTAGAAGCCCTTGCTCTTCTAGGTTCAGCAATTTTTCTAACCCAATTGTCCCACGGCAGCACATCCAGAAAACACACTTTCCTGGTCTCATCCCTACAGTTTGCCACTTACTCACCATGAATTGGCTGCTATTTCAGTCAAATAATTGATGACTAACCTGGTGGGGCACTTTCCTTCGAAAGTGCTGAATTTTCAGGAACCTGAGACCCAGAGAGATTTAAGATCTCTGTGCCTCACTTTCCTCACCTGTAAAACAGTGATAATATTTCCTCCAAAAATGTTTGTGAGGATTAAATGAGTAACTACAGGTAAGGAGCTCAGAACAGTGCCTGGCACAAGTGCTGACTCAGTGTCAGCTATTGCTATTATTACTGTTATTGTTCATGCCCCTGGGGCCTGGCTTTAGAATTTCCTCTTCGGTCTGTGGCTCCTCGGGCTCAGGGTGGGGGGACGGTCCCCCAGCATTTCAGTAACGGGGCCTCTTTGGGGGAGCTGACGAGTACCAACTCTCCTTCCGATGCTCTGAGAGTCAAGCTATTCGCATCACGGGGGACGTTTCCATTCGGGCCCAGGAAGGGAAGGGACCTGGCAAGGGAGGGGGCCCGGCACACTGGCCGACCTCCAAGGAAGCCAGCGCCCTGCCAGCTCAGACCCCAGATTCTGAGCAAACGAGGGCTGGCTTAGTCCCTCTGCAAGACCGAGGCTCTTGTGGACCAAAACGACAGCCGTCCTAGGCTGTCTCCCGGAGTCCTTGCGACATCGAATTAAAGAACCCTAATACCCGAAACCTAGGGGCAGGAGCACCCGTGTTAGTCTGGTTCCCGGCTCCGCCTCCGGCGAGCGACTCGGGCTGCGAAAGGCGCATCCTCCTCGCAGGCCCGCGACGCACCCGGGAGGAGAGGGGAGGAGCGCGGCGGAGGGGCGGGGGCCCTGAGGAGGGCGCTGCGCGGGGCGATGGCGACCCCTGGCGGTCGTCGCGGGAAGCGGAAAGCCGGGGCGCGCCTCCCGCCTCCTCGCCCGCGGTCCCCGCGGCTTCGCTCCTCCTCGGCCCCGCCTTCCCCGGGGACGCGCGCCCCGCTCCCTCCTCCCCTCTCGGCCCGGGTCCCAGCGGCCTGCAGGCTGAGGTGGCGGGTCGTGCGTGGGGGAGGGCGGGAGGCCCCGGGTGCCGAATCAGAATCCGCAACAGCCCGCCTCCCGCCGGCACCGTGATAGGCCCGTGCGTTTCAGTGGTGAGGGGCAGCCTCCAACACACCGGTTTTCCGTTAAGGCTCTGATGACGATAGTGGTGATGACAGTGGTGATGGTGGTGATGGTGATGACGGTGATGGTGATGATGGTGATGACGGTGATGGTGGTGATGACGGTGATGGTGGTGATGGGGTTGATGGTGGCTAAGCTCTATCAACCCCTTCCTGGCGGCGGACACATTAAGTACTTCATAAGCATTTTTCTCAATTTATCCTCACATCAAATCTAAGACCTTACGTATGCCTGTCAGTGTTTTACAGATAAAGAGCCTGAAGCTTAAGTTAGAGAAGTTGCCGAAGGTGCAACAATGAATAACCGCGGTCGAGTCTGAAGATGCCAAGACCCTCGAACCACGACTTCCCCGCCTCCAGATGTCTGCCAGTCATGGGTGCAGAGGGTACCGTTGCAGTAGTGTTTTCACCATTAATGGGAGATTTTGCACGTCACCCCTCCTGTATGAGTGCTCCTATTTGTCGATCCTCAATGTACCAAGGAAAGGTGCCTGCAGGGCCCCAGGCGGCGATCGGCAGGCCCCCCAGCCGAAACCCTGTCCTGGGAGATTCGCGGACATGCTCTCATACCTCCGCGTTTGCCTCTCAAGCCTTTGTCCTCTAGGCTGAGGCCCGGGTTCTCAGAGGGTCCCCCTAGGGACCTTTGACATGGCCTGGGCTGGCCTCAAACTAACTTCTCCCTGGAGAATCCAACGTGCCAGGGCAGGGAGTCACCACCTCCCACTCGTCCTGTGCTGCCAACACCTCACCCCTCGGAGAGCCGCCCAAGGCCCCCAGCACAGCCAGGCTCCATGGACATGCATTACCTGTTTCAAAAATCAAGGAATAAATGTTGTGTTAATTTCCTAGAGCTGCTGTAACCAAGTGCCACAAACCAGGTGACTTAAAACAGCAGAAAGTTATTCTTTCACGGTTCTGGAGGCTACAAGTCCAAAATCAAGGTGTGGGCACTGCCACGCTCCCTCCCCCCAAGGAAGAGGATTCTTTCTTGCCTCTTCCAACTTTGTGTGGTGGCTGGAGATCTTAGGGTTCCTTGGCTGGTAGACGCATCACTCCAATCTCGCCTCCGACTTCATAGGACCCCCCCCCCCCCCCCGCAACCAAAGCCCCTGTTTCCAAATAAGGTCACGTTCACAGGTACCGGGGATCAGAACTTCAACATATCTTTTTGGAAGACAATTCAAACCATAACAACTGTTAAGGGCAATTTGCTTGTGGGCTGATTTTCAGTTAAAACTAAAGCTCTCCGGGCTGGGGTTGTCACAGCAAGCAAAAGGTCCGCCACGTTTATGAGGTGGTGCTGCCTTACACACTACAAAGATGTACTTGTTTCACCCGTGACTCCTTTCCTTTTTTATTAGTCCATCAGTGATGCTTTTGTGGTCATGGTAGGACTGTGTTTACTCCAGACTTAAGTGCTTCTGTTTCTCTTTCATGTTAGGTTTTAAAATGGAATATTAACTTGGAATATAGCTTCTCTCACCCTGGCAGTGGCAAGAAGCATTCTAATGTCAAAATAGGTCAGGCTGACCTTGCATACTCACTGAAGTCCAGACTCCTCTGTCTGGTCCTTAAGCCTCATCACAGTCCAGCCCCAGCTTGCCTTTCCTGGAGCTGTCACTCGGTTCACACACTCAAGGGGCTACCTGCCCTTCCCAGAAATGCCCCCCCACCACTCCCTCCCCCCTGCCCCCCCCCCGCGCACCCCAAGCTTCCACATACATGGCTTTGCTGTGTCATTCCCAGAATCCCATTCCCATATCCAGCCTTTCTGTTGACATTCTCCCCAGTCTTCGAGGCAAAGTTCAAAGGCTACCTCTTCTAGGAAGCTTTCCTGACCCTCCAGCTTCCTCTTCAGAAGGCTGGAGGCCCTGGCTGTTCCTCAGTTAAGGCACTGACCATGCACTGCTTTGAAATAAATTTGTGTCTTTCCTTCACTGCCCCTACTCCTACTACGCAGTAATGGAGAGAAATCTAGAGGCCATGTCATACAAGGAATAGCTGATGTTGCTCTTTTATTTGGAAAAGAGAAGACTTCCATGAGGCATGTGCCCCAAGCTTCCTTCAACTGCTAAGACTCTGTTAGACTATGAGCTCCTTGTAGAAACTACACCTGGGCTTCTTTGGAGGTCCTTTATACATATAGACACACACACACACACACACACACACACACACGCACGCACGCACACCTGTGTCTAGCACAGAGCAGTGCTCAAATACAATTGCCTACCCAATATAAAAGGTCTCTCATTTGTCCCCCTTTTAGGTGGTATCGTAGGCGGAATTCTAAGATGGACCCCAAGATTTGCTGCACCTCAGGAAATTCCTGCCTTGAATTATCCCCAGGACTATGGTGATGATGCTTTCACTCCTGTGATTAGGCTGTGTTATATGGCACAGTTGACCTCAAAATAGGGAAATTATCTGGGTTGGCCGGTCCTAATCACACGAGTCCTTTAAAAACAGAGTTTTCTTCAACTGGTCACAGAACGGGATGTCCAAGAGCTCAGAGTGTGAGAGGGATTTGACTTTGGGGAGGTCCTCTATGGCTGAAACAGAGGGGCCACGTGGCAGGGACCTGAGAGTGGTGAGAGCAGTCCACACCAACAGCTGGCAAGACAGTGGGAACCTCAGTCCTACGACCATGAGGCACTGAATTCTGCCAACAACCTGAGGAAGCTTGGAAGAAGCTCATTCCCTAGTGGAGCCTCCATATGTGGCTGCAGATGGCCAACACCTTGATTTCAGCCTCATGGGACCCTGAGCAGAGGGCCAGCTAAAATGTGCTGGACTCCTGACCCATGGAAGCTGCGAGCTAATAAATGTGCGTCATTTAATCTGTTCTGTTTGGGATAATTTGTCACATAGCATTGGAAAACTGATCCAAGTGGGCATTCCCCCGGGCCCCCTCCCAGGACAGAACTTGCTCAGATCCACTGTAGGTAGGTAGCTCTAACGGCTAGAAGCTCTTTCTCCTCACAAGTTAGAGAAGCAATGAGGAGAAATTTGCCCTAGGAGGCATTAAAGTATATTTTAGAGCCAGAAGAAATGAAATTGCCTGGTATTGGCTCAGGGATACAGGTAGATTAATCCAATCAGTGGAATACAATGGACCCAGAACTAAATATACAGATATAAAATTTTTGTTCATGATAAAAGAGGCATATCAAGAAATAAATTAGTGAATAAGTGATGTTTTATTTAATTAATGGTGTTAGACCAATGAGGTATCCATTTGGAAGAATTAAGTTAGATTCCTCCACCTCACACCACATGTAAAATTACAGTTGGATTAAATGACTAAAATAAATAACTAAATAACCATACAACCTGTAAAATACTACAATGTTACAAAACTGTATAAGAATATTTTTGTAATCTCTGAGTAGGGAAGGCTTTCCTAAGCAAAACATAAAACACAGAAAGCTGTAGAGGAAACTTCTGAGAAATTTAACTACATCAATTCAAAACTTCAATTAGACATTGGGACCAATAACAGAACTGAAAGCAAGAATCAGCGTGGGAGAAATCGGTTACACAAACATAACAGGCAACAGATAAATATCCAGGTCCAGATATATTAAAGCTTATACTAATAAATTTAAAAATTACAATTCACCAAAAAAAAATAAAGCCATAAACATATGAAAAACTTCTAAACTTACCAATAATTAGAAAAACTCAAACTAAAATAATAGTAAGACATCACCCTTAATCCAATGTGACTGGCAAAATTTGTAAGTTGATAATATCCAAAGTGGGCAAGGGTGAGGGAACTCAAATACTCATTTGTTGGGACTGCAAAATGGTAAGGTCTTTGGGGGGAACAATTTAAAAATTTAAACTGGAAATTCCCTGGCGGTCCAGTGGTTAGGACTCTGCTTTTTCACTGCTGAGATCCCAGGTTCAATCCCTGGTCGGGAAATTAATATCCCACAAGCACATGGTACAGACAAAAAAAAAAAAAAAAAAAAAGGAAAGAAAAAAAATTAAAATTTTAAACTGGCAAACTCTTTAATCCAACAATTCTACTTCTAAATATCTATCCTAGAGAAATACTCAAAAAGACCTGTGAAATATTTATTGTAGCATTTTCATAATATTCAGAAAAGTCAGGTATCCATAATAGAACAGTGGCTAGATATATTGTGGGATATCCACACTATGGACTATTGCAGCTATTGTATTAAAATAAGGCAGGTCTATATAGACGAACATAAAAAGTTGTGCACATATCATTAGATGAGAACAGGAAGTTGCAAAATACTGACATATATTTTCAATTATTCTGAGACATAGTTTATCATATTTCAACATCTCTGAAAATCAGAAGTCACCTTATAATCAATGACATGTGAAGTGCTGTTGGCCCAGTGCCTATATTACTTGAGTATATGTGAACCCTCAAAATTTCACAAACCATTAAAGGACCATTTGGTGAAGAAACATAAATCCTGTCTGTTGCCTGGAAACTTTCCGTTAACTTCTCATAAAATTAAGAAAGTGCCAGCATCAAAAATTGCAAAATGTTTTTTTTTTAATTATTTTTTGAGGGGTGTATTGGGTCTTCGTTTCTATGTGTAGGCTTTCTCTAGTTGTGGCGAGCAGGTGCTACTCTTCGTTGCAGTGTGTGGGCTTCTCAGTGCGGTGGCTTCTCTTGCTGCAGAGCATGAGCTCTAAGTGTGCAGGCTTCAGTAGTTGTGGCTCGCAGACTCTAGAGCGCAGGCTCCATAGTTGTAGAGCGCAGGCTCCATAGTTGTGGCGCACAGGCTTAGTTGCTCTGTGGCACGTGGGATCTTCCCAGACCAGGGCTCAAATCCATGTCCCCTGCATTGGCAGGCAGATTCTTGACCATTGTGCCACCAGGGAAGTCCTAGAATGGGTTTTAACAACTTAGAAGAAATTCCCTGAGACGGTATTGAAGTGGTCTTTTAAGAACCGCTGCATCATAAGGCTCTTGGTGGTGTAAAGAGGACACAATATGTAAAAACGGTCACGTGCAATTCAGAGTCAGAAGAGATTCTGAACAAACAACTGAATCAACTATTTATTTATATTTTCCACTTACTGTATGGACATGAGATATGATACCAAAAGAACACTTTGTGTAAATGTCTAAATTCTTCCAATAAATGTAAAATAAAAATTATAAACTGAAAAGAAAACGTGGTAAATTACTATTTTTGTTTAGATTTACAGATAGTTCGGAGTTCCCATACACTCCACCCCCAGTTTCCTTTATTATTAACATTTTATATAACATATAAATGTTATATATATTATGATATATAATATAATATATTATAATGGTACATTTGCTGCAATTAATGAAATGATGTTGATACATTACTATGAACTGAAGTCCGTACTTTATTCAGATTTCTTTAGTTTTTACCCAATGTCCCTTTTCTGTCCCGGGAGCCCACCCTGGATCCCATGGTCTATTTACTTACAATGTATTCTTGGGCTCCACTTGGCTGTGACTGTTTCTCAGACTTTCCTTGTTTTTGATGACCTTGACAGTTGTGCAGAGTACTGGTATTTGGTGGAATGTGCCTCAATTGGGATTTCTGATGTTTTTCTCATGATGAGACTGGGAAGAAGATCAAAGATGTAAAGTACCATTTTCATCACGTTATTTCAAGGGCACAGAGTACCAGCATGATTTTATCACTGTTTATGTGAATCTTGATCACCAGGCTGATGTAAAGTTTGTCAGGTTTCTCTACTGTAAAATTAGTTAATTTTTTACAAAGATGCCAAAATAATTTAATGGGTGAAAGAGAAAGACTTTTCAATAAATGGTGCTTGGCAATTGGATATTCTTATAGGGAAAAACCTTGACCCTTACCTCACAGCACACATAAAAACCAGCTTGAAATATATCACAGACCTAAATGTAAAAACTAAAACTATAAAACTTCTAAAAGAAAATATAGGAGAAAATCTTTATGATTTTAAGGTAGGCAAAGAATTGCTAGGACACAAAAAATATAAGCAATAAATGAAAAACGATAAATTTGACATAATCAAATTTTAAACTGCTCTTTGAAAGACAATTAAGAACATGAAAAGGCAAGTTGCAGGTTGGGAGAAAATGGTCACCATACATATATCTGATATAGATCTTTCTACAGAATATATCTTATAATTCAATCAGAAGGCAATCTGATTTTTTAATTTTTAATTTTTTAATTTTTTCTTTATCACTTTCTCCATTTCTTTTGAGAAAATACAAGAGGTCCCAGCCTCTGGTTCCTGCATAATGCTTCCTCTCAGAAGTGGAGACATCATGGAACTTCACTCATAAGGCTTTATGAACTGGAAACTGTGAATGTATGTAAAGTGCTTATCACAGCCCAGTACGTGGTAATCCCTCAGCAATCCTGCAGCCACTGGTAGCAGCAGCTGTAGTGATGATTATAGCATAATTGTTAACTCAAGAGACAGAACAATCTGACTTTTTAAATGACAAAAAGATTTAAACAGACTCACAGAAAAATATGCAAATGGCCATAAGCACATGAAAGGATGCTCAACATCATTAGTCATCCAGGAAATGAGATACCACTACATACTCACTAGCATGGGTGAAATCAGAAAGACTCACCATACCAGGTGTTGGTGAGGATGTGGAGGAACTGAAATTTTCACACTTTTCTAGTAGGAAAGTAAAATGATGTAACCACTTTGAAAAAGAGTTTGGTACTTACTTAACATATGTGCATACAAGCAATCAATTTCTCGATTTTATTTCTCTTTGAAATAAATATTTGAGGTGTTTACTCAAGAGAAATAAAAACAGATATCCATCCAAAAAACTTGTACATCCATGTCCATAGTAGCCTGAGGCATAATAGGGAAAAACTAAAACAGCCTTGACATTTTGCCAAGATATTAGGTTTCTGACATTCTTAAGTGTCTCCAGGTGGGCTGGTTCAATAAAGAACCAATTAAGTTGAAAACCAGAAATAGTGACAAGTGCATGTACCCTCTATTACTTTGTGGCTCATTCCTGGGCAAGATTTTAGCTGAGTCATGCCCTGATCACAAGTTGGGAATAACCTACTCATTACATATGACGGGTACCATTCTAGGCAGTAAGAGCACACAAAGCAGTGCAAGTCATGGTCCCTGCCTTAGCCTCTGAGCTCTCTAATATTACTTGAGGAATTCCCACCTGCCAGGAAGAGCCCATCTCCTGCTATAGAAGGAGAACCTGCCAAACACTTGTTCTCCCAGCCTCTCTTGCAGCCAAGATGTGAACACGATGATGTAGGCTCTCCAATTATGGGTTCTTGACTCAGACTTCGCTTGGTAGGCTACGGACAGAAGACGTGGGGAGGGTGCAGAATCCATGCTGGCAAGGGCAGCTGTGGCAGGGGCAGTTCCCTTCAGGATTCAGAGACAGCAATGATGTCAGGCCAGCATGGGCAGCGCAGGCAAAGCTCGCTGCCATTTCAGGGCCCGGCAAGACCATTTCTGCAATGTGACACGGGCCGTGCCTGGCTCTGTGGACTCCAAGCCCACATCTCCTGCTCTAGTTAGGATTCGAATGACTAAGCCAGATCCTTTTAATAAATTGCTTTTCTGCTTAAATTAACCAGAGTTGTTTTCTTTGCTTACTAGATAAACCAAGTCCTTAAGGAATTCACACTCTAGACAAGCTGCTTATACAGATTCCCTGAAACAAGAGGGAACAAAGAAGATAGTATTACAGAGTGTTACACTGGGTAGAATAAGCTAGCAGCTCAGAGCGAGAGGGATTGCTCAGTGATCGAGGGATTTTCAGAAGAGAGGCTTAGGGTGGAAGAGACATCATAAAGGTAGGAAGTGAGGAGTGCCCCGCCCCAGGGCTGTGAGACCTGCAGGCCCCAGGACCCCCATTCTCCAGGATTGTTCACAGTCTGGAAGAACATATCAGAGCATCCCTTTCTCTTCAGAGCCAGACCATGATGGGCTGTAGTTGACGTGGAGAGCAGCTTCTCAGGGCTCACTCCCCAGGCAGTTCTAGTGCGTCCTGAAGAACCTGCTGTGACATCATTCGGGGAGAACAGCCCCACAGGAGCAAGTTCTAGTTCCTGGAAATCAGCCTTGAATGAAAGCAGCACAGAACTGAGAGGGATGCAGCTTATTTCCAGTCCACCAGTCAACACATCTGGGGACTTCCCTGGTGGCACAGGGGGTAAGAATTCACCTGCCAATGCGGGGGACACGGGTTCGATCCCTGGTCTGGGGAGATCCCACACGCCATGGAGCAACTAAGCCCGTGTGCCACAACTACCGAGCCTGCGCTCTAGAGCCCTCGAGCCACAACTATTGAGTCCTCGTGCCACAACTACTGAAGCCCGTGTGCCTCAAGCCCATGCTCCACAACAAGAAAAACCACTGCACTGAGAAGGCCCAGCTCACCACAACTAGAGAAAGCCCGCACGCAGCAACGAAACCCAAAGCAGCCAAAAATAATTAAATAAGTAAATATATAATAAATAAGTAAATAAAATGTTTTTAAAAATTCCATGTTAAAATTCACATCTGACTGAGCACCTGAAACAAACAGCCAAGGGCTAGATGTCATGTGTGGAACACAAAGTGTAAAGTGTGAGAACCCAGTGTGGCTGAAGAGATCTCCAGCTCGTGTGACGACAGTCCCCTCTAGCAAACGGGAGGTCTGAAGGGCCCCTTCACAGCCAAAGTGGGCTTCCCCGGGGTGTGTGCAACGGGACCACCAGAAGGGGAGGATGGCAGCAGGCGCAGATGTCCCAGCCCTGCCCTCGCCCTGTGCTTCTGTGACCTGAGCTACCCAAGACGGCAGCTGTGGCGGCCGGCCATGTGGCTTGGTGATCCTGCAAGTTTTGCCTCAACTGACGTTTTCCCCAAGGTCCCAGCAGCCCTGGGCACCCAAACCCATATGAGATTTGTACAAGGTTGTTCCTGCCACAACTGTGCTAGTTCTGAAGGTGGGGAGTGAGTTTGTGGGTGTTCATTTTCTCATTATACTCCATATATCTTGTATATTATGTTCATTCATTTTTATTGATTGAATACTACATGGTACTGTTTTAATTAAAAGTTTTACTGCCAAGAACTACAGAAAAATGGGGATGTTTACAAAGCTCTAAGGTATCTTGGGAAGTACATGACTAGTATGCACTGTGGAGCGTGCGTGGGTGGTGGTCCGGATTTCCGGTGGGAGGCTGGGTTAGATGCCACACTAGGCTACTCTGATTCCAAGTTGATGATGCCAGCTGTCACTGCTGCCAGGATCAGTGGGATGGATTCTGTCCCTACTGGAACCGCTGCATTCTGGTCCCATCAGCTAGCTGCGTGGCTGCCTGACCTATTCTAAGTCCTGTCCTGCACCTTCTGTTAAGTGCCTGTGTGAGGGGTGGCTTCAGCTTTGCCCACTTCTCTAGGGTTTTCACTGGCAACTCACTACAATGTCATCCCCCACCTCCTGCCTTCACCTTCTGGTCCCAAGGAAGTAACCCTCAAGAATCCTATCACTAAGAGTGAAGAGATGTCCATGGATGACAACTAGGAGTCAGGCCTCAACCAAACTGGAGCAGTAAGACAGAAGGCCACCTCCAGAAAAGTAATTAATGGAATTGAAAGGTTATCTGATGTGACTGACCATAATGAAAGGAATTTCATCATTCTTTTGCAAAATTGGGGCTAAAATAATAGCTACATAGAATAAGCAAATTTGCACATTAAAATATTGAGGCAATTAATTTTCAGGAAAAAAGCAAAAACAAACAAAAAAAAAATCCAAGAAAAAAATACACACCAAATGGCTCAGCTATGAATACTGAATTAAAGTTATGACTTAATTCTATCGGTGAATGAGAAATCATGGTGGTAGTGATGGTCTGAGAGAGTCAAAGCCTCATTTTTCAGAGTACCAAGTCAGTGAATGTCTAAAAAAAAATTTTTTTTAAATCAAGAAATGGCAACACAAGTATGAAATTTAGAAGGATGGAGGTAAATTCAGAAAAAGAGCTAAGAAACAGGAATGAGAGTAGGGAGGGGTGAGCTGAGAGATCTTTCATTATAAGCCTCATAGTATGACTTTTTTAAGATTAAACTTTTTAGTTTGAAATAATTGTAGAGTCACAAGAAGTTGTAAAAATAACACAGAGAGATTCCCTAACAGTAATATCTTGCCCATTTATAGAGCAATTCCACACAGGGTTATCCACATCAAAACAGCTGACACTTGAACAACACATTTTAACCTGTGCTGGTCCACTTACATGCGGTTGATTGAACACGTAGGTGCGGAACCGTGATACACAAATTTTTCACTGCTCAGGGGTTGGCACCCCTCGCCTCCGGGTTGTTCAAGGTCAACTGTACAGTCAAGATACACATTTCCATCACTACAAGGAACCCTCTGTTATCCTTCTGCTTTATACCCACTGACCTCTCATCTTGACCTCTGGTAACCACTAATCTGCTCTTCATTTCTGTGCTTCTGTTATTTCAAGAATGTTTTATAATTGGAATAATTTGTAATTCGGGGGATTGTCTTTTTTCACTCAGCAGCCTACTCTGGAGATTCATCCAGAGGTGCATGTATTGTTTGTTCTTTTTCATTGCTGAGTAGTATTCCATGGTGTAGATGCACCACAGTTTGTTTAACCATTTGTCTGTTGAAGAACATCTGGGTTGTTTCCAGTTTTTAGCTATTACAAATAAAGCTGCTATAAACATTCAGGTACAGGTTTTTTGTGCGAATATAAGTTTTCAGTTCTCTGAGATAAACGCCCAGGACTGCAGTTGGTGAACTCTGTGACAGTTGCATGTTTGGTTTGTTTAAAAAGAAACTGCCCAAGTGTTTTCCAGAGCAGTTGTAACATTTTACATCCCCAGCACCAGCAATGTACATGTGGACCATTTTCTCTGAATCCGCATTACCATATGATGTTGTCACTATTTTTTACCCACTATAGGTGTATAACAATATCTCATGATTTTAATTTGCATTTCTCTAATGGCTGGTGATATTGAATATCTTTTCATGTACTTATATGCCACCTGTATATCCTCTTCAGTGAAATGTCTTTTCACGTCCTATGCCCATTTTCTAATGGGATTATTTGGTTTTTTAATTGTTGCGTTTGGGAATTCTTTATATATTCTAGATATTGTCATTTCACTTCTCTTAACAGGGTCTTTCACAGAGTATTTTTAATTTTGACAGAATCCAATTTATCAAATTTTCCATTTATGGATCTTGATTTTTGGTGTCAAGTATAAGAACTTCTTGCTTAATCCTAGATCCCAAAGAATTTTTTTCTAAAAGTTTTATAATTTTAGGTTTTACATCTAATCTGATTCATTTTTAGTTAATTTATGTGTAAAGTGTAAAACTTAGGTCAAGGTTCATCTCATCTATGAGTCCAGCTTCTCCACCACCACTTGGTGGAAAAACTATCATTTCTCCATTGAATTGCTTTTGCACCTTTGTCAAAAGTCAGCTGTGCATATTTCTGTGGGTCTATTTCTGGGTTTCCTATTCCATCCAATTGATTTGTGTCTGTCCCTCCAATATCTCACAGCCTTGATTACAGTAATCAATATACAGTAATCATATATATATACACATTCAGCATACACACACACACACACATATACACTGTGTTTGTAATATCTTCAATTCGAGTAAACTAACTTTTCTGACTTTATTCTTTTCTTAAAAAAATGTTTATTTATTTATTGGCTGTGTTGGGTATTTGTTGCTGCATGCGGGCTTTCTCTAGTTGCAGCGAGTGTGACTACTCTTTTTTGTGGTGCACGGGCTTCTCATTGCTGTGGCTTCTCTTGTTGCGGAGCATGGGCTCTAGGCGTGGGCTTCAGTAGTTGTGGTACATGGGCTCAACAGTAGTGGTTTGCGGGCTCTACAGCACAGGCTCAGTGGTTGTGGCGCACGGGCTTAGTTGCCCCGCGGCATGTGGGATCTTCACAGCCCAGGGATCGAACCTGTGTTGGCAGGTGGATTCTTAACCTCTGCACCACCAGGGAAGCCCCCACTTCATTCTTTATCAAAATTGTCTTACCTGCTAGTTTGCCTTTCCATGTACATTTTAGAATCACCTTGTTTATAGCTACAAAAAAAAAAAAATCTTGCTGGGATTTTGACAGGAATCATATTAAACCTATATAATAATTTAGGAAGAATTGACATATTTACTATATTGAGTTTTACAATCATGAACACAGCATGTTTTCCCATTTATTTAGATGTTCTTCAATTTATTTCAACAGCATTTGTAGTTTTCAGCATACAAGTCCTACACGTTTTGTTAGATTATACTTGTGTTTCTTTTTTAAGTAATTGAAAACAGCATTGTGTTTTAATTTCAGTGTCCATATGTTCATTGCTTATGATAAATTACAGTTGACTTTTGTACGTAAATCTTGTATTCAGTGACTGCACTGGACTCACTTAGTTTTTAAACACATTCCTTGGGAATTTCTACATAGTCACGTCATCTACAAATAGGGACTGTTTTATTCTTCCTTTCCAATCTGTATGCCTTATATTTCCTTTTCTTGCTTTATCACACTGGCTAAAACTTTTAGCACTGTGTTGAATAAGTTGTGAGAGTAGACATCCTTGACTTGTTCCTGATCCTAGGTGGAAAGCATTCAGTTTTTTACCATTAGGTATTATGTTAGCTGTAGGGCTTTTTTTTTTGTAGATGTGCTTTATTAAATTGAGGGATTTCCCTCTATTCCTATTTTCTGTTTTCATCATGAATGGGTGTAGGATTTTGTAGCCTGCATCAATTGCTAGGATGATAAGATTTTTTTCTTCTTTAGCCTGATAATGTGGTAATTAGATTAATTGATTTTTCAAATATTGAACCAGCCTGGCATTCCTAGTATAAACTCCACTTCATCATGATGCGTAATTTTTTTTGTGTTGCTGAATTCTATTTTCTAATATTCTAAGGATTTTTGCATATATATTCATGAGGGATACTGGTTTTATTTTTTTTTGGCTAAGTTGGGTCTTCATTGCTGCAAACAGGCTTTCTCTGGTTGTGGTGAGCGGGGGCTACTTTTTATTGCAGTGCATGGGCTTCTCATTGCAGTGGCTTCTCTTGTTGCGGAATATGGGCTCTAGGCTCACGGACTTCAGTAGTTGCAGCATCCAGGCTCTAGGGCATGCAGGCTCAGTAGTTGTGGCTTGCGGGCTCTAGAGCACAGGTTCAGTAGTTGCAGCACACAGGCTTCTTTGCTCCGCGGCATGTGGGATCTTCCTGGACCAGGGATTGAACCCATGTCCTCTGCATTGGCAGGTGGATTCTTAACCACTGAGCCACCAGGGAAGTCCCTGTTGTTTCCCTTTTTTTTATTTTCCTTTTTTCTTTCTTTTGTATTGTCTTTGGTTTTGTATCAGGGTAATACTAGCTTCATAAAATGAATTGGGAAACATTCTCTTCTATTTTCTGGATAAGATTGCATAATTGGTATTAATTCTTCTTTGGTAAAATCTTCAGTGAAACCCACCTGGGGACTGGAGATTTCTTTTCAGGGATTTTAAAATTAATTCTATTTCCTTAATAGCTATAGGGCTATTCAAATAATCTGTTTCATATTGGGTGAGTTCTGGTAATTTGTTTTTCAGTAAATTGGTCAATTTCATCTAAGTTGTCAAACTTACGTGTGTAACATTGCTTGAAGTATTCCCTTATTATCCTTTTGATGTCTACAGTGGCTGCAGTGACATCCCATTTTATTCCCCACATTGGTAATTTGCATCTTATCTTTTTCTGTCAGTCTTGGTAGAGGTTTGTTGATACTCTCTTTCCAAAGAACCTGTTCTTTATTTCATTGATTCTCTGTTGGTTTTGTTTCAATTTTATTGATTTCTGCTCCAACTTTATTTCCTTCCTTCTGCTTGCTTTGGGTTTTTCTAGGTGTTTGAAATGGAAGCTTTAGAGTATTGATTTGAGATTTTTTTCTTTTTCTCTAATGTTTGCATTTTAGTGCTATAAATTTCCCTTTCAGCACTGCTTTAGCTGAATCCCACAGATATTTATGTTTTCATTTCTCATTCAGTTTAGTATATTTTTTTTAAATTTCCCTTGACACTTCCTCTTTAACCCATGGTTTAGAGATATGTTGTTTAGTTTCTAAGTGCTTGGAGATTTTCCTATTATCTATTATCAATTTCTAGGTTGATTCCATTGTGGTTGGAGAACACTTTATATGATTTCAATCCTTTTAAACTTGTTGAGTTTTGAGTCTATCCAGGATATGGTCTATCTTGGTATATGTTCTGTTTGTACTTGAAAAGCATAGCATTTTGCTGTTGTTGAATGACTTGTTCTATAAATGTCAATTACATCATATTGGTTGATGGTGTTGTTGAATTCTTCTATATCCTTGATGATTTTATGTTTATTCTATCAGTTGTTTAAAAAGCTGTGTTGAAGTCCCCAACTATGGCTGTGGATATATTTCTCCATCCAATTCTATTATTTTTTGCTTCCCATATTTTGCTCTGTTGCCTGGTGTATACACACTTAGGATTAACTCTGTCTTGATGAATTAACCTTTTTTTATTATATAATGTCCCTCTCTATCTCTGGCATTTTTCTTTGTTCTGAAATCTACATTATCTGATATTAACACAGCCAATCCTGCTTTTCTTTGTTTACCTAATATATATTTTCCTATAAACTTCTTTCTTTCAGATTGCCTATATTATTAAATTATAGACAGTATATAGTTGGGTCACGTTTCTTAATACATTCTTTATTAATATTCTTAATATTCTATAACTTTTGCTTCAACTAGCAATTTAGAAAACTCAAGATGAAATTTATGTATTTACATATATTTTTGCTTACTGTATACATGTATATTTTTTGCTTACCATATTTTTAATCTGTTCTTGACATTACCATCTTTCTTCTTTGATCATTTCCTTCCTGTTTAGAGAAACTCCTTTAACCATTCTTTTAGGGTAGGTCTGCTGGTGACAAATTCCCTCAACCCATTCTGTCCATCCCAAGTGGATGCCATCCCCAAAGTAGGGCCAGAACTAAAAGAACTGCTCTTTTAGAACAGAAAGGGCTGAGGGTAAAGGGCACTACAATTTATCACAGTGGGAAGACAGGGTGAGAAGGGTCTGAAGAGGGGTTGGGACTTTTCAGGCTGTCATTTGTGGCAGCTATCATAAGGCAGGAGATTGAACAAAGCACAAAGAATCAAGGGTCAAAGGCACAGGGCAGAGAGAGATGAAGAATACATAAAACTGCCCCAACTCCTGAAGAGTTCCACAGGAATTTTCTTCCCCCTCAACAGAATGCCAATCGACAACCCTCTTCAAGTTCTGGCTTAAAATACTGTAAATTTTAGGTCAGGGGAGAACAAGTTTCTCGGCCTGATAAACACCTCTGGAACTCACATCAGCAAGATCAGGAAGAAAAAATATGTTTTTTTTTTTTTTTTAAACAAGCCATTGTCA
This sequence comes from Hippopotamus amphibius kiboko, assembly GCF_030028045.1. Lineage (NCBI taxonomy): Eukaryota > Metazoa > Chordata > Mammalia > Artiodactyla > Hippopotamidae > Hippopotamus > Hippopotamus amphibius. The sequence goes on along the minus strand of NC_080196.1, from coordinate 92,009,338 downwards.
AAGAATCACCTTACGTGACCACCCCCTGCCCCACAATGACCCCTTATTTCATAAAGGAGGCAGCTAGGGGAGAACAGCTTTCCTTATCCTTTGATGGGCAATGATAGGGTCTCCAATTTCCAATTTCTGTCTCTCCTTTAAGCATCTTGGTTCTCAGAATTCCCTAGCTCCCACATCTTCAACCACCATAATTCCACTCTCTCCTTTCAGAAATCAGAAAAGAATGGGGACTGTTCTCCCATGGTCATATTTGAAATGCTGTAGTTCCCATTTCAATGGTCACAAAGCAATGAAGGAAAATGTCCTCAAGTCTGAGAATTTCCTAAGTGATTAGAAATTCTTTCTAGATCTAAAACATCCACAAATTTTAAGAAAAAGAATGAGCACATAATGATTTAATTGGCTTTCTCTTTTAATCAAAAACATACTTTGTTACAGAGTTCTCAGGAAAGGTTCAACTATTTTTTCAGCCACAGACTTCAACCAGGCAAAAGTACACAGAAAGCCACAAAGGAACTACCAGAGCCTTAGCTGACCAGTTCTCCCAAAAGCAGAAGCTAAGTGTGGCTCTTCTCTAAGTTTTGGCATAGCTGCATTCCTCTGACTTCAGGGGAGGACACAGAGTTGGGAAATACTATCACCAAATCTGTCCTCAGCCCCTAGTCACCTCCTCCAAATGGTTGTGCAGCCCACCAGGTTTTCAACAGCTACAAGCTTTCACACTTTTCCCTTAAATCATATGTCCAAGGCATCAGCCAGAACCCAATATTTGGAAGAAGTTTGCTGACTCCATGTTAAGCTGTTTAACCAATCCAAGCCCATGAGTCCTTCTATCAATGACAAGCAGCCACAGCAACAGCAGCTGGTTTCATTCCCTCCTTTCCAGCTACCACAGAGCTGGCCTCTACCAGGACTCCCCAGTCCCCCCCAGTCCCCTACCCTTGACCCACCCCCAAGGAAGGTTCTCAAGGTCCTTGAAAAAGCCAAGTCCATTAATTATACTCATCCAAGGATAGGCTGGAAGAGAACTCTGAAAGGAATGCTCCAGCCAAAAGTCTTCTAATCAAAATGGACCTAAAAAGAGCCAAAAATAAAGTGAATAATCATCCACTGGTATTGATTTCTTGAGTCATATAAACCATTTTAATTGATACAGTTCAAGGGAATTTCCCTGTTTTGAGAATAGAAGAGTTAAGCAACCAAAGACCCAAAGCAATGACCTCTAATATCATTTAGGCATTTACAGTAAGTTTTCAATCCATTTTAGTTTAAAAAAATTACCAGCACATAGCATTTAAGAGGATGGTGTCACACACATACCAACCCAAAAGGTAGACTATCATGACTTGAAAAAAGCCTTAATAAACCTTGAATAGAGATGATGGGAAAATAAAATGAAGGCTTTTCTCCCTCTATTTTTTTTTTTAAGTATTTCTTGCAGCCCCCAAGGTGGTGCTAGGCCTTTGGTTGAATTTAAGTCTTAAGGACATATTATGTAACTTCTTGTCCATAGAACAGTAATAAAATATCAAGCCTAGTCTCATTTGAATAATGTGGAAATAAGTAAAAAGGCCCCTCAAACAGCAGACCAAAGGTAAGGAAGAAATCAAAAACTGCTGCAAGGTAGGCAAGGTCACTTAAACTTCAGAGCTGGAAGAACTCATCTAGTCCAACTCCCTCATTTTACAGATGAGGCAACTGAGGCCCAAAGAAGGTAAATGACTTGCCCAAGGTCATGCATCAAATGAGTGGCAGAGCGCAAACTAGAGAGTGCAACTGTCTGGCCCCAGCCCAGAGCCACTCGTTTCAGGTGGAACAAGAGCACTGGTTCTGAGACCTACTGAGAAAGCATCTGAAATACTATCTGCATCAATAGAGAGAAATGATTGTCTTCACTGGAGTTTTTTCCTTAGTTCTTCCTACATTTTTTTTAAGAAGATAATGAAAGGAAAAGAAAAAAGGTTCATTCACTCATTCAAGTCTGATGTTAAAATCCCTGAAAACATCAGCAATCATTTTAGCTGCTCCTTGGGGCAGGATATCAGACCCTCAATTCTCATAAAGGCACCTAAAGGTCAAAAATATCTATAGAGGAGGAAGGCCAGAAGATAGGACTCAAAAAGGGGACACCAAAACAAAATAAAAATGACCCCCTCATTTTCCAAGGTTTCTGTTTTTTGCTGTTGTTCTTTTTTTTTTTGGCTGGTGTCCTCTAGGCAATGGTATTGCCACTGGCTATTGATGCTGACATAGTAACCAACACTGTTTAACCCCAGTTTTTGTTGGAGCAGCATTCAAGTGGAAACAACAAAACCTTTCAAAGGGGGAAACTATGAATATGACTCACTTCTCTCTATCTCAACTACCTGAAACTCAGCAAGAATCAGGAAGCACACTAAGCAGTCAAACTGAAATCAAATGCCAAAGCACTGAAGTCCTTTTCAATACTTTACAGGAAACTTTCCTGGGTCCTGTCCCGGTTCGCCCTTGTGTTTTAAAGAAAGTTCTAAGTATGGTTATCTGGCTTCCTTGCCCAAGCAGTTGGGAAAATGAATCAAAAAGGGAAGAAGGAACTAAGGGGAGGTATACGAATAACACACAGGAAGTGGTTGCTGTCATTAATGGGGTGGGGGAGCGTACAGAAAAACCAAATATTCTAAGCCATAGCAGTCTGCAACCATTTAGTGCAGGTAAAACAGTCCCACATGTCTTAGCAGGCCCTGAAGTCTATAAGACAGCAGGCACAAAAGAAACACTGTATCCAGTGTGTTCTCTGATATACATATCAAATAACTCCACCCCAAAAAACGGCCAAAGTAAAAAAACTTTTACTGCTTAAATAAGGCAAGTTTCGATTATGCAGAAAATTCCATTCTGCAGTGATACCAGATAGAGAAGATAAATAACCTAGCAACACTGGGACAAGTGCTCATGGACAAGGCTAGGCCTGAGGATGCTATGAATAAGGCCACTAACTTTTTACTTCCTTCCCGATGTATCTTAGGAGAAAAGAAATTATCTAGTTGTCAGGAAAAAATGGAAAGGTTGCACACAAGATTCTCATATCCCATTTTAGATAATCCTTGCAAAGGAGGACTTAGGCGATTACTTACAGATAGTTAGCTATCCACAACAAAATGGGTTCTGCCTTTAGGAAGGAAAAAAAAAGCACTTCCATCTGCTAGTCTTAGCCAAACCCCATCCGCAATAGAATTGTCAACTGACTTTACAGGTAACTGCTTTCATATACTCATTTACCCCAGTAACCTAAAATTCACCATTTTCCCAATCTGCTATCATTAAATAAAACGCTAGTAAAATGACTCAATGATGGAGGGAGCAACCTATAGAGAGTATCAACAAAAAGGATTCTGCCCTACTCAGAATAACACTGCTTCTTCCAAAAGGCTCTCAAAAAGGTTCTGAACGAATCTGATTTTACATAATATCTAGTAATTAATTAGTTACCACCAAAAATTAGGAATAGAAATACTTCACCATGTATTCTTTAACCTCCACAGATACGCAAGGAGCACCATGGGAAAATGTAAAATTTCCCTTCTTCAGATGGGCATGGTCAAAAAGACAACTGCAATATACTTTTAAAATAAGATATTTATCATCTGGAAGATGGGACATTTTATTTTGCCTTCAAATGTTCTATTACAAACACCCCTCTCTTTACACTACACCCGTCCTCACCAAAGTGGATTTTTAACTTTGAAACCCAACACAGCTAATATGTGCTCAGTTTATTTGGGTATTTTGAGTATGGTTATCCCTAAGTCAGGTTACCCAACCTGTAAACCTACAGTGTTTACACGAGGAATGGGACAGGCAACCTATTTAGTGGTTAGGTCAATACAAATGAGCCATGCTTCTAGAAAAACAAGGTTATATGGCAGTGATTTATTACCATAATCTCTGTATACCAGGGGTAGTATACTATAAAAAATGAGATAGACTATATCCCACAAAAGAATCTACTCCCTGGAAAATAAAGGCAACACCATTTTGGATTTAAGGATTTCCCTTTGATAATGCACTGAAAGGCACTAGACAAAAGTGGAATGGGCCTCATACTGGATTATAAAGGTACATAGCTGGTTAATCTCTCACTCACCTTTCACTGAAATTCAACATTTTGAGAGTCTTTGAGATACGAACTAGCTAGAGAAAACCCACCCAGGACCATATACTCATAGCATCAGCTTCCAAGAACTGTGGAAACTATTCTACTCTTAAAATAGCCATAAAATCTTAAACCTAGTGATTCTTTTAGTCTTATTCATCAAAGATGACTACCTCTAAAAAATGTAAATACTGTTCAACAACTAAGCCCTCAGAAATAACTGATTATAATATACTGGATGTTTTCATAAAAGCATGTGACTGAACCTAGGCACAAATATAAAGCAATTAATAATGAGAAGTACTCCTATGTACTCGTCATATCTTCATGGCTCTTTGCAAAAGAAACCAAGGTAGGTGGCCTGGCCTCAAAGACAGGCTACTTAGCAAATATTTCCCACAATACTTTCCCCAGATGATTACACATGTAAACCTTCTTTAAAGTAGAAAAGAAGGCAATGGATTATATCATAGCATGCTTACGGTTCTAATCAAATAACCTCGGTTTTTAAAATGTTATTCTAAAACTCTTCTTACTCCTATTCTTCATTCACAGTAAAATAGACCTAAGTCAAAAATTTCTAGAGAATGAAGATACCTTTTTAAAAACCTGCCAATAAAACGTAAAATCACCAAACTTTTACAGATTAAGATTAGGTCTTTAACAAAAGTATTTGTAAGTACTGAAGAGTATAAATGAGCTGGTAGAAATGTTATTTTAAAAAACAAAAGACATGTAGCTTGGATCAAGGTAAGTTTAAATCACAGCAATAAGCAAACTCAGTGGTTTCTAGGATGGTCTTATTAAGAAGACCTAAGCAAGGAAGTAGAAGATTTGTTGATTTAAGTTGATATGAGGATGAATATCATGCATAAGTGTTTCTCATGTCCCAAAGTTGTAACACACCTGAAATAATCTTATTACACTTAGAAAGGCCCTCCACGAAAAAAGCAAAAACATCTGAAAGATCATCCTTGATTTATTTCACACTATTTATCCTGTAGGCAAACTATTTATCTTATAGACAATCAGGCCTAGTTTTGCTACAGTAAAATAAAAGTTAAAAAAATAACCAACCCTACACTTGATATGTAATGTCCATAGGGAAGTCCTGGTAGAGTGGGAGAAAAAAAACCAAAGCTGCCCAATAGCACTGGCTGTTGCCTGTCATTTAGTAGAAGGTGTCTCGCCACTAAGGTTGGACTCAAAAGTGCAAAAGAAAAAAAACTTAAAAATCAAACCTAGAATTCAACTTTGCATGTTGAGATTCAGTTTTATTTATGCTACTAGCTAAGTAAAAAGCATACATATCTCGTGTCTGTGGTACAGTCAATACATTTGCAACTTTTCTACTTAAATTCTCTATACAAAGTCACTTGCCAATTGATATGATCATTGATGGCAAAGGGCTTAGAATAACCAAAAGGTATAAAAAAGTTTGCAGTCTTGCCCCAAGATACAAAAACTGAATTTTAAACAATGTCATAACATACATGATTTAAACAGTATACGAAAAAAAAGTCACACATCAAATCAAGTACAAAAATATCCAAACTACCTATTATGAACGGTAAATGTTTCCATTATTCTGCACAGTATTTAACACAGAATTTAGCAGTTTCCAAAATACTCATTATTTAGTTTAAGCACTGCCACCTCTGCAGAACAGTAAGATATTAGATGGAGTGACACTGCTTTTAGTGTTTTTAAAAATACAAAACCTTTCCCTATGTTAATGAAGGAAAGAAATTCCTCTTCTAGGCTTCTTAGTAACCAACCCTGTGCCTAGTTATAGAATACATCTACTGTTTAACAGGGCAAAAGTATATTTCTTGATAAATAGTTATCCAATAAAGATAACAAATGTAATTTTAAATGATATTCCTTTCTCTGGTAATTGTAAGGAATTCTCAATATACACAGATTAGTGTTTTGCCTTGGCAAAAGAAAAATTGAAGTCGCAAGACAATCTGAACTGAAATCATCTTCACTAGTTTAACTTGAAAAAAAATGTTTTGGATAAAAGGTTATAATACATTACTATCTTCTCTTTTAAACACAGAGTAAAGTTGCTCTTGGTAAAATTAACTCACCCACATGGCACAATATTTTGGAGTAAAGTATGTTCAACAATAACAACTCACACACAAGATAACATAGGTGAATTAACTTTGAGAACTTCTCTGCCTTTAAAATCAGCAATATTGAATTTATTCTGTAGTATAACACACATATCAATGTTCTGCATATAAAAGGCTCTAAAACATTTTAAAGGGCTAAATTTTCCAGCATTGGAATGATTCCTTCATACATAACTGGTGAAGATTTAATAAGAATGTGTTTTTCCTGATCTTCAAGCTCTGAGCCATGCCTGAAAAGTTCTAAATAGGAAAAAAAAAAAATTGTTTTAATCCAGTTTCTGTCTGCTAGGAGCAAGGCAGCAAACACATTTTTCAACCCCTTATGAAAAGATAAAGCAGAACAAAAGTGAAATATATCTTCGGATTATAAACAGGATTGCATTTTATAGTCCACCATCCTGATAATGTTAAGGGCCCCAACATTAAGTTAAAAGACCTCAGTCTAAAGGCTGTGGGTCGGCAATAGGCATGGTGTGAAGTACTTCATCTAGGAGCTGGAGGGCCCGGTGTAAGTGAATCTCAATCCAGCAAGGTGTTTCCTTGATGCTCTGTCTTGGGTAATCAGGTCCCCAGCCTTTCACAAAACTCATCCTGAGTATGCATAAACGACGAAGGTCATCAACACCGATTCCGGCAGCAGCTGACAAACCTAACAGAAAAGATTTGGAAGACGTCAGAGGGACAGGCTGATTCCTTTCCATCCTCCCTAAATCTTAATAAGGTGACCAGCTTTTTTCACTTCATTCTCCCCAGCATATAACTTCTCTGTCAAAGTGCCAAAAAGTAAGTGTAGATCTATACTTTATCAACAGGGACTGAAAACTTTTGGTTAAGACAATTTACATTCCACATGGGTCTTCTAGCTACCATCAATTATAAATTACCACAATCCACCAACACCCCACCTGTTTTTCTCTTTATAAGTGGAGGTGAAGGGATAAGAAACAACTTGTTTTTAAGAGGTAGTGCATGTCTACAGGTTGGTTCTAAGAACCTTTACTGTCTGTCTAAACAGTCTAGTTCAGAGTTAAGACATGACGAATAATGAGACAGTTAACAGTCCTGGTTCCACTAAGACTTCTTGGATGACCTAGATGATGTCTGTCTCTCAATTTCACAATGTAACAGAGATAATATGTAATTACTCAATGGGGGACAGTAGATGAGAATGAAAAATTTAATAATAGTTCTGGATTCTTTAGTAAAAGCATGTTTATAACATCAGAACTAGCAAATTAATGGTTTAGATGCCCAAATTTTTTTTAAAAAATCAGATTCTCTAAATGAGTATGCCTTATCTACCTCTAAATTGTAAACTCCTGAACACAAGTCACAACGGAGACTCTGCATCTAATTTTCCAGTCAGAACATACAGTCATATAGTCAATCTGCATTCATCAATATCACAATGAAACTAATGGGAGGAATTTGCATGTACTGTAGAGAAACCTGCAGGGCCACTGCAGTTTTCTTAGCCAGTGTGATTTGCTTACCACACTGAAGAGGTTAAGAACAGGGGTTGAATGAATCACTAGTTATGCCTTCAGACGTGGAAGATGGGTGCCACGTGTTTCCATCATAAAAGTCTATAGTCAGGAGTTTAACTCTGCAGTAAAAAATTCCCCATCAGTGTGAAACCTGGCACACAGTTCAATTTTACCCTAAAATTAAAAAAAAGTCTACAAGTTATCAAAATACCACCCTCACTTAGTTTTCTCTCCATGCTTAGCATACTTAAAAAAAACTGGAGAGGTGCCTAATTCTGAAATTGAAATATGCTTTCCTTCTAGAATAAAGCAAAGCATGTCAGTGATCTCAACCCACCCTGGCTGGTGAGGCAAGAATTAAAAGCATCAACAAAAAAAGGGGAGACTGATCAATATAATATAATAATAACCCCCTTTCTCCTTTATCCCATACTCCCTTTTTTGATACAAAAAGAATGAAGACAGGGTCCTAGACAAAGGGCAACTATTACAGAAGAACAGGTTTTGTTTCATTTTGTTTTGTTTTTTTTTTTACAAATTCAAAAATGTTATCATCCCAGTAAAAAGAACTTAAATTTCTATTATTGCTTAAAGTAACTAATCAACTGAGTCAATCAAAATAAAACACCAACCATTACACTTTAAAACAAAGAAATCAAAAGCATACTTACTGATAGCTGGGGCTATTCCACCTACTGATCCGGGGCCAGGGATGTTTCCTGCCACGGCTGCTGCCTGGGCAGCTGCTGCAGCCTGTGCAGTAGCTGCCTGCTGTTGCATCTGACGATGACACTGACGCAAATCAAAGACCTAAAAAAACAAGTAACAAGTCTCATGCCATGAGTCCTGCAGAAAACATTCCATACATCAAAAACCAATGTACAATTTATTCAAAACTCACAGCTTGATTTCGTTCTCAGAATTAAAGAATTCACAATTTTAATTTTTTATGTAGATGTAGCTCTTAGGAAAGGTGGCTTGAAGCTCACCAAGAGACACATTTCACCATTAGGACAGCTTTGGCTGCCACAGGCCTCTATATCCTTTATCCAGAGTTCAGTGTGGGTCAGCCATTACTGTCCTTGGGAAAAACCACACCACACACACTGAACAGTTAAGAAATCGCCCTATCCTTTCACAGCCAAATTACTGAGAGTTTTCCTTAGACTGAACTGATGGCCTAGGTCATATGGCCAACTTCTTTATCATTCTAATTATTTGGAGGAGTGAATAAAAGGCATTGTCACTATTTAAGAAAACTACATTTCTCAGAGATGCATACTTTAATCCACAGAAGCAAAATAACATGATATTTAGAACTTGCTTTAAAACACAGTACTTTAGAAACAAAGGAAAAAGAATAGATCAAGTAAATGCAAAATCTTAACTACTGAATCTCAATGATGGATATATGGGATTTCACTAACTAGTTTCTCATTAATTTTCTGTATGCTCACGATTTTTTTAAAAAATGCTTAGCTTTGAATCCTATCACTGGTATCTGTTACTTACATGGGTTAAATTTAACCTCTCTGAAGCCTCAATTTTCTTATCTATAAAATGGGAATGCTAAGTGTACATGCTTTCATAAGGCTGTTGTAAACTTGGCATAGTATACAGTAAGCTGTCAATAAATGTTACTTATTATTTTTTATTTTGTTTTTGGCCTCCCATGTAGCCACTGACCTTTCAGGATGAGTTAAGGAATTCATAAGTAATTTCAATGGTCTATATTAGCCATGCCAAGGGTTGGCATTTTTCAAAGCATTAGAAGATTACACAAGCAGAGTGGTCACCTTGAGAAGTCGTAGGAAAGGAAGACAAGGACAGAGTAGAAGCAAGACTGCTCAATGCACTTCTATATCACTTTAATTTCTGACACCATGTGACTATACTCCTTCATCAAAAGTAAGTTAAATTTTAAAAAATCCTTCTAGTATGCACAAAATCCAAATATGAGCAAGCATAATTATCCTTGATAATAAAAGCAATCAAAGAATACATAACATAGTACTTTACCAGATAACAGGTTTGGAACCCAAACCATTCAGATGCCTGAAAAAATTCTGATTGTCTTTAGCAATGGTATTTACATAAACCATAAGAGTATACAACAATAAACAAGAGAACCCTCTCCAAATAGCAAACCACATTCCTATTTACTTATTTCCCTACTCAATGCCTATCTTCTAGCATCAATAACGGACAAAACTTAGACTATCCCATTCCCTGAAGAGACAGAAATTTGTCAAATATAGATGTATTTATCACCTGACCAAACTACCAGTCCTAAAAGGCTTCAGGATAGAAAGCATGACAAAGTCAGGTCTGGAAATCAGAAACCCCCAAATGCCCAGAACAAAAACCACTATTTTTTCAAGACTCCCAAGAGTCCATTAGACTCTGAAATTTTTCATTGGGCTCTGACCTCTTGGAAGGCATTACCTAGCACAGTATAAAGTGGGGCTCAAATATCTGAAATGCCAAATAGCTCTCAACCACTTTTTTTTTTTTTAAGAAAGAAATTAACGAACTTTATTTTTTGAGCAATTTTAGGTTCATGATAAAACTGAGTAAAAAGTAAAGAGTTCCCTATCCCTACTCAAGTACAACCTCCCCCACTGTCAACATCCTGCACCAGAGTGGTATAGCTGTTACAATCGATGAACCTACACTCACACATCATTATCACCAAAAGTCACAGTTTACATTAGATTTCACTCAATTTTATAATTCTATGGGTTTAGACAAATGGAGAATGACATGTATCCAACTTTGTAGTACCATACAGAGTATTTTCACTGCCCTAAAAATCCTCTCTGCACTGCCTATGCATTCTTCCCTCCTCTCTATCCCTGAAAACCACTCATCTTACTGTCTCCATAGTTTTACCTTTTCCCGAATGCCACAGAGTTGGAATCATACAGTATGTACGTAGCCTTTTCAGGTTGGCTTCTTTCACTTAGTAATAAGCATTTAAGGTTCCTCCATGTCTTTTCATGACTTAATGTTAATAGCTCATTTCTTTTTAGTGCTGAATAATATTCCATCCACTCTGTGGGTGTACCACAGTTTGTTTATCCATTCACCTACTGAAGGACATGGTTGCTTCTAAGTTTTTGGCAGCTGTGAATAAAGCTGCTATAAACATCTGTGTGCAGATTTTTGTGTGGACATAAGTTTTCAAATCATTTGGGTAAATATTAAGGAGTGTGACTGATGGATCATATGGTTAGAATACATTTAGCTATGTAAGAAACTACCAAACTGCCTCCCAAAGTAGCTGTACCATTTTGCATTTCCACCAGTAATGAATGAGAGTCCCTATTGCTCCATACCCTGGCCAGCACTTGGTGTTGTCAGTGTTTGGATTTTGGCCATTCTACTATTATATGGTGGTATCTCACTACTGTTTTAATTCATAATTCCCTAATGACATATGAAGTTGAACATCTATCCATACACTTACTTGCTATCAACATATTCTCTTCACTGAAGCATCTATTCAGGTCTTTTGCCTGTTTTTTAATCAGGTTGTTTTCTTATTGTTAAGCATTTCCTATATTTTCGATAACAGTCCTTTATCAGATGTGCCTTTTGCAAATATATTCTCCCAGTCTGTGGCTAATCTTCTCATTCTCTTGACACTGTCTTGCATAGAGCAGACATTTTTAATTTTAATGAAGTTCAGCCTATCAACTGTTTCCTTCATGGATCCTGCCTTTGATGTTGTATCTAAAAGGTCATTGCCATACCCAAGGTCATCTAGGTTTTCTCCTATGTTATCCTCTAGGAGTTTTATTTTTTACATTTAGGTCTTTACAACCACTTAAAAAAATCTTTTCAGCCATCATTAACCTAGCATGGCCCATATATAATCTTATTATTTGGGAGGAGGAAATACAACTTACTTATAAATTCCCAGGATTCAAATATGTTCTCAACATACCCCCACCTCCACCATTAAAAATAACCAAGAGGTCTTCACACATAGGTTCTTTACAACATGCTATAAACAATCATAATTATGACTGTCTTAGTCTAAATCTATGCTAACATCAGGAGCACATATTACAGTTAACCACAAAAATGCAATTTTAAAACATTATGACTTTTATCTGCAGATACAGTAAAAATGATTCATTAAGCACCTCGGCAAACCTTCTCTCCACATGGGTTATTTATGTAATTAGAGCACTCACACCAGAAGACATAATCATTGGCTACAATGCTAACTGAAACCCAGGCTGCCTCCTCACTGTGCACTCTACCTGTCTATACCATAAGTTTCATCTGTTATACTGGATGGTAAAATTAAGGCTTTCAATGAAATGTAACCATCTTCCCTTCAAAATGCGACTGAGTTGTTAAAAACAATACAAAATAACCAAAGGTTTTAAATATTATTTCTGGCTCAGATCCAAAAGATATTTCTGATCACCACCCCTGGGCTAATCAACAATTTGCCTCTGATTTCATTTATTTAAACATATTTCCTATGGTTACTCTCATGTAAGCTTATTACAAACCTACTACTTAACAAAGGTGAGTGTCTTACAAAGATCACTGTCAGCATCTTCAGGATATTCTCTTTCAACCAGGAGTCAAATTTTGGCATTCTTCTTTCATAAGGCTCAATTACAGTACTCCGTTTAAATCAACTACCAAGAAACAGTAATCCAGAAAGAGAAACATAATTGTGTTGGTGGTATACTGGGCATCTGAATATAAGACTGCTTTAAGGACTTGCCAAGTAATCTGACCTGGAGGTAAGGATCATGTTATATAGTAACTGGGAATAAATTTAAGTGGGATCATAATAAACTTCAACCTAGTCCAGCTGTGGTTTAGAAGCACTGCCTGCCCCCTGTCCCTAATATATATGTGTTCAAAAACAAACCAGACTCAACATCACCAAAGAAATGCAAATCAAAAACCACCACAATGAGATACCACTGCATACCCTCTAGGATGGCTAAAATAAAAAAGACAGATAATAACAAGTATTTATGAGACTGTAGAGAAATCGGAAACTTCATACACTGTTGCTGGAAATATAAAATGCTACAGCCACTTTGGAAAACGGTTTGGCAGTCCCTTAAAAAGTTACACACAGAGTTACTTTATGACTCAGCAATTCCACTCCTTGGTATATGTGAGAGAAATGACAATGTATGTTCACACAAAACTTTGTACCTGAATGTTCATGTCCTATATTATTCATAATATAGCCAAAAAGTAGAAACTCAAATGTCCACCAACTGAAGAATGAATAAACAAAATGCGGTATATGGAATATTATTCAGCCCTAACAGGAATGAAGTACAGATATATGCTACATGGATGAAGCTTGAAATCATTATACTTAATGAAAGACGTCACAGAAGACCACATTATATGATTCCATTTACAAAAACTGTTCTGAGTAGGCAAATCTATAGAGAGAAAAAGTAGATTAGTGGTTGTCTAGAGCTGGGAGAAATGGGGGGTTGGGAGGTAAGACCTAAAGGATACAAGGTTTCTTTCTGGGGTGATGAAAATGTTCTAAAATTGATTGTGGTGATGGCTGCACAACTCTGTGAATATATTAAAAAGCACGCAATTGTAAACTTTTAATGGGTGAATTACATGGTATGTGAATTACCTCAGTATCTTTATAAAGCTTTTTTTTAAATTAATTTATTTACTTATTTATTGGCTGTGTTGGGTCTTCGTTGCTGCACGCGGGCTTTCTCTAAGTTGCGGCAAGCGGGGGCTACTCTTTGCTGTGGTGCACGGACTCAATAGTTGTGGCACACGGGCTTAGTTGCTCCATGGGATGTGGGATCTTCCTGGAGCAGGGACCGAACCTGTGTCCCCTGCATTGGCAGGCGGATTCTTAACCACTGTGCCACCTAGGAAGCCCAATAAAGCTCTTAAAAAACCTTCCAGTGCTTAAGCAACACAAACAAAATATCTTACTTTTGAAAACAAAAGAGCAATGCACGTAAAGAGAATTCAAACATTTGCTCCATTTAAAGCTTGTAAAATACCATTTCATTACATCAGATTTTCATAAATGTAAGGAGACTGCTACGTCCTAAGAGAAGCAGGGGGGAAAACAAATCAACGTCTTAGAAGGAAAAAAAAAAATACAATTTAGTCCTAGCTTCTTGGTTAATAAAATGAAAGAATGGTTCTCCAAACCTATGTTTTCCTCATTTTAACTAAAAAGAGAAAAATGTGTTTGTGCGTACATATGTGTGTTGAGGGTAAGAGTGGATTCCCCCATGTGGATTCCCCAATGTAAGGGCACTCCTTCCAAGGGTTCAAGTACCTGCACACAATTCACCCCAGTAACATCATCTCTGATGAAAATGTATCTGACAACCTAAATAGTAAAATACAGATCCTTTAGTTAGTGCTGACCAAAAAAGTAGTAAATGAAGAAAACACCAATGGTTAGATTTAGGATATACGAGCGTGAGTCAAAAATTATCCACACTCTGGTTCTATTAAAACTTCTGTTGGCTGCACTGCCTTATCAGCGCTTTCCATTCAAGGCTACTGTCTCCCCAGTCACTGCTGTGTAGGTGTGAATGTGTTACATCAGTTCACTTATAACTGCAGTGTGAGCAAAACTGGATGCCCCACTTATGATTTTCATGAAAGAAGAACAGCATGCAATGATTCATTTTTTTATGGTCTGAGGGTGTGCACATCCACACACTTCTGCCCACACTGTCGACACTCTGCAAAAACTTCATCTTGAGGTGTTAAAGCATCCTCCCTATAGTCCTTATCTTGCTCCACTGGACTTTCACCTGTTTGGTCCCCTGAAAGCAGCCCTATGAGGACAAAGATTCACTTCTGATGAAGAAGTGAAGACAGCAGTGCATTCTTGGCTCACAGCTCAGCCTAAAACACTTTTTAATGAGGGAATACGAAAGCTTGTTGACAGATGGACAAAGTGTATTGAAAAGCAAGGTGATTATGTCAAAAAATGATGATGTACTTGTCTTTTCTAAAAGTTAATTAAAATAAATTCTACAGCCAGAGTGCAGATAATATTTGACTCACCCTCAAATTTTTATCTCTTTCTAATTAGAAGACTCTTCTGAAGAATATACTTTATAAACAGAAATAATTATTTTTAAATCTTAGTTAATACAACAAAAATGGGATGTTTTTTACTCCACCAAAATGTACCACAAGAACAGTTATTTATTGTTCAAGGCAAAAGTCTGAGACTGCTATAAAAAAATCTGTCCATGATAGTGGTTTATCATATCTTGGGGGCTTTTCAAGGACCATTTGTACCAAAAACAGAGATATTACATTATTTGACAATCCTAGAAATTAATTATACAAGATTCCATATTTTTTAAGCTTAAATGTTTTAAATACTACCTCATATCCTGCAAGTTCATAACTATGTCTGGCACAAAGTATGCATTCAACACTGTGGTCCTCTGTCCATTCAATTCTAATTGCACAAGTAATCCAAAGACTTATAATCAAGATGGATGCACAGGTATGCATAATTACCTTCTCTCTCTGCTCCAAACACATACAAAGTCTAGAAAAACTACTGAAAATAAATACTGGGTTGGCCAAAAAGTTCATTCAGGTTTTTCCATGAGATGTTATGGAAAAACCAAAACGAATTTTTTGACCAACTCAGTATCTTCCATGCCAATCATAAAATTCAAGTGGAAATCCAAGGGGCTGGCTATAGCCAAAACAACCCTGAAAAAGAAGTTGGAGAGCTCACACTTCCCAATTTCAAAACCTCCCACAAAGCTACAGCAATCAAGATAGGGTAGTACCGTCACAAGGACAGATACATAGATCAACGAAATAGAATTGATGGCCCAGAAATAAACCTTTATCATTTAAGGTCAACTGAGTTTTCAACAGGGTGTCAAGATAATTCAGTAAGGGAAAGAACAGTCTTTTGAACAAACGGTTGCTGGAACCACTGGTTCTCGTGCAAAAGAAAAAAGTGGGATCCTTTCCTTACACCATACACAAAAATCCACTCAAAATGGATCACAGACCTAAATGTAAGACCTTAAACTATAAAGTGCTTAGAAGAAAACACAGGCATAAATATTATGACCTTTGATTAGGCAATGGTTTCTTAACTATGACACCAAAAGCACAAGCAACCAAAGAACAGACTATACCAAAATTTAAAACTTTTGTGCTGCAAATCATTATCATGAAAAAAAGTGACAAGATGAGCCAAGAATGGAAGAAAATATCTGCAAATCATGTATCTGATAAAGGACTGATACCCAGAATAAAGAACTCTTACAACAATAATAAAAAGACTAAAAAACCCAATTGAAAAATGAGAAAAGATCTGAACAGACATTTCTCCAAAGAGGCACAAATGGCCAATAAACACACGAAAAGAAGTTCAACATTATGAGCCATTAGGGAAATGCAAATCAAAACCACAATGAGGTAGATACCACTTCATATCCACTATGATGGCTAAAATAAAAAAGACAGATAATAACAAGTGTTGGTGAGAATATAGAGAAATTGAAACCCTGCATATACACTGCTGGTGGAAATGTAAAACGGCACTGCCATTTTGGAAAACACTCTGGCAGTCCCTCAAAAAGTCAGACACAGAGTTATCTTATGATATAGCAACTCCACGCCTAGGCATATATCCAAGAAAATGAAAAAATACATCTACCTAAAAAACTTGTACATGAATATGCATAGCAGCATTATTCAAAATAGCCTAAAAGTAGAAACAACCCATATGTCCATTAACTTATAATGGATAAACAAAATCCACCGTGGAGAGCAGGGACGAAAGACAGAAGGTACTTGGGGTACCAGCACCAAACAGAAGATGCAGAGGACAGGAATTTGACTTCTTAGAGTGATATGGAAAGATAAAATAGACTCTCCAAGGGCTGCAACTGCACACCTGCCCATGAAGCAAGTGCTGGTGAAACAGTTTGACAATTAATTCAGAAATGCATCTAGGAATAAAATTCTTGTCCATGGCATGGGTAAGCTTCAGAGAAATCTATGCAACAGGAATTAGGCCCTGGGCATACCTGGGATTGGAACTCAATTTCCTCAAGGGACAAAACTCCTCTACCTTCTAAATATAAAAATGGGTTCTGAGGTGTGGATCCCAGGGTGCCAGACTAAGGCAAAACTGCCCTACAGGGAGAAGCAATGACAGGGAGGAAAAAATAAAAAAATAAAATCTCTTGAGACAAACTTGCCAACAAATATTAAATAGATTACAAAGCATATGAGGAAATCCAGCACCACTTAAAAATAATAACACAAATAATAATAAAGCACAAATAACTAAAATTCCTTGTAGAAAAATTAGAAAACACAAATAAAAATGATTCTATCTGTGTGCTAAGCAACTTCCTAGGACTAAGTGATGAGGTAGAGTTAATTCCACTAACTTACAATAGCTAATCTTAAAGATGCTTAAGATGATGGTGAAAAACCTGAAATATGAAATATATTTAGGCTATCTAACTACAACTATCTTTCACTTTCAAAAACAATGTTATAAATTAAAATTGAAATAAGTTGAATATATAATAATTAAACCATCTCAATTCTTTAAACAACAAATAGAGTTTTCCAAGTCTAAAATATTAGAGTAAAATTGCAACTAACCTTTATATATGCACTTGGGTAGATCTTATGAACGGCATCTCCAGGTGCACGCCCAGCTTCTCTGTCTAAGTAGTAGCTCTGTACAAAGACTGCGTGGTCACTAAGGCACCTGACCCAAACATCACCTTCACCTTTACATTCCAATTGCACACCTTTGCCTATGTGCAACCTTAGGAAGAAAAAGTGAATCACATTTCATTTTGATAAACAAATTTTGAAACAAAATTTTGAAACAAAATTTCATTTTAAAAACAAATTTTAGTTCAGATTATACAGCATACTCAATATTGAAAAATGTTAAAAAATAAAGGACATTATATAATACCATAACCAAAAGAGAGCTGCTGTCAACATTCCTGTGTGTTTTCGTGTTTAGTATCCTAGTCATATGTCATAATGATGAGCATTCATGTAACGCATATTATGTGTCAGGAACACAATATAAATTCCCACCTAACCTTCACAATTCAATTAAAATTAATTTAAAAACTCAGTTAATCATCTGAGCCAAATATTAAGTGCTCAATAGCTACATGTGGCTAGCAGTTACTGTACTGGACAGCACAGATACAAGCCATTTCCTTCATCACAAAATATTCTATTAGACAGCACTAGCTTAGAGAGTAGATAACCTGCCAAAATCACACAGTTAGTGACAGAGCCAAGATTATGTGCTCACACACACATACATTTCCTTAAAGAGCTGAGATCACAGAGTACCTAAAATTGTATAGGTTTTCCTATAATATTTCATCTTAAGTATTTACATTTGATTATGTAAACTTATATTTTAATGACTGCATAAAAATGGAAGTTTATTAAAATTTACTTAATCACTTCCCTGTTATTATTAGTCTTCCACTATAAATAACACTTGCAGAAACGTGTCTTCATTTTATGTTATTTCTTCTCAATAAACTTATAGAAGAAACACCATATAATCAGAGGAAATAAAAACTTGTTTTCAAACCAGGTTCCAAAAGGTCTAGTTACTATTCAAAACATAAAAACTTCACTAACTTTTAAAAAAAGACCTTATTTTATCATATTTTAAATAATAAACATCTACAATTAAAATGAAATGCTTACAAATTCTGAATTTTCAAGACGATCTTTATTCTTTTATCTATATTCAAAAACATAATTTACATTGAAAAATATAAATCTGAATAAAAGACAATGTACTATGTCCAAATTTTAAAATTATCTAACTATACAATCAATACCTTGCTCTCTCAATGGCTTCTGTCCTATGGACATTGGAGAGTTGACCCAAGCAAAAACGATCTCCTCCAGAAGGGTCTACGTATCCATCAACAGTAACAACAGGACAGCTTGAAGGAACCTTAAACGTCTCTCCTACTTGAACATCCATTTCAAAGTAAGCAATGGAACACCAATACTCAGGAGCTACAGGAGATAAATGGGAGAGAACAGCCACTCATGTGAGAAAGATACAAGGCTTTCACTTTCACTCCATATGACAAAGCTTTTCTTAAAGGGTGAAGGAAGGGGAGCACATCCAAAAGAATTTACAATGCATTATAAAGCAGGCATTGCCATGTCTTCTGTTTTTCAGCTTAGTATCTAATGTTCTTGAAACTTAAAAAAAGTCATTTTTAAAATCTGGAATTCGGTTCTTACCTCAAAGTACTCAATCAACAGGAAATTTAAAGACCAGAAATAATTAGAATCATAAAATTTTTTACCATGATGTTTCGTCTAGCTGCACATAGTATTTTCTATATAGTCTGAACTTTTTTTTTTTTTAAACACACTGATTCTAAAACATATTTCAGAGAAGTGTTCTTGAAAAACATCAATCCATGGTATATATTTATAGATCCCTAAATGAGAGAAAGGGCATAACCAAATCAGACATCCCAGACCAGAGAGTTAAGGTTAATTACAGTCCCGCTACACAGTTTCTATGAGCAGGAACTTTCAATTGTCTCTTGGATGAAAGGTCATTTGTCCCATCTGTATTTTTGGTGAAGTTCCATTCATGTTAACTACTATAATTTTAACTTTGAAAATGTGTTTAGTGCATTCATTTGAACAACAATAAATGATTTTAAATAATTTTAAATGATTGGGGAGAAGAGAGCCACTTCTTAGTTTGGTTTGCAAATATAGTTGATCAAATATTTCTAATTTTTGTTTGAATACAATTATTACATAGAGCCCACAAACATGGAAATTATTTTCCTTTTTTAAATAACAGGTGTTTATGGGGTACACAGGAATCACTGTAGGCACTACATACACAGCAGTAAACAAGGCAGCTACTGTCCTTATTTTCATGGAGGTGCAGAGGCAGACAAGTAAGCAAATAAATGAACAAGCTAACTCAGGTAACGAGAAGAAAATAAGACAGGGTATGTGACAGAAGATGAGTGGAAAGGTAGTTCAGACTAAACAGTCAGGGTACCTATCTGAAAAAGTCAGACCTGAAAAGACCATGTACCTATGCAGAGACTATGAATGAACATCTCAAGAGGAAAGCAAATGCAAAAGCCCTAGAGCAGCAAAGGGTCTGACATAAGAGGGGAAAAAAGGCCAGTGCCATTTGTGAGAGAAATGAAAGTTTTCTATGATAAACCAATTATTTATCTGCATCTCATTGTGCCCTTTATGAACTTTAGCCGAACTAGAATTTGAAGCAATAAAACTCTGAACAATATGAAAACATACTCAGAATGACAAAAAATTACATTTTTTCAAACCTCCCAAAAGATCTTAAAATGAAGTATGCTTAAGGCTTAAAATATATTAAAAACAAAAATCCTGTAAAGTCTACGTATCTAATTGCTTTTCAAAATGTTATCAAGGAAAAAAGTACTTTCCAATGAAATATTAATAAAACTGGGTGATTCAAAAACTTAGTAATTCAAATGTTTTGCCATACAGAACAACCAACCAATCACAAACACTCCTTTAAATATTCTTATTATAAAAAAAAATTCTTATTATCATTGGAACATGAAAACTAGTGATATACTAAAGTGCCTTCTTAAAAAGCTAGTTCTGAAACATTTATGAAGCTGTTCCTTATAGTAAAATTCCTTAATAAAGGCATCACATTATGCCATGGACAAGAAACTTTAGCCAACATAACACGCAGGTATACTGGTTGAAGCTAAAACTGAAGAGGTTGTCTAAGACAAGATAACAATTACCCAATGTTTTGGTAGCTTAAACAGTAATAGCACTTTAAAAAGGTCTTTAAACAATCAGCCCAAACAGTAAACTTTGTTACAAATAATATCCTGAAGTCATGAATGTTTTCAATGCTGGTTAAAAAAATGAGATCCAAGTACATGCATTTCCTAGTTCATACTGAAGAACACCATTTACAAGTAAAGTTCCATGGCAAGCAATCTTTTTTCCAAGAGAGTCAACTGAGAGGGAAATCGGGAGTTGTATAATTTCCATTTTAAAATAAGAAAAACATATTTTTATCACCATAAATTGCAATATCTGCAATTACACTTAAACCCTACTTTATTATTTCCCAGTTACCAAAGGGGTTTTTGTTTGCCTAATATTTCAGACACCATACAACAATGATGGTTACAAACAGCTGCATTTTGGCAAACCCTGAGGATAAAAAGAAACTGACATCAGAGTTGAATCACAGACCAGGGATGAAATATGACCAGCTAATTAAAAGGAGTGTTAAGGCCCAGAAAAGCAGGAGGTAGGGAGTTACTATCTGTGAGGACAGAGGGGCAAGAGGTAACCTAAGAGGTAATCCAGAGAATTTGGCCGTGTTGGGATACAAAATATCATGTGAAAACCTTTTCCAGTCCATTCTAAATTTGCTATACAGCTAGGAGGGAACATTCTCATTTTTAAAACAGGACAGGTTAATAGGAAACACTCATTAAGCCTTTCTGGATCTCCCTGTGTTCTTTTGCTCCAAGGACCAAATGCCATATAAGTGACAAGTCTGCAGCCTCTCAAAACTAGCATCAACAGCAAGACAGAATTCACTCAGTTCCAAGAGAGCTTTCTTAATTTCCCAACTCATTTGAAAGGGAGTGGGATTGTTATGTGCTTACTGACATTGCTATTTTTAGCTTCCTATTCCTTAAATTAGTGAGGTTGAACTGGTCTCCTAAAGTCTATGGGCTGCTCATCACTGACCAGAGGAAAAGTTTTGAAAGACTGAGTTAACAACATGAATTTTTTTAAACAATATAAAAACAGCTGAATATTTTTTGTAATGGGGAAACATAAAGCACAGCTTTATCAAAAAATTGTTGTTCAATTATAATAGAAAATGTAAATCTCCAAGGCACTATCTTTAAATTCTGAAACAAAAGTCACTCAAGAAAAAAGTTAAAAATTTGGTTAAAGCACCTAAATGGCTCATTATGAACTATTCCTTTTATTATTTATATCTGAATGAGATGTCCTACGAGAATCTTTTATGAACACATAAAGGTACTCTCTTAAATGGTAGTTAGTTCCAAAGTACTAGAACACAACCTGAATTTTTAAATCTGTGAATTCTGTATCCATTTATCAATGACCAAACAACCTCAAAGATGCTGAGGAAACTCTTCACTTTAATTTGCAATCAATATTTAATTTAGTGAATATATCTCAGCTTTACAAAAAAAGCAAAAGAATATTAGTCCATAAAAAGAAATGATTAAAAATGAAATAACTTTTTCCAAAAATATTTTTCAACTTAGTTATCAAAGTCAAAGCATAGAAATCACCAAGTATATGTCCTGTCTGAAATCATTTTTTTTCTATCTGAAATTTTTTACACCAAGTAAAGACCAGTACTAATTTTTTTCACTTTCAACAATTTATATTACCTATATTTCCTAAGATATATATGCAATTATATTATAAATACTTTCTCAAAATAGATATACTATGTATTATTGATGATTTTTAATTATTAAAAATATTTTATGTATTCACTTATATGCATATTTTCCATCTATATAGTCCTAAGTCAGTGGTAGAATATTTTAGCATTTCTTAATCAAACCTTAAGGGGTTGCATTAACCATACACCTAATACAAAATATTTTTACTTTGGTTTCCTTTTCTATTTGTTCATGAAACAAGGATAGCAGATCTGTACAAACTACTAACTAGGACTTACAAAGTACTAGACAGCAGGGGACACAAGATATTAGGAAAGGCTTCATGACAGTGGTATACTCAAGCTGATTTTAAAAGAGGTCACCACACATAAGAGGGTAGGGGGTGCGAGGTATGGGCATCAAGATGACCCCAATGATTCTCACCTCCTGATATTCACATCCTTGTATAGTCCCCTCTCCACAAAACAGGATTTTACAAAAATGAAGATATGACTTAGGAGGTTAAGTCTGAAAAGACCCCAAGGTTCTGTCTTGTTTTCTCTTGATCACTCAATTTTGGAGGAAGCAAGCTGTCATGTGAAGACACTCAAGAATCTCTAGAAAGGTCCATGCAGAAAGAAACTGGAGCTTCCTGCCAACAACATCACTAACTTGCCAGATATGTGGATAAGCCACCCTGAAAATGAATTCTCAATCCCAGAAAAGCCTTCAGATGATGGCAGCCTGAGCCAACAACTTGACTGCAACCTCATGAGACTATGAGCCAGAACAAACAACAGATAACTAATGGTGTATATAACATATGTGGCAGAGAACACCACACACAAAAAGAGCAGAGGGATGATACAGTCAAGCAAGCTTGGGTAAGGAGTTCAGGACGTTTAAAGCATGAAGAGTTGAAGCTAGAGAAGTATGCAGGGTCCTGGACCAGAGATTCTTTTCTGTCCAGCTAAAGGAATTTGGACTTAATCCTACAGGCTAAGCAATAAGTAGGGAAGTCAACGAAGTTCTTTAACAGCGAAATAATATAACTAGATTCAAATCTTAAAAGAAATACTGAGTAGCAGTAGAAATTAAATGGTGGGGAGGAGGGCACTATGACTGGAAGTTCTCCCATTAGGGAGACCAGTTAGAATATTCTCTTAACAGTAAGTACAAGAGGAGAAATAAACAACAGTTGTGAGATAAAACTCTTCTAGCGCCCATCAGTATTCACAGGCAGAGTTCACAGCCATCTGGGTTCCAACAAACTGACTCCATTAAAGGTATATGCACAGAACTCATCCTTTCCCGCAACCACTTGAACAAAGACCTTTCAGGACCATCCTCACCCGTAAGTCACTTCCTATTCTACTCAAAAACAGAGGCTTTAATGCCAGTGCAGGGTGCTACAGATGCATATCATAACTAGTGAACCCTATTCCCTAATCAACAGGAGCTGTTAGGCTTCAGCATCAGTTCTACCATGAGAAGAATGAAGTAAATCCATCAAGAGGCAAAAAAAATTGCTGAATCCGAAACTGAGTCCAAATAACTACCTAAATGCCACCATTCCTAATCCTACTCCACCATTCATCCAGGGACCATCTTTCTTCAGAGCCCTGATTACCCTTATTCCTGTAGACCACCTTCCACCAAGCCATATGAACACTGAGAACCACTGCCCTCCCCCCGCCCCAAGGTTGCTAGGGGCCACTACTGATTCTCAATGATGCTGCCTTGAAGCCAGCAAAATTCTCATTCTTAAGACTCTAGATTTCCCCCTCTTATCACAATATATTTATTAACACAAATTAAGATTCTCATGCAATGATTTCATTTATATAATTTCAAAAAGCAATAAAATCAAACTACTAAACTAGATTGTTTAGGGATGCATTTGTTTTCAAAGAGCAAAACAATAAAATCTATAAAAAGCAGGATAGTGGTTATCTCTGCAGGGGGAGAGGAAAAGTTTTTGACTGAGACAAAATGCATAGGGAGGGAAAATTTCTGGGGGTGCTGTGATGTTTTAATTTTCAGTCTGGGTGTTGGCTTTTCTGTTATTCATTAGACTGTATATATACTGCTTTTATGTACGTATCTGTTTATTACATTTCTTAATTAAAATGTTTATAGAAGGCAAGACCCCTTGACTCACAAAAAAGTTTAAAACCACAAAAATATGCAAATAACATACAGAAAATCCACTTAAAAGGATAATTTAACTAGTAATTGTGTATGGTTAAAAATATGTATGTTGAAAAATGTAAATATGTAACTGGTAAATACGTATCGTTAAAAAATATTTCTGTCCCAACCAGCATCATTTTTCTCCTTATCAAAATAAATATTTGTCTCCCAAATAAGTAAAAGTTAAAGTATCACATCTACTGCTGGTGAGCATGACAAAACTGGTTCTCATTCTCTGACATGATCACTAAAGCAATTTGGCCTTTTGATCCAGAAATTCTTAAATCTCCTAAACTGAAATATAAGAAGAATTATAAGCATAAAGATCTTACCCTCAATGTTTTATTTTTTTTCTTTAACAGCTAGAAGAAAAGTAGGAACCAACATAAACAAGACACTGTTTAAGAAAATTATGTAGATCTATTTGAGGAACTATAAGTTACCCTTTAAATTGATCATTATGGTTACTGTAGTTACATTTTCAAAAAATCCTCACTGGAAATATACAATGAAATATTTATGTATCAAATGATTATACAGGATTTCCATCGAAGTAATAGGTAAAGATATGAAAAGCAGGTGAGAGTATGAAAGAAACAAGATTGGCCATTAGTTGACAATAGCTGAAACTGAGGAACGAGTACAATAAGAATTTTCTATATTGGTATTTGGCATATGTTGAAATTCTTCATAATAAAACAAACTTTTTTAAACTAGGGGGAAAATTAAGGTGATGAACTGAAATTATATATTTGTGTCTTTCTAAGCTAAAAATTCAGATATGATAGGATGGAGTAAGGAAAAACAAATGAAAATCCTATGTTTATGTTAAGAAGCCTTCAGTATTTTTATTTCCAAACTTTCTGTCTTATTACTTCTATAGTTTAAATCTACTTAGCTATTTACTCTTTTGAACATAATTTAATGCAAATATTTCTAAATCCCACTTAACCAGAGATTCCTGAATCTATCTTCTAAGACAGATAAACAGTGAATTATTTTTCTGTTCAGCACCTACTTCAGATTCTCTCTGGTTTTTTAAGCTACAGTTTTACAGCTGTTCTATTTTGAAACCTAGTTTCTTCTGTATATGTATTGAATGCATCTTAAAAATGGCATTTTGGTACTTTATATTTTAGCCAAAAATGCAGTTCTTGTCTTTTCTTTCAGAGACAGTTAAAAAGCACCAAACATGGACAGTTTATGTGTGATTATATTGGTTACTCATAAACTGTTGATTAACTAATGCTGTAATGAGAATTGTACTTATCTGAAAAGTTAAGTTACTCTACAGCTATATTAAAATCTCTGTGTGTGTATTTGTTTCAATTGCCATAAAGAAAAGTTAAATGTAGGGAATTAGTTTTGAAATACACTTACCAGGATGATTAGAAATGGGAGGCTGGAATGCAAGCTCGTTGTGAACTGGCGGCCCTAAAGAAAAGACAATAAAAATACCATTTTTATTTATGAAAAGTTTTCCAACGCTGAAACTTTTAATAAATCTTAAATATAACCATCACACTTTAGGAATTGTTTAGATCACGCTTACACAATGTCTAAGAACTCAAAAGCTTAGTTTATAATTATAATAAGCAAATACTCTTGAATTACTTCTGTAGCTACTTAATAGCCAACATTTTAGTGCTATATACCAAATGTTAAACAATTTACAATAGTTGTACACACAAATTTTAATGTAAATTATAAATTATTCATGTAATATGTAATACAGTATAATTCATAATGTAATATATAATTCAAACTGTTAGGTACATTTTAAAACAAGTGTTTTATGGTTTATTAAATTAAGAATATTTACAAATGGCACGGTAGCTAACATAACTGAGAGATTATTGTGTGTTAAAACATTGTGCTAAACACCTCACATGAATTATTACATTTACTTCTTACAACATCCCTTGAGATAGATACTACTATTATTACCCCTAAGGTTTAGAGAGGTTAAATAACTTGCCAGTGGTCACACAGCCAGTTAAGGGTCCAAACTCAGCACCCTTAACAGCTATGCTGGCCTAGGCAGCCATTAAAAACTACATTCTCTTAAGACATGGATAAATAGTAACATAACTGTAAAAAAAAAAAAAAGCAGGGTACAACAACATATTCACAGTCTGATCTCCTCCTCCCCCAAATTTATATATATACCCAATTATATGACTGGAAGGGAAAATGTGACAAAATATTAGAAGTAGGTATCTCTGGGTAGTAGGATTCTGGGTAATTTTTATTTTCTTATTTACTTCTCTGTGTATTTTCCAAGTTTTCTTTGGTACTATTAATCTTATAATGGAGAAAAGGGAGTTAATGTATATGAAAGATTTACACTCTTGATTTTACTAGGCCAAATGAACAATGTTCCTATTCTGCCTGAATCTACGAGGTATGGTTAACAGTAGGGTATCCCTCCCAATCAAGCCTGCACAGAGTAGAGGAATGACAGATTCAACATCTGAGTGTCTATGGTATGCTGAACTCTATGGTGAGAGACACCTTGAGATCTTGACACTCAAGGAGTTTCAATCCACTTAGGATGGGTATACAGATAAACATGAAATCTAAGAACACACAAAACAAACAAACAAACAAATGAATGGCAATCAATGTGGTGTTAATGAAACATTAGCAACAAAGAAATAAAAGTATTTTGTAAATATCAATCCTTTAAAACAAAGGTATGATAACTATGAAAAATAAAACTGTTTACAAAGAATACTGAAAAGCACTAATCATTTCATGAAACTAAACTGTAAGATGAATAAAAGATGTAAAAACATTTTTTAAAAAATAGAAAGAAAACAAAGTTCTCAAAAAGAAAAGGCCCTTACAACAAAAACAAGAGCTTACAGTAATGTCCGGGATGGGGCGGCATAGGCGGGTGGTGCTGAAGATGGCCGTTTTGGTGGTGAGGCAAATTAGGTGTGTATGGTGCAGTCCTACTTCCAGTCCAGGTGGTAGTGCTGTCTAAAAATTAAGGCCCATATGGATTAATTTGCTTTTATAAAGTCTGCCTATTTTTTCTCAACTACTTAAAAGATTTTAAAAAGCATGTACATACTATGATGGTAAGTAGCTGGCTGACCAGTAAATCCATTCTGCTGCTGTCCTGGCTGAGGCCCTGAAGCTATCTGCAACAATCCTTCACTATGGCTGCCTGCCAGGATACTGGCAGGCTGACCTAGGGGAACAAGAAGACATTAATACGGTACATATACAGATGCAATCCTATGGTTTTATAGGGTGAATGAAGGATCAACTATATCTGATAGTCACAATTACAAAGATGAGCCAAAAGAGAAACTTACCCATGGCCCATCAAAGAAAAAACCCTACAGCCATCGATAAAGACAAACCTTAACTTGAAGAAGTTCAAAATTATTCTATCTTTAAGTAATATCTAGCTTATTTTAGTGGCCTATTTCTTCACAAATATTCTTAAAATGCCAGCAAAACCCCACTACAGGTCTAGCCTATCATGATGTCTTCAGAAGTACATCAGCTCACCCCTAGCCACTCCATCTAGCTCTAAACCTTTCTGATTAGGACTGCAAAAGTTCAGGCTCAAAAAAACTGAAAACTGTAAAATTCATTATTATCAGCACTGGTACTGGTAATGGCTGACTGCTAGAGTCTGATCAAAGAAAAGCAGAGCAGGCAAATATTTTAAATGGAATGCGATGGGTAAGGTGAAAGTTAAAAAAAAAAAAAGGTAAGCGCCACTGTCCAATCAACACAGCATCTCCTAGTTAAAAAAAAAACAAACAACAACAACAACAAATCAGTCTATTTTGAAATGCTTTCATTACTTTTAAAAATCAAGAATTGCCTCTAAGAACACTATCATATTCCTGGATTTACAGAAAATTAGTTGCCCTCTCTATATGTAATACACCTGGAAAACTAGTCTACTCAAAACCATTGTATGAAATTGCTTATATTTTTAAGGCTTTATTTTTTGTGTGGAAAAAGCTTAATTTCCTCAAGCAAGTATTAAGTTAACTGTGCATCTCACTTGGAAAGCACTGAAAGTCCATAACTGTTATGTTACTGGCATTATCTCAATCCTTTCTCATCTACATAGGAGTATAATCAGATAGAAGAGACTAAATGACAGCAATGCTCTAGTATGCTCAAAGTTTCAAGAAAAAGGAACATTTTTCTCTTCTCTACAAATCACATTCCCTCAAGGCTAAGATAATAAAATTAAAAGCTAGAGCGACTATTTCAGTACTCCCCAAATATTTTTTTTTGAGATGATGTTTTCAGCAACATCCATCCCTTCCTACTCATCCCCCTCAAATTTTTGCAGTTATCTTTAAAGGTTAGTTACATTTTTACTCTTGGTTTTAACAACTGTACATGCTACATACTCTTAGCTCTCTTACAAAAACTGTCACTATGCAGGAGAAATTAAATTATTTTAATTTACTGCAGATATTTGGAAAGAAACCCTGAAACATTCAGGTGCCAAATGAACATAAAGCCCACTGCAGTTATCTGTACTGAATATTTCCATTACACAATTCCAAGTACATAAAATGAAATTAAAAAACTAAATCAGCTCATGTAGTCTTCCAATTCCCCTATTTTAGTCCAATAACTTTTCTTTCATCTAGTTTTATTAATACACTTTTTGAGATCTAAGGAAACATTCTGCAACGAATTCTAAAACTTACAGTAATCATTATTAATTGAGAAAATATATCCAAATAAACACCAAGACAAAATTATCCTCATTTCATTCATATCACTTTCTCTGGTCTTGAACAGAACTCTGGCCCCAAGGAATATAACTGTTAAAATGAAGTCACCTTAGCAAGCATCAACAAAAGCATGCAGGACTTCCTAGGTGGCGCAGTGGTAAAGAATCCGCCTGCCAATGCAGGGGACACGGGTTCAAGCCCTGTCCTGGGAAGATTCCATATGCCATGGAGCAACTAAGCCCGTGTGACACAACTACTGAGCCTGTGCTCTAGAGCCCATGAGACACAACTACTGAGTCCATGTGCCGCAACTACTGAAGCCCATGCACCTAGAGCCCGTGCTCCACAACAAGAGAAACCACTACGAGGAGCCTGCGCACCGCAATGAAGAGTAGCCCCTGCTCGCAGCAACTAGAGAAAGCCTGTGTGCAGCAACGAAGACCCAACGCAACCAATAAATAAATAAATAAATAAATTTATATTTAAAAAGGAAAAAAAAAAGCATGCAAATTCAACCTCCAGGTAGTATCAAAAGAGTTAAAGTGGCACTAATCAACAGAGTTAAGTGGCTATAATGTATGTTCTTTTATTCTCCTTCCCTACCCACTCTGTTTGTCAATTATATTCCCAAACTGGTAAATAAAGAGTAGACAGATAAGAGAAGCACCAAGTGATTAAAGATTCACGTTCCAAAGTACGGGTTAAACCTATATGGCTCACTTGGAATATGCTATCTATAGTGAGACTGTCATCTCATGTAGTAAATCCAAAAGATATTGTTTGAAGAGGTAAAATGAATTAAAGGGGGAAATTTGGTATACTTTATTTGAAACTCAATTGCAGAAATCAGTCCTCCATTTATTCCAAAGATCAACTTCCTATGTTGAATCTGATCTGATATTAAACAGAATAATGCTTCCTTTGATATCAACTAACAAAGTATCAGTCCAGGCCTATCAACAATTCACTGCTGACATGGGCATGGATACGATCTCCTTAGCAACCAGGTGCAAATAACACAACACAAATGCCAAGACCCTGTTCTGTGATTAATTTAAAAAAAAAAAAAAAAGAGGCCACTCAATTTGCCAAGTTGAAAACTGTCCAACCTTTGGTGGCTATGAAAATACGGTCATTATTGCCTTGACCAGGCCCTAAGAAAAGCTGAACCTAATAGCACTCTGCCTCCATGACATGGCAGAGAAGGTGAGCACCTCTATAACGGGAAGAATCGTTTGAAAATAGACTTCTTGTTAGGGAAAAAAAAAGGTTAGATACACAGAATTTAGCTTTATTTCAAAGTT
Organism: Hippopotamus amphibius kiboko; assembly: GCF_030028045.1. NCBI lineage: Eukaryota > Metazoa > Chordata > Mammalia > Artiodactyla > Hippopotamidae > Hippopotamus > Hippopotamus amphibius. The sequence goes on along the minus strand of NC_080196.1, from coordinate 91,978,874 downwards.
GACTAAGATACTTAACATCTATCTTGAGGGTTATATGTTACAAACAAATTTGTCAAGATGTGTTTTCCTATGTTTGCACAATTAGAGACTGAGATGACTATTATAAAGTAACATTCTTCCAGATAAAGCAAAATAAAAATACTGATTAAAGAAAGCTTACAATTCCATTAACACAGATTTTTATAAACCTCTTGGTTCAAAACTACTTGTTGGCAACTTAAATATTTCCCTAAAATATATCTGAAAGCTCAAGAGACTTCTTACTTCTGCACGTAATAAAGTACAAATTAGACCATTAATTTAAGTCATTACTTAAATTCCAAGTGACTATACATCAACATGAGAACATTTAAATAGATTACAAATACCGTTTTTTTCCAGGACAACTCAAAAACCTATTTAATGCTTGTTTACCTATGAAAGATACCATAGTACTTTTAATTTTCACTTACTTGGAGGCTTCCTCCAAGTGACTACCTATAAATATTCAATGATTAGGAAAATTCATCTTGCTGACTACATCTGACTCTACAACTCACTTGTGGAAGCCACAGGAATGTTGGGAAAGTTGGTGGTGCTGGCAGCATTAGACTCAGATGGAGCCAAGAGAGCTGGGGTGCTGTATGTCTCCGTCGACGCACGATTACTTGGTGGATGCTGGATGGTTTGAATTGAATGCCCTTCAGTGGACAATGATGGCTGTCCCTCAAAGTCATGAACATATTCATCCTTCACCAACATACTAGGTGGAGCTATACAGAAAAGCAAACATATTTTAAAATATTATAAGCTTCTGTTCCCAGGAAAAAAAATCTTACAAGAAATACAACACCACCTAAAATCAACTACAGGGTAAATAACTCTAACTCAGAATTTTCTCATGCTCTTTTAAAAGCATACTACTTTTATCAGCAAAAAGTTATTTATTTAGCGGTAGTAGCACATCAGATCAATCTGACTGACTGCTTGAAATCTGAAGGTAGACTATATTCCAACAACCTCCAGCAATGGTCCTGAAGAGGTATTCCTTAGTTTCTTTTTTTTCCCCCTTAGTTTCTTGATTAATAATCTAAAAGAAATAATCACCTTAAATATATAACATAAAATAGACAAAAATCAAGTGGCTGGGGAAAATGTTTACCTAGCTAAGACCAAACTGAGACCAAGTAATTACTTTCTTTATCTTTTTACTAATTTCACAGAGTAAAAATATGAGTAGGATCTGACAGCTATCCAATTCCAGGATCTAGAATTACTGTTCAGTAACGTAGTCTTTGAAAGTGAAGTATACTGAATGTCCCCTAAAAGATTAGAATGAGCAGAAAAATACCAAATGGTATGTCAAACTGAAACTTTTTTCTAGAAACCCAATCCAAATGATGTTTGATAAATATGTAGTGTGAAAAAACTCAATAAACAACATCTTTCACCTACGTAGTTACACCTTAATGAGCAAAGCTAGACTCTAGCTGACATAACACCTTTTCTTGAACAAACCAAGGAATAGTTGGCTTTGTTGTGGGAAAAAAAGAAAACTGAAACTGCATTTATAATAATCAATGGGTCTCTGCCCAGAACCTCCCTGTTTGTTTTCAGGCTATAGTTTCGGGGTTTGCTTTCTATCTTTAGCAAACAACCCTTTACTGCATCTGAACTAACACTACCCTAGAATTTTATAGTCCATTGAACTCTAACACTAGGTTCTTTTCTTAGAGCAGTTAACAGTCAACAAAAAGACATTCTCTTTTCCATTAAGAATCAACATATCCTTATCTTTATCTCAATCTTTGAAAAAATCTATTGCACATAAATACTGAGAGTTACATTTTTTTTTTTATTAAATTGAGAATATTTCAAAGAGGTAAGAATAATCTGTTGTTCAGATTTCCATGCACAATCTCTTAAAGGGCTTTTTCATGCATCAAAAGTAATGAAGACATTGATATTTTTAAGACCCATAAATTCCATTCTAAAGAGTTTCTCTTTAGAAAATTCTATGGCAGCAAAAAGATAACCAAAAAGAGCTTAACATATCATTATATGTCAGTAAAAAAATGGATCTAACCACTCATCACTAATGTTGGCCAAATTATAAAAATGCAAACAAAAAAATCATTTGGGACATGAAGTGGGTGTGACTGTATTTACTCAATTTTTTAAAAATTATACTCTTCAACAAAGTCCTATGATTTTCTGCATATAGACCCTGACATCTCTATTTAATTCTTGGAAATTTTAGGGTTTTTTGTTGTTTACAGTGACTGGGATCTTTTTACCAAGATATTGCTATTGCTAGTACATAAGGAGAAAGCTATTGATATGAGGATATAGCTGGTCAACTTGATACTCATTATCTCTGCTTTTCAGTTGACGCTTTGGCTTAATGTGCAATCATAAGAATCCCTGGCAGTCCAGTGGTTAGGACTCGGTGCTTTCACTGCTGAGGCCCACGTTCAAACCCTGGTCAGGGAACTAAGATCCCACAAGCCGCATTGCGTGACCAAAAAAAAAAAAAAAAAAAGATTTGAAAATAACAACTGAACTCTGCTTTTAAAAAGTTATGCCTCATAACTTTTTCTTGCCTACTACGCTAGCTAACCCTTCCCAACTGTAAGTTTGGGACTTTTACCAGTCTACAGGTCCCTTTAATCAAATCACTTAAAATAAAAGTTTCTTAGGAAAAACTGGGTATCAACAAGGATAGATGTCTGCAATACATTTTTGCCAAGAGAAAAAAAGTAGGTTACAAAACACTATTGTATACTACGATCATATTCATGTTTAAAAAATCATGTAAGTAAAAAATTAAGGTCCAGTACAGTGTACAATATGCTTTTTGTCTAAGAAAGAGGGAAATAATACATGTATTTTTGCACAAAGAATTTTTGGAAGGAAACACCAGAAACTAATAAAAGTGATTACCTGCGGAAGGGGGGAATGGGGACAGGGGTGGGAGCACTTCTTTTCACTGTATACCTTTTTATAGTATTTTGATTTATGGACCATGTATTGCCTATTCAAAAAAATAAAATTAAAAAAAACATATAGTATATATTTTTAAAGTCCAGGAAACAGACACCAAACTATTAAGTATTTCTCTTTATGGACTAGCATTCAACAAATTAAATTCACTGAAAAAATATTTATTGAGCACCTATGTTCCAGGTACTGTTCTAGCACTTGGGATACATCAGTAAACAAAAGATCACTGCCCTCACAGAGCTCACAGTCTTTTATGATATTTTTCTATTGCTTAAATATCTAATAGTGAGCACACATTACTCCAGCCCCTCCTAGCTGTCTAGTCTTGAGCACGTTCCTTGACCTCTCCGGGTACCAGTCTCTACATCTGATAAAATGTAGATAATGCCACCTACCATGTAGGAGTATTAGCAGAATGATGACACAATATTTGTAAAATATTCTGACACAAAATATGTACTTAGAAAGTGTTAGCTATTATGATTTAACCATATTTTTAGAGTGGTCATACAAGTATACAGAGATTATAAAATGTTCTATGAGGAGTAAAGAATGCATAGCGGCCAGAAAAGCTGAAGATACTGAGCTCATCCTAGGTCTCTGCTCTTTATTACCACCAGCAAGCAGGTTACAGCCTGTCTGATGGTACTGTCACTGTCTTATTTACCTTTTCTTTCCTCCACTAGACTATGAGCTCCCTCGAGTGGAAAAAACACACCATATTTATCTTATTGTCCCTGGAACCTAACACAGTACCAGGCAATACATGCTCATTAAATATTTATTAAAATCAACACACAAGTTGATGTGGTCATGGAAAGTTTCATAGAAGAGATGAGACAGGCTGGAAATGATTACCACCAAGATCCCAATTCAAAAGTGAAGGAATTAACCCATGTGCTTAACTTTTAGCTACCTGGCCTTATATTATTTCCTTGTCCAAATCTAAAAGAACCTGTGAGAAACCCATATTGTTCTCTGAGGAAAGAAGCCACTGAAGCCAGCCTTTACACAGCCACCACTAGGGGGATCCATAAGGCTGAATACAGGGCTAGAGCATAAAAAGGGGCTCCCAACCCACACAAGCCCATCAATAACAGGAACTCATAACAGCAGTATTTTAGGACAGGAAGCAGTGTGATGAGTCTTCAGAATTGGATATCCTCACAACCAGCCCCCTAGGAAGATTCTGATATAGTTATCACTACACTTGCCCAACCTCTAATACCCACCGAGCTAAAAGCTTTCATTCTCCAAAAACATAGATGGAGAATGCTAAAGATCTAAAGGGTGTTTACTTTCAAAAAGAGGTGACATGATATCAACGTCTGTGTGGTGAAGAGGCAGGGCTTTACCCAATCAATCTTAAAGCTACCCTTCCCAGATGACCACAACAGCTTCCATTACCAACCCACTATTCTCAGAAACCAACTAACCCTTAACAGGTACTAAAAGGCACTAGAGTCTTCCTTTATAATTACTGACATGGAAGAGAAGTGGAGAAATAAAAACAAGCAGACTTTCATGCTCTTCCTAAATGTTAAGGTCAGATGATATTTCTGACCCGTTTCTAAGATTCTGTAACAAAAGAGGTGCTCAGCCACTAATTTCCCTTCAAAACAATGGCACACCTTTCTAAGATGATAGTGGCTCTTTTATCAGAATTTCTCTGCAAATGAATTATTTCTTACAGAAATTTTAGTTCATTAACATGTTCCAAGAAACAGAACTAAAGTTTCAACGGATCTCAGTTCTCAAATATTATACACACAAAAAATACCCACCCCCCATTTGTTTCATTTCCCCACCTCAAAACACTTTCTCCTTTTAAAATCAGGATTAAAACATCTGTGATTGACATATACTTTAAAGTAGCCTTGTTTTATTTACTCAAAATGTAACAAGACTGAAAAAATTAATGTATTACACAGTTTTAAGTTATTCAGAAAATTATCATTCATAAAAATTAGGCTGAAATGAAGGAAAATGAGAATTTTGGTGTTTTTAAACTATGTTACACATGATTCTAAATTATCAGAGATTATTTATACCCATTTAAGTTAAAATAAATACTTTGAAGATTTTGAAAAAAAAAAATAAAGATAAAAAAATAAACTGGCTCCGTGAGATTTTCTTCCAAAATAGTTTTTACCAATTCAAAAATAATTCTTCCTTTGTATGTTTTCTGTTCCCCTATCACATTTTTTAGACTACCTTCAGTCATAAACAGCAGTTCAAATCCAAAGAGCCAACAGCCTATTTAAATCCAGTTTTAAGTGCTGACGCATGCCCCGCCCCCTCCAAAGCATACATTTCTGAAGCAGTAAGTTTTTTTCTTGTAAATGTTACCAGCACCCACACAAACTAGTTCTAGGTCAATCAAAAAACAAAGGGGACAGGATAAAAGAAAAGAGAGAAAGTTACGAGAAACAAATTACCTACCATTACTCTGCAGTGTTAATCCCGAGAGATCTTAAATTTTAAAAGGGAAAGGAAAATAAAACATTAATCATTACCATGAAAATAATTTCCATTATATTTTAAATTACAGAATGTAAATTTAAGCCAGGGATTCAAAACTTCCATGAACCATTCCAATTCAAGAATAGTAGTACAAATGCTATCTAACTGCATAAATGCTTTCCATCTTGTTTTTTGAAAACAATCTTCTAAATGGGCAAATTAGTTTTAGCAGTCAGAATACAAGTTTGTTCTGAATTCAAATTTAAATATTTATATTTCCTTAAAAATGTCTGATACTTTAACCTTAGTTGAAGTCCTGGGCTATCTCCAAATTTATAATTTAACTTAGAAAAATTAAAACACTATTGCGATCTTTTCCCTTTGTGCTTCTAAGCATAAAAGCAAAGCCTACTTACCAATTCCGGGTGATACAACTCGTTCATAGTGATATGGATTCACACAGACACTATCACATTTTAAGTCAAACGCATACTGACAATATTTAACATGTTTTAATTCATTTTTGTGAAGATCAGGCCACCTCCAGAGACGAGCGTAGATCACATGAGGAAATCCTTTCCGACCAGCCACCTAAGAAAAATAAATGACCATTTGTTGAACATCAGCTATGCATCACACATTACACAAGGCACACTATACATTCTCAATTAATCCTTACAATCCTATGAAGTCAGTATTATAATCCCCATTTCTTAAATGAGAAAACTAAAGCTCAAAATAACTTACTTAGCCATGGTCACAAAGCAATAAAGTTAGGTATGATTTTTAGGCTTATGCTCAGGTTTTAAAAATGCAAAAAAAGTATGAGTTTGATGAAGAAACCATGCCTAAAATCTAGAAATAAAAACTTTAAATCTAACAATATAAGCTTTCTACATGTTTCTTTAAAAATATTAAACACAGGAGATATATTATGTAGTTCTATAAGAAAAATCTGATCCATGAAAATAAAAGGTAAAGAAAATTTGTATATATAAGTTTTCAACTCCAGAAGTTTTAAAATTATGCTTGAAGTCTTCTGGATTGTTTTTCAAACAAAAGTACCAAACATACAATATCAGATTTCTAAATTATAAAAGAACTGAGTATAACTCAGTTTTTTGGGTTTTTTTTGGAATTTTTTTAATCAAAAATAATAACTCGTTGGAGGAAGTGAGTCGCAGAATGCATGTTAACGAAAGCTGATGTGATTTAAAAGACTGCCTTGAGAAAGTCCACCCAAAATACAAGGCAAAAGACAAAGTATTGGGATTTAAGAGAGAAATGGTAGGACTCATGGAGGATAGAGCCAAGAGAACCAATATCAATGCAAAAAAGATGTGCAAAAGAAAAAGAATGTAGTGGATGAGAGAGAATAATAACTCAGTTTTTTAAATGTGCACATAATACCAAAAAAGAGAAAAAGAAAAAAAAAAAGGCTACAGGGATGAATATCAAAGTGATGAAGATGTGGGTTTTCTTCTGATTTTTATTTTTAGTTTCCAAATTTTCTACACTGAACATTTTTTTTTAGTCAAAACACTTAAAAACTTTTAAACTATATCTCTACTGTATGGAAGATACATTCTTCTGTATATTCCCATAATGTGTACTGGTACAGGAGGTACTATGATATCTAAAGAGATGGAGCAAGCATTAAATTTCCCATAGTAACTTAAGAGGAAACATGAATTTGTAAAAATCTGCCACTACAGAAGATATAGAAAAAACTCTAGAACGAGACTAACCTGAAGCCTTCCATCCAATGTTCTCTGTATGGTAACACATTTGCTAGGGTGAGCTCCATTTGTAGTTATAGCTGTTATTAAAGAATCCAATTCATCTTTTTTCTCCTTCAGCTTCTTTACCAAACTTTCAATTGCTCTTTTTGCAAATGTTTCACTCTCTCCACCTTGTCTATGGCACATCAAACTATGTACAATGCTCAGACAGGCATCATTACTTGTTGGTGTATTTGTAATAGACATATTGTCCATTTGTTAAAGTTATTTCTTTTAAATCAAATGTGTCTCCAATTTCCGGAGCAATTCTGATCTTTTGGAGGCAGTGAAAAACAACGGCTAACGTTGCAAGGAAAATTGTTAGACATGTGGTATTCAGGATAACCTAAAAGAAAAGAAAAAAGAGAGAGACACACACAGATATTAGAAAACATTTCACAAAGTAGATTCAATTACTTGGGAAAGATGGAATTGCCCCAGTTAAGTCAAAGATTCAATGCACATAATTAAAATGTGGTGCTTATAGTTTTAAATGACAATTAAAATGTTGTTTTTGACATTCCCAAAATATTAAAGTTAGGCCTTCTCATTATTATAAAGGTGTGTTCAGTCAAATCCTGTCGACTGTCAACTAGTCTTGTCGACTAGTCACCCTAAAGTAAAATCTTAACAGAACTTTTTTTTTTTTTTTCCCAAAGTTCTTTATTGGAAAAGAATTGCTTTACACTCTTGTACCAGCTTTTGAGGTATACCAAAGTGAATCAGCTGTATTTATACATATATCCCCATATCCCCTTCCTCCCGTGACTCCCTCCTGTGACTCCCTCCCGCTCTCCCTGTCCTGGCCCTCTAAGGCATCAAGGATTACTTATGAAGACCAGCACTTTAAAATATTCTTGATCAACAACTAGCTAAACCTAAGTCTATCACTAATACACATAAAAAATTCACCATCACCTATGCTGTTTATCAGTTAACTATACCCAACTTCATTATAAAGACCATTGACAACAATAAAAAGATGAATAATTTTTAAATGGGCAAAGGACTCTAATACTCAATTCTCCAAAGAATGGCCAATAAGCACATGAAAGATACTGAATACCATTAGTTATTACTGAATTGCATACCAAAACTACAAAGAGATACCACTTCACACCCACTAGGTTGGATAAATTAAAAGAATAGACAAAAATTATTGGCAAGAAAGCAGAGAAAATGGAACCCTCATATATTGCTGGTGGGATTGCAAAACTGTACAGCCACCTTGGAAAGTAGTCTGACAATCCCTCAAAATGTTAAACACAAAGTCACCATATAACCCAGCAATCCCACCCTTAGCAATTTCATCCAAATTTACCAAAAACCTACATCCACAAAAAAAAATGTACATAAATGTTCACAGCAGTATCATTCATAATAGCCAAAAAGTAAATACAACCCAAATGCCCATCAACTGACAAATGTATAAATGAGTATATCTATACAACGTAATATTATCCAATCATAAAGAGGAATGAAGTACGGATACATGCTTCAGCATGGATGAACCCAGAAAACATGTTAGGTGAAAGAAGCCAGTCACAAATGGCCACATGTTGTATAATCCCATTTATACAAAATATCCAGAATAGGCAGATGACCAAAACAAAAAGTAGATTAGTGGTTGCCAAAGTGGTGGGGGGGGGGGGGGACTTCTAATGGGTATGGAGTTTCTTTTGGGGGTAATGAAAATGTTCTAACATTGATACTGGTGATAGTTGCAGAACTCTGTCACTAGAGTGAAAACCATCAAATCATACACTTTAAAAAAGTGAATTTTATACTATGTGAATCATATATCAATGAAGTTGTTATTTTAAAAAAAGAGAGACCACTGAATTCCTCAAAAGATTTTCCCCATAAAAACAGGGTAAATTATTTTCAAAAATATTAAAATACAGAAAATAAATATTAATTAAAAATCCATTCAACATTCATAACTCAAACTAACTTATCTAACCTCAAAATCTCACATGGAATAAGAAAATGGCATCAGCCTAAGAATAAATGAGATAAAGCAGGAGTGGAAGCTGTACTTATGCCAGGTTGTCTTTATTTGTTTGTTGATGTTGTTGCATTCCATCCTTATTTTGCTTTTGTTTTCTTTGGCTATTTACTTGAATTATAAAAACCCACCCTCCATCACCAAATTAATAAAACTAACTCATCAGTCTCTACCAAAATCTGTTCCTCTTCTGACGACCATTACTTGTACAGCTTGAACTCCACTCAATTACCCAGTATTGGAAAGCATGACAAATCATCTTTGACCTACCTCTCTTGACTACCCGCTACATTCTCTCACAAAGTTACCTTAGTCATTTCTATCAATTTCTATTCTACCAGACACTGCTGTAGTTGTGGGCTTCCTTTAAATTTATATCACTTGGTATTTAACATGTGCTCCCGTCTACTGTAATCTGTTTTACATAAATTCCTGCCCCAGGCAAAGAAAAAGCAGTTTTTCTTATGTCTTTGAATACTTAGCCACTTGCCCACATTCAATAAATACATGTTGAAGGTACACTTTCCAGATAACCAAAGATTATCTGCCTAGTAGGTTTTGGAATTAGAGGTCTGGATTAGAATCCCAGCTCTCACACTAAGTAGTGGAACAAATTAAGTTACTTAAACTCTCTCTGAACCTGGATTAAAAGGAGGGTATACAGAACTCAAAGAGGAAAATCTATATGAAGTGCCTAGTACGCAATGTTAGTAAAAGCTGCTCCTGTCTGAATACTGAAATGTTTATTTTGTTTTAAAAAGAGATGTTCCTAAAATACATCATGCATTTTTCTACATTTTCTCCTATTAAAATTTGTCAAACAAAATTTAGAAGAGCAGGAACAGTAGTAAATCACCCATGCAGGATTCACAACACAAAGGCATACAGGAGCCAGGAAAATTATGTAAATGAATAAAATATGCCAGGTGTAAAGAAAAGTACTGAGGAGGACAAGTGCATGTCCATCTAAAGTGAGTAGCCGTGGGACTTCCCTGGTGGTCCAGTAGTTAAGACTCCATGCTCTCAATGCAGGGGGCCCCGGGTTCCATCCCTGGTCAAAGAACTAGATCCGTCATGCTGCAACTAAAAGCCTGCATGCTGCAACTAAAAAAGATCCTACATGCTGCAACAAAGGCCGCCATTCGCCACAACTAGAGCAAGTCCGCAGAGCAATGACAACCCAACGCAGCCAAAAAATAAAAATAAAAAAATAAATACATAAATAAATAAATTTAAGAAAGAAAATAAAGTGAGTAGCTGCTACTCACCCTTGGCGGAAGTGGCATTTGAGCTGCCACATCTTCAACGCCCATTTATACGTCAAAAAATAAGTACTGGAAACTTATTTGCAGGAAAAGGGAGGAAAGAAGGGGAAAGAGAAATCACTGTGTACGCCAAACCAAACACACCTTCAACTCAAATCTGGCCCAAGAGAATCACCAGTCTGAAATCTCAGCATGCCAACCTAACAACAATTTTAATCTCTTAACTTCAAAAGCTCTCAGGGACAGGGATTGTACTCCTCAGCCATCATTATATGCCCAATTCCTAGGACATAAAATGTTTCCTATTGTTAGGTGAATGCATTTCTGCATGTGCTTTCAGATTCATGCTCCGGCTACTTGTTTTGCCTAAAATACCCAGTCCCATTTTACATACTTGCTAAAGTCCTAGCCATCCTTCAAAGTGCAGCTCAAATGTCTCAATTTCTCCAAGAGTTTCCCCTAACGCACTACCTCCTCTCCCCACAATCCTGAAGGAGAACTACTTCCCTGGTGTTTTTACTGTGCCCGCCCTAGTATGTTACTTGACACCTCCCTCAAATTAAAAACACATCCCAATTACAACTCAACACATACTGTAGTTATTTGATTATGTATTTGTTTCACACCTTGTTGCCACAAGTTTAGAAGAAAACAGCAACACTTTCTCATCCTAAAAATTCCCAGTACCATGCACAGTTCCTTTCATATACCAGGGAAATGTTTGCGAGTTGACTATATAGCTTTTGCATTGGGTGTCATTTCCTTGCAACATTTTTTTTTAATTAATTTATTTATTTATTTAATTTTATTTACTGACTATGTTGGGTCTTCGTTACTCTGCACAGGCTTTCTTTAGTTGTGGCAAGCAGGGGCTATTCATTGCGGTGCACAGGCTTCTCATTGCAGTGACTTCTCTTGTTGTGGAGCACAGGCTCTAGGCGCATGAGCTCAGTAGCTGCAGCTCTCGGGCTCTAGAGTACGGGCTCAGTAGTTGTGGCACGTGGGCTTAGCTGCTCTGCGGCATGTGGGATCTTCCTGGTCCAGGGCTAGAACCCATGTCCCCTGCATTGGCAGGCGGATTCTTAACCACTGTGCCACCAGGGAAGTCCCTTTGCAACAAATTTTGAAGAATGCAAATACTTCTGTCGTTGAACTCATTTTTTGATATTACATTCCAGAAGATTTGTTCCAATGCATGTAACTATTTCATCACAATCTCACTGTCAGATGTTATCATCTCTAAATTTTATTAAATTTTATTAAGCTATTTTTGGCCCTAACAGTATCTCAGAAACTGTTTTAATTGCACATTTCTTTGAAAACTAGTGGAAATATTCCTATGACCACTAGCGCCTGAAACATAATTTAAAAGTTCTTTGTATAAAAAATAACACCAGGGGCTTCCTAGGTGGCGCAGTGGTTAACAAATCGTCTGCCAATGCAGAGGTCACGGGTTTGATCCTAGCTCCAGGAAGATTCCACATGCCGCGGAGCAACTAAGCCCATGTGCCAAGAAATTAAATAAATAAATAAATAAATAAATAAATAAATAAATACCATTTAAAAAAAAAAAAAATACCAGCAGGGCTATATAGGTGTTTTTCTATATGAATTAGCTCTAGATTATAATTTTTTAAAGAGTGGTATGGAATGATAGTAGACAAGGGCACTGGACGGGCATAAACAAAATTATATATTCTAATCAAAGCTCCAGCAGCATGACTGGGCAAGTTAACATCTCTTTCAATTCTCTTATCTATAAAATGGAAACAATATCTGCCTTGCCAAGTTTACAGACTGGCTATGGTAATCAAATGCAACAGTGTATATGAAAGCAATCTGGGGACCATAAATTGGCCAATTCAACAAACACTGTATCTGCTAGGAGCAAAGCACTACAGATAGAAAAACAAGTAACACATCATCAGACAGTGGTTCTCAACTCTATTGAGAATATCCCATTTTTGTAACAAAGAATTTATATTTGTCATTAGCTGTCCTGAAACAAACTTCTAACCTACTTATGTTTTTATTTAATTTAACAATGCCCTAATTATAGTATAAAGGGGGAAAAATTAATATATAATGAAGTGTGTATTTCAATAAAAATGCTCAGGCATATCAACAAAAATTAGAAAGTATAGTAAAGAGGTTAGATGCCTAGACTTATATGGTAAATCACCATAAATATGACAATTACAAATTCAGACCTTCCAAGACAGGCGTGTTGTTTTGGCACAGTGGCATTACAGCTGGTGACATGGAGAACAACTGATATAGACAATCCAAACATATCATTACACTAAGTAACAGATACCTACAAGAGGTAGGAATTACAGTGATTTGGAAATAGAAAAGCATGAAAAATCCACAGGTAAGCTAAGTCTTAGCATGATGTATCAGTCTATCAGGCTAGGCTAGTCTATGTCACAGTGATAACCACTTCCCAAATATCAGCAGCTTAAAACAAAGGTTTGTTTTCTGCATAAACTACAGTCAATCACAGATATATGCCCATAACAGCAATGTCCATCACTGCTCACTGTCATCTCTCACAGATTAGGCTAAGAAAGTCTCCGTTTCTACATGTGTCCTTAAGTGGCAGGGGGAAAGACAGGATAACTCACGTTGCTGGACTATCACTTCTGCTCACACTGGATGGGCCAAGTCATATGGCCACGCCAGTGGTTCTCAATCAGAGCAACACTGTCCCTCCATGGACATCTGGCAACTTCTGGAGATAATTTTGATTGCCACAAGTGGAATGGGGAAGTGGAAGGCAAAGTAGTACTACCGAGTATCTAGTGGGTTAAGTCCAGGGCTGCTGCTACACATCCTGCAATGCACAGGACAGCCACCACAACAAAAATTTATCCAGCCCAAAATGTCAATATGCTGAAGCTGAGAAACCCAGGACCATGCCCAATTTCAAGGTGGGGAAGGGAGACAGAGAAGTACAAGATTACCATGTGCCAGAAGAGAGCCCTCAGAATATTGATGGAACAGTACTAGTCACTACCACATGTGAATAAGAATTTGCCAAACTGAGGAAAATTACAGGAAAAAGCAGAGGGACAAAAGTGCAGTTGTTTTGTCTAGAGCAGGTTTACAGTAGGAAAGAGGGGGAGAAATAACAGCATTAGATCTGTATTAGAAAGAAAACTATAGAGAGAGCATGGAGAAGAGCTTTGCAACGAGGAAGAGAAAACCAGTTAGGAGACACCGATTGGAAGACTGATAGGGCCTAGATTAGGGAAATGGACAATGGAAACAAGGGGAACGAATAAGATGTTTCTAGGTAAAACAGACTAGATTTTTTTAGTTAACTAAGTATAAGGAGTGAAAAGAAGAGTCAAAAGATGGCCCATTTGCTAGATAGGTTAACTGAATGGTGAAGAAAGAATAAAAGATTTAAAAGAGGTTAAGTAACAAATTCAGCTTTAAATATGCTGAGTTTGAAGAGCTCATTAGAGAAGTTAAGCCTACGTGAAAGTCTCTAACACACAGGCATTAGATAAAGTCACTGTAATACAACAAACCTTCCCACAGTGTTGGGGTAACAGGAGGTCGGAAGTCAGCAGAAGGAACACAGGTTTGTTCTTATACCTACCTATTTTGTATTTTTGTCTCTAGCCTTGCTGTTAAACATAAGCTGTCACCTGAAGTTGACCACAGGTCTAAAAGCAACAGAATGGACTACAAAGCCAAGATAATTAAAATACTCTAAAATTAAAAAGGCTGAGTGCTGACCTGAGAGGCTCTCGTGGAAATTCATAAACTTTAGTTAATGAATGTTGACCTCTTTTCATTTCTCAGATGTCTGTTTACATTTGGATTATTGACTACACTATATATGGGAAACAAACATACAGGTATATTTTCTAGAAATTATAGATATTTTGATCAAGGATCAAATATGGGAATATTTGAGAAAGTCCTTAAGTTTAACAAGGGGGAAAAAAAGCCTGCCCTGGTGAAGTATCACTAAAAAGAAATTCTAAGCACAGGCTTAGTTCAACTGCCTGCAGCACAAGTTACAGCCTAGACTGAGCTTCGTCAAAATGAGGTCAGTCGGAGGAGAACCTCCAAGAGCACAAAGAATTATATACATGCACAGGTATTAATGATTATAAAGATCTGAGATGGGAACAATACAATCAAAGAAACAAAAAACATTTTTTGGCAATAACTTTTAAGATGAAACAGAAGGGACAAATTTAGAGATATGCTTCTTGTTTACCCACTGGGCTTAGATTTAAATTTCATATTGGTACACTAATTTCACCTTAAATAATCTTATTTGAAAATTAACATTTTTCTGAATGAATAAATTAAAGGTTGTTAAAAGAAGAATGAACAAAATCCTCTAGCTGACATTTGTTTTTTGTCTGCCAGCATATATTTCCCCTTCTCTAACAGTACTCTGATTTTCCAATAAGACTCTCCCCATCTGAGCAGGTGGGACAATCCCAATCCTGACTAACCAGAGCCACCTCCTAGGTAGATCAGCTGTTTCAAAGACAGAAGAAGACCCAAGTAAGGCTAAGGATACAGCTCCAGGAGTTCTGTTGGAATTACAAGGTGGGTGGGAGGGGTGGGGACAACAAACACGACTCTCTCTTTGCTGGGCTTGAACTTGAAGCTGGGAGTTGTTGGTCTAGGCCTACCTGAGACTTAAATTAACAGAAAGGGAAACAACCAAAAGATAGAATCCTGGTGATACTGGCTTCTTGTGACCCTGATCCAGCACTCTGAGGCCAGCTCTGATTCCAGACCAAGCCAATGAATTCCCTTTTTACTTAACTTGATTGCTACATATTTCCCAGTATATAACTGAAGAAAAATTCAGTTACTCAAGGACCTACTATATAGCACAGGGAACTATACTCAATATTTTATAATAACTTATAAGGGGAAAAAAATCTGAAAAAGAATATATATGTCTCTATACATTATTTATATATCTATATCTACATATATAGAGATATATATCTGAATCACTGTGTTGTACACCTGAAACTAACACAACATTGTAAATCAACTATATACTTCAATTTTTAAAAAACTGAGTTAATAACATTCTCAGAAATTGCAGCAATATAATACAAACCACATGTATAAACAATGGAACCAACCAGTAATCTTGTCAATAATACAGTTAACAAATAACGAGTTACTTTAAAATAGCAGTTGCCAAACTCTAGTCTCCAGTACACTTACTTACATACTTAATTATTGAGAATTCCAAATAGCCTTTATGTGAGTTACATCTATTAATATTTACCATACCATGAATTAAAACAAATGTTTATTTACTCTATTAAATTAATTTAAAATAATAATAAACCCATTACATATTAATATAAGTTCTATGAAAAATAACTATTTTCTAAAACAGAGATGAATTCAGAGTGACACTGTTTTCCATTTTTGCAAATTTCTTCAATGTCCAGCTTAAGAGAAGACAGCTGGATTCTCACATCTGCTTCTGCATTCCATCTATTGTGATACGCTGTTTTGGTTAACATATATGAAAGAAAATGTGCCTCACACAGATAAATAACTGGAAAAGAGAAGACTATTTTAATGGCCCTTTCCATAATGATGGATATTCATCTTTTATTCAACACCAAAATGCAACAAACAGCAATTCCTAAAGGTTAGTTGCAATGTGGAATCTGAAACTGTATCAATCAACTTCTTGGCTCTGTTATATAAAAATCCATTGGTCCGTACTGTATTTTGAATGGCTCTCCTACCCATGCATGATTTGTAACATCACGCATTGGTCATCTGGAAAAATACTGGTTCAATGAGTTATAAGGACCTTCCCAATGTTGACACATTTCCTTACACAATCAATATATTTTTTAAAAATCACATTCCTAAATATCATCACCAATCTCATTAGAAAATCCTTTAAGTATTGAGAAGCTGGCAAGCCCACGGTGGCAGATACAAGTTTTCCCAAAATCAAATTTTCACTTGAAAGATCAGATTTTTATCATTGGCAGCAAAGAGTTATCTTCCTTAAGTGACAGGCTCACTTCACTCATTTTCAAGGAAAGGCCTGCCAAATATCCAAGTCTAAGTAACTACAGTTTAACTATCAGTCATTCTTTTAAGTAAAAATAAAAGTAGTGTCCCATTAAAGCAGCTAGTTTAACTTGCAGCCCAATCACACAAGTGCTTTTCCTAGAGATGAACCTTGTATGCTGATGTGCAGAACTACTTTATGCACACTTTCATTTAATCACACCGAATACTGAAAAGACATGCACTCCAGGATAGATACTTTAAAAATTAAAACTTTTTACTGCTTTACCAAGGATATTTTTAAGCGAAACTGCCATTTTTTTCAAATGGTAATGTGTGTTTGGTGGCCACTGCCTTGATTCAAGCTAAGGTGCCAGCAGTTTACCCACCACTGCTTCCTCACCATCAGTGCAAATGTCAACACAGTAAAAGGGCACATAATGTCTCAGTTTTATTATGAGAATAATTTTGATTTCATGAACCCCTAGAAGATAAGGATCACGGAGGCCCCCAGGAGTCTGTGGACCACACTTTGGAAAACACCATTTTAAAAGACTGTGAAGTAGGGTGAATTTTAATAACTGATAACTGAAAGATACATTTCATAAAACCTTCTAAATGAAGGAGACTATCAAGTCATCTAGCTTTCAAAAGAGGCTGTAACCAAATTCCCCCTGCAGGTTAGCCCAGCCCTACTAAATATATATTGAGTGGGGCCCTACCTTTAAAAAGCACTCTAGGAGTGCTGTCAGTTTTACAAAGCACTGATACAGTCTATGCTAGTCTACACCCTTCACTTTACAAATTAGCAAAAAGATAGTGAAATTGCAATGTCACCAATATATGAAACTAATTAAAAAGACTAATTACATAGAAGGTATGCCATTTTTCTTACTATCAGCCAGCTGCTTAATTTCAACATCTATACATATAAAATTCTTCCTTCAACTAGTTTTGGTAAATCTCTACGACACAGATGCACCTAATGTGTTTATGTACAGTAATACTTGGTTTATCTAACCACATTAAGCACTACTTCCAGTTATCCTTTCACCAGATGATTCAATTATTACAATAACTGGCCACCTACTGATATCAAATGCTCCAGAATTCACTAGTGAATACTGCTGATAACCTTAATCCACTCATACATTTAGAAATACATTTTGACTTGAAAAAGACCTGAGTTACATACATTCATCTACATTAGGATACAAAAATCACACCTTACTACATACCAAAGACAAATATTCAGTAGAAGTCCTTTTTTTAACATTATAAATAAGATTTGCATTCTAAACATGCAGACTGGGGTTTGATGAATTTTAAGTAACTTACTCTAGTGCACCAATGATTGTAAAATAAAGCTGGTAGTATATTAAAACAAATGAAGCAATAAAGACAGGCATACTAAAATATCCAAAGGCTTTAAAATCAAGAGGTCCTCTTTTTTTTTTTTTTTTTTTTTTTTAAATAATACAGATTCCCATGCCTCCTCCACTCCATTCTCATCCTGAATCTGTATTCTGGGATGGGATGTGGGGAGGGGACAAAGAATATTTTGTTTTATTTTTTTAAATAGCTCTTCTAGAGACGCATGTGCAACTCACAGACCAGCACTTATGAACTACTTCAGGTAATATATGGATAAATGGAGAACTGAACATGCCCCCTCTAGATGATCTCTAAAGAACTGGTAACTAGCTAGGTTTGTTGAGCAACTGTCTCACACTGTATAAGTTAACCTCTGACAGTAAAACCTAAATCAATGCAACTCGTTTCTCAGGGACCAATGAAGTGACCAGTTAATCGGTGCCTAGAAACTGTGATGGTTTCCAAGCAGATTAACCCCCTATGAGGACCAAATTCCCACTGGAGTTTAGATGCAAAGTTAAAAGGAGCCCAAGTAAGCATTTCAGAATATGTTAAAATATCAACTTTTTATTTGGGATAGCAATGATAAAACAACTTCTCATCAGGGGAAACAGAGCTTCCTAAAACTTGCTACCAGACAGTTCAAATGAATTGAAGAAAGATTCAAAGAGGAGAGAGGCAGACAAAGGGACAGACTTGGAAGCAAAACCAATATGGCTGGCAATACCTTCAAGGAACCCCTTAAGTCAGAAGTGAGAGATCATTACATTGTGCATGTGTATATCACTGTCTTAAAGAATGTAAAGCTGACACAAATGAAACAGTTTAAAGAAGAAGAAGTTAGAGGACCCTAACAGCTCAACCATTTCGGAACTCAGAATTGGTTGCATCCCAAGCCGAGTCACAATTTCTGGAGGTGGGATCCAGCCATCAGTATTCTGTAAAGCTCTCCAAGAAATTTCAAAATGTAGCTGAGGTTGAGAACCACTGCCCTAAACTTTGGGAGTAAAAAAGCAATAAAAAGACGAACACCACACAGTTACAAGTTTTCCAAACTGCAAACAATTCTCATTTAAAACGTAAATAATGAAGTATAGTCTTTAAGCTTAAAGGTATTTACAATTATCACCAACTTTAAATTAAGATGTAAAAATAGGCACTCTTTACCAACAATCTCAAGTAGCTATCTCACCTATGATATATTTGCAGTAGTAAATAATAAGATTTATTATAAGTAGTAAATAACAAGACTTATTCTAAGATTCGGATGACCTCTCATCTTAGTTTTACATAGGTAAGTACCACCCTAGTTTTTATCCACTCTCATGGTTAAAACAAATTTTCCTAGATGCCAAGTACACCCATGTAATAGTGTCAAGGTGACACAACCTAAAATATCTTGTTCCTGAGAAACTGGAATTTAGCCACATCTTCTATCACCAAAATTACACATTTTAGGATGAGGGAAAAAAAATCCAAAAATTCTAAATCTGACTCATTATTAAGTATATGTTTTGGCATATTATGATGCTAACAGTACCATAATAAAAGTTGCTCAAATGAATAATATCTAGACATATTTGTCAACTGTCTGAATTTCTCTTTTTCAACTGAATCTTCATCAACTGTGGAACAATAAACCCGAAATTTGATAATTTAACAAAATGATGTTAAATTCTGTGTTATGCAGATCTAACTCCTTTAACTTTAGTGTAGAAAATAATGAAATCAACACCATTTCAGTCAGGTTAGTATATTTACACATGATTGTCACCTCACCTTTAATCATCACTGAAGCAAAACAAAAATTTCTGCCTAACTACACTATTTTCTACAGGAAAAAAAGGAAATCCAAAGATGTACAATAAGCACTGAAATGGCAAATGTTTAAAAAACCATTCACTCTAAAATCACTGAATTAAAAAATGAGAAAAAAAAAAAAAAAAGCCATAAGCTGCAAGGGGACACAACAGAACTGAAATAAGTAAAGTTTAAATATAAGAAAAATAATGTATGTTCTCACCAAAATAGACAAAATTTTAGATGAAACTAAATATGCATTTTAAATGTAATGAGTGAGTCAGATCCTGTAGGGTTAACTGCCCTACTAGAGGCCTCAGCAATTCACAGCTCAATTAGAACAGGGTCTAATGATGTTAATATAACACGGGCTCAATCAGAAAAAACAGCTTCCAAGCCAGAGAGCTGGAGTGTGACCGGACAGCATAAATTAGTTTAATACTTGCACTTTAATTGGGGGGGTGAGGGGGCGGGACCTGAAGGGGAATGCAGAAAAATGAATTCACAGACAAATGGTGAAAGAGCTCAACTAAAATGTAGCTTAAGAAAGTGAAGCATAGGTTTTTGGAAATAAGATTTACTGCTTCCTAGTATAAGCAGAATTGCTTCGAGCAGCAAAGCCATGGGAAAAGGTCAATGATGCATATAAAAGTTATACCGAAAAAGTTCAAAGTGACTTTCTCAGCACAAGTTTTCATTAACTCTGAAACCAATTTGCAGTTTCTTCTAAGTTCAAGATATACAATGAAGGAACTTAGCTAAGAAGTTTCTACCTAGGCACTCCCACTTCAAAAATAAAAAAACTAAGATGCAATACCTCTTTAAAGCAACCTCACCCAAAAACCTGGAAAGCAAAGAAAAAGTCAATTCTATTAATAGACTCACAAAATGTTATATCAGTTTCCTCTAGAAAGGTTTTTAGTTTTAATTTCAACTTAAACTGACATAATTCATCACCACCCTTAGACCTAAAGATACTTCAAATTTTAAAGGCTTGGCCTACCTGCATTACATTTATACTGTAACAAACCCACTCAGAAAGCAAAATCATAACATTATGAAAGAAACACTAATTAAAAAATCATATTTTATATGTGTATAAAAACAGATGATTGAACTTGGTGTACCCCCCCAAAATAATAAATAAATAAAATTTTTTAAAAATCATATTTTAAGATGTTAATTATATCAATCATTTACAACTTCAAATGTCACGTACCAACCATATTAGAACTTTCCAAAAGAGAAAATAAATCCTTAGCACAAAAAGAAAAGTTGCACTTTAGAACTCCCCATGCTGAATTTCACCTGAAATAAATTTAGTCTAAGTACAACTTAGCAAAGACAATTTATGAAAACTGCAATTAAAATTATTCAAATGCAATGTTCTAAATCTAATTACTTTGTAAAAGTATACATTTCTCTATTTTCTATTAGGACTAAATAGTTTCTTCCACACAAAAAAGTACTGAACCTACTTTTTAAACACCCGAATAATCAAACTACTACTGGGACTAAAAGGATGCTAATTCTTGCAAAAGTCAAAGGTTAAAAATGAGCCAAGACAAACTGCTTTTAGAATATCAATTCAGACTAAATAAAAAGATTCCCCATTATCTTATATTTATTATTTCTAAATAACTGGCAGTTTCACCTTAAACTACAGTCCAAAAACTAAAGGCATTAAGAAACTAAATTCAAAATACACTGTTTAGAAATAGGCAAATATGTATATTTTTAATTTTACTAGGATTTTCGGGGTGGGGAATAACTATCAATTTTCAATAGCGTTGTTTTTTTTTTACACCTATTACCCCCCCTCCAAAAAAAACCTTCCAAATTAACAAAACACACCCATTTCTCTGAAAATCTTTTAAAATCTAGCTTAAGAAATCATAACAGCAGTTTGGGGCATGTGATGGAGCCACCGCCCTACACACCCTACACCAATTTCACGGTCAGTACTTGTAGTCCTAGCAGTAAGATAAACTATGCCTTTTACTTTTCATTAGGAGTGCGGGGGGCGGGTGTCAGCTGCGAAGAATGCTTCCTGCATACAGCCATCACCCACAATACTCGAAAAGTAAGTCAACAGACCAAAGCCAGAAACATAAAATGGAATGACACAACCAGGAAGAGAAAATAAGGGACAAAGAGAAAACAACAACCTGCCTGAGAAAAGAAATTAAGACAAACCACGTACAACTTTCATTTAGACCGAAGGCAACAGACTCCAGCCGACCCGACACGCTCGGCCAGGAGGGACAGCGAAACTACTCAGAACAACAAAGAGCAGCGGCGGCCGCGGCAGGAGTCCCAGTCCGAGTTCAACTTGATTCCGCGACAAACTGCGAGGGGAGCTCGGGGCCGGAGGACCGACCCCGGCGCGCGAGGGACGCGAGGCACGCGGCTCGCTCCGACCCGCGCTGGGGCCGCCGGCCCGACCCGGCCCGGCCCGTGAGGCGGCCGCGCAGGTTCTCCGGGCCGGCCCGCCGGCCTCCCGCGCGCTCCCCGGCGCCCCGCCGCCGGGAGCCCGCCTCGGGGCGGGGAAGCCGCGGGCGGGGTGCGCGGGCCCGGCCGGGAGAAGGGGAGGGGACATGGCGCGTTACCTGGGCTTGGGCGACGGCGAGGGGCGTCCGCTCTCCCGCCGCGGCTCGTCCGCGGGGGCGCCGGGCCCGTCGCTCCCCCGGCGGCCCGGAGCGCTCCTCGGCCCCCGCCCCGAGGCGTCCAGGCCAAGCCGCCCCTCCTCGGCGCCGCGCCGCTGCCCGCGCAGGCCGGGCCGCCTCGAGCTCCCGGGCCGCCCCGCGGCAGGGGGGCCCCTCTCGCGGGGCGCCCGGCTCCCCTCGCCCGCTCCCGCCCCCTGGGCGGCCGCGGAGCCGAGGGGAGGGCGGGAAGGGCCTCCAGAAGAGAGCGGGCGGGCACGAACGCGGGCTCCGCCACCCGAGCCGCTCCGTTACCGCAGCGGCGACGACGACCAGGGCCGTGTTGTTGCTGCCAACTTGTCGAGAGGACACTGAGCATGCGCGCGCGGAGACCACATCCGGGTAATTTCAGGGTTTGGCCCTTTTTCCCCCGCAGCTTTCCTTTCTCTTGGCTGCCCCCGCCTCCCGCCGGAGTGACGGGAGGGTCGCTCTGCGCAGGCGCCCGCGGGGCGGCGCAGTCGGCGCGGAGCCCCGAGTCCCGCCCGGCCTGGTCTGTGGCCCTGGCCGAGTGCGCTACCCGCAGAGGTCGGGGGAAAGGCTGCTTGGAGGCGGTGGTCATCAGACAAATGCGTGTCCCTTTGCCAAAAAGTACCCAAGCAGCGCGGGAGAGCTCGGCGTATAGTGGATGTCCCGTAAGTTTATAAATAGCACTCAAGCGGGCCTTGTTTTTGAGGATCAGCGTTGGCACAAAAATTAGACTTTAACAGCTTGCTCTGGGGAGAAGGTAGTTGTAGCGGTTTAGTACTTTGGAAGGAAACTAGGAGGACCGCACCTTCCCTTTCCGCCAGCCCTGGGTCACTAGATCCAAAGGTGTTTAAACTCTCGAGACTCCTTAGGTTGAAAAGATGCGCAATCATGGAATCACAGATTTGAGAGTCTGGACAAGTGTTAGGAAAAGTGAGTGGTTCCTGTTGGAAGAGATTTAGTCAAAACCTCGGAGCTGGAAGGGACTTACAAGGTCCTACAACACACCTGTTAACTAGGTTACCTGCTGGGTAGAGAAAGGCATAAAAACTCTGCTCTTGACTATATACTTCTTTTATTTGAAAATTTTACAGAATAAATACATTTATTTGAAATTTTTAAAGTTTCAGAAAACATATATGAATTATATATATTTTTTTCACTAAACAGGAAATATTTATGTTGGGGGTCCCACCAAGACTAACTACTATCAGAAGGTTCTAAAGTCATTTCTTAAGTCTTGTTACCCAGAAACTGGCTATTCCCCCATCTATGTTTTACACCCAGTACCCTAATCCCGTGCTGTCCTCTCTTTCACAGCCTGGGCTCTTTCCTCTTCTGCCCCAACAGCCTCTAAAACTGCCCTCTTCAAACTGGTGTTCCTTGGGGTTTATGAAGACTTTCCAAGACTAGTTTTAAGGCAGTTCATTTCCAGATGCCTCACTGCCATGTGTACTGTAGTCTAAAATGGCTCAGCTTGGGACTTCCCTGGTGGTCCAATGGTTAAGGCTCCGCTTCCAATGCAGGGGGCACAGGTTCGATCCCTGGTGGGGGAACTAAGATCCCACATGCTGCATGCAGGCAAAGATTTAAAAAAAAAAAAAAAAAAAGGATTTACACAGCTTGAGAAAGCATCTGAAGACACAGCATCCCCTTTCAAAACTGTTCTACTCCCACCATACAAACCAAAGTAAAAGCTCTCACCCATTACTAAGGAGCCATTGATCCAAGATGTAAAAAAACCTCCAGGACAATTCAGAGGAACAAGTCAGAAATTGGTGTCTGTGCTGAGAATGTGAATGACTCAAAACAAATGGATTATAAGTTATCTTGCAAGTCAGGTAGTTTTGAGTTGTTATTAACAAAATTGAAGGAAAAGCTAACTACGTGATTTGATAATAGATCAACATGTGGCTCTTGGCTGTATACCTCAGACAGAGTTAAAAGAATTGAGTAACATTGCTATATCTAAACTTCTTCCATTCCTGTCTCTAGTAATGATCTATGCACGTGCATCTTGTCACCTTTGCCAAACTCTGTAGGCCAGAAGCAAATCACAAGTCCCATCCCCGTTCAGGGGAAGGAGGCCACATGGGACATGAACACCTGGAAGCAGGATCATATGGGGCCACATTAGAGTCTGTCTGTTTATGCAAAGGACAGTTCCTATACGCTCAGCCTCCTCAGAATTTCCTCAGGTTCCCTTCACCTCCTTGTGTAAGGGAAACCTGACTTTCCCCTGGGGCACTGCTTCCCCTCCCCCTCTCACGTAGCAGGTCCTGTATTTTCAACCCTGCACCTCATAGTCTGGGCCTGGAGGTGAGGTAGACCTCCTGCTTGCTCCTCCACAGTTGCTTCCAGGCCATCCCTCTCTCTCCTCCCTATTAACCTGCAGCTGTAAATCTTGTCGTCCACAGATGTAGAGAACGGACTTGAGGACACAGGAGGGGAAGGGGAGGCTGGGACGTAATCAGAGAGTAGCATTGACATATATGCATTGACATATATATACTACCAAGTGTAAAATAGATAGCTAGTGGGAAGCTGCTGCATAGCACAGGGAGATCAGCTCGGTACTTTGTGATGACCTAGAGGGGTGGGATAGGGAGGGTGGGAGGGACGCTCAAGACAGAGGGGATATGGGGATATATGTATACATACAGCTGATTCACTTTGTCGTACAGCAGAAAATGGCGCAGCAGTGTAAAGCAATTATACTCCAATAAAGATGTATAAAAAATAAAATATAAAATAAAATAAGGTGCAATAAGGAAAAAAAATCTTGTCATGCAGTATCCTCATCATTGCTCTCATTCCCCTTCATTTTTTCATCTTATGGTCTTGTTGTCACTCCAATACCATTTCAGTCTTAATCCTAGGTTGTAATATGTACTTTGACTATCATCCCCATTCCCTGACCTCTCAGTTCCTTGACTTCTCCTCCAAGGATCTTGTCCTACTCCAACTCAGCCACTTATTCCCTTGGCATAATCACAGCAGCCTCATCAAACTCAATAACTTCATCACAATTTCAAACACCTCACGCTCTGAACACCACCTCCTATTTCCATTTTTCCCTATAGTACTCGAACTCCAACAATTCTGCAACCCACTTATCCTCTCTCCCATCCTTACCCAGCTTAACCTCCTGGCCAGTCATTACAATCACTCCCTTGGATACACTCTTAAACCCCTTCTCTCTTTCCCCTTTGCTGTGCTTATTGGACAAAACTACTGTCCTGATTCAAGCCAGCTCTCCATCTACTCCACGTCAGCCCCTGTGTATCTGAATGTGGCTAAAGAAAAACACAATCACACTGACTAGTTTCACTTTAATTTCATCACCATGAACTTCAAGTGGGTCCTTAGTGCTGCCCAGGAATCCTACTTCCCGCCTCCATTCTTCTGGATGTCATACCTCTCTGTCCTCTAATCTGTACCTCCTTCCCTCTCATCTTCATTTTTTTTTTTTAATTTATTGGCTGCATTGGGTCTTCGTTGCTGCGTGTGGGCTTTCTCTAGTTGCGGTGAGCAGGGGCTACTCTTCTTTGCAGTGTGTGGACTTCTCACTGCGGTGGCCTCCCCTGTTGTGGAGCACAGGCTCTAGGCACGCGGGCTTCAGCAGCTGTGGCTCTTGGGCTCTAGATTGCAGACGCAGTAGTTGTGGCGCATGGGCCCAGTTGCTCCACGGCACGTGGGATCTTCCCGGACCAGGGCTCGAACCTGTGTCCCCTGCATTGGCAGGAAGACTCCTAACCACTGCACCACCAGCAAAGTCCCTCATCCTCATTTTTGATTCATAACCTTGCTTCCTATTCCACTGAGAAAGTTGAAGCAATGAGATGAAAAGTTCCACAGAATCTTGCCATCTCATCTACCCACACCCACATACCAGTATCTGTAACCTCTTCTCCACCTTCCCTTCCATTACGTAGGTGAATTTTCCGTGCTCCTAGCTAAAACCAGTCCCTCTCCTAAGGCAATAGACCCCAATATTGCCTCGCTTAATCAAGATTATCACCATCACTCCATCAATTATCCCCCCTCCCCTATCTTACCAGTGTTTCCCTCTCTACTGGGTGATTCCCATAAGCTTTTATAAGCAGCTGTTATTTCTCCAGTCCTACGAAATCATCTCTTTGACCCACTTCCACTGGCAGTAACTGCCCCATTTCTCTGCTTCCTTTGCAGCAAAACTCCTAAAAGAGTTTTCTGTGCTGTCTCTAGTTCTCCCATTCTAGAGCAACAGAACACATACCATATGATACAATTAATATAAAGTTGAAAAACATGCCAAATATGATGTATATGTTAAGACGACATACATATGTAATAGAATCATAACAACACACATGAGATTACATATGTGGCATATTTTAGGTCTTCAGCTGAGAGGGTCTCCCACTCTCTTAAACCTACTTAATTCATACTTTCATCCTTATCACTTTATCAAAACTCTTCTTGCCAAGGTCAACAATGAACTTCACATTGCCTAAGTCCAATGACCTATTATTCTCAATTATCTTAAACTGACCTGCTTGTAACAACTGATACAGCTAACCACTTAATTCACCCTTTTTTTTTTTAACTGCACCCTCTTGGTTTTCCTCCTCATCACTTCATCAGATCCCTCATTCTCTGACTTCTTTCTTCTTTGTTGATTTCATCTCTTCTCCCAGACCTCGTAATGGCCCAGGGCTCATTCTTTGGATTTCTTCTCTTTTCTATCTCTACTCACATTTTATTGGTGATCTAATCAAGTCTCCTGACTTTCAGTACCATCTAAGATATATGATGTCATCATATATGATGACTACTCCCAAATTTGTATCTTCAGCTCAGACCTCTCATCCAAACTCCAGATTATGCTACCCAGCAGCCTACTACACATCTTCTCCCTCAAATCTCTTCAGCCCAACAACTTCCCTATCTCAGCTGATGACAAGTCCATCCTTCAAGTTGCTCAGACCAGAAGCTCTGGAGTCGTGCTGGACTTTCCTCTTTCCACAGTCAGATTATATCCCTCACCACCTCCACTGCTGCCCCTGGTCTGTTCCACCATCATCTCATGCTTGGGTTAGTCTTCTAAAAGCTCTCTTTCATGCTTGCCCCTGAGAGTCTATTCTCAACATAACGGCCAGAGGGATCCTCCTAAAATAGAAGTCAGATCATGTCATTCCTCTGCTTAATACCCTGCAATGGCTCCTCATTTCACTCAAGAGTAAAAGTCTATATCCTTAAAATAGTCTCCAGGGTCCTATGAGATCAGCATCACCACACTTCTGATCATTACCTCTCTAATCTCATCTCCTGTTACTCCTCTCCTGGATGACTGCTGTAGCCTTACTGACCTTCTAGCTGACCCCAGAGGACACCAGCTAGGTTCCCAAGGTAGGACCTTTGCATTAGCTGTTCCCTCCTTTTGGCACACATTTCCCCAGATATCTGCGTTGCTAACTCCCTCACTTTAGTCAAATGTCATCTTCTCAATGAGGCCCACCCTGACCTTTTTAAAATCACAAGGAAAAACATAAATGAATAAATAAAAATAAAATAAAATCACAAGCTATTCTGAACCCTCACTCTACACCCCGAATCCTCCTTACCCTGTTTCCCATAGCTTGTATCTTCCAACATACGGTCTCATTTACTTCTGTGTTATGCTTACTGCTTAGTGTCTGTTGTCTGCCCCTAGAATGTAAGCTCCACTAGAGCAGGGATTTATCTGTGGTGTTTACTAAGTTATCCCAAGTGCCTAGAGTTCCTGTTGACATATAGGAGGTGCTCAATAAATATTTGTTGAATGAATGGACAAGGTGTTTCATGCTTCTATCCATCCAAGTGGAAACCAGAAATAGAGTTGACTCTGAAACATATTTTAGTCCAGCAAGAATATTCTACACTTTAATAGTTGATCAAAATTCATAATATGTAATTTAGATAAATTAGATATTCAAAGCTGAACCAAAGAATAACAAAATTTTATTGGCAATACAATAGAGATAAATGTTTTAAACTTAGAGACTCAATTTTTTTTTTAATTTTTATAGGGAAATACAATAGGCAAATCAATAAAAGACTTTCCAGCCTAAAATATGACATTAAAATGTTCAGGGGCAAGTGGAATGGAAATACAAGATAAAGAGGAAAAGAATGATGTTAAATTTCTTTTAAAGAAATGCTTGTTCCTGTATTTTTTAAGTGGATGATAGATGCATCATGATATTTAGATTCCCTTGGATACACTTAAAGAATGATGTAACAATCTTATTTGTAAATGCCAGTACCTATAATATGCCAGAAACGACAAACTTTGCCATTATTTAAACTTAAGATGAAACATTTTACATATGACCTTTAAAAGTACAAGAAGAAACATAGTTTGTCAAATTTCTTTGAGGAGGTAAGCAAGAAATTTTGAAGACCACAGCCCCAAAGGAGCTAAGCTACCACCTTTCCTGAGACCTCCCTGGGTGAAACGTCTCAGTTTCCAGATCCATCTCTGTCCTAGGCAGGCGAAAGCTTGAAAGCTTCCTTTCCCTTTTGTTTTCCTTGATGGCTTCACCTCCTATAAATTGCAGCTTCCCAGGGTGTGGAGAATACAGAGCTTTAACCTTTTCATCCCAGAGGTGGAGACAGAGAGCTCTCACCTCCTGTACTGCCCACCTAGGAAGGAACAGAATAATATACAGAGTTCTTGTGGAAATGACCTAGCAATGAACAGCCCCAAGTAAGAGTTAGCACACTGACATTTTAGAGTTAACCTAATTTTTTTTCTTTTTTTTTTTTTACAGTTATCCAAGTTGCCTTTGAAGATCACTTAACATTGATAAATCTGAACAAGTGTTTCTCACATTCCTAAAAGCACTATAGTAAACTCTGTCATCTCCTTTGGCTTAAAGTGTAAGAAGTTATGCTTCAGGGTGACTGATGTGCATTTGACGATCAAGTGATTTGTTCTTTTAGCTTTAGAGACAGCCAGCGCCAGATTTGATTAGGAAGAGAGAAAATGGGTGGAGCCAAGGCTCCATTTCCTTCCTCCCTCCTTCCCTCCCTCTCTCTCTCTCTTCCTTTCTTTCTTTCTCTTTTTCTCTCTCTCTTTTTCTTTCTTTCTTTCTCTCCCTCCTTCTCTCCCTTCTTTCGTCTCTTTCCCTCTTTCTTTTTTTCTCTCCTTACTAAACCACTGTTATAGCCAAATCTAGCAAGGGCCACAAGGGCAGCTGTGGACAGATTCCCTAGGGGGGAAAGGGGTGGAGGCAGGAAGGAAGGAATTAGGTGGGAGGGGAAGGGAAATCACGGCCCACCTTTGTCTGGTGGCAGTCATCTAAGTATTAACAGGCTGGGAGGCAGCAGAAAGTGAGGGACGGGAGCGATATGACCCCTCTTTTTCAGCCCTAACCATTCATGCAATGAAGGTTTTATTCAATATCTTCCAGGTACCAAGCTCTAAGGGATTCTGGGATAAATCTTCTATAGCACATGCCCTTGAGTAGCTCCCAGTCAAGTGGGGGAAGAGTGACGTGTTAGCAGACAATTCTGGTGATGTGGGGATGGAATATTTGAGAGTAAAAGGAAAAAGCAACCCAATCTTGCCTAAGGGAGTTCAGAAGGCTTCACAAGACAATGACATCTGAGCTAGATCATGAGATAAGGTAGGAGTTCGCCAGTAGAAAGGGATTGAGTGGGAAATTTCAAGGCAGAGAAAACAGTCTAGAGATATGGAAGTGGTTGGTGTGTTTGTGAATGATTTAAAATAACTTCAATATGTAGCCAAAAAAACACAATACACCACTTATAAGAGGTTATTTATTACAGCTTTTTTTGTCGTAACAGACTGTTGGAAATAACTCAAATGCTTACCAAAAGGAGGCTGGATAAGTAAATTATGGCACAGCCATACAAAGGAACACTATATTCCTTTGTATGCATGGAATTTTTAAGTAAAATTTTTATAGTAAGATTTTTTGCTGTATCTATATGGAAAGATCTCCAAAGTTTACTGCCAAATGACAAAGCAAGGTCCAGAACAATGTATGTATTATGCTATCTTTTCTGTTAAAAAGGAGGGAAAATAATGTGTATTTATGACAACTATGGTTGTATGGAGTGGAGTGGGAACTGAGCAGGTAAGAGATGGGTGGGAGGAAATTTTCCACTGTATAATTTCTTTTATTTTTGAACTATGTGATTGTATTCCCTATTCAAAAACATTAAAGTGAAACTTGATTAAAACTTGTAATTCAAAGTGTCTGGAATGTATGTTCTTCTTCTTCTTCTTCTCCTTTAAGACTCAGTGATCCTCAGTGAGCGGCGCGCCGCAGAGAAGGACGAGGACTGGGATGCCGTGGCGCCCAAGTGGCCCCGACGCGGGGCGGGGAGCAAGCTCGGAGGCCGTAGGCTCATTGTGGTGCCGGAAGGGGCCAGTCTGGAGACGGTCAAGATGGGGAAGACGTACGAGCTGCTCAACTGTGACAAGCACAAGTCTATGTTGTTGAGGAATGGACGGGACCCTGGGGAAGTGAGACCAGACCTAGCGCACCAGAGTTTGCTGATGCTGATGGACAGCCCTCTGAACCGGGCTGGCTTGCTACAGGTTTACATCCACACTCAGAAGAATGTGCTGATTGACGTGAACCCGCAGACTCGAATTCCCAGAACCTTTGACCGCTTTTGTGGCCTCATGGTTCAGCTCTTACACAAACTCAGCGTTCGAGCGGCTGATGGCCCCCAGAAGCTCTTGAAGGTGATTAAGAATCCTGTGTCAGGTCCCTTCCCAGTTGGGTGTATGAAAATTGGCACTTCTTTTTCTGTCCCGATCATCAGTGATGTGCGGGAGCTGGTGCCCAGCAGTGACCCTATTGTCTTTGTGGTAGGGGCCTTTGCCCACGGCCAGGTGGACGTGGAGTACACAGAAAAGATAGTGTCCATCAGCAGCTACCCCCTCTCTGCTGCCCTTACCTGTGCAAAACTCACCACAGCCTTTGAGGAAGTGTGGGGGGTTGTTTGACAGGAGAGCCTTGTCTTGACACAGAGACTGTGGACATTGCTTCCCTGCCCCTGTCCTCAGCGGACTGCTGCAAGACCCCCTGCCTGCAACGAGACTGGGGTTTGCGGGGGTGGGTGGGGGGTCCAGGCTGTACACCTGCTATTTGTTTATCTTATAAACGCTGTTCTCACCAAAAAAAAAAAAAAAAAAAGACTCAGTGATCCTCTAGGATCCTTGATGTTTGTCAGGGTTGAACGCCCTTTCTTTCTGCTCCCAGACTGGGCTGTGAGTTCCCTGAGGACAAAGGTTCTCTTCTCTCACTCTCTCTCCAGAGTGCTTAATACCGGGCCTTGCAGGAAATGTTAAGATGTTTGTTGAGTGAACGCACAGAGGAGAGAGGTGGGAGATGAGTCTGGGGAGGTAGATTTGGGGCCAGACTACGAAGGAAGACATTGACGAGTTGAACTCCAATGGAAGACAGATATGTTTGCGTTTTTTGTGTTTTTGTTTCTGTTTTTACAGTTTTATTAAAGTGTAATTTACATTCATAAAGTTTTTTAAGTAGAGAGATGAATTTGGGTAAAATGTAGATATCATGCAACCACCATCACAATCCAGTTTTAGGACACTTCCATCACTCCAAAATGTTCCCTTCTGCCCCTCTGCAGTCAGTCTTCACCTCCATACCCCAGACCCCAGGTAACCACTGACATGCCTCTTGTTTTGGTTTTTCTAGAATTTCATATAAATGAAATCTTACAGTGTGCAGTTTTTTGTATCTGGATTCTTTCACTCAGCATGTTGTTTTCGAGATCCAAAATGTTGTTGTGTGTATCAGTAGTTAGTTCCTTTTTACTGTTCAGTAGTATTATATTGTATGTATATGCAAATCCATAGAAACAGAAAGTAGAATAGTGGTTGTCTGTTGATGAGAGAGGGGAACCGGGAGACATAGGGTTTCTCTTTGGGGTGATGGACATGTTCTGGCATTAGATGGTGCTGATGGTTGTACAAAATTGTGACTATACTAAAAGACACTGAATTGTACACTTTAAAATAGTTAAAACTCATCAAAACGGAGAGTAGAGTGGTGGTTGATGGGGCTGGGGGCAGGAGAAGTGGGGAGATACTGGCCAAAGGATACAAATTTCTAATTATACGACAAATAAGTTCTAGGGAGCTAATATTATATATACTATTACTAACAATACTGTTTTATATACTTAAAAGTTGCCAAGAGAGTAGCTCTTAAGTGTTCTCACCACAAAAGAAAAGAAAATGTAATTATGTGAGGTGATAGATTTATTAACTAACCTTAAAATGGTAATCATTTTGTGATATATACATGTACCAAACCATCACATTGTACACTTGAAACTTAAATGATGTTATATATCAATTATATCTCAATAAATGTGCAGGAAAAATAAAATGGTTAAAATGGTGAATTTTCTTTTTTTTTTTTTTTTTTGGCCACGCCAAGCAGCTTGTGGCTTGTTGTTATTCCCCAACCAGGGACTGAACCCGGGCCCACAGCAGTGGAAGCACCGAGTCCTTACCACTGGACTGCCAGGGATTTCCCAAAATGGTGAATTTTATGTTGTATAAATAGGTGAGCATCACTAGCATGGTTACCAAGCAGATAGTCCTTGGAGGCAGACTGACTTGGTTCAGGTCCCTGTTTCACTCCTTACTAGCTATGAGATGTTGGACAAATTATTCCAAGTCTCAGTTTCTTCATCTGTGAAATGGGGGTAAAAAAGAGAGCCTTTGTCTCAGAGCTGTAGAGAGGACCTAATGAGACAATGCACATAAAGCACTTAGCATGGTACCAACAAGCTCCTAATCAGTGCCAGCTGCTTTTTAATCCACCCACATCTGCCATATCTCAAGTCTCAACCTACAGGTAGTTAAACTGAACCATCAAGAGGTTTAGAAAACTAGTCCCCACGTTGAGGGATATTCTATAAAAGAACTGATCTTTATTTTTCAAAAATGTCAATGTCATGACAGACTAAAGAACAGTTCTAGATTGAAGAAGACTCAATAGACATGACAATTAAATGCTATGTGTGATTCTGAATTGGGTGTGGGGAAAAATTGCTATAGAGGACATTATTGGGACAATTGATAAAATTGTAATATGGACAACAGATTAGATAATAGTATTGAATCAATGTTAGATTTCCTGATTTTGATTAACTGTAATGTGTCAGGCCAAGACTAGGGTGTAAGGTGTGGCAAGCAAGGCTCCTAGGGTACAGAATTTAAGGAAGCCCCCCGCAACCACCACCTCGGTCACTCATTCCCAGGCCTTGCCTCCCTCCCCCTGGGTCTGGCCCTGGAATTGTGATGATGTAAGAGAATGTCCTTGTTCTTAGGAAGTACACACTGAAGTATTAGGGGGAAAGGCATACCAATGTACGCAACTAATCCTCCAAGAGTGCAGAAATAATAATAATATTTATATGGGTAGAAAGAGGAAATATTAAAGCATATGTGGCAAAATCTTAACAACTGGTAAATAGGGATAAAGGGCATACAGAGTTGTTTGTACTAGTCTTGCAAGTTTTCTTAAGATTGAATTTTTTAAGTCGCGTGCGCATGTGATAAAGTTCCTTTAGCAGCAGAGCTGGAATTTGAACCCTCTGTAGCCTCCAGCCCTCCATGCATGGTGCTGTGTGGAGCTGCCCAGGGACCTTAATAGCTATAAGCTGAAGCCAGGGCCTAGGAGGGCCTCCTGACCAGGTGCCTCTGGAAGGAGGTGGCCCAGATGCCCTAGAGCTGTGTTTCTCTAACTTTTAACATGCACATAAATCACTTGGGGATCTTGTTGAAGTGCAGATTCTAATTCAGTGGATCCCAGGTGGGGCTGGAGTGTCTCCATTTCTAACAAGATGAGGCTGATACTGCTGGTCCCTGGGTCAGAATTCCAGCAAGGCCCTAGACTCTCGGGCCCATAACTCTAGGCCAGAACTCTGAAATGCAAATTTTATTGGGGAGGGAAATAATGGAAAAGAACATTTAGGATACAGTCCACAGTTGTGATTCTATGCACTTCAAATGCTTTTCAACCATAAGTTCAGCTTTCTTTTTTCAAACATTCTTTCATTCAATAAACGTGCAGAGTGAGCCTACTGGGTGCCATGCTTCAGAGTAAGGAATTGAATGGTGATGAACATTAATTGAAAGAGTTACAATTTATCCAGTCTTTCCCTTTCCCTAGGAAACTCCAAATCAGCCTTAAATCTAGACAGTTTTTAGTCCAAGTGAACTTGGCATCTAACAGTCTCAGTGTCTCAGGCACATGAAGGAACATTGCACGCAGGGAGTGCTGTAAATGATGATTTCATCACAAACAAAAACAAACAAACTGCAAAAAAAAAAAAGAGTTGGCATTTGCGCTGTGGTATCATTTTAGTGATATAAGAATTTTATAATGAATATTTGTACAAAGAGTTTTTCGCTTTCAGCTCTAAGGGGGAAAATATCTTACCTTAACATCAACAGCATCTTTTATTTTTAAAGCATTTTTCTTGGGAGGCAACCTTGAGGAAAATAATTAGCTTTACCTTGAACCAAACTTACAGTTACTATTTTTTTTTGGAGATTTGAGGATAATGAAGGGCCATCTTTAAAGGAGAGGCATTTGAAGGAGAAGAAGGATGCTGTGAGCATTTGAGCAGCACTTACCTCACATCTACCCCTCGGGAAGGAGCTGTGTGAAGGATAAGGATACCTAGTTCCAAGATTCAGCCTTTCAGTCCCCCTTTTCCAAGAAAAGGAGGCCAGCTGTACCCTCACCTCTCTGAGGCTCCCAGAACACTTGCCACTGCTCTGAGAGTTTTCTTTCCCTTTTTCCCAGCGGCAGCTGCTGCCTCTCTGCTTTTGCTTCTTCCCCTTTCCTTGGTCTGGCTGACTTTCACTTCCCTGGCACTTCTGATAAGCTTCACCCAGCTGCTGCCTTTTCACTGTCCCCACACTTCCTGCCCTCTGCTCCCTCCCTGCCTGTGGCTATCCAGAGCTTGCCCGAACTCGGCCTGCAAATGTGACCCCAGTGGAGAAGCACTGCAGGATCCAGGGTCTGCTCCTAAGATGCGAGGGGGCCACAGCCCTTTCTGAGGCCGAGTGAGCCATCTCCCTTGCTGGGGTACCTGCGTATCCACTCACGTGTCTTTAATCGCCAAGGAAATGAGAAGGCCCTGGAGGCCACTGGTGGTCAGAGCTGTTGGCTCTTTCTCATCCTTTTCAGGGAGGCTGGTTATCAGGTCAGTTCCTACCTAGTTCAACAATAAAACCTATCCTCTCTAAAAAAGATGCCCTGGCTCAGAATCCTCCTCCAGCCCTGATGCCCAGTCTGCCCTGCCCAGCACACAGAAAATTGGCTTCACAGGAGAGCTTCGAACTTGGTCTGGACTTGCCTGAAGCTACATCTGTAGTTAGAATGTGGGTCCTAACTCCCATCCTAACCACAGTCCGCAAAGTCTCCTTGGAAAGGGTTCTTTGCTGGAGGGTTTGACCCAAAGGCCCTAGAAGGCAGGCTCATGCCCTCCTCCCCTGCAGCCTGCCCTCCATCCTCACTGCTCCCCAGGGAGCAAATCAGAACTGATTCTCCAGCCGAGGAAAAGGCCACTGTGGGCAATCGCAGGCCAAACCTGGGGTTTGCCTCCCTCCTTTCCCCACCTTTCCAACTCTCAGTCATTCGTAGGGCCCAACCCTCTGCCTGCCAATGACTCCATCTCAGCTGATCTCATCCAAAAACCCCACAAGCCCCAACGGGCACTTGATTTCCTATTGTCTTGTGTGTTTGCATTTCCTTCATTAGGAGACAGTAACGTAGCAGTGGGCATTGTGGATGGGCTTTGGAGTCAAAGGGACCTGTGTTCAAATCCTACTCCATTGCTGTGTTCCTAGGCAAGTTACTAAAACTGCTCAACTTTAGTTACATCATCTGTAAAAATAGGTATCATCACACTTCTTTAAAGTTTTTTCCTTGAGAATTAACTGAAAATTCTCTCCAACAAAAATTTGTTGAGTGTCTACTGTTTGCCAGCCACTGCTCTAGATGGGGATATAGCGGGGTATGAGACAAATTCTTTGTCTTTAAAGCCTTACATTCTGCATACAATAAACATGTAGCTAAACAAATAGTATAATATTAAATAGTGATAACTGTTATTAAAAAAAAAAAAAGACCATAAAGAATGACTAGATTTGGAGAAAGGGTGGAGTAGTGTATTAAATACGGTGATTAGGGAAGATTTCTGAAGAGGTGACATTTGAGCAGACCTGAGATGTAAAGGAGTGAGCTATGCAAAAATCTGGGGAGAGCAGGTATAAAGATCCTGAAGCAGAAATGAGCCTGGTGTGTTAATGTAACAGCAGTAGGCTCAGTGCAGATTGGACAGGGTAAGAGAGGGGAGCAAGGTTGGAGATAAGATCAAAGAGGTAATATGTGTGGGAAAGAGTTAGTATGTAGTAAGTGTTCCATAAATTATTTTTAAAGAGATCTCATTTTCTTAACAAGGATGTATGCTTTTTGAGGACATTCATATTGAACAAATATTTACTGAGTGCCTCCTAGGTATCAGGTACAGTGCTACAAGATAGGGATATAATAATGAAGAAGACAGTTGTGGGAGAGAAAAATAATAAGAAAATGAGCAGGGTGCAGTGCAGGATCAGAGACACCTGAGGCTAGCTGTTGCAAATTTAGGAGCTGAACTTGGACTCGGGGCACCCTGATGCTTGGCCAAATATACCTTGTTCTGCAGATTTTATTGTCAAACTATGTAAACATTTAACATAATTATGGAATAAAATCCAATTTCTATAAAAAAGCAATCCCTAAAAAGTGAAAACAAATTGGAACAAACCTAACCGTGCATCAAGTTGGTGACTCACCAGGAGCAGCTATTCCAGGTGACTTTAAAACAAATAATTTGAATTTACATGCCCAGTGGGACATACAATAAGGACAAAAAGAACAGCAACACACACACACACACACAAAGTCTTAAAAACTATTTTTTATAATCACACTGGTGGTGGAGTTTTGGTATCATTATTATTCTGAGACTGTTAGTATGTACTGCAGGATAAAGGAAATGAGTGTATTGATGTTATTGAGAACTGAGATTTTGACATGGCAGAAAGGAGACAGATGTAAGATGGATCAGGTTACATAGTCCTAAATTTGAATTGAAACTATGTGGTAGGCTGGGACTTCCCTGGTGGTCCAGTGGGTAAGACTCTGTGTTCCCAATGCAGGGGGCCTGGGTTTGATCCCTGGTTAGGGAACTAGATCTCATGTGCATGCCACAACTAATAGATCCCACATGCCGCAACTAAGACCCGCTGCAGCTAAAATAAATAAATAAATACTTTTTAAAAAAGGAAAGTATGTGGTAGGCAGAATTCTAAGAAGATTCCCATTGAGAGAAGCCTTTGTATAATCTCTTTCTCTTTGGTGTGGGTAGAACCTGTGACTGTGATAAGATGTAACTCTCATGATCGGGTTTTATTACATGACAGAGGGATGTGATATGAAAAGATATGAAAGGATTTTTCAGATATAATTAAAGTTCCAAATCAGTTGGCTTTAAATTGATCAAGAGATCTCCAAAGAAGACATACAGATGGCTAACAAACACATGAAAAGATGCTCAACATCACTAATCATTAGAGAAATGAAAATCAAAACCACAATGAGGTATCACCTCACACTGGTCAGAATGGCCATCATCAAAAAATCTAGAAACAATAAATGCTGGAGAGGGTGTGGAGAGAAGGGAACCCTCTTGCACTGTTGGTGGGAATGTAAATTGGTATAGCCACTATGGAAAACAGTATGGAGGTTCCTTAAAAAACTAAAAATAGAACTACCATATGACCCAACCATCCCACTACTGGGCGTATACCCTGAGAAAACCATAATTCAAAAAGATACATGTACCACAATATTCGTTGCAGCACTATTTACAATAGCCAGGACATGGAAGCAACCAAATGCTCATCAACAGATGAATGGATAAAGAAGATGTGGCACATATATACAATGGAATATTAGCCATAAAAGGGGATGAAATTGAGTTATTTGTAGTGAGGTGGGTGGACCTAGAGTCTGTTATACAGAGTGAAGTAAGCCAGAAAGAGAAAAACAAATACCGTATGCTAATGGTATGCTATGGAATCTAGAAAAAAACAGTACTGATGAACCTAGTGGGATGACAAGAATAAAGACAGACATAGAGAACAGACTTGAGGACACAGGGGGAAGGGGAAGCTGGGATGAAGTGAGAGAATAGCATTGACATATATACACTACCAAGTGTAAAATAGATAGCTAGTGGGAAGCTGCTACATAGCACAGGGAGATCAGTCGGTGCTTTGTGATGACCTAGAGGGGTGGGATAGGGAGGGTGGGAGGGAGGCTCAAGAGGGAGGGGATATGGGAATATATGTATAAATACAGGTGATTCACTTTGTTGTACAGCAGAAACTGGTAAAACAGTGTAATGCAATTATACTCCAATAAAGATCTGAAGAAAAAATTAATCAAGAGAGATTATCCTGGGTGAGCCTGACCTAATCAGGGAGCTCCTTAAAAAAGGATCTAGAAGTCAGAGACTATTCACGGTGAGCCCTTAGATGTGATCTCTTTTGATTCAGAAACAAAACAAAGAGATCTGCTACCGCCACCACCACCGCTGTTTAACATCAAGACAGATAACTACCAATACGTTGTCATGAAAGAGACTAAGGATTGAAGGGAAAGAGAGAAGCTGTTATTTTCATTAAATGTCATTTCCACTTACATGCAACACCCAAGAGAATGAACGAATTATTAGTTCTAATAGAAGTTCAGGAAGGTTGCTAGATAGCAGGGAAACAAACAAAGATCAATAGTATCCCCCTACACCTTCAAAACCGAGTAAATAAGATACCATATATAGTAGTCATAAAATTATAACATGTAGAAATTAAACTGCCAAGAATGCACAGAATATATGGTCGGGCCTCCGTATCCATGGGTTCTACATCCTCTAATTCAACCAACTCTGGACCAAAAATATTTGGGAAAAAAAAAAAACTCCAGAAATTTCCAAAAAACAAAACTTGAATTTGCCACATGCTGGCAACTATTTACCTAGCATTTACATTGTATTAGGTATTATAAGTAATTTAGAGAGAATTTAAAGTATACAGGAGGGGGCTTCCCTGGCGGCTCAGTGGTTAAGAATCCACCTGCCAATGCAGGGACACAGGTTCGAGCCCTGGTCCTGGAAAATCACACACGCCATGGAGCAACTGAAGCCCAAGTGCTGCAACTACTGAGCCCTAGCACCTGGAGTCCGTGCTCTGAAGCAAGAGAAGCCACTGCAGTGAGAAGCCTGCTCACCTCAACGAAGACTAGTCCCCCCACCCCCGCTAGCCACACGCATAGCAAGAGAAAGCCCACGCATAGTAACGAAGACTCAGCGCAGCCAAAAAAAAAAAAAGAGGCCACATGCACAAATTTTAAGGGGGAAAAAGGCCATGGATTTGATGAAATCAAAATTAAATATTTCTGTTTTATGGAGGCCATCATAAACATAACTAATAGACAGGTGGTCAAGTGGGAAAAGTTCTTTGTAATATTAAAAATCAACACAAAATAAATATTTATAATATTTTAAAAAAACTTCTTTAAGATAGCTTTAAGGGAAAGACAGGGAATCTAACAGAAAACTAAATGAGCATAGGATACGAAGAGGCAGTTCACGGAAGGAGAAACCTGAATGACTCATAAGTCTCCGAAGAGATGTTTAACCTCATTAGTAATCAGTGAAATGTAACGTAAAACTAAATACCATTTTACACCTCTCAGATTGGAGAAAAGAAAATCAGATGCCATTAACTGCCGGCAGTGGCTGGGGCGACAGGACATTTAAGGTGCTCCGGATGGGAGTGTAAGTGACTGCTCCTGGAGCAGTCATTCAGGAGAGCCCTGGGCACTATTGCGTGAAGATAAGGCTGGGTAGCCCTAAACCCCCAGCAGTTCCACTCCTGAGCTTATCTTCAAAAGAAACGGAAGGTTGTTGTGAGAATCAAATGAGTTATATTCAGGAATCAAAGATTAGTTCTTTTGCCCCATCCCTTTTTGGCAAACTCTTATTTCCTAGTGGCTCTCAGACTTTTTCACCTGGATGTATGTAAGGAAGTCGGCAGAAGGGATCTAGAAAGGGAATACCCTTTCACAGGCTGACTGATTGCCAGCACTTGTCAGTCATTTCCAGGTTAACAATCCTAGGAGCAACAACACTTTACACCCTTTGGGTACCTAAGAATTTGCTAAGCATTTTTGCATGTGTGGTCTCATTTCAGCTATTCAATAATTCTGTGAGGAAGGTGCCATTAGCTCTTTTTTTTTAATTAATTTATTTAAAAAGTTTTTCCTTGTTTTCTTTTTATTGAACTATAGTTGATTTCCAATTTTTAACTTTTTGAGGAATTTCCATACTATTTTCCACAGTGGCTGCACCAATCTATTACACATTCCCACAAACAGTGTAGGAGGGTTCCCTTTTCTCCATACCCTCTCCAGCATTTATTATTTGTAGACTTTTTGATGATGGCCATTAACTCTTTCATTTATTTATTTATTTTGGCCACACCTCAAGGCATGCAGGATCTTGGTTCCCAGACCAGAGATCAAACAAACCCTCGCCCCCTGCAGTGGGAGTGCAGAGTCTTAATGGCTGGACTGCCAGGGAAGTGCCTAACTTTTTTTGATAGATAAGGAAACAGAGGCTCAGAAGATAAAAATGCAACGAACTCTCATAGCTATTACGCAGGATTGTCAGGATTTATATTGGATCAGATGGCTAGGGAGCACAGTGACCTGTTACGTTATAGTAGTTACTACTCTTTTGGTTGCAAATAATAAAATTTCAACAGGAACAACTGAGGGAGGAAAGCCCTAAGGTGATGGGGAAGGCTTTCATTTCGACCCAAACTACACTTAACTCTTGTCCTAACTGTTCCTGATCCGTAACCTCTCATTGCTCCTTCCCACTCTGCCCTCAACATTAACTGCACCAGACCCCACCTCCCCAATTTCATCTACCACCATCACTTCCTTCCAAGGCCTCACTTAGCAGAAACCACAATGGATGAAGCCACCACTGCTACCTCAAGGGCATTTGCATTAGCAGGATCTATTGATTAAAAAAAAAAAATCAGGAAAGAGTGATGGGAGAGCAATAAGACAAAGAAAAAAGAAAAAAAAGTCAAAAGAAAACATACAAATGGCAAAAGTATACTATTAAAAAGAGGCTCAATAGTAATAGTCATCAGTGAAATGCAAATTAAAACCACGAGGTACCTCTTTATGCCTACTAGGATAGATAAGATTAAAAAGGTTTGCCATGTCAAGTGCTGACGAGAATGTGCAGAACCTGGAATGCTGGTAGATGTGTAAAACGGGGACAGTCACTTTGGAAAGCAGTTTGGCAGTATCTTAAACAATTAAATGTACATTTACCATATGACCCAGAAATTCCACTCTTATACATTTATCCCCCATCCCAAAATGAAAATATATATTTTCACAAAGACTTGTACACAAATGTTCATAGCATCTTTGTTCAAAATAGCCAAAAACTGGAAATACCCCAAATGTCCATCCACAGGTGAATGTACAAACAGATTACGGTAAATTCATTCAAAGATCTACTATGCAACATTAAAATGTCATGAATTATTGATACATGTCAAAACATGGTGGTTGGGACACACAATTTGGGCATCTATATATTATATACAGTTTAATTAATTATTCTCCTACAGTATTTATAGTTTGGAATATTTATGTTGCTTTTCTGATGTTAACTAACCATTCATTCCTTGTGGTATTTCTCAACCTTACCTGATAATGAGAATTACCTGGTGCAATAGGCTGAATGATGGCCCAACTATGTCCACGTCCTAATCCCTGGAACCTATGAATATTACCTTGTATGGCAAAAGGGACTTTTCGAATGTTATTAAATTAAGGATATTGAGGTGGAGAACTTATCCTGAATTATCTGGCTGGGCCTCATGTAATCACAGTGGTCCTGACTAAAGGGGCACAGGAGGATTCAGAGTCAGAGGGAAAACAATGTGAGGATGTGTGGGAAGA
This sequence comes from Hippopotamus amphibius kiboko, assembly GCF_030028045.1. Lineage (NCBI taxonomy): Eukaryota > Metazoa > Chordata > Mammalia > Artiodactyla > Hippopotamidae > Hippopotamus > Hippopotamus amphibius. The sequence goes on along the minus strand of NC_080196.1, from coordinate 91,936,349 downwards.
CATTCGGGAACCTTGAATGTGGGCCGAGCGATGGGATTCAGAATGTCCTGCTTGAGCAGTGGAGGAGCTGAGGGTGCGGGGCGTGGAGACTAATATCACCCTGTTTGGTCCTGAAGGATGGCTGGTTAGCCAAAGCGGGTAAGATTCCTCAGAGGAGGAACAACCTAAGACAGGCACAGTCGCAGAGGGGCCAACACGGGTGGGGCACAGACCCCCAATATCTGAGAGAGGTCTCCTGCCCCCAGGGCTGTTTTGCTCTCCACCCCCAGCTCAAATCCACACCTGCTCAACTCAGACCCAGGAAGTAAACAAAGATAATTGCCTCAGTCATGTGAGGCCTTTGATTGTTTATGAGTGTAACCTGAGAATGTTAGCCCACGAACTCAATAAAAGCAGCCTGGGATGAGTCAGCGGGGCTCTTGATCCGAGAGGTCTTGAGCCCCCCGGTCCCACTTTTCTCTTCAGTCTGTGTCTGTGTCTTCTTCAAGCTTGCGGCACCCGTCACTCGCCTCGAGTCGCCGAGCTGGTCTCGGCAAGTGGCGCCCAACGTGGGGCTCAAAAGGCTTGAGTGACGAAGGTTCACGGAAAGTGAAATTGATAAAAGTAAAGAATTGGGAAGTGCCGTGAAGCCCCCAAGAGGAGAGTAAGAGGCCTCTGAGAAAATCCTGCCAGTAAGTAAATCTCTTGGGTAGTCTATGTTCGGGGTAAAATATGGGAAATAAAGAAAGTTCAGATTAATATCGACCAGATGTATGCCTGTTACGGCAGCTCCTAAGGGCAGGTGGAGTAAAAAGCAAGTGAAGGTCTTGTAAAAAGCAAGTGAAGGTCGATTGTTAAAAATTCTGTAAATAGTTGAGAATATTGTATATAGTTTCCTTCTTTAGGCTAACACTGGGTTTATGTACTTAGGGGTAAGGTTGGGAACGAACTTAAAAAACTGCATTCTAAAGGGACTCCCGTACCAGGTTCTGTTTGGTCAAATGTGGTCTCTGATTAAGTCAGTATTAGAGCCTCTATTAGAGCCTCTATGGGCTCCTGAGGGCTCAAATGATAGCTTTGATGAAGAAGCCGGTCCATCAGAGGACCGATGGGCGTGTGCGGTGCCAAACGAAACTGAAAAACAAAAAAGGAATTAGAATTCATACTGAAGTGATTGATAATGATTATACTGGAGAAATTACAGTGATGATATCAACTTCGGTTCCATGGAAAGCCCATCCAGGTGATAGAATAGCACAGTTGCTTATTCTGCCATATTATAAGATTGGCAATAGTACAAAAGTAAGGAGAACGAAAGGCTTTGGAAGCACAGGAGAGGCTGGAGTTTTCCTCTCTGAAAAAATTTTAGAAACACGCCCGACGTGCTCAGTAACTATAAATGGAAAAGCTTTTAGAGGATTAATAGATATAGGTGCTGATGTTTCAATTATAAGCAGTAATCATTGGCCTTCTCGCTGGCCTACTTGTCCTGCAGACATTACAGTGGTAGGTTTAGGTAGAGCTCATGGCTTGCAGCAAAGTGCTAAAATATTGCCTTGTATAGGCCCAGATGGGCAGCCAGCCCACTTACAACCCTATATAGCAGACCTTCCCATTAATTTATGGGGAAGGGATTTATTGCAACAATGGAAGGCTGAAATCCACATTCCGATAGATACTTATAGTATGCAAAGTCAAGAAATGCTAATAAATCAAGGATATCAGCCAGGGTTAGGTTTTGGTAAATATCATGAAGGGAAACTATTTCCCATTCCAGCTGAAGGTAATGCAAATAGAGAAGGTCTTCGATTTCCGTCTTTTCACTAGTGGCCACTGTTTGTAAAAGCTTACTGCTTCCCCCAGCACCAATCCCATTGACCTGGAAAACTGATACACCTGTATGGGTTGAGCAGTGGCCTTTAACCATAGAAAAGTTAGAAGCTCTAACAGAATTAGTGACTGAACAGTTAGAAAAAGGACATATTGAAGAATCTTTTAGCCCATGGAACTCTCCAGTATTTCCAATAAAGAAAAAAACTGGTAAATGGCGTTTATTAACAGATCTCAGAGCAGTCAATGCAGTTATACAACCAATGGGGGCCTTACAACCAGGCCTCCCATCACCTAATATGATCCCTGCTAATTGGCCTTTAATAGTTATTGATCTGAAAGACTGCTTTTTCACCATTCCATTACATCCCAAAGATAAAGAAAAATTTGCTTTTTCTGTGCCTGCACTAAATAATAAAGAACCTCGAAAAAGGTTTCAATGGAAGGTGTTACCTCAAGGCATGTTGAATAGTCCTACTATTTGCCAGAATTTTGTTGCTAAAGCCCTTGAACCAGTACGACTAGAATTTCCTAATTGTTATCTTATCCATTACATGGATGATATCTTGTGTGCTGCTCCTAATCAAGATTTACTTATTTCTGCGTATATTAGCATGCAGCTTTGCCTTGATAGAGCAGGACTTAAAATAGCTCCAGAAAAGGTACAAATGCATAGCCCATATCAATATTTGGGCACAATAGTTGATAGAACAACTATTAGACCACAAAAGGTGGAACTGAGGACAGATCAAATCCAAACTCTTAATGATTTGCAAAAACTCCTAGGAGATATTAATTGGCTTCGCCCATGCATAGGGATCCCCACCTATGCATTGTCTAACCTATTTGCTTTGTTAAAAGGAGATTCAAAATTAAATAGTCCAAGAACTTTAACATCAGCTGCTTTAGAGGAACTAAAACTTGTAGAAAATAAAATTCATTCTTCTCAATTACAGAGAGTAACTGTTAATCAGCCATTGCAATTATATTACCTTCTCATTCACCTACGGGGATATTAATGCAAAATGAAGGAATTGTGGAATGGTTGTTTTTAGCAAATACTGTGGTAAAATCCTTGTCACCTTATTTAGAATTATTAACTCGGTTCTGAAGGGAAGAACTCGAAGTAAGCATTTAATTGGAACTGACCCTTCACATATAATTATTAATTTAACTACTAAAGAAATTCAGGCTTGTTTCCAAAATTGTGTAAGTTGGCAAATTGCCTTTGCTGATTATATTGGGAAAATTGATAATCACTATCCGAAAAATCCCATTTTGCAGTTTCTTAAGAGAACTCAATGGATTCTACCTCGAATAACAAAATCTGATCCTATACCAGATGCTTCTATAATTTTTACTGCTGGCTCTAGTAAGGGCCAAGTGGGATATACGGGATTTAAAACACGACAAATCCCTGTCCCTCACTTTTCACTATTAATTTTTTGAATGTATCTGCACAGGCTACGGACACAGCAGCTGAGAGGCATTTTCGAGCCTCGTCTAAGAATGTGACTCATTTTAATGATGCACAGCCGCTGATATGGTGGCAGGACCCATTGACTAATATCTGGTCATCAGGAAGGTTAATCACATGGGGAAAAGGGTTTGCTTGTGTGTCACCAGGACAAGGCCTGGAACCTGTGTGGATTCCATCTAGGAGAATTAAGCCATATCATGAGCGTTCCAAAGAAACGCCATCTTGAATGGGATGTAGAATCTCCAGAGATGAACTTTGTACATTTGTTTTCAGGTTTGAGCTTTGGATACTAAGTTTACTAATTATGCCATCCCTGATAGACCTTTGTGTAAAATAAAACGGATATGGGCTGACAGACAAGATCAGATTCTTTGGGATGTTTGCCGTGGGACGGAGGGTGTGATACTACTTAATGGTTCCTATGGAACAGTATGAAACTGGTCCCCTAAGGGGTATGCAGTCTCTGATGGTTTACACCAAAACAACTCCTCCTGCAATCCCTATAAAAGATTGTGATGGCATATACCAATATTGCCATGCACTCACCCTATCCCATCTTATGGCTTAGGATTGGATTAATACTGCCTTGGCCTCAATTAGAGAATGGCAGAGCTCAAACAGAAATATGGAAACTTCCCTTAAGTTTAAGAACATTACAAATCTGGAATGGCCATGATGCCAGTGACACATCTGCTGGGATATGGAGCGGATGGTCTCACACTGGACATACAACAATTACTAACTAAAATAACTGGCATGCAATATGATTTTTGCAGTGTCTACACCAAATTTGCTACTTTACAAAGTATAGCTGATGGATTAAAAGCATTGCATCCATTGGATTGGATAAAAGGCATGAATAGCAGTCTCCTAAGCATTTTGATACTTTTTGTTGTCTTTTAATTATCCTATGTTTAAGTTCTCAGGTGCACAGGAGGAATGCTCCAAGGATTGATGGAAAAAGAAATAACTCGAATAGGCTTATCTTCTCCTACAGGCTTATCTTCTCCTAGGAAAACAAAAAGGGGGAGATGTGGGAAGACATTCGGGAACCTTGAATGTGGGCCGAGCGATGGGATTCAGAATGTCCTGCTTGAGCAGTGGAGGAGCTGAGGGTGCGGGGCGTGGAGACTAATATCACCCTGTTTGGTCCTGAAGGATGGCTGGTTAGCCAAAGACGGGTAAGATTCCTCAGAGGAGGAACAACCTAAGACAGGCACAGCCGCAGAGGGGCCAACAGGGGTGGTGCATAGAGCCTTCCTTATATCACCGTGTTTGGCCCTGGAGGATGACTGGTTAGCCAGAGACGGGTAAGATTCCTCAGAGGAGGAACAACCTAAGACAGGCACAGTCGCAGAGGGGCCAACACGGGTGGGGCACAGACCCCCAATATCTGAGAGAGGTCTCCTGCCCCCAGGGCTGTTTTGCTCTCCACCCCCAGCTCAAATCCACACCTGCTCAACTCAGACCCAGGAAATAAACAAAGATAATTGCCTCAGTCATGTGAGGCCTTTGATTGTTTATGAGTGTAACCTGAGAATGTTAGCCCACGAACTCAATAAAAGCAGCCTGGGATGAGTCAGCGGGGCTCTTGATCCGAGAGGTCTTGAGCCCCCCGGTCCCACTTTTCTCTTCAGTCTGTGTCTGTGTCTTCTTCAAGCTTGCGGCACCCGTCACTCGCCTCGAGTCGCCGAGCTGGTCTCGGCAAGGATGGAAGCAGAAGTTGAAGTGATGCATTTTGAAGGTGGAAAATGGGGCCGCAAGGCAAGGAAAACCACTACAAAGCCACTAGGAGCCGAAAAAGGCAAGACATTCATTTTCGCCTCAGAGCCTACCGAAGAAACCAGTGCTTTCCATACTCTGACTTTTGTCCATTGAAACCAATTTTGGACTTCTTATCTCCAGAAGTATAAGATAATAAATTTATGTTGTTTTAAGTTACTAAGGATTTTGGTAATTAGTTACAGCAGCAATAGTAAGCTAATGTACCTGGGTTATTTGTTAAATGTACAAATTACCATCATCTCCCCTGTAAATTCTGATTCTATTGGTCTGCATGGGTAGCCCAAGAATCTGTCTTCTAACAAAGGCCCAGGTGATTTTTACCTTTGGCTAAATTTTGGAACTACTGCTATAGTGGATTGTAGTAGCCCAGCCAAATTCCTCATCTCATAACAGACTCCATCTGCTTTGATTCGAGGGTGGAACTGATGAATCCTTGCACTCACTTGAGTGCTTGAGACTGGTCCACAGGTGGACATACGGCCCACACTGGCCAATCACAATCCTCTGTGAATCTGTACATGGAAGCCATGCTTTTTCTTTGTGCTACGATTGCTATGCTAGGATGTGTCATCCGCCTGCCGTTGCTGGCAACCATCTCTGACTACATCAGAGATTTAGTTGGCCCATCTTCTGCTGCCACATTATGTGGGATTTTATAGACATCTTTAGCTTGAAGTGAGGAGCAAAGAGGTTGAGTAGTCGACTAGAAGATTCCCCGCCATTATTCAAATTATTTCTTCAATGATTGTTTTCGATCTTTCAATTCCAAAGTTTCTCAGTTCTAGCAGATGCAGTTAAACACAGTTATCTGCAAAATTTGCCTGGTATAAATCCTCGTTGCCAAGGGGATGGGCCTATAGCATTACAAACTGGAACTAACCAAAGGAGGCTTTACACGCAGACCACTGCTGGCAAGTACAGTCAGGTCCTTCGTGCAGTCTGGCTGTAAAAGTTGGAAGAATTCCTAACCTTCCCCTCTGCCAGCAGAGTAGAAGAGGGCACTGGCTAACAGTCAGAAAGCAGGATAGTCTTGGCTCTGCCGTTTATTACCACTTAGTAAACTTAGGCAAGTCAGTTAACACCTCTTGGTTCTAATTTCTTCATCTATGAAGTGAGATTCATGATACTCCCCTACCTGTCTACCTCACTGAGTGATTGTAAACATTAAACAAGGTATACAGACATAAGGTATTATTATGCACTAAAGCAAATGTAAAGTTTAATCATGGAACCCTACTCCTAGACATCTTTATTCAAACCTGGGATTATAGAATTGTGACTATTCTACTTCTAAGATTGAAAAAGTGAATTGCTTCTCATAAATCAATTTGTTTAATATCCATACATTATAATGCGTTAGGAATTATGCAGGCTCATATAAAGAGCAGCAGCAAATTTGGACCATCAGTTAGGGAATTACCATATGCAAGTAGTTGAACATTCAAAGTATGGATGCACATAACGATGTAAACAGATGCTACAAACTTCTGCAAAACATGCCTAGAAACAGTCTTCAGCAGATGCTTCTAAATTCTCTCTAGATTACAGCTTTCGAACAAAACAAAAACCCAGTGGATTTAGATCTCTCAAATCTCTTCCACCCCACAACTGTCTTTATTTAGTACTACATTTGGAGCAGATGGAGAAACCAGCAAGCAAGACAATGCCTGCATCTGCTAATAAATTAATACCGCTGAGCCAAACCAGTAGAAAAATCTTGAGTGGCGCTACATGTTAGCTGAGCTACAAAGAATGCAAGGTTTCCTGCTTTTGAGGAGTTTATAATCTATATAATTTACATGTGCTATTGTTTGCCAACATTTTTTGAGAACTTACTATATGCCAGGCGCTAGTCTTAGGATTTTACTCATATTAACCCATTTAATCTTCCCAACAACCCTGTGAGATAGATACTGTTATATTGTGCAGTTTACAGAGGAGGTCACATGCTAGCACCAGCTAGGATTTCAAAGATCGCACTCTTAGCCACCATGCTAAACTGCTCTTCTAGAAAGACACAGATAGGAAGGAATAGAATGTCCTACGACTTCACTTCATATTTACTATATATTCTTTATTATTTTTTGCAAACAGAGCTAGCTACCCCTCCTAGATTGCTTTATAGGCCTGTATCACAGCACTTATCACTGAGCTTGCATATAGTAGATGCTCAGTTGGTATTTATTGATTTGATCATGGGCTATATTTTCTTGGATAGTTAGGTTGCTTTGCACATAAAATCATCATAAGAACTTAAAGGAACTGACCAATGCATGAGAGATGTGTCCAAGCCTTGAATTCTGGTGACTCCCACTCCCGTGATTTATGTTTATACTGATTTGCAAGTTATTTTCTTTCCTTGTCTCTCCCTGGTGGCTGTAAGCCCCTTGAGGGCAAGGATAGTGTCCAAGTCATTGCATCCTCAGCTACCAGCCCAGTGTCTGGTGCACTGTAATACAGAGGAGGTTTAATTGTGAGTGACAGGAACCCAACTGGCATTTGTTAAACCAGAAAGAGATTTGTTGGAAAGATGTCGGGGAGCTTGTGGGTTGAAGAAAGAGGAAAGCGAGAGCTGCAGGAAGCAGAGGATCCCCCAGGGCTCCGTGCTGCTGGGGCTCACTTTCTTTTAATGCATCTCTTCTCTGCCTGGGGAGAATACAGCCCCCAGGGCCCTTATTTCACAGCCTTCTAGCTGAACTATCTGACACAACAGTCTAGGGGCTACTTCCTCTCCCCCAGCTTTAGTAAGAACAGTCTTGAGGAAGCCTCTGATTGGCTGAGTTAAGTCATGAGCTTATCTCCGACCAGTCACTCCAGAGCACTCCCATTGGCCAGACGTCGAATCTGTGCTTATCCCTGAGTGCTGGGAAGTAAGCTACCAAGCAGAAGCTGAGTGTGGGATTGGGGGTAGGATAATGTGGAAGCATGCCAGGTAGCCACAAACAATAGCTACCACATACCTAGTAGGTCCTAAGTAATGATGATTGAGGATATGGGCTGGGGGTGCAGAGTGAATTATTTCTTTGAAGAAATGATTCCATATTGAAAAATGATAGGGCCTCCTTGTCATTCAGTTTATATACATTCATTCATTCAACATGTTTTTTTGAGTATCTGTCAAGGGCCAGGCACTCTTCTAGGTGCTGGGTATACCTAACAGAAATAAAACAAAGTTCCTGTCTTCCAGAGTTTTCCATTCTAAAGGAGGGAGACTGACAATCAAAAAATAAATATGCAAATACATACTATGTCAGTTGGTGATAGTATTTTGGAGGCAAAGCAGGCTAAAGACAATGGGAAGTGAGACGAGGACAGTCAGACCAGGCTATTCTGATGAGATGACATTTGAGCAGAGACCTGAAGGAAAGGAGAGGGCGAGCTCTGAGGGTAGCTGGGGATGGACTATTTCAAGCTCAGGAAATGGTAAGTAGAAAAACCCTAAGGTGGGAATACGCTTGGTGTGAGGCACAGAAAGGAGACAGAAAGAGTGGAGGATGACAGGAGATGAGATTGGAGCAGGGAGGGATTTACCGTGAAGCCAGTGACACTTGCCTGGACCTCTGTCCCTGAGGGGAATTTCGGGAGTTGTGGAGAGTTCTAGATGGGGTGGTGGAGCCAGGCTGCAATCTGGAAGCATTTCTGTGTAAGCATGTCTGATAAGTTGACTAAAGATATATCAGAAGAAAGGGACCTGAATTAAATTGTTGAGATTTATTTTCTAATTCTAAATTAACATTCACGTTTTTACCTAATTTTCTATTTGTAGTTTGTATTCTTTTCCTCAGCAAGGACCCACGTCCCTCTTTCCCTTCCCTCCTATTCACCTGTGGTGTAAGCTTCAGCTTCGGCAAAATCTGGGTCCCACCCTAGACCAGCGAGACTGGCAATGGGTAGGGCTGATCACTTAGGATCTGGTAGACCTTGGTTGGGAGTTTGACTTTTACTCTTGAGTGAAATGCAATATTATTGGGGAGTTTTGAGCAGAGTAGTGACGTGACCTGAATTCTCTTTCTAAAGGATCACTCTGACTGCTGACCTTGCAGTGTAAAGAAGCACTGTCCAGTTGAAATACAACGGAACCACGTGTCATTTTAAATTGTTTAGTAGGCCCATTAAAAACAGTCAAAAGAGACAGGTGAAATTAATTTCAATAATACATTTTATTTAACCTAATATGTCCAAAATATCATTTCAACACATAATCGATATAAAAATGATGGAAATATTTTACATTCTTGTTCTCATATTGTCTGAAATCCAGGGAATAGTTTCCACTTACAGCACATCTTGGTTTGGACTAGTCACATTTCAGATGCTCAGTAGCGCATGTGGCTAATGGCCTAAACAGGTCCAAAGCAATGTGTCCTGGCCCCAACCTCCCCAAGCTGTGGTGTCATAGGTACTCCCTACCTACCCCCTGGGCTGGTGGAGTACTCTGAGGGCAGTTTCCAAACTCCATGGGAGTTAAAGCTGAAGTGAATGATGAGGGAACACCCGGGCTCAAACCTGAGGTTTGACAATGATAATGTCTAATTTGTATACAGCATTTCCAGTTCTAATTGTTTATCTATCATTTCATCTTCATAACAATTTATTCATGGCAATCCTGTTACTATTCCAGATTCACAGACGAAGAAACTAAGGCAAAAGAGAGCTGAAATAACTTATCCAAGACCACACTGCAGTCTTACTTCAGAGTCTGTGTTCCCATCTACTATACCAATGGTCCTTCTGGTAAAATATGTCAACATTCCTTTTTTTTCTTTAAGGGGTCTTCCTGGAGCAGGGATCAAACCTGTATCCCTGCGTTGGCAGACAGATTCTTAACCACTGCACCACCTAGGAAGTCCTCAACATTCCTTTTCTCCTTGTACTTGTTTTCCATTCTACTTCCCTTCATTAATCATATTCTTATGCTTTTTTGCATACTTTTATTGATCACTCTATCATGTTTTTTGTAACAAAAATCTGAATATATATTTTTTCATATTACAGGGTTTTTTTTAAACTTGTTTTTATTTTATTTTATTTTTATTTATTATTTTTGGCTCATCGGGTCTTAGTTGCGGCACGCAGGCTCTCTAGTTGCAGCATGCGAGCTTAGTTGCCCCTCGGCATGTGGGATCTTAGTTCTCCGACTAGGGATCGAACCAGCGTCCCCTCCATTGCAAGGTGGATTCTTTACCACTGGACCACGAGGGAAGTCCCCAAAATCTGAATATATTGAAAAAAAATTTTTTATATTTCTGTGACCAAGAAATTTCTTATGGATTGACTTATCATCAAAATTATAAGTAGTTATAATTGATCAAAATAACCTAATTACAAGTTACTAATATGAAAAGTTAAATTTTATTGGAAATACATTTCTTAAGTGAGATCGATGAGACTTTTTTCTTCTTCTTCTTTTTTTACAATTAGTTCTGTGTCCACCTGTATGGCTGTTCTCTTGCTCTCTGTACATGGCCTGCCAGACCAGCGCCTACTTCACCAAAACCCCACGTACACGACTGACCTTCCTATGTATGTGCTCTGGGCCCCAGCTGGTGATTGTTCTTATCAAAGGGGCGGTGAGGGGCGTGTCCCTCTACTGGTTTCCCTGGTACCTAATGAATCCACCTGACATCAACTCCCCTATAACTGGTAATCTCCCCTTCCCCCAGGAGCGAAGACTGCCACCATGTCCTGCCTGCTGGCCACCGCACAGGATGGGGTGTCACTGCAGGACCTTGCTTCAGCCGTGTAAGCTCCCCCACCCATTAAACCACTGATGTCTCTGTTGCTGACTCCCGGCTCTTGCTTCGGTCTTGAAGCTGAGCAGGCACAGGCTTTGTAGGCCTGTGGGGTGCCGGCCAACACCATTGATATCGCTAAACACTAAAGAGTGACCCGGTTCAACACCCATGCTATCTCGAGCTTTCATTTTTACAGATGTGAGCCCTGAGAATCTTATTTTATAAATGAGTAAATGGGTGTAAAAATCATTTTCTAATAATAATGCTACTCAAGTTTTTGAACCGTGTCCAAGTTGTGTAACCAAAAATTACATAGTGATTGCTGATTGCCAGGGGCCAGGTGGGGTTGGGGAAATGGGGAGCTGTTGTTCAATGGGTATATAGTTTCAGTCACGCAAGATGAAAAAGTACTCAAGATCCATTGTACAACAATGTGTATATAGTTAACAATACTGTGATGTACAGTTAAAAATTTTTAGCGTAAATTTATGTTACATGAGTTTTTTTTTTAACCACAATTACAAAAAAAAAAGTCAAGCCTGATCCATGAGCTGATGAATACCTGAACACAATATAGTATATCCATACAACAGACTATTTATTATTCAGCCATGAAAAGGAATGAAGTTCTGATACATGGACATAACTTGGATGAACCTTGAAACATTATGCTAAGTGAAAGAAACCAGGCACAAAAGATCACTTATTGTGTGATTCCATTTATATGAAATGTCCAGAATAGGCAAATCCATAGAGACAGAAAGTAAATTGGTGTTTGCCTAGGCCTAGGGGGATGGGAAGCTGAGGGGTAATAGCTAGAGAGTGAGGGGTTTCTTTTGGGGGTGATGAAAATGTTCTAAAGTTAATCATGGTGATGCTTGTACAACTCTGTGAATATATTGAAAGCCATTGAATTGTACATTTTATTTATTTATTTATTTTTAATAAATTTATTTATTTATTCACTTATTGGCTGTGTTGGGTCTTCATTGCTGCGCGCAGGCTTTCTCTTGTTGTGGCGAGCAGGGGCTACTCTTTGTTGCCGTGCACGGGCTTCTTATTGCAGCGGCTTCTCTTGTTATGGATCATGGACTCTATGCATGCGGGCTTCAGTAGTTGTGGCACATGGGCTCAGTAGTTGTGGCAAATGAACTTAGTTGCTCTGCAGCATGTGGGATCTTCCTGGACCAGGGATCGAACACACGTCCCCTGCATTGGCAGGTGGATTCTTAACCACTGCGCCACAAGGGAAGTTCTGAATTGTACAATTTAAAGGAGTAAATAGTGAGGTATGTAAATTATATCTTAATAAAACTGTTTTTGAGAATTACACAGTAACTGTATTAGTTTTCTATTGCTGCATGACAAAATGCCACAAAATTAGCAGCTTAAAATAACCTACATTTATTATCTCACCATTTTTGTAGATGAGAAGTTTGTTGTAGGGGAGGGTGTTAGTAGTTGTTGACTGAGTTTTCTGCTTAGGGTCTCACAAAATTAAGGTGTTCACAAGGGCTGGGCTCTTATCTGGAGACTCTGGGGAAGCATATGCTTCATTCTTGTCGTTGGGAGAATTAAGCTTCTTGCAGCCATAGGGCTGAAGTCCTGTTTTCTGGCTGGCTGTTGGCTGGGCGCCACTCAGTTCCTAGAGGCCACTCTCAGGTCCTTGAATGTGGCCCCCTCCAGCCAGCAATGAACTGTCAAGTCCTTATGCTTCAAACCTCTCTAACGTATCCTTTTACTTCTAGCCAGAGAAAAGCCTCTGCTCTCAAACGGTCCCACCAATTGGGTCAGGTCAACCCAGATGATTTCCATATAATTATATTTGCAAAATCCATTTATAGCCAGCACCGAAGGAATAGCCAGAAAACAAGAATCTTTAGAATTCTGCCCAGAATTTTTCATCAAAATATTCTTTTTACCAGCGTTATTGGATATAATTGATATATAACTCAAAAATGTTGTCAACTTTTCACTGATGTATAACCTACATTCAGAAAAATGCCCAAATCACAACTGAAGAGCTCGATTATTTTCACACCAGGAACATAGCCATATAACCCCTTAGTCAAGACTTTTAAGAGTTTTTTAATGTTTTATTGTGGGAGGCAGCCTCTAAGATGGCCCCCCACCATGACCCCTGTCTTCTGGTATTTACGCCCTTGTGTAATGCCTTTCCCTTGAGTGTGAGCTGGAGTTACTGATTTACTTCTAATGAATAGAATATGGGAGATTAATAGGACGTCACTTTCAAGGTTAAGTTGTAAAAAGACTGTGGCTTCTGTTCTGAGTGCTCACTTCCTCCTGGGCTGCTTGCCCTGTAGGAAACCAGCTGCCATGTCATGAGGCAGCCCCATGGAGAGGCCCATGAGGCAAGGGACCAAGGTGTGCCAACAACTACATAAGCTTCCTTGTGTAGGAACTGTGGACCCCCTCAGTTGCCTTTAGATGAACCCACAGCTCTACTGGCAGCTTGACTACAGCCTCATGAGAAATCTTGAATCACAAGCACCCAGTTAAGCTGTGCTCAGATTCCTGACTTACCAAACAGAGACAATAAATTTGTTTTGGGGGTAATTTGTTATGCAGCAACACATAACTACTCTAAATCCTAGATCCAAATCCTTTATCAGCTATAGATATCAGCAAATATGTTCGACCACTCTGTGGCTTGCCTTTTTACTCTTTTGATAGTATCTTTTATGATAGAAGTTCCCAAATTTAATGTCCAATTTAACAATCTGTTCCTTTATTGTTAGCGGTTGTATTCTGTTTAAGGAATCTCTGCTTTTCCCAGGTCAAGGAACTATTCTATGTTATCTTCATATTTAAATATAAAACCACCTGGAATTGATTTTTTTGTACCATTATTTAATTCAGGCATCAAAGTAACAATTTTTCATTATGGATATCTGGGTGACCCTCTATTTATTGAGAAGGTAATCCTTTCCCCATTGCATAGGAATTCCATATTCATCATAATTAAAGTGACCATATATGTGAGGAGTTTTTTTCTAGACTTTATCCTACTCCATTGGTTGATTCATCCTTCTTAAAATAATATCATATTGTCTTAATCACTGCAATTTTATGATGTCTTGATATCTGCTAGTGTTAAGCCTTCCAATTTTTTTCTTCTTTCAAGATTTTCCTGGCTATTTTTGATCCTTTGCATGTCCATATAAACTTCAGAAATCACTTATCAATTTCGTCATATATATATCCACATAAAATGCTGCTGAGCTTTTATATTGGGATTGCTACAGATAAATTTAGGGATAAATTGTATCTTTCCAATACTGAATTTTCCAAATTTATTAACATGGTATATACCATTCTATGTATTTGGGTCTTCTTTAATAAATATCAGTGTTTTGTAGTTTTTAATGGAGGGGTTTCTCATACCTTTCATTAGATTTATTCCTAGCTTTTTGATGGTTTGATGCTCCTATAAATGGTAACATTTAAAAAATTTCAGGACTTCCCTGGTGGCGCAGTGGTTAAGAATCTGCCTGCCAATGCAGGGGACACAGGTTTGATCCCTGGGGCAGGAAGATCCCACATGCCACAGAGCAACAAAGCCTGTGTGCCACAACTACTGAGCCTTCTAGCCACAACTACTATGCCCACACGCCACAACTACTGAAGCCCATGTGCTCTAGGGCCCACGTGCTGCAACTACTGAGTCTGCATGCTGCAACTACTGAAGCCTGCTCGCCTAGAGCCCACGCTCCACAAGAGAAGCCACTGCAATGAGAAGCCCAACCACCACAACGAAGAGTAGCCCCTCCTTGCTGCAACTAGAGAAAGCCCTCACATAACAACGAAGACCCAAGGCAGCCAAAAATAAATTCAAAAATTAATTAATTAATTAATAAAATAAAATTTTCAATCTGTTTATTGTTGAAATATAGAAATAAAATTGATTTTCTTTATATTTGATTGAGTATCCAGCAACCTTGCTAAATTCACTTGCAAATTCTAACAGGTTATCTGCTCATCCTTTTGGATTTTCTATGTACATAAACATATCATATGCTAACGATGACAGTTTTATTTCTTCCTTTCCAATCCTTAGGACTTTCATTCATTTTTCTTGCCCTAACACACTGAGTAAGACCTTGAAAACAATGCTGAATAGAGGTGGTATTAAGTGAGGCTCCTTGTCTGTTTTTCATCCCATGGAAGAAGCTTTCAATATTTTATTACTAATATTTACATATTTTTGCAGATAATATTTATCAGATTAAGAGCATTCCCCCATCCTTAATATGCTGAGTTCTTATTCTACATGAATATTAAATTTTACCAAAGAAAAATTTGTACCTACATAGATTATTTTACTACTTTCCCCCATTTTTTAAAAATTGGGGTATAGTTGCTTTACAATATTGTGTTAGTTTCTGCTGTACAAGGAAGTGAATCAGTTATATGTATACATACATCCACCCCGCCTTGGACCTCCCTCCAACCTTCCCCCACCCCCATCCCACCCATCTAGGTAACCACAGAGCACCAAGCTGAGCAACCTATGCTATACAGCAGGTTCTCACTAGCTATCTGTTTTACACATGGTAGTGTATATACATCAATCCCAATCTCCCAATTCATCCCATCCTCCCCTTCCCCCTCACCTCCATGTCCACACAGCAGTTCTCTAGGTCTGCATTCTTATTCCTGCCCTGCAAATAGGTTCATCTGTACCATTTTTCAAGATTCAACATACATTTGTTAATTTATGATATTTTTCTCTTTCTGACTTCACTCTGTATGACAGACTCTAGGTTCATCCATGTCTCTGCAAATGTCCCAATTTTGTTCCTTTTTATGGCTGAGTAATATTCCATTGTATATATGTACCACATCTTCTTTATCCATTCATCTGTTGATGGACATTTAGGTTGCTTCCATGTCCTGGCTATTGTAAATAGTGCTGCAATGAACATTGGGGTACACGTGTCTTTTTTTTAAAACTCTTTATTATTGGAATATATTTGCTTTACACACTTGTACCAGTTTTTGAGGTACACCAAAGTGAATTAGCTGAATTTATACATATATCCCCATATCCCCTCCCTCCCACGACTCCCTCCCCCGCCCTGTCCTGACCCTCTAAGGCATCTCCCATCATCAAGTTGATCTCCTTTTGTTATACAGCAACTTCCCACTAGCTATCTATTTTACACTTGGTAGTGTAAATATGTCTATGCTACTCTCTCACTTTGTCCCAGCTTCCCCTTCACCCCCCCAACCTAAATCCTCATCAACAGATGAATGGATAAAGAAGATGTAGCACATATATACAATGGAATATTACATGTGTCTTTTTGAATTATGGGTTTTCCAGGGTATGTGCCCAGTAATTTTTGTTAATGTGGTGGATAATATTGATTTTCAAATGTTAAACAAACCTGCCATCCTTAAATAAACTCCCTTTGTCAAAATGTCTTATACTTTTTATGCCACTGGATTCAATTAGCTAATGATTTTCTTAAGAGTTTTTGTGAGATAAATTAGCCTGTAATTTTCCTGTCTTTTAATGTCCTTAAGTTTTGGCATCAAGGTTATGCTGACCTCATAAAATGAGTTAGCAAGTGTTCCTTCTTTTTCTATTTTCTGGAAGTGTCTGTGGAAGAAAGGTATATCTCTTCCTTAATGGTTTAGAATGATTCACTAGCGAAACCGTCTGGGCCTGGAGTTTTGTTTCTTTGTAAGAAGGGTTTAATCACAAATTTAATTTCCTTAATGAATTGAAAACATGAATAGTCCTGTATTTTTCCTTGTGTCAGTTCTAGCAAGCTGTGTTTTTTAAGGAAGTTGTTTTAGTAATTTTATTTAAAATTATTTATATTATATTCTTTTAACTTATTAAGAGATCTGTAGCAATGTCTCATTTTGCATTCCTGATACAAGTATATTATAAAAATATATCTTTATTTCTTTAATAATCTATCATCGGGTCAACTGATGAATGGATAAATAAAAAGTGGTTTGTATATACGATAAAGTATTATTTGGCCATAAAAAGGATGAAGTAGTGATATAAGGTACAACGTGGATACATCTTGAGAACATTAAGCTAAGTGAAAAAAGTCACAAAGGACCACATATTATATGATTCAATTTATATGAAACGTCCAGGATAGACAAATCTATGGAGACAGAAAGAAGATCAGTTGGGTAGAAAGTAGCTTAGTGGTAGAAAGTAGCTTAGGGCCGTGGGGTTTGGGAGGAAAGTGAGAGTGACTACCAAAGGGTACAGAGATTCTTTTGGGGATAATGCAAATGTTCTAAAATTGATAGCGGTGATAGTTGCACGACTCCATCAATATGTGAAAACTCATTGAATTGTATGGTATGTGAATTATATCTCAACAAAGCAATTAAAATCTATTATTGGGCAGCTAATCTGAACTTGGTTAGATCCTCCTTCAATTTTGTTCAAAGCAACACATTGGAAACTACCCAACTTGAAAAGAATTTGTTACCCAATCATTCATGTTTTCACCTCAATACCAATATTTCAATTATCCCCTTCTCTGGTATCCTGGAGCATTGTACAATGGAACCAGTAAGACATTTTGCCTATGCTAGTTCTCAGAAAGATTGATTTTAGGAAATATTTCATATGAAAGCATGCCTGTATATCCTTAGAAAAGTCCTTGCACATCTCCAGCAGTACAAATACCCTAGTTTGAAGACCACTTGCAGTAGGCTATACTGCCTCTCAGTGTAGGCATGTGGGGGAGGAAATTGCTCATGTTCCAATATCTACTAGCTGTAGGAAGATGTGTTCCACGCAAGACCCTTTGTAAGCCAGTTAGGAACAGCACATGGATTGCTGCCCCAGACATGGGTACGTCTGCAAGGTCAGCCTCAGTCCAGGGTGTTTGATGGAGATATGATGTCATTCAGACCAGCCTGTGATTTGAAAGCCACAACAATGAGAACAACCTAAACAAAAGAGCCTCGGTTTCATTTTGTGACACTATACACAGTGTTGCTTCGCTCTACCTGTCTGCCTGAACAGTTTCTGGTGGTTGCAGGGGGATTGATACAGCTGGGAACCTTGATCCTTCGCCTTCCCCCTTTTACTTTTTTGTGGGTGAATTTAATCTTTGTACCTGCCACATCTGCTGAGTGTAATTAGCACACTGACATCAGAGCAACCGTGTTTCTCAGCTAGCTTTATTTAGGAGTGGAAATATTTTTTATTTTGGATAAACTTAGGCACCCCCCTTCAACTTCCTTATCCTAGATGTGACAGCTCTTTAATTCTTAAAGATATGTCTGTCAAAGGCACATAAATATCTGTGTCCAGATGTCAGCTAGAGTTACACTGTCCTTTAAGATATATACGAAATGGGCTCAACCCTCTATCACCTCCCCATTCCATGGGTTATGTAAAGGTCAGTGCCCTCCTTACAATCTTCTGAAAATTCCTGGGAGACCTAGGTTCTTGTGCTCACCTCTGACACCATTCCTCTGAACCATATTAGTTTGGGATTGTCTCATTCTTTCACTCCTGCTGTTCTTTTTCCACCCAGGTCAACCCAGTCATGGAATTTAGAACTTGTTCTAGTTTGGTGGTGTGAAGTGTTGAGGAGAGATCCCCAAATCCTATGTGTCCAGCAGACTTCAAAGGAAGTTTGTGGGAAATAGGGGGAATTACTTTCAGGCAACGCAGCCACCATAAAACTAAACATCTGACATCTGTATTCTTAAGGTTCTTCCACCGTTTCCCTACCCTGCATGGGGCTCCAGACTCCCGCATGGGGGTTGGCCTTCTCCCCTCATTCTTTATACCTTTGTTCTGAGTTTCCTATACATAGTGAAAGCCAACATCCCACTTTCTCAGGCAGAGAAACTCCTTTTTCCAGCCCTTTCCCTGACTCTAGGTATCTGTCTTCGTATCTTAGGACACCAAGCTAAAGCTTTATTTATTTTTAAAAATTTATTTATTTTATTTATTTATTTTTGGCTGTGTTGGGTCTTCATTGCTGCGTGCAGGCTTTTCTCTAGTTGCGGCGAGCAGGGGCTACTCTTCGTTGCAGCGCACAGGCTTCTCATTGCGGTGGCTTCTCGTTGCGGAGCATGGGCTCTAGAGCGCAGATTCAGTAGCTGTGGCACACCGGCTTAGTTGCTCCGAGGCATGTGGGATCTTCCCGGATCAGGGATCAAACCCATGTCCCCTGCATTAGCAGGTGGATTCTTAACCACTGCGCTACCGGGGAACTCCCAAGCTAAAGCTTTAGAATTAGTATTTATAAAGATTTGCCTCATTTTAAGGTCACAGGCAACCATTCTCGTCCTCCCTATTTTTAGTTCAGAGATTAACGGTGGGGAATTTTGCTTTTTTTGTTTTTAATATTAATGAAGAAAAATCCCTAGGAGAACAAGGTATTGCATCTTACAGAATAACAGGATGGCAAGAAAAACTGAATCAGTCACCACTATTTATTTAGTGCCTAATATGTTCCAGGTGCTGAGCTAGGAGCTAGGGCATAAAGGGAAACAAAATCAGAGACAGTTCTGCTCTTGTGAAGCTTACAGTGCTAGTGGAAAGAGAAACATCAATTGAATGTTCACAGGAACAAAATGGAAATATGAAGTGACAAGCAACAGGAATGTGGGCTGCAGGTGCTGTTGAGTCACATGCTACCTAGTGGGGAAGTCTGGGAAGACTTCCAGGAGGCAGATCTGTGAGCAGAAGGCCCAGTAAGGGTTAACCTGGGGAGAGAAGAAAGAGCATTCCAGGCTGAGGGAGCAGGGTCCAGGCCCAGGGAGCAGTCCATGCCAAGACCCTGCAACAACAGAAACCTCTGACAAAGGACTAAAAGGCCCATGTGGCCGGGGCTGCAAAAATGAGTGGCACCATGGAGTAAGATTAGCTTGGACAGTGAGGGTAAGGCAAGGCCATTAAAATCGGGATGCTAGGCTCAGATTTGCATTTTGAAAAAATCTCTTTGCAGTACGGAGAAACGATTGGAACGTTAAAAAGTCTTGAAAGGAACTGTTACCGGCCTGGAGCACCCACCTGGAGATGCCAATCGGCAGTTATTTGGAGCAGCGTCTTATCTATGCTTTTGTGTTTTAATGTAATTTTTAAACTAAATGAATACACACACATACACACATAAATAGTTCAAAGTGCCAAACAGTACGAGTGCTATTAGGCTTATATAACATAATCCTCTGACTGTTCCCTCCCATACTCCTTGCACCTTCTGCTAAGGATCCCTTCCGCCACTCTTAACGATTCAGCTGGTATTTATGCCATCTCCCGCCCCCCCTCTTTAAAAAAACATATTATGGTTAAAGCACTATTTATTTTTTAGTTTTTAAATGCTGTTGACTTCCTACTATGGAGGAAAAGAATTTCTCAATCTTCCCCATGTCCCACTGCATGTCCCCCCTGCCCCCCACTTAAACTCTACTCTTATCCTGCCAAAGAGAGAACATCCCTAGCATTTCCTTTTTATTCTTCCCATATTAAAAAAAATACTCTGACTCATTCAGTACCTAAAAAATCCATCAATCAGTAAGGACAGAATCAATACATTTCACCATAAATTTATACCTTTGTGAAGACAAAAGTACCTTCACTGTACATCTGTCATAAACATATTTGAAGCAGGAAGGATTTTTACCTCTAAGTAAGAACTGTCAAATTTTTAAGGTGGCATAACAATATTCAAGGAAATCACAGTTGAATTATATGTGATGGTTGAAAGACATAATAAAGTTACTTTCACTAGAAGGCAAAAATAAACCTTATAAGACAAATGTCTTGGAAGAGAAGTGTTAGAAAGGTCATTAATTGATGATATTCAATATCATCTATCAATAGAGTAGCAAAACAGGCCTCTCTCACGCTGCTGCAGTGTGAGCTAAAAAACAAGTGGGAGATTCTTACCCAGAGTCCAAAAAAATAAGTCAGATGTTTTGACCGTCACAGAAATCAATCCTAAGGAAATACTCAGAGATACAAAGATTGATGCCCAAGAATATTCATGATAGTATTATTTATAATAATGATAAACAATCTCAATGCTCCAAAAGTAAGAAAACACAAATTATATTACCTCTATAGAATGGAATAATATAAAATCATTAAATGCATGCTTTTAAAGAACCGTTAATGCTGTGGGGAAATGCTCTTGTTAAATGAGGAAAACAGTTGAGGTCAACCTACATGTAAAAATATGCATGTGTGCAATATATATATATATCTATAAGCATGTTTAAGTATATATAAAATATTTATATACACCTCAAGTTTTTGAAGTGCATAAATAAAGATAGCTTTTTCTCCTCATGCGTTCTACCTCTCATATACTTCAGAATCCCCGGGGTGGGGCGGGGCAGGGGGGCCGGTATTAAAAATGCAGATTCTTGGGTTCCACCCCAGACCTACTGAAGTAGAATCTTTGGAATCAGAGCCCAAGGGTCTCTGTCCACCTACGTACTACCTTGAGTTATACTGACTCACATCTCAGTTTGAGGATTACTTGGACCGAAGCAGTAGCTCTCTGGATAGTAGAATTATGAGTAATCATCTTCTTTTTTTGAATCTTTAAAAAAAATTAACTAATGAGCATATGCTGCTTTTCTGTTTAAAAGTTTATTAAAAGTATATTAATGAGGCATGGGTATTTGAAAACAGAGATGATTTGGGGTCTATCTGGGCAAGTCTAAATACCTTTTGAGAAACAGAAAGTGCACATTTAAAATAAGCAGGAACCTATGAATTCCTGACAATTGGAAAGTCAGTTTAAGACAAAGAAAATACTGTACTCAGTGTAGACATGGAATTTATTACTTCAATAAATTGTGCAGGTAAAAATGATGAATGTAATACTTTTCAGAAGTATTCAGGAACAGCATTTCTCAGTGTTCCAAGATGCTCCTTGGCAAAAGAGGATTCAGTTATCAAATAAGTCTGGGGAATAACACATACTCTAATCCCCTCTGGAGTCACATAACCATGAACAAATTATAGGCTCTGGGAAGTCGAATTTAAGATTCACTCTTAATTCTAGCTCCACACATTCTTAGAATGTGTCCTACCATTGAGAACAAATTCTAGGCCAGAAGAGAGTCCAAGAAAGAATTCTCACCATGAACTGATACCCTACACTTAATCCAACATAGCAATTCGTTCCACATTCCCATGTTCTCTGAGGGCGTAGCCCAAATATATTAATAGAGCCTGATCCTAAGGGCACAGCTCAAGTCAGCTATCAAATAATGCTCAGGAACAGGAAAGTTGAGTGGTAGTCTATAAGACCAGAAACACTTGAAGGAACTGCACATTTACTTTGGTTTACCTATATCAGTCTCTACCACTTGGACAGTGAGCCTGAAATTCTGTCTTATATTCATTTATGTGCTCCCAACACAGCGAATGGGGTACCACCAAACAGGCAGTTAAATTTTTTTTGACAAACACAGTAATAAAATGGCACAGGTTCTAAACTTTAGGTCACAAATTTTGTGCATTCATGACATCAAGGCCTCATTTCATTCAGTAAATACTTCTGAGTGCATACAATGGGTAGGTATTTCTAAGAAAGTAGAGGTGACTAAGACCTTTACCTACAAGAGCTCCAGGCATTAGCAGTACTAGTACTACTCATTCCCTCTTGTACAGGTTTGGGCACACAGTAGGTATCTAATAAATGCTTGTTTGAACTGAGTTCAGAAAGCAAGATACACTTTAAGTCTGGTCAACTTTGGTACTTTGGCAGGCTGGAAGCCTAGAGTAGGGCTGAATCAGACTATTCTGGAGACTGCTTCAGAATGATTGAGAGTTTGAGTAGCTAGACCCATCTTTATTATCACTACTACAGGGATTCCAGACCCATCCAGGAGTCAATTTTTACTAGAAAAAGCCCCCAGACCCAAAGGAATTTAATAGTATATACCACGACAGTATTTCTGAATAAGTGTAGTGTAAAACTCACTAGGTTCTTGAGATGTGAATAGACAGCATACGGTGAAATATGACTTAGAAAGGGGTTCAATAGAATTGACAGGCCTCTGTACTTTAGGACTTTAGGCCTTCAAGCAATGTGCTATGCTCCTTTTATACACTGTCTTATTTACTCTTCACAGCAATCCCAGAGGTAGGTCTTATTATTTTCCCCATTTTTAGAGATGAGCGAGCAAAAGCTCAGGAGAAAGTAACCTGCTGCAGAGCACACAGGGACCACCATGAGGCACAGAATGCGCCTCTGAAACCAGGCCTTTCTGGCACCAAAGACTGGCCGGTGATCACTGAAGCAGTGCTGTTTTTAATATATTGATGGGCACTAGAACTCTGCCAGACGGACACACAGTGTACTGGGTCTCCCAAAGTGATCTGATTAGGGAACCCTTGTGACTGAATCAGTACTTGAGACTACCTTTCCATGTAACACATTTTGAGAAACCCTGTGGGCAAATGAGTCAGAGATACCCCATGACAGACAGAAGGGAGGTGGAAGGCAACTCAGGAGGAAAAGCTATTCTAGAAAAAACATTTACTAAAACTGTGCTCAAAGAATTATTGATCGGAACATGTAAATTAAACACATGTTGGACTGATATCATTTTTTAACCTCCAGATTCATAAGCTCTAGCTCACAGCTCATTTCTGACAAATAATATTTGATATGACATTCCAATTCCAACATGCTCACTTAGCTAGCTTTTTAGGATTTGTTGTAGAATCTGACTTACCTTGTAGTTCAACTCATTATGTCATTAGTTTTTATAAAGTATATTCACAGTGGGAGTATAAGTTTTAACTTGCTGTGTATCTCAACAGGCCTGCAATAAGCATTTTGGGATGAGATAATTCTTCATTGTTTAGGACTGACCAAACTTTGTAGAATCTAGCATCCTGGCCCCTACTGACTAAATACCAGTAGGAACCCCCCCTAGTTTTGACAAGAAACATCCCCACAATTTCAAAACTCCACCTAAGGGAATAGTATCACCTTCAACCGAGAACCACAGGTTTAGAGCAAACTGGGAAGTTCAAAAAAATATTAATTGAAGGAAAAACACCTAGCCTGACCCTGCATTCAGTATTCTAGCAAAGAATTCAAGATTTAACATGCCAGCTTTAATTCTGCATATCCAATGTCTCATCACATTTCTCTCTGTTCTGTTAATAACATGAACAGATTCAACACAAACTGCCAAAATACCATTTTTAGCCAGAAGGGCCAAGCCTTCTGTACTTCGCCAACAACAGCATAAAGCCGGGCAGAAGCTCAGCCCAGGATTGCGTGGCATACTGGCTAATCTCTGAGGCAGCAGCCATGAAACATGTATACCTGAATAGTCTATCATTTTGTCAAATGTGAACTTTAAGAAGGATGCTGGTTTTATTCTTTTTAAAGTGATTTATTATCAAAAAGCTTGCTCCCTTCTCAATGCTGAGTTAGTTCAGCAATGCAGCTCCATCCTTTTTAGGATTATTAGGACCCAAATAATTTCAGACCAAAACAACAACAACAGCGACAACGACAACACAACAAACTTGACTGTTGGTTCAGTAACATATTCAAAGACACGTCAGAATGCATTCAGGAACACTGGCTTCATTTCTTGATTGGAATGCCAATCACCATAAAATCTTCTGCTAGAGTCACTTCTTGGAGATCTAACACTGATTCTGCTTGCTTTTTAAGTTCTACAATCCCGTCTGTTTCTCCTTCTCTGGCCAAGGCAACTGGTTTGTACCTCTGACTGAAGTGAGTCAGGACCAGCCTCTTTGCATGGCACGACTTTGCAAAGGTTGCTGCCATCTGCGGCGTGCTGTGGCCATGCTCCTTCGCCTTGTCCATCTGCGTGTCATCCAGGGTCGCTTCGTGGATCAACAGGTCTGCTTCAAAGCACAGCTTCACGCCTCCATCATCCACAACCCCGGAACAGTCACCCAAAATGCAGATTTTTCTTCCAACGATAGGCTTTTTTAAGACATCTTGGGGAGAAATTGTAATTCCATTTTCCAGAACAACAGAGATTCCATTTTTCAGCTTCCCATAGGCAGGACCTGGCGGAACACCTAATGATGGAGGCAGATAACATCACATCACGGGAATGGAACTTATGACTTGTTAAGAGAGTCTGTTTCAACAGCACAGCAAATAGCAAATGGAAAAGGCGTCCAATTCTTTTCATAATTGTTATAAACATTTTATTACTTGTGGAAAACTGGAATATTTATACATTTTTAAAAGTTCACTGTTGGCTATTGATATTAGCAATGCCTGAGTACTTAAAACATTTCCAAGCACACGTGTCAGATGAGTTTTTAGCTTGTAAGTCCCACTAAAACCCTATTACAGTCAAGATAACAGCCTGGATTCTCTGCTGTGCATGGGAATAACATTTTTTTGAGAGTGCTGTATTTAATAAGCTGATCTTTGGATAAAACTAAAGAGCCCGTTTAAATGACAAGGTACTGACAAACTAACAGAATAAAAAAAATTGTTAAGAGGAAATCGTTTGGATCACAAGATCAAGGAGAATTTCAGGTAGTTATACATAATCTTTGCAGATAGTGCTTAAATCTCACATTAATAGAGAAAAACACCTGATCATCACTCTGTGTAAAACATACAAATAGAATGTGTTCACTATTTCCAATATAAATCATGTTTAAAGTTTCCCAATAAAATACTATTTTCACAGGTTTTTCGATAATAAAAATACCTTTGGCCTAAGGCACTTTTCCTCATTACTTAGCATTTTGTTTTAGCTGAGGAAGAAAGAAGAGGTTGTGTAAATAAAGAAAAGAACACATAAAAAACCATCATCATGTTTTTCACAGGCTCTGTCGTAGCCATGCCAAGGAAGGTGGTAACGCTGGAGGAATGATGTACCTGGACACTGCTTTGGGAGAGGTGCTGAAGAACCCTCACACATGCTGGCCTAGCATGGAGAAGGTATGAAGCCTCAGATGGGCCCCAAGCCAATCTTTGAATGCTTGCTTCGAAGTGTGATGAACCCAGATATATAATACTGGTTGAGGCAGTGTTCTAAACATCAAATTAACTTAATCAAGGTTGACTGACTAGGCAAAATCAAAAAAGAAGGAAAACCCAGAAAGCAGCTGGTCCCAACTGCAAGGTTAAAAGCTATGGCGAAAAGTCTCTGGCCAAAGATGTCAGTGAAAACATATTTCAGAAAGATGACATGAAAAAAATAAAAGCCTAGATTTGAGACAACCACCACCACCCCACCAACCAAGACAGTAAAAGCTGAAGATAAGACAGACTAAGAATGTGCATCCAAGGAGCTGAAGAGAGAAATCGCATATACACTTGGTTTTTGCTCCGTATAGCATCTTTTTGGCCCCAGGGATTTCCCTTAATAAACAGTGTTTATTTATTTATTGGGCAAAGGAAGTAAGTGGAGAAAATGTCAGTTTTAAGCCTGGGAGACAAGAAAGGAAGGTTTCTATGACACTTCTAACTGCTTCGGTTAACAACTTGACTGATGAGAAAGGAAAAAAAACACTTACCGAGGTCTTTCAGTTTCTGTGCATTGAGTTTACCTGGGCGTTTCTTCTCCACAACTGAAAAGCCAAAGGAGGGTATTCGATGAAAGAGGCGAAAAGCTTTCACGACAAACTGTTCGTCATCAACCAGGAGGTATGAGTTTTCTTCTGAGTCTAACAGGATAGTTCTTCCTTGTCCTTCTTTGGGAGGGTTGTCTGCTTCATTCACGTGTACAAATTCTTTTAGTTCTTCTGTAGGACACTGATCCGCTGTAGGCACCAGCTCATGGACCACATAAGGGAAGACCAACTCTGTGTGAGAAAGTTCCATAGTTCGCCAGATAAAGTCCCGAAGCCCTGCAGGGCCATAGATTTCAATCGGCTGTTTGGTGACCACGGAGCCACTCTGCAGGCTGATTGTGCAGAGGAGGCCAGGAAGGCCAAAGAAATGGTCTCCATGAAGATGCGTAATGAAGATCTTGGTAATTCTCCCTTTTGATTGAGGCAGAGAAATAAACTTGGGTATTTTTCAGAAATAAAACCCATACAAAGCTACTTGAAACATGCATAAAAACTTACATACAAAGCAACAAAATGAATTCAGAAGTTCTACTTATCACCATAAACTTATTTCTTTTTATATTTTTCTACATGATTCCAGAAGCAAGAAAGACGGGTATTATTTCACTAGATGGTTTTAATAAGATATACCCTTTTTCCATAAAACAACTTCAAATTACACAATGTTACAATTTTAAGAGTACTTTCTTACACATCCTTTTACTTAAAAAAAGAAAAGAAAAAACTCTACCAAAATGATTCACTTAAGTAACCAGATAGGCCTCAAGTGTTAAAAACATCTGGCAGTTACACTGCCCCCTACTGCTCCCTCTGAGAACAGCAAATATGTACAATACTTCCAGCATAAAAATGTTCCCCTGGCTCCAACGGATTGGACCAGTGCCTGAACCCAAAATTGCCTTTTAAGGACTCCACACTGGACAGAGATTAACTAACCAAGCCAGAGCCTGCTTGTCTGGGTGAGGCTGAAGGAAAGGAGAAAAAGGAAGGGGGATGGCGGAGGGAAAGGAAAGGAAGGAGGGAGAACGAGGGAGGTGGAAAGGGAGTGGGATGAAGAAACGAGGGGGAGGAGGTGGGCAATAGACCCCCAAGTGCAGATCAGAGGGTAGATCCCCCACGGGGCTATGTAAAGGCACGGGGCCCCATCCCTTCCTTTCAGTCTGAACTAACACAACAGCTTTTCCAGTGCATATTGACTTCGGTTGTAACTTGAGTTAGCCAATGGTAAACTGAATTTACTCCTGGTATGTGGCAGGAAGCCACACTGACATTTTTCTGAGATGCACCACAAGGCCTTTTAAAAGTAACAGTTACAATCAACACATTTTTAGTGTAACAGTAGCTTCCAGTCCTAGCTCATGGCCCACCTATTTCAAACATCTGATACCATAAAAGAACAGGAACAGTTTATTGATACCATAAAAGAATAGGAATAGTTCATTGTGATGGGATTTGTCCTGTGACATTTAGGTAACAGTGTTCTCCAAGCCAGTGGTCCCACCAGGCCCCTGTGGCAGAACACGACAGGCTGGGCAGAGGCTGATCTTGAACCTTGAGAATTCCCAGGAGCCACGCTACAAGTTTCCTCAATATGCTCCTTTTTGTTTTCTCTTTTTAGTCCTCGTTTTCTCTTTTTTCTCACTTCTGGAACCCTTTCATTTCCCCCTTCCTGCTGTCTGGGCTGCCAACACACCTCCAAATGTGACCTGAGGACTCAGCAGACAAAAGAACTACAATAGTTGTTGAGTCCTGGTCTCACGCTGACCCCAAAACTGCCAAGTCAGACTTTCTGGGCCTCTCCCTATCTACTGCAAAACACAGCCAAAACTGAACACCAAAACAATTCGTGAACTCAAAGCAAGTGAGACAAATTAAGTAAGAAAAAGTACTTCCCGCAGTCATCACAGTTTCAGGCAAGACAAACATTTCACTTTTCAAGAAATTTGATTTCAGAGGCAGAAGGAACGGCAACCACAATTATCAAAGGTAAGGGGAAGCTATCAAATGAAAAAAGAAAAATGCATGAGTTCCCTTTCACTTAAGAACAAGAAAGTTACCAGGGAAAATGTCCTCCATACGGGAGTAGACTACTAAGCGTGCTCTAAGGGATGATGCAGTGATATTTACTGCCGCAGGAAAACGTCCGCAGCGCATCGTTCATATGTACTATTCAGCTGAAAAAAAGTGGGCCACACCAAGTACAGTTTGATTCCATTTATGAAAAGTTATACACAAACACACACACATATACACCTATACCATCACCACATCTACATGTAAAGAAACTTCACTGAAGAGAGGGGAATTTAGGCTTTTCTTATTTATATTTTTCTGCTTCGTTTGAACTTTTACAATGAGCATGTATACTTGTTAAATCACTTTTAAAATTATACTTTTATAATACTTTTTGTAATCATTTTCGAGGGAAAAAAGGCTTAAGCTCACTCTTTACAATTATGAAAAAAATACACATGGCAAACCTATACTTTTTAATTAGATGCTTGCATGTTAGGACCATGGGAACTTGAAAGAAGTATTTAGAGAAACAGGAAAGTACTTCCTTATGAAACCCATAAAATATTATTATCCCAGGAGGTAGTATAAGCTAAAAGGGCTTCAATGCCTCCAACAGTGATAGGTCTGTATTGGGTTATTGAGAGAGACCAAGATGTACTGAGGGTGCGGCATTCCATCCAGGTTGAGACTGTGGCTTCTGAAGCCCTAGAGCGTCTTAGCTAATGTTCAAGGATAACCATATCACCCTCCTCTCTGAGGCCAGGAATTTTTTTCTTATGTCAATAAAAATTTTGTAAACTAAAAGTTCCCTTCTGTTTCATTTTATTATTATTATTGTTTTTGCCAAACTTTTATTTTAAAAAGGTCAAGCTTTGTGAACTGTTTAAAAAAATATACACAAAATAGCGGTAAAATATAAAACATTAGAGAAAGGTATGAGGCAGATGGAGTTAAGGTGGTACCCATGGCCCCTGCCTCTTGCTGTTCACATTCTTCTTTAATTCCTTCCCCTTGAGTGTGGGTGGGACTGGGCACTTGCTTCCAACCAGTAAAATACGGCACAAAGATGCAATATGATTATGTTATTTGTAAGACTCCATCTTTCTGGCAGACTTGCTCTTGAGTCTCTTTCTCCCTTGCTGGCAGTAAGGAAGCAAGCTACCCTGAAGCAGTAACCCCCATGACCAGGAACTACAGGATGCCTCTAGCTGATGCAGGCAGCCTCAGTCCTACAACTACAAGGACTCTGCCAACAGCCTGAGTGGGCACTGAAACAGATTCTTCCCCTAGTAGTTACTCTGATGAGACTGCAGCCCTGGCCAAGACCTGGACTGCAGTCTAGTGAGACCCAGAAGCAGAGAATCCAGCTAAGACAGGCTCGAACTCCCTGACCCACAGGAACTATGAGATAATAAATGCAAACAACCCACTAAATTTTATAATCTGTTATGTAGCATTAGATAACTGATACAGGTACTAAATAAAAAGACCCAAACCTCCTGACACAACAGTTACTTGTTTCTATTTTAATCACCCTGCCACCTCAATCCCTACTCTCTAAAATGTTAAATATTACAGCCTCCACTTTGGCATGTGCCTACCCTGACAGTTCTCAGGAAAGGAACCCCTGTGTGATCCAAGGGAGGTAAAGCCTAATACCTGCTCTGACCTCGGGGTTTCAACATAAGACAATATATAATTAGGGGTGAACTGTGTACACCTCGAGGCCATGTGTCCCAAGTGATATGCATTAGTTCCTTCCTCTAACAGCTCTGTTCCTAACTCCCTATCTAGGTCTGGGACATCACCACCTGTAACTTGCAATAATTCTTCACTTCACATCCTAGACATTCACTTAGGCACCACCTCCTGTTGGCTCTCCAAGTATCTGAGTTTCTTGTCTTCACCCTTATCCCTACTTCCTGCTTCAACATCTTCAACTTCTCTCTCTCAGGTGAATGCAGCTGCCTTGGAACTGGTCTTCTGATGCCATTCTCTTTCTCCCAGCACATTTGCCATTGGAAAGCTGTTCTAAAACACAAATCAGACCATGTCATTCCTTGGCTTAAAAGTTTTTAATGATTCTTTGTTGCTAATAGAATAATGAGGTCCAGATACCTTAAAATACCACAGGAGTCCTCATAGTCCGCCCTTACTTCTTTTTTAATTCAGATCTTTATTAGAGTATAATTGCTTTGCAATGTTGTGCCAGTTTCTTGTTTCTTTACAGCAAAGTCAGTCAGCTGTATTTATATATATATCCCCATATCCCCTCCCTCTTGAGCCTCCCTCCCACCCCTCTAGGTCATCACCAACCATCCAGTTGATCTCCCTGTGCTCTGCAGCAGCTTCCCACTAGCCATCTATTTTACATTTGGTGGTGTATATATGTCAATGCTACTCTCTCTCACTTCATTCCAACTTACCCTTCCCACCACCCCACCCCTGCCATGTCCTCAAGTCTATTCTCTATGTCTGTGTCTTTATTCTTGCCCTGCCACTAGGTTCATCAGTACTGTTTTTTTAGATTTCATATATAAGCGTTAGCATACAGTATTTGTTTTTCTCCTTCTGACTTACTTCACTCTGTATAACAGACTCTAGGTCCACCCACCTCACTACAAATAACTCAATTTTGTCCCTTTTTAGGGCTGAGTAATATTCCATTGTATATATGTGCCACATCTTCTTTATCCATTCATCTGTTGATGGGCATGTAGGTTGCTTCCAAGTCCTGGCTATTGTAAATAGTGCTGCAATGAACATTGTGGTACATGTATCTTTTTGAATTATGGTTTTCTCAGGGTATATGCCCAGTAGTGGGATGGTTGGGTCATATGGTAGTTCTATTTTTAGTTTTTTAAGGAACCTCCATACTATTTTCCATAGTGGCTGTACCAATTTACCTTCCCACCAACAGTACAGGAGGGTTCCCTTTTCTCTACACCCTCTCCAGCATTTATTGTTTCTAGAGTTTTTGATGATGGCCATTCTGACCAGTATGAGGTGATATCTCATTGTGGTTTTGATTTTCATTTCTCTAATGATTAGTGATGTTGAGCATCTTTTCATGTGTCTCTTGGCCATCTGTGTCTTCTTTGGAGAAATGTGTATTTAGGTCTTCCGCCCATTTTCGGATTGGGTTGTTTGGGGTTTTTTTGCCCTTATTTACTTGTTTAAACATTCTTATCTCCCATCTGTCCAGCCAAGTACTCAAAGTTCTGGATGGCTTAATATTCCCCAAACATGTCATTTCTCTCCTGGGAACTCCTTTACTTGTTGCTTACTTTATTGTCTTTGAATGTCCATCCCTACTTCTCTCCCCAGAGAAACTGCTATTCATCTCTTACATCCTAGCTCAACTGATACCATCTCTAGGTCGTTTTCTCTGAACATACAGATATAGTTAATGTCCCCCTCCTTTGTGCTTCAAAAGTAGTTAGAGAACACCTCCATTATTCTTACTTATCACATTACACCATATCTGTCTGCATGTCGGTTTTCACCACTAGACCACTGGATCCTTGGATGCTAGAACTATCTTTCCTTTAGTCATCAAATGCCAGGTACTGTGGTGAGTCGCAGGAATAATTTCAATAACTACCATTTATCAAGACCGAACAAGTGAGAGGCACTGTACTGAGTACTGAACATTTCATTCACCCATTAACTGAACAGATACTACTAGGCATCTACTAGGTATGTAAGTGATCACTGAGTTGACTTTATCGTACAGAGAAATACACAGTGAACACAGAAACAACAATTTAACTAACATAATTTTAGATAGTGATGATGCTAAGAAGTCAATAAAATTAGCACAAAATAGTAGAATCCCTGGGGTGAGGGAGAAATTACTTAACCCCAGATGTTCAGGGAAAGCCTTTGAGGAGATAGCATTTGAGCTAAGATTTAACTGATGAGAAGGAGACAACCACACAGAGAAGACATTATTATATAAAATTCTCATAACACCCCTTTTAAGTTGAGTTTTTAACCCCATTTTAAAGATGAAGAAAGTAAAGCTTAAGTTTGCTGATCTACTTAGGTAATAAGCCAAGACACAGCTGGGACTGGAACCCTGGTCTACCTGACTCTGGACCAAGGCTCTGGTGAACACCGTACTCTTTGGTCTGCCTGGTGCTAGGCTCGCTCTATGGCTGGAATGCCCTTCTTCCCAGCCCGGGGAATCCTTCCCCCTTCTTTAACAACCCATAGTATCCACCCTGATGATCTCAAGTGGAAAAGAACATCTCACTCCCCAGAACGTCTACCACCCTCTGTATTCTCTCGTGATACTTACGCCTATGTCCCTTTGCTTGGGCAGTGCCTATTTAATACGTCTGACGTATCCCACTCCATCCTCCATGCCCTAAGCCTATATAAATCCTTGCTCTCAATATTTACAGGAAGAAGGACAAGTAAACATGTAAATAAATAAGAAAGGAAGGAAGGGAAGTAGGAGGGAGGGAGAGAGAGAGGGAGATTGAAAGAAAGAAAGGAAAGAAAGAAGGAAGGAAGGAAGGAAGGAAGGAAGGAAGGAAGGAAGGAAGGAAGAGAAAGAAAGAGAGAGAGAGAGAGAGAGAGAGAAAGAAAGAAAGAAAGAAAGAAAGAAAGAAAGAAAGAAAGAAAGAAAGAAAGAAAGAAAAAAGAAAGAGAAAAAGAAAAAGAGAAAGAAAGAAAAGAAAGAAAGAAAGAAAGAAAGAAAGAAAGAAAGAAAGAAAGAAAGAAAGAAAGAAAGAAAGAAAGAAAAAGAAAGAAAGAGAGAAAGTAAGTTAGTTAGTTAGTTAGTTACCTCGGTGGGTGTGCCAGATGCCTCAGCGTCTTCTGAGGCTCCAGCACCAAGATGGGATGCAACTGTCAGGGCTGTTTCTCAGCAAAAGGCCCAAGAAGAGTCAAGCAAATGAAGCAGAACAAGAGACAGCCTTAATGAGATAGCTGAATGCACACTAACCTGCTTTAAGTTGGCTTTTCATAAGCTGTGTCTGGGTTCCCTCCCCACAGTCAAAGAGCCAGCACTCGCCTTCACACCGAAGGACCAGAGCAGAGGCACCCCGGGTTGGGGATGGGTATGCTGCGCCTGTCCCCAGAAATGTCACATCCATAGACATCTTCCACCCTGCAATGAGAAGATCACTTAGGGATTATTACACATCACTGCTCAGAATCACCAAAAACAGGTTCTTGTGAGTTTTACTGTTACCTCTGTTTTGGTTATTAAGAACAGTCTGGATTCCTGTTCTCTAATAGTTTTCCACAGAAATTTGAAGGAAGACTTTAGTAACTCTTAATCAGTTAAAACCACAAATTACCAAACCTTGTATAACTGCTAACAGAAACAAAAATAAATTTTAAAAAAGTTAAGCCCAGTCAATTAAAAACTATAGTTGAATTCCAACTATATGACATGCTGGAAAAGGCAAAACTATGGGGAGAGTAAAAGGACAGTGGTTTGACTCTACAAGGTGGGTATGATATCGTCATCCCCATTTTAGAGATGGGGAACCTGAGACACAGGGAGGTGGTGACTTGCCTAGGGTCCCATGGCTAGTAAGTGGCAGAGCTGGGATTCAGACACCAGGACCCTAGCTCCAGGGCGACTCTATCATGTCACCTTCTGTCTTAAGTGTTCCTCATATTGTAGCTTTATTATCCGTAACAAAGGTCCAGATGACACCTTGATTTCAGATGTCTAGCCTCTAGAATTGTGCAAGAATAAATTTCTGTTGTTTAAAAAAAAAAAAAAAAAGATAGTGGTTCGGGGGAAGGGAGGGGGGAATGAATAGCTGGAGCACATAGGATTTTTAGGGCAGCAAACTATTCTGTATGATACAGTAAAGACAGATACACATCATTGTACATTGGTCAAAACCCATAGAATATATAACACAGCTCATGAATGAACCCTAGTAAACTTTAGTTAATAATAATGTGTCAGTGCTGGCTCATCACTAAGTACCACACTAATGCAAGATGCTAATATTAGGGGAAATTGGCCAGGGGAGTGGGTATATAAGAACTCTGCACTTTCTGCTTATTAATTTTTTTAAAAAGTCCTTCTAATAAACAATAAACAACTCTAGTGAGATTCTGGGCAAGAGACGGACTTTAATTATGCTTACTAGATGATACCTCTGGTGCCCTCGGTGAGCAGCCCTTTCTCTGAACCATCATAAACCACAGCAATGCTCTACAACACTCTACAGTAATGCTAATACCACACAGTAATGCTGAGTGAATGTCTCACTCTCCTAATAATAGAGTCCATGAGGGGTTACCACTTGGGCTTCTGGTTTTATAAGTGATCAGCAACAACCTGTTGAGAGTGTAGATTCCCCCTGAGATCTCTTCTTCCTTTCATTATTTTTGGGCACATCTATCTCTGATATACTTCTGTGATAGGAGATATGCATCAGATGAAATTAGCATAAACTCAGACTTATATATATAACCAATTGTAGAGTATCCACATTGATGTCAGGGAAAGAAACAAACATATACGTTTAAGAAAAACTACTAAAACAAGAAAATTTGACAGAGTTGGATAAATATATCATCTATAGGAGAAATAAAACTATCAAAAACTTTTCTCAGTTCTAGCAATAACCAGATAAAAGTAAAAATGAGGGAAAAAACCTTCAGTCACACGAGAAAAAAAGCCCTATAAAATAACTAGAAAGTTAACAGGAAAGGAATAGGCCCTTAAAGATCCAAAAAGAGATACACATTAGCTTCCCTGATGGAATATTTACTATCACAGAAATGTCTATCTTTTCATAATTAATGTATATATATTTAATGTAAATTCTATCAGATTTCCAGTGGGATTTATCTTGGAACAAAAGCAACCCACAGATCACATGAAAGAAAAAATACCTGTCTGAGAACGGGCAAGAAAAGTACACAAAGTAGTGAGTAGTGACTTACCCGTCTAGATATTAACACTTACTACACTAAGCAGACATAATGGAAAGAGAATAATATTGGCACAAAAATAGAGGTGACAGAGAAGGGACAGTCCAGAAATAAACCCAGGTATTACAGAAACCAATATACAACAAAAGTGTAAAAAGGGTAGCTTTTTTAATGAACAACACTGACATAATTCGGTATTTTTGCAGAAAAACACAAAGCAAGATCCTTATTTTGCATTGTATATAAAAATACGTTCCACATGGTTTGTAAATATAAATGTGAAAGGTCCAAAAAATATGTTCAAAAAATTAGGAGAATATGTATATAACTTTTGGGATGAGAAAGCCCTTACTGGCAAGACATGAAACCCAGAAACTTTTTAAAAAGACATTTTTACCACATAGAAACTTACATATATCAAAAGACTTAAAATCAAAGGACCAAAAAAACACCTGGAGAAAACTGTTTGTACTATATGATAAAGGGTTAATGCCCCTAAGAAATGGTAAGGCAAATGCATTAAAAAAAAATAATAAAAAGTGCTCAGTCACCCAGTAGTTACAGGAAATGCAAATTAAAGAAATAAACAGACATAATTTCCCACACATCAGCTGGCAAATATTAATGCTATCCAGTGCTAACCAGGACAAGGGAAAATGCGTACCTGCATTTTCCTAGTGGTGGAAGTATGAATTGCTATTATGTTTCAGGAGAGTAATCTGGCAATA
The DNA here is from genome assembly GCF_030028045.1 of Hippopotamus amphibius kiboko. Lineage (NCBI taxonomy): Eukaryota > Metazoa > Chordata > Mammalia > Artiodactyla > Hippopotamidae > Hippopotamus > Hippopotamus amphibius. Next base: position 91,900,304 of record NC_080196.1, on the reverse strand, counting down.
TATATTACCAGTAACAATGATGCTGCTAACAGCAACATGCTTTAACCCAAGCAATCCCATTTTGGGGACTCTAAGTTACAGAAATAAAGGATCTATGTACAATGATGTTTACTGTGCTACTTTTAAGGTGGCTAAAATTTAGAAACCATCTGAATGTATACATACATATCAATAGGAAAACAACTTTTTATTGTACATTCATATCACGAACTATTTCTTCTGCAGTTCAGTCAGGTCTGTAACTCTTGTCCTGAAGGGATGGCGATGAGAAAAGTTACGGATGGCTGTGGCATAATCTCATTTTTAGAACAATGCCCAAACCCCTGCATTATACAAGACGGAAACAGCACGGCAAGGAAGGATATACACCGTACTGCTAATGTTGATTATCTTGGGGGTGATTAAAATGATGGTGGTGGTGGTGGAGATTATTAACTTTTCTTTTAAATCTTTGAATTGTTTTTGGTTGCAATAAGCAGCACTTCATTTATTTATTTGATTTTAATTTATTTTATATTTAACTTAATACTGATGATTTTTATGAAATGTGTCATAGTGATGAACATGCTTTTCTAAGTACATATCGCCTAATTTCCCTTTCCTTTTGGGGATACGGTCAGCTCTCCCACACGTCACACAATAGGTGGGCGGTACATCTCTCCACCCCACACACAAGCCTTCAGGTTATTGCTAGTGTCCTTTCCTTGTGTTAGTCCACATTTTCACTCCCAAGATCAAGACTTCCTCTGATAATTAAGTAGTTTAATTTGCAGAGTCTTTCTTATTGGACTGCAGCTTGCAAGAGATGGGAGAATAAACAGAATGTAGAAAGTTAAAAATTTAAGGTAATAAATGCAGAAGGTATAATAGAATATAATCACTTTGCATGCATAACAAATAGATCTAAGCCAGCGGTACAGAATCCTGGAGAGTATTAGAATCACCTAGACAGATTTTGAAATATATCAATGACTGGGCTCCATCCCAGAACAATAAACAGGAAATTCTGCAAGACACATGCGCTTTAGAATTAAAATAATAAAAAAAAAAATCTTCCCCTGTGATTGTAACATGCAGTCAGTTTTGAGAACCACTTAGTGAAAGGCTAATGGAGAACTATAATGGATCAGGCTGACCTGAACTCACTAGTCAACTAGTTGATCTTTTTTTTTTAAAAAAAACTTTTGTTATGAAAAATTTCAAACACATACAGAAGTAGAGAGATTAGTATAATGCACTGTCACATACCCATCACTGAGCTTCAACAATTATCAACTCATGTTCAATCTTATTTCATCTTTATTCCCCACCCATCATCTAAGAATACCTGACAAGTGGTATTGGGTACTTCCATCAGGGACTACACGCTGTCTGGCTGCCTCTCTTTTTCTGATGTTAACAGCCACTAATGATCATTTCCAGGATCCAATATTTCATTAGGGGTTGCCAAAAGGTGATATTTTCTCATTCCTTCTGTAGTTATTAGCTGGCATCCTTCTGTAATTCCCTGATCAATTAGCCACCCTGCAATACAATTTGTATGGAAAAGGTCCAGTGATCAATCTTAACACCACAAAGAGAGATAAGATCTAACTCCTGATGTGATGCAATATGCAGTACAAAGTAATCTAGGAGGTTTTCTTGCCAAAAAGTATAACCTGAATCTGGAAAAAGCTGTCATCTAAAATACCAGTTTATTAAAGGACACCACAGGGATGGAAAAAGCAAAATTCAGTATGTAAGAAACATTACAGGACAAATAAGTTGGCTTCTTCAACAAGTGAAATACATGGAAAAACAATAATAAACAGGGAGGAGATAAAGAAATATAAGCCATCAACCAAGTGTAACATGTGTAGCTTGTTTGACTCCGGATTTGGACAACCAGATAATGGGAGAAAAAAAAAAAGAGAGAGACGAGAGGAAATGTAAACGTTCACTGCAGAGATGGTAACGTGAAATTCTTATGAGATTGATAACGGTTTTATGTTTGAGTTGTGTTCTATAAACATAAACAAGTATTTAATGGATGAAACGGTACATTTCGATTTGCTTTAAAATAATCCAGTGGGGGTGAGGGTACCAGATGAAACTAGATCGATTATGAGTTGGTACATTCAGTACACAATTCTATTTTTGTATTTATTTGAAAGTAATAAAAAGTTGAGAAACAAGCCAAATAATCAAACTCTTCCACTAGGTCGGGAAGTAATCAGAAGTTAATTGATTTAATCAGTGGTACATGTTTTGTGACATGCACCATTCTAAGCAGTAGGAAACAAGTGACCAAACCAGATTTTGATCCCTGTCTTCTTGGACAAAAGACTTGCTTTCTCATGACTGTGATCCACTTTGGAGGAAGTGCACGTTCCGGGCGAGAACACAGCCCACGGTCGATCGCCGTACTGTCACCTGACACTCCGGGCCAGTGGTTCTCAGTCCCCGCTCCTTATCACAATCACCTGGTGATTCTGGGGCCTCAGCATTTAGAAGGCTTCCCAGAAGATTCTAAAGGCTGCCGGGTTCAGAGCGAGTTTCTAGGCAGGCAGAGCCAACCCTGCAATCACCCAGTAGTGCAGGTAGGGCAGATACTGCCAGCCTCCATTTTAGAGATGCAAGAACCGTGGCCCGCGACATAGGGTGATCGGCCAAGGCCGAACCCGGGCCCGGGCCAGAGGCCAGGTCTGCGACCGCCGGCCAGCCCAGCCTCTCCTCCAAGCCGGCATCAATATAAGGAGGGGCGGGCGGCCGCAGGAGCGCCGGGCGACAGAGGCCCCCGCCCGGGGGTGGGGGTGGACAAGGCGCGTCCTCGCTCCCCGGCGCTCCCGGGCCCGGGTCCTCCGCTCTGGTCCCGGCCCGCGAGTCCGCAGGAAGCGCGCCAGCTTGCGCGCTCAGCGGCGGGCGCGGGGCAGGCCGCGGCGGCGCAGACCCTGGCCCGCCCCCCTCTTTCGGCGCGCCCTGCCCCACTCACCCACTCCCCGAGGCCCGCGGCAACAGCCGACGGAGGCGCGGGCCCGCGGCGAGGCCCAGCCGTCCACGCGGCGGCGACGCGCGCGGGCGGAAGTGCGCCGCCGGCCGTGCCCGCGTGCAGCCTCTCTAGGAGCCGCCGGAGGTCCGCGCTTGGTGGTTCCCGCCCGAGCCAGACCGCGCGGGGAGGCGGGACAGCCGCTGTCGGCGTCCGCTCTGCCCTGCAGTGGGACGGTCCCTCTCCTTCACGCGCCCGCACCGGCGCGCTGGGTAAGATGGTGGCGCTGACCCGTGAGGCCCAGAGCGCCCAAAGTGAAAAACACCTGTTGTTGGGCTTTTTGTTTTCGGTGCAATGGTTTCAAACGAGAGGGGTCTCGCAGATGCTTTGCTCTGACGTGTCTTTGTGTAAAGTCTGTTCTTTCGTGGGGGTGAATCGTTCTCTCTTAATCGCTAAATCTAAAAGTGTACGTCTGCGGGGCCTCAGAATCAGAGTTCATAGCAGCATTACGATAGATCCCGAACCTCCCCTCGATTCCTCTTTGCTGTTCCAGGGATACAGCGGAATGTTTGCTGAGAACCGTCGCTAGTGTGTTCGCTTAGCGCACAGTACAGCCTGCGGGACGCGCGCGTGAAGAGCCCGGGCCTAAACTGCACGTGGGGATTACAAACCCACAAGGGGAGAGCACTCATTCGGTTTAAATTCCAGTTTTCAGGATTTCACGCTTCTGTGCAGCGCCAGATGCACTGGTGTTTGCTCACATGCTCGAGGTGGTCAAAGTATCCAGCAGCTTCGTAACAGAAAGAGAAGTGCTGTGGATGTGGGGTTTTTAAAATCAAGATCCCTAACTCCCGCCTCCCCGACTGCTTTGCTCAGTAAACCCTTAGGTCATTTACTTTTGGGCCTCTTCAAAGCTTTTATTTATTCAAGTGTTAATTGAGCTCCGACTTTGTGGATAGTATTGTTTTTGATGCGGAGAGAATTTTTTAAATAGATCGTAGTCCCTGTTTTTAGGAGCATGCACTGAGGTTGGGAAAAGAGGTGCAGGAAGCCACTAACAATATGAGGGAACAAAAGAGAAGAAAAAAAGAGAAAAAAAAAGGGTTAGACTTGAACCAGGTCTTGTAGAATGGTTGAGACTTGGATTATTGTTCTGGAAATGGAAAAATAAGGTGGGTTTGTTCGTGTGGGAACTGATTTAGCAAAGCATTAAAAACCGGACCTTGAACGTTATTTACTCTGACACTTGCCTAGCTAAGAAGTGCCCAGGAAGACACATTCTACAGCTAGGTCTTGATCATAACTCAGCTATGGGTTCCCCACAGCGGTACCCTCCATAGAACTGCCCAATCCAGAGATTCCTGGCTTGTACCTGCCACCCCCCCACCCCCACCCCAATGAAGGTTTCTTACAGCTCCTCTTCTCAGAGGCAATTATATCTTTAGAGAATACTGGATAGTGCTTTTTGTTGATTTTTAAAACTTACATTATGGGAAATTTTTAACATACACAAAAGTTGAGAAAATGTTTAATGAACCTTTATATAAATCATCATGTATCGTCAACAGTAACATCTGGTCCAGTTAGTTTCACCTAGAACCCCTGCCCCTCCAAAAGCAACAAAAAGCCCTGGAATATTTTCAGTTCCAGGCACAGTATCTTTTTTTTTTTTCTTTAAGAACTTTTATTGAGATACAATTGACATACAGTAAACTGCATATATTTAAAGTATAAAATTTTATATTTTTTTATTAGTAATGTATATATGGCAATCCCAATCTCCCATTGCATCCCAGCCCAAGCCCCCCCACCTTTCCCCACTGTAAGCATTTAAGGATCCTTTCTTTTTTTAAAATCTCATCACTGTATACTGATGGTGGGCATTTCAGTACATAAATATAAAGATAAGGACTTTAAAAAATACAGCCATAATATCATTATCATACAAAGGCAATAATTCCTTAGTATCATCAAATATCCAGTCACTGTTCAGATTTTCCTGATCATCTCATAACTCGTTGAAGCTTGTTTGTTCTAGTCATAAAATCAAAATATAAAATAAAAAATTTCAAAACTCTCAAAAAAACTTAGCTACTAAAACAAAACAAAACAAACAAAAAAACCAGCTTAACTACAATATCATGTCTTGCCCGAAAAAGTTCTAATTCCTTAACATACAGCTGACCCTTTCACAACAGGGGTTTGACCTGTGCAGGTCCAGTTATAGGTGGATATTTTGCAATACTAAATACTGTTACCATAATAACGGCCACTGTGCACTGAGGCCTAATAGAAATATGGAGACAGATTTTGAAAGAAGAGAGATGGCTTTATTTTTCTTTCCCAGGCAAAGGGAAGACATAGCAGGCCAGCGCCTCAAGAACTGTGCCCTACGCGCCCCCCCCCCCCCCCCCCGGCCGCGTCCTTGGGAGTCGGGGAAGATTTTATACATGGGGGCTCGCAGTCTGGGGTATGTGATAAGGATCACGTTGGTGGAGGGCTTGCATTCTTTTTCCTTTGCGTTATTCTTTTTTCCTTTGCAATATTTCAAAACAGTCATAGCTGGCGTCAGGCCACCCGGTGACTGGGGTCTGGCAGTTTGTTGATTGTCTGTCTTGTCTATGGTTTGTCGGCTGAAGACCTCCTTTCTGAAATGCAAAACAAACTATAGGAATGATTAACTCTTTCAGGCCAGGTTATCTTTCTCCTCTAGCCTGTTCGACATTCTCTTTTTTTTCCTTGCTCTCAAGAGGAAAAAGAAAAATCACTTCTATTTGCATTGCAACAATTTCCCCCACTGCTAGTTTATTCCCTCCATATCAATGGAGAAATTCTCCTGTATTTCTATTGCAACAATGCTGCATGATCAGTGGTTGGTTGAATCTGCAGATGTGGAATGGTGGATGTGGAGAGCCAACTATAAGTTATAGGCAGTGGATTCATGTTGTTCAAGGGTCAACTGTAATCTAATTTGTTATAACATCCAATTACTTATTGATATTGAAACGGAGCAGGACCCTACGGTCCTCCCCCGCTCCCCTCTCCATGTCCTCAGCCTGCCTTTTGTCTGTGGAAAAACTTTAACCAACGAAGTTTAATCAGAGAAGGTGAGAAAATGCAAAAACAAAGGAAAACAGTCAAAGGAGACCAAACAATAATAGTTTAGTCATTAAGCCTAGTCAAGGACCTTTAGTTCCTCCTTAAGGGCTATAGATAATATTCTGAGCCATATCCTGTGAGCTGTCGTATAGATGCTGAAACCCACACCAGGTGGGTCATCATGGCCAGACTTTAGCCATGGCATAAGCTGCCACAATTCCGAGAAATGGCCTCAAGGAAATGGAAACAAACCGACCCCGAAACTGAAGATTAACTGTACTTAAAACAAGATGACGGTGGTCAGACCCCAATGACCAATTTCAAGGTGACTATCACAGCTGACTGTGCTGTTTCTGCAAGTAGCCCCCTCCCTCCGTCTATAGAAGCACTTCCTCACTGATTGTCAGTGGAGGGGAGTCGGCCTTTGGACAGGAGTCTGCCCTGCCCCCCTCCCCAGTGACTGCTGGTATCCAAAATGAAGCTAACTTTCCTTTCCACCAACCTTGCCTCTTTATTGGCTTTTGAGCAGCGAGCAGCTGGACCCCACTTTTGGTTACAGTATCATCTAATAACTGCTCAATGTTCAAACTTTCCTAATTATTCCCAAAGTATCTCATATGTAGTTGGTTTGTTTGAATCAGGATCCAGAAAACAGTTACACATTGCACTTGGTATGTCTCTAAAATTTGTGTTAAGCTTTAGTGGTTTCTTCTGCCTCTCCTTTTTTCTTGCCATTTATTTGTGGAAGAAATTGAGTCATTTGACCTCTAGGATTACCAGAATTCTGGTCTCAGCTGATTGTATGTCTGTTAAATTGTATAGTTTACATTTTCTTCTGTACCCTGAATCTCCTATCACATAGTGTTAGATCTAAAGCTTGTTCTAAGCCTTCTTAGTGGACAGAGCCAAGAAAAAAAAACATTTAAAGAAAAGTTAACATGAATTCATACTGATATTTTCTTTTTTAAAAAAAAAAGATTTTCTTTTTGATGTAGACCATTTTTAAAGTCTTTATTGAATTTGTTACAATATTGCTTCTGTTTAATGTTTTGCTTTTTTTCGCCACGAGGCACATGGGAATTCCCTGCAAATTCATCTTTGGCATATATTCCTACAAGTGGGATTGATGGTTCAATGAGTAAATACATGTATAATTTTGCTAGAGGTGGCTAAAATTCCCTCTATGGGGTTGTACCATTTTGTCTTCCATTGGCAGTTTATCAGAGTACCTTTTTCATCAGAGCCTTACCCCATTAATACTGTCAAACTTTTGGATTTTTGCCAATCTAACATCTTACTGTAATTTACATTTGCATTTATAAGCTATATTGAGTATCTTTTCATAAGTTTAAGGGTCATTTGCATTTCTTATTTTTGTGAATCTTCCATACATATCTTTGCTTAGTTTTTTTTTATTGTGTTGGTGGTCTTTTTAATCCTCAGTTTTTAGGTGCTTTCTATATGTAGGGATAATAACTCTTTATTACGTAAGTTGCAAATGTTTTCCCAATTTATCGTGTGTATTTTTACATTGCTTAACAGTAGGAATTTTGAATCAAAAAACAGTTTGAGTCATGATCTTGCCCCATTGTATTTGGGTGACCTTGGTTAGGTCATTTAACTTTTCAGAGCCTCTGTTTTTCCATTGGTAAAATGAGGATAATTGCTCTTCTTGCCTCAAACTTTTGTCATAAAGACTAAACAGTGTTTGTTGGAAATGCTTTGTAAAGTGTTATTTAAATGTGTCATTCCAAAGTGATAGCTAGCACATCTAATGATATAATTTATACAGATAGGAGAAAGCTGCCTTCTCTTTTTCTTTCATTCTATATTCAGAGGTAACATATATGTAATATAATGGTGGTTTTCTTTAATCAGTAAAGGAACCTATTACCTGTCCCCAGATGTATCTGACCTGAAATTAAGGGGGAAGGATAATGCCTCTGGTAACAAATTAGTAAAAAAAACTATGGGCAAGTTTCAGAGTCAACAAAGTGATAACATGGCTGACTCCATGACTTTATTTTCCTCATTCAAATTATATTTAGAAGCTTTTTTTGTTGATCATTTGATTATATGAAATCAAGCACTGCTTAAACCTGTATAGAGAAAGAGCCTTGAACTGGGTGAGAAAGAGATTTTGAGACTATACAAAAGAAACGAAAGACATGACCCGAGCCCTCGATTTGTCCAAAGTCTGGTTGGATGGGCTAATATACATACACACTTAAAAATAGTTGACATCTTGATTTGATGTCAATCAGAATTATTGGTTGTAAGCATAGAAATCAATTTTGGCTATTTTAAGCAGATTGAAAGGAGATTGGAGAGCCAACAGAATTGACAAAAAACATGAACTAATGGAGGTAGCAGGAACCACAGCCAAGGCCTTACCACAGTGCTTTCTTAGGACACTGCCATTGACACACCACTAGATACTTGCACTGTTCTTGGCTGCCATGAAGTAGGGAAAAGGAGGGTCTTCTCCCACTAGCTTTGGCTTCCAGAGAGGAAGGCAGCACATTCTATACCCTGCAACACTATACATAGCGGAAAATTGCTCTAAAATAATAGTGTTGGATGTCACCCAAAATATGTCTGCTATGTACCTTAAACTTAATTGACCGACACAGAGCTTTTGTTTTCTTTGTATAAACTTTGTTATTACTCATTTTATTTCTCAAATATAGTGTTTCTTTTTGCAGTGGTAGCACTTGGATTTCACTCAAATTAACTACTCTTTTACCCTCCTTGATAGCATTTTTAAACAGCATTCTTCTCCTCTCAAATCTGTGGTGACTGTGTTCCAAATCAAATTGGGATAGAGTATCTGCTACAATGGCTTTTAAACATTTCAGCATATTGAGTATTTTGTCAATTAATTTAAGCTTGAAATTTACTGATGGCCATCCAATGTGTTATTGAGTCATGGAATGAGCATCTTATAGCAGGAAGGGCTACGCTGTGCTACTGCAGGATTTTCTGCTGTTATCAGTTTGATCAGAAATCATGCTTTGCTTATTAGCATATTGAATGTGAAAAAATGGATTTTATTAGTGACTCTAGGGACTTGTTAGTTAGCATGATGAATGTTAGAAATGAGCTCTTGATGTTAAAATGCAAGGTATTCAATATAGGTGGATTGGCTAAAACAATTCAGAGATCCTCTCCACTCTTGGATGAACGGATTAAAGGATCCAGTGAGACTAGTCACAACACAGACTAGAGTTGGAACAGTATAACTAGAAAAGAAACAGTATCAGAAAATCCAGGAACTCTAATTACCTTATCAGTAGCTCTAATAATTTCAATGTTCTAACCTAAATCTACATCCTAAATCACCTGCTGTGTTAGTCTGGATTCTCTAAGAGGCAGACACCAAGACAGGATTAAACATATAAGTAATTGAACAGGAGAAATGCCTGTGAAAGTGGAGAGGGAGCTGGGCAGGCTGTGGAAGCCTTCAGATCATGATGCAGGTCTGATTCCAAGTGAAGGAGGAGAAGGAAGGAATGGTGAAGAAGGTACCTTAGATTGAAGTAGAGTTCTGACTTGGCAAGGCCATGGGGGAGGCCTTGAGCTAGTCACTTATCAGAGTCCCCTGTAAAATCCCAGGAGTGGCTGGGCTTACTATTCTTGCTCTGCTAAATCACTGGCTGAAAAGAGCCTACAGGATGCCTGGCTCCCATGTGAATGCAGAGATGGATTTTGGAGTGCAGTACTTGGGTCTGTTAATCATTTAAACTCTGAGAAGTTAGAGATCTGAGAGGCACATTTTCATTGTTGCTATATCTCCAGTGTCTTTTTTTTTTTTTTTTTTTTAATATTTATTTATTTATTTGGCTGTGCTGGGTCTTTGTTGTGGCATGCAGGATCTTCATTGCCACATGTGGAATCTTTAGTTGCAGCATGAGGTATTTTTAGTTGCAGTATGTGAGATCTAGTTCACTGACCAGGGATCAAACCCAGGCCCCCTGCTTTGGGAGTGTTGAGTCTTAGCCACTGGACCACCAGGGAAGTCCCTACACCTGCAGTGTCTTAAGTATAATTTTTAGAACAGCTTGAGAAATAAAATTTTTTAAAATAATTTGTTTATTGAGGTGTAATTAATGTACTATATTCTATAAGTTTTAGGTTTACAACACAGTGATTCACAATTTTTAAAGTTGCCTTCCATTTAGTTACTGTAAAATATTGACTTTATTCCCTGTGTTGTACAGTATATCCTTGTAACTTATTATGTACATAGTACTTTATACCTCTTAATCTGTTACCCCTGTCTTGCTCCTCCCCCATTTTCTCTCTCTAATGGTAACCACTAGTTTGTTCTCTATATCTGTGGGTCTGTTTCTTCTTTGTTATATTCACTAATTTATTTTATTTTTTAGATTCAGCACATAAGGGATATCATACAGTATTTGTCTTTCTCTGTCTGATACTGTCCCTTAGCATGATGCCCTCCTAGTCCATCCATGTTGCAAATGGCAAAATTGCATTCTTTTTTTATGGCTGAGGAGTATTCCATCATATATATACCACATCTTCTCCATCTATTCATCCGTTGATGGACACGTAGGTTGCTTATATACTTTGGCAATTCTAAATAATGCTACTGTGAACAGTGGGGTGCATGTATCTTTTGTAATTAATATGTTAATTTTCTTTGGATGAAGATCCAGGAGTGGAATTGCTGGGTCATACAATAGTTCTTCCTTTAGCTATTTGAGAAACTGCCATGTTGTTTTCCACGTGGGCTGCACCAATTTACATTCCCAGTGTAGGAGGCTTCCCTTTTCTCCACACTGTTGCTAACAATTTTTATTTGTGGTCTTTTTGATGATAGCCATTCTGAAAGGTGTAAAGTGATGCTTCATTGTGGTTTTAAGTTGCATTTCTCTAGTGATTAATAATTCTGAGTGTCTTTTCACATGCCTGTTGGCCATCTGAATTTCCTCTTTGGAAAAATGTCTTTTCAGGTCTTCTGCCCATTTTTTATCAGAATGTTTGTTTTTGGTGGGTTTTTTGTTTTTTGTTTGCTGTTAAGTTTTATGAACTGTTTATATATTTTTGGGTGTTAACCCTTTATCAGTTGTATCATTTGCAGATATTTTCTCCCATTCAGTAGGTTGTTTTGTCAGTGATTTCCTTTGCTGTGCAAAAGCTTTTAAGTTTAATTAGGCCCCATTTGTTTATTATTATTTATTTTTATTTTTTGGCTGCACTGTGCAGCATGCGGGATCCTAGTTCCCTGACCAGGGATCAAACCTGTACACCCTGCATTGGGAGCACAGAGTCTTAACCACTGAACTGCCAGGGAAGCACCCCCGCCCCCATTTGTTTCTTTTTGCTTTTATTTCCTTTGCTTTAGGAGACAGATTCAAAAAGATATTACTGTGATTTATGTAAAAGAGTGTTCCAGCAGTGTTTTCTTCTAGGAGTTTCATAGTTTCTGGTCTTACATTTAGGTCTTTAATCCATTTTGAGTTTATTTTTGTATATGGTGTTAGAAAAAGTTCTAATTTCATTCTTGTACATGTAGCTGTCCAGCTGTCCCAGTACCACTTATTGAAGAGACTTTTTCTGCATTGTGTATTCTTGCTTCCTTTATAGTAGATTAATTGACCACAAGTGCATGGGTTTATTTCTGGGCTCTCTGTTCTGTTCCATTGATCTATGTGTCTGTTTTTGTGCCAGTACTATACCGTTTTGATTACTGTAGCTTTGTAGCATAGTTTGAAACCAGTGAGCATGATACTTCCAGCTTTGTTCTTCTTTCTCCAGATTGTTTTGGTTATTCAGGGTCTTTGTGTTTCTCCATACAAATTTTGGAATTATTTGTTCTACTTCTGTGAAAAATGCAATTGATATTTTGATAGAGTTTGGATTCAATCTATAGATTGCCTTGGGTATTATGATCATTTAAAAAAATGTACATTCTTCCAGTCCATGAGCACAGTACATCTTCCCATCTGTTTGTGTCATCTTCAGTTTCTTTCATCGGTGTCTCATATTTTTTTGAGTACAGGTCTTTTATCTCCCTAATTAGATTATTCCTAGGTATTTTATTATTTTTGATGTGATGGTAAATGTGACTGTTTTCTTCATTTCTCTTTCTGATAGTTCATTGTTAGTGTATAGAAATGAAACAGACTTCTGTATATGAATTTTGTATCCTGAAGCTTTACCAAAATCATTGATGAGTTTTAGTACCTTTATGGTGTAGTATCATGTCATCTGCAAACAGTGACAGTTTCACTCCTTCCTTTCCAGTTTGGATTCGTTTTATTTCTTTCTCTTGTCTGATTGCTGTGGCTAGGACTTCTAATCCTATGTAGAATAAAAGCAGTGAGAGTGGGCATCTGTGCCATGTTCCTGCTCTTTGAGAAAATGCTTTCAGCTTTTCACCATTGAGTGTGATGTTTCCTTTGGGCTTGTTTTGTATGGCCTTTATTATATTGAGGTATGTTCTCTTTATACCCACTTTCTGGAGAGTTTTTATCATAAATTCATGTTGAAATCAAAAGATTTTTCTACATCTATTCAGATGGTCATATGATTTTTATTATTCAGTTTGTTAAAGTGGTATATCACATTGATTGGTAGATATTGAACAATCATTACATCTATGAGATAAATCCCACTTGATCATGGTGTATTATCCTTTTAATGTGTTGTTGGATTCAGCTTGCTAATATTTTGTTGAGGATCTTTGCATCTATGTTTATCAGTGATATTGGCCTGTAATTTTCTTTTTTGTTTGTGATTACCATGAGGTTTATATATAGTCATGTGTGTGTGTGTGTATAAGTATGTATACATACATAAAATATATAATTATTTTATGTTGCTGATGTCTTACATTCAAATGCCTTTTAACAGCTCTGCATTTTAATTCCCCCACTCTCCACATTTATTGCTTTCAACATTGTAATTTACACATTTTGTTTTATGTATCACTTAACTACTTATTGTGGATATAAATGATTTTTACTGCTTTTGTCTTTTAACATTCCTTCTAGCTTTTTAAGTGATTGATCTACTGCCTTTACTGTGTGTTTGCTTTCTTAATGAGATTTTTCCTTTCATAATTTTCATATTTCTAGTTGTGGCCTTTTCTTTTCTGTTTAGAAAAGCCCCTTTAACATTTCTTGTAAAGTTGATTTCATGGTGCTGGACTCTTTTAGCTTTTGCTTGTCTGTAAACTTTTGACTGTTTCTTCAGATCTGAATGAATGCCTTACCAGATAACATATTCTTGGTTGTAATTTTTTAAAAAAAATATTGTGCCACTCCCTCTGGTCTGCTGAGTTTCTGCTGAAAAGTCAGTTGATAGCCTTATGGAAGTTCTCTTGTGCATAACTTATATATTTTCCCTTGTTGCTTTTAATATTCTCCCCTTTTCTTTGATTTTTCCCATCTTAATTACAGTGTGCCTTTGTGTGGTCCTCTTGGGTTGATCCTGTTCAGGACTATGTGCTTCCTAGACCTGGACGTTTGTGTTCTTTCCCAGGTTACAGAAGTTTTCAGCTATTATGTCTTCAAATATCTTCTCTTTTTTCTCTCTATCTTCTCCTTCTAGGACCCATGTAATTTAAATGTTAGTACACTTGATGTTGTCTCAGAAGTCTATTAAACTGCCCTCATTTTTAATATTAATTAACTAATTAATTAATTATTTTTTTATTGGCTGTGTTGGGTCTTCATTACTGCACATGGGCTTTCTCTAGTTGTGGTGAGCAGAGCCTATTCTTCGTTGTGGTGCGTGGGCTCCTCATTGCGGTGGCCTCTCTTGTTGCAGAGCACAGGCCTGGACCTCAGTAGTTGTGGCACTTGGGCTCAGTAGTTGTAGCTTGCTGGCTCTAGAGCACAGGCTCAGTAGTTGCAGTGCACGGGCTTAATGGCTCCGCAGCATGTGGGATCTTCCCGGACCAGGGATCAAGCCCATGTCTCCTGCTTTGGCAGGCAGATTTTTAACCACTGCACCACCAGAGAAGTCCCAAACTGTCCTCATTTTTAAAAATTCTTTTTTATTTTTTCTGTTCAGTTCCAGTAATTTTCACTGCTCTGTCTTCCAGTTTGCTGATTCTTTATTCTGTATCATTTAATCTACTCTTCATTCCTTGTAATATATTTTTTTATTCAGCTATTGTATTCCTCAGCTTGTTTTTCCTTTATATTTTCTAATTCTTTGTTAAACTTCTTACTATGTTTATTCATTCTTTTCCTGAATTCGTTGAGAATCTTTATGATCATTACTGTGAACTCTTTATTGGGTAGATTACTTATGTCCACTTCATTTACTACTTCTGAGGTTTTATCTTGTTCCTTTGTTAGGAACATGTTCCTCTGTCACCACATTTTGCCTAATTTACTGTTTTAACTTCTATGTATTTGTTTGGTTGTTTATGTTTCCTGGTTTTGGAGAAGTAGCTTTCTGTAGGAGATGTCCTATGTGTCCCAGCAGCACACTCCCCTCTGGTCACCAGAGCTGTATACTCTAGAGGTGCTCCTTATGTGACTGTGTGGGCCCTTCTGTTGTAAGGGCTGAGTACTGTAGGCAGCTGTCTGGTAGGCATGGCTCACCCCTGTCCAGTTGGTTGCTGGGCTCTGCCTTATGTGGAGGCTGCTGCCTGCTGGTGGGTGGAGCTGGGTCGTGAGGCAGCTGGCTGTGGAGGAAAGCATCCCAGGCTAGTGTGACCCACTGAAGGGTGGAGCTGTGACCCAGGGTGGGTGGTTTCAGGGCCTGGAATCCTGGATCTAGTGTTGACCTGCTAGTGTGCAGGGTCAGTTCCTGACATTGCTGGCTGCTGGGCTTCGGGTGTCCCAAGGCTGGTGTCAGCCACCTGGTGAGTGCAGCAGGATTTCAGGGTAGCTGGGTGAGGGTTCCAAGGTATCTTGGAGCTTGTGTCAGTCTGCTGGTGGGTGGGGCTGTGTCCCTACCCACCTAGCTGTTTGGCCTGAGGCATCCCAGTACTGCTGCTAATAGGCTGGTGGGCAGATTCAAGTCCTGATGCATATAGACTAGAGGGAGGGTTCCAAAATGGTGCTGGCCTGCACCAGTGCCCTTGTGGTAGAACGAGCTCCCCAGAATGGCTGCTGCCTGTGTCTTTGTCCCCAGGGTGAGTTCCAGTTGTCTGCTGACTCCCCTAGAGGCTCTCCAAGAACACGAGGTAGGTCTGACCCAGGGCCCTTTCTAATTGCTGCTTCTGCCCTGGGTTCAGAGTGTGAGATTTTGTGTGTGCTCCTTAAGAGTGGAATCTCTATTTCCCACAGCTTTCTGGCTCTTCCCAAGGTAAGCCTGGCTGACTCAAAGCCAAACGTACTGGGGGCTTGTCTTCCCCGTGCAGGACCCCCCTGGCTGGGGAGCCTGATGTGGGGCTGAGACCCCTCACTCCTTGGGGAGAACCTCTGCAGTTGCAGTTGTCCTCCTGTTTACGGGTAGCCCACCAGGGTGTGGGTCTGGACTGTACCATGTCTCTGCTCCTCCTACCCGACTTGTTGTGGTCCTTCTTTGTATCTTTATTTGTAGGATTCTTCTTCTGCACATCTTCAGATCTCTCTCATCAATAGTTGCTCTGTAAATAGTTGTAATTTTGGTGTGCCCATGGTAGGAAGTGAGCTCAGGGTCTTCCTCCTCAGCCATCATGGCCACTCCCTTCTGGGGTCTATTTGAATCTTGATGGTAGGTGTGCTGTGAATTTTGCCAAGATCAGTTGGAGACTTTGCCTGTAAGGAAGGTGGTAGCTGGTTCAATAGAGACAAACAATCAGCATTTCCAGAATCTGCTCTAGTACCATCAGAGATAAAACAAAATATGTCAGAGGGTCATTTACATTCGGTTACTTTGACTGCTTTGACTGCCATCAATTTCTAGAGTTATTTCCTGCTTTTAGAGAAATTCTGGCATGATACTTCTCTAAGAATTCTCAGCCTGATAAATGGGTAGGGGTGGAGGAACCAAGGGTAAAAGGGAGTATATCTCTCAAAGGGCCTAAACAGAAGGTAATAGGTTCGTGTTCATTAGAGATTCCACTGTTTGAACTGTTTTAATACTCTGAGGCAGGGGCTGCTTTGTAGTAGTGAGGTTGAACACCAAGAATGTGGCCCTGGTGCCAGTTAGTACTGCAAGAGAGTCATTCCCAATCTGAAGAAATACTTCTCCAAGCTGGCTAAGTGCGAGGATTGGGAAGAGCACCTGTACTTCCTTGGAGCCCTGTCATTGATAATTGGAAGGACATTGGAAATGCTGATTAGGTGCTCAAAGCACTGAAATTTGTGACAGTCTCTTTTCCATTGGCCTGACTCTGCAATAATAGCAGAAACTAAGGGAGTTTTAGTTTAGTTTAGGAACCTTCATTTGTATTGACGATTAAGAATTTTGGTGGTTTTTCCTTCAGGTGGCTCATCTAGAGTGTGAGAGAGCTGCTTTGCCAGATTAACTAAATCAGGAGTGCTCAGTTTCCCATTCCATCCTGATCCTTTTTACTGGAAGGGAAAGGTCCTGGTTCAGCCCTTTAATAGGCATAGAGTTAAAAGCTACCCGAGTGGAGTCAACATCTGAAGTATGAGGAGAATTTTCTTTAAAAACAAACTGAAGTTAGTTGTAATAGTCAGGAACAGATTCATCAGATTTTTATTGTGCAAGCCTGAATTTTGTTCCAATCAACAGGCTTTGCAAAAGCCCTAGGAATTGCTTGATAAAGTCACCTGGTCATTGCTTGAGCCTGATCATGTAAGTTAGTGGGCTGGTTTCCCAGTTTTAATTCTAGAGACCTGTCAGGATTTTCCCAGTTAGTGGTTTTCATCCAATGCTGGGTCTGGCCTTCACCGACAGGCATGTGAACTAGCTGATGTAAGTCAGAGATACCAGGGTGGTAAGTTTTAATGACTATATTAAATTCCTTAGCAAATCTGTGCGGATCTTCAGTTACTTTAGGAAAGTCTTTGACCATGGCTTGCAGTTCAGCTTTCGTCCAGAGAATATAAGAAATTAGAGTTTAGCCTCTGGATCCCAGATGGCTTAATTTTAAAGGGACAGGTTCTGACAAGTTCGGAGGAAAACGGAGTGGAGAGAGTTTTAGAGAAAGGGGGAATTTTGGCAAGAGAATTAGTGTGGGAGAGTTGTGGGTACAGGGGAAGTGCGGGTGTGACAGGGAAGGAGGAAGAGGGTACCAGAGGCAGAGCCTGAGACCAAGAAGCTAGTGAAGAAGAGCCTGAGGTTTCAGGAGCCATTTTCTCTTTCTTTAATTATTTGTCTCAATCTTAAAATCTTTTTTTTGCGGAGAGGCAATTTTAGACTCCTGGTAACATTGGGAAGCCTCGAATAAGCACTCAGTCCTGGAAACTTCGGAGCTCTTATAATCCAATTCGGTTTTAAGGAAATTAGGTTTGGGAATTTCAGAAGTTCCCTCTAATGGCCATTGATATTCTAAGTTGCTTTTGGTCAGGGCAGTCCATTTATTTAGGAGTACACATGAGGAAGGACCACAGTTTTTAAATACAAAATCAGCCAAAGTCCCTGTAGGGGGTATACCCTCAAAATATTTAAATAACTAGGATCCCATATTTTAGAGGTATTTCTCTAGAGTAAAGGAACACTCTTTCCAAAGAGTTCAAACAGCTTACAGCACGAACATCTCAATGCAAACAGCTTGTGAGCTGGGAATTCCCTGGCAGTCCAGTGGTTAGCACTCCACGCTTTCACTGCTGAAGGACACAGGTTCAATCCCTGGTCAAGGAACTAAGATCCTGCAAGCCACATGGCACAGCCAAACCCCCCCCCCCCCCAACCAAATAGCTTGTAAGCTAATCCCAGACAATTCCAAGGTGACAGCTTGGTCCTGGAGGAGCCAGGCCAAAGGGTTTTTTTTCTACCTTTCTCCAGAGAATAGCCCCTTCCGAAGTAATAGGCCAAAGACTGAAAACCAGCATAGTTTCAGAGAAGGAATGGAGCTGCAGCTTCTCAGCCAGCTTCGGCTGAAACAGTTTGGTCCCCAGATCAGAACAAGGCCTTAACCAGAAGATGAAACCTGAAAATGGATCCTGAATAAAGCCTGGAGACCTTCAAATGCAACGAGGGCATAAGCGCAGATCCCAGGGAAAGATGTACCTTCACACTCCAGGGTCAGTGAGGAGGCAGTGAGCACAGTGGGCTCGATGGCAGGTACCACACCTGTTTCCTCACCAGTGCTGGAACCTTCGAGGATATTTTCTGGTAGCTGTACAAGCCACCAAAATGTTGACCTGAAGCAAATAGACTGCCAGATATTTCTCCAGCAAAGATGGGTTTATTCAGGATCATCAGAGAATTGCAGTTTGGGGACTGCAAGCATAACTAGCCACATGCAAGTCCCCACATGGCAAGGAAAGGCGAGCCCTTTTATAGAGAAGAAAAGGAAGCTGGGAGGGCTGCAGTAAACAGAGGATCCAGGGCTTCTCACTGGCTGAGTGCTTGCCAGGAAAGGAGTCTTTCTTCTTCCTACTGGGCTCTGCTATCATCACAGGGTGTAAGAGCTCTCCTTTCTGGTCTCCCAACTCTAATCAAGGTTTCTTTTTATTAGTTTTTAACAAAAGGATCACTCTGGGTGCTCTGCTAAGAACAGACTGTAGGTGGCAAGGGTGGGAAACCAGCTAGGAAGGCGTTGCAGTAGCCCAGAGGAACGTGATCATGGCTAGGTCTAGGGTGTCAGCAAGGGAGATGGCAAGATGTGGTCAGGTTCTGAATATAATTTTAAGGTAGAGGCAACAAAAATTGCTGATGGATTTGATGTGAGGTGTGAGAGAGAGAGGTAGAGTCAAAGATAACTCCAAGGTTCTTGACCTGAGGCACTTATGTAACATGGGGGACTGGGAGGAGAAGGTGTAGGGAGGAAGAACAAGGTTCTCTTTTAGATGTGTTAACGTTCAGATATTTATTAAATATCGAAATGGAGATGGTGAGTGAGGCAATAGGGATATGTAAGTCTGGAATCCAGGGTAAGGCCCAGACAAGATATATATCTAATGGGAAATCATTAGCATAATTCATAGTTTAAAAAACAGGAGGTCAAAAGAGTACGTGTAAATAGAAAAGTGACCCCAGGGCTGATCCCCAGGGCTTCTGACCCTCCCACAGTGCTCGAGGAGGAGGGATCAGCAGAGCCTGGAAGAGCAGCCAGTGGGAGAGAAGACAGAGCAGCGTGGTTGACCTGGAGGCCAAGTGCTGGGGATAGCTTAAAAGGGGGATCCTGAAAATGCCTATTCCAGAGCTGGGAAAAGGAAAACACAAGATGAGCTTGGAACAGCTTGCTGTATCAGAAAATAAGAAATAATTGTGAGACACAAAAAGATGCAGGAGCCAGGTCAAAGGGGCTTCTCCTGGTCAAATCTCAAGACCGTCTGAGCATCAAAATAAATGATAGCAATGGAGTATAACCCACTGAATAAAATAAGAACCCATGAATCCTTACCAAGGCAAATAAATGAATAAAATAATGGGGAAGAAGGAAAAGTTCTTCCTTACAATAGAATGTCAACTAATAAAAATAGAAAAAAATTATAGTTGGAAAATCATCAATGGATGCTATAACTTAGTGGGTGAAAATTTGATAAGGAAGAAGTTATTTACATCGTCTCAAAACATCTCCCCACAAATTACTTATTTACAAAGGGAAAAATAACTGTAGAGATTAGATAATAGTATCATATCAATATTAAATTTTCTCATGTAGTAATGAATGGTTCTTTGATTGTGTAAGAGAATATCATTGGTCTTAGGAAATGCACACAGAATGACTTGACTGAAGGGGCATCATGTCTGTGATTTATTCTTAAATCATTAAGCAAATAAATATTTATATAGCGAGAGAGAGAATGATGAAAACTAATAGAGCAAAATATAAACAACTGGTGAATCTGGGTAAATGCGCTTGGGAGTTCTTTGTTGTGTTCTTACAACATTTCTATAAGTTTGAAATTATATCTATATTAAAAAATAAAAACAAAAAGGAGGGAATGGTCAACTGTGACAAATGATGCTTATGGATCTAATAAAATTAAAAATGTGACCTTTGAATCTGGCAATGTGTAGGCTTCCATGGAGACTGGCTATGAAGGCCTGATTGGAGTGGTTCAAGAGCAAGTGGAAGGGAAAGAATGGAACTCAGAAAGTATGGAGGAAGCACTGAGGAGCTTTGATTTAAAAAATAGTGACTTGGGACAGTAGCTGGAGGGGAAGAAGAGTCAAGAGTCCTCAGGCCCCCGTCAGCGTGACAGTGATCGAATAGAGGGAAAATGGATGATGCGGAGAGGGGGGAGTTGATGAGCAAGGCCCTTATGCGGGTGAGAGGAGATGGTACCCCGTGCCAAGGGGGTTGGTCCCTGCTGACAGGAGTGTGGCTCGTTCTTAGGCACGTGGGTGCAGATGCAGGTTGCCACTGCCCGCCAGCCAAAGAGCACCAGGAGCACAGCTGTAATCGTGGCCACGTTGGGTTTATCACTCACTGCAGCGGGGAAGAGCTGCAGTGAGTGATGGGGAACTCTGGGGTGTCGGTATGTGTGTTATGAAGCACCCACCACAGGATTCGGGGTTTGGTTGGGTAGTCTTGCAGAGGGCCCACAGAAGCCGGGGTTCGCTCTGCATTGCATGCTGTCAGGAAGAGGGGACGCTCCTATGATTGGTTATCTCAATAAATCTTTTCTATAGGGAATGTAGACTAGAGTGAGGCTAAAACTGTAATTGGTAAAGTATTGTAGTCAAGCGTATTAGACAGGATGCAGTGGGGCGGAGGGGCAGGGGGAGCGCAAGGGAGGTTATTTCTGTGGTTTGGACGATGCTTAGGTTTGTCCGTGTGTAGGCATGATGGTGGAGTGGCCTTGTTTTTGTCCTGATCCATTGTGGTCAGAGTGGCCTTGTCTGATGTCGGTGTTCTGTGAGATGGTTTCCATTCAACAGGAGAGCGCTGGCTGAGCCCTGGCTGTGAGTTGCTAGTATCAGGCCAGCTCCTGGAAGTTTAGGAGCTGCTACTTTTCACTTTCTCAGTGTTCCTGGGGAGATGGGGGGAAGGGGAGCTTGAGGACATTCTCTTCTGATCATCTTATTTCTCTGTGAAACAGGAAACAAAGCTGTCTTGAGAGCAAGGATGCAGGAGAACGTCAGGGATCTGACAGCAGTATCACGGCACAGGCAACTGCCAGGTGCGTTGAGGGTGTCTGGAAATTACTGATTTTAACTAAGTGAGGCAGCACAGCTGATGTTCTGCTGCCCCGTATTGTGCTGCTCAGGCTGAGCTCAGAGGAGGTGGAGTCTGGTTTAAACAGCATCACCATTTTAGTAGCTACGTGACCCTGAGTCCTGTGCCTCACATTCTACATCTGTAAAATGGGGGAAATATCAGTACCTGCACCTCATAAGGTTGTTGTGAAATTTAAATCAGTACATAGGTACCAGGTACTTAGAACAGTGCCGGGCTTGAAGGAAGCACTCAGTAAGTATGAGCTCTCATACCATTTCCCCCCTTTATCACCCTTATCACAAAATCAACATACAGTCTTCCTGCTTTAGTATTCTCACATTAGGGTCTTGGAATGTATATGTGGTGGGGAGAAGAGGTGAGAAATCATTCCTCGACTCCTCTGATTAAATGCAATAAGGAGAAAAAGACAGTAGGGAACCAAATGGAAGGAAATGAAAAGATGGGGAGCATGACTAGCTCCACAGTGAATTTCAGTCTAACAGCATAGTCCCAAGGGATCAAGTATTCTGGGTGGGTGTGTGTTTTAAGGTTTAAAATAATGCCAAGTTTTAAAAGTGTCCTATTTACAGCAGCTTTTAATAACAAGGTCATAACATTTTTGATGCATAGGAAAATTTTATTAAGAAAATACACATATCTTGGAGTTTTGGATTAATGTATACACACTACTATATATAAAAGAGATAACCTACGAGGACCTACTGTATAGCACAGGCAACTATATTCAGTCTCTTGTAATAACCTATAAGGGAAAAGAATCTGAAAAAGAATATGTATATGTATAAAAACTGACTCATTGTGCTATATACCTGAAACTAACATGACATTGTAAATCAACTATACTTCAACTCAAAAAAAAAATACACATATCTCATTAGAATTTATATATCACAAATGAGAAGAAAACAGTTCACACCATTAGGAAGTTTTTAGACTGACTCCTGGAACCATCTGGAATAAGTCAACCTGGTATAATACACTCTACACAAGGCATTACCCTTAAACTAATATTCCCATAAGCTAGTACCACAAGACTGCTTATTCCATCTCTATCTTAAATACAAAGGTGAGAAAGGGTAAGCAATGACTTTTGTTACATGTGGCTTCCTTCAGGTCAGTAATGAATGCTTAGGATGTTATCAAGGGAAACACAATATCAATTGCAAAAATATCATTTTAATTTCAGTTAATTTTAAAGGTCATTAGGCAAAGTATAATAAAACATTAGGCAGAAATTTTACTTTGTCTAATATTTAGCTAAAATGGATCTCAGAAATTCCTGACTCCACAACATACATTTTATATTACTACTTTCTGTTATGACCTTTTAGTGGAAGAAGTTATAGGTATGCATGTAATACAATAGATATAATTAAAAATATATCTTACAATTCCAGTTCATATTGACATTGGCAGATGTCGTGATACAAAGTGTATAAGCACTATTGAAACTGATTTGCACAGTGATAGCAGTTGGTGGTTTTGTGAAGATTGCCAAATCAAGAGATGTTAGTGAGCTGGAATTTTTGGTGTGATGTATCAAATTCAAAACCAAATCTTTTATGTTTACATCCAGTACTTAAAATGCTTAAGACTAATGAATTCAATAGGCATATGTTGTATTTGAATTATAAATGGGAACAAAGTAAAAATCACATAAACTGGTAAAACACATTAAAAAGGACATAAGACTAATATTATAATAGGTGAAAATTTTTCATCTGAAATAGCAATTTTTGAAGATAAGGTATTTTAAGATCCAGATAAAATCGCCTGTCACAGAGGCCTTTCTTCCCCGAGAAGGGCTGAGGTGAGACACAGCCCTGCCTCTCACCAGCAGAGAACCTGGGCAAATCTTTTAACCTCTCTGAGCATCCGTGTCCTTCTCTGTAAAAGAGGCATAGTGACAGAAGGTGGTTGTGAGGATTAAATAGGCTGCACGTGTAAGATGCTTAGAATAGTGCCTGGCAGAGTAGGTGCTATGCATAAAATTTAGTTTATCATCATTCGCTAACTGAACATATCTAATGTGTTGGTGATAATTCAGTAACTGTGTAGGAAGCAACGATTTGCTAGAATGTACACTTAAAATTAGGAAAGTAAAGGAGAATAATTTCCCTAGGACTTAAAAGGACATACTGAAAATTGGGGAGTATAAACCCATAAATTTCCCCTTCATCTATAAAAGTGTGCTGAAAGTAGGGTAATTTCCCAAAGAGCAAAGTGGCAAATAAGTTTTTATTTGAGAAAAACAAGGTTGATTAAAGAGCCATATCAAAGAGTCAGTTTACTGGCAAAAAGCTGTTATAGAAAGATACAAAGCATTCAAGTTATTTGACTTAATTTGTGTATTTTATGTCACTGAACTATGCACACATTTCCAGACCCTGACTGACTTTTTCTCTGAGAGGCACTATTTTCTGTATCCAAGTAAGGAAAATAATTATTGTTTTAAAATCTAATCACGGTTTATCTGAGAAGCTCCTGGGAAGGATTAAGGGAATTATGTAATGAGTCATGTCCTAATTAGGCCCAGCTGAATTTATAAAATTTGGAACAAAGCATTGAGTTTTTTCTCCATTTATATTAAAACATCTTGATTTCAGATGAGGGGTAAGTTTTCTGTAGTAAAATTGTCTTGAATATTTTAAATATTAAGTATGTTATTTTATTTAGCTTGTCTGTGAAGGATTTATTTCCTTTTTTTTTTATGGTGATATTTTGACAACATGCTTTATTTCCCTGGTAAATAGGTAGAACTTCACTCCCTAAAAGAAATACAGTCAGCCACCAGTGTCCTCTCTCTTTTGAAATACTCTTTGTGAAGGATTTATTTCATTTTAACATCTAGATGCACATCAAAGTGCAAATCGGTTGAGACCAAAGTGGATAACGAGTATCTCTGCCATTTTCTATAAAGCCAGCAAAGTGCCCACGCCTGTCGAGAGGGAATGCAATATTGGTGCTACTTCATTCTTTAGGACAGTCCCTTTAAATGGAATCCCAGTAGAGAGCTTTGAACTTTATATTAATGCTCTCAAGTATTATGTATACACAACAGAGCTGATTCCATTCTGGTGAATTCAGCCCTGGAGCTGTTCAAAGTTTGAAGAGGTTATTTTTGAGGGATACTGAATGGGCTTGGGAAAAGCAACAGGAGCATCTGGATGAAGTATGTTTTCTAAGGCAAGACTTCTCCCTCCCCTCACCATCCCCTTTGGGCTTTCTCACTTATCTGAGAGTAAATAATGCTCCGCACCCCTTAATACGTATGCTTTGGTCTTAATTCATGAGCAACTCCTTTGCAAAGGAGAATGTAGAATCTCATTTCTCCAGAGGCTGATAATTTAGAGAAAGAAAAGACAAAGGACGGGGTAAGTCATATAAGACAGATAATAATAGAGAGCAAATATCCACTTGATAATCTTTTATAAATGAAAACTAGTTGCTAGGTTTTCCTTCACAAGGATATTTAAAATCGAATTTAGAATTGAGCAGCGTTCTAGTTACATATTTTCAGGATAAAGCTGTTTAAAAGTTCTGTATTTTTGTTCTTACGAACATCCTATATAAGTTATACGTAACAAAAATAGATGAAACGAATTCCATGTAAGAACAGAATTTCAGTTATCTTTTCATAGAAAGTACATACGCGCTGGGCACTAAACTTAAAACACACACCACCCTCAGTCCTCTGGAGCAGTGCCACTCAGTGTGTTCTCTGTACAGGCAGCACGGGGATCACCTGGGACCTGGTCAGAAATGCAGAATCTCGGCCCCCACCCAGGCCCACTGCGTCAGCATCGGTTAGCTCTCCACATGATTCGGATGTCCACTCTGAGACACTGGGAAGGGCAGGGGACATGTGTGCTCAGAATCACCTGGGGACCCGCTGAAAATACACCTGCCACAGCCCTGCTCATGGTGGTCCAGGGGGGCCCTAAAGGCGGGGGCAAGAGGCATCTGCATTTTAAACCTTCACAGTGATTTGGTGGCAACTTCCGGGTTAAGAATCCATCCCTCAAAAAAATTTAACCAAAATCTTTAACACTTTTCCCACGATAGTCAATAAACCTGACCCTCACTCGTCGTCCAATTTATTTCACAGTACAGGTGGTGATCTCAGATTAGAAAAATATGTATTCTTACTTTTCCCTACTAAATAATTTGACAGACTAATCAGAATTTCTTCTCTTTTCAGAAGAATCAAAATGACTGTCCATTGCTGGTTTTCAAAGTAATGACCTTCTTGCTAGGTAAAAGTTTCCCTAGAAGGTCCAAATATTGTAGTTTCTTTTCCAATTTGCTACCTTCATGCCACCTCCCCTCACACCATGCTGATAGTTCCTGCCTGTATTCTTAGCTTATATACTAAAACATTTTAATTTATATCCAAAAATACTGTTCAAATACTGGTTGGTAAATAACACAGAATGAGAATAAGTAGCTTCTAAAGTATATATATGGTTTCTGTCTTATTTAAATAAGATATTTGGCCTTGTTTTTTCCTTAAAATATTTACAATTTCCATATATACTATATTAGACATTTTTAATAAGCAAACATCTTAGTAAAATTAATTCCACGTTTTCCTGTCTTTAATAAGCATTAGGTGAAAAACAGGTTTGTAATTATTTTACTTGTAATGTTACACTAAAATCAAGATTTCACAGAGAATATGTTTATGGATGAGTGTTTTGACAGAGATAACATGAAAAACACAGACCTTTCATCTTTAATTGAGAAAAACAAATTGTGACCTGTTTGCTTGTTTTACGAAACAGATTGATACAGCATACCTCTGACTTCACTCATCTGTTGAATGGATTTAACCAAGTGCATTTCTCATACTCCAAATGGCAATGCCATTTCGAGCATTCTTAAAACACTGAATTATAGTGAAAATTATTATGAATCAATGTCTACCTATAGGTAAAAGGAAAACAGGAACATAAAAATGAAGCCCTTTTACCTCCCTACAGAATAAATATCACATCTAACATATCAAGGATGTGAGGGAAATATCAATAATGTGCACCCTGATATGTAGCTGTGAATAATTTTTTATAGTTAATATTCTAGAATGGGCACTTAAGTTTTGTTTACTCCCCCAAAGCAAAACTATGTTAGGCTTATATTTAGCAATACTACTTCTCAAAATGTTTGGTGTTGTCGTTTAGAACTCTCCAATGTGCAAGCCACATAAGAAAACTGGTCTCACTAGCCAGTCATTACCCATTTTACTGCGATTAAAAATGACACTTACTGGTCTGAACACCTACTTTATTCATTCCCACTTAGCTCTAAATTAATTTTGGTGGTTTCAAAAAATTAAATCCATCTTCAGTGGAGAAAGAGTTGTCGTTACTAATGACAGTGAAAGGAATGTATCATATGAACATTCCAAAATTATCTCAAGTAATAAAGAGCATCACTACTGCAATAAGGGTGCAGACTCATCGATGAGTCTAAATATGACTCAGATGTGAAACATATGGCTAATTTAAGTCACACATTGTCAAAAATCATAATTTATGCATTAGGTATCCTATACCCCCTTCATTAGAATCATCTAGAAGAAAATGAAAATGTGTTTTTCATAATAAGCAAACCTAAATTTCTAGTTGGGCAATAAAATACCATAATTGAAGCAATTAAATTTAAGATATTACCTTTATTTTAAAAAGTTACACTGTGATTTTTATACACTGTTGAAAACAATGACTATTTAGTTTGTCTAAAAGCAGGAGTAGTTCCCATTTTTCCCATGTTACAGTTAAGCCTCAGTTTAGTCCCAGAAAATAAATAACAGGGCAGATTTTTCCAGATCTATCTACTGGAAAGGAATTTCAGAGCATGAAGGTAAAATGAAGCAGAAATAAAAGGACATTTTTAGATACTGACAATTTGTCCTTAGAATTTGGTTAAATTTGGCTTCTCAAAATTCTGTACTCATATCCACAGAAGTAAATATCTATTTTAGTAGCCCTAAAAGAACTGGGTGAGAAGATTATTAGCTATAGTAGCAAACAGCAAACACTCTGGCAAGAGTGAACAAAAGAGCACAGGTGAAGACATTCACAAGCACATTTGTAACATCTCTGATGTGGTATGAGCTACAGATCAGAATGAAAGCATTATGGTCATTTGATTGCAGGGTGCAGGTGGGCATTAACAATGTAGTCAACACATCCACCCTGTACACAAGTGTAGATTCGTGGGAAAAAATAAGCAAAGTGGTGGGGGAGAAAAAAACACAGAAAAAACATAAATTTGAGAACATTATCTCTTTTTCCGAAAAAAGGAGTTCCTGAAGCATGAATAGTAATTATCAGTGGTGTGTTTCTTCTATTCTGTTATCGGGGGCGGGTGTGATGCAGCCTCCGGCCACTCATACACATCTGGCAGCAGGGAATCATATTCACTTCTCCATATTCTTTCTCTAATGTATCTGGCCTTGTCCTCAGGTTCCGGGTATCGGAAAGCCATCTTATTAGCATACAGATATTCTGTAACCTGAAAGATATATAAGGTTACTGTGTAGCCTCTGAGTATTAACCTATTTAAGAGAAAAAGTATTATTAAAACACAAAGTAATGAATTTAGAAGAATGGCATTTTTTTTCAAAATAAAAAATACCATTACTCTGAGACTCACTTCAAAACATTCACAAACTATTAAAAGATAAAATAAAAACATCTGCAATCTCACCGTTAAGTTCAATATGTTTTAAAGTGACTTTAAAGTTCCCCTCTCCCTCCTCGCCCCCCGAATTATAAGCATTTCCTTAACACTTCAATAATTTTAAGCTCTACCGTGTGTGGGTCCAGCATATCTACTTGGGTAGCCTGCCCGGCCTGTGTCCTTCCCCACAGCCCTGCTGAGACCATGTGTAAGTGCCTCTGCTTCCTGATCATAGCTGACTGGACTAGGGTGAAAACCTAACCCAAAGCGAGCCAGATGTTTTTGCTCTAGAATTTGGATTAAAAGACATAGAAATTATTATAAATCAGGTGTTAGACACTAGAACTATAAGGTGAACTAAGATTAGGGCTAGAACCTATCATGGTAACTCACCACCACCATCACTGAGTGCCTGGCATGTTCTATGTGCTTTACATGGGTCTCTCATTTAACCCTCCCAAGAACCCTATGAGACAAGTACTGTTATTATTCTCATTGTATACATGAGAGCACCAAAGTTTGAGGAGTTTACGTAACTTTCCCAAGGTATTTAAAGTGAGAACTGTGTTTCAAACTCAAAGCATTCTGATTCTAGATCCCAGACCCTCAACAGTTAAGCTAGGTTACTTTCCACCTAAACTGGCTTGAATGAATTTCAGAGCTTTGTGGCAAGCCACACGCAATGACTGGTGGTGAAGATAAACCCTCTGAGTCTCAGTTTTGATGTAAAATGAGGTAGAATGAAAAGTTTCCTCACAGGGTAATACAGTGTCTGTCATATAGTTAAGTTCTCAAGTTATGGTTTAATTTTAACTTTAAAACAATGCAGTGATAAATGGTAAAAAAAAATTCAAACAGTTATGTCTTTCTCCTCTAATTCCCATTCCAAACGGTGACTACTAAGAGAGTTTATTTCAGTTTTCTAAAAGAAAGATGTGAGGAAAAACGATGTTATTAAAGATAACCCTTGATCTCAGGAGCTCAACCTCACTGTTATTTTCGTGATTTTCCCTTGAACAACACGGGCTGAACTGTACAGGTCCACATACATGTGTATGCTTTCACTAAATATATACTACGTGATCCCCAGTTGGTTGAATCCGTGGATGCAGGCCAGCTGTATAGTTGTATGTAGATTTTCGACTGCGTAGAGGGTTGGCCGCTCATTTCCACATTGTTCAAGGGTCAACTGTATTGTCTAGTCTACTGTAGGAAACATATTTGTACCCACAGAGAAGACTGGGGGCAAGGCCTGAGATCGGAGTGAGTCCTCCTTGGCCCATGTCGGCATGCAGTAGGTGACTGGTGACAGTATGGAGCTCGTCAGTGGCTGTGGGTAGTGCTGAGGGACAGACACACAGCACTGTCTACTCTCCTGATCCCTTGGCTCCAAAAAAGGAAAGCCTTAGGACACTGGAGAAGGAGGAGAGGGAGAGACCCGATCTTGGAGGTTCTCTCCCATATCAACCCCCAGCACAGATCTCCTTCTATTTCCTCACGTATTACCTTTCACGTGCACACACCAGTAATCTAACCAACTGATATCTTCCAGAATCTGTCCCACCTGTAATATTCTATAATTCTAAAGTTGAACTCTATTCATACTAATTCTGGGCTCTAAATTCTTCAGCTGTTTTAGAATAGTAAGGTATTCTGATTCCTTAGTCTGGCATTTGTGTATCTCTACAAGCTTGTCCTAAGATAACTTCAAATCTTATCTAATGCCTTTTTCCTATCTACACCCTAAGACTCCAAATCAACTGAACTGGTTATTTCCTAAACATATCATCCTTTACCAATTCCCAATCTTTGCTTAGCTTATGAGTATTAATATAATGCAACAGTAACAGTATTAGTCAAAGGGGTAAAATCTTGTGATCATCAGTATACAAGTTGAAAGTGTGGTTGATAAATTCCCATCTAATCCCAATATTTAAGAAAATCTTAGTAAGTAGTAGGAACAGAAGCCTACTTCTTCAGAAAGATTTAAAAAATACTTATTTCAATCCTTATCAAAATACAAGGATGCCCTTAACCCAATTGTTTAAAACTGCTCTTAGGTAGCAACTAATTGAGTAAGGCAAAAAATGAGCTATATATATTAAAAAAAAAAAAAAACTTATTTGCAGATGATTCACAACTCAACAATTCCAAAAGAATTAACTGAGAAACTATTAAAAGAATTAGGATTGTTCAACAAAGAAACCTGTTATCAAAGAAATTCATAAAAATTAATACCTTCCCTTTATATTAGAAATGACCAGCAAGGAAATATATATAGAACAAAAAAACGTTATTTTAAAGGATAACAAAATTTCTGAATATCTAGGAAAATAAGTAATAGAAGACACACCACATGTAGATGAAGAAAACAACAAAATTATATTGAAAAACTTAAAAAAGAAGGAAAAAACTTTAATAAGTGGAGAGAGAGACTGCATAGGGACGAGTCAATACAGAAAGACAATTTCACCAACTTACTTTATAAATATGAGTTTCATACACAGTTTGCACATTTTCTTTGAATTAAAAAAACAGATACAAGGGACTTCCTAGGTGGTACAGTGGTTAAGAATCCACCTGCCAATGCAGGGGACACAGGTTCGATCCCTGCCCCAGGAAGATACCACATGCCGCAAAGCAGCTAGGCCCGTGAGCCACAGCTATTGAGTCCATGCGCCTAGAGCCTGTGCTCCACAAGAGAGGCCACCACAATGAGAAGCCCACGCACCACAACAAAGAGTAGCTCTCGCCTGCCGCAACTAGAGAAAGCCCATGTGCAGCAATGAAGACCCAACAGCCAATTAAATAAATTTATAATAAGTAAATAAATTCATCCATGTTATTAAAAAAAAACAGATACAAAAATTTGTCTAAAAGAAGAATAAACAGTTCAGAACAGACAAGAAAATACTGAAAAACCATAATGATGGTTTTAGTACAGGGGTCCCCAACCCCCGGGCTGCAAACTGGTATCTGTCTGTAGCCTGTTAGGAACGGGGCTGCACAGCAGGAGGTGAGTGGTGGGCAAGTGAGTGAAGCTTCATCTGCGGCTCCCCATGGCTTGCATCACTGCCTGAACCATCCCCCCCACCCCTGTCCATGGAAAAACTCTTTCACAAAACCGGTCCCTGTGGCCAAAAAAGGCTGGGGACTGCTGTTTAGTATGTATAATGTGTAGTATCAAATAGTATACATTATTAAGTGAAAACAGTGCTTAATAACAGGCAAATATGGTCAGGAACAAACTCCTAGTAAAGAAATCAAGGTGTTTATGTTAACAAAAGGCGTATTTCCAATCAGTTGGTGCTGGGGCAACTGGTTAACTATTCAGGAAAAAGCGTTTCTCTGTCTCACATTGTACACTACAAATCTCAGAGGGATTTTCATAAGTTTTAAGTTATTAGAAGGTGCAGGTAGATACTGATGGTTTGGGAGTGGGAGAAAGGTTCACAGGAGGTGAGGAAACTCCATAAAATAGATCATCCCATTAAAAAGCCTGTGACACACGGCATGTCAGACGAGTTAAAATAAATGACAAGTGGGAACATACCTGCACCACAGAAAACAGAAGGATCATTACCCTTAATATTTGAAGAGCCCAGTGTTAGAAAGTAGAAGACAAACATGGAAGGAATACTATTATTCAATAAAAACAAAAAAACTTCAATTTAATAAGTGCTTTAAATAACAATGATACGCAAAATTTAAAAAACTAATTTTGGCAGAGGTATGGGGAAACAGATACACTCATATCTAACAGGGGCAGTGTAAATCAATACTTTTCTCTGAAGAATCATCTGGCAATGTGTATCAGAAGCCTTGGCATGTTAATCCTTTTATTCTTATGAT
This sequence comes from Hippopotamus amphibius kiboko, assembly GCF_030028045.1. Taxonomy (NCBI): domain Eukaryota; kingdom Metazoa; phylum Chordata; class Mammalia; order Artiodactyla; family Hippopotamidae; genus Hippopotamus; species Hippopotamus amphibius. Next base: position 91,868,472 of record NC_080196.1, on the reverse strand, counting down.
TAGAAATTTATCTTAAGGAAGAACAACCACTAATACACATAAAGACTTAATCTAAGGGTGTTCACTACAATATTATTTCTAACAGAAACAAGATGCTTAAATAACCCCCAAAATAGAGAAATGGTTACAACAAATTATGATATAATAACAAAAGAATTCCACGAAGCATTGGTGATGATGAGAATTATTACTGATTTACATGGGAAAAGGCTTACAATATAGTAAGTGGAAAAAAGTGCAGTGAGAAACCAATTTTAAAAATAGGCACAGCTGACTGCGTGTGTATGCATTTTTATTGTGTAGGAAGAAAAAAGACTAGAAGGCAACAAAAAAAGACTAGAAGATGGATTATATTCTGGTAGTAAGAATCTGAATAACCTAAAATTTCCTCTTTGCACCCTCTAAATGTTTCTGATTTTTCTCTAATAAACTGGTGTTACATGAGAAAATGCCATTAAAATTTATGTGAAGAGGTATAAATTATTACTTACTTTAATAGCAATGTTTATAGAAACTTCCTGAATATTAGCAAGTGGCGGGTAAAGTCTCCCCTGAGCTAGCTCTTTATCCGTCAATTGACTTGTCAGAGCCTAAAGAGAAAAAAAAAAAAGAATTTCACTTTTGTTTGCTTAAAAAACAGAATAATAAGGATTAATAAAATGGGAAAAGGGTTGGGGGGGCAGAGAATAATATAGGTAACATAATTCTCCTTATTTCTGGCAGAAATACACTTAAACGACTGCAGAAATTAAAACTGCTTACCAATAAACAGTAAAGAAATAACCAGATTTAAAGACTTTTTAAAATCAGATTTAAAGATATTTAATCTATGCTGTCACGATTATGTTACCTTCAGGTATGTATATACAGGTACAGGATCTATGAAAGCATTCATAGCTTACAAAAACACACTGGAAAAATCATGATAAATTAATTTTATGCAAAAGTAGAAGGTAAATCAAAAGAGCAACAGATGAGTAACTTCCTTTCCACTCATAAGGCAGATTTAACCCATTCTCTCTGTTTTTAAGATCTGTTCATCTTTATAATTCATCCTTTATAAAATAACCAAACAATATTTAAAACAGTTACCTTTGCAGCTTCTAGGAAAACATGGTCACTAATATGCCGGGTGTTACAGAGAATAACAGCTAAAGCCACACCTGGAATACATTTTAAATAGTTTATTTAGTAAGGTCACTTCCAACTGTAAAAGTAGCCAAATAAATTCCTAGATTTAAAGCAAATTAATGGTAACCCACCCCTACCCCAAACAGCTCCTTCAAAATAAACAAAGCAGCCAAGAGAAAACAAAAATCTGAGCACTAAAATTAAATGACCTTTAACTGTTACAATTCTTATTTACTAGAAGAAATAATTTTAGAAATATCAAATGGCTTTTCTCAATTTAATTTTCACATTTACCAAAAACACAAATGCATACAATTTGATAGTTGTTACAAAAACATCAATTCCCAGTCCACCTCTAAGTCTCCATTTCTTGCTCTATAGGAGTAACTACTTTTAAGTCTTTTAATTAGTTTAATATTTCTCTTTCTCACAGTTTGCTTTTATTTCTTCTGATTGAATTTTAGTTTTGGATATCACTAACTCCTTTCTGTTGGAAATAAGTATTTAGCTTTCTTGCACATTTCCAGCCCTCTCACCAATATAGTTAGAGCATAATTTTGGTTGAATCAGTATTCAGTGTTTGTACTAGACTTCATTAGTGCTCTTCACAGCTGAGCCGTGTAGTAACATTGTATCTAATTTTTCCTCTCTGGATAGCTTTTTTTTAAAAGATTATTTTGATGTGGACCATTTTTAAAGCCTTTATTGAATTTGTTACAATATTGCTTCTGTTTTATATTTTAGTTTTTTGGCTGCAAGGCATGTGGGATCTTAGCTCCCTGACCAGGGATCAAACCAGCACCCCCTGCTTAACCACTGGACCACCAGGGAAGTCCCTGCATAACTTTCTGTTTTCCCTAAAGTTATTGTCCTGCTTTTTCCTTTGATTTATTGGTACTTAAAATTATTTCATGCTGAGACACTCATTCTTTTAGCTGTTTAAATCATCTTGTAATTTCAGCTACTTCACATTCCTCTAATTTCATCCTTGAGAATAAATCTCTGCAGAAGCTCCAATCTGGCCTGGTTGCTCTCCATTCCAGATACAGAGCTATCCTGGAAACTCTCTTCATCTTCATGGGGATTCCCGTTGCTTCTAAGTTGAGTCCATTTCCTAAATCTCACTTTTTCCTAGAATTTTTGTTACTCCCGTTTTTTGGGTAGGATATATTCTCCAGTAGTTTTCTGAAAAACAGTCCATGGGAGATACATTTTTGGAAATCTTCCATTTTTGAAAAGCCCCAGCCTGCCTGCCCCACAACACACACACACGTTTTTACTACCTTCCACTTTGATAGTTTGTCTGGGTTTAGAATTCTAGTTTGGAAGTAATTTTCCTTCATAATTGTGAGGCATTATTTCAATACCTTACCAGCTTCCAGCATCGCTGGTGAGAAGTCTGATGCCAATTTGATTCCAGACCCTTTTTCAGTGATGATCTTTTTGTTGCATCTCTGGAAGTATGTAGAATCTTTTTTTGTACCTAATGTTCTGTAATTTCACAGTGATGTGCCTTGAGGTGCGTTACTTTCACCCACCATATTTGGCACTTGGTAGGTGGGGCCTTCCTATCTGGAAATGTGGGTCTTTCAGTTTCGGGAAATGTTCACAAAGTCTTTGAAAATTTCACTTTTTTGTTCTCTTTCCCTGAAATTTCTGTTTTCTGATATTGCATCTCTGGACTAGTCCTCTAAATTTCTTTTATTTGCCATCTTCTGATCTTTGCTCTATTTCCGGATGACTTCTTCAACTTTTTCTTATAATCCTTCTATCAAACTTTTTATTTTCCAGAGCTCATTTTTGTTTTCTAATCTTTTTTAAAATAAAATTGTCTTGTTTCTGGAATATAATATTTTGTCTCCATGAGGATACTGATAGTTTTTTTTTTAACATTCCATTTCCCCACATAATGTTTTTTTCCTAAACTGCTTTTTTCTTTTTTTTAAACTGCTTTTTTCTGTTTGTCTAGTTTCTTTTATGAAATAAACTGTTCATATAAAATTTTCCTTAAATGATCAGTAATTTTTGAATGTTTCTCATAGGTAAGGGTTAGGAACTTAAAAAATTGATTGCTATGAACATGAGGATGGCAAACCCCATTCTGGGTTTCACACTATTCAAAGAGTATCCCAGCAGGCTTTGGCCAGAGTGGGTAAGTATGGTCACTCAGTTACTCAGGAATGGGAAGAGGATCATGGTGGTTAACAGCTTCATTATTTTAATCTAGCTTCCAGAAGTTGAGTATTTGTTGCATCTTCATTTAATATAGTTACTTAAATGTCTAAGGCAAAATCTATTGTCTTCTTATATTTGTCTACTCCATAGTCCCTTTCCTATTCTTTCTTGCCTTTTGGATTTAAAATAAAATCATTTCATTTCCTCCCCTAATACCCTCTTGTCAAAGTTTTGAAGTTTTTCTAGTCTTCTAGGGGTTATCCTAAAATTTATAACATGCATCCTGATCAAAGTTTCGTGTTAATTTTTAATTACCCTCCTGCCAGACAATGGAGGTTTCTCCTAACAGTTTATGTAACCTATAAGCTATTATTATCATGCACCTTAATTTTGTCTCTATAGCTTTCACAATCCCATATGTCATTATTGTTTTACCCTGTATATGTAAGATTCCTTTAGTTGAACTCAAATATTCACAACTTCCTTTGCTCTTCTTCATTCTTTCCTACATCTCTGAGCTTCTAGGTGGGATTATTTTTCTTTTGTCTAAGGAATACTCTTTAGAATTTCTTTTCCTTTCTTACACTGCCAATGTAAAAAAAAAAAGGAAAATATCTTTTTTTTCTTCTGAAAATATCTTCATTTTGTTTTAATCCTTGAAAGATCTTTTCACTGTGTAATGAACTCTAGCTTAACAAGTATTTTGTATAAGCCACTTACACAGATCACTTCACTGCCTTTTAGCATCTTGTTGCTGTTGAGGAGTCAGTTGTTGGTCTAACAATTACTCCTTTGAAGGAAATCTCTTTGCTCTGGCCGAATGCATAGTCTTCTCTTTGCTGTTGTTTTCTGAAGCCTCACAGTGATGCTACTAGATGTAGAGTTCTTTTTATTTATCCCATGTGGATTTCACTGAGCTTCCTGAATATTGTGTATTGATATCATTTGTCAGTTTTCAGCCATGAGGCCTGTAAATACTGCCTCTGCTTCATTTTCACTCTCATCTTCCTCTGGGACCTCAATTAAATGTATATCCATTAAAGGTATATATCTTATCTGTTTTTCTATATATTTCCCCCCTTTTTTGGTCTCTGGATCATTTCTTCTGGCCTATCTTCCAGTTTATTAATTTTCTTTGGTCTAATCTGCTATATGCCTTTGATCTAACCTGCTATACGCCTCACTCAGTTTTTTTTTTAAATTTTTATGTATTTATGTATTTATTTAATTTATTGGTTGCATTGGGTCTTCGTGCGTGGCCTTTCTGTAGCTGCAGAGAGCAGATGCTACTCTTCATTGCGGTGCATGGGCTTCCCACTGCAGTGGCTTCTCTTGTTGTGTAGCACGGGCTCTAGGCACATAGGCCTCAGCAGTTGTGGCTTGTGGGCTCCAGAGCACAGGCTCAGTAGTTGTGGCACACAGGCCCAGCTGCTCCACAGCATGTGGGATCTTCCTGGAGCAGGGCTCGAACCCATGTCCCCTGCATTGGCAGGAGGATTCTTAACCACTGCGCCACCAGGGAAGCCCCCTCACTGAGTTCTTAATTTATTGTATTTTTCAATTCTAGAATTTAGTGTTACTTGGCTGAATTTTCCAAGCTTGGCTTCTATCTCCATAAACATAAAACTCTCCAGAGTTTTCTCTTTGTTCTGTCTGCTACTTTTGGCTTGTGTTGTCTTGTCTCTTTATGTGCCTCATTATCTTTTATTTCTTAACTGGGGTTGTATTTGAAAATTCATTTGTAAAAGTAACTTGAGGAAGTGTTATCTTGTACCAGAGAAGATTTCTGTTTGCTTCTGCCAGGCACTTGTGGGCACTTGTAGGCCAAAACAAAGGCTTAAGGTTTTTCTAGATCACCTCAAGTGCAAACTATACCTACACCCCAAGGTACAGTCCTTTAGGGTTTCAGCCCAGAGTGGGAGGTGGTTCACTAGCGTCCCACCCTTCGTAGGTGCCGGACTCCAACTCTTGTCCTCTGTCCATTCAAAGCACAGCATACCTCTCCGTCACTTCTTTCTGATTAGGAAGCCTCTGACCCTTTTAAAGTTTTATTTGTGTTGTTCATTCAGTTGTAACTGCTGGAGTAGGTAATTCAAACATTACCAGAGCCTTAAGTTTTTCATTATTTTGGTCAATCCTGTTTTTAAGCCCATTTTACTCTACTACCAAGTCTTTTTTTATGTCTCTATTGATAGTTCTAATAATTGTTATTAATAAAGTTAGGACACTGAAATGTTATATAAAAGTAATCAACTGCCAAATTCTCTATTAGTCACATATGATATTAAAAATGGCTTTGTTAAAATAAGTAAAGTATTCTTTTCACAGTCATATGGCTTTATGCCAGAGAAATATTGCTGGATGGAACAGACTGATTTTGAACATTATCAGATTCTAAAAAGAGATCATCAGTGATGGGAGAGTTTCTATTACAGACGCTAGATCTCAAGAGACAAGCAGAGTGGAACTCTAGACAACCGTAACTACATGGGGGAAAGGAGGAAAGTGCAGTAGGATATTCATAGATCCCAAATCTTTATTTTAACAACAGTTATAATAACATGCTTGCTTGATGCCAGCCTATGTATGCTACAAATCTACCCATCATAAAATCTTAGAGCCTGCTGACAGCTATTCAGGGAGAGGCCCACAAGGAGAAAGACACAAGTACAAAGGAAATTCATGCCAATTCACTACTTTACTCAACATAATTCTTTCATTAAAATGAATAAACTAAGGAAACTTTTGGAAAATAAACAGCACAAAGGAAAAAATATTTAAAAGAATCTTAATAACTCAGAAGAGATTTGAAAGGATGCTGCAAGCTTAAAAAAAAAGTGGCTATTAAAAAGTTACTCTATGATAAGAAAAGGTATTGGGAGTAAAAGATAACGTTTGAACCTACTGAGTTGATGATATGATATTAAGCAATTATTATTTCCTTTGGTGTGATACCAGTAATAATGATTGTTTAATTTTAAAAATTTAGTTTTTCAGTGACATATACTGAAGTACTTATTAATGAAATTATATGATGTCTCTGAAGGCACAGTGGGTGGGAGTATAGATTAAATAACACTGGCTACAAATTGATACCTGCCAAAAAACAGGAGAATGGAACATGGGACTTCATTCTTCCCTCTACTTTTGCATATCTTTGAAATTTTGCACAATAAAAAGAAAAAAGACGGTTGAAACAAAACATACACTAGAAGTGCTAAAAAAAAAAAAACCCCAAAAAACAGATACAGATGAATGAACACCACAGAAATCCCCATGTTATAGAACAAAAAAGGTAAGAGGCAAAAATGTGAATAAAATTTACAAGTCAAGGATAACAGAGGGATTTGACCATGGTCTAAAACAAGTTCCATAAAGAACACACAGAAATAATGGAAGAAAAGAAATGAGGGGGAAAACAAAAAACAAAAAAATCCTTTGGAAAAGAAGATATAGTGAATTGACCCATCTGTAGACATGCATGATAAATGCAAAGAAAGCCCAAACCTGGATGCATCCCACTAATCTTTCAGAAATCTAAAGAGAACATGGCAAAAAAAAAAAAAAATAATAATAATAATAAATTTAAAAAATTTAAAAAATAAAATAAAAAAAAAGAGAACACGGAAACATTTTGAGAGAGACAAAGCTAGTATGTATAAAGGAATGAGAATCGCACTGAGACCAGATTTCTCATCAGCAATACCAGCCACTAAAAGTGAATGGAGAAATATTTACAAAGGTCTGACAAAAATGACTCTGAATCTACAAATCTCTACCCAAACCATCAAGCAAGAGAACAAAATAAAGACATTTTCAGATACATAAAAACTCAGTTTTCATCCATGCTTTATAAAAAAAAGCTTATTCAAAGATGTATTCCAGAAAAATGAGACCAAGACAAAGAGGAATAGTGTATGTGGGCAAGAGAGAGAACCAGCACAGAAGTGACTTGCTGTGGAGGGGGATCAGGATGAAATGAAGAGAGCTGGCAAGAGATTAGAGCAGCATTCATTATACTTGACTCTGGAATTGAATGTTCTACTGTATTTATCAAACCACACCTTGTTTAGACATGAATAACATATCATCATGTAATTTCAGAATCAATCCATAGACAAAACATGGAAAACAACAGAACACAATGTAAGTTTCAAACAAATTTCTCTACAATGTAGAAATGTTAACCAGCCATAGTTGAGAGATGAAATAAGAAGAGATAAGCTAAATACCAGTCTTTTTTTCATTTTTCACTGTGACAAGCTGATAAAGACTCTTACACTGCTTATAAAAGCTCTTTTAAGTTTATTATGTAGCAATAAAGGTAACTGCTAGGAAAACTAAAAGTCGTAACAGAAATGGGGAGGTAGAGCTAGGAAGCGAGGTATTAGGTATTAAGCATGGACTTAGATTTCACAGTTGGAAGTTCACGCGTACAGCCCAGGGTTGGAAGAATCAAGATAAGGGGAGATACGTTTGCCAGTCATGATGGTAACCAACAGAACAGTCAAAGGAAACCACGCTGCTTACAGCTGATGAGTGTGATAAGCAGGTAACCAAGGGCGAGATAAAGAGGGTTAAATAATTTTTTAACATTCTGTTCCTTCTGCATTTTTATGAACCATGTACTACTTTATTTCTATAATAAAAACATTTAATGAACAGTATGAATAAGTACGTTTTCAGGGGAAATAGAGCAAGTGGATTTGCTGAATTCCTTGAGTTTTCCTGTACATTCCTAGCAAAACCCTATAAATACCATTGTTTTTTAAATCTTAAATTCTAAAGAATTTTATAAGGAGTTTTAATGTAATTAATGATTACTCTATAACATAAATAATGGTGGCATTTACCTGGGAAAATATATACATTGTTTCCTTGACCTGGTGTAAAGACTTGCCCATCACTGAGTTTCACTGGCTCAAACGGACTGCCACTGGCAAACAAACACCTTCCCTGTTGAGAAATGAAATACCCTCAATTTTGTTACTTTATGTGGACTCGAAAATTGAGGTGAATTAAAACAAAATTAAATGCTGTAATAAAGTAGACCAATATATTACTTACAAACAGGCATAATTTACTATATAACATAATCCTTTCATTAAAATCCTTATTAGAATAAGGTTTGTTTTATGCATAGCATACATTCAAATAAAGTTCAAAAATGTCCATTAATAAATTTTTTAAAACCTGACACTTCTATTTCCTTTAAAACTTAAAAAATGTAGATGGCAAAAAAATACCATCCCTAAAGTAAAGATTGCTATAAACATCTGTGAGTGAGGGGAAAACATCAAAAATTAAATTGCTACCATTTACTGTACATCTGCTGTTTTTGGCTCTGTACCAGATGCTTTTTATGTGTTAACTCAGTTAATTTAGCCCACTTAAAAGGCTTATGAGATTATCATCTCCACTGCACTAATATATATTAAAAAAAAAATCACAGGAAGCTAAGGCTTAAATATTTCCAAGTACTCTGAAAAAGGTCACACATCACAATTGTAGCAGTTAAACTTGAATCCAGATTTTTATAACTCTAAAACCCATGATTTTTCTATTATGCTACAATGCCCCCCAGATAGGCAGTTTGTAAAACAGGCATATGGTATAACCACAGTCACCCCAGAAAAATATGGCATCTTGTCTTGTTAAGGAAAAGGAACTCTCCAGATTTGTTGTATCCATCAATTTTAGTACTATGCTGTATAATGGTATACAATACATTTTACTAGCACCTTCAGTATTTCTAAGAGAATTAGGTGCACAGAATTGAAAAGTACCTGAAGGTTAATTTATAAATCCTTTATATGTAATTTCCCCCCACAAATTCCATCCACCCCACTCCCTGACCAAAAAAAAAAAATTAAAAAAAAAAAAAAGAGCAAGAAAACAATAGTTTTCAAACAGGGTGGCTTATCTTGGAATACCTGAGGTATAACTAGAGGAAGGCATGTTTAAACAGCTACTTGGATGAAGTTAAAATGTGATTCACAGAAAGATGAACTGTTTCCACCCAGCAGAATGGACAAACAGATGTGACACCTTTGGACAGTCTGAAGATCTACCACGAATAGTAATTATTACTTTTACAAGACATACTTTCAATTTCAAAATGATCTCAGGTTTATGTGTAGAAGCAAGTCAAGTGTGTCAGTGGTGGGCCCACGTGACTGCCTTGGCCCTACAACTCCAGACAGCTATAGCATTTTCTACAGACAGCTATTACCATTCTCTACCTGTTCTAAGCCTAGCTTTCTTTGTGACAAAAATTTTGTTTCTTTGAAGATTAACGTTAGTTCATGGTTAATGCCATACATGTTACCACAATGTGTATAATAATATAGGTTATTTTTTGCCACCATTAATTTTAATAGGTTTATAAAATGGATTATACAATATAGCTCTTTGGGGAAAATGTTACGTCCTCATGATACCAGTAAATTTGGAGATTTAGAAAGATCTTGGGCATCTTCTTTAGAATAGGGAGATTCAACAGCAGTTCATCTGCTCCAGGCCATGTTTTTTTTAATTCTTCTTCTTTCATAATCAACCTATAGCTTAAACATGGCAAGACCTTAATGATAACAGTATTCTCATTCTGAAGTCCAGGTTAGCCTAGTCTTTGTTCTATGAACAACTGGCCATTAAAATACGAGAACATTTTTTTAAAAAGCATTTTTCTCACTAAGCAGCAGAGGGTGTTAGAGTAACACTAAGACATTTCTCCACCAAAAACAAAAGGACACTAAAACTTTAAGCAGTAACTACAAATACATATATTTATGCCATTGTTTTATGTAACACTAAGAAAAAACTGTAAAATTAAAGTATGACAGTTTTTTTTACCAGTTTTACGAGAGAATGCAATCTCAAAGTTATAAAAATTGTGAAAAAATTTGCATCTTAGAACTGATACAGTATATCAAACTAGCTTCCTTGAGGAAATTTTATTCATTCATTCAGTGTACCTCTATTACAATAATATTTATTCAAAAAATAAAATTCTTAAATGTTTGAACAGTCTTGTACTGATATACTACTGTTGCCCAAAACATTTAAAATGTTTATATTTTGGAAATGCCAAGGCCCATAATATGTAGAGTGTATTTATCAAATAGTCATTGTGTAAGACTAAGATTTAATTTGAGAGAAATAACCATTAAAGTAGTAAAGACAGGGAAGAGGATGAGCAGCCAGGCTGAAAGTAATACCATTCTTCAGTAAAGAAGTAAGACAGTACACTAAAGACTGATTAAAAAAAAAAAATCTGTATGCTAACTTCATGGATGATTACAAAAGAAAAGATTTCAATAATTATTAGAAGTTTCAGTAATTATTATAACTACTGCAAGTCACCAGTCAAGAGAATTTATTTTGACTAATACAAAGTAGCAATATAGAATCAAATGAAATTTTGAGAGAATATGTGTCAAAATAAAATTTACAACAATGAGAAAAAAACAATGCTAAATATATCAAGAGCATGAATATTAAGTTCACAAAGTTCTGAGGGTTCTACTTTGGCAATAGTCTTCTAGGTTGTTTCACATCAATTCTCCCTCTGGTAACAATGAGAAAAACTGGATAAAATACACTAAAAATATGTTTTAAGGAAGTGGGAGCGCTACCAGACAGGGAGAGTTGGAGGTGGAGACAGTCAAGATTCAAAAAAAAGGGAAAGCAAGATATTTGAGCCCAGCATTTGAAGCTTTCCTCCTTTAGGTGAGTGATTTCAAAGGGGAAATTTGTGGCTGAGAGCCTGAGCAGCAAAGCTATCAGGAGTCTCATGATGACAGAGAGAGAGAAAAAGAGACCTAATGGTTCAGAGACCACTAGGGGTCAGGGGTGCTGATAAATACCCCCAGGGTTTCTGATTCACACCCAAGAAAAAAGGTAAACTGTGGAAACAGACAAGGCCTCCCATGGACTACATCCTGATGAATTATAGGGAGCTACCCAGACTAACAGCCTCCAAAAGGAAAAGCGAAGCCCCTGTGGAGGAAAGTAACTTCATCCTGAGCTTCAAATCATTGCTGATTCTTCATCTTATTGACTGCTAGGTGGTGTGCTGTCTTACTCCTACCTAGCACTCAATAAGGAAGCGAAAGACAAAAGTAAAACTAGGGTTATGAAAAGACTGGAACTGGATCACCAAGAAGCAAGACAGATGATAGAAACGGACTCACAGAGAGTGAGATGTTTGTTACTATCAGGTAGTAACTTCAACTACGATTCATATATTCAGTAAGTTAAATGACAAGACGAAATTTTAGCAAAGAACTAAAAGCTCTACAAAAGAATCACATAAGTATTTAAAAATTATTGTTAAAATTGTGAGGTGTGATAATAATACTGTGGTTATATTTTTAAAGGAATCCTTAAATTTTGAGAGATATACTATAATATTTATAATAAAATGATATGGTGTCTGAGACTGGCTTCAAAATCTAAGATGAGTAGGATGTAAAAGAAACAAGACTGGCAATAAGTTGATCACCTTTGCAGCTGGGTATTGGTACATGGGAGTTAATTATACTGTTCTTTCTACTTATGTATATGCTTGAAATTTTCCATAATAAAAAACTTTTAATAGAAACAAAAACATTTATAAGATTTATTAATTATTCTCAAGGGCATGAACTAACAATTATTCTTCCTATGTATCACTGTAAACAAGTCTTTAAAAATCACTTCCTAAACAACAAGGATTTACTGTATAGCACAGGGAACTATATTCAACATCTTGTAATAATCTATAAAAGAACACAAAAAAAAATAAAAAAAAAATTACAACCAAATCACTTTGCTATATACCTGAAACTAACATAATATTGTAACCAACTTAAAAGAAAAAATCACTTCCTAGAGCCACTTGAAGATCACTTGCAAGAACAATACAGAAAATGATTACATTGTTTAGATTACAAATATAATCTCTACAGAACAGTAGGGGGAAAAACCCAACTGTCCTACTGGTATATAAGCAGATACTCTTAACTGGGATATAACCCAGTGGCAATGTCACAGAATTCAAAAGAGCTAAATTTTAAACAATTTGGATGAAAGTAAAAATTTGTTCCAGATGGCTGCCAGATGACTCAAAACAATGGCCCTATGATGGTGAAGATACATTTGAGGAGGTTAAAAACAATTATTTCATGACATGCGAGGGCAAGAAAGTAGTATTTATAAATTGACTATTTCTATGTGATTTTAAGTCTGTGCCACTAAATTAATAAATTATGAAAATCAAATAAAATTCCACAAATGAAAAGTAGAATAAAATTAAGAACCTAACAACAGATTAGCACGGCTGAAAAGAGACTATGCAAACAGGAAGGTAAGTCCAAAGAAAGTCACAGGATTGAAACACAGAGAACAAACAGGATGGTATACATAGAAAACAGTGTGAGAAATATATCAGATATGGTGAAAAAGTCTGACATTCACATAACTGGAGTCCTACAAGAGAAGAGAATGTGTCCAAGAAGACATTAAGCCACAGATTCAGGAGCTCTACAGTCCTCAGGTGGAATAAATACAAAGAAAACCATACCTAAGTCCACAGTAGAAAAACTGCTTAAACCCAAGACAAAATGGTGTATCAAAAAGAAAACAGGGATTTCCCTGGTGGCATAGTGGTTAAGAATCTGCCTGCCAGTGCAGGGGACACTGGTTCAAGCCCTGGTCTGGAAAGATCCCACATGCTGCAGAGCAACTAAGCCTGTGTGCCACAACTACTGAGCCTGCAAGCCACAACTACTGAAGCCCATGTGCCTAGAGCCTGTGCTCCACAGCAAGAGAAGCCACCACACTGAGAAGCCTGCACACTGCACAGAAGAGTAGCCTCTGTTTGCCACAAGTAGAGAAAGCCCACATGCAGCAATGAAGACCCAACACAGCCAATAAATAATTGAAAAAAAAAAAAAAAGAAAACAGAAGTCAGAAAACAAAAGAATGATATATCCAAAAGTTCTGAAATAAAGTGCAAACTTTTACTTCTATGCACAGTGAAAATATATTCTTCAAAATGAAGGCAAAATAAAGAAGTTATCAAGAGAGCTCATCAGACCCACACTTAAAGTAAGTTCTTCTGGTAGAAGAAATAATCCTAGATAGACGCACAGGTATGCATGAAGGACACAACAGCAATAGAAAATATTAAAATGTAGGTAAATCTAAATGAATAATTTTTGTTTAAAACAAAAATAATGTCTTTTGGGATTTAAAATATAAAGAGAATTTAGGTGCACAACAGTATCACAAAAGGCCTGAGGGTGTTAAAATGGATATATAAAGTAACTGCTTTCCAGAATCCATACAAGCAATAATTTACATCAGAATTTGATGATCCATGGGTGCATGCTGTAATCTCTAGAGCAGAGAATTATTCAAGAATGTATAACTAATAGGCTAACAGAGGGAAAATGATAGACGTAACCAATTCATACTCTTATTAATACCTCTGTAAGTGTATATGCTTCTTCAGCTGTGCACTCAGCTTTTGCTGTAGGATTACTTAATGCAAATATTACAGGTCTTTCATTGATATCAGCCATGGCTTTGATTACACCAGGAGTGAAAAGTCGTCCAGCTCCTGCAACTCCTGTAATAAGGGAGAAAAAAAAGGAATGTCATCACAGGTAAAATACAGCATTCTCATCAATAGCATTTCTATAATAGGTTTATCATAACAAAAGCAAAGGTAAACCCCCATTACAAAGATAAGATTTTGCATTGCTGAGATAATTCCAATCCTAAATCTGAAAATAGAAACCATAAAATGATAAATTTTACTGCTAAAATAAATATTTAAATCTGTCTACCCCCGACACAGTAAAACGTGGGCAATAAAAAAAAGAGTATAAGACTATCTCCATCATGTAGTTGCTGTCTAATAGGCATAGAGCTTCAGTGTTACAAGGTGACGAGTTCTGGAGGTTGGCTGCACAACAGTGTGACTGCACTTAACACGACCTCACTATATACTTATAAATGGTTATGGTGGCAGATTTCATGTTATGTGTATTTTACCACAATCAAAAATTTTTTTAAATTAAAAACTTGCACCTCAAATGTTAACTTGTTAAACCCTGTGATACTCAGTATAAAATAATAGGAGTTCAAAAGGGATAAAAGACCTTATTGACTAAAGCAATTCACTTTCTTGATATAGTTCAGTTTAATGACCTTTTAAGAAGCCCCTACAACGTCTCAGACACTGTATTAGGCCATTAGGATATAAAAATGAGCATAATGCAGGCAGCTTATGGTTGAGGGAAAAAACAGGAGAGTAAACAGAAAATCAGGAAAACCTGTAACAGGTGCTAAGTATGCAGTGTACAGAAGTTCAGCATGAAGGAAGGATACTTAGCCCATGGTGAGCGTCTGGGGATGACCAAGCAGTGCCTCAGCTGAGTGCTAATACAGTTCATCCAACAAGAAGACTTATATTCAACAAAGAAATTTAAATTCCACTTTATAAACTGATATGTAATAAAGAAAAACACTGATCTGCAGACCAGAGTTTTTAGTGCTTGCTCTGTCACTCCTGGTTATGTGAAATATTCACAAATCTTGGCCAAGTTGCTAAAAATAAGCACAGAGGTGTTGCTTGTTTTTACAAATGAAATTTCTACCCAGTGTTTCCCCGTGTGGAGGTATATGGACATAGGATTCCATGAGTTCTAAAAGAATTCATACTTTTTTTGTTTCCTTGACCCTCTAGAGACTGAGTCAATGGACAGGTTCTTAGGTTTCCATATTGAGTTTTGAGACAAATGCACTCATAATCTTTAAGATTACTTCTAACTCTAAAAAATTATGAGTTCTAATCAGTGAAGAAGCTAATACAGACATCCTTTTCCTAACCATAAAGACTTACTGTTTGAGACTTAAAACAGTAAGTTGACTATTTAACATTCCACAGGGCTCCTCCAAGAAATTGGCAAAATTACAAGAAAAATTATAGATTCAAATCTTACAGCTACACAGGAAATGAAGTAGTCCCTCTTTTAAGTAAAGACTTTTAGATTTTCTGCTCTGAACTTAATGCCATGTTGCATAGTCTGATGTCAGCTATGCAATGCCTGACTCTTAAAACATACCAAAAGCTTTCAGCTTTGTTGCCAATGAAAATCTTTGACTCTGCATAGGATTTTCTTGGTCTGTCAAATAACTCTGGTCTTTTCCAAGTTTTGAGCCCACCACTCATACCAACTTTAAAAGCAAAGCATGATCAATCACACAGCTTCTAGAAGTTAAAAGTACAAGCAACATCCGTTAACAGAACTTTACACACTGTACCTAAAAGCTACCACATACAACACAGGGAACATAGTATTTTATAATAGCTATAAATAGAGCATAACCTTTTAACATTGTGAATCACTGCATTTACACCTGTCACATATGATATTGCACATCAGATATACTTCAATTTAAAAAAGCTATCACAGAAAACATTATATATGCTGAAAGCTAGGTAAAATCTGTCGTTTCATTTTTAGTAATCCTGCATGGAAGTTATGACTGGCATTATACAGATAAGTAGCAGAATGATTTGACAACTTTACTTACCAATTATAGCTGAAGGCTTAAGTATATTTACTGCATCTTCAAAAGTATCAGGTATGTTCTCTGGAGCTGAGTGAGCAAATGGTTCCTGATAACTGTCTATTTTAGCTTTCCGCCCCTGAATTTTTAGATCAAACACAGTTTTTTAGTAAATGCTTATTGAGGATTAGTTGAAAAGACATCATTATAAGTCATATATTGTTTCTACAATAAGAATATCTTCTCAGACGAAGCGAGAGAGTAGCTCAGACGAAGCGAGAGAGTAGCACAGACATATATATACTACCAACTGTAAAATAGTCAGTGGGAAGTTGTTGTATAACAAAGGGAGTCCAACTTGAGGATGGAAGATGCCTTAGAGGACTGGGGCAGGGAGGGTGGGGGGGACTTGAGGCGGGGGGAGTCAAGGAAGGGAGGGAATACGGGGATATGTGTATAAAAACAGATGATTGAATCTGATGTACCCCCCCCCCAAAAAATAAATAAATAAATAAATTAAAAAAAAAAAAAAAGAACATATCAACTAAGAAAATTAAAAAAAAAAAAAAAGAATATCTTTTCATTTTCATTTACATTTCTTTTCAACTCATATCTTCCAATTCTATCTTCATAGTGCTTATAAATCCAAATATAAAACACAAATCAAATTCCATTATCACCAGAAACTTTCTAATCCCTCTCAAAAACTCATTTACGCGTGAAGTCCTCCTAAATCCAACAGGGCACAAAGGCCCACAATCCCTTATCTGGGCTAGCTGTGTTTTCAAATTTAGAAGTTCATATTTTATAAATGTCTTATGATAATATATCACAAATACCCTCCACAACTGAACAGAACTTATGAATAGTCACATCAAGTACAAAAGATGAAGATTAGAAATATCCTCTTTGGTCTTGCTACCAAAGTTAGTAGGTAAGTTCAGGTCTGTCAGATTTATTACCAAGTGAATTTCAAGAAAAACTCGGGGATTTCAGTTTTTAGGATTTCAGAATTTCAGACAGACACCATGGACTTATACTACCAAAAGTTTAGAAACAAGAGAAAAGGGGAATTCTGGTTCAAGACAGCTGAATGAAGGAACATGCTTTCCTCACCAAATCCCAGGTCAAAAACTATAAAAATTAACTCTTTAGTAGTGTCACAAGGGCACGAGATATACCACTGACACACCAGAACAATAAAGAATTTTTCAACAATGTAAAGCAGACAAAAACATGTGGAACGCAAAAACCAACCAGGCCGAAAAATCCATATTCTTATTTTGGCAAAAGAGAAGACCTCCCCTGCAAAGGTGACTTTTTCCATCAGAACTCCAGAATAACCCCAGGTAAGGACCAGCAGGGGCTGGGAAAAGTAGCACTCCATCATCACTTGGCTTTAATTAAAAGACTGAAACACAGCTCAATAGATCCAAGTTCTCAAAACAGTGGATGCAGGTGCTTGCTCCCAGGAAGACCACAGGTCTCCCACGAGGCCTTCAACAGGAAACTCTCAAAGTCTCAAAAAGGAGGGCAGTGTTTTGGGTCCTGAGGAAAGATACAAAGCCTAAAACTCATCCTAAAAGAAAAATATACCCTGAACTTGCAGATGCACAGGGTTTCTCACTTGTATTCATTCTAAACTCAACTCATTACAAACATGACAAAGAATCACAAAACATTTATGAAAACCAACATCACAAAAAGAGAGCACCAAAGTAATTGTGTACTAGTAAAAACAGATATACCCAACAGCCTTCCAGGTACAATGTTTTAGAATCCTTGCATCTTACACACAAGCAAATATGGCAGTTATAGCTTTGGGAGGAGGCACAGTTGAATGATTAAGAACATAGGATTCACAGTCAGGCTACCTGGGTCTGAATCCTACCTCCATCACTTATAAGGTGATGATCTTGGAAAAGCGACCTGACCTTTTTAAACCTCTTTCCCTGATTTGTAAAATTTCATAGAATTTTTGATAAGGTGAGATTTTTTTTTTTAAAAAAGGTTAAATAATACCTGTAAAGGCTTATCACAATGTCTGGTACATTTTAAAATACTTTTAAAAATTATAATTTAGCATTCAAGATTTTTCCTTCACATACTTTAAAAATATTTTTAAAAATTATAATTTAAGCATTCAAGATTTTTCATTGACATACTTTAATTTTTCATTTCATTTTTTTGTACTAATAGAATACTGGTACTAATTAAGAAAAGGTTTCAGAATTGGTGCAAAGTACACAGACATAAGCTTGCTCAAAGGTGTAAGTGACAATAACGGCTATATCAATATATATGGCAAAAATACAACAGCATTGTGTATTGGATAAGTTCAACTATGAAACAGTTACACAGTATAAGATATAAGGCATTTCTTAAGCTACTAAAAATGGCAATCAATGACAGGAAGGCAGGCAGGTCCAAAGGATACTAAGTTGATATGGGATAAAACTCTTTATTATCCATCATTTGACCTTAGGAATATGTGCCTTTTTCTGGGGAAAAGGTCTATAGATTTCTATGAGATTGCTACAGGAGATTATGATCTCCAAAGGGTTAAAGAATTTCTGCTCAAATATTAGATGTCCTGCT
Source organism: Hippopotamus amphibius kiboko (assembly GCF_030028045.1). Taxonomy (NCBI): domain Eukaryota; kingdom Metazoa; phylum Chordata; class Mammalia; order Artiodactyla; family Hippopotamidae; genus Hippopotamus; species Hippopotamus amphibius. The sequence goes on along the minus strand of NC_080196.1, from coordinate 91,850,007 downwards.
AATAATGATTTAATTAGAAACTTCTGAGTTCCCATGAAAAACCACTAGGTTTTAAAAGCGTCAAGAGTCAGAGAATAAAGCAAAAAAGAATAAGTCTGGTGCCAACATAGAAATTATGATTTGAATATGAAAAAAAAAACTAAACATCACTATAACGACATTCTTTTGCTTCTCCAAGTTTTAAATACCTTACCTTAAATAATAAACCAAACTTGTCAACCATCCAAATTTTCTTTTGTGCCTCTTCTTCTGAGAGGCCATTTTCCACCATAGCCATAACTATAAGATTTGCAATTCCGAGAGCAGCCTGTCCAACAAAACAAATTTTAAAAAACAAGATAGCTAGTGGGAAGTTGCGGTATAACACAGGGAGATCAACTCGATGATGGGTGATGCCTTAGAGGGCCAGGACAGGGAGGGTGGGAGGGAGTCATGGGAGAGAGGGGATATGGGGATTTATGTATAAATACAGCTGATTCACTTTGGTGTGCCTCAAAAGCTGGTACAAGAGTGTAAAGCAATTATATTCCAATAAAGAGCTAAAAAAACCCAAAAAACCACAAAGACTAGAGTATGATGCAATGCTAAATTACTTTATATGTGAGAATTATATGTTATGAGGAATATTAGGTCTATTCCTCCCTTACGAAGCACACAAAGCTTGATTCTTTGTGATATTCTTTCCAAACATTTTAAATTACCTACTTCACAATACAGATCTTGAATTTATACCCTCTATCTCAACAAAATTATAAGCTGGTTATACCCCATTTTCCAATTCTAAAGGACAGTGTTGGTTTTCAATCCTAAAAGCTTACAGAAACTTACCTCTCCTGCTCCAAGAAATAAGATTCTGTGTTCTGAGATGGGTTTACCAATGACTTTTTGTGCTGCAAGCAGACCGGCTAGAGCGACTGCAGCTGTCCCTGTAAGAAAAGTAACACTGTAAAGTAAAAAATAGGCACATTTAAAAAAAAAGTTTTTTTTTAAGTAGGAATCAAAAACCTAAGGTTTTCTTTTTGCTTTACCTTGAATATCATCATTGAAGGTACAGTATTTTTCTCGATATTTTCTCAAGAACCTGAATGCATTATGATTTCCAAAGTCTTCAAACTGAATAAGTGTGTTCTGTCCATATCTAAAAACAGCAAAGTCCATAATGGTTGTGTTGAAAATACCACTTTTAAACAGCTTTCCTAATAGTCCTTGTGATCACATTTCAAAAGAATGTACTAATAAGTTAGTTCATTTAAGGCCGTCTGGCAATTTTCAGAGTCTGTGAAAGACTACAACTCCAAGTGTAGAAAAATCTATGACTCATTCAGAAAAATGTATGGCACTCTTAACATGAAGGTAGCACTATGATGGACCTATGGGATATTAATCTGTATAAACTATTTCCAAGTGCCTAGGAGGGTATCCAGCACATGTAAGCACAAATAATTTCCTAAAAAGGAAGAGATTTTGAGTCTCAAAAAGGATATATTTGATACGTGAATTTTCATCACATTCACAGTTAAACAGCAACACAGCAAAGTATGTATTAAATAAGAGGTTAAGAAATAACTGCTGTATGATTTCACTGGCATTCAGAAAAAGATACCAATCACCTTGGTGGGGTAGAGTGAGGGAAGGCTTGAAAAGGAGGTGGGACTTTATTCGGGCCCTGAAAGAACAACAAAGAAGTAAAGCAGTAGAAAGAAAAACAAGGTGTATTTTGCTGACCCTGAATCTTCAATAGTCTGGCTATATATTTCAGGGTTTACATGAAAGCATAAGGGAGAAGTTGGTTAAGGTAGGTTGGAGACAGATAAGGAAGAATCTTGAATGCAAAATTAGGGAACGGGGACTTCATTCCATATCTGATGTAGAATCACTGAAGGCTAGAGAAAGGAAGAATTCATCTGAGACTGCCTCTAGAAAGGATAAACCTAATAGTGATGCATAGCATATATCAACCTGGGGAGACATGAGAAAGAGGAAAAATAGGTAGGCGGCTACTGTGAGAGGAGGACAAGAAGATCTGAAGCAGAAGCCACAGAAGTGAAAGGGACAATTATGAGACATCAGAACCTGATGATGAGGATGACCTGGAAGTGAAAGAAACACTATTAAAAGGCCAAGGCAGCCTGGGTGACTAAGAAGATACTACCTGATTGTCCAAGGTAGGCAAGTGAGGGGAAAGGGGGAGATGGCAATTTCTGGGAAGATCAAATTTTAGTTTTAGATATGTCAATTTCGACTCTGAAAAGGAGTTAATTTTTTAGCATCTTCCATGTACCGGTAACCTCAAAGGTAGAGCAGGGCTAGATCATAAAGTGTTTGGACTTTACTCCTATGGCAATAGGAAACCTCTGACATATTTCAAATAAAAGAATGATATAATGAAGTGCATGTATTTAAAACACTAATCTGCTGGTAAGGTGGAAAGGAAATGGAGAGAAGTTGGAGGAAGGTTTTGAAGAATCCAAAAGAGAGATGAGGATCTGCAGAAAGGCTGTGGCAATGGAAAAGAGAAGATATATTTCTGAGGCATTTAACAGGTAGTATCAACTGGATTTGAGAACTGAGTTGACACCATACTGGGATGATGGAGAAGGAGGAGGGGTCAAAGATTAGACCAAGGTCAAAGGTCTGGCAATAGGGTGCATGTTAATGCCATTAATAGAGGCTGGATTTATAGAAGATAGGCAACTTAGAAAGGGAGGGAGTTGTTTTGGACATGAATATGAAGAAGCAACAAACGTCTATAGATGGAGGATTCCAACTATTGGAAATGCAAGCCTCAGAGGAAAGTGGGACTACAGAGATGAGTTTTCATGGACTTAGGAGTCACGTGCAGAAGGTCAGAGCTTACATGACTCAAAGAGAAGAGAACATGTATTCACCCACATTTAATAAAAGATAGAAAGAAAAAACAGTGGAAATGACAAAGGACAGAAAAAAGGTGGGAGAAGGACCAAGTTAGGAAAGTCTTTAAGTGGTCAAGGGAAGAGAGAAGTCAAGGATGTAGGAGTGGAAGACCTGGTCAGGTGCTGCAGAGAGGGTGAGAGAGAAGACCAAACAGTCAGCAGATTTAAAACATGAAAGCTGCACAAGAATTTCACTGGAATGGTGGAGTGAGCCTGGATGCCAAGGGCTGAAAGAACTGCACAGTGAGGATATTTTTGGAGCAGTGAGTGCAGACTTCAAGCTTTCAGTGTGCTCAAGATGTCAGATAACTCAGGAAAGCAAGACAGAGGGTTATCACCACATATCAGCACATCAAATCAGGCAGGAAAGAATCAAAGTTCTCCAAAATTCAATCTCCTTCTACCTACCTTCACAAAAGATAAAGGGAAACAAAACTGTGGTTCTTTTTTTTTTTTTTAAAGATGCTCTCATATACTCAAACTTTTAAAAAATACCTGTCAGTAATAGCCTTCATAAATTCATCAATCAGATCGTCATAACGTTGTGATCGATCTCTTTTCTGATATAAACCCATGTAAAATGGGTCTTTTAAGAGTGCCTATAAAACAGAACAAGCATAAAAATAAAAGCATTTTGTGACATAACCAGTTTAAACACAGTCTACAAAACAAAAATTATAAAATAAAGAATTTTTAAAACTTTACTGTCCTTCAAAAAACTTAATAGTATTTACTATTATTTGCATAAATATTAAAAGGCGTTTAAGACAAAGGCTAGCATCTAATCACAGAATTTGCTTGTATGTCTTCAAAAGACAAACGTAACAGGCATTTGTTTTTAACATGGGAGGAAGGCTGACGGGGGCAATGATTTTACTCACGGGATTATCAGTTCCTACATCAATACACACGGGCAGGCATCTATCAGGCCGTATTCCTGCACAAGCTGTATACAGACAAAGTTTTCCTACTGGAATTCCCATCCCGTAGACACCCAGATCTCCAAGACCCAGAATTCTCTCTCCATCAGTCACCACAACAGCCTTAATCACAAATAGAATAAAGTAAAATAAATTAAAAGTTGTCCAAAATGGAGCACTTAAGAAATGCATTTAAAAAAAGATTCTCTTCATCACAAAATAGCACGTATTATATTATTCCATTCACATGAATATGTAAATCTACAGAGAAAGAAAGTACATTAGTGGTTGTCTAGGGCTGGGGGGAGAGGGGAGTGACTACTAATGGGTACGGGGCTTTTCTGGCAGGGTGGGGATGAGGGAGCCGTGATGAAAATGTTCTCAATTATGATGGCTGCACAACTCCATGAAGAGACTCCTGAATTTACATTTTAAGCCAGTGACTTGCATTGTATGTGAATTTTACTGAATTTACTGAATTTACATTTTAAGCCAGTGAATTGCATTGTATGTGAATTTTATCTCAGAAAAGCTACTATTAAGAACAAAACAAAAAAAAAAAAACCTCAAAAAAGATTCTCTTCACATATTTTCATTTTCGCTTTTAAAAAATAAAATTGTTTCTTAACTAACTTTCAAAGTAAACCAACCAAGAATACTTAACATTCTAGGATTTCTAGAATTTGGATGTAAAGAGGAGAATTAACTAGATTTGATTTCCCTCTGTCTTTGGTTTAGGAGTAGAATGCTTCTGACTAGAAGATCAACCTGAATAGGTTCATAATGACTAAACAGGGGAGAGGGGAACTTCTGATAAAGAGTAACCCTAAGAGAAAAATAAAAAGTTTAGAAATAACACGCTACTCCAAATAATTGAAGCCAAATGAGAAAAACCTAAATATTGGTGAAAAAAATCTGGAATAAAAAATACACCTGCAAGGTTTTAAGAGGATACTGTGAATTTAATTATCTGACCAAATTTTTTCTAGGTTATTAGAACAAATGATAATTCATCAAAGATTATTTTGGTGAGGAAGACGCGCATTAAAGGCAAGTAAGATTACTGCCTGTAATAAACACTCACGCCAACCAAAAGATCTTAAATAAGTCATTAGTTTTTGTTTTATGAAAAACAGCCAGATTGACAACTGTTTACATTCGCTAAATTTGAAACGCTGAGAGTTTTATATTTGCTTAAGGATCTAAATCTATCTTAGATTTAGAAGAAAAAAAGACATAGTGAATCCTCCCCATTGCCCACCAGAATAAAAGTTTTAGAAAGGCATTTTAATGTATTTTCTTTACCTAGAATAATATGAACTGAAAAAGAAAAGGAATGTAGAGAAGGCAGGAGATACCAGTGGTACTGAAGTGAGTAGGCTCACCGTACTAGCTCTGATTGCTTTCTCAGGGCAAACTATGACAGTAACTCATTTTTTTTTTTTTTTTTTTTGGGGGGGGGGGTACACCAGGTTCAATCATCTGTTTTTATACACATATCCCCGTATTCCCTCCCTTCCTTGACTCCCCCCCAGTAACTCATTTTATAATTACTATCATGATTTCCTCAGAGCGCTATATCTGCATGTAAGTACGAAATAAATCAGAGCAACAATGGAAAAAAAAAAAACCTGTTCTTGGAAATTTAGAGGTAACTTACAGAGAACGAAAAAACATTGTGAAAGGAAGGTTGTGCTATTAGTACCTTAACATGATTTTCTGGCCAGTTATCCACAATTGATCTAACATGACCTCTGTCTGAGATTGAAATAAATAATCCCCTGCAACAGAACAAAAACACCTTTGCATTTCACAACAGTTTTTGTTTTTTTCTAAGTTTGTGTTCATAACTGGAATATTTAGATATTTTAATAAAACATCAAGACACAGTGTTATTTCCAAGCAGATTTAGCTAAGCCACACTGGTTTATTTTCAAACATTTTCAACCACTTCAAACTGTAATTGCATTGCTCACATAGTAGCTGCAACAAAGATCATTATTAAATGATGTGATCATTTTACCCAAGAAGAAATGTATCCACATCTCCTGTTCAAATAACTCAATATACCTCTAGTAAAAAGCAATATAAAGACAACCCACAATGCAGGAGAGCATGATGAGGCTACGTACACTACTGTTAAAAGTCACTGAAACCGAAAATCTGAAATATGAAGGAATAGGAAGGGAGAGAAGAAAACTATAATAATTTCACACACACAAAAATACATCCTTGAAGCATTAGGAAAAGTAAAAAGTTATTTTAAACACAGTATATTGTTATCAATTGACATAACTGATCCAGATTTCAAAAAAGGAAGAGAGGAAGGCAGAAAGAGAGAGAGAAAAAAGAAACACAGGTTCTAGAAAACAGGTTGAGTAAAGATGAGGGCCAATGGGCCCCGAGTGCCTTCAAACTGATTCTTAGACTTAACTTTCTCATTGATATCTTTTTTAAAATTTATTTTATTGAAGTATAGTTGATTTACAATGTTGTGTTAATTTCTACTGTATAGCACAGTGATTCAGTTACACAGATATATACATTCTCTTTCATATTCTTTTCCATTATGATTTATCACAGGATATTGAATGTAAGGTCCCTGTGCTATACAGTAGGACCTTGTTGTTTATCCATTCTTCTCTTTGATATCTTAACTCTGGCATTACTGTACCAGCTCATATCAGTTTAAACAGTGTCTCAAACATAGCTGCATAATAGAATCATCTGTTGAGCTTTTAAAAAATGCCAGGGTTCTACCCCCAGAGATTCTGATTTAAATGGCCTGGAAGTAACCAGCCAAGATCTACTGACCATCTTCTATGTAAAAAACAAACAAAAAACCACTGCCACTGCACAAATGAATCACAGTATCTGCCCTCACCCAAAAGCTCTTTATGTTTCAAGTGAGTTCTCACACATCAAAAGCACACCAGGAGATTTTATGAAACAGCAACACCTGGGCCCAACTCTAGACTAACTGAATCAGAATCTCTGTGGTTGGGGCCCAGGCATCAGTATCTTTTGTTTCCCTTTGTCCTTTAATCTGGATTGAGAAACACTATTATAAGTGAACATGAAACTGTAAAAGAGCTGAACAGCTGGGCTATAGCACAGAAATGTTTAAATACATTAATTGATGACAACACAGGATAGAACAGTGTTCTCAAAGTATGTTCCGGGGAATACCTGCAACACCATCACCGACGGTGTTCACTACAATCCGGACCTCCAGACCCTTCTCTTTTTCATCAGAATCTTGGGAATAGGAAGGAGAGGAAAGTTGGCAAGGATCAACAATTTAAGTAAGTCCCACAGATGTTTCATGTGCCCATTAAAGTTTGAAAGCCACTGGACTAGATGAGAGGAGACTGAAATTAAATGCTATCACATAGTGTTTGAATTTCTACATTTGTATCAATATGTAAGCAGGACATGGGAAAGACATAAGGATTGTGGAAAATGATTACAGGTTAGTGGAACAAGACAAGAAAACTCAAATTAAGTAAAAACAGCATTTATACAATGCTTATAAGTTTACAAAGAACTATCACATCAGCTTCCTCATCTGACCTTCCCAGCAGCTCTTTGAAAGGAACTGGTATTCCTACCTTACGATAAACGGATTCAGAGGAATAAAGTAACTTATTCAAAGACTTGACCCAATGCTCATTCCAGTACCCTTTCCACTTAAAATATTTGGAGGTGCTTGAACTATCTAAAATTAAAATTTGTGTAAATTCATAAAAAAGGACAAACAACAGAAATAAAGCTGATAAAAAATGAGAATCAATCTCTTAACTGGCCAGACTGTCAAAAACTTTTACAATTATTCTGCAGAACATGCCACCAAACTTAAGAATACTTTTTATTTTTTTGCGTACAAAAATGCACAATTCCTCTAACAATCATAGCACCTTAAAGAAGGTTAGGAATGAATGATGCTATTTCCACAAAATAAAAGATATGACACGTTAGATTTTTATTAATCCCTTTTTGTCCAAATTAAGCTTTTGTGAGGTGGGAAATGTGGTTGGATAAGACTGCAACACATAAAATACAAATGTAATAGGCCTGTGAAGTGATTTTTTTCCTATGCAATAGTCATTCGCAAATATATTCTTAAAAATAAGCCTTACTTAGGTCTTCTAAAGATGTGTCCATACTGGGAGCAGGCAAGACCAACTGTTGGTGTATATACAATCGGCATAAGACTTTCGATATCATCTTGCAGTATTCTGTAAAACAACTTCTCATTTCTTTCTTGTATTCCCATTATATAGATGTATCTGAAATTAATTAAGCACAGCAAATAATGTCGATATCAGCAGCATTAGATTAAATATTTTGGCCTTTGAAGTTAAATCTAAATGTTTAAAATTGAGGACTCCCTCCCCCTGGAAAACAAAACCCTACATTATCATTATGTAATACCTAGGACTAAAAATTAACAAAAATAAAAATGTGCTTAAATAGTAGATGGTGATGATGAAAAGAATAATAATAGAAGCAACACCTAACAATTATTGAGCTCTTACTGTGTCAGGCTTTGTATCAGGCACTGGAAATTGGCAAATTACCACACTGTAGTACAGAGTAAATGACAGTCGTAGTATAACTACCTATTGATGAGCTCCTAGAAGGCAGGCTGTGAGTTACTGGGGTGGCCATACATCCTAGTTTGCCTGGGACAGTTTCAGTGACTTCTTTTTTACTCCCCAGGGTGTCCTGGATTAGATGATATATTACATGGTCACCCTATCTATCACCCACTTTATACCCTCAGTGGCTAGCAAGGGCACACACAAAGCAGGTAATCAATAAAAGTTGTTGAATAGAATGGATGCAAATTAGATGACAGCCTCTGGTTCCAACATTCCACTCAAACCTGAAATGCTCTTTGATTTTAACCATAAAAAACTGATTTCTGCTAAATTTTACCATAGTGAAAATAAGTGAAATGTTCGCTAAAGTGAAGGAAATAATCAGAAATAGACTGACTAAAACACAAGTTTCATTATGAGACTATATTTCTCACGCCATAATAATCGTAACACTCCCTATTTTTCCAATCAGAACATCAATAAAAAACTAAATATGTAATCAATTCTTACTTTTCCAAAGGGCCATTCAACTTTTTCACGTTTCTATGGAATCGCAAGGCTTGAATATCTTGTGTCTCTATTTTGGGAGGTAGAAGTCCTTGAAGACCAAGCATTTGTCGTTCCTGTAATGTAAATGCCATCCCCTAAAAAAGGAAAAAAAAGGATTAAAAATTATTACTTACAGGGGTAGCAGTGGTGCTGTCCTACCAAATGTGATTTAAAAATAAACTTTAAAAGTAATCAACAAGATATCATTTTTGCCCAGACTTTCAAAAATTTATAAGATCGATCATATCTAGTATTGGGGAGGGTACGGTAAAAGAATTACTCTCATATACCATTGCTGGGAATATAAACTGGTTTAGGCTTTCTGAAAGTCAATTTCAAAGTATTCTTAGTTTTTTTTAATGAACATACTTTCTTTTTTTAATTGACATATAGTTAACTTACAATATTATATTAGTTTCAGGTATACAGCATAGTAATTCAATATTTTGACAGATTAAACTCCATTTAAAATTATTATAAAATAATGACTATATTTCCCTGTGCTGTATAATATATCATTGTAGCTTATTTATTTTATACAAAGTAGACTGTATCTCTTAATCCTCTACCCCCATCTTGCCCCTCTCCCCTTGCCCCTCCTCACTGCTAACCACTAGTTTGTCCTCTGTATCTGTGAGTCTGTTTCTGTTTTGTTATATCCATTCACTTGTTTTATTCTTTAGATTCCATGTATAAGTGACATCATACAGTATTTGTCTTTGTCTGACTTATTTCACTAAGCATAACACTCTAGGTCCATCCATATTGTTGCAAATGGCAGAATTTCATTGTTCTTTATGGCTGAGTGATATTCCAGTGTGTGTATATATATCTTCTCTATCCATTCATCTGTTGATGGACACTTAGGTCACTTCCATACCTTGAATGCACATAAAGCAATTCTACTTCATGCTAGTATCCTTGAGAAATATTCATATATAAAGAGGCATATACGAAGAGATTAGTTGTGGCACTGTTTCTAGTTCTCGTGCCTATTACAAACTAACTAAAAGTCCATCAATTATGGAAGAGTTAGGAACCTATGGTATTTCCATACAAACAGTTACACATACATCTATAAGTGTATAGTAGAAAGATCTGCCACATACACAGTTAGGAAAAAAAGTTGAAAATCAAAACAAACTCACTGTTAATTATTATGTTTAGAAACCCCCCCATAAAGTACATATTATATACAGGTGCATGCATACATTAAAAATGAAATCTCTGAAAGAACACAAACCAAATGAAGAGGCTACCATGACTAGAAAGGAGTGAGGTTGAACAGAGGGAAGGGGAAGGAAGAATGATACTTAAGAAAAATTAACCTATGTAATAAACTCCTTTTCAATTTCTGGTATTCAGCTATGGGTTAAATTTTTTGTATCAAAGTAATGTCAGTAAAAATGCTAGAGTAAGGCTTCTAAAAATCTTTTCCTCAATAAAAGCAACAAGAACCCTGGCCAAATGATCAGAATTCTGGAAATTAACCAAGGCTTTCAGCAATTGGAGAGCATTTATTCAAGAAAAACTGCTGAATTTCAGTAAGGACAGCAAGCTTCATGGCATTTTAACTTGACTTATTCCTATTCTCTCCTCCCCAGCTCTACAGTAACCTTGAAAATAGCAATCACTGTGAAACAATCACTGAAAATCAGAGCCTGGCAGTCACTGGAGAAGGCAGGAGGTATTGGAGAGTCTTCTAAAGTCCCACATCCAGGAAACTGTCATTATTTGACCTAGAATACCGTATCTGCAATTATTTGACCTGGAATACCCTATCTGCAAGGTTGTCTTTATTTGACCTCACCTGGAGCTCAGTCAGCGTGAACAGCCTTTCCCTCCCAGAAGAGTTTGTTGAAAACAATCAGAGGCAATTAACATAGCAGCTCCCCAAGGCAGCAGATAACAGCTGCAGCAGACAGCAGGCTAACCAAAGAGTTGAAAAGGAAAAGCTGAGAAACAAGGTGTCCTTGGGGAACTCTGAAAAGCTGGGACATATTCCTGAGAACCTAGGTCATATGCATAGCTGTAGGCATGTACAGGAAAGACTTGAGAAGGCCCTAAGCCCCCACCTCTGGCTAACCTTGAGGTTCTGTGTAAGCAGGAAGTAAAGGCTGATGCGCCGCTGTAAACTGTCTAGCTCAGTACTGAAGGCACACTCCAACAGGTACACAGAACCCCTTGGCAAAGAATGGGAGGCTTATTGGTTCTAGGTATTTAAGTTTCTGTTTAATCATTGGCTGATCATTAAGTTAACAAAGCAGAGACTTCAGCAGGCATGTATAACAAGAAGAATTAGTTCAGAAACAACACTAAATAGGTAACAGCAACACAACAAACCCTGGGAGGAATGAATATCTGGTTTCCAGGGCAGCCACATTATTTAAAATGTCCAGTTTTAAACAAAAAATCATAAGGCAAGCAAAAACAAAGAAACAAAAAGCAACAAAAAAACCCACGTCTGACTCATACATAGGAAAAAAGGGCAGTTAACTGAAATTGCCTGAGAAAGCCCAAACACTGTACTTACTAGATAAAGACTTTAAATTAGCTATTCTAGAGGAAGGATAAATTTGGAATTTGGGATTAACACACTACTATATATAAAATAGATAAACAACAAGGACCTACTGTACAGCAAAGTGAACTATATTCAATATCTTGTAATAACCTATAATGGAAAAGAATCTGAAAAAGCATATACTTTGCCGTATACCTGAAATGCTGTAAATGAACTATACTTCAATTTTTAAAAAAGGAAAAAATTATTCTAAATATGTCAAAAAAAAACCCCAAAACAAAAAACAAACATTGTCTAACAAACTAAGGGAAGTATGAGAATGACATCCCACTAAATAGAGAATATCGATAAACAGAGAAGCTATAAAAAGGAACCAAACAGAAATTCTGGAATTGAAACTACAACAACTGAAATAAAAAATTCATTAAAGGGTCTCAACAAGCAGGTTTGAGCAGTGGAAGAAAAAAATCATCAGACTCAAAGACGGGTCAACTGAGATAATCCAGTCTGAGAGACAGAAAAGAAAAATAAGGAATAAATATGAACAGACCTGAGAGACACCATCAAGAGTGCCAACACATACATAACAGGAGTCTCAGAGGTGAGGAAAGAAAAGGATAAAGAATATTTGAAAAAATAATGGCTAAAAGCTTCCCAAATCTGATGAGAAGCATTAATCCACACATACAAGAAGCTCAATAACTTCAGTAAAGAAAAACTCAAAGAGCTGTACCCCTAGACAGATCATATTCAAACTGTCAAAAGCCAAAGACAAAAGGAGAAATCTGAAAGCAAAGAGAACTGATTCATCATCATGTACAGGGCATCCTCAAAAAGAGTAACAGCTAATTTCTTATTAGAAACCATGGAGGCCACAGGCAGTGCTGAAAGAAAAATAAACGGTCAGCCAAGAATTTCTAAATCCCACAAAACTATCCTTCCAAAATGGAGACATTAAGACATTCCCAGATAAAAACAGAATTCATTGCTAACAGACCCATCTCACAAGAAATATTAAAGGGAGTCCTTCAGGCTTAAATGAAAGACAGCAGACAGTGACTCAAATCTACACAAAGAAATAGAGAACATGGATAAAATGACTACATAATATAAAAGAGAGTATAAATGTACTTTTTGTTTATAGCTCTTTTTTTCTCCTACCCAATTTGAAAGACAATTACACAAAGCAATAATTATAAATCTGTGTTGATGGTCATGCAATGTATAAAATGTAATTTGTAATTTGTATGACAAAGCAGCACAAAAGAAGGAGATGGACCTCTACAGGAGCAAAGTTTGGTGTACTGTTCAAATTAAATTGGTATCAAACTGAACCAGACTGTTATAAGATGGTAATTGTAATTTCCATGCCAAACCACTAAGAAAATAACTCAGAAATAGGCAATAAAAGACAAGGAAATTTAAATGGTATCATAAAAAATATTTAACACAAATGAAGGGAACAATGGAGGACAGAGGAAAGAAAAGCACATAAGACAGTTAAAACAAATAGCAAAATAGCAGACATAAGTCATACCCTATTAGTCATTACATTAATGTAGATGGATTAAACTCTATAATTAAAAGGACTGGCAAAATGGATAAAAGAACATGATCCAACTATACACTGACTACAAGAGACACACTTTGATTCAAAGATACACATAGGTGGAAAGTTAAAGAATGGAAAATGATATACCATGTCAATAGTAACCAAAAGAGAGCTGGAGTAGCTACGTTTGTTAATAACAGACAAAACAGACTTTGAAACAAACACTGTTACTGGAGGACATTCTGCTGAAAGGGTCAATCCATTAAGAAGATACAACAATTATAAACATATTTTGTTAGATAACAAAAGAGGATCAAAACACATGAAGCAAAAACTGACAGAATTAGGGAGAAAGACAATTCAACTAGCTGAAAACTTCAATACCTCATTTTCAATAATGGAGAAAACAACCAGACAGAAAATCAACAAGGAAAAAGAAGACTCGAACAACACCACAAAGCAACTAGACCATGCAGACACTCCACTCAACAGAAGCAGGACACATTCTTTTCAAGCGCACAAGGAATATTTTCCAGGACAGACCGTTCGTCAGGCCATGAAACAAGTCTCAATAAATTTAAAAGGATTCAAGTCATCCAAAGTATGATCTTCAACCACAATGCAATGAGATTAGAAATTAATAATGGAGGACTTCCCTGGTGACGCAGCGGTTAAGAGTCCACCTGCCAACGCAGAGGACACGGGTTCAAGCCCTGGTCTGGGAAGATACCACATGCCATGGAGCAACTAAGCCCATGCACCACAACTACGGAGCCTGCACTCTAGAGCCCACGACCCACAGCTACTGAAGCCCGCGCACCTGGAGCCTGTGCTCTGCAACAGGAGAAGCCACCACACTGAGAAACTTGCATGCCGCAACAAAGAGTAGCCCCTGCTCACTATAACTAGAGGAAGCCCACACACAGCAACCAAGACCCAACACAGCCAATAAATAAATAAATAAATAAATAAATAAATAAATAAATAAGTAAATAAATAAATAAATAAGAAATTAATAATGGACATTTGGGGAATTCACAAATACTCTGATCTTAAACAACACACCCCTAAAAAACCAACTGGTCAGAGAAGAAAGCACAGGGAAATGAGAAGATACTTAAAGATGAATTAAAATACACATACCAAAACTTATAGGATACAGTGAAAATAATGCTAAGAGGGAAATTTGAAGCTATAAATATAGCTTAAAAAAGCAAAATGATCTCCAATCAATTACCTAACCTTCCACCTTAAGAAACTAGGGAAAAAGAACAAACTAAACCTGAAGCAACAGGGAGGAAATAATAAAGATTAGAGTGAAAATAAATAAATAAATAAAATAGAAAAAAAATTGGAAAAATAAAATTAAACCAAAAGCTGGTATTTTGAAAAGACCTACAAAATTGACAAACCTTTAGAATGAAAAAAAGGGGAGAAGACTCAAATTCTTTGTGTCTCATGTTTTTCCTTATAAGATTTTATCTAAGGCTGGGAAATATAAAGAGGTTAAAACCCCTGTATTTTTATATAGTTTCAAATGAACTGTACAGTTCATTTAAAAGTGCTTTCCCTATCATCCTACTGCCAAAGATAAACAAGTGGCTACACAAGGTTTCACTGCCTATCTCCTATTTAGATTTAAGGGACACTCAAAAACGTTTCATTTATAACACACAGTAGATATTAAAATGATTATTAAAGAAATAATTTTATGTATTAAGTATTTATGTTAATAGTTGATAAAATTCTTAAATTTGCTGGCCTTGTATTAGTAAGTAAAAACAACATAGTTTAACATGGATGCCTTGATTAGTTCTTTAAGTCAGCAGAAACAACCTTCCTCTCACCTGCCCTTCTACTCTTTTCTGTCTTCCAACACCACTTGTTCCACCAAACCTCTTTTGCTCATCTACACAACAGCAATGCCCTCCCAATTTACACAGTAGAAGTGAACCTCCTTCAGCTGATCCTGAGCTATTTTCCTTTAGACACATGCCATTTCTCCACATAAGTCAATACTGATAAAAATCCCTTGACCAGACTCCTCAGTGTTCAGGTAACCATACTAGGATGGGAAATAAAAAGCCCTTTCTATTTCTTTTCCTCCAAGTGCAGTCAGAATAATCCATCAGGGATTAGGAAATTACCACTTATTTAAAAAATGACAATATGACTGAGGGCCCCTGGTGGTACAGTGCTTAAGAATCTGCCTGCCAATACAGGGGACATGGGTTCAAGCCCTGGTCTGGGAAGATCCCACATGCTAAGAGCAGCTAAGCCCATGCACCACAACTACTGAGCCTGCACTCTAGAGCCTACAAGCCACAACTACTGAGCCCAAATGCCACAACTACTGAAGCCCATGTGCCTAGAGCCTGTGCTCCGCAACAAGAGAAGCCACCACAATGAGCCACGCACTACAAGGAAGAGTAGTCCCCGCTCTCTGCAACTAGAGAAGAGCCCGTGTGCAGCAATGAAGACTCAATGCAGCCAAAAATAAATAAATAAATAAATAATAAAATAAATCTTAAAAAAAAATGACAATATGACTAAACGGGAGAAATCTAAATATACTGTATCTGGCCAAAAGACCTGGCCAATCTGCTGTTCTTGGGATTTATTTTATTTATTTATTTTTGAGGTAGAACTAGGAAATAAAGTCAATTCCTTTCAGGTGGTAGAAATAGTGAGGGTGAAATTTTGGGAGGTATAGAGCAGCCATGATTGTTGCAATGTGGAGAAAAAAGTTCATGCAGAAAAAACAAACACTTCTGAATAGTTTCACTATTAAGCTACAGAATACAAAAATTTCATACTTTATCAATCTAAAATATATCAAACCTTTACCAGGAAGAGAGAAAATGTTTGTGAGTATTAATGTTACTAACCTTGTTTGTTCTTGGGTTCAACATGAGTGGCTTGCCTTTCTCTTTTATGTGCAAATGCCGACATGCCAGAGTACAAGGAGTGGCAACTATTTTAAACCTGGACAACATCTTTTCTCCCACCTGGGAAAAACAAAGCAAATAAAATTGATGAGAAACATATTACAGAACTGCATGTCTATCAGGGATCAATTTTCAAAAGCAGATTTAGAAAGCTTCACTTCCCACAAGAGAAAAACTTTTTTCAAAATACATTTATGTTTCTACAGATCGTAAGGGATTATAAGAGTAACAATACAGGACTTCCTAGGTTGCACAGTGGTTAAGAATCCGCCTGCCAATGCAGGGAACACGGGTTCGATCCCTGACCTAGGAAGATACCACATGCCGTGGAGCAACTAAGCCTGTGCACCACAACTATTTAGCCTGAGCTCTAGAGCCCGTGAGCCACAACTATTGAGCCTGTGTGCCGCAACTACTGAAGCCCACACACCTAGAGCCGGTGCTCCACAAGAGAAGCCACCGCAATGAGGAGCCAGCACACCACAATGAAGAGTAGCCCCCGCTCACCGAACTAGAGAAAGCCTGTGTGCAGCAATGAAGACCCAAAGCAGCCAATAAACAAATTAAATAAATAAATAAATGTATTTAGTTATTAAAAAAAAGAGAGAGTAACAATACATAAGGTGAAGGCAAAGATTTACTTTTCCTGACAACGGTCTAAATCCTTGGATAATGACCATCACTACTGTTTATACGTTACCTACTACAGTGTGCCACATAGTTACTCTTTTTCTAATCCACACAAGTGTGTGGCAAGGTAGGAAACATCTAGTAAACAGCAAGTGTTTACAAGGAAGTGGAGTTCATTGCAAATGGGTGTGGGAGAGTTTAGGTTGACGGTGGAAAAGTGAATAATAGAAAAGCCTGGAGTCCACACATTCAGAGGAAGAGAAGCTATCTAGAGTCTTAATCTAGACTTCAAATTTTAAGGTACTAATATACTCAATATTTAAATTCAATGTACTAAATTTTTTTTGTTTTTAGCAAACCTGTTATTTAATATTTAAAAATCATGCAAATTGGCTTGAAATCGTATTTTTGTCCTTTAACATCCATCACAAACATTATGAGAATTTTTCAAATTGGAAAACTACATAATACATTAAGCCTTAAATATATACTGATGGGAATATAATAGATTCTTCTGCATATCAATTCTCCCACTAAGTATCAATTTGCAATGTTCATTTATTTCTTTAATCATCATAAACCATTATAAGTATCATGCAGTAGTTTTTATATGGAATTTCTATTTGCTGAGAAAACCATGGACTATATATGGGGGTGCAGCAAAATCATCTACATTAAGATTTTAAGTTAATTTTTATGGAGCTGAAATTCACATAACATAAATTAACTGTTTTAAAATAAACAATTCAGAGGGATTTAGAAAACCCATAATGCTGTACAACTACCTCTATCTAGCTTCAAAACGTTTTCATCATCCCAGAGCGAAGCACCATACCCATTAAGCAGTTTTCCCCACTCCCCCAGTGCCTGCAACCACCAATATGCTCTCTGTAGTTTTGAATTTACCTATTCTGGATATTTCATATAAATGTGGTACCTAAATATGGCCACAAAACAAGACATCTAAATGATCATAAGCACATCAAGAATCACGAGAGATGGGAACTGGGGAAAGGGATAGGACAGATGTTGTTTAAAGGCACAAACTTTCATCAAGACTCCTAAGAGGTAAGTCCTAGAGATCTAAAGCATGGTGAACAGACAACAATATTGTATCACAATCATCAAACTTGCAAAGAGACTGGAACTTAATGATTCCAACCACTAAAAAGGAATTGTAATTACGTAATGTGCAGAGGTGCTAATTATTAGTACAATGGTAATATTACAATGTATCAAATTAACATGTTGTACACCTTAAATTTACACAATAATTTATGTCAAATATATTTAATAATGATAATAAAAAAGACTCACAGGAGACATACCATAAAAAACGGATCAGTTTTCTTCAAAATGTTAATGTCATGAAAAACACTAAAGAACCATTCCAATTTAAAGACTGAACAGAGAGAACAACTAAATGCAAAACCTGATCCCCAAAAATGCTATCAAGGACTGGGATAATTGGCAAAATTGGGAGATATACTGTAACTTACATAAAAGAATTGTGTAATTTTAAATTTTCTAAGTTCGATAACCATCTGTAAGAGGTATCCTTGTTCTGAAAATACACAGTGAAGTATTAAGGGGCCAAGAAGTATGATGTATAAAACCAAGTTTCAAATTATTTCAAAATAAATTCTGAAAAGACAGAAATTGAAACTATAGCACTGATCATGTTTGTATGGTTCTTCCAGGAGGGAAAGCATTATTTATCACAAATAAAACTTTGGTACCAAAAGACTGGATTAGTATTGCAGTATATTGGTGAGGTAGGCAAATCTAAAATAGTATGGAATACCTTTTATTTAATATCAAAGACCATCTGAAAAAAATACACGTTGCAATTAGTACTTGTGGTATAAGAAGAAATATATTTGGTCTTGGTCCCCAGTTCTCAGCACAGAGCTCCTAAAAGCTGCTGGAATTTGAATGACAGGAGTATCTTTTGTTATTCATAAGAAGCCCCTTTTGATCTCACCTGAGTTTATGCTAATGAGGTGACTTAACCTAGGCTATGTAGTGACTTAGGGCACTATATAACCTCAGAACAGAACTGGGCACCAGAAAGACCAAGTGGTTACTAGAGTGGGAACTTTCAGCACCGCTCCAGGTCCCCTGGGAAGGCAGTGGGAACAACGGAGGTTAAGATCCATATAAACTTCTGAACAAGGAGAGCTGATGAGCCTTCAGGTTGGTGCTGGGGGTGGCAGGCACAGAGGGCAAGGAAGCTCTGTGCCCTCCCTGACCCCACCTCTACTACCTAGTCCTGTGTATCTTTTCCATCTCTCTGTTCCTGAGTTGTATCCTTTTATAATAAATCGGTAAATGTAAGTAAAGTGTCTCCCTGAGTTCTGTGAGCCATTATAGGAAATCACCTAACCCGAGGAAGGGGTTCGTGGAAAGCCCTGATTGATAGCTGGTTGGTCAGAAGTATAGGTCAAAACCTGGCACTTGCGACTGGCATCTGAAGTGGTGACAGTCTTTCCAGACTGAGTCCTTAACTTGTGGTGTCTGAAGCTATCTCCAGGTAGACAGTGTTAGAATAAATTGTAACGCATCCAGTCAGTGTCTGCCTAGAACTGAGCGTGGGGGTTGGGGTAAACTCATTCGGTGGCCAGAAGAAATGAGTCTATGAGTAAGAAGAAACACGTTTTTCCTTTCGGAAGTTAGAACAAAAGTGCATAAGTTATCAGTACTCTGATATATAAAATCTTCTACTTTTCCGCTCCTGGTTAAAATTTTGCTTCTATGAAATACTGAATTTAGTCTGTAAAGTAAAGATTACCTGTCAAATCTACCTCATAGATAACTGCAATGATCAAATGAGAGAACAGATGCAGAAAAGTATTAGACTTAAAAAGTGAAGTGTTATAGCACTCAAATTATTAATTACTGATAGAGAGTAAAATTTTTAAAAAAGTAATTTTAATAGTGTCTTTAAAACAAGTAAGCATAAGTTTAAAAAGCAATTTAAGGAGAAAAACCAATCTCTGCCAAAAACAGAACCAAAGACTAGGGAGACAGACAGACAGTAGACTTAATAGCAGCTGGAGGCAACAAGATAAAATGCAAAAAATCCACACCTAACTCCTCATGTTATACAGACAGGATGGAAGAACTGTAAAAATGAGTGAAGTAAAAACAGGAAACAAAAGAAGGTGGGGCTTCCCATTTTGAATAAATATGAAAACTCAAGCTGATTACTTGAGAGTTTCCTGGATATTTAGGTATGTCTGTGGTTTCTACCTCTGGTGTGTCCTTCACACTGCCTTGCTGTGGGGGGGGGGGGGGCAGTGAATTTACTTTCTGGGTGGTGTTTATAAACTGGATTGGGACCAAAACTGCTAGGCCACTGGCTGCTGGAGATTACTCTCTCTGGCCCCCTAGCTGGGGGCAGAAAGCAGAAGTTCAATGCAATGGAGACCAAAATTAGAGCGAGGTCATGACTAGGTGTAATAAGCACAAGCTCTGCAGTCAGTCTGAATCTGGACTCAGCTAATTACCAGTTTGGAATCAGTTGTGTCATCCGAGCATTCTCAGATGGTCTCTGAATTGGTGTCAGTCTGGGACACATTTTTCACTGGTCTATAAATGAGAAAAACTAGGACAATGTAATACAGTTTTTCATAATACTAAATTTATTGTCTTTGTTTTCATGTTGTAATTATCATCTTCCTTCCTCTTTGATGGTTAAAAAAAATTTTTTTAAAGGATTTGAGATGGTAGATTGTAGTAGTTTTTTAAAGAGTCTATAACCTTGACAGAATTAAAAGTTAGTGATCTTATGTCTGGTCCCAACTGCCCCCCTATACACACACTTTTTTTTTTTTAACTTGCCCATCAGGTCCAAAAGTCTGGGAACCCCTAACTTAAAAGTTTCACTTTTCTCATCAATAAAGTAGGGAAAGGGAAGGGAAACTCCATGTTTGCAACTGTGTGCAGTAGTGATGATATTTAAATAAAGTATCAACCCCTTAGAGCTTTATCATCATTTTAAAGAGCTTGACTACTTCACTTGGTTTGTTCAATAAAATCCATATCCAGGCAATCTAGCAGAGTGGTCAAAGGCAAGCTCTGGAATCAAACCACTGGACTTAAATCCTAGCTCGGCCCCTGCTCCACTGCTAGCTCCACGATCCTGAGGAGGTCAGAGTTAGGTCTCTACCTCTCTGAGTTGCCGTTATCACTCAAATGGGGATGATGAGCAACAGGACCTACTACATAGGGCCATTTTAAGATTACAATTAGATAATCCATGTAAGATGCTTATCACAGTGCCCTCTGAGTGCTCAATAAGTGTTATTTATCTAAGCATTATTGTAGCAGTGGTAATAAACTAAGGTCAGAAGGTGCCTTCTAAATGCCTGTTTCTGCATCAGCATCTTCCATTGTGAAATCCATATTAAGAGGCTATGACGTTTGTTTATTAACTATACTTCAATAAAAAGTTATTAAAAAAAGAATCCCTCTATAACTTTAAAAAAAAAGAGGCTATGAGGAAAATCACGGTTAACATTTATTTAAATTATTTCAAATTAAATCTCTAGGTCAAGAATGAGAATCTGGATGGCATATAGATCCAGGCAAATATCAAATGTCATCCTAAGTAATATCTACATAATCAATATATTTGCACAACTTTTGAAATTTGTACGTATTGATCAAGGCAGGTATAAGATGCAGCCATATAATCAAAGTGGTAACTTTCAAATAAAATAGCTAACTTTTAATCAAATGGTTACCATTCTATTAAATCAAATGTGGAGTAATTTTGATGTTTAGTATTAATTTTGTTCTCTAATATTACTCCTCAGTAAACAACTATATATTTTAGTGTTATTTATGTTTTAAAATATGGTTAAGTTCTTCTGAAATTCACCAGAATAAATTATAATTAATTTTAGTTAACAATATAAAATGTAGTTTAGAATAGCTTATTTTTTATATGAAATTAAATTCAATTTATGCACAAACAGTATTATAGTAAGAGTTATTTTTCAAAAGAAATTCTCAAATGGTAAATGAATGTTTTCCTTTATGAATTTTTAATTCATTTTCATAACAAATATATTAAAAGACAAAAACATTACATACAAACACCTTCTAAGGGTGAAACCTGTAAGCAGTTCTCTCTCAGGAATAACTATTGAGCAAGAATAAGTTTTCATTCTCAAGAGAAAACAAAACTACAAAAGCATAGTCCAACATTTCCTTTTAATATATGGTAAAAGTATATCAGCGGTTCTGGCCTCTATGCCTAACTTTTAATGAAGGCTTTATAGCTACCATAAAAGAATCAGATACTCTGTTATCTACAAATCAGAGCTCAAAGTTGATTATTTAAAGGTCCACTATCAGAAGATAACGCTCACCTTTTTCCCTTTATTTCTGCAAACCATGTAACATAACAACATGTAACTCAATTACAGTAGTTACACAATATATATTTACCTATCATTTGTGTAACTACTATACTTTGTGTGTATATATGTATATATATGTGTGTATACACACACACAGGTGTGTATATGGAGGGGGATAAGGAAATGACTGTTTTTTCTCTAATTTCCAGAATGCTTGGCAACTAAAGATCAAAACTTAGGAGCATTTCAACTAGCTTTACAACATGAACAATGCTTAAGGAGCTTACAAGGTGAAGAGGAGGCTGGAGCTATTAAGTCAGATTGCCTGAGTTTGAATCCAGGCTCTGCCACTTAAAACCTGTGATCTTAGGCAAGTTACTTTACCTTCATTTGTAAACTGGAGATAATAAAGAGTACCAACCTCAGGGCATTATTTTGAAATAATTCTTGCAGAAAACAGCCCTTAACAATTAATCCTGCTTCTACTGTTATCAATTGCAACACTAAAAGAAATAACAGTGCTTATCAACTGTTTCACTTTGAAGTGATTGCCATAAACATTAAGAAGGTAAATCAAACAGATAATGAGATAATGTTTTGTAAGGAAGCACTTCTGAGATTTGTTATTTTGATTAAGCTTCTTCTCACCAAACGGAAACTTTCTAGAATTATCTTTGGAACCAAAATAGTCAAATCCTGGATCTCAAGGTAACGCCACACAAGCACAAACGGGTATCACCAGCGTCAAAGAAACACCTGCCAATCCTGGTCCACAGATGTCATTTCACATGAGCAGACAGAACCGTTCCAATCCTAAAACTTTCTAGCCTACAACAAACTTCCTTTAAAACGAGGAACGATCACAACAAACACACACACACAATGCCTAACTCCTGCCATTAACTCATCCCTGCAGAAAAAGAGAACCATTCGATAAAGGGATTTGGAGCCACAACATTGGTATTTAAGGGGCGCGGGAGCAAAGCGTAGAAGAGATGCTCGCGTCACGGAGGCCACAAGGCCTTACTCCGGGTGGAGAAGGGGGCGCCCTGGGACCAGCGTGTCTCGCCCGGGAACTCGCGTCCCCAGACCACGCGCCAGGAAGAGCCGGCCACCCTCAAACAGGGGGTCGCCGCGACCCGGCCGCTCCCCACTCTCTCAGCCTGGACTCGGCGAGCCCCTTCCCTTCACCCCGCCCTCCCATCCGCCCAGCGGGGGCCTCGCGGGCTGCACGCGGAGGCCGGCCGCGGGTCCGCGCTCCGTTCCCCGGCCGGGTGAGGAGGCCGGCGTCTGCTCCGCTCCGGAACTCCCGCCCGGGCCCCGCTGCGCCAGGCCGC
Organism: Hippopotamus amphibius kiboko; assembly: GCF_030028045.1. Taxonomy (NCBI): domain Eukaryota; kingdom Metazoa; phylum Chordata; class Mammalia; order Artiodactyla; family Hippopotamidae; genus Hippopotamus; species Hippopotamus amphibius. The sequence continues at coordinate 91,826,662 of NC_080196.1, read as the reverse complement.
CCGCAGCTGCGTGCCGCGCGGAGCCTTACCCGACGTCTCGCCCCGCGACAGGTGGTGCTGCCGGCGGAGAGGCCGCGGCCCCGCAGCACCCCCGGACGATGCTCAGCTCCGGCCGAGCCCGGCCCTCCCCTGCTTGGGGCTTCCCGGAGCCGGCGCCAGCTCAGGCTCGGGCTGGCCGGGTCGGCTGGACACGAGCCGCGGCAGCCAGTAAACCCGCGTAGGGAGGAGAGGGAACAGGGAGCACAGCCGGCGCGGCCCCATGGGGGGAGACGGACGGGCGCGCGGGCCAATAGGGCGGCGGGAAGCCGGCCTTGAGGGGCGGAGCTCCGCCTGGAGGTTTGGCGGCCGGCGCGCCCGCGTTCCAGCCTCGCAGGACCTTCCTCCGTCTGGTAGTTTGAGGTTACTGCTTGGGGCCAGGTGCGTGCCTTAAGGGCCCGACCCCGAGGAGTGAGAGAGGGATCGTGTGGAGTGGGAGGGGTCCAGAGGTACAGACGATAACCGCCGCCCCACGAGAACAGCTGGGGGACTGGCTTCCGCAGACCCCGCAGACCCCGCATCCCCGCGGCTGGCGGCAGGGTCGGGGCGATGGCTGCGCGTTCGCGCGAGAGGGGGCTTTGCGCAGGCGCGGGCGAGGCCGGCGATGGAGTCGGGCGGGGCGGCGCCTGTCCGCGGGTACCACTCTCGGAACCCGAGAAGGGAGGAAGGCTGCGAGTGCGGGTCGGTCCTGGACAGTCCGTGGAGCCTGGGAGAAGATAGGAGAGATTTAAGAGTGGATACAAGCCGGGAGAATGGAGAAGAAGAAGAGGGAGGACCCAGGAAATGCGAAGCCTCCGCGCTGGAGGAACGCTTTATGTTTCTGAGCAATTCTTGTTTGCCTGAGAGTCGCTCCTCTGCCGAATTCTTTGCTGCTCTCCACGGTTGCTGGCACACTTTTTGGCCCGCAGGGAATTTATTAATGATCCCTACAGTCGCAGTTACCGTAAATAGATTTTCAATGTTCCCTCTCGGAAAAGCACTGGAACCCTAAATTGTCATTTTGAAAGCGGCAGGATGGTACCTTAATACGTCTATACCCACCTGCGGTTATGATATTGGAGGATAGTTCTTCATTCTTATTTCAGAAAATGTTATCACCAAAAATTATTTACTGTAATCGAGTTTGTGTGCTTTTAAAGTATAGTTGTAATAGTTTTTAACTAAAGATGTAAAAAGATAAAAAAGAGGCAAGGCAGATGGAATGAGAAAAGTAAAAGCGATGGAAATATAGGATAGAGAAAAGTGAGCAGAAGTAGAAAAAAGTGAATTCTCCCCTCCTAAACTTTGACAATTATGTAAAATTTGGAGCAACTGTGCCACTGTGAGCATGGAAGGCAGGGGCATGTTGGGGAAAGAGTAGTTAGAGGATAAATGATAGGTATGGCTGATATAGTAACTACCGCTGGCAAAGAGAGACTATAAACAAGCATGACCTAAAATAACACTGCTTGCCAAAAATTAAGATCCCCTAAGCTGAATGACAGAAAATTTAAAAATTACGAGTGTCTTATAGATACTTCATTAGTAGAGGTAAAATTATTTTGTCTTTGAAAGACTGTCCTACAGTAGAGTAATCACAGGTTGAAGGGTTGTAGAGAGCTAACATGGATGGGACTTTTTTTGATTAAATGGAGGTCATTTCATTCCTTATTAAATGAATTATATTGTGGTGTGCTCCAAGGACAAAGAACAAGATAAACTCAAGGGGGCAATATTGCCAGAACAAAGAGCTACAGGCTCCTATCACTCTGTCAATGCAGCAATTGCAGTGTCCCAAAGCCTTCCCAAGCAGGCCATGTCCCTTGCCCATCCCGTAGAAGGAAAGATATTTGCCCCATTTGTCTCCTGCTCAGCACACTGGAAGTATACATACTCTGCCCAGTCAGCAGATAGCCGCAGATTCCCTGGCTATAAAAACAGGCAAGCAACCCATGCTCAGGGTCGACTTTACCCGGCTACCAGGAAGTCGGTTCGCTGTTCTAGCAGTGACCCTTCTCTCTAATAAACTCTGTCTTCCTTGCATTCTGCCTTGTGTCTGGAAATTCTTTTCCAACCCACACTCGGACCACTACATATATGTTAACGTCAAAGAGGCTGACAGTGCTGTTGCGCTCGTCCACTCCGCTTCTCTTTAGTCACTTCCGTGATTGGTCTGAGGCTTCCTAGCCAGCACCGTGATATACGGCTATTGAGCACTTGAAATGTGGGTAGTCTCAATTGAAATACTGAGCTCCAGAACAGTGCAAAAAAAAAAAAAAAAGAGATGAAATATCTCAATTTTAAAAATATTGATTACATGTTGAAATAATAGTTTGGATATTTGGGGTTAAATGAAATATACTATTAAAATTAATTTCATCTCAATTTTTTTTACGTGGCTACTATAAAACTTAAAATTACATACGGAGCTCCCGTTTGTGACTTGCATTCTATTTCAGTTGGGCATTGCTGGTCTAAGACGACCTTCTTGGAGTCATATACCTGGAAGCTGTTGGGTGGGACTTTTGACGAGGCTTTTTTAAAAGAAGGAAAGGCTTTTAAAAAAGACTCAGTTGGCATGTACCTTTTGCTTCATCCCACTTCTTCTTGCCAGAAATATTTGGAGGCCTGGCACTCATCATTGGACCATAAGATGCCAAACAAGAGGATGAAGGCCTACACTCTAAGGATATTGGCAGGATTGAAGAACCAGGGTCCCCAATAGTATTATCGAGCCACGTTCAGCCTTGATTCCTACCCCTATATTTCTTGTTTTGTGAACTAAGCCTCTGTTTGTATAAATCACCTCAAATAGGGTTTTCTGTTATTTGGGCTAACAATAACCTCTAACAGTTACTGTTGAAATGCACAAAAATCTTGTTTCCTGTCATATTATCTTAATTTATACTTCTTTCTTTAGAATAGCTCATAATTCCCATTGGGTCAAATTGAGGATGTCAGATCTAAAGTTACTATTTTAACTACTGCATTAATAATGATAATAATACTACTTTGGTTTTGTGTGCCCCAACCTACTATATTAGATACTGGAACTTAAAATTCATTTAAAAAGAATTCTATACTTGAAATTTGTCTATACGCATGTTATTTCTAGAAACCTAGGGATGCATGATGTGATTGCACTTGGCCTTTTAAAATTGAACTAATGAGACATCTTAGTGTCTCACTTTATTACTGAAGCAAAATAGCATGACTTACAGATAAAATAGCTCGATTCAAGCAAGAACATTGGGTAGATAGAGGCTAAAAAGGTAAATTCAAAAGAGCAAAGCTTAAGAGGATTATTGGGCTTAAAGTGTTGGAATGATTTTCCACACATTTGTTTTCAACCGTACAGAAAATTCACCACTGGTTGCAGGTAACAACCATTTTATTTAACCCAGGAATTGTATCTTTTGGTATGGTCCTTGCTTATAGAAACCAGCAGAGAAACTTTAGAAGGTTTTAGATTTTATGTCTCTATTAATGATTACTCATGTTTTCCAATTACATTTGCCTTTTTCCTATGCTTTCATTATTTAGATCCAGAATATATGTAATATATCACCAAGTACCTGTGACATGAAAGGAACATGTTAGTTGCTGTAGTAACTTCCAGGATGCATGTGTGTGTGTTGGAGAAGAGGACTTTTTTGTTCAAAGTTGTTTTATGTTTTCCACTTTCTGGGTTCTCTTGAGAGAATGAAAGAACCTCTCCGAAATGTAGGGCTCTCTTCTGTAGATGGAGTTAGAAGCTGACAATCCTTGACAGGAAATAGAGCTGAACAAGAAAAACAACTTCCAGTAGAGTGTAGATTGTCGACAGAGTAGATATCCCACTTATGGATAATCTGGGAATGATAGAAGAAGATCGTCGACATCCCTATGAACATGTATGTGTGTGGGGAGGTGTGTTTGCAAATTATCTGAACAAATCCCTCAGTTCTTCAACCATTTTTTTTTGCTTGCTTGCTTATTTATGTCAAAGGAAAAGAGCACACTTTGGGATTTTTGAATACTCAAGTCTAGTGCAATCTCTCACACTCTCTTGAAAAATCACTCAACATCTTTCTCCTTTCAGGTGGGCAAAATTAAACTTCCCCTTCCTGTATCAAAGGGCATTGAAAGGAGGAAATATGATGAAAAATAAACAAGGGCTTTGTGAAGTTAAAAGGATGCCAATGAAAACGAAGCATTCTCATTCAGGTTCCCTGCCCGAATGTTCAATAAATAATGATTTTCATTCACTGAGCACTTATTATCTGCTAAGCATTGCTCTAAGGCTCCTTATGAATTATTAAAATGACTTAATTGTCTTAACACTGTGACGTAGGTATAATTAGTATCCCCATTTTACAAACCGAGGACTTACAGGTTGGACTTGTCCAAGGGTACCAATAATAAGAGGAAGAGAGATACAAACTATACTGTACACACTCTGAATACTGTTAAGTATTTTTATATGCAATTCAATGTCTTGGAAAGACCAGAAAGAGCCTGGAACCTGATGGCACCCCCACCCCCAACCTGGGAAGTGGGAAGGCTCTCCCCACTTAAACTGTCTATTAAAATCCCCTTCATAACTCAAAGACAAATTCTAATCTCCTCTTCAGTGAATCCTGGTGTAATAGTATGTAAATACATATTGGAATTACCTTGGAGCTTAAAAAAAGTATGTTGCTTTCACTATACCAATTAAATAAGAATCTTTTGATGTGAGACTCCAGCACCTGTGTTTCTTAACAGTGCTCATGTTTGTATTTCTTTTTAAAGTACTTCTTATACAGTATAAGTTCCATGAAAGTAGGGATTTATAACAATTACTTCTCCCTGTATTCCTCTCAAGTTCTCACATATGATTAATGTTTGAATAATTAATGGGCAGGTTTAGAATGTTGATGTCTTCTTTGTTCTGATGAAAGAGTTCTCGGAGTGTGGTTCTGGATCATCTCATCATCATCCTCATCATCATCGCCTGGGAACTTGTGAGACACGCAAATGCTCAGGCCCCACCCCAGACCCACTGAATCACAAACCGAAACCTGTGTTGTGACAATCCCTCCAGGTGATCTGGATACATGCTCAAGTTCAAGAATCACTGTCTGAGGCCATGCATTAATTCAGCAATCCTCAGAGTGTAGCTTATTTTTTTGTATAAAAGTTTCTACTGAGAGAAGCTAATTGGGAAACAGGGATGAAAAAGGCAAAACACTTACCCTCAAGAAGTCTACCTTATAATATGGAGACAAAGCTTTTTTTCACATACGTATAATTCAAAAAGAAGTTTGTTAATAAGTATGTACTTACAGATGAAATGACAATCATGATGTCTTGCGTTTGCTTTACATTACTCTAGGGAGACAAAGGGGGACAGGTGAAACAAGATTGGCAAAATGTCACTATTTGTTAAGACTGGGTGCTAAGACTGGGTCTAAGACTGTCTTTAAGGGGGTTTATTATACTATATTCTCTACTTTTGTGTATAGTTGAACATTTCATTTTTAAAAATTTAGAGGCAATATATAAAGAATAAGCTCAAAGCACTGTAGTTGTTCAAAAGCAGCAACTACTTTTTTATTTCATTATTGTATTTATGACATCATAAATTGAGATGAGATGTTAACTCAAAATGAACATTTTAAAATTCTTTACCTGCCTCTCTGGGTTTTCCAAAATATAAAATCCCAGAAGTCTTTGTTTTTGCAATGACAGTTATAATTTGGTTTTCCTTCTGATGAAGTTTATAGTAAATTTAAACAAAAGTGCTTCCATTCTTTTCTAGATGTAAACACGATGCAGAGCTTTTAAAAATATTTCCTTTTTGTTACTGATAGAAGAATTGTTCACATTGAGCTATGAGAAAGTCAGTCTGGCTTAAACATAACTTAAACCTTATGCTAACCATAACAGCCTATTTTGTGGCCTATTAAACATGCATGGCACATCTGCTTTAACCATTAAAGAAAAGGATGCATTAAAACATCAAAATGTGGTAACTGTGGTTCAGGCATTCAAAATGGAGCCTGGAGGCCATTGTGGATATGGTTTCAGACACATGACTGCATTACTGAGAACCTGAATTTTCTGAACTGTAATCAGACTCAAGGACACCAGCAGCCTTTCTCAAAACAATGTCTGCTAGCAGCTCCCAGCCGCAACATTATGGTCTCAACGTCTCCCCCGTAACTCTGCCACCATTTTGAATACCAACCAATTTTTGCTTAATAAGCACCCTAACTTCTTGCCAGCTCCAATCCTAATTATTGACCACCAACTTATCAATTTGGTGGGTTTTGCCTTTAAAAGCCTCCCCCATTTTGTAGTCTGGCAGAACACAATTCAAGTGCTTCTCAAATCTGTGTCTCTGGGCTATCGTCCTCAGCTTGGCTCAAATAAAACTCTTTCTATCCCTGTTATAGATTGTTGTTTGATCATTTTCATTGACATTACCATTATATACCTGCATCAGACTAGATCTGAATTTTGTGAGATAGCTCTAGATCAGGCATCTTCAAGCATGAGATCTTCTCTTGCATCTCTGCTGTACCTTGTATCCATGTGATCCAGCAGAGGTCACGAGTGCAGGGCTATCTTTGTGTGATGGTGGGAGAGATAGGCTGGTTGCTAGGGTGAGAAGCTTCTGAGGATAAACATCACACCCCTCCACACAGCCTCTCCCCCACTGTTGACCAGCTTCCTCTCTACCAAGAAGTAAGTTTTCATTTAATAATAAGCCCTCAGAAATGATGAGAAAGGCAATGAACTCAAAGAGTTCTTGCGTGCCATACCTGTGTTTCTCATTGTCCCTGAATGTCATTGGAAGTTTGCTTCAGAGCCCATCACTGTCTCCAATCTGTTAAAAAAACAAAATTCAACTGAGTAAATTTGAAGATCTAATTGGCTTTATTCCTGAATCTGACAGCATCTCATCTGACAAACAGAGAGATATCCCAGAAGTGACTACTTAAACTTGGGTTACCTAGAAAGCTTTGTGGAGGACACCACATAAGAGCAAACCTTGACTTAAATAGAAAAGTTCCTTAAATAATATTGATATATTACCTACTATTTCACTAACTCTTATCCATCATTCCAGAACCCAAAATGTTTTTTTCCCCATGACTCTGTAATTTTGGTGGTGCCAGAATTCATCTGGTAACAGACAAGAATTTGTCACAAGGCTGTCTATAGTCTTTCTTTGTCCAACATAATGTAAACATTCACATATCTCTATTCAGTAATATGAAAATATTATGGCACTACCCCAGGTCCCACTGAGGATATTGTAAAACATACAATATATGCTCCTTATAATGTTTTCCCAAATCCCAAAGTTTCTAAATTCTGAAGCCCAGCTGGCTCTAAGCACTTCATCCATTTGTATGATCCAAAAGTGCAGTCCTTCTTATGGCACAAGAAATTAGGAAGAGACTTCCCTGGTGGCATAGTGGTTAAGAATCCGCCTGCCAATGCAGGGATCATGGGTTCCAGCCCTGGTCCGGGCAGACCCCACATGCCGTCCGGCAACTAAGCCCATGCGCCACAACTAAGCCACAACTACTGAGCTTGTGCTCTAGAGCCTGAGAGCCACAACTATGGAGCCCGTGTGCCACAACTACTGAAGCCTGCATGCCTAGAGTCTGTGCTCCACAATAAGAGAAGGCAGCACAGTGAGAAGCCCATGCACTGCAATGAGTCGCTCCTGCTTGCTGCAACTAGGGAAAGCCCTCAAGCAGCAACAAAGACCCAAGGCAGCCAATAAATAAATAAATAATTTATTTAAAAAAAAGAAATTAGGGAAAAGTTGTGTAGTGTATAGTTCTTAATCTCAATTTTCCTGGCATTAAGCAGAACACTTTTTACTTAAATACTGTTATAATACTTAAAAAACTAAATTTATTGTTAGTGAGATAATCATGGCATTTTACTTGGTGCTGAGGACACAGAAATGACTGATTGGATCAGTTATAAGAACTTAGCTTTTAAGGAGAAAATTTTGATGATAGAAGTCAATAAAATGGTTAGCTTAAAGAGGGGGTTGGATGAAAAGAGACACAAGGGAACATTCTACATCTTAGTCTGGACACTAGCTACACAAGTGTATACATGTGTAACAATTCATCAAGTTTTAGTGAGGTAATTTACACACCTTACTGCATGAATTTTATATCCTTCCCAATGAATATATAAAATAAACCATTTGTATTGTGCATTGCTGTTTCTTTTGGAGCAAATGCCCCTGCGGAAACTCTGTTATGTACCTAATACCTTTCTTCTAGGCTTCCTCCTTGGTGTCCTCCACTGGACCCTCTAAGAAAAAGGAGGGGGCCATTCTTGGTTGCTCAGAATGTAGCTCATCAGGCCTTGTGGAGTTGTCAAAATAGCCATACAGGGGAGTTCCCTGGTGGCCTAATGGTTAGGATTCCAGGCTTTCACTGCTGCAGCCCAGGTTCAATCCCTGGTAAGGGAACTGAGATCCCATGTGGCCAAAAAAAAAAAAAAAAAAAATCACCATGAGGATCATAGAAAAAAAGAAAAAAAAGGCACAAGCTTTGCGTGGAAGAATGGATTACAAGGCAGGAGATCTGGTAAAACAAAGTGTCAAGGCCCAAGTCAACAGGAAGCTAGGAGGAGGAAAGAGGTATTGGGCTAGGTCACTGAACAAATAGAGAAGGACATGGGTGTGGATAGGTGAGTACTGCCATGTTGGGAGTTGAGGCCTCTTTCTCTGGGTTTGCCTTTGGTTTGGCTGGTTCACCTGTGAAATGGGAGGAACTGTAAAAGGGCAGGCTGCTGGTGCACACCTGGCTGCATGACTTCCCTGTAAAACCCTTTGACACGCAGAGTTTAAAGAGGTGTGTAGCCAGTTGTCTCGAGATGGGTACACATTCACCCACTTTCTCAAAATCAAAGAAAGATGCTTGGAAAAACTTTTATATCAATGAAAATAGAGCAAGTAGCTTGATTTTTTTTTTTTTTTTTTTTTTTTGCTGGGCTGCGAGGCTTGCAGGATTTTAGTTCCCAGACCAGGGACTGAACCGGGGCCCCATCAGTGAAAGCACCCAGTCCTAACCACTGCACTGCCAGGGATCCCAGAGCAGCTTGATTTCATCCAAACACCACAATGTGTTTCCTTAAGGGAAATGCATATTACTGAGGTTTTAGCGAATTGTTTGGAAGGTCATTCTCTTTGTGATGAGAATACACATGAGCAGGATGGCTGGTTTTAGGTTAGCACATCATCTGTAACAAAAGCAGACTGTGCTCACAACATATTTAGAGGTACACAACACCATCTGCCTTAGAATAGGAAACAGTAACGAATGCTGACTGCGCCGCTGGGACTTATCCTTCAATAAATTAGGGTTATTAAAGTGCAAACTCTTTAAAAATACAAGAGAAAGTAAAGAGTATATCAAAGGCATTTGTGCTAGACGCTCTGCAGAAACAAACCTTCCATCAGCCTAGTCTGGGAGTGAGACATAAAAACATTTGGTGAAGGTAAGTACTATCATTAAGAAGCAATAATGTTTTCATTATTCCTAAAATACAACGATGTGCTAATAACGAAATTATCTCCAAAAAAGTGCTAACAATTCTTTATATTATTAAAATAAATATAACTTTGCAGGCTGCATGAAAGAGTAAACTAATATCACAATAAGCAGTGTCTTCATTAACAAAATATTTTAAGGAAAGTTCTGGAAATTTTTGTGAAGAACAATGAGGTTAATGTCATAGGCTTATTAATGATAGAAGAACCTTTACCCCTCAAGGAAATATAACATTTTGATGTTTATGGATAATATGGTATCACACTTGATTTTTCTCTAGGACTTTCAAGTAACCTGGAGAGAGTAAGGCAAAAATTTGCTACCGTCATGTCATTGTGGAAATAACCTCTTTCTTTTAGTGCTCCAAAGTGATTCAGTCTTGCTGAGGCTGCCCCTGAGATCTTCCTGAGCCATAGGTTGCTTGCTGTCACTTATTCTAAACCCTAGTCCTGGCTCCATCATTACCTATAAGCCCTTAAGGGAGGACTCCAGGGACAGCAACATTGGTATCACCCTGGAGCATGTTAGAAAAATGACGTCTGGATCCTCACTCCAGCCCTGCATCATCAGAATCCAACATGTTCATGTGGTTCCACACATATCAGCACTTGAGAAGCACAGAGGTCTCCTGAAGTCCTAGATTCTATGAACCCATGTTGCTGTAAGTAGATTCGTATTTCTAGATACAGAATAATAAAAAGTACCTGTGCCAGGGCGAACACAGTTATCCTTTCCTTCTTAGACCAAGACTATGTAATGCTTAAATCATGAACAGTACAATTTCATTGTTAATTCACCAGATGTGTAATTACAAACTAGGCACCAGGTGGAATGCTTGCAACAAATAGGATGGATGCAAAATCTCTGAATGATGTCTAGGAACAAAATCTCAGGAATGTTTGCCTTGACCATCCAAATAGTGTTCCTGGTATCTTGAGCATAACTTTGTATACAGGTCCTCAATAGAACCAGCAGGCTTCATGCTTCTCTGACTACATGGGATGAAAAGCTACCTCTGAGGTTCTATCTCTTGGGGGCAGTACAATGACATTTTTCTATAAAGTGTTCAAGATTTCTCTGGCCAAGAGAGTAGCTATAGAAGAACCTGAATTGATAAATTGAGTTTGATTATCCAATATATTTTCCTACTGAGCAATAAATGGTCTGGCTCTTGGCACATGGAATATCAGAACCTAAAAACAGCTCTGACATTGTTAAGTTGAATATTTCATATTTTTTACATCAACAAGATGTGGTCTAACCACAAAGGAAGCCTAGTGTGCCTCTTCTCCCAATGCTCTTTGACCTTGGACTTACTAGAACTTTGAAATGCTTCCCAAAGTGAATCACCTACCACACCAAGCTGCACTCCTGGGCTGGGAATTCTAGATGTTCTTTCCATGGCCATTGGTCACCTAAGAATGTCTGGGGGACCCCAGGATCTCCTGGAGGTTTGATTCAGTTCTGATGGTTCATGTTGGGGTCTGCCCCAGCTTCAGCAATTACTTGGGACCATTCTGTTTTAACAGGCACCCAAAGGGAAGTAGAATATCTTTCCTTTCTTACACTTGAGCCAAAATTAAATTGCACAGAAGAGCGTGGAATAAATGATTAGTCCTAAACAACACAACCTTGCAAAAATTATATCTGGAATCTAACTTATTAAGGGCACCAAATTGTGCAAACAGAATCTGTTGTTCACATCTTTGTGGCTGCAGTTAGATATGATGAACTATAAGCTTTACTCATAAAATACCAGATCGGGGTATTTAATCTTTTGCGTGCAATGGACACCACTGATAGTCTGGTGAAGCCTACAGAGTCCCTCAGGATGGTTTTTAAATGCGTAAAATAAAATACACAGAATAACCGAAGAATTCAATTATAATGAAATAAAGTTATCAAAATATTTTTAAACCTCAGGTTTCTGGTATAATAATACATATGCTATTTTATAATGCACTAGATAAAAATCTAATGATGGGTCTAATAACTAGTAATGGTGAGTATAAATGATATTACACAGCACCTGCAACAACTGGAAGGTGATATGAAAATTCATGGTGTCTATAATCCTAGTAGTTTATCACCTATATCCATAATTGAAGAAAATGCTAAATTCCAGGTAGAGATTACTGAAAATAAATATATTTTTTCTCAGTCAAAGTTCACATACTACCTGTGGTTAAGAAACCCCCTCCACTAGACTGATTTTTTCCGAGTTCGGCTAAAAACCTTGTTCTTCCTTTTGGCAATGTATGACTTCAACTTTTGATCCTGGAACATAGTTTCCTGCAGCAATTTCTTTTGTCATAGCTCCAATTTCAAGATTATGTGGAGACATTCTCTGCCAAAAGGTCTTTTGTGACTGTCAGTAAATTTTACTCTATTTTAGTTTGTTGAACGTTGCTTGGGACACTGTTACCTGGGCTTTCCTCATAGCCTGGTGACTCAACTTATGACAGAAATGCAGATTTACCTGGCTAGCACTGCAAAGTTTGCTTTCAAGTTGAAAGTTGGCCAAATTTCCCAGACTCTAAGGTGTGTAATTTAGGAAACTTCTGTTAGTCATCTTCTTTCCTCGGTAAGAGGAGCTTGCTCACGTCTCTCCCTGTGGCAGAGGCACGTATTGCTAGACATGTTAAGAAGGTAAATTATTCCTGACATTCTTACTCTTGGAGTAATTGCTCTGAAATATATTTTTGAAAGCTTCCATGAAGATTTTTTACAAAATCATTTTCAGTTTTTTTTTTCTTGGTAGAAAAATGTATCTTAGCACCTTCTATGGAGAAAAATGACTTAATATTTTTAGATTTCATTCACATTTTCTGAATAGACGTGAAAAGCAGCAGTAGTCCTTAAGTACATTTGAGGAAGGAATAGAAAGTTATTTCATGCCAGCTGTGAAAACAACATTCAGTAAACCTTATGCCAAAGTCAGAAAAGGGAAATTGAACTCTCTGTTGTGAATTCAGCCCCTTCTGTGCTTCTTAGGGCAGAAAGGAGAAGTGAGAAGCAAATGTGAGAAGGAACATTCTGGAGCTCATTTTACTCTGTCCAAATGGGGGAGCTGGACTTGCTTCCAGGCTGCTAAGCCCCTGCAAGAAGCAGCCTACGGGTCCGCTCTCTCCTGTAAAACCATTCCCTTCTTCATTTCATAAAATCTGCCTTCCATCTCCACAATGTTTTTTAAAACTGTGCAAAACTTCCTCTTTTTTAGTAGAATTCAGCCCCCCCCCCCCTTTTTTAAGTCCCCAACTTCCTTATTCTTTCAGCAGAATTTGACCCAATGGACTTGTCCTTCTTTATTGAAACTCTTTTTTTGTCGTCCCTGGCACAGTACTCCTCGGGATCCCTGGCCCCGCCTTTGCCATCTCCTCTTCCTCCTGCCCCATAATGAAGGGTGACCCCCAAAGATTCAACCTTAAATGTAATGCATTGAGATGACCCACAAATCTGGATCCTATACTGAGTTTTCACCTTCCATCCTGTTCTCCGCCCCCACCCCCCCACAAGGCTCCATTCATTCAGTAAACATATTTTGAGTGCCCACTTGGTTTCAAACAAACATTTGGTTGTCTCTGCCCTCAAAGAGGGCTCAGGTGATGGAGGGGGCAGGGCAGGTGGACGGCAGAGTGAAGAGAGGTGGGAAGCAGACACATCCGCAGATAATTATGTCAGGACAAGAGCAGAAATGAGTATTGTAATGTATAATGGGGACACAGAGAGGACACATCTAACCTATCTGGGATAGAGGTGAGGAAACTCATTGATTTAATTGTATTGTATTATTTCTCCTTCCAGTTTTATTGAGATATAATTGACATGCAGCAATTCTCTTCATATTCTTTCAACTTTCCATTGTCTGCATAACCAACTTTCTGCATAGGTTTAAGATGTTCAGGATAATGATTGGACTTACCTACATCATGAAATGATCACCACTATAAGTTTAAAGAACATTCATCCTCTCATATAGAGGTAGAATTAAAGGAAAACATTAATTTTATTTTTTTTTATTTTTTATTTATTTTATTTTATTTTTTTGGGGGTACACCAAGTTCAATCATCTGTTTTTATACACATATCCCCGTATTCCCTCCCTTCCTTGACTCCCCCCTCCTCGAGTCCCCCCACCCTCCCCGCCCCAGTCCTCTAAGGCATCTTCCATCTTCGAGTTGGACTCCCTTTGTTATACAACAACTTCCCAGGAAAACATTAATTTTAATTCAAACATTAATTAACATTCATTCAACAAACTGTAGCAAGGACCTACTATGTGCCACTTCTCAAGCTAGGCACTAAAACTGCAAGACAAGCCTAGTCCTTGCCTTCACGGAGCTTACAATCTAGTAAGTGGGAGAAACAGACATTAAACGAATCATACAATTTTATAATTGAAATAAGTTCTCCAAAGAGATAGTGTTTAATAGGGGGAGGTAATCTGGCTTAGGAATCAGTGAAGGCTTTCCTGGGGCAATGGCATTTAAGCTGAGGCCTGAGGATGAGTAGAAAATGGGCAAAGCAAAGAAAGAGTATTCAGGGTGTGTGATGACTCAAAAGAAGGAGACTTTGACAGAAGACTGATTGATACCAAGACAATGAGGTGAGAGGGACGGGCACATGATGATCTGCAGGACCTTGAAGTTAAATAATTTAGCTGTTAAATTATTTAATAAAGACGAATTATTATTTAAAAAACAAAGACCAACCATCCAAGAATTTTTAAGCAGGAGGTTGACAAGGTCAGATTTCCATTCAGAAAACATCAGTTTGATTACAGAGGGGAATAGATTGCGGGAGACAGGAACCAGTGAGGAGAGAGGCTATTGCTGCCTCCTAGCGAAAAGTTAAGGATGGCTTGGTCTTGGAGAAGTGGACAGATTTGAGATGTGTGTAGGAGGGAGAAACTCTAGGGCCTGGAATTTGGATGTTGGTGGTGAGGGAGAGGTGTAGATAGAAAACCTCACAGGAGAATCTGCTTTTATAAGAAAGTAGAACAATGGTCTAGAAGAGCTGGGATGTCAGGGTGCAGAGTGGGATGTGGTCAGGCAGCAGTGATTCTGGAGATGCAAAGCTGGAAGAAGGACCTCAGTTCTTGTCTTCTTTGAAGAAAGAATTCAGCAAAGACACCAAGATTCTGAAAAAGATAAAAGTGTGTATTAGAAGCAAAGTATGTGTGGAAAAAAAAATATGTGTAGGAAAAAAAACCCCAAAATACGTGAGGAAGAGCACACAGGCGAGCTGGGAGTGAGTTGCCCACAATTGCAGTGGCTTAGGTTGTTTATATAGGGGCAGTTTTCCAGTTTTTTTCTAGCCAATCATCTCCATATTTGGTCCTAGTGGGCAATGCATCTCTCAGCCAAGGTGGATTCCAGCTGGCATCCTCTCCCTCCTTTTGTCCTTCCCCTAGACTGAGGGCCTTCTCTGGGTGTGTGTCATGCCAGGAAAGTCCCCATGGGCCATTTCTTAAGTAACTTTAATTCAAAATAATAGGCCACTTTGGCCTATTTTGGGGTGGCCCACCCTGAGCCCCAGTGGTGATGAGGGTTCATCTCACCTCTTCCTTTGTTCCCCAGTCCTGGGGGTGGGGGAGTGCCTTCCCACAGTTATTGATCTGAGCTACCTTGACATCCCTCTTCATATTCTTTCAACTTTCCATTGTCTGTTTAACCAACTTTCTACATCAAAGACCCTCTCTTTGAAAGGCAGTTTCTATTTTTCTGAATGGACTCTTAACTGATGAAGACCCCTAGGGTGGGCAGAGGGAGAGCCAGAAAGGAGACAGAGAAGGCAGGGAACAAAGAGAACTGGGAGTGACAATGAGGACAGTGTCTCATGGAAACAGTGTAGCAGAGAACTTCAGGAAGGAGGAAACGGTAGTCTTTGAAAAAAATGGAACAGTTAGGGAACTTCCCTGGTGGTGCAGTGGTTAAGAATCCACCAGCCAATGCAGGGGACACAGGTTCGAGCCCTGGGCCAGGAAGATCCCACATGCTGCGGAGCAACTGAGCCCGTCTGCCACAATTACTGAGCCGGTGCTCTAGAGCCCACCAGCCACAACTATTGAGCCCACATGCCACAACTACTGAAGCCCAAGTGCTCTAACCCAGGGTGAAGCCAAGTGCTCTAACCCGGTGCTCTGCAACAAGAGAAGCCATTGCAATGAGAAGCCCGTGCACCACAACAAAGAGTAGTCTCCGCTCGCCACAACTAGAGAAAGCCCGCGTCGCAGCAATGAAGACGCAATGCAGCCAAAAAAGAAAAAAAAAAAAAAAAAAATGGAGCAGATGATCTGATCCAGCAGTCCCACTTCCGGGTAGCCAAAAGAATTGAAAGCAGGGTCTTAAAGAGATATTTGTAGCACACAATAGTCTAAGGTGGAAGCAACAAAAATATCTATCAACAGATGAATGGATAAACAAAGTGTGGTCTATCCACACAATGGAATGTTACTCAGCCTTAAAAAGGAAGGAAATTCTGACACACGCTTTGGCAGGGATGAGCCCTGAGGACATTTTCCTAAGGGAAATAAGTCACACACAAAAAGACAAACACCTATAAGTTATCTAGAGTTCTCAGATTCAAAGAAACAAAGTGGAGTGATGATTGACACAGGTTGAGGGTGCAGAGAATGGGGAGTTGTTTCACGGGTGCAGAGTTTCAGTTTTGCAAGATGGTTGCACAACAATGTGAACATACTACTGAACTGTACACTTAAAAATAGTTAAGACAGTACATTTTATGTTATGTGTATTTTATCACACACACACACACACACACACACACACACACACACACACACTAGAGCAGAAAGGTCTAGGAAGTTAAAAATTCTCTCTCTCAGTTCGGAACATTGTTTTATGAGCTGGTTGGAAGTGAAAGTCAGGCAGCAGGGAGGAGCTGAGGAGCAAGTGTGTGGTGAGGAAGCGGAGACTGACTCTTGAGCAGTTTGGGTGAGCTGGGGAGAAGTTAGGCAAGGGCTGAGGGCACGACGAGGCCAAGGGAGGTCAAGGAGGAGAGGTTGGAGCACATTTAAAAGCCGAAAGAAAGGAGGCAGCAGCAGAAGAGAGTTGGCAAAGTCCCATGGAGCAGAGGAGGCTGAGGCCTGGCCTCGGGCAGAAAGGACAGTCCATTCTCTGTCGTGGGAGGAAACACAGCAAGGAAGGGAGTGGGTCCTGATACATTCCTAGCTGGGAGGGTGACAGGGAGAGCACGCACGATGACCTTAAGGTTTTCTCCATAACATAGGAGGCAATAGAGAGCGAACCCAGGGCACGGAAATGACTGAGGTGCGTGTTGAGGGCCCAGCTGAGGTTGGAGATCAGGGATTTGTAAGTGCTCTGTGCAAGACTGAGAAAGTTTTTCTGGTAAGTAAGTAAACAGGAAGGCAGATTGTAACACTGAGCTGGGCTTCAAGTGCTGTTTGAGATGATGCAGAAGGATGGGGTGCAAGGGAACAAAAGGTGCTGGTCAGAGCAGGATCTAAAGGATCAGCCAAGGCGTCTGGGGTCATTTGGGGAGATGGAGAAACCAGGAAGAGTACAAGATTGGAATCAAATAAAAAGATCAAGGGACCAATGTTTCCAAAAAGTCAAAGTCATATGTAATGGGAATGAGAGAATTACAAATCTGGGAGGCTGGGCAGTCATAGGCGGCAAGTGGGGTACCGGGTGGAGAAATCGCCTGAGATGGCAGGATCCAGGGCCATCCAAGGGGGAGAAATGTGGTGGAAGGTCCAGGCTCTGCAGAGGGGCTGCATTTATGTGAGTCAGGGTGGAAAGCAAGATGGAGCCAGGTCAGGTGAGGGCATCTCCCGTTGGGTGTCCCACCACAGCTCACATTCATGGATCCAAAATCAAACTCAGCATGTTTCCCTTCTGTGGGCCACCCCTCCCAGCTGTGCCATGTCTGTAAATCCCACTTCTCTAGACCCATAATGTCTTGAAAAGAACATGGGACTGGAAGTTAAGGCACCTAGATTCAAATTCTGCTCTACCATCTCCTAGCCATGGACCATGGTGATTCCCTCAATATCTCTTGTAAAACTTATCTCTGCAGGGTTGTTCTGAAGACCAAATTAAACAGGCATGTGGAAACACCCACCCAAGTGTAAAACCAGAAATAGAATAAATGCTCAATAGATAACAGTGGAATCTGAATATGATTTTTCCTTCATCTCCTATAATGAATTTATCACCATGACCCAATTCCTGCTCTTTACATTGCCTTCCCTAGCCCTCAGGAATGGCCACAACTCCTACCTGGTCACATTTCTTTGTTCTCTTCCAGAGCTTGTCCATATTACAAATGACTGCCTAACTTATCTTTCAAAAAAACACTTCTATCATATCACGCCCCCATGTTAGGGTAGTGGCAGGAAGCAGTGAACTTCAAGTCAGAAGTCTAGCAAACATTTTATTTCTCTCATTTTAGGTTCTTCATCTTTCTGGAATCTGAGCAGGTACAATGTGAAGCTGGCACCAGCAAGAAACCAGTACAAATTACAGGGGCCTAATGGTCCAGAAGGGCGCCTGGAATCTATCCCCTATCAAGATTTGTTCAAGGACATTATTGTTAAGGGCCCTGAAATATTTTATTCACCTGTAGACAAACCTGCTCACTCTCCACATATCTCACACAACTGTTAGGGTACTTAACTGTGAGGATGAGATGAAATAAGGGAGGTTTTGAAAAAGTCTGAAGTCCAATATTCTCTGCCCTCTTCTCCTCTCCTATATCAAGGTCAGATTTGATAGCCCAGTTCCCCAGATTCTCCATTAGTTGGCCTCATTTTATTTCTTCTCTATTCTATTCCCTACTCAGTTGTTAATTTTTTTTTCAGCTCTGTTAGTTTTACTCTCCCTTTATACTTCCCATAGATGCAACAACATCACTCACTCAAAATGTCTGATTAAGTGAATGAATTGCTCCAGATCACAGAGTTAGAGCTAGAAAGGGAATCATGCTTCCCTAAATCCACCATTATCATTCTCTGGAGATGCAGTGAGGCCCAGATAGGTGAGTAAATGTGTCCCCTGAAGCCCTTCAGTGGGTGAGGACAAGCTAACACCCAGCTCCCCTGACTGCCTGGCCAGAACTCACCCAGAATGTACCACACTGATGGGACAGTCATCTGTCCACTAGATACCTTTCTTTAGTGCCGTGTGCAAGATGCTGACCAAATCTCACTGTTAATCAGTCGGCACCTTCATCAGCTGCTCAGAGAGCCAGCGCACTAGGGAGTTCAGCACAGATCTTTCCCTCAACCTTGCAAAGTTCTAAATCTAATCTTAGCTCTCATTTGCTAGGACCTTGAATATGTTCCTTATTCATCTGGTTTCCTTTCCTCTTCAGACTCACAGGGAATATGAAAGAGTTGGTTCTTATGTAAAATGCTAGGTTAGCACTACAGTAATCAGGAACAGAACTCACTTGGATTTATTATTAAAGTTCATCTCTGTATAAATTAACCTTTGGACTGAAAGTACAATTATATGAGAAATGATTAACATAATTCCCAGCAAAATGTACCCCAATTCAAAATGTTTGTAGGTTGATGTGAAAGCTATTTACCTATATACAAAAGTTGTTGATTAAACTTGACACTAGTGTATTAATGTATTTAACAAATAGTTTTTTAAGGAATTTTATGTAAGGAAATGTGTTAGGCATTGAAAGACATAAAAATCAATGATAAAGCAACTATTCTCCAATAGAAATTAACTTAAAAAATCAGTGATACTTTCTTTGACCTTTGGAGTTTGTGTTTGGAAGAGGAAACAGGATGTGTACATGTTACTGTTATACAAAATAACAGTTAAGGGGACTTCCCTGGTGGTCCAGCCGGTGAGACTGTGCTCCCAACGCAGGGTGCCCAGGTTCAATCCCTGGTTGGGGAACTAGATCCCGCATGCCTGACGCAGATTTCTCATGCCTCTACTAAGAAGCCCACATTCCTCAACTATAAAGATCCCTCATGCCTCAGCTAAGATCTGGTGCAGCCAAAAATCAATCAATCAATCAATCAATCAATCAATCAATATTTTTTAAAAAACAAAATAACAGGTGAGTATTCTGGAGAAGATGTGTGGAAGTGCTGTGAACACACTGAATAAGGGAGAAAGCATTTCAGGTGGTGAAAATCAAGAAAGGCTTGCGTAGCAGGTGTCATTTTTTTCTGAGCCTTGAAGAATTTCTTGATTTTTTTTTCTTATACACTTTAGTAGTTTCAAGTTCACAGCAAAGTTGAGAAGAAGGTACAGTGTTGCCATATACTCTGCTCCCACACATGCACAACCTCTCCCAAGATCAACATCCCCCACCAGAGTGGTCCATTTTTTGCAACTGATGAACCAAAGTCAATAGGTTATTATCACCCGAAGTCCATAGTTTACATTAGGGTCAATTCTTGGTGGTGTACATTCTATGGGTTTGGACAAATGAATAACATACATCCACCATTATGGTATTATACAGAGTAGTTTCGTTACCAAACTGAACTTGAGTCCACTCACCCATGGAGCAGCAAAGCCAATTTACTGACATCAGATTGTGGTGAAGGAAAGCACAGTGTTTATTGCAGTTGCCAGGCAGGGAGAATGTATGATTAAGATCTTAGTCCCTTGGTCCCCCATTTTGGTACAACAGATCCAGTTAAAAGTAGGAGGAAGAGTGACAACCCAAACTTTAATAAACTTGGAAAAATATATCTCATTCCCTGAGGAATTCAGAAAAATAAGCCTGGAAACCAGTCTGGACCTGGCATTTCTGGGGAGACTTTGTTGTAGCCAAGTAGGCTACTAGTTTTATCTAACTAGATTTTAGCTTCTGAAGTGGTATTAACATACACATAACAGGAACTACTGGCCACTACATGTGTTTCCTTTTTATGCTAAAATCTAATCTAAGGCAATTTTATTGTCTAAAAAATTTAATAATTACAAGAGAAGACCGTGAGACCATAAAATTTCAGCTGCCGGCTGCCAGCGGACACTGCTTGAGAATAGCTGGTGGCATCCCTGAGTCCAACAGAGTTCAGAGAATTCAAGTTCTTAGCAACACAATGTGTCTAAAATCTTGTCCACTGTGGCCACCAAGCTCCACCTTGGATGTCTGAACCACAGCCACTCCATTTTGACTTTCAAATGCATTCCCCTTCTTCATAGCCAAAGCAGATGTACCAAGCATGTCCAATGGGTCACAAAACAGGTTTCTCTGGTCATCAAGTTCAAGTTAGATATTTCTTCTATCATTTCCCCTTTGGCTTGCAAGTCTTTCAACAGATCAAATATCTGTCCCTTGATGCCAGGGTAGTTACTTCCTGTCTTGGGGCCATCATGTCTCTTAGTGCTTGGGCTCCTTTGTGTGTGTGTGTGTGTGTGTGTATGTATGTATGGAAAACTAATTAACCATGTTGGGGAAAACTAATCAGACATTGTGAAGAAGCTCAGAGGTATGCTAATTGAGAAATATTTATAGGCTATGCATTTTATCAATTATACCTAATTATAACACAAACATTTAGCAGTAGACTTAAAGCAAGCAGTGATACATGTCATGAGTAGTTAGACTCTGTGACAACTTACTAGAGAATTTTCTTTTCATCTTAAACATTGGGGGCAACAGTAAGATTAGAAGTAAAACAGTAACTTTTAATGTTATAGGGAGACAAACATTTGGTAAACAGTTCAACTGAATTAGTAGGATGGGTCCTACAGGCCTGATTTGGGTTTGGGGGTCAGCTCCCTACCACTGCTGTCAGCTTCTTGTACTGGTATGGGTGTCGTTTGAGGTCAGCAGTCCTTTCTATAGACCAGTCCAGTGCAGAGGCCCTTTCCAACTGGGAATGATGAATTTAAGAATCAATTCCCTTCAGTTTTGCTTCACATAAGCTAGTTAACAGTACCTCGTAAGGGTCTTTTTATCTAGGAAAGAGTCCTTCAAATTATGCTTTTTCCCGTATGGATAGTCTCCTGGTTGCAGGTCATGGGGCATCTGATTTTTATCCAAAGATAGATCCCTGTGATAGGCTTCAGAAACAAACTTAGAGGGTTCTTTCAAAAACTCAATTAAACTTTACAGTTATGTAACGCAACCAACAAAGAACTATCTGGGAGGTGTCTTAGATACAGACCTCAACTAACAAGACCAGAATTTAATATCCATTGAAACATAATCTTTTCCTTTCTAAAATTACCCTCATTGTTTCTGTCAAATATAGCCAAGTTAAGATTAATTTGTTTACAAAATTAATTAATCTCTAATCTTAGACCGAACTTTTAAAAGGCCTCTCAAGGTCAGGAAAGCCATGCCAAGGGCTTGTCATCAGATACTACAGATTTGGGTGAATTCCTCTCTTCTCAAGGTCCCCTAAATCTCTTGAGATTCCTGCAGCTATCAGGAGGTGACCTTTCTCATTCCCATGATAAGGCTGCTTGGAACCTAAGTTTCCATTTTCTGGGGGGATCAGGTACACAGTAAAGGAAAATATCTCAATTCTACCTACAAAGTTACACAATTTTACCAAGTTGCTATGAGTCATATTTAGCTTGAGGGGACAGGTTTTGTTATATCTGGAAAACAGATTAAAAGTCAGTAATATTTCAGGCAAATAAAACTACCAGGACCCCATTGGTGGGACAGAAAGGACCCCCTCATGAGGGCCCAAACCAAGATCCCCTAGTTATGAATGAAGCTGCTGTAGACGCCTGTGTACAGGTTTTGGTGTGGATGATTGCTAGTGTTTTGGGGTTTTTTGGTTTTTGTGAGGTTTTTTTAATAAATTTATTTATTTTTTATTGGTTGTGTTGGGTCTTCATTGCTGCACACAGGCTTTCTCTAGTTGCAGCGAGCGGGGGTTATTCTTCATTGTGGTGTGCAGGCTCCTCATTGCCGTGGCTTCACTTGTGAAGCACGGGCTCTAGGCGCATGGGCTTCAGTAGTTGCTGCACATGGGCTCAATAGTTGTAGCTCACGGGCTCTAAAGCACAGGCTCAGTAGTTGTGGCGCACAGGCTTAGTTGCTCCGAGTCATGTGGGATCTTCCTGGGGCAGGGATCGAACCCGTGTCCCCTGAATTAGCATGCAGATTCTTTACCACTGTGCCACCTAGGAAGTCCTGTTTGTTTGTTTTTTGAGATAAAAATTTTATTAAAAAGAATAAATAGTCTCCAGCCACATGACTAGAGCCTCATCAGATTGCTGGGGTTTTGATAGGTATAAGTGTATTCCAGACAGAGAGGTAGATTTGAAATCTTAGATCTTGCTCCATTAGCCAGAATGTAGAGTATGAGAAGGTAAGACTAGAGTGGCAGATTGGGGCTCAAACGTGGAAGACTTGAATACCTTGCTAAGTAATCTTGTCCTTGTTCTGTAAGCAATGGAGTTACTGAAAGTTTTTTTGGGGGGGGGTCATACATGAATGGAGTGACAGTAGTCACATAATCAAAACATGCTTTAGAAGTATTCTGGAGTGATATCAGAAATTAGGTGATCGGTTAGGAGGGTAGCATAGCCTAGATTAGCTAACCTATTAAGAGGGTCTAAACCAGGGCAATGGGAACAGAATGGAAAGAAAGGGGTAGAGGATAGAGCTTGCAGTTTTGAGGAAGATGGGGGAATATTCTAAAGTTTTAACTAGTTGGTTGAAAAAAAAAAGGGTGTAAGAAAATGGAAAGTGATCATTTGTTGGGCACATTCCAAGAACAGGAGAGTCTTAGAAATGCAAACCACCAACTTGATAGTGGGTACCTCAACTCTTCTGTGAGCACTGGCCACTCCTGGGGTGAAGGTCAGGCCAGAGGAGGAGGAGTAGTGAGCTTTGACAGGCTTTGCCTCTGGAAACAGAACCTGGAAGCCCCCTAAGGCTGTGACCTTTTGAACACTGTAAACTATGCACTGTTTATTTATAGAGCACTAGTGTTTCCTGCACAGTGGGAGTGACTATAAAATCCTTCCTAGGAAAAGTAACTAAGTTTTGTTTTGTTTTGTTTTTGTAGTGTAAATAGTCCTCATTATCTTTTTTTATTGAAGTATAGTTGATTTATAATGTGTTAGTTTTATACACATATATAATCTCTTTCAGATTCCTTTCCATTGTAGGTTATTACCAGATATTGAGTATAGTTCCCTGTGCTATACAGTAGGTGTGATTAGGTTTTGTTTTTTTTTTTTTTTTTTTGACTTAATTTTGGCTTTGGTGGCAAATTTTGGATAAGGAGGGGAACTCTGGCTTCATCCGTGGTTTGCAGCAAAGATGGGTGGAGATCCTGGCTTCTAATCAGGCCCAAGAGAAAAGAACCTTTGGGGCTGGTTAGTAGAAAGGTCTGGAGGTTTCCTGAGCTGGGAGAGACATATTTATCAAGGATTGAGGAATCAGAAGAAAAAAGCAAGCTTGATGTGTGGAAAGGCAAAGGGTTCTATTTTAAACACTTGAGTCTGTGGTGCGGGCTCTATGAAGACAGTTTAGTCTGGGGAGCCAGACCTGGACTGATGGGGCTCGATGGTTGGAACGAAGCTGGTGTCAAATGAAAACAGGTCCTGAGTTGGGAAGGATGGTCAGACAGGCAGTATGTGGGTGATATGCCTCTTACCTAAGACAGAGGGCTCTGCCCTACACCCCTGCTGACTCAGGCTAAGTTGCTTTATGGAAACAATGTCCTCGCTGGGGGAGGAACAGCCTGGCATTGTGAGAGCTGGCACAGGCTTTGTTGAAGAAGAAATGATTTGGCTGAACAAGATGTTCCAGTGATTTCATTGTAGAAATGAATCTGCTCATTTGCAGTGGGGAAAAGTTCCTGAGTCAGTCAGCAATTAACTTGGCTTCTTAGAGTGCAAGCCTGTCTACAGTTATTACATATACGTGTTTAGCTTTGACTTCTTTCTGGTAGCAAGTAAACACATTCAGCAAGTGGATTTAAAAATCAACAGGAGAGAGAAGTAGGAAAGGCTATGAAGCAAAGCATCTTCCATAAAGAAATCTTTCCCAAGACTTCCCTGGTGGCGCAGTGGTTAAGAATCTGCCTGCCAATGCAGGGGACATGGGTTCCAGCCCTGGTCGGGGAAGATCCCACATGCCACGGAGCCACTAAGCCCAAGAGCCACAACTACTGAGCCCATGCACCGCAGCTAACTGAAGCCTGTGAGCCTAGAGCCGGTGCTCCGCAACAAGAGAAGCCACTGCACTGAGAAGCCCGTGCACCACAATGAAGAGGAGCCCCCACTCACCACAACTAGAGACAGCCCGGAAGCGGAAACAAAGACCCAATGCAGCCAAAAATACATACATACATACATACATACATAAACAAATAAATCTTAAAAAAAAAAAACCAAGAAAAAAAACCTTTCCCAGATGCATCCCTCTCCCTTCTCTATCTGCCCCTTGTTTGTTTAGACATAATTCCTTTCATTCATTGGTTGGCTTTTTAGCCCAGCACTCTTTTCTTTTCTGCTTCATCACTTTCTCTTGAATACTCCCTTGAAGGACTCCTCCAGGTAGGAAATCCTCTCCTTTAAGTAACAGAATTTTTTTTTTCTTCTTCTTCCCTTGCTTCATTCTTCCCTCAATTTGCTGAGAATCCATTTCCTGTAGGATCCTCTGCTAAATGCGCTTGGCTACACATGCAGTCCAACGACTTCATTCTTGACACCAAATACTTTACAACTGAGTAGAACAAATAAGATTTTTTACATCTTTTACCATAATATTGGTGCTGGAAGGTGGTAGAAACTGGAAAGTGCGATAAAGTAGGGTAAAACAAGACTGAGGAAGTTTAAAAGAGGGCACATTGCTTCTGGCTGGAAGGGATGGGGAAGACTTCCTGGAGGAGGGGACATTTGCATTAAGCCTTGAAAATTGGAGACAATTTAAACATGTAGAAATGGGACATTCTATCTGTAATATATCAAGTGTATACACTTAACCACATTCAAGTTTCTTAGTCTCCTTTCAGAGTGCAGAAAACACAAATGTGGGATTTGTAAAAGGGAAGCATTTTTAAGTGTTGTCTGTTGTTATGATTCCATCCTCACCTTCAGAATCAGAGAACTGCCCAGTTGTCAGCTGTCAGTTTGGATGGCTGGTGGTGGTGTAGCAGAAAGAATGCAAACATCCTTTGATGGATGGATTACTCTTTTGATGAAGGGATTACCAATTACACTTACTTTTTTTTTAATTGAAATATTGTTGACATAATATGGTATTAGTTTCAGGTGTAAGCGCAGTGATTCAGTATTTTTACAGATTATACTCTCTTAAAACCTATTACAAGGTAATGGCTATAATTCCCTGTGCTGTATCCTTGTTGCTGAGCTATTTATATACAGTAGTTTGTATCTCTTAACTCCATACCCCTAACTTGCTCCTCCCCTCTTCCGTCTTTCCTGTGGTAACCACTAATTTTTTCCTACATCTGTGAGTCTATTTCATACATATATTTATTTGTACCTTTTTTTTTAGATTCCACATATAGGTGATATCAGGCAGTATTTTATTTCACTAAGCGTAATATTCTCAGGTCTATCCATGTTGCTGCAAATGGCATTATTTAATTATTTTTTATGGCTGAGTGATATTCCACTCTATATATACTACATCTTTATCCATTCATCTGTTGATGGGCAATTGGGTTGCTTCCATATCTTGGCTATTGTAAATAGTGCAGCTATGAACATTGGGGTGGAATGTATCTTTTCAGTACTTCTATTTAATATGTCTTCCAATGCTTCCAATTTTAGATTTTATACTTATGGATGATAAAATGGTGTATTTACCCATATCTTTATGTTGCAGATGGGGAAGCTGGATTTAACACATCCTAGGTCACACAGAGGAAAAGAAATGACGTCAGGATGATAACAGATATCAGTCTGTGAGAAAGTTTTCACTAGTCTGTGGTGAAATGAGAAAAATAAAGCGGTAGCAGTGAGCTGTTTTTTTTTTTTTTTTTTTTAAATAAACTAAATGTATTAAACACAAGGGTTATCTTTTATCCAGAGATTAAATTTTTGGTCTTAAAATGTCTTGTCAAAATGATATGATGGTAACGGTTGGTAGCATGGTGGTGCTAAAAATAAAAATCTCCTTCCTTATCAAAGTAAAAGGCTTCTAACCCTCTGAAGATTCCACAGAATACACTGGAGATAAGAGAATTTACTGGCTTGTGTACTCTTAAAACTAAATGCTCAAACTAATAAACTTGCTAATTTAAGGAGCAGAGGATGGTTTTTCTAGCACATGGAATAAAATAATACCAGAATTTGAAGGGAACACAGAGATCATCTGGGTTGTGCAACCTCCTCATTTTACAGATACGGAATCTGAGGCCCAGAGATGTCAAATGACTTCCTCAGTTATGTGTCCTTTTATTTTTATATTTTCAAGTGGCTCTATTTTTAGTGTATCTGATTTGTGTGTGTTAGTGTATGTGATCAAACAAAACAAAACAGAACAAAACAAAACAAAAATATGCTTTTGTCAGACAGGGTATTTATCATAATCTCAAATTATGTGCAGTAAATGAAAAGGGTTCCTGGACCCAATTCCAACCTGTGTCAGTAGAGCCTTCCCCACACCAACAATCAATTCTTGGATGCCAGCAGGGTGTCCTATGGTTCGACTTAGTTCTGACACTATCTACCTGGAGATAGAATCAGATTCCACAGGCTAAGGGCTCAGTCGCACAAGACTACCCTCCACTTCAGAGGCCAAGAGCAAGTCTAGGTTGTTACCTGTGCTTCTGACTGACTGGTTATAAATCAGACGTTCCCATGACCCCCTCCTTGGGTTTGATTAATTTGCCAGAACGGCTTTCAAAACTCAGAGAAACATTTTACTTGCTAGATTGCCAATTTATTATAAAAGGATATTATAAGGCATGAATCTTTTTGAGGAGATTGAAGCCAGATGAAGAGACACATAGGGAGAAGTCCCCAACAAAGGAGCTTCTGTCCTTGATATGCTTGGGGCCTGGCTCAGGGGAAACCTTCTGTTTCCCCAACACGAAAGCTCTCCATAAGGGACCAAGAAGCTGCCCTTTTGGGGTTTTTATGGAGGCTGCATTACATAGTCATGATTGATTAAATCATTGGCTGAAGGCAATTGATTCAACCTCAAGCTTCTCCACGCTCCCCAGAAATGAGGCATTGGGGGGGGGGGAGTGGGACTGCAAGTTCCTACACTCTAAACATGTGGTCACTTCTCCCGCAACCAACCCCATGCTTGGGTGGAATCCAAATATCACCTTCCCTGACGTATTTTCAGGAAGAGAGGACAAGAGGCCAAATATCCCATTGCTCTTTTTTTTTTTTAAAGCTCTTTATTGGAATATAATTGCTTTACACTGTTGTGCCAGTTTTCGTTGTACAACAAAGTGAATCAGCTGTATTTATACATATAACCCCATATCCCCTCCCTCCAGAGACTCCTTCCCACCCTCCCTATCCCAGTTTTCTAAGTCATCACCCATCATGGAGTTGATCTCCCTGTGTTACGCAGCAGCTTCCGCACTAGCTATCTATTTTACATTTGGTAGTGTACAGATGTCAATGCTACTCTCTCACCTTGTCCCGGCTTCCCCTTCACCCCTCACCCCCACCCCGTATCCCATTGCTCTTATCACTCAGGAAATTCTGAGGGTTTTGGAAGCTGTGAGCCAGGAACTGTGGATGAAGACCAAATCCACATTTTTCCTGTAAATCACAACATAGTAGTCAATTTTAAGAAACATTTGACATCAATTCCTCTGAGTCTGTACTACTATTTATAAGTAGTCATGAAGTAATTGTGTTTTATTGCTCTGCACTCAGGATGGATCTCAAGAGCTTACAAGACCAGGCAAAGCACTGATCTGTCAAAATGCCCTTCCCAGGCTTTCTCACCTGTACAAAAGCAAAACATCCACACTACTCATTAACTTCTCTGTTTCAGTAATTGCAATCAAATGAATGATATGACCTGCTCCGTGGGCTTCAAGGTTTGTTGTTGGTTCATTTGGTTGGAATTTACTCCCTGTCTATTCTGTGTTACAACAGGGAATCTTCAAGACCAGCCTTGCCAGCCAGGGGTAGAAAGACTAGTGGAGGAATCTCATTTATGAAGGACCTCAAAAACCTGGTAGGGGATTACAGACTGATGTCGGAGGTGCCAGGGTCTGCCATTCTGTGTGTCTGTGCTGAGGAATGACTCAATGAAGATGGCATTTTAGGGATATCTGGCATGGGTGTATCAAGCAGATGGGATGGAGAGGAGCTGAGAATAAGACGTGATGATCAGCGTGTGGTTACTGAGGACCTGCCCTGGCTGAGGACTGAAGAAGGGAGGGTGTGAGACTTTTCAAGGAAATAATGCCTAGAAATTGATGACTAAAGGGATAAGGGAAGCAAAAAAGAAGAGTGAGTCAAATGTGCTTCTTTGGAATTTTAAGTGATTGAGAAATTGGTGATGTCATTAGACAAAGCTAGGCAAGTTGGGAAAGAAGCCTTTTCCCTAAATTGAAGGGAAGAAACTATGGGTCCTAGTACTTCTTGCTTCTCCTGTTGACCTGAATCTGTCTGTACTTTCAGGATTCTCTATTTCAATGAGTTCATCTGAAAGCTAATTAATGCTGCTACTAGTAGCTTCTTATTTTTATTATTAATAGATATTACATCATAGAGAAGCAAAAAACATAATCTGTATGTAAATTCTGGGTTATCCTTTTTGAGTGCCTCTCGAAAATAGACAAGCTCTTCTTTGTTTTGGCTGAGGGAGAGGTACATGGCTGAGCAGAGGTGTGTACCTTTGCAGCATCCCTGTCTTTTTTCTACACTGAGGGTAGTGCACATTTCTGGTTCTATTCTTGGACCTGAAGAGCTGGAAATCTGGGTGTGGACTGGTTAGTCAAGCCAGAAGGGGTATGAATTGAAACACGACTATAATAGCAACTTTGACTATACTCTGACTATTGATTCTCAAGAAGTGCTGTTGGGCCAGTTCCCAGAATTTAGGACTGGAAAATCTTTACACTGCAAAGCAAAGTTCAAGCAGATGGCTATAGGCTTATCTCACTGATAGGAATTTGGCCCTAGTAGTGGACTGTAGTCAGCCATCAAGTCATAGGCGATTCTGGGTTTATTACATTACTTTGCAACCCAGTATCTACCCCACTCCACCACGCTGTTGACAGTGATTTTGAACACTTGTAACTTGTCTCCTACCATGCTTCCTTTTACAGAAACCCCATCACCCCAGAATAATTTTACCTATTTGTTTTTATTTGTTTCATAAAATAGTAGTGTACTGGGTGGGCATCTTCAAACTGCACAGTGATAATGCTTGAAAGTTATGGGGCTAGAAGTTTGAGGGTGGCTGCTAAGTGCTGTTCTTGAAGTCACGTTAGCAGGTAAAAGCAAGAAAAAGTCTAAAGAAACCAGGATGTCAGGGACACACATAATTAGAAAGGAAATCCCCCTTCCTTGTGTTTTGTTTTTCAATCAAAAAGCCATATAGCCCATGACATAATGTATCGTGGCATCTCCCATCATCCGTTGTATAGAACATATAAAACTAATTTGTTGTCTCTTTCAAGTGGCAATATTGTGGAAGCACTTCTGAAAAAAATTAATATGGTTTTCTGCTGACATCCATGTTATAAGCTAAACTGTAGGTGTGTGGGTAAAAAGCTAGTGATTTTGACTTGGATAGCTTTTCACTCCCTAAGAAGGGTGCTTTGTACCTGCTTCCGGGCCGGGGGTGGGGGCCAATAAACAGGATACTTAAGTAGAAAGCTGTAAGATGCTGATGAACCAGAGTACAAGGAGAAAATATCCAGCAGCACAATCATGCAGCTGGGATAGCCATGGGATATACTGACAGATGGAAAAATTCTTGGGGATATTAATTCTTATTTTGACACTTAAAAAAATTAGTATAACTGAGCAAGTGGCTGTCTATCAGTATCTCAAATTCCTCCCTGGAGGAAGCCCTGTGGTTTTTCTCAGCTGGATTCCAGCCCTGGACCAATCTCCAGACCTCAGTTTCCTCAATTATGAATAGTGCTTTAGATCCTTCCTCTGCTGGGTGTGGCAAATGGAGTGACTGTTAATGGGTATGGAAATTCTTTTGGGGGTGATATGATAAAAATGTTCTATATTTAATTGTGGCAATGGTTGTGAAACCAAGCAGGACCCTGTGGGGCCTTCCCAGGTATGAAAGCCCCTCTGCTCTTTTTTTTTTTTTTTTTAATAAATTTATTTATTTTATTTATTTTTTTGGCTGCATTGGGTCTTTGTTGCTGCATGCGGGCTTTCTCTAATTGTGGCAAGCAGGGGCCATTCTTTGTCGCGATTCACAGGCTTCTCATTTTGGTGGCTTCTCCTCTAGAGCATGGGCTCTAGGTGTGCAGGCTTCAGTAGTTGCGGCATGTAGGCTCAGTAGTTGTGGCTCACGGGTTCTAGAGCACAGGCTTAGTAATTGTGGCACATGGGATTAGCTGCTCTGCAGCATGTGGGATCTTCCTGGGCCAGGGATCGAACCCGTGTCCCCTGCATTGGCAGGCAGATTCCCAACCACTGTGCCACCAGGAAATTCCCCCTCTGCTTCTTGTTTGTAGCAAAAAGGCTTTAGTCTCCTAGGCCTTCCCCTAGTTCCAAAGAGAAGGCATTTCAGTCACTAATTAGGAAAGTGAGGGAATGCAGAAACAAAAGAAAAGCAGTTAAGTGAAAAAAGTAATGGTAATAGTTTAGCAATAAAACAGCCCTAGTTCCTCCTTAAGGGGGTATACATATCAATCTGATGCATAGCTTTGAGCTGTTCTGCAGAAACTAAGACACACACCCCCACCACAATCCAGGTGGCAGATGGTGACTATCTACTGACCAGAAGCACATAGACTCCAGACCAGTTACAAGCAGAAGATTAATGGTTAAGATTCCCCAAACATCATGACATTACCTTACTACAAACCCTTCAGAAGAAAGTCCATGGGCTGCAACCCTCACCCCAAATGTTGCCTTTAAGTATCCCTCCCTGAAAGTTATCTTGGAGAGTTCAGGTCCTTTGAATATGAGCCGCCTGTTCTCCTTGCTTGGTGCCCTACAAATAAATGCTGTACTTTCCTTCACCACAACCCAGTGTCAGTAGATTGGCTTTGCTGTACAGCAGGTGAGTGGACCCAAGTTCAGTTGAACAACTCTGTGAATATGCTAAAAACACTGAATTATACACTTGAAATGAATGAATTGTTGTTGAATGTAAGTTTGTGTGCCTGATGCACAGTGAGGCCAAACAAAGCAACATGTTGGAGTTTGGAGCAGAGAAAAGTTTATTGCAGAGGCATGCAAGGAGCACAGGTAGCTTGTGCTCAAAAAACTCAAACTCCCTGATGGTTTTCTGGGAAGAGTTTTTACAGGCAAAATCTGGGGGGAGGGCTGCTGTGACTTTTTTCTGATTGGTTTGTAGAGAGGTAACAGAGTGGTGTTCTAGGAATCTCAATGCTCAGCCTTCTGGTTCCAACCAGACTGGGGTCTCAGCATGTAGTTACCATCCCCCACCTGCGTGGGAGCCTTAGTTCCTGTAGCAGAACTCAGAGGTATATTGCATATTCCTTGAGGAGGAACTAGGACTCTGCTTTATTGCTGTAATATTGTTTCTTGATGACTCTTCCTCTGTTTCTGCATTCTTTCACTTCCCTGGTTAACAGCTGTTTGAATCTGGCCTTTGGCACTCAGGGAAGGTCTAGGAGGCTGAAGCCTTTTCCTTGCAAACAAGAAACAGGGGACACATCTTGCTACACCAGCATTAAGAGGATTGGAGTTATGTTGTACAAAGGAACGGTATGTGGAGAAGGAAGAGACTGAGGTCTTGTTTACTTGCCACCACTCCATGGCCATGTGATCTGGGAAAGTTCACTGGGTAAAAAATGCTTTAGCTACTCAAGGTAGGAACTGGACCAGATAATCTTAGAGTCCTTCCAAAAAAGCTATTTCTGTACAGCTGTTAAAATTTTGTACTATGTTTTTGGGTACATTTATTGCCTTTTAAATTTTCTTCTGTGTTTTGAGTATTACCTCATAAGCATTTATTGCTAATTAAAACTATTTAATAAAGAGAAACAAAGAAACATGGGACACAGAAAGCCTTTTGAACCGGAGGGCCCCACAGGGTCCTGCTCAATTCAAAATGGTACTGTTATGGGCTGAGTTACATCCCCCTCAAAATCCATTTGTTGAGGTCTTAACCCCCAGTACGTCATAATGTGACTATATTTGGAAAAAGGGTCTTTAAAGAGGCAATTCAGTTAAAAAGAGGTCATTAGGATAAACCCTAGTCCAATATGACTAGTGTCTTTTTAAGAAGAGGAGATTAAGACACAGACACACAGAGGGAAGACTGTATAGAGAGACACAGGGAGAAGACAGTCATCTGTAAGCCAAGGAGAGAGGCCTCAGAAGAAACCAACCCTGCCAACACCTTGATCTTGGACTTGTACCCTCCCGAATTATGAGAAAGTAATTCCCATTGTTTAAGCCACCCAGTCTGGTCATTTTGTCATGGCTGCCTGCAATGGTTACTTTTAAGTGTCAACTTGGTTAGACAACCAATGCCCATATATTTTGCCAAACATTATTTTGGATTTCCTGTGAAAGTGTTTTTAAATGAGATTAATATTTGAATCGTGGACTTTGAGTAAAGCTGTTTACCCTCCCTAATGTGGGTGAGTCTCATGCAATCAATCAAGGCTTTAATAGAACAAAAACTGACCTCCCTTGAGCAGGAAGGAATTCTTGCAGAAGACTGCATTTGGGCTGTAACTCTTCCCTGGGACTCCAGCCTGCTGGCCTACCCTGCAGATTTTGGACTTGCACTTCCACAATTGTGTGAGACAATTCCTTAAAATTAATCAATAAATCTCTCTCTTTCTCTCTCTCTCTCTCTCACACACACACACACACACACACACACACACACACACACGCGTGTGCACACACATCCCATTCTCTTTCTCCGGAGAACCCTGACTCATATCTTGCCTTAGCAAACTAATACAATATGTGAATTATATTTCAAAAAGGCTGTGTAAAAAAAAATCTTAGAAGGCTACACATCCAAAATGTTAACAATAATTATTTGGTGGTAGAATTTGGAGTATTTAGGTTTATTTTTAGTTTAGCTTATCCAGACTTCTGATTTTTTTTGTGTGACCATGTGTTATTTGCATAATGATAATTTAAGAAAAGATTTCCATTCAGAGGAATCTTTAGAAGCAAGGTCAGATAACATGGAACCCAGAGGACACAGGGATATGGTGGGATGCATTGTAATACCACTTATCATGAAGATTTGGATGAAACGAATCAAATTACGTCTACTACAGTGAGAAAAATCTCAGCATACAATGCAGTTAGCTTATGATATAGCTACTAAGGTTGTTCCTAGAATATGAATTAAAGGAATTTCATTTTTCCTATCAACTCTATTTTCTGCCATTTTCAGTGATTCATTGCCAGCTAGCAAGCTTTTGCTGAGCACCAGCTATGTCCAAGGACCTCACTAAATACCAGAGATTGAAAGACAAACAAATTAGACTCACTGCAATCGAGATGTGCCGAGACCAGCTCCGCGACTCGAGGTGAGTGACGGGTGCCACAAACTTGAAGAAGACACACACACAGACTGAAGAGAAAAGTGGGACCGGGGGGCTCAAGACCTCTGGGATCAAGAGCCCTGCTGACTCATCCCACGTTGCTTTTATTGAGTTCTTCGGCTAACATTCTCAGGTTACACCCATAAACAATCAAAGGCCTCACATGACTGAGGCAATTATCTTTGTTTGCTTCCTGGGTCGGAGTTAAGCAGGTGTGGATTTGAGCTGGGGGTGGAGAGCAAAACAGCCCTGGGGGCAGGAGACTTCTCTCAGATATTAGGGGTCTGTGCCCCACCCGTGTTGGCCCCTCTGCGACTGTGCCTGTCTTAGGTTGTTCCTCCCTTGAGGAATCTTACCCGTCTCTGGCTAACCAGTCATCTTCCAGAGCCGAACAGGGTGATATAAGGAAGGCTCTATGCACCACCCCTGTTGGCCCCTCTGCGGCTGTGCCTGTCTTAGGTTGTTCCTCCTCTGAGGAATCTTACCCGTCTTTGGCTAACCAGCCATCCCTCAGGACCAAACAGGGTGATATTAGTCTCCACGCCCCGCACCCTCAGCTCCTCCACTGCTCAAGCAGGACATTCTGAATCCCATCGCTCGGCCCACATACTTTAACATTTTCAAGGTTTCAGAAAGGCTCCTGAATGTCTTCCCACAGAGATGTTTACTCTATAGTGGGGGAGATAATATGGTACAATGTGATAAGGGCTCTCACAAGGTAAGAATTGTTTGTGCTCAAGGGAGGGGCTGCCAGCTTGGGAGAGATGGAAATGAGAGGAGGCTTTTTAAATTCTCAGCACAATCCTGCAAGTTAATTATTATTATTGCATTTTGTAGATGAGTAAACTGAGGCTCAGAGAGGTTAGAAAATTTGCCCAAATGTCTCAGAAAGTAAAAGATTTTATACTTTTTGAGCACAGTCCAACTCTGAAGTCCATGTTCTTTCCACTGTACTATGTGCTGTGTCTCTAATGCATTGTCACATGGACAAGCAAACAAGCAGGATACATTGAAATATAATCAATTTAATTTCTACTTTGAAGTAAGGACCCTGGTCTATAAACTCTCTATCATTTATCTTAGTCTGAACTACCTTATCCTACTCTTTCTCTAGTTCTCATAATTGCTAATAATTGTACCAACAATAGTTAATATTTATTGCCAGATACTATACTCAGTACTTGAGATACGTCTCTCAATCAATCCTCATAACAACCTACTGTGGTAGACTGTGGAATTAGCCCTATTTTATAGACAGAGAAACTGAGGCTTAGAGGGTTAAGTGATGTTAAGTGGCAAAGCTGGGATTTGATTCCAGATCTAGATTTAGCCATTTTGCTGCAGTGCCAGACAACTGAGAGACAACTCACAGCCTAAAAACTCCTTGCTGGTTGCTGGCTTTTCTTTTTTAATTAGAAGAAGATTCTGTAATGTAATTGATTTTCCAGATCACACAGGAATGATCAAGAATTTCTCTTCAGTTTCTGAGGAGGAGCTCCTTAAGGGAGTTTCAGCTATTCTATTTCATTTTTGTGTTGGTCCACTCATTAGTTGTCCACATTGGGATGCTAGGACTCTGGGTTGTGCTAAGAGAAAAATAAGGCTCCTGGAATGTTTGGATTTGGGACCAAGGGTACAAAAATGGACCCCATTGCAGAGTCTGTCTAGGTAGCAGGCTCCGGTCGGGCTCTCCATTCCACTAGAGCCACATCTATGCCCCCCATAGGAATCTAGATAGCCCTGGACTCTGCACAGAACACACCAGGGAGCATCCACAATGATGAGACACTGGGAGAATTCTTAAGACAAGACAGTCCAGCCTTGGTTGCCTGTTGACTGGGATGCTCTTTTCCTGACTCAGGGTGGGAATGGCCTCACATAAGAGGCAGGCAACAGAGGCAACAGAGGTCCTTAGGGTCCCAGGGCCTGGGGAAGTCTTAGCAGAGAGGAAGGAGAACCAGCCCACAGCCAAGGGTTTGATTGGAAACAAGGCTGAGACACACCTGCAAACCCACTCACCTTTAGCATAAGGTAGATCAGGTTCAGGACAGAGGCAAAGAAGACTTTCAGAGTGTTGATTGGTTGCTGTGAAAGCATTCACTCTTTGCCCGTTTGCCAGGGAGTTTCAGAAAGCTCAAAAATGCAGCCGAGATGGTTCAAAGACTACCTGGACCCAGGTGGACTTTTATAAGGGTTGCTCAAGCTTTGGAGCTTAGATGATAGGAACATGCCTGACCTTCAGGGGCAGGAACAAGGGAGGTGATAAACCCCTGCTCCAGGAAGCACGGGCACACATGCTGTGGCAGCAGCTGTGAAACGTCAGAGCCCCGGTCCCTGCTAATGGGGCACAGGTGGTGCACTCTGTTTTGGAGTAGGGAGGAAGAGGGAGGAGGGGGTCTCTGAGAGGCTTGCCCAACGCTGTGGTTGCTCCAGTTATCTGTGAACCATCATGGTACCATGCTCTCCACCAGGCTGCAAGCAGTCGGAAGCTGAGTCTTAGTCAGTGCATTCTCCACCCCATGCCCCTGCCACAACTCCCCTCCCCCCAGCCCCCCAACACCCTTCCCCCCAGCCCCCTCCCCACACTCCCCCCGCCCCTGCCCCTCACCCACAGACAGAGAACTTAAGAATCTGTAGGTTGATCTACTCCATGCAGTCAGGGAGGTGGAAGAACAGAAGAGCAGATGGGATCGTACAGGCACCTTCAGGCTTGGCCCAGATCTGGCCACGATGTGACCCTTGTGGGCGCTGAGAATCGTGATAGTTCTGGACAGTGGAGGCTCTGCCCACTGAGGAACAGTGAGAATGTGGCTTCCCGGAAGAGCAAAGTCTCTGGTGGCAGTGCCGGTGAGGGGGAGGGGGGTGTCATCCTAGCCAGAAAAGATCAGCACTCTGCATCCAAGGCCTGAAAAAGGGACACTAGGCACAAGAACCTGTGACAGCCTCTATGCTGGGGGCAAGGACACTTGTGCCGATCTGCTCAGATTGACTGTGAGGGAGGAGTTTGGTCCAGCATAGGACAGATAAGGATCTGAAGGCTCTATCTGCTAATGACCCATGGGCTTCTCACTTTCATAAGATCTGTTTCAGGACACCTTTTAGAGACTTTAGGGTCTATGTTATACAGCAGATGGGGGTTAAGCCTGATTAAAGGTTAGAAAGCAGTCTTGGTAAATGGAATGATTTATCCCTAAAAAAAAAAGAGCATTTAGTGAATCTGATTAACCTTGAAAGTCTGCTCTGGTCCTTCATTTTCACAAAATTTAAATGAGGGATTGCAATGGTCAATGTCACATACACATATAGACTTAGTAAATATTTGTTGAGTAAATCCACAAACACAATTATAAATTAGGTCAATTCAACAAATATTTGCTAGATGGCTAATAAGTGCCTTTATGAGGATTAGAGTCTAGTTCAGTAGCTTAACTTTCTCCCTATGACACAGTAAGAAATATATTTTATGCTGTGACTACACACACACACACACACACACACACACACACACACACATAAAACTGGAAAAAAAGTTTCACCAAACAATTTTTATCTCACTGGGTGCAATGCACTCTGGTATTTTCTATTCTATTTTTTTTCTATTCTACCTTTTTTTTTTTTTTAAAGCTGATTGACTCACTGAATTGATATCATAACTTGTTAAAGAGTCACAATCTGCAGTTTGGAGACACTAGTTGATACAAGAAGTCACTGAATTTTAAATTTCATCCGTATTTAGCTGAAAGTTGAGGGAGTGAATTCAGAAGCTGGTGATCACGAGTGGGTGCCTGCTTACTGGCAAGTGTGGTGTACAAATGTGTGTCGGGGAGCCACGTGCTCAAAAGGCAAAAAAGTGCATGATTTTCCATTGACCCTGAAGGAAACTGGGAAATCAAATTTCCCCTTGGCTATCTTCCCATAAACCAGAGATCATCATGACAGGCAATGACGAAAAAATCTGTCATCACTGAAAACACAAAGACTTTCCCCAACTAACAAGTCTTTAATTAAAGACCTTATGACACACACAGTTAACTAAGGAAAGAGACATCTGAATGAATCCCTTGAAGATACAATCAATCCAGAAAATACTAGCTCTGGAGAAGCTCTCTGATGTTCATAACTCAGATTCTTAGAATTCTGACCCTATCTCCTCAAGAACTAACCACTCCTGCCTTTCTCTCCCCTTCACCTTTATAATTCTCTGGTAACACCTATGACACCCTATTTCTTATGTTATTGGCTTATAAATCTGTCTCTATCTTAGATTATAAACTGCTTGTAGACAAAAAAATGGTTGCTTCTCCATCTTTATATTTCCAGAATGAGGCATACAGTAAGAGCTTTGTACATGTTCGTAGAATGATTGAATGATATTGGTTCAAGAGGGTTGGAAAGGTATTAATGGGAAAAAGTACAGTTAACTTATTGAGGAAAAATAAGCTGCAAAAAAGAAAAAGTGGACTTTCTGAAAAAGATTTTATTTATTGATTAAAAAATTTTTATTAAAGCATGGTTGATTTACAATGTGTTCATTTTTGCTATACGCAAAGTGATTCATTTATACATATATGTTCTTTTTCGTATTCTTTTCCATTATGGTTTGTCACAGGATGTTGAATATAGTTCCCTGTGCTATACAGCGGGACCTTGTTGTTTACGCATCCTATATGTAATA
This sequence comes from Hippopotamus amphibius kiboko, assembly GCF_030028045.1. Classification (NCBI taxonomy): domain Eukaryota; kingdom Metazoa; phylum Chordata; class Mammalia; order Artiodactyla; family Hippopotamidae; genus Hippopotamus; species Hippopotamus amphibius. The sequence goes on along the minus strand of NC_080196.1, from coordinate 91,787,793 downwards.
GTTTGCATCTACTAATCCCAAACTCCCAATTCTTCCCCCCCTCCACAACCTAAAGTCTGTTCTCTATATCTGTAAGCAGATAAAATTGATGATTCTTCATTTCTATCTCCTTTAAAACAACCAACTTCCAATTAACTAATTAAAAAATCTCATTGATGTTACTGAAGTTCAGAAGCACATATACTGAGCAGTGTGAATTTCCCTTTATTTACCCTTTGGCTGTAATGTTGCTACATTTCAAGGCACATCTCCTGAATGTGCTCTGGGACTTCCAAATCTGGAACCGTTTCTGGTTGATAAGACCTATATTGATTGCAGTAGTAAAGTCATCATGGACTAGAGGAACCCTGTTTTGTTCTACATTCGGTATGTGGTGCTTATTTTGATTTTTACACATTTTAGGTAGAAGAGGGGTGATGCCTGGATGTGGAGGGAGAAAGGAGGAAAAATATATCACAAAGCACTTTAGCTAAAATCCTCCAGGAAAGATCATGAGTTTCCATTCAGTATTTTGAATCTGCTCGCCTAACTTATGTTAGCAAAATTACTCTAACTCTAAGCTGCATTATCAAGTCACACCATGAAGATAAACATCTTATCCGGCAGGTCCTTGTAAGGCAACAGTAAGAAGAGGGAATGGTGACTCTCGAGTTCCAATGATTGGGCAGATTCAAACTTTGGCCATTAAGTTAATTCCAGGATGGATTTCACAAAAGGGTGGGTGGGATCAATACCGAAATAATTGTGATAGATCAAATGCCATTGTATAGAGCAAATGCCATTTGTAAAACTTTGCTAGGGTCCCAGGCCACTGACTCCTCCAGGACACCATCTTAAGAAGTACTCTGTACACTTAGATGACCATTTGCGAGGTGTGTGTGGTGTTTCCTACAATGAGGGAGTGGTGTGTTTTAGTAATACATAGGGAACACTGCTTATACAATTGGCTGCATCCAATTCTATTCTGTACCACATTATCATCACCAGTAAAGAGATCTTGCTATTGTTGCCCAATCTGAAGAGGCTCAGCAGTGTGGTTCCTTAGTAGAAACCCTTCAATAGTGGTGTTACCCACGCCCCCAAAGTAGCCATGGAGACCTTCACCCGGTGGCCATATTTTATACAATAAACAGAAAGCCTCTTTTGTCATAAACAATTTACTCCCACCCCTTCGCAAATGAAATGAGTGCTCAGCAAAACGTTCATTTACTTAATCTGTTATTGCATTTAATTAGTTGCTGGGAAATAAGAAAATGCATTTTTTAGCAAATTAACTTATTCCAATTCCTATCTTGCTTCTGTAGAGTTCAAGTGTTGTGAATGCCTCAAACCAATGTTTGCTTTTGTTAAAGCAAAAAGAAACATTAAAAATGTGCTGAAGATTGCAAAGATTCAGATGAATGATGGAATCATTTGCTACAAGTCTGCTCTAATGGACTGAATGTGTCCCTTCCCAAATCCATATGTTGAAATTTAGTTCCCAATGTGATGGTGTTTGGAGGTGGGGCCTTTGGGAGGTGAATGGATCATTAGAGAGGAGCCCTCAGAAAAGGGTTTAGCGCTCTTACCAGAAGAGCTGGGAGAGAGTTGCTTCCTCTCTTGGCTCTCGGCCACGTGAGGACTCAGCAAGAAGATAGCCATCTGCAAAACAGGAAGGCAGCCCTTATCAGACACCACATCTGCTGGCACCTTGATCTTGGGCTTCACTGCCTCCAGAACTGTGAAAAATAAATGTTTGCTGTTAAGCCACCCTGTCTATGGTAATTTGTTATAGCAGCCTGAATGGACTAAGACACACATGTGTGTAAAGCACTGCGCTGGATCCCAGAGGTTTGGAGTGAGGTCTGCAAAGACTGGAACGCAGGCCTTGCTTTCCACAGGCTCCGGACCCCGGGGTGGGGAGAGAGGTCCCTATGTATTATAATAATTTGAATACAAATTGGCTAGTGATAATCTTGTAATAACCTATAAAGGAAAAGAATCTGAAAAAGAATATACCATACCTGTATGAAACTGAATTACTTTGCTGTACACCTGAAACATTGTAAATCAACTACTGTACTCCAATTAGGGAATTCCCTGGTGGTCCAGTGGTTAGGGCTTGGTGCTTTCGCTGCCATGGCCTGGGTTTAATCCATGGTCAGATACTTAAATCACACAAGCCTCAGTGTGGCCAAAACCAAAAACAAACAAACAGAAAAGCCCAAGCAAACAAAAACAAACCAAAAAACAATAAAAAATCAAGCAAACAGGAAAACTATACTTCACTTTAAAAATTAAAACAAAAAATTTTTTTGTGGGGGAGAAGGAAGGTTTTATTATTTATAGCAAGTAAGAACACCAGGGATCTTTCCCAAAGCAGTGTCTCCAAAAAAATCAAAATTAGTTTTTAAAAATTGGCTAATGAAAAGGCCTTTGCAGGACTGCAAGTGCACAGGGAGAAACTGACCAGGCTGTCAGGTCTGGGGAGGACTTTCAGGGTGGGGTTTGAACAAGGCCTGGAAGAAGTGGTTAAATGAGCGGTGATTACAGGGAGGGTAACCTGGGCATGAAAAATAGACATTGAGTGTAAACATTTTGGGGGAAGTACTGAGATAAGAGTGAGTGTATCAGTGAATGGGGAGAAGGGTAGCAGAAAGGAAGAAGAGGCCAGGCAGCCAGCTGGCCAGGTAACGCCATCTGCATTGCACACCCCTGAGAGTGGGCGTCTCCTAGAATCTGTCCTAGGTGTCTCCCTTGCCTTACTCTAGTCCTGGCCCTAACCGTACAGAACAAGCATCCTAATGGACATTGGACGGAAGAGCCCATAGGCTGCCAGCCTGTGACCTCTCAGAGGGGAAGGATCATGTATTTTTATTCGTATGTTTATCTTTATGTTCCCTATGCCCTCATGTTGGGCAGAGAGCCTGGCAGCGAGGAGATTCCCAATACATGTCTATTGAATGAATAAATATTTGTTTAATGATACGGTCAGGGCAACCAAGGCAAATGTGGTCAGCAAATAAATACTGGGCTCTAGATAGTCTCCAAACAGAAATTCAGCAAGGTAGAAAGAGTATTTCTCACATTCATGCGTCGAGGGAAGACCTTGCCCTAGGATGAGTTCAGTATTTAAAACTTATTTTCCAATGTGTAGAATGTGTACAACTTGTAATCAAAATCAAGGTCTGATGCCCTTAACGCTGGAACGCTGCATGATTCAGAATACAAAACTCCGAAGAAGAAAAATGTTCTGTTAAATTTATCACATTCAGTGTGCTCCCCTCCTACATCCGTTCCTGGAGGGAATATTTTGTTAAAGAAATATAAATCGTTCTTTCTTTTTTTTTTTTAAATGTCACTCTATTGTTAGATTTGGGGTTGCTATGTTACTTAATTATATTAAATGTCACTTCTGCTCATCCCAGAACAATCTTTCTTTTTCTTCTCTCTCTCTCTCTTTTTTTTTGAGGAATAATTTATCTGTAGCCTAAATAAATATTCATTTGGGAAAGTGAATTCTCAGCACAAAATTTGTAATAATGAATTCAGCTTTGCTTTTATTCTAATAGAGTTTTAAATCCAGGAACAAGTAGAAAGGAACAATTAGAACTCTCTTTTCTCTAGGGATCAAAAGCAAAAGGAGAAAGACAGCTAATCTCATTCTTCTACACCCACTTCACGCTGTAAAGTGAAGTAGCATACAATTAGTAGCTTTCCACCAGGTCCCTGGGTTTTAAATAACAGGCAACTCCCGAAGCACAGAATTTACACCCAACTAGAACTGAATTAATAAAAGAAAGTGAGATTAATGATACTCTTGTTCTATGATTAAATATATTCGTTGCCTAACAGATAAAAAAATTTAGTACTTGTTTGTTTTCAGAGGCACAAATTGAGCGATGAAAATGCCCTAAGAGTTACAGAGGGCTCTGCCTTCCTGCTTCTCCACCAGCCTTCTCCCTCCTCCCCCTCCTCTGCCCCACTGCTGCGAGAAACAAGACAAAACATTACAGTTTATTTTTTAACATATTCTGTTGGGGGATGTCCACAGCAATTAAAAAATATTTCTTAGGTATTTTTACTCTTAAAAGTGCAAGAAATAAAAAACACCTAAAACTTTCTATTCTATGAATCCCTGTTGATTTTTTAAATTGCAAGTAATAAATGTTTGGTAAGAAAAATTCAAACTACACAAAAAGATATATATTTGAACTAAAAGCTTCCTTCTTCACCCAATTACTCTCCTCCTAGGAGACTCCTGTTAATAATTTCTTGAGTGTCTTTTCAAAAGGAAGAAAATTGGCTATATTAGCACATATTTCTTTTTTAAAATTTATGTACATTGATTTATAATATATTCTCCTCTGAACCTTGATTTCTCATTTAATAACATACCTTGAATATCTCTTTATATCAGCACATATAGATCTACTCTATTCTTTTTATAATGCTCCCTAGTATTCCATTGTATAAAGGTACCCTAATTTATTTAATCTGTCCCCTGCTGATGAACATTGCAACAATTCTTTTGTTATTACAAATAATGTTTCAATGAACACCTTTTAACATATATTCTGATGTCATTCTTCATATGTATTCATAAGGTAACCAGGGTTAATGTATACAGTTGCATACGTTGTACACTGCACAAAATGCCTCGTCTGTGTGGGCACCAATCGCTTTGTAGACATCGTAACTTTATTTTTTTATATTTTCTATTTTATTTTTTAAAAAATTTTATTGGAATATAGTTGATTTACAATGTTGCGTTAGTTTCAGGTGGATGTCGTAACTTTAAATACTTATTATGATAATTTTCCAGCAGATAGACATAAAATGTCTTGAGGAAGGGGTTCTTTTTTCTAATTTGCACAAAATCATCATGGCCCTGGGTGAACAATTATCAACAGAATTGTTGAGTCAAAGGCACATACACATGGAATTTTGATAGATATTGTCAACTTTCCTCCCAAAATTGAGCTCCCCCCCCGCCACAAAAAAAAAATTCTAGTGGGTAAAATTGGGTGATTTGCTTGTTACCTACCTTGTCTTCCTTTCTGGGGACCATCTAATGTATAGTCTCTCTTTTTTTAAAAATTAACTTAATTTATTTGCATTGGGTCTTTGTTGCTGCAAGCGGGGTTTCTCTAGCTGCGGCAAGCAGGAGCTACTCTTTGTTGTGGTGTGCAGGCTTCTCATTGTGGTGGCTTCTCTTGTTGCAGAGCACAGGCTCTAGGCACTCGGGCTCAGTAGTTGTGGCTCTTGGGCTCTAGAGCGCAGACTCACTAGTTGCAGCACACGGGCTTCGTTGCTCCATAGCATGTGGGGTCTTCCTGGCCCAGGGCTCGAACACATGTCCCCTGCATTGGCAGGCAGATTCTTAACCACTGCGCCACCAGGGACGTCTTCATGTACAGTCTCTTGAAGGAACAGAGACCAGCAAGAGAGAGAAGCAGCTGCTCTAGGCCCAGAGCATGTAAAGCCTGCAGAGTTGATTCCTGAATATGTTGATAAAATTGACTTGTTCTTTTCTGGAGGTATTCAGTGAGCAATATTGGGAAAGGTGCTGGAATGCTGTGATAGAGCTATGGTGGGAGGTCGGTATTGTGTGACAAAGGTGGAATTGTTAAAATGCATCTGTTGTGGGCTGTGAAAGAATGCTCTATTACTGTAGTTTCCTCCAGTCCCTCAAGGAAGAGTCAAGTCGTTCTCATTGATTCGTTGAGGAGGAAGGAATGTGTGAAGCAATGTTTACAGCAAACGGAAAAAGGAGACAAGGAGTGGGGGGTGGGGGGAGGAACCAAGGTGGGAAAGGAAGATCACGGACAGTAAGAATGGCCTGTAGAGGTGAGTGGCCGAACACTCAAATGACTCTGGCTGGTCAAAGCAGGAGAGGAAGCCCAGTCCCATCAACCAGCTTTGAGACTTTGGGCAAGTCCCCCGCTCACTCTGCCTGCCCTTCAGTTTCCCTACTGATCAAAGAGGCCTGAGAATGACCGCCTTCCTAGGATTTTGGGGGACAGCGTGACAGAGAGCACAAGAATGCTTGAGGATGCTAAAAGCAGGGATGAGATGACACACGGTCATGTCCATGGGCTTGATCTGCCTCTCATGGTGCTGTCTATTGATCCAGTTCTCTTCCAGGATGAAGCTCGTGTAGCTTTCTCCCTGGGCCCTTGCAGAAACAGGACGCTAACATGAGAATCTTCAAAGTTTGCAAAACAGCATGGCCTGTAATGAATCTCTAGCAACTATCAGGGGGCAGATAGCCTAAAAAGGTCTTATTGCGTATTTCCCTCTTGTGATAAAACTCTAATCTGTTTAATGTTTCATCTTCAAGGACAAAATACAGCTTATGGCTGGCCCCGAGCTTGTTTAAAGGACAATGGCATTCTTGGGGGTAATCACTTGGCATTTCATCAGGATGAGGTCTGTGGCAGAAGCCTCATCACCCAGTTCAGGTAAGACAGCACAGAATATTTTCTGAATTCAACCGATCCTATTAAACCTTGCCGTTCAACACAGTTCATTGATTTCTATAGATTTAACCAGTTGGGCCGGAAAACGTTTATATATGTTTATGATTATTTTTTGGAAGTACGGGTGTTGGTGATGGTGTAGGGGTAATTAATGTCTTAGATAGGAAAACTGTTTAATGTTGAACTTTTTTTTTTTTTTTACTTTTATTTGCATTTGTTTAATGCTGAATTTATTCCTGCATCATAAGTTTTGCTTCTTCAGTTTCTTCTGGGATGACTTTTTCTTCTGTGCAACAGTCTGCCCTTTTCCAGTAAGGCTCACTGGATGGTGGCAGAAAGAGTTCACGCTGGGGTTAATCCCACCATGAGCACTGTAAATCCAGAGGCACATCTTGGCTTTGTTCACCTGGGTGTGCTCAATGCCCAGAGAGAATTGACATCAGAGCACTTAAGTTCAGTATTACTCTCTGCACATTAAAGAATTTGCAGCAAACACTCAGCACTCTATAGGGGCCGCCAACGCTGGCCAGCCCCACCATTTGTCCTGGGCATTCTGCCATTGTGATGATGGAGGGGCGCACATTGCTTCTGCAAAGTGACATCTTTCAGAGACTTGGTGGCTTTTTCAGATGTGCACACTTCAGCGGTCTGGGCAGTGAACATGGAGATTTGACCTCTCTATTTGCATAATTTTGTGGGTTTTCTGGGTCAAGCAAATAGCGAAGCATTTTCAGAGATCATTGCAGGCTATTTACAAATGAGTTTGACCATATTCTTGCATCCTGGTACTAATAAAGACCTTCAAGTAGGAAGGTCTTTAGTCAGGAAAACAGAAGGCAGGACAGCTGCATGGTGGGCTGGACAAGGAGACGGCTGAGAGCAGCTTTTTTTCTTTTTTAAAAAACATTTTATTTATGTATTTGATTGTGCCAGGTCTTTTAGCTGCAGCTCACGGGCTCATTTAGTTGTGGCTCACGGCTCCTTAATTGCGGCATGCATGTGGGATCTAGTTCCCTGACCAGGGATCAAACCCAGACCCCCTGCATTGGGAGCTCAGAGTCTCAACCACTGCACCCCCGGGGAAGTCCCCGAGAGCAGCTTTCTGTTCATAGTTTGTAGAACTGGAGAAACTTCATAGGCTCCTGCTTCTCTGTGCCTGAGGGTATTTGAAGAAGGGGGCTAAACCCTGTGCTTCTTCTGATGGCATCTACTTTATTCAAAGATGTGAGACAAAAAGACGACTGCTTTTACAGTAAAATAAACCAGACATGTAGTAGAGTGGGAGGCAAACGCGAGGTGGGGGGGGGGGGTGACATTTGAGAAGAGCCTCCCAAGGGATGTCTGCCTGCCTGAGGCAGCTCTGGACTCCCGTCATTGCGGGGGGCTTGTGGGAGGGTCTGGGGAGCATGAGGTTCCCTGGTTCATCCAGGGTCCTCTGGCTGGGCCCCCATGCCCGTGCTCCACCTGCCTCCTGGAACGCTTTTGCCTTTCTTCCCTGACTCCCTGTGCTAAAACTGTTTCTGGTAAGCCCAGTGCTGACGCGCCTTCTTTTACGAAGGATATCCTGAGGGTCTGCTCTTTGTCACGTCCTCTCCGTGGCCCTTAACAGCTCCTATGGGCACATAAGACCATGTCTCACCTCCGCTCCCGGTGGTCTCTGGAGGGCACAGTGCCACCTGACGAGCGCTCGGGCTTGTTGAAAGTAGGATCTTCATAAGTATTTGAAGAACGAGGAATGAATGAACGAATGAATGAATGAGAAGCTGGCATCCCCAATTAGTGGCCAAGCAGGCAGCCAATTTGATTTCTTTTTAGAAGTGATAATCAAGAAAGGGTTTGGCCTGACCTGAGGGTAGTTCCTGAAAGAAGATGAGAGGGAAGAAACTAAAAACCACCCCTTTGAGACAAGTTTCCTGATGAGACTACGCGCAAGCACAGAAGGAGGGTCTTCTGAAAATCCTGACCCTGGAGATCAAACCATGTTGATCGCTGATGGTTATTTATCCTCATTTGCCAAGTCTAAATCGAAAGTGAATCGCTGATTGATTTAGTTCTGCCTGTTGCCCTTTTCATCAGTAATGCAGACTCAATAATTACCCTCTGATTTTCCCAGTGGCATCAACCCCTGACAATAAGGAAATTCTGACAATAAGGAAATATTGAGAGTGAAAATAGAGTTGTTAAACAATAAAATTAAGTAATTATGGTATGTGAAAGACATCATATCATTCGTACATCAATCTGTTGCAATCACACTTCCCCTCTAATTCCCAGAAGAGCTATGCTGTGTCCTAAGGCCATGTTAGGAGAACCTTTGTTGTTTTGGCATTATGTCCTGGTCTGGATGCTTTCCAAGCTTGTGCTGTGTCGATCCTTTGGGGCCATTAGCTATGCCCATGCCCTTTGTGGGAAGTGCTTAATAGAGCTGAATTTGGATCAGTAAGGCTCCTGGGTACCAGTTCTGGTTGTACCCTGATTTTCTCTGTGACTTTAAGCCAAACAGGAAAATTTGTCTGCCCTTTTGTTTTCCCATTTGGCAAATGCGGAAGCCATTACCTCTCTGCCAAATGTCTCAACACCTGAGTACAAAGAAACTTTAGACATGAGGGGTTATTAATAGTCTATCTGTTGTATTTCTGTCCATGGATGGGGGCGGTACATTTCAGTCATGAGTCACCAGTGAGACTTGGCAGAGAATCCTTACACTTGGGCAGCACAGATTTTCTTTCTCCAGCTGCTTCTGTGGCCTGGTTTAATTTCATCTGCGTTTTGGTCATCCTAAGCACCACACGGATTAGTTCGGTGCAAGGGTATGACCTCCCCAATCTTATTCCCACGCTTGGCAGATAACCTAACTTTGGTCTTACCGAAAAGATGGAGGCTGATTTGGATGAACTGAACGTGCTCATCCTTCTCATTTTCATGCTGATGTGTCTCTATCTCTGTGGTTGTCTCCCAGTTTCAGAGGAAAAGAGGGGACATGTCACTCCCTCCTCCCCAGAGCTAACCCTGTCCCCTGTCGCCTTGACCCTCCTTTCAGCTCTTCCTATTTCACTTTTTACTGCATGCTCTACCCACCTCTTAGGTCTCCCTTGCAACTGTTTTCAAACATGCCCAAGCATTATTCTATTTTAAAATCACACAACAAAACCAAAATGCCTTTCTTGACCTTGCTGTTCCTTCTAGTCTATTTATTGCCTTCCTTTTGCAGCAAGATGTCTCCATTTCCTCTTTCCAAATAGCCCTCCAACTCTGCAGTCTAGCTTCTTTGTTCAAATTACATTCTCGGAGGTCACCCGGGTACCCTTGTGCACACAAAGAGGGCTTTGTGTTAGTCTCATTCTTGTTTTCTCAGGGCATTGGTTTTTTTCTCCCTCTGCTTTCTTCACCCAACCTTCCACTCTGATACACTTCTCTGGTTTATATTTGTCCACCTGTCTCCTAGTTAGATTCCCCAAACCTTCCCACTGCCTAGCCTCATGGCTAAGGGTCTAAGCTCTGACATGAGCCTGCCTGTGGTTGAATTATAACTCTGCCACTGATTAACCATGTGACCTTTAGCAAGGTCACCTCTGTGCCTCAGTTTCCCCATTATGAAAATGAGGATCATGAGAGTACTAACCTAGGAATCAAACAAGATCGTCTATTCAGTATTTACCCCCATGTTTGACACATAGAAATATTCGATAAACATTACCTATTAGCGTAACAGTAAGCTCCTAGAGCTTTGAAAATATAATTTTTTCCTTTTAGGACACATGGCCCATATCACCTAACACAGAACCAGACAATAAATAATTACTGATAAACAGATTTATGCACTTGGGTGGAGAGTCCAGGGAAGGAGGAATGATGGGGGGAGGGAGGCTCCCCAATTCTGCAAGTACCCAGGTTTTTTTTGGTTTGTTTTCCCAATAAATCATTCAAATTGTTGAGGGTTTAAATCAGTTGTTTCAGGACCTATGGTGTTTGTTGGGCAGGAAGGGGCATCAACGGTTAAATCTCTGGCTGGTGGTGCACCAATCAGTCACAGTGAGGCTGCTTGGCCTGGAACACAGTGTTCCGTCCTGAGATTAAAAGCTGCTCCAACAGGATCAGGGAGGGAAGTGCTGCAGCGGCTGCTGTGTGAGGATGCTGCCTGGAACCGGTCCATTGAGTGCTGCCGCCATCTAGTGGCCACGTGGGGAACGGTGCTGGGCAGAGCCCTTTCTTTAGGTGCAGAGGAAGGAGCCTCAGAATTGCAGTCCTTTCTTTGCAAACTGTGGGTGGGACTCCGAGTGAGGGGCGAATAAGGGGAAAACACAGCACAGGAAAAAAGGGGAAACACAGCCCAGTTTGGGGATGTAAAGGGCACAAGGGATGCTCGTGCCAACCTAGAACAACCTTGTGGGTACCAGAGGACAATTCCCTCCCCCACGTCAATCCCATCTAAACTTTGATTTTGTTTTTCCTCCTTTGAGTCTCACTTTCCAACAGTCTGCTCTGACCCGTTATCCTGAACAGACCCTGCTTCACCTTCTTAATTCCCTTCTTCTACGTTAGGAATTCAGGGCTGGGAAAATTGAGCCGAGTCATCCCATCTGGCTGCTCCCCCGGGAGCAATAGCTCTCCGCGCCGTCCAGGACCTGCGCTCCGGCCACTCCCTCCGCATTTCACCACGTGACCGCCGCAGGTAAGGGCTGCGGGCTGGGGCGGCCCAGGCTGCGGAGGGAAGAGACCACAGCCCACTTGGGTTCCCCAGTCGTTTCTGGAATATCATTCGGGTCACTGTATCAGAGAGTTGACGTTCTCTTTGTAAAACTATACTAGGAAATGTTGATAAAGCCTTTTTTTTTTTCCTTTTCACGAATTATGTCAATCTATCTATGATCAATAGATGGGTTATAGATGATTATATTAAAATCATTGTATTAACAGCTTTAGATGGGAGGGGACTGAAGGGGAGGTACTGATGATTCAAACTGAAGTGTCTGCCGTGTGTCCTTACCTGGTCAGCACGCAGGACACCGTCTAGGAGCTGGATATAGGCTTAGAACATAGTGATGGAGGGTGTAGATTTTGGAGTCTGGAACTCACCTCTGCCACTACTAGCCATTTTACTTCAGGTGAGTCGTTTATATTACTCTGAACCCCAGCTTCTCCTCTAAAATGGGCATGAGTAAACCTGTCTCTCAAGATTATTGTAAAGGTTAAATGAAATACAAAAAAGACCTTTTATTTGAGAGTTTGGGACTGAATTTTTGAGACCTTATGGAAGAAGTTGGTTAAAAGAGTGAATTATAAGACATGATACATATATCAAATATTTTACCTTAAAATATAGAATTTTCCAATCTTCAATGTAGGGCCATGGCCTTTTCTTCGATCATGGATTCTCTAGTGGGTGTTTTTTTGAGTTGCATAATACCTCATCTATGAATTCTAGTTTTGGTTTCTGTCAATGTAGTGAGAATTTAAAGACTTATGGGAAGACACATGTAATATCACTTTCTGTACCATCATCCCAATTCCAGTAAATCATTCCAGGTTATTAAGACTGTTTCCAAACTTCTGTCCATACAAATCCCAATTGGACAAGCAGTTTTTTTTTAAGCAGCTTCCCATTTTTGAATCCTTCCAAAATATTCAATTTTGCTTTCAAAGAAACAACTTCCTTTTTTTGTATACTATTTCATCGTTTTCTATAATATTTACATTTCACAGTTACAATAATAAGTACAGTTGTCATAAACCGATTCTTGCTAAGCCTACAAGGACTAGTGGAGCAGAAGTTAGCAGTGGGTACTGCCAGCCACAAGCATTGGTTGGTACTGTTCGCAGAGGGGCTGCAAAAAAAGGTTAACTGGCAAGTTGGTTAAGCAGAGGTCAACTAAACAGCCTCTCCTGCAGTGTATAAAAAGTGCAAAGTATAGTGCCCAGTATACGTAAGTGTCCAATAATAGTAGCTACTAATATTATTATCATTAATAGTTTCAGTGTTGGAAGGATTGTTACAAATCTAACAGTTTCTTTCCTTTATTTTACTGATAAGGTCAAAGTATTGTGTACTTTTGGCCTTCATAATATAGCTTTTGGTTTCAATAAGATAGGATTATTGACTATAAACCTAATATTTTGAGTTAGAAGGAATTAAATTTGCAAAGGCATCTGGGAGTCAGCATAAGGCACAAAACTCATCTAAGTCAAGTCACCCCAAATCCATGTCTGTTCAGGAAAACCAGGTAGGAACACAACGTGGCAATGAAGACAAGCTTCAGGGTCTCGGTGACCGTGAAACTGTCTCCATCGGAGACAGGGCATTAGCACAGAGGGGAGGACTTCCCAGACGGAGAAGAATTCAGTGAGTAACGTGCGCAGGGATAAATGAAACTAAAAGCAGAGCCTTGCCTTAGACTCAAGGTGTCCAGGTGTCCTCCCGGACTCAGTCACCGTAGACCGAGGCACCTGGGAGGCCCAGAGCAACCCACCAGAAGCAGCCAACTCTCCTAGCGAAGAATGGCTCTTTGGGGGCGAGTGGGCTTGTAGGTGGAGTTACGAAGAGCTAAGAAGTCTTTGAATCCGTATACTCTGTTTCTTCATAGTTTATTTACAACATTCCTCTCAGAGATGCAGTATTGCAACAGGTGGAGATGATCCTTTGATTTGATTGGGTTGTGTCCAAAGGACTTAATTTGCCAGAGAGGAGGAGGGAGGCTGGCAGCAGGAAAGGTGGGTGGAAGGAGGTCATTAAGAGGCTGCAACCTCAGGAGACACAAAGCTCAGGTGACAGGTTCAGTGGCTCCAAATTAACTCTTACTTTTGTTGTATTTTTTAAAGCAAACTTTTAATTTAAGAGTAGTATCCAAGAGGTGTGTACAAATTATAGCCTGTACAGCTTGATGTGGTTTTAATTTTATTTCAAAAGAGAAATTCAGTGTGCTTCACAAACATGTGCCTTCCATCCCCCCTTCTCTGCAAAGACACTGACTTCTCCCCTCTCGTGTGTTCTGGCCCCAGCTGCTCCTCCTGCTTCTGGGGTCTCGTGTCTGTGTGAGAGGAGTATGCCACTTCTGAAGGTAGTTAGTTTCCTCCGGAGTATCCAGGGGTTCTTCTACCATCACCAGGCACCTTGTGCAAATGGGCAGCGCTCAGGCCCTACAATTCCCAGACACTGATCTCATGATTATGGAGTGGACCTGGCGCTTGTAACAAGCCCTCCAGGGGACTCCAATGCAGGAGGCTCAGCCCACATGGTGGGAAATGCTTTGCTTTCCCTGCCCCAAAGATGGAGAGGAGCCCTGACAATGCGAGACTGAACTAGATCACAGTTTTTATCTTGTGCTGGGGAGAGGGGAGGTGGTGAGCTAGAGTGAAGCCCTGTGTTTTTCTCACCATGCCTGAATCGTCCATGTTGGGCACTCATGTACTTTGCACTGCTTGAGAGTCTTCCATGACCCGTGACCAACCAGCTATAGATGAAAGGTTCCCACAACCCCTCCTTGGGTTCTATTAATTTGCTAGAGCAGGTCATAAAACTCAGAGAAACATTTTACTTCCTGGATCACCGGTTTACTGTAAAAGATATAACTCAGGAACAGCCAGATGGAAGAGATGCTTAGGGCAAGACAGGGGGAAGGAGTGAGGAGCTTCCATGCCCTCTCCAAGTTCACAACTCGCCCTAAATCTCCATGTGGTCACCAATCCAGAAGCTCTCCATCCTTTTTTTGGTGGTGGGGGAGGGGAGGCCTCATTACCTAGGCACGATTGATTCAATCACTCACCACTGGTCACTGAACTCAATCTCTAGCCCTTCTCTCCCCCAGGAGAAGAGGGGGTGAGACTGAAAGTTCCCACCATCTAATTGTAGAACTGGTTCCCCTGGCAGCCAGCCCCCACCCTTAGGTGACCTACAGTCACCTCATCAACATAGTAGAAGATACCTTTATGGCTCTAATCACTTAGGAAATTCCAGGGGTTTTGTGCCAGGAACGGGGATCAAGACCAAATATGTATTTCTTATTATAAATCACAATATCACAGGGACAAAACAAGATGATTGGTCACTAGTCACTCTATTCAGTGGCTGCCCACTGGAATTACTTGGTGAGTTTTAAAAATTATTGATGCCTAGGCCTTCCTCCAGATGTGATGGTAGACGTGGTCTGGGGTGTAAATAGGGCATTAAGATGTTTAAAAGTTCCTTAGGTGATTCTAATGCAGCTAGGGTTGAGAACCACTGCAGCTACTTGTCTGCCATTTCTCCTACTAAAAAAAAAATTAAAAAACCCAAACCAATAAAGGTCCATGGTTCTGATGAGGTTGATCCCCTACTACACACCATACACAAAATTGACTCGAAATGGATCAGCAGCATGAGAGATAAAACTATAAAAATCTTAGAAAATATCAGCGTAAATTTTCATGACTGCATTTGGCAGGTGAATTCTTAGTTTTAACACTAAAAGCCTAAGCAACGACAGCAACGAAAATAGGTAAATTAGACTCTGTCGAAACTAAAAACTATTGTGCATAAAACACATCATCAAGAAAATGAAAAGACTAGGAAGGAATAGGAAAAAACATTTGTAAATCATACATCTCATAAGGGTCCGGTATCCAGAATACATAAAGAACTCAACAACTAAAAAACAGAAAGATAGACAACCCAGATAAAAATGGGCGAAGGATTTGAATAGACATTTCTCTGGAGAAGATATGTGAATCACAAACAAACGTACAAGAAGACACCAGTAGTCATTAAGAAAGTGCTAATCGAACCCATTATGGCATATCACTTTACACCCACTAGCATGAATGTCATAATAAAAATTTTAAAAACTGGAAAATAACAAGTGTTGGTGATGTGGGGAAATTGCAGCCACTTGGAAAACTGTTTGGCGGTTCCTCAAAAAGTTAAACATAGAGTTACTGTATGACCCAGCAATTCCACTCCTGGGTATATACCCAAACAATCGAAGCAGGTACTCAAATGAACGCTTGTACACCATTGTTCATGGATGTTCACATAGCTGTTGATAACACACAGGAGGTAAAAACGACCCAAGCGTCTATCAACAGATGAATGGATAAACAAATGTGGCCTATGGGTATAGTGAAGTATTATCCAGACATAAAGAGGAATGAAGTACCAATACATGCTCCAACGTGGGTGAACCTCAAAAAACATCATGCCAAGAAAAAGAAGCCAGACACAAAAGGTCATAATATTATTGGATTCCACTTATTTTAAATCTCCAGGGTAGGTAAATCCATAGAGAGAGAAAGCTGGTTAGTGGTTGCCAGTGACTGGGGGGAGGGCAGAATGGGGAGTGATTTCTTAATGGGTATGGGGTTTTCTTGTGGGGTAATGAAAAAGTTTTAGGACCAGATAAAGGTTTTGATGGCACAATGTCACTAAAATAGTTAATTGTATGTTACATGGCTTTAATCTCAAAAATACATATCAATGGTTCACTCTTATCTACAAAATGCAATTAAAACTAAACTCTGTAGCGGTCGGTGTTGCACAGCTGGCCTTTAACTACCTCCTGTTGCCTTGCATTTCACCCTTTCTATTGTTATCACTGCCACTTCCGTGATACCTACTGCATGGAATCCCATTGGAATCCTAATGTGTGAAATACACTCTGCCTCTCCATTAAAGCTCGCCCACATGCAGTGGGGACGTCTCTACCAGCTCTTCCAGCCCACGGTCCTCTCTTATCGCTTGTAGGTCCTAACTTTGCATCCTTGCCCTCAAAGCATGTTATTCCAGACCAGCAGCATTGGTGTCACCTGGAAGCTTATAAGAAAGGCAGAATCTGGACCCCCCACCCCAGACCCACTGAGTCCGAATCTGCATTTTAACAAGTTCCTCTGATGATTCAAGTGTACCTTACAGTCTGGGAAGCACTGGTTTATGCTAGTGGGTCTCAAATCAGGCTGTAGATCAGAATCACTTTGCAAGATGTATTTATTTACAATATATATTTTAAATAATATATATACATGGAAAAATTACGAACTCTATACATTGTAAACAGAGAAAAAAGAGCCTTGCTCACCACCCAGTTCTTCAAGGAAGAAGTCCAAGGTGTGAGGTGATACCTCATTGTGGTTTTTGTTTGTTTGTTTAGCTCTTTATTGGAAAATAATTGCTTTACACTCTTGTACTAGCTTTTGAGGTACACCAAAGTGAATCAGCTGTATTTACACATATATCCCCATATCCCCTCCCTCCCGCAACTCCCTCCCACCCTCCCTGTCCTGGCCCTCTAAGGCATCACCCATCATCAAGTTGATCTCCCTTTGTTATACAGCAACTTCCCACTAGCTATCTGTTTTACAGTTGGTAGTGTATATATGTCTATGCTACTCTCTCACTTTGTCCCAGCTTCCCCTTCGCCCCCCGTCTGCCCCCCACCCCGTGTCCTCCAGTCCATTCTCTGCATCTGCATCCTTATTCTTGCCCTGTCACTGTGTTCATAAGTACCATTTTTTTAGATTCCGTATATATGAGTTAGCATATGGTATTTGTTTTTCTCTTTCTGGCTTACTTCACTCTGTATGACAGTCTCTAGGTCTATCCACCTCATTACATATAGCTCCATTTCATTCCTTTTTATGGCTGAGTAATATTCCATTGTATATATGTGCCACATCTTCTTTATCCATTCATCTGTTGATGGGCATTTAGGTTGCTTCCATGTCCTGGCTACTGTGAATAGTGCTGCAGTGAACATTATGGTACATGTTTCTTTTTGGATTATGGTTTTCTCTGGGTCTCATTGTGGTTTTGATTTGCATTTCCCTGACAATTAGCAATGTTGGTGCTGCTCTTGATCTTTTGATGTGACTGCTGCATCTCCTCACCAAGGAGACATCCTGAGGACAGGCCTCAGGGATGCTGCTTCTTTATATTCTTACCCTGGCACAGGGCTTTGTGTGATGATGCTTGTCAATGATGAGGCTTCAAAGAGTGTGGCTCATATGATGATTTGTTCTTTTTTTTAGTTCCATGGACCAATCACAGACAGGAGTGCTGGGCCAGCCCCTTTCCATCTCCACCGCCCAGCCCAAGAAGAAAAGGACATCAGTGATGTCTTTCTTTTCCAAGGTCTGAGACAAATTATTATGAACAAATGTCCCCTCTCAGCAGGCAGTTGGTGATATGTGTCCTTGCTGCTCTGCCTTAGTTTTTGGTTCCTTCTATTCCTTCTACTGAGGTTCCTTCTTCTGAAAAAAAGTTTGATGACAGTTCTTTTAACATGAATAGAATTTTATGTAACGAAGATGAGAATAATTTAGCTTGCTGCAAACTTAATGATAAAAATGTAGAATGAACTGCAGTGAATATTCAGAAATACTGATGAGACTTGGTAACCACCCGCATACCAAATAGGGCTGTGGGTCTTGTCTCCAGCCCCCACCCACCAATAAGGATGGTGAGGAGGTGGTTTGTTCTTGGATCTTGTCTGGATCTTGCATCATCTTGGTTCTGACTCCAGCACATGTTGCCATGTCCTGTGATGTGCAGAATGCCAGGGCCATCCTGGCATCCGGGATTAAATGCTCTAAAAGCTTCTCTCTTGCCTTGCAGTTAATTAGAGTTTAGTCCTTGAAGTACAGATTTCAGCATCAGCCACGCAGCACTTCCCAATTTGCATTGTTTATGCATTTCTTTTCCTAATCTTAATTGCTCAGATGCTTGCATTCTGAGGTAGGACAGCGTTCAGGTGCCCTGAAATGCTTGTAGATGTGCTTTGCTAATTGTGTCAAATGCTGTTGAGAGGTTGAGTGAGATGAGCAGTGAGAATTGACCCTGGAATTTAGCCACACTGGGGGCAGGGAGGGGGTGGGGTATGGGTGACATCAGCCTGATTGCAGAGGTTCAAGAGAGAATGAAGGAGAGGAGCTGGAGAAAGCAAGTATAGACACATCTTTCGAGGTTTAGCTACAAAGTAGAGCAGAAAAACAGAGAGGAGCTGGGGGAGGAAGAAAGGTCAAGGCACCTCTTCTTTGGGACAGAAGGAACCTTGTCCTGTGAAAGAATCCCTGTTCTCAGATCACAACAATGCTTCTAAAGCCCCCTTTCCTTAGCTCTGTCACACCCACAGCTGCCTAATCCCCCCAAACCTACCTCAATATATTTTTTCTCAACATTATTTTTCTCTACCCCTTTCCTCTTCCTCCATCCATTTCTTCATTACTAATATATTCCCAGCAAAAAACAGGTGCCTTTAGGTGGAGAAAGAAAGAGTAAAATCGAGCAGGCAACACAGGCTTTTCTTTAGAGGGAGGGA
The DNA here is from genome assembly GCF_030028045.1 of Hippopotamus amphibius kiboko. Lineage (NCBI taxonomy): Eukaryota > Metazoa > Chordata > Mammalia > Artiodactyla > Hippopotamidae > Hippopotamus > Hippopotamus amphibius. The sequence goes on along the minus strand of NC_080196.1, from coordinate 91,769,051 downwards.
TTAGGGTTGGCGATGGGTAGAGTGTGACTCTGAACACTCCCGAATCAGTACATTTTGGACTCGCCACCCAGGTGTCTTGGAAGCTGAGGCTCCAGAAGCAGGAGCCTCCGAAGAATGTGTTTTTCATCTTGGCAGAGAAAGCCCGGGATCCCAGTGTTAAAAAGCGTCACATGGCAATGAGAGGCCTGGGAACCATGGCCAATGAGACCCCGGACAAGGTAGGAAGGGTGGGGGTCCTCAGCCAGCCCGCGTGGCCTGGAGTGCTCAGGACTGGGATGTGGGCCTTCATGTACTAGTTGTCTACTGCTGTGTAACAGTACATCGGGGACTTGGCGTTTATTATCTCAAGGTTTCATTGGATCAGGAGTCCATGTATGGCTTAGCTGGGTCCTCTGCTCAGGGTCTTGCAAGGCTGCCATCAAGGTGTGGGCCAGACTGCAGTCCTTTCTGCAGTTCACGGTCATCTTCCAAGCTTAAGGGGCTGTTGGAAGAATTGATTTCCTTCCAGTTGTGGGACCATGGTCCCTGTTTCCTTGCCGACTGGCCGCCGGCAGCTCCCAGGGTTTGCCCTCTCACAACAGGGCAGCTCACTTCTTCACGCCCAGCAGGGGAGTGTCTCCCACTCCTGTCTGCTAGATGGAGTCTTCTATCATGTAAAGGAACCATGGGAATGACGTCCATCACCACTGCTGTATTGGGTTGGCCAAAAAGTGCCTTCGATTTTTAAGTAAAAATAAAAAACACATTTTTCATTTTTACCAAGAACTTTATCAAACAACGTATTCACCATTTTGTTCCACTACCTTCTGCCATTTTCCAGGCAACTTCATAATTCCATCTCCCCAAAACTTTTTATCTTTTTGAGCAAAGAGCTGTTCCAGGTGCTTTTTACAGTCTTCCAGAGAATGGAAATTTTTTCCATTAAGAGAATTTTGTAAAGACCAAAATAAATGGAAATCCGAAGGTGCAATGTCTGCTGAATACGGCGGATGAGCTTCCCAGGCAAGCTGTCACAGTTTTTGCCTGGTCGTCAAAGAAACATGCAGTCCTGCGTTGTCCTCATGGAAGATTATGCGTTTTCTGTTAGTTAATTCCAGACGCTTTTTGTTGAGTGCTGCTTTCAAGTGGTCTAATTGGGAGCAGTACCTGTTGGAATTAATAATCATTTGGTTTTCTGGAAGGAGCTCATAACAGAGGACTCCCAATCCCACAATATACACAACATCACCTTCTTTGGATGAAGACTGGCCTTTGGTGTGGTTGGTGGTGGTTCATTTCCCTTGCTCCATGATCTCTTCTGTTGCACATTATTGTACAATATCCACTTTCATCGCCCATCACAATTTGTTTCTTTTTTTTTTTAAAGAACTTTTATTGAGATATAATTGACATACAATAAACTGTATATATTTAAAGTATACAATTTGATATTTTTTATTTTTTATTTTTTATTTTTTTTGGGGGTACACCAGGTTCAATCAACTGTTTTTATACACATATCCCCGTATTCCCTCCCTTCCTTGACGCCCCCCCCTCGAGTCCCCCCCACCCTCCCTGCCCCAGTCCTCTAAGGCATCTTCCATCCTCGAGTTGGACTCCCTTTGTTATACAACAACTTCCCACTGACTATTTTACAGTTGGTAGTATATATATGTCTGTGCTACTCTCGCTTCTTCTCAGTTTCCCCTTCATCCCCCGCCCCCTCCCATACCTTGACTTCTCCAGTCCATTCTCTGTATCTGCTGATGAACTCAGTGACAAGAACAAGGAAGCAGATACAGAGAATGGACTGGAGAACAATTTGTTTTAAAAACAGAACATTTTCATTATGTTTAAGAAGAGAATCACATGCGGAGATACGGTCAAAAAAGTTTTTTTTGGTTTTTTTGTTTAACTTATGTGGAACCCAAATATCAAAGCAATTCACATAACCAAGCTGGTACAAATGATTTTCAGTGCTTGACTTGGATATGTTGAGTATGTTGGCTATCTCCTGTGTGGTATAACATTGATTGTTCTCAATTAATGTCTCGATTTGATCGCTGTCAGCTTCAACTGGTCTACCTGACCATGGTGCGTCGTTGTCCATGCAGAAATCTCCAGCACGAAACTGCACAAACCACTTTTGACACATTCAATCAGTCACAGAACCTTCTCCATACACCGCACAAATCTTTTTTCTTTTTTGCATTTCAGTTGCATTTTTACCTTTCTCGAAATAATAAAGCATAATATGACGAAAATGTTGCTTTTTTCTTCCATCTTCAATATTGAAATAGCTACACAAAAATTCACCAATTTGGATAAGTTTTCTTTTTTTTAAAATGCATGCTGATACGACAGCTATCACAATACAGTCTAACAAAATAGTTTGGAATGAGGTTGAAGACAACTAAACGCTACTAAAGCATCTTACGGAAAAAAAACGAACGAACCTTTTGGCCCACACAATATTTGAGAGGCCAGAAGCAAGTCACTGGCTCCTTCTACGCTCAAGGGAGGACACTGTACAAAGGCACACACGACTCATTTGGGCTTATCCTAGGGTCATCACACATCAGTATCATCAGCCTTGGGAAACAGAGCTGCAGGCCAGATTAACACACAGCTAGACATCACGCTCTGGTGAATTTAATTTTTCTAATAATTAATACTTGTTTAGTAAAAGATGTTTTCCCCACCTCTTCCTGCAGCATCTGTCAACTTCGGTGACCATTTCGTCTTATCCCCTATAAAGGTACCCATTGTGCCTCAGATGCCTAGGTCATTCAGGTCCACCACCCTCCTTGATGTGCCCTCCCCAACCTCACCCACCCTTAGGCCCTGCTCCAGACTGCTCTTCTTTTTTTGGGTGGGTGAGGCTGTGTTGGGTCTTTGTTGCTGCATGTGGGCTTTCTCTAGTTGTGGCGAGCGGGGGCTACTCTTCGTTGCTGTGCATGGGCTTCTCATTGCAGTGGCTTCTCTTGTTGCAGAGCATGGGCTCTAAGCACTCAGGCTTCAGTAGTTGCAGCACACAGGCTCAGTAGTTGTGGCACGTGGGCTCAGTAGTTGTAACTCGTGGGCTCTAGAGCACAGGTTCAGTAGTTGTGGCTCACGGGCTTAGTTGCCCTGCAGCATGTGGGGTCTTTCTGGACCAGAGGTCGAACCTGTGTCCCTTGCATTGGCAGGTGGCTTCTTAACCACTGTGCCACTAGGGAAGTCCTCCAGACTGCTCTTTCTGTTCTCCTTCCAAGACCGAGTTGGGCTCTTGGGTCAGGTTAACAGAGGCATTTATATTTTGCTGAGAGTAGTTGTAGCAGGTGCTGAAGAAGGCCATGGACTCCTAGTCCAGGTCCCAGGTTATTGGATGATTAGAAGTGGAGTTGCTTTTCAACTCATGGGGAGCAATTCCTGTGCTGCTAATGCTTTCCAAACCTTGATAACAGGTGAAAAAGTATAAGAAGATTGTCCTAGACCTGCTGGTGCAAGGACTGTATGACCCCGTGAGCTCTGAAGTCATCTACGAGAGCATGAAGGCCCTGACCATCATCCTGGGCAAGATCCAGGGGAAAGGCTTGGGCTCCTTCTTCATAGACATCACCCTTCAGACCAGGACTTTGCTAGATGACGTAAGTGAGACGACGCAGGCAGATTCCTGGTTCTTAAAGTCAAATGTGAGCCCTGGAAACAAGGCCTCTATTATTCACTTATTTATTAAGAAATCTTGTTGAGAGACTGGTACTGTCCTGGGGGCTATGGAAGATGTATAAAGATGTGTAGGAGTCCATCACCACCCCTCAAGGAGATTTCTTTGTGACAGAGCAGGGAGTACATATACACTGATGGTGATGTGCACGTGTATTTGATGCTCTCATAAATGTGAGCATACAAGAGCAGGTCGCGTGTAGTGAGCCCTTACTGTATGCCAGGCACAGCGCTAGGCCGTCTACATGGATGATCTCATGTAATCTGCACAATAACCCTGTGAGACAGGCACTATCTTCACTTTACAGCACAGGAAACCGAGGCCTAGAAAGGTTAGGTAACTTGCCCAAGGATCACAGAGCCAGTAAATGGATCTGAAACCAGCCCATCTGCCCAGGGCCTGCACTCTTAACTGTTAGGTGACAAGACAGGCTGAGCAAAAAGTGCAAAGATACAGAAAATGCGAGGACTCAGGCTAATTAGTTAGCTTATCCCAGTTACACACACACACACACACACACACACACACAAGCAAGACCGGTAGAACAGGGAACAGACCTTGCATTTACTTGCAGAGCATCTTGCGTGAGTTCCCCACATCTAATTCCCCAGGAGCAACTCAGCAAGAGCCAGGTGCCTACACCTCACGGGAGGAAAAGAAACTGCAAAATTATGGAACTTGGAGCTTATAGAAGAGCTACTGCCACGATTTCCTCTCCTCCTGCTCAGAGAGACAGCGAGCCCTTTGCTCTGGGATGTACCCCAGGCGTCTCTGGGGTGGGGAGAGGAGGGTCTCTGCTCCACCTCCCTGGAATATAAGCATATATAAATCTAAACCTCTCTGGAGGTACCATCTCAATGGCCGGGGCTTGTTTGCCATGCAATCACTTTTTAAACCCAGGTCGACTGTAATTTTTGATCAGAAAGCTCTTGTCATGGTGAAACCCAGGAATACTCATGGGCAGCTCTTTCTGACAGTTTGTGTCTCTGTCACAGTGCTCTTCACTGCCTGCCTGGGCTGGACCCCCATCAGATGACTGTCAGACTTCCAGGGGGGCAGACACCCCCTTATATATCTCTGTATGTCTCATAACGTTAGGGTCATGCTTCGGATAGAGTCAGGCCTCAATAAACGCTGGTTGAATTGAATTAAACACACAGACTCACAGACACACACACAGACACACACATAGAAGACTGAAGTGCAACATTAAGGCAGTTTCCGTATGTGGCACATGTGCCAAATAATTCTTTTAAATATTTTACAAGATGATCAATGGCCTCCAGTCTTCCAGCGTCTGTGACCCCCAGTTCTAGGGGAGGAGGCCTGTCCCAGCCCAGTCCCTTCTGGTTCATCTGGAGCTGGGCAGGATCGAGAAACATTGATAAAAAATCCTTTCACCACGAGTCAGGAGGCTGGGTTACCACCCTGGTTCTCTGTTCCCTGACGGTGTGACTCTGGGCGAATCATGGAAATGCCCTGGGCCTCCGTCTCCTCGCCTGTGCAGGGACATACTGAGACCAGACAGATCCCCTGGGGGAGGGAGGAAGGGCCGAAGCCACGGACGTGCATCGGCGGCAAACCAGCGAGTCAGACCCAAGGCAGGGAGATCTGGCAGGGCGCCAGGGAAGAAACAGAATTATTTCTGCTGCAGGTGGGAGAAACTCAGACCAAACACAACGAGATGGCCTGACAAACATGCTGGAAGTAATAGGCAGCAGACAGGTCAGGTGAATTATGATGCAGCCTCCAAAAATCCCCTTATGGATGGACATGGAAAGAGCTCCCAGGGAAACTGTTTGATGAACAATCAGGGTGTAGAACAGTGGGGTGGTCCACATGCATTTGTGTAAAAATGTGGGAAAGGGCTCTCTAAGATATATTTCATTTTTTTCCCTTAATTTTCTGGAGGGATACACACAGAACTTATGACTTTGTGGGGAAGGAAATTTGGTGGCAGGAGAAGGGTAGGAAGGGAGACTCATTTTTTTATAAACCTTTTTGGTTATTTTGAACTTCGAACCATGTAAATATAATCAATCTCCAAAACATTAAATAATGAAGAAAAACGCTGGGAAGCTGGGAGCAGCACCAGTGAGCCCCCAGTCTAACCCTCTCGTCTGCTGGAGAAGAGGGTCATTGCAGACTCAGCCCGGCTGTCTGTCCCCAACCCCGCCAGCTGGGTGCCGTAGACTGGCGTGATGGCCCACCTGTAACGTGGTTCACAGCAAGGAATCAGGGCTGTGCTGTTCTCTGATGCAGCTGCCTTTTGGTACTGACCCTGGGTTTGTGGTTCTGTTCACCCGGGACCTGCAGGAGAATGACAGCCTGAGATATTCGGCCTTTGTCTTGTTTGGGCAACTGGCTGCCTTTGCTGGGCGGAAATGGAAGAGATTTTTCACCTGTCAGGTGACGCAGACTCAAGATTCCCTCCTGACCCACTTACAGGACTGGAATCCCCAGGTTGCCAAGGTAAGCCCGGGACTCTCCAACCAACCACGTGAAACCTGGTGTCACTCCTCAAGGGAGCTGGGAGGCAGCCCTGCTGAGTTGACGCCAAGCCCTCAGCTCCTGCCAGTTCACGTACGAACACCCAGCGGTGTATCCCTGTGAATCCTGGAGAAAGTGCCCCCCACACAAGGACTAATCGCTCTCTGAGCAGGTGTGTTATTTTCCATTTGCTCCCACCCCCCTGCCCGGTGCCAGCACCTGTCAATGCAAGATACACTCAGGTGAATGGAGGGGGTGGGCAGCGAGGTGCTGGCTTACTCCGTGCAGCAGCCCCCATCAGAGAATATTTATTCACACCCAGTTAGCTTTTGTCACTGCACCCGGGACAGATTTCCCACCCCTGGCTTCTTAGTTTCCTATGAAGCTTTTTATTCTTGGAGAAAATGTGTCCTAATGGGGTTGGATCAACCCCAGGGCTGCTTTGGAGCAAGGGAGTGTTTCAGAACCATCAGGAGCAAAGGGTTCCACCAAATCACCTGTCCTCTTTAAGGTATTGCATGCTGCGTGAGGGAGGGAGGCAGGGGGCGGCGGGGGGGGGGGAGGGTGGGGGTGGGGGGTGGGTGGAGGGGGAGGGTATGTGGAGAGAGAGAGAGAAAGAGATTGAGACTGAATTTAGGAATCCAGCACTACTTTTGATGAAACAGTAAGTGGTAAACTGTGAAGCTTTGCCCTCTCCACCAGCTGCAAATTATAGACAAGGTTGTTTTATAAGCATAAACCCTTTAAGGTTCAAGTTTTCAAACTTCTTGGAAGTGACTTTCACACTCTTAGTGGCCCCCAGACCACAGGTGGTGTGCAACCCCTTTCCTTAAAATATTTTCGACAGTAAGATAGTAATATTATTTCTCTCAGGCTTGCAAAACAACGTTTCGAGCCTGTTCTCCGTATCTGAGACAAAGGAAGGAAAACAGCTTCCAGAGTGAAGAGGAGCAAAGGAACCCTAAACTCTGCCGGCAGCTGGTGAGTGAGGTTATCCCAGGGTCCCTGCCCTCCTGATGTTAACGCAGAAAGTGGTGGGGCACACCAGGCTGTTACCCTTGTAAAGCAGCTCAGGCCAAGTATGTTTCAACGGGAATTGACCCATAATGCAATATAAATGGCAAAACGCCCAGAAAATTATACACAAAATACACTGGCAGTTCCAGTTTAGATCATTGGGTGAATGCAGGTCATGATACCTCCCCCTCTGAGAACCTGAAGATTGTTTATCTCACGCTCTGCCTTTGACAACTGTCTGCTCGTTCTCGCGTCAAGGAGGTTTACTGAAGCCCTTCCTCACGTGTCCCTTTGCCAATTTCTTTCAGAGCCACTACCATCCAGAGCTCCTGCAGTTCTTCTATGCAAATAAAATCCTGTAAACACAGAGCAGCAGGGAAATGGTTCCAGTGAACACATTGCTAGGGGCTGATATTCCCCCTCTTTTAACTCTTCGGACGCTTCTGCTGCCTCTGGTCATTGTGCTAGAAAAGGGGATGTTGGGAGAGCAATTGGTGGCAAAAATAATACCGTGGGATTGCATAATTACATCCGAAGTAAATTCTAAGTAGCTTTTATATGTCTCATTTTCTCCCCATGCAAATTTAATGAGAAGGTGCATACTTTCTTTAAAACATTTAAAGTAGATGTAGATTTAGTGCTTATTTCTCAGCTTTTTCCTCCTTAAGGATATCTCTGTCACCGATTTTTATGTTTAATTTTATTTTTAATTTCTAAGTCTTAGGAGAATAAATATTACCTGACTTTTTAAAAAAAAAAATCTGCTATTGATCCTTTGTCATTTGCTTTTAACACCTTTTCTTGGGGAGACCTATGCAAAGTTGGCCAAGGTATTAAGAGGTTGCTGTGGAGGGGGTATTTAGCTTCTCATCCTCTTCAATATTCATTGCCTCCAAGGTCATTCCAAACAAGAATTAACAAAGAGAAAAACAATCGATGAAGCATGTGTTGAAAAACCTCAAGCTAGTGGTAATGTGTGGATTAATAATAATGAATAACATGCACTGAGAATGTGTGTAACTTACTGGGCACTCACTGAGCACTTGCAAGTATCATGTAATACTCACAACAAGCTGTCAGAAAAGTACTGCTACTACTCTCACTTTGTAGATGAGAAAATTAAGGCACAGGGAAATGAAGTACAAGGGTGAGTCAACAATTATCCGCATTCTAGCTGTAGAATTTATTTTAATTAACTTTTAGAAAAGACAAATACATCATTTTTCTACATAACCTCCTTGCTTTTCAATACGCTTTGTCCATCTGTCAACCAGACTTCGTAGTCCCTCATTAAAAAGTGTTTTAGGCTGAGCTGCGAGCCACAAATGCACCGCTGTCTTCACTTCTTCATCAGAAGTGAATCCGGCTCCTTCTTGATGGCTAACACTTGTACGACCTTCCTTGAATTTCTCTATCCATTCAGACACACTTCTGTGCAACAAAACACTTTTCCATACTGTGCACAAAGTCTTCGATAAATAATGGCGCCCCGTACACCCTCAGACCACAAAAAATGAATCACTGCACGCTGCTCTTCTTTCGTGCAAATAACAAGTGGGGCATCCATTTTTGCTTGCACCGCAGTTACAAATGAACTGATGTAACACAATCACATGTGCACAGTAGTGACTAGGGAGACTGTAGCCTTGAATGGAAAGCACTGATAAGACAGTGCAACCAACAGAAGTTTTAATAGAATGGGAGTGCGGATAATTGTTGACTCACCCTTGTAACTTGCCCAAGGTGACCCAGCAATTGATGGAGCCGGAATTCTAACCCTGACTTCTGGAGCCTATGTTCCACCAGTGTGTGACACCATCTTGTTATTGGAATAATTGACCGATGGTTAGAAACATAAAGAATAAAACAAATTTAAAAAACCTGCAGCTTCTGCTCTTCTGTTTAACTCAATTAACTTTCACTTTTGTATGTACTAAGTACACATTTTTATTTAATGTGTGAGCTAAGTATATATTTTTATTAATATTGGCTACTATGTCATTTTTTTGGTGATGAAGCCTGGTTTTATGAGTTCACATTACCCATGTAAAAAGTTTCCTCCCACCCGCCCTCCAACCAAATTGCTTCCCAAGCTTCTCCTTTGGAAATTCTGATACCGCCACTGAACTTGGCATTTGGGTCATACCTGGACAAACTATGTTCAGTATTAGAAATGGAAAACTCAAGAGCATCATAAATGCTACAGAGGGATCTTAATGTCAGTCTGAGAACCAGGAATTCGGTTTTCTGCCCTGGCTCTCCAGAGACAGGTCCATGTAACACAGAGGACGGGGTGAGGTGTGTCCTGTGGGAGGTGGCCAAAGGGGCAGTTGGAGTCAGGCATGAGGTTTCTTTTTTCCTATTTTGAAGCTTGGGTACTTGACAGCAGAAGCTCTTGGGAATGACCCAGACTCAGGAGCAAGCTGGTGGGATGGTCCTGAGCTAAGAGCCCTCTGCCTTCCCAGATGTTGGCCTGTTTGAAACTATGTTGCAAGGTTGATTCAGAACCTAATGCAGTTCTAGTGAGTGATCAGTGAGTGGCATGAGAAATGACTGCATTCTGCTAGCTTTCAAAGAGGCCGGGGTAGAGTGGGGCAGGCAGGTTACATGCTCTAGAGTACTACCATCTGTGCACTTAATGCCCCTCAGGTGATTACAATTATGGAAGATGCTGTTGAATTATTTGACTTCAAGAGCTGCGGTAGACTGTTCCTTTGGTGGCCTCCAATGTATCATGCCTCCTGATATTCATGTCCTTGTGTAAACCCCTCCCCTCAAATCTGGGCTGGCTTTGGGACCTGCTTTAACTATTAGCATGTTCTGGAAGTGCCATATGCCGTTTCTAGGCTATGCCTTAAGAGCCCAGCAGCTTCCTCTTTTGCAGTCTGGGGGAAGCCAGCTGCCAGGTGAGAAGTCAGGCTGCCAGGAATGAAGAAGAATGTCTGAAGTCTCCACTTTGGAAGGAAGACCAAGCTAGCTGCACGGAGTTGCCACGTGGAGGAGAACTGAGGAACCCAGCTACATGGTTCTGCTACTCAAGATGCCAGTGCTCTTGCTCTCTGTACCTGCCCCGCTCGGCCAGGCCCTGCTTCGCTCACTTGACTATCCAATCCTCTTAATTATAGGGCTTAATTAGCCCCTGGTAACTGATGAGTCCACCTGAAGTCAATTCCCCCTATAAATGGTAGCTTCCTTCTCCCCTGAGTAGCAAGATATGCTATGTCCTGCCTGCTGCACACGGTGGGGTATCACTCCAGGACCCTTTGTATAAGATCCCCTGGTCAATAAGCCATTGATGTCCCCATCACTGTCTCTGGGCTTTTTCTTCAGCCTCAAGGCTGGGCAAGTACAAAGCTTGCAGGCCTGCAGGGCACAGCACAACACCAACCTTTGTGAAGTCTGAGACCCAGACATATGCAACGAGTTGGCCGTTCCAGCCAGACCCCAGTCAGTCAAGCCAGCCCAGCGGGTACCAAGTGGAGGGAGACAAGCTCTCCCCACCAAGCCCATCTTCAATTGCAGAGTCACGAGTAAGTAATCAAGTGAGTGTTGGTTTAAGTCAGTAACTTTTGGGATATTGTTGCTCAGTAATAAGTAACCAAAAAAGAAAAAATCCTTATCACTAGTATTGCCTTTTGGCAAGTTTTGTTTTGTTCTTCATAAATCCTCTTTGAGTTTAAACTATACTTCTAGAATGTTATGTCATCCTAGAATTCGGTGGCGAGAGCAAGAGCTCATGCCTTATTTTTCTTTCTGTATCTCACTGTATCTATCCCGGCGCCCAGCACATAGCAGACAATAAGGAAACATTTGCTGAATGACTGAAGAGTTCCAAACTGTAGTGGGAATAGGGTCCAAACTCTAGCTTGCCATTCTGGGCTCTCCGCCATGGGTTCACACTCTTCCTTTCCAGCTTTTTCTTCTGCTACTCTCTTTGCGTCAGTCAAGTTTGGCCCCTCTCTTCCCTAAACACTGCTTGGTCTCTTAGGCTCCCTGCCTTTGCCCAGTCTGTTCTTTCTGCTTCGAATCCCCTCCCCCACCCACCCAGACACATTCACACGTACACACGTGCACATCTCAGTGCATCTCTTGTCTGAACGCCAAGACCTGGGTCAAATGCCTGATCCCCTCCATCAGGGAAGAACCCGCATCTCTGAGAGCCCAGACTATTCTAGCCATCTTCTGCTGCCTAACATGTTTTACCACATTCGAAAGTTTTTTAACCTATAGGTCTTTCCCCAAAGCTGCTAAAGGTCCCACCTCATCTTCTTGTATATTTTGTATCTCCTATATACCTCAAAAGTACTCAGTAGGTACTAATTAATGTTAACTTGGTAGGGGTGGGCGGGGGGGGGGATTCAGGAAGTCATCTGAAGCTATTGCCCCTTGGGAAAAGCCCGTTTTGACAAATAAGGGTGATTTCTCCCCTTATACCTGATCTACAGCTTACCTTTATGCTTGTGTATTTGAAGTTTTTCTTCTCCATGAGATGCCTATTCACTTGAATGCCAACCTAAGGTAATGATTTGACATTTCTTACTTTTAAACACTAGACACGGAAGAGTTGACTGAATGAAAGAGAAAGGAAAGTTCAAGTGCTACCTTGCTAAGTGGTCAGGGCAGGGATGTGCGTAAAACTTGGTCCCTGGTTTCAGTCACTCATGAGGTGGGTCTTTCTTAAAGGGAGAGGAGAAGGGAGAGAAAAAGACACAAAAGGAAGTTGAGGACCTAACAGGTGTGATCAGTACTGGTCATCGGTGTGAACAGAACCCTAGGGAGTGACTGAGGGAATGCTTCACACGTTAGAAAAATACTAGAGTGTTTTGTAAAGAGACAAACGGCAGCCATGTAGGAGAGCCAGCAGCTAGTGTTGTAAGTAAGGCAGACCTATATTTGTGCTTTTCTATATTTTCCAAGTTTTCTGCAATGAGCATGTATTACTTTTATAATCATAAAACACATGCCAAAAATGCTTTTTTAAAATAAAAATTAAATGCCTATCGGTGTGTCAACTGATGTATTTTGGAAAGCCTGGGATGGTTATTGTTCTCTCTCAGCAGAGTGTCTGCTTTGTCCTTTTGTGGCATTGTTGTCACACCTGTTGATGACGTAACTTGTTGACAAGTGAAATGGCTTATGGTTGAGAATCAGTGCATTTGTGTTACTGAATTTACATTCTTCCAGTCTGACCATAGTAGAGTAAGTCTCGTTTCTGTATTTATGTGTTAAGTGTTCTTAGAAAAACATTGGCTTCTAGATAAACCCAATCCATCCCAATTTACTGAGGAGAGATGGTTCGATATGCAAAGGCCCCTATCATTTATCAAGAGAAGCACAGACTCCCAAGCCTGACATACAAGATTCTTCATAGACCAAACTTCTAATTTCCCCTGGCTCTTCTTAAATCCCTGCGTCCCAAATGCTTCACCCTTCACGTCCTTGTTTCCACCCACCATTCCTTGGGCTGATTCCAAATGCTCTCCTTCTTCAGAAGGAGAGCAGAGCAGTTGGGAGGATGGGGCCTGGAATTAGGCCCCCCTGAATGTGAGTCTGGCTTGGCCACTTACCCATGTGACCCTGGGTAAGTCAGTGCACCAAGCCTCAGTTTGCTGATCTCTGAAATGGACACAGTAACCCAACTGAGAGATACTGTGCCACAAAGTTTCAATTAGATAACAGGGAACACTTCACACAGTGCTTGGCATATAGAAGATGCTGTGGAAACACTAGTTAATTTTGCTTCTCACCAGCAACCAGCTCTTTAGGTACCATTCCTTCTCTTCCTAAAGGCACCCAGGTCTTCAGCAAGGTCCATTCTGGCTTGTAGTATGGGGAATTGCGTCTCATCCCCATTGTCCCCCGTGAATGATCGGAGTCCCAAGAGCAGCTGTGCCTCCTGTTCCTCACCAGGCCCCCAAGGCTGTAGCTTTGAGCCTGGCCCACCACCCGTGTTCACTGAGGGTGGTTGAATTTATTGGATTGCAAATGCTGGTGCCTCGACCAAGCCTGAATCTGTCACCTTGTAGGCATTGGAATGGCTTAATGCATTTTAATAAGCAAGAATTGTAACTGAACAAGAATCACAAGTTGTTCTTTCCCACTGGGCTCTTGCTGGGGTGCGGTCACTGCCCAGAGCAGGAGCCGGGCCTTTTCTTGCTCTGGAAATGGCTTCCGGGCCTCTGTTCATTCCGTCCTAACAATCCCAACAGCTCTGTTAATCATTCTGTGTTGCATCTTTGGGGTGATTTCTTGTTAATAATTAACACCTTACCTTCTGTTTCCAAATGTGACTGTTGTAATCATGTTTCTTTTAAGCTAATGAGTTTCCTGCAGCACTTTGCAAATGTTAACCAGGAAATGGCCCAAATGTCTCCCTGCAAAAAGAAATGTTTTTCAGAAATGTAGATCAGTGAGTTAAAATGTCATTTCCTAAGCCATGCTACTAGAGGCACAGGCCTCTGCCACAGCAAAAATGTGGCCAGAAGTCCAAAGCTTTCCACGTGCTTATATTGACTGCTTCAGCAGATAGAGCCTCCCTGAAGAAAGAGAGAAGCTTGATTCCCAAATGTGACATCGTGAGCACTGGAAAGACACAGGACTTGGCATCAGAAGACCAGCATCCTGACTTTGTCACTTACTGGCTGGTTGCCTTCAGGAAGTCACATAATCTCTCAGAGCCTCAGTTCCTTCATCTGTGAAATGGGAGGAAAACCCACCATACAAGATATTCTGATGATCAAATGAGACAGTCTGTGTGACCTGTAAAATGTTACCCCAAGATGAGGTGTTATTTACATGGTAGCCATTCACTACTGTAGCCTATTCATAGAAGGAAAAGGGATGGAAAGAGTGAAATGCAATATTAACACAGCCTTCTATTTAAAAGTAATAATCAATATATATATAAATCTTAAAAATATAAAAACAGTAAAATTAGGTATAGTACATGGTTTTAGATCAAGATACTTTGCCAGATAACAAGTACCCCTGTGAATTTATGAAGTAGGATTCCATTTACAACTTCAACATGGATCTGTTTGGTACAACTTGGTTACACCCAGAACTTTTCTATATGACAGGAAGAGTAATGTTCACAAATCATAGCACTTTTCTTCTGGATCACTCAAATATTGGGATCAAATTTAACTCAAAACATTTACGATTCTGTTAGGGAAAAATAAAAGTTTCAGTTTGTTTCGATTTAAAGCTGCCAGAGTGACAGTTTATTTATTAGACCTTTATAAGCCTGAGAAGAACAAACCCAGGAATTAGAGATTTTCTGGCCAGCAAGAAAGTCTACACCATGTGCAGAATGCTGAATTAAACCAATTCACTAGTGAGCTCATTTCACAACCTTAGCAAACAAATGCAATTTCCTAAACAAAAATTTTATGACTTAAGGCAACAAATCCAATTTCCTGCATTAGAGTTTGCTTCTTTAGATGGTGAATCTATTTTATTTACGTGTTGCTTCTTATTAACTATCAGTAAACAAAGAAAGGATATTATCTTGATAATGGAATATACACAATTAAGTCTTTCCCAGATATTGCACTTTTTACAGATTGAAGGTTTGTGGCAACCCTGGGTTGAGCAATCCTATGGGAGTCATTTTTCCAATAGCATCTGCTCACTTCATGTCTCTGTGTTACAGTTTGGTAATTCTCACAATATTTCAAACTTTTTCATGATTATACTTGTTAAGATGATCTGCAGTCAGTGATCTTTAATGTTACTATTGTAATTGTTTTGGGGGGACCACAAACATACCCATATAAGATGGCAGACTTAATCCAGAAATGTTGTGTCTGTTCTGACTGCTCCACCATCCGGCTGTTCCCTCGTCTCCCCCTCTCCCCGGGCCTCCCTATTCCCTGAGACACAACAATATTGAAATTGGGCCAGTTAATAACCCTACAGTGGCCTCTCGGAGTTCTAGTGAAAGGAAGGGTAGCGCATCTCTCACTTTAAGTCAAAAGCTAGAAATGACTGGGCTTAGTGAGGAAGGCATGTCGAGAGACAGGCAGGCCAAAACCAGGCCTCTTGTGCCAAACAGTTAGCCAAGCTGTGAATGCAAAGAAAAAGTTCTTTAAGGAAATGAGAAGTGTTACTCCGATGAACACACGAATAATAAGAAAGTGAAACAGCCTATTTGCTGATATGGAGAAAGTTTTAGTGGCCTGGATAGAAGATGAAACTAGTCCCAACGTTCCAAGACCTAATCCAGAGCAAGGCCCTAACTCTCTTCAATTCTATGAAGGTCGATAGAGGCGAGGAGGCTGCAGAAGGAAAGTCTGAAGCTAGCAGAGGTTTGTCCATGAGGTTTAAGGAAAGAAACTATCTCCATAATATCAAAGTGCAAGGTGAAGCAGCAAGAGCTGATGTAGAAGCTGCAGCAAATTATCCAGAAGATCTAGGTAAGATAACTAATGTGGGTGGCTTTACTAAACAGATTTTCAATGTAATGAAGCAGCCCTGTTTTGGAAGAAGATGTCATCTAGGACTTTCATAGCTAGAGAGGAGAAGTCAGTGCCTGGCTTCAAATCTTCAAAGGACAGGCTGACCCTCTTGTTAGGGGCTAATGCAGCCAGTGACTTTAAGTTGAAGCCAGTGCTTGTTTATCATTCTGAAAATCCTAGGGCTCTTAAAGATTATGCTAAATCTTCTCTACCTGTGCTCTATAAAAGGAATAGCAAAGCCTGGATTGTAGCACATCTGTTTACAGCATGGTTTACTGGATATTTTAAACTGACTGTAGAGAATTACTGCTCAGGAAAAAAAGATTCCTTTCAAAGTTTTACTGCTCAGTGATGCACCCAGTCACCCAAGAACTCATGCTCCATGTACAATGAAATTAATGTTGTTTTCATGCCTGGTAACAAAGCACCCATTCTGCAGCCCACGGATCAAGGAGTAATTTTGACTTTCAAGTCGTATTCTTTAGGAAATACATTTCATAAGGCTATAGTTGCCATAGATAGTGATTCCTCTGATGGATCTGGGCAGAGTAAATTGAAAACCTCCTGGACAGGATTCACCATTCTAGATGCCACTAAGAACATTAACAAGAGTTTGGAAGAAATTGACTCCAACCCTCATGGATGACTTTGAGGGGTTTAAGGCTTCAGTGGAGGAAGTAACTGGAGATGAGGTGGAAATAGCAGAACTAGAATTAGAAGTGGAGTCTGAAGATGTGACTGAATTGCTGCAATCTTATGATAAAACTTCAGTGGAGGAGGAGTTGCTTCTAATGCATGAGGAAATAAGGAGGATCTTGAGATGGAATCTACTCCTGGTGAAGATGCTGTGAAGATTGTTGAAATGGCAACAAAGGATTTAGAATATTCCATAAACTTAGTTGATAAAGCAGTGGCAAAGTCTGAGAGAATTGACTGCAATTTTAAAGACGTTCTTTCAAGCAGCATTGCATGCTACAGAGAAATAGTACTTGAAAGAAAGAGTCAATTGATGCGGCAAACTCTATCATCTTATTTTAAGAAATTGCCACAGCCGCCTCCGCCTTTAGTAACCACCACCTTGATCAGTCAGCCGTCATCAATATCGAGGCAAGACTTTTCACCAGCAAAGATTACGACCCACTGAAGGCACAGGTGATGGTTAGCATTTTTTAGCAATAAAGTATTTTAAAATTAAGGTATATACATTGTTTTTTCGACACTGCTATTGCACACTTAATAGACTACAGTATAGTGGAAACATAACTTTCATTTGTATTGGGAAACCAGAATATTCATGGGAGACTTTATTGCAATATTTGCTTTACTGCAATGGTCTGGACCTGCAATAACTCTAAATTATGTCTATAACCTTAAAAGACCTTTGCCCTACTTGGAGCTGTGTTTATTTCTGGACCTAACTATTGATTAACCTCCTCGCTCTATCTTTCCCGAGAAAAGTAATGGCCAGCCTAGCATTTTGGATTTCATAAGTCTTTTTATTAAATATGATCCAAACTTACATGTCAATAAATGAAGTCTGCCTGAGAAATCAAAGCCTGTAACTTCTGGTTTCCCCTGCATGAATGTAAGGCTCCCGGGAAGGCACTTCTCAGATGGCAGCGTGGGGAGGTGTCAGAAGGGGAGACGTGGGGTTATACCTTTTCTAAGGAGGCGTCCAAATCCTACCCTTTGTACTTCTAGGTGTTTCTAGAGCTGGAGCCCGTGGTGCGGCAAACAATCCACAGTCCACGGCAGAGGACTGAGCTCCGGGGCTTTTTTCATTTACAACGTTCTTTAATAAGAGCAGTGAATGGCGATCTCTCAGCCAATAAAGGCACCAGGCAATAATTTTTTCCATGGGTGGGCATGAAACAACCATTCAAAATAAAAAACAAGCTGGCAGCCCCTTGCCTCTTCTCTCGCTCACTCCTCCAGCCTCCCCTTTCTGGCCCTTCCCTGGCTCCCCTGGGCCGAATAAATGCAGTTTCTGTGCAATGTGATGTCTTACATGAAGGGGTGGTGGGCAAGACAGCACAGGGGGCTCACCAGAAGGGAGGATCTGGCTGGGATGGGATTTGCCTGCTGGGTCTGTGGAGTCAAGCAGGGGTGGGGGGGTAGTGGCAGCGGTGGTGGGAATCGTTTCTGGCCTCAAAACTCAGCTCCTCCCTCCCACTATGAATAGAGCTGCCCCCAGGGGCCCATCAGGCACTTTTCCTTGTTTTTTTGAGCACAGCCCTTTTGCTTGAGGTCAGCTCTGTGAGTGAACACTTATTGTTTAGTTTAGGCTTTGTACTCTTCTGCTGGGTTATTAATTGTAGCCCTGCCTGTTACAGCAGGTTTGAAGGTTGCCTGAAGGACTCCAAGTTTCTCACTCTGCCCTGCCCTTTCTAGGGCTATTTAACAGCACGAGTTGAACTAACCATGCAGAATCTACAAGGAAGGCAAGCGTGGTCAATTAGGATTGCTGTATGCCCCCCAACCCCTCCTGCCATCTGACTGTCATTTCTCACCAAATTTAAGCCTATTTCCTTTAGTGGTATAAATTCCAAAAGCCTGTGGGGCATAAATGTGTGTGTGTGTGTGTGTGTGTGTGTGTTTGTGTGTAAGGTATGTTTGGAAGAGCTTTTCTTTCTGCAGTTACCCA
The DNA here is from genome assembly GCF_030028045.1 of Hippopotamus amphibius kiboko. Classification (NCBI taxonomy): domain Eukaryota; kingdom Metazoa; phylum Chordata; class Mammalia; order Artiodactyla; family Hippopotamidae; genus Hippopotamus; species Hippopotamus amphibius. The sequence continues at coordinate 91,750,756 of NC_080196.1, read as the reverse complement.
AATATACACTACTTATTAAAGAACCTGTATTTCTAAGATTGCTAGAAAATTCAGTGGAGCTGCTTTAAAACTCCCTCCATACCACCACAACTAATAGCCCAATCTAGCCAGGTTTCTTTTCTTTCTTTTCTCTTTTTTTCTGAGGCACTTAGGATTGGACAACCAACTTTTGGGCTCTAGGGATAATCCCTTCTCTGATCCATTATTACATTCTTAAGAATTCAAGGCCCTTAGAGACTAACCAGGACTTTGGCACTCTCTTGATCTCTTGGAGAAGGCATTCTATATTAAGAACTGCTGATCTTTCCCTGGGACCCCATTTGGAAGTGCTGCCTGCAGGATTCTGCCTCCGTGCCTGGCCTGGTATGAGCTAACGTCTTCGCTTTGGGTGCATGGAATGTTCCTGGGAAGAGAGGTGCTCTGAGTTGAAGACAGCTAATGATGTCAGCCAAGGCAGCAGAGCAGGATGGGGATGAAGGCAGGCCTGAGGCTCTCCTCATTTCTCTGTACGGTCCTGCGACACCCCTTCTTACTTCCTGTCTTGGAAGTCGTCGCCAGGGCCCTCAGCCCTGGGTGTAATTAGCCCCTTGCAGCTCCTTAGCCTGCTATCTTAGACCACGGGTCCAGGTGGAGAACTTTTACTGTGAGACCCATGCTCAGAGGTGGGTGATAGCAGCCCCAAGTGAACCTGACCTTCTTGGCTTGGCCTTGCCTTTTCTCTGCTACAATCAATAATCAATAATTCCATATCTTATTTCATAAGGCCCCTGTGCCTGCTACCTCCAAGGAGACAGAGCTGCTGGTTTATGACACATGAAGAGTGACTGTGTAGTAGTGTCCTGGGCCTCTAGTGGGCACTGTCCAGTATGGTAGCCACCAGTCACACGTGGCTATTGAATACTTTAAATATGGCTGGTCTGATTCAAGATGTGCTGTGAGTGTAAAATACACACTGATTTCAAACACCTCGTATGAAAAAAGAATGCAAAATACCTCATCTCAATAATGTTTTACATTGATTATATCTTTCCGTGACAATATTTGAGATATATTGGGTTAAATAAAAGATTCAAAATAAATTTTATCTGCTTTTTACTGTTTCTTAATATGATTTCTAGGAAATTTAAAATGATATATGTGGCTTGCATTGGTGGCTTATTTCTCTTGGGCAGTGCTGCTCTACTATATGCTTAAAAAGCCAGGCAGATGGTGAGAGGTTTTTTGAGCCAGGGATTACCCAGAAAGCATATATATATATTTTTTTTTTCTTCTTTTTTTGTGATACTTAGTTTTTCCTCTAAGAATAAAGGTTGCTCTGGCAGGTATTGAGTGGGTTTACGCTAACTCCGCAGTGTCCAGGTTGAGATGAGCAAGGAGAGAGGAGGAAGAGGTAAAAAAGGAAGCAGGCCATTGGCTTCTGCACCTGGAGGAGACACTTGTAGTCCTGGTGCATGATGGCCCTCATTGGCTGGGAGCTGGGGCTGGAAGAGGCCTCAAAGCTCAATTAATTTGTCCCCCTGCCTCTGGGGAAATACCAAGTAAGTCATCCTGGCCTCTGGGAGGATAGAACCAGGCTGGGGCACTAGTACCCTTGGCAACAGCTCTATGATCTTGGATGCGTCGCTGGGCCTCCCCTGAACACTGAGTCGATTTTAAATCCAGGGAGGTGTATTCGAAACCGGGCCCCCTCCGATTCTGCATCCAGAATGCCCTCACCTCTTTCAAGGTTTCACACTGCTGACCGTGATCCCCTTCAGGCAGTGACCCATCACCCCAGTCAGCCTGGGACTACGGGGTTTCCTGGGTCACAGGATTTTCTGGGCTGAATTTTCGGGGACAGTCAGAGTACACGGGGACAGTTGGTCACCCTGCCTCCAGGGGCTGAGCTGGGACTAGAAACCGAGGAGCTGCTGAGTGGGGACGGGGTGGGGTGTGTGTGTGTGAAGTGGGGAAGGGGGGCTCGCCTGGGAGACGATTCGTGGGGGAGCCAAGGAATGGGACTGGCCCTTTCTGTGTTCCCACATCCTCCGCAGGAGCAGCAGCTGTCTCTGGAGTGACTGGGGGGCACAGGACGGGGGAGAGGGTATAGAGGTCGGCGGTCTAGGCAGTGCATTTACCCACATGCCTCTCTTAGCTGTCAGTGCTGTTTGGAACCCAGGCAGGGGTAAGGCCCTCACCAGGGCTGCTTGGATCTGTCACCACAGCCCTGCCACGCATTCCATCTGAGGACATTACAAGAAACTAAATGTCTGTCCTGTAACCTCCCTCCCCAAGTAGGATTATTCTGGAATCTAGACTATCACAGGCAAGTGTGGAAGTGGTTATTATCGCTATAAGGAAAATAGCTCAGCACTCTTCCCTTAAATTGCAATTTTTCTATCCCATTTGCAGCACCCAGTGTGGACAGTGCCCCACGCGTGTCATCGCTGTAGCTGGGGACAGGCGTGCTGTGTTCCCAGCATCGCGGCCAGGGTGCGGTCTGGCAGAGTGCTTCCCGGGGCTTCTCCGTGCCGGGCAGGCTGCTTAGCAGTCACTCAGTGTGTTGGTTACAATGGCATATTCCTGAACATTCTGAACGAGTAGGTCAGAGGTGGGACATGGGAGTCTGGGAGCGCCTTAGGTGAGTCCACGTGCAGCCCTGGTTTAGGAACGTGCTCAGCCTGATTGAACATTAGAACCACCTGGAGGGTCTTAAAAGCCCAGGTGCCCAGTTGCACCACAGACCTATGACATCAGACTTTCTAGGGCTAAGACCCAGGCATCAGTCATTTTTAAAAAGCTCCTCTGGTGCTTTTAAAGATAGAATATTGATGAAGACATTATGCAAACTGAAATAAGCCAAAGGACAAATACTATCTAATTTCACTTACCTAGAGTAGTCAGAGGGCTTACCAGGGTCTAGGGGAGAGGGAAATGGGGAGCTAGTGTTTAATGGGTATAGAGTTTCTGTTTGGGGAAGATCAAAAAAGTCCTGGAGATGGATGGTGGTGATATTACTCAACAGTGTGAATAAACTCAATGCCACTGAGCCTTACACTTAAAATGGTTAAAATGGTGAATTTCATGTTATATATATTTTGCCACAATAAAATGGGATATTGAGGAAAAAGTGCCTTTCTCTTATCCCGTTTTTCTTCCCATATAAATCATATCACCTGTTTATCGAGTATACTTCCAGGCGTATTTTCTACATTTACAAACTCATATGAACATGTGTATTTTTTCCACTCAGATGGAAACATTACACTGTACTATATGCTACCTTTTCTAATTAACAATAAACCTTGGAGATATTTTTTCTATTTGAACGTAGAAAATAGCCGCAATAAAAAAATAGATCATAGTGTTACGTTGTGTGGTTGCATTATGATTTAATTAATTAATTAATTTTTTGGCTCAGATCTTCGTTGCTGCACGCGGGCTTTCTATGGTTGTGGCGAGTGGGGGCTACTCTTTGTTGTGGTGCATGGGCTTCTCATTGCGGTGGCTTCTCTTGTTGCAGAGCACAGGCTCTAGGTACATGGACTTCAGTAGTGTATGGCATGTGAGCTCAATAATCGTGGCTCTCGGGCTCTAGAGCGCAGGCTCAGTAGTTGTGGCACACAAGCTTATTTGCTCTGAGGCATGTGGGATCTTCCCGGCCCAGGGATCGAACCCTTGTCCCCTGCATTGGCAGGCGGACTCTTAACCACTGAGCCACCAGGGAAGTCCCACATTATGATTTATTTAATCCATTTCCTCTTGATGAACCTGGAGGATTTCCCCATCTTTTATTATGACAAACTGTAAAAACATCCTTGTCATTTCATCCATGTAGAAGGATATATACTTGATAATACTTGAAAGTTGAATTGTTGAGTGAAGACATCTGTGCATTTAAAATTTTTGTCAGGTATTGCAAAATTGCTCTCCTTAGAGGTTGCACTAGTTTTCACCCCCATGTGCAACGAAGAGGGAAATGCCTGTCTTTGCCTACTTGCTCACCAATGTGGTAAATTATCAGACTTTTTAATTTCTGCCAATCTGGTAGTAAAAAGATGGCACTTCACTGCAATTTTATGTTGAATTTCTCTTATCAGTTGTGAGATTCAGTATCTTTCTCATGGTTTACGGATACATCAGAGTAAAGTCGTCAGCTAGTAAGGCCATACCTTGGAGCGGGCAAGCTATTCATCACCTCTCCTGTTACTCTGAGTGGGCAGCTCCTCATCTACATAAAAGATCCAGGGCAGAAGTTCTTGTGGTCTGAGCAGCACCCCATTAGGTCTTCAGAGATGGAATGAGACCACCTACGACAGAGGAGACACCAGTTGCCCAGTCTGATCTTTGTCACTGGCCTGGGAGGAAGAGTCTTCCTGGTTGAGGAGTCCCTCTGGCCCTCACTGTGTCTGGGCAGATTGAAGGAGAGGGTGTAGGAGCGCTCCCTCCCCAGGAGTGGAAGCTGGAGTGGATCCCAGTTTATCACCCCACAAAGGAGAAGTCTGGCACTGCAAATGGGAGGCATTGCATCTTTGTCATTTCTCCAGGTTCTCAGTAAGGATTAGCCATGAACATGGAATAGGGTGTGAACTTGTCTTTGGAGCACAAGCGGAGGGATGTGGGTGTCTGCAGGGTCAGATAGGAAGGAGGGCAGGCCGGGACCCAGGACCCTAGCCAGCGGGAGGGTGGAGGGTACAGGACACCAGTGTGTGTGAAGGGGTGAGAGGATGGCAAAAGGTATGCTGCCTTCACAACCCTGGTCCCTCAGCTTCCTGGACATCTCAAAACAATGGAATGCACACACCACGAGGGGAAACTGCTGGCAGTGGGTGGTACTCACCTTAGAGGGAGAAAACCAAAGCTGCTCAGGGACCACAAGAGGGCGACAACGCCCTGCCTTTCACGTAAGAGCCATTCTTCAGGTTGCAGGGTGGGGGTGAGTATGGTTTAGGATTTCCAGGGCACACTCGGAATTCTAGGGTGAGAAAGAATTTTGTTCTTCTGCAAGTGAAGCGGGGAGGGGAAGGTACCATTCTTCACTGCAAAGGCAGTAAGTTTCTTTCATTTCTGTCTCCAGCCCATCAATAGGAAATTGTTGAAACCTTTTTATGAGCTTAGTTGGCAATTGCCCGAGGGTCACCCTGCCTTGTTATGTGGAAACTGCAGGTGCAGGTCCGGACTTTTGAGATGTCCCTGACCGGTGGCTCCCTTTGGCCGGGGCTACCCCAAGGAAAACACCTCTCCCTGTTTCCTGGGGCTGGCTAATTCCTCCTTGCTCCATGCCAACTCCTTTTTCATACATTTTTTTGTTTTGTTTTGCCTTTTTTGGGGGGTGGTAATACTCATACAACATAAAACTCACCATTTAAGTCACTTTAAGTGTACTTCAGTGGCATTTAGTACATTCACAGTGTTATGTATTCATCACCATTATATGATTCCAGAACTTCTTCATATACCCTTTAAACAGTCACTGCTATTTCTCATCCATTGCCCCCAACCCAATTCTTGGCAACCACTAATCTACTTTCTGGATACTTCTTATATGTAAAGGGAATTGTATTGATACGATATATGGTTCTTTGTATCTGGCTTCTTTTGCTTAGTGGTTTTTTTAAGGTTCATCCATATTTAGTGTTGTTATGACTTTGTGAAACGAACATTTGTTAAGTGGCGCACAGGGTGCGGGTCGTGAGTCCCCTAGTTCAACAGACCATAAGAGAAATTGAAATAGAGAAGTTCATTACTCGCAGGTCCTGGAGGAAGTGCCTGGCATACCTCAAGAGGCCACGTGGGCACGTCAAGGCAGGGACAGATAGAGAGAGAGGCAAGACCCAGGGCACATGCCTTTGTTAGGCTCCGTGGATGGCGTGTTTTGTTTTGTTTTGGTTTTGTTTTCCCATAGAAGGGTTTTATTATTCCATGTCATCCTTCCTGAATTCTTTTTTAAAATTTTATTTTAATTGAAGTGTAGTTGATTTACAACATTATATTAGTTTCAGGTGTAGAACACAGTGATTCAGTATTTTTAGAGATTATACTACATTTATTGTTATTATAAAATATTGGCTGTATTCCCTATGTGGTACAATATATCCCTGGGGCTTATTTATTTTAGAAATGTAGTTTGTACTTGTTAATACTCTATCACTATCTTGGCCTTCTCCACTCCTCTCTCCCCACCGGTGACCACCAGTTTGCTCTCTACATCTGTGAGTCTGTTTCAGTTTTGTTGTGTTCATTAATCTGTTTCGTTTTTCAGATTCTACATATGTGATAATATATGGTATTTACCTTTCTCTGTCTGACTATTTCACTATGCATAATAACATCTAGATCTATCTGTGTTGTTACAAATGGCAGAAATTCTTTTTTTTTTTTTTTTTTTTATGGCTGAGTAACATTCCATTGTATATATCTACCTACATCTTCTTTATCCATTTATCTGTTGATGGACACTTAGGTGCTTCCATATCTTGGCTATTGTAAATAATGCTGCTATGAACATCAGGGTGCAAGTATCTTTTAGAATTAGTGTTTTAATTTCCTTCAGACATATACATGAGTGGAGTGTTTTGGGGTGCCTGGCTTAGGGCTGGATTGGTCAATTAAAAGCAAAAGAGTGGGGTTTTGGTAAGCTCCATGGTGGGGGGCGGGTCTCCTAAGGGACGCATAAGGAACATAAATGCTGGGCAGAGGGGAGCAGTTGGTCACAAGGGCTGTTGGGGAAACATGTCAGGAAGTTACAAGTGCTTGTGACTCTGTGGCTGCCATTGAGGGTGTGCACTTGTATGGGGGGCCTGGTGTCAGTTTAAGGTCCCTGGGGGCAGCTTGACCAAACAAAATGGACACTGAGGCAGCAATACCCAGGAGTAGCTTAGCTAAACTCTGGGCAAGCCTGCATCAGTATCTCACTCCTTTTCATGGCTGGATAATATTCCATTGCGTGGATATACCACAGTTGGTTTATCATTCATCTGCTGATGAATATTTAGGTTGTTTTCACCTTTTGGCTATTGTGAATAATGTTGCTATGGACATTGGAGTATAAGTATCTGAGTCCCTGCTTTCAATTCTTTGGGGTATATCCCTAGGGGCAGCATTGCTGAGTTATATGGTAATTCTATGTTTAACTTTTTGAGGAACACCCAACTGTTTTCCATGGTGGCTGCAACATCTTGCATTCCCACCAACAATGTATGAGAGTTCCAACGTCTCCACATCTTCTCCAACACCTTGTTTCATTTATATTCTTGTTGCTATTGTTATTACATCATTCTTAGTGGGTGTGAAGTGATATGTTATTGTGGTTTTCATTTACATTTCCCTAATAACTGATGGTGTTAAGCACCTTTTCATGTGTATGTTGGCCACTTGCATATCTTCTTTAGAGAATTGTCTTTTCAAATCCTTTGCCCACTTAAAAAAATTGGATTGTTTGTGTTTTTGTGGTTGAATTTTAAAAGTTCTTTATATATTCTAGGTATTAGAACCTTATCAGGTATTTGCTTTGCAAATATTTCTCCTAGTCTGTGGGTTGTCTTTTCACTTTCTTGATAGCGTCCTTTGATGCACAAAAGTTTTAAATTTTGATGATATTCAATTTATTTATTTATTTAGGTGCTTGTGCTTTTGGTGTCACATCTAAGAAACCATTGCCAAATTAAAGGTAACAAAAGCATTAACTCCCGTGTTTTCTTTTGAGAGTTTAATACTTTTATTTCTTATAGTCAGGGCTTTGACCCCTTTTGAGTTACTTTTTTAATTTGGTGTGAGGTAAGGGTCCAAGTGTCCAATTTTATTCTTCTGCATGTGGCTATCCAGTTGTCCCAGCACCATCTGTTGAAGAGACTATTTTCCCCCCATTGAATGTTTTGGCACCCTTGTTGAAAACCAGCTGATCATAGATGTATGGTTTCTAGACTCTCAATTCTATTTCATCCCCTTTGTTTTTAACCCCCCTGGACTTTTTGAGAATAACGTGCTTCCCATCTGTTTTCCTATTTCTTGTCACTCTTCTTAGTTACTGTCATTGATGCTCTCTCTTCATTTACCATGTGCTGCCCTTCAAACCTTTGCCTAAGATTCTGTAATGTCTCTGTCCATGTAGACAATTCTATTTATAACCTGATCTCTCAGGTCTCAAGCCTCTTCTACTCTAGTATTGTTCCCCTATACTACCTACCACAGCTGCCCACTTCCACTGATATTCCCTTGACCTTGTCATCACCAATAGCTCCACTCTCCAAAATCATAGTTTCAGAAATCACAGGCTCCAACCACCACCTCATACATCATTAGGGAAATTAAAGCAATGAGATACCAATTAAACAATGAGATACTACAATGAGATACCAATTAAAACAATGAGATACCAATTCACACTTACTAGAATGGCTAAAATCCAAAACACTGACAACACCAAAAGCTGGTAAGGATATGGAGCAACAGGAACTCTCATTTATTGCTGATGGGAATGCAAAATGCTACAGCCACTTTGGAAGTATCCATCTTGCAACTGTAATAAGGCTGAGCACAAGACCCAACTCCCCAAAGTGAACAGAATGAAAAAAAAAATCCTGTCTTTGAAGATATGTAAGGGTAAGATTAACCCTTTCTTGTAAGAAACCAAATGCCTCATTGTTATTACTTTTAATTGATCTTCATTTACCCACAATTGAAAACATCCTAATCCATGTATAATTAGCCCATTTTATACATAAGTAAACTGAGGTTAGGAGAGAGTCATTGCTTTTAGATAGATGAACCACTTGTCCAAGACCACACAGCTATAGAAAACTAATACTCTATGCCTTGCGTGAGCCATGTTTTGATTCTCCACAATTATCTAAATTGTGTTTTATAAATCTTGACATTGATACAAATATTAGACTTGTGTTTCAGATGGGTGAACAATTATTCTGGAATGAAATAATTTGCCAACAGGAGTTCTTATTTTTTGTTTTGAATTTCAGGAAAAAACGAAAGAAATATGTGTCATCTGAACAGAGCATAATTAAATTGTCTTTCTTGAGACTTTGTATCAATCTGATTAGCAAGCAAGTTGTTTTTTCTTTTAGTTCCCTTGGTTGTAAATATTTTCTATCTTCTAACTCCTTTTTCCAGAAGGGATTGATGACATAAATAACAAAGTACTTTTGGGTCCAAATGATTTGTTTCATAGTTTTTTTTTTTTAAATAATGAAAAGCTTATCTCATTTTAAAGAGACCCATGCAACTGATTTTATATTTTTCTTTCTAAAATAAGGACTTAAATATGCTAACTATATACATAGACCTCACGTAAGCAATTCCTGTTAACAGCCCTCCACCATAAAAAGGTAAAGTCTCTTTCATTGTGGAGCTGTAGCTGAGATGCAGCCTGCAAGGAAGAATCATGATTTCCTAGCCTTGTCACCCCAGCTCATGGGTTTGACTTACAAAAGTGGGATTCTGTTAAACTGAGGACCAGGGGGTTTAAGAGAACTCCAAGGCCAAGTCCAGGCCCAGTTCTGGATCATGACATTAAAACTAGCCAAGAACTCTGGTTTTGAATTACTAGCATGTGGGACTGACTAGAAATAGACTGGAAGTCTATTAAATTTTAAGGAAGCTTTATCACCAAAGAAACTCCAGAGCTGGTAGACAATCACTAGGTCAATTCTCAAGTTGCTCACAAAGAAAGGGCTGCCAAACCTGTAGGATCCTCAGAAAGGACATCCTTTCCAATGCCCACCTGAGAAGTGGCCATGGAAGACAAGCTTCCCCTTCAGGGAGCAGAACTGTGCACAGCCACTAGGCTGCCACAGGGTAGGGAGTCCTTGCTATTTCTCTTCTAGTGACCCCCGTGTATGGTTCACTTTTCTTTCTTTTTCCACATGGAGTTTGTATTGCAGTTTTCCTTTTCTCTTCATCACTGTATTTCAGGCATGATGGGGTAGATTGCTTCTTCTTTAGCCTTTGGTCACTGACCTGCTCCACAAGGCCTCTTAGGGGATTGGTCATCTCTCAGCAATCCTGGATTTGGAGGTGGATGAAGCAACTAGCTCAGCCTTTAGGTGCTCTCTCTTGGGGAAGGACTGAGCATACAGCATATGGCCTGAGCTTTTGGAAAGTGTACTTACAAGAAGAAGGGCATAAATGGAAGTCACGTAGCCAAGGAGTGAGCTAGATTTCATACTTCATGGTTGTCTCTCTTTCATTTCCTCCTTCACTTTTCCCAACAGTCCACATTTTCACTGAGGATCCAGATGGTTCTGGGCTCAGCTCTTCTGAGGGTTCCTTCCCCCTGGCCAGAGGAGTTTGTTTTGAGTGGTTAAGACTTTCTTTTCTTTTTTTTTTAATTAATTAATTAATTTATTGGCTGCATTGGGTCTTTGTTGCTGCGTACGTGCTTTCTCTAGTTGTGGCGATCAGGGGCTACTCTTTGTTGTGGTTGCTGGGCTTCTGATTGCCGTGGCTTCTCTTGTTGCAGAGCACAGGCTCTAGGTGCACGGGCTTCAGTAGTTGTGGGGCACAGGCTTAGTAGCTCCGCAGCACGTGGGATCTTTCTGGACCAGGGCCTGAATCCATGTTGGATTGGCAGCTGGATTCTTAACCACTGTGCCACCAGGGAAGCCCAAGCCTTTGTAATTAGAATGCTTCTCAAGACTTGTGGAGAGTCCTGGATATAGCTGATCTTTTTTCATTTTCCACAATGCAGTATACAGATGAGAAGCCCAAAATGGCAGCTTCCATCTTGTTTTCACGAAAGCAGCTAGCTTGCAATGAAACTGACACATCAAGCAGAACACAGCTGAGAGAATCGCAGATAACCAGAGCCTAATCCTGATCACACCATACCTGAAGTCCTTCTACCTTAGGATTTTGTAGTTATAGGAGCTTATAAATTTCCTAGAGTTCAAGAGAGTTTGCATTGCATTTTCCTTTATTTGAAATAGAAAGCATCCTTATTAATACAAGGGGTCTTGCTGGTACCACAGATCTGGGAGGAAAGTCCAGGTTTCAGAAGACCAATAAAGCTGGAAGGTCAATGTAAGTGGTTTTACAGGGAAAAGGTCAAGTCTGAGGAAGTCAGCTGAGGCAGACAGTCACACAGAGTCTAAGAGGTGAGGGGTTTGGTCAGAACTCCATTAGAGAGAAGGTATCTTTCCAGAGACATAGCCTGGTTCTACTTTCAGTGGGAACAAGCTGGTAGGGGTGAGGATGAGGACCCTGGGTGGAGGAGTGGAGCCCTCACCTTGGTCATCAGAGGCAGATGAGAAAAGGTGCTGCCCTTCTCTAAACGTGTCACGCCTTGTTTTTACAATGTTTCCTCTGAAGTCTTTACAATATTAACTTTGGAAATAAAACAGCCAGTTTTGCAGTTACTTTATCAGGAAAGAGTAGAGAACTGAATTCAGGATAAGCATGCTATGGCAAAAACTATAGGCAAGTTCAGCAAACAAAGGAGCGGAAGTTACCCTGTACAGAAAAAGGAAAGCTAGGGAGGGGTGCTTTGGAGGAAAGCGAGAGCTAAGGAGTGATGGCTCCCTACTGGCTGAGCTGAGATGATTCCCATTGGCTGGGCTTGTTGACCAGAAATCTTCCTTCCTCCTGCTGGGAGAGGAAACTTTCCTGCTGGGAATGCAAGGTAAATCTTTTCCTGTTGGAGTCTGTAACTGATGCTTCTTCCTGTTGAGGTGTGTGACTGACAATGGAGTGGTAGTGTATGAAAGCTTCCCGTTGTGGCCTCCAGACTCCTTTTTAAATGAGGTTTCCTGGGACTTCCCTGGTGGTGCATTGGTTAAAAATCTGCCCGCCAATGCAGGGGATACGGGTTTGATCCCTGGTCTGGGAAGATCCCACATGCCGTGGAGCAACAAAGCCCGTGTGCCACAACTACTGAAGCCCACAAGCCTAGAGCTTATGCTCCACAACAAAAGAAGCCACCGCAATGAGAAGCCTGCACATCACAACGAAGAGTAGCCCCCACTCTCTGCAACTAGAGAAAGCCTGTGCCCAGCAATGAAGACCCCACACAGCCAATAAATAAGTACACAAACAAATACATTCATAAAAAATCATAACAAATAAATGAGGTTTCCTTTATTCAGTTTCACAGTAACCTAGTCTTTATGAAGACCACATTAAGGTACTACATTAAATGTCCCTGCCCTTCTCTTTCTCCCATCCTCCCTCTTCCTCTATCTGAGGTTGTCCCTTTGGACTGAGAGATGATTCAATGGGTGTCATGAGGAAATATTTTGCACCATCTTTGGAGGTGGAATGTGATCGTGAGAGATCATAACCAGAAGTGGGTTCTTTCCAGGAACGGATAACTTGGCACTTCCCACCTCCAGCTGCCAGCAATTTCTAGCCTCACTGGCTTCTTTATTTTTGCTTAATATTTGAATATAGAATACAGCACATTCGATTCTATTTATTGTCTGTCTTCCCTCATTAGAATGGAGGGCAGAGACTGTGCCACTTTTTCTCATTGTTGTATCCTTGGTACCCAAAACAGGGCCTGATGAGAGACAGAGGCTAAGGAAAAGTTTGCACACAGAGTGGCACAGAATGCAGCATTACAGGGAGAATCAGTTAAGAAAAACCTCTTGGAAATAAAAATAAAAATGTGTAAAATGATGGGATGATAAAGTTGAAGTGTCCTAGAAAGAACAACAACAGAGAACAATAAGGAAGTAAAGATAAGTGACTATTCTAGGAGGCTGACATTTAATAGCCACTCCAGCAGAGAACAGAGAAAATAGGAAGAAGGAACTTACCGAATAGCGCAAGTATTTGGAAGTAAATACGTGTCAGATTTAAAGTGCCTTCCAAAGGCCCAGGATTATGAATAGGAGGAAAATCCATTATCAAGGCATACCATTGTAGAACATTATAACAGCAGGTATAAAAAGAAAATCCAAAAAGCTACCAGGGAAAGAAAGAGGAAAAAATTCAGCAATAATTCAGATAAAAAGCATTAACAAATACACTGGCATGCAACTTCTCTATAGCAATTCTGGAAGCTGAAGGACATGGGAGACTATCTCCTCAGAATTCTGGGAGAAAATTATTTCTAATCTTGTGTTCTATTCCCAGACATTATCAATTGAGTATGAAAAAAAGACATCTGGAGACATGCAAATTGTTTTTTTTAAATTATTGGGGGACTTCCCTGGTGCTGCAGAGGTTTAGAATCCACCTGCCAATGCAGGGGACACCGGTTCGATCCTTGGTCCAGGAAGATCCCACATGCTGCGGAACAACTAAGCCCGTGCCCCACAACTACTGAGCCTGCACTGTAGAGACTGAGAGCCACAACTACTGAAGCCCACGCGCCTAGAGCCCGTGCTCCGCAACAAGAGAAGCTGCTGCAATGAGAAGCTTGTGCCTGGTGACGAAGAGCAGCCCCCACTTGCCACAAATAGAGAAAGCCTGTGCACAGCAACAAAGACCCCACACAGCCAAATAATAAATAAATAAATAAATAAATAAATAAATAAATAAATAATCTTTAAAAAAAATTAACCTTGGGCTGTAGTCATTAGTGCTGTTCAACAAGAATTTCCATTTTCCTTTTGGGAACTTCCCTTTCCGCTTTCAGTTGGTGTGGCCATGTGAAATATTACACCTTTTGTCGTTGTCCCACCATGCAAAAGGGATAGTCTGTTCTTTCTTTTTTCCCCCTAGTCATTTTTCTCTTTGCTTTTCAGTTTTGGAGTTTTCTATTGAGATGTCCTCAAGCGCAGAGATTTGTTCCTCAGCTGTGTCCAGCCTACTAATAAGCCTGAAAGGCATTCTTCATTTCTTTTTTTTTTTTATTTTTTTTTATTTTTTTGGGGGTACACCAGGTTCAATCAACTGTTTTTATACACATATCCCCATATTCCCTCCCTTCCTTGACGCCCCCCCCCTCGAGTCCCCCCCACCCTCCCTGCCCCAGTCCTCTAAGGCATCTTCCATCCTCGAGTTGGACTCCCTTTGTTATACAACAACTTCCCACTGACTATTTTACAGTTGATAGTATATATATGTCTGTGCTACTCTCTCGCTTCTTCTCAGTTTCCCCTTCACCCCCCGCCCCCTCCCATACCTCGAGTTCTCCAGTCCATTCTCTGTATCTGCTTCCTTGTTCTTGTCACTGAGTTCCTTAGTACCATTTTTAGATTCCGTATATGTGAGTTAGCATACAATATTTGTCCTTCTCTTTCTGACTTACTTCACTCTGTATGACAGATTGTAGTTCTATCCACCTCATTACATATAGCTCCATCTCATCCCTTTTTATAGCTGAGTAATATTCCATTGTATATATATGCCACATCTTCTGTATCCATTCATTTGTGGATGGGCATTTAGGTTGCTTCCATGTCCTGGCTATTGTAAATAGTGCTGCAATAAACATTATGGTACAAGTTTCTTTTGGGATTATGGTTTTCTTTGGGTATATGCCCAGGAGTGGGATGACTGGATCATATGGTAGTTCTATTTGTAGTTTTTTAAGGAACCTCCAAATTGTTTTCCATAGTGGCTGTACCAACTTACAGTCCCACCAACAGTGCAGGAGAGTTCCCTTTTCTCCACACCCTCTCCAACATTTGTTGTTTCCAGACTTTGTGATGATGGCCATTCTGATTGGTGTGAGGTGATACCTCATTGTGGCTTTGACTTGCATTTCTCTGATGATTAGTGATGTTGAGCATCTTTTCATGTGTTTGTTGGCCATCTGTATGTCTTCTTTGGAGAAATGTCTATTTAGGTCTTCTGCCCATTTGTGGATTGGGTTATTTGCTTTTTTGGTATGAAGCTGCATGAGCTGCTTGTATATTTTGGAGGTTAATCCTTTGTCCGTTGTTTCATAGGCAATTATTTTTTCCCATTCTGAGGGTTGCCTTTTAGTCTTGTTTATGGTTTCTTTTGCTGTGCAAAAGCTTTTAAGTTTCATGATGTCCCATTCATTTATTCTTGATTTTATTTCCATGATTCTAGGAGGTGGGTCAAAAAGGATGTTGCTTTGATGTATGTCAAAGAGTGTTCTGCCTATGTTTTCCTCTAGGAGTTTGATAGTGTCTGGCCTTACATGTAGGTCTTTAATCCATTTGGAGTTTATTTTTGTGTATGGTGTTAGGAAGTGTTCTAATTTCATTCTTTTACATGTTGCTGTCCAATTTTCCCAGCACCACTTATTGGGCATTCTTCATTTCTGTTACAGTGTTCTTATCTCTGGCATTTATGTTGGGGTTCTTTTGTAGAATTTCCACCTCTTTGCTTACATTGCCCATCTGTTCTTGCATGCTGTCTGCTTTGTCATTAGCACCCTTACGTATTAATCACAGTTGTTTCAATTTCCTGGTCTGATAAGTCCAATATCCCTGCCATGTCTGGGAGTCCAACTCAACAGAGGAGAAAAGGGTGATGTGTGGGGATGACAGCTGAGCATCAGGTCTGGGAGTCAGGAAGATGGGTGCAGAATAGGGCAGAAGAATGGGGAGCTCTACGAGGAATCCCAAGGGGAAAATGGAACAGACAAATTATATGAGAAAAAGCTTTGATAGTATAGAAATTTTGATTGAGGGATGTTTTAAGAGCAGTTGGAGTTTGTGGGAAGACTCATCCATAAGTTTAAGAAATGATTTAATTTAAAAAGAGACAATTATTTACTCCAAGAAAAACAAAACATAAGAAAGCAAATGTAATCATAGATATCACTTAGCTCAACAGTAAACACTGTCAGAGTAATAAATTCTAAATATGGACTTACTTCAAAAGCTCAACTTAATTAGGATGGGATGAGCAGAAAGGGATATGGTATAAGATCTCAAATTTTTTATACTGTAATAGGAAGTCAATAGATAATGTTTAAAATTGCTAAACTAAGAGAGATGTAGTAAGCAGACAATATATGTTGGCTATAATAATTACTTTCTGTAGTTCTAATAGCTGCTTTATTATAGGAGTTTGTGAATGTGTTACCTAGTGGCTTAGCAGGCCACTGTTCCCATCTGACTTCTCTTGTCCATTCCTGGTAGCTTCCTAGTGGTTGACCAGTGGTTAGTGGTGTCACTGTTGTGATTCTCTTCCTATTCGCTAAGCATGGTTCACAGGAGGGGATCTGGGGGCCCAGACAGTCAGCGAAGGATGGGCAGTGGTTCCTCCACCTTTTGGCCATGCGTGAGTATCAGTGGGTTGTAACTCACAAGGATGTGACTTTCTGTGATATTTTACAAGATGAAGGGGATGAAAACCTATTTCAAAAATTTGAGATGTGCTTTAAATGATCTGGGGGTCATTCTGGATCCCCAGAATGAGAGTCTTTGGGGATCCCATTTATTGAGCAGAACTGAGACCCAGGGGTGAACTGAATGTTGTTTGAGAGTGTCCGTTCTGATTCTAGTGGGCCACAGGAATGTGCACATGTTAACCTAGGCAGCAGAACAGAAGCCAAGACAGTGAGACTCCTGTAAAGAAGGCCTGACAACTTGCAACTCCTCTGATGCCTCACAAGTGCTTGGATGAGTCCTGAAAGCGGATGCTAGTGCATTAGCCTTGAGCCCAAGGCCTACTGTCAACAGTAACAGCTGAAAGAGTAGGAGAGATTTTTAACTGTGCCGGAAGGAACAGAATTAGGATGTGGCCGGAAGGGGCAGTGATAGTTCTGCTGGGTCCAGAAATACCACCAGGATTGGGATGATGGGGAGTAGGAGACCTTGGGTAGTCCGAGAGCAGTGGGAGGAAAGTTGAGTGCTATTTCATTTGAACAGCCTACTGTTGGTTTGGAGGCTGAAATCCCAGTGCTCTGAGAATCCTCTAGTACTAACCAACTGGTAGGTGGTCTGTGCCAAACTCAAGAATGTGGTTCCCATTCCCAAGCCTGGAGCCACAGGGACCTGCCCATCCAGACTACCTCCAGACCACCCTTGCAGGGAGGGGTCCTGGGCTCATGCACTGAAGGCAGGATGGGAAAAGGCAAACGATGGATCCCGGGGAGCAGAAACCCTCCAGGGAGGCATCAGCTCCCCTCAACCTCACTGCATTTTCACCTGTGTTTACTTGTTTGCATAGACTCTTACTTCCAAAGAAATCAAGGTGGGTTAGTTATCTTTGCTGACCATCTGCTCAGTTCCCATCCCCCTCCATCCAGCTATGGGCATCTCTCTGTGGTTTATCCATCTGTCTTGAAAGTGTCCACTTTTTTCTTTGCTTGATCTTTTGACCAATTTGGATTTGTGTCAGAAACTAAAAGGTATGTTGCTGTTGCAGAGTAAGATACCTTACTCTGGGGATAGCGGTGGGGCAGGCTGGGGGACTTCTCTCCACAGGTAGAACTTTGGTCAGAGGGCCGAGTGGGGCAGCCCAGACAATTCACGCTAACGTAGCAATCGTTCGCACTGCTCAGCCAGAATCACACATGCTTCCTTACTTCCCAAAGACCAGAGAGAGGGTCCTTCAGTTCAAAGTGATCTAGAAGCATGGAACACTCTGATGCTTTAAATATAGTTTATTCTGATATAATTTAGTATATACATTCCTTTTAATATACGGAAAACTGGACTATACAATGTTTGCCCAAGACCCATTGATTTTTTTTAAGGGGTTTGAACTATTCATTGTAAGGATCAGACTTCTTGGAGTTTTACTTACGTTTCACTTGGAAATTCCTTACAGCAACAGTGAAAGTGGGTGCCCATCTGATAATAGTTCTTTTTTTTTTAAAATAAATTTATTTATTTATTTAATTTATTTATTGGCTGCATTGGGTCTTTGTTGTTGCATGCAGGGCTTCTCTAGTTGCTGAGAGTGGGGTCTACTCTTCATTGTGGTGTGTGGGCTCCTCATTGCGGTGGCTTCTCTTGTTGCTGAGCACGGGCTCTGGGTGTGAGGGCTTCAGTAGTTGTGGCACGTGGGCTCAATAGTTGTGGCGCACGGGCTTAATTGCTCTGAGGCATGTGGTGTCTTCCACGAAGCAGGGCTTGAACATGTGTCCCCTGCATTGTCAGGCGGATTCTTAACCACTGCGCCACCTAGGAAGTCCTGATAATAGTTCTTTGAGAAGTTGACCTCTCTCCTGTCATTTGTATGACCCTGGAGGTTATGACTGTTAAGCTAGATAAAGTCAGAGAGATACGCAGAATCCAATCAAATGTCATTCTGATGGATTCAAATGGATTCATGGATTGTAGGGAGACTACGAAAAGAATTCATAAGAGGAAGAAGTAAATAGATAGTCAGATCCCATCAGATGACTGCCAGTGACTTAGGTACACAATCGTTTAGACTTAAGAATGAGGTAAGTTGTACAAATTCAAGCAACTTAGTAGGATGACCCTGTCAAACTGCAGTTAAGATTAATCCGTTAGAACCACTTTACTAATAAATGCATATTGAAAGCACAATTGTCCCTTTAGCTCCGTGCCTAATGTTAAGAAAACTGGTTCAGTCTTTTTCTATGAGTTGAGTTCTTTTGAGCTAGACAAGTACTGTCATAGTGAATTATTTTGTCACCAAGATTGTTGGGAAAAAAATCAACCTCCTATGACAAGTGTGGCTTATAACTCCAAATGAACAAACATCATTTTCTACAATAAACGCTCTCTCAAATGTAGTTACAGAAAGCAAACACATTAGTCTTAAGATTACAAGTCAAAATCCTTGGAACTATAAGAGTAAAAATTTTAATATTATAGCAAATGTCTTTACACTTTTTAGCAAACTAGACAGGACTTCAACTATGATGACAAGATACAGAATGTGAATAGAATTAGCTTACGTTATTTGTTCACAGGTATGTAAATACTCACTGCTATTTCCTGTTCTACCTAATAAGATTTAATGGCTACCCCAGGACATATTTTTTTAGAGCACCTGTGTCAACAATCTCTCATTTTCTCCAGATTCCTCTTTAACAAGGGCTGAGTCTTGGAGATTCTGCTTCTTCCTCACCCATTTTCTAGTCAAAGCTGAATGAAAGAATTTGTAGGTTATAATCTCTGTTTCCATGATCCCATTCAGAAGGTAGGTACTTAGATTCACACTGGCATGGTGACTATAGAAGATGGCTCTGTTTTTCCTCATCCTGGAGACCCACACTTTCTGTTCTCACATCCTGCCAGAATCTCTGGTCAATTTGTAAAATGGCCGGTTGAAAGGTAACCTCAAAGTTTGTTTGGAAATCCACTAATTGATTAGAATTACTTAATTGTTCCCTTAATGGGTGTTGTGAATTGAATTGTGTCCTCCAAGAAAGATAAATTGAGATCCCAATTTCCAGTATCTCAGAATGTGATCTTATTTGGGAATAGGGTCTTTGCAGATTTATCCAAGTGGAGATAAGGTCATTAGGGTGGGCGCTAATCCAGTGAGTAGATTTCCACCTTATAAAAGGGGGGATATTTGGACACAGACACACACAGAGGGGAGACGATGGGAAGAAACAGAGCCGTGTAAAAGTGGAGGCAAAGAGTGGACCAATGCAGCTGCAAGCCGAAGGACTCTAAGGGTTGCAAGCTGCCACCAGAAACTGCAAGAGGAAAGGGAGGATTCTACCCAGAGTCTCAGAGGGAGGACAGCCCTGCCACCACCTTGATTTCAGATTTCTAGCCTCCAGAACTACGAGAGAATCAATTTCGATTGTTTTAAGCCACCCAATATGTGGGACTTTGTTATGGCAGTTCTAGTGGGTCTTTTAACCTGGGGGTGACTTAGAATTGAGAATAGAGATTATGAGGCAAACCAAACCCATGCTATGACTGTTGTGTGAAATCTGGGAACAATTTGTGTGTACTGATGTTTGTCTTAGTCTGCATCCCCTGTCCCCCCACCCCCCTCCAAGAAACAGAGCTGCTCTGATGGTATTTGGGCAGGTACTTTGTTTTGATAAGGAATCCCAGGGAATAGGAGTAAAAAATAAGACTGGATGCATAATTGAGTTGGTTACTGCTGTGGGTCACTGAGGCTCCATCCTTCAAGCACCTCTGAGGAACTTTGTAGAATGCACCATGGAATTGTCTGCCCAAGGAACAGTAGAGGAAAACATACAAATAGGCACTGGCTTCCTTCTCCCACTGGATTTCCCCTACGTGATGTCAAATCCCTTATACTTCCTGGTCTGTGCATATATGGATGCAGAGCGGTTCCCAAGGGTTCCTTTGCCTTGGATCTGAGAAGTAAGGCAAGGGTGAAAAGCAAGAGAGACTGAGGATGAGAGATGCTATCAGGTCTCGTCTGTGCAAAGCTGGGGATTGCAGCAGTGACTAGTGCAAAGGATGTGAGGTGGGACATGAGTTATCCAGAAGGATTGGAGAATTTGGCTCATTAGAGTACTAAGCAATTCATTTAGATTTTAAGCTGAAAAGTGAAAGAGGGTTTTAGTCTATAAACACCACTGGAACATTTAGAAGAGCTTAGCCATCATATTGATACACTTTATTAGATTTGTCAGAATTACTTAAGTACTAGAAAAAGTTATTTGGTTTGCCAGCCACTGATTTACTTTAAAAAGGAAAATGAATATGCTGGATTTATCAATTCAGTTAAAAATATTTAAAGGAATTTAATTAAGTTATGAAAGTCTTAAATTTTTTGTGGAAATTTGAAAGATTTATAAATATAGCTTATTTCTAAATTGAACTTAAAAACTTAAGGGAAACCAGGCCTTTGAATGATTTGAATATTAACTTTAAATACTGAAGTAGCTACTGAATCTTCTGTACAAAAAAAAGCCACTCCTAGAGACTAAAAAAAAAAAAAAAAAAATTCATAATTACCTCTTCCAATCTTATGGAAACAGTCTTTCCTATACTGTTCATCTGAAAAGTGGGTTCTTCAAAAATGGGATAAATATAACATATCCTTTTAATTTGCAACTTAAATTTTATTTCAGTTGGGGTTCTTTGGTTGCAAACAACAGAAAGCAATTTTGGCAAAGCAAAGGGAATTTACTGGAAGGATTCTGGGTAGCTCAGAGAATCAATGAAAAGGCTGGGATGTGTTCTCTGAAATGGATGGGAATCACATTTGCTTGGTAGTCTAAGCAGAGTGCAAAGCTCAGTTCTCCAAGGGCACAGGTTCCAATAAGTAAAATGGAAATCCATGGTCAAGGTGCCAGAAGATTTGGTGTCTGGTGAGAACCCACTTCCTCATAGACAGCCGTCTTCTCACTATAACTTTCATGACAGAGGGGTAAGGGACCTTTCTCAAGCCTCTCTTATAAGAGCACTGAACCCCTTCATGGCTTCGCTCCTTTGAACTAATCACCTCCCAAAGGCCCCACCTCCTAATACCATCACCTTGGGGGTTAACATTTCAACATGTATTTTGGGGGGCACAAACCTCCAGCCTATAGCACCCACCTTCCCCCCAAGACCTTCATCATAGGCTACCCCCAAACCCTGGACCATCTGGACCTCCAACCCTGGAGGCCCAATTCCATAGCCCAGTGTAGCCACGGACCAGTTATGAAGCCGTGGACAGAGCACTGAAGCCCCTCCCTTGGAGTTCTCTCTAGGACTTTCCTGCCTCCCTCCTGGGCTGTGTGTCGGGGCATAAGTGGAGGCCCTCTGTGCAAGCTCAGAAGGCTTCCTGACAGAGAGGCACATGGGCTGTTAGTTGAAGGGCTGTAGTGTTTGTTTTCTCAGCTCTCGGCCCCAGACGCTGGGATATAGTAGGTCCTCACTCCATATTTATTCATTGAGGGAATAATTGAAGTGATTTGAAGTTGTCCTGGTTTTGCAGGTCAGCAACTGGAGGCACAGAGTGGGGAGAGGCCTGTCCTGGGCTGGGGGACAGGCGAAGTTTCAGATGGACACTTGCTCAATCGCCCGTGGTCTCGGCCCGCTGATGGCCTCCTTTCTTATTGTCTGTGTCGGTTGGAACAATGAGGCCTAAGGATCAAGTTCAAACTGTGACTGCATGCACGCTCGGGCTTTGTAAACTCAGCATCTCTTTCTCCCCAATTCAGTGGGTTCCTGCTCATTTCATGTCTTCCCTGATTCTGTTGGCAGTTCGGCTCCAGGTGCCAGGCCTGCAAGTCAGGCTCTTAGAGGCCGAGTGGGCCTTCCTGGCCGAATAGCGCAGAGAAGAGCAGAGACCCACGTGCTGGGAATAAGGGGTGACTGGTGCAGACTCCTCTTGCAGGGGCCTCATTCCAAGGGCAGGAAAGACTCCTTCTGCATCTTTCCCGTGTCCTCTAGTTTTCCCACTCGGTGGGTGTGTTTTGCATATGTCCAGATAGATGTCTGTTCTTGGCCTCCAGAAGGCAGGCTGTGAATCAGGGGAGCTGGTGGGGAGTGTGCTGTTAGAGACGCTGATTAGAACAAATAACTCCTGGGGGTAAAGACACAAAAACCAAATTGAGTAACATTCTCATTCACATGAAAACAAGCCCCTGGGTAGCTGGTGCCAGATGAGGTAAGTGGAAAACATGATGTCATTATTCGGGCAGGAAGGAGTCTCTCTCTCACGCGCGCGCGCTCTCTCTCTCTCTCTCTCTCTCGCCCCTCCCCCTCCCTTCTCTGTGTCTCTCTCCATCACCTCTCATTGCCTCCCTCCCTCTCCCACTCCTTTAATCTCAGGGTAAGCTCCCCTCCTTGCTCTCTCTCCACCACTCTTGGGGGCATTGTCTCTCCTTCCCCAGGGCCCTTCTGACAAGACCCATGCAGGGTATCTCCCTGCCTTTAAGATCAACTCAGTAACAGTGAGGTGCCAGCAACCGATGAGGCGTGAAATCTGTTGGTCTCCAAGGGCACTATATTGGCCTTTTGACAGGTGACAAGCATCTCAAAGCCTCCTCCCCAAAGGAGAAAGGGTCTCTGATAGTGGAACTTCCTTCCCCATCCTAGGAATGGTGGGAGTGCTTTTTGTACTTGGGTCTATTTTGGAGTCTTTGCTATTGTATCCTACAGACCTTACATATGAAGCTGGAGAATTCAGAATTCAGCTGAGTCAAAGCATTTGGGGAGGTGGGAAAGGAAGGGACACGGTTAACTCAGCCCAGAAGCAAGTCTGGTCCATGTTGTGGGCCTATGGGCCCGCCCACTGCCCCTCCCTCCTGGAGCAGGTGGTCAGCGGACTCGGGACAGGAGGCTGGTCCTGCCCATGCCTTTGTCTTTGCTCAGTTGAGTCAGATCTCATTTTCCTCTCCTCCAGGCCTTTGCAGCAGCTGCTGGCTGCTTTCTCCTCGGCAATTCCCCCTTCCCCGCCTGCTGCCCACGCTCCTCCCCCTCCCAACGCCCCCCGGTCCTGCTTGTACTTCCTAGTAATTCCATCACCAGGCATTTGATCCAGTTTTGGGTGCACAGCTTCCCAGGAGTGGCAGATGGAAGGCACCAGAGTCCCCAAGTGAAGAGCTGCCTTGGGACTTCCCCCGAGTCAGACTGGAGATGCTCGAAGCCTAGGAGCAGCCACGGTGGATCAGTTTCCAACTCCCTTCACCTGGCTGCGAGGTCATTTAGGGCAAGAGTGGGTCGGTTTTGTTCATGCCATATCCCAGCTCTAAGCACCATAGTGGTGCTCCATCAGCTGTGTGTAGTCTTAACCCTGTCCTGTCCTGCCTGGGGTTCTTGTTGCCATGGAGACTTGCCCAGAGGAAACCTCTTGTGGTCCTAGAGCCATTCATCCAGGCGTGTGTCCACCTTAGCTCTGTCTTGTGAAGTAATCTGTCACACTATGCATGGGCACAGGCCTTGTAAGAGGGTGCACTTCTGGGCACATCATCTTGTGCAGTGGACACAGAGCAGGGTCCACACTTCTCGTGATACAGGTGGGCAGATGAAGGACCCAGAACTCCTGTCTCCTGGCCCTGAGGTCTTCTCTCCACTATACATACATATGCCCCAAACCTTCTTTACGTTTCTGCGTCTCTGCAGTTGACCTCAGCTGAGATGAATCCACTCCCCTTCCCTCTGCCTGGACCAGCCACGCCAGGTTTAAACCTGGGCCCTGTAGCCTAGTCCCGCATCTCACAGCCAAAGCCCTGCTTCCATTCCCCAGCAGCTTGGATTTCACAAACGCTGCCCAGGGCCCCCTCTCTGTCTCAGCCAGATTCCCCACTTCTGCTCTCGCGTTCTCCTCAGCATAAAGGAGGCCTCTTCTGGACTTGACCTGAGAACTGGCCCTCTCCTTAACACCCCTCCCCACCCCCCCCCCCACACTTGACACTGGTTCTGTGGGTATTTTCCAGCGAGTTCTTACTTCTTGTGCCATCTAAAGATAATACACCTCCTCCCACTATTTAAAACTTTTACCCCCCCTGCTCAGTGTGTGGGGTTTACATTTCAAAGCCCTAATTAAAATTGCTTAATATTCTTTTACACTTGACCGCCCCCGCCCGCCCCGCAAGTACCTCCCAGGCTGGTTAGGAACAAAACAGCAGTAAAGGTAGAAGCTGTGGTTCCTTTAATAGTGGTCATTTTTTCTTCCTCATACCCCACTCTTTCCCTCACACCCAGCAGAAGAGATCTGAGAGCCATGGGTGGGGGGAGGGGGTGCTGACAGGAAGGTGGAGGATGCTCTGGGCAGGGGCGTGCACGGTGGGGGCATGGTGCCCCTGATGGAAAGCTAGAGGGACAGCTCCGTGGGGCTGCTGCACCCTGGGGTGGCCGCTGAGAACTGTCCCCTCTCAGGTGTGAAGGAAATCAGAGTACAGCACCCCTAAAAGATGTCACTTTGGCATGAAGATTATTTTGAGCTGAAGGCATTTGAGAATCAAAAGATGCAGAAAGAAATCTTCCTGGGGCTGCTTTCCTCATCTGATTAAAAACAACAAATTCTGGGAAATAAGGCTGCCATAAATTTCTCCTACAGGGCAGATCTACCCTGCAGAAGGGAGAATGTGAATAACATTCACACCAAATCCCTCCTCTAGGGGGGTTTTGAGGCCCTGAAGGAGGTGGGAAGTTTACTCATGATTGTACAGACAAACATTATCACAAACTTTATCTCTTGATTGCTCTCCTAAAAACTCATTTATTTTTCCCCCGAAGCCCTTAAAAGTCTTTTCTTTCCCCTCCCTTTCCCCTACTAGAGGTATATAATCCTCTAACTTGAACTACAGTTGACCCTTGAGCAATGCAGGGATTAATCTGTGTATAATTTGGCCCCCCACATCAGAGTTCCCTCTACATCTGTGCATTCAACCAACCCTGGAGCATAGTACTGTAGTATTCACTACTGAAAAATACCCGTGAATAAGTGGACACTCACAGTTCAAACCTGTGCTGTTCAAAGTCCACTGTATTTAACAAGCCAGTTACTTCTTTTGTTAACTCCCATGTGTACACAAATAAACCTTTTTCTCCTGTTAATCTGTCTTTTGTCAGTTTAATTCACAGACCCCAGCTTAAGAACATAAGAGTGGGGAGGAAATTTTTTTCTCTCCAACAGTTGCATGTCATGACGTGGAGAGTGACAGCCAGCAGCCTGGACGCTGAACCCAGGTGTCAAATCTTTGGTCAGCAGGGAGAGTCCTTTCCCATACCCCCACCTTCCCGTGGGGACACCCCACACACCTTCTCTGGACTACTGCAGATGATTTTAACTTAGAAGGGCACAATTTTCCGCTGCCTATTACCTCAGCCCCCAAAGTGAACATATTTAGCCTTCATCTGAGGTGGTTTACAGAGGGGGATTTATATATAACAATAATAATAAAAATAAAACCTTTTTGCTTCATAGTCTCTACACGCAATGATCCATACTCACAATCGTTATTTTTCACAATCATTTCACATCATTTTCACAATCATTATTTTCCAGTTCACCCCTGAACTGGAAGTACAGCTATTAAAATCAAGGCCTCCAACAAATGAGGGTTTGTTACCATATCGCAGTCTCATCACTTGTTTGGTTCTCATTAAACCTCTGCCAGACATGTAAACAGACAATTAAATGAAGCATCGCACTTTCCAGGGAAGGTCAAGGTCTGACCCCATCACAGTGGAGTAGTGATGTCCTTGGGGAAGGTGAGATGCTGGGCACAGATGGCTTCCAGCTCTTTCCTCTTTTGTCATCACTATTGCTTTTGGTTCCAGGAAGACCATTTGCCGTGCAAATCAGAGGACCAGGAGGTGGAACTGCCTTGGGGTTACTCCAGGGCTAGTTACCTAGTAAATGAATTCCCTCAAATGGAAACCCCTTCAGGGTGCCTGGATTCTCAAACATTCCTATATGGGAGTGCTGCTTGGTTCTTTCCCTTGTTGTAACTTCTCACTAAGTCAGAGGGTGGATGTTCTGGCCTCTGGGGCACGTGCCCACATGTGGGCACTCACTGGGATTTGCAGGTGGGGCTGAGCCCCATTTGACACATAGAAATGGATGGAGCTGGCACTTAGAGTAGAGAATTCTAAGCTTGATTCTGATCTATCAGCCCAGCCTACCCAGGAATCCTCCCCCCTTGGAAGGGTCAATTCCTGAGATTCCAGGCCATGAATATTGGTGGCCAATCGGTCAATCCCCTTGGTTTGTGCAAAAGAAACATCTCCCCCAGGCTGGACTGCAGCAGGTGAGAGAATAAGTGATGGGAAGACACTGAGGTGGTTGATTTTGGCTACCATGGAGGGGCATGACAAGAGAAGGGAAAACAAAAATCACACAAAGCAACTAGGAGGTTTTCCCTCGTAAGCAGCCAGAGGTGTTAATAGTGAGAGTTCTCTGCCCGGAACTGCTCTGAGCACAGAGGCCCAGCTCCTGCTTTGCCTTTCCAGGCAGAGTGGCCTGGGGGAGGCTGGGGTGGGTGGGGACCAGCTGGGAACATCTGGCGGACCCTGCGCTCATGATCACCCCACAGCCAGGCCGGGACCCCTAATCTTGAATGGCAACTTCATAAAAGCCCAACCCCATAACCTGGCAGGATTTCTCCCTCCCTCTTTGAAGTCCATGGACTTTCTTTCTAGAAGAGAAGAGCCAAGGAAGTGACCCATTTCTCCCTCGCACAGCAGGTGTTCTGGCTTGAGCCCCAGAGCACAGACAGGACTGGCCGCCCAGACCCAGGTGGGAGGCCCAGCTGGGAGTCCGCTTACCTCAGGGGGCTGAGCCTTCCTCTTCTCTCTAAGTGAAGGGAGACTTGAAGCAGTAGGAAGAGTCAGGAAAAGGTAGGATGGCTCTGTTTATGGATCTCGTGAGCTCTGGTAGCCACAAGAAAGGGCTCTGAGTAGGGCTTCACAGTAGCTTCCCTGCAGCTACTGCTACTTAGACATTAGTTCCAGGGTCCTCACAGCAAACACTGCCTCTCAGAGCCTGAGCTGAAGAGGGGGACATGGTAGGTGTCACGGGGTGGCCGCGATGGCTTCTTGGGTGCACATGGATTTCAGAGTCTTGGTCCAGAAAAAAACTATTCCCAGAGGCCCTTCCCCACGCCTCCCTGTGGAAATTCGCCCTTCATTCTCAGCCCAGCGTAACCTCCTTTGTTAAGTGGCCAATGATTTCTCCTCTCGGTTTCCATCTCTCTTCCTTTGAAGAGTGGTTCTTGTAGGGGAGGCCAAACTTCACCTCTAAGCATCTTACTTTTTCAGTTGGGACCCTAACAAAAAGACTAACAAGAGAAAAACAGTTTATTGACATGCTATGAACTTCACATGGGAGAAACCCAAAATGAAGCGTAATTCAAAATGGTGGCTCAGCACTCTAGCTTATACAGCATCTTCCCCAAAGGACGGGGCATCTTGTCAGGATTTATCAATTAAAAAATTCGCTGTTTTAGGAATCGAGGGAGGGTGGGGATATGGGGATATATGTATAAATACAGCTGATTCACTTTATCGTACAGCAGAAACTGGCACAAGCAAGTGTAAAGCAATTACACTCCAATAAAGAGCTTAAAAAAAATTCACGGTTTGAATCACTGAGCAGATTCTACCTGCCCCTTCAAACAGTGGAAAAGGACAGATATGAGAAAAAAAAAGGACAATGCATCTGTAGAAAAATGAAAAACGGCAGCAGTTTCAGCCTTCCCAAGGGGCAAGTGGCAGGAAGGTAAATGAATGGGAGGGAAAGGAGTGAGGTTTGTTCACAGAGTCTCCTGGTGCCTTCTCTGAGCCCGTAAGAGTCTGTCTCCTGTAAAAGGAAAATTTATATCCTCCCTTTAGGCAGAAAAGAAGACAGATAGGGAGAGATTGCTTGTACTTGCTACTTCTTAATTGCCTTCAGCTCAAAATAATTTTTAGGCCAGAGTGGCTTATTTTGGGACAGCCTATTCTTCTACCCTTCATTCCATGGCAGGCTTACACCTGTCCTGCTGATGTCACCCAAACTGGTCTGAGCTCTGTCCCTTTCTCTTGGTCCTTGACCTCAATCTAGCTGGTGAAGGATCTCATGCTAGTGCAACATGTTGTTCCTTCCAGGTAAAGTGGTGCATTGCAAGAATGGAAGGACCAGGATGTGAGAGGTGTTGGCTCTGGGACAGAATGGAGTAGGAGGGTCAGTGAGGGGGTCTTCTCTGCAGAGCTTTGTTCAGTCTACTTGTAGAACACCTGCCACTCTCATGAGAGGTCTAGCCTTGACAACTTTTTTATCTGACCAGGTCTCATTAGGGTTTTAGGGGATGAAGTTTCGTTCCTGCAGTCCTTTGTAATAATGAGTTATCTTAATGAGTTCCCTCCCTTTTGACCTAATTTTGCAAGCTCCCTGACAGTGCGGAGGCTCGTCCCCCATTAAATCAGTGGCCATCCTTGGCACAACTCCATCTGCTTTTTGATTCAGCCTGAAATTTCCTCTATGTGCACAAGGCAGGCTCATTTCATTGTCAAGTCTAATAAATAAATCACAGCTCAGAGAGACAGGATCCAAATGTAAAATGTAGTGTCTGGCACCACTGGAGATAAAATAAATTACCTGTAATCTGGTAAGCAGGTCATCTTGATCCTCCACTCTGTTCTAGTGACTTCAGTGATTGATTTTGCTAAATTCAGAAGAAGCAGAAGGACTTTCAGATTCAGGCCTTCGAGTGAAATGAAAGTGGTTGGGCCAAGAGATGAGATAATAAAACCCTTTGCAAAGGGAGGAGAAGAGAAGAACTTTGATTCTTGGCTTTTCCAGGGCTTCTGTTTAGTCCCTCGTGAGGCTCGATTCTGCTTCTGGCCTTCAGATTTCGAGAGACGCTATTGTATCTGTTTAATAAATGTTATTTTCTTTGTTTGTTTAGGGCATTTTATGTGGGTTTGCAAATAATCTTTAAGACAGGAGGCCAACATGCTTATGATTTGATTTGAAAGAGACCTGCCCCATACAGACTTCATGATGCCTGGAATTCTGCCAGGAGGGTCACTCTTTTACTTTGAGAAGATGAAGACCTCATTGAAATGAGATATTATTATAGAAGAATTAAGGCCATAATCAGCCCATAGCATTCTAGAACTGTGCTGTCCAACAGAAGTATAATGTGGGGCACCTATATAACTTAAAACTTTTGTATTAGCCAGCCACATTAAAAGAAGTAAAAATAGATGAGTGAAGTTAGTTTTAATATAGTTTATTTAATATGATTTCAAAAACGCTATAATTTTAATATGTAATCAATATAAATAATTACGAATGAAATATTCTACATTCTTTTGTGGGGGTATTAAGTCTTTGAAATCTGGTGTGTGCTTGACATGTAAAGTACATCTCAACTAAGACCAGACACATGTCAAGGCCTTAGTAGCCACATGTAGCCAGTGGCTACTGTATTGTACAGTGGCTGGAAATCATGAGGGAATGGGGCTTGCAGATGGGAGCTGCTCTGGATAGATGTCTATCTTCTCCCAGGAAGTACAAAAGTAGGAGACAGGAAAAGATAAGAAAGCCAGGGAGGAGGACTTGTAAATAGGGGGCTGTGGCTATTTCTGAGAGCAGCTAAGTGTCCAGTAAACATCTCAGGAAATAGACTGGAGAAACAGGCTAGAGAACTATAGGTTAAGGACACAATAAATAATGCAAGAAGGTTTCCCTGGGTGGCAGGAGGGGGTGAGAGCAACATATGGCTGTAGCTACAAGAGAGCCCAAACGCTCAACATGGTTTGGAAATTTTGCTCGTATGTTCTAGGTAAAGCCAGGTTCTTTGCAATAAAATGCATAACCCTGAGCAGAAATATGCTGGAGTTAGCCAAGAGTTTACCAAGCTGCAGGAGCCCAGACTGCAGCAGTGACGGGAAGAAAGCAGAATAAGATAGTGGAGGAATTAGGGACTTTCAGATACGTCTTTATTCACTGGGATGCCTTCAGCTGCAAGTTAAAGAAAACTTCTAACGGAAGACTAACTGGCTTAATCATAAGGATATTTATTGTTTTCTTAACAAAAAGTCTGAAAGTAGGCAGTTCTAGGGCAGGTTCAGTAACTTAATGACATCATTATGAATTGGTCTCTTTCTATCCCTCTTTTTTTACCTCCACAGTCTGTTTGACCTTTTGCCCTTTGTCTTGTTGCCTCATGATCTTAAGATGCCTGCTGCAATTACAGCATTGCATTCAAATTCAAACGCAGGAAGCAGAGGTAAAAAGTTTTCTTCTCATACATATTGAGAAGATTCTCAGGAAACATTGCTTTACATCTCATTGAACAGAACTGGTCCCATGGCTGTGGATTGCTCCCAGGAAGGTTGGAAAAGCAAGGTTTTCAGCCTCTAGGGTCATAAAGAGGAAAGAGTGTTGGAAATGACTTTTGGCTAGCCAACCACAGTGAATGCCTCAAGCCCCAATGTAAGGCATCATGCCGTAGAAGGAAGAGCATTGGATTATGAGCTAGGAGCCACCATTTTGATATATGACTTTACTCTGGTCAACTAGCCTCCCTGAACCTATAACCTTATCTCTAGCATAGGATTCAGGAGATGGTCTCTTTCTGCTCTAACACGGCTGATTTTATTAAAACTCCTTGAAGACATTGAATGAGCTGTCCAGTGGTAATGTAATTAATTTTATGAGATCCATTTGGTAAAAACAGCTGTGGCTCTTTTCCTTCCTATGGTCAGAGGACACTTGTTGGCTGGATAAACTCTCATGCTTACAGATTTTGATGGAAGTTTAATTATATCAACAGCCTGGCGTCCTTGATCTTTTGAAGTTTGTTCCCGATGAGAGTGTAAGAGAATGCTGTCCCATAGAAGTAAAATATGGGGCACATATGTAATTTAAAACTTTTGTATTAGCCACTCACATTTTAAAAAGGGGAGACAGATGACATTAGTTTTAATATATTAATATTTTATTTAATACAATATCAAAAATGGTATGATTTTAATATGTAATCAGTATAAATAATTATGAATGAGATATTTTACACTCTTTTTTGAATGTAAATCTTTGAAATCTGGTGCGTATTTGACGCTTATAGCACATCTCAATTCGGACCAGCCACACTTCAAGGGTTCAGTAGCCACATGTGGCCAGTGGCTACTGAATTGGACAGTGGCTGGAAATCATGAGGGGATGGAGCTTGCAGATGGGAGCTTCTCTTGCCATCGACTGACCTCTGCCCTGCTCAGGTCAGCGCAGCCTTAGGAAGAATTTTGGAGGAGTTGAAATTGGCCCCAGAGGTCCCTCCACATCTTCCCCTCCCACCTGGCACTCATTACTCTCCCACGGTTGGGGTCACCCAATTTTGGCCCAGGGGAGGGCGTTATCTAAATCCTTCCCAGCATTTCCCTGGTGGTCCAGAGGTTACGACTTTGCCTTCCAATGCAGGGGGTGAGGGTTCTATCCCTGGTTGGGGAGCTAAGATCCCACATGCCTTGCAGCCAAAACACCAAAACATAAAACAGAAGCAATATTGTAACAAATTCAATAAAGACTTTAAAATTGGTCCACATCAAAAAAAAAAAAAAAAGTCCCTCCCAGAGCCTCTCACATCATAGAACAGCTGCGCAGTTTCTTCCCCTTTTTTGCAAAGCACTGCTCACAGGAGGCTGCTGTGATGAGCTCCCTGTGCCAAAGTGTGAATGCATGCTGGGGGGATAAGGCTTCCCCACATCCAGGTCAGGTGTGAGGGTTCAGCACAGGGCTTGGGCAGGAACACAGCTGAGTCAAGGCTCTTCTCAGCCGCAAGTAGAGGGTCCACTCAAGGGACTTGCACATAAAGGGGTGTTAGTCTAAGGTCATTGAGTAACTGATGGGAACCAGAGGCAGAAGGTGCAGTTAGGTCTCCACGAGGGACTGAAACTGGGAGAAACATGACCAGCACTAGGGCAGTTTCGTTGTCTCTCTGTCTCTCTCTCCTCCTGCTTTATCCCTCTCCTTCTGTGATTAAAGATGCACTGTGAACTTGGTCACTTCACAGTTCTGGGTTTGGTTTGTCCTCAGTTCAAGATAGTAAACACTGACAAATGTCTCTGCATCTTAAATCTAGATTCCCAGGAGAGAGAACATGATTGGCCCAACTCGGGTCAGGTGTGTGCCCTGGTCCAGTCACCAGGGCGAAGGTGGGAAGGGAGGAAGGTCACTACAGCACAAACTTGGAGGCCAAGGCCTCCCCTGTGAGTGAGGGAGTACACTTCTCAGAGAAGAGATGTTGTGGGCTGGGCAGATATTTCAAAGGGTGGGGTTTTGCTGTTGATTTTTGTTTTTAATGGAGATGTGGATTTTCCACATGTTTGATATAATGTAGAAACCCCAGAGAACAAATAGTACTGAAAGTGTTATTCATTAGGTTCAAATTTTGGGTCCAGCATTTACTATTGGTATTATCTTGTTTATTTTAATTACTTATCAAACACTTATAAAGCACTTTCTACCCATCAAACATTATCATACAAACATAGTGCTTTGCATATTTTAATGTCTTTAATCTTTGCAATGATTCTATGAGATAGCTATTACTGTTATTATCCCCATTTTACAGATGAGGAAATGGAGGCATAGAAAGGTTAAGAAACTTGCCCCAGGTCACACAGGGTGTAAGTGGTAGAGCTGGAATTCCAGCCCAGGCTGTCTGGCTCTATTATTCATGCTCTGAAACCCTATGTTATACTGACCGTGGATAAGTTATTTAAGCTCTCTGTGGCTCAGTTTCCTCATTTGTGAAATGGGTTTAATGACATCTGCCTCCTCAATTGTGGTGAGGATTAAAATGGATGGTACATGTAAAGCCCAGCCCTCTTGTACTAGTCAGGGCTCTCCAGAGAAACAGGACCAATAAGAGGTGTGTGTGTGTGCGCGCACGTGTGTGTATGTATGTAGAGAGAGAGAGTTTTATCTTTAAAAGTTGGTTCACACAATTATGGAGGCTGACACACCTGAAATCTGGAAGGTGGGCCAGCAGGCTGGAGACCCCAAGAATAGCTGACATTGCAGTTTAAGCCCAAAGGCCGTCTGCTGGCAGATTTCCTTCATGCTCGGGGGAGATGAGTTTTTTGCACTATTCAGACCTTCAGCTCATTGGATGAGGCCTGCCCATATTATGAAGGGCAATCTGCTTTACTCAAAGCCCACTGAAGTAAATGTTAATTTCATCCCAAAACACCTTTTTTTTTTTCATTAATAAAACTGAAGAAGTTTATTGAAAGTTTTTCCGGCAGGAAGAGGAAGGGTTTACACTATATATCACAGCAGAAGCGTAATAATCTTTTAATAGTCACCCTCTGACTCCAAAGTTCCACTACATACAACTGCCCAATTAAAAACCTCCACCTCTCTCCTCACTACCCCATCCTCTCACTCCTCCTCCCACCCCACCCTCAGTTCTCTCTGCAATCTTTATCCCTTCTTAATGGAGGAATAATCTTGTCACCTTGTGATTTCATCTTCGTCATTTTGAATGTCTGGGAAGAAAGGGAGGAGGAAGACAAAGATGTGCTGGGGAAAACAGCAATGACTCAATTTGCTCTGGACAATACTTTAATCTTAAATTAGTGTCTTTGTGGCCACTCATTTTTTAAATTATAAACATGTTATATTCTTCAGTTTTAAATATTATCTGATAACTTTTTCACAAATAAAATATCTTAAAGCAAAAAATAATCTCTCCCTTGTAGGAAAAAAAGTTATTTTTGGCAATACCTTAAGGAGACCCAAGTGAGACTACACTTAAAATTTATGAGCATAAGCTTGAGTGCCTTTGTCCACTCCTCCTCCGTGTTTGAGTGGGTCCTGATGGGATAGAATCCACCGCTGCTTCTGGGGTGAAATGTTAATTTCATCCCAAAACACTCTTAAAGAAACATCCATAATAATGTTTGACCAAATACCCAGCCACCATGGCCCAATCAGGTTAGCACATAAAATTAACCATCACACCTCTAATCACACCTGGTAGGTGACCATAGGTAAAGAGTCTGATCTTTTTTTTTAAGAAGTCATTTATTTATTTGTCTTTGGCTGCATTGGGTCTTTGTCACTTTGCGTGGGCTTTCTCTAGTTGCAGCAAGCAGGGGTTACTCTTCATTGTGATGAGTGGGCTTCTCATTGCGGTGGCTTCTCTTGTTGCGGAGCACAGGCTCTAGGTGCTTGGGCTTCAGTAATTGTGGCACATGGGCTCAGTAGTTGTGGCCCATGGGCTTAGTTGCTCCACGGCATGTGGGATCTTCCCTGACCAGGGATAGAACATTTGTCTTCTACACTGGCAGGTCGATTCTTAACCATTGCACCACCAGGGAAGTCGCAAGAGTTTGATCTTTTCCTTCCATCTTACCTCCAGAGCCCCCAGAGCACCATCTTCTTGAGGACTGGAGCTGGCCATGACTCAGCCTGACTGTTGCATCCTCAGTTCTCAACCCTGCCTCTTGCTTCATGTGGTCATCCCTCAAGCAGCTGCACAGCCAGAGGGCTCCTTCAGCCGCAGAACTCTGAAGCCCTCAGCGTGGTGTTCCATTCACGTTCGATTGCAGCTCTGGTGTCATTGGAAATGATTGCTTCCCAAAGCAATTCCTCATGCATGTGGCACAATTGCCCCAGTGGTAATAACCACGCTGACAGAATGAGCAGTGAGCCAGCTTGCAAATCTAGTGACCGTCTGGGCTTTCATAAGCAGACTGAGATTTAATAAGAAAAGGCATCTCAGGTGTTAGATTGCCTAACACCTGCCTCAGCATGCATACTATTTTTATTATTATATTTAAATAATGCTGATGTTCTTAAAAAATAGGTAGGCATATTTTACCAAATAAGATCTCTATTACCAGCAGCTGTGTTGCCTCAGCTTTGCTGTAATGTTCACATTAGACAAACTCTCACACAACTTGAGAATTGCAGGAGACACAAATATATTCAATGTCACCATGCAGTAGAGGGTTAACCCAGCAGGCCCTAGTACAGCTGATCCTTGAGCAACATGGAGATTGGGGCACCGACATCCACACGGTGGAAAATCCACATGTAACTTCATAGTCAGCCCTCTCTATCAGTTATTCCAGATCTGCAGATTCAACCAACTGTGGATTGTGTTGTATAGTAGTACACATTTATTGAAAACATCCACATGTAAGTAGACCCATGCAGTTCAAACCCCTGCTGCTCAAGGGTTAACTGTACATTTGAGGGGAAGGCCTATCCTCAGAAGCACTGGCCCTTAACTGGCCTCTGGGAGATCATCTCTGAGCCTTTGGAATACCCTGCCTGATAAGTGTTTTGTATGTCTCAGGCTCTGGGCCACATGGTATCAGGTTGACTTCTGGGGGAATGGAGACTCAGTAACAGATCAGTCCAGAGTCCTACATGACTGATCCCCAGGAAAATCCCTGGACACCGAGGCTCAGGTAAGACTCGCTGGTTGACAATACTTCACATGTGTTGTCACACATTGCTGCTGGGAGAATGAAGCATGTCCCCGTTCAACTCCACTGGGAGGGAACACCTGGAATCTTGTACCTGGCTACTCTTGGCTTTAGCTCATGTACCTTTTCCTTTTGCTGATCTGTCTCCTTTCATGTAATAAACCATAACTGTGAGTATAACAGCTTTTCTGAATCCTGTGAGTCTTTCTTGTTGTGAATTATCAAGACAGGGTGGTCTTGGGGACTTCCAACACGGTCCCTTGGCTGAGAGTTCCATGCTGGGGGGCAGTGGGGGAGAGGTAGCTTTTGGGAATGTTAACAGCAGGAAATTGATAATGAAAGGGCTGGAACGGGGCCTTGGAGTGCTCACCAGGTGGGGAACTTTGAAGGTCTCTTACTTGCACCTCAGAGGTTTTATATATTTGCCCCATTTATCCACCCAAACCATAAAAATCTGCTGGGCAGGCCCCTTTGCTCCCTCTTTATCCCCCGTAGTGCCTAGTGCAGTGCTCTGTGATGTGGGTGGTACCCTGCCCCGGTAGATCCCCTTCAGCAGTGAGTCTGCCCATTGCCCAGTGGCTGTGGGTTTGGGGGCCGAGTGGCTCATGGCTGCTCTTAGGAGAACCGCTTTTGGTGAATAGGTTCTGCTCCTCCACCCCACCCCCACTGGCTGATATGGAGGCACAGAAGGCTGTCCTTTTTTTCTCAAGGTGGGGCCAATTCCATGGTGCAGTTTGCGCTCTAGAGCTCTCTGTGGGGTGGAGCTGAAGCTGGTTTTTAGCCTGGACCAGGTACTTGCTGAGTGTTCTTCCCCAGCCCTAATCTGTGTCTCATACTCCCCCTCGTCTTCAGGCATCCCCTCCATCAGTCATTTGCTAAGGAATCCCCATCCCAGGATTCCTGAGAACCAAGCCAAGACAGTAATGACTAAACTCTGATGGCCACTGGGACCCCTACAACCATATTTTGATGCATCTCAGCATGGCTCACAGTGTCCTTGTGTCTGCAAAGGAATTTCTCAGTTGTTTAAAGCTCTATCTTAGTTTTGAGCCCATGAATGAAAGTGGAGAAGTAGCCTTGCTTTGGTCTAGGGTTCTGGAAGACAGAGGGTGGAACAATTGTTAGATGGGACGTTTTGCTCTTAGACACAAACTTGTCATTCACACGCTTGTTCTTTCCCATAACAGAGCCTGTTTGCAACGAGCTTGTCAACTAAGATTGACCAGAGACTGGGTGGAGTAGGTGCTCTGAGGGCCAATCTGACCCCATGGTAAGGACCTTGAGACTAATATCGTTCTAATGCTGCGATGCTCTTCCTAGTTCCTGAGTGAAAACAGAGCCAATCACTACTCATCAAATAGAATGACCCAGAATGTAGCTGAGCTGCCCAGCCAAAGCACTGTGCCAAGGAGACTGGGACTGCAGGTTCAGTTGTCTGGTAGGCTGGGCTCTGTTTCCTGACCATGGATTGTACTCAGAACACTGCCACATTGTCATTCCCAGGGGAATCAGCCACTGGGCGCTAAAAGGTATCAGGGCATAAGAGTGCTAACATGCCTGTCAAGGATGTGCAGAGCAAGAAGGAGACATCAGCAGAGACTAAGTAACTTGAACTCTGAATGGCAAAGTCTGGTAGGGTTTTTCATGGTCTTCATGAAGTTCTTTGTGTAAAAAGCAAAATTCAAGTCTCAAGAATCAAAGTGGCCCTACGCACAGGCAAGAACAGAGCTCTTGCAGTCACACCACAGGCCCGCCAGTAGGTTCTGACACAAAGATCCCCGTTGGTTTGACACCAAAACTTAACAGTGACAGGGGTTGCTGATTTCAGAGCTGCATTAGTGGGACTAGTGGTGGGGACACTGATGTTGGGCTTGGGATGTTTAGGAGATTGAAAGCTAAAGCCACGAGTAGCTTAGGTAGCAACTGAGCCTAGATACTACCTCCAGCTTCTTTCACCCTACTTACTGAAGCTTTATGAAAGTGAAGCTTCCTGCCCTGTGACCAGCTTTAATTCTTATAGGCAGGAAGGAGGGGACAGGAAGTGTTGAGAAAACCAGAGTGTATTGCCAACACTAGCAGGTGTTCTGAACCCTCTTCACATTAAATCCCACTGTTGACACCTCTGGGTGTTGGTGCTCTACTGAGATCCCTTTGGTCCTCATCTTTCCGTGCATGCCACTCCAACTTTCCCTGCTAGCACCCGTCTCCTTTTGCCTGTGGCCTTTCTCTGGTCACTGGAGCCTGTTCTGCTGCAGTGCAAGACAGGCCAGAGGTGCTGGGGAAGTAACAGCCCAGGAACGTGGTGATCTACCAAGGATGGGCAGGGTGGGAAGGCCCTGACGTGGATGTTCCACGCTGCCTGATGGTGCTCTCCACCCAGATTAAGCTGCTCTGCCCACAGTGGTGGCATGCACCCTTTGCTGGCTTCCTTTCTTCCCCTCCCCATCACTTCCTCATCACCTATCAGGGTCTCCTGAGGTCATTCCTTCCACCCCCAAATTACTTGTACTTGACTCTGTCACTGAGTTTGCTTCTGAAGGCAACAAAGCCAGCACCCTAACTGACTTTCCTTACTGATAGAGCCCCAAGCTAGGAAGAAGCTGTTGGACTAAGGACCAGCCTTGGTCAGAAGGCTTGGAGTTGGCTCCAAAAGATGATTTGAAATCTACAATTTGACACTGGGCCTGACTCAGGTGACTCTGGAATGTCTTCCTTTTTTACCAATCTGTGTAGATTTCCTGCTCGCCTCCCTTCCAACTGCAACCCCTCAAAACACTGGCCTTTATGGGTACAGGGAGAAGCCAGCCAGGCGCCGATGACTCAACCACTGTTAAAGATGGGATCAGATAATGTGTAAATGAATGAGAGAGTAAGTAAGCAAACAAATGAATCTATGTTCCAATAAAACTTTATTTGGCCCATCCCAATCAAGTTTAATAATGTTTAATAGATTTTTTAAAAACATGAGTAAGTAATAGCAATTCCTCTGTAATAACAACTATATATGAACTCCTGGTCAAGATCAGCAGCTTGTTCCTTCACCAAAAAAGTGAAGCCGCCCTCTAAGGACAAATGGCACGTGAGGAGCGGTGTGCATTTCCTTTTCTTTAAAAAAAGAAAAAAGAAAAAGAAAAAGAAACCCAAACATTTCATATTTACATATTTTCCATTTAAAAATTGGTCAGTATGGTTAATTGTTTTTAAATATAGGTTTCTAACGTGATTCAGGTTTCGATGTACAGATCCTAGTTAGCTGATTAGATTTAAGGTGCTACTGAGGTGGGGGTGAAGCCAGCCTAAGATCAACACTGGGGAATCCTCTGTTTACAGACTGGCTCCTGCAGGCATCCTTGGGGAGAGCTGAATGTCAGTGGTGGAAACGGCAGAGCGTTTCCAGGGGACTGGACTCCATGCTTCTGCAGAGGACCTGCTGTGCCCACTCACCGTTCCCCCAGGCTCTGTGATGCGTGTACCTCTGGTTTGGCATGCTCCCCCTCATCCTGGCCTAAGCTAGGAGGGACATGATGGCCTCGGGTCCTTTCTTTTGTCGTGGGGTCCCCATGCTGGTGCCTGACCCCTGAGGGCCCTCGATGTTGGCACCCCACCTTTCATACCTTCCCGCCTTTCTGGATTCCTGGTCCCCAAGGCCTCTTGCTCTCCAGTGCGTTCCTTCAGGGCCTGCTCTTTGCTGGGGCTACATGCATGATCAAAATCAGGGGCAGTATTAACGAAGCCGGATGCATCCTATGTGAAATCTTCTCTCCTAGCATATTTGCTCTATGCAGGCACCTCGCTGCTTTCCTCCAAATGAGCAATTCGTGCCAAGAACACAAGTTCCCAGGGTAGGTTTGGAGCAGGGCTGCGTGTATGGGGTTGGGGTGGGGGGTGGGGAAGCCTGGAGGGATTCTTGGAATTGCTGTCTTCAAACTCACCCGTGTATGACATTCTCTTGGGAACAAGAGCTGTGTCGTGTCTGCACATGTGTCAGGAAAGTGCATAGGAAGTTCTGGAAAAGGCGTGTGCACAGGCCTGGGAGAATAGGTTATTTTACCCGCAGACCCCAAATTGGTCTGATCTGAAACCAAGATTTCAGACCACGCAGGGGTGAGGCAAATACTATAGGGGTGAGGCAGATGGGAATATTTACGTACTTGAGGAGCCAGAAAAAAATATGCTTAGTGACCAGGGGAAAGAAGCTGGCTCAGTTTCCAATTTTAGAATTCAAGGGGCATGACTCTGAGTAAAAGCACACGGAATGGGTCAGATGGTAATGGACAAGGAAGACACATCTTGAACCAAGTTTTCTGAGCAGAAAGCCAGAGTGACGCCAGTAGAGGAAGACATTGTTTAGCAGACACTGGCCTGGGGGCCAGGAGACTGGGATTCAAGGCTTGCCCTGACACTCACTAGGCCCTGATCTGACAAGCAAGTCACTTTGCTTCCCTGGGCCTCACTGTCCTTCCTCACCTGTCAGCTGAGGCTAGTTGGGTCAGATGGTTCCAACACTATGCCCACAAGGTTCCTCTGCACGCAGCCCCCAGGGGCAAGGCGGTGGGGCGGGGGGGGCCTGCAGACTGCTAAGACATGTTTCTGCCTTGCCCACCACCACTTATAAAAACACAAGTGCCTCTTCTTTGCTGGGAAAAGTGATCAA
This sequence comes from Hippopotamus amphibius kiboko, assembly GCF_030028045.1. Taxonomy (NCBI): domain Eukaryota; kingdom Metazoa; phylum Chordata; class Mammalia; order Artiodactyla; family Hippopotamidae; genus Hippopotamus; species Hippopotamus amphibius. The sequence continues at coordinate 91,710,463 of NC_080196.1, read as the reverse complement.
CCCCTGAACTAGGCTCCTGTTCAAACCGGCTCCCAGAGGTTAAAGGCTAGTTATTAAGGCAGTTTAAGAAATGGACATTCCTCTTGCTCCTCGGATCCTTCCTGTGTTCTGCTAACCCCAAGGCAGCAGAGCGGGGCAGAAGGGGGAGGCGGAGGTGCCAGGGAGGCAGCCCCTTCCGGCCAGGCCCCGCTTCCCCGAGATGGTCTTCGAGGTGGCCTGGAGCGCCCCTCCGCCCTCACCACCTTTCTTTGGAGAAGGCCTCGGTCTGCACGAGATCGCCAGGGTGCTCGGAGATGCGCGCACCGTTGAGGTCGCCCAGTTTATTGTCCGGCAGGTCCTCGGGCTTGGTGCAGAGCTTCAGGGCGCGGGAGATGAACACGTCCAGGTCAAACTGGGGGCTGGCGCCCCCGTCGATGGGGGCCGGCCGGCCGGGCGGGGAGGCCGACAGGCGGCGCTCGGGGCTGGCACGGGGCGGGCCGGCGCGCTCGGGGCCGCCCTGCGTGCTCTTGACCCACTGCGCGATCTCCAGGAAGAGGCTGGCCGGCTCGTCGTCGCGCGGCCCTGCGTCCGCCGCCACCGCGGCCACCGCGGCGGTGGGGGGCGCCCCGGCCGCCTGCTTCCAGTGCGACAGGTCCAGGATGAGCTTGGGCTCCGAGTAGTGGTGCGGCTTGTTGTCGCGCCACAGCAGCTTGTCCAGGTAGGACGGCGAGCCCACCTTGTAGTCGCAGGAGCGCCCGCAGTCGGCCTCGAAGGCGCGCTCCATGGACGAGTGCGACTGCTCCAGGAAGCGCTCCGAGCTGCTCTGCGAGTCCTTGCGCGGGTCCACCTGCACGTCCTCCGCCAGCGGCGCCGAGCCCGCGCGCGGGTCGCGCTGCACCTCGCTCGCGTCCTGGCACCGGTCGGGCCGCCACTCCAGGTCCGACGACAGGCTCACGGGGTACCTGCAAAGGTAAGATGAGATGGAGATTGGAACCACCCCCCTCCCCCCCAATCCCTGTCTGCTACCCACCGGCTGGCTTTCCATTCCTTCCCAGCCCCTGTCCTCCCACCTCCTAAGGTGGGAGGGTGATGGGACAAAGTAACGGTGAACTTCCAGGGCTCAGGTAGAGGGACTGATTGCTCGGTTTAACTCTTGTATCCTTTTGTATTCATTCAGTACCCTACAAAAAGTTCTTTTGAGCTCCTCCTCTGCGCCCTGTGCTGTTCTGGGCATTACCAGACACAGCAGGGAACAAAACAAAATCCCTGTTCTCATGGAACTTTCTAGTGGATCCACCTATGCCGTGCTCCTCAAACGCTGATGTGCACACCAGTCACCTGGGGGCCTTGTCAAAATGCAGATCTTGATCCAGTAGATGAGGTGGGATCTGAGAGTCTGCAGTTCTAACAGGCTCCCAGGTGATGCTGATGTTGCTGGTCCTTGGCCTACACTTTGAGTAGCAGGGCTCTAATGAGTGCTTCACAGCCTTGGCTAGGATTAGAATCATTGTGTGTGGGGGTGATTGGGGGGATTAGAAATAAAGTTCCATGCCTGCCCCACATCCCCAGTGCTGATGCAGTAGGTCCAGGGAGGGGCCCTGCATCTGCGTGGCCCTTCAGGCCTTCCAGGTGTTTCTGGATCTGGTTGGAGGCCCTGCAGCCCTCTGCATAGATGCTGAGTGGGTGGGGCATACCAAAAGATTTCAGACACCCTCAGGAGAGGCCAAAGATCCTTGGAATTCTGCCCTCTGTCGACTGTCCTGCAGCCCTGAAGGGCAAAGTCCACTAGCTAAGAGCAAATGAAGGGCAGGTGGGCAGCCCATCAGCTTGGGCTGAGCCCTCCCTCCCTGTGCCAGGTGTTCTATGCAGAATTTAGGGCGCAGGGGGAGGCAGGGAGCACAGAGAAAGCCTCAGGCAGCAGCTAGCTGCTCTTGGAACAGGAGGACTAGTGCCCACACAGGAAAAGCCAAGGACAGGCAGGTTTGGCTGCGTGACTGGGCAGGCTGGCAGCCGCAGTCCACACCATGTGGTTTGTGAGGCACAGGAAGGTCCCAGTTCTGCCCACCCTCCCAGTGATGCCATTAGGGCAGGAGTCACTCCTAGAGGTGAACACTGCCTCCTCCCATGAGGGTCCTTGAAATTGCAATTTCTAGGAGGAAAAACCTTTGAAGACCGTGACCTCTGGCTGCTACACGCCAAGGGCCAGATGTAAGGTGTCTGCGGTCTCCAGAGCAACCCCGTGGAGTGAGTGTTCTCACCTGCCTCATAGATGAGGACACTAGTGTTCAGAGGTGAGCAGTTTGCCCAGAGCAGCAGGGCCTATGGGAAGGGGTTTGTCACTGCCTTTGTCATTCACCTTCCTCATGCAGGTGTGATGGGAAAGGTCTAGAGCAGAGGAGCACCAGGTTTAGAAGCGGTCAGAGTTGATGGGCAGGGGCCAAAGAAACCCCACTGCAGTCTTCCTGGCACCAACCCCATGCCACAGCCATGATAAGCGTCGGACAAACCCCACAGAGCCAGCGCTCTGTGCCCTCAGATGCTGTGGAGTAGAGGGGGAGGGGCTGTAGGAACCATAGTCAAGGGCAGGCCTAGCACAGGGGCGGGAGAAGAGAGAGTCTTCATTAATCTCTGTTTGCTGGCAACTCTTGATAACAACAATCGACAACAAAAAACCAACAAACCTGCTCCAAAATAGCAACGCTGCCCTGACCCTCCCTCGGAGCCTCCTTCATCTGAAACCCATCATCTGTCAAATGACTGAAAAGGAGAAACTGCTCATCTGTCACTTATGTAACTAGCTGTCATATTCTCGCAACAGCAGGGCTCCCACTTAGGCCCCCTCAGAGTCCTAGCTGCTAAGCTCTTGACTTCTATTTCTAAACCAAGCAGCTACCAGCGTTCTCTCCCAGAATTAGCAGATGGTGATGCCCAAACATTTAGCTGCCTGATCTAGGAACATCAGAACAGGAAGGGACCTAAGAGATCATTGTGTGCTTATGCAGAGATTGTCCAAAAAAAATGTATCTTCTACCCAACTCTGATTCATTGGTTGTGACTTCCGGGCAGAGTGTGTTGAGAAGGATTCTGAGGTCCAGCCCAGCTGAGCAGGGAAGAGTCCTGTGATTGCTTAGCAGTGTCTGACATGCATGCAGATCGGGGAGGACCCCATGTGGGCCAGGTATTAGCTGTGTGACACACTGCCAATCTAACCTCTCTGAGCTGTGGCTTCCTCATGTGTCAACAGGCAATAATAATAATGGTGCCTCCTTTATGGCATCATAGGAGGTGTGAATGATGTGAACGGCCTGAAGGTGTTGTGTGGTGGTAAATTTCACACTGTTTTCTTGTCTTGCGTTGTTGCATTTTGCTTTTCTGGGGCAGATTCCCAGCCTGCTAGACGACAGCTCTGGCTGTGGGTGCTCATTAAATGCGTGCCCAGCATTGTATTGAGGCCTGTGTGCAGTGTACTTGGGGTGGGTTGGAAAGCTGGTGGTGGCTGGTGTTGCACAAAGGCAGGCCCCTGACCACACCTGCAGGACACAGCTGGTCATCTACCGGGAATGTCTGGGGACAGGAGAGAAAGGCAGGAAGCTAAGCTGGGGAATGTGCCCCATGGGCTATAGAACTTGGGAGACAGAAGGAAAGGTCATGGAGGATCAGAGGCAAACAGAAAAGGGAGGATGGGAATGTGGGCTCCAGACTCCAGGGTGGGAGCCCCTGCAACGCACCTGTCCCAGTTGGAGAGCTGGCTCTGGTTGGCCGCCATCAGCAGGATGTCATCAATCTCATCCTCGATGCGGAAGGGGTGCTGCGAGGTGGGCTCGTCCTCGGGGCAAGAGTACGGGCTCATGTAGGGGTGCTGCAGCCCCATCTCCGCAGTCAGGCGATCCATGGGGTTAAAGGTCAGGATCTTCTCCAGAAAGTCGATGGCTGTGGGGAGCAGAGCAGGACAGGAAGGTCATTCGTGCCTTTGCCAACCTGAGACTTAGCCTCCCCGGCATGGGGGCGCCCCCTAGTGTTTGTACTTTTCCATTTGTAAAATGGCTTTTTTTTTTAAAAGGCAAATAATTTATTAAAAAGGAAAAAATTTCACTGGTATTTTAGATACTATACAAAACTATATATACGCTCTACTAATCAAAGTGTATAAATACTATATATAAAATACTGGTGAAATATTTTCAATTTTTTTTTTTAGGCTCTTTATTGGAATATAATTGCTTTACATTCTTGTACCAGTTTTTGAGGTACACCAAAGTCAATCAGCTGAATTTATACACATATCCCCATATTCCCTCTCTCCTGCGACTCCCCCTCACCCTCCCCGTCCCGGCCCTCTAAGGCATCACCCATCATCGAGTTGATCTCCCTTTGTTATACAGCAACTTCCCATTAGCTATCTATTTTACAGTTGGTAGTGTATATATGCTTATGCTACTCTCTCACTTCATCCCAGCTTCCCCTTCGCCCCCTCCCCCCCCAACCTCGTGTCCTCCAGTCCATTCTCTGCATCTGCATCCTTATTCTTGTCTTGTCACTGGGTTCATCAGTACCATTTTGTAAAATGGCTTTTTAGCTGTTTCCTTTCTCATGGTCCTCACTACATTCCAGGGACACACTCAGAGCAGATGCTGCTTTTTGATTCCACAAATGAATTAATAGAGGTCCAGAGGGGTACAGGGACTTGTTCAAGGTCACCGTTGGGTACCGGAGGTCCAGGGCTAGAACTCTGCCTTAGGCTGGATTCCCCCAGAGACAAGGAATGGGGTGGAGGTAGTTGATACGGCAGTGACCCCAGGAAGCACCAGAGGGGGATGGGGAAGAAGCCAGTCGAGGACGTGCCAACGTGCAGTTCCTGCCGAGGGCGCCGGGACTCCGTCCCACTGCAGCCAGCGGGCGCTGTGGGTGTGCACCCGCTGAACATCAGCTCCGCGCACAGGTGCTGGTGCCCTTGGTCTTGAGCAGGGGTAGGGACGCCCGCCTGCCTTGTGAGCTGAGCCCCGGGTTCTCTCAGGGCAGGTCCAGTCTGGAGGCTCCCCTTAAATCATGGCTTGGCTAATCATGTTACGGCCCACGTGGAGAGGGAGGAAAGCAGCTGAGCTCAAGGCCAGGCTTCTGTCGCCTCCCACGGCCTCCCGGGTGGGCCTCAGCCCGCACCATTCCCCTGCCCCTCGCATCAGCCCTGGGCCTCTCTGAAGGAAAATCCATCAGTGACTCAGGAAATCGATGGATCCTGAAGGTCACTGGGCTCCCAGGAGGAGGAGATTCCGCACCATAATCCTGGACTGAAAGATGAGTTAGGCAGCAGTAAGTCAGATCCCTCCCCAGTGCTCTGGGGCTCAGGGGCTGCTTCTGGGCCCGGGGTGCGGCCCTGAAAGAGAATCAGCCTTACAGATTCCCAGGGCTGGGAAGAATCGGGCAGTGCAGGGTCCAGCTCTGCCATTGCCTAGCTCCAGGCTGGGCAAACCTGTCCTTTCTTGGGGCTCCCAGCCCCTCCCTTGGCCCCACCTATTACCCTGGACCTTTTGACAAGGAAGTGAGAGAGTCAGAGCTGTAAACATTGGCAGGCATCATCACTCTTATCGTCATTATTAAAAAAGACCCAGCGAACCCTGACCTTGGAAAGTGCCAGCCCCAAAGGCCACTCCACTGACTCTAGTAAGGATGAGAATCTCCCCTTTACTCTCCCTGACAGCTGGTCCTCCAGCAGGTGCCCAGACACTTCTGGGAAGCCTAAATGTTAGAAAATCCTTCCTTATAGCAAACCTAAATCTGCCCCTTTAATCCCTACCCTGGAGCCTAGCTCTGCCCTCTGTGGTCCCCCCATGTCAGCATGCTGTCTCTTCCCCATGACTGTTCCTCATGTTTCAAGGCAGCAGTCACGTTCCACACAAGCCCCCGTCCTCCTGGCAAACAACTGGCCTACATCTCCTAGCCTCTCCCGCAGTTAGGTGTGGCTGTGTGACCAGGGCCAATGGAAAGGGGGTGGAAGTGATGTGTGTACCCCACGTCCAGGCCAGACCCATAGAAACCTCCTGCAGGAGTGTCTGCTCTCTGTTCCCCTGGCTTTGGCCGCAAGTTGGTGCCCTGGGATGGGGGGGAGCCTTGAAAGCTGTGATTGAAGATGGCAGATGGCCCGCGTCCCAGGCATGGTCTCCACTCTGTCTGGACCTGGGTTGAGCAGTGAATACACTGCTAGCAGGTAAGCCATGGAGATTTCAGGTTTATTTAGCTGCAGCACTGGCTTCACCTCCCCAACTTCTTTTCTCTAAGTTCGACCTCCCGCATGTATTTTTGGCGCTTCTAATATAATGAGGCTTCTGTACAATCGTGTCACCTTTCTGTGGCCCCAGTGGCTTCCCAGCTGAGCGTCTCAGAGCCCCAGGGGTTCTGGAAGGGTTCTCGGGGCGGGGGGGGGGTCTCTGGAGATCGAGAGGCAGGTGGGCAAAAGGCCCCTCACCCCTGCTGCACCCAGAGCACTCCTTTCCCTATTTTGTGTGTTAGGTGTCCTCACCCGCTCTGTCACTTGTGCTATAGTGGCCTCTTGTGAGTGTAGCTCGGAACGGAATGCCGTGGCACGGTCTCAGGCCTGCTCCCTCGTCCTACAGCTGCGGCGTGACAGCCGTCTTGGCTGCTGAGGCACACAGTCCACCCAGGCTGTGTCCTTCAAGCCTATGAGGATGACGGCTAGAGAGACCCCTCTGCCTCTTCCCAGGCGTGCGGGGTCTCGAATGTACAGCCCGGGATGAACCGAGGGTCACCGACTGGCTCTTCTGGGCAGGTGAGCGTGATACCCTTTCTCCCGCTGAAGTTTCATGTCAGCTGTACCTTGTTACCCCGAGGCCGGGCTGACTGGGGCCACTTTTCAAGCCCAGAGGCAGACAGAGAACTGTGGCTGCGGCTGGCACGTGGGGAGGGCGGAGCAGGCCCGGCTTTTGTGAGCATCTGTTTGGCTACAAGTCTGCACACATCGGCTGGGCATTCAGAGCCCTGCGGCCTCTTGGCCCTCCTTACCTCTCCAGCTTCACTTCCTACAGCCAGTTTCCCGCTGATGTGAGCCCTCACCAGTCCTCCAGGCCGGCTCTCTGTCCGTCTCATGCTTGATGGCCCTCTGCCCTCCCCAAATACCCAGAGCCCTCGCTGGCCCCTTAGGATGTGTTCCTTCCTCTGTGTGCTCATCTTGACGGGTACTCCATCATCCCAGCTAGACCAGCTCTTATGTCTCTGACTTCCCCAAGTCAGGCCCACCACGCCCAGGGCCAAGTCACCGAGGGGCTGCTGTGTGTGTGCTGGTTCGGGGAAGGGGGACATGGGTGACACACCCCTGATCCAGAATTCCTGAGAATTCCGAACCTCTTGTTACATGGTGGGATTTCCACAGAGGCCGAGGAGTCAACGTAAATGTGGACAGGCTGAGACTTAATTTGTGGGGAATCAAATTGCCTCCCTCCCTTAATGATGGGGAAACTGAGATGGAATGGGGATCATGGCCAAAGACATGGTTAATCCAAGTTCTTGGTTTCCTGATGGGGAGGAGTGTGGCAGAGATGGCTAGTGTGTACCTCATGTCTGTCCTCCTCTTCCCTAGTAGTGGACACACAGTGGCAAAGGAATAAGTGTCCCCTTCCCAGCCTCACTGCAGCGAGGTGGGGCCATGTGACTAAGTTCTGGCCAACAGGACATGAATGGAGGTGAGGTGTCCAGATTCTGGCTCATGACATTCAAGGCAAGGGGGGACCTTCCCTCCTTCCCCACCTTCCTCCAGGGGATACGGGCAACACCCTAAGGTGGCAGAAACACAAGACAGAAGGGGCTTGGGCCCCTGGATGACTACAGCGCAGGTCTACTACAGTGGCCCTGGACTATCTACTTTGGATTAGTATATAACAGAGAAATATACTTAACTCCTTTTTTCTTAAATAAGAAGTTTAAGCTGTTGAGAATCTGGGTTTCTTTTACAATTGGCCAAACCTATAGCCTACCTGATATAGGGCTTTCCTAAGGAAGCCACCAGCAGGTATAAGGCTGGTGTAACATCTCAGATGATGAAGCAACCATCCTATGCTAAGGGCTTTACAAATTCTATTGTACTTACTCATCACAATGACCCCATGGGTCATGTATTATTATACCCATTTTACAGTTAAGGAAACTGAGATGCAGAGAAGTTAAGAAAGTTGCCCCAGGCCAAACAGCTAGTCACTGGGGGAAATGGGAACTTAGCCAGGTTCTGGCTTTCATGCTGATGAAACTATACCATGCTTTCCAGCAGGAAAAAAATAAAGGGAGATGGAGGAGAGAGAGGGAGGCAAGTGAGAAAGAAGGAAAAGGAAGCACAATCGGGGTAGAGAATGGAGGACCAGCCGTGACCACCTTGAGGATGGCCTGATGGCCGAACTCAGTCTGGAAGTAGTGAGGGCAAATGCCCGCTGCCAGGGGTCCCCAGCTTCCATGTCTAGGGACTCTGCTTGGTCCTTTTGGAGGAGACTGCCTGCCCCGGCCCCCAAGGTGAAGCCAGAGTGCAGAGCGCCGCCTCCAGGTGCCGGCTCAGCTGTTGGGCTCTGGTACCTTCGCTGTTCACTTCTGGGAGCAGCTTGCGCAGCGGCCTCTTCACCTCCCAGGTGCTGCTGACGAAGGAAGGCATCACCTTGAGCAGCTCGTCCTTGTCCTCCTCCCGGATCACAGGGATGGTCTCCAGGATGAGCTGCATCTGCTCCAGCTCGTGAGCCCCTGGGAGGTAAACACCAGATGGTTAAGCGTGCTCCCACATGGCTGGCATGAGAGGAAGCCCCAGCGAGGCTCCAGGAGCCTAGGACAGTGGGGGCAGTGCTGGGCTGGGAGCCAGGGGACCTGGGTTCATTCTGCCACTAACTTGCTGTGTGATTCTGGGCAAGTTGCTTGCCGTCTCTGAGGCTTGGTCAAATGTAGAAAGAAGGGGTAGTCTCTGGGGCACTGTCCATTCCCCTAGCATTCTGTGCCTCTGGAATGGACCAGTCTCATAAAGCCTGAGTCAGCCCACACTAAAGTGATGGGGACAGCCTGGCCTGAAGCTTTCCAAGTGCTCCTTCCTATATGCCTCTGTGCATGTCCTTTACTGGGCTGGGGAAGGAAGCAACTTTAAAGCTAGGCATGAGTCTTACCTTTGGATTCCCATTAGGAGGGAAAAAAATCAGGAAGAACAAATTAAGTTTGGGATGTTTCGTAAGCACTTTGCCTCTGTGCTCCTTTGGGCAGAAGGAGAAAGACAGACGGCGCCAGGTCTGTGGGACAGGATGGAGTCGAGCATTCAAGCTCTTGTTCACTCGTTCATTCATTCCACGAATGATTATACATGGAGTGTCGTCTCCCTGCCAGGCATCATGCTAGCTGCTGGGAATGAATAGCATCCTCATCTGTAAGAAGCTTCAGGCTTTGTGGGTCTCGGAAACTCAACTCCTCTTCTACACCCAGGCCATCATGGATGCTGCTTCAGAGCTTTGACACTGCTGGGATGGGTCAGGTCTGAATCTTTGCTGCCCCCTCTGACCTCCAGGCTGTTCTTACTTCCATTCCCTCTATTTTCCCTTTTTGCACGAGTACCTTGCCATTTACCTCTACCGGGTTGAATCCAGCTGGGCCCCGTCTTCCTGAAGAAGTGCCCCTGACTCATCCAGCTGCACAGGGCGCCCTCTCCTTACCATCGATTCCCATGGGTGGGTCCCAGTCTCCCAGAGGCTGGTGGCCAAGGGCGGGGCTCTCCCGTGTGCCCCCACGATGCCCTGTGCGGCACCAGGCACGTGAGAATGCTGGGAATGCCGGCCCAGGAAGTGCCTACAGCATCAGCGTCTGCTCTGAACGAGGCCCTCGGCCTCTCCCTGCAGTAGACTCACGTAGGGTCAGTTCAGGGATTCTGGAAGCCTTGTAGGGTCCCCTCTCCAAATAAGCGCTCCAGACCGACCTCTCACAGTGGCAGGGAGAGGGGAGGAAGGGGCTGAAAATGTCAGATGGGTGTTTTCAGGGGTCAATCTCAAGGTGTTTAAATCCACATGATTACTTGATTTTGAAAGTTCTGTGTTCAAAGGGCTTTTTTCTTTTTAGCTTCTCCAGTATTTTGCCTGAAATTGTTGATAATGAGGTGCCTCGACGTAGTGCCGTAAAAGCCGCAGAGGTAACGTCAAAGAGAAAGACTAGTGTGTTTTGTGATTAGCATGTTTTTTCCCGTTTACTTGAGCTACCGCAGAGGAGCAGGAGGGTGGCCTGGGCAGCAGCTTACCAGCAAAGAGCATCCTCCCTGTGAGCATCTCGGCCAGGATGCAGCCAGCAGCCCACATGTCGATGGCTTTGGTGTAGTTGTTGGGGGAGAGGAGCAGGCGTGGTGAGCGGTACCACTTCGTTACCAGCCCTTCTGACAGGTAACCCTGGAAGACAAAATCCCGGCTTCCAACCATCAGTCATTTGCAGACACCCTCCCTCCCATGCCTCTCCTCGTTTCCCTTCCCAGGGAGACAGGACCCCTTTCACTCTCCATCCTTTCCCATTGATCGTCTGGTTAGAGGGGTTCAGGCAGGTTTGTGAGGCTCAAAGGCTTTAATGGGGGACTCTTATGAGGCCCTGGAGTTCTCTTGTGTAGAAAGGGATCGAGGATGCCACTATTTAAGAAGCAATGCTTTCCCACCCCATCTTGATGTAACGACACATAACACCCTGCCCTCATCTAGTGAGAAGATGGATAAACAGGAGCCGTACTTGAGTTCATTATCACCGTCAACAGAGATGATGAGACACTGGAATTTCATTTATTTAGTGGCTGAATCTCAGAAATAGCTGGAAAATTGAAATCAAGCCAGTTGCTTGAGTGCAGATGATTAAATTAATTCTGCTGCCATGCCAGAGGCCAAGCCCCTGCTGAGAATGGATGAGGGAGCTTCACAATGGGTGCAGGTGAAGGACTTTTGGAAGCTGCCCTAAAAGGCAGAGTGGACACAGCTTTGGTTGGCCCAGAGGATTCTGGGAGTTCTACAGAGTGTCTTTTGGGAATAGATGTTCTAGTTGATTTCAGCCACTGCTCAGTGTTTGGTCTGCGGTGGAATCCCTCACTGTGAGATATGGTGATGACACAGGTGCTTTAGCACGGATAGGGAAACATAGCCAGGCAATTTGGAAATCGTTCTGTATGTAACTCACAAAGCTGGCCCAGCAGTGAAATCTGGGAAATGCCTATTTGTATTACCTGGAACGGTCTCTTTAAAGTGAAAAAATAGACCTATTTGGCATCAAGGTCAGACAATTAGCACCATGGGGATCCAATGAAAGATTCTAAGGATGGTTTTGTTATTTACTGTTGTAATTTCCAATTTAGCATCTAATGTTCCTTTCTGCTGATGTAAAAAGTATCACAGACCCAGGTTAAAAACAGAGGAAAAGTTAGGAAGCCCAAGTACCCAGGAACTTTTCATCAATTAATCTGAAATCTCCTCACATGTTGAGCAAAGATTTATTGTGTTTAAAACCAGAGAGCCCTGAGTTAGAGCAGTTTTCTCTCCTCTGTGGTACATATTTCTTCAGAGCAGGGCCTCAAACCAGTGGGAGGAAGGAAGAAAAGACTGAGGCATACCCATTCCCCAGCCTCAATGCTCCAAAATGAACTCCTTATTATTTTTAAAATGTGCCCCCTTTCTCTGTCCTTTGGGCCTTTGCATGTGTACCTTCCAGGGATAGGTGTCCTCACACCCACTGTCCTTCCTGGCTGACTCATGCTCAGTCCTGCTTCCTCTCAGGAGCTTCCCGACTCCCTGGGACGAGACTGCGTGCCCCCTTCCAGGAGCTCCAGGATCCCTGTCTTGTTACTGTTTCTTAACTTCTCTGCAGTTGCTGCCCTGCCCACCCCACCTACCCACCCCCCAGGACAACTAGACGATTTGCCCCTCACGGGCAGAGGCTGTATCTTGTTTCGCAGCCATTTCCACATTGCCTAGAACCAAGTCTGCCTCCTAGGAAATGTCGAATAAACTGCCGGATGGATGGATGGACGGATGTTTGAATGAATGAGCAAGGAACATCTTGCATGGTCTGAGCCCCTTCGAAATGGGGCACCTTCTGGAGGAACCACTGATTCCCTTCTTTAACAGCCCTGATTTCATGCAGAGTTCCAATTCCCACTTTCAGTGATGGGGGAGGGGTTTACAGAAGTTGACAGTTTTTGCCTTATGCCTTGCCTTGTTCCAGAAAGGATTGGCAAGTGTAAGTAATTTTTTTAAGATCAGGTTTGTTGAAGTATAATTTATAAATAGTAAAAGTCACTCTTTTTAGGGTACAGTTCTTTGAGTTTTGACAAAGCACAGACTCATGTAACCACCATCACAATCAAGATATACAACAATGCCATCATCTTACACAATGCCCTCGTGCCCCCTTCTGGTCACCCCTCGGCCCCAGTTCCCTAGAAGCCATTTTTCCATCTCTTTAGTTTTCCCTTTAGTTTTGCCTAAATTCCTCCCCTTAGCATAATGCATCTGGACTCATCTATGTTGTTGTAGGAACAGTATTTTGTTAGGAGTTTGTTTGATTCTAAAAATGAAAGAGACAAGCCAAACTGTAGACGCTCACATCTGGGTGGGTGGGTTATAAACAAAGAATGGTCCCATTTTATCTTCTAATCAGAGGGTGAGAGTGTCAGAGGAAGACTAAACCAGAGTACCCAGAGGGGAGGTGCTTAAAGCGAGTTTACTCTGATGTGTAAATGAGCAATCTTTCATGGGACAGAATTCCCTATAATTAATGCCTGCCTGTCTGCAGAGTCTGGGGCTAAAGTGGGAAGCAGGGGGCTTCCTCCTGAAATACCTGCCCTGAAAGTAAAAGAGAGATGTTTGCATGGGCTAGGCTACCCCTGGGTCAGAATCATGGACCAGGCTGTGATAGCAGCTGAGAAAGTTCACCCCTGGCTCTTCCTTACCTTTGAATGGAAACCAAGAACCTGCTGGATTTTTGTCAGGTACTAGCTGCTTCCCTCTGGTTACTTGTCCCTCAAGTCAGGGGATGTACTGAGATGTTTCAGAAGGCACAGGACAGAAGAGAACTTGGGAACATGCAGTGGCTTCTGCCAGGTTCTGGAGCAAGAGGAGCCTCCACTCCTGGGTCTGTGGGATAGACAGGGTGGGGCTGGGGGTCTTGTCACCAGTTGAGACGAGCCCTGGGTGTCTGAGTGGGAGAGGTGATGGGGCCTACGACACAATACCAGTGATCTGGATTCAAGAGAGGAGTTTCCGCTGAGTGGATGGGGTGAAAGAACTTTCTAGAATTAAAAAGAAAATCTTTAAAGAATACCCAGGAGTGGAGAGCCAATTTTATTAGAAGGGCCCATAAATCAGTAAGTGTACTGGCTCAACAGAAATCCTTAAATGGCTCTCCTGCCCGAGCCTGCAGGGGGACGGTCGTTTCAGCCGCATTTGGATGTAGAGGAAGCTGTCTTCAGTGATCAGACCTGGTCTCCCTGAGGCTCGCCCATCAGCAGGCTGATTGGTGGGTTGGACAGTGGGCCCAGGCAGGGTGTGTTGTTGTGTGACCCATAACACATCGCCGTACTGAGGAGACAGGAAGACAGGAAGCCAACGCTCCCCGGGTGTCCACGGCCACCTCCCAAATGCAAGAGGCGAGACCAGAATCGCCCTTTGCCTAGTGTTCCTTTCCTCCTGCCATCCTGTCCCTTGATGTTCCCGGTGAGAAGCTGACTCTGGAGGCACCACTGGGAGTGGTGGACACGGTTTTCTGTCTCGACCCCGCCATGGGGGCCTTGGGGCTTCTTCAGCTATGACTCCAACCAGCCCGTTCTGCTGGAGTCATGTCCAGCCAGTGGGAGGCTTTGACTTTGAAAGGCTCAAAGGTGTTTGGAAATAATCTGATAGCAGCTGCCTGGGAGGAGGGTAATTAGGGGCCCTCGCAGATCCAGAGGGAGGGTATAATTAAGGCTCTGAGCATTCTCTTTGCTGAAGGAGCAAGAAAACCACACTCAGTCCTAGCTGCCTGCCAGGGAATTCGGAACAGCCCCGACTGAACTCACCCCAGAAGGGTGGTATGCATCTGCTGCTCCAGCGAGCCTGTACTGGTGGAGCTTCAGCTCTGCTCGGCTTGCCCTCTCTGTGCCTCCACTCGCCCGAGCCTGATCTCTTGGGTCTGGGAGTCGGAGGGTGGGGGAGAAGGCTTGACTCCGTAAACTTTCTCCGTCACCTTTTAATGATAATGCATCCACTGGCACCTCACAGAGGTAGAGTGAATTTAAACGAGGACAACACTGTCCCGAGAATAAAAGCCCAGCCAGCTGTAGCTCTGTGCATGCGGGTGGGGCAGGAGGGATGACAGGGCGGGAAGTTTCCACTCATACCGAATGGCTCATATGGAGGGCTGCCTGTGCTTCCAGGTCAGGATGGAGGGAGGCTCTGATAGCTTCACCTTCCCAACCAGAAGCCTCTGGCATGTGTCCTGGGAGCCCAACATGTGTCATCCCTATGCAGCAGAAATGAAGATGACTAAGATCATGCCTGTCTTCAAAGAGCATGAAATGTGGTTAAAGAGATGAAATGTTCAATAGGAAAAGATGATCAGAAGGACCAGGAAGGGATCTCAGTCAACATTTATGAAGGACTCACTCTGTGCTGGGTGCCGTGTTAGCATTTTACCTGAATTTATTCAGCAATCCCTCTATCGGCCTCTAGATGCAGGCTCTACTAGACAACTTGCCCAGGGTCACATGGCTGGGAAGTGGTCCAGGGCATCTAGCTGCAGAGCCCACACTCTAGCCCGTATGCTGCTGGACCTCCACAGCCCTGCATTCTAAACAGAGTCAATGGTAGGCAGCAAGGCAGAGGCACGCTCAGAGTGCAGAGGGGCGATATTCTGTCCTGAGGTGGTCAGTGAAGGCTTCATGGAGAAGAGATTTGGGTTGGTCTTGACAGATGGGGACATCTTAGATAGCTGTGCTGGGGAACATCTGAGAGGTGATGGGGAGCCAGTGTGAGTAAAGGGGGGGGGGTGGCGGGAAGACCTAGAATGTGCTCAGAGGACAGACATGTGGACAAATGGGACATGGGGAGGGGCTGAGGAGACTGATCTTCATGAAGGTCAGTGGTCCCCAAGGACCTCCATATGAGAATCAGGGGAAGTGCTTGTGAGATGTGCAGGCTGGCCAAAGCTACTGACTTGGAGTCCTCTGATCTCTATCTTGGATGAGCTCCACGGGGAATCCTTATGCCCCCTCCTAGAGAACCCCAGGAAGGATGCAGGGAGCTGTGGAGGGTTGCAGAGTGGGGAGGGAGCGGTGGTGGGTAGGTCAGGGCTTTCAGCGTAGGCTATGGAAGCCACTGGGCAGGCCTGCACTTGTGGTCAGGCTCCTGCTGATTCTGACTAGTGAGAGGCGTGTTCTTGGAGCATTCGTGGTGGTTTCAGGCTCAGCCTGCCCATCATTGGAAGCCTGGAGAGGCTCGCAAGCTGGGCTGGCGGCAAAGATGCTGCTCTCTGGATGGCAGGGGGTTAGCAGGCTCAGGAAGGCCTTGGGAAGCCCCCTGGGCATCACACTTCCTTGGGAGGGCAAGGACTGCACACATGGACTCCTGTCTGATCTAGAAGAAACTAGGTCAAGGGAAAAAGGAATCAGGCTATGGAGAAGTAAAAACTTTGAGCTTTAGGGGGTCAACGGAGGCTGTTGCATGGATGCTGTGATTTTGTGGAGGTGCAAGTTCCCAGAAGACCTCCTGGCGGATGTGCTGTGGAAATCAAAGGCACATCACACAAGGAATGGGAAAGATGGGGCATGCTGAGCCTGGAGAATGAGAGCTGCCTCTAGACACACGCGAGGCGATCATTCAGACGAGGAGTTAAGCTTGTTCTCTGAGGCTCTGGGGACAGACGTGAGCCAAGGCTTGAGGCAGAAATCCATGCAATATGATAATAACAGCTAACATTTACTGAGCTCCTCGGACTGCTCTCCTGCTTCATATGGACTAACTCATTTCATCCTTGCAACAACCCCATGAGGTAGGGACCCTCATTACAGTCATTCGACAAGGAGGAACCTGAGGCACAGAGAGGGTAAGCAACCTATCCACAGTCACACAGGCTGTAAGTGGCAAAGCTGGGATTCAACCCCGGGTTGTGCCGATGTAGCGCCTTTGATCTGAATATGCAGCTCTTATTGCCTTTCAAGTAAAGAGAGCCCTAGAAAGCCACCGGGCTGTCCAAAGGGGAGCTGGGCTCCTACATGGGCAGAGGCAGGCAAGCACAGAATGGGCAGGCTCGGGGGGAGAGGTGCAACACCACCCTCCAGAGCACAGCTCCTCAGACTTTGGTGTATCCTCGGATTCTTGGGGACCTGGGCTGAATGCATGAAGATTCCATTTCATCAAGCCAACAAGGTGATGCCAATGCTGAAGGTCAGGGGACCACCCTGGACCAGCAAGGCCCTGGATGATCTTCAATATCCTGTCCTGCCCGCGGGATTTATGACTTGCCTTGCTCACAGGCCGGGTAGATTTCTCTAACTGAGCCCGCAGACTGACCTGTAATAGGGGTTAATTCTCTGTGTTACGGACACTCATCAAAAGCTCATTTAGAAAAACAACATCCTCCCAGAGGCCCAGTTTAAGCAGAAATATATAGCCTCCCTCTCCACAGCCTCCTTCCTCTGAAGGGATAATTCTTATTTGTGTCAATATCCACATCAGGCACGTTAGAAGCCTTTTAAAAAAGAAATGCCACCACAGCGGAATCGCCTTTCTTATTGCTGACTCCGAACTCATTCTATTAAACTCATTTCCATGAAAATATGCAGCAGGGAATCTCTCAAGCTGAGGGAAGGAGCACACAATCTTAAAAGCCCAGCGTTACAACACAATGATTGGTAAGTCATCTGGTACATTCTGTTTCTGCAGCTAAAATACACATGGTGAAGGAATGGTATGGTGAAGTCAGCTGCCCCGAGTTTTCATTAACTTCTAAGATGCCCTCAAATGCTCATCTGCTGCCCTCCTTTCTCAGGGCTTCCCCTTCCTCACTCCACGCTGTGGGAGATCCTGTCCAGTGAAACTCATCTCTTCCCCGGTTTCCATGGAAATCAACCAAAAGCCCAATTAAGTTCCTGCAGCCCCCAAGTGGTCCCTTCCTTTGACATGAAAAAAAATAATAGAATTGCTTCAAAAAACTTATTTTTAATAGTGGTAAAATACACGTAAAGTGAGCTGTTTTTAAGTGTACAATCCAGTAGTATTAAGTACATTCACACTGTTGTGCAACCATCACCACCACGTGCAAAACTGAGTTGGTACCCATTCAACAGTAGCTTCCTGTACTTCCCAAAGCCCCTGCCAACCATCACTCTGCTTTCTGGCTCTATGAACTTGACTCCTGCTATAAGTGGGATTATGTAGTACCTATCCTTCTGTGACTGGCTTCTTTCACTCAGCATAATGTACTTCTTACTTTTAAACAGTGGGTAAGTGGGAGCAACGGCGTTAGGCTTCTTTTTAAAAAAACACTTCCTTGAAATGAGATTGTCTTCTAATTCAACTGGAGCTCACGGTCACAGATAAAAGCTTTGGATATTATCCTCCTGGGGTCCAAGTCATCAACTCTGAATTCTCTTATGGTCCAAAGACATAACAAAATGTTTTGTTTGGATTGCCAGCTCTAATGCCACCATCCTCGCCAGGACCAGGGATGGGCTGGTTAGAGAGTTGGGTGGAGGAAGCCTTGGTGCGGCCGCTTCAGCCTCAGTTTCCCTACCTGCTTGTGCTACTGGTTTCGAAGGTTTCCTCTGTGGGGCTCTAGAGCCCCAAGATTCTGCATCACGGTCCCTAGCAATCTCTACGTGAGGGGCCCCACTGGGCCAAAGTGATTAACTTTTAATGGGCCAGGCTGTGAGCAAATGGCTCCTTTTAGGAAGATGCATTAACCACCAGGCCATAATTAGACATTTGCCTCGCTGACTTTCAAGGGGAACTCTCGCAGCACGCTGAAGCAGCGGCTATCAAACCTGATACACGTTAGAAGCGCCTGGGCAACTTAAGAAAAGTCCCACTGCTCGGGCCACCCACCGTACTGATTACATCAGAATCGCTGGGGGAGGCCCCAGGCATCAGTCATTTGAGAAACTCCCCAGGTGACCCCCACGTGCAGGCATAGTTGAGATCCGGTGTCCTAGGGATCATTAGCTCATCGGCTTTGGAAAGGTAAGCAGTATTTTCACAGTCCCCCAACTAGCGCAGACTTCTATTTCTGGCTCCACTAAGATGGGGTGACTCCTTGAGTAGCCACAGCAGTCTTCTTCTCCAGGTGACTGACCCACAGGAAATAAAAATTTACTGGAAAATAACCAATATAACAACAGCTGCCATTTATTGAGAACTTAGGATATGCTCAGCACCGGGCCAAGTGCTGCTGTGCATTTAATTATCAAAATGACCCAATGAAAAATGTATAGAGAAGCGGATAACTTGACCAAGCCCAAATTAGGTATTAATTGGCAGTGCTGTGATTCCAACCTGGCAGTGAACAAAACAAATCCCTGTAATTGTGGAGCATACATTTTGGTAGGAAAGACAGCGGAACAAACGGATGTATAATATGTCTGGTGGAGAGAAAGCTAGGAATAAAAAATAAAGCGGGGTAAGGAGATACAGTGATGGATTGGGTGGGTGGTCTAGGAAGGCCTCTACGACAAGAGGACATGTGAGCAGAGACCAGAGTGAATCATCAAAGGAGTGGCCATGTCAGGGAAGGACATCAGAGAAGTTGACCTCTGAGCTGCAAGGCTGCCCCTTTTGTCCCCCACTCCTGTCCCCAAATGGGGACATCTTCATCTTCCTCTCTCATCCGCCAAGCCCTCCTCGCAGGCCTCATTAACCCCCAGGTGTAAATAACTGAGAACGGGTTAGAAGGGGGAGGGAACTAATATCTATTGAGCTCCCATTATGCACAAGGGATTGTGCCAACAATAGCTCAGCTGACCTCCTGACAACCCTATAAGGTATTTATTTTTTCATTTTCTATGTGGGGCAATTCTTGCAGGCCCCTGCCCTCTGCCTGGCTTAGCTGGTAAGCCTTTGTGGTCCTGGACCTCTTCATCTCCAGATCACAGCTCCATAGGAGGGGAGGCCCTGAAGGCTGTTTTCTCTCTGCCATGCAGGGTAGGTGCTCCCTTTATTTGGTGAATGAATTGGATAAAAATCTAAGCCAAAGGAATGACTGATACACCTGTGATGGAATTTCAGACACTGACCACCAGTCAAGAGGAGATTATTTTGAAGTTGGTTGGCCATGTTTGAATCGCAGAACAAAGGTAGCTGCCATGTTCAAGTCCAGCTCTCTGAAATCTAGGGGCTCCCTCAGGTATGGGGTGTGGCTGTAGATTTCTGTTTGACATGACCTTGATGCAGGTAGCTGGGCCCTTGGAGCTGCTAATATTACCTGCAGCCAACCTAGAGGTCATACTCAGGGCTTTAGTGCATCCCTTCTAACTCACTCTCAAAAAGAAAGAGAATATTCATCCCAAAGCACTACAGAGTGGCGCTTACAATAATAACCAATGTTCGCCAGGAGCTGACCACATCCTAGGTACCACCTGAGCTCTCTCTGAGTTCTTTCATTTGATTATCTGCCTCACACGGTGGTCAATGTTACTGTCCCTGATGGGACAGGGTGTGGAGCTGAGGAAGGTCAGTGACACAGTGCCAAGGTCATCAATCCCCCAGCACACAGTTCAGTCCCCAAAGTTCCTCTCCTGCTACCAAGCCACCCCATTTTCTGCTCACACATCATCCCCTCATGAGAGGGTTAGAATTCTCCCTTGTTCAGCTTGCAGAGAGAGCATGCCCAGAAGAGTAAGAGGCACTTCGTTGGGCTACCCCCTTCTTGGAAGGCTCTGGGGTATAAACCACCACCTTTATTGATGATAACAAAGATGGAATCAATAGACTAAGAAAAGTAAGAGAGCCCTCTATCTTGCTTGTTTCCATCCAGGACCAGGTGGAACTTAGAAGGGCAGATTTTAGAGCCCTCAGGTGGCTTTATTACACAGATGGCTATGGGAGGGGATTGGCTTTGGGCTCAAGAATGCTTACCTAAGGTGTCAGAAGTCCCTCTCTCTGAGGATCCTGAGAAGGGCAGGGGTCTGGAGAAGGAGGCGGTGATCATTTCAGGGTTCTTGACCAGGGCCCAGCCTGTATATAGGAAGGAAGTCACTGCCTACAGATCTTGGTAGAAGGAGCCAGAAAAGCCCTGCTACTGCTGAATTTACCTACCTGTCCTGGTGAAAGTCTTACCCATAGTCACTGCTTTTATTTAAGGCAGTGTTTCCCAAAATGGGTCCACATCTCAGAGGTGCTGCTAGGGGCAGGTAAGGTGTGTGGACAAACACCCTTGGGACAGGTGGGCAGCAACCAACAAGATTATTTACAGCCTCAGAGATTAAGGATGCAGTACTTGCCACCCCTCTTAGTCTACATAACCATTTCTTTTTCCTAGGTGTGGACCAATCTTTCTCAGGACATGCTGTGGGAAATGCAGGGTAAGGTCCTTGTTATCGTGTTTGCCTGGGAGAGAAAGCACACTGACCTGTTTGCCCATTGTCTTCTATCAATATTACATCAGCAGAGACTACTGTCATCCTGTCTCCCGCTGAGCACACTGTGTAGATGGAAACTCTGCCTCCTCCACTTATCCCTGAGCCTCCAAGGGCAGGGACCGTTAGATTTGCTACACCTTCTGGGGCCTGCAGGCAGATGAGGCTGAAGACAGGGTGACTGCCTGTTACAAAAGCCACTAGAAATGTGGGGATTGCAGGCTGCTGGGTGAATAGCATTGAGGCCACCTCACCCCACTCCCCAGGGCACGGAAGGTGCACAGGCAGCAGGGATGAAGAGGAGGCAGCACAACGGCCCTGAGACCAGCTCCAGCCCTTCTCCAGTGTTGCTTCTGTCAGGGTGTGAATCCAGCCTCAGTAACCCTGCCCAACCCTGACCTCGAGAAGGGTCTTCTCTCCTTGGTGCCCAGGCAGCCAGCCCAGGTCACATTATCCATCAGGGGCCACATCCTCTCTGCAGAAACTCTTCTCTTCCTAGAAAAACTGCAGGTCTCCAGCACGGTCCTGCTTTTGAAGTGCCCCAGTGCTGAGAGGCTGCCCAGGTCACCTGCTCCAGGGAACACCAGTCCCATTTCAGACCGGTATTTTCGCAGGCATTTATTAAGTGTTTCTGGTGATGCTGGCCCTGTGTGTGGTGCTCTGAGGTAGGGGACTGTCCTCAAGGAGTTTACAACCCAATTCTGGCCAGTGAGTTTGATGGTTCAACTGCAAAGACAATCATTAAACCAGCGACAAGTCAGCACTGGATGAGGGAAGGAGGACGGGGCAGTCACTGTGTGAAGAAGGAAGCAGAGACGGGGCCAGGGTGGATCCAGGTTGGGGGCGGCGGGGGGAGGAGGTTTAAAAATAGGAAATTATGAGCACAAAATTAGGTATGAAAATGAATGTTTATTTTTGAATCAGAAAATTGCAGCAAAATAAAAATTATGAAAAGCTGGCAAATACCACAGACATCACAACGTTCATAAAAATGACATTTTTACTAATTAGCTGCTTGGCAAACTGTGGGTAGCAAACATGTGAATGGGTTGCATAATCTTTGATTATCTTTTCTATGACAATTTTGTAATATAATTTTTTTACAGACAGAATTGAAAGCTAATTCAGTATTTGAAAGATAATTGAAAAGATAACTCAGTCTTTTCCTCTAATACGGTCAATTCTTTAGTACGGTTGAAGGATGTTTCCTCCCCTCTTCATACAAACAAACTGGTACAATTTTTAGCCACCAGAAAAGGTCTATCTGACTTTTGGCCATCTAGAAAGGGCCCCTCGCCACCTCATTCCCTTAAATTCCTTTACCAAGGGCCCAAACCGCTTGGTTTCACTTTTAGAGGAATAGCTAGAAAAGCAAATTCCTTGCCTCCTGCAAGAGAATATGCAAGGATTTTCTTCTCCACTCTCAGCAATGCCTCTGGAAGGTTTTGGAGAGATAAGGGAGGTAGGAAAATGCAAGAGTCCTGGACACTTAGAGTGAAGTGGGGGTCCATGGAGGGGATGAGGCACAGGAGGTGGTGGGAATGGGTCCCAAAGAGAAAGCCTGCCTTCTCAATTTTCTACCACCCCACTCAGTGGGTCCTTCCCACCCTTGGCAGATGTTTCTGCAGAGAGTGGATATCTTTGTTTCACTGTTTATGACAAAGCACTGCCACTGAATTTGGTTTTCAAAACTGTAAGACAACAGTTAATGTGTGAACCTGTGGTTCATTCATTTTTCACAGCTATATAGTATTCCAGTGTCTTTATAGAGGGAGTTTGTGAAGAGGCACTAGGTATTCTTTTGCTAGATTTACTTCTAGCTATCTGCTATATAATAAGCATTTGGCTGGGCTTTATTCCTGGGAGGGAGCCTCTAAACCCTCTAGAATTCCCTAAGTGACAGGAGTGTCTTCGTGACTCAAGCTGAACCTTTAGACACTTTCAGGATGGGTCTGGCCCAAAAGACCAACCATGTGATTAGAGGACTGAGGGGCTGGAGATAGAGTTCATCCTGGTGATTGAAGATTCAATCGACCATGCCTAGGTAACGAAACCACAGTAAACACTTTGGACACTGAAGGTTGAGTGAGTGTCCCTGGTTGGTGATACACATCAGTTTGCTGACAGGATGGCCAAGAAGCTTCACATTTGGGACCTTCCTGGGCCTTGTCCTATAGATCTGTTCTTTTGGCTGGTTGTGATCTGTATCCTTTATAATAACACCATAGCCTTAAGTATAGGGCTTTCCTGTTTTGTGCAAATCATTCAAAAGTGGGGGGATATGGGAACCCCCAGATTTGCAGCCAGTTGGTCAGACATGCAGATGGCCTGGGAACCCTTGAGCTTGTGGTTGAAGTGTAGACAGTCCTATAGGGGGAATGCCCTTAACCTGGGAAGTTTGTCCCAACTCTGGGTAAGAACTGAATTGCCACATTACCAAATATTGTTTGGTTGCTATTATAAATGATACATTATTTAAAATTTTGTTTTCTGCTTTTAGCCAGTGTACAGAAATGAAGTTGATTTTTGTATACTGATCTTATATTCAGCAACATTACTAAATTCTTTTTATTAAGTCTATTAATTTGCCTGTAGATTGAGGTTTTGTTTAGAGAATCAAATCAGCTGTGAATAACAATTTTCTTATTCTGCTTGCAAGGACGAGTGCAATGATGAACAGAAGTGACAACCTCAGCATGTTCCTAGTTTAAAAAAGCTTTTAACATCTCATTGTTAAGGACAATGTTGTTGAAGACTTTTGGTAGAAACCATTTGTTTAGATGAAGGAAATTCTTTTATCCCTACTTTGCGTTTTTATCATTCATATTGAACTTTCTAGAATGTTTATCTGCATCTTCTGAGATGATCATGTGGTCTTTTTTTTCTCTCTAATTTGTTTCTGGTTTTGGTAGCAAGGTTTTAATGTAGCAGGGTATTTCTTCTTTTTTTCTATTCCCATAAGAGTTTGATAAGACTTATGTGTTACTTAAAAATTTGGTTGAATTTTCCTGTAAATTATAGGGTCTGAGGTTTTTGTTGTGAGATTTTTAACTACTAATTCAGTTTCTTTAATGGTTATTGCATTATTGACATGTTCTTCTTTTTGGGTCAAATTTGATAAAATTATATTTTTCTCAGAATTATTCATTTCATATAATTATTTAATAAACACATAAGTATATATTTAATAAATGAACATTTATGGGTATAGGGTTCATAGTATTCTCTTAGGTTTTTTTTTATAATTTTTTTTTCTAATTTATTGGCTGCATTGGGTCTTCACTGCTGCGCATGGGCTTTCTGTAGTTGCGGAGAGCGGGGGGCTACTCTTTGTTGCAGTGTGCAGGCTTCTTATTGTGGTGGCTTCTCTTGTTGCGGACCATGGGCTCTAGCTGCATGGGCTTCAGTAGTTGTGGTGTGTGGGCTCAGTAGTTGTGGCATATGGGCTTAGTTGCTCCAAGGCATGTGGGATCTTCCCAGACCAGGGATCCAACCTGTGTCCCCTGCATTGGCAGGCGGATTCTTAACCACTGTGCCACTAGGGAAGCCCAGTATTCTTAGTTTTGAATCTGTTGCATCTGTGGTTATTTTAGGGCTGTTGGGGTGATCTGATTCTAGAGGCCACTGGCCTCTCTGTGAAAGGCTGACATTGAAGCCTGCAACTTACTGCCTGATTTGACTTTATTTCATGTTGATCAAAGATGCACCACATATAGGAGTGTTTGGGGACACAGGCCCTGACCGGGTTTCTTCATTCCTTCCTTCAGGAGAATGAAAAGCATGATCAGCTGTCATTTTGATTCTGAGAGGAAAAGAGTATTATTGTGCTCTAAGGAGCGCATTTTTGGGGTCTCACTGTAGTTTAGTGACAGAGGAATACGGGTGATCTCCTCCAACTAAGGCCTTGACAAGCCCAGCCCACAAGGCAGCTCGGAGAAACTGCCCACTGGGTGGGACCCATGAGCCCCTGTGCCTGGCCTGTCTGGCCCCAAGGGGCCTCATGTTGAGGAGTGAGGACTCAGACTCAGCTGATAGGGATGACTCAGGCTGGTGAAACCTCCAACCTATTCAGGGGACCTTGAGAACTCTCTAGATGGCTGAGAATGTTCTGTACTTGTTGAGCCCAAGGCCCAGAGGTGACCAATGTCATCCTGCTTCCTTCTGTTCCCCTCTGTGGATGAAATGACAGCCTACCTCCTTTCTCCTCCCCATTTAGATATTTTGGTGCACAATTAGAAACGTCAGAGGCTGTGGATCTGATCTTCTGACTCCTCCTCTGAAAGAGATGTTACAGGTCATTTCAATCAAGCCTCTCATTTTGCAGAAGAGGAACTCCTAAGTATCACCATCATCGTCCATAACAACCGTGATTACTGAGCCCTTACTAGTGCCTGCCAAGCACCAAATCAATACTTTACATACAGCACTTCAATGCATACCTCACCAGAGTCGTGTTAAATCACTAGTATAGAAACCGTCTACTGAGCTTCTATGTTCCAGCTACTTTTCTGGGTGCTGGGACAAAGCAGATAAACTCCCACCTGTGCTGTTCACATGCTACTCCTGTAGGGGAGGTGTTTTTATTCCTGTTTCACAGATGAGTACAATAAGACTTAGCAAAAGATAAGGTGACCCAGCTAGTTAAGTGGTGAAGCTGTGAATAAGCCAGGTCTCATTTTGAACAGCTACTCGACGCTCTACATCAGCAGTTCTCATGCTGAAGCAGGCATCCGAGCCGAAAAGTTCCCAGGTGACGCTCATGCCATGGGTCTGGGGGCCGCACTTTGAGAACCACTGTTCTGGATACAGAACCAGGACTCTTGAGTTCCTCACTGCTTCTTTCACACCTCACTTCCACCTCTTCTCACCACACCTCTCCTCCGAGCACGTGCAGGGGCCCCCACACCAGGCCGGCTCCCTGCATGTTCCCGGGACCTCAACCCCACTGCCGCCAGCCAGCGCTGGTGTGCGCTGCCGTCACCATCTATCTATGCGGATAATTACCCTAATGAAACACGTTCTCATGTACACTCCATGTAAACAAGTTACGCCGGGAAAAAGGGCTGGTCCTGCACCTGATTTCTCAGGCTGTGTTTTGGGCAACACACACAACTCATGGCAGCTCCTGCTGGCTGCTTTGGCCCTCGGCCAGATGAGGAGGAGGGTCCCTGGATCCAGAAAAGACCCCGGATTGGAACCTCACAGTCTTTCAGGGGGTATGGTTAGGCCACTTGAGATGCCAGTGCTCTTGCTCTCTGTACATCCCCTGCTCAACCAGGCCCTGCTTCACTCACATGACTATCGAATCCTCTTAATTATAGGGCTTAATTAGCCCCTAGTAACTGATGAGCCCACCTGACGTCAATTCCCCTGAAAAATGGCAGCCTCCTCCTCTCCCGAGTAGTGGATACGGCTGCCACGTCCTGCCTGCTGCACGTGGTGGTGTGTCGCTCCAGGACCCTTTGCCTTGGAAGATCCCGTCTCCGTCGTAAGACATTGTAAGATGAATGTCTCTGTCACTGTCTCCAGGCTCTTTCTTTGGTCTCGAGGCGGGGCAACTATTATACAAGGCTTGCAGGTCTGTGGGGTGACGCCCAACATAGGGTGAGTGCTGCCGAGTCCTGTTTTCTCAAATCTGCAGTTTCTGTGGAATGACTCTTGTGTCTCCCCAGGGAAGCCCACACTGTCCTCAAGCAGCCCCTGTGGTTGGACAGTGGGGCTCAACACCAGGGAGCACCATCTCATGCTGTTCTCTTGGCTCAAGTGCCTGAGCCTCATCTCCCCTCGCCGTCGGGACCTCATGGTCTATACTCTCCACACTGCTCTGCTCGGTGGGTCCCTGAGGCCAGGAGAAGCTCGTTAGAGGCCCTTAGGACTGATCTATCATGGTGCTCCTTTCCAGTATGTAATTAAAATAAAAAATCCACACAAGCTATATAATAAGTGTCAGAAGCCTGCTTTGGTTTGAGTTGTGTCCTCCAAAATTCGTTTGTTGAAGTCCTAACCCCTAGTACCTCAGAATGTGACCTTATTTGGGAAGAGGGTCATTGCAGATGTAACTAGTTAAGGTGAGGTCATTAGAGTGGGTCTTAATCCAGTACGGCTGGTGTCTTTCTGAAAAGGGGAAATTTGGACACAGATGCGTGCTGGGAGCAGATGAAGGCAGACATTACAGTGATGCTTCCACAAGCCAAGGAATGCCAATGATGGCCAGCAAACCACCAGAAGCTAGAGGAGAGGCATGGGACAGACCTCCCTCACAGCCCTCAGAAGAAACCGAACCTAGCGTCTCCTTGATCTTGGACCTGCAGCCTCCGGAACTGTGAGACGTTAGGTTTCTGTTGTTCAAGTCACTCAGTTTGTGGTGCTTTGTTACAGAAGCCCTAGCAAATGAATACAGTGTCCAGCGAGCGTCTATCTTCCCATGATGATTACTTTGATTTTTTCTGGTTTTATTTTTTGTATTATTTTCTTTTAAGAACTTTTATTGGGATACAGTTAACAGACAATAAAGTGCATATATTTAGAGTGTACAGTTTGGCTATCCCAATCTCCCAATTCATTTTGGTTTTGGTTTTAATAGCAAAAATCAAATTCCTTACAAATGCTTTTGGGTGTTTCTGCCCTGCCGGGGCTCTGACTCTTGGCCACAGTGCACTGAGATATGTTTGGGTTTCCTTAGCAGGAGGACCTGGCTCTGGCCTCATCCAATGCAGCCTGCACTGCCCCACAAGACAAAGATTTCTCGGGTGCTGGGTATCTGTGCTGAGAATGTGAGCTTGGATTCAAGTTCTGGGCCAGCAACTTACTTGCTGGGGACTCACAGTAACTTTCTTAATCTCTCTGAGCCTCAGGCTCCTCATCTGCAAAACAGAGATAATACTTCACAAGGTTGCTGTCAGGGCTCGTCGGGAATATACAGGAAACGCCCAGCTCTGAAGAGATGCTCGCTTGCTCCCCCTTTCTCAATCTCCATGTTGATAGAGACTTTAATGGTTCTTTTTCAATTGTTGTATTGTCTTTAAACCCATCGGCCTGCTCTCTCTGGTTCCTCCGGCTCTGCCTCCCTCTCCCAGCCTTCTCACGCTTCTCCCCCAGGGTCACGCTCTGCTGGGGATGAGATGCCCACTGCCTCTGCTCTTGCAGTAGCCCTGTCTCCTTCCTATTTAGAGCCTAACAACCCACAAGGCCCCCTTCACCCCCCACCTCCTCCGGATGTCCTCTTTGACCCCTTCAGCTCCAAATGACCTCTAACTTAGAGGAAAAATGGGGCCAGAAAGGGAGGCAGGGAAAGGAAAGTTTTCGACAAAGGATCCCATCTGTGTCACTCATTCCACACTGGCTAGATGCCACCTTGTCTGATATGCTGAGATTTCGGTCTATCTTGTCTTTCCCATTGGATCATCAGCTCCCGACAGGCAGGGAGCAGCAGTCATAATCAACAGTGCTATTTATCAAGCACTTACCATTCAGCCTGATTTCTTAGAATGGCCAGGTGAAGGAGAAGTAGGATAATTTCCCTCTTACAGTACCCAGCACAGACTTTCCACATTCAGCAAGTGTCTGCTGGTGGCAACAGTGGTGACATGTTAATGACTAACATCTGGTTGTCACTCACACTCTTTCCCCCTCTCAGTGAGGGCGGTGTGGGTGCAGAGTGACAAAGCAGGGCTAGGGCTTCCCGAGTGAATTAGTGGCCACCAATATGGTGTCACCAAAGCCCGCTCTGTGCAGGTAACTCTCCGGGGGCCTGTCCTGGGGCCTGATAGTCCCACCTTCAGATAAATGACATGGAGTAATATCCTGGGTGTACCGGAGGCCACTGTTAAAATGCAGAAAGACACCTGTCAGTCACTCGACAAGTAGTAAGTGTTCACAGTTAGGGAGATACACACGGACATGAGCCGGCGTTAAAGAGTTCACTACGTGCTCTGTTGGGGAGAGAGGACGCCGCATGACTGTAAGCCCTGTTGGTTGAGTATCACTGAGGAGTTTGCTCTGTGTCTCCCAGCAGGACTCTGAGGGAACAGGACACCAGAGAGGAGGAGGGACACGTTTGGCCCATGAGACAGGGAGCGTAAAGGGGATTGATGGCCCTGGGTGGGCTGAGGTCCGTGTGTGCATCCGTGGGGGTGGAGGGGGGCCGTGGAGATGGGAGGCTGAGAACTCTCCACCTGAGGCCAGTGGCCGAGCCCACCTGGGGCAGCCCTCAGCGGACCTGCATCCAGCAGGACTGGGACATCCCTGGGGGACGTCATTCTGGCCAGCTGAGATTTCCGGAGAGCGGAAGCTTTACCCTGGATGCACAAAGCCCCATGACTTTCTTTTGATTTTAATCGTTTTGGATAGAAATGTTCCCAAAATATTTAGGGCAACATTTTCAGTAGCTTCACAGTTTTTCTCTCTTTCTTCCATTTTTTTTTCCAGGCAGTAGGACCTTTGGATTTTCCCCATCCAAAGTCTCTTGCAAATACTCAGCACTCTTTGTTGAAACCCAGGTGGGAAGTCACAGCCCTGCTCGGGAGGCTGCCCCTGCATCCCTGCAGCAGCCCCTGGGCAGAAACCTGGGGCTCCAAGGAACACAATCTGTGACAGCATCGGTGGTGGCAATAGCCTTGGACCACAAGTCAGAAGTCCTGGAGGGAAGCCCAGCTCTACCACGCACTAGTCACGTGAGCCTAGGCCAGTCTCTTGGTCATGTTTCCTCATCTGTCAAATGGGAGACGATAGCATGAGCCCTGTCTTCACCCCAGGATTATCACAGGTATCAGATGATAAAGATGTGGAAAGTATATGCACACTTGAAAGTGCCCCCCACCCAAGGTTCTACTGTCCTTCGCATGAGACACTGGCTGCTTAAGCTACACGGACTGTGACTGAACATCCTTCTGCAGGGTCAAGAATTTGAATGTCATGATTCTGAGCCATAACGCACCGCAGCTCTCAGAAATCAAAGGGAGGCAGAAACTCCTTTCAAGAGCCTGGTGGCTGTGACTCTTTGCTAATTCTAAGTCTGTCTTTCTATTTTTTTCTGTCTCCTTCCTTGTCAGATTACTGGCTGTCACGTCTCCCTGCTCTTCGGGTGCCTGTCTCGTCCCTCGTTTGCTGCCTCTCATCCATTGTGGACCTGACCACAGGAAAATGAAGTTTATGAGAACTGTGTGTACAGTGAAGGTACACGGGCTCAGGGACCACACGTGGCCTATGCACCATCTCTTCAGCAGCTAAGGATCTTGTTAGCTTCTGTCTTGCCTGTGCTTCAGATGAATGAGGCTGCAAAACAGAGGGACTGCTGTCCCCAGTCATCATTTCAAAACTTGTGCTGGGCTTGGGAGCCGCCAGCCAACCCTCCCATGTGCTCTTCCGCTGCAGGACCCATTCAGGAGGCCCCCAGATTAAAGCCGAGCGGACAGAAACAGGTGTCCTTGTGCCATGTTCTCTGACCCCAGGTTCTGGCTGCCTTTGGGCCTTTGGTTTTCTTTCCTCCCACGTGCCCTGCTCTGTTTAAGAAGAACTTGGAGTTCCTGAGGGCTTCCTCCCTGCCAGGCCTGGTGCTGAGCACTCCGCATCCTTTACCATCCTTAACACAACCCGAGGAAAACAGAGGCCGCTATTTCTTTCTTACAGGTAAGAAAACTGAGCTTAGAGAGGATGAAGAGCTTGCTCAAGGTCACACAGTTTTTAAGAACCAGAATCAGGGCTGGAAGCCTGACTGCTCGTCTCCAAAGTGCCTTCTCCTGGGCTCAACAGTGACTCCCAGGCCCTGCTGCATCCTGGGTGTCCAGATTCTCTCCTCCAAAAGGTGAGTGGTCTTCGCCAGAAGCCTCACACACATCATTTAGTCTGTGGGGAGCAAGGAAAGATGTCCTCCGGAGAGCAGAGGACGGGGGGGAGGCTCTGCGCTGAGGCTCTGGGTGGGAAGACCCAAGGCCTAGGCAACATTCAGGTGGTGTGATTTCTGGAGCTGCAAGAAGGTTGCTTGAGAAATACTGCCTCCACCTGCTGGTTGGTGCCTGAAAATCCCTTTCCCTGGGATGCAACCTTCCCTTCCACGGTCAAGAGTGAAACTTAAAATATAAACCTCTCCCGGCTCTGTGATGATACCAGCTCCCCCTTTTTTTAAGATCTGTGCAGGGTTTTGAGAGAAGGAAGAACCAGCCAGTGGTGCTTTTGCGGGTATGAGAAGGGATGGGAAACGAGAGGGGGGACAGCAAACTGAGGAGGAAGCTCTCATGTGAGCAAAGGGATGCAGAGAGGGCAGACTGGGAGACAGACTCTACCAGCTCTGCAGTTTGGGCTGAAGTTAGTCCTGGCTCCAGACGCTCTCACTCTCTTAAACCATCGGGGATGTTCTCTGCACAAAGGTACACGCGGCAAGAGCCTGTTGAAAACCTTTAAGTAAAACCTAAGAGTGATAAAAACCTATTTTGCAAAGAAATTCTCCAGGCTTTTTTTTTTTTTTCTTTTTCTTTAATGCTCTGACGTGCAGATGATTGGTTTTGGAAAACTGCCTCTACTTGAATGCCACGTGAGCATTTAAATGACAATGTGTGGGTATGGAGGAAACCCCATATAGACGTAGAGTAGGTAGGCTCTTACACAGAATATGCCCCAGGATTTGTTAAGTTCAATAGCACAGGCCTCCATCAGAAAGCAGAAAAGGTGAAATTTCAACTGACCACGAATCCTTTCTTTATACATAGAGTTAAGTCAAATTCTAGCTCCTTCCCTATCTCTCTGGTGCCCTGCCCTTCCTGGAGATGCTTTGCCTTCCTGGCAGATTCACTTCTGGAGCTTTCATTTTGCTGTCTTGCAGGACAGATTTTTATTTCTTAATTGCAAAGTGGTACAGGTTCATTTAAAACAATTTTAGCCATTAAAGAAATAATCTTTAAAGTGAAAGTTATTCCTTGATTCTTAAGGTATTTAGCCTAATTCCCATTTTTTCTTTCCTCTTTCCATCCATATATACTTTCTTTCCAAAAATGAAATAATTCTATTATACTCTACCTTAACTTGTTTTTTTCACCTCAATTACAGATGACTTCTCATTAGGATAAAAAGAGCTTTTTCAATGGTTACACAGTGAGTGCAGAATCCTTTCGTCATTTACAATCTCTGTTCAAAGCTCTTTAAGTTTTTGTTCCAAACATCTTGTTCTCTGTGTGAGTTTGGGTGCTCTGCAACATGTCAGCCTAGGTTAACCCACTGTGTCACGCTGTTTTTAGCAGCAAGATGCTCTTCTTGAAGGAAACGAGTATAATTTCCCTCTCAACTCTCACCTGGATCTGAAAAAGGAGGAGTGGGCGTGGGTTAGAAATGTGAAAGCCCAACCTGAACGGTGATCACTTTAAAACAGGGGTACACTGAGAAGAAGCGGGAGAGTAGTACAGACATATATATACTACCAACTGTAAAATAGTCAGTGGGAAGTTGTTGTATAACAAAGGGAGTCCAACTCGAGGATGGAAGATGCCTTAGAGGACTGGGGCAGGGAGGGTGGGGGGGAATCGAGGGGGGGGCGTCAAGGAAGGGAGGGAATATGGGGATATGTGTAAAAAAAACAATTGATTGAACCTGGTGTACCCCCAAAAAAAATAAAATAAAATAATAAAAAAAAAAAAAAAAAAAAAAAAAAAAAAAAAAAAAAAAAAAAAAAACAGGGGTACAGCTACCACTTTCCTTTTCTGCTGTCGATTAAGAAGGGGCCCTGGAGAGAAGCAAGGTCGGAGCAGCCGGCCACAGAGGTCACTGTAATGCCCTGAAACAGCCAAGGCAGGTGAAGAGCTAGCCTGGGAGAGATGAGCCTTCTGGGCCTCACACCCCTCCTTTCCGGGCTGTCCCGGTCCAGGCTTTGTGGAGAAGGCTCGTGGGACAGAGTCCAAGGTGGGTCTGCCAAGGACCTCATATCCATCCTGTCTTGCTTCCTTGATTTCACTGCTCTGAACCTGTGACTCTGCTCTCCTCTCCTCCAATAAGCCAGAGTGGAGCTGAAAAAAGCAGTACCTCTTTCTCGGATGGCCCTGGGCACTTTCTCGGATGCCCCTAAACAGCTGAGACAGATTTCAGGAAAGTCTCATTCCATATAGCAGACGCGTCCCTGAAAACTTGGGCCCACGCTGGATGGAGGAAGATCTTGATCTGCTGAACGTATACAAGCTTAAAGGGAAATCCACTCGCAAAATGGACTTTGGGTTTCTAATGTGAACAAACACGCCCTTGTTTAGCTCTCCAACAAGCACAGAGTCGGGTAGTTTGGTTTGCTTAAATCAGGAGCCACTTCTGAGAAGAAAATCCATTGTTCAAGAAGGAAGCTGAATGTTAAAAAATATCGTGTAGATAAAGTTTCAGTGCTTTTGAGGAGATGGTTTGGTGTTCTGGCTAAATGAGGGTTAAGCAGAAAAGGCTTTTTGTTTCAACCCCTGTGGCTGGAAATATCTCTGAAATGTCCCCATTTGATTTCCTGCCTTGGTGCATAGCACCCAGGGAACAGAATTCAATTTTTGATGACTGAATGACTTTCTTCGCTTCTGGGTCTTTCTGAATTGTAGTTCATTACAGCACCAGGCGCCAGAGAGAAGCGTAGAAGACGTGGAAGATATTTGGCGTTTGGTCTACAGAGTATTCAGACTCGGAACCAATTCGAAATGAAAATACAAAGAACAATGGAATTCCTGATGAGACCTGTATTTGTTTTGTTGTCACCTGTTTGTGCCGCAGAGCCAGATCTAGACTTTACTATCATCTCAGGCAAGTCATTTTTTGGGGGGAGGGGGGGTGGGGGTGGGGTGTTACCTCTCTGGGCAGAGAGATGAGTTGATTTCCAGGCTCTTACGTGGCCCTCACGTTCTGTGTCCCTGAGAAGCACGCCACTCTGGTTAGTTGAGCATTCTCATTAATTGCTACTTTACTAACTGCCGCCTGCCCTGAGCCCATCAGGAAACTCATCAAGCACTGACACGCTGGTTCCTGCGGCAGGATGCACTGCAAAGGCAGCAGACACACGTCACTGTAACAACAGAGCCCTGCAGGGGAGCTGGACACGCCAAGGGTCATTATCTGGCACCACTCAACAAATGATAGTCTTTAAACCTGGGTGTTTCCCCCAAACACAGTCTGAGGGTGATGTGGTCAGAACTGGCCTTCCTGGCGGAGGCGGAGGTGCGGGACAGTGACCCAGTGTTCAAGGATGAAGGCTGCTTTGATCTCGCACCGTCTCGCATCTCCTATTCTGGGGTCTCTGTCTTGAGATGGACTGAGGGGCAGGCTCTGGGACGGGAGTCCTTGACTGGCTTGATAATCAGTCTCATGGCTGGTGTTCTGTGGTCACAGTGCCTCCTCACACATGCGTGGCATGTCCGCATCTGTGAGTGTGTTCTCGCCTTTGAACTCTGATCTTCCCCCACAGCAGCCTGCGGGATGCAGTCGTACCCTCTCTTTCATTTACAGTGAGGAGGCTGAGCCCTGCAGGGTGGGGTGACTTGCTCAAGGCCACACAGGTAATGCATGGGAGGCAGGGCTGGAACCCAGGTCCCTGACACCAGCTCCTTGGTCTTTCTTCCTGTCTTTGAAAAGATCACACATTGCTTTAAATTCTAAACTAACTTCTGCGCCCTTGGGAGGGAAGAAAAGCAGCCATTGTTCCCGTTCCCAGATGGGGAAACCACGGCACAGAGCAGTGATATCTGCTCCCGGACACTTGGTGAGTGGGGAGAGGAACGGAGCCTAGAAATGAGATTGTCTGAATCTCAGGCCAGGGTTTTGTTCCCAAATGAGCACCTTCTTTAGTCCCGTGCATTCCTGATGGGCTGTGGGATGCCCACTGTGAGTGTGCTGAGCAAGGAGGCTCAGCAGAGGAATAGGAAGGGGGTGGGGTGGGGGGGAAGAGGAATGGCAGATGAGCAAAGCCAGGCTGGGACCACCTCCTGGGAGCCGAGCCTGCAAAATGACGCTGCCTGAGGGTCACCCCACACACTTCTCCTTGGCCCCAATCCTGACAGGCCTATGGAGAACCTACTTCTTTTATCCCTGCAGCAGCCTCCATCCTATTCAGCTTCATCCCAGGACCTTCCCACTGATGGTCTCTAGAGCCAACCCTGCCCCCCAACCCTGGTGGAGGTGGGGGTGCTCACCCAGGTCTGCCTTCATCTGTACACCTCAGGACAGACCTTCCCCCCTCCTGCGTGGCGGCTCTGAGGACAGGGGGAGCTGCTCTGAGGAACTGATCCAAGCCACATCTGTGTGATGCTGAGGGGAGAGGGTACCCCTGCCCCCAACACCCTCCCTCCTGCTCTCCTGAAAAACAGAGCCCACCCTAAAGGAATGAAGGGAGTTAGAGCTCTTAGCCTCAATAACAGAAGTCACTCAAAGGAGTTTAAGCAAAAAGAGAAGCTCCTCCATGGGTATCTGATGGAGGTTAGGGTGAGGGGGTAAAGTCCCCAAAGGACTGAAAACATTAACCAGAGGGCCCTCTCTCTCCAGGTCTCCCAACCCGACTTCCCTCTTCACTTGGCACCCTCCGTATGCACATGCGGGCTGCTGTCTGCTTTGCTCTCAGACAAGAGGGACCACTATGCCTGAACCCCTTCCTGCTGGTCAGGGTAGCAGCGTGGATGGTGAGTCAGATGCCTAAAGGTGGGCCCCCAGAGAGAAAGAAAATCCAACCACGGTTCTTCTGGGGCTGAGCCCCAGCTCCATGCAGCCCTGCATCTAGCTGTGCTGTCAGCTCTCTTGCACTTCTGGGAGGAAGGGAACTTCATCTGGGGCTGAATGAGTTGTGTTGGTGAACTCTGGGACTCTTAAAATACCTAGTCTACATAAGCTTCCCACTTAAATATAAACTCTGTGAAGGCAGGGACCTTGTCTACAGTCTTGTGTTTCAGTTTTGTATCCCCAGCACCTAAGCTATGGTTATCATTCAAATATTTGTTGATTCACTATTTTTAATTTTTAACTGGGTTTTTGATTGCGGTATAGTTGATATACAGTACTATGTGTTACAGGTATGCAACATAGTGATTAACACTTTTTAAAGATTATATTCCATTTATACTTATTATAAAACATTGGCTATATTCCTGTGCTGTATAATATATCCTTGTAGTTTATTTTATACCTAGTAGTTTGTATCTCTTAATACCCTACCTCTATCTTGCCCCTCCCCAGCCCCCATGGTATCCCCTAGTTTGTTCTCTATATCTATGAATCTGTCTCTTTTTTGTTACATTCACTAGTTTTGTTTTTTAGATTCCACATGTAAGTGATATCATACAGTATTTGTTTTTCTCTGTCTGACCTATTTCACTTAGCATAAAACCCTCCAAATTCATTCATATTCTTACAAATGGCAAAATTTCATTCTTTTTTATGGCTGAGTAGTATTCCAGTATTACACCACATCTTCTTTATCCATTCATCTGTTGATGTACACTTAGGTTGCTTCCAATATCTTGACTATTGTAAATGATGCTGCTATGAACATTGGGGTGCATGTATCTTTTTTGTGTTTTCATTTTTTCCAGATAATATCCCCAGGGGTGGGATTGCTAGGTCATACGGTAGTTCTATTTTTAGTTTTTTGAGAAACTTCCATACTGTTTTCCACAGTGACTGCACCAATTTACATTCCTACCAGCAGTGTACTGGATTCCCTTTTCTCCACATCTTCGCCAACATTTTATATTTGTGTTCTTTTTGATAACAGCCATTCTGACAGGTGTAAGGTGATATCTGGTGGTCTTAATTTGCATTTCTCTGATGATTAATGAGGTTGAGCATCTTTTCATGTGCCTATTGGCCATTTGTATGTCTTCTCTGGAAAAATGTCTATTCAGGTCTTCTGCCCATTTCTAAATTGGATATTTTTTGATGTTGACTTGCATGAGCTGTTTATATATTTGGATATTAACCTTATTGGTCATATCATTTGCAAATATTTTCTCTCATTCAGTAGGTTGTCTTTTCACAGTGGTTTCCTTTGCTGTCCAAAAGCTTTTAAGTTTAATTAGGTCCCATTTGTTTATTTTTGCTTTGATTTCTTTTGCCTTAGGAGACAGATCCAAAAAAATATTGCTACATTTATGTCAAAGAGTGTTCTGCTATGTTTTCTTCTAGGAGTTTTATAGTTTCTGGTCTTATATTCAGGTTTTTAATAATTTTGAGTTTATTTCTGTGTGTGGTGTTAGAAAATGTTCTAATTTCATTCTTTTGTATGTAGCTGTCCAGTTTTCCCAGTACTACTTCTTGAAGAGAATGTCTCTTTTGCATTGCATATTCTTTCCTCCTTTGTCATAGATTCATTGACCATAAGTGTATAGGCTCTCTAGTCTGTTCCATTGATCTATATCTCTGTTTTTGTGCCAATACCATATTTTGACTACTGTAGCTTTGTAGTATAGTCTGAAGCTAGGGAGTATGATACCTCTAGGTATGTTCTTCTTTCTCAAGATTGTTTTGGCTAGTCAGGGTTTTTTGTGTTTCCATACAAATTTTAAAATTATCTGTCCTATTTTTGTGGGAAATGCCATTGGTATTTTGATAGGGATTGTATTGAATCTATAGATTGCTTTGGGTAGTATGGTCATTTTAACAATATTGATTCTTCCAGTCCAAGAACACAGTATATCTTTTCATCTGTTTGTGTTATCTTCAGTTTCTTTCATGAGTGTCATAGCTTTCTGAGTACAGGTCTTTTACCTCCTTAGGTAGGCTTTTCCCTAGGTATTTTATTCTTATTGATGTGATGGTAAATGGGATTGTTTGCATAATTTCTCTTTCTGATAGCTTGTTGTTAGTATATAGAAATGCAAGAGAGATCTGTGCATTAATTTTGTATTCTGCCATTTTACCAAGTTCATTGATGAGCTCTAGTAGTTTTCCAGTGGCATCTTGAGGATTTTCTAGTATAGTATCATGTTATCTGCATACAGAGACAGTTTTACTTCTTTTTTTCCAATTTGGATTCCTTTTATTTCTTTTTGTTGTTTGATTGCTGTGGCTAGGACTTCCAATACTGTATTGAATAAATGTGGTGAGAGTGGGCATCCTTGTCTTGCTCCTGAATTTAGGCTTTTCACTATTGAGTATGAAGTTAGCTGTGGGTTTTTCATACATGGCCTTTATTATGTTGAGGTAGATTCTTTCTATACTCACGTTCTAGAGCATTTTTATCATAAATGGATGTTGAATTTTATCAAAATGTTTCTGCATCTATTGAGATGATCATATGATTTTTACTCTTTAATTTGTTAATGTGGTGTATCACATTGATTTGTGGATATTAAAAAATCCTTGCACCCCTGAGATAAATCCCACTTGAACATGGTATATAATACTTTTTATATAATGTTGGATTTGATTTGTTAATATTTTGTCAAGGATTTTTGCATCTATGTTCACCAGTGATATTGGCCTGTAATTTCCTTTTCTTTCTCTCTCTCTCTCTCTTTCTTTCTTTCCTTTTCTTTTCTTTCTTTTCTTTCTTTCTCTCTTTCTCTCTTTCTTTCTTTCTTTCTTTCTTTCTTTCTTTCTTTCTTTCTTTCTTTCTTTCTTTCTCTCTCGCTCTCTCTCTCTCTCTCTCTTTCTTTCTTTCTTTCTGGTATCTTTGTCTGATTTTGGTATCAGGATGATGCAGGCCTTGTAGAATGAGCTTGGAAGCATTCCTCCCTCTGTAATTTTTTGAAGTAGTTTGAGAAGGATAGGTGTTAACTCTTCTCTAAATGTTTGGTAGAATGCACCTGTGAAGCCATCTAGTCCTGGACTTTTGTTTGTTAAGAGGTTTTTTTTTTTTTTTTTCCCCATTGATTCAGTTTCATTACTGCTAATTGGTCTGTTCATATTTTCTATTTCTTCCTGGTTCAATCTTGGGAGATTGTATATTTCTAAGAATTTGTCCATTTCTTCTAGGTCATCCATTTTATTGGCACATAGTTGTTTGTAGTAGTCTCTTATGACTGTTTGTATTTCTGTGGTAAACTGCTCCTTTTATGTTTCTGATTTTATTGATTTGGGTCCTTTTTCTTGATGTCTGGCTAAAGGTTTATCAATTTTGTTTATCTTTTTGAAGAACCAACTCTTAGTTTCATTGATCTTTTCCATTATTTTTTAGACTGTGTTTCATTTATTTCTCCTCCAATCTTTATGGTTTCTTTCCTTCTACTAACTTTGGGTTTTGTTTGTTCTTCTTTTCCTAGTTCCTTTAGGTGCAGGGTTAGGTTAAGATTTTTCTCATTTCTTGAGCTAAGCTTGTGTTGCTATAAACATTCCTCTTAGAACTGCTTTTGCTGTATCCCATAGATTTTTGGATCATTATGTTTTTGTTTTCCTTTGTCTCCAGGTATTTTTTGATCCTCTTTGATTTCTTCAGTGATTCATTGGTTGTTTAGTAGTATATTGTTTAGGCTCCATGTGTTTGTGTTTTTTGAAGTTTTTTCATGTAGTTGATTTCTAGTCTCATAGTATTGTGGTCAGAAAAGATGCCTGATATGATTTCAATTTTCTTAAATTTACTAAGGCTTGTTTTGTGGCCTAGTATGTGATCTATCCTAGTGAATGTTCCATGTGCACTTGAAAAGAATGTGTATTCTGCTGCTTTTGGATGGTGTGTTCTAAACATGTCAATTAAGTCTATCTGATCTAATGTGTCATTTAAGTCCAGTGTTCTGCATTAATTCTCTGTCTGGATGATCTGTCCATTGATGTAAGTGGGGTGAAAGTCCCATACTATTGTATTTTTCCTTTATGTCTGTTAATATTTGCTTCATGTATTTAGGTGTTCTTATGTTGGGTTCATATATATTTACAGTTGTTGCATCTTGTTGGATTGATCCCTTGATCATTACGTAATGTCATTCTTTGTCTCCTGTAACAGTCTTTAAAGTCTACATTAAGTCCCCTACATATGAACAAGTTCCTTCCCAAGAGTGCATTCGTAAGTCCAATTTGTTCGTAAGTCCAGCAAAGTTAGCCTAGGTACCCAACTATCACAATCGGCTATATAGTACTGTACTGTAATAGGTTTATAATACTTTTCACACAAATAATACATAAAAAGCAAACAAAAAATAAACATTTTTAATCTTACAGTACAGTACCTTGAAAAGTACAGTAGTACAGTACAACAGCTGGCACACAGGGGCATGTTCGCATCTTTGAAAGTTCATATGTAGGGGACTTACTGTACTTTATCTGATATAAGTATTGCTACCCAGCTTTCTTTTGATTTCCACTTGCATGGAATACCTTTTTCCATCCCCTCACTTTTAGTTTGTGTGTGTCTTTAGATCTGAAGTGAATCTCTTATAGGCAGCATATATATGGGTCTTGTTTTTGTATCCATTCAGCCACTCTATGTCTTTTGATTGGAGCATTTAGTCCACTTACATTTAAGGTAATAATTGATATGTATGCACTTATTGCCATTTTGTTGACTGTTTGGGGGTTTTTGTAGGTCTTTTTTGTTTCTTCTTTTGTTCTCTTGTGATTCGATAACTGTCTTAAATGTTATGTTTGGATTCCATTGTCTTTTTTGTGTGTATATCTAGCATAGATTTTGGTTTGTGGTTACCATGAGGTTTATATGTAGCAATCTCTATATGCATGTGATAATTTTAAGTTGCTGATCTCTTAATTTCAAATGCATTTTAACAACCCTGTATTTGTACTCTCCTCCCCTCATGATTACTGTTTTTGATATCATATTTTACATCTAATTGTTTTGTGTATCCCTTAACTGCTTATTGTGGATGTAGATGATTTTACTACTTTTGTCTTTTCACCTGCCTACTAGCTTTAATTATTAATGTAATGTAATCATTAATGTATGTTTGCCT
Organism: Hippopotamus amphibius kiboko; assembly: GCF_030028045.1. NCBI lineage: Eukaryota > Metazoa > Chordata > Mammalia > Artiodactyla > Hippopotamidae > Hippopotamus > Hippopotamus amphibius. The sequence continues at coordinate 91,670,071 of NC_080196.1, read as the reverse complement.
TTATCAATGAGATTTTTCCTTTCATATTTTTTCATGTTTCTAGTTGTGGCCTTTTCTTTTCCCTCTTAGAGAAGTTCTTTTAACATTTCTATAAAGCTGGTTTGGTGTTGCTGACCTCTTTTAGCATTTGCTTTTCTGTAAAACTTTTGATCTCTTCACCAAATCTGAATGAGAACCTTGTTGGGTAGAGTATTCTTGGTTGTAGGTTTTCCCCTTTCATTTACTTTGAACATAGCTTGCCACTCCCTTAAAACCTGCAGAATTTCTGCTGGAAAGTCAGCTGATAGCCTTATGGGAGTTCCCTTGTACGTTATTTGTTGCTTTTCCCTTGTTGCTTTTAATATTCTCTTTATCTTTAATTTTTGCCATTTTAATTACAATGGGCCTTGTTGTGTTTCTCTTTGGGTAATTCTGTTTGGGACCCTCTGCCCTTTCTGGACATGATGTCTGTTTCTTTTTCAGGTTAGGGAAATTTTCAGCTATTATGTCCTCAAATATGTTCTCAGCTCCTTTCTCTCTCTCTCTCTCTACTCCTTCTGGGACCCCTATAACATGAATATTAGTGTGCTTGATGTTGTCCCAGAGGTCTCTTAAATTGTCGTCATTTCATTCTTTTTTCTCTTCAGCATCAGTGATTTCCACTACTGTCTTCCAGTTCACTGATCCATTCTTCTGTACCACTTAGTCTACTACTGATTCCTTCTAGTGCATTTTTCATTTCAGTTATTCTTCGTCTGTTTGTTCTTTATATTTTCTAACTCTTTGTAAAAAACTTCTTCTTGCTCTGTGCATCCATTCATCTCCCAAGTTCTTTGATCATCTTTACGATCACTACCCTGAACTCTTTCTTGAGTAGAATTGTGTATCTCTACTTCACTTAGTTATCTCCTGGGCTTTTTTATCTTGTTCCTTAATCTGGAAAATGTTCTTCTGTTGTCTCATTTTGCCTAAGTTGCTGTCTTTTATTGTTTTTTATTTTTGTGTATCCAGAAGGGTGGTTACCTTTCCTGACCTTGGAGAAGTGGCCATTATAGGAGATATCCTGTGCATCCCAGCAGTGCAGTCCCCTCTGGTTACGCTATGAAGGCTGTGTGGGTTCTTCTGTTATGGCAGGCTGACTATGTGAGTGGTCTGGTAGGCTTGGTTGCCCCTGGTCCAGTTGGTTGCTGGGCCCTGCCTTGTGCAGAGGCTGCCAGCTGCTGGTTGGTGGGACTGGGTCACGAGGTGGCAGATCGTGGAACCTTGAGGGGGACAGTGCTAGTGCTGGCTCACCAGTGGGCAGAAGCAGGGTCCAGAATACTCTGGGGCTGTTGTACACCTACTGGTAGGTCAAGCCAGGGCCTGGGGTTGGTACCAGCCTACTGGCAGGCAGAGCTGGATCCTGCAGTTTGATTGCAGGGCCCAGTGGTCCCAGAGCTGGTGTCAGATCACTGGTGGGTGGGGCTGGCTCCAGACACAGTTTGGTACAGGGTCTGAGGTATCCCAAAGCTTGTATTGACCTGCTAGTATGCAGGGCCAGGGTCTGGCCAGTCCCAGGGCAGGATTTGGCTTGCTGGTGGATGGGTTTGGTCCTTAAGCTGTGGGATTGTAGTTTTCTTGTGTCTCATGTCTGCTCCCTCTGGTGGGTGAGGCTGGTCCAGAGTCTAGAGCAGGCTCCCTGGAGGGTAGGGCCAGGGTCCAGGGGATTCTGGGGCTTGTGCCTGCCCACTGGTGGGTGGAGCTGGGTCCTGGGTCCTCTGGTGGGCAGGGTTGTGTTTAGAGGCAGCTGTGAGCTCAGGGAGGGGTTAAAGGCAGCCCATCTGCTGATCAGTGAGGCTGTGTCCCTGCCCAGTTATTTTTTTGGCCTGAAGCATCTCAGCACTGGAGCCTACAGGCTGTTGGACCAGAGCACGGTGGGTTCTGGGGTTAACAAGCTGGAAGAAGGATTCTACAATGGCTTTTGCCAGTGCCAGTATCCATGTGGTAGAAGGAGCTCCCATAAATGGATGCCACCCATTTCTATGTCCCTAGGGTGAGCTGTAGTTGCCTCCTGCCTCTCCAGGAGACTCTCCAAGATCAACAGGTTAGTCTGACCCAGGATCCTGTCAAAATTACTGCTTCTGCTCTTGGTCCTGGAGTGTGAGATTTTGTGTGTGCCCTTTTAACAGTGAAGTCTCTATTTACTCCTGCTCTCTGGGAATCCCAAAATTAAGCCTTGCTGTCCTTCAAAGCCAAATGCTCTGGGGGCTCATCTTCCTGGTACAGGACCCCTGAGCCAGGGAGCCCATATGACCCCTGAGCCAAGGAGCCCAATATGGGGCTCTGACCTCTCACTATTCTGGAAGAAGCTCTGTAATTGTAATTATTCTCCATTTTGTGTGTTGCCTACCCCAGGGTATGGCACTTGACTTTACTGAGAGTCTGCCTCTTCTTGTTACAGTTCCTTCTTTATGTCTTTAGTTGTAGAAGATATTTTCTGGTAGGTTCTGGTCTTTTTCATCGATGGTTGTTCTGCAGATAGTTGTGATTTTGGTGTGCCTATGAGAGGAAGTGAGCTCAGGGTCTTTCTATTCCACCACCTTGGCCAATCTCCCAAGATTTTTCATTTTAAAACAGCTTTGAGATATAAATGAAATACAACAAGCTGTACATATTTAAAGTGTACAGTTTTGATAAGTTCATATATTTATATCTGTGAAACATCACCAATCAAAATAATGAACATATGCATCACCCATAAAAGTTTCCTGATGCCTCTTTACAATCTCTTTCCATTTCCTAGGCAACTATTAATCTGTTTTCTGTTACTACAGATTAGCTTACCTTTTCTAGAATTCTGTATAAAGGGAATCTTATAGTATTTGCTTCATTCATTCATTTTGGTCTGGCTTCCTCTGCTCAGCATAATTATTTTGAGATCCATCCATACTGTTGTGAATGGTTCATTGCCTGTTGTTGCTGAGTAGTAATTCCATTGTATGGATATACCAGTTTGTTCACATGAATGTTGATGAATATCTGGGTAGCTCCTGGTTTTTCTCTATGAAAAGAAAGCTGCTATGAACATTTATACACAGGTCTTTGTATGGACATATGCTTTCATTTCTCTTGGGTAAGTATATAGAAGAGGAATGGCTGAATCATATGGTAGATGTAAGTTCAACTTTTAAAGACACTGCCAAATCATTTTCCAAAATGGTTATAACATTGATTTTTCAAATATTAAGCCAAACTTGCATTCCTGAGATAAAACATACTTGACTGATGTGCATTTTCCTTTTTGTATATTGCTAAATTCAATTTGCTAAAGTTTTGTTTAGAAATTTTGCATCTATGTTGATGGGAGATATTAATCTGTTGTTTTCTTGTAATGTTTTTTGTCAGGTTTTGCTTCACAGTAATGCTTAGAATGAATTGGGAAGTAGTCACTTCAATTTTTTGAGTATATAGAACTGGCACTTAAATATTTGGTAGAATTCACCTATGAAGCTATTTGGGCCTGGAGTTTTCTTTGTGGGAAGGTTTTTAACTACAAATTTAATTTCTTTAAGAGATATAGTGATATTCAAATCATCTATTAATTTTTGAGATATAATTTACATGTCATAAAATTCACTATTTAAGAATCCATTGGTTTTTAATAGTACATTGGCAAGATTGTACAACCATCATTACTATCTAATTCAAGAACATTTTTATTACCCCAACATAAAATCTCATACTTATTGGAAGTCACACTCCATTTTTCCCCAACATCTAGTCCCTGGCACCAGAAATTTCTGTCTCTATGAATTTGCTTATTCTATACATCTCATATAAATGGAATCATATAATATGTGGCCTTTTGTGACTAGCTGCTTTCTCTTAGCATAATGGTTTCACGATTCATCCATATTATAGAATGTATCCTTCTTATGACCTGAATGGCCAAAACAACCTTGAAAAAGAACAATGTTGTTAGACTCACACTCCTGATTTCAAAACTTACTACAAAACTTCAGTAATCAAGATAGTGTAGTACTGACATAAGGAGAGACATATGAAAGAAGCTGGACCTCTGTCTCACAGCTTATACAAAAATTAACTCAAAATGCATCAAAGACCCAAATGTAAGAGCTAAAACTATAAAACTTTAAGAAATCATGGGTTAAGTCTTCATGACCTTGGATTAGGCAATGGTTTCTTAGTTTTGACACCAAAGGCAATAGCAAGAAAAGAAAATATTGAGTTGGCCAAAAAGTTCATTCTGGTTTTTTCTGTATGATGTGCTAGAAAAACCCAAACGAACTTTTTGGCCAGCCCAGTATATAAACTGGATATCATCAAAATGAAACACGTTTGTGCTTCAGAGGGTAGCATCAAGAAAGTAAAAAGCCCAAAGAGTGGAAGAAAATTTTTTGCAAATCATTTATCTGATAAGGGATTTGCATCTAGAATATATAAAGAACTTTTACAATTCTATTTAAAAAACCCAATTAAAAATGGGCAAAGGCTATGAATAGACAGTCCCCCAAAGAAGATGCACAAATGGCCAATACACACATGAAAAGATGTTCAACAGCATTAGCCATTAGGGAAATGGAAATCAAAACCACAATGACATGCCACTTCACACCCACCAGGATAGCTAGAATAAACACAAGAAATAAGAAATCTCAAGTGTGAGTGAAAATCTGGAGAAACTGAACCCTCATACACTGCTGGTGAGAATGTAAAATAGTGCTGCCATTTTGGAAGACATCCTGGTATTTCCTCATACAATATCATATGACCCAGTAATTCCACTCCTATATATATATCTAAGAGATATGAAAACCTCTGTAAACATAAAATCTTGTGCATGAATGTTCATAGCAGCATTATTCCTGATAGTCCCAAAGTGGAAACCCAAATATCCATCAGCTGAGGAATAAACAAAATGGTGTATGTCCATACAATGGAGTATTCAGCAATAAAAAGAAATGAAGTGCTAAAACCTTCCACCATATGGACGAACCTTGAAAACACTAAGTAAAAGAGGCTAGTCACAAAGGATCACATATCATACACTTCTATTTATATGAAAGGTCCAGAATAGCAAATCTATAAAGAAAGAAATTAGATTTCCTGGTTGCCTAGGATTGGTGGGATGGAGATTTTAGCGGATGGTGACTCAGGTGAGTGAGGTTTATTTTTGGAGTAATGAGGATGTTTTAAAATTGATTCTGGGGATAGATGCAATACTCTGTGAATATACTAAATGCTATTGGATTGTACACTTTAAATGGGTGAATTGTATGGTATGTTGGGTATATCTCAATAAAATTGTTTAAAAAAAGTTAAAAGGCAAATATAAACCAGTGTTCTACTGAAAGGGATACCCTAGCTGGTAGCCCTTTTCCAAGTGGCAGAATGCTGGGGCAGCAAGCTCTGGGTCCCTCGGTGGCAGCCTGTGTTCCTAAGAAGCAGGTCCTGGGCCTCAGTAAGTTTCCAGTGGGGAAACATGGAAGGAGAGGGCATGTGGGAATGCTGGGGGATGGCAGCAGGCACGTGGGAAGGTGGGGACCCAAAGAGAAGGGAGGGCCAAGGACACGTGGATCATCATTTCCTGTCCTGGCTCCATCCTTGCTCAATGTGGGGTGCAGGGAAGGTCACAGAACTGCTCTGCTCTCCACGGGTGTCCTCATGGGGAAAGCAGAAGCAAGTGCGCCCTGTTTCGTGACTCTTCCCTCATCTCATCATGGAAGGTAGCAGGGGAGTTCTCGAGTTCTGAAGCCGAGCCCAATTGCATCAGCTGCTCCTGATCCCTGGAGGCAAGTCTGGTCCAGCTCTGCTACTTATTAGCAGTGGGTCTTAGATGAGCCTCTCAACCCTAGGGGCGCCCTAGTCCTCAGCTGTCAAGTGAGAACAATAATTAATGTGACCTGCTTCCCTCAGGGGGTTGGTGTGAGGATCCACAGTTAAAATGAATGGGAAAGAACTCCCAAGGTGCACTGTTGTGAATTGCAGGAAGACTTTCAGGGTAGATATGATGATTTTGGTTCCCCAGCTATAGTAGTCACTGGCCGTTCACACTCTCTCATTAGCGTCTCACCCACCCAGCATGTGCAACCTGGTTGGGGTCAGGGTTGAGGGCAGCTGGTGATCATAGAACAGAGCTCACAGAAAAAGCCAAAGACAACCAGACTTACAAACTCAGTCCTCTTGGCTTCAGGCTCCTCTGCATTCATCATGTGATCTAAGGACAACCTCCTTCTTCCATGGTGATTCCTCAGGCCTGTGAAGCCAGACCAGGCAGGCCATTCTGTACTCCTGGGCTTGTTCTCCTGCACAAGGAACTGTGACTCCAATTCCAAAATAAACTGTGCAGGGATTTAAAGTGGGAAAAATTCACCCCCAAGAAGATGAGTCCTGCAGATCACAACTGCTTAACTAAGCTCCCCATCAGGAGGATGCATGGTTTCTGCAGATGGTAGTAGTCCTGCATAGAAGGTACAATAATAAAATCTTCATGGCTGTACTCCAGAGGCCCCTACATCCTGGAAACCTGCTGTCCCGGTCATCTGGGGACACAGGAGGGGCCAGCATGGCCCAGCTGGGAGACTAAGGAATGGCTCCTCTTCCTGCTGTCACGTGTGTGGTGGAGAGCAGAGGGCAAACATGGTGTCATGGAAGAGACAAGGAAGCAGGAGTAAGAGCACAGGGCAGCTCTGGGACAGGGCCTCGCTCTCAGTTGCTGCTCTGCCTGTCTGGATGTGGAATTGCTGGTGGATGTCTGAATGAGCACCTCTGGGGAGGCCAGGCCTTGCTCTTCAGGTTTTGTAGGGTGACGTGTGCAGGGGTAGGAGTTTGGGTGCTCACTGCAGCCAGGATCCATTCTGATTAGTAATCAGTGATGTCTATTCTGATTGGTTGGACCCAAACCTTAGCAATTAAGTATTTTGAATATCGTTCAGTGTATAACCTCAGTATTGGAATCAGTCTTTGGCTAAATTGCCAAAGTGTCAAAATTAAGGCAGGGGGCTCCCTATTCTGGTCCCCTTTGGGTTAAACACACTTCCCCCTAATCCATCCATTTTATAAGTTCCTTCAAATAAAGGCTTTCTGACTCATTCCCCCCCTTCTTCACTCCTCCAATTTGTATCTTAGAAGAGAAACAAAAACGGTCAACTGCCTCAATGAAATTTAATGTTAGTGAAACTGAGCGGGACCCTGTAGGGCTTGTGGGCACAGAAGCCCTTCTGTGTCCCCCATTTCTTGTTTGTAGGGAATAGGCTTCAGGCTCTGTGACCTTCCCTGAGTTCCAAAGGGCAGGTTCAAACAGCTGCTAATCAGAGAAGGGAGGGGATGCTGAGACAAGGGAGTAGCACTCAAGAAACATTAGTGCAGCCTTGGGGCAGGGTCCTGGTTCCCCATCAAGGGATGCACATAACAATATCTTTGAGCTCTTCTGCAGAACCAAAACCTCTAACAAATGGAAGACGTTAACTACTTGATGAAGCATCCCTCATTCCAGAGAGAAAGTCACAGTTTGAAAATCTTGAGTACCAGAGAAGCTCATCAGACCACCTGAGGCCAGATTAAAGGAATGTAGGCCCTGCACACACCCTGATCCTTATCAGTAACCCTGCCCTTGAACCATTGCTATAAAATTCCTTACCAAATCCCCCCAGGTTGGGACACACAGTTTTGAGGGCATGAGCCCACTGTGTCCTCTTTTGCCTGGAAAAGCAATAAAGCTATTCTTTTGTACTTCACCCAAAACTCTCTCTGAAATTCAATTCAGCACCAGTGCACAGAGGCTGAGTTTCAGCATCATTAGTGGTTGAATTTCAGGTATCAGAAGTCCCTCCAATGGTGATTCATAATTTAAAAAAAGCTAATATTTACTGAGTGCTTCCCAGATGGCTGACACAATCACGCACATCATCTCCTCTACTCCTCACATAGCCCTGTGAAGTAGAATCTATTATGAGATGATGGAGCCAGCCAGAGGCAGGTTAAGTAACTTGCTCAGGGTCCCATGGTAGCAGTCAGCATCTGCCCATTCCACGTATGAGGAGGGTGGTCCTGCTTCCCAGGGGCATGGCACACACAGAAGAGCCTATCCCATGTTCCCATGGAGGCAACAGCCAAGGCTGGGCTGCCACTCTGGGTGGGGAGGTAAGATCTACACACACAACACTGTGGGCACCTCAAGGCAGAATGCAGTCGATGGTCAGTGTGTACAGGCTCCTGGGTCAGATGCCACTGTGCTTGACCCTGCTCTCTTAGGGACCAAATATTTTTAGTTTGCCACTTTTTGCAATAAACATGTTCTTGTAAACTAACTCTTTCCACCCAGCAAACTTCTCCAACTTCCTACCTGAAAAGGTTACTGTGATAAAATTATGCATGTTCATGTTGTACTTTTTTTTGGAATTAGAGAAAAATGAAGAAAAAGCCATGTGTAGTCTGATCATTAGCATTCTGGAGTTTTTGCTTCAGTCTATTTTTTGTCATTCTTTTCTCCTTGTTTTAAACAGTTCCAATTCTGTATCTTGCTTTTTAAACCTAATCATTATTACATAAACAGTTTCTATGTTATTGTAAACTCTTCAAAATCACCATTGCAAATGGTTGCAGAACCTTCTATTTAGTGGATGAACATAGTTTACTTAACCATGCCCTAACCTCCAAGACAAATTTGTTAAGTTTAAATTTTCATGTATCAGGTTTTCTCTAAAGAGGTAGTGTTTGCCAACACCTGAATTCCATAGCTAAGAATCACAGCTGATCATGAAGCTTGAATTGGTATTTTTTTTACTTTGGGATGAATTTAAAATTGTTCTGAGGTAGAATGAGAGGATTCTATAGACAATGTCCCCAAATTTCAATAAGGCATTTAGCTCAATCTCTTAGGACAGCAGTCCCCAAACTTTTTGGCACCAGGGACCGGTTTCATGAAAGACAGTTTTCCCACGGGTGGTGGGGAGAGGCTAGTGGTGGAAGGGTGGTTCAGGCAGCAATGTGAGTGATGGGAAACCATGGAGAGCGGCAGATGAAGCTCACTCACTCACCTGCCGCTCACCTCCTGCTGGGTGGTCCAGTTCCTAATAGACCGAGGACCAGTACCAGTCCGTGGCCCAGAGATTGGGGACCCCTGTCTTAGGACATGTTTGTGGACAATGAAGAAACATGGGTCAGACCACTATATAACTGTGTAAATTCACAACTGATTGAACAATTAAACCCAAAGAATGCTGGCTTCGGGTTAGTGTCACCCTGGAGGGAGGTGTCTGGTGGCCATAAGACTAAGCCTTTCACCTAATCTCTTCACACATTTTAAAATCAGTGATATGGGTGAAGTCACTGAAGATAGCCTTGTGAATTGTGAAGCTGTACAGGATAAGATTATATGGTAGAACAAAGATCCAAAAAGAACTCATCAGGTTGGGATATTTGCCTGAAGCCAAGAAGATGAAACTTATCAGGGAGAAGGGTAAAGTCTAGTACTTGGGCTAAAAATCAACCATATGTAAAATAGGGGAATACCAAACTTAACAGAAGTTAGTTGGCTACAACCTCAGTATGAGCCAATAGTGTGACATGGCTGCCCCCCAAATACCAGCAGCATGAATGGTGAGTCACTTATGGAGCAGAGATGTCATCCTCCCACTGACACCACATGATATCTGTACTGGAAGATTTTAGGAAAGGGTCTGACAAGCAGAAGGAGGTCAGTGAAAGGACAGTCAGGATAGTGTGACCTCTGGAAACAGTGTCATCTAAATAGCCAATAAGGCAGTATGCTCAGTGGATAAAATATGACCTCTGGACCCACTGTTAGGTGGCTATTCTATTGGGCATTGAAACCCAACTCTGCCATTTACTAGCTGGGGAACCTTGGACAAGTTACTCTCTGTGCTTCAGTGTATTCATCCGTAAAATGGGAATAGCTGCACTTATTATTTTGTTGTTATGAGGACTAACTAGGTTTACACCTGTCAAGCACTTAGAACAGTACCTAAATAATACTGTATACAGACAAAGGAGTTCTAGGCTCCAGAGATTTAGAGAGGCATGGTAGATGACTGCAAATATTTGAAAACTGCCCCAAGGAAGAGAAATTATACTTTATCCTGGGAGGCTCTTGAGGATTATCCTTGATTCAGTGGAAAGGCATTTAGTCAATAAGCATTTAATGAGCACATATATACCAGATGCTGTGCTAGCTGCTAGGAATACAGAGATGAATGAGATAGACTATTTCCTAAGGTCCCTACTATCTATTGGGGGAAGAGGCAAGTCATAAACATATTAGATCATAAACAAATAATCACAATAGTGTGGGGATAACTGCTGTGGACAACCAGAGGAAGGTGTGATTAACTCCCCTGGGGAGCTGGGCAAAACTTTATAGAGGTGGGGCTTTTGAGTGGAGGCTGCAGGGATAAGTATGAGTTTATGTGGGAGCAGGGGGAACAGTGTGTGGGACCAGAGATGTCACCAAGTATGGTATTTTCCAGCAAACGGTGACAGGTCAGTGATCTTATGGAACAAAATGAATGGGATGGCAGCAAATGAGGCTAGAGATAAGGATTGGTCTCTCTCAGCTCAAAGAAGTGTGGCTCTGATTTAGCAGCTACTCATGAAAGTAAGGATAAACATAGCAATATGATACTCCCTTAGGGCCTTCTATTTCTATAGTACTGTCTTCTCAACAGGCTACCAGGGTAAAGGATGAAGAAAGAGACCACATTTCAGGAGAAAATTAAAAAGTATTTGATCCAATTTTCTAATCTTTCTTCTTCAGTATAAACACAGGAATATCTGCCTACAGAATAAGACAGTGTCATGTTCCTGAAATATTTACCCCCTTGGAGTCCCCAAGTAGAGAGACTGGAGCCAGGACTGGGGCAATTGGGATCCTTCCCACCGAGACTGAAGGTGCTATCTGAAAGGAGTTCTCTTCCCAGCACATCTCCTAGGTATAAAGGGAAGGAGGAGCACATTATTCAATGCTTATCCCCCATACTCTCCATCTAATTCCATTTAATAATATTCATTAAGCATGCCACAGAGATGCAGATATAAGTAAGTCATCAACACTTCCTCCAAGGTGCTTACGAGCTAGCATTAAAAGATGCGCAGCCACACAGAGCATTACATCATTAAATGTTAGGGCTGGCCATTTCTGATCATGATGGAGTAACCAGGACTGGATTTGCCCTCCTGTTGAAAGCAACTATAAAACTAAACAGACATACATAGCAGTTTTCAGGTATTGGGCAATAGGCTGTGCAGGATCCAAGAGAAGGGAAGCAAACACATAAAGTGAGCTTCATGTTCACCCTGGCATTCTGCCTGGGTAGATTTCCCAACCACAGCACAGGGAGGTGGAACAAAGCAGAACATGGTTGTCCTACTGAGTTGAGGAAGTAGAGCCTGGAGGCTGGGGCGGCAGAAGCACTGGAGACAGTGGGGTAGGATACTGGAGAAGAAGAAGCTTCATAGGGTAAGGGCCTATAAGTTTGTAGGGGGGTACCCCACAGATCTCTCTCTGCTGGCTGGTCTGCACATATACAGGGTGAGGTCTAGCAGAGATTAGTTACTTAGGTACTAACAGCAGAACAGGGATAGTAGAGGTTGCGGAAACATTGGCTATATAGAAGTTTCAGTCCAGGCAGAGGGTAAATGCCTTGTTAACATTCCAGGCATTCAAGTGAGACAACAGAAAGGTCATACCATAGGAGTAAGGACCATACTGTGGAGTCAGATATGCTCTAGGCCTGCCTTGTCAAAGCATAAAACCAAGCTGTAACAGGACCATGCATCCCATAATTTACCATCAGTACATTAACTCTCTGTCAGAAAAAAATTCAATACTCATTAAAGGAAGACAATATAATTAGAACTCCTTTCAGAGTATCAACTGTAATATCCACAAACAACCAAAAGTTACTAGAAATGTGGGGAGCAGGAAAAGTGACCCAAATTCAAGAGAAAAAATGTAAATAGGAAATAGATCATGAGATGTCCCAGATGTTCAAATTAGCAAAGACTTTAAAGCAGTTATTATAAATACGTTCAAGGACTTAAAGAAAAATATGGTCTCAGTGAGTGAAAAGATGGGGAATCTCAGCACACAAGTGGAAAATATAAAAAAAGCACCAAATAGAAATTCTAGAAAAGTACAGTATCCAAATGAAAAATTCACCAAATGAGCTTAACAGCAAATTAAAGATGGCAGAAGAAGGGGTCAATGAAGTTGAAGACGGAACCATAGAAATTATCCATTCTGAAAACAGAGAAAAAAGAAAGGACAATTTTTGGGGATGATACCAAGCTGTGTAACATACATGTTATCAGTGCCTAGAAGGAGAAGAGAAGGTGAGGCAGAAAAAATAATTGTTGAAAATGTTCCAAATATGGTGGGGGAAAAAAATCAATTTACAGATCCGAGAAGCTCAATGAATTACCTAAATAGGATAAGTAAAAGGAAACCACACCTGGGCACATCACAGTCAAGCTGCTGAAAGTTAAAGATCAAGAAAAAATCTTGAAAGCAGTCAGAGAAGAAAAGATATAACATACAGAGGAAGAATGATACAAATGAAGACTTTCTTTTGAGAAACAATATGGATAGGAAATAAAGCAATGACATTTTTAGGCACTGAAAGAAAAATATCATACTCAGAGTTTTCTTTCCTGGGAAAACAAACTTTTTAAATGAGAGTAAAATAAAGAAACTTTCTAGATAAACAAAGAATGTGTCCCCAGCAAGCCTGTACTACATGAAATATGAGCCACTCTCTAGCATTTCTAGCAGGGAGGCTGACTTCCTGCTTCTTGAATTCTTCTAAAGCTTTGGAGCTTGCTATAGGAGGTGGCAGCTTTAATTGTGAGTAGGTGAGTGAGTAGGCTGGTGTTGACAGTAAGGAGGGAGCTAGTGATCTCTTTGCACTATTTAATCTATCATTCTCCCCCAGAGGAAAATCAGACCCCCAGGCGTATGGCTGGGTGAGCTTTGACATGAAGAGGAAGGCAGCAAAGCATGGCTGGTATGCACTGGTATAGCTACACCAGTTGTTAGAATAATGAAATACCTGCAAACTGGTTGGGAAATAGCTACTGCTCCAAGCCCCTGGTTCCCTCGCTCATCACCTTGGCCTCATTCTCAGATACTCCCAGACCTCCCTATGATCCAGCAATAAAGGGTCAATTTCTGGCAAGCAGGGCACCTCCAGGACCTGACTTAGGACTCTTGCCAGCTTCCTTTCTAATTGGTTGAGGCCTGGACCATGCCAGTTATTAAAGATTTATAATACCACCCCTGGAGCTAAGTGGGGTTGCCTCCCAGGAAGGGAGGCCTGGGTGTAGTGTTCTGGGAGTGGGTAGAAGAGGACCCCAGGAGGCCCAGGGACAGAATGAAGACCCTGCTCCTGGGGGCGGGGCTGTGGGAACTGGGGGGTAGGCACTGAAAGCCAACAAAATTAGCTTTTCCAAGTCAGCCTGAGTGTTCAGGGACACTTGACTCTCTAGCAAGCACAACCTCTGTTCTAATCCCCGAGGTCATATTTTTCCCTTTTAAAAAGGGATATTTCATACCCTTTAAATACATCTTTTCAGCTCCACTGATTTGGAATAACATGCTTATCAGCTTAAGAACTTCTAGCTGGGCCCTCAGCAAGTTGTCCTTCAGTGAGCCCATTTTCTCATGAAACCTGGCCCTTGAATGTTTGACATTGGCTGGGCCCCTCCCAATGTCAGCACTGCAGACCCCAGTCCTATTTTGGGATCCCCGGCAAGCCCTTCCTCTCTTCAAGGTGGAGACCATGCAAAATACAGGCACACAGAACAACAAATGGACTTTCTCTTGATCAGCTGCAAGGACTCTATTTCAGCCACAGAAATGGGCATTCCTCCTCCTAGGTTCAGTTTCAAGGGAATCTGTACTCTAGGGGAGTTTTCTGTGTGTCTGCCTAGTCAGACAGAGGGAGGTCCTCTTGGCCTAGACAGACAAGAATCTATCAAAGGAAGGCAGAGTGGCCAGGAGGTGAGGTTGATCAACACAATTTAACCAGCATAAACACAGCTGATCAAACCTCTGTGCAAAGCCTTTGGAAGCTGGCTGATATATTCTCCATCATGTACCTCTTTGCCTCCTTTGGGACCTTGAACCACAAGTCTTAACAAACTGCAGTAATTTGCTGAGCCTTCAGTCAAACACTCCATCTCACTGAACTGTGAAAGCAATGTCTTGCCTTTAAATAACATCTAGAGAAGCAGTTTACACCAGGATGAGAAGCATGTTTCCTAAAATCATTGTCCGTATCATCTAACCCTTGTCAAAGTCAAACCTAAACAGAACCAACACTCCTTTCAATGGAGTTTCCCTGGTTTGTGCAGCTTTCTGCCAAGCTCAAGGGATGGTGGACCAGGCAGTTTCTAAGTGATGTGACTGAGGCCCTAAAAGTCATCCTGCCTAAAGCAATCTTCAAAATTTCCTGTCACAGTGCCTGATATCCCCACCATTAACTACCCCAGTTGGTTAAGCTACCTACTTCAAACATACCTGTGTTACCCAGGAGGAGTTCTTAGCCTTCTTTATTGTGCTCAAGTTTTCAGAACCCAGGGTGCAAGCATCAGCAGACACACCGGGAACGTCTGCTTTCTGTCCACAGTCAAGCTCCTCCACATCTTCAGATCAGTGATGCTTAAAAGTTCATGAGCCTCAGAATCCCCTGGAGGCTTGTTAAACCACAGCTTGCTGGGCCCCATGCTGTGTTTCTGATTCAGTAAGTCTGAGATGGGATCTGATAATTCGCATCTCTAACGAGTTCCCACTGATGCTACTGGTCCAGGACCATACTTTGAGGACCACTGTACTAGTTGATTTCTAAGGAATCTTCATGAGATACGGAGGCAAAGTGTAAGAACATTCCAATCATGAATCATGAGGTAAGAAGACAGAGGGTTCTAAGGTAGAAGGGGGTCAGGGCCCAAAGGCAGGCCAGCCTAGCAGAAAACTTAAGACTTGCTCGAATGATCCACCAAAGCATACTCTATGGCCCTCTTACTCTTGCTTGCTTTCTTTTGCTTGCTCTTCTGCTTACTGCCTCCAGGAAAGGCAAGTCCGCTGGCAGCCCCAGCAAGGACAAAAGGTGGTTCCCTCTGCCAGGCCCCTTCCTGGAGGGATAGTTCACACAGCTAATCAGACTGTCAACGTGCAGCTCAGCCCTCCACACCCTCTCCCGGTGCAGCTCAGCCCTCCACACCCTCTCCCGGGGGCTCCTGACATTTCTTAGAATTTGCGCAGGACTTAGTAAAGTCTTAAACTACATTTTTTTTCTCTTTTGAGATCCTCTACATCCTAATAGGATAAATTCAAAGGAAAACATGCTCTGATCTTTCAGCTGCCTCTTCTTGACACAAACACAAGGAACTAATTAGTGGGCCTGCCGAGAAGGCCAGCAGAGAGGGGTTCACGACAGTACCGCAGGCCGGGCAGCCACCCTCAGGTAGGGCCCCATGACTCACTTTTTGCCATCACGTCAGGAGTTCAGTCCATATGTCAGTGGAGGGGAAACTGACATGTGGAGGTCTGCCTGGTCTTACCATGGCATCTACTGGGCAAGTAAGTTCTGTTCATGATTTAGCCCTTTGTATAGCTGCAAGCCCATGACATCCCCACTTTCATTCGTCTCTAATAAGAATCCTATGAGATAAGCAGGATGGGAATGATGACCCCATGTGGCAGATAAGACAACTGAGGAGGAGCTCAGAAAAAACAGTGGACATTGTGTTCCTGGCTCAGCCACAAATCGTGTGGCCTTGAGCGGGTCTCTTCCCCTTCCTGGGCTTCAGTTTTACCATCTGTGAAATGGAAGGACTGGACAAGGTGATTAGGAGGTCTCCTTACAGATCTCTTATTCTGGGAGTGAGCTGTACAAGGAAAAGGACTTGCCTGAGGTCATGCAATTAATGACACAGAGAAACCAGGGGCCCCCATGCCGTGTCTGTTGAGTGAAAGCCATCGGAGCACCCCCATGGCCGCCCACTGCCATCTTCCTGACAGTGTGGGCCAACTGGGGCCTCTAGCTGCCCTCTGCCTTGCAACGGCCAAGACCCCTGGGATGGGATGGTAGGGGTACACGTGCCCAGAATGCTCCCTGACTGTGACTTGAAGCCCCCGTGCTGCCAGCTGCCCATTAGAGAAGGCCATTTCCTTTGGCACCTCCTTTGCCAGACAAACACAACGGACACCTACCTCGTGTCAGACCCTGTGCTAGATGAGGGTATGTGGATGACGGAGGCTTGCTGTCCACCCGTAAGAAAGTCACGATGAGGACAGCGAGCACCAGCTGCTGCATCTGAGCCCAGCCTCCTGTCACATCACAAAGCCCGTCCCCAGCACTGGGCTGTGACCCACACAAAGGCACTTGCTGCGGCCCAGGTGAGCACGATCTCCTTCAAGGCAAGCACAGGACCCTTGAAACCTTAGGAGGGGTCAAGTTTAGAGCCATTCACATGTAGGCATTGTCCTCCAAATACACGAGGGAGAGCAGATGCACACGTCTGACCACAACCAATCCACTGGCTGGAAGAATTCTGTGCTCTCTTTCTCAGAGGCAAACCTGCTAAGTTGGGCTCTAATAAGCCCATCTAGCTTTCTATCTGTAACATGCTGGTCAACAATTTTTCCATTAGTTCAAGACAGTCAACACAATCAACTGGGCCATGTCTTGGGCACAGGATTAGACTCCCTGGAGGAAACCAAGATGAACATGACACGGCCGTCAAGAACCAAGAAGCACTAGCTTTGGACAGCATGGAACATGCAGGCACAAATACAGTAAAACACAGCACAGAGCGGTGGGTGCTAGAAGATCCAGGTTAGGGGATGGGGCATTCAAAGCAAGGAAAGACTCATTCTAACTGGAGACCCAGAAAGCCTTCATGAAGGAGACGGCGCGCAGAAAGGCCACCCCTCAAGATGCAAGAAGGCGCACGTTCTCACGTCCCTTCTGCCACAGTCAGCCCAGTCATCTTGAGAAAGCCAACTCTCTCCATTTTAAAATGGACCATTTGCCCGAAGTGCCTCACGGCATTATGAGAATTAAATGAGAACTGATTTAAATGCACATCAGATAAAGGCACCAAATATAAAGCTTTCATCATCACTCGGGCAAGAGCAGGGAGGACGCTAAAGGCAGAAAGTATATGAGGGAGGAAGCAGGTGGGGGCAGGGACGCCTGCCAACTGCAGGGCGGATGTGAACACCTACTGGGCTCATCACTGGTTCCCGTGATTTTGTTTTGAACCTCTCACAGCTCTCTTACTGAAGAGAGCCCACGTAGAGTAAGTCAGAGCATCTAAATTCCTTTGCATCGGGAAAATGCAAGTCTCGACGGGAGAGGTGGCTTCCCTGAGTGACAGGAGCACAACCACCTGTGGTGGTCGGTGAACCTGAGGCTCCTCCCCGGCTCCCAGCACAGGGCCCGGGCCCCGTGTACTCGGCAAATGCTCACTAGAGGAACGGATGGGGGCCTTACTACTTTTCAGGGGCTCTGCTTTCATGTTCCATTTTGATTCATCACCACAAGTCAGTGGGGCAGGCAGGACACGGACCGTCGTCCCTGTCAAAGATGGGGAAACGGAGGCTCGCAGAGGGCGTGTCCACGTACCAGGCGGCCCCATCAGAAGAGAGCCCAGGCCTCTGCTTTCCCAGACAGCAACACATCCTCACACCACATGCCTCCTAAGAATTGTTGCCACAGCCAAACTTTGCCCCAACAATCCCCTTCCCTGATTTTCCCGAAAGCCTACCATGTGCTATTCTGCATACGTTCCCTGTTAATACTTCACTTGATCAGACCCTTTCATCGAGGAAGGTCCTATTATTATTCCCAAACGTATTGGTTTATTCCATTTCAGGAGGTGGTTTTGCGCATCCCAGAAATAAGAGCATCAAGGATTCTCTGGTCCTTTTACCACATAAGAACAGATTTGGGTTAAAAGCTTTGGTTCGATTTGTTTGGAGTCATTACTCTTTAGAAGAAAGACAAACAGCACGGGGAGTTAGGAAGACAGAAGGGCATGTTTTTCTTATTTTTTTTACCATGGACATTCTTTCCTACAGAGTCGGCTGTCAGTTTTGACAGATGGCCTGTCTGCGGGAGGGGGGACATAGGGCAAGCTCATGGTTAAGGCGGCACCAGGGAACTAGAGCCAGCTGGGCTGATTCAAGGTCTGAAATCTGGGCTGGAGCCCAAGTTCCAGCCAGTGAGGGTGGGACAGGGACCCCTGACCCCCCTCTCCTCCTGTAGCCTGCTGCAGCTGCACCAGGCAGGTCAGTGCCTTTCTTGATGTCTGAGCCCTTCTGGCTACAGGCAAACAGGGTGGCAAGGGAGAGCAGAGCAATGGGGCTTCCAGAGAGAAAGCTGAAGCAGGCTCAAGGTCAAGCTACTCTATCCTCTCATCACCCACCCCAGCCCCTTGGCTAACAGTTTATGGTGCACCTACTTCCTGAGGAATGTATTCATTCTAGTAAAAATTCATGATACAAAGGTTTTGGCAGGAGGCTGGAAATCACAGCCACCTCAGAGCTCTCACATTTAGGGGTGCCTGGCTGAGGTGCTCAGAGGCTCCCCTTAAGTTGGAGGAACTAGGGTAAGGGGAACAGAATTTCAGAGGACTCCCAGCTCCTGAAGAGTGCCGTGGATTAGGTAAGGAGAGGTCTGGGGCCTTGGGAGCGAGTGTCAGTGTGGCCAGGTCAGCTCTGATCTCTGCAGCTGCTGGAGCATTTAGCCACCAACCACATGGGGTCCCAGCACCAACCAGACCCTGTGGCTTTAACATCGCACTGAAGGGCCAGGGCATCTCCCAGGGCCTGGGAGAGACGAGCCCTTAGCTGGATAAGGTACACCAAAAATTAGTTTATCAGATACACTGTTCGTGCTTCTGTCCATGGACAGAGAGAATGAACACAGGCTGGAGCAGCTTTGATGGGAGGCGGCGGCGAATGAACCAGAGCAAAAGTCTCAAATGCTGGGAAGCCTCACTGGGAGTCCTGAGCAGAGAGTAGGGAGAGGAGGTGGTCAGGTGGACAGCAGGGCTGAGAGGGTGCTAGAGGCAAATTCACCAACCACACAATCTTAAAGCCAGAGGGTTTAGAGCTGGATTATCTAATCCAACCCCTTCTTGCCCAGCCTTGAGTCACTGGTCATGGCCATGTGGCAGAGCCAAAACTAAGAACCAGAACTCCCTTATTCCCCAAACAACAACTTTTCAGGCCAGTGATCCTTTAAGCACTCTCCAGCCTCCCCCAGTACTGACCCCAGTCCTCTGATTCCACTGGAGCTAGGAATACCCTCCCAAACACTGAGCATTCTTGAGGATGCCATTCCAGCCAGACATACCTTGTGTGAATAGTGCTGATCAACGATCCTTGCCAACCCGAAATCCCCGATCTTGAGCACAAGGTCCTCCGTGCTGATGAAGATGTTGGCGGGCTTCAGGTCCCTGTGCAGCACGTTAGCGGAGTGGATGTACTTGAGCCCTCGGAGCAGCTGGTACATGAACAGCTTGGCATGTTCCTCCGTCAGCGTGCCCTGCTCCAGCAGGCGTGCCAGGTCGGTCTCCATGTACTCCTGGACGATGTAGGCCACGCTGAACTTGAACAGCTCGCCCTGCAGGTCGGCACCCTTGGGTCCCAGCACCTCATACACCTTCACGATGTTGTCGTGGTCCAGGCGCCGGATGATCTTGATCTCCCGGAGCGCGTGCTTCATGCTGCGGGCATCACTCAGGGTGATCTTCTTCACGGCCACCTTCCGGCGGGCCCTGCTGTCCACGGCGGACAGCACCAGCCCATTGACGCCAAAACCCAGGGGTTGGAAGTCAACAAAGCGCCCGCCAAGGTCATACCCGTA
Source organism: Hippopotamus amphibius kiboko (assembly GCF_030028045.1). Classification (NCBI taxonomy): domain Eukaryota; kingdom Metazoa; phylum Chordata; class Mammalia; order Artiodactyla; family Hippopotamidae; genus Hippopotamus; species Hippopotamus amphibius. The sequence goes on along the minus strand of NC_080196.1, from coordinate 91,650,197 downwards.
GACACTGGCGATGCAGTCGCCCTTCTCAGCCATCATGGGCTCAGTGGTCAGGAGCTGCCCGTGGCATGAAGGGGCAGTCAAGAAAGGCCAAGTCCCAGCTCGTGGCTTCCCCAGCACACCTCATTCTGTCAAGTCCCAAGGCTGAGGGATGCTTTTTCTCCTGGTGATGTCACTGCCACCAGCTCCCTGGAGACAAGAGTGGCATATGTCCATATTCACTGAGCTACAGAAGTTGGAGGCTCAGACTGTTTCCTTAACCTGCACTGGGAAGGCTATCCACCAATTCCTGTGTATCCTGAGCCTTCCTGGAAGCTTAGAATGGCTCATGATTCTTTCAAATATAGCATCTTGGAAAGAAAAAGCAGTTTCATTATCTATATGCACATAAAGTTTTCTATCATGATGGACCACAAAGTACAGATGCAGAAACTCTCCCCTTTAAATCCTTTGTTAAAAGAGGTTCCTTCTGGCTGAAATGTGGAGTTGTTGCTGAGCTGCGTTCCTTTACTTTAGATGGTCCAAAGCTCAGTGGTATTGCAGCTTCCAGCAGCTTGGGAGCGGCTCTCTGTGTCCCGAGCTGTGTGAAGGGATCCCAACAATGGATTCTGGAGGCGCACAGGGACTTCTCTGTACCTCTGCCAGCTCTCCTTTCTACCAGCTCCTCTTAGATTCTGAAATCCAAACCAATCTGTTGAGCATTGGTGAAGAAAGCTGGAGAAATCCAAGCACCTTTCATGAGTTCTACACCAAGTTACACCTGAAGTTTCAGACTTGAGGGCAGCTCAGCTGCCTGGCCAGGATCCTCCGGAGGCTTCGGATGTGGGCAGCATCCTCTATCACCCCTTCATCCACGCTACCTTGAATGAGACTGTGTTCTGCTGGACCCAGAGAGGCTGGCAGGAATGCAGCATCTTCCAGACCAAGTCTCCTTCCCTGCCAAAGAAACAATGTTGGGTAAATTTCCACACTTCAGCTTCCAACACCTTCCCACTTGTGTGTCTTTTGTTAACCAGCCCAAGTGTTATTTGATCTGTCCAGCCAGCTGAAACACTGCTTGCTCAGGGGATTCCAGGCTTTGCACTGCCCAGCCACCCCGCCTGCTGTGTGCAGCGCTCCCCTGGAAGAGAGAGAAGATGGATTGATTTGATAAGACCATCAACTGGTATGCCTTTTATGTAAGTGCCTGCTCTCCAAAGGTTAACATGCACAAACTGTGGGTGGCAATGATCAGCTCTGACCTTTGCGAAAATCATTCATTACGCTCTCCAAACACACACAGCAGCACTAGCTGGGAAGGGTGAGAGTAGAAAGTAACCAGTTTCAGACAGAAAATAAAAGATCAATAATTTCATTGTTCTATTTGGATCCCGTTTCTTCCTTCTTTTGTAAATATCTTTGAATATTTTGAGAGAATTTGCCACTCACTGAGATTTAATTACTTTGTATCTCTTGCTTTCCATGTAGGTAGCATAAGCACACATACCAAATTATAAGGAAATTTTATTGGCACTCTAGAAAAGGGACTTTCTGCACAGCAAAGGACACAGACTTCTTAGCATAACACCAGGACAGGGATGGTGAACTGTATTCTTTTTGATGATGGGGACCTAGCTCTTCAAAGCAATGAGTCAAATTGTATCCTGAGTGCCCCCGGTGGCTGCTGACTCAAATTACAGGCATAGGACCTAAGTGGGGAGAAAAAAATGGCAAAACTCACAATGTAAATTCAGACCTCTGAAGTAAAGGCAATATCATAGCTTCAAAGGAAGTGGTAGGTTTTATAAGTTTATTAAGTCCACAGACACACAGAGCACAAACACTATATCCTGTGCAAAGGAGTGAATCTAGCCAGGGCTGCTTCTTAATTCCCATCAGCCTGTAGGGCCCCCTGTAGGGATACTTTCACATCTGAACTCGGCAAATGAAAAATGAAGCAAAACAACAGTCAACTCAATGCTCTAAAATCAAGTGGGCAAATTAGGGGACACAAATGACCCCAAACAGTAAATACTCAGATGCCCTCTCAAGACTTCCAATGAAAGAAATTTGCCAAGAGTCTGGAACATAGTAACTGCTCAAAGAGGTTACCTGTAGTTGCTATTGTTAAAAATTGCCCTACACTTGAATAAGATGTAGCTACTATTCTGATGTTTCATCAGTCTTCAGCAATTCTACTCTGCATGTTTTTATCAGGCCCAGCAGCAAAATAATCAGAATTTAAGACTGGGAAACAATCGCAGCAAACAACACCTATGGCCTCAACTGCGGGTGGTCCTGCCTTCCTTGGCTGCTCTGACAAGGAGTCACTACAGGCCTTTAATGGGCACGGCCAGATTTGCTTCATCCTGCCGAGCATTTCCATCAGTGAATAACTGACACCCACCCCCAAATGCCAGGATCTCCACTGAGAGACTACGATTCTAGTCTGAGTTCACGTTACAGGTATGGGCACTGAAACTCAGGGAACACCAGCTCAGTGCTTCTAGCATAGACATAAGGTGAATAAACATTTGATGAATTGATAAATGAATCCCATTTACTCTGAGGATTCCTCGCCAATTAGAGATAGTGCTGGGACCACCCACTGAGCCAGTCTATAGCCTGTACTGTGAAGTCCACCTGGACACCTAATTGAGGGGAACAAAAGAGCCTCCTGGGGCCCCGTTCCGTCCCTCCTCCAACTCCTGCTGCCCAAGTCAGGTAACAGAAACTAAACTGGAGGTCCTTTCACTTTCTACCCATATACTTGGCCTGGTTCCCAAGGGCACAGCAAACAGACGCAATTATATATTTTGCTTTATGAGGGGAGACGCTGAAGCCTTCTCCCCTTTCCGGCTCCCACTGGGCTGTAAACAGAGATGGGAATGAGCACCTAAGCAGGGAGATGACATCACCAGCAAGCTGAAGGCAGGATTTGTTCCAGATCAGCTGCAATGCAGATAATCTGTGGATAATTAAGAGGGGCTTTGTTTATTTTTAAAACTCTTTCTTCTTCCTCCCATAGGGGAGGGACTGTCTCCCGTGTTTGTGTGTGTGTGTCTCAGTGGTCTGCCCAACACGTTATCGGCAGGTACCCTGTCACCCTGGGAAGGCTTGATTCTAGTCACTCCACTGTCCTCATGGCCTCTAAATACACTCTTTTAATTCCTGTCCTGCTTCTTTGCCTGAACCTTCCTGGTTCCTGAAATGTTCTGCTTCCTCCCCACTTGAAATCCTGCCCATCACTCCGGATCCAGATGAAGTCTCACTTCCTCTCTGAAGTGTCCTCAGTGACATTCCTCCCTTTTCTGAACTCCTGTGCATTCATGTGTATATACTGTATTGGACATTTATCATATACTAATCTGGGCTGTTATTTAACTTTTTATACATGTCCATCTCTCAACTAGACTTTAAGCTTCTCAAGCCCAGGACACAAAGTAGTGCTTAGAACATAACAGTGGATTAGAGTTACCTGAGGACATTTGTTATGTCTACAAAACTGCAATGCCCACCTTCCCCAGATGGTCAGCCTCCTCTCCCCTCCATTGTGTTCATTACAACAGGGCTCTTCACACAACAAGACCCAACCACTCACACAAACCAATATTTCTGAACTTCAGTATCATCTTCTGCTTAGATGCTGCCTCTTTAGCATTTCAACACAAACCAGGAAACCCTCGTCTTACCATTTCTCTGTGTTCCCATTTGAGTTTACTGTTATTCATCTCTTCTCAAACCTCTTTATTTTCACAGGTGGACTGATTATGAAACACCAATTACCTAAGAAGTCTCAGATTAGTGGTTCTTTTCTTGCATGGTGTACCAAGAGGCATGGGCCCGAGAGGGGCACACCTGGCACCTGGATGTGCCCACTTGGGCAAAGGAGTGAGGATGGCAGCTCTTGGTGTGATGCAGCATCGCAGGGCAAAGCACAGTAATTCTCCATGTGAGGGTGGTGGCTCACAGCTGCTCTGAATCACAGGTGTGATTTGGAACCAGAGAACTGGCATTCACTTTGAGAGGCGGAAAGGTCATGGGTTCAGCTGTGCTTGAATGACACTCAGTGAGAAGAATGCATGTAACTCTTCCAAGGGCAGCAAGGCTCCCACGATTCCATGATGAACATTGTAATAAAACACAAGAGTGGAAGTCTCTACCCCTGGACTTCTAGCAAAGGACCTTCTTTTCTCCACTGATTTCTCACCAACTTTCCACCAATCTCTTATTTGAGGCCAATTAATTATCCTCTCATGCATCCAGCCTTTTAACACGTGGAGGCAAACCAGAGACAAGATGGTGAGTGCCAACTGTTCCTTTCTGGGATTCCTGGGGCTGTGGTTTACAAAGCAGCTTCGGAAAGTCTAAATTTACACTTACCTCCTCTACACTCACCTCCTCTGCCTGCTCTAATCCTCCCAAAACCCCACGCTGATGGCTTTCAGCAGGAACCAAGGCCCCCAGCGAGGTGCTGACATTTCCCAGACACTGCTTTCTTCCCTTTCCTGAGCACCCAAAAACTTGCAGGGAAACCTTCCCCGGCAGGGCGGATGCTTACAGTTGAACAGGCTGTACACTGCACAGTTCCAGGTGGTACCATTCACATCACAGTCGAGTCTAAGTTTTGTGATCCTAATCACTATAGCCTATGTGAATGAAGTTCCCTAGACGAGTGACTGGTATATTTTTTTCTATAAACAGCCAGAGAATAAGTATTTTAGGCCTCGTAGGACACACTGTCTCTACTGCAACTATTCAACCCTGCCTTTGTAGCATAAAAGCAGTCACAGGTGATACCCAAATTAAGGGCATGGCTGTATTGCAATAAAACTTCCTTCACAAAAATAGGTGGGGGCTGGATTTGGCCAGGGGGCAAGTTGCCGACCCCTGGTGTAAATTGTGTAAGAACACCCTCTAGCCTGTTCCCAAGGAGGCACTGAAGAGTATGGTAACGAGGACCCTTTCTGGCTCTTGCTGCACTGTCTGCTTTCTCCCGGACTCAACCCCCCACCCCGGCTGCCCCTTACGGTGGCGCTGTCCCAGGCCTGCCCTTCCGGGGAGGTGCCCTGGGCTTGGAAGCCCACACAGGCTTAGTTCAGCTCATCCGCAGGTTTTGTGCCTTCAGGACCCAGCTCTGCTTTCTATAAGCAACCTTCCAGCTCTGCGATTCCATGGTGCTGTTGACAGGCCTCACTCCCAAACCCCATGGGCATCCTAACAGAGGGTTTCTGGGGAAGTGGCAAAGATGACACGATGAAGATGGGGTAACCACGTTCATGGAGGGTTCACTCTGGGCCAAGGGACTGATATTAGTTGGGTCTCACAAGAAACCCATGAGGTTGATATCATTCTCCATGAAGCCCCCAGAAGGAAATGACTTTCCCAAAGTCGCACCACTAGCCAGAGATGAACCTGGGGTATAAACTCGGGTCTGTCTGACTGCAAAGCCCATATTTAAACCTCCACCAAGTTCAAACAACCATAACCCTACCTTCTGACCAGTACTTGACCTCTTCTCTAACTGTAAACCTTGGATGCCAAAGCCCCTGGCTTTAGGGACTGGCCATCCTAGAGGAGGGCTGAGCTGAGCATCCTCCCAGCTGGTCCTGTAACTGCCACTGGCCACCTGCCCAGGAATCATTCCCACTTCCTTCAGAGGAACAGAAACCAAGTCTGGGTCAGCCATTGAGCAGCTGAGCCCAACTCAGGGATGACTCATGGTTACATGATGGGTCTAAAGCAGGGCTTCTAACCTCAGCACGATTGAGATTTTTGTGCCCAGTCCTTCTTAACTGCAGGGGTGTCCTGTGCACTGTGGGGTGTTTAGCAGCATCCCTGTCCTCTACCCACTAGATGCCGGTAGCAACCCCCAGTGGTGACAACCAAAATGTCTCTAATCACTGAAAACTATCACCAGTGGAGGAGGCACAAAATCACCCCCCGTGGAGAACCACTGGTCCAAAGCAGCAGTCTCCATCAGAGACAGTACTGGCGATTGCACAGGGGAGTTACTTGTTTCATGGAGCTATAGGGTACAGTATCACTGAAAGTTTAGCAACCCTGGTCCCACCCCAGTAAATGCCAATAGCTCTCCCTGGTTCCTGTGACAGCCTCGCACATTGCCAGAATCCTAGAGGGCAATGACATCTCCCACACCCATCCCTGCGGAGGGCCATGAGTCTAAGTCAATCGTGCTAATCCAACTCCCCTTTGGCAGTGGGCGGTTTAGAGGTAGTCATATCAGCCAGTTCTGGACAATAAGCCTTAAAGGCACTGGAGGGGCCTCACTGGAAAATTTTCTTCTCCTGCTCCCTGTCCTTACATGCAGTTGTAGGAAGAAGTGGTGTTGGTGCCACAGCAGCCATCTTGAAGCCATGTGGGAACAAGCTTGGGGACCAAGCCAACACACCGGTGTTGGCAGATGAGCATGGGGCCTTGCAGACATCGCCAAGTAGCTGAGTCAAGCCTGGAAATGCCTACCTCCAGCTTTCTTGCCAAGTGAGATAGTCAAGCTCTATTTTTGTTTAAGCCATTTTTACTGTCTTTTTTTTTTTAACCCTGAAGCTGTCATTGTCCACCTGATAGTAACCTGCTAGGTACACGGTTGGTCTACGTGGGAGATACAGAGATGTAGAACCTATGGCTCCTGACCTCAAGGAGCTTACATTCCTATAGGGAGAGAAGGACCACATAACAGTTACAGAAACAGTGCAAGAATACTTGGGAACCAACTTCGTGGTTCCACGGCAAGTGCAGTAGGAGTTAGGACCAGGCAGATCAGTCAGAGAAGCCTCCTGGAGGAGGGGGAAGGTGGCGTCCAGGATGGCCATCAATAGTCCCCACCCCCTGCCTTCAGGCCCCCTGGAATCCCCTCCCCTACGTGTGCGCAGACTTACTGACTCACTTCTAAGGAACAGAACATGGCGGAAATAATGGGATGTCACTTGTGAGATCAGGTTACAAGAAGACCGCAGCTTCCATCCGGGTGATAGCTCTCAGGGAAGCCAGTGGCCATGTCACGAGGCGGCCCTGAGGGGAGACCCACGTGAGTTCTTGCAAAGGGATCTTCTGAGGTCCACCGGCCACTGTGTGAACAAGCCGGGAAGCAGATCGAGCCCTCTTCAGTGGGCACGGCCCCACTGACGTCTCACAAGAGATCTTGCGTCACAGGCACCCAACTAAAAGCTGTACTCAGATTCCTGACTCACAGAAACTGTGTGACAGCAAATGCTGTTTAAGCCACTAAATTTGGGGGTGTTTTTCTAGGCAATCGGTAACTAACAGAGAGGAGGGCCCTGGAGACCTCAGTTCTTGACATGTCCAAGATGGAAAAGAGGCAAACTTGGCCTGAGACCTTGAGGCTTTGGGCAGGGGTCTCGGGTCTTACCTGGCTTGGAGCCCATCAGATTCCAGAGTCAGAAAGAACCCTGGGGAGTCGGCGTTGGTGGGGACCCTCCCTTTCTTTTTTTACTGACATAACCCCAGGGGGTGAGTTCTGTGCCTGGCACACAGTAAGGATTCCAAAATAAACACCACTTGACACAGGAATGGCTACAAATTTGCAGTAAAATTAGGGTTATGACAAAGTATAACCCAAATGTAAAGACAAATTAAAAACATGTGCCCCTGAGGCCCAGATCAGGAAGCTTTTTGAATCCCTCCAAGGTGAGTGGGGGACAAAGCAGGGGCTCAGCCAGGATGCCACACAGGCCACAGAAGAGAGGTGACCAGGAGGCGTTTCCTCACCAAGGAAGGGACTGCTGGTCCTGAGGCAGTGATCACTGTGTTATCTCTGATTTTTAGCATCGGGGCTCCCAGGAATCAGGAGAAACAACTCTTCCTGGTCTTCCAGTTCATAAAATGAGGTTCCACTCCCTCCATCCAGGAGGTGAACAGGCAGGACATGTTCATGGGCAGTAAGGTACCCAAGCCTGGAAGCCGTTTCTCTTTGTGGAAACCCAGGTGATCGGGCAGATGGCTCCTCCCAGTGTTGTCACCCATGATGCCAATTTAGCCTGCAGGTCCTATGTTCCAAGCCTCTCTCACCCCCAGAACCACTCTAGCCAAGGTCCTGGGATACCACTTCACACACCAGCCAGCATGACAGTAACCCACCCAGGCCCAAAGCATTGCTTGACCTAAACTATATATGTCTCAAGCAGGAAGCCACTGAAAGGCACTGGTCCCCAGGCCCGGCCCCAGTGAGCATCCTCCCCTGAGAGGTACAAAAGCCTTAACATCCCTGCAAGGCAGTGATGCTACCAGCCCTGGCTTGTTTCCCTTATACGGTTTCCTCCAGAATTCATCCAGAACATGCCTGCGGGGATGCCACCGACTAAGAAGCAGGAAGGGAACCTGTTTTGTCTTCATCTCCCTGAGGGGGATGGGAGGAGAGCTGCAGAGGGCTGGAAGGAAAAAGCGAGCAGCAAGAACATCAGACTCTGGGGTTACCACCTCCCCCTAAAGTAAACTCTGGGAGCATTCAGTTCAGTCTTTGCTCTGCCTTTTCTCTTGAAAATTACGTAACCAGCCAGGGAGAACAAAGGTTCCCAAGCCTCCCAAAAATACTGAAATAGCGCGGAGAGAAATTTTGGTGACTTCTTTGGAACTCCAATGCCCACATGGCGCAGAGCTGGGGGCAGGCAGTCTGGGTCCCCGCATGTGGGGCGTGGGTGCTGGTCGCCATGGGAACAGCACAGGGGCAGGGGCTGCACCTGCCCAGGCTCGAGGCTGGGAGTCCGACTTTCAGATCACCAGTGTGTGAGAGGGGGTGTGGGTGCCGGCATTTAAATCCTTCTGATTTGAGACAACTCCTACATTTGACCTTTGTAGATGCAAAGGGAGACTTCTCACTTTTCTTTTCTTCTTTTTTTAAAGGAAGGAAACCTAGGATCCCAGAAGATGTTGGCCTCTTTCAAAATCTAAATCAGGACAGTTATGACTTCAGTGGCTAAATAAGGTGAGCCCCTTTGGGGCTTGTTTTGTTTGGAATGTATTCTAAAGGGCAGAGATCTCAGCCAGGGGCTAAGCTTCTCAAAAGCAGCCTACAGCTTTCATTTCTCCCACACTTGCTTTACCACCCACTGCACTGTGCCCACCGGCCACTGTGCCTTCCTGAATTCAGAGATTACTCTCTGTGAGCCCAGATTTCATGAGCCATTGTGTTCCTTGGAGGAGTTTGGTGTTCAGACCTGATCATTCCTGCCAAATTTTGGGGCCCATACAGGGAACCACTTACTCCCTACCTGCAGGGTCAGCCCATGAAAGAGATGCTGAAAGATCCCTGGTTTGTAGCTAAAGGATACAGCATTAAGTTATCTTGCTTTTAGATCAGAAATGGCAAATATGCGTCATACGTACTACTACCAACCCATTTTGCACCCATGGCAGATGCTGATAATCAACGATCACCCTTCTATCCTGATGAGCCAGGAAGACCAGACCCTTCTCCATCAGCATCCCGAGAGCCCCTGCCAATTGCCTGCAGCTGGCTCTCAAGGGCAGCGCCTACCTGTGTGGATAGGCATCTCTCTCTCTGACCTCCTGCTCCCACTGCTACAACCGGGCCCCTGCCTTGTTTCTGGGACCAAGCCCCACTGTGTTCCCCAGGCACATGGTCCGACTTGGCTGGCCTACTATGTGCTGGGCACAGTCAATAATGACCGAACTTTCAGAGCACACTGCAGGGAAGGTTAACTGTTCCCTGACATGAATGAACCCTGCGCCAGTGTTGTGCACGGCAGGCATCTGTTTCCTCTTCTTCCTTCTGTTTTGAGAGAGTTGAAGTGACTCTCTCCAGATCACACACTATAAATGGGTGGAGCCCACTTCCAAACCCAGGTTTGGTTGCAACACCAGTGCGGTCTGTCATCTCCTGTGGGGGCTCCTGTCGTGGAGGTTCCCGCCTCCATCCCTCTCACATTTGAGTGCTCACTTTTGTTTTTCTAGTTTCCCCAGTTCCTTGGAGAAGAAGCATTTGCTTTGCTCCTTTAAGTCATCTTGGAAACTGGCATCCTGTCTAAAGGTCTCAGCCTCTGACCTCATACTTTCCTCAGTTCTATTCACCAGCCATACAAAATGTCTTTCAGTCCACTGAAGATGTCATCTTCTCTCTTGCCTCTGGGCCTCCACACATGCTGTTTCCCCTCCTCTTCCTCTGGCCAATCCTTATGCATCCTTTGGGTCTAAGGTTAAATGTCCCTTCGTCCAGGAAGCCTTCCCGGATGCTCCTTTCCCTCCCCAGACTAGCTTATTTGTCAGGTTGTGTCCTCTATCTCCCCCTCTCATATGACTTTCTCCCTTTTTTGTTTCAGCTTTAATTGCATGTCTTCAGTGTTTGATTGGGAGCTTCGTGAGGGCAGGGACCCCCTCACGGCCATCACTCTAGCCCCAGTGCCTAATTCCTAACCTACTCAATAATAAAGAATATTTGGGCAGAACAAATGCATTCTGAGATGGCCCATGCTCCAGAGCACCATTTACAAGTTCAAATTTGTGAAACTCACTTCTTTCCTCTACATGAGAGATGCCAACCCAATGTGAGAATTTCACAAGTTCTGATTCAAATCCTGCAGGCAGTGCAGTCCCTTTAATAGATTTCATAGAGTTCTTGACTTCCTTTCACTGGCCAGCTTCTCGGCCAGTCACCGGCCCTTTAACCAGCGAATGTGTCACACACTGCCCCCAACTATTCCCACGGAGGCCAATCATTTACAGGGGTTGCACTAGGAGGCACAAAGAAATCACTCGTAGAGCAGAAACAGTGTCCCCTCTCTTGGTGACTGCACCATCCTGTTCACAAGTGACCGAAGAAGTGGTATTTTGACAGCTCAGGTGACAGCAGCACTCTCTGGCCCACACAGGACTGTCACAGCCGAGGAGGAAAGCTGTAGACTGGGGGCCGGGAGGCCTAGGTTTGAGTCCTACCCCTGCCCAGGAGCTCTCAGGCGAGGAGTTTCTAACTGTGAAGGGGGGATAACCGTACTTCCCCACTTGCTCACGGGGGTCAGAACACACAGGTGGTGATATGAACACACTTCCAAAAGTATTTCCCACAAATTGGAGGTAAGTCATGACCACTAACGAATTATGCTCAAATTAACCACGTCCCCAGTGATGTTAGCTGGGCTCTAGGGGGTCAGAATTGTTACCCTTTCTCATCCCTTCACGTTCCTCCAAGAGTGAGTGGCCTCCACGTGAGAAGAAGTAAGTATTGGCCCACTAGCCGTTCCACTTGCATTTTGAGTTTGCTTGTTTGTTTTTTGGGCAGGGGGCAAGTTGGGGGGAACTTTAGGCTAAATTATCCCTGTCTTCTCTTATGACCTAGAACACAATGAGACACCCAGCCCGGAAAGGCGTGTCTAGAAATGAATCTACAATAAATCACTGCAATGGACCGAATGTTTGGATCTGCGCCCCCTCCCGCCCCCCGCCTCCCAATTCACATGTGGAAATCCTAACCCCCAATGTGACGGTATTAGGAACGGTGGCCTTTGGGAGGTAATTAAGGTCATGGAGATAGGTCCCTCATGAATGGGAGCTCTGATAAAAAGGGACCCCAGAGAGCTCTTTGTAGCATGTGAGGATACAATGAGAAGTCAGTCATCTACAACCCAGAAGAAGGCTCTCACCAGCAGCTGACCAGGCTGGCACCCTGATCTTGGACTTCCCAACCTCCAGACCATAAGAAATAAATTTCTCTTACTTTTAAGCCACTCAGTCGACAGTACTTTGTTATAGCAGCCTGAACAAATTAAGACACCCACCAAGGGGCTAACCAAGTGCATCATGGTGAGGCCATTGGCTCTCACTTTCCGACCTCCATATGTCCATCGCCCTTCCCTCTGTGAATGCCTCCTTCACTGAAAGGTTACTAGACCCCAAGAGTCAGAATCCCGTGCCACAGAGGTCACATTGTAGGAGCTTGACCCACTGGAGGGGAAACGTGTGCTGATGGGGTGCTTGTTTTTCCATTTTCCTCCTTGCTCTAGCAGGAGAGATAGCAGGGAGTGTCCCTGGCCTCTTAGAAGCAATGAATTCCCACAAGCTTCTGAGGGATTCCACACACAAATAAGCCTCTTGTGTTTGATGGTCAGGGTCCCCTGGGAGGCCATCAAACCCCACTGGACATGGAAGAGGGAGGGAAGGAAGTGATCAGCTTTCCGATTACGAGCTTCCTGGAGAAGAAGACAAATGAGTCCACTGCCTGGGAGGGGAGTGGAGGAAGGTTGGGGAAAAAAAGCAACGGCTGAAAGAGAGCAAGAGGAAGCAGGGAGGTGGGCAGGGTACCCATGAACCCGCGCCTCCCCTACCCTGGGGTTCTTAGATAAACGAGGCAAAGAACTGAAGCCCAGATGGTGACACTGGGTTTTCCGCCAGCTGCCATGTGTGTTCTTAGATGGTTTTGATTTCATCTGGAGAAAGGGGACCATCTTGGGTGTCAGATCAGTGCCAGGTCAGCTCATACTAACTGCTCTCACCCCTGCCAGATGAGGAGACTGAGACCCAGAAAAGGGAAATGACTCTTTCAAGGTCACTCAGAGAGGCAAGAACCAGACTTTGTAGAGTACCCAGGCTGCCGTTTTGGGGTGCAGGCCCTTCCAGGCATTTCTTGGGCCCTGGGATGACCTTGTGGATCACCAGGACTGCCTCCGTCAATGAGGAAGGGGGCCCTGACACAGCTGCCAAAGAGCCATGCATGGCAAGGACTGGCTGTGAAGGAGCAGTTCTTCCTCAAATAATTAAGTAGTTATTCCGCATCAGGGAAAAAGAGTCACATATGGACTGTGTGGCAGCAGCTGTCAACCTTCCAAAGTGGAATCCTCTCCCATCACTGAGAACAGAGCTGGGAGCCAGGCTGCGCCAGGGGCAGGGGCAGGGGCAGGCGGGGATGGTGACTTGCTCCCTGTCCCCACTGAGGATGTGTAGAGCTGGTGCCTGGCCTCTGTGGGAACAGGGCCAGTGTTTGCTGCATCAGGAAAGCTCCAATTCCATTTTAGACTGAGGAGAACTGAGCCCCCAGAGACTAGGAGCAAGAGACACCTCTGTCTGTTCATGTGTAACCAAGACAGTGAGTGAATCACAGGGATGTAGACAGTCTTATGCCTAAAGGCACTCATGAGAAATCGAGTACTCAGAATCCGCATGATACAGGCAAGGTGGGGCCCAGGTTGGAGGGGCAGAGTTGATGAAAACGAACTAGGGAAAGAAAGAGAAGGAAACCAGGGAGGAGGGATGAGGAGAGAAGGGAGGGTAACGTGAAGAAAGAGGGACCCCGGCCCCCCTCCCAGAGGCCACTCCTGCCTCCTTATTGAGTCCCTGGGCTATTGTTAGCATTTGACACACAGACTGTCCTCACTGGCTGGGAGCCTCAGACACACACAAACATAAAGACCTCACTGCAGAAAATGCTGGAATTTTGACAAGAGTAGCAGCACGACCAACACAATACAGTGCATTAGCTTGACAAACGTAATCATGCCAGCAGCCACCAACTCCACAGTCCTCCTAGGTGCAAGGAGTCCTGGGCAGGAACTGGATTTTACCTGCACGGCTGGAAACCTAGGTCAGGCTGGTACCCAGACCAACGCAGTGTGAGTGTTTGGGTGGGACAGTGATGCAGTGAAGCATTCCTCCACCTCCCCCTTTCTCTGCAGACTCCAGATGAAGGGACCTCAGGATTTAATCAGTTCTGAGAAACCAGCACAAACCGGGCTCCATATCCTTGTTATGCTGGAGTACTCAGGTGCCGGGAACAAAAGAAAACCTGATGGGTATGGGCAGGGGGCTGCCTGGGGAAGGGCTCAGCCACTCCCAGGCTTAAAGGTAGATCCAGCCTCCAAGCCACCCTTTGGGAGGAAAGGCTACTGGGTAGACATTGCCCTCAATATCTATCAATGCTATGGGGCCAGGGCAAATTGGGGCTCAAAGGGGTAGGTACGGCAGTTGACTGGGTGTGCATCGTGGACAGAGCTGCCTTCCAGAACATGAGAGAAAGAGGTAAAGGCCAGAGAGTAAGAAGGGATGGCTGAAAGGCGCTGCCTCCTCCAGCACTGGTCACCTCTCACTTGGAGTAGGCAGAGAGAGATGACAGTCGTCCCCCAGTATCCCTGGGGATTGATTCCAGGAACCCCTGTGGATACCAAAATCTGAGGATGCTCCAGACTTATATAAAATGCATATAACCTATGCATATCCTCCTGTATACTTTAAATCATCTCTAGATTACATATAATCCCCAATACAATATAAATGCTCTCTTACTAGCTGCTGGAGCACGGCAAATTCAAGTTTTGCTCTTTGGAACTTTCTAGAAACTTTTTTCAAATATTTTTGACCCATGGTTGATTGAAGCCACAGATGCAGAACCCACAGATACAAAGGACTGACTCCCCTGCTCACCAAGGGTGGTGGGAGGAACCCCTACCCATCAGTGAGAACCTTCCAGGTGGGAAGAAGGTTGCCTTTAGAGTAAGGCTTTATACTACCAATGACAAAAATCACTTTCTTTTTTCAAGCAACAATGTAACTTGTTTTTAGTTTAGAATCTGTTTTAACCACCAAAACTGCAAATTAGGGTCCCAATTTGCAGATACAGAGTCTTGGGACGTAGTGCCTATGTTCAGGAGGCTGGGCCTCAGGAAGCCTGGAGAGAAGTGCAGGGTGGGTCTCATCAGGATAGAGCTACGGGGTCCTGCAAGAGTCCTGACCAACCTGAACTGAGGTGGAGGGTCCGGCACCCACGGTCCACCTGCATCCCTTTGTTCAGTGTTATAAGGCTAGTTTTTCTTTGAAGTAAAGCAAAAATCATAGCAAATACTGACTTTGATAGCTATCTCTTTGACCTGTAGATCGATCTGTTCCATCCTTCTTCAATGCAACTGCAGAAAGGGACGGAGCGCCGGCTTCTACCCCATGCTCATCAGGCTCAAGGAGCAAAGATTGGCTCTGATTTCTTTTGAATTGTCAGAAAAGAGGACTGGGACGAAGGCCTGGAAAAATCATAGAGACCCTCTCACCCCCTGTGCCTGCGCTCAGGGTGTTCTCTGAGCCTGGACTTGCCCTTTCTCTTCCCACTCCCTGCCAAGGTCTCCTACAGGATCACCTCCCAGGGGAAGCTGGCGAGGGCTGTGAACAGGGTTGAGGTGGTGATATGGGAGGAGATCAGACCCTGTCTTGGAAATATTGCCATCCATTCCCTTTTCTTCAGCCACACGGCCTTAGCTTAGGCCCTGGATATCTTGGCACATCCAGAGTCTGCATCCTACCACCTCTAGCTTTTGCACCCACTGTAGTGGTGGGCGCAAGAATGACTCAACATTTGCAAGAACCATTCGACATTTGCTTCCCTGCAGCTGAGAGCATTGTAGCATTTGTGGCTTCCCTCCATGAACAGGTTTAGAATGAGTGAATGAATGAATGAAGCCCCAATAGCCCCCAAATGCTCTCTCTACCACCTTCCTGTATCCTCTCCAATCCATCCTCCTTTCTGCTTCCAATTATCTCTGAAATGCATCTGATCATTCATTCTCCTGTTTTATAAAAGATTTTCAATAGCTCCCCACTGTCCAGAGATGGAAACCCCAGCTTCTCACACAGCTCCTGCATCAGACCTGATCTATCTTCCTGCCTCACGTCCAACCACTCCCTAAACTGCACCCCAAGCTGCAGCCACACAGACCAGCGCAATCGTCCCTGACTTACCACCTTCCCAGCACATGCAGCCTATATGTTGGTGGTACTGTCCTCTTTGGGTCCCTGGAGCAATGCTACCCAAATGTCACCCTGCCATCCTCAGAGTAAACCCTCCCTTCTTCAAGATCATGAAGTACAATGCCTAAAGCAGTCATCTCATGGGGCTGTACCCCTCTGTGGGTTCGTCTTCCCACTACTGGGAATCCTGAGAGTAAAAGCATAGTGGCTAGTTCATCCTTATATTCCCAGCCTTGTACTGTTCCTGGCATATAATAGGTGCTCTATAAAAAGCTGATGAACAAATAAATGAAGAGACAGGTGGGAATGGAGCTAGAGACTTGAGAGTGGAAGTGTTTGGAAAGCGTGCTTGGGGGAAGTGACTCACAGAGGCACATCCCCTGGAGGGGTGACCTGCTGGTGGAAGCGTGGCTGGCTCTCTGAGACAAGAGCAGGATGTTTGCAAGGAACAAGGGAGCAGTTGAATGGTGAGCACTGAAGACCGGGCTGGGCTTACAGACCACGCTGGAGCAGCCAGCACCCAAGAATTGTGGCCAAGGTGCAAGTGACAGTGAGGTCAGGTAGGAGCTGAGTGGAGGTATGGAAACAGTTGATTTAGTGGAAGTGTTGCAGAGAGTCCAGCAGAACTGAAAGGAACTGGGATCAGAGAAGGGAGTTTGCTGGTAGATTCCTGGTAACTGCTCACTTTCAGGCATCGCACCATCAACACAGTAGGAACAGACCAGCTTAAGCAGAAATAAACCCAAAGAGTAACTGCATGCCATTCTCTTAATGTTCTTTTCTTTTTTTTCCTTCTCCCAGCTTTTCAGTCATCAGACTGACAAACTCAGGATGCTAAATTCAGGTTGTTCGCCAAGACTACCTCCTTGGGCTCACTTGTCTACTTCCCTTCTTCAGAAACAGGCACGCCAAAAGATCAGGTAGCTGAGACGTCTTATGAACTGTCTCGCCTGATTTTTCTGGAAGCCTCAGATGCTGTAGACAGTTCCTTTATTGTGTGGTAGCCCCAAAGAGAGCCATAAAATTAAGATGAAAACACTTCTGCAAAGCAACTTTCCACTGCCTAAAGCATTTGCATGTATTTTTAATATTTAATACTTTCATGTAATATTTACATTACATGAGCATCGCTCATGAGCAATATGAGCATTGCCTTGTAGTAGGCAGCGGGGAGGACCCAGGGCAAACCAAGCAGACACAATCCCTGGCCCCAAGGAACTTACAGTCTGGGGGTAGAGAAGCAGATGTGACACAAATATTGGCACAAATAGCATGTGCGTATGATAACTGTGATAAACATATAATGGCAAAGTACAGGATGCTATGAGCAGGGGTGACAAGGAGATAGTTACTTTGGTGGAAATGGCAGATTCCTAAAGAAGTGACATTGAAACTGAGACTTGAGGAGTGAGTAGAGGTGGAGTGGAGAGATGGGAGTTCTCTGGGCTGGATGCCCTGGGGAGAGTGGCCCTCACAGACGCTCCAACCATCCTGGCACAAGCCCATGGCCCTCGGGTCCACCTTGGCTATGCTTGGGTGGTCCAAGCGGGGTGGGGGCCTTGCTGAGGTGCTCCCCTCCATCCCATGTTCTCAGCAGTCCCCTACTCTGACCGACCAGCTTCAAGTGTGCCCCCAGATGCAGAGGATGCAAGTGAAGAGCTAAACAACATCACCTGATGCTCAAAAAACAGCCAAGGGTGAATGACCCTTGTAATGTCCCATTTATTTTTATGAAGAGCTTCACGTAATTTTTTGGAAACTGCCTGGAGAAGGAAGTATCTCTCGTGGAGAAGATGACCGTCAGGTACAGTGGAGTGGAGAGCCTTTGGCTTATGAAAGAACTCTGGGTTCAAGATGATCTCTGACATTTACATGACCTTGAGACTCAGTTTCCACATCTGTTAACTGGAACATTAATACCTTTCATATTTATCTCACAGGGTTTTTGTGAGAGTTAAAAGCAAAAGCCATGAAGCCAATGTGAAAAGTAAGTAACACATAAAAGACTGCTGAAATAATAATCAGGTAGTTATTATTCACCTTCCCACACTAGTAATAACAACAGGTAACAATGTACTGTGACTCATTTAACTTCACAATGATATTCCCAGGAATGTATCAGTATCACTTCCACCTTACAAATGGGGAAACTGGGAAACTGAGACACAGAATAGTGAAGAAACTTGCCCAAGCATACCCAGCTGGGAAGTGGCAGAGCAAGGTTCAAGCCCCAGCAGTCTGCCCCCAGACCTCATGCCCTTACCATTAGCCCATGCTGCCTGAGTGGATTAAATGCCCCAAGGCCCTGAGTGCTAAGAGCTGTCCCAGTAATCAGACTATGGAGCTGGTGTGCAAAGTAACACCACTAAAATTGCCATTAGCTTGCTATGTGCCCCTTGACAAGGGACTGTCTTTCTCTTGCTTCCCTTTCCTTTTGTGACCAGGGACATCAATCAGATTAATGGGCTCATTGCAGGAAACCCCAAGAAAGGTAACTAGCTCCCGTTGCTAGTATCTACTGGCTATATATAGTGTTTAATAATCACACAGCAGCAAGATCCTGCACAGATGTTCACAAGCCCATCCTTCCTCCAACCACAACACGGCAAGCTAGTTAGTCTCTGCCAACTTCGAGAGCTTGTGGTACTCTGCCAAATTCTAGGGCCATCTTGGATGGCACGTCAGCATTCATCCCTTGTCTTTAATCCCATGGCTTTACATGTTCAGCAGAAAGTTCCCTCACCTCCCATCACCCCTCTCTCCATTCTTTCCCAGCCACCCCATTCCCTCCGTGAACATCTCTCTTTCCCACTGCCCCATCTTCCCTCTTTAGATGGTTCTCCCCTGCTAATCCTCATCCCATCCCATATTTTCCACTGCAACAATACCCCCTCAGGACAGCCACTTGAGAGTTTAGAAAAGAGGATGGGGAGGTGTGAGTGGGTAGGAGGATGGGGGAACAGCCAATCATAGACAAATGGTGAGGAAACATCTATCTGAATGGCTCCAAGGTCACTTTCTATTCCTTTTCTTTCTCTGTAGTGTCCTGTCTACCACCTTTTCAAACACTCATAGCCCTCCCTGTTAGCACCTACAGAAGGGCTTGAGTCCAGCCATCTATACTTCTCTGTGACAAGATACCAGTTTCCTTCTCCCAGGGGAGCTATATTTTAAGCTTTATCACTAATCATAGAATGAAAACCCACGTCCTGGTTAGGAAAGGTTAGGCATCACCTTGGCTATTTAGGGGAATGGTAAATTGATATCATGGAGGTTATTTCCTGGGCTGCCGAGAAAAAGGAGAAGAGAGGGTCAAGGAGCCCCTCTGAGCAGAAGGGTAAAAGATAATGTAATACTACCCCACTCCACAAAGCACCGCTGTCTGTTCTTCCTGTTCAAACAACTCCTGAGTCTTTTGCTTGGAGGTTTGGGGCCCTCCAGCTACCAATGACAGGTATAATGTTGTTTCCAGCCACCTAGCTGATCCTAGCTACTGAGTGGTTCCAATCTGGTGATTACCTTCCCTTCTCCCACCCCCATCAATCCTCCTGCCAGACCTGCTGACATCAGCTCTCCCCTTCTCCCTTAATCTCCCAGGTGTTATTTACAGAGGGAGGCTGTTACCAAGGCAACCAAATGTGGACATTATTTTACACTATCATATTCTATTCTTCCCCCCACTCAAATGAAAAGTTATCTAAGCAAGATCTCCTCTCCAATTCAGGAATCCCAAATCTTCTTGCACTCAAGTCCTGCTGGGAGGCAGATGCAAAGAGAGAGGGAGGCAATTCCGATGCTGTACTAAGGTGCGGACCAAGCAGGCATTAATTTCCTTTTCCATTTAGATGGCATTAAAATGACAGGAGGGGAGTCTTTAAATCAGTATAAACCCATAAAAGTGAAGAGCTCAGGAACATAAAAACCAGAAGACAAGAGAGTTCACCACATTTCTGAAAGGTTGAGAATTTGAAAGTCTCAGCTCAGGATGCACACTGAGGGCAGGGCAGGAGCACGGGCAGCTGAGGATGCTCACCAGCTCCACTGACACCTGGAGAGGCCCCAGGTTGAGGATAACAAGCAGGTGGGAAGTTGATGAAGCTGTGGAATTCCATGGAGGTTTGCCTGTAAAACCACTGGAGGCCCTTCCCCACCACCCCAACTGCTGTATGTAGAAAAGCAAGCGGTTCCTACCTCCCTCCCCTTCCTACCCTCTTCTTAAACCCCAAGCTCTGAGGGGACATTGTGGTTGCTTGCAATGGAGAATCAGAGATGGGATGAGAGTTACTAAAGAGGGTGACTTTTTTTTTTTCACAAATTCATAACGCAAATGGATTTGACATTTACTGGCTTTCGACTTTTAGAATCAATCTATAGGTGAATATGTCACAAACAAAAGGTAAATGTCATCAACTTTGACATGAAAAGAAAAGATTCAGTAGAAAAAAAAGTGGGGGAGATAGAAAGGAAGAAGGAGGGAAGGAAAAGAAACTTTCTCAAACTGAGTTGAGAGCTACTGATGAAATTTGACAACAGAGAAAAGGAGTTAAAGATAGTGACTATAATGGCTTGAAGTTAAAGAATAAATATAAGCTCTTTCAAAAGTGACAATTACTACCAAAATCAAGTAAAGATGCTGATCACAATGCTTACTTTCTATGAGGGAGGAACTAAGGATTCACCAAAAAATAAATATATAACATAATGTCAGATTATTCCATGGGCAGACAAGCAGATTTTCACTCCCTAATATACTCCTTCTTCTGTCTTGTTCTTGTTTTTTTCTTCACAACAAAAATGAGCAAAAACAAACAAACAAAAAAACACAACAAAGCAGGTAAAGAATATTATTTAAAGATATGAAACTAAACAACACAACAACTAAAGAAAGAAATGCTTGAAAGTTTGGGGTCAGGGATGGGAAAGATTATGGTAGGTTTTCATTATTAATGCCTTCTGAATTTTTTAAAAAACCATGGCTTACATTGACTAAAGTGAGAAAGACTCAGGAGTCATCCACTTACTGCCAACCCCACGGTCACCAGGACAAAGTGGGAAGGATGCTCCAAAGATGCAAAGCTGTTTCAGTCCCATGGGACAAGACGTTGGGAAGGACCCAGTTCAAGTCTTGCTTTGGGGAAGAAGAGAGGGCTGTGAGGGCTGCCTGGAGAACCAGCTTTAGAGAGCTTGTGCCTCTTGTCAGTGACTGGGCTTTTCCCTCACTGCCTATTCCATCCTCCTCCTCACCTTCATCAGGTGCCTTGACATTTTAGCTGAATGATTCTCAAACTCAGCAGCATATTAGAACTACTTGGGAAGCTTTTAAAAACCTGATGCCCCAAGAGAATAAGATAAATTACAGACTGGGAAAAAATATTTGCATGAGACATATCTGATAGAGGACTGTTATCTAAAATACTCAAAGAACTCTTAAAACTCAACAATAAGAAAACAAGCAACCCAATTAAAAAATGGGCCAAAGACCTTAATGGACACCTCACCAAAGAAGATATACAGATGGCAAATAAGGAATATGAAGAGATGCTCCACATCACATGTCATCAGGGAAATGCAAATTAAAACAGCCACTGCACACCAATCAGAATGGCCAGAATCTAGAACACTGATAACACCAAATGCTGTCGAGGATGTGGAGCAACAGGAATGCTCATACACTGCAGGTGGGAATGCAAAACAGTACAGCCACTTTGGAAGAGTTTGGTAGTTTCTTACAAAACTAAACATAATCTTACCATATGACCCAGCAATTGTGCTTCTTGGTATTCAACCAAAGAAGGTGAAAACTTATATCCACACAAAAACCTGCACACAGATGTTTATTGCAGCTTATTCATGGCTGCCAAAACTTGGAAGCAACCAAGTCAGTAGGTGAATGAATAAAACTGTAGTACATCCATACAATGGAATATTATTCAGCGTTAAAAAGAAATTAGCTATCAAGTCATGAAAACACATGGAGGAAACTTAAGTGCATATTACTAAGCAAAAGAAGCCAATTTGAAAAGGCTACATACTGTATGACTCCAACTATATGACACTCTGTAAATAGCAAAATTATGCAGACAGTAAAAAAGATCAGTGGTTGCCTGGCATTGGGGAAATGGGGGAGCAATGAACAGGCAGAGCACAGATAATTTTTAGGGCAGTGCAAATACTCTGTATGATACCATAATGATAGATACATGTCATTATACATTTTTCCAACATCAAGAATGTACAACATCAAGAGTAAACCTTGATAACCTGATGGTATTTGGAGGTGGGTCTTTGCGAGGTAATTAGGTCAGGAAGGCAGAGCCCCTATGATAGGATTAGTGTCCTTATAAGAAGGAACATGAGAGAGTTTACTTCCTCTCTGTGTTCTCATGAGGATACACTGAGAAGACAGCCATCTACAAGCCAGGAAGCAGTCCCTTACCAGACACTGCTGGCACCTTGATCTTGGACTTCTCAGCCTCCAGAACTGTGAGAAAGAAATATTTGTTGTTTGAAAGAAAAAAAAAAGCTTTAGTGAAAACTACTGGCTTTGGTGATTATGACGAGTCAGTGTAGATGCATCAGTTGTAACAAATGTAGCACTCTGGTGGAGGACGTTAGCGAGGAGAGAGGCTGTGCGTATATGGAGGCGGGGTGTGTGAGAAATCTCTGCACCTCTCTCTCAATTTTGCTGTGAACCTAAAACTGCTCTAAAAAGATAAAAATGAAAAGAAATCTCAATACCCAGACTGCACCCTGACCAGTAAATCAGAATTTCTAGGGCAGGGGTGGGGAAATTCCCAGGTGATTCCAAGATCCCAGGTGCAGTCATGTTTGAGGACTACAGATGAAGACTGACCTGCAAAATGGCTACCCTCCCAAGTAGCACACAGCCAAGAGGAACTAGTCTTTCACTACTATAGGCAATTGTAGAGTGCTGTGGTAGATGTGTGGATGTGTGTGTGTGTGTGTGCACGTGTGCGCCTGGGTGTGTCTATGTGCATTAAGGCCAATGGAAGGGATGAAAGCAGCCACCATTCCTGCTCCTTTGGCAAGACCATCCGTAGCATTATTTTGTAAGCAAGAAGAGGACTGTCCAGAACCAGAGCCAAATGAAGTTAGGGTATAAGCCCAAGCTTCCTCTCAGGTCCATTGGTATGACATCAACAGAAGTCCCTAGACCTGACTCCTGAATGGCCATCCTGCCTAGGTGAGCCACAACCCAGAGCAGTGGTGCTTAAATTTGAGTGAGCATCAGAATCACCTGGAAGGATCTTTCAAGCACAGATGACGGGCCCTACCCCTAGTGTCTCATTCAGGAGGTCTGGGGTGAGACTGGAGAATCTGCTTTTCTAACAAGTTCCCAGGTGATGCTGATGTTACTGGTCCCAAGACTAGCCTTTGAAAACCACTGACTTAGGAGGACTTGGAGGAGAGAGAAAAGGTGCAGAAACCCCTTTCCCAAGGCAAAAGGGAGCCATAAGAGGATGATGGCACCAGAGCCCCTCTAATCTCACTTTGAAGGCTCAAGACTAACAGTGATTGATCACCAACAACTCCCTGCAGGGTGCTAATCACAGAAGGACCATTTGGACTTCGAACACTGTATGATGAACCTGGCTACAGAATTCTCTGTTTAGGTATGCCACATTAGATTTCATGCCCAGCATCATTTAACTCCTTAAAATAGTAATCAAATGAGGGGCATCCAATCTGTCCAGGGACACCAGCCTTAAAAAAAAGAGTTCTGGATGAATTGGGAGATTGGCATTGCCATTATATACATTATATACATTACTAATAAGAAAAAAATATCAAATTGTACATTCTAAATACAAAAAAAAAAAAAAAAAGAAGAAGAAGAAGAAGAGTTCTACCTAGTGCTTCAGTGAATTTACACTATAGGGCAAAGTTGCTCCTGAAAACAACTTCCTGATAGCCGTGACAACTCAAGTTTAGGCAATTTCTTGGAGTATTCCTTACTTATAAAATAAGGGAAGGAAGACAAAATGCATATACCAGCAAAGTTTCTCTAAACCAAATTTGCAGTCAGTACTTAGTAATTTAATTTAGAATGATCAACTGAGCAATTGTCTAAATCTATTCCCTAAAATCCCCTGGGGTAGAATTCCTTAGTTCTGGTGCACAGGCTAGTTTTTGCAATCTTCAAGTAAATTTCCTCTTCCCAAATATACAATAATGTGCTTCAGCTGACAACCAAACAGCAGCCAAGCAGTGGAGAAAATAATTAGCAAATTCGCTACTTAGGATACTGCTTACATGTCTTTTATAATGGTTATCAGTTATTTATTTTAATTAGTTATTTTAATCCCCTGCCTTCCACTAAAACCATTAAAGTTCATTAGTATATACTATTACATTTGGAGGGCAACAAGTACATATTATTTTACATGTAAAAATGTAATTTATATAGAATGTCAGGTCTGAGGGGTTCTCAGAGGTAATGTTGCAGAACATTAAAAACAACAACAAAAAAAAAACTCAAAAACAAGATCTTACAGGAAACCAAATACATACAATGAGGAACTGCTAACATTCTAAATAACTGCTAACAACACCTACTGCAAGACAGACTCTGGACTATGCTATTTAATTTATTCCATTTTTAGCATAAATTCTAATCATTTATAAAGACAATCAATGAGAACATTGAACCTGATTCTTATGTAATACTTATCTGGTTAATTTCTAAATTTGTTAAATTTATATTATTGAAAAATCCTGATTCACAGAGATAAGTTATAGTAAATGTGTAATAGCTTTTTAAAAAAAAATACAGTTCACACTGACAACCTCAAATTAGTTTTAAGTTAAAAAAAGATGGCAGAATAAACTTTCAGGTGAGCTAAAAATCAAATTAACACATTGAGTGTGTTATAAACACCTTGAGTGTGCTTTGGGGGTTATAGTTATTAAAAGAAATTAAGACTATATTTTAAAAGAAGTTCAAATCAGACATCTGTGCAACACCAAAGCACCTTCAAACACAAAAGCTACAATCTGTATGAACTTCTTTTTTACAGATGAGGAAATCAGAGGCAAGAAAGGTGGGGAGACTTGCCCAAACCCCACAGAGGGATTTAGTAACAGGGGGTGACTAGAACCAACTTCTCCAGACATGTCCAGGTCACTTTTTATGTTCCAAGTTTCAGAGAGGGAACACTTGAGAGAGATTATTTTATGGAAAGTGGTTCCTCCAGGGTCTTCAGTGAACTAGTGAAAAGAAAAAGAATGGAGTGGAAGAAAGATGGTGGCGAAGTAGAAGGATGTGGAATGCATCCCTCTCCACAGATGCATCAGGAATACACCAAAAGATGCAATAATTCCCAAAGAGAATTGGCTGAACACCAGCAAATGACCACGGACACCAGAAAGGACTGTAAAGATCCTGACATAACTGGGACAAGCAACCTCTGAACTCTGGACTACTCCATCAGAAGTCAAACAGGAGGCTCTGGGGAGGGAGCACTGGATCCAGGATGCTAGACTACTAGGGAGTCCTCAGACACAGGGAAGATTAACTGCAGAGAACTCTCACAGAGCCCTGTTTCAGCATCTAAGACTCGGCTTCATCCAACTGTCTGCAACTGCCAGTGCTGGACACCTCACGCCAAACTACAAATAAGACAGGAACACAAACCCACCCATCAGCACACAGACTGCCTAAAGCCATATTAACCTCACAGATACCCTAAAACACACCACCTGACATGGCGCTGCTCATCAGAGAGAAAAGACGCAGAGCCACACACCAGAAAGCAGACACCAAACCCCCCCACCAGGAAGCCTGCTCAAGACACTGGACAAACCCCACCACAGGGGGCAGAGGGCAGAAACAAGAGGAATTACTACTAGGCAGCATAGGGAAAGGAGACAGCAAATCCTATAAATCAGACAAAATGAGAAAACAAAGAAACACCATGCAGACAAAGGAGCAGGAAAGAAACCCACAAGACCAAATAAATGAAGAGGAAATAGGAAAATTGCCTGAAAAAGAATTCAGAGTAATGATAGTAAAGATGATCCAAAATCTCAATAACAAAACACAGAAAATACAAGAAACAGTTAATGAGGACTCAGAAGAACTAAGGAGCAAACAAACAGTAATGGACAACAAAATAAATGAAATTAAAAATACTCTAGATGGTATAAACAGTAGAATAACTGAGGCAGAAGAACAGATAAGTGAGTTGGAAGATAGAATGGAGGAAATAACTGCCACAGAGCAGGAAAGAGAAAAAAGAATAAAAAGAATGGAAGACAGTCTCAGAGACCTTGGTGACAACATTTAAGTGCACCAACATTTGAATCATAGGCATCCCAGAAGAAGAAGAAAACAAGAAAGGGTCTGAGAAAATATTTGAAGAGGTTATAGTGGAATACTTCCCCAACATGGGAAAGGAAATAATCAAGTCCAAGAAGCGCAGAGAGTCTCATACAGAATAAACCCAAGGAAAAATACACCAAGGCACATATTAATCAAACTAATGAAAATTAAACACAAAGAAAAAATATTAAAAGCAGCAAGAGAAAAGCAACAAACAACATATAAGGGAAAACCCATAAGGATAACAGTTAATCTTTCTGCAGAAACTCTGCAGGCCAGAAGGGAATGGCAGGATATACTGAAAGTCCTGAAAGAGGAAAACCTACAGCCAAGAATACTCTACCCAGCAAGAATCTCATTCAGGTTTGATGGAGAAATCAAAAGCTTTCCAGACAAGCAAAAGTTAAGAGAATTCAGCACCACCAAACCAGCCTTACAACAATTGCTAAGGGAATTTTGTAAGCAGGAAACACAAGAGAAGGAAAAGACCTACAAAAACAAACCCAAAACAACTAAGAAAATGGGTATAGGAACACACATGTCAATAATCACCTTAAATGTAAATGGATTAAATGCTCCAACCAAAAGACACAGACTGGCTGAATGGATATAAAAACAAGACCCTTCTATATGCTGCCTACAAGAAACCCACTTCAGACCAAGGGATACATATAGACTGAAAGTAAAGGGATGGAAAAAGATATTCCATGCAAATGGAAGTCAAAAGAAAGCTGAAGTAGCAATACTCATATCAAACAAATTAGATTTTAAAGTAAAGACTATTACAAGAGACAAGGAAGGACACTACATAATGATCAAGGGATCCATCCAAGAAGAAAATATAAGAATTGTAAATATCTATGCCCCCAACATAGGAGCACCTCAATACATAAGGAAAATGCTAACAGCCATAAAAGGGGAAATTGACAGTAACACAATAATAGTAGGAGACTTGAACACCCCATTTACATCAACAGACAGATCATCCAAACAGAAAATAAATAAGGACACACAAGCTTTAAATGACACATTAGACCATCTCGACTTAATGGATATTTATAGGACATTGCATCCAAAAACTATAGAATATACTTTCTTCTCAAGTGCACATGGAACATTTTCCAGGATAGATCACATCTTGGGTCACAAATAAAGCCTTGCTAAATTCAAGAAAATTGAAATCATATCAAGCATCTTCTCTGACCACAACACCATGAGACTAGATATCAATTACAGGAAAAAAACTGTAAAAAAATAGAAACACTAAAGGCTAAACAATATGCTATTAAACAATCAAGAAATCACTAAAGAAATCAAAGAGGAAATCAAAAAATATCTAGAAACAAATGACAATGAAAACACAACAATCCAAAACCTATGGGACGCAGCAAAAGCAGTTCTAAGAGGGAAGTTTATAGCAATACAGTCCTACCTCAAGAAACAAAAAAAATATTGAACAAACAACCTAACGTTACACCTAAAACAGTTAGAGAAAGAAGAACAAAGAAACCCCAAAGTGAGCAGAAGGAAAGAAATCATAAAGGTCAGGTCAGAAATAAATGAAAAAGAAATGAAGGAAACAATAGCAAAGGTCAATGATACTAAAAGCTGGTTCTTTGAGAAGATAAAAAAAATTGATAAACCATTAGCCAGACTCATCAGGAAAAAAAGGGAGAAGACACAAATCAACAGAATTAGAAATGAAAAAGGAGAAGTAACAACTGACACCTCACAAATACAAAAGATCATGAGAGGGCTTCCTAGGTGGCGCAGTGATTGAGAATCCGCCTGCCAATGCAGGGGACATGGGTTCCATCCCTGTTCCAGGAAGATCCCACATGCCACAGAGCAACTAAGCCCATGCGCCACAACTATTGAGCCTGCGCTTTAGAGCCCATGAGCCACAACTATTTAGCCCACATGCTGCAACTACTGAAGCCCACGCGCCTGGAGCCAGCACTCCATAACAAGAGAAGCCACGGCAATGAGAAGCCCATGCACCACAATGAAGAGTAGCCCCCACTCACCACAACTAAAGAAAGCTCATGCACAGCAAAAAAGACCCAACACAGCCAATAAAATAAATAATAAGTAAATAAATTTACAAAAAAAAAAAAGATCATGAGACTACTACAAGCAACTATACGCCAATAAATTGGATAACCTGGAAGAAATGGATAAATTCTTAGAAAAATACACTCTTCCAAGACTGAACCAGGAAGAAACAGAAACTATGAACAGACCAATCACAAGTACAGAAATTGAGACTGTGATTAAAAATCTCCCAACACACAAAAGCCCAGGGTCAGATGGCTTCACAGGTGAATTCTATCAAACATTTAGAGAAGAGATAACACCTATCCTTCTCAAACTCTTCCAAAATACAGCAGGAGGAGGAACACTCCCAAACTCATTCTACAAGGCCACCATCACCTTGATACCAAAACCAGGCAAAGATGTCACAAGAAAAGAAAATTACAGGCCAATATCACTGATGAATATAGATGCAAAAATCCTCAATAAAATACTAGCTAACAGAATCCAACAGCACATTACAAAAATCATACACCATGATCAAGTGGGGTTTATCCCTGGGATGCAAGGATTCTTCAATATATGCAAATCAATTAATGTGATACATCATATCAACAAATTGAAGGATAAAAACCATATGATAATCTCATCAGATGTGGAAAAAGCTTTTGACAAAATTCAACATCCATTTATGATAAAAAAAAACTCTCCAGAAAATGGGCATAGAAGGAAATTACCTCAACATAATAAAAGCCATATATGAGAAACCAAAAGCCAACATCATACTAAATGGTGAAAAATTGAAAGCATTCCCTCTAAGAACGGGAACAAGACAAGGGTGTCCACTCTCACCATTATTATTCAACATAGTTTTGGAAGTTTTAGCCACAGCAATTGGAGAAGAAAATGAAATAAAAGGAATACAAATTGGAAAAGAAGTAAAATTGTCACTCTTTGCAGATGACATGATATTATACATAGAAAACCCTAAAGACTCTACCAGAAAACTGCTAGCACTAATCAATGAATTTAGTAAAGTAGCAGGATACAAAATTAATGCACAGAAATCTTTTGCATTCCTATACACTAACAACGGAAGAGCAGAAAGAGAAATTAAGGAAACTCTCCCATTTACCATGGCAACAAAAAGAATAAAATACCTAGGAATAAACCTGCTGAAGGAGGCAAAAGACCTGTATGCAGAAAACTATAAGACACTGATGAAAGAAATCAAAGACGATACAAACAGATGGAGGGACATACCATGTTCCTGGACTGGAAGAATTAACATTGTGAAAATGACTGTACTACCCAAAACAATTTACAGATTCAATGCAATTCCTATCAAATTACCAATGGCATTTTTCACAGAACTAGAACAGGAAATCTTATGATTTGTATGGAAATGCAAAAGACCCCAAATAGCCAAAGCAATCTTGAGAAGGAAAGACAGAGTTGGTGGAATTAGGCTTCCTGACTTCAAACTATACTACAAGGCCACAGTGATCAAGACAGTATGGTACTGGCACAAAAACAGAAAGGAAGATCAATGGAATAGAATAGAGAACTCAGAGGTAAACCCACACACATATGGGCACCTTATCTTTGACAAAGGAGGCAAGAATATACAATGGAAAAAAAAAAACAGCCTCTTCAGTAAGTGTTGCTGGGAAAATTGGACAGCAACATGTAAAAGAATGAAATTAGAACACCTCCTACCACCATACACAAAAATAAACTCAAAATGGATTAAAGACCTACATGTAAGGCCAGACACTATCAAACTCCTAGAGGAAAACATAGGCAGAACACTCTATGACATCCATCAAAGCAACATCCTTTTGGACCCACCTCCTAGAATCATGGAAATAAAATCAAGAATAAACAAATGGGACCTCATGAAACTTAAAAGCTTTTGCACAGCGAAAGAAACCATAAACAAGACAAGAAGACAACCCTTAGAATGGGAGAAAATACTTGCCAATGAAGAAACAGACAAAGGATTAATCTCCAAAATATACAAGCAGCTCATGCAGCTTAATACCAAAAAAGCAAATAACCCAATCCACAAATGGGCGGAAGACCTAAACAGACATTTCTCCAAAGAAGACATACAGATGCCAACAAACACATGAAAAGATGCTCAACATCACTAATCATCAGAGAAAGGCAAGTCAAAACCACAATGAGGTATCACCTCACACCAGTCAGAATGGCCATCATCAAAAAAATCTACAAACAGTAAATGATGGAGAGGGTGTGGAGAAAAGGGAACTCTCCTGCACTGTTGGTGGGAATGTAAGTTGGTACAGCCACTATGAAAAACAGTTTGGAGGTTCCTTCAAAAACTACAAATAGAGCTACCATATGATCCAGTAATCCCACTACTGGGTATATACCCAGAGAAAACCATAATCCAAAAAGAAACATGTACCATAATGTTCATTGCAGCACTATTTACAATAGCCAGGACATGGAAGCAACCTAAATGCCCATCAACAGATGAATGGATAAAGAAGATGTGGCACATATATACAATGCAATATTACTCAGCTATAAAAAGGAATGAAATGTATGCTAACTCATATATACGGAATCTAAAAATGATTCCCTATATATGAGTTATATACGGAATCATGAACCCAGAGACAGGGCAAGAATAAGGATGCAGATGCAGAGAATGGACTGGAGGACACGGGGTTGGGAGGGCGGGGGGGGCGAAGGGGAATCTGGGAGGGAGGGAGAGAGTAGCCTAGACATATATATACTACCAACTGTAAAACAGATAGCTAGTGGGAAATTGCTGTATAACAAAGGGAGATCAACTCGATGATGGGTGATGCCTTAGAAGGCCAGGACAGGGAGAGCAGGAGGGAGTCGCGGGAGGGAGGGGATATGGGGATATATGTATAAATACAGCTGATTCACTTTGGTGTACCTCAAAAGCTGGTACAAGAGTGTAAAGCAATTATATTCCAATAAAGAGCTGAAAAAAAAAAAAGAATGGAGCTTGATTTCGTGTCACCAACTGGACTTCTCATTCAACTGACATTTTTTTTCAGGTGGCAGCTCATATGATTCTCCTGAAATTGACAAATAATAATCTTGGGCAATAGCAAACTGAAAAAAACACTGATTTGTAAATTTGCAAATAATTTTTGTTTGCTATCAGACATTCACCTTTTCCTTCTTTTTTAGATATATTCATAGAAGGCTACTCCATCTCTAGGTCTGTAAGTTGTCCTTTTTTCTCCTCACCTGGCTGCTCAGCCACTACCACATAGGTATATGTAAGTGTGTGTGTGTGTGTGTGTGTGTGTGTGTGTGTGAAGGCCAATGGAAGAGTTGAAAGCAGTCACAATTCCTGCTCCTGTGGTAAGGTCATTCATATGACTTTTCTGTAAGCAAAAAGAGCAATGTCCTGGGAACCAGAACCATTTGAGATCAGAATATAAACACAAGATGCCTTGGTGTGATACCCCAAGTGGCAGAGCATGGCTTCTGAATAGCCACACTGCTGATGTACACCCCAAGAGGGTAAAAAGCCCATTTTGTAGTATCTCTGATTGTCAGTCTCCTTCAAAACATCTCACATCTCATTGTTACAGGAACTTTTCTATTTCCAATATGGTGGTCTTGGACTCCCCTGGTGGTGCAGTGGTTAAGAATCCTCCTGCCAATGCAGAGGACACGGGTTCGATCCCTGGTCCGGGAAGATCCCACATGCCGTGGAGCAACTGAGCTCATGCACCACAACTACTGAGCCTGTGCTCTAGAGCCCGCGAGCCACAACTACTGAAACCCGTGCACCTAGAGCCCATGTTCCACAAGAGAAGCCACTGCAATGAGAAGCCTGCACACTGCAAGAAGAGTAGCCCCTGCTCATTGCAACTAGAGAAAGTCCATGTGCAACAACAAAGACCCAATGCAGCCAATTAATTAATTAATTTAAAAAAAGTAAAAGAAAATATGGTGGTCTTTGCCATTTGCCCTTTGCTTTTATATATATGTATATATAAAGGTCACGTATGTGCATGGAAGTACATAAAGAATATTGGGCTATGCCCACACTTCCGAAGATGAATCATCTTTCTCTAATATTCACTTCCAGAATAAAAGGTTTGTGACATTTGAACAGGAGGACAAAAGAATGTGAGGTGGCTATAAATAGCAGATACTGACACTAATTCAGACCTCTGTTAGTTCATATTAGAGATAATTATTAACAGAGTGAACAGTATATAAATAGCATTGACTTCCCAAAATAGACACCTGTTCTGCTATTGGGAAGTCCCTAATGGTCACCTACCAGGTGAGCTAATCAAAGGAAGAAAATCTCAATCAACTAGGAAGGACCAATTAGATTATGGTACATCACCCACTGGGGGAGAAAAACTTCTGTTCAAAAAGAACATTTAAAGAGATTAGAAAATGTGCAGGATATAGCACTAAGTGATAAAAGGTTACTAAATAACACAAAGTGTGATCTTTTTTTGGTTTTAAAATTATATAGAAAAGACACTGGAAAGGTAGTCCTTAAAATTTTTGATGGTTATCTGCAAGCGGTAGATTACAGAAATTTTTTTCCTGTGTTTTTCTCCCTAATTTCCTGCAATAACCGTAATTTTACCACAAGAAAAAAAATCAATAAAGGAAAAGTGGTTTGACATTGAGATTACAGCTCTTTCCCATTTCTTCCCAACCTCTCTTAATAGAACATGAAGCTTTCAGAGAATACTCAAATCAGCAACTAGGGAACAGAGTCCTTTCAGGGTGCAAACTGCAGTCGCCTCTCCACATCTGCAGGTTCTGCATCCACAGATACCAAGGACCGACTATGGGTCTTGAGCATCCATGGATTTTGGTATCAGCTGGGGTCCTGGAACCACTCCCCTCACGGATGCTGAAGGATAACTGTACACATAGAAAAGGCAGATGAAAAATTGCTGTCTTGGAATTTAGCTAATTTGGCTCAAGTGTAAGAATTTCTGCTTTCCAGGTTCACTCCCACTTCCAGTCATCAAGCCTGGCACCAGCCCTGAAGGAATTACTTTAGTTTCTTCAAGGCCGCTTGCTTACTCTCCCCACAGGCGGAGGTTGAGCTGTGTTTTTCTCCATCCCCTGGATATCGGAAGGGGCAAGGTCATTTCAGCTCTGGGCAACAGGCACTCCCTTCTGACTTAGGAGGCAGCTGCTCTGCCCCGCTCATCTGGTCACCTACATGATGGTCCCAGGTTGTGCCCCTGGGAGCCCCTGAATGGGTTTCCTCCTCTGCTGAGCTCTGCAGGTAAACAGGCCTGGCTTTGGATCCTGGATCTGCTGCTTATGAGCTGTGACACCTCGGGTCAGTTGTTTAGCCTTAGTCCC
This sequence comes from Hippopotamus amphibius kiboko, assembly GCF_030028045.1. NCBI lineage: Eukaryota > Metazoa > Chordata > Mammalia > Artiodactyla > Hippopotamidae > Hippopotamus > Hippopotamus amphibius. The sequence continues at coordinate 91,616,764 of NC_080196.1, read as the reverse complement.
TTGTCTGAAGAAAGGGGATGATTAAACCTACTCTGAAGGCAGAGATAATGCACCCACGGAGTTTTGCTCGGTGCTTGGCATGCAGCAGGCTCTCAGTCCATCAACAGCAACTGCTATTTTTTATGATGCTGCTGCTGCCACTTCTTGGTTCTTCCTTCCAGGGAAGAATCTGGTCTTTCTCTAAAGGCTTCCCACTTCACCGTGCTAGAGCATTTTCATTAACTCGGCAGCGTTAAATTAAAGTTTCCGCTCTCCTGGCTCCTCTAGGGCCGCTCACCTCCAACCTTCCTTCAGTGACTTCAAAAAGGAGGGCTCCCAGGAGGCAAAGGAGACCAGAAGCAAACACTGGAACCACCAGGGTTCAGCAGTGGGCAGCTCCAAGATGCCTGTTGTTGTTTGTATGCAAAGCGTTAATGCCTCAGCTATTCGGCTGCAAGAGGTGGCAGATGCCTTACTGGAGGTAGAAGGAGAAATTCACATTTGAAAGGCAAGCTACCACCCTTGGACAAAGTATGTCATGAAAGTTTGAAGGCTTGTGATTTATCATAATACTTTTCTAAGACTTCAAGGCCTCCACTGTTAATTCTAGGGCTGTAAACCCTGTCATAAGCGACCTAAAATGAGGGAGAGATTTTTTTCCACTCTAGAAATAGCTGCCAAAGAGACAGATTCCACCCAGTGCTCACTTGCCGGTTGCCAACAGAGCATCACATCTCATCATTACCCAGGAATAAAGGGATGGATGTGGAGTCAGAACCGGCAGTGAGAGGAGAGGGGAAGGACCCTGCATTAACCGACTGCCTACGTGTCAGTCATTCTATCTGACATGATATCCTTGAAGGTACACAAAAATCTCTTGTTATGGGCTGGATCATGTACCCTCTAAGTTCATACGTTAAAGCCCTAACCCCCAGGATGGCAGAATGTGACTGTATCTGGAGACAAGACCTTTTAAGAGATGATTCAAGTAAAATGAGATCATATGAGTGGGTCCTAATCCAATATGACTGGTATCCTTATTAGAAGAGATTAGAACACAGACATGCACGAGCACAGAAGGTGAGACCACGTGAGGACACAGTGAGAAGTGCCACCGGCAAGCCACGGGGAGAGGCCTCAGGAGAACCCAAAGCTGCCAACACCTTGATCTTGGACTTCCAGCTTCCAGAACTGTGAGAAAATGTCTGTAGTATTTTGTTATAGCAGCCCAAGTGACTTGATACATCTGCTATAGGTGTTATTTTCATTTCACATATGGGAAAACAGATGTACAGAAGTACCCTGGCTGGGATCACGCAGCTGATAAGTGTCAGTGTCAGTCCTCAAACCAGATCTGTTCGACCCCCAAAGCCTGGTCTCTGCCTTCTACTTTAGCTGGTGAAGAATGGGGGCTTTGGAGCCAGTGATCCTGGGTTTGAATCCTAGCTCTGTCATTTCCTGGCTCTGTGGCTTTGAGAGAGTCGCTTAACTTCACTCTGAGTTTCAACATCTGTAAACTTGAGCCACAAAAATCTCTACCTGGTTGCTTGTAGAGGGATTTAAAGAATTTAAAACGGAGCTATATATGTATGTGAAATAACAAGAAATATACATATATGTGTGTATACATACACACACACACACATATATATATATATATTTGTCTCTGCAGGTGGTTCCTACTATTATTTGGTCTTCAATCCTGGCTCCTATAGGCCCCGGAATTTCTTGAGTGATAAGAGCATCTTTTGTCCAATGAGGTGACTCTTGGTGGGCTCCTGGATGGGCAGTGGTCACCAGTAAGACTAAGCCATGATAAGCTTGGAACTTTCAGCTCCACCTCCCATTCTCCAGAGAGGAGACAGGGGCTAGAGGAGAAGTTAATAACCGATCATGCCTATGGGGTGAAGCCTCCATAAATCCCCAAAGTATGGGCTTGGAAAGCTTCCAGGTGGTTGAATAAGAATGCGTCCAGGTGTTGGAAGGTGGGGCACCCCGAACTCCACAGGGACAGGAGCTCCTGTGTTTGGGACCCTTCTGGACCTCACCCTATGTACCTTTTAATATCCTTTGTACTAGACCGGAAACCGAGTACATAAAATATTTTCCTGAGTTCTGTGTGCTGTTCTAGCAAATTAATTGGATCTAAGTAGAGAGTCATGGGAACTTCTGATTGACAGCCAGCTGGTCAGACGCACAGGTGACAACCTGGACTTGCAATTGGCGTCTGAAGTGAGTGCAGGCTTGTGGGACTGAGCCCTTCACCTGTAGAATCTGACGTTAACTCCAGATAGACAGTGTCAGAACTGAATTGAATTGTAGGACACCCAGCTGGTGTCACAGAATTGGTCCATGTCACAGAAAAACCCACACAATCTGGTGTCAGAGTGTTGCGAGAAAAAATCAAGGAAAAACACAGCATTTCCCCTAGATAATGTAAAATACTCAGTGCTTGACACATGGTAAGTACCCTATAAATATTAGCTAATATTATTATTACTATAATTTTCACCATTATTATTACCATTACCATTATTATTACTGAAGGAGCCTTAACAATCTGATCCAAGCTTCTCATTTTACGGAATCAGTAAAGTGAGGTCCAGAGATGGGAAATGTCTTAGAAGGTCACAAAACCAAGTAATTGAGGTCTAGTCTAATGTTCTATCCGTTGTTTGGGGGAGGTTCAGAGAAACATGTTCGGATGCAGGGTTTAGTTTCTAGTGGCTTTTAAAGTGAGGGGAGGATGTGCAGTGAATTAAAGGCAATCAGGAGACTGTGATGGGAATTGGGAGACTGCGGTCCTGGACCTCATGTTCTCATCTATAAACACAGATCCTCTCACGCACCCCACCCAGCCCCCCAAACATCACTGTGAGGCCACAAACACTAATATGTGAAAGCACACGGATGGCATAAGACACTACGGCACAGGATTCAAAACAATCAAACAAAAACCTCCTGAAAACCCTTGTGAGCCAAAGGGCAGGACAGAAGATACATCTTAAACCCTAAAAGTTAAGATTTGGGAAAGTTCTAAGGAGGTTAAGAAATATCAAAAGATTCCCATAGAAAACTAACTGATGGACGTGGCTATTAATAGACCTTTAGGAGGTTGCTGAAAACAGGGCAAAGCAGATGTGCCATGTGGAATCTTTCATACAACTGTGCAGTTAGGAACCAGCACAGGGTCTCAGGCAGGAGAGGCAGCCCCTGCCTAAGAGAAGAGGAGACAAGGGAAGCCAGCCGCTACGCCTGGGCACGGAGCTTCAGGGCTGCTCTGCAGGAGTGTCCAGGCGTTCAGTCAGCAAGTTTACTGAGCACGTTCTAGGTATTCTGCCCTCCGCTCAGCACTGGGGGTAAAATGAGCAAGATCAGACAGAGCCCTGCCCTCACGGGGCTGCAGGCAGGCAGAGCAGAGAGACACAGGTCAAAAAATCACCCAGATGGAAGGTGAGGTACAAACTGAGATAACCACTTATGGAAAAACGAGCCTGAGGCCACAAGACCACAAGGACAAAGGAGTTTTTGGCTGGGGCCTGAGAAGGCTTCACTGAGATAAGGGCTCTACAGCTGAGACCTGAAGGATCAGTGACAATTAACAAGGCAAAGAGGGAGAGGGAGATGGGGAAAGCGTTCCCTTAAATGCAAGTGAAAAGCCCCAAGGCTGGAGGAAGGAGGAAGTGGGGGATTCAGGGAAGTAACAGAAAGAGAGAGTGGCTAGAGTGCAAAGATGTGGCAGAGAGTGGACTGAGCTAAGACTGAGAAAGTAAGTCGGACCCTGGGGCCTAGTGGACCAGACCCCAGGGACCTGAGGACCAAAGGATCAGACAATAGAGACTTGAGGACCAGACCATAGGGCCTTGTCAACACGATAAAGTTTGGTCCCCAACAGCAGTGGGAAGTCATTGAAGGGCTTTAATCAACAGGCCACAAGATCATATTTGCATTTTGTAAAGATGATTCTGACTGTGATGTGCAGCGTGGATTGGTGGGGCTGGGCTGCAGGCAGGCAGCTGGCTAGGGAGCTTCTGAGGCAGTTCAGGGAGTGATGAAAGGACTGTGGACGAGGATGTGCTGGTGAGGAGGGAAACAAACACACAGCTGTGAGAGAGAGTCGGTGCGCAAAATCCCCAGAGTGAAGGGCTGCGGTGTGGGGGAGGGGGGGAGAGGGGCACCAAAGATGAACCCCGAGCTTCTGGCTTGTACCACTAGGCAGATAGGGATGCAAATACTGAGACAGGGAGGCCCCAGAAGAGGGAAGGGCTTGGTCTTAGAATCACATTGTTTGAAGTTACATGACATCCATGAGAAGATGTTGACAGAAGGCACTGACGTTTGCTGAATACTCACCCTGTGCCAAGCTCTCTAGAGATAAAATAAGGAATGAAATAGCTTCCTCTCCCTCAAACAGCTCATGCTCAGCCTTGGCTGCACGTTGGAATCACCTGGGAGTCTGACAGTTCCTGATGCTCAGATCCCATCCAGGGAGTCTCAGCTATTTGGGCACCAGGGTGCTTAGGAGTGGTTCCCCGGGTGATTCTATTGTGGAGTCAGGGTTGAGAACCACCACTCTGGAGCATGCGAGACCCAGCATGGCCTGAGTCTACTCACATAGGAAGGGGAAGTCGCAAAATGACTCAAGATCTTAGACCTTAAGGATTTAGAACAGAAATACTAAAGCACATGGGTGTAATAGGGAGAATATTCTTTGGCTATTGAGCCAATATATTTTCATCCTTAGTAATTCCTGGTTCCTAGCTGTTCCCTGGCTCCCTTATTAAGAACTGAACCTGGCTGTCTCAGGTCACAGAGCTTCTTCCACGACACACAGAAACACCTCTTATGCCAATGAGGGAATAAAAGATAGATGATAGATGATCCCTTCTCTAAAAGAGCTGATGCTCTAATACAAGATGTAAGTCAAATATAACATAGGGCAGGATGTGATCCATGCCAATATCTAGAAACAAAATAAATGCCAAGGAATATCAGACTTCTCGTGTTGTATTTATCTTTCCAAGTCACTACAGTGGACCACTCAGATTTCTCACTCCTAGAACTGAACTCACCTTGTCTTTGAACTCACTCTGAAAGCACACATTCCTCAATTTTTGTGGAAGGAAAAAAACCTGACAGCCAGGCTGAGAAGAAGTAGCATGTGCAGGGCAAACCCCACATCAGCGATGGTGCCAGGAGCTTGCATCCTGCCGTCTCCAGGAGCAGAGTCCAGCATCACTCAGAACCTTCCCGTTCATCTTTGCTGCAGGCTGATGGGAAGGGAGGCGCCGGGTTTCATTAGGCCTGTTTGCAAAGGAGAGAAATGATGCACCTGGGAGATATGAGGAGGCAGGAGCGGCAGGGACCCAGAAAAAACAAACCTGAACTTCAACCACCAAAAACACTGCTGTTCCACACCCTCTGCCCTAAGCTCACACTGTCTGCTTAGTGCCCAGTGTTCCCTGAATTCTTCCTATGGCCCCAACCTGATTATAAGCAAAGCAACACCACGCAGTGAAACCCTGACCATGCCGGACTGTGCTTTCTACCTTAGGATGGAGAGCTGGCTGACAGAGTTCCACCATTCTCCAAAAGTGACCACAGACAAAATCAAACCAACACTCGGCATTTCATCACCGGCCATATCCACTGTCCTGAGGACACTCGGAAGGAGTATCAGAGAAAGGCCCAGACCTCAAGGATTTTACAGTAAGATGAAAGGAGTTAAGATTTTACCCCTTCGTCAGTGTGAAGTCACCGAGGGCGTGCGAGTGATAGGATCAAGGTGTTTTAGTGAGATCAGCCTGGCAGCACCATGCCCAAGTGGCCTGGCCTGGTAAGTCCCTAAACAAAGGGAGGCTGTTGACAAGAATCAAACCCTCAGAAGCCCACGTGTTATCAAGTATCCTAGAGGCGCACAAGAACATTCTCTGAGTCACTGCATGTTATGATATTTAAGTCAACTAGGACACCTGCTCACTGCTCTAGGAAGCAGGACTTCCCAGACCCTCCTGCCACAACAGCTCGGGCCACTGCGCCCAGCCATGGCTGCCTGGGAACAGCTTCCCAGGCAGGCCCCTGTTTCCAGGCAACCATTCCGGACAGATGGATATCACTTTTTCCTAAAAATTCCCAGTGAAAGGGATCCCCCAGTGCCCTCGAACATCTTCTAGACTCAACAGGGACTTCCTTGTGTCCCTCTGTCATGCCATAACCGGCCTCTCCCTCACCGCAGGGTAGAGGAGAGCTGAGCTGAGGCTTCCCTGATGCACAGACACCTGGGACAGGTGAGGAGTGTGACTTAGTCCATTTCCTTATTGCCCCAGGGACCCAGGTGTAGCACTTTAATCTTTATTAAGGTTTTCACTAAATGACTCCATCAATCCCATAGATAATAATAAATCCATGACCTTCTTGTCTCAGTATTGTACTCTGCACGATGGCACATGTGAAAAACCAAACCAGACCCAGTCTCTGTCCTCAAGGATGATTAAAAACCAGAAGGTGCTTAATGTAATTCACAAATATCCATAATGAGAGACAGCACATGACAGGATGTGAAAGTATCCTAGAGAACCCGTTGAGGGAAATACCACGGCCAGAGGGCACACTGAAGCAGATCCTTCAAAAGGGAAGGATTAGGACAGTAGATTGTGATAAAACAGAGAAAAACCTTGCAAATCTGATTATGTGGAAATCAAGCAACAAGAAGAAAAACTGACCTCTCTCAAATGAATAGAAGAAATGCAGGCATACGTGCCGACCGCCACGGCAGCCTACGGGCTCCCGGAGGATCCCTGCAAGGGTCTGGGCAGCCAAGCCCCCACCCGTAGCCACTCCAGGCCACGTGAAGGTGGACAGGAAATACACGGCCTCTGCCAGAGAAGGCGGCAGTTCCGGCAGGCAGCAGCGCGAGGACATTGAACTCGGGGCCATCTGAAATCTCGCTTTCCCCCCTCAGCAGCATGAAATCCTTGGCGGGTTTGACACAGTGGGGTCCTGGCTGGAAAAGCATCGCGTCAGCCTCCCCAGGCCACACGAGCACCCTGTTGGCATGGCGATTGCAGGCAGCCCCCCATCCCCTGTGATCCCCTCCTACGGCCACCCACAGATGTCAACAGCAAAGAACACTCACATGGCTCTCTCAAAGTTCACTTTGTGCTTTTACAAACATCTCTGATTCTCACATCCCTGGGGGGGCAGGCGCTCTAAGGTTTTTCTTGCTGCTAAAGGTTCTGTTGTATTATTCCCCACTGTGTCTAGTCTCTCTCCGCAAGCACATTCCACTCTAACAATTTCCCCACCTCTGGCTTCAGCACATCATTGTCCACCTCCCCGGGAAGGACACAGTGAGGGTTCATAGGTTGTTTGCCCTAAAGGGACTTACTGTCCATCTGGAGGCCACACCTGGAAAGTTAAATAACCATGATGGGGCATGAGAAGGCAGGGTCTGAGTAAGTATCAAATAAAATGCACAGACACTGATGCAAAATCAGCTCACAGGACAGAGAAAGCACTGGTCTGGACCAAGCAGGAAGCTACAAAGTACCAGAGGGGTTTGAATGATGTCTGACACTTAGTAGAAATGCAACCTTTTTTGGGGGAGGGGGCCAAGGTTGATTCCCATTATTCGTGGTAGTTATGTTCTATAATGTCTCCACAGACACGGAATTAGTTACTACGGAACCATTGCTCCCACGGGAAATACAGGGTCAGGCCCCTTGGAGCCTCCGGTCAAAACAATGGCGCGGCCTCACATACATTTTGCTGAGTTTCCTCTTCCTTTTCCTGGATGTACCATATTGTAGCGTCATTGACACTGAACCCAGGGTCAGCAGCACCATAACACACGCCTGAGGGACGCTCATCATACGTGTGCTACACGTATTTCCTCCTTAGGGCACATCACGGTCCTTTTGCCCCTAGGAACACTAGACAGACCTTGAGATCTACGCTTAGGAGCATTTTAAATAGAGAAATCATCAACAAAAAGCACCAAAATGCCCAAAGTGGCATTCAATAGACACAGAAAGGAGGCTTGTTTACAGTCTGAGAGCTGAGACAAGAAGGCAGTGTTACCTTGTTAGACCTCAGCTGGGAACCGGCACATCGGGTGACTCAGACTTTTTGCCTTTCTTCCCTGCACGTGACCGTGAATAGCAGCGAAGACACCAGGGGTATTGAGGTGGGGGTTACAAGTCAATCTGGTGGGTAGGCAAATTGGCAAACACAGAACCTGTGAATAATGAGGGTGAGCTGTGCTCTGTTATAGATGAGATGTGAGGAGAGGCCCTCGGTCCACGTCTGCGGAATTGAATTTGACAGCGAACACAGATGAGGGAGGCTCTCAGGTGGAGAAAATGATTGAAGCTGATGAAATGAGGGTGAGGCACGGGTTCTGAACAAGGTAGTGATGGGAAGGGGGCTCGGCGACGTGTGGTCAGGTGGGGGAGGGCTGTGACTATTAGGATAGGGAATAAAACTTTACCCAGCAGATCACAGAGAACCTGGCAAGGTAGGACAGGAAAAGAGCATAATTTTAGGGCCTCGAAGGATGGGTCAGGAGAGGATGCTGTGGACACAGAGGCCAGGTCAGGTCAGCACCGGAGCGCCCCTGCGTCCCCAAGGTGGGGATGAGACGCTGGTCTAGAGGGAGTGAGAGGAGGAAATAGCTTCGTGGCCTCAGACCCCCACGTCTCAGTATCCATCCAAAAGGCACTGCCGGAATGCCCGGAAGGGCGGACTTCCCCAACCCCGTCCTCCGGCTCCCTCCTGTGCACTCCCATCACTCCCCTATGCACGTCATGACTGTTCACCTGCCTATCTTCTTTGCTGACATTCATTAAAGCCCTTGATGTGTCCACACACACGCACGTGATAACTCAGTCCTCACAACAGAGGTGGACGTTACTATCATTCAGCCCATTTACAGATAAGAAACAGACAAGCGTAGTGGAGCTCTTAAAACTTTCCGAGCCGATGATCTGACGCCAGGGCCCTCAGTGGAAACCAGCCGTAACCACGCACCTGGCAGCTCTTACTTGCTCACAGCTGAATGCCTGCAGCTGGGAACCAAGCTGGGGCACCTGAGTAACTCCAGAAATATAAGCTGAAAGACCTTCATCTCTAACCTTCCAGGCAGTACCATTTGGTGCACCCAGACCCCTCTAGCACAGAGCTCACAACCTCCTTTCTCCAGTGGTTTCAAGGGCTTTTGACGTAGGCAGCCCCACAGCACCCCACGCACGCTCAGGACCTTGCACTTGGTTTAACGCCCTGCTGTGGCTGTCTTGAAATTCTTAATTTTCAAAGAAGGAGCCCTCATCTCCCTTTTGCACTGGGCGCCTCAAATTCCATAGCGGGTAGCACTCCTGACTCCCCCATCTCCTCTCCCACAAATCTGTGCAAGCAACCACTGCTTTGTTCAAACTTTCCATCCCAAATTAACACGTACATTTCTATTCTGGTTATAGAGCCAACTAACGCGTGTAACTTAATCGCACTGTTGTTTGCTCAGTCTGGCTGTAAACCATGTAAACTCCATCCTCCTGGGAGCTTTCGCTGCCGCTTGGGGAATTAACACATACGTCAAGCTCCAAGCTCATCACGTGACTCTCTCAGGGCTCTGCTGATTTCTGCTCTCAGAATTTCTAACCCTGAGCAGGCTGCCTTTCAGCCCTGAGTGACGCCAGCCCTTGAGTTACTGAATGTGAGCACCTACTTGTAAAGTCCCCACAGATCAGAAAGAACAAGCCCAGACAAAGAAACTCTAATCAGTAGTGTTTCCATCCCTCCTCCTGGGGTATATGACAAGACTTCAGACTGGCAATCTCTCTCCATAAAGTGTTTCCAAAAAGATAAGAAAAATGGATCCTTTTCTCCTTCCTGCTCTAATCTGGATATAACATGAAACGAAAATCAACAAATAGCTAACCGTGCCTGAGCCTTAGTTTATTAATCAAACAAATGGGTGGAGCAACTTATCTCAACTTAATACCATGGCCAAACAGAACTGCAGCTAGCATTAGCCCTGAGAATTGTGAGATGCAAACATCCGCACGGCTGAGAGATATAGCAGGGTCCAAAAGAAGAATGTGGGTGGGAGAGGGAAAGTTTGGCGGGGTTGTCAGGAGACCCTGGCCCTAGTTCTGCTACTAGTTAGCTCTTGGAGTTGGGTTTATATTACTTCACTCTCTGGGCCTTGGCTTCGTCCTCTGAAAAACACTGACATAAAAATATTTGGTGATAGTGACATTAAATAAGGCCATTGATCCAAAAAACACTTTGTGAAACTTTAAAGTTTTAGTCTAAAATATAAGGTGCTACGGGGGTCATTTCATGCACGTGCTAATGGGTCTTCAGAAGGTGTACATTTGATTCGAGCAACTGCCGGGACCCCGAAAGGGTTTCAAGAAACCCAGGCTCCAAGGAGGCAAGATCAGAAGGCAATGGAAAGAATTTCTACTCCCCTGGCCTGCCAGCCCTTGGCCTCCTAAAGCGATCAGATGCTGGATTTGGAAACAGTCAACCCGATAGAATTCTTCACACTTCTAATGACTTCATGATTTGTACACATTTTGGCGGTTGCTTCAAGGCTGTTTTATTAATTCACAGATTTTCACTATTTTTGCTTCTCCTTCTCTTGCCAATTAGCTGAGCTAGCTGCAGCCTGGCATCCGGGGAGAGCTACAACGGGAACCAGCGCTCCCCCCTCCCCGGGCACCACCCCCCCAGGGAACCGTAGCTCAGCGTGAGAGTCACGAGTCACCACGGGGGACAGACAGGTGGCGGTGGCCTGGTGGGAGCTCATTCCCTGGTGACTAAACCTCTGCTTTAGAGGAGAACCTGCATCACCTCGCCCACTTCCGGGCCCCGTGGCTCACACTCAGAAGCTAACACCTCGGGGGGCGCTACTGTGCCAGACTTGTCTCACCGATATCATGAAGATGCTTCCATCAGGCCCCAAGAACCTGGCAGAGAGCACCCCGTGCAGCCAGGTCCCTGGAGTGGCCTGTAAACGCCATCCAAAGTCATGGCCAAGGGAGACCCTGCTCTTTGCGTCATTCCTGGGCAGGCAGTTCTGGGCACGCGATCTGCTTCAAGTCCTGGCACTCACAGGGCTCACCTCGCCTCACCTCTCCAGAACAGGGGTGATAATATGCCCTGTCCTCCTCGTCAGGGTGCTGTGAGGAAGAGTGCTGAACGGCTCTCCGTGCAAAATGCAGGCAAGGGACCATTACAACCAGATGACTTTGCTTTGAATGCACCCTGGTGGTGGAGTGTTTTGGCTTCATTTTCAAATTAGAAGGATCTCAGGGCTGGGATTTGGAAGAAGGAGAAAGTGTGGCTGAAGGCCCTCCTTCTTCCAGACCCCAGGCTGACTCTGAAGCGGGTGGCAAGGAGCAGGAAGGAATGTTCTAGAAGGGAGTGCCCACATCCTCACTGGGCCATTGCTATTCATTGTACCCTGCTCAGATGATTTTTGTCAGCTTTTTGCTTCTAGAACCTCCCCCCAGAGGGAGGCCCAGGCAGGATCCAGCTGAGGAAACACAACAGGAGCTGAAATGGAAGTCCCTTGGCCAAGACTAGAGAGGGGAATGAGAACGTGCTGAGCTGGAGTGCTCTGCCTTCCTGCAGGGAAAGGGCCTGATGAAAACACCCACCTGTCTTGCAGATTGATGGGGGGGTGGGGAGAGCCAGGAGGCTGGTTTTCCTGTGCAGGGAGCGCAGAGGGGCTCCCTTAAATTATACCCACATGATGAATGACATCACACACCGACTAACATCAGCAAAGAGCCACTCGGGCACCGGGTGGGGGAGAAGCAACGAAGTCTTTCCCTGAACATCACAGAGACGCGGGTGCAGGAGTGACATCCTGGACCAAGGCTGTGGCTCATTTTGAGGATTTGGAATGAAGCTCATTTGCTAGAGCCTCTAGCGACGTCTGGTCAGCCAGACAGGACTTGCCTCGTCTGAGATTTAACCTGAGGGAGGAGGGCAAAGATGGGAAGAAAAGTTGAGGGAGACAAAAGGGAGGGGAAAGAGGACAAGAAAAAGGAGAAACAGTTTCCCATGGTGGGATGGCATGGGGGAAAGTAGGCCTCAAGAAATGGCCCTGATGACCACTTGAGCCAAAGGCCACCAACCCATTTAGCCATCTCAGAATCCTTGCAGCCTCTGATGAGGTGTTTGGTAGAGGGTCATGGGACACAGATGCCCCAGTCCCTCCTGTGGCTTAATATGCAAGGACAGCAGGCACCATGAAGCCAATCCAGCCACCAAGGCTGGTTCAAGTCCACCTCTCCCAAGGAGCCTTCTCTGACTGCTTGGTCCACAGCGTTCCTTCCCCCTGCTGACCCCACATTCGGAGATGGATTTACCAGGTGTGATGGTTAATTTTCTATTAACTTGGCTGGGCCACGGTGCCAAGATATTAGGGTAAACACTATTTTGGAAGTTTCTGTGAGGGTGTTTTGGGATGAGATTTACATTTAAATCAGGGGACATTGAATAAGGCAGATTGCCCTCCACATTATGGGCAGGACTCACCCGATGGAACAAAACGTTGACCTCTCCCCCGAGCAAGAGGGAATTCTGCCAGCAGACGGCCTTTGGACTTCAACTCAACATCGGCTCTTCCTGGGTCTCTGGTCTGCCGGCCCACCTTTTGAACTCGCCAGCCCCTAAAATCAAGTGAGCCAGTTCCTTAAAATAAAACTCTTTATATGTATGTGTGTGTGTATGTATATATATATGTCTCTCACTCTCTAAATATATAAGAAATCTCTTTACAGACGCGCACACACACACCTTATTGGTTCTGTTTCTCTGGAGAACCCTGATTATCACACCAGGAAACTAACAAAGCTTAAGCCAAGGGCTCTTCACTTGCAAGGGCCCGTTCAGGGTCCTGGGAGGGAGCCTAGCTGTTCATCTCTGTTTTTGAGAAGGCCTCCAATGTGGTATAAGCTTCAGGCCTCAGCAATCCTGGACCCAGCCTGGCCTTTGATGTGGACACTTACTGCCTCATGTCTACCCTGGTGTCTGTGCCTTACACTTTGTCTTGCCCGCACAAGCACGCCTGCCCTCCCTGCTTCCAGTGAAAGCTCCATGACGATGGGGCAGTTGTGCCCCTTGGCCTCTCCTGCTGTCTGCGTCACAGCCCTCGCACCTGCGAAGTGCCTGATGCACATTTATTTACAGAATGTTGGTTCTCGACTCCTGTGGGTCTGTGGAGGGAGGAGGCTAGGTAGGGGCTCTCAGAGAAGGCTACCAGGGGCCAAGGAGAGGAAACAGACCAAGATCGGAGGTGAGGGCGAAGGGAGGAAGGAGAAAAGTCTCACCACGTTTCACATCCAGCACCTTTGCCCTCCCGTAGCATCCCAGGACTCTGGTCACCCAAGGCTCGGCCTCCTGGGGTCACAGAGGCCAGGCCTCCCCCCTGTGGACCATGCCTTTCCAGGGCCAGTCTCAGTTCCTCCTGACCTGTACTCCCTCCCCTTCCCCTGCAATCAAGTCCGCTCAGGGAGGCACAGAGCTGGCTGAACGTTTAGGGCAGCCTGAGCTTGAGGCTTCTCACGCTGGTACCCTAGAGAGGGAATCCGAATGGAATTCAGAGCCACAGAGGATGCAGCTCTGGCTCAGCTGTGTGCTTTGACAAACCTTATGGCTGACTCAGCACTCCTTCAGCAGGCCACTGGGCGCTCTCAAGAGTCATTTTCTGAACACAACAGGTTCTCCAGAGACCCCGAGGCAGCCACAACTTTTCAGGAGGCTGCACCAGGAGAGTGTACCAGACAGGGCCCTCCAGGAAGGAACCTCAAGTCTGAGAAGGAGTTTTCCTTAAAACAACATTATCACCAATGACACCACCACTACCACCTCCACCAAATTTCTAATTCACAGCTTATTCATGACAAGCAAGTGAACCAAGTTAAGAAAAGTTGGATTTAGGAAAAAGACAAAGATGATGCTCATTCTTTACTCCACAAAAGGATCTACCATTGGTATGTTTAAGAAGAAAAACAACAAAAACAGTTGCTGTTTTTAAAAAGATTACAAATTCACTATATAAAAATCAGATAAGAAAGATAAGAAAAACAAAACAAAGAATAACCTTAACGCTCCAGATAATCTTGGCTAACACTTTGGTAACATCCCTCCAGCCTTTGCTGCATAGAAATACTAACACTTTTTTTTTAAAGGAAAATAGGATCATACAGTATATACTACCTTATAAGCAACATACTATGAAAAATCATAAGAGAAGATGCTGCATTATCTAATAGCTCCACGGCATCGTCGTATGGAGTACTACAATTTACTCATGTGTTGGTTTCCTTCAGAGAGTGTATCCTTCTAGAACCTTAAAGAAAATATTTTCATATATGTATATGTATTCACTTTACTGTACAGCAAAAACTAACAAAACATTGTAAAGCAACTAAGCTCCAATAAAAATGAATTAAAAGATAAAATATTTGCAAATTATAGCTTAATGTACAAACCTTTAGTAATGCAATCAGGAAATCATAATTTGGCCCGTACGCTTGTATTCTGCTTCCATCTGTACAACAGGCCCTAGAAAACTCATATATTTACCAATTCATTCATTCTTTCACCATATGCTGATTACGTGCCTACTATGTCCCATCATTGTGTCAGCAATGAGACAAACAGTAAACCAGTAAACAGGACGCTGCTCTGATGGAACTTACATTGCAGTGAGAGAGACAGACAACACATAAGGAAACAGTGATTTCTTTTTTTTTAATCAGATTGTGATAAGGGCCATGAAGGAAATAGAGACAGATGATGTAACAGCTATCTCAGGGGAGAGGGTTATTTTAGCTAGAAGGCCTTTCTGAAAAGATATTGTTTGGGCTGAGACCCGAAAGAGAAGGAGTCATCCATGTAAACAGCTGGAGGAAGAGCAAGCAATGCAGGGAGAAACAGCAAGTGCAATGGCCCTGGGGCAGCAAAGAGGTTGGTATATTCAGGAAAGAGGCTGATGGGGCTGAAACAAGGAGAGCAGTGTGGGATGAGGTTGAATAGGCGGGTCCCACAGCGCCTTCTATGTCATAATAAGCAGTTTTAACTTTATTCCAGTATACCAAGAAGCCATGAAGTATTCAGGTAGGGGAGTGATGTGATCTAGTTTGCATGTTTTTAAGTCCCCTCTGGCTGATTCCTGAAATGTGAAGAATGTATTAGGGAGAGATAAGCATGAAAACAGGGAGACCAGTAAGGAGGCCACTGAGGTGGTCCAAGTGGGCAATGATGGTGACTTGGATGTCAGGGTCCAGGTGGAGGGGCGGAGAAACACACAAGGTACATTCTGGAAGTGGAACTAATAAGATGTGCTGACAGGTTAGCTGTAAGGAATGAGGCCAGGGAGAACTAAACAAAGATTCCTAATGATTTTGCTTGACTGACTGCTACATGTTTATGGTACCACTTAAACAGACGGAAAAGTCTTGGGGACACACAGATTTGGAGTCTAAATGAGTTTCTGGAAAACTCTACCCTGCTGCACAATGTTTATAAATCTTTTTAGATCCATTCTCCCCCTGCCTCCAAGGAACTTGGTGCTTCAAACACTGAGACCCAGATGGTCCAAGTTCTGCCTCAGAACGAGCCACTTCCTCAACTGAGACTTCAGGGAATTTATCTCGCTTTGTGAAGATTCCCCATCACTGACAAAATAAATAGAATAAGTGCCCCCTTCCGAACTCCTACAGCTCTCTTAAAGGCTGAGAAACAACACCCAAAGTATTTCAACCCCTGGAAAGGAGGGTTACCATGAATTATTTGTTTCCCAGGCTGGCTCCTGATTTAACTAACAGTTGTGCACACGGAGATGTTTATCTTACTCCAAGGTCTCTCTGTTTCGGAAAAAAAGTCTTTGGGGAACAGTATCTGAAATGATACCATTTATGAGTGTACAGGTCACTAATTCCCCCCCGACCATCACTAAGTGGCTTGGGAACACTGGCATTCCCTCTCATTACAAATGATGCTGGTATGTTGAAGCCTGAAACCCATACACTTGGCCATTTGTGGTGGCTGCAACTCAACCCTTCACAAAATGGTCTTTCTTGGCCTGGAAAAAATTTTTTTTTAAAACAAATGCTGTAATTCCTACTCTATGTTGCAGACACAAGTTGGGGACCCAGTGCCGTCAGGGACCCAGTGCCATCAAGAAAGCTGTTCTCAGTCAAGGCAGCCAGTGCTTACGGAGAGCCCACTTGATGGACCTGCCCCGCTACCCAGCGCCCCGTTAAGGAACGGAGAACTTACCGCACTGGCTGCAGGGGGTGCCGCCCCCACTCAGAAATGCCTCTGCTGAATAGCGCTGAGGTCATGCTCCCTCCTGGGGGAGCCCACATCCAAAGACAAGTTGACAGGAGAGTATAAAGGCCTCCGAGTTGGGGCAACTCTAAAGGACATTTCAGCTACAGAAGTCCCCAGAATGTCAGACGAGGCTGTCACTGGGACGGCCTCACTGCCCAACTTATCCTCAACTCTGCTTCCCCTTTTCTTCTTTCCTGAGAGCCCTCCCTAACACACATCCTTTACAGAAATCTATGTCACAGAGCCTGCTTCCCAGGGAACCCCAATGGCCACTGCCTGTGAAGTATAACGCACAGGGCAGGCCCCTAGGGGAGATGTGGGGGGACCTCGCACCCCTCCCAGCAGCTCTGGTCCAGGCAGGGGGACAGACCTGCCAGAAGCACCCTCACTAAAGCCTCCTGCATACCTCCAGTCCTTCCCGCAGAGCCCCCTTTTGAGGCTTGCCTTCTCTAGAAGATGAGTCCCTCACACCCCAGGTCATGCCAGGCCTCATGGCCTTACCCTCCTCCAACTCCTTGGCTCCCTTTTGGTCTGTCCTCTTAATTTGTAGCTTATATCTTCCCCCCTTTTTAATAAATTCCACTGAGATCACGGTGAACTCTAAGGGCTGTTAACTGGTATTATGGACGGGTCCTGTCTCCCCAGACAAGCCGTAAGCACCCAGTGGCAGGGACTTAAGTATCTACCGTGCCGTGAACAAGATAGTAACTGTCACATGTGAACAGACACTCAACATCACTAACCATCACGGAAATGCAAATCAGAACCACAATGAGATAGCACCTCACACCTGTCACAATGGCTATTATTAAAAAGACAACAAATAACAAGTGTTGGTGAGGATGTGGAGAAAAGAGAACCTCCTGCACTGTTGGTGCGAATGTAAATTGGTGAAGCCACTATGGAAAACAGTATGGAGAGTCCTCAAAATATTAAAAATAGCATACAATCCAACAATTCCATTTCTGGGTATTTTTCTGAAGAAAACAAAAACACTAATTCGAAAAGATATATGCACCCCTGTGTTAAATGCAGCATTATTTACATTAGCCAAGATATGGAAGTAAGTTGTGTCCATCAATAGATAAATAAAGAAAATGTGGTGTGTATATATATATATATATATAAACAATAGAATCTTATTCAGCTACATAAAAGAAAAAAATCTTGCCATTTGTGACATAGATGGACCTGGAGGGTATTATGCTTAGTAAAATAAGCCAGAGAAAGACAAATACTGTACGTTTCACTTATATGTGGAATCTAAAAAACAAAACAAACAAACATAAAAAACAGAAACAGACTCAGAGGTACAGAGGTTGCCATAGGAGAGGGGAGTGGGAGGATGAGCAAAATAGGTAAAGGGAATTAAGAGGTGCAGACTTCCAAAGACAAAATAAATGAGTCACAGGTAGGGAAAATGGTCAATAGTTTTGTAATGGTGGTGACAGATGGTCACTAGATTTATCACGGTGACCATTTTGTAATGTATAAAAGTATCGAATCACTATGTTATACACCTGGAACTAATATAATATTGTAAGTGAATTATACTTCAATTTTAAAAAAAGAGAGTAAGTGTCAGTTGACGCCATTGGCAGTGATGAGTAGCACGTGAAACAAGGGCATGTCTAACGCTAAAGCCAAATGAAAGCATTGTGGATACTTGGAGGAGGAAGAGATTGAAGAAACTCCAGGGAAATCATAAGAAAACTTTTTATAATAACTAACTCCCTGGGGACAAGGGAAATTTCACTTCTGGGAAGAACTTTGCTCCTGGTAGCACCTATACCCTGAATTATTAAGAGCTTAATCCTCCAGCTTGTCATCCCTCTTTCCTCTCATTTGGGGTCCTGTCTGTGCCGATTCACAGCTCTAGAGTGAAAAAAAGAAAAGAGACAAATCCCAAATCTTCAGTGGCTCTGGCAAAGGATGTTTGGGGAGTCAGCCAAAATAGATGGCTTCATGGCGGACTGGGGCTCTCTGTGACTTTGCATTTCACTGAGTTACTTCCTTGCCCCAAACTTATAATAGCAGCTTCTGCCATTAGGATAAAGTGCCATTTTTCTCCCTTGCATTCAAAGTTTCCAGCCCAGTAGATATTTCCCTACTCTTACTCCCTACAGCATCATGTATCTTTCACACACATTTTAGAAATTAAGTACACTTGTTATTTTTGCCCTCTGGTTGTTTTCTGTTTGGGAATGTTTCCTTTCTTCGTGGAGGTGAGGACCTGAAGTTCAGGCATCTCTGTCTTTTGTCTGCACATCTGGAAAGCAGTGTGGTGAGGAGGAGTACAGGCTTTGGAGTCAGAGAGTTTGAATCTCAGCTTTATTCCTTCCTAACCAGAAAACTTGGTACAAGCTACTTAGCCTTTCCAAGCCTTGGTTTTCTTATCTAGAAAATGAGGATAATAGGACCTTCTTCATAAGGTCAATGTGATTAAATAAGTGAATACTGGGCACACTGAACGTGGTACCCAGTAATGTAACCTATGCTCAATAAAATTAATACTATTTTTCCACTTTAATAGCTTTTGAGGGTCCTGTTTCCTAGGAAGTCAAATAACAAAGGCTACTTGGCTCAAAAGAAATAAAAATAAGATAATAGAATTATTAGGTTGATAGATAACCTCTCCAAAGATGACAGGGCTGGGCAGATTTTTTTCTCTTTCCATAAGTTATTTTAATGTTTTTACATTTTACATTTTCTTTGTGCTGTAATTTTTTTTAATGAGTAAGGGCATTCAACAATCTTCATATTTAACTAAGTAGTCTCACGGGGTGAATGCAAGTAGAAGGTAAAGGTTGATAAGCCAGTGTGACCGAGCGCACACAGGCATCTCAGATCATAGAGATTTGTGTTCAACAGGCAGATTCCATGTCAGAATTTCTAAAGAGGAAATCTAAGAATCTGCATTTTATTAAATAAGTTTCTCAGTTACTTATACGCTCCCCAAAGTTTGAGAGATGCTAGAAAGAACTCTGGATTTGGGATCAGAAGATCCAAGCTCTAGTCTTAGCCCTGCTGCTGTCTCTTAGCAGGTCACATGACCTCCTGGGTCCCCTTTGGCTTTTCTACTATAATGCTTCCAACTGGATGAGCATTAAGGCCCCTTCTAAAGGAGAAGGGATCAATCACATTCCCCACTGGGAAGCCATGCCAAAGGAGAAAAGTTGGCTGGACAGCCTGGATTCCTGAGGATAACTAAATAATCTTGGGGACAAATAAATATTCAGCAAGTGATTGGGCCTCAGCAAAACTGAAGCACACGATTGCTGTTGCCAATCCAAACAGAGAAGTTGCACGGCCTGCATTTCCTCAGGAGAGCGCGGCCCCTGGTTCTGTTTCATGGCTGGCAACTCTGCAGTGTCCAGCATCCCTACTTAGGCCAAGCCCCCTGTGGACCAGCCTGAGGCTGTGCTTCCTCTCTCATCACCAATGCAGAGAGAAAGGCCTGTGGAAGAGAAGAAAGAGAAACGTTGATTTGGCTTGCAGTTCTCAGGTTTGGTAAAAGGAGGAAGTAGTTAAAAAGAATGCCTAAAAGAAGATTTCCATGAGTGTAAGTGTGCTCACTGCTTGGGGAAGGAAGGATTACTCAAAAGACACAGCAGGAGGGCTTCCTAGGTGGCACAGTGGTTGGGAATCTGCCTGCCAATGCAGGGGACAGGGGTTTGATGCCTGCTCCAGGAAGATCCCACATGCCACAGAGCAACTGGGCCCGTGCACCACAACTCTTGAGCCTGCACTTTAGAGCCTGTGAGCCACAACTGTTGAGCCTGTGTGCCATAACTACTGAAGCCCATGCGCCTGGAGCCTGTGCTCCGCAAGAAGAGAGGCCACAGCAGTGGGGAGGCCGCGCACCACAACGAAGAGTGGCCCCCCACTTGCCACAACTAGAGAGGGCCCGGGAGCAGCAGTGAAGACCCAACACAGCCAACAAAGTAATTAATTAATTAAAAAAAAAAGACACAGCAGGAGAGGGGCAGTCATCAATGCTAATTCAGGTCTGCTTGTCTCCTTGGGTGAGTCGAGGATTCTAGGTCTAGTTTAATGTAAACTCCTGAATTTTGATGAGGCAGTTCATGTGGCTGGGTAAATATAATGACTCACTGAGAAACACATCATGGCTGATCATTTCATTTTTTTTCTGACGGATATTTTTCATCATTTTTTCAGATACCATAATTGTAGACAGGTATATAATACAGGATCTCATACACCTTAGGCTAGGAATCTCTGGCTGGGTCATGTTAATCCAGGTTTGTAGAGGGATGACTCTTCACAAAAGACCCTTCAGGAACTTCTCTGATGGTTCAGTGGTTAAGACTTCGCCTTCCAATGCTGGGGGTGCAGGTTTGATCCCCGGTCAGGGAGATAAGGTCCCACATGGGTCGGGCCCCAAAAGACCAAAACATAAAACAGCAGCAATACTGTAACAAATTCAATAAAGACTTTAAAAAATTGTCCACATCAAAAAATCTTTAAAAAATGAACAAACAAAAAGACCCTTCAAATAGGTCTTTCTTTTTGCAGGGGGATGTCCTAATTAAAATGATACATTTTGCACTTCTCAGTTTCCATTCACCTTCTTTTTTTTTTTTTTACATAACATGTAATGACTTGCACTCACTTGGGTCATAGAAAGACATGCTACAGAAAGGCAGTTACCCAAGCCAGGAGCCTAAATCTTGGAAGGGTCAAATGTCCAACGCACTGACTTTCAGACGGTATTTCGTAGAGCACAGTCTTTGCATTTTCTCTTGGGGTTTGGGATGGTCTTATTTGCCCTGATCCATCCCTTCAAACACCTGTCCCACGCGGGGCTCCCTCCATTATGATGATGACCCTGTTATCAACGGAGCGAGTGCTTGCTCATCAGCTTGTAGATGGTGACTAATTGCTTGTGATCTCTAACATTTCTAAAGATAGAAACAGATTTTTAAAGTACCTTAAGACATTTTAGAGTAATTAAAAAACAAGCACAAGCATCCTCAAAGCCAAGGGAAACGCAGCAAGGATAAATAAAAGATGCAGCATTTACTCCCAGGCTTATTATAAAAATCTGAAACACAGGAAAAGGCCTGACAGATTTAACGGACCCCAGATTTATATCTGAATTATTATGACAAAACTATTTTTAGAAGCCATCTTGATACAGAAATGTACACAGGGAAATAGAACTTAAGAGCCTGTGTATATGCCTCCTCTTATCTTCCCCAACATTAATCAAGCCATTATTGGGGGTATCACATACAAGTCTTAAAGTGAAATGGGGAGAAATGGAAAAAGGGGAGTGAGAGTAGGTGCAAGGTATGATAACTGGTTTGGTTCACTCACTTCAACAAACACATTTTCATCAAAACCAAGGAAGCCCAAAGGGCAAGGACCAGGTGGGTAAAAGGCATCATGACCTGTGAGGGATGCTGAGAGCGGAGCATGTTAGGGCTGAAGATGGAGGTGGGCTGGCTTCAAGTATTTCAAAGACCACCTGCAAAGAGGGATCAAATTTATATGAGGTTGATCTGGAAGGTAAAAAAGGCTGTCAGGGGACTTCCCTGGTGGTCCAGTAGTTAAGAATCCACCTTCCAATGCAGGGGACACGGGTTAGATCCCTGGTAAGGGGACTAAGATCCCACATGCTGCGGGGCAACTAAACCCACGAGCCACAATTACTGAACTCACACGCCTCAACTAGAGAGCCCGCATGCCACAAACTACAGAGCCCACGCACCCTGGAGTCTGCACACCACAACTAGAGAAAAGAAAACCCGCATGCTGCAACTAGAGAGAAGCCCGTGCACCGCAATGAAAGATCCCATATGCCACAACTAAGACCCGATGCAGCCGAAAATTAATTAAATATTTTAAAAACTGGTAAAAAAAAAAAAATGGCTGTCAGGTATATACATACATACACAATACAAATATATCAGAAAAGCAAGTTTCAGGGCAAAAAAAAAAAAGTTTTCAAATGAGTTGGCTCTTTCCTCCAAAAAATAAGGCTGCCTCCTGACAAAGCCGTGAGCTCCCCGTCATGGGACGCGGTCAGGAAGGAGCAGTAACAACACGTCAAGGATGATGTGAGAAGACTCTGGCATTGCGTAAACTCTGAGCACCACGTCAGTGCTAAGATTTTCAGGTTCTATAAACAAGAATCGTTGCAGAGCTAGAAAACAAGACGGATGGGGTGTAGTCAAAGGTCTTATGGTTACACGTTGAAGTAAAGATTTAACAGGAACGTGCCAGGGAGGATTTTTAAATCAGAAGACGGGTGGGTGGATCCAAAGACCTGTTACATTTCTTCCATTTGATTCTGGGTAGAACATCGACGGGCTCACAAGCGTGGTTGCAATCAATGATCTCCAAGCCTCTCAGCTCCAGGATCACACAGTTCTGCGTTGTCACTTCATCTGCTGTGTAATGTGGAGACTGCAACGTGACCCCCTCATGTGGAACTACTGAGTGGAACAGACTGGAGTTTGTCAAGGGTTTAACAAACTAGAAAAAGCAGGGGTCTGAACTCCAAAGCAGCTTTAATCCCTGGAAAGTCACGTTTGACAAAAAGTCATATCATGGGATTTTCCTGCTTATCCTTCTCATTAACTATTCAACGTGCTATAAACTCTGCATGTTATTTCCTGCCATGTGCAGACGTGAATGATTTTCTCCTTGAATTAAAAGGCTGAAATTGTTTCCTCTGTTGAAAAAGAGTTATTTTAACATTGCCCCTGAAATTACAGAACCCTACATCTTACTTGTGTTTAAATTGTTTCACCCAGGATGGGCTAACTCTAGTGTGCCTCACATTGAGAAGACCTGCAAAAATCCAGGAGGAAAAAGAAAAACCCACCAAGAGTCATTCATTTCATAAAAAGGTCCTTCATTTTGCACAACAATTCACAGAAACATAAAGCCTTAGGGCCCAAAGCTGATGCCTTAGAGATGAGGTTAATGATGGCGGCAATGATAAAAGTGGTTCCCATTTATTAAACACGTCCACTATACCAGACCCTCAAGAATAAGCCCTCTTGAATTCCTATATCTTCAGTGATTTTAAAAAAGAATTTCTGCTTATAAAATGCATGCTCATGGTAGAACACTCGGATTGCCCAGAGAAATCCAGGGCAGGATGTGGCAGGGCCCCTACCATGCGGCACCCATGTAAACCCAGACAACCACTGCTAGCGTTTCAGTGTATTTTCTTCCAGTTTTTTCTATGCACATATATACATATGTTAAATTTTTTTCTATGCATATTTTGTACATAGGACATCAGATCAAATTTAGTACTTAAAAACTTACTGTAGAATAAGCATTTCCATATATTGTAACACATTGTGTAAATATCATTTTTGAGAAGCCTTTGGTGTCTATTTTGTGATACTTGATTCAGCTAGCGTTGATATGATAAAGAGCTGATCTTAGAACTGAAAAAAAAAAAAAGCCCTCTCAAATATATTATCTCATTTAAGCCTCAAGACAATCCCAAGAGCTAAATAACAGTAACGATATTTTATAGATGAGGTAACAACATTTTCAAGATGAGGCTCAGGAAAGGTAAATACCTCAGCCTGAGGCATCACGGAGAGTAAGGGGCAAAGCTGGGGTTCAAATGCAGGCAGGCTGACCCCATATCCCGCTACACCTCCACTAGGCACCTCAGTGTCCCGGCATTTTCAAACTTTCATTTTAGCAACAGAAGACCCCTTCCCTTTTATTTTTTTTTTCTTCTTTATCACACAACCAATAACAATGGAGTTGCTATAACTAATACATAGGGAAGAAAAGTTCAGAGCCAACGCCTAGCACCTGAAGCAACACTGAGGAACCCTAAGGTTCCATGGAACCCAGTTTGTAAACCGGTAGTCTAATCCAAAGCCCTCATTTTACTGAAGACCAAACTGGGGTCAAGAGATGTAAAGTAACTGGACCAAGGTCACTTTAGTAATTCATGGCTGGTTGTGGATCTGAACCCAGGTCAGTTTTCTACCCATGCAGGTTAACATTCCCGGTAGCACCTGGCCCACAATGTGCTTAAAACCATCCAGAGCTCTTTCCTATACATCTGTTGTTTTGATGAAATATAACTTAACCTGGGCAACCTTGTATTATCCTTCCTTCCAAACTTCTATAAAAAAACATACACCTGTGGCAGAGATTACGGGTGGTCACCTAAACTGTGTTCTCCTCTTCTCTCATAGAAACATAATTCTTAGTTGGACACGAGAACACCCAGTGGAAGATTACATTTTTCAGCTGTCTGTGGACAGTGAGATGAGTGCAGAATCGGTGTGTGCAACTTCAGGGTCAGACCCTTCAAAAGAGGGGCAAGCCCTGCTTCTCGTCTTTTCTCCTTCCTTCTCACTGAATTGTAGATACGGTGGGAACCACGTTGAGCTATTCAGATGAGGGCAACATCTCAGGGAACAGGAACAACCAGAGGGAGCGAGCCTGGGTCCTCGAGACTATGGAGCTGCCATCCCATCAAGGACTACTATGCTTGCAAGCTAACCTGAGAAGGAAATAACCAATATATTGTTAAAACAAACAAACAAACAAAAAACTAATATTTGGATCAACAACCACTCCCCTGGACTTGGTGTGTGCATGCACCCCCATATTTCCGAAAGCCCTGGGTCGATCTCTCGCTCGCTCTCACACATACACACATTAAAGAACACGTGGGTGCTCCAATCACCCAGGACCCCGTGCTGACACAGCACAATCGGTACCTTAAACATCCGACTGCACGACTAACATCATTCAAGCCCCCGGGAAACGTTTCTCCACAACTCTTGCCTTAGTCCTCAAAACAAAAGACCACTGTATCCAAATGTGAAAGGATGGGGACTTTGCCATCTCCAGGATGGGGGACAGATGCAGCTTCAGAGTACGTGGAGGATTTAAACAGTGCCAGCAATGGGGTATTAACTCATCAAATCCTTCTTCGCAAATAGTATCAGTGAAACAGATTTCTGCATGATGAAGTATTGTTTCCCAGAAGGGCAGAGTCTCTGGTTTTCTGCTGGGCTTCAGCTTCTAGTTCTTGATTCCATCAGTACCACTGGGTTAGTGCAGGGTTTATACGAGTTGCATATGGAAAGTGAAGCAATAGTTTATAATATTAAATAAGTCATATAACTCAAATTTATACACATCTATGTGGGTCTAGAGATAACATATGTAAAATGTGACCCTGATTCTTTACACTGGCACCTAGAAGGACTTTAAAAATTGCAATTATAAATAGTTTTATTTTTTTAATAAATTTATTTATTTATTTATTTTATTGGCTGTGTTGGGTCTTTTTTGCTGTGCACGGGCTCTCTTTAGTTGCGGTGAGTGGGGGCTACTCTTCGTTGTGGTGCGCAGGCTCCTCACTGCCGTGGCTTCTCTTGTTGCAGAGCACGGGCTCTAGGCATGTGGGCTTCAGTAGTTGCAGCACATGGGCTCAATAGTTGTGGCTCACGGGCTCTAAAGCACAGGCTCAATAGTTGTGGTGCACGGGCTTAGTTGCTCCGGGGCATGTGGGATCTTCCTGGAGCAGGGATTGAACCCAAGTGCCCTGCATTGGCAGGCGGATTCTTAACCACTGTGCCACCTAGGAAGCCCCACAAGTAGTTTTATTTTTATAAGAATGTCTGAAGAGATTTTGAGCTAAATGTTCAAGAAACTAATGATACAGCCTTATTTAAATAACTCTAATTTAAAACTAAAGTTTTTTATTATTTACAATTTGTATGTTTGCTTTTTAGTTTTAATAGATTTTTGAATATCTTGGAAAAAACTTTTTGAAAACTTTCACTTAAATTTTAAATTTTTGACTACAAATTTATATTTTGATGAAAATATAACATTCAAATTTGGCACACATTTTATTTTTTAATCCTTTAGATTCTTACTATCAACTGAACACCCACTATGTTAAACAAAATAATCAGTGACTTTTTCCTGAAATGAAAGCGAGAAAATATACTTTATGGAATAAAGAATAATATATGAATTAAATGTCTATTTTATTTCTCTATTCAAACATTTTCCATCAGCAGAATAGCCAAGCATGCAAAATAATAATTATATTCCATTATCTTTAATATTTTGCCATTTTTAATGATATAAAGACCTTTATACATGCATTGTTATTCTAAAAGTATATCTGTCAACATAGCAGAACATATTATATGTATTAGTGATTTATAACTTTTCATTCTTTAGACATATGGCATATCATCCACTTGTATTCTGGCTCCAGGCCCCACAAATGTTAGAAAAAGGGGCTGAATTAGGGTCTCTCTAAGAACAGCTAAACTTATGTCCTATGCAGTATCCTTGTTCACATCTTAGATAAGTCAGAGCCCACAACAGTGTCAAAGTACAATGCTAAATGCAATCCTTAAAGGAACTCATTGGCCACATCTGCATCCTCTGTATGGTATACAGGACTCAGAGTGTCTGCAGAGCCATGTGTCACTGGGGGTTATTTTGATACAACCAATGTTTGCAGACAAGTATGTGTATTAGTTATCTATTGCTGTGTAACAAATTACCACAAAGTTAGCAGCTTAAAGTAACACACATTTATCATCTCACAGTTTTTGTGAGTCAGGAGTCTCGACACAGTTAACCCGGGTCCTCTGCTTAGGTCTCAAGGTATTGAATGGGTTGCACTCTCACTGGAAGGCTGAACTGGGGAAGAATCCAAGCTCAATCAGGTTGTTAATAGAATTCATTTCCTTGCAGCTGTAGGACCTAGGGCCCCAGCTTCCTACCAGCTTTTGCCTGGAGGCCACTCAGGTCCTAGAGGCCATCCACAGTTTCCTGCCATGTGGCCCTCTTCACAGGCCCTCCCACAACATGGCTGTATGCTTTTTCAAGGCCAACAGGAGTCTCTCTCTCCAGTCTGCAAAGGCAGAGTCTTATATAATTATGGAAGTGACATCCTATCATCTTTGCCATATAATGTAGCCTAATCAAGGCAATGTCCCTCAATCACCATTGCCATATTCTGTTGGTTAGAAGCA
This sequence comes from Hippopotamus amphibius kiboko, assembly GCF_030028045.1. Taxonomy (NCBI): domain Eukaryota; kingdom Metazoa; phylum Chordata; class Mammalia; order Artiodactyla; family Hippopotamidae; genus Hippopotamus; species Hippopotamus amphibius. The sequence continues at coordinate 91,589,408 of NC_080196.1, read as the reverse complement.
AGTCATAGTTTCCACCACATTCAGGAGGAGGGGATCATACAGGGGTATTCTAAAGCTGTTATATTCATTGGGGGGTCACATTATGACATGTCTGCCACAGTGTGTATTCTTATGTTCTGACAGAAGGGACAGATCTTGAAAAAGTTCCTACCTACCTCGAGAAGCAAGTTGATGTACATAATTTTCAGAAATTCATACAGAGCCCTGTTTACCCTAACTAGAAAGTTCCACCCCAGGACCTCTGCTGAAACTGTCATTGTTTGCCATAGATCTTTCTAGGTATCTAATCAAATCAAGATGGTAGCCCAATACTTTCTGTTTGCTGCCTAGTTAGAAAGTTCTAGGTGTACTACTCATGCTCGTAGAGAAGACATTTTGTAACGTTTGTAGATTGTGGGTCACGAATGCCTGCTAGCTCCATGAACGCAAGGCCTTATAAGATACACACAGAAGATAACCCTAACCCTACCTGTTGTCTCAAATTTTGCAGCCCTGTTAATAAGAAAACAAGAAAAATGGAATTCTGTTCTAATGTCATTTCCTCTGCCTGAGCCCTCCAGTAGCTGCCTCTTCCTCTTCTTCCTCTTCCTCCCCCTCCTCCTCCTCTTCCTCCTCCAAGCATCCACATAAACACACAGCTCCTTGCACAGAGTTCTACATCCTGTACACCTTAATTATCTTCCTAAAATATTTGTCTCCCATTACACTGGGAGATCTTTGAGGACAGGGTGATTTACTCACATTCACATGTCCAGCACCTGGAACCACCCCTGACATAGAACCATCTTTCAACATGAGTTTACATGGATGGATGGAAGGACAGATGGATGGATGGATGAATGGTAATGAGCTGTGCAATGGTAAACAGTACAGGACTGCAGGTGTCAAACTTTGTTCAAGCCATGCCGCTTCTCTGAATTTGTTTCTAGTTTTCCCATTAGTTAAAGAAAAATGGAGTTGTACAATATTCAGCAAAAAGGAACAGACGTAATTGAATATTATTTCTGTTATTCCATTTATATGAGGTTCACAGCCAAATAAAGCTGATCTGTAGTGGTGAGAACTGCCTGGGAGGGGGCATGAAGAAGCCTTTTAGGGTAGTAGAAACAGTCTATAGTCATATCTGCTTGCACAGTGTATACACATAGAAAAAATTCAAGCTATATGTTTAAGATGCATTTACTCTCTGCAACATACTTCAATCTTTAAAAATGTAAATTAAAAACAGGGGAGAGGGGAGTGTGCCTGAGGGCTCTGTGTAGAGCACAGCCCCATTCCTGCGCAAGGAGTCGGGGAAAGCTGAGTCAGCCTCAGAGGGCTCCAGCACTGGAGTCCTCCTCAGTTGTTTCATCCAGGGTTTGTTCCCACATCTTGCTGACGTGGACAGGTGCCGCTGAAGGAATGCTACCATCTCCTCTGGGCCACTTTAGTCTTCTCTGTAGACTTTGAAGATCAAGTGCTGCTTCATTAAATGAGTCCCTGAAGCCTTCCCTTGAGGCCAGGGAACAATGTCCCAGCTGTCAGAGAGGTGTGCAGCTCTCCCTGGGGTGACATCTGGGAGGTCACACTCTGGCCCAGGCCTGGATAAGGGGCTCTGTGACACCTTCCAGCAAAAGGTCTGTTCTGCTTACTCATTTGGTGGAGGGGTGCAAGGATGCGTCCAGGGCTGCTCCCGAGGGGATTTCTCTGTTGCAGATTTTCCTTAGCCATGAACAAGCAAGTAGGCTGGATGTTCTCTTGATATCTCAAAAATTTTTTTTAAATGTAGGAAGTTGTACACTATTGGGCTCACTGTGGGAAGATGATGCTGAGGAAAAGCATAACATCAGCAATGCCAGATGACAGAAGTGGCAGAATCAATACCTTCTCCCAAGCACACATGTTTCTGGAGAAATTATGTCCCCAGGTTAGTACATGGGAGATGGGTAAGAAACCACAACCTCTTGAAAACCTCCTACTCCATGCAATGTGGATCTGTTTCCCTTCTGTGAACTCAAACTTCACCTGATTCTACTAAAACTTGAGACTTTTCATCATAAAGGTAAAAAACCTGCTCTCTGCTTATTGGGTTTATCTCACTTCATAACAAGACTGTAAGCTCCTTCATAGCTGAACCATGCCTTGTGCATAGCCTGATTTCCCACAGTCTCTGGCCCCAGGCTGCATACACAATCTGTGGTTATTGAATACTTGGTGACTTACATACATGTAAAAATCCAATAATTCAATATTTCAAGCATATACTGAGTGTCCCCTGCAAGCACTGTCCTTGGCACTAGGCAAGTACTGGGGGAGAAAAAGACATGAGGCCTCAAAATGCTCACTACTAAGAGTAGAGAGGGGAGAAGAGGAGGATGAACTTGATTGGCTACATCTTTCCCTGTGATCGATGCCTAGGAGAGGGGTCAATAGAGTGCCATTCACCCCACTGCACACCATGTGTTCAATCTCATCACTTTATAAATAAAGAAGCGGAGGCAGAGAGGGTATTGCTGTTGTGAAGCACTTGTCGCTCAGCTCTGAACCACCTGTCAATACTCTGTCTGCTCAGTGGTGCTGGACTGGGAATCAGCAAAATGCAAATCACAAGGCTCCTTTGACAGCGGGTGCCCTGTCAGTTTCCGCCAACAGGGGGCACTAGAGGGAAACTACACTGAAAGGCAGGAGAGGGCTGTTCCTGGCAGCATGGCCCCAGCAAAGGCCCTTCACCTGGGCACTGGAGGTTGGTGCTAGTCTCCCATTGTCCCACACTCCCAGAACCAGCCTCACCACATTCCTCAGAGGTACCAGCAGCATGTGGGCAGGGCCCACTTCTCCAAGGTCAGAATCAGCCCTGAGAGGCCCTGAGCAGTTGCAATAGAGGCTGTAGGGCCCATAAGCTGAAAATACGTATTTACTATCTGGTCCTTCAAGAAAAAGCTTACTGACCTCAGCACTGGTCTCAGCAAGTCACTCAGTTACACCTAACTTTGAAATAGTGGAGTGATGGCCCCTCCTCTGAAGTCTGAGCCACAGTTCCATGAGACCCCCTCCTCAGGCTTCTTTCCTTTGTTTCCACAATCGGGGTGGGGGGGGGTTGGGAAACCACTGCTTCCTGTGGTTACCTCTGTGAGTTTCCTCCAGGCTCCCTTTGCCTTTGCAGACCTCTCACGCCTGTGTAACCAATTCCCTCTACTAAATTCTCTCTGTTAAAACAACTGGTGGAGTTCTGCTCTTCTAAGATGATCTTGGCTGGTACAGAAGGAAGCTCACCTGCCCAGTATTTCTCAGCTACTCAGTGGCACAACTGGCACCAGGAACCAGGCATTGTGACCTTAAATCCTAATTTTCTCCCCACTTTATCTACCACATCTATAGACCAATAGGATCAAAGATGGTACAGCACAACAATCAAGTGGGTTTCAAAGCCAAACTGCCTAGATTCAAATCCTGCCTCCCATTACTAGTTATGTGACTTATGGCAAGTTATTTAACTTCTCTGTGCCTCAGTTTCCCCATCAGTAAAACATAAGTAGTAACAGAACCTATAATAAGTATATTGTGATGTATTAACAGGTATCAAGCACTTAAAATAGTACCTGGCATGTAGGAGCAAAGTACCTGGTATCGCTGTCATCACCAGCAAGAAGCAGCATAGTAGAAAGAATGTAGTTCTTAGTCACAAAGATCTGTGTTTAAATCTTAGTTCTGTCCCTTATTCACTGTGTGTCCTTGGCAAGTCACTTTACCTATCAGAGCCTGTTTCCTCATCTCCATCATAAGCCAGATCTCTTACCACAGGAAAAGTGACAGAACATGTAAAATGATGTGTCCAGCAAGCAAGTGCTGAATAAAAGGTCTCTCTCCTGTTACTAATTTTATCATCTGCTGGACCCAAACCTCCATCTAGATCACTGATACATGTACGCAATGAGATTAGAACAAGGATATCTTGAGTTGTCATTGTGGAAAAGGAAGTGAATCTGCCCTATCTCAAATTCTGATTGACCACCGTTCCTAGGTGATTCATGACAAGAACCTCCTCCTAGGATGAGGTGATCAGTGGCTCTCAATTTAACTCACTGACTTGCTACAACATGGCCATGTGAAGTCTTCATTATAATTTACATCTCATCTACTTTCAAGAAGGATTTTCAGTAACCTACAATAGAACGTTATAGGACTTAAAGTCAGAAAGAGAGATCTGAGCCCAGAGGTGAAGGAGGAGGGGGAAATGGGCAGATAATCTACTCTAATCCTGAGTCCAAATGGGTTTTATCACCAAGTATCAAATAAATCCTGTTTCCCAACAGCCAAGGTAAAAAGGGAAACAAAATTGCTTATGCAATTCTCATTTTTGATTAGGGAAAGGGATCATTTTAATGAAAGAAAATTTTCCATGACACTAAATAGAGAAATTTAATTAAGTGGGGCTTTAAATATGAAATATTGAATAACCTAGTGGATAGTATCTTCAGTGGTAGCTCTTCAGAAGTTACAAGAACTCATTATGTGGCTTCTTATTACTTGATCAAATAGAGGCAGGCCTTTGCAGCACCAGAATGGTAAATTATCTGCAAAACCATCAAAGATGACAGTCATAGCTTGATAGCTTGTTCAGGGCTTTGTCAGGCCAGGAAGGGGTGTAATACAATTTCTCAAGACTGTTCCAGAATATAAATTATTTTTTCCCTTCAAAGAAAGACAAGAACATGGCTAAGGATGGAAAGAGGACAGCGTGCCTTCAAGATGACTGATGAAAATACAGGAATACGTAGCTGAGAGCAGTTCCTCAGATCTGTCAGTCCCCAAAGTGGTCCTCTCCCCGTGAGCATCTGAGCTGCCAACCCAATCCATCCCTCTGGCTATTTCCACCAGCCTCCTCTGCTGCTCAGACCAGCACTTTTCTGGAATCAAGTCCTTTCCCTCTCACCCTGCTGCCAGAGCCACTGTGGGTCATGTCAAATAGCACACACTGCCAAAAGCAGTGATCAAAGAGGTGAGGGGATAAAAGAAAGAAAGAAAAAATAATCCAAAGCCCTGAACCCAAGGCGGGATACACGGAGGTTAAGAATTTAGGATTTAGAAGTAGAAGACCTGGGCTCAAATCCCAGTTCCCACACTTAACTGTTTGTGAGATCGTGGGCAAGTCACTTCACCTCTCTATACTTCCCTTTCCTGATTCGGTAAAAATGGGTATAGTAACAGTACCCATGTCGCATGGCTGTGGGAAGGAATTATTGAAACAGAGTTGGTAAAGGCCTCCCCTTAAAGCCTGTAAATATTAGCTGCGACGGTGAGGACTAGGAGAACGCTGGTGCTGATTGATGACGGTGGTACTTTTTATGTAAAGATGATGTGGTATCACTGGGTGCAGACAGGTCATGCTACAGTAAGAAACACCACCAAAATCTCCATGGCGCCACACTGCCAAGTTCATGTCTCATTCACACCATGTGCTCACTTAGGGTCCCCGGCTGGCAGAGGCTTCACGTCCATGTGTTCCTCCATGGTCACCGTGTGCCACGATCAGAGCGTCTGTCCAAAAGTGTCACTCCTGGTCACAATGCATTGGTCCGGGGGTTGCAAACTACAGCCCGTGGGCCAGCCGCCTGTTTTTCTGCACAGTTGCATTGGAACATGGCTGCACCTGCGCCTGTGCATACCCTCTGCAGCTGCTTCCACGCTACGACAGCCACGCTGAGCAGTTGCAACAGAGACTATATAGGATCTCTGAAAATACATATTTACCATCTGGTCCTTCAAGAAAAAGCTTACTGACCCCAGCATTTGTCTCAGCGATCACTCAGTCACACCTAACTTTGAAGCAGGAAACCGTAATCCTACTACGGTCCCAGAAAACAAAGAACTAGAAATGCGTGGTGGACAGCACTCTAGTCTATCACAGTGACTCATACCAGGCCACCAACAGGGCAGCATTTCTGAAATGGCAGCACTTTTTCTAGGAGCAGGCATGGATTTGAATGGAAATAATACTACTGAGCTAGTCTCACTGGCGCACTATTTCATCAGGTGACATCCCTGCTCAGGAACTTGGATTGGATCCCTCGTGTAGAAAAGATAAAATTCCAAACCCTCTGCTTGACAATCAAGACCCTCAAAAATCTGGCGTGTGTGTGTGTGTGTGTGTGTGTATGCATATAGAAAATGTTATCCATCCTATAATACTCCCCACTATTCCCAACCAGGATTCCTTTGCCGCTATCCATCTACTCTCTCTCAGAGACTAAGGAAATGTCCATGGCTACACAGTTAGGAACAGGTGCATTCTTCCCGCGTTTGTCTGACTCTAGGACAGAGGCCTGTCCTCTGCAAGTACTCTTAGGTTACCATGATACCTGTTACTTCCCTCTTTCTTCCTTTCTTCCTTCCTCTCTCTCTCTTTCCTCCCTCCCTCCCTTCTTCCTTCCTTTTTTTCTTTTGGACCCATGAGAAACACCAGCCCCCATTTCCCGCTGTGCCCCAGAATGCCCTGTGTTTCCGATGCCTTACAGAGCACTGGGACGAAGTGATGGTCTGCCTACACCTCTCTTTCCCTTTGAGATCATGGCCCTGATCCACGCTCTGACCTTTCCCTTCTTGTTCGTTAGGCCGATCACCTAACGAACAAGAAGATCCAGAGGAAAGGGGGCCAGACTGAGGCAATGGACAGAGCTGCCGTGTTACCCAAGGAAGCAGAGCGGCACCCAAGTCAGCTGGAAAGAAGAGGAACAGAAGGCCCGGGCCTCCCAGGAGAGCAGGCATACTGCCCCTGTGGCCCAGCCTCCGGAAGGAAGCTTAGGTTGCTGGTCCTTTACTTCTCCATCTCCTGGGAGAGGTGGCAGCTCAGCTTCCCTGAGAGACATCCCACGCAAAAACAACGTGAAGCCTGAACTGAAAATCTAAGGAGGTCAGCAAGGACACTGCCCAGGCAGAAGTCACCCTGAACAAGCCCCTGCGTAAGGACACATTGTCCGTGGGAGCAGGGGCACAGAGAGCTTCCCTCGCACGGTGGGAGGGGAGGCTCCTGCTGCTCTTGTGCTGTGTTCTGGCCCCTTGAACAGAGGGCCCAGTCCAGGAGGGGTGTTACGACCAGGCAGTGCTCCATGGAGGCCCCATCCAAGTGGCTCCACATCTTTGTCCCTGGCATTTCTCCCTCAGAGCGGTACCTGAGTCCTCCTGGGAGCCCTTTCTTGCCTCCTTCCTCTACACAAAGACCAAGGCTGGGCTAGTCGTGGGGGAAAGGGCTGTCTCCAGGTGCTCACCGTGTGCTTAAAAGCATGGCCCTTGGAGGCAGACAAATCTGGATTTCAACTTCAATTCCTTCTCAAGCTAGCTGGGTGACTTTGGCTGAGTCACTTCATCTCCCTGAGCCTCAATCTACTCATTTTACAAAGTTCCTACCTTGTAGGGTTGAGAGCATCTGAGCTGAAGCACTGATTTGTGCATGGTGCCTGGTACGTAGTAAAAGCTTAATCCGTGGCAATGGCCATGGCAACAATGTCAGGCTGTAATTACCATCCTCCTCCTTAATGGGGAAGCATGTTCAGTAATTTAAGTCTCTGTCTCTTGCTATATCATTTGTCATGTACCTTCAAATCCCCTCCCTGCTTACCAACTTATGTATCTCTGTAGAAGACACCAGTCAGAATCCAGACTGGGTCACGTCTGAATCACTGGCAGGGCAAAACCCCTGCTCCAGGCCCTCTACCCTTGAGACCAGCTGCTCGCAAAAGGTCAGGGAAAACTTAAGCACACGGACCAGGAAAGTCTTTGCAGCCCAAAGCCAAATATTCCAGAGGCCTTTCCCTTGTACCTCTAAAATATATCTGCTCCCAACTTAGCAAAACATAGCAGTGCATAAGGCCTTCTAGGGCAAGACAAAGCACAGAAGTTAAAAATAGAAGTTGGGAAAGGGTTGCTTTATTTACAGGCCTCAGTCTCTTCCTCAGATCCATTATCCTCCACGCTCTGTGTATTCTCATGTGTGTCTGCAAAACTCCTTCAGATCTGGCAGGAGTTAGATTTGGGAGTTGTTTCTCTAATAGAGTAACTAAGCTTGTGTCTCGTGAATTACGAGATATTTTACAAACATTAACTGCTGTAACTATGTAAAGTGATGCCTCTTACCCAGTATGATCTGGGCGCTGGGTATGTTATATAAATTGCCTTAACACATAAAAGGATGATTTATCCCTATCAGCATCAAAACTAACATTTACCACTTTGCTGAAAGTTCTAAAGCTTGTCACATACTTTCCGGCCTCATTAAACAAAGCCTGCTAACAATCATTTAATCATCTCAGTAACTCAGGGCCACCATCATAAACATCAGCCATTCCAGGGGGCTGTCAAACAACGACACTATTTAAGAACTACTGTGGTATGGGGACTATTTTGTCTTTTTTCTATCCCTAAAGAGCCCAGAATTTAGAAGTTCTTTTGTCTGATGTTTATATTTATATGCCTCTTCCTTCACCGTCAGCACTCACTTCTTGCTGCTTGGAGTACGCCTGCCACAAATGCCTTCTGATGTGCCACTTCTAATCTTCTGTGAAGTCGGAAAGCAAATCAAGCTTATTAGAACGGCATGTAAACCAGAAGCAAATAAGCTGTAAGTAAGGCTCAAGGGACTCTTTTCTGAATTAAGAACTGAAGGTTAGTACAAGTTCTTCATGGCATCTATCTTGGTTAATAGAAGTCTAATCCAAACTTCCATGGAGGAATGAAGTTCTCCTCTTCCTCACCAGTGTAACGAGCCTGCTTGTTAAGACGAAGCTTTGATAATTAAGAAGAAGGAAGGAAGGAAGGGAGGGGGGAGAGAAGGAGGGAAGGGAGAGGAGAGAAGGGAGGGAGGGAGGGAGGGAAAGGAAGAATGAAGAGGTACTAATGTACAATGTTCTAGCACCTTTGCACACATGAGCTAGTTTCCCCCACAACAGGCCCATGAAGGGGATACTACTATTATACCCATTTTGCAGGTACCGACTCTGAGCCACAGTAAAGATAAGACTGAACACAAGAGCCCGGAGTGGAAGACTGGGTTCTGGAGGAGGGACAGCGTGCCATCTGCTGGTACAGGCTCCTGTAAGAACCCCCAGAACGTGGGGACAGAGGGAGTAGGAAGATGAGGAGTGCAGGACACTGGCAGGGAACAGGTGTGTGGTTGCCTATCACAAAGGCCCCTCTTTCTGGTGGTCGCAGGGGGAGAGCAGATGTGGGTGTCCCTTAGCTGACTGCCTTAGTTGCTCAGAGGTACCCTGATGCAGCCATGTTTACTCCGCGGACAAAGCAGAGATGGGACATGAGAGCCCACTGAGCTGGCTGATGACTCCCCACCCCCCGCTCAGCGTCCCCTCGAGCCCTGGAAGGCGTAGGGATGGGGACTGACCCCTCTGCTGACTGGCCAGACTGTCTGTGAGGCGCTTCCGGTACCTCTCAGCAGCCCCTGATTTAGCTGAGGGCTAGAGGGCCCCTCGCCACCGCCTCCCTACCAGCTAGTACGATACAACTGAAGCAAATCTTGGATGAAATTCAGCCAATGGCTTAACATTTCTTAGGCCGCCTGCAAACACAGTCACATGAACAGAGCCAGTAGCTCCGGAAGGTCCCCATCTTGGCCTTCTGACACATCAGCCAGCACTTTGCTTCTCAGGAGGCTGTTTCTTTTCTTTTTTTCTTTTTTTAAAGAACTTTTATTGAGATATAATTGACATACAATAAACTGCATATATGTAAAGTGTACAATTTGATATTTTTTTCCTTATTAGGAATGTATATACGGCAATCCCAATCTCCCAATTCATCCAACCACCCACCCCACCCCACCCCCACCCCCATCAGGAGGCTGTTTCTAACACAGGCAACCGGGGTCCTCCATGAAGCAGGGACCTCAGGACCCCCAGGGCACCCAACGCCTGGGCCGGCAGATTCTACCTTTCATGTAGGAGGCGTGGCCTAGGCATTCTTTCCAACTAATCAGTAACCTTGAACACCATTCAGTACACCAATGAAAAATCACTCCTCACATACCTTATGCTAATTAACCCTCAGGTGTAGATATCAGAGATGCCTGGAACGCTAGGTATCTATCTCTGGAATGTTGGTTCCTGATTAGGATACGTTCAATACTACGCACTTACCCCAGGGATGTGGACTGGAGTTAAACTGTGTTCACACGCCTGCTGCAACTTTTATATGAAAATATTTTAAAGTAAACTGTCACACAGACACTCCTGTGCCCTAGGCTCTGGGGCAGGGCTGGCCATCCTGAGACAGAGATGGGGAGTGAGGATGTCCCAGGTGAGGAACCCCCAAAGCAGAGGCTTAAAGGTGGCAAAGCTCAAAGGAGTTCAGGGAATTCTAAGCTCTACACAGTGGGGCCCACCGGCTACTGAATAAACTGGGGAGGGGAGGTACCAAGGGAAGAAGAGGTTGAGGAGAGTTACCATCAAATAAGTTAAGCAGCTGTCTTTTGTCTTTATACAGGATTATCGGGACCTATGATGTGCTAATATGCCTGGGACTTGCTGGGAAGGTCTGCAGCATTTCTCAAATTACTTAGTCTATGGAACCATTTTTCTACAGAGCACCTTAAGGGACTATATTCTGAGAAGATAATGTAAGAAACATGGTATATAAAAAATATAGGGGCTAGAGCTGAATTATCCCAGCTGGGGAACACTGCGCTGCAGGCTGGAGAGAAAAAAGAAATTTACTTACTGGGCTAAGGTTTAAGATACCAAATTAATGGGTCTTTTCCTGAGGATGGAGGGAAAGCAAACTGATGTGTCCCTGGAGACGGAGAGAACCTTCCTAGCAAACCCCTCACGGTGAGTTGCTGTGGAGGCAGCAGGGGTGGCTAAAGAAGAGCAGAGTGTAGGATGGGGCTGAGGAAGCAAAGACAGGAAAAGGTGAGAAACAACATTCCCGGGCTTGACTTCCTACAGGTGTCAGGTGCAGAGTCTCGATAAACAGAAGTCATAAGTTAACACCATGAAGCAGCAAAGAGGATCTCCAAGAAATCGTGGGGGCAGCGCAAGGGCAGACTCTAGGGAAGGCTGCATCCTATTCCCAAGACAGAGGGGCTGAGGCTAACCCTGCCTGGGAGAAGACAGCACTGTGAACAGCTCCATGAGGACGCCCGAAGAAAGGGAAAGAAATGGGATACCATGCGGAAGGGCAGAAGGGATTGAAAACAAACAACTTTTGGAGGAGAGAATTGCATGGGTTTCAGAGGAGGTGACAATCAAGACTGCTTCAAGACCCCAGACCCACGCTACTGGCACCCTAGAACAAAACAGACCAATCCACTCCAACTATTTTACTTCACGGTCTCAAATCACGAACAATACCAAGTTAAAAATATCATGTAGGGACTTCCCTGGTCGCGCAGTGGTTAAGAATCTGCCTGCTAATGCAGGGGACACGGGTTCAAGCCCTGGTCTGGAAAGATCCCACATGCCACGGAGCAACGAAGCCCATGTGCCACAACTACTGAGCCTGCGAGCCGCAACTACGGGAGTCTGCGTGCCGCACTTGCAACTACGGAAGCCCGCGCACCTAGAGCCGGTGCTCCACAACAAGAGAAGCCACCGCAATAAGAAGTATGCACACTGCAACGAAGAGTAGGCCCTGCTCACCACAACTAGAGAAAGCCCACATGCAGCAATGAAGACCCACTGCAGCCAAAAAAAAATAAAAAGAAGCCCCCATCAAGCTCTCCCATGTCCTATGTGGGGTCATGTGCATATCCTAAGCCAATCATAAGCCAAAAGGATGAATGCCCTTAAACCAATCAGATCTGCTTTTGGAGCTAGGGGTGAGTCAGCTTCCTCTGAGATGCCTGGTTGAGGAAGGGGAGAGGGTACCTGAATAAACTGGGATTCTGTTGGGTAGAAGGAAAGGCACACATGGTTGTTGGATAGACAACCAACAACATCTACTACAAATGTCACAAACTAGTCACCGCAGGAGATAAAGCTGTAAATCACAGACTACTCTTTCAAAACATCTAGGGTATGGCCGAGGAAAAGTATAGATGCATATAAAGAGAAAATAATTATAATACACAAAGCAATGTATTTAAGCACCAAATAAAATGCATTCTGCTGGACAGAATCCAAGACAGGTTCATCCTAAACCAAACTGTATTCTATTAGAAATGAAGTCATAAGGAGACTGGGTTTTTTGAGAGTGAAGATATTACCTAATTATATATCATAATCGGCTTTCCACTCCTTAGAGAAAGGTGTTCCATTTCAGAGTTCATAATAAACAGATTAAAATCCAAGCCTATTTTCACAAACATATTCTTTTAAATGACTTAGGATAATGCCCCACAGGAAAGCAGAAAACAACAAGTAAAATATTTGCAGAAAGTTACTCATGCTGAGACTCTGTAGATAAGCTCTTTAGAAATACATCCATAGATACAGACTTCACTGATATACATCTCAGCTTAGAAGTGAAGTGAAGATGGATGGGTTTTTAGAAAAACTGTTCTATTTACAGATCAGTGAAGTGAGAATTAGTGAGACTCTGCTATAATGTCTAATTAGGATTAATTAGCTACTGTTCTCAAAGCACAGAGCGAGGACAAAATGTAGTATGAGGTTGAATCGTACTGTCATAGAGAGGCTAAATATTAATTCCGTTCAAGAAACATTCACCCAAATAATATATGTAGATACTGTCTGCTCTGGGGGTGGGGTGATTCTGAGGGTGTGCTAGACTGAGTGGCCCACTTCCAAAGAAAAGAGTATGGAAAGTGGAAAAGAGTAGCTTTTTATAGTAGAAAAAACATGGGAAACACCTCCTTAATCAAGTGATCAAGGTTAACATCATCAGTGATGTCTGTGGATGACTTGCATCCCGAGATGATGTGATGAGAAGGGCAATTCTCCTCTGCAGTGTTCTTTCCAAAAACCTATAACCCTAGTCTGATCATGACAAGAACGTCAGACAAACCCAGACTGGGGGACATGATACGAAGCCAGCACGCCTCAAGACTGCCAAGGTCATGAACAAACAAGGAAAGACTGAGAAATTAATACAGACCAGGGGAGGCTGGGGAGACATGACAACTAAGTGTGACGCCTTACTTTGGACTGGCCCCTGGAACAGGAAGAGGACATTAATGGAAAAGCTAGTGAAATCCAAATAAAGTGCAGTGTTTAGTTAAAAAAAAAAAAAAGAGTCTGCTCAAGGCATGAATGATGAAGATAAAGGTGTATGGAAATTTTTAAAACAAAAACCATCCATAAATTGAGAAGAAAACAACATCAAGTTTATTTATGTCTCTTTCAAAAGATATAGTAAATTTTTTTTTTGATCTTGTCTTAGAGGTTCAGGAAAGGATTTTTTTCTTGGCTAGGCCACTGCTCACTGTAGAAAGGAAACTCAGGAATTATTAAATGTGTGAAAGAGCAGAGACTTGAACAAATTAAGACAAACTAGTAAGAAGCCCAGTAGTGTTAGTCAGTGAATGAGCAGGAGATATTTCTTACTCATTTTTATAAACTTCACAGTGCTTGGCATGCAGTAGATATTTAACATTAAAGTCAGTTGACTCGATTTAGAAGATCGAGTTTCAGACTAACATTTCTCAGGCTTTATCTGGGAGGGGAGGAAGCCTTGAAGAATGAATGACTAAGGGTGAATTTTCAAACACAGAGGGACTGAAAAAGTTGTTTGATGGTCCCAAACCCAACTATCATATTGTTGTTGTTGTTTTTTCCCACTAGCTCAGCTTCTTCCAGGAGCCATAGTGATGGCTTTGACAGGCAATGCTCCCTAATGTCACACCACTTTTATACATTTTCAGACTTCTAACTACTTCATATCTCATTTAACCTTTACCAATAATCTTGAGATAGAGAAAATGCATTAATCCCAATTTTCAGCTGAGGACTCTGAAGCCCAAAGAAAGTAAGTGTGTATGCAGAGCTGAACTATGATAGAGCCCCAGGGAAAACCTAGGTATGCCTTCTCAGTCAAGTACACGCACTAAGCATCTCTGCCAAACATAACATCACCCTGTGTCCTGTGGGTGCCCCCTGGTCCCACATCTTCTCATGTCTTCTTTCTGTCTGACTTTAAGGCCAATTTGACATAGCCTATGAAGAAAGTGGGTCATTAAAAGGTCTAAATAAGACTTATAACTCACCACCTGGTACTTTCTAGTTAATTAAATGTTCCATGACAGCTTCCTTTGCTTTGATCTAGCAAGACTCTCCGGGACCACTGGTCTAGAAAGAAAATAAGCAGGACAGAGTCCTGATTTTAGCACAGGTGAGGATCCTCCAGGACTGGCCGTGAGGTGTGGACAGCAATGTTCCCAGTAGGGGTAAGATCAAGTCTGCCTCTGCAACAAGCTATTTCCAGCCTATGCCACCCCGCCCCCCCAATGGACTCATCCTCTTCCAATGTACAAAGTGCTTGGTAAAGGTTAGTAAACACAAGTCCCAATCTGGTCCAGAAGACCTCTTCTCTCTGGATCAAAATATGCTTTTGGTGAGGGGGATGGGAATCAACTGGGGGAAAGAGGACAAGTCGGGGGTAACAGAAGCACCTGCCTCTCGGTTGGGGTGATGGTTACGTGGGTGCACACAGTCATTAAACTAGACATTTAAGATCTGTGTAAAAGCTACCTGAACTTTAAAAAATAATGACAACTGAACTTGAACATGTTAAGATTTACGCTAAACCGTGATGAGCGCTTTGGGGCTGTTATTCCATAATCTGAACATTCTACTTTTATTCATGTGGCTTGAGTTTGATTTCACTTTTTTTTTCTTAAATAGCATCATCACACTCTCGCGACATATGGAATCTGTGGCTAATGATAACTGCCGAGTCTCTTTTCCTTTCAGGCATGAGTGGCTACTAGTCAGCACGTCCCTATCTGACTTTACGTAACTGATGTCTGTTTGGCTGGACATGTAGAACAGCAGCATGTACCTCAAGGCTAATTGATGGTATTTAAGGAATTCCCCGGAATTTGGTGTGTGGAGAGAGACTCTGAAGGCTGGGCTTGGAGTAAGGTCTGGAGATCATGAGAGGCATTTCCCCTCACTGTGCCCAGCTGCCCCTTCATAGACAGGTTCTCCCACGAGTCGTGTAAGGAATTCATGAAGTGCTCTGGGTATGATGTTCCTTGGGGAGTGACCGAGGTTGAGCTATTCTAAGAGGATTAACCAGAGACAGAACAGTTCAACGAGTGAAAACATCAAGCAGAAGCAAACCAGGGATCAGGCAGCGTGTAGAACAGGAGCTAAGAGCACAGTTTTCGGCATAAGTTCTACCAGGATTTGCATTCTAGCTCCATCCCTTACTGACCACATGACCCTGGACAAGATGTCATTAATTCTCAGTGTGTCTCAGATCAGCTCATCCATGAAATGGGCATAATATTAGCATCTCTCCCATAGACTTGTTCTGACAGTTAAATTGGCGAATATGTGCAAAGCCCTACAAGAGTGTCCAGCAGTAAGCACTGCTTCATTCATTTTAAGCTATCATTATTTACAGCACTACTCTCTCTTCTGAAATACCTCCTTTGTTTATCTAAGTTCTATTCATTCCTTCAAGGGCTACATATAGACCCACTTAGATAAACAAATGAGGTATTTCAGAAAGGAGCTCTGCTTGGTAGCAATTCACGCCTAAAAGGAAGAGAGACTTGGCAGTTTTCATTAGCCACAAATGCCATAAATGGAAAGAGGGTAATGAAGTTGCCACTTTAAAAAAAAAAAAAAGGCAAATGCAATCTCAGGTCACATTAATAGAAGCAGAAAGTTTAAATCATGGAAATAACAGACCCAATGTACTTGTCACAGTTTAGATCATAACATATTCAATTTCAAATATCAGTATTGTTTTTTAACATGTAGGTAGAACTTACACAGATCTTAAGTATTTAACATAATGAGTTTTGATGACCATGTCCACCCTTATAACCATCACCCCAATCAAGGAACAGAGTGTTTCTGTTACCCAGAAAATTTCCTTACAGCCCCTTCCAGTCAATTCCCACCCACTCCTGACAAAGGCAACCACTGTTCTGATCTCTATCACCATATATTAGTTTTGTCTGTTCCTGAACTTCATGTAAATAAATCATTTAGGAAGTACTGTTTTTTCTGGCTTTGTTTTCCCCACTCACGATTTTGTTTTGAGATTCTGTTGCATGTATCAGTATTTCATTCTCGTTTATTGCTGAATATTACTCCCTTTTCCATGATCATACCACAATTTACCCATCCATTCCCTGTTGATGAGCTCTTGGGTGGATTCCAGTTTGGGACTATTCTGAATAAAGCTCCTACAAATATTCTCATATGAGTCTTTTTACGGACATATGTTTTCATTTCTCTTGTGTAAAGATTTAAGAGTGAAATCGCTGGGCCATAGGGTGTGTTCAGCTTTATAAGAACTGTCAAACAGTTCTCCAAGATGGTTATATCATTCACACACCCACCACCATTGTGCAAGCATCTCAGTTGTTCCACATTCTTGCCAACACTGGATACTGCCAGTCTTTCTGATTTTACTTATTCTCGCAGTCGTGAAGAGCATCTCATTTACTTTGCATTTGCCTTATGACAAATGATGTGAACTCTTTACTGGCCTTTGCACATCTTCTTTTGTCAGATATCTGTTCAAGTTTTTTGCCCATGTTTTTCATCGGGTTATCTGTCTTAATATTGATTTGAAGGAGTTCTTTATTACCTTTTAAATCTTATTTATATGTGTTGCAAATATTTCCTCCTAGTCTGTAGATTGCCTATTTGTTTTCTTAATAACATCTCTTCATGAACAGAAATATCCAATTTCGATAAAGTCCAATACACATATATCCTTTTTTTCTTTTATGGTTAGTGTTTTTTGTGTGTCCCAATCTCTGACTAATCAAAATGTTTAATCTCCTGCGTTTTCTTCTTTAAGTTTTATGTTTAGCTTTCACATTAGGTCTATGATCTAACATTCGTTTTGATGTGTGCATGGAGCCAGGGTCACGGTTCACTTTACTTAGAGACAGATACCCATTTTTTCCAGCACCATCTGTTAAACAGTCCTTCTTCATTTGACTTTGCCTCTTTGTCAAAAATCAATTAATTGTAGATGTGTGGGTCTATTTCTAGACTCTGTTTCATTGATCTATTTGCTTTTCCTATGTCAGGATCATACTACCCCTGTTACTATAGCTTTCTAGTAAATCTTGAAATCAGGTGGAGTCCTCCAATGTTGCTCTTCTTTTTCAATACTGTTTTGCTATTTTAGATCCTTTGCATTTTCATAAAAAATTTAGATCGGCTTGTCAATTTCTTCAAATTAGCCTGCTAAGGTTTTGATTGAGATTGTA
The DNA here is from genome assembly GCF_030028045.1 of Hippopotamus amphibius kiboko. NCBI lineage: Eukaryota > Metazoa > Chordata > Mammalia > Artiodactyla > Hippopotamidae > Hippopotamus > Hippopotamus amphibius. The sequence continues at coordinate 91,572,064 of NC_080196.1, read as the reverse complement.
GGAATCTACAGATAAATTTGGGGGGAATGAATACAGATGTCATTATAGCTATATAGTTATGACAAAGTAATAGACACCCTTTGTGGAGCTCACACTAGGAGTCCGACCCTTTGCTCACCGCTATGATGACCCAGGAAGCTTAGAATTAGTCCAGTTTCACAAATAGAGTACTTTTTGCTCAGAAAGACTGATAAAATATCTGCTCAAGTATATACAGCTAGCAAATAAGGAGGCCTCACTTAGACTTGAGATTCCAGCCTAAGTGAGTCTGATCTTAAATCCCACATGCTTTTCATCAGGCTGTTGCATGCAGGAGATTGCATGCAACCAGAGGAGGCCCCCAAAGCATGCAAATCACATGAAAGATCCTGGAATAGAAGTTACAAGGGGCCAATCTGATGCAAAATAAGAAAAAAACAGTAATTCCCCAAGATGTCTTAGCGGAGAGGTAGCAAAGCTGGTGATTAAGTGCACAGCCTACGGAGTCAGGCTGTCTGGGTTCCAATCCCATCTCTGTCACTCACTAGCTGTGTGACGTCGGGTAAGTTACTTAACCTCTCTGTGTCTCAATTTCCTCATCTATAAAATAGAGACAAAAGTTGTATTGGTTCCATGACTTAGTAAATGTAAAGAAATCACACCAGTCAGTGTCTGGTACATAGCAGGTGCTATGTCAGAGTTAAAAGGTTAAAAAATTTTGAAATAGAATGGAAAATCTCCTGAGATAGTACAGGCATACATCGGAGATGCTGCAGGTTCAGTTCCAGACCACAGCAATAAAATGAATACCACAATAATTAATTTTTTTTTGCTTTCCCAGTGCATACAAAAGTTATGTTTACACTATACTATAGCCTATTAAGTGTGCAATATCATATGACTAAAGAAACAATGTCATACCTTAATTAAAAAATACTTTATGGCTAAAAAATGCTAACCATCATCTCACAATGCAGGGTTGCCACAAACCTTCAATTTGTAAAAAAAAAAAAAAGGCAATATCTGCGAAGTGTAATAAAGTGTAAGAATGAGGTGCACCTGTAAATTCTGATGCTCTGAAAAGTGTTACAAAAACGTCCGAATTGCCATCAATTTACATAGCTGCAGAAAAGCTGAATGTACTTGCATTAGATGGAAAGTTGAACTACACAGTTTCTAGGGTTCCTTTTCTTTTGAGTTCTAATATCCAATGATTCTAAGTCAACTCCTTCAAAAGTTAGGAAGTAAAACAACAGGCATGACCGCCCTCTCACCTCATCAACTATTTCTCTCTTCACTCTATCAAATTCCCAGCTTGCTTGCAAACAAAAGCCTCTAACTGGTATGAGGAAACCTAAATCAGCCTGTGCCCTCAGTAACACAAGGGAGACAGAAAATAAAATAGAAAGAAAAGACAGACAGCAAGAGGAAGAGTTATAATTAATTTGCTCACAATAGGAGTTGGTTGCTTCCTCTGGTATGTCTTTGAATCTCTTAGTGAGATCTTTGAAAGTCCATGGAGAGAGGGAATGGCATTATTCTCACTCAGAGCGAGTGAGTATTTTGGTCCGCAGTTTCACACTAGGGACTGTTTCTTCTCCAGCTCTGGCCTTTAGAGATTTGTATTTGTCTAAAATTCCTTGCCCCTTGAGTCCTCCCTGATCCAAATGAGGAACCAAACACAGTTTCCCTGTGGAAGGAGCCACTGGCCTGTCCTTGAACCCTTTTCTGGGCCTCTCTTTTTTATCTTCTCCAACCTCTGTAGGCCTCTCACATCTTCCTAAGCCCATTACTCACTCATGACAGGCAGCGTCTGCAGGCCTTAAAAACCCTCTCCTTCCTAAGTCCTTTGCCCTTCTCGGCTTGCCTTCTTTCTACTCGGCTCCATTTGAAAATGAGCTGTTTAATTAACTTCTCAGGTCTCTCTGGTCGATTAAAATCATCCCTGCCCTGAAAGGGGCCGCTGCGTTTCTCACCGCTGCGGCGTCAGAGACCATACTTGTCCTTCTTCATAGAGCAGAATCCCCCTCAGCCTTTCACAGGGTGCTTATTCTGAGCCCTGTGGCCTTAGAATCAAACCATCTCTCCTGAGTTGAACAACATGCTAGAAAAGCTCCTTGAAATCAGGAATGAGGGGCAGTAGGGGGTCCACTGTCAGAAATACTTGAGCTCTGAGCCACGCACTGCCATTTACTTGCTATGTCACCTTGAGCCATCCACTTCATCTTTCTGAGCCTCTTTCCTCCCCTGTAAGGGAAAAATAGTGATTGCGAGACCTCTAACCTGTGCCTTATGCTTCCGAGGCACCAAACAGATGCTGCAAACAGACACTGCAGAAAAAATGCCTGGTGAACCACAAAAGCACTAAACAAATAGAAGGCTTGTTTAATGAGGGTGCCCCTTGGCCAGACGAGACGAATAAACTAGCAACAACAATGCATGTTCCAGAGTAACCAACTTCTGCACTGTCACCCTGTCAGCATGCTACATCTTCACCCATTTCACTGGGTCCTAAGTTTTACTGCGTGTTAAAAGAAACATCTTAAGCCAACACGGCTACAGCCAGATACCGCTGTTGGGAACATCTGCCAGAGGTGGGATTAAGGAAAGGATATAGAGTCAGAAGGTGGGAAAAGCCTCCGTACCGGTTTTGGTGGTATTATTAATTAGTTGTGGGATCCTTTCCGTATCTCTAGTTCTAATGAAGAGGGGTGCTGTGAGATACAGTCGTGCATATGAAACAATTTACTAAGTTATAAATGCAGTGGACAGTCTTATTATGGGGATGTTACTGATTCATCTATGAAGACCCAGAGACGCCTTTTCCTACGTGCTCCACCAAATCCAGCAGAGCTCAGGCCAGTTATGGTGCCAATAGGACTTCAAATAAGCATTTTCACTTTGAAAAAGAAGAACTTAATCAAGGGAAAAGCCCTGATTTCAACCTCTAGTGTCAAGAAGAATAGGTTCATTAAAAGCACAGACTACACACTGTGTGGTTACTTCCCTGCAGATGTTATTGGCTGGTCAAGGAAAGGGACTAACCTTCCCTGAGCGCCTACTCAGTGCTGAGCTCCATGCTTTGGGGGACCATATAACTTATCACTCAAACCTGAACGTTTCTGAGACTAACAGGAAACATACTACATAACAATTATGCAAGGACAAGAAACTGTACTGAGACTGTCCCCAGCAAACCAGAATGCATTGTTCCCCAACTCTGCAGGCTCAGAACAAAGTTCTGAAGAACTCCAAGGACAACAGGACCACTAATCCACATTAGAATTTTCCCATGTGGCATAACGTTATTACTTCACTCCAATGATATATCTGTGTTTATCTTTCAGCTCTAATTTTAGCACAGGAGGAAAGCCCATTCGTTGCTATTGAGAAAGTTTCCTCTTCAATTTGTGTGCGGTACTCTGAGCTGGCTGAAGGCGCCACAAGACGGCCAATGGGGCCCTAAACTGTCCACTTCCTGGGCAGCTCTAATCCAAGAGGGCATCGTGGAAGTGCTCCAGCAGCTGATACAAGTACTGCCTTTATCCCTCTCCTATGTGATGCTCAGATCCACAAGGGAATGAGCTCAAAACCCCCTCCAAAGAGAAAGCCACCATCAGGGCTGGGTAAAAACATGTTTCCTTCTGGTCCCCTCACTGGCTACAAAAAGCAAGTTTTTACATTACCAACTGAAATTCAAGTTAAAGATGCATGTCTTGCAGCTAAACTTCATGACCAAGGTCATTATTAAGATCCTAACAGAGGTTTTAGTCTAAGAATTGCTCCTTCATCGTGACTGGTCACTGTGCCCTGGGCATTAGTATAGGCATATTATAAGCTGAAAGTGTGGAATACAGGGGAAAACACGAAAAAAGAGGACATAAGACTGGCTTTGCCACTCCTTAACCAAATTCTTAACATCCCTGGACTTCTATTTCCTTCTTTTTCCAAGGGAGCAATCTTACTCAGTGTTATCTTATTGCGGTGCCATGAAAATTAAATGTAATAACGCATCTGAAAGCTCTTTGAAAAAATAATGAGCTCTACAAATACACTGGCAATGCAAATTTGCAGGTGAGGGGACAACCACATGGAACAATAGAAGCTCCAGCTGTGAATTCTGTTAATTGCAATTTGAACTTCTGTACCCTATTCCCTCAATGCAGTTAAGAGCTAACAAAAGCTTGCTCAGTAAGTAAGAATGTGGTTGGGTGGATGGATGGAGTGAAACTAAAAGAGAGGACCATTTTCTAGACATAAACAATTGGAGCAGTGCATATTTGAGCATATTACCTGGATTTGAACCAGAATTCAAATTCAAATAAAAGGCTTTAGACATACCATTATCATGACATTTAGAGTTCATATTTTCTACCATCTAACAGGCTAATTTTGGGGCCGTATTTCCAGGTTTTTCCCTCTATTCGTAAGTACCCGTCTGAATTGAGTTTGGGTTAGATGCATAAAGTAATCTTCAAGACCGAGGCCATAACTTCTGGAGCTACAGGCAGTCCCAGAAAAGAACCCAAATGGGGTCCTGGTCTGCCAACAGGCAGAGAGTGGACCCTGGTCCCAGGGCTGTTCCTCTATCTTATGTTCACATTGGCCTGAACTTCCTATTCCCGAATTTTCACAAATGCCTTATGCACACTTGGTGAATTTAACAGTTTCCTGCTATGGATGGTACATAGTAGCAAAAATATCTGAGTTTCTCTGAGCAAGTGGACACATGAACGTTATTGTAGTAGATAAATTCCTAATTTTGCCACCAACGTCTCCTCCCATAATCGTATATACAGGCCACCCTGCACACCAAGAAGTGGAGCCTATTTCTCCTCCCCATGAGTCTGGGCTGGCCTTGTGATCTGCTCTGACCAACAGAAGGTGGTGGAAATGATGCTCATTCTGGGACTCTGGAGCCTGGATCTTAAGAGAACTGGCAACTCCCGCTTACTCCCTCCCAGCCTCTACATAAGAAGCCTGGCTACCCTGAGACCACCATGCTGTGAGGAAGCTCAAACCAGACACAGAGAGAGATCACACAGAGGAACACGAGGTGTGAGACCCGGGAGGGAAGGGTTCCTGGACCTTCTGGCCCAGCCTGACCCCCAGCAGCTGAGAGCAGCCAAATGAGTAATTCCATCCAATGCCACGTGCAGCGGAATCATCACCCAGCCACGCGCTGCCCAAACTACACAATTATGAGAAATAATAAGTCCCTGTTGTGTTAAGACACCAAGTTTTGGCATGGTTTGTTACGCAGCAGTAAATAACAGAAACAGCAACGTCCCTTCTTTCCACCACAGAAAAGAGCACTCAGAAATACTGGCACAAATGACATCATCAGCCATGTAGATGGAGAATCACAAACCCTTCTGTGCAGCAAACAGCTAACGTCTTGTCTTCAGCAGCAGTCTTGGGAAGTTAAGTGTCTTTCATGTGCCCCTACTTCCCACTTCGCTTGATAAACACTCTTTGGAAGCATCTACCATCTTCATGTAGGGGCTATACCGAATGGGACGCCAGGAAAGTTCTGCTGGTGTGGACTTGGAGGCCTGAGTTCCAGCTCTCACTCTTGCCCTTTTGACTTACTGCAATGCCTGTTTCCCATCTTTAACATGGAGATAATAACACCTGTTCTATTTACACTACAGACTTCTTGTAGTAACCAAGTGAGGTAGAGTATGTTAAAAGAGCTTTGAAAGGTATGATGCAAATTTTCCACCAGCTGTCATTTCATAGCTTTATCTTTTCCAACTGAAATTTTTAAAAAATATATGCTTATCTCAAAAAAATTCCTGCAATTTGAGGGTGTTACCACCAGGTGGCAATGGTATGTAAACAGAGCCACCACCACCCCCATCCCAAAAGTAAAGATTAAATAAAAAATGAAAAATGTTTCATATTCCCAGGAATATACAGAAGTACTTGCCTGCAGTGACTGTATGATATATCTCCTAGTCAATAACTGTTCTCAGAGTAACTCTAAATTCTTTAACTGGGTATCCCAAACACTTTCCACCCTCAAGAGCTCATGGAGTTCCCTAGAGTAGGTGCCAAGTCAGCCACATGAAGAAATGAGTTTTTAGCAGAAGATGGACTCAGCCATCTCTGCTCATCCATTTGGTAACATCCAGGAGTCATACTTTATGTGATGGTTTAAATCATGTTCAAAAGTTATCTGATACTCCCTTCAAAAGGTAGAACATAATTCCCCTTCCCCTTGAGTGTAGGTTGGACCTAGTGACTTACTTCTAATGAATAGAAAGAAAATGGGAATGACACTAGGCAATTTCAGAGTCTAAGTCATAAAAGGCAATGAAGCTTGCTGGTTGCTCTCTCTGGGATCACTTGCTCTGGGGTAGGCAGGTGCCACGTTGTATGCACATCTTCAGAGAGGAAGTGCGGCCTCTAGCCAACAGTCACGGGCGAACTTGGAAGTAGACCCTCCAGCCCAAGACAAGTCTTCAGATGTCTGTAACCCCAGCCAACATCTTGACTTTAACCTCATGAGAGACCCTAAACTAGAACCACTCAGCCAAGCTGCTTCCAAATTCCTGACCCATAGCAACTGTAAGATAATGAATGTTTGCTGTTTTAAGCTTTCAAATTGTGGAATCATTTGTTACACAGCAATAGATAATTAATACATCATTGCCTCACTTTTTTAGTAAAAGCACTAGTGTATTTTGGTACAACGAGAGGACCCAGAATGAATATGCAAACTGACCCTTATTGCTCACAGAGTGAAAGATGAATACATGCACAAGTGTCCCTACTGGGCCAGTATAAGGTGAAAGGCCCCACAAGCAGCATAAAGGCAGACATGTTTGGATAGTGAATTGACTCAGAGCGAACAGGAATTCAGGCACCTCGATCAAGCATCCAGTTACACAGGAGCTATTGTGTGATGGTAGGCAAAATGGAAACCAAGAGGGTGGTAGAAAAGAAGTTTGGTAATCAGTTTACATTCCTGTCTTGAAGGTTTACTTAAATATATGGCTAGCACAATTAATGTCATTAGAGAATAAAACAATTCATATTCTAGTGCTGGTCCACTGAGCAGGGCCAGCAGTAAACACCATGAAAGAGACAGATAAGGCAGAGCCCCCTCCAGTGATCTAAGAACAGACTTCCAAGATGGTACCCACTGCATGGCAAGCTTCATTCAGAGAAAAACAGCAGATGGAATCAGGATAAAAGCAGCTCTGCCTTAACTAGCCAAAGGTGGAGGAAAGTCCCCTTGGACATTGGGCAAACTTTTTTAGCAATCCTCTAGCAAGAGAATCCCAGTTGGATATGTCACTAGCAAAATGCCTGGGACAGTCCTCACAGAGGCATTCAGGTTGTGTCTCTGGACAGCATCCAGCAACCAGGGCCAATAGCAACAGAGGGTCATGCCCATTACTTTCTGTCCTTACCCACTCTTACAATCTGAGGCGGGCTACCAGCAGCTCATTCTGCAATTGACTCTCATATCTACTGCGTTGGTTTGAAGCAGCAAAACCACCTTGGTGTCTGTGACCTACAAATCTTGATGCCACGACCTCAGAGCACAGATGCTCCCTAACGCTGGTCATCAGTCTATTCAGTGAGACCGCTGCCTCCCCCAGCAGCAGCCCACTCAAGGCTTCTGAGGGAACCCCTAACTCAGCCAATGGTGAAACCCCATAGCCTGTAGGAAGAAGGGGCACAACAGGGGAGATGGAGCCTCCAATATCCCCAGGAGGCTCTCTGGGTCCTGATGAGACCTGTCGGAATCGATTTCTTCAAGAGCCACCTGTTGGAGATGGATCAATTATGCTGTGATGAAGAGCCCTATGAGAGGAAACCACAAATCAAATTTTCATTACCAGATGAAGTGCGAAGGACCGCAAGCTGAATCCATCAGTGTTGATTTTTTTAAGATGGGTCAGGGACAGAAGAGAACTTGCTCTCCCCAACACGTTTTGCACTTGTCTCTACCCAAGGACTTGCTCACTGCAGCCCCCTTCGAGGTTTTCTTATGCACAGTTCGTTCACAACAGCGGTGGGCGTGGACTGGGTCTTATCTGTTTTGAACATCCCAGTTCCTCCATAACGCCCAGCACTGAAGCCACCTTGAGGGTACCAGGAACTTAGGAGATGCCCTGGGTAAGCCCCCAAATGGAAGGGAGGTGGGGGAAGGCTGGGGAAGGTGGCGGCCAGCAGGTGGCTGGACTATGCCTCAGATTTGTAATCTGTTCTCAAGGTAGGAGCAAGACAGAGAAGCGTGACTCTCAGAACCAAAAAGGAAAAACTCAGAGCTCCCCAACAGACACACGTCACGCAGAGACCATCCCCCTCCAACCTCATCCAGGCTAAATAGTTGGAAATGCCTGATCCTTTCCACACAGGCCCCTCATGTGGTTGCATTTTTGAGGTTCACCTGTTCCCAGGTTGCCCTTGATGTTCATTTTAACACAGCATCTCTATAGGGGAGGCACAAGACTGACTGCCTGCTTCCATTCCAAAAGCACACACAGCAGACACTCAAAAGGACAGTTAGTGCACCCACTGGAAATGGCTTTGAAAAGTCTGAGATACTGAGCAGACGCAGAGGGTGATGCAAGGACAAGGTGACGTAAAGGTCACATCCCCTGTGGCCTCATCACTTCCAGGGGACTCCCATGACAGGCTCCCGTGCCTCTTGCAGGCTCAGGCTCCCTCCTGCCCATTTTCCAAATTGCAGGCAAATCTGATTGTGTTACTCGCCTACTTAAAACCCTTCAATGATCTCCCTGGCTTTCGGATCAGCCCAGGTTCCTCCATGTGGAGGACAGGCGCCCAGGATCCAGCCTCGGCCTGCCTGTCCCCATCAATCACCCTAAACCACGTGTGGCTCCTCACGCCAGGCTTGCTCATCTTCCCACCCATCTTCACTCATACTGCCCCTGGAACACAGCCCACCTTCTTCCCCTGGCAAACTCCTAGTCATCCTCCAAGGTCCCATGCCCCAAGAACCAATTCCCTGGTGGCACAGTGGTTAAGAATCCGCCTGCCAATACAGGGGACACAGGTTCGAGCCCTGGTCCGGGAAGATCCCATATGCCTCAGAGCAACTAAGGCCATGCGCCACAACTACTGAGCGGCGCTCCAGAGCCAGCAAGCCACAACTACTGAGCCCACGAGCCACAACTACTGAAGTCCTCGCACCTAGAGCCCATGCTCCACAACAAGAGAAGCCACCACAATAAGGAGCCCACGCACTGCAAAGAAGAGTAGCCCCCTCTCTCCGCAACTACAGAAAGCCTGTGCACAGCAACGAATACCCAATGCAGCCAATAAATTAAAAAAAAAAAAAAGAATATATAAATAAATAAAATGATCCCACCCTGGGATCACCTGGAAGCCAGATCTGAGCCACACTCCTCCTGCCCATGTTTGTCCCACGGAAGCCCAGGCACTCCCTCTACAGACCACGAAGAGGTCCCTTTTACTGATGCATCACCCACTCCCCCAGACTAGCTGCTTAGTGAGCAGCCGCATCTTCCTCTTCCTCATAGCAACAAAGCTTGCACAACACCCAGCATGTAGCAGGTGTCTCATAATTTAAAAAATCAATTAATCTATCAATCTTATAGTTGGAGGTCATTTCAATTCTTGATCTTGTGACCATTAGGTAAATTTGCAGCAATCAAGTAATGTCCTTTTACTAAGCAACACAGGTGCCATCTGTGTCCCTCTTCCTAGAGCAGCGGCTTTCCAGGGGTAGTCCCCAGACCAGCCCACCAGTATTGCCCGGAAGGTATTAGACATGCAAGTTCCTGGGCCCCACCCCGTCCTACCAAATCAGAAAATCTGGGGGCTGCCCCAGTGATCTGTAGTTTAATACAACTTCAGGGGACTCTGATCCACTCAAGTTTCAGAACCAGTACCCTGGAGGCTTCAAAGACCAATAGCAGCAGTTCAGATTTTGCCCAGTAAGCAGCTGTGGTGAACTCCCCTGCCTGGCAGTTTCCCCCTTTCCAGGGTGCTGGAGCCTTTCCAAGACTGAAAGCAGCTGCGTTCACCGTTCACCGGGGCCAGATGCAGAAATACTTCCCCTCCCTGTACCCCTTAGACTAATCAAGAATCTCCTAGGGAACAAAAGAAACCAGGCAACTCCGTGCTCTGTGCTCCGGGGAGCTCTCCCTAACCCCAGGCGGGGGGAGGCGGGGGGGGGGAACGCCTGGGACAGAGTTCACTTGTGGCTAAATCCAGGGCTGGAGCACCGAGATCTCACAAAAGCCAGTTTCTGGTTATTCTTCTTCAAACACAGCGTTATACACATCAGGAGTATGACAGGCAGATGTGCCACGCCCATTGCAAGCAGATAAAATGGAACTGAGCAATTAGGAAGATCTTGGCTGTCAGTTTCAGCTGAAAGTTTCACTGGTAGCCACTACAAAGGTGATGGTCGTGAGCTGAATTTATTCGGTTTTGACACCCCCTCCACCCCCAAATCACTGCATAACATATCCAAGCCTACGGAAATGCCCGAAGAACCAGGAATGTACAATTTTTTAGCACTGACGTTTCTTATAAATTCTGTCTAGTTTTCATTTCATAGTTAATCATTTTTCTTGAGCACCTACGATGCACAAGGTAGCCAGGTCTTGCTCACTGACCCAGTGGATCGCAACCTGGGCTGCATATTAGAATCCCATGGTGAGCTTTGAAAAGATTCTGATGCCTAGACCAGACCCCACACCAATTAAACCAGAATGTCTGGATTGGGACCCAAGCATCAGCATTTTTAAAACTCCAATTTGGGGAACCATGGTTTTAAATAGTATTAATGTCGGGACTCCACCTCAAATCACATAAATCAGAGGCTCTAGGGCTGGTGCCTCGGCATATATGTATGTTATGCATGTGGGTATATGCACATGCATGTACATGCATAACACACACATGCATTTGTATACACATGTATGCTTATGCTTATATACACATGCATACTTATGCATATATTCATATGCACATATATACACATACATCCATACATACATATACAGTCCAGGTGATTCTAATACAGTCAAGGCTGAAGACCTCTCCACAGACCACTGGTTCCCAAATGTGTCTGCACTTCATTTTTTTTTAATATTTACTTATTTATTTATTTATTGGCTGCATTGGGTCTTTGTTGCTGCACAAGGGCTTTTTCTAGTTGCGGAGAGCAGGGGCTACTCTTGGTTGCAGTACGAGGGCTTCTCATTGTGGTGGCTTCTCTTGTTGTGGAGCACGGGCTCTAGGTGCGTGGGCTTCAGTAGCTGTGGCACATGGGCTCAATAGTTGTGGCTCGTGGGCTCTAGAGTGCAGGCTCAGTAGTTGTGGCACACGGGCTTAGTTGCTCTGCAGCATGTGGGATCTTCCTGGACCAGGGATCAAACTCGTGTCCCCTGCACTGGCAGGCGGATACCCAACCACTGCACCACCAGGCAAGTCCCTTGTCTGCACTTTAGAATTATCTTTTAAACTATTCAAAATCTCAGGCCACATCCCAAACCAACTGGATCACAAGCTCGCTCGGGGGTCATGGGGGGACATAGACATCAGTGTTTTTGGAGGGTCCCTAGATGATCCCAACATGTAGACAAGTTTGGAAAGCACAGCACAGACTCCAAGCTCTGTAACTCCCCTACAGCAGCTACCTTAAATATTTGTTGAACTGAATTGAATTTTTAAACATGTCCATTTCCCCAATGTCTTTTACAACTATGCCTCTTGGAGCTAGTGCCTTCTAGGACTGCATGAATCCAACCAGAGATGGCACAAAAAGAACATATTTCATAAAAATGGCATTCTGCCTCCTCCTTAGTGAATCTGATGCTCAGGGCTCCCCCAGTCCTCACACTTTTGGTAGTCTTCCTTTTTGGAATTTCTCCTTTTGTTGCTCCGTTGCATAGATTCAGACAAAAAAAGTCCTTCCAGCTCCCTTCTCAGCATGTTTGAAAACTGGGAATGGCTTTTGAGTGCTCAGGTACCCAGGGATGAATTTAGGAATTAGAGAACTCACTGCTTCTTGCTGACAGGTGGCTTATTCACCAGGCCAGACATGGCTCGCATTTTAAAAAGCCAATAGGTAAGATAGAAAACACTATTACTTCCTCATTTCACAACTTGGATGCTTTGCGCCTAGATTTGCCCAACAAGTGAGGGTTATTTGACCTCCTGCAAACACTCATGGTTGGGATATTCATCATCTAAAAGATTCCTACTGTCAATCCTTTTGTGGAAATGCTGATGTTTATATAGCAACTTTGCTTTAAAAGAAGGTAAATCTGCAAAATTGCTCATTAAAACTTACAAAGATCAGCTCAATACCTCCTCTTCTTTTTGAGGTTACCTCTTCACACGCTGTCTGAATTGAGTGTGACCTATCTTTTGCCAGCACTGACCATTCATCTAAATGCCTGATGACCAAGAGAATGATTGTCTGTAATTGACTGTTGCAGCAGGAGGGGGGCTGGGCTGGAAGCGATCCGGGCTCTGAGTACCAAGTCACCTCTCATTCCCCGTGTGATCTTGAGCAAGTGATTTAGTCCTCAGGCTCCTCATTTCTAAAACAAGAGAATAAATACTTGCAAAGATGGTTTTTTTTCCAGCTCAAACATTATGTGGTTTGAATTCTCTTGTGGACAAAGATATTAGTCTTGTGGAAATGGCTACGTTTATTACTTTGTTTTCCTAGAAATGGATTCTTCTTTGGGAGAAAGTACCTTGAGTATCCAGTTCCATAAAACAAAGATTACGGAACTAATATATGCACCATAATGGATTAGACAGAGTAAGGCTGCAGAAAGAAGAGAGACAGCCTATGATAATAAAAATTAATGAGGAAAACAGTTACACATCTAACCATGATTTAAGACAGAATGAAATAGATGCTATGGTATGAAACCAGAGAGGAGGCAGCTTGGAGTATTTAAAAATGAATGTCCAAAATAAATGGTAAAGTTCTTTCTATCGGGGTTAAAGGAACACTGAACTTGGCTACTAGTTCTGAACTTCCCAGGTAGTGAACATGTCACCTCAGATAAGTCTTTCCCAAGCTTCAGTTTTCCCAACAGTAAAATGGGAATCATATAATACTGACCTAACATACTGGACAGTGCCACTCTGAGGCTCAAAGAAGACACTGGCATGAGAGGGATTTATAAAATGCTGCATAAAGTCACACAAAACCATGGAGGATGATACACTGTGTCCCTATAGATTTTGGTCTGATGATTTATAAAAAACCAGAATTTCCACTGAGAAAGGAATCAGAGGTTAAATTTAGAGCTGCAGGATCTCATACACAGTAGCTTCTCTTCTTTTTTTCCCACTTTCTTCATTTTTCCCCTTACTTACTTACTAAATAAAAATATGTGCTTATTTAAAAAATTAAATAGTATGGAAAGGTATAAAATAAAAAATCCTTTCCCTCACCTCAATAACCAGTTACTTCTTACTTTACCACTACTCACAGTGTCTAATGTGTCCTTCCAGAAACAAAGGTTATGATTATCCCATAATCACAACTGTATATGTATATGTTCCTGTATCTGCTCCCTGTGTCTACAGCTATACACCTCCTTTTCTAGGTATCCATTACTGGAGAGGAAAGATCTTATTTCAAATAATCTCAGTTTAAGGCAATATAGTTTTAGATTACTGAAATCTGACATTGCTTCTAGTGGTGATAATTAAATAATAATGCTCTTATTATTTCTTACCAATAGGAAAGGTGGAACAGAAGACAAGAAGGTTATTTACTATATTATGCAAGCCAAATCCTCAATTCAGGAGTGCAGAGCAAAACACTATGTTGTGTGTTGGTGAGATAAAAAGAAAAGTCAGCTGTTAAAGGACCTATGGATAGATCTTTGGTTCTGAGGATCTGCTTCTGAATAAATTGAAGAGAGAAGTCAAAGGATTCTTTTTACCTCTTCCTGTTCCATAAATGCATTTCAGGTTCACTTTCAAACACTGCTCATAAAAAGTGGGTTTTCAGGATTAACAAATTCACCGAATAACTCTTGAAGAATGAATGCGTGCACAAAAATTTAGAAACAAGACATCAAGCTTCAGACTAAAATACTTTACTAAACTAGCATCTTCCTGTTAGACTCCTACTCCCTATCATTCTTCATCTAGAGACCTAACAAAATTAATAAGGACCTAAACCCTTTATTTGTCTCTAGTCTCCATTTAGCTCAAGAAAATGGTAAAGTAGAGGAAAATGACAGTTATTTGGGCCATGACATGCCCAGAACTATTTACTGGACTATTCTCACTCACAATGTAAAAAAACTGTCTCTCTCCTTACTCTGTATATCCTAAGGTTCTCCCTGTTATTTTGATGGCCCATATTTCACTGGCTTTATTACATAGCAGATGGGTGGGTTGTTATAGTAATTGATCAAGACATTTTTTCATTTTCTCTTCTCCCATCTGGAAAGCTCAAAGAGTCACTGTGGTTACTCCATTGTTACATAGTTCTCACCTGCTCTTCTACCTGGTTTACTGCAATCATCTTCCTTATCCTCCTCTTACAAATAAAATCATTTCAGATTTCTGAATTCCTCTCTCCCTTTTATTTCTGTTGAAAGAGCTATCATGCTTTACTGTTGCGAGTCTTCTAAAAAGTTCTGACTATTTGGTAAAAAGTACCATTGCCACCACATCCTGAAGTCAATGCCCTGGTCTCTATGACAAGTGCAGAAATTTGCTCAGCTAACTTTGAATTCCCAGTGATTCTAACACATGTTACTGAAATCACAGTATATTATCTCTTTTTTTTTTGAACAATGAAATAATTTTATTTGTGAAATTACAGAAATTTTGTCCACTATTTTAAAGCACTGTCATCATTTTTAGTACCATTTGCTCTTACTAGTTTGGCATTTGATACTTTTTTTTTAATTTATTATTTTTTTGGGGGGGTACACCAAGTTCAATCATCTGTTTTTATACACATATCCCCATATTCCCTCCCTCCCTCGACTCCCCCCCCACCCTCCCTCGAGTCCCCCCCCATCCTCCCCCTCCCAGTCCTCTAAGGCATCTTCCATCCTCGAGTTGAACACCCTTTGTTATGAAATCACAGTATATTATCTCTTATTAACAGGCAAAGTGGTCTCAAAATGACTGGGAAAAACCTCAAATTCAAATAAATGGAAAATCTGACGACAGAAATATAAAAAACGGCCTTGATGTCAAAATAATTATACCTTTTTAGAAAAATCAGCTTAAGAGCCTAAGTTACTGATAAATAAAGGAATTTGGCTTGTACCTAAAGTGAATCACGCTGGAGGAATTAATTTACTTCCTTTCAGGATGAAGAGTTTTCAGACATCATGGTTCATAAATTCTTATGGCTGGTGGGGCTTTCTAGTAATTCTGCCTCCAAAAATAATCATGGCAGGGTACATTTCCTGGGAGAATAGAAAATTTGCTTCTTCAAAATTAATCAAGTCATGTATCATTTCTTCCAAAGGGATCAGTCACAATCTAGAATTATCTGGAAGTGTCATGACAGATTTGTTCCTTTAAGGACAATTATTAAAACCTAATTGGAGGATTCCCATTTCTAGCAATAGATGGACTAAGTTATATGTAGTCTTTCCTATGTGTGAAATACTATAAAAGTAAATGAAAATAAAAATAAGCTGGATAAATCATCATGGAATACACAAAAGGTAAGAGCTGGTCTCCAAAAAGGTGGTGGGGATACCCCCGCCCAAACAAGCCCTTTCTAGAGAGACAGATCCCTGCTATCATACCTTCCTTCACTTTACCCAGTGGCTACACTCCTGAAGGGCGACAGCAGATCTGCGGTTCCCTGGGCAGATAGCAATTTTCTGAGAGGAGAGCTCTGAGGTTTCCAGGGAGAAAATAAAAATAAACCCCCCCCCCGCCCTCAAAAAAGCCAATGGAGGCTCCGGTAAGGTGGCAGGGAGGGCTTCACATCATTCTGTGCCCCTTTGCCCAACCTTTTCAAATTCAACACATACATTTTTCTCATTGTAAATTTCTCTGGCTTCATGAAAGCTGGTGGGAAAACATCTGAGAGTTGGAGCAAGGTAGGGAGAAAATACATTTGGCGGCTGATTTTGAGAACACACAGGTAAGCATATGTCTTTGAAAAGCAAGGAAGGAACACAGAGCTTCTTTTGAAAAATAAGACTTAAGAAGAGCCCCCTGGAAAGGCCACCCTGAGCCTTGTGGACACAATAATTCAGTCTCCAGAAGGAATAGCCTCAGCCATGGGTGAGAAATCCTGGTCTCCCAATGGAAATGTCAGGGGCCCACGCTGAATGGAAGAAATCTTACCCAGCTAAAATATGGCTTACTTTTTTTTTTTTTTTAAACTTCTCAGCAGTCGCTGGAATAAAGAGCATCTTCCTCCCTCATCAGATTCCTTGGTCCTAAATCCCAAGGACGGTATGGATGAGAAGGAAGAGGCCAGATGGAGACTGATGCTTGATGGGGCTCCAGACGCCACTCCTGAAACTGCTTTCTCTGCCAGGTCACCCACCTTATTATGAAAAGCCTGAGGAATCAGTCTCTTTTACATTGGAAATATATCTATATTTAGCTGTGTCCAGTTTGTGGAAATGTGTTCATCCCAACCTCCACTTTCCAGCTGCAACCTGGATGACATATTAGGAGTGGATGGAGAAAGTTCTCTAGTCATGAGCTGGCAAAGAGCAGCTGGTATTTCATGCTCTTCTGTCAGTCTCTATGGTAGATCAGATTCACCACTGATCTTCCAGCAGTGACAAACTGCATAATTAGAACCAAACTTCACAGCGAACACAACAAAGAAACACAGATGAAATATCTTAAAGAAGTCTCTGTAAAACCACCAAAGAGCTTACAAGGCGGGTGGGGGGATTCAGGCTTAAGATCTGGGAGAAGAAGATCCCTAGATGTAGCCCTAGGTCTTAAGGGCCACTCTTACCCAGTTGGGGAGAATCTGTCAACCAGGAAGAGAAAGCTGAGAAGCTGAACAGCACTTTTCACAGCCTCGTGGGGTCAGGGACCCAGGGCATCCCTAAGGTTAAAGCCTGGTAAGACTCTTCACACCTATGATTGGGACCTCAAAGAGTTAGTCTGGCTTCCTGTCATCTGGATGGCCTAAAAAATCTCAAGTGCCCAAACTGATCTGGGATTGCTGGTACCCAAAAAGCCTGCAGAGGCTATTTAAAAGACTCTTTAGAACTCTTATGACAAGAGTTTACCATCATTCAAAGCCTCAAATTATTTCATTTCATCAACCTTCAGTATTGCTAATTATACGATGCACTATTTTTCTTAGGTACAAGCCAATTTAAAGAGAAAAATGCAACCAATTATAAATGTACATCTCAAGCAATTGTAAACCACATCTGAATTTCGGAGATTAAAATGTGAAAAAATATACTTCTTAATTGATGAGACATGGTATTTACACAAATATTTTTTTCAAAACAATATCTAACACATATTCAAAGATAACAAGGCACATAAGGAGATATGATGCCATAAATAAGAACCAACACGAGAATCAGGACAAACAACAAACAGAAGAAACAGACACATCCCAGATGGAAAAATTATCAGATACAGAATGTAAGACAACTATAGTTACTATGCTTATGGAGATAGAAGTTGGGCTTAAAAATTTCAGAACAAGGAACCAGGACTATATAAAGTAACATTAAAGATTTGAAAAAGAGCTAAAAATTCTAGAACTGAAATTCAGTAACTGAAATTAAGAATACAACAGATGGATTTAACTGCAGATTAGATACAGCTGAAGAGACATGGTGGGACTTAGAAGATAAGTCAGAAAAACTACCAGATGTAGCTAGGAGATATAAAAAGGACAGAAAAACAGAAGAGATGCTAAGAGATATAAAAGTTAGGAAGAACTTTAAGGTAACAAAATTACCTTACACCACAAAGTTCTCCCAGTAATAGGTAACAGAATTCAGAGGAAGTAGCTAATTTTCCTAAGTCCCGCTCCCTCGAAGACCAACTATACAACTGAGGCAGGTCACCATAGCGAAGACCCAGA
Organism: Hippopotamus amphibius kiboko; assembly: GCF_030028045.1. Lineage (NCBI taxonomy): Eukaryota > Metazoa > Chordata > Mammalia > Artiodactyla > Hippopotamidae > Hippopotamus > Hippopotamus amphibius. The sequence continues at coordinate 91,554,036 of NC_080196.1, read as the reverse complement.
GGTAGTACTACAGGGGTTAAAAGTTGCAATATTGTGATTTATAAGAAATATGTAATTGGCCATTCAGATGAAGACCATATATATATTTCTCATATATATATGGTCTTCATCCACATCACAGCTCCCAAAGCCCTTGGAATTTGCTGAGCGATAAGTGCATTGGGAATAGCTTTTGCTGTAATATTTGGTCTCTTGTCCTCAGTTCCTGAAATTGCTTCAGAGCCAAAAAGGTCAAATGGGTGTCTTGGTATTCATAACAAGCCCCACTCCACCACACCTGGGTTTATATTAATTAGGTGGCTTTTGGAAAGTGCATAGGGATGGGGGCTGGTTGCCAGGGCAACCAACCATGGAAAGAGGGATGGAACTTTCAGTCCCACCCCCTGATTTCCAGGTTGGGGCAACGAGCTGGAGGTTGAGTCAGTCGCCAATGGCCAATGATTTGATCAACCATGGCTTTGTAATGAAGCCTCCATAAAAATCCAAAAGGAGGGACTCAGAGGGCTTCCAAGTTGGAGAACAAGAACACTTCCACATGCCACATGCCGGGCCCCAAACTCCACGAGGACAGAACCTCCTTTGCTCAGGTCCTCACCCTGGGTATCTCTTCATCTGGATATTGATTTGTATCCTTTAACATCCTTTGTAATAAACCAGTATTGTCGTGAGTAAACTAATTGAACCCAAGGAGGGAATCATGGGAACCTCTGATTTATAACCAATTGGTCAAAAGCACAGGTGACAACCCAGCTCGTGACTGGAAATGGAGGGCAGTCTTGTGGGACTGAGCCCTTAACCTTTGGGATCTAATGCTATCTCTGGTACAGTGTGTCAGAATTGAGTTGAATTGTAGGACACCCAGCTGGTGTCACAGAGAATTGCTCAGATGTGTGGGGAAAACCCCACATATACTGGAATTGGTGATCAGAACCCTTTTAAAAGTGTATGTGACTATGGTTATTTTACCTTTCCGTGCATCACGCTCCTCGTACATAAATGGGTATAGGAAAACAGTACACACTTCACAAGGTAAGGATTGAGAATTAGTGCCTGAGAAGCACTGAATAAGTGCTCACTGCATGCTGGCTGGTACCAAGGGGACGGAGCTCCCCGTCCACCCGAGCTTGCTTCAGCAACAGAAGAGGCAGCTGCATCACCACGACAAAAAGAGTTCAGCCTAAAACACAGCCCCTGAAGTACTGGAATTGTGGGACATTACGGTGAGATGGAACTCTTCATAAAATAGCCATGCAGGGGAGGGTGGTCCAGGAAGGAGGGGATGTATGTATACATACAGCTGATGCACTTCACTGCACAGCAGAAACTAACACAACATTGTCGAGCAACTATAACCCAATTAAAAGGAAAATATCCACGCAATCAGAGGTTTATTGTTTTTCCTCTTTAAAAAATGGGTTTTCTACATGTAGATCAATTTTTTAAAAACCACTAAACCCAAATAGAAAAATAGGTAATTAACAAAAAATACAAACAGGTAACAATCCTACAGAAAAATGTTTAGCCACGTGGGTACCAAAATGCAAATGAAAGCAATGATATATTTTTCACCTTAAATAAATAATGTAAAAAATTAAAGATCCTGTGTTGTCAATGATGTGGTAAAATCATTTCCAGTTCTGGAAAGGAATTTATTAATATGGTGCTTTCCACCTTTGGTTGAGTAATTTCACTATCTGGGAATGTTTACTAAGAAAACAATCCAAATTGTACATAAGTGTAGGTACAAAATTACTCATTGCAAAGACACAGTGGTCAGAAACTGAGAGCAAATAATGTCCACTAATAAGAAAACATTGTGATAGCGCAACAGGCTTCCAAAGTACTGAATTACATAGTCATTAAAAATTATATTTACAAAGGGTTTGTAATAACATAGAAATTGTTTGTTATAATATTAGCTAAAAAAAAGCAAGATAAAAAATTAAAAGTTATATGTATGGTATGATCTCAATTGTGTTTTAAAATGAGTTGAGGAAAAAACACTAAAAATCAACACAGCACAATACAATCAGATCAATCAACCATAGGTAGAATGATTATTTTCATTTATCTTGCTACTTTCCGTAATGAGTCTGTATTACTTTCCCAAGCAGGGAAATAAATGGTTTATTCTAATTATTTACTGTAGAGACAATAGAAAAGAACATTAAAGGGGGGCTTTCCTGGTGGCTCAGTGGTTAAGAATCCACCTGCCAATGCAGGGGACATGGGTTCGAGCTCTGGTCCCAGAAGATCCCACATGCCTCGGAGCTACTAAGCCTGTAAGCTACAACTACTGAGCCCATGTGCCACAACTACTGAAGCCCAAACACATAGAGCCCATACTCCACAACAAGAGAAGCCACCACAATGAGAAGACTGCCCGCCAGAATGAAGAGTAGCCCCCACTTGCCGCAACTAGAGAAAGCCTTTGTGCAGCAACAAAGACCTAATGCAGCCAAAATAAATAAAAATAAAAAATAAAATAAATAAAATTTTTTTAAAAGAACATTAAAGGAAGTTAAAATTTTTTTTTAATTTTTATTGAGATATAATTGACATATAACACTATATTAGTTTTCAGGTGTAAAACATAATGATTTGATATTTGTACACATATTATGAAATGATCACCACAATAAGTCTAGTCATCACCACACACAGTTACAACTTTTTTTCTTGTGATGAGAACTTTTAAGATCTACTTTCTTAGCAACTTTCAAATATATAATACAGTATCGTTAACTATAGTCACCATGCTGTACATAGGAAGTTTTATAAATTAATCTCATTCCACTAATCCAACTGTTCCAGTTTTCCCTCAGTGCTACCTGTATGCACACACACCTTTGGCATAGATGTAATTAGTCTGAATCAATGATTAGTTTTATAGGGATTAGATGATCTGGAAACGAGGCAAGTTATAAACTCTTTTTCTTCCTGGCTCTTCCTCCACCAACATTCACCCAGAAACATGTAAAGGTACCCCAGTGGCATGAGTGCCAAAAGGAATGAGACAAACTCCTGACTCCTAGCCCAGCCTCAGCACTGACCTCTGTGTGACCTTGGCAAACCACCTAACTTCTCTCAGCCTCAGTTTCCCCATTTACACAGTGAGGTAAGGAGAGCTGGCCACTGATCTCCAAGATCCCTCACAGGTCTAAGCTCTGTGATAACGTGCAGATTTGACCGCAAATCTCCAAATTGATCTTGACTCTAGAAAAGTCTTATAAAAATCAAATCACTTTATACACAAATGGAAAACTACTAATTTTTTAAAGAATTCCTCCTGTTGCAAATTTTCTAATAGAGTCTTTATTTTTGTTAAATCTAGTCAAAGGCATATTGGCAGGTCAGTTTCATGCACAGCCAGGTACATTTAGATACTAATCACAGCACTTTCTCTTCCTCCTTGAAAATAGGTCAGTTTAGATTAAGGATTGTGAAAAAGATTGTGAATGAATGAAAAGTCTGAAATATAGAGGGGTTTTGTTTGTTTGTTTGTTTGATTATTTTAAGTTTGTAAGTACTTGAGTTACTTGCCCACCCTCCCCTCGAAAGGTTTTTCTTATCTGGCCTGTTTCAATGAAAGGAAAAGTCTCACCCCATGCTTGGGTATTCCAAAATAGGAGTTTGAATCAATGAAATCTTACTGTAAACTTTTCAAATACCACTATAGTGACCTGAAAAAGAGTTTTCATTCGCTTTCAGAAGCAATAACTTGGGCACTAAGCCAATATCACTCTTACATGGTTCATTAAGTTACTTCCACCCACTAGAAGAACTCAAGGGTCCTGCTGCTAAACTTGAACTAACCATGCCCCTTGTTCCATCCTACAAAGATGCTGCTGATGCTGATGCTATGAAAGTTCTACTTTTGAAGGCAGATATTAACAGAACTACCGGCTACCCTGTATTTAACAATTCTATTTTGATCCCTGTGCTCTACTGAAGTCAAGTCTTTGAGAAGCTTCTCTTAGCTCTTGCCAGTCATGGGCAGAAGAAAGCCTCCACATTCCTGTTCCTGCAGCCACAGCTGTGCTGTCCCACCTCAAAACATGCCCAGAGGAAGCTTCATCTGAAGAGAATGAAACTGAAACCTCAGAGCCCCTTCCACGGCCGGAGAGGGGCTCTAGAAACAAGTTCACCTGGTTACTTTGTCTTTTTCTCAAAGAGGACCCCTCAGAACTGGATCCTCACCTGCCACTTTCCTCCTCCACTGCTGCCCAGTGGGCTGGGCATCCATGACCCATGGGCAACCATGGTTGCCAATGGTGGTTCTACTACCTGCATTTCTGGTATATAAATCAAACACGTGTCAGGGGAAGAATTTGAGGGGTTTGGTGTTTTTTTTGGGGGGGGGGGGTGCGTTGTGGTGGTTGTTGTTTGGCCTCAAAAGACCGACTTGGGACTTCCCTGGTGGCGCAGTGGTTAAGAATCCGCCTGCCAGTGCAGGGGATAGGGGTCCAAGCCCTGGTCCAGGAAGATCTCACATGCCTCAGAGCAACTAAGCCTATGCACCACAACTACTGAGCCCAAGTATCACAACTACTGAAGCCCTAGAGCCTGTGCTCCGCAACAAGAGAAGCCACCGCAATGAGAAGCCCACGCACCGCAATGAAGAGCAGCCCCCACTCGCCCCAACTAGGGAAAGCCCTTGCACACAAACGAAGACCCAACGCAGCCATAAATAAATAAATAAATAAAGATTGACTTGTGATGACCAGATTAGGATATGTGACCTGACAAAGGGTGTTTATTCTGATTCATGACATTATTCATACCTAAAGTTCCACAATGTATAGCGCACTCTACCACGTCACCTGTCTTGCAAACCAAGTTACCTTAAAGAAGGCCTCTCCCAGAAACATGGGAATGGTTACACAGCATGATACAAAGTAACCAGTACCCCCTTAGAACAGCTGTTCACCATCCTGGGTGATTTTGCTGGGGGGGGGGGAACATCTGGCAATAACTTGGGACACTTTTCATTGTCACAACATGGGGAGGCGGTGTGAGGTGCTACCGGCAGCTAAGTGGGTAGAGGCCAGGGGATGCTGCTAAACATTCTGCAATGCACAGACAGCCCCCCACAATGAAGAATTATCCAGCCCACAACACCAAGGGTGCCCAGGTTGAGAATTTCAGCGTTAAAATAATGGCACGTGGCGGGAAGGAAGCAAGGATTCCGTCTGGAAAATGATTAACGGTTAAAGAACAGAGCGAGTGAAGCCCAGGCTGACAAGGAGCTCGTGCAGAGCTGCTCTCTGACCTTCACCACCATGCCACGGGAAAAAGCAATGAAGCCTCCAGGCTTTCATGGATCATGGGACTGCAGGGACCCTTGCCAAGAGTGGCTACATGAGGAGGTGGTAGCATAATGTTAGGAGCACCAGGAAAGGCACTTCACCTCCCCCAGTTACCTCCAACACCCACTTGTCTGTGCCTGAAATCTTCTCATGGTGGACAAAGCCTTTCATTCCATAATGAGGCTTAAAGTGCAAGGACCCCAGAAGAGAGAACAGTGACCTACATTCATATTCAAGAGAAAGTGACTGATGACAGATTGGTTTTGCCCTGAATTTTCTTTCGTAGTGAAAGGCTTTGAGCAGCTGAAAGTGGTAGAGAGGAAGAGAGGCCAGGCCCTGAGGAGGTAGGGAAAGGGGAAGGAGTGGGCAATCCAGGGTTCTGGAATAAATGTCACCTGCTTTGCAGGCTATGCCTGAGCCTGTAGGCAGGGAAGGATGCAGAGAGAAAACCAAAGTCACATTCCTGGCCTTGAAGAAGATTACAATCAAGTTCAGCTCAGGTGAAAAAACTCTAGGAATGTTTGAAAGAATGGTAGGGATGCAGTGCTATCCCTGCAGCTGGAATAGGAGACAAGAGTCCTCACCAGCCATGGGAATCACAGTGAACCCCAGATTGTGCTGGGCGAAGCTGCCACCTGACACCTAGCAAAGTCGTGGACACAGAGTTAAACGCTCAGGCAGCGCATCTTTGTTGAATGAATGGAAACTCTTCCAGATGAAGAGGAATCAAATTCCTAAAGTGCTCTAAAGTTTGTTTTTCATCACCCTTTCACTTACACCCGTTCCCTCAATTTGAGAGGGAGATCTTTGTTCATCTTTTTCTATGCCTATCTGAATCCTATTCCATCTGGCAAGGCCAGTTTGTTTTTCTCTGTACATTCCTGATTTTGGCTTTTTCCCCTCCCTCTTCTTATAAGTTACAGGGCCTTTAAGTCAATCATCTAGTGCTTACTATATTTCCTAGGTATCTTTCACAATGGGGCTACTTCCAGAAAAGATACGAACATAAGTCTGTTCACGTTCATAACAAAAAAATAATACATTGTAATTTAAAAAAAAAATTTGTAAGGGAGATCAGAAATGATTTGGGAAGAAACAGATCACTGTACAAAGAAGCTAGGATAAAGCAGTTACCAGGAATTGCTGGAGGCCAAGTTAAAAAGATAACCATGCTAGACACAGAACAAGTTCTCACAGTATAATGAAAGGAAAGCCATAATTCCATGAGGACAGAATTTTGTTTTCGACATTAAATTCTAGGAGGAATTTGCTCCTGGCTTTTCACATATGCTGCCCAAGCAGTCACTTTACATGTTTATTTCAAAAGCTCCTACATGCTACCTACTAGACTACATTTCCCGAATAACAGCCTATACACAACAACTATTTGCCAAGAGGCTGAGGACCCACGGTTTTCTTGCCAATCTGGATATTCCAGTGTGTCTCAGGATCCCAAGAGTATCAAAGTAACAGAGTCATCTAATCGCTTAGTAGGTAGGACCCTCAGACCATTTGATTCTGCCTCTACGTCCCAGCCACCACAATGATGGGATTTTAAAGCCACTCCCAACCCAGTCACCAGTTTGGAGGTAGCAGCTGGCAGGTCCATGCTGGCTCTATCTTCATGCCTCCCCCCCCCCCCCCCCCAATTTCCTGGTTTGAGTGTCTTTTTCTGTCTTTGTGTCCCTACCACAGACTCTCCACCCTTTGAGGGTCAAGGCTTTGCCTCATTAACTTGTGATTCCCTATAATCATGAGCATGGTGCTTTCACAAAGGAACTGCCTCCCCCCTCCTTCTTTTTTCAATGTGAAGAAACTGAATTGGAAAGAGGTCCCAGAGTAGCCTTTTCCTTATTCTGCCCTGCTCTGCTCTGACAAAGCCTCAAGCTGTAGTGTAGAAGACCAGCTCTTCCTACACCACACAACAAGCAGTCCAGAAAGGTTAAAATGCAAGTAACTAAAGGAACTGAAGGGTCCGAAGACATATTGTGGCTCCATTGCCTCCATATGATCCCCGCCCCGCGCAAGATACACTGTGCAAGCCTTCAGGAAAAAACAAAAAAACAAACAGATAACCACTTGTACTCAGTAGATGCTCAGTAAATATCTATTAAAATAAGATCGGAGCACAGGTACCTTGAACACAGTAAGTACTCAATAAAAATCCGTTAAACTGAAAAGTTTGTAACACATTTGCTTTGCACACAGTAGGTGCTCCATAAATAGGTTTTAAATTAAGATAATCGTAGGGCTGCGGCCTTGCACATAGTAGGTCCCTATAAATGGCTATTAAATTGAATAGAAGCAGACATTCGCTCCTTAGAGAACCTGGGCAGAGGTGACATTAATCAAGTCCCAGGCACAGATCCGTGAGTGGAAATGCGCGTCTCGAGGTAGCGTTTTCGAGAGTGCGGGAGAGGCGCGTGACGGCGCGCGGTCCCGGCGGACACCCGGCTCTTTCGCGAGCCCCGGACCCACTGCCTGCTCCCGAGCTTTGATTAGCGATCGGGATCTCTTCCCCACCCGGGGGCAGGAAACAGCCGCTGCCTCCAATTGCCACTTTGAGATTGCACCTGGAGCTTCCCGCCAGGGTCCCCTCCTGGGGTAACCGCCGGCCCCGGCTTCTCCCCGGATTCCGGAGAGTTACGGGCAGAACAAAAGCAAAAGAGCCAGCCGAGCTTCCGATCGCTTTTCTGATGGAGAGCAACCCGGGCAGAGGCTGGGTGAGCCCGTCCGGGGAGCGCGCTGTGATGTCAAACCCGATTCTCCGCCCGCGGCCACCCGCCCCCGCCGCAGCGCATTCGGGTTTGGGGTTGCCCAGCCGGGAAAGCGGCTGCGCTCCCTCCCTACCCGCCCTCGCAGGCGCCCCGAGCCCCCGCCCTGGGGCCGCTAAGGGGCAGAGCGGGAGCCTCGGTGGGGTGGGGTGGGGCGTAGGGGGCGCTCTATTAACCCATGAACAAGACGAAGGAGACTGGAGGGGAGGATGCGAGGGGACTGGGGCTGACCCCATAACCGAGATCCGTATCTGAACTCGTAGTGCGAACCGCCCCTCGGCGCCCCCCAAACGCGCCGAGCTGTCCTGGGGGATGGGGTCCCCTCGCGGCGTCCGATCCCTATAGCCTCCTCCCCTACACCTCCCGCCACACCACCCCCGCCGCCCCGGGGGAGCCCAGCGGCAACCTTCCCGTCCAAACCACTGATCCAGGGTCTACACCCGCGCGCGCAGTCGGCCGAGCAAGGGGTCGCAGAGCGCGGCCGCCGTCGATCCCATGGCAGACGTCCCACCGCTAGGAAACTCGTTAGTGTGAAATTTGCTGGGGGTTTTGTTTAGGATTTTTTTTTTTTTAAGGTGAAATGGGGGCTACAGAGAGAGCGGGGAAGTGTTATTTCATCCTTTCTCTCCAGCTTCTCCGGAGCCCGTGGAACTCCGAGAGGAGCAGGCAGCCGCGAGAAGAAAGAACGCGCAGGGGGAGCCACTTACCCAAAGCAGAGCCCGAGAGCGCGGCGGCCCGGGAGCGAGCGGCGCCTTTGTCTGCGGTCGCGGCGCCGGCGCGCTCGGCCCGGCCGGTCCCAGCCCCAGCGCGCGGCGAGCCCCCGCGGGCGCCCGTACAGCCCCGCTCGCAGCTCGCCTCCGGCTGCGGCTGCGGCCGCGGCCCCGGCCCCCGCCCGCGCCGCCCCGCGCTCTCCGCCGCGGCTCCTCCCCGAGCCGGGCCCCGCCCCCGGCCCGCCGGGCCCCCACCTGCTGCGGCTGCGGGCGCGGGGGAGCCCGGCCCCGGGCGGCAGGGGGCGGCTGCCTCCCCCGTGCGCCCGGCTCCCTCCTCCCTCGGTCCCCCGGCCGCTCGGCAGCGCTGTTCCGGGGCGGAGCGCGCGCAGTGTAGACGGGCCTTCCCCGACCCAGCCCCCTCGGAGGCAACCTCACCTGGGGGGCCGGGCGCCCGCCTTTTCTGAGTCGACCCCAGGTCCCGGGGGAGCCTGGCCTTCCTGCCAGGGCGCACGGTCTCCAGAGTCCTCCATCACCTTTGAAGCTTGTCCTCACTCCTGCCCCGGGGAAGGGACCCCTAGGGCTCTGCCCGAGAGGGACGCGGCGGCGGGAAGCGGAGTGCTCCTGCGCCCCGGCCGAAACCCCGGCCTCACTGCCGGGTCCGCCCCGCTCTGCTGCAGCTGCCGGAGGCGGGGGCGCCAGGAAGGAGAAGGAGCCGGCGGGTACCTGGTGACGCGGGAGAGGGGACCCGGCCGAAGGTCGAGGGGGCTCAGAGCGCACGTGCACCGGTCCAGAGCCTGGCGCCCGGGCTTTGAATCTGTGCTCAATTGCACGACCGGGACAAAACTAACAGAAGGGAAGCAACACTTAGGAAGCCAGAGAGAAGGAAAGCAGAAGTCACTAGACCCATAACACTCACTGGTAATAATTAGTGTTTAGGTGTTGCCTTAGGCAAATCCAAAGTGGTCCACACCGGTTGGGGCGTCATTTAATGCATGCACCGCAGTGGGATGGTTGAGGAGCTGATTTTCTAGGCAGGAAAAAATATGGTAGCCTAAATATTGTATAATGAGGTCACTAGTGGCTTTAGCTGCCCTTGAGCCCTCCCTTCTCCCAACCCCCAAACATTCAGTGCGAGAATCTCACTTTGACACTTCTTAGGGTCTGCTATGTACTCTGGTTATTTCTGCTTCATGCACCTCTACCTCCAGGGCCTCATACAATTCCAGGTGTGTAGGCACTGAATAACTGTTGAAAGAATTAATGTGTGAATCATATAACTGTGCTAATTGTAACGTGGGCAAAAACATAAAAATGTTCAATTGTGGGATCATATTGGAAAATGCACTGTGGTTACAACAGTGATGTCCATGTGAAGGGTGATAAGTGGTAGCTGTAATTATTGTGTAGATACAATTGCTATTAATTATATGTATGTAGGTAATAGGTTTAGGATTAGAGACTAAATTAGAGACAGCAGTAATCTGGACCTTCATTAACCTAAAAGAATACATCAGGATAAAGAGAGAGTGTGTAACAAGCAGATGTGTGTACATCAGTGGTAAGACATTCCAATGTATCTTCCCCAAAGAGAACATTTTAACATTCTTCTTCTTTAATTTTCATTACCAGTAAGTATTATCAATTCAGTGGGTATGCATAAATATGAAATGTTCTGTGTTGACTTTTATTCATTTTTGTAACATGTTTCCTAGGAAGGAAGAATAAGAGGCCTCAAGGATGCTCGCTTTATCCAAAAAAGCTGGAAGGGCAAATGTCCCACCACAGTAAACCCACTGGGGTGACGGTCTGGTCGGCCTGAAGAGGCTGACCAGGATGACCCCAGGAAAGCTGTCTCCCTCCTGAGTGTTTTAGATCAGTGTCTTGGGTCTGTGAAACTGCTCTGGGAGCAATGTGCTTGTCCACATGAGATAATTTCTCTTCCATTTGGCAACTGAGAAAATGTAATTTTCTCTGTGTGATGAGCATCAGTGAATGGCTCATGCATAGTGAATGGCCATCCTCCACATCATGGGACAAGGGTGTGAAATATGCATTTTTAATATTGGAGTCCATTACTGCACAATGCCAGGGGAATGAATAGGAACTAGGCACCCTCCATCACATTTATATCACACCGTTTTATTCTGCTGTGGATGCTGCTATCAGGAAACAGGTTGTTCCTTATTTTTACCACAAGAGAAGGCTCCTGAAGAAACAGCTGGGGGCTTCCCTGGTAGCACAGTAGTTAAGAATCTGCCTGCCAATGCAGAGGACATGGGTTTGAACCCTGGTCCGGGAAGATCCCACATGCCTGGGAGCAACTAAGTCTGTGCGCCACAACTACTGAGCCTGCGCTCTAGAGCCCAAGAGCCACAACAAATGAGCCCACGTGCCACAACTACTGAAGCTCATGCACCTAGAGCCCGTGCTCTGCAACAAAAGAAGCCACCGCAATGAGAAGCCTGCGCACCACAACGAAGAGTAGCCCCTGCTCACCGCAACTATAGAAAGCTTGTGCTCAGCAATGAAGACCCAACACAGCCAATAAATAAAAATTAATTAATTAATTAATTTAAAAAGAAAGAAACAGCTGACCTAGGTAGGGGTAAATCAGCAGAAAATAACCACACGGAGCTTAGAAGGTGGGAAGATCCCCAGGTCATTTTGGACTTCTTTTTTTCTGGGGGAAGAATGTACCAGCATTTCCCCACTGCCTATGACTAGATACTACAAGTTGTACCTCGGTGGCTAGGCCAGGGTGCCAATGTCTGCGGTGGTTCTGGAGGACACAGGCAGGGAGTTGCTGCGTCAATCATGGAATTGCCATGCCTGCCTTGCTTAGGGTGGATAGATATAATTTTTTTAAATACTGTGGCCATAGACTGAATGTTTGTGTCTCCCCAAAATTCATATGTTGAAGCCTAATCCCCTGTATGATGGTATCTGGGGACGTTGAGAGGTGATGAGGTCATGAGGGTGGAGCCCTCAGCAATGGGATCAGTGCCTTTATAAAAGGGCACAAGTTGAAGACAGTGGTCTAAGAACCCAGAAGCTGGCTCTCACCAGACGCCAAATCTGCCAGCACCCCGATCTTGGACTTCCCAGCCTCCAGAACTGTGAGAAATAAATGTTCACATAAGCCACTCAGTCTATGGTATTTTTGTTATAGCAGCAGCTGTACAGCAGCCCAAACAGACCAAGACAGTTGTGCTAGCCAAATTAATCTCTTGTGACACCCGTTTTTCACTTGGGCCTAGGTGGAGGAGGGGAGCCAATTTAGATTTATTAAACACTTTTTCCCCAGCATACTCTTTCCATTCCAAGGAGAACTTGGCATCGGGGCCCATGACTTTGCATGTGGCTTCTCTCCTGGTGGTGTGGACTGGTCATGTTTAAGGAACCAACTGGACCATGATTTCTAGAAGGTAGAGTACCAGTAGCAGGGGCATAGAAATAAGCCTGTGCTCAGCCAGGTGTCCTACTCCCTCTTGAGGGGCTCTCTTTTAGGAGAGATCTGACCTATATTCTATCTATCTATCATCTATCTATCTATCTAACTCCTCTCTCTTTTCTCATATGTGCAGCTTGTACAGCTAAGAAGGTAAGAGAGGCCTGGGGCTGTTCTCACAGCCTGGGACCTACGGTTGACAAATGAGAGGCAGATCTCTCTTCACCATCACCCCAGGATGCTCTGGAAATGTCTTTTCTCACCAGCAGAAAAACGAGACACAGGCATAGAGTTGGAGGAGAAAAGCAGTAGGCCCTTTGGATTGCTTGGTTTTAACTATCGGTCCGTGACTCCAAACCTACACGTTCACTAGAATCACCTGGAAATCTTTACATACACTAAGAAAAAGAAGCAACAGGTGACTACAATGACTACTCACCAACATCTGTCCTCATTTATCATATTCTGCCTTCCCTCCTCTTGTCATAAATAAACTGTCCCTGCTGTATCTGAAGTCACCTCCCACTTAGTGTGCAAGACCCATCCTCTCACTTATTTAAGGGCATCGCTTTATAAATGCTCCCCTCTCTCTTTGATCATTAGTTTTTCCCCATTGTGAGGTCATAAGCAGTGGCTTCCCTGTATGATTTAATGTCTTGAATCTTAAAACAAAACAAAAACTCTTTTGAGTCCATTCCTCTTTAACAGCTCTTCCAAATCTCTTCCCTCCTTTATAACAAACCTTGGTAAAACAAAATTTACCTCTGCTTGGTGTCTCTAACTCTTCTCCTCCATTCTTTCTTTAACCAGTTCTAGTCACTACTCTGTGGAAACTGCTCTTGTCAAGGTCATCAGTGACCTCCATGATTTTAAATCTAACAATCAATTCTCAGACTTTGTCTTACTTGACCCATCCAGCATTTGACATAGTTAATCACTCCTGTGTTGAAATTCCTTTTTGTTTTCACTTGGCTCCCAGGACAGTTCTGGTTTTCATTCAACCTTACTGACTCCTCAGGGAACGATAAATGCTTCGAGACTTCCCTGGTGGCACAGTGGTTAAGAATCCGCTTGCCAATTCAGGGGAGATGGATTTGAGCCCTGGTCTGGAAGATCTCACATGCCGTGGAGCAACTAAGCCCATGCTCCACAACTACTGAGCCTGCACTCTAGAGCTCGTGTACCACATCTACTGAACCCATGGGCCACAACTACTGAAGTCTGCATGCCTAAAGCCCGAGCTCAGCAGTAAGAGAAACCACCGCAATGAGAAGCCCAGGCACCGCAATGAAGAGTAGCCCCCCCACTTGCTACAACTAGAGAAAGCCCGTGAGCAGCAATGAAGACCCAACACAGCCAAAAATTAATTAATTAATTAATTAAAATAGAAAAGAAAAAATGTCGAAAAGAAAACACTAGCTACTCAAAACAGCACAGCAAACAGCATAAAAAATGGGAAAGTACTAAAGCCATTTCCGCCAAATTCAGGAACAAGATAGAGACATTTGCTATCATCCCTGTTATTAACATTGTTTAAATAATGCAATAAGACATGAAAATGAAATAGTAGATACAACTCGTCAAAAGAAAGACCCATAAAAGTCTTTATTGTAGATGCTGTAACTGTACAATGGAAAACCTTAGGACTCGAGCTGTTTTCTTTTATAAAACTACTAGAATTAATAAGAGTATGTGGTTTGGTGGCTAGAAATAGTAGAAAAAAATAAAATAAAACCAAAAACTGGTTCTTTGCAAAGAGCAATAAAACATGTAAATATTTCAGAATGCTTAAGGAAAAAAGAAAGAAAAAATAAATATAATGAAAAAGGCAACATAAGCATAGATTCAAGAGATATTTTTTAAATAATCAAAGAAAACTGAGTGTAATTTTCTAGCAAGACATTTACTTTAAATTCATTGTTTTAACTTTTTTGTTTTATCAGACACTGCTCTTGCTTTCATGGAGCTCACAGTCTAGTGGGGAGATATATATTAAATACATATTTACACAAATAATTGAATTTCCTTGTATGAAAGTTCTAACTGGCAGATCTAATCTCATTCTGTTTGGGGGGGTGGTGGTCAGGAAAGGCTTCATAGGGGAGCAAAAATTAGGTTGTATGTAGAACAAGAAAAGTGGCTCGAGCAGAGGGAACGGTGTGAGGGAAGGCCGAGGAAAAAGTAAGAGCTTTTGAAATTGTCACAGGCTACATAGTAGGGTGGGTGGAAGGAAGAGCAGCCAGGGAGAGGGTCAGAGCACAAATCATCAAGGCTTTGTGGCCCCTAGCAAAAATTTTTGCCTTAATCCTAAGAGTCATGGAAAGCTCTTCTAGCATTTTAAATTGGGAACAGTTGAGTCCCTATTATGTAAATTATCTCATATGAAAGGTCTGCAAAGAAAATAACCATGAAGCAGGGCAGCATTTGCCACTAATCCCTTGTCCTTAGCATCACTCAGTGATACTGGCCACCAGTATCCCCTACATGCTTCCTATCTTAGAGGTTCCGTGGAAATCCTGCAGTGCCTTAAAGGCAAGTCAGCCCAGATATGAGGTATCAAGTGATTTGGGCAGATTTTAATGCTGGCCTGATTCCCACAGGCAGGGCCGACCTCTCAGCCTGCTAACTTCCCAGAAGTTTCTTGAGTGGCTTGCACCAACCCAGCATTCTCTTCTTTCAGCCTGCAATAAGACCTCACTGAAATTCTAACTACATGTTCCCTGCTCTGTCCTTACTTCACCCATTCATGTTTTTTCAAACTGTAGGACATAACCCAATAATTATGAGCTGTGAAATCAATTTAGCAGATCTTGCCAGCATTTTTGAAACAATGAAATAGAATAGAAAGCATCACAGTTCACTGTGATAAGAGTATCACTTGATGACATGTTCATTTCAGATATGTGTGTTTGTATGGGGATGAGGATGAGAGTGTGAGCACACACGGTGGGTCACACCACTCAATGGTTTTCTTAATTATGGGTCACGATCAAAAAAATCTGAGATTCACTACTCTGCTTCCTCCCCTCTTCTGCTCTGTGTAGAAATTTGACCTCACTGAGACTCTTCTGCCTCACCTCTTTTCATTTCTCCAAGTCATTTTTATTCACCTCTGAACCTGTTAAAATATCCTATTTATCTCATACAAACAATACATTGTCAATATAATATATTGGAATTTATCCCCTAATTGTGGTGCTTGAGTTTTTCTCCTCATCACCAACAGTGGCTTTTGCTTATCAAAATGACCCATGATTTGATGAGTAGCTCCCACCCATTGGACAGAAAAGTCATCACCTGTGCCTTTTTGGTACCTAATTGAGCTTGCCAGCCCCAGAATGGTCAAGGAACTTCATCCTTCGATCCCAAAAGCCTTCATTAGGCATACATTAGTGTGCTAGCTTCTTGCACAGATATTATGCCAAGCTAGTAAGGTCCCTAGCATCCAGAAGTTTACAGGAAAATTGATCTAATATTTGCCTCAGTCAGTCAATTATTGAGTGCTCACTACATGCCTAGAATAGTGTTCTGTATTTAAACTCTGATAGTTATAACCCACTGGACAAAGACTATCCCCCAAATCCCAATCTCCCAATGCCAGGCTGATATACACATGACTATATTTGCAAATGAGCCCCAAACGGTTTTGTCTTTGTTGTTGTTGTTTACATAAATGAAAAAATCTCAAGGGACATTTAGGATGTTTTTTCTAAGTGCTGAAATAATTTTTGCTTCATCGGAAATTGTCTCTGGCTCTTTGGAGACCCTCACAAAATGTACAGGCAAGAAGAGACTGTAGTTTCTATGACCCCAGCACACATTCAAGCCAGCCTCTGTCCTAGGCATCAGGAATTTTACCTGTAATGACAGATACTATGAGCAGCCCAGCTTGTGTGAGTAATTTTCATGGAAAAAAGAAAATTGTGGCTGAGTAGATTAAACCTAAATGTGTTTTTAATATCAATACTTTTAATATAAATAACACACAGACATGCAAGTCTCCAATGAAAGCATAATGAATTCCAGTTATTTCTCTAGGGCAATCAGTCAACTATCGAAGACCAGAAAACACATTCTGTTCAATTAAGTCAAGAATATAACAATCTAAATCTTTCAGGAAGTGCCATTATTTTGTGAACAGAATTTGCAGCAAAAACCTGAGTCCACATAAAGGGTGTCTCGTGTCCAGGATATATGTTTACCAGGAAGGAAAACAAAGAGTAGTGAATTTATTAGGAATGTGTGCTTACATGGTGGTAACTACTGCCCTTTGTTTTTATAAAAGTTCTGATGTGTCAGTTACTTATTGCCTGTCAGCTACTGGGATTGTGCTTGAATTCTCTAAGTATAAGTGAATTACTTAAACATCATTTCCTTGGAGGCACCTAACCTCAGGAAATCATTTCACAAATGCTACAGACTAAATGTTTTTGTCTTCCTCAAATTTATAAGCTGAAGCCTAATCTCCCAAAGTGATGGTATTGGGAGGTGGGGGCTTTGGGAGGTGATTAGGTCATGAAGGTGGTGCCCTCAGATATGGGACTGGTACCCTTACAAAAGAAGCCCCAGAGAGCCCCCTCATCCATTCCACCATATGCAGACACAGTGAGAAGACACCCACCTATAAATCAGGAAGCAGCTCTCACCAGACACTGAATCTGCCAGTGCCTTGATCTTGGACTTCCCAGTCTCCAGAATGTGAGGTATAAATTTCTGTTGTTCAATACCACCCAGTCTCTGGTATTCTGTTATAGCAGCCTGAACAGACTTAGACAACAGAATAACAGATCTCAGGAAGGTTCAGGGTCTCAAATGAGGTAGCAAATGACCATGTTTCCCTGTAGAACTAAAAATATGACTCCTTTATTGTGGTATCATAAGAAATAGTTGATCTTGTACCCAGTTCCCTGCACAAAGCTCCTCAAACCCTCGGAATTTCCTGAATGATAGGAGTGTCTTTTGTTCTTCATAAGGAGCCCCCTTCATCACACCTGAGTTTATGCTAATAAGGGGACTTAAGGTGAGGCCACTTCATAATCTCAGGATGGGATTGGTCAACAGAAATACCAAGTGATTAGAGGACTGGAAATTTCAGCCACAGCCACAACCTCTAGGAAGGGACAGGGGGAGTGGCTACAGATTAAGTTCTATAAAAACTCGTGAATGATGAGATTAGATGAGCTGCTGTGTGGGTGACCACATCCAAATGCCAGCAGGGTGGCACACCCCAGTTCTATGGAACAGAAGTTCCTGCACTCAGGACTCTTTAAGATTTTGCCCTACATACATCTTCATCTGGCTGTTCATCTGTATCCTTTCTAATAAAGTGGTAAAAGTAAGTAAACGTTCCTCTGCGTTCTGTGAGCCACTCTAGCAAATTAATCAAACCTGAGGAGGGGGTCATGGGAACTTCTGATCTGTAGCTGTTTTGTCACAAGCACAGGTGACAACCTGGATTTGTGATTGGTGTCTGAAGGGGCCAATAGGGCATGCAGTTTTGTGGGACTGAGCCCTTAATTTGTGGGATCTAACATTATCCCCATGTAGACAATGTCAAGATTAAGTTACAGAACACCCAGTCAGTGTCTGTTGAGAGTTGGAGAATTGCTTGATGGTGTTGAAAAAAGGATGCAGTGGATTTATGAATTATTAATACCTGCTCCCCAGTTTGGTTTTGTTTTCTGGAAGAAAATCTATTTATGATTATTATAGTTATGCCTGATTTATAACCTGCCGATTACAGAAAGGGATAGGAGGCACTTCGTAATATTAAAGAACATATGAAGCTATAAAGCACTCTTCTAAGTTTCGATACATCAGTCTCAGTTTACAATTATTCTCAGTATTTTACTAAATAAAGATGGCTGCTATTCAATTCTGGCAAAGATGAGGAGAGTCCCTGCCTAATATTGGCAGATGTGGCTGATAATAATAGACTTCCACTTAGCTTTTACAGGGTTGCTTTCTCCTAACTATAAAGGCAACTGGCTGACAAAAAAATAATGTTCCAATTAAGATGTGCACACAGTCTGTGATGGATGGCATTGGTGCCAGAATCACTTAGGAAATTCAGCCGAGAAGGGTCAGGGCTTTGATTACACTCTAAGTCGTCAAGAGGAAGAGGAGTCCCCAAAATCATGCAGTGGCACAAAGCATGATAACAGAGCACTGGGTTGAGAGTCTTGTGTGCAGCTTCTGCCCCTCACTAGCTGTGTAACACTGGACAAGTCTTCTCCCCTCTCCGGGTTGTGGTTTTCTCATCTGTAAAATGGGAGTGCTCGTCTGCTGTATCAAACACTCCTTCGGCACTACCTTACGTCCCTGTGGCCTCGTTTTATTTTGGCTGGCCACAACAGGAATTGTCCTTGCTCAGGGACCTCTGACAGCACCTCACCTCCCATTCATGCTGTGCGCCTCTGGCCTCCTGCCTTGGGGCTCGCCTGCTGCCCCTGAGGTGTGAGATGCCACAGGACCCACTGGGCGCCCTTGCATATAATGCACAGGGGATGTTAAGGCACTTGGGTGAAGTTTTCACCAATGGGTTTCAGGAGCCAGCAAATAAATTCTTTTCACCTTCTCGCAAGACAGATCATTCTGAAATGCAACGGCTCATGTGGCCTCTCAGAAGCAACACGATCAGGCAATCGGCTGCACTTGATCATGAGTGGCAGCTGGCTCCTGAGTGTGCTTGCTTATTTTCTCTCCTTCCCTCTCTGCCCTGCTCCCCTTTCCCTCACTCCAGCTTCCTGGGCAGGGCTGCACTTCCTAATAAAGCAAGGATGTATAAGCTTTCGTCTTGGAATCTGCTTTGGAGATCCCAAGCTAAGACACTAAGATAAACTCTTCCTCAGTGTCCTAAAGATTCTCAAAGGTGCTTAGCCCCTGCTCCCACCCACCCTGTGAAGGCAGAGGAGGACTGCAAGGCAAGTCTTCTGTTTTGTATGTCTTTCCAACTGAGGTTCATTTAAAACCATAAAGGTCAGACATTAAAACACATTTGAAAGCTCTTGGACTGTGTAATGTTGGGGCAAGTCTGGGAGAAGTCATTACAGAGGGGACTTGAGTTTCTGATGGAGGATTCTGAAGCACTTGCAGGGAACACTACTGCCTGAGGAATATTAGGGGAAAAACCAAGAGGGTAGATGGACTCTGGGTTGGAGAGACAAGATCTGAACTTGTCATCCCAATGTGAGTAGGAAAGAATCTATATTTGTGCTTCAGGTTCCCAGGAAGCCAGTCAAGTGGACAGGGTGTCGAAGAGAGACTCTAAATCAGCAATTACAGCAACCCTATTGCCCATGCAAAGCCATTCTCCACCTTTCTGTCCCCCTTTGTCCTACTAAAACACTGATTTGTTCAGATAGGAGGCTGAGATCCCTTGATCTCAGGAGCTTAATACCTTCCCGGGCCTCCAGAGGATGACTTGTGATTGATTTAAAGACCAATATGTGACCCAGTTCTGGTTAATGAAACATTAGTAGGAAGTCTGCTAAAGAGAACTTCTTTCCTGAATTAAAATATTGCAAAGAGACAGAGGTTGCCTCCTTCTTCCTGGCTTGAAATTATTGATAGATGTGATGCCTGGTGCCACAGCAGCTGTCTTGTGATCTTGAGGCAGCAAGCATGGGAAGACGGCCAAAAGAATCTCAGGAATGGTGGTCCTAGCATCACTGAGATACTAAGCCAATTTCAGCAGTTGTACTTCATCTTTTTGTGTGCAGGAAAAATAAGTGCTTATTTATCTCAGGCACTGTTAGTAGGGTTTTCTGTTATTGCAAAAATAACTCCTGAGCCTTGGAAGATGTGATAGAGAAACCATAAAGACAAAGATTCAGAAGTCAAGGGCATAGTTTGAGGAACAGGGAGTGGCTGTCAGTACAAATGCTACAGAGGAATCAAAAGGAAGATGAGACTGGAAAACATGCACGTCAAGTAAGAAGTCACTGGCGAACTACATGAGAGCCATTTCAGAGAGGCTGATAGGGCAAAAGCCAGATTTCAGTGGGCCAAGGAGAAAAGAACCACAAGGATGGATACATCAAATATAGACCTTTCTTTCAAGAGGTTTGACTGTATATATACCAAGAGCCTTCAAATGTTGCTGAGCTTTGACCTACATTTTTCACTTCTAGAGATCTATTCAAAGGAAATAATTAGATACAGCAGAGATTTAGGCATAAGGATAATTGCAGTTTTACCTATAATAAAGAAATGTTGGCAACAACGTAAATATCCCACAATTGGAAAATTGTTGAATAAATTATGATATGTCTTCATTTTGGAATATTGTTCCAGCCAATATATGTGATATTCTGAAAGAATCTTTTTTAACAATGTGGAATAATATTAATAATGAATCAAGTAAAAGAGCAGGCTATAAAAATATGATTACAAATTTGTTATGTGTAATATATTATTTATATGCAAAGAGAAAGGCAGGAAAGAAGTACATTAAAATATTGAAAGTTATGGGAAAACCTCTTAAATTTATGCTTTCCTCTATATGTTTCAAAATTAGCTTTTATTTGTTGTGCAGCCCTCGTTCCCTGCCTACCTTCCCAGTAGACCCCCCAAGCTCAGGCCTTAGGTTAGGTTATTTGGGCCCTCAAGTCTCATGAGTGAAAACAGTTATTTTCCTCTGGATAGATGTCATTGTAGAACATTCTCTGGCTTTCCTTAAGAACAAATGAGGAACACGTTATTAGGCTATCGGCCATCCTATTATAGTATTTAAATCTAATTCTTCCACAGGCACACATGGGCCGACTGGTGATATTCCCTGCCACAAGGGAAGGAACCCAACACCAAGCCTGGAGGTCTCCCCACTTCCTCCCATGATAGATGTTTCCGGGTGCACATCAGAGGGTGGTTATGGGGGTCAAATGAAATTCTTAACATGCAAAGTCTTTGTGAACCATGAGAAGCTGTACGAGTGTAGGTTATTGTTGTAATTATTGCTCTATGGGGAAGCCAAAGTCTAAAGTAGATACTCTGCCCCATTTCACTTCTCGTGACACCAAACCATTGAGAAACTCCTCATGCAAAGAACTGATCCTGGAACCTGAGTATCTGAGAGAAGAAGCCTGGAGAGTGAGCCACACTAGACTGCGGGCCATGGAGATTGAGTGCAGAAACAGCAGCACTGTCCTAGAGCCACCATCGCCAAAAGGGGGATGGTTAATGAAAAAGAGCAAACGGGCTCCAAATACTGCCTAGACATGAATGAATCGGGGATATTCTGAAACCGCGTGGTGAGGAAGCAATGCATAAAAGCCTTGCTTGCCGTCAAAACTGTGTGACAGTGACCTTCTGTGTTCACTAAAATGGCCACCGCATCTTGAAAAGAGCAGGCGTTAGTTGCTCATTCATTCCGCAGGTGTTTCCTGGACCCTTGCTATGTACATAGTAAATTCTAGACACGGGGGTGAAAATAATAAAGCGATATTCCATTCATGGTTTCACGCTGAAAGCACTTAGAAGTCAGTAGAAAAGAAAAGCTAAATGGCTTAACACAGCAGAATGATGAGGTCACAAGACAGTAGGAGACAAGTGACAGATGAGGTCTCAACAAAAGTGCTTGAAGTTGAAAGAGGGAGAGATGATTTGGGGCTAGAGGTCAGAGGAAGCTTTTGTTCAGGAGATGCAAGCTGACCTCGAACTTGAAAAATGCACCAAAACTAAACAGTCAGAAGAGAGGGATAGTCCAGATGTGGGGGGCAGGAAGCTGCACGAGCAAAGGCAAGAAAGCAGGAATGGGTAGGGATGCAGAGGCAGCAATAGGGGTAACCTTACTCTCGGAAAGACTTGTGTAGGGAAGCAACGGACATCGAGGTCAGAGAAATAACTGAGGTCTCGATCGCCCCCGGAGAGGGTTTTGAAATGCCACCGAGGCTAATCCTGCGTGTTCACGCATGTGGAGCACAGACATCAAGCCTGTCCCTGGGCCACCGCATCCACTCTACAGACCACATGTGAGAAGCAGCCGCTGGGGCAGCCCGGGAGCACCACGTGGGGGTTTGTATCTGCGGTCGGCGGGAGCAGCGAGCTCCACAGGAGCAACTGTAGGCAGGCACCTGAGGGAGTCTTTCAGGGCAAGTGACTTACAGAACACCCAGCAGTGCTTTCTGGGAGGGGTCTAGCAGAGGGGCACTGAATGAGACATTTGAGGAGATTCCCTCAGGTCTCTGGACTTGCAACCTCAGCAGATTGGAGGAGTCATAGCAGGTGGAAAGGAAGTGATGGCACATGTCTGTCTTCTTTTCCCAGAAGTCCTGCTGTACAGCTTCCAGGGGTGAGGAGATGGGTGTGTCCAGCAGAAGCCCTGATTTAAGGGTCATGAACTCTTAGTTTCTCACAGATGGTTTACTATGCTTGTGGTTGATGCAGGTCCTTGATCTTTGGTTTACCTCTTCGTCCCTTCTCCTTTAGGCAATAACAAGGGTATTTCATCATTCTTCTGAGCCCAAAGGAGATTTCAAGCTGGTTCTATAAATACAAGCGTGAGTGTGGAGACAGGTGGTGGGGGGGGTGCTTTTCCCCTCCATCAGTGGCCCAAAGTCAGGCACAATATCCACCCCACACCATCTCTGTCATGGCAACTGGTTGAAGAGGGGTTGGGGTGGGGAATGGTGTGAAATCAGGACAAAGCAGCCTCTGAGCTCAGCTGGGCAAAGAGCACTCCTATTGGATGGTCAGAGGGCATATGCTGACTGCTGCTAAAGAGGATTCTTCCTGGAGGGCAACTGGGAAGATGCCACCCCAGCGCAGGCAGGACTGGAGATCCCCAAAAGGGCATCCACTCATCTTGCAGTTGTGCACTCAGTTTCCATGTGACTCCTGAGCCGTTGGTGCCAAGACACCATTTCTCACCTATAGCTGTGAAAAACACCCAAATATTTGACAGAGCCTTGTTGGCAAGGCTTTGGGGAAAGTTTCTCCCATATGGCTGAGGGAGTGCAAAGTGGTGTAAGCCTGTGGAAGAAAATGCGGCAACATCTGCCAAAATTACATGTGTGTATAAGCTTTGCCCTAATAATGCCACTTCCAGGAATTCATCTGAAGTTAATCTTATAGTACACATACAAAAGAGGGGCTCTTATCAAAGGGGCTCATTGCAGCCTAGTTTGTGAGAGCAAAAGATTGGAAAAAACCCAGACCCATTCAAAAGGCACTGGATAAATAAACCAGGATACACCTACCCAATGGAGAAGCACGTAACTTTACAGAAAGGAATGAGAGGAAGTTCTATGTACTGATATGGAAATATTTTCAAGATGTGTTAAAAAAAAAAAAAAGAACTAGGTGTGAACAGGGTAGAACTTCTTCATTTCCAAGAATGACCTGATAGAACAAGTAACTCCCCATTTCAGTAGCCAAGACACAGCTAAAAGCAAAGGCATTTTTCAAACAACATAGATATTTGTACACAGAGAATCCAAAGACATCTATAAAACCTATGAGAAATTGTAAAAGTTAATTTAGCAAAGTTGCAGAGTGCAAGATCAATATGAAAACAACTGCATTTCTCTATAGTAGCAACAAACAATTGGAGAGTAAAATAGCTAAAAACCTGCATTTGTAATATCATCAAAAAGCATAAAATACTTAGGAATAAGCTTAACAAAGGATGCACATGACCTTTACACTAAAAACTACAAAATACTGCTAAATAAATGGAGAGAGAGAGCATATCCAGTGATTGGAAGGCTCAGTAATGTCAAAGTGTCAGTCTTCATCACTGCTATGTTTCCCAGAGACGTGAGTGGGAAGATTTGTCTCCATTTTACCCACATGAGGCTTTCTTTCTAAGGCTTGGTAGTGAATTTATGAGACTCAGAAGGACATATCTGAGGGACAGGCTCTTAGAAAACCCAGAATCGCCTCTGCTGTTTGATCGTGAGGCACTGTTACTGAGCCAGTTATGTGCCTGACCTTCACGCCCAGGAATTCTTTCCCTGGTGACACCTCCATCTCTCGTGCAAATTGTGAGGAAGACCTTCAAGGAGTCCACGTGACAAAGACAGAAAGACATAAATCTTGACCTGACAGCGCATACATTGAATGCTAGCCTAATATTGTTCATGGCTGCAGTATATGATTTTGTTCAAGGAGCTTTAAATTTCTCAAAAGGAGGAAATTACATTCTGAGTAGGTTTTCCACATGCCAGCTCTATTCTGTCCAATAGGACTTCCTGCAATGACAGCCAGGCTGTACATTGATACAGTAGCCACTAGCCACAAGTAGCAATTGAACACTTGCAATATGGCTGGGGAGACTGAAAAACTGAATTTTAAATTTTATCTCATTTTAACTAATGGAAAGTTAAATTTAAGAAGCCACATGTAGCTGGTGGCTCCCAGATTGGACAGCGCAGGTCAAGGTCTTTCAAATCTTAAAGAAGTCCCTGCAAATCCTAATGTTAATCACGTGACAGCAACCTATGTCCACCCCCACGGCATCAGCTTCAGAACTGTTTAAGGCAAATGAATGACATCTCATCAGCAAAATGAAACATGTTCTCTGAGCCCAGATGTAGTTTCCTCTTTCTCTGGTCTCCTAAGCAGTGCCTAGCTAGAGTAAGCCACATAGTATTTAACAATAATTATTGGGGACTTCCCTGGTGGTGCAGTGGTTAAGAATCCGCCTGACAATGCAGGGGACGTGGGCCCGATCCCTGAGCCGGGAAGATCCCACATGCCGCGGTGCAACTAAGCCTGTGCACCACAACTACTGAGCCTGCGCTCTAGACCCTGCAAGCCACAACTAATGAGCCCATGTGCCGCAGCTACCAAAGCCCACACGCCTAGAACCCATGCTCCTCAACAAGAGAAGCCACCACAATGAGAAGCCTGCGCATCTCAACAAAGAATATCCCCCGCTCATTGCAACTAGACAATGCCCACGTGCAGCAACTAAGACCCAACACAGCCAATAAATAAATAAATTTATTTTTAAAAAACCAGTTATTAAGGTAGATGACCTGACGGAGCAGTGAGGGGAAAGAGTTGATCAAAGTTAGATCTTCCTGTGTTTACCGTCTTCTCCCCACCTGTTATGTGTGCACTCCTGGAATCTGCTCCTCCCTGTGCCCTGGTCACACGCAGGGACACCACCAGTTCTAAGCAAGCTAGTGACAATATTCAGCTTCGCTGCCTCTGTGTTTCTCATCAACCATCACAAACTCTGCCAACACTCAAAGCCTGTCATTCTTTTGGGCAAAGACACACTGTTAAGATGCCTGTGAAATGGTGGAGGAGGAAACTCCAAGAGGCCATTCCTCTACACAAATAGTGAATAAACTGGGGAAAACTGTCAAAATCAATTTTATTGGAACTCTGGAGACTAGCCAAAGGTTTACAGCAGCCAGATGAATGCTTAATCAAGAAAAAGGAGGCTGAATCTCGGTAGGAAATCATTGTGACATTTTAGCTTATCCTGGCTCCATCCCCACCTCCCTGGATCAGCTGCCATCTTGAAGATGGAACCCGATTGCCGGTGTGGGGTCCTGGTGCTGGTGGGTATAGAACAGACCTTGTGCTCAAATAATTGTGGTTGTTTGGTTTGACCTGAATGGTGGCCCCCTGAACTGGCACAAAAGGCTTACTTTTACTTTGCCTAGGTTGGAACTCTTGCAGCGTGGAGAGGCACCTACCCGAAGGGGCATTTGTCAGAAACACTTAAAGGCGAATGTGTTAGCCACTGCTGCCAGAGGAAGGGATGACGTTTGGCACACAATACACATACCAAACAGCTTAGGAGGAGAGGTTGGAGGGTGACATACTTTAGGAATAAGGGCTTTGAAAACTCCCATGTATTCCTGGGAATTTAGAAGGCCACACACCATGCCCAGGGCAGGGGATATGCTCAGAGAAGACCTGAGAAGGCTTTCACCTCCAGTTGATCTTCAGGTTCTGCAGAAGCAGGAAGTGAAGGCTAAGGCAGTGTTGTAAACTGCCCAGTGTACAGTGGACAGCATGTCCCAATACACACACACACATACACACACACATAAACACACACATCTGCAAAGACTGGATATTTTTCTGTGTTGAGTTCTGGGCATATCAGGAAATCTGTGGAGTCACTAGCTGACAAGTAAGCTAATCAAGCAGACTGCAGTGGCCACACATGTCAAAGAACAGAGATTTTTAAAAACTAGTTCAGAAAAGTCACAAAACAAACAGTAACCACAAGCATCAACAAGAAACTCCGAGGAAGGAGGAGAATCTGATTTTCAGAGGTGGCACATTATAATATTCCAGATGTCTAATTTTCAACAAAAAATTATGAAGCATGCAAATAAACAAGGGGAAGAGGAAATAGGGACTGACTACTTAAGGGTGCAGGGTTTCTTCTAGGGGTGATGAAGTGTTCTGGAATTAGATAGTGGTAATGGTTGTACAATGTAATTATACTGGAAACCACTGTATTGTACATTTTAAAATGGTTAAAATGGTGACTGTTATGTGAATTTTACCTCAAAAAAAACCAAAAAAGGCCCACAGAAAAATGAATTTTGAAGTAGTATGGTGGGGCTTTGCTTTGATACAGTTTAATGAAGTCATTTTTGTAAATTGCCCCAGCTATTCGCCTTTTGTCTTTAGACACACACCTCAGTTATCCCAGGTCAGTCAGGATCGCTATATAAACTCGTCTGTAGTTGGAGGCCTATTTCTGGGTGGCATTTGCCCATGGGTCCTGAGGGCAGATTCAGACCATCAAATGAAATGCATGATTTTTCCCAACATCTCCCAAATGCAGCAAGTTCAAAACTCAGCCCTGATTTCTTCCCATACTTGTCTTCCTCCATCACCCTACATCAACGAAGGGCATTTCCGCATGCTAGTTTGGACAGCTCGCTTACACCTTATCCAATTAACCCCCACGTCTGGATATTTAACCTCCTAAATGGCTTTCAAATCGATTTACTTCTCTTCATTGCCACTGCCACCGCCTTCATTCAATATGCCCCCATTCCTTACCTGTACTGTTTAATAACAGACGCCCAGCTGGACTCATCACATGTTCTCTCGACCCTTTTCAGTCTATTTCCCTTACTCTATCCATTTGCATTTTTAAAATGCAAATCTAATTATTTTACTCCCCCATTTAAAGCCTTTAATTGGCTTCCCATTGCTCTTAGAATAAAATCCTCAAGCATTGAAATGGTCTGCAAAATCCTGGGTGACCTGGCTTCTGCCCACCTCATCAGCCTCCCCACTGAGTCACTTCACTCCACTCATGGAAACTTCTCTCTGTTTCCCCCTACCTCAGGGCAATCATATACATGTTCATGTCCTTCTAGAATATATTCTATGTCCTCTCCTCTCTGCACTTACCCAGTCCTACTCATTTTCAGAGCTCAGAGGAAAGGTCACTTCCTGAAGGAAGTTTTCCTGGCCCTCTCAGGCTTAGGGGAAGTAGGGCTAAGTGCCCAGGGCTCCTCTTCTATAGTACATCTTACTCTTACCATTCCTGCGATCAAGTGCTCCATATCGGACCCCCCACTAAATATGAGACCCATGAGGCCAGGTACTGTCTCATTCAATGCTGTAGCCCCAGTACCAACCACAGTGCCATGTGTACAGCAGGGGGTTCACACATATTTGTGGACTTCATATTATGGGATGCGATTAGTTCTCACAGATAGCACCTCACTAATCAGTTGGCAGCTTAGTACGAATGAGTTGACAGCCTGCCAGGGAAAGAATGCAGCCCAGCTGTGCTTCTAGCTCTATAATACTAACCGCAGGAGCAGGGTGGGGCCATGGGAGTGTGGACGGAGCATCCATCGCCAAGGGACCCTATTCTGAGGCAGCCGAGCATTTCAGGATCCTGTGTGTATAAGCAGTGCTTCCTCCTCATTTCGTTTCCATGTCTTATGACAACACACACAGCCTTCCTGGGACAGTGGAATTTAGGGAGTGGATTATCCATTCTGTTCAACTTGACCTCCCAGACTGTTCAATCAATTCAGTGTCTTTTCTCTAGACTCTCAGATTCCCCAACAGGCCACCTGCCTGTTTCTCCCAGGCAGAGAAACATCTGGTCCTGAAATCCTCCCTGTTTCTCTCGTACCTCCTTTCCCACAGCCTCTTGAGTCATTTTTAATTCCTTTGTTCCTCCCATAGTCCCCATCCATCCCCAGTCCACTCTGGAACCCCGAGTCCTCCTGAGGTATGTTGCCAGCGTCAGCTGTCAATCATCCAGCTCCATCCACTAGCACTACCAGGTGGGGTCCAGCAGTGGGGAGAGGTGGAGAGGGCTGGGGAGAGGTGACAGAACCTCATTATGATCTAACTTCAGGGAGAGATATGGGTAAGCAATCAGAATTTCCGTCCTGCCAAGGTTAACCTCCTGCCAATTTATTTCCTGGACATGATAATACTAAAAAGAATGCCTGTCTTCTACCCCGCCTCTAGTTCTGTTACTAAAGATTCTGCTGTTACTTTAGCTTCAGTGTGTGCCAGGCAGAATCCCCAAAAGTGGGATGGAAAATCCGCAGAGATGGGGCACCAGAAGGCGTGGCCCCAGAGGGGGGACGTGAGAACTAATACAGGAGATGGAGGGCAGCTACAGACTACCTTCATCAACCTCACAGGTTTTCTGAAAGTCTGACGTCATTCTGGTTTTCTTGCAGAAAACAGGTATCAGGAGGGGGTACGGCAGAATTGTTTCCATAAGCTGTCTGAAACTAAAAGTGATGTGCCAGGAATGACATTGAGCAAATAGAATCCAAATCCTTCCTCGTGCGCTTCAGTTGTGTCCATCAAAGAGAACAAGTCTTGGACTGCAAAGGGCAGGACAAACATGGGTGAAGCCTGGTGGTCAGAGTGAAGAGCATGTCTGAAAAGCGATGAGCTGATCCAAGCACCTCAAGCCTCCCAGCCTAGGTGGGCTGCCTCCTAGGGAAATGAAAGAACCCATAAAAAAGATGGGTCAGCCCACGACACAGCTTCTGAGGACCTTGGAAAGGGGAGAGGTGCCCGAAGACTATAAACAGGCTGAGTTTTATGTCAATTCAGATGATTAAATGCATGGTTTGTAGGCATTGAGTGTAAAGGAAGGAGTGATTGTAGGACCTATATGGAAACTGTGAATGAAAAATATTGCCTGCCAGATCAGTAAACAAAGGATTTTGCAGCCATCAAGCCATCACATTACAGCCACCAGACAGTGAGCCCTGAGGGAACTCAGCAAGGAGACAAATGGGCTGCCCACTGCCAAGCCCTCAGCCGCTGCAGTCACTCCAACTGTGCACCCTGAGGGGATTCACGATGGAGAAAAGCAGGATACTGGCCCCAGATAGCTGAGGTGCATATCAAAGGAAGGATTTCAGCGAGACCAGACTCTTGCCTTCCCATGCACAGAAAAGCACTAAATTCCTTAACTTGAGATATCTGGTTTTCTTTAATTAACAGTAATCTTTTGATGTTCCGATCACTTAATCTTTGCTGCAAAAAACTCCTACATACCCTGGCTCCCTCCCTTGCCTCTTTGGAGCAGTCTCAGAGTTATCTGAGATGCTGTGTCCCAGGCTTAAGTCCTCAGTTTTGTCCACCAAAACATAATTCTCAACTTTTAGATTGTGCATTTTTTTCAGTCGACAAAACCCTAAATCTCATTTCCTTCCCTAGTAGGGATTCTGGGCTGGGAAACAGGATTACACAGCTGGTGATGCATCTGGGTTTCTGCAAAGTATTGGACACCATGAACACCTAAGAGCATCCATGCAAAAACATCTGCTCCATCCCCACCTGGAGATAGAGTTCCAGAAGCATTCCTCAGGGCTCTCACTTCAGCCTGCTCCTGTCCCCAGATTGTCACTATGAAATTTAGCTACCCTTGCACTGATCCTCTATTTATTTGTATTTCCCAAAGGACAAAACTGAATAAAATTAAACAGTGGTGAATATAAGGTCCTATATTTTGGTTTGAAAAATCAGCTGCATGTCTCTAACATAAGAAAGATGTGATTTAGGCAGAGTGGCAGTTTAAACCTCTTGAGAGTTAATGATGATTTGCCTCATTCCAAAAGGATCCTCATAGCAAGTGCTGCTGTTGGATGACTTCTCAATGTTGTGTGACCTCTGCTCCCCCTTTGATAAGATTCTATTAAATTTATCATTGGGTATCATGGGATCTGCACCCTGCTCTCAGTTCACATACAGACTGTTTCCCTGAAGAGCTTCAAACTGAGTTGATTTCCTTTCTCAAGGACAGGGCAGGAGTATCTCTGTCCTATGCATTTGTCATCCAATGGCTGGATCAAAGCTAAACAGCCAAGAATTCACACCAGAGGGAACAATGGAGAGAAGTCACATCTAATTAAGCCCCTTGTATTGGTACCTTTCCTAAGAGCTGCAAAGTACTTTTCACACATCTCACTTGAGCCTCCCCTGCACAGTCCTATGAGACAAGCTGGGCAGGTGTCTCCAGCTGACTGATGGGGGATCAAATAACCTTAGAGAGGCAAAGCCTCCCCAGCTTCTCAGGGTCAGAGGTAGGGTCAGAGGTGGGCCCCAAAGCCAAGTGGCAACATCAAGTTTAGCTCGCTACACATGAAACTGTATGTGTGCATAAAAGAAATAGTTCAGAAGTTGTTTACAAAACAGAAACCGACTCACAGACATAGAAAACAATCTTATGGTTGCTGAAGGGGAAGGGGGGGTAGGGATAAATCATGAGTTTGAGATTAACAGATACATACTACTATATATAAAAAGATAAACAATGAGGACCAACTGTATAGCACAGGGAACTCTATTCACTATCTTGTAATAACATATAATGGAAAAGAATCTGAAAAAGAATATATATATATATATAATACATACATATACATGTATATAAAACTGAATCACTTTCCTGTACGCCTGAAACTACCACAATATTGTAAATCAACTATACGTCAATAAAAAAAAAACCTGTAAAAATAAAAAATAGTTTAAAATCAGATCTTATGAAAGCATTCCCTGTGTATTTGTTTCATTTGAAAACTATTAATTATTCATATTTAACAACTGTTAACTATTTATAAGAACGTATTATCTGTCAATCACTGCTCCTTGGTGGGGCAGGCAAGAAATAGGAGTAGATGGGACCTCAGCCTCGAAGGCCTTCAGGTGTCAGGAGCTCAGATGATGACCTTGCAGGGTCCTGAGCGGAGGCTGTGAGCTGGGGGAAGACAGAGTTCACCAGTGCGTGGTAGAATTGGGGTTGGACAAAAATTTATAGATTCTATCTACTCTGGTTGAATTCTTTACAAGTTCAGAGGGAAGTGCCCAGAGGTCTTGCTGTTGTCGTTTTAGAGGGAACCTTAACACTGCTATTTCAGACAGCTGTGACAAGGCAAAGGAAGAAATACCTGGTCTCAGGGACCCTTTCTTGAGTGTCCCTTGACACCAAATGCATAAGCAGACCCTCTGCGTCTGTCTGGTCTCCCTGGCTCACCGAGCAGCAGGCCTGTCTGGTCCTCTTCTCTTTGCTTCTTGAGATAGTTTGGGGTTTGGCACCCTTGTCACCTTCCTCCCCCAGGACCATCCTGGTGTGACCTTTTCTTATTCCTGACCCTAATCAAGCCTAATTCTGGTCTTTCTGAAGGGCACTGATGCACAAAGCTTGCAAAATAAGACTTCAGTCTCTTCCTTGCCATTGTTTTGTAGCCATGGTCCTTGAAGTATGGTCCCCGGACCAGCAACATCATTGTCATCTGGGAACAGCCTAGAAGTGCAAATTCTCAGGCCCCATCCCTGATCTACTAAATTGGAAATTCTGGGTTTGGAGCTCAGGAATCTGTGTTTTTACAAATCCTCCAGGCGATTGTGATGCATGTTCAGGTTTGAGACACATTGGTTGAAAACTGAAATGTCAAGCAGAATGGCATCCTTTTCTTTGCCCATTTTCCTGCCCCTTCCTTCAAAAGCCAGGTCACACGATGCTTCCCCTTGCCTCTTGTCCTGCTTGCTTCCTTTGGCCTCATCTTCCATGCCCCACTCACTGGATTTGATCCTGCACTGTATTGCCTTTTCTTCTTCATCTGTGTGTATGTCTGTCTTGGCTCTTGTGGTCAAAGCTCCCTGGCTGAGTTCTGGTGCCCCAGTGTAAAAACCCAAGGTCCTGCATCCAGAAAATCCAGCAGGAGCACACATCACACATACACTTGGCTCTCTTTTTCTGTGACATCATCTGGTCATAGCACATGGCGCTTTCCCACAACCAGGGATACAACATCTGCCCCAAGACCACTCCATTCTACTGCGGAGACTTCTGGGAGTTCTTACTCTGCTCCTCCTCTGACTTGTCCTCCTTTCTCCCAGGGAAATGTTTGTCATCCTCCTGCATATCACAGCCTTGGCGGGAAGGCCATCTTCCAGCTCTGTTTAAGGCACAGATTATTCCTGTTCCTGCTGGAGGCCTCCTCTCAGTGTATTACCTGACCACCCCTGACCATATGTGCCAACTGCATTTTCTAACTACTTTTCCAATGACATCCTTTTCTTACCCAGCTGGCACTGTGTTCATGTTTTATCTCCTCCTCTTCTGGAATTCAGGTATGTGTCCTGAATGGATATGTATCCCATTCCCCTGATCTAATCTTTCCTTCTCCATCAGTTCATAGTCTTCCGACCATATGTCATTGACAGAATGTCCTTGATGGCTTTCACTGGGCTCTCGCTTCCTGATCACCTAGCAAGCCATCGATGGTTATGCAGATGTGTGATCAGCTATGGTTAGTCTGTCCAATTTCCCTTTGTAATCTCCATCAAGTCAAATACAGTCATCTATAGACCTAAGGTACTTGGGAAATGATGCTGCCTGAGAGATTTACTTGTAGGAAGTAACTATTCTGGACAAAACACTACTATAAGAGCTTTCCATATAATATTTTTCTTCCTACCCTCTGTGCCTTCTCTTCTGTCCTAGGCCAATCTATTTCCTCCTCCTTGCACTCTCTCATTCACCTGCTCTATCCATAGTATCTTCAGACCAGTTACCACTGGACGAACTTTATTTTGATCCTTTCGTTAATTGTGAACCCAAGGATCAACTCCCTTTTCCTGCCATTTTTTTTCTGTATCAGACTACTCTTCCTACGTGAGAGTGGTCTGGTGTGGACCACAGATGGGATGAGGAGACAGAAGACCTCAGTTCAGGTCTGAGCTCTGGAGCTTACATAAGGTATTTCATATCCTCAGTCTCTGAACTCAGGAAAAGGTAAAAGTGTCTCATTACCGTATGATGGGTTTCTCAGCCTTTCTGCTGAGTTGATTCCTGCAGGTTAATTTGACCAGTGATTAATGGTCTTCCGAATAACATGCCTTGGCCCAACCCCTTCCCAAGAGTGTATCCACCCAGCTCCCTGAAGCCTCTGAAACATGGCAGCGAGAGTCTGAGGGACACACCTGCCTCACGTTTCACCGCTGTAATCCTGCACACCAATGCTGCCTCTCGCTGTGGTCTCGTTTATTAGGGTATGTTACAAGTCTTTATCCCGGACCTCCGTTGGGTTCCCCGAAGGGAGTCACAGGCATGGTATTTGAGAGGCAGAGAGGAAACCAGAACCCCGTATTAAATTGCCAACCACATGTCTGTCCCTGAAGGAGTTCATTCTAATTTCTGTTTCCTTAATATCCAGCTAAACTTTGAAATCCGCTTTTATTATACTTTGCACAGAGGTGAGGTGCCATTCTTGTTACCCGGGAGGGCTGCTGGGCTGCAGTTACATTGAGGGAACCATTTTCCCTTTGTTTTTGGCTCCCAACTTCATGGGACCGCAGGCATCTGCCTTCAGGCAAGCTGGGAATGAGCTCCTGCGACCCATAAGCTTTGAGGACTGCCACTCTCCAGCTCAGCTGCAGGTTGGCGGGACTGTTCTCCCTTTGCTTTTTATTTATTGTCATGGATATTTTCCAATTAACCTTCATCCATGGAATTCCACAACGGCCACCCGAGTTTCCCAGAAAGGACTGCTCTTCCCGAGAGAACGTATCTATCAGACCCCTCAGTTTCAAGATACAATGTAATTTTTTTAAATAGCATTTTCTAGTAATTTTAGAATTGAACTATGCCATTTGGCGCAAGGTCAAAGAATCATTGCATATGTGCCTTACTACACACAGAGAGACGAGGCGAGATGCTGACCACGGACTTGACTTCTCAGCCTTGGAGCTTAGGGCTATGGTGGGGCCAATTGAAGGAGGACAAGGATGAGAAGGAGATATTTGGAAACTTCGGTTTGATGGTTTCTTTCCGTAGCCAAGAGAGGTATGACAATGTGGTCATTGTTCAGGGGCCAGTCCAGGAGGCCTCGTGATGGGTGAGGAGGAGGAAGAGGGAGCAAGAAACTGTACTGGACGCTGCAGCTTGGATGAGTGGAAATAGGGTGCTGAGTTCCCACAAAAGTGGTTGAACAAAAGCCTCAAAACTTTGCATCTGGACCCTAACAATCTTAACAAAATGTCTCATTCAGCTGCAATTAGTCATGTAATTGGATAGCTAAGTTTGGGGGAAAAAACAAAAGGTATGAAATAGTCACAGAACATTTTGACTACAGTGCATTTTCAAATTGTACACGTGGTTCCCCATTCCTGAAACTAATTATTGTTTCCCTTGCCAGCAACATTTGTCTCATAATCATGTAATTCATTGCTGTAGTCCAATCTTACTGGTCTCAGCTCAGCAAACTAGACCAGTTTTGCCCTTAAAAGCAATATCTTTCATAATACACAGGATAAGATTTTATATGACTAACATATGAGATTACCCAAAGCAAGGATTTTATTTTTTTCTTGTTTAACCAGGGACCTCATATAGAACAAGCGTGACTGCATCAACTAAACCAGCGATTCTCCACTGTGGTTCTGGACCAGCAGCATCAACATCAACTGCAAATCTATTGGAAATGCAAAGTCTAGGGTCCCCCCTTCAGCATCAGAAACACTGGAAGTGGGACCCCACAATCTGTGAAACCCTCCTGGTGATTCTGATGCGCACTGGAGCCTGAGAACCACTGTTCTAAAAGATCTTCCCAGCATGCTCTGCTGAACTAAGTTGTGTTGGCAACATGGAAAGCCCTCACTGTGAGGCTGCAGCCTAAGAGAGGTGTGGAGGGGGATTGGCTGAACCTGAGACCACCTCCTTGGAATCTCACTCTTAAAAGATTCACAGGTGGGCAGTCATCACTCTGAGTTCTGGTCTCAGCTTGGTCCCCTTACAGCTTTGGAACCTTGAGCAAGTCACAGCTTCTCTCTGCTCTTCAGTTTTCTCACCTGTAAAAACCAGGAACTTGAAATGGATCATCGTTTCTTATGCTAACAGCATTTTACTCCTATCTCGTTTTGCCTGTGGGGTTGCCAAATTTAGCAGGTAAAAATATATCCAGTTTTTTAAAATATATGTCCAGTAAAATTTGAATGTTGGATTAATAATTTTTAGTGTACACATATATACTAAATATATATATAGTTATATACTAACCTATATGTTTCTAAATATATAAAAACAAATACATGTTTAGTATCTATGTATACATATTTGTACACACATAGGCATGGGACATACTTATACTAAAAAACTTTTGTTGTTTATCTGATATTTGAATTTTGCTTGGTGTCCTTATTCCTATTTCTGAACTGAGCAACTCTATTCGAATGCCAAGCGTAATCAGAGTTTAGGTCAATTGGGAGGATCTGATCCAAATCTCTCCCAGAATGCAAAGGGCCCTGCAGCTTCAGAGGGGCAGCAGACGGAACCGTGGGTGGGGGGAGTCCAAGAAACAGGATTCTGGTCCTGACCCCATGTCGAGTAAGTCGTGTCCCTTTGCAGGGACTCAATTTTATCATCTGCACACTGAGACATATTGGATTAAATTATCTCTAAAGTCCTGTCCAGCTCCAAATGTCCGTATAATTTTTGGCTTTTTCACTACTCTCTGGATCTGTGAAAGGCATTTCACCATCTTTTGTCTGATGTTTTACTTATGGGGA
This sequence comes from Hippopotamus amphibius kiboko, assembly GCF_030028045.1. Classification (NCBI taxonomy): domain Eukaryota; kingdom Metazoa; phylum Chordata; class Mammalia; order Artiodactyla; family Hippopotamidae; genus Hippopotamus; species Hippopotamus amphibius. The sequence continues at coordinate 91,517,807 of NC_080196.1, read as the reverse complement.
AAATGAATTAATCATGTGAAACTTAGAAAAATAAGTATTCTTGAGCTATGAGCTGAACTCCCTGAAAATGGCTTTGATAGGCTGAGGGGCCCTTTAAGAGCCTCGTAATTTAGTTGTCATAATTTGTTTAATACTTAACATCTGAGTTACTTTAAATATCATGAGTAAGTCTGTAATGGCCATTCTTATAGCCAAAGCTCTCACATGTACCTGATTGTTTCGTTAGATATAATGGGTCAAAGGTGAAGGTCTCTGACAGAAGACTACCTCTCCCCTTCTCTCCCCACCCCTCCCCCATCCTCCCCTCATCCCACCTCCAAGAGTCAAAAGGGATCTGTATTTGTCCGACCCCAGGTCACCAAGGGGCCTTGTTTTCTGGGCCAGCACAGGTGGCTGGGGTGGGATGCCATGCAATCCCCAGCTACTGCCCACCAGAGCAGGGCTAGTCCAGGGCCTAGGTGGCCCCTGTTCTGACTCCTCTCTCCCCTTGGCTCCAATAAAGGCAACTGTCACTCCCCTTGGGCTCAGGATTGGAGGCCCCAGAAGGAGCAGTTTATACTCTGCTTTTGTTCAAAGTCATTTAAACCCAATTATTTTCAGAAAAAGCAGCACTGCATGTGATCCAGCACAGGTCTGGTAACAGAGTTGGATCCAGAACCCCTCCTAATAGTAATGAGTTACCCTTCCTGGCCTTGCTTCCTTTGTACATGTTTCTCCTGTGGGTACCATGTAAAGAGGAAGATGTTCTAGGCTAAGGCAACATTCATCTGCATCTGGATCCTACAACCAAATATACAATCAGACATCTCCAACAAAAGTTTTAGGGCTATTCACATGTTTTGCCAAGTTCTATAATGAACATTTATTATTTTATAAAAAGGAAAAGTCATTATTTTTAAAAAGCCTTATAATTATTCCCAACTGTTCATTTTCCCAATGATACATTTTTGGGGTAACCAGAGTACAATCCATTGCTCTTTCACTGACTTGCTTTGGGTAACAGATGGAGTATGTGGTTAATAATTGGCCTGATGATATTTAGACAACAAGGGTAAAGAAATGTATAAATAGGTCACACTTCCTCTTCTTAGGGATGGAAAGAAGAAAAGGGGTAAGCCCAAGGAAAGGACACATCTAAGAAAAAAAATACAGGAGGAACAAAGAGTAGGGCTCGGTTCTCGGGAAGTGCATGGCTGTACCCGTCGGGCGATAAGTGTTGGATGCTCAAGGATGAGAGACTGGGAAACCAAGGTGGAGCCAAGAGCCAGCATGTGGCCACCAGACTCAGCCATTCACGCAGAACCAGTGAGTGCCTTGACAGGTGGGTGAGGAGCTTGCTCTGTAATTACTTTGCTTTTGTGTGTGTGTGATATCAAGAATTTAAGGTTTAGATTGTGAAAGGTTATTAATACTAGCATTAAGGGTATATTTGTTTAGATTATTATAGTTTTGTAGCATTTCTTTTGTAAAGACTAATTTTTTAGAGCAGTTTTAGGTTCACAGCAAAATTGAGAGGAAGGTACGGAGATTTCCCATATACCCTCTGCGCACCGCCGAGCCCCCTACCCCCCCACCTTATCAACATCCCCACCTGAGTAGTGCTTTTGTTACAACTGACGAACCTGCATTGACACATCCTGATCAACCAAAGCCCATAACTTACCCTAGGGTGTACGCATTCTGTGGGTTTGGATAAATGTATAACGACATATATCCATCACAATAATCTCATACCAAGAATTCTCGTTCTCCGAATTCGTTTCTATTTTTCCTGTGTCGCAATAGTGACTTTCTCACCCTACCATAAAAAAATCTGCCCCAGTTACTTTAGTCTGAAAAACATGCCCACTGTTGAGACCTGGAGGTTCTTCAATCTTGTTCCCTGGAGCAAGGAAGAGAATTCAACCAGAGGGATGACAGCAGAGAAGGGCAGCTGAAGGGGTGTGAAGTAGTAGGAGAGCCATAAGACGCTGTTGGGGAAGGTGTTTCTCTTACTTGAAGCACTACAGCCCTGAGGCTATTTATCTGAGACTGGCCCTCTCTAAAAGATCTGATTCTTGGCTTACAGAGGAAGTCCTCCGCAACATCAAGAGCCTCAGGGTAGTAACCAATAAAGTAAGTTTGGCTGAAGTTCTCTGGGCAGGTTGTTCACAGAGAGAAACTGGAAGTTAGTTGGGTTGTTGGCCAGCTTGAATGCTTGAAGGAAAATTAACAACCAGAAAGGCTTAAAGGAGTTCCCAATTTTGTGTTTGTTTAGACTGTCACCAGATCACCCACTGAGCAACAGAGAACATTCAGGGTCCAGTAATTCTTTTCTCAGGTACATCACTAAACCAAATAGTCCTTAGCAAAGGAAATACATTTGTCTTTATTATCAAAAATCATCAGCTCAATTATTCACCTTTATTTACATAATGCTGTATGCTGAAAAAAGTATCATTGATATAAATTATCTCTTTTAATTTTTCCAGTGGTCTTACGAGGTGAGCCGTGAAGGTTTGTCACCCTATTTTGCAGATGAGGAAATTAAGGGCTCAAGGTCGCAGTGTGAGTTAAGCAGGAGAGCTGAGACCCAAACGTGGAACTTCATACTCCTGGTCTGGAGTTCTCTGCATCTCTGAGATGACCAAATCCAGGGTACACTCAATCCACTTGACGCCAGTGGCAATGGTTAGAAACATTGAACTTGGATAATATTTGTTTTAAACACAGCCTATACAAGAAATACATCATAATAGAAATGAGTCAGAGACGTTCAACTAAAATGCTTATGGAGAGTGAACCAGTTTCACTCAAAGATAGATTGAAATGATTACAACTACTTGTAATCATTTACAGGCTCACAGTGTTACCAAGCAGGAGCCTGTGGGGTTCTTGGGCGCAAAAGCCTTCCTGTGTCCCCCGTTTCTTTGATTAGGAAATAGGCTTCATTCAGCCTCCATGACCTTCCCTTACTTCCAACGGGCAGGTTCAAGCAGTTGTTAATCAGGGAAGAGAGGGCATGAGACAAGGGAGGAACAGTCAAGAGAAACAACAGTGCAGCCTTGGGATAAGGTCCTGGTTCCCCATCAAGGGATACACACAACAATATCTTGGAGCTGTTTTGTAGCGACGGAAACCCCCACCAGGTGGGAGAAGTTAATGGTTAATGACGGTGTGCTGCCCACAAGCATGCAGACCCAGACCAGTTGGAGCCTGAAGGCTGATGATGCTGACATCCACTTTCCTCACCAGCAACCCATCAGAAAAACATCCACGAGCTGGTCATGCGCTCTTTGAACCGTTACTATAAAACGTCTCACTACCCGCTCCAGGTGGGGACACACAGTTTTGAGGGCATTAGCCCCCTGTGGCCCCATTTGCCTGGCAAAGCAATAAAGCTGTTCGTTTCTACTTTACCCAAAGCTCTGTTTCCAAGATTTAATTCAGTGTTGGGGTTCGGAGGCCGGATTCGGCTTCCAATGGGAACAGATTGAAGGGGACTGATGAAAGGAATTTACCTTTCATTTTGACATTAGAAACTAGACATGACTTCCTTGACGCCTTCCTTGACGCCTGGGCAATGTTGTTTTCGGATGAGCTCAAACAGTAGGGTCACGGGATTCAGCAGCAGCCAAGGCAGCCCTGCCTCTTAAGAGCTAGAGAAGGTTTGCTCAAACGCCCACTCCACAACCTGTCAAAAGTCTAAGCTCTTACACCCAATTTTTGCAAATTCTCAGAAGCCTGGGTTTTCATGAGTCACCTCTGGCTCTAATTTCTTTCTCCTGATGAATTACTTGAGTTTATGAACTTCACATTATTCTATGCTGGATCCATCCTGATAGGAAACTTAACCTGTTTCTTTGACTTTCTTTATCCTTCTCCTACCAACAAAATAACAAGAAATAAACATAGTCTGATCATACAGGCCTTTGCTTGTATAACAATGTTTGGGGAAACCAAAGGTATTTGCATTGCAGAAACACAAACAGTTCTAAATTGTGTATTAGACCTCCCTCTTCCTAAAGGTTATTTTGGCCACTGTGCCACCAGATGTTTCACTGGCCAGACTCCCTGCATTCAAGGCCTTATGCCAACTAGCTGGATCCCACTTTTCCTTACCCCTCCATCTCTTTTCCTTACCCCTCCTCCCCCAATCCTATCCCCAGGAACTATAAATTCTTGCTATTTATTAAGACCCGTACTTCAATTCTCTTCAGCCCCTAGTCCTTAACCCAGCACCAGGCCCATATCGAGAGTCATCAGCTGAAAAATAGGGCTTATTAGCATATTAGCGCAGAAGACTGACCAAGACTCTGCTATGTCTGACCTTGAAGGCCGCTGTGATTTTGAAGAGCATTTTCACTCATCACATGTATAACTCTGGCCGGTCTCCCACCTCTGTAAAATAAGGGGGTGAACTGTCAGTCCTTAAGGTTTGTTCAGCTCTAAGTCCCTAACTGCATGTGTCTTCCCTGAAAAGTAGCAATCTGGGGTATAGATGGCCTCTCTGCATTAATCATAACCTGCCCAAAATAACAATTAAGACAAGGGAACAGAAAGACAGTAAATGGAGTTTGTGAGAGTGAGACAGGGAAGTGAGTAATTTTATTCCATTTCTTTTCATAGCTGTGTATTAATTTTTGAAGAAAAGAAATTCTAAAACTCCCATAAATGGCCATCTCTACCCTGAAAAGCAGGTAGTGTTTGCTTACAGAGAGATAAGGGCTCCTCAAGTTTATGTCCAAGAAATCAACACGCCCATCATCAGGCTTCCCTTCAGAGAGACGATGTTTGGCACATGGCCAACAAAGGGGGTATGGTCTCAGGATGGTCAGAGAAGGCAGAGAAAGAGGGCTGGGTCAGTAAAACACCTCTGAAAACATTCCTCACATTGTGTTCACCTACTCTCCCCCGGTGGAGTACCAGCTGCAATTCCTCTGCCCTTTGTCTCTGAAACAACTAACAAAATTACAAGCAGTGATAGTGCCCTTTCCAGCATAAATCTGGCTTCGCTCAACAATATGGAAGGAGGACAAAGTGGGGTGGGGCAGGACAAGGGGAAGCTTCGTTTTTCTATGCTTCATTTTACTTGGCTTGTACTCTAGTTCACAGAGCTCATGGAATGAATTGGAACCCTGTCTGCACTGAGAGTTCATGCAATTCAGTGGAATAAAATGGCAAGTGAATAATCCGTGTTCACAACACCATGGGTGGGGCAAGCTCTTGTCTGTTGTTCAATGTTCTGTGACTTAAATCATCTATTGCAAAAGGCTATAAAAAAGAATAGACCTCATCTCAGCTTACTTTCTTTGCTCCCATCTCACCATCCTCCTTATAATATCTTCTCAATATATCAAGGAGTACCAGAAGGTGTTGGACTCAAACAGTTGGAAGTTAATGATTACCTTGAGCATCTCTAAGGTTGTCAGTTTCACATATGGCCCCTAGGACATGGTCCATTGAAGGTATTTCCAGAGACCATATCTGGGATCCCTGGACCATAGGGTTGTCTCAACATGTCTTCTTTGTTATAGGGCCTACACATGAGGAGGAAAATTACAGGGAGGTTTCTTTTTGCCTTATTTGACAAATAGTCCTCAAAATGTAGTGATCCCTCCCAACCTATTAGGGACTAATCAGAAGATAACTGGGTTAATTGTACATTGAGCGAGTATGTATGAAATAAGTCCAAAAGTAAAAAAATTAGACCTCATATCCATTTATTACACAAGACATTTTGCTTCTTATCTCCTAATGGTAATTTGAAAAGAAAATTCCTGTTAACTTTCTTCATGCCATGTTTTGAAAGTGTGAGAATATTAATGAGAACAAGGAAGAAATTATTTAAGAAGGAAATGCCAGGAATGAACTGTCATCTAGAAATATTAAACCAAGGAAACTTAAAATGCTAACTTAAGAATTTTATTTTCTTAAATTTCTTAATCACAGTCCAAGAGCTTATTTATATGCAGTATTTGAGACATTAAGTAAATATATTAAGTTGGAAGTCAGAGCCCTTATTTAATCCAGTCTGTTTCTCCCAGTTAAAATATACTTAACACAAATCACATCAGTATTATCAACTTCAATATCTTTTATTAACTTTGTCAGTAAAAAATGGTACAATATTTTCTAACATTCTATGCTTGTGGCTATTGTGATTATAGCTAACAGGTTTGAGTGCATCCTAGGAGTAGAGGTGAATGCTTTACAAAGGTTGTCTTTATTTTTTAACTTTTCATTATCAAAAATTTCAAATGCACACAAACATTGAATGCCCCCTTGAAATCATCAAATTTCTGTTATTCTTTTTTCATGCATTCTCCCAAAAATAATTTAATGAATTATTTTAAAGTAGATCCCAGACATCATATTTCATCTCTAAATACTTCATTGTGTGTCTCTAAGAGATAAGATAGTGTCATCTGGTGTCAGAAGTGAAGTGTTAGTGGTGGTGTGAGCATGAAGGAGAAACACAGGGTGGGTGGGATTCTCCTTTATACAGCACCATCCAGGTCCATAAATAGAACATTGCCAGTACCCTGGAAGCTCACACATGCTCCCCCACCCTTAACTAAAAGAGCCAGGAGAAAGAATTCCAAACGTATCAGTAATTCCCCCCAAATATGAATGAATTAAACTCATGTATTAAAATATATATCAATTGAGGGCGTATTGACATCATTATAACACTGAGTTCCTGCATAAGAATTAGTTATATTTTACCTTTAATCAAGTCTTTCTTTATGGTTCCCAGTAGAGTTTTAAAGTTTTCTTCATTCCCTTGTGTCATTCTCATGACGTTCCTCTTCCTGTAGTTGATTTTTGTTTGGCATTTTTAAAATGTATAAGTAGAATAGTTGGCATTTATTCCTGTTAAATGTCAAGCTTTTGGTTTTTATCTGTAATCTCAGTCTGTGCTTGCTTCACTCCCATGTCTGTCTTCACACAAATCACTGATATAAAGTGGTGGCCTGGACAGAGCTTTATCTCTGTAGAATGCTATAAAAGTTTCCCTCCCAGAACAACACATGACCCATTAGTCAAAATTATTTAAGAATAGTTGTATAAACATCTGTAGCTTTGTCTAACCATACTGTTATATACTCTGTATGTCTCCATTTTATCTTTGAGAATTTTGTGGAAAAAATTCAGAGTGCCTTTCTAAAATCCAAATAGAGTATAACTGCCAATTGAAGACAACACAGAGATGGAAAGATATACCTTGTTCTTGGACTGGAAGAATCAATATTGTTAAAATGATCACACTACTCAAAGCAATCTACAGATTCAATGCAATCTCTATCAAAATACCAATGACATTTTTCATAGATCTAGAACAAGTAATTTTAAAATTTACATGAAAACACAGAAGACCCCAAATAGCCAAAATAAGCTTGAGAAAGAAGAATAGAGCTGGAGGAGACACATTCCTTGACTTCAGATTATACTACAAAGCTACAGTAATCAAAACAGTATGGTGCTGGCACAAAAAACAAGCATATAGAACAATGGAACAGAATAGAGAGCCCAGAAATAAACACACACACTTATAGTCAATTAACCTACAATAACATAGGCAAGAATATACAATGGGATTGGATAGCTACATGTAAAAGAATGAAATTAGAACATTCTCTAATGCCATATACAAAAATAAGCTCAAGATGGATTAAAGGCCTAAATGTAAGACCAGATATTATAAAACTTTTAGAGGAAAGCAGGTAGAATACTCTTTGACATAAATTGCAGCAATATTTTTTTGGATCCATTTCTTAAAGGAAATAAAAACAAAAATAAACAAATGGGACCTAATTAAACTTAAAAGCTTTTGCACAGTAAAGGAAATCATTGACAAAATAAAAATACAACCTACTAAATGGGAGAAAATATTTGCAAGTGATATGGCTGATAAGAGATTAATATTGAACATAGATAAACAGCTCATACAAATTAACACCAAAAAAAATTACTTGATTAAAAAGTGGACAGAAGGGACTTCCTAGGTGGCACAGTGGTTAAGAATCTGCCTACCAGTGCCGGAGACATGGGTTTGATCCCTGCCCCAGGAAGATACCACATGCCTTGGATCAACTAAGCCCGTGCGCCACAACAATTGAGCCCATGTGCCACACCTACTGAAGCCACCACAAGGAGGAGCCCGCTCACCACAATGAAGAGTAACCTCTGCTTGCCACAACTAGAGAAAGCCTGTGTGCAACAATGAAGACCCAACACAGCCAATAAATAAATAAATTCATTAATTAATTAAATTTTTTTAAAGTGGGCAGAAGAATAGACATTTTTCCAAAGAGGAAATGCAGATGGCCAACAAACATGTGAAAAGATACTCAACATTGCTAATCATCAGGAAAATGCAAATTGAAACCACAACATGGTATCACCTCACACCTGTCAGAATGGCTCTTATTAAAAAGAACACAAACAGCAAACGTTGGTGAGGATGTGGTGAAAAGGGAACCCTCGTGTTCTGTTGGTAGGAATGTAAATTAGTGCAGCCACTGTGGAAAACAATATGCAGGTTTCTCAAATAGCTGAAAACAGAACTATCATATGACCTCCACAATCCCACTCCTGGGTGTATATCTGGAAAAAACGAAAACACTAATTTGAAAAGATGTCAATACATAACATACACCTCGATGTTCAAAGCAGCATTATTTACAATTACCAAGATATGGAAGCAATCTGTGTCCATCAACAGATGAATGAATAAAGATGTGGTATATATACACAATGGAATACTACTTAGCCATAAAAAAGAAAGAAATCTTGCCATTTGCAGCAGCATGGAAGGAGCCAGACAGAGAAAGAAAAATACTGTATGATATCACTGATGTGTGGAATCTAAAAAAATATAACAAAGTAGTGAGTATAACGAAAAAGAAACAGATTCACCGATACAGAGAACAAACTAGTGGTTATGGGTAGCAGGGGAAATATAAGGATGGGAGGTACAAACTATTGGGTGTAATTAGGCCATAGGGATGTATTGTACAACATGGAGAATATAACAGAAAAAAAACATTAGAGTGCCTTTCTAAAATCCAAATTAAGTAAAACTGCCATATTCCCCTGATTTTGTTGTAAAGCAAATCTAAGGGAGAAAAAAGACCTGAAATTAGATTGACCTGATTTATTCTTAATGAAATTGTGCTGAATCTTTATAGCCCTCATTCTCTGTAAGTACTCAAGAACAACCCATTACATAATTCCATCTGAAATTTACTGGGAATCAATATCAAGTTTACTCCCCTATATTTTCCATAATCAACTCTGTTGTAGCTTGGATTATTGCTACTCATTCTCCACTCCTGTATTAGAATAATATACCCATGTATTTTTCTATGTAATGTTGCAGAATTCCCGTGGGACCTGGCAGATTCTATTCCCCTCAGCACTGACCTTGTCATGGCCATGTGGTTGCTTTGGTCAATCAGAGGAAGGCAGCAGAAGAGACTGGGGTAGATGCAAGCATACAAAACATATAAGAGGCATTATAGGACTTCCTAGGTGGCGCAGTGGTTAAGAATCCGCCTGCCAATGCAAGGGACACAGGTTCAATCCCTACTTCAGGAAGATCCCACATGCCGTGGAGCAACTAAGCCCGTGAGCCACAACTATTGAGCCCATGTGCCGCAACTATTGAAGCCCATGTGCCTAGAGCCCGTGATCCACAAGAGAAGCCACTGCAATGAGTAGCCCACACCCCACAATGAAGAGTAGCCCCTCCTCGCAGCAACTAGAGAAAGCCTGTGTGCAGCAATGAAGACCCAACACAGCCAATAAATAAATAAAATAACTTTATAAAAAAAAAAAGAGGCATTATACATCCACTCACTCCTCAGGTGCTTTTGCCATTCACCATGAAAATCACCTGTTCCAGGGACTGCTGAATGAGAGAAACATAGTGCTGATTTGAACCAGATGCACAGCTTGACGCAGAGCTGCCCCAGCTGACCTGCACACCTGGGAGTGAGAAAAATAAATGTTTGTTGTTGTAAGCCGCAGACAGTTTGAGGTTGTTTGCTGTGCAGCAAAAACTAATATACTTTCCTTTTTGAAAACTAGTCCATCTGCAGCCTTTCAACATTTGCAGTGTTTTACATGAATTCTTAAAGATTACAAATAGTATATGCATACAATGGAATATTATCCATCTTTAAGAAGAAAGAAATTCTTTTTGGTAAGAGCCATCCTAATAGGTGTGAGGTGCTATCTGGCTGTGGCTTTGGTTTGCATTTCCCTGATGATTAGTGATGCTGAGCATCTTTTTATGTATGTGTTGGCTATTTGAACACAGTGGGACTTTGTGAGGTGATGGAAATGCTCTATATCTTGATTTACAGTGGCCGTTTCACAACTGTGTCCATTTGTCAAAACCCATTAAACTGTACAGCTCAAAAGGGTGACTGTTACTGTATGCAACTTGTACCTCAATAAATCTGAATTTTTTTTTAAAAAAAGGAATGCAATTCTGACACATGCCACAACATGGATGAAACTTGAAGCCACTTAACCTTGAATGTGCACTTAAAAATGGCTGAAATGGTAAATGTTATATTATGTATTTTTTACCACAATTAAAAAAAAAATTACATAGTGAAGCCTTAGTTTGGGTTCCCCAGAAAAGCAGATTTTGAGACAAGGACTTGGGTTTAGGTTGTTTGGGAAGTGAAGTGAGGAAGCTCAGGTAAGGAAACAGGGAAAGTGAGACAGAAGGCATAACGTCCCTTCCAGGAAGCCTGAACAAGCAGCCACCATCTGGGGGTGACTATTGCCTGATCCTGAGCACCAGGTGGACCATGAGTTAAAAGCATCTCCCTGGAGGATGGGAAGGTTGCAGCATCTGTCACTGGCTCCTATTTCCCATTGGTTTGAGGCTTGCCTCTGTGGGCATTAACCCCCCTCCTGCTTTCTGGATTGTGTCTGGGAGCAATCAAAGGATGCCTGCAGCACGGGGAAATCAACTCAATGCTTTGTGACAACCTAAAGGGGTGGGGTAAGGATGGTGGGAGGGAGGCTCAAGAGGGAGGGGATATGGGGATATATGTATACATATAGCTGATTCACTTTGTTGTACAGCAGAAACTAACACAACATTGTAAAGCAATTATACTCCAATAAAGATGTGGGGGGGGGGGGGAAATGATGCCTGGTGCTGACAGAGAAAGCTATCACACAGAGAAGAGAGGGTTGGGTGCTTGAGGTGGGAGGCTGGAAGCGTGCAGGAGCTGTTTACCTTAGCTACAAAACTCAGTCAGTCCCAGGGATATGCGACAAGGCATCAAAACATCTGCTAAGATGGTATGTCCATCTTAACTGCCTGGGAGGTGCTTCATCTGGGTAACTAGGAGCTCTCTTCATTTGTTCTCACCTATCTTAGGCTTTTGGCACAAGGTATTGTTTATTCAATTTGATTTTTTTATATCCTTGATAAAATGGTGGAAAAGAGTAGAATTATGTCTTATTCCCAAGATTTGTTCATATTATGTCATAGACCTCAAGCAATTGGCTCCTTTCTCCCCCTAACTCATAACTAGGAAGTTCAAGATGTTTCATCTTTTTGTGGCTTTTTTTATTCCTCCCGATTTCACTATTGCACCATGGCCCCTTGTTTCTATAAGCAAGAAAGACCATTTAGAAAGTTGAAGTTGCTAATTCCAGTCTGTTTTGACAGCAATGGTCTAAGCCTGGTGTGTGTGTGTGTGTGTGTGTGTGTGTGTGTGTGTGTGTGTGTGTGTTTGCCAGAAAATACTAAATGTTCCTGAGAATCTTCAATTCATTAACATGAGATAGACTTGGCTTCATAGAATTTTTAAAATTTGAGCTTGGGTTCACTGATCTGGCAGGTGAGGGGAAAGTCCTCACTTTGGAAGACTGTTCTGAATTTGCACACTCTTCTGGGGATTCATTTTGTGTGTAGGTCACTCATGGGGAAGAGGGTGGACTGAACATTTTATAATTAACCTCCCACAAGAACAACTTGTTCTTTAAATTCAGAAGCCAAGAAACTTTGAATAGAATCAGTTGAGAGGGACTGGGTTGTTTTTTTAAAATTCAAGTGGAGCAATTCTTATTCAGTCAGAACCAAAATCCTGTCTAACTTTATTTGCATCACACTCGTTGGCACAAATCGCCTGGTGATGAAAATAAAAGAGCCTGTGTCAAGGTCTGGGAATAAAAACAACAGACATAAGAGAAAAGGAAAAGGAAGAGTGAAAGGAGACAGCACGGGAAAGAGGGCAAGAAGGGAGAACTGGGGTAGGAAAGGCAAAAAGGGAGGGAGAGGGTAATACTTGCATTGTGAGTTGCCTTAAAGAACAGGTAACAATGCTTATTTTTTTTAAGCATATGACACTATATTTTAATGAGGCTGTAATTTATTGACTATCAAAATGAGACAATATATTTTTAGGAACACATGTATATCATATATTTATTGTAAAATGCAAAAATACATAAGTCTCTGATGAGTAACAATTCCCATAACTGGTTATCTGTATGATGGTGAGAGACAACTGGATAGAATAGAGAATTTACAATACAATAAATTCTGTTGGGTGAATAATACAAAAGTATTTGTTTTATTATTTAAATTGTATCTTACATGTTCATTTTTTTAAAATCTTTATCGGAGTATAATTACTTTATAATGTTGCGTTAGTTTCTGCTGTTCAACAAATGAATCAGCTGTATTTAACCCTTATTTTAATGGTGAGATCATTAAGACATGGTGTCACCCAAACAGTCAATGACACAGCCTGCAGCCATGGTCTCCCAATGCTTGTTCAGTTTTCTTTTCTTCCATCCTTTCCCTCCCCCCATGCAGGCTCATTCATTAATTTTTTTTTAACTTTCATTAACTTTGTAATTGAGTTGACTCATTGTGAGAATAGAAGCAATCACCTCCTAGAAAAGTTCAAGCAAATGTCTGGATGTATTTAGAAGATTAGGAAAAACCCAGGAAATTTTCAGTCAAGAATCTGACTGACATAGATATTTGTGCAAACATAGTTATTTATTCACCTGAAAACTGATCTTTGAGTTTTCTTATGGTTAGAAGCTAGTTCCCCACACACCGCTTATGTGTCCAGTGCAGAAACTCCTTCAGGGCAGATTCCAATGCTCCATCCAGTTGCTTTGGAAACTGGTTCCTGTCTTAGCCATCTTGCTGTGATCCATCCCCAACCTGGACTCAGTGGTGTGCTAGGATTTCCAGAAGGGAAAAAAGTGAAGCTAGCAGGAGCTTCCATTCTAATCTTCTAATCTCGTGTTAAGGCCTATGTGGGTCAACATCTCACACATACAGTCACATAAAACACAACTTGCTCAAGGATTTTAGCCCTCTTCACCCACATCCAGCTCTTATACCAGCAGTAATATGGCTGTAGGGGGGAAACAGTGCTATTCTAACTCACAAAAAGTTTGGAGATCCCTTCCCTGAAGTAAAGACCCATTTCCCAGAATTACTATAATAGGATGCTCTGAGTATCTCTGACACACTGTGACAGGTATTTGGAATCTGGTTTTATCTAACAAACTGGTGGAATAGTGATGCCCAGACATCCTTTTGCACCAGTTGATATGCTTGGAAGCAGTTTTTAGTCTGTGGAAAAGAAGTTGCAAGTATAAGTTCAAGGGAGGAAATGTTAGAGGAGAGAAGACCTTGGGCTGCTGTTTGCATAAGGGAAAGCATGAAGTCTGGGGCACAAGTATTGTTGCTGAAGGGCCTGGGAGCCAGAGCCAGGATAGATCTGGGTTGGAGATTTCTGTGTGGGATGCAATGTGGTTCTTGATGGACAGAGATGAGAAGGAACACAGATGGGAGTGTTGGCATCTGAAATGCTTTGCTGTTTTTTGTCCAGGATGCTGTAGCCTAAGCAGGGGTCAGTTGTTGGTCTCAGGGAGCAGGCCCAGCAGCAGCTGTAGTGGTGAGATACTGCCCTCAAGTGGCTGGAGGGCTGGGGTGCTCAATGAAGAGGCAAGAGCCAACTTGGTCTGGGACGTATGTGAGACCAGAATTAATTGGGGGACACTGAAAATCCTGTGGTTGTAAAGGTGGCAATTATGAGCTAGCAAATTCCTGAGAAATTGTTAGCATCATGAGGCCATGTGGTGGGGAGGCCTGGGAAGAGGCCATCCTCTCAGTCTTCCTCCCACACCCATGCTCCATCTCTCTCCAGCATCCCCGGATTCCTGCACCACATCAAGCATATCATTTCCCCATAGCACCCCTGCTCCCTACAATTGTACAAGTTGTACACCACTCTTGGTTGTGCAAGCATACATAATACAACTGTGGGAAACCATTCACCTCATAGACATCATAGAGTTGTATCATTATTGTGAACATTTTGAGACCAATTGCTGTAACCAACTGAAGTAACCTGATGTTCAGGAGCTTTTTTCTAATTTGCACAAAGTTACCATTTTGGCTAGTAGAGGGCTTCCCAGAGTTCCTTTTGGGTAGTCCCCTCTTCCAGGAGTGGTAGCCTAGGAGCTATCCAGATGGATGGCCTTAGAAGAGACCCATCATCAGGACTGAAGCTAAAATGGAAGAACTGTTAGACTTCCTGACACTATCACTTAGCAGGATGGGTTGGGGAAAGTGTGGAGAAAAAAATTAGTGGATTGTTAGCAACTGAACTTCAAATTATGAAACGGTCTATGAAGACAAGCTTATCCCGTACAAGTACTAGGTCTGGACTAATAACTTTGAGAGTAGAAATTGTATTCTATTCATCTCTGTTTGTGAGGTCTCAATATAATACCCATCACCTAGATGTTTGTTGAGTTGAATTCCCCTTTCAGTAAGGGTTATCAATATGCATATCAATAGCAGAAAAATTAGTAGCTTTAAGACCTCCCATTAGAACATGGTTCCAGGGTGTAAAGCCAGCAGTTTGAGTCTTTCTTCTATGTCACAGCTTGAGTGGGGTTGGAAGACTATATAGGATAGAGAAACATGATAGGAAGAGAATTAACATTTATTGAGCACCTACTATGTACTGAATGTTCTGCTTTTATTATCTCTGCTGAGTGTTAGGGGTAGGGTTTGAGAGTTCTAGTCTATCTTTTATTCCCTGTCCTCCCTTACAGTTATAAACAAGCAAATTTATTCACTAAGTAGAATAACCAAATGGTAAAGAAAGCAACATTTTAGAAATAGCAATCTCCATTTTACCCCAGTACTGAATGAGAGATTGGAGAATTGAACTTACAGAGAGGCCTCTCGGTTCTTCCTCTTCTGAATCTAAGATGGTCAGTTCCCCAGAGCAGATCCAACCTGATTTATCACTCAGTTCTTAGTAGACCTGCTGGAGCACAGAGAGAATGTGTGAGGTAGGGTTCTTTCTAGGCCTCATACCTCATGGAGACAGGGCATAAAAAGAAAGAATGGCTAGCCCAACTGAAGGACCTAGACCCTCCTTCTGAACCAACTACATTGTATTAGTTATCTATTGCTGTGTACTAAATTAACCCAAAATTTAGTGGCTTAAAAACAACAGCATTTATTATTTCACAATTTCTGTGAGTCAGGCATGCATTGGCTGGGTCCTCTGGCTCAGTTCCTTATGGATGGTTGGACTCTGGCTTGCTGGCCAGGGGCTGCCCTCTGCTCTTTACAGTTGGGCCTCTCTAGCATTATATATATATAAAATGGCAGCTTGCTTCATTAGAAAAAACCAGAGGGGAGAACCAAAACGAGTTTGTGCAAACAAGATGGAAGTCCCAGTTTTTAAAAATCTAATCCCAACAGTGATATCCTCGCAATTTTGCCATATTCTATTCATTAGAATATGAAAGACTTCAGTTACTTCAAAAATATGTGGAAAAACAACATACTCCCAAAGAAACAATTGGTAAAGAAAAAATCAAAAGAGAAATCTGAAAATACTTTGGAGATGAATTAAAATAAAGATACAACATACTAAAATTTAGGGGATGCAACTAAACTCCCACTTTAAGATACTGGGGGAAAAAACTAAAGCCAGCAGAAGGCAGGAAATAATAAAACTTAGAGTAGAAATTAGTGAAGTAGGAAATAAAAAAACAATAGACAAAAATCAATGAAACCAAAAGTATATTCTTTTAAAAAAAAAAAGCCATAATATTAATAAACCTTTAGCTAGATTGACCAAGAAAAAAAGAGAACTCAAATTACTAGAATTATAAGTGAAAGAGGGGATGTTATTACCAACTTTATAAGATAATATAGATTATAAAGGAAATGTATGCAAAAATGGATAGTCATATGCAAAAAAAATAGATAAATTAGATGAAATGCACAAATTCCTAGAAAAACACAAACTAACTCAAGAAGAAATAGACAATCTGAATAGACAAGAGAAGAGACTGAATTAGTAATAAATATTTTTTAAACTTCCCACAAAGAAAAACAGGATCAGATGGCTTCTCTGGTGAATTTTGCTAATCATTTTAAGAAGAATTAATTCCAATCCTTTGCAAACTCTTTCAAAAACCAGAAGAGGACAGAACATTTCTCAACTTATTCTATGAGGCTAGTATAACCCTATCTTATTAAAACAAAGCAAACACATAACAAGAAAATTATAGATCAATAGCTCTTATGAATATGTGTGTAAAAACCATCAACAAAATACTAAGAAACCAAATCTGGCAGTATATAAAAAGAATTATAAACTATGACCAAGTATAATTTAGGAATGCAAGGATGGCTCAACACTAGAAAATCAATCCATGTAATTCACATTAATGGAATGAAGAGGGGGAAATCACATGAACATCTCAACTGATGCAGAAAAAAAGCATCTGACAAAATCCAACACTTTTGTGAGATTAAAAACATTCAACAAACTAAGAATAGAAAAGAACTTCCTCAACTTCATAAAGAGCATCTATGAAAAACCCACAGCTGATATCATACTTAATAGTGAAGGACTGGATACGTTCCCTCTAAGATTAGTAACACAGCAAGATGCCCACTTTCACCACATTTTTTCCAACATTGTTCTGGAGGTTCTAGGTAGGGTAATTAGGCAAGAAACTCCCCTCTTTAATCTCATTGAGTCACAAGTTCACCATTAGTTATAGGAAGGCTGGGAAAGTATCTGGGAAGAGGTATGGGATTGCGATATCTGTCAAATCAGGGAGTGAAGGAGGGATCTACCATGCAATTGAGTAAATCAGGGTTCACTCGGCAGGAAAAAGGACCAACCATGTTCACCAGGCTGTGCTATCCCTAGGAAAGAGTAGGTGAATAACACATGGCCACACATGACAGTGCAGACCTTCTTCTCTTGTGGCTGTAGGCCCTCTCCTCTGCTTCTCTGTTTCAGTAGAACAGGACGAGACAAATGTCACAAGCCTGAGCAGCCCCACCACTGACCATTGCCAGTTTTCAAAAAGGGAGGATGCTCTGAACTGGACTATGGTCATCCCTCTGCTGATGTGCAGCTTTCCATGTCACATCCACTCTTCCTGTCCTTTAGCACATTCTGCACTGAGCTGTCAAAGAGATCTTTCATAGCATAACCATAGGACAGTAATAATTTAACTCTACACCCTGCTCAAAACCCTTCAATGGCAGGCCTTTGTTTTAGGATAAAAATCAAAATCCTTGACATAGACAACAAGGCCCTGCATGGTTGACCTCTGCCTACTTCTCCAGCCCCATTACATACTTTCTTGGAGACAGCTTCCCTCAAGAGTAGGTCAGGTCCAAAGGAAAAAAAAAAAAGGAAAGTAGGTCAGGTCCTTTCATTATATATTTCCAGAACCCAGTGAATTTTTCTTTACCTCACTTACTGCAATGTGCAATTTTATAGTTATTTTCATGATTGTTTGATTACTGTCTAATTTCCCTACTAGAGTATAAGCATCACAAGGACAGGGACTCTCTGTTTTGGCTCCTATGTGTAGCAGAGATTGCTAATGACGTCCCAACATCTGGTCTCCACTTTTCTATTAGAAAAAGAATCCTAGATTCATTGAAGGCAGCAATGCACCCAGGCTAAATTATTATATGTTCTAGCTTCCCTACATGTTCCAACTCTCTTACAGGTCCCAGCTTCCCTTGCAGCTAGATGTGACCATGTGACTAAGTTCTGACCAATTAGATTTAAATGTTGTGGTAGTTCTGGGAAGTCTTCTAAAAAGGGAGAGTATGAGCACCTCTCTATTCCTCCTTTCAGCTTGCTTGGATTTGGACGTGAGAGCTGGAGCTGCAGCAGCCATCTGAGACCCTGTGTTGCTGTGCCAAAGATGATAAAACAGCAAGCTAGAAGCAGCGGGGGTTCTTGATGACTCTGAAGCTACCATACAGGTCCTGGAGTGCCTACCTCTGGACTACTTTTTATGTGTGAAAGAAATGAACTTCTGCATATTTAAGGCACTATTTCATTTTCTTTCTGTCACATTCAGCCAAACTTGGTCATTACATAGTATTGAATCATCTGCCATGCACCTAATAGAATCTCAATCAACACCTATGGAAGGGGCTTCCCTGGTGGCGCAATGCTTAAGAATCCACCTGCTAATGCAAGGGACACGGGTTTGAGCCCTGGTCTGGGAAGATCCCACATGCTGCAAAGCAACTAAGCCCCAGTGCCACAACTACTGAGCCTGCACTCTAGAGCCTGTGAGCCACAACTACTGAGCCCATGAGCCACAACTACTGAAGCCCACACGCCTAGAGCCTGTGCTCCGCAAGAGAAGCCTCCACAATAAGAAGCCAGCACACTGCAACAAAGGGTACCCCCTCTCTCCACAACTACAGAAAGCCCACACGCAGCAACGAAGACCCAATGCAGCCAATAAATAAAAAATATAAATAAAAAAATAAATTTATAAAAAAAAAAACACCTATGGAAGGAAGGGAGGGAGTAAGGAAGGAAGGGAGGGAGGGTTCGGGGGAGGGAGGGACTGGGGGGAAGAAGGAGGCAGTAGTTCAGAATGATAGGTGTCATGTATGATAAATGTATTAGCAAAAGACCGAAAAATTGATCCCAGTCACGGTGATCAAGAAAATTCCTAAGTTTAGATCTGGTAACTTGTTTCATTGTTTCTATTACTCGCCATATATATCTCTTTGATGGCACTGCCATGCTGTGTTGTTGTTGTTTTATTATGTAAGTAATGCATGCTCATTGTAAAAAGAATGTTTTCTGAACATATGGAAGGGTATAAAGTGGAAAGTAAAAATCTCTCTCCTTGCCTATTTCCCCAAAGCCAAACCTCTAGAAATAACCAGTTATCTTCTATGTTTCCAGAAATGTTCTCTGCATATTTAAGCATATATGTCTTACAACCCTCTGTATGTATAAATAACCCTTGTTACTCAGATGGGAGTGGGTATTAGCCAAGCTGGTCTGCTCCTGGCTTTTTTCTCTTCATCATGGGTCTTTGGCCAACTCCAGACTGCTTACAGTGGTCTGTTTGGGTGTTTATCATGTACTGGACAGCAAGCCTCAATAGAAATGAGTTCTCTGCTTGCTCATCTTTGAAGTTCTGGAACCTAAAACAGACATTTAATGAAAGTGTTGCTGAATGAATACCTGAATGGTCAAATGGGCCTTGAAGTTGACACAGGGCAGGTGGCAGAGGTGGAATTTTCCTCACTGACAAACTGTTCTTCCTCTTTTTTTAATATTTATTTATTTATTTAGGGTTAGTTGTGGCAGGCAAGATCTTTGTTGCAGTATGTGGGACCTTTTAGTTGTGGCATGAGGACTTCTTAGTTGTGGCATGCAAACTCTTAGATGCAGCATGCATGCAGGATCTAATTCCCCCTCGGGGGCCGAACCAGGGCTCCCTGCATTGGGAGCGTGGAGTTGTACCCACCAGACCACCAGGGAAGTCTCCAAACTGTTCTTCTTTTATTTTTTTTTTAATTTTTATTTTATACTGGAGTATAGCTGATTAACAATGTTGTATTAATTTCAGGTGTACAGCAAAGTAATTCAGTTATACATATACATGTATCTATTCTTTTTCAAGTTCTTTTCCCGTTTAGGTTATTACAGAATATTGAGCAGAGTTCCCTGTGCTATAAAACTGTTCTTCTTTTAAAGACAGCCTTGTGGTCACTGGACACAAATCATTCTTATGTCCCTAAGTCTTCTCAGGACTTTTCAATGAACCACGGCAGTGATGCTTTAGAATGGAGAGCTAAACTCTCCAGCTGGAGCACTCAGCACTGCACAAGAACCAGAAGGAAAAAAATAAAATTAAAATAGCCAGTCTCTTAAATTAAACCGAGTGCTGGCTCTCTGCATCCCCAAAGCCATCCCTTGGGGTCTCATTAAAATGCAGCTCCAAAGGAAGGGGGAGGCCCCTTCCAGGCCAGTCTCAGGAAAACAACCCAGTGTTTTTTTTTGTTGTTTTTTTTTTTTTTTTTTACCATGAAAAGGCACTAAAAAGAGATTCGTGGCCAGTCTCAGACCTTTGAGCTGTGGGCACTTCCACTGAGAAAATTTGTGTCTGGAAATAAAACTGAGATGCAATCAAAGGGAAAATAGAGCTACTTCTAGTCCCCTTTCCCAAAATCCTGTATCATTTTTAGGTTTTTCCCACTTCCAGTTTTCACTTATTGATTAAAACCCAGCTTTGACACACCTGATGGAACATCAGTTTTGCTTCATGAAATTCAAATGGGTTTGAACAGAAATCCATTACTACCAAGTACAATGGGAGTGTTTGTGATGACTTTGCTGGTTCTCTCCCCTCTTTGCCCTTCCCTTCCCTCCTCAGTGCCCTCAATACCTTGACCCCCCAGCTCTGAAACCAACCCTGCACTAAGCCAGTAAGGAGTGAAGGCAGCCCTCCTCTAGTTGAACATGAGGTCAATTCTGCCTTGGAGGTTCTCCAATATTTTGCTCAATTCTAGTAGCCATCCTCTGTGAGGCAACTGGAGTTGGTTAAGTGTTTGCTTAGTGCTAATGGGGGAAATGCCCTTCAATGGAAAACTGCATTTATCCAGACTCTAAAGGAAAACCCTGGGGTTCTCTGATTCTATGGAAGTGATTTTACTTCTTGAAAAATTGTAGATAGCATTACAAAATAATTCTTGTCTATAGACATGTAAATTGTATCTTTTCTGATAGAGGTTTCAATGACATTCAAGTGAACCCACCATTTTATCACAAGCAGTAAGAAAGACTGCCCTTTGTCCAGGAGGAAAATATCCTCAAGGTTGCTTGCTACTAACGCAATTCTGAGAAACGGCCTTGCATTTTGGGGATGCCCAGAAAGACGTGTAGGAGCACAAGAGACCCATGGAAAACTCTTTCTCCCAACAATGACGTATGGTTGGGTGAAGAAAGCAGGGCATAGAACTGAATGTAAGGTAAATCCCATTTTTATAAAATTGTATATAAATACCTGAAAGGGTATCTACCAAGAAGTTAACAGTGGTTATCTCTGGGTGGTAGAAGGTCAGGTGATCTTTAAACTTCTTTCTTGGTACACTTTTGTTTTGTATGAATTCATTTCAATGATAATGTGTAATTTTTACAAAAATCATAAAGTTATTCTTTAAAAAAAAACTAGATGGGATTAGAACTCAGAGTGAATTGTAAGATTAATTCCTACTCATGAATTTAGGCTGATAAAATCCAAAAGCAAACCAGAGAAAAGAGATCGAACATCACCAGAAACAGGGGAGTGAGACGTAACCAGGAAGCTGGGAGCTGACACACATTTGCTGGGTTTTATGCCAAAGACAGAGGAACGGCCAAGGCCATGATTAAATTCTTTTTTGATATTTAGGAAGCCTGACTCTGCAGTGAAAATCCAGGAATAACCAGGTCCATGTGGACATGGCTCTGACGTCATCTTAGCAGATCCTATACCTTCAAGATGACAAGTCCAAATTCAGCAGAGACAGGAAAAAACAGGGTTTCCCCCATATTCTCTCTATATCTCTGGGCTAAGTGAAGTCACTTTTCAAATACAGCACCACCCTGTTACCATACAGCTGGTTAAGATATGCAATGAGTTAAACCATAACCCATGATATATAATGGCAAAAGCATCATGATTCCAGACGAATGTAGGAGTTTCACTGTGACATCTGATGCCTTTAAACTGATATCAGGTTTATCAGCAAAAACACATCTGAAGTGTAATCATTTTGATTGCTAATGAGTAAACTCATTGGCTTTGAAAATGACAGGTTAAGGCAATGGCATTCTTTTTTGAGGGGTCCTGGTTTTGGGAGGATTAAAGCTGTTTTTTAACTGGATGTTCCTGTGGCAATTGTTAATATAAAGTTTCCAGAAATCTCATCCCAGAAAAGTGATTGCTGATAACTCCAAGCAAATGCAACCGTTCATGAGCCTGGGGGGCCGGCAGGGCTGGGACTACAGTCTGCCCTCGATGTTTCCTAGTTACCAGACTTAGAAAAGAAGCAGCCAGAGATGGAGATGTCAGGAGGGCTGTTTGCGAAGAACTGGAAGGTAATCCAGTAGACCGGGGGCCAGAGTAAGGCAGCCAGTGACCAGGAGGAGAATCAGAAATGGGCGCAGTCTCCAGCAGTCAAGACACAGGGGCACGTACAAAGCATAGCAGGCCAGCCAGAAGCAGCATTCTCCAACAGGCACCGTGCCAGCCCCGGGCTCTGGTTCTCCCAGTGGCCACACACCCGGCAGTGCTGATTCCAAGAGCTCCTGACCTGATGCAGCTGCTCAGGGAGGGATGAGACCAGAGGAGGCCTTGAAGCCCCTTGCAGCGCTCATATGCGCCTGCTTGTCACCAAGGCTCTCTCTGTGAGCAGGGCGCAGGAGCGACCCCAGGCCAGGAGCTGTGCAGTGCAGAGCCCTGGCAGCTGCTGTTCCCTGAACCAGAACACACGTGACATACCCAATTCCCTAGGGAAATCACCTGGCCCCCATCAGCAAAAACCACCATTTCTGCTCTGCTGCTTCATTAAGGGAAGGCTGATAATTTCATTTCATGGTTAACTGAAAAATGAAAATGTCAGACTGAAAAATCAAGGACGTCTTGATTTGCTATGTTCACAGGTTTGGTTTTAGGAACACACGGCACCTTCCACAGAGTCAATGCTCCGTATCTATTTTGTGAAATGACCAGATGAAACATCCAGTGTGTGTCGGTAAGAATGGTCCATTCCCCTGTAGTGTGGCCAGGAGGATTCTAAATCCTTGGATGACCCTCCCTCTGTAAGGGGGGTACTCTGCCCAATAATTGGTCCTTGCCTAAAAGCTAGAACTCCTATTTCAAAAGAAAGGAAAGGACACACTTCAAATGCTTTTGTGTGTTTTAGGTAACTAAAGGCATCCAACAGGGATGGATGGTTCTGTCTGGCAAGACACTGAAGAGACCCTCATTTTCTTAGACCACGCTGGACCTCTGGGCATCGTCTGTAAGCTGGAAAGAAAACACTAAAACTGCTCTGCATAGTAATAGGGCATAATGGGAAGTAGGGATGGGATAGATTATGGTATATTTACAAAAAAATGTTTGTCTTTCCTAAAGTGGCTTAATCCCACTCTACAGTCTTTAATAATTATTGTTTGCTCACTGACAGAATGCACACATGTGTACGTACACATGCACGTACACGTGTGTGTTTATTATCGCATTGGAAACTATTTTCCAAGTTTTGCACTTTAATTAACTTCTGACAACTGGCCTGTGGAAACCCTGAGAGCAGGATTAGAGTTAAATCTCTGCACCTTGATGGTCAGGTGGACAAAAACAAATCACATGGCAAATTAAAGTTAATTCCTCGAACACAAGCCTCAGTCGGCCTGCTCTGCTATGATTAGAGCAACAGTTCAACTGATTAGAGCAAAAGCTATCCTTGCTGGGAAAGCTGGACGAGAAATGAACCACAGCAACTTTTAACTCTGATTTGCTGCACCCCAGTGGATCCAGGAGGCAAAGGAAAGGGTGACCCTTAGCCTCGCTCAGTCATTATGTGCTGGACTTATAGAAGCAAGGCAACTCAGAGTGACTGATAGATCTTTGTTTCTAAACTTTCTGATTAAAAGAGGATGAAAGGGCTTATTTTAATCAGTCCTCTTTCCTTTCTCTGTGCCTAAGAGTGCATGTTTTCCCACCTTCTGGGATTGTCAGTATACTAGGTACATTAGGAGAACAGTAGGAGGTGGCATTGCCCCCTGCAGTGAAAATTGCACTGGACAAAGGTCAGGAGACCTGGACTGGGATCCCAGCCTTCTTTACCAGCTGTGTGACCTTGAGTAAGGCACGATGCATATTTGCTACTGGGAGATCAAGGAAGTGGCCCAATGAGTCAACACATAATCCCCGAGGATCTTTGAACATGAAATTCAAGACCAGAGGCTGGCAAAGTGCAGCCCACAGACCAAATCCAGCCCACCACCTGTTTTTATAAATAAGTTTTGTTGGAACACAGCTGTGCTCATCGATTGCATATTATTTCATGTTGCAACGGCAGAGTTGAGTAGTATTTAGCCAGAAATATTTATTAGCCTTCTATAGACAAAAGTTCATGCCCCCTGTTCTACACTCATGTCCTGACACCTGTTGACCTTGGAATTCCAGTCCCCACATATCATTTCCTTATCAGAAAGCTTGAGATGGCCCAGAGAATAACTAAGCAAGTGCTTTTGAAATAGGACGCCGCCTAAGAGCACCATGTCACCACGGAGAGCTAAGGAGATTTCTTCTGCAGGAACCCCGCACTCCCTCAGCCTTGCAGAGCAGCGGGTGAGCACCCGCCTGCAATGCTGAACAGTGTTCATTACTCTTTTTTTTTAATTTTTTAATTTTTTAAATTTTTATTGAAATATAGTTGATTTACAATTTTGTGTTAATTTCTGCTGTACAGCAAACTGATACACACACATATTGTTTTCATACTCTTTTCCATTGTGGTTTATCATGGAATATTGAATATAGTTCCCTGTGCTATACAGTAGGATTTTGTTGTTTATCCATTCTATATATAAAAGCTTACATCTGCTAACCCCAACCTCCCACTCCATCCCTCCCCCAACCCCCTCCCCCTTGGCAACCACAAGTCTGTTCCCTATGTCCACGAGTCTGTTTCTGTTTCATAAATAGGTTCATTTGCATCATATTTTAGATTCTACATATAAGTGATATCATACGGTGTCTGTCTTTCTCTTTCTGACTTACTTCCCTTAGTATGATAATCTCTAGTTGTATTCATGTTGCTGCAAATGGCATTATTTCATTCTTTTTTATGGATGAGTAGTATTCCATAGTATATACATACCACATCTTCTTTACCCATTCATCTGTTGATGGACATTTAAGTTATTTCCATGTCTTGGATATTGTGAATAGTGCTGCTATGAACATAGGGGTGCATGAATCTTTTTGAATTATAGTTTTGTCTGAATATATGCCCAGGAGTGGGATTGCTGGATCATATGGTAACTCTACTTTTAGTTTTCTGAGGAATCTCCTTACTGCTTTCCATAGTGGCTGCACCAACTTACATTCCCACCAACAGTGTAGGAGGGTCCCTTTTCTCCACACCCTCTCCGGCATTTATTGTTTGTAGACTTTTTGATCATGGCCATTCTGACCGGTGTGAGGTGATAACCCATTGTAGTTTTGATTTGCAGTTATTTAACAATTAATGATGTTCTCTAACAATTAACGAGCATCTTTTCATGTGACTATTGGCCATCTGTGTATCTTCTTTGGAGAAATATCTATTTTGGTCTTCCGCCCATTTTTTGATGGGGATGTTTGTTTTGTTGTTGTTGTTCAGTTGTTTGTATATTTTGGAAATTAAGCCCTTGTCAGTTGCTTCATTTGCAAATACATTCTCCCATCCCATAGACTGTCTTTTCGTGTTGTTTATGGTTTCCTTTGCTGTGCAAAAGCTCATAAGTTTGATTAGGTCCCCTTTAGTTTTGCTTTTATTTCTATCACCTTGGTAGACTGACCTAAGAAACCATTGCTACGATCTGATTTATTCTTAATGCTCCTGCAGAGTGGGGGTGCAAGTAGCACAGGGCAGCCCCAGCCAGCACCACGGTGGTCTTCTCTGCTGCCCTGCATTTCTTTCCTATTTTATTTTTTTGGATTTGAAGATCTCAACCAACGTGATAATGTGGCTGAAGGGTAGCAAATGTGCAAGGGAATAAGACACTTTTTCTATGGGACCTAAATAACGCGAAAACTTTCTTCACTAGTTCATGGTGTGAGTGAAAAAAATGTTGCCTGCCACAACATATAAACAAAGGATGTTGCAGCCATCAGGCCACTACAACCAGCCCTGAGGGAACTCAGGATGGAGACAGGCTGCCTGCTGCCAAGCCCTCAGCCACTGCAGTCACCCAACCGTGCACCCTGTGGGGATTCAGGGTGGAGAAAAGCAGGACACAGGCCCCAGATAGCTGAAATACATATCAAAGGAATGATTTCAGTGAGCCCAGACTCTTGCATCTTCACATACATAGAAAACTGCTAAATTCCTTAACTTGAGATATTTGGTTTTCTTTAACAGTAATCTTTTGAAGTTCTGACTGTCTGGTCTTTGTTGCAAAAACTCCTAAATATTCTGGCCCCTCCCTTGCCTCTTTGGAGCAGTCCCTCAGAGCTACCTGAGAAGCTGCATCCCATGGGCTTGCCCGTGGGCTTAAGTCCTCAGTTTTGGCCATCAAATAAAACATAATTCTCAACTTTTAGGTTGTACATTTTTTATTGAGTCGACAATGGCATGTTGCCAAGAGCCAGGAGAGGCCGTGGGGCATTTCTGGCTTTAATCCTCTCATTTTATACATGAGGAGCCTAGGGAAACTGAGGGTTTGGCCAGGGTCAAGGTTAAGGAAAGAGCCAGATTATATAGTCCCCATCTCTCAGTGTCCAGGCCAGTGCTCTTTTCTCTCATTTGCTTAATCAACAGCCATTTATGCTGCGGACCAGGAACTGTGGTGGCAGCTGGTTGTAATCATGACAAGACAGATATCATGGGCCTTTCAGTTCACAGCCAGCTCTCTGATGAATAGTACATCTATAATAATACATATTTTTAAAAACTGGGCTAAGTGCTATGATGGGAGTGAACAAGGTACAATGACAGAGAATAACAGGAAAAACTTACTGGCCTTGTTTCGTTGATTCTAGACGTGCTTCTTTATTTAATATTTTAATATTTCTGAAATCAAGGTGCACCTTATCATAGATGAGACCCTAGATAACAAGTGGCATTTTTACTTTCTGAATGGTACATGCAGTAATGGTACATCTTACAATTGATGGTATCTTAGATCCAATGATGCAGAGTGGGTAAGGCAGTCAGGGAAGACTTTGTTCATTTATGCTGAATCCTGAGACTGGGAAGCTGGAGCCCACTATGCCCAGAACAGGAGAAAGAACATTCCCAACAATGGGGTTAGCATGTGCAAAATCCCAAAAGCTGGGTGCCCTTGAGGAAAGGAGAAAAGGGCCGTGTGGCAGGAGCGAGGAGGCATGTGCTGGGAGTGTGTGGAACTGTGTGCCAGGTCAATCAGAGGAGTGAAAGCTGTGATCTAGAGATCGGACTTAAACAAGAGAGTGACACAAACAGCTTTGTATTTCTAACAGATCACCTTCCCAAGAGAGAAATGTCAAATCCAGGTTATTTGTTTACAGGGCAAGGTTAGAATCAGGAAGCCCAGGTAGAGGGCAATGGAGGCAAGAGAAGGCCATGGCCTCCATCAGGGCAGGCAACAGAGGTGGAGAAGAAGGGGAGGAGGTGCCCCAGACAGGACCCCCTCAACATCTGACCACAGGCCGTGAAGATGATTGCAGTGGGGGGGAGGGGAGGGGGCCGGGAGATAAAGGACACAAGCCTCCTAACTTGTTTGCTCCAGGAGGTGGGTGTGGCTTTCCTGGTTTCTGTCGTTACCTCCTCTGAGGATATTCTGCACTCTCCTTAAGTCTTTTTGTTATGATGTGATTTCTTTTTCTTTTTTTTTCCCTCAAGTTTACCCTAGACACTTGTAAGTAAACCCAAAGTCTCAGAAAGTATAATGCAAACAAATACTTATATCTTAACTACCAGGCAATATATTTCCAGGCTATATGAACCCCAGTACTTGTAATAAAATAACCTTTTAAATTATTATAATTTAAATAATTTTAAACTATAAAATATCAAAAATTGCATTGCATTCTTTCCTCTTTCCTATGCTTTTTGCTTGTTTTTTGTTTTATAATGTTCAGCCAGTTTCCACTGTACAACAAAGTGAATCAGCTGTATTTATACCTATATAACCCCATATATGATGTGATTTCTTTTGTGTTACGATTCCTATTCATCTTGTGTGAAATGTATGGGATTCAAGCTACGTTACGGTAAGTAGTTCAAAATGGAGTCACAGTGGTCAAGGTGAACTTCCATAGCAGCTGTTTTGAAATGTCCACTGTAGGACTGTGAGTGTCTTAGATGCGTAAACTAAGAGCTTTACATAAGAAATTTGATGATCCACGTTATGTCACGGGAACAGGAGCTACTGACTGAGCCAAGACCCCCTCCCCTGGAGTAACTGTTGCTCCTTAGAAAGAGACCACGGAGTCGAGTGACTCAAAGGCTCTTTGCTGGAGGACCCAGCTCCACGCTGCTGAGGGCTGCTGCAGCCCTACCAGAGCAGAAGATGACATTCCACTCACACTGATCATGAGAGCCCCTTGCTGGACCCTAGACCACCGCTCAGGCTGAGACACCGCCTTCCTGGACTTCTCCTTGAAGTGTTGTCTGTAACTCCCTTTTCTCTACCTTGACTAACCTGTGGTGTGTGTAATACACTGAGTGATTCATGAATTGAATATTGGCTGCTGTTTCGTGGATCTCCAATCCTGTGATTCTTACCTGCCCTTCCCGCTAGGCCCTGTGACAAACACTTTTCCAAGCTTTGCACCAGGGAGCCCTCGGGAGGAAGGAGAGGGATCCCTAAGATGAAGAGGTGGGATTGCCTCTTTCCGCTCATCAGCGTGTCTTCCTCAACCCATCTTTCCTTTGGCTCGTGTTTGCCTGATTAACCACCAGACACAAGTATCGCGAGGAGGTAGAATTGTACATCACGTGATTCGCCTCAGGCTCTTTGCATCCTTGTCTTTCACTCCAAAATGGTCTTGGCCCAGACTGGTCAGGGGCACATCCTAAAAATCAGGACCGCTTCCATCTTGAGGCCCCACAGAGGCCTGGGCAGTTCCCAGGACGTGGTAAGCGAAGGATGTACCTCTGCTCAGGCCCCAAGCCCCAGAACAGCCCACAGTTGGGGCCAGTGTATAGCAAGCCAGGGCTCTACTCCCACTGCCCCAGCCCTCGTCCTTCTCCATTTTTCTAAGCCTACAGGCACCAGCTGCTATGAAGCCACCGAGAAACCTCACAGAGCATGTACCAAGCCTCCCTCACCCGGAAATGGCTCCTCTGCCTCTGCCTCCCCAGGGATTTCGGGCCCCTGTGGGTGTGGCTGCGTTTAGTTCAAATAATGGCAGGGAACCCAGTGAATGTTCCTGGCGACTGGAGTTCCTTCTACTCGCCCACTCCTGCCTACCTCCTGCAACCTCTGCTTGGTACCAGGAGGCATCACCAAAGCCCCATGGGCCCCACCAGGCTGGCAGGGCACCACCTCCTCCTGCCTGCTCATTCTGCAGCATCTGGCTCTGCCTCCCCATCATCTGGCACTTGTGGGACCAGTGCCAGTGACTGGGTGATGAATCGGGAGTGGAACCCTGTATGCTTTCTCTGAAAATATCTGCTTCTGTTGTGTTTCGAATTCCTCCAGCACTTGTCATCTTCTCTGCTCATTTAGCATTTAGCTTATGATGCCTGGAGTTTTAGGTTCATCTCATAGCACCATATAACATCTCTTCAACTAGCTATTAAGCTCCTGGGGAAGCAAGCCTATGTCACCTGGGTGCAAGGGGCTGCACCCAGTGCTGTGAGGAGAATAAGACTTCTCAATATGTTGGCTGACCAAAGGCTTGACTGGGCCTCCAAAGATTTCCAAATTCCCAGAAGCACAAACCATCTCTGTAATTGCTGTGGCTCAGGTAGACTTGGCCTCCAGACACCCAAGTTGAAGAGAGAAGCCGGGAGTAAGTGGACTCGAGGCAAAGATGAGGTCCCAGACATGCCAATAACCCAAACTGGAGGATCGTGGTGAAGTGGAAGTCTCCCTGGATAGTACTGACACCTGAGGGGGCAGGGCTCTCCATCAAGAATGACAGATGGCCTTCATCTTGATGGCCAACACTAATTCTTGAGTAGCTGCCTGGAGAATTGGGTAGACAAAGACCTTGAAGCTGCATCCGTGACACTGGGAAAGATTGCTGGGCTCTGGCACTGCTTGCGTGGGCCCAGGGGAAGGGGGACAGAGCACACATTAGCTGTTCTCCTCTGGATGGTGCTGGGAGTTGGGGGAATGGCAGAATTCATGGTTCCAGGAGATCCCTCTGTGAGGGGCAGAATCACGTCCAGAAGTGAAGATGAGGAAGGATGTTCTGGCCTTCATGCCACTGTGAGTGGGCCTAGTCCAGCAGCTGGTCACGCAGTGGATAGCTCAGGGCAGCTCACCTTTGGACACCTGCAGCACATATCAGGAAACAGATACAGAGGTGGGCACAATGACAGAGTTGAGGTGGGGGGAAAAAAAAAAAGATGCACCCAGGGGAAAGTTTGGGCTCCCTGGGTTCACCTCACATGCCCCAGACACTAAGCTCTTGGCAACTAGACCCATTCCAGACCCCACTCATTAGTGGAGCTGAGTGTTTTAACAGAGTGGCAGCCAGTTCAGATTTGCACGTGGGGCTGGGCCTCACGGCTCAATGGGGAGCAGAAATTAACAAATATTGAGATCCTGTTCTCATCTTTAACCTAGATAAGTACAATGGCCTCCCAGCCTCCAGGTTTATTCCACTCCAGTTCTTCATTACTAAAACTGCCAGAAAGTTCTGTCTACAGCACACATCTTTTCCCGGTAGCCCCTTGTTAAGATTCTTCAATGAATCTGCTCCATCTACAGAATAAAATCTAAGTTCCCTAGCATGGCATGGGCCCTCCATTAGACATCTTCTGTCTAACTCTCTGGCCTGATAAGAGTATCCTTGTTTAGCTGGGGGCCTTGGGCCATGCTGGATAGTCTTTGCTAACAATGTGATTTATGCGTGGGGGCTCTTGGGTCACACAGTAGCAGCTCAACCTCTGGAGGGTCTGGAAACGAAAGTCAGCCATGCAGGCGGTCAGCCAGGTCTATGTGACTAAACCCCAATAAAATCTTTGAACACCAAGGCTCAAGTGATCTTCGTTGGTTGGCAAGATGTCTTGCATATTGTCACATTCTGTTGCTGGGATATACTGGTGTTGTCTGCATGACTCCACTGAGGAGTCAGGAGGGAGCACTGGAAACTGTGCTTGGTGTCTCCTGGAGCCTGCCCTGTATGCCCCTCTCCTTGGCTGATTTTAATGTATGCTCTTCTGTTATGATAAATATAACTGTTAGCATAGTGGCTTTGCTGAGTTCTGCAGGTCCTTCCAGCAAATTATTGAAACTGAAGGTGGTCTTGGGGTTCCCGAAACCTACAGTGGGTAGCAGATCAGATGGTGGACTTGGGGACTCTTGAATATAAAGTTTTGCACTCTAATAAACACTGTAGGAAGGAGCATTCTTATTCATATATGTTTGGACAGTACTATGTTTCTTCAGGATAAATTCCTAGAAGTTAGTTGCTGAGTCAATGTTTTTGAACATTTCCAATTATAGCAGATAACACTACACTGTCCCCATGCCCCAAAGTAGTCTACCCAATTGACACTTCATCCTGCAGGTTGAGAAAGTCTATTTTCTCATATTATCAATCTTTCCTCCCCTCCTCCAATCTGATAGGTTAAAAAAAAAGGTAACACCCAAAACAATACCTATTGCTTTGATTTGTGTTTTTAAAACTATTGGTGAGGATGAGTATCTTTCAAAATATGTGTTGATCATTTATATTTCTTTGGTGAACTGTTGATTCATGTCCTTTTCCTGTTTTTCTACTGCATTTCCATTTTTATCTTACTTCTAAGTAAAACTCTGCCTATATCAAGGATCTTAACCTTTTACCTTTGACCTGAAATGTTTAAAATCAGAAATCCTACTTCCCTTTGGAGAACTGCCCTTTTCAAATAGCAAACAAGTGTTTCTGCATGGGTGAAAAGTGACTAACACATTTGTCCAAAGATAAAAATGTATTTCTATTAAGTCTTAAAGCTCAAACCTCTATTGCCTAATAGAGTTTAAATACACACGCAAGAAAAGTCAATCATTCTGCCTGAGTGTAGGGATAAATAATTTCATGCCAAATGGTAATTTAAAACTGAATTACTACAGCAAAAATGAGATCAAATCACAGAGCTCAATTTAAAGTTTTATTGTGGCTTCATTTAAATTCATCACCCAAAACTCACAGTTAGTTGTCTTTTATAAAGACTATACTGTTTGAGCCATGTTTTCCAAAGAGTTAGATTTATGCTAGACCATCCCTGATGTCCCTTGAGGCCAGTACCACCCTTAGATCTGGACAAGAGGGACCCCAGCCTTGAGCCTGTGCTTTTCAGAACCCACATCACACACGCAGTCAAAATTCTGTGCCTCAGTCACTCATCTTAGTCACTTAAAAGACATCTTTATACATTGTGGGGTGTTTTCTGATACCACTTCTGACACCAAATGCATGTGGTTTTTTCCAACACCAACGACCAATTCTCCAAGAACAACCAGATGTCCAACAATTCAAAATCAATTCGGTCACTAACTATCCTGAATTAGTGCAGACCTCACAAGTTAAGTGCTCAGCCCCACAAGACCCCCACTGCAGTTGCCATTGACAAGTCCCAGACGCCACCTATACTTCTCTGGCTGATAGGCCATTATTTGGGGGGCTCCCACAAACCCCTTCTCAGGTTCAACAATTCTCTAGAGTGACTCACAGAATTCAGAAAAGCACTCTGCTTACTATTATGGGTTTATTATAAAGGATACACTCAGGAACAGCGAAATGGAAGAGATGCACAGGGCGAGATATGCGGGAGGGTCTCAGAGATTACATGCCATCTCCCATCATGAGACAAATCACCCTCTTATTTTCTTGAGGTGTTCACCAACCAAGAAGCTCCTTGAATCCTGCTGTTTAGGGGGTTTATGGAGGTTTCATTACACAGGCATAATTGATTGAATCATTGGGCACTAACTGAACTCAAGCTCCAGCTCCCTTCCACTCCCTAGAAGTCAGGGGATAAGGCTGAAAGTTTCCCTTCTCTAATTATGGTGTGGTCTTTCTGACTTGACAACCAGCCTCTATCCTGACGTATCTAGTCCCTCCCCTCTCCATCTCCGGAGCCATCTCATTAGCATACAAAAGACGGTATATTCCAAGGCTTTTGGGGACTTTGTGCCAGAAACTGGGAACAAAGGCCAAATAGTTATTTTTTATTATACCACACATGTATTATTCAGTTTCGGGGTTTATTAAGGTATATTTGTCAAGGCAGAAACAAAACTTTTTTTGACATAAATTGTAGCAATATTTTTTTGGATCTGTCTCCTAAGGCAAAAGAAATAAAAGCAGAAAATAAACAAATGGGACCTAATTAAACTTTAAAGCTTTTGCACAACAAAGGAAACCACCAACAAAAAAGAAAAGACAACCTACTGAATGGGAGAAAATATTTGCAAATGATTTGACCAATAAGGGGTTGATATCCAAAATATATAAACAGTTCATACAACTCAGTATCAAAAAAAAAAAAAAACCAAACAACCCGATTAAGAAATGGGCAGAGGACCTGAATAGACACCTCTCCAAGGAAGACATACAGATGGCCAACGGGCACATGAAAAGATGCTCAACACTGCTAATCATCAGGGAAATGCAAATCAAAACCACAATGAGATACCACCTCACATCGGTCACAATGGCTATTATCAAA
The DNA here is from genome assembly GCF_030028045.1 of Hippopotamus amphibius kiboko. NCBI lineage: Eukaryota > Metazoa > Chordata > Mammalia > Artiodactyla > Hippopotamidae > Hippopotamus > Hippopotamus amphibius. Next base: position 91,483,879 of record NC_080196.1, on the reverse strand, counting down.
AAGACCACAAATAACAAATATTGGTGAGGACGTGGAGAAAAGGGAACCCTTGTACACTGTTGGTGAGAATGTAAATTTGTGCAGCCCCTGTGGAAACAGTATGGAGGTTACTCAAAAAACTAAAAACAGAACTATCATACGATCTAGCAATTCCACTCTGCTCCCAGTGTTCATAGAAACATTAGTACAATTGCCAAGATATGGAAGCAACCTAAATGCCCATCAACAGATGAATGGATAAAGATGTAGTGTGTGTGTATGTGATATTACTCAGCTATAAAAAGAATGAAATTCTGCCATTTGTAACACTGCGGAAGGATCTAGGAGCTATTATGCTTAGTGAAATAAGTCAGAGAAAGACAAATACTCTATGTTATAATTTACATGTGGAATCTAAAAAATAAAACAAATGAATGTATGTAACACAACAGAAACAGAATCACAGATATAAAGAACAAACTGATGGCTACCAGTGGGGAGAGAGAAGGGGGAAGGGGCATGATAGGGGTAGGGAATTAACAGATATAAACTACTATGTATAAAATAGATAAGCAACAAGGATATATTGCACAGCACAAGGAAATATAGCCATTATTTTGTAATTACTTTAAATAATATGCTCTATAAAAATATTGAATCCCTATGTTGTACACCTGAGACTAATACTGTAAATCAACTATACTTCATAAATAAATAAATAAATAAATAAATAAATAAATAAATAAATAAATAAATAAATGAAGTTTAACAATTTCTTAGCTGGATTTATAACTTTAAAATATTTAGACATTTAGTCATGTGGGGGCATCATTTGCAACCTGCGTTATGCCCCACAAATGTTAGGAGCCAGCCTGCCTGAGGCTGGCCAGGTTAAGGGGAGATAGAGTTTGTGCCTGTGGGTCTTTTCTACTGATTTCCAAGGGTGGGTCTTGAATCTCTAAATTAGAACACTTGGGAGCAGCAGAAAGTAGTGGCCAAGTAGCTTCAGAGTGAGACAGATTGATTTCTATCTTAGCTTTGTCATTCGCTTTATATGATCTTGGGCAAATTACTTCACCTTTCTGAGTTTCAAGAGGGATAATATCCACCTCACCAGATTGTGATAAGAATTAAGTAAGAAAGACTGTAAAATGCTTAACAGTTCCTAGCGCTTAGTAAACATTCAATAAATGGCTTCTATGGCATTGTTGATATTACTGCTACCATACTCTGATATTACTGCTACCAACGCCACTTTGAGGGCTTTTAGAATGGGCACATTAGTAAATGATCCCCACAGTTCTAAATACAATCCTGGAAACCTCCCACTAAAGACCTGTTCAGAAAGGAGGATAACTGGAGTTGATCCCCTACTCTCAGATCCTAGGGACCCTCCTTATCCATTTTGGGGTGTGCTTCAGTCCCAAATCACTGGAAACAGAAAAGTAGAGAATCCCACGTGGCTCTAGAGGCCCCTCCACAGGTTCTCCAGAAGTGAGACTCCAGCTTGGTGGATGGAGACAGCAGGCTTCTGAGAAAAATGAAGACATTCATCTTGTCTTGGGTCTGACCTCACCAAGTGTACTCAGCTGTGCCCACTCAGCTGATCAAGAAGTCTTAAAGAGAGAAAGAAGTTCTCTGAACTAATTTGTGGACCCAAATTTTCACACCAAGAGTCCATCTTATTGCCATAAGCAGCTCACACTACTTACCACTCTGGTCTTAAATTCAAGAACAGGTAAAAAGCATAATGTTCTCACCATCTGCTATGGTCTGAATGTTTGTCTCCCCACCAAATTTGTATGTTGAAATCTTAATGTCCAACGTAATGGCAGTAGGAGTTGGGGGCTTTGAGAGGTGCTCAGGTCATGAGGGTAGAGCCCTCATGGGTAGGATTAGTGCCCTTATAAAAGAAACCCCACAGAGCTCCCTATCCCCTTCCTCCATGTAAGGATACAATGCGAAGTCTAAATAACCTAATTAAAAATGGACAAAGGATCTGAATAGATATTTCTCCAAAGAGATACACAAATTGCCAATAAGCACCTGAAATGATGCTCAACATTATTAGCAATGGGGAAATGCAAATTAAAACCACAAGATAACACTTCACACCTACTACAGTGGCTATAATCAAAAAGTCAGATAATAACAAGTATTGGCAACGATGTGGAGAAATTGACACCCTCATAAACTGGAGGGCCCTCATCCTGATTTCAGACTTCCAGCCTCCAGACTTCTAGCCTCCAAAACTATTTTTTTCATAAATTTATTATGAGAAATAAATTTCTGTTGTTTATAGGCCACCCAGTCTGTGGTACTTTGTTATAGGACCCAAATGAACTAAGACATCATCTCATGGGATGCAGAGATGGACACTATGTAATGATGATGATGATGGTGATGGTGATGATAGAGCTTGACATTTGAAAAGCATTTGGACCAAACAGAAAAATTTTGAACCATTATTGTTGTTATTAATAATATTACAATAAATGAAGACAGAGCTTAATCTTGGGGATGCAAAAGGACCTGGAGCATTTTCTCCAAGAAAACCTCTTGACTGTGCTTTTTCTTCCACCTTCAATAAATGAGCATTATTTATATTTTCTTCTCTGCAGAGCAAGAAAGAATAGGCAACTGGTCTGTCAGCATTCGATCTGTTTCAAGTTGTTCTCACTCCCCTTGTCCTGTATGAGTGAACTTCTCTTTCACTGATATATGAACCCATGTGATTTCTTTTCAGTTTAACTTCTGATATATTTAATGGAGGGGGAGAAATCTTCACCACTGAAGTAATTGGCTTTTGGGGGAAAGATGATTCTGATTCTTGTATAATTGATTAGTGGGAAAATGCAATTATCCCACATTACATTCAGCTGCACAACCTATTTGACACCAGCCAGTTCAGTCAGCTTTTAGAGACTGGCTTCTAAAGAAAGTGAATGTGGAAAAACAGCTATGTGACTGGAATGGACCGTGGCCTCAGGCTTGACCAACTCTCTCTTTATAGGTAAATACCTATCCAGAATGCTTCATACAGAGGATTCTGGGAGAAACACATGACATTATTTCCCATGAAGGAAGATTATTTTATTATATATAAATGTTCAAAGCATAAAAAAGTTCAGGAATTATAATGAGCATATCAGAAATTCTCTGCATTTGAAAAATTTCTCCTTTTAAGACTGGAAGTAGGAAAAAAAAAAACAGAGATAGGAGAAACCGCCACCAATTTCTACACAGTTTCTTAAAATGGTATATAGTGAGGGGAGTCCTGGATGGAGGCTGGCAGAGCTGAGTTATGTCATTTACTTACTGTGTAGAATGTGGGCAAGGCACATTACCTCCTTAGGCTTCACTCTCTTCTCTTGTAAAAAAATGTGTTAAACTAAATAATTTCTAAGGACTCCTATGACCATCAAAAATTCAGTGCAAAGTTATTCCTCCTGCAAATCCTCACCAGTTTCTTCCAATCTTATGAGAACCTGGTTGATAATGGTCACTGGAGAGAGTGCAGTGAGCCTTTTTTCATTTTAATTAAAATCCTAGCTTGCCTGAAAAGTCTTCCTATCAAGCCAGGGACCCAGAAGCCTATGTGAATTAACATAGATTGGCATTACCAACATTCTTCATCAAATCATATTTTCCATCTTGAAGACTAGTATTTTGCAACTTCTTATTTCTGAGTTGTTTTTAATGCTTGACACGCTTCTGGGTGGACATGATGTGTGATTTATTCTCTTTTTCAGATCGTTTAAGTTAAAAACAATTGGGCCAAATGGCAGTTCTTCAGCACTCTGTCAGATGCCACCAATCAAGCCACCATTTGGTCTTTTGCCCGGAGTGTGGCCTTTCAGGCCTAGACAGTCTGTTTGGAATTAACAGATTCTGAATGTCAAGTCTCAGTGTACAGACCCTTGCCTTTCTCTGATTACTTTCCTGTTTTAGTTAGAAACTATAATTAGTATCTTCAATCTGCATCCCGGGAACCTTCCTCACTTGCAAGAGAAGAAGCTTAACTCAGGAAGGTAATGGTGATGTTGATGACAATGATAGATAACATTTGCTGAGGGTGATGACACACCAGACACTATGCTAAGTATGACTGTGGTGTAATAAGAAATATATGTCCCCAATTGCTGGCAAAGAGCTCCTAAAACAGTTGGACTTTCCTGAGTGATAGTGAAACTGAGCAGGACCCTGGTGGGCTCCTGGGCATGGAAGCCCTTCCATGTCCCCTGTTTCTAGTTTGTAGGGTACTGACTCCAACCTCCATGACCTCCCCTGGGTTCCAAAGGGCAGATTCAAACAATTGCTGATCAGGGAAGGGAGGGGATACAGAGACAAGGGAGGAACAGCCAAGAAGGAATAGCGGAGCCCTGGGGCAGGGTTCTGGCTCTGCCTCAAGGGATACACATAACAGTATCTTTAAGCTCTTTACAGAACTAAAACTCCAACAAACACAAATGGAAGATGTCAGCATTTTCATTCCAGAGAAGACCACCTGAGGCCAGAGAAAAGGAACCAGAGAAGTTCATCAAAAGATTACCTGAGACCAGATTAAAGGAGTGCAGGCTCTGTGCACACCCTGATCTTATCAGCATTCCTGCCCTTGAACTATTGCTATAAAACTCCTCACCACATCCCCCCAGCTTGGGACACACAGTTTTTCAGAGCAGGAGCCCACTGTGTCCCCCTTTGCCTGGCAAAGCAATAAAGCTATCCTTTTCTACTTTACCCAAAACTTTGTCTCTGAGAGTCGATTCGGCACCCAGCGCACAGAGGCCAAGTTTTTGGCATCAATAGCAACGTCTTTTGTTTTTTTAAGGAACCCCTTTCATCACACCAGAGTTTATGCTAATGAGGGAACTTAGGGTGGGTCCATTACATAACCTAAGGATGGAGCTGGTCACCAGAAAGATAGAGTGATTAGAGAGTGGGACCTTTCAGCCCTACTTACTGGCCTCTGAGAAGGGGGAGGGGGCTGGAGATTGAGCTCTAGAAAAACTCTTGTACAAGATTCGGAGAGCTTCCAGGTTGGTGACCACATTGAGGTGCTGGCAGGGTAGTGTATCCAGAGAGGGCACAGAAGCTCCATGCCACACCCCACACCCCTTCCCATGTAACCCTGTATATCTCTTCCATTTGGCCATTCCTTAGCTGTATCTTTTAAGATAAACTAGTAAACATAAGTAAAGTATTTCCTGAGTTCTGTGAGCCATTCTATTTAGGAAGTTATTGAACCTGAAGAAGGGGGTGTGGGAACCGCTGATTCATAGCCAGTTGGTCAGAAGTATGGGTGCCCTGGGACTTACAAATAGTGTTTGAGGTGGAGGTAGTCTTGTAGGACTGAAATCAAGCAGGAACCTGTGGGGGTCCCCAGCACAGAAGTCTTTTAGTGTCCCGATTTTTTATTTGTAGGCCTCCAAGACCTTCCGTGAGTTCCAAAGGGTGGGTTCAAACAGTTGCTAATCAGGGAAGGGAGGGGATGCAGAGACAAGGGAGGGTCAGTCAAGAAACAATAGTGCAGCCTTGGGGCAGGGTCCTGTTTCCTCCTCAAGGGATACACACAACAATACCTTTGAGCTCTTCTGCAGAACTAAAACCCCCACCAAAGAGAAGATGTCAACTACTTGAAGCAGTCTTCTTTCCAGAGAGGAGCTCACAGTTTGATAACCTCAAGAACAACAGAAGCTGGATGATCCCCGGACTGGAGGAATGCAGGCCCTGCAGGCACCCTGATCTTTATTCAATGACCCTGACTATAAAACCCCTCATAAACCACCGCTCCTCCCCCCCACCTCCGGGTTCAGACACACAGTTTTGAGGGCATTAGCCTGCTGCGGCCCCCTTTGCCTGGCAAAGCAATAAAGCTTTTCTTTTCTACTTCACCCAAAACGCCGTCTCTGAGAGTCAATTTGGTACTGGTGTACAGAGGCCAAGTTTCAGCTTCAGGGCTGAACTCTTAAATCTGTGACAGTTAGTGTTATAATTGAATAGACTTATTGGGCACCCATCTGGTGTCCAGAGAATTGGTTGCTGGTGTTGAAAAACACCCCAGAATGACACATATTATCCCATATTGAATCTTCACAACCACCTTATGAGGTCAGTACTGTTATTATACTCATTTGACAGATGTGGACCCTGAAACTCAAAGAGATGGCTTTGAATGAGTGACTGCTCAAGGTCACACCATAAGTGGTACAGCAGGATTCAAACCCCACTGTCTAACTCCTGACTTATTTGATACCTCAGAGAATGAAAGGAGAATGGGATGGTCCTCATATGTGCAAGTGCTCAGCATAGGAGCAGCAGAAATAAAAAGACTCCAAGGTTGAATCAGTCGGCCTGCACTTACTTATGCAACAAGGATTTATGAAAAATCTTCTGTGTGCTTATCCACATGAGGCTTCATGAGCACATACGGTGACCAGACAGAGTCGCTGCACTCAAAGAGCTTGCAGTCTAATTAAAGGAGCCACTAAATGTGCAGAAATATTGCAAAGGAGAAACAGAACATGATAAGTACATGGAAGATAAAAAGTATGGGGGATTCAAGGCAGGCCAAGCATTTCAGAAAATTGCAGGCTTTGTAAACAACTTTTCTCCTCTGGCTTATCTGAAAAGTTGACACCACCCACCTCAGCACTTTGTTTTGTTTTTATTTGTGTATGTTTTAATAAAAATACATGTAAAAAATCAAATGCCCGTGATCTATTATGAGTGAACCAGCTGCTTTGTGCATTCTTTTGGGTGGAGCCCAGCAAGTTCTACCCCCACCAAAGGGCAGGAGGCTCTTCTTCCAGGGTGCAGCATCTGCTGCCACCGTAGCATCTAGTCCAGATGACCTGAAGTTACAGCATCTCCTCCTCCTGGTGACAAAAGAGGCTCCACTGTCAGCCCTGCTGGCCAAGATTGCCCTCTTAATGGTAGATCTTATCAGGTGAGACCCCTGAGCACAGGTAGCATGTCAGAATTATGCAGGGCTGTGAGGCTCTTTCCAGGGCAATCCTGATTTAGAATGCTATCCTACTGTCCTATGGTGCTCTCCTACTAGTCAGACACGCTTCTAACTTTAAGTTTCCAGCAATGACATTTCATAAAATTAACGAAGGATACTCTGAAGCAAAGAATTAGGAATCTTGGGACCTGGACCCAGCTCTGGTACTAACCCAGACAAAAGATTTCCTACCCTGGAGCCTCAGCTTTCTCATCTGTAAAATGTGGCAATCAGTCTAAGTTGAACACTACTGACTTTTTAATTGGGACGATTCTTCTTGGGTAGAACTGCTCATTGTGGCAGGACGTTTAAGGTACCTGAATTCCTGGGCTCTAACTGCCAGTTATAAAGCACCCACCAGCAGTCATCATGAAACCAAAACCACCTCCAAACATTTCCAGTTGCCCCGTGGCTGGAGGGTAGAGGAGAGTTGGGTAATACTACTCCAGTTAAGAGTCACCAAACTAAGTGATCTCCAAAAGGGCCTTCCAGCCACACTTCTAGTTGATAAATGTTAGACTAGAAGGTTGTCCCCAGGCAACTTCTCTGAAGTATTTGAGGCATGCTGTGTTAACAAGGGCTTGCAAGAGCCTTATCAATAAAGACCCACTTGGTTGTCAGGTGTGCTGGAGTATTCACTGCTTTAATGTTGGTGTTTTGTTCCATCCAAATGCCTGTAGTTGTATGGAGTGCTGAAATGAAGCCATTCAGGCCTCGGAGAAAGGTTATTCGTGACAGCCCAGCTCTTGATTCCAACCAGACAGTACATTCAGTCATGAGACAACGAGTTTACTGCTTCTTCACCTTCTCTAGTAGGTTTGCTATAATTTGTACCTCTTCTCAGCTATCAAGTAAAGTTCAGATACTAAGACTTTTGAGTTTATCACAACAAATACTCCAAATTAAGAAAAACCCAGAAATGGCCCCAAATGTCTTTCCTGTGGCCAAGGAGGCCAGCATTTCCTGTATTCAAATTGGTTGCTGGAGCTTTGGGCCTGACAGCTAGCCACCACCTCGCAGGAGCTCTCTCTACACCAGCAGCTGCAGAATGTGTGCTGCAAATGCCACCATTTTGCTGTTAATTGGAGTGAAGTGGCATACTGTGTTTAAGGGACCGGAATGCCTGTGTGTGTTTATGAAGCATGAATAAGTTATGACTTTCTGTCTAAGAATCTCCTTTGAAAGCGGCTGCTCTGTCCTCTCGGCCAGGCCCTGAGCTTTGTGGCACTTCCTGGGCTGTGGCTTTGCTTAGTCAACTCCTGTGATGTGCAGCTCATTGTTCTATCTTTTGAAATCTCTTCTTCTAGCAAGGGCTTCGGAAAGCATCCCGTAAAATGAAACACTTGTCACATTCGCTGTGTGACTCTCCATCCTGAGCCATGAGAGGCGGACCCCGTGGCTGAAATTAACAGGCACTGATGAAGACCTCATCCAGCATGGGGGAGCAGGCATGGCTTCACTGTGTCTCAGGTCCCCTCTGCTCAGACCAGCAGCCCCTGGGGGCTTCTCTCCAGCAGTAACCCACAAGATGAGCCAACTCAGAGGGAGTGCCGGAAGCCAGCCTGGGGCAGGAGCCAGGACCTCAAACGCTCTCCAGGCTGAGGAGGACCAGCCAGGCACAAACGCACCATCTGAGCCAAGGCCAGAGCTGGCCTTCACCAAGGCAAGCAGAAAAGTGGCACTCTTGACGGTATTACTGCTAAGCTGACATTAAATATTCTGCTCTGTGGAGAATCAGTCTTAAAATGTACCTCCCCTGAGAACATCCACTGTGTAGAAAATGAAGCATTTTCATTTTTTCGCTATCCTCAGCCATCGCAACGTCATTAAGCTCCATTCTTTATTTTCTCAGAGTTTCCAGCCTCCCCTCTCCTTCCCCAGCTCTGGCCAACACCCTGATCCAGACCCTCATTGACACACCCTTCGATTACTGTTGTAAACCCTAGGATAGGAACAAAGTGAAGAGAGCTATAAATGTTCCTCTTCCCATAGACCAAAAACCTTGCAGGCTCCTAACAAAGACCATTCAATTCACTGATTATCGTGGTAGAACAAGTCGAAAGCTCTGGTTATCTAGGATTATTTGAACATTCTCTACGGAAAAGACATGGGAGGGATCCCCACTGTCAGCTGAAAAAAAAAAAAAAAAAGCACAACCTAAAAGTTGAGGACTGTTTTATTCAGTGGACTTGCTGAGGGTTTATACCCAGCACAGGGTTTCTCAGATTGCTCTGAGGGACTGCTCCAAAGAGGTAAGGGAGGAGCCAGGATGTATAGAAGTTTTTGCAAAACAACAACAGTGACAACAAAACCAGGGAGTCAGAACATCAAAAGATTACTGTGAATTAAAGAAAAACCAAACATCTCAAGTTAATGAATTTAGCCTGTTTCTGTGTATGGGAAGATTCAAGTGTCTGGGCTCATTGAAATCATTGCGTTGATACGCACCTTAACTATCTAGGGCCAGTGTCCTGTTTCTCTCCATCCTTAAGCCCCTCAGGGGGTGGCTGCAGTGGTGATGGCTTGATGGCTGCAACATCTTTAGTTTACCGATATGGCAGGCGATATTTTTGGACCACACATCCCTAATCTGCTTCCCCACCCACACTTCTAAACCACACCCACAGTGTCCTGTGGGATAATCACTCCCAGCTAGGGAGTATCTGTCTGAGTCGCTGCCTTAGGGAGATGGGGAATCAGATGGAGAGACAATCTCACCTCCCGGAATTCTCAGGCAGGCATCACATCCATTCAGCCTCCTAGGGCTGCCTTTGCAAATACCCTAGCGCGCTTGGTCATAACCCTTCATTTGCAAACCTTTCTTACTCACTCATATTTAGAAATCAACTCACATTATGTTGACCCAATTCCTGCTATTGAAGGATGTAGATAAAAACTTCTCAAAAATGCAATACAGGATTAGGCCGTGTGCTGAAATTTCACATTTTGTCACAAACACTTAAATTAGACTCAGTCAATATTTTGTATAATGACACTTGTAATTAAAAATGTAGGATCTGATTCCAGAATTTCTCAACCTTTTACTCTATTACAGGGATGGGCAAACTACAACCTCATAGGCCCACCACGTGTTTTGGTAAATAAAGTTTTATTGTCAAATATCCACACCCAATGATTTGCATATTGTCTACGGCTACTTTTGCTACAAGGGCAGGGCTGAGTAATTGGGACAAAGACCATATGACCCACAAAGCCTAAAATCTTTACCATCTGGCTCTAGCCCTGCCCTAGAACTACCAGGAGACAACTAATAAAAATCCCAATATTCCTTCTATGTTCAGGGCAACAGTCCTAGAGCATGGGCTTTGCCTTCAGACCAGCTTAAATCTTGGGCCACTCACTTATTTGCTGTGGGATCTGGTATAAATGGGTACCTTGTCCTCCTCTGCCCAGATTCTAGCCACAGTAACAAATATCCCAACTCAAATAGGCTAAATAGATTATAAAAGATGTCATCTCACATAACAGGAAATACAGAAGTAATATAGCCCCCAGGGTTAGTGGAATCAAAGACTCAGCAGTGTCTCCAAGGCCCCAGGTTCCTGGCATCTCTCTTTCTCTGTCGCTCTCAGTGATGTCTACATGCTCAGGCTGATAGCAGGCGAGCTGCAGCAGTGCCAAGTAACACAGTTAGACTCAGGTTCTCAGAGGAAGAACAGAAACCATCTTTTCCTTTGGTCCTCTCTTGGGAGCAAGGTCAAACTCCCCAAAGCCCAACAGCTGGTCTCCTCTCATCTCTCCTCCTTTGGCAGATATCAGGTCACATAGCCATACCTCTGGGTTGTTGAATTACAGCATTGGTTTAATTCACAGCCTCATTCATTCTTATGTAAAAATTTGGGCATGTAAAATGAAATGAACATAACAGGAGGATTTGAATGCCTCAGAAGGAGACTTTCCTTTCCCTTCTGATGAGGTTATCCTTTCCTCGCCCGAGGACTGCTAAAGATCATGGCTGAGGTGGTGTTGACTAAAAAAATATTCACAACCTAAAAGTTGTGTGTTTTATTCGGCGGAAATTTTTAGGACTTCAAGCCCAGGGCGGGCAGCATCTCAAGTAACCCTGAGAGAACTGCTCTGAGGAGCCAAGGCAGGGAAGGCAGGTTATATAGGAGTTTTACAATAAAGGGCAGGTAGTCTGAACAGCAAAAGATTATTGCTGATTAAAGAAAACCAGGCATCTCAAGTTAAGAAATTTAGCACTTTTCTATGTACGGGAAAATGTAAGAATCTGGGCCCACTGAAATCAATCCTTTGATATGCACCTCAGCTATCTGGGGCCAGTATCCTGTGTTTTCAAATCTTGAGTTTCCTCAGGGCTCATCAGCTCACCAGCAGGTGGTGGCTGCAGTCCAGTGGTGGCTGCGATCGCTGATGACTGTGGCATCCTTTGTTTCCTGATACGGCAGGCACTATTCCATTTCTCAGTGGGTACCTTGCTGAGGGAGCCCATTCTTCCTTATGATTCAGTTCTGTCATCCCATTTGTTTCCAGGCTTTTGACTAGATTCCAGTTTCATTACCTGCATAACCCGTGATGTAATTACAAAGACAAACCCAGGAGGAGATGAACACACTAAAAGATATGTAAGATATTGCTAATTTTTATTTTCAAAAACTTGTAGAATAGGGGTCTAGACCAAGGAGAGAGAAATATAATGTTACATCAGGCTGAATTTACTGGTATTTGTGTGTACCCGAAACTCTGAGTTCAATATGCCAGGTTGAGCAGGTGGAAATGATTTTCGTTGTGTTTTCAATTAGGTGACTGATACCTGGACTCAGGGGTGGCCTAACTGCAAGACGCTGAGATGCCAGAAATTTGCTGGCATAACTGCAGGTTAGTGCTTCTCAAGCTTTAATGTGCACATGAATAGCATGGAGGTCTTGTTAAAATTCTGACTCAGTAAGGTCTGGGAGAGAGTCCAAGAGTCTGGATTTCTAACAGGCTCCAGGCAATGCCAGTGTTCCTGCTCCTCACACACTTCGAGCATCAAGGATACAGGGAAAGGATCTAATGCCTTGGAGTACAGGAATGTTGAGGTGGAATTATCATGGGCATCCCACGTATCCATCTCTAAGTACCCCATGAGAACCCAGAATACACTTCCTTTACCAAGCTCTTGAGAATTACATTGGTGAAAGTATTGCCGTCATCCTCAAAAGTAATGGTAGGACCTAATCTCTACAGGCTGAGGATGTGGTGGGAGACCTTGCAACAGAAATGAGTTTCCTGATTTCAATGACAATGCTGGGGTTCCAGGGTAGATAAAATTTAGGAACAGCGTTTAACTCCCAGAGATAAGGTAGAGGTGATTACTGGATAGGAAGTGGGACTGATGTAATAGAACAGTCTAACCCATGGGGACCTTTGGCAATGGGCATTGATCATGAGCTCTTGAGAACTGAAATAAATGGCCAGTGCATTTAGTTCCTTCTTGCTCAGTATAACAAATGAACAAACAAAATCAAAGTCTGATGAACAGAGACCTGAACCACCAAAATTGTTACCACTCCTGTTTTAGGTCAGGTTCTTTGGAAGCAGACCCTAAAATGAGGATTTCTATGCAGTTTATTTACTAAGGAAGTGCTCCCAGAGAAACTGGTAAGGACAGAGGAAGCATGATAGGAAAGGGAAAGAAACTAAGCAAGGTGCAATTTCAGGCAAAGTCTCAGCCTCTGATCCCACTAAGAAGGCTGGAGTTTAAATTATCTCAGAGTTTGTGCCAACTCCAGGCAAGGAAGCAATGCTTTCCACGCTCTTGCTCCAGTCATTGACTAGGAGTCTGAAGCAGGGACTTGGGGAGGAGGGGTAGGCACAGATCATAAGCTCCCAGGCACTTTCAGCTCTCTGTGTACGTGACCAAAGTGACTCCAATAGCCGAAGGGCAGATGTCTGAAGACAACTGCAGATATGGACATCGAAGCAGAAGAACCCACAAATCAGGGAAGGGTTTCACAGAAATGGTAAAAGGGATCCAAGGGGATGTGGGTAAACACAGAATGTCTGCTAAAGCATCTCATCCCAGACTTTGTTAATTCGGACTTAGAGTACCCTGAATGAAGAAGCATTGTAAGGGAGAGATCCTGCAGACCACTCCAAGTATACACTCTAAGTGCTCTTTCTAGTTTTGGCCAAAGGAAACAGTGGCCAGTTACAAGGGTAAATGGACTTTGGGGAATGGTAATTATCCAGACTTCTTGGGGATTATCAAATGCAGGTTCTGAGCTAACAGTAATACCTAAGGTCCCAGAATACTACAGTGGGTCATTAGTCACAGAGGGAAGCTGTGATGGTCATGCGATGAGTGAAATGTGGCCCAAGTTCATCTCATGGTGGTTCTAGTAAGACTCCAACATTGATTCAAGGCTATTGCCCCATTCTCAAGGGTAAAGCTAGAAAAAATATACTCTACAATGGGCAGAAATTCCACACTGACTCCCTGATCTGAGAAAGAAGGGCCATTATAGTAGGAAGAAACCAGAGGAAGTCCCTAGATCTCCTTGTCCTTCTAACACAGTAAACCAAAACCAATATTGCATCTCTGGAAGAACTGAAGATCTTTTGAAAGGTGCAGGGGTAAAAACTCCTATTGTATCACCTTCTTAATCACATGTTGGGTTAGTATAAAAGACAGCTAAGTCTTATAAAAATGATGCTAGCTTAGTCAAGTGATACAGCAACTGTGACTTCTGTTCCAAATGCTATTTCTAGCAAAACAGATTAACACAGTCTCCAGAACCTTGTATGCAGCTATTGATCTAGTGGGTGTTATACAAAAATCTATCCTAAAAAAAAAAAACAAAAAAAAACAGAAGAAAATTCCTTCTCCTGTCAGTGACTGCAGTACACCTTCGCAATTTTGTAGAATGTTGCACTTTCTGCATTTGTCCTACTGTTTTCTTGTAGCTGTGTTGCTCTGACCCATTTATATGCTCCAGCTCTGAGTGGAATCCACACTGAGAGAAGTCTCTTCAGCTGCTTCAGGCTGCTGTACAAGCAGCTCTGCTATGTGGTCCTCTTGACCATGGAGATCTGAGTGACTACGGCGGATCAGCACGCCATAAGGAACCTAGAGCAAGCCCCTAGTGGACAGTTCCAGCCACAGCTCTGAAAGGTTTTGAAGTAAAACCACTCCCTCTTTAGAAAGTAATTTCTCCTTTTGAGAAACAGCTCCTGGATTACTACTAGTCACTGGTAGTGATTGGGTACCTGGTCACCATGTGACATAGAATGTGAGTTTCTCCTCATTAACTGGGGGTTTTCTGATATATCAAGCAATAAATTCAGATGTGTCCAGTAGCACTCCATCAACAAGAAGCAGCAATATGTGGGAGTCCGTCTTACCCCAATGATTCCACCTCTGGTATTCATGCCTTATGTAGTTGTCTTCCACATGGTATCGGGGCTGGTCTATATGGCCAAAGGAATACAGCAGAAGTGATGGTATGTAACTCCTGAAGTTAGCTTTTAAAAGACACTGTGATTATTGACGCCTTGTTTCCTCTCCTGGGTCACTTGCTCTGGGACAACTTAGCTGCCGCGTCATGAAGATACTCAAGTAGCCTATGGAGAAGCCCATGTGGCGTGCAACTGAAGCCTCCTGTCAACAGCTAGGGAGAAACGGAGACCCCCCCTGCCCTCTGCCGTGGGGGGAGCCACCATGGAAGTGGGTCCTCCAGCCACATCAAAGCCTTTAAATGACTGCAGCCCCAACTGACAACTTAATTATAGCTTTGTGAGAAACCCTGAGCCAGAAGCACCTGGCTAAGTTGCTCCCAATCCCTGAAGCTCAAAAACTATGCGTAATAATAAATGTTTGGTGTTTTAAGCTGCTATGTTTTGGTGTAGTTTGTTATGCAACAGATAACTGATACACAGCACAGTGTATTTGAACAGGTCTTAAAGTCACACATATGTGTCATGAGGAAGCTCACATTCCCAAAGGCCTACACCTATCACAGTGACACCCCTCCCTCAACTAATGGGGAGTTGCCTAGAGAGTGAATTTTCGGAATACTCACAATGTTGCAAAGGCACCAGTGGAATGACGTAATGGGCTTTCAGGTCAGTACAGAAGGGAATTCCTCATAAGAGGCAGAACTTAAAACTGTGCATCTCACTGTCTACTTTCCTTTCCAAGCCTGCCTCGTGTCTAGGGTGTGGACGTGTAAACTAGGCTCAGCCAGT
Organism: Hippopotamus amphibius kiboko; assembly: GCF_030028045.1. Lineage (NCBI taxonomy): Eukaryota > Metazoa > Chordata > Mammalia > Artiodactyla > Hippopotamidae > Hippopotamus > Hippopotamus amphibius. The sequence goes on along the minus strand of NC_080196.1, from coordinate 91,468,683 downwards.
TTAGACACACTGGAGTGGATATTACTCAACAACTAATGCAAGAAAAGCGGAAATCTATTCTTGTGAGCGTGGTGGCAATAGGAAAAAATATGTCCAGTTTCCAGTGGTTACAACAATGTCCAGCACCCAGTATTGACAATACCAGTGACACCAGTGCAAGTGGTATCTTCACAGCACAAGCTCCATGGAATTATTTTAGACATTGTTACTGGACTTGTTTCTACAGCACTCTAGGATATTCTGGAAGCTACCCAATCTTTTAATAAATTCCTTTTCCACAAAAATTGGCCAGAATTGATCTCTATTATTTTCAATTAAGAACCTTGAGTATGGAGACCTAATTAAACTTAAAAGCTTTTGCACAGCAAAAGAAACCATCAACGAAACCAAAAGATAACTTACTGAATGGGAGAAAATATTTGCAAATGATATGACCAAAAAGGGGTTAATATCCAAAATATATAAACAACTCATACAACTCATATCCAAAAAACCAAACAACTTGATTAAAAAATGGACAGAAGACCTGGATAGACATTTTTCCAAAGAAGACATACAGGGACATGAAAAGATGCTTAATATTGCTAATCAAAGAAATGCAAATCAAAACTACCATGAGATATCACCTCACACATCAAAATGGCTACCATCAAAAAGAACACAAGTAAGAAGTATTGGTGAGGATTTGGAGAAAAGGGAACCCTTGCACACTCTTGGTGGGGAATGTAAATTGGTGCGGCCACTGTGGAAAAGATTATGGAGGTTCCTCAAAAAGCTAAAAATAGAACTACTGTATGACCCAGCGATTCCACTCCTGGGTATATATTAGAAGAAAACGAAGACACTAATTTGAAAAGATATGTGCACCCCAATGTTCATAGCAGCACTATTTACAATTGCCAAGATATGGAAGCAACTTAAATGTCCATCAACAGATGAATGGGTAAAGGAGATGTATACACTTACAATGGAATACTATCCAGGCATAAAAAAAGAATGAAATTTTACTATTTGCAACAATATGGATGAACTTGGAGGGTATTATACCTAGGGAAATAAGTCAGACAGAGAAAAATAAAGACTGTATGATGAGAGAAAAGATGGTGGCGAAGTAGAGAGACGTGGAGTGCATCCCTCTCCACAGAGGCATTGGGAATGCACGGAAGGATGCAGTCATTCCCACAGAGAACCAGCTGAACACCAGCAGACGGCCTCGGACACCAGAAAGGACTGCGGGGAGCCCGACATAGCCGGTAGGGAAGCATCTACCACGGCTCAAAGAGGGTGAAGCGGCAGAGCTGTGGCAGATGGGAGGGAGTGAGAAACATACGGAGGGTCCGCAGCGCAGCTCAGCGTTCCTGGACCGAGACATCGATCCGCGGCTGAACAGAGGGTCCAGGAGCGGGAGCGTGGGAACCGGAGAGCTGGTTCAGGGTGAGAAACATTGTTGCCAGTAGGGTGACAGACCGAGAGGACAGGAGGGAGGAGGTCCGCGGAGAGGAGTGCCCGTCCCTGAGAGCTGCCCGGCCATGATGGCGGCTGGAGGCTGCAGGCTCACAGGCGGGGGGGGAGGAGCCGCGCGCGTAGCCTCTCCCTCTCTTTCGGTGCCTCTGCAACAGGCAGTGGAGAGACGCCCGTGGGCCACCTAAGGCGCTCAGGGATAACAAGCACCCTCAGGCGCTCGGGCGGGGCTAGATTAAAACCCCTTGCAATGCCAGCAGCAGGGAGGCTGCCAAGAGAAAAAAAACAACAACAACAACAACAGCAACAACAAAAAAAACCCGAGAGAGGCCCAACTCTAAGACTTTCTGTTTATGCCTGAGCCGCGGGCGTCCCTCTGCAACAGGCACCTCCAAGCCTGACTGAAACAACAGTGCACCAATGCTCACTCACTCCCAGGAGGAGGAGCCACTATTGTACCCTCTCCCTCCCCACACACCGAGGCTTACAGACGAACAATAAAGGAACCTCTGCTGGTCACAGAATAATGCAAAAAAACCCAAGGCAAGGAGAAGGACACTTACAGCTGAGACGCTAAGGAAACAGAAATAGTAGTATCAATACCTATTGAACTGGTCCATTCTGGGATCAGTTCTGGATTTTTTTTTTTCTTTTTCTCTCTCTCTCTCTTTTTTTTTTTTTTCTTTATTAAATACGATCTTAGCCCTAAGGGATCTACAAGTTTTATAACATAATTTTTTAATGATATTTTTTATTCTTTTTTTTTTTTTGCCTTTTTATATACTTCTATATCTAGCTAAGTTTTTGGTAGTACGGACAATATATCTCTCATACTTTCCTTTCATTCCTATCTTTTACACATTTCTATTCCTTTCTTTTTATTTGCATATTTCCAACCACATTACGCTCTTCGGTTCCCCTTTCTTCCAGCCATTTTAAGTCTATTTTATCTTAACATACTTATAAGCAACACTATCGGTCTGCTCAGACTCCTTGCTCTATTCTCCAGATGAGGCACTGCCTTGGTATTTGATATTAGGGTTTTGTCTTTATCTTAGTTCTTAGTACAGTTGTCTAATTATATTCTGAGAATCTCCATTCTCTCTGGTGGTACTCTGGCTCTTTTCTATATTTGATCCTAGCTTACAAAATCTCCCTGGATTAATGTTTGTATGTGTAAGGTGTTATTTGTTTGTTTGTTTGCTTTTGCTTTTGTCTCTGATTTCTTCTGTTTCAGTGGTCAATTTCTGTTGGGTTTCTCTTTGAATATCTGATAGCACACTGGGGTTCTGTCAGGTCTTTCTAGAGCCTTATGTCCTAACGGATTCAGTAATTGTGTGTCTTATACATGTATGTGTTTCCTAGACTTAATATTCGTTTAATCCAATACTTGGACATTAATCTGAGGCTTGGACAGTCTTCTATAAACACCTCTATCACCAGGACAAGCAACCCCAAAAGTTTGGACAACCATGAGGAAACAAAGAAACACCATGCAGGCAAAGGAGCAGGAAAAAAACCCACAAGACCAAATAAATGAGGAGGAAATAGGAAAAATGCCTGAAAAAGAATTTAGAGTAATGATAGTAAAAATGATACAAAATCTCAATAACAAAATAGAGAAAGTACAAGAAACAGTTCACAAGAACTCAGAAAAACAAACAGCAATGGATAACAAAATAACTGAAATTAAAAATACTCTAGATGCTATAACCAGCAGAATGACTGAGGCAGAAGAACGAATAAGTGAGTTGGAAGATAGAATGGGGGAAATAAATGCCACAGAGCAGGAAAAAGAAAAAAGAATAAAAAGATTAGAAGACAGCCTCAGAGACCTCAGTGATAACATTAAGCGCACCAACATTCGAATTATAGGCATCCCAGAAGACGAAGAAAACAAGAAAGGGTCTGAGAAAATATTTGAAGAGGTTATAGTGGAAAACTTCCCCAACATGGGAAAGGAAATAATTAAACAAGTCCAAGAAGCACAGAGAGTCCCATACAGAATAAACCCAAAGAGAAATACACCAAGACACATATTAATCAAACTAACAACAATTAAACACAAAGAAAAAATATTAAAAGCAGCAAGAGAGAAGCAACAAACAACATATAAGGGAAAACCCATAAGGATAACAGCTGACCTTTCTACAGAAACTCTGCAGGCCAGAAGGGAATGGCAGGATATACTGAAAGTCCTGAAAAAGAGAAACCTACAGCCAAGAATACTCTATCCAGCAAGAATCTCATTCAGATTTGAGGGAGAAATCAAAAGCTTTCCAGACAAGCAAAAGTTAAGAGAATTCAGCACCACCACACCAGCCTTACAACAAGTGCTAAAGGAACTTCTCTAAATAGGAAACACAAGAAAAGGAAAACACCTACAAATACAAACCCAAAACAATTAAGAAAATGGTAATTGGAACACACATGTCAATAATCACTTTAAATGTAAATGGATTAAATGCTCCAAACAAAAGATACAGACTGGCTGAATGGATACAAAAACAAGACCCTTCTATATGCTGCCTACAAGAAACCCACTTCAGACCAAGGGATACATATAGACTGAAAGTAAAGGGATGGAAAAAGATATTCCATGCAAATGGAAGTCAAAAGAAAGCTGGAGTAGCAATACTCATATCAGACAAATTAGACTTGAAAGTAAAGACTATTAAAAGAGACAAGGAAGGACACTACATAATGATCAAGGGATCCATTCAAGAAGAACATATCACAATGGTAAATATCTATGCCCCCAACATAGGAGCACCTCAATACATAAGGCAAATGCTAACAGCTATAAAAGGGGACATCAACAGTAACACAATAATAGTGGGAGACTTGAACACCCCACTTACATCAATGGACAGATCATCCAAACAGAAAATCAATAAAGACACACAAGCTTTAAATGACACATTAGACCATCTCGACTTCATTGATATTTATAGGACATTCCATCCAAAAACGACAGACTACACTTTCTTCTCAAGTGCACACGGAACATTTTCCAGGATAGATCACATCTTGGGTCACAAATCAAACCTCAGCAAATTCAAGAAAATTGAAATCATATCAAGCATCTTCTCAGACCACAACGCCATGAGACTAGATATCAATTACAGGAAAAAAACTGCAAAAAATACAACCAAGGAATCACTAAAGAAATCAAAGAGGAAATCAAAAAATATCTAGAAACAAATGACAACGAAAACACAACAACCCAAAACCTATGGGATGCAGCAAAAGCAGTTCTAAGAGGGAAGTTTATAGCAATACAGTCCTACCTTGAGAAACAAGAAAATGATCGAATAAACAACCTAACCTTACACCTAAAACAACTAGAAAAAGAAGAACAAAGAAACCCCAAAGTGAGGAGAAGGAAAGAAATCATAAAGATCAGAGCAGAAATAAATGAAAAAGAAAGGAAAGAAACCAAAAGAAAAATAAATAAAACTAAAAGCTGGTTCTTTGAGAAGATTAACAAAATTGATAAACCATTAGCCAGACTCAACAAGAAAAAAAGGGAGAAGATGCAAATCAACAGAATTAGAAATGAAAAAGGAGAAGTAACAACGGACACCTCAGAAATACAAAACATCATGAGAGACTACTACAAGCAACTGTATGCCAATCAATTGGATAACCTGGAAGAAATGGATAAATTCTTAGAAAAATACAATCTTCCAAGACTGAACCAGGAAGAAATAGAAACCATGAACAGACCAATCACAAGTACAGAAATTGAGGCAGTGATTAAAAATCTCCCAACACACAAAAGCCCAGGACCAGATGGGTTCACGGGCGAATTCTATCAAACATTTCGAGAAGAGTTAACACCTATCCTTCTCAAACTCTTCCAAAATATTGCAGAAGGCAGAACACTCCCAAACTCATTCTACGAGGCTACCATCACCCTGATCCCAAAACCAGGCAAAGATGTCACAAGAAAAGAAAACTACAGACCAATATCACTGATGAATATAGATGCAAAAATCCTCAACAAAATACTAGCTAACAGACTCCAACAGTACATTAAAAAAATCATCCACCATGATCAAGTGGGGTTTATCCCTGGGATGCAAGGATTCTTCAATATACGCAAATCAATCAATGTGATACACCATATCAACAAATTGAAGGATAAAAACCATATGATCATTTCAATAGATGCAGAAAAAGCTTTTGACAAAGTTCAACATCCATTTATGATAAAATCTTTCCAGAAAATGGGCATAGAAGGAAATTACCTCAACATAATAAAAGCCATATATGAAAAACCAAAAGCCAACATCGTTCTCAATGGAGAAAAACTGGAAGAATTCCCTCTAAGAACAGGAACAAGACAAGGGTGTCCACTCTCACCACTATTATTCAACATAGTTTTGGAAAGTTTAGCCACAGCAATCAGAGAAGAAAAAGAAATCAAAGGAATCCAAATTGGAAAAGAAGAAGTAAAATTGTCACTCTTTGCAGATGACATGATATTATATATAGAAAACCCTAAAGACTCTACCAGAAAACTGCTTGCACTAACTGATGAGTTTAGTAAAGTAGCAGGATACAAAATTAATGCACAGAAATCTCTTGCATTCCTATACACTAACAACGGAAGAACAGAAAGAGAAATGAAGGAAACTCTCCCATTCACCATTGCAACCAAAAGAATAAAATACCTAGGAATAAACCTGCCTAAGGAGGCAAAAGATCTGTATGCAGAAAACTTTAAGACATTGATGAAAGAAATCAAAGATGACACAAACAGATGGAGAGACATACCATGTTCCTGGATTGGAAGAATCAACATCGTGAAAATGACTGTACTACCCAAAGCAACTTACAGATTCAATGCAATCCCGATCAAATTACCAATGGCATTTTCCACAGAACTAGAGCAAGAAATCTTATGATTTGTATGGAAATGCAAAAGACCCCGAATAGCCAAAGCAATCTTGAGAAGGAAAAATGGAGTTGGTGGAATCAGGCTTCCTGACTTCAAACTATACTACAAGGCCATAGTGATCAAGACAGTATGGTACTGGCACAAAAACAGAAATGTAGATCAATGGAATAGAATAGAGAACTCAGAAGTAAGCCCAAACACATATGGGCACCTTATCTTTGACAAAGGAGGCACGAGTATACAATGGAAAAAAGACAGCCTCTTCAATAAGTGGTGCTCGGAAAATTGGACAGCAACATGTCAAAGAATGAAATTAGAACACTTCCTAACACCATCCACAAAAATAAACTCCAAATGGATTAAAGACCTACATATAAGGCCAGACACTATAAAACTCCTAGAGGAAAACATAGGCAGAACACTCTATGACATCTATCAAAGCAAGATCCTTTTGGACCCACCTCCTAGAATCATGGAAATAAAATCAAGAATAAACAAATGGGACCTCATGAAACTTAAAAGCTTTTGCACAGCGAAAGAAACCATAAACAAGACTAGAAGGCAACCCTCAGAATGGGAAAACATAATTGCCTATGAAACAACGGACAAAGGATTAACCTCCAAAATATACAAGCAGCTCATGAAGCTTCATACCAAAAAAGCAAATAACCCAATCCACAAATGGGCAGAAGACCTAAATAGACATTTCTCCAAAGAAGACATACAGATGGCCAACAAACACATGAAAAGATGCTCAACATCACTCATCATCAGAGAAATGCAAGTCAAAGCCACAATGAGGTATCACCTCACACCAATCAGAATGGCCATCATCACAAAATCTGGAAACCACAAATGTTGGAGAGGGTGTGGAGAAAAGGGAACTCTCCTGCACTGCTGGTGGGACTGTAAGTTGGTACAGCCACTATGGAAAATAATTTGGAGGTTCCTTAAAAAACTACAAATAGAACTACCATATGATCCAGTAATCCCACTCCTGGGCATATACCCAAAGAAAACCATAATCCCAAAAGAAACTTGTACCATAATGTTTATTGCAGCACTATTTACAATAGCCAGGACATGGAAGCCACCTAAATGCCCATCAACAAATGAATGGATACAGAAGATGTGGCATATATATACAATGGAATATTACTCAGCTATAAAAAGGGATGAGATGGAGCTATATGTAATGAGGTGGATAGAACTACAATCTGTCATACAGAGTGAAGTAAGTCAGAAAGAGAAAGACAAATATTGTATGCTAATACATATACGGAATCTAAAAATGGTACTGATGAACTCAGTGACAAGAACAAGGATGCAGATACAGAGAATGGACTGGAGAACTCGACGTACGGGAGGGGGCGGGGGGTGAAGGGGAAACTGAGATGAAGCGAGAGAGTAGCACAGACATATATATACTACCAACTGTAAAATAGTCAGTGGGAAGTTGTTGTATAACAAAGGGAGTCCAACTCGAGGATGGAAGATGTCTTAGAGGACTGGGGCGGGGAGGGTGGGGGGGACTCGAGGAGGGGGGAGTCAAGGAAGGGAGGGAATACGGGGATATGTGTATAAAAACAGATGATTGAACCTGGTGTACCCCCCCCCCCAAAAAAAAAAAATATATCAGGATACGCACATTAATGTACAGTGAAGCTTATCAATGGTTGTATGTGAAATTAAGGGAAATTAATTTCACATATCTCCCTAGAGGTGGCCTGTAGGGATTACGAAGGTGCATGATAAAAATTTTGGGGGTGATGGATATGTTCATTATCATGTTTGTGGTGATGGTGTCATGAGTATATATTTATGTCAAAATATCATTATACTTAAAATGTACAGTTTAATGCATGTTACTTATTCCTAAATAAAGCTATTTTTAAAAATTAAAAAAAAAAGACTGTATGATACTGCTTCTATGTGGAATCTAAAAAATAAAACTAGTGAATATTACAAAAACAAAGCAGACTCACAGATGTAGAGAACAAACTAGTAGTTACCAGTAGGGAGAGGGAAGAGGGGAGGGGCATGATAGGGGTAGGGGATTAAGAGGTACAAACTACTATGTAAAAAATAAATAAGTTACAAGGACATATTGTAAAGGACAGGGAATATAGCCAATATTTTATAATAACTATAAATGGAATATAACCTTTAAAAATTGTGAATCACTATGTTGTACCCCTGAAACTTACATAATATTGTAAAGTAACTATACCCCAATAAATAAATAAATAAATAAATAAATAAATAAAATTTTTAAAAAAGAAATGTTTAAAAAAAAGTACCCTGAGTAACAGATTTGCTATCATTTAGTCCCTCATATCACTATACTATACTTCTTTCTGCCACAGGACCTTTGCAAGTTTTCTTCCATCTGCCTGAAACATGCTGTCTTCTTACTTCATTCAGTTATTTCCTATTCATTTTTAGGATCTAAGCTAAATTATACTTCTTAAGGAAGGCTTATCTGATCCACCATTAAATATTCTCATAGTATCATTTACCTCTCCTTCCCATTATTTATCACCTTTGCATGGCTACTTGATTAATATGCACGTCCCCTCTAGCATAGAAACTCCCTCTGAGCAAGGACCATATCTGTTTGGGTCAACGTTATATTTCAGGGACTTGTCCTGTGTCTGGAGCATAATAAGCACACAGTAAACATCTGCTGATTGAATAAATGAAAAAAAGACATTGAAGATGTTTCTCCAACTATTCAAAGGATTACCACGAGGAGTTAAACGAGCACGTATGTAAAGCAGACATCAGAGTTTGTGGCATAAAGAAGCAGATCAGTAGATGTTTATTCATTTCCTCCTAGTTTTTTACCTCTGTTCTTCCAACTCATGTCTAATCCTTTCTTGGTCTTCAGCTATATCATCTAAACAGGTAGAGGATGTTTTATAAATCCTCAAAACACAGTTCATGGCACCTGCTGAAGCAACTAAACTGTGAAAACTTTAGTGACTCTGAATCTTCTGTAATCAAAACTACATCACTAAATTGAAGAAGACTTCAATTTTACTCTACCTGCAGAAAGAATCAAATCACTCTCAAAGACCCGGCTTGTTATAGCGATGCCTGTTCCTGATTCCTCCCCACGAGTTGCATGCCTGCAGAGCTCTCTAAGCTAAGAAGTGCCTTTTTGTTCTCAGATTCATTCATATGGCGTAGGTTCGTGTGCAGTCTCCGTCCCCCTCACTGATAAATTTATTCGGTTTCACTCCTTGTTCTTAGCTTGAAGTACCAACTAGAAGCTGCTTTGGGGTAGCTGATATAAGCATCTGTGACTGATTACATATAGTCACATGAAGATTTACAAGGGAGGGTGAGCCACGTGAAACACAGGAGCACACATAGGGTGACCTTGCATTTGGCACAGTCCCATCCGCCCACACACAGCTTCACAGAGATGTTGCCATGGCGTTTCTTTGACAATGAGAAAGCCTCCCTGCCTGAATGCTATTGTTCTTCTAGAGATTCTCCAGCACCTGCAAGGTCTGTTTAAATGTCAGACCCCGAAACAAAGCCCTTAACTACTTTGTTATTCACTTTGGCCCAAACGGAACACAGAGGCACCAGCACTCTGGGACGGGCTCATCAAAGGCTTCAGGGGGAGATGCTTTCCATTCAGAAGGTTTTAACAGCTGAGTTTTATTCATTCACTTAATCTTTTGTTAATTCAAAAAGGGCAAAAAGCTATTTTTTTTAAAATCCACTAATTTCTAGTTCTCCATTCAGTTTCATTTTGAAGGCTAAGATTAGGCAGAAAGTCTAAGTTACCTTTGCAAGAAAGCAGCTCAGTCCAAATTACATTTTATGTAACTCACCCTAATTAGACTGCAAAAGCACTTAGCAAAGAATCCAGCTGTTTGCTGTAGTGAAGCTCTAAAGTCTTCTCTCCTTCTCCTACTGAAATTAGAGCAGTCACCCATTTTTCTGTCACAAAAACCAGACATGTAACACTCTGGAAATTATTCTTCCTACCAGCGTAGGAGGAAAATATAATAAAAGGAAGTCGTTTATGCAGTAAAGAACATTCTAGCAGCACTGAGATAACACTCACCTAGATTAATCCTAATTCGTTTTCTTTATCCTGGAAAATCAGTGAGCAGCATCAGGACCTTACCCCCACCCCTTACAGGTCCAGAGAGCTCCAGGCAATAGACAGAGGGCCTGCCCAAATGATGGCAATATAAAACCTTTGGATATCAGCCTCTCTGAGATGCTGTCCTAAAGTTTTATGAGGTATGTGGGTTTTTTCTTTTTATATCCACTTCATCTGTGATATTTACTTGCTGCTGTAGGCCAAACCAGGACCTTACTGAACTGAGACCTGAAAAAAGCAATTGAATCTGCCTTGCTTCCAGAAACATAACACACTTTTTTTTTGGTGGGGGGGGGGGGCTTATTTTTATTAAAACCGGAGAGTAAATTGAATTTGTCAACTTGAGTTCTTTCACAGTTGTATCCACTGTCTACCTGGGTCCTTTAGCCAAACTGCTTTCTCTCATATGCAAAATTAGAATTTGATTAAATAATCTCTAAATATTGGAAATCAGAATGGAATTCTGGTAAAGCAAACCTAATAAACCTGACCTATTGTAGTAAAACAGGTATTAATCAGAGACACGACTTGAGAAAAAAAGTAAATAACAGAGATGCCTGAATGTCCTGGCCAACAGATCAACAAATACTTGGTGACGACCTGCTTTATATTAGGCACTTTCATAAGTGGTTTTGGTCCAGCTTGTTTTCCTGGTAGCCCCAGGAAAAGGGCCCTGGGGACCCCAGTTTTGCCCATGGCACTTATTACTGTTAAGCTACGCAGGCCCGGCCTCTTTAGGAAGTCTTAGTATGAAGTGACTCTCAGCCCAATATGTAATACAGACAAGAGTCTCTGGGTTCAAGTGTCTTTGCTCTGGCTTGTGTTTCTAGCTGGGCTCAAATATGCAACAGCCTAACTGCCTGAGGCTAACTAGCCTAAGGGCATTCAGTGGAGATATTTAAAAATATTTAACAAGTGGTAAGGTTTATGCTCTCATCAGTCAGAATGAATACTGACCATCTTGATGGTCTGACCAGTGCAAACAGTTGAATGTCAGCCCTGAGTTAATGCTAACTGTGATGTAGCACAATGCCACAGGGCCTTTGCACATGCTGTTCACCTTGCCTGAAATGATTTCTCTCCCCTCTTCACCAAACTTGCCTCTGGGTCACTCAGGTAAGCTAATTCCAATCAACCTATGCATAAAGATGCCCCAGAAACACTAATTTTCTGTGCAGACCCAACGGTCCTTGGTCTCACTACTCCAGCAGCAGCGCTGATTAAACACTAGCAGTATGCATGACATTGAAACATTTTTATCTGTAATTCTCTATGTGGGGTGAGAATGACAGAAGAAGTTTAGCAAAAATATCCAAGATACTTCCTTCGTTCCCTCATCTCTACCCACCCCACCCCCACCAAACGCCCCAAGAAAGTCCCTAGCTTGGCTAGGCCTGATCTCGAATATTGATGAATTATATGCATAAACCAATAGATGCTATTGAATTCAGGTCTGCTTCATGTAATAACACTGGCCTGCTCTTGAAAGTGGTTTGTAAGGCAAAAGTTTCTAACAGGAACCATTATTTCCCATTGGTTTTCATTAGAATTTCAAAGTTAATGTTGCCACTGAGGAAACACTTGTCTTCAAGAACAATGAAGAATACTATTCAGCAATTAAAAGGCCACAAACTGTATGATTCCATTTATATGACATTATGGACAAGACAAAACCATAGGGACAGAAAAACAGATGAGTGGTGTCTCAGGACTGGGGATGAGGGAAGGAGGTTGACAACGAAGGGACAGGAGGAAACTTTGGGGGGGTGGATGGTGATAGAAATGTTCTGTATCTTGGTTATGGTCGAAGCTGCATGACTGCATGTGTTTGCCAAAATTCAAAGAAGTGCACATCTTAAATGGGAGAATTTTACCATATTTAATTTCTACCTCAGTAACCTGACTTACAAAATAAAAAATGGTACAACTAAAAGTGAAACAAAACTCCAAAAGTTAGCATGTAAGAATATGCATGACTTTCTGGACAAAATAATAGCTGGCTGGGGTGAAACTGTCCTTTCTTTTACAGCACAACTGTCCCTAGGTTTAATAAGCAACATATTTTATGTGACACCCCTGACAGGGTCGCGTCTGGGAAGGGGTGGGGTCTGGGATTGTGGAGCATGTCCCCAAGGCCAAGTTGAAGGCCACATTGCTTTGTTGTCAAGCCATATGTGCAGGGCAGAGATGAGGGAGTAAATTCTGAGCTGAACAGTGGGAAGCGAAGTAGTGGGCCAGGCTGGACAGAAGGACAGAGAATCCGGATGCCAGCTGGACGAGGGCAGAGCGTACAGAACTGGCAGAATAAATGAGCCGACATGGAACTGGACCCTAAAGGGGGGGAAATCAGGGAATCCTGTCGCTCAAAACAAATCCTTGCCCCCTTCATTCTCTACTTCAATAGATTCACACAAACACACGCTCCAACGAGGGCAGTATTCACTGCTGTATCTTTGTCACCTAGAATAGTCTCTGGCATATGTTAGTAATTTAATATATATTTCCTCTTGATGGAATGAATCTTATATACCACGTGGTGGGCAGTAAGTACAGGAGTTAAAAACTACGGACTTTGAGTCAGAAAGAGCTGGTTTCAAATCCCAGCCATGTGACCTTGGGCAATTTATGTCACTTCTCTGTGCCTGTCACACATGTACACAATGGGAGCTAACCATCTTGGGGCCATATGGTAAACAGAAGTGGGAACTTGTATGAAAGCCTTAGCACAGGGCCCAGCTGGCAGTAAGCACCAGTAAACCAAAAGTCACAAGGGAGCGGTTATTGCAGCCTAAATCCAGCTCACAGAAGTGTTACGGCCCACACCAAATTTTTTTTTAAGTTGATTGCCTGCCCTGAAAAATTGGAAACTTTTACATAAACAGATGGATCTGGGGTTTTTCTTTAACAATGGTCCCGCCTTCTCCCAGGGCAGCGAGAGGCAGGAACTCACTGGAAGCTGCCCCTTTTAGACATGTGCTGTCCAGTTCCGTGTTGCCCCAGCCCACATCCCTGGGACCCTGCCCATCTGGTCGCTGTGGACCTGTGTGTCTGAGCACCAGCAATAAATGGTGGCAGCATGAGTCACGCTTCTTTGATGGCACTTCGTACACAGCTGCTATTCCACTTGCTACTCCATTTCCTTTCTACATCTTCACGGCCATTGGAGGGCAATACAGAGGCAATTTTTTTCAAAAACACCAAAGTTAATATTTTTAAAAAACATCACACATATAACGAGAGAAGCTTTTTTAAAATGAGGACAATGCTGATAGACAACACCCTGCACGTATTGTTAACATCGTCCAATGGAAGGAATAGGTGAGACGCCATCCGTCCCTCAGCAGAGACCGAAGACCTGGGTAACTGAGACTCACCCACCTAAGCAACACTGATGTAGGAAAAGCACAAAGAAATCACTTCTTTCCCTGTGCTTCCAACCTCCCAGAGCATGAATCCTGGCCTTGACTCACATACCACAGAGGATGGGCCAGCTAAGTGTTAAGAGCAGAAACTACGAGAATAAACCACCCAAGTTCAAATCCCAGCTCCGTGATATCTGGCTGGTAACTTAGCCTTTCAGTGCAATGTTTTCCACATCTGTCAAAGGAGGATGAAATGAATCTACATGCAGGGTCAGCTTCATGGGTTTGTGACCAATACAGTCTCATAGACCCCCTCCCCTCTCCTCAGAAAGGCCTTGCTCTTGGGGTTTAATGCCCCCCACTGCCATCGCCATCTTGCAGTTCTTGGATTTTATCCTTGACTTTCTTGTGCTTTGTAGATGAAGTCTGATGAGACAGTGGAGCACATGCCAGGGACCTGGAGCCTCAGCCCACATGGTCCTGCCTCCCACTGTCACCCAGGATGAATCTCTGCCACCTGCTCCCTGGCTCTGGGCCCCGTAGGGCAGTGACACAGTGAGGCAAGTGGGAAGGTGTCCTGTGGGAACACAAAACCCTGAAAACCAGCCCAGCTTTCAGGGCACAGGGAGGCAGCCTCCACACTGAGTCTGAACAGCACACAGAGGAGAGAGAGGGAGGGAGGAAGGGAAGGGAGGGGGAAGAGGAGTCTGGAAAATTAGGCCAGAGAGCAAAGTAGGGGCCAGCCTGGAACCAACCTGTAATGAGCCGCCTGTGACCAAACAGTCCTATTGACTCCAGCAAGAAAAACTGTGGACCCAGGCAGAATTATGAAAGGTTTAGCACTTCCTCCAAAATTAAGTATGTTTATATGGCTTCTTGGTGGATGCTTTTAGATGATCAAATATCTGTGTTGCAAGAAATTTTCTTTGATCTGACTACTAATGGTCTCAAGGTGGTATAAACCATATTGGTTCTTGGGAGAAATAGAGATTTAAGAGAAATTCAAAATTAGATGGACATTAATAAGATAATATTTCAGCTTTTTTAAACTGACATTTTAAAAGATTCATAAATTCCTATGACTCAACTGAGAATTATTCAACAACAATAAACTCACATTATCATTGATAGTATTATAAGGAAAGGAATAAGTTTAAATAGCTTAAAATGCTTTAAATAACTAACCTGATCTTAGAAGGAGTTCAAGCCTCCCTCCCCCTGAATTTACATGAAGTATTAGTTTTCTACCAAATTTGATTACAAGTTATGAAAGCAATTTTCTTTAATCACCCCCTAATATTTTTGATGGTAAGCATTTTAAGAAAATATTATGATTTTAATTGTATCCTAAACTTATCCATGGCTTTTCATTTTATTTTTCAAAGTTCTATAGAAACTTGGTAAATAATATCATCAACAAATGATAAATTTATCATGCAAACATAAATTGAAAACCTTATCTAGATTTATGAAAAAGAAAATCATTAAGCTTCTTTTCACTCTTGCTGCTTTCACAAGCAAGTTTTCTCAAACTATTAAAAAAAAAACACCTCTTTTGTTGTATCACTTACCCCACTATAGGATGAGTGAATCTCAAATTTAATTTAAGAAATGGAAGAATCACGTTATAGAAGTTCCAAAGCTAGAAGATTTAGCTACATAGCTTACAGACATTTTTGAGATACTATAATGTTGTTTATAAAAATTTGGAAGCACCCCAAATGCCAAACCATAAGGAACTAATTAAATAAACACATCATATGAAAGAGTATGCAATTCAAATGATGTTGTAGGACAGTATTTAACAATATTGGAAAATGTTTATGATCTATTCAATAAAAAGGACCAATTATACATATATTGCACAACACTTTTACACACTGAACATAGAGAGAGAAAGAAAGAAAGAAAGAAAGAAAGGAAGGAAGGAAGGAAGGAAGGAAGGAAGGAAGGAAGGAAGGAAGGAAGAAAGGAAGAAAGAAAGTATCCCTACTCTTAACAGTGGTTACCTTTGGGAGGGGGTGCATTTTCTAATGACTTTTCTTGTTTTATTAATTGCTTTGTGCAAGGCACCACACCTGGTATATTAAACCATTTCCAAAGTGCATTTCTCAACTATGGATCATACCTGGAGTCTTACTTAGCAGGCAGTTTGTAAATAATTTATGATTTATCTTTTTAAAAAGAGCAGATTCTGATTTATCCCCACAATGACTTTACTGCTCCCTTTGTACTCTATATACTTTCTTAAGTAGGAGAAAAGGGTGGGTAAGGGATGTAGTTGTAGGCTGGACATAACCCTGGATCCTTCCTGGGCATATGTCCTGCATGAGGATATATATCACCCTTCTGCTTGGATCCCCTCTCCTCCTAATCATCCTCGGGCCTTGGCCTAGATATCACTCCTCCCAGAACCCTTCCTTGATCCCTACACATTTATGTTAGGTGTTTCTGTGTGTCCCTACAATATCCTGTACATGCACATCAAAGCATTCATTGCACTAAAGCATTCACTGCACTAGTTGTAATCCCTCCTAGAATATAACCTTCATGGAAGCAAAAACTCATGTATTTTTTATATCACTGATCCTCAGGCTCTAACACACCCGGGTCAAAGTAGATGTTCAATAAATATTTGTCAAGTGGAGAAACAGATCAATCTTGTCTGTCAGACTGGAAAAAAAGATGGAAGGACCACCACTGTGTTAGAGTTTCTCCCTGGATCTTCAATAGAAGCCATACTGGCTGAAAGGGGCATGAGGGTAATGAGGGTCCAGACCACATGTAGCCAGAACAGGCTGAAAATAAGGTTGGATTTAGGAATAGATGCAGGGTGAGCCAAGGGTAGATAGAAAAGATGATTCAGAGATGGCCAAACTAGGAGATCCAATCAGATGACAGTGAGAAATTAGTAGCTAAGAAAACTGGGCAGTCACTTTCCATCCTCATAAAAAATCCACATGATCCCTTATGGCAGGGGAGACATTTTACCATCTAAGATTATAGCCACCTAGAGGAGGTCCACGTAACATGAAATTTAACCTTTTATAAAATTAAACATTATACTCCACCAAGGTTCTTGGGGTCCAATCTCTTAATGTTGTGAACAAATATTTTAAAAACATGAAGACTGTTTTTATCATTGTGTCCCTGCTCTGGTGGTATACACAGGCAGAAAATCACATCTGACTCATGAATTCCCAACTTGTAGGGTCAGAACAATGCTGTTTACTCATCTCAGAACTGTGCTCTGGGCTTTAGAATCTGGGAAATGGTGGTTCACATGGCATGGAGTCTCTTCTCACCCTGAGCAGGTCAAGGAGGAAGAAAGAGCAAATGCCCTTCTCACTCCTCCCCCAAGACCGAAGTCAGCTCACACTCACAAATGGCAATGGTGTTTGTGAATAAGCATCTCTGAATCCAACCCCACCTCTGAGGAGAACCTTGGAATAGAAGAGAACCACCCACCTCCATGCCCTGCCCACACGCAACAGCAAGGCTTGGATGTTCCAATTTAGGGAAACAAATGATTGTATGATCTATCATGGTCTCTAACTTGGAAAGGATTACCAGAAATGAATCATTATTTCTAGCTTATTTTTTTTTTTTTTTTTTTTTTTTGTGGCACACGGGCTTAGTTGCTCCGCGGCATGTGGGATCTTCCTGGAGCTGGGATCGAACCCATGACCGCTGCATTGGCAGGCAGATTCTTAACCACTGCGCCACCTAGGAAGCCCTATTTCTAGCTTATTAATACCAAGAGCTGCTTCTGATGACACAAAGGACCAGGGAGCTGGCAAATGTACATTCCTCAATTATTAGAGTTGATAATAAAAGTATAAACAGAAGTACACTTCTCTCAATATTCTTCCAAGCTGTCAAAACAGGCCAGGATTAAGTCTAGGTATATATGTGTCCTGCTGGAAGAATTCCTAAATCCAAAATATGTATGTCTAAAACAGAAAATTGTAGCTCTCATTACCCTTTACTCTCAGTAGGAAAATATTAATGGGTCCTTCAGAGCACACAGCAGGCACATGACATTTTTTATTACTAGTGATCCAGGGAAATAAGGGATAATATATCTATATGTAATATGTCTATATCCTAAAAGGTTACCTTGTTGTTCTCATCGAAAAGGTCAAGAGATAGCTTCCTAGGTTTTAGATCTGGTAATGGAGGAATAAAATGAACTAACTCTCCCACAGATACCAATAGTCAACTCTATTGAAGTTATTTAAAGAAAAACAACTGTTTGAAGGCTCTGGAAATTGACCAAAAGCAGGCAGACTGGAAGGAATATGCCCCTTGAAAAACAGGAATTGTGATGGATAATTTCCACATTTAGAGAGGTTTTTCCTGGAAGGTTTTCCCCAGGGAAACTGTGTGCAGGTACACTACAATTCAAATAGAAAGCTACAACCTTACCTTGGTTCGAGGTATCAGAGGAAGGACTTTGGGAGTGCCAGAGTGGCTGGAAATAGCAGGGTGAAATCCCGGAAATGAAGGAGCCACAGACAGAGAAGCCCCCAGATCTACTCATACATTTCACTCAGACACTTGCTATACACTGAGGGAAGGAGGGGCCTGCAAGGAGCACGTAGGCAGCAACAGCTGAAAGGATGAAAAAGTCGAGCAAAGCTATCAGCTGCTGCTCATAAAGGGGAGACAGAGTCGGATATTGAATCCTCCTGGTTTAGATAGCTGTGCTAAACATTGCTGGCTTTCCATTGAAATGGCAGAAGGGGCTTAGGAGTAAACAACCCATGTCCCAGGACTGAGTGAACAGATGGTAAGATACACATCATGGGAATATCAGAAACAGAAGAAAGAGAGAAAGGAGAAGAAATATTTGAAGTAATAATGCATGAGAATTTTCCAGAATTAATGACAGGTACCAAACCACAGATCCAAGAATCTCAGAGACCATCAAGCAGGATAAATACCCAAAATCCATACCCAGGCATATCACACTCAAATGGCAGAAAACCAAAGAAAAAGAGAAAATCTTGAAAGGAGACAGAGGAAAAAATACCTCACTTATAGGGTGACAAGGATAAGAATTACAAGGATGAGTCAAAAATTATCCACACACTCGTTATATTAAAACTTCTATAAATTCTACAGCCAGAGTGCGGATAATTTTTGACTCACCCTGGTACATTGGATGTCTCATCAGAAACCAAACAAACAAGGAGAGAGTGGAGTGAAATATTTAAGGTGATGGGTTAAAGGGGGGAAAAGCTAGTAAATATTATCCTTCAAGAGTGAAAGAAAAATAGACTCTTTGAGACAAACAAAATTTGAGGGAATTTGTTGCCAGTAGACCTGCTTCACAAGAAATATATATGCCAGAAACTCAGATCTACATAAAGAAGGGAAGAGTCTTTAGAGAAGAAATAAATGAAGATAAAATCTTTTATTTTTCTTATTTTTAACTGATCTGACATAACTGTTGGTTCAAATAAAAATAGCAGCAGTGTATTGGGTGATTATAGCTTATGGATAAGTGGAATGAACAACACTAATATTATAAGGGATGGGACAGAGCAACTGGTAATATTCTTTTATAAGGTCCCTGCACTCCCTGTGAATCACTATAGTGTTATTTGAAAGTGAACTTCAATTAGCTGTAAATGTATATTAACAAATTCTAGGGCAACCACTAAAAATTTTTTTAAGAAGTATAATTTACAAGCTAAGAGACAAGAGAAAATTGAATCATATCAAACACTCAAAACCAGATAAGGCAAGCAAAAAGAGATTTTTTTTAAATTAATTAATTTATTTATTTTATTTATTGGCTAGGTTGGGTCTTCGTTGCTACACACAGGCTTTCTCTAGTTGCTGAGATCGGGGGCTACTCTTCATTGCGGTGCGCAGGTTCCTCATTGTAGTGGTTTCTCTTGCTGTGGAGCACGGGCTCTAGGCGCATGGGCTTCAATAGTTGCGGCACATGGGCTCAGTAGTTGTGGTTCACGAGCTCTAGAGCACAGGCTCAAGAGTTGTGGCGCATGGGCTTAGTCGCTCCGTGGCATGTGGGATCTTCCCAGGGCAGGGCTCGAACCCGTGTCCCCTGCATCGGCAGGCGAATTCTTTACCACTGCGCCACCTAGGAAGCCCCAGATTTTTTTTTAAAAATGAAAGAAAACTGTAGCAAATAGAAAACAATAACAAGTATGGCAGATATTAACCCAAATATATCAATAATCACTTTAAATGTGAATTGTCTAAACATACCAATTAAAAGATAGAGACTGACAGAGTGGATAGAAAAAGATCAAGACTCAACTCTGCTGTCTATAGGAAACCCAGTTTATTATAAAGACAGATAAAGGTAAAGGAGTAGACAGCTGTAAAAAGGAATGAAACTGGGACATTTGTAGAGACATGAATGGACCTAGAGACTGTCATACAGAGTGAAGTGAGTCAGAAAGAGAAAAACAAATATCGTATATTAACACATATATGCAGAATATAGAAAAATGGTACAAATCAACTGGTTTGCAAGGCAGAAATAGAGACACAGATGTAGAGAACAAACATATGGACACCAAGAGGGGAAAGCGGGGAGGACTGGGGGGGAATGAGATTGGGAGATTGGGATACCAAATTGTACACCCTAAATATATGCAATTTATTGTCTGTTAACTGTATCTCAATAACAGTTCTTTAAAAAAGTAAAGGAGTAGAGAGAAAGATGCCTTGCTAATAATAATGAAAGAGAAGGTGAGGTAGCTATATTAATTTCAGACAAAGCCAACTTCAGAATAAGGAAAATTACTAGAGATAAAGATGGGCATGAATGATTAAGGGGTCAATTCTCCAAGAAGATGTAACAACCCTTAATGTGTTTATACTGGACAACAGAGCAGAAAAATAGATGAGGCAAAAAGAACTGCAAGGAGAAATAGACAAAACCAGTATTATAGTTGGAGACTTCAACACCCCTCTCTCAGTAATCAGCAGATGCAGCAGGCAGAAAATCAGTAAGGACACAGTTGAGCTGAACAGCACCATCAGTCAACTGGATTTAATTGACATTTATAAAATATTTCAACAATAGCAGTCTACACATTCTTCCCAAGCTCACATGGAAAAGTCCCCAGGATAGACCACATCCTTGGCCATAAATAACACCTTAACAAATTTGTAAACTAGAAATCATATGAAGTATGTCTTCAGACTAACATGGAATTAAACTAAAAATCAGTAACAGAAAGATAGCTGGAAAATCACAAAATATTTGGAGAGTAAACAATACACTTCTAAATAACACCTGGGTAAAAAAGGAGTCTCAAGAGAAATTTGGATGAATTTTGAAAGATTTTGAAGGAAGAAAAATGAAAATACACTTTACCAGTATTTGTGGGATACAATGAAAGCAGTGCTCAGAGGGAAATTTAAAACACTACAGCCACATTGAAAAACAATTTGTCAGTTAAAAAAAAAACTACACTAAAAAACTAATCGTGCAGCTAGTATAGGATCCAACAATTGAACTCCTGGGAGTTGCAGTCCCAGATAAACGAAGATTTATGTTTCCACAAAAACCTGTACCTGGATGTTTACAGCAGCTGAATTCATGAGAGTTACAAACAGGAAACAACAGAACGGTTAAGCTAACTAGCTAACTATGGTACGTTGACACCAGGGAGCACTACTCTGCTGTAAAAAGGAACAAACTGTTGATACGTGCAACCACCTGGGTGAATCTCTAGAGAATTATGTTGAGTGAAAACAGCATCTCTAACAGTTTCATACTGTATCATTCCATTTATATAACATTCTTGAAATGACAACATTATGGAAATGCAGAACAGATGAGTGGTGGTCAGGCTCTGAGGAGGAGGTGATGGTGGGAGGGGAGTGGGTGTGGCTATAAAGGGGCAACGTGAGGCTTCCTGGTGGTGATGAAAATGTTCTGTCTCCACTGTGTCAATGTCAATATCCTGCTTCTGATATTGTATATAAATTGTGCAAGATGTTACCGTTGAGGTAAAGAGTTCAGGGTACAGGACTCTTTCTGTATTATTTTTTACAACTGCATGTGATCCTATAATTATCTCAAAATACAAAGTTTAAGAAAAAAAACAAAAACAAATATGATAGGGGTGTAGTTTACATGGGCATATGCACTGGTCAATACTTACTGATCTGTATCCTTAAGATCTGTGCATTTGGGAATTCCCTGGTGGTCCAGTGGTTAGGATTCTGGGCTTTCACTGCTGGGGGCCTTGGTTCAATCCCTGGTTGGGGAACTAAGATCCCGCAAGCCACATAAGTGTGGGAAAAAAAAAAAATCATTGCATTTTACTGTAGGTAAATTTAATCTCAATTCTAAAGAAATGATGTAGCCTCCTAGCCACCTAAATTACTACTTTTCAATACAGCAGGGCAAAAGAGTGCTCACAATAAAGAATTTGAGGTACAACTTGCTAAATACCATAATTTCTGATAAATACTTCTTTGTGTGTTCCTTAAGAGACTTAAGTCAACCTAACTTGAACAAAGTTCAATTGATATTATATTAAGTTATTTCTACTTCCTAATCATGTAAATATATAGTCTTGGCACCAGTTTGAGTAATACTGTTTGAAATATATCCAGGAAGAGTCCTCAATATCTTGAGTGACCCTTCTTTTATGCCACTTGTATTAGCAGATATATTTATGGAATAAAGGCAATCATTTATTAGGAGATGGAATGTTTCATAAAAGAAATCATTTGGGAATTCCCTGGCAGTCCAGTGGTTAGGTCTCTGCACTTCCACTGCAGGGGGCGTGGGTTCAATCCCTGGTTGGGGAACTAAGATCCTGAAAGCCACACGGTGTGGCCAAAAAAAAATTTTTTTAAAGGGAGAAAACTTAAAAAAAAAAGAAAAAATATTTAATATTATGAAGCAAAGCTGCATTCTATAACACATAGGTCTACTCAATGCACCACAGTAGTTTCCTTTATGATTAAGCATAACATTTATAAATTGTGAAATCTTATTGCTAATAAACAAAATTAATTAGAAAACTAAAGATTTTGGCTGAAAAAAATTTTTTTAATACATGTCCTTAGTCAATGGAAGCTTCTTTTTATTATTTAACTAGTAACTTAGAATTACAATATTTCTTGAAGATTAATATTTTATAGATTCTTTGGTTAAAGGATGAGAGTCCCATTAATTATCAGAATTTTTTTTTTACAATTTTTTAATATCCTGCCAGAGAGAATATCCTTTAATTTCAACATAGGTATATTTCCCAGAAGTAACTGGGAATATTAGAATCATAGAATATTAAAACTAGAAAGTCCTGAGAGAAATTTTTGTTCAACCATCTCAATCTATACAGCAGAAAACCAGGGCCTGGAAAGGTGAAATCACTTGCCCATGGTCACAAACTGTGTCATTTAATGTGTGTTTAGTAAATGTTTATTTAGCGCCCTCTGCTGGAAAGCTCTGTGAATGGCTAGGGACACTACAGTGAATAAAAGGGACAAAAACTCCTGGTGTCGGTATTAGTGGGAAGAGAAAGACAAATAAATAGGTAAGATACAAAAACTATGAGATAGACATACGTGCTACGAAGGAAAATAAAGCAGAAAAGGAGAGAAAGTATTGCACCGGGAGCTGTAAATATAAATTTTAAGGTGGTCCAAGAAGGCCTACGGGATCAAATGGCATTTCAGCAGATCTAAAGGAGATGAGGGGGAGGGTCACATGGGTGAAGGATGAGGAACCTTCTGGGCAGAAGCAACAGCCAGTGCAAAGGTCTGGGGAGACTCCTGCTGGGCCTGCTCCAGAAAGAGCATGGAGGCCATAGCAGATGGAGAAGGTTGGGAAATGGAGGAGCACGAGATGGTACCACTGTGCTGAGGAGGGACCCACGAAGGGCCTCGCAGGCCTTTGGGAGGATTCAGCCTTCGCTCGGTAAGAAATGGGGAGCTCCTTAAGGTTTCTGAGTAGTGGAGTGACCTAGTCTGTGGCGAATAGATAGTAGCAGGGCAAGAATCAACACAGAGACCAGTTAGGAAGCTCTGAATTAATCCAGGGGAGATGTTTGGAACCAGGGTGGTAGCTTGTGAAAAGGGGTCAAATTTTTGAAGGTACAACCAAGAGAGAGCAAATGGCAGAGGCGAGACTAGAACCAGGTTTCTGAGGCTTAAGTTTTCTTTTAGATGCACCATGTTGCTGAATTATTTTTTAAAGTTGTAAGAGAGTATCCCCAAGAAATAATTTGATTTCCGAGTCACAATTAAGGATTAGAGTTGTAATTTTTACAATGCAGCTGAGGCGCAGCTCACAATCACTCTACCAAGTAAACTTTTGTAATTAGAATTGTTCACATCTGTCATGCTGACTCATCAGAAGGAAGGACATTTTAACTACTTGAGCTTTGCGAGTGGCTGCATTGATCCTTGAAGTATTAGTCTGAAATTGCGCTACCATTGTTGAAAAGGCAGGCAAATAGGCTCATCATTAAGTTAAATCTGCATTAGAAATGAATACCTGTCCACATTCTTCACCTGTGGAGCGTATGTCCTGCCTAGGCTTATTGGAAAATATGTTCATTTAAAATGACATGTGGGCTTCCTAGGTGGCGCAGTGGTTAAGAATCTGCCTGCCAATACAGGGGACACGGGTTGGATCCCTGCTCCAGGAAGATCCCACATGCCATGGAGCAACTAAGCCCATGCGCCACAACTATTGAGCCCATGTGCTGCAACTACTGAAGCCCATGCACCTAGAGCCTGTGCTGCACAAGAGAAGCCACGGCAGTGAGAAGCCCGTGCACCACAATGAAGAGTAGCCCCTACTTACTGCAACTAAAGCCTGGGCACAGCAAAAAAAAAAAAAGACCCAATACAGCCAATAAAATTAATTAATTTTAAAAAATGACATGTTTTCTAGATATCAACCTTTATATACACTGTGCATCATTTCTCCATGTGGACGTTAACAGCCCAATACGTTGCTTTGTGTGTAAACGTAATATTTACATCCAGCATAATTCAAGAAATTTCATTTGATGCATCAAGTTCAAACAGCCAGCCTAGGCTCAGTGAGCAGTGCTAGGAAGCATGGATGCAGGCACTTGAATTTTACAAGTGCCTGAAGGGGCACATGAGCTCATAACTGATCACGAACAACTCTTCCTTCCTTCCCAGCTTCACTTCACCAGCCAGTAAGTTCTGATCTGTTTTCATGAAATGTAACTATGTAATCAGTACATTTGTTTCACAAGTATTCTAAATTTTAGGAATATTAGGGAAAAAATGTTAACACGTAAAATTAGAGAAAATGATACAATGAACGCTGTTCTAATCATCAGCTACGTTGAACAATGAACACTGTGCCACACGTGCTCTATCTAGGTATGTATTAGGCACGTATCCAATTATACTGCTTGGCCATTTTAAAGCATATTATTTTATCACATGCCTCTGCAAAAAATAAGGATATTCTCCTACATAACCACAAGACTATTATCATACCTAAGAAAACGGATACACATTCTTCCATAGCGTCTAATATACAAACTATATTAAAATTTCCACAATTGTCCCTAAGTCTTTTTTTCAAACGGAATCAAGTTTCGTGATTTATATTTTTGACTATGCTCTTAGTCTTTCAATCTAGAACAGAATCCCTTTATTTTTCTATTGACTTTTTTTTCTTCATTTATTTATTTTTTTGAGGTATACCAAGTTCAATCCCCGTATTCCCTCCCTCCCTCAAGTCCCCCCCACCCTCTCCGTCCCAGTCCTCTAAGGCATCATCCATCCACGAGTTGAACTCCCTTTGTTATACGACAACTTCCCACTGGCTATCTATTTTACAGTTGGTAGTATATATATGTCTATGCTATTCTCGCACTTCGTCTTAGCTTCCCCTTCACCCCCCGCCCCCCCAAACCTCGAGTTCTCCAGTCCATTCTCTGCATCTGTGTCCTTGTTCTTGTATTGACTTGCTTTTAAGAGACTGGGTTACTTATATCTGGATTTGTCTGATTGTTTCTCCGTGATGCCATTTAACTTGTTTATCTATTCCTTGTGTTTCCTACAAACCAGATGATAGAGCCAGAGTCTTCATCAGATTTGAGTTTAATGTTTTTGACAGTATTTCACAGGCAGTACTGTTTCATATCGTGTCACATTAGCAGGCATATGATGTCAGGATGTCTCACTGGTGATGCTGTTTGAGGACTGTTTTCATTCTCTCTTGTTGTATGATAAATTATGCAAAAACAGTGTCTTTAAACTACTACAATCATTCATTTTTCATGATTTCTGCAGGTCCTGAATTCAGAGCACAGCAGGGGCAGCCTGTCTTTGCTCCTTAATGTCAGGGACCTCAGCAAGAACACTTGAAGGTGGGGGGCTGGAATCATTTGTTCACATGACTAGTAGTCAATAGCAGTTAATGTGACCTCTCCATGTAGCCTGGGCTTTCTCACAACATGGTGACAGGGTTCCTTCAAAGGCAAGCATCCCAAGGAAGAGACCAGATGGAGTTCATGTTCTCTTTAATAGCTAGCTTGGAAATCAGGCAGTGGCATTTCCTCTCCATACTATTGGCTGAAGCAGTTTCAAGATATGCCAGATTCAAAGAGAAAGAACAAAGCTCCTGCCTCTTGATGGAAGAGTGTTGACATCACACTGAAAGAGCATATGGGATGGAATGTAGAGTTCTCCCATCCATCCATCCATTTTGGAAAATACAATCTGCCACAAGTAGTGACAATCAGCTCTTTTCATTTAAAGCTACATCTCCCCTTTGCAACTAGAAAATAAGAAAGACACAAGATGCACATTTAGACATTCAAACTAGATGAGGCCAAAAGAATCTGACAGGACACCTATACAGTTAAGAAATGTAAAAGCAGACAGACATGGTATCCTTAGGAGAGGTGAAACAAGACAGAGGTGGTGATCTAGCATGATCACTTTTAACTAGCCCATGTTACCTGGAAAAAATGTTTTAATCTACAAATAACCAACCTTTCCAGCAAACAGAACCTATAAAGGAATAAAGATTTTATCACATAAAAATTATCTCAACATAGAAGCCTGAGTGAGGTCCTGGGTCTCTACTGTGGCCCCTCTCCTACCCAGAGCCCACAGGCTGGTAAAACTAGCCCACAGGTGGTAAACCAGGCATCAGGCGCTGTGGCATCCAGCTAGAGACAGCCAGCTGGAATTTATTCCCCTCCAGGCCACGGGACCTGCAGCAGAAAGCTGTGGCATGAGGTTCAGTGGCTAAAGTTCTGGAGAGGGCCATGCTACAACAGGTGGACTGGACAGAAAGGGTGCTTCTTGGTTTCAAGCTACTGATGCTACTGCAAGAGAAGATGGAGGGCAAAGAGACCCAGGACCAGAAAATCCTTTCAATATTAGATTTAAAAATGTTATTTTCCAAAATAAATAAGTAGAAGAAGCCTGTCACTTTGCTTGAAAATGAAGTTCAAGTAAAAGAGGTTAGTTCTTGTTTGAAAATTAATGTCTTCATTATTGTTTGAGGAATATGATTTTACCAACTGTGCACCTAAATTAATGTAACAAATTGATTACATGCTAACAATCAAAATAGAGACTCAGTATTCATTCTGCAAGAATTAAACATACTCACCAACACAGTTGTTCAATATGAGTTTTAGGAAAAGAAATCTTAAACAGAGAAAATGTTTTTGATAGAGAATGTACAGAATAATGATCCCTAGAGAAAAAACAAGCAAGACAAAAAAAGTAAAGAATGCCATTATTTTTAATTAAACTGAGACGTGAAAATTAAACATACCGGCATTTAAATTAGGGAGGAAGAAAGGATAACAATTAAGTAGTACCCATAATGTATTCTACAGTCATCACAGCGACAGTGTTAACCAGGCCACTGGGCCTGGTGGGACACTTTTTCCTCTGCTACAAGGCTCAGCATGCCAAGCAGACGTCACAGCCATAGATTGTGGTGGTTAACTTTACATGTTGACTTGACTGGCCACGAGGTGCCCAGATTACACTGTTTCTGGGTGTGTCTTTGAGGATGTTTTGAGATGAGACAAGCATTGGAATCAGTGGACTCAGTGAAATAGACTGAGTGAAATAGACTGCCCTCCCCTGTGTGGGCAGGCACCCTCCCATCCATCCAAGACCTGAATAGAACAAAAGGCAGAGAAAGGAAGGAGAACTTTGCTCCTTTCCTTCCTGCCTCACCGCTGAGCTGCAACATCTCATCTGATCTGGCCTGGCTCCCCTAGTTCTCAGGACTTCACACTCAGACTGAACCACGCCACCAGCTTTCCTGGGCCTCCGGCTTGCAGACAGCAGATCTGGGGGCCTCTCAGCCTCCATAATCACCTAAGCCAATTCCTCATAATAGATAGATTAGATAGATAGAGAGATGGGTGGATGATAGAGGATAGACAGACAGACAGACAGACAGATAGAAAGAAATACACAAATACCCTATTGGTTCTGTTTCTCTGGAGAACGCTAAGACACAGACAGACTATGTCTCCCGAAGTGCAGGAGAGAAATTCCATGAAATTCTTACAATCCAACCACTCGTTTTCCCTGACCACTATCAATCTGCTTACACATCTTATTTTATCATATTTTTCATCTCACTATACTTTTATCACAATTTCATTACAGGTCGATGTTTACAGACTGAATTACACTGAATGCATTTCAGGTATTCTGTTCCTTAACCACATATGTGACAGCAGAAGAACCACGTGGATGGGCTCTCTAAATCTAACTTTTGCCTATAGATTGAAATATTATGAGCGGAATTTAGACACTAATGACCTTTAATTCCAAAGAGCCTGGATAGCCTTGATCTTCTTGAACTCTGACTTTTATTATCACATCTGCACCTGTCTTACTGGGGTTGGCAGCACTGCCACTAAACACAAAAACTAAATATGAACATTTTTTAGTTCCACTGTATGCCTAGAACACAGGCTCACACGGCAGGTGATCCAATATTTACCATAAGGCAGTGGATTTTAAAATATACATGCTTTATTCTTTTTTTAAGTTTTATTTACAAGAAACAAAGAAAATGAAAATGCTAAAGAAATTATATACAAAGAAATCACATACAAGGACACTTATAGGAATAGCCTTTGTACCCTACTGTTGGCTGGTTCAAAAGCTCACAAGGGCCTTATGTTATAACATATCGGGTAAGTCCTCCCCCTCGGACCTCTGACAGCCTCCGGCAGTGTCGTAAAATATTCAGTATCACATGAAACCTCTTGTCAACTTTCAAAGCTGTGAACTCCTTTATGTCAGCTTCCACTACGAAATAATGGCCTGAAAATAAAGATATTAGTGCTAATTTTTGTTGGACAACTTTCAATGAGTCTTTAATGCATTAGATTATGAATATGAATGGCATTAATCATTTTTATTATATTATCCAACCAAAATGGGAACTGGTATTCTTGATAAAATAATAATTATTCTTTCAACTGAAGTTGCATGATGTTTACTGTAGCATTTCAGAACTGTAGCCCTCACTGGCTAGCTGCTGGTGTAACAATTAGCTTTTCAAGAGGCAATATAGTCGTGGTTAAGAGAAGGAAACCCACTGTAGCTTTATCACAGCAGAATGACCTTGGGCAAGTACCTTAAGCCCTCTTTGCCTAGTCTGTAAAACAGGGGTAATAACAGTACACAACTCATAAGGATGCTGTGAGGACTAAAGCCCTTGGTACACTATCCAGTACATAGTAAGTGCTATGTAGAGGCATGACCAACTGTTATCATTTCTATTCTAATTCTGAAAACACTGGGTATCGTTCCATAATAGACTCTAATGCAGTATTTCTGTCTCAGCACTACAGACATTTCAGGCTAGATAATTCTCTTTTGTCAGAGCTGTCTTGTGCATTATAGGGTACTTTAGCAGCAACCCTGCTCTCTACTCACTAGATGCCAGTAGCACCCTCAACTCCAGTTTTAACAACCAAAAATGTCTCCCAAGATGGACAAATGTTCCCTAGTGGGAAAATCACCCCTGGTTGAGAACTACCTCTCTAGAGTTAGAATTTTTTGGAATTAGTTTTGTGTCTCATGATTTAGTTACACTCCAAACAGCTGACATGTACACACACATATATATATACTTTCACTTTACCTTTGGTTTCCTTCGTTTCTTCATCGATAAATCTGTGATAGAGATTTCTGACCACAGAACTCATAGACTTTTTTGGTTGATGCAGGATCTTATATTTACTAACCACTGCCTTGTTGATTTCCTTAATAACATCATTAATTTGACAATAGGTTAAGCGGCATTTCATGTACCTGTAAAAAAGAAAATGATTAATTTTTCTACAGAATAATCATGCAAAATTGTTTTCTTTTAAAAGCATTTACATACAATGACTTTATACAGTAGCAAAGCTATTAGTACTCTCTATAAAAAACTTTATATGAACTTCCAAATAAAACAGACATGTCTCAACTGCTGAAAAATTAAATGGAGACCACAATATAATAGTGCTTATCTTCCTTAGTTATATCTGGATACAGAAATCCCTATTCTCCCGCTACAGAATTAATATTACAATTTAAAATACGCTTTCAAACTCTGCTTCAAATAGACTGATTAATTTTACTATAGCAATTTATTTAAATATTTTTAAATGTTTGTGAGCAAGGGAAAGAAAAATTTAAATATTAATAAATTATATAACTCACACCACTCTAGTTTTCTGCAAAACACATATCTGTTCAGAGAGAGAAAGAAAAAAGCAGGAGGAAGGGAAGACAGAGGATGACAAATGTGACAGCAAAGGTGACAATGCTGACTGAGACAAAGAACTGATGGGGCAGGGGCTGCAAAGGAATCAGGGGCCGGAAGTTAGGGTGCCCAGCTGCCAGGCAGAGCAGAAGGATGGACAGCCTCAACAGACAGCCTCGTTCTTCATTCTGAGCTCAAATGCCCTTAAACACTGTCTTTCTCTGTCAAGTCCACTCATCCAATCCAGTCTCCCT
Source organism: Hippopotamus amphibius kiboko (assembly GCF_030028045.1). Taxonomy (NCBI): domain Eukaryota; kingdom Metazoa; phylum Chordata; class Mammalia; order Artiodactyla; family Hippopotamidae; genus Hippopotamus; species Hippopotamus amphibius. The sequence continues at coordinate 91,437,830 of NC_080196.1, read as the reverse complement.
CCTGCCCATCCTCCCAGTCACCAGAGTCTCAGAATATAAGAACAGGAGACCCTCGATTGTGGGTGGTCTGTACACACCAAAAACAAACCTTTATTGATCTGCTTTAATTTTTCCCCTCAACAAACTGTGGATTCATTATGTTAAACTCTGTCCTTTGTCTCTATTCAAAGCAGCAGTTTTCTAATCGAAACTTCCTTAATGTAAAATAATATATAATGTTTAAAGGAAAATGTTTATACTGACCAAAACCCATTCATTTTCATAATCCCTTCTCTTCTAGATTCATTTTTGCCACTCATTTTTCTAACCACAATTTCCACAGTTGAGGCCACAGCTCAACACGACGCAATTCCTTTAAATCATGTGAACGATTTCCAAATTTCCTCAAAGCAGGTGCCAATGTTTTCCACTTTAATTCCACCTCAGTGTTAACTTTTTAAAGATAAATAAATAAAAGTCCCATGCTTGGAACACATTCTTCCTTATCCTAATTTAAGGATATCTTAATCTAACTTCTCTCATTCGTTAAACAAGCCCTTAGTTTAAAAATGAATACTCTACCATGACTATTCGAACATCCTCCCTTCAAGGAAGCATTTTTCTAAAGGCCTTTCTACCCGTGTTCTCACAGCCATTTGCTCTTCCCTTTAGCTCAGCTGAGGAGCAACAACAACAACAATTAAAAAAACTGAAGAGCATCAAAAAGAATTTTAATGACAATAAAGCTGTCAGTAAAGGAAATGACCAAGTGACCAAATCAAACAAACGAAAACTAAAGAGGAATGTCAGCCTCATTCCTAGTCTCAGAATTGTGAGACTGCCAGATATTTTTCAAGGGGCTACTATGCGTGTGAAAAGATGCTCAACATCATATGGCATCAGGAAACTGAAAATTAGAACAATGAGGTACATTACACTTACTAGAATAGCGAATACAGAAAACTGACAAAACTAAATGCAGGTGAAGATGTGGAACAGCAGGAACTCTTTCTACTGGGAACGCAAAATAGTAGGACAGCCACTTTGGGAGACAGTTTGGCAGCTTCTTACAAAACTAAACAGGTTTACCATATGATCCAGCCGTCACACTCCTAGGTATTGACCCAAGTGAGCTGAAAACATGTCCACACAAAACCTGCACATGAATGTTTACAGCAGCTTTAGTCATAATTGCCCCAAATTGGAAGTAACCAAAACGTCGCTCAACAGATGAAAAGATAAACAGACTGTGCTACATCTACATGGCAGAGTATTAGTCAGCAATAAAAAGAAATGAGCTAGCAAGCCATAAAAAGACATGAGGGGAATCTTAAGTGCATATTACTAAGGCCACAGTGTATGATTCCAACTATACGACACTCTAGAAAAGGGAAAACGACAGAGACAGGAAAAAGATCAGTGGCTGTGAGGGGCTCGAGGGGAGGGATGAAAGGGTGGAGTGCAGGGTATTTTTAGGGCAGTGAAACTGTTCTGATAATGGTGGACACATGACATTACGCGTTTGTCAAAATCCATAGACTATACAAAACAAAGAGTGATCCCTAATGTAAACTACAGACTTTAGTTAATATCTAGTTAATAGTATCTAGACTGGTGTATCAATGATAACAAATGTACCACACTAACGCAATGTTAGTAATAGGGGAACTATTGTCAGGTATGAGAACACTGTATTATCTGCTCAATTTTTCTGTAAACCTAAAACCGCTCTAACAAATAAAGTCTGTTAATTAAAAAACAAACAATAAAACCCAGATGGACAACTCTCAGACACGTAAAATAATCATGCCCTTTGCCCCAGGGATTCTCCTCCTAGGACTCTATTTCAAGGAAATAAGGAATTACAAAACAGCCTTGTCTAGAAGAAATTTCACTACACCATTCTTCATGACAATGCAATCAACCCAAATATTTAATAAGGTCATGTTTAAAAAACTTATAGAGTAGCCACACAATAAAATATTATAAAACAATTAAAATCCAAGTTTGCTATGATAGTTAATGATGGAAAAACACTCATGATAAAAAAAGTAAGTAGATTATATTCATAGACTAACTACATTGTTGTAATAACAATCAGAAACAACTTGTTATGTAGCTGAAATTAAAAAAAAGAAGGAAATTCTCTATCTTGTCGGAGTGGTGGAATTACAGATGAGTTATCTTCTGACAACAAACATTTTCCAACAACGTGCATTATTTGTATAAGAAAGTAATAAGAAATGTAACAATATAAAGCTGAGAAGTAAAACCCCTGGAATTATGAGAGTTTAAAAACACGGACTTCCATAATTGGTTCCCCATTAATGTCATCTGTGAACAGCAAAGGAACCCTCTCTTAGGGGTGGCATCTTGTCTTATTCACCCTGTATTCTTTTCCTCAGTGACCCAGAGCCCAAAATAGAGCACAGACTCAAACAAGTGTGTGGCATAAGTTAAATGACAAATGGAAACCAAACACAACACTCTCTGTTTCAATTCTCAAATCTATACAACACACTCACTTTCCTTAAAATTGTAACAAAACTGAGGCTACTTCTAAAATGTAATTGGATAAATCTGTATCATAAAATGACCCTGAGAGGACTCAGCAACAAATTGATCCATCTCTAGATCTCTCTAATAGTTTTAAACATTTTCAAAGAAAGATTTCCTGCATTTTCACAGTACAATATAAAACTATTTTAGAAAAGATCAGTGTCGGAACACACCATATTATGATTAACATAATCAAGGTTTATACTTTAAGCAATCATGTATGTTGATTATTAAAGAGTTGAATGTTAAAATTAATCTTAAATACTCACGCAGGAATGCCATTAAACTCATCAGAAGTTATAAATAGCATTTCTTTAATATTTTTTTGTTCTTTGGGGGGCTTCTTTATGGGTGCAGGTTCCTCAACTTTGACTGGTTCTTCGGGGTCAAGATCTGATCCATTAACACTACAGAACAGACACGCACAGAGGATACAGGTAATCGTTAGAATTCTGCAGCATACCAGAAAGCTTTGCAACTGAAAATGATCAGAATCAAACTCATGATTCATCTTGTTATAATTTTATAGCCAACCTTTTTTTCTATCCCTACCCTAATGCTCATGAAGATCTGAATAGTGAGAACGCTAAAAAATTAAGTCCCCAAATCTTCAGTAACATAATTGCTCTTTACACACACAAAACATGGTGCCAGTAGAACATGTGCCAAACACCTTCATCAGTTATCCCACTGGCTCCTCAAAGTCAACATGCATAAAGTTGAATTTAACTTCTAAATGGCTTCTCTTCCTGACCTCCCTATTTCTGAACATGGAAACATCGATCATTTCATATTCCTATCTTTTCAATTTATCCCATTGGTTGCTAGTACAGTAAGTCCCCTACATCCATTTCAAGAGCGCATTCATAAGTCCAATTTGTTCCAAAGTTCAAGTTAGCCTAGGTACCCAGCTAACACAATCGGCTATATAGTACTGCACTGTAATAAGTTTATAATACTTTTCACACAAATAATACCTAAAAAACAAACACACAAAAAAATAAACATTTTTAATCTTACAGTACAGTACCTTGAAAAGTACAGGAGTATAGTACAACAGCTGGCGCTTCTTAGCAGTACCAGCTACACCACTGCTGCTTTTACTTTTGCTTCTGGATATCCTTGCTTGAAATAAAGATATTGTACTACTGTACTCTATACAGTACTGCACTGTATAGTAATGTACACAAAAGCACAACCACTTGTAGAGGATGCAAGCACGTGACAATGCCAGACATGTGAACTAACTTACATGATTGGACACGGGAACATATGTTTGCATCTCTGAAAGTTTGCAACTTGAAGGTTCATATGTAGGGACTTACAGGTATCAGTCCTGCCTGCTGCAGACTCATTTTAGTTGTCAGCAATGAGCATGGGTCACCCTTGGATCAGTCCTGCCCAATTTCTGGAGTCAATTAGAAGCCTAATATAGCTCCTACCCACAAGCAAACAGAGTCTACAAGTAAACTATCTTCGAGGTTATTTAACTGCCAGGGAAGGAACGGACCCCTGCTGCCAGCACCAAGTGAAGTGATAAATGGAAATGGGCTACAGGAAAAAGAAGATCCAGCCCAGGAGCAAGCAAAGGGAATCCCAAGAAAGACAGGGAAGTGAGATCCCAAGATGACAGCTGAGTACCGGACACAGAGGGCAACCAGGCCTGACTGAGGCAGTGTGATGAGGAGATGGCCACGTCGTGGGTTGTCAAGATGAAGATGCCTGATGTTATGGTAGCATCATCCTTACATGAATGAGACTCCACAGCGGGCCTGGCTGATTCTTACCTGTACTTTCTTGCCTTCAGGCCCTGCTGTGTTTATCAGCTGAAAATAACCATTTCCACCTATCGAAAGGTTCTGTTGTGACCTGGCCCTGAAAGCTGAAGCCAGGCCACAGTGAGTTTAGAAGAAAATTCCTCCTACTCCTCGGGCCATATGCCTGCTGGGTAGCCGATGTCCAGCCCAATAATCCTGGCAGATATTCTATGATGACCTCTGTTCCTACCATTCACTCATGACTGTGCCCACTAATTTTCTCCTCTTCTTCTTTTTTCAGATGCACCATGCAGCTTACAGGATCTTAGTTCCCCAACCAGGGATGGAACCCGGGTCATGGCAGTGAAAGCGCCGAGTCCTAAGCACTGCACCACCAGGGAACTCCTCAATATTCTCTTCTTGGAGGGAAATCCCTAACATGCCAGCGACTCAAGCTTATCTCCTGGAGACCTTCAACTATTAGCAGCAACATGGCTCTTTTCCTACACAGCAAGGTTCACGCCTTCCTTTCAGTTTTCAAATTTAAGCACTCTATCGTTTGTGGAAACACATACGCAAAACTGTGATTATCCTAAATGCCAGGATGATCACCTCTTTGATAGAGGGAGGATGTGCAATAGAAAAAGTGTTGTAGGTACTGGTAGTGCCTTATTTCTTAATCTGGTAGATACAATGATGTTTATTCTTCTTTAATGTGCACTAATAATACTTTATTTACTTCTCTGTATATACGATACATTTCAAGAGTTAAAAAAGTTAAGTTAGCCATGGAATGTTTTTACATACTTGGAGCCTCCCTTTAAAAACACAATTCTGAAAATCAACTATATTTCAATAAAATTAAAAAAAAAAAGAAAAGAAATACAGTTTTGGTGGCAGAGGATTGGAGAGATGGGAGTTGAGAAATACTGGAAAGACAAAACACAAGGTCTCCCAAATCATGAAGACAAAGATGTCATGGAGCCAGACTATCTCACAGAGCCAGACAAAACCCTGCAGAGGCTGAATGGAGAGCTGGGGCTGTGAGACAGAGAGACAGGCTGAAGACGCCAAGTTCCTGTCTACATGATGGGTGGGTAACAAGGAGACAGTTTAGTTTTAGACACACAAACCTGGAGGAGAGAACAGCTCACTCGTAAGATTCCCAGAAAGCAATGGAACAACAGAACTGGATGCCATGTCAAGCTGGACGTTTGGTGTTAAGCAAGCATGAGTAAAACAGAGCTTTAGGAGATACTCGTAATTTAAAGGAGGGCAGAGAAAAAGGGGACAGCCTAGTCGAAGATGTAGGATGACAACACAGAAAGCACAGTGGTACTGCAGGTAACAGAATTTCAAAAATAAAAAGATGGGCAGCAAAACAAAATCTAAAAAGAATTAGGGCTGAAGAGGAATTTTTTACCTCTTTGTGACCTTCAAGCAATCGGTTACATAAATATGGTAATAATAACAGCCAAAAGCTAGGTTTCAGGGGCTTCTCAGGAAAAAGGGCGGGCACGAACATGTACTAGCAGTGAAGAGACACAGAGGTAAGACAATAGTTTGAGGGTAAAAACGGAGCTAAATTTCTGTTTCTTTTTGTTGTTTTTAAGATGGGAAGCTCATTTCATTAAGTTTATTTTTACTCTAAGGCAGTGGTTCTCAAGGGTCAGAGAAGAGATTTTGCCCACCAAGAAGACGTATGGAAACGTCTGGAGACATTTTTCATTGTCACAACTGGGCGGAGGGTGGGGGAGGGAGGGGGTACAGGGGTGCTACTGATATTAAGTTGGTAGAGATCAAGGATGCTAGTAAACATCCTATTCTCACAAAGAAGAATTATCTGAACTAAAATGTCCATAGAGCCGAGGTTGACAAACTCTGCTCTAAGGGAAAGAAATGAGAAAAAGTAGAAAAAGGGTCTAGAGGAGACTCACCCTTGGGAAAGGTGGTGGGCATTTTCCCCAGAGACGGTGCGATAAAAAAACTGGTAAAGATAAGGGAAGATTATTTCTAGTGTAAGTGACCAAAAAAAAAAAAAAAACCCAAACCTAAATAATCACTAACAAAATTGCAAGTATATGAAAAAGGAAAAGATTTGAAGTGTTTGTTTTAATAGTTTTATATAATCAGATAGTAAGACTAATTATAAATGCACTTACAAGTTCTGGCTTACTGTTACTTGAGGCAAATGGGGAGGAATGTTTTCTTTGAGATGTTCCACATCTTTATAATCTTCTTCAAGAGATTCACAGAGTTCCTAAAATTTAATAAAAAAAAAAAAAGTCAGCTCACAAATAAGTTGTGTTTTAACATGGTAGAAAGAGCGTGAAAGACTATGACCCACAATCACAATGATTCTGAGTATTCAGAAAGCAGACGGGGTGAGAAAGCATTGAATGCAGCGATATTTAAAAATAGCTCTTTGGGGGCTTCCTAGGTGGCGCAGTGGTTAAGAATCCGCCTGCCAATGCAGGGGACTCGGGTTCGAGCCCTGCTCTGGGAAGATTCCACATGTCGTGGAGCAACTAAGCCCGTGCACCACAACTATTGAGCCTGCACTTTAGAGCCCGTGAGCCACAACTACTGAGCCCATGTGCTGCAACTACTGAAGCCCACGGGCCTAGAGCCCGTGCTCCACAACAAGAGAAGCTACGGCAACGAGGAGTCCGCGCACCACAACGAAGAGTAGCCCCCACTCAATGCAACTAAAAGAAAGCCTGTGCACAGCAAAAAGGAGAACCAACACAGCCAATAAAATAAATTTAAAAATTTATTTAAAAAAAAAAAAATAGCTCTTTGGAGGACTTCCCTGGTGGCACAGTGGTTAAGACTCCACGCTCCCAATGCAGAGGGCCCAGGTTCGATCCTTGGTCAGGGAACTAGATCCCACATGCATGCCACAACTAAGAGTTCGCATGCCACAGCTAAGGAGCCTGCATGATGCAACTAAGACTGGCGCAACCAAATAAATAAATTATAAATGAAAAGAAAACAACTCTTTGGTTTCTAGAGCTGTTTCCTTGTTTGCTTTTTAAATATTTATTTTTTTTATTTATTTGACTGCGTCGGATCCTAGTTGCTGCTTGCAGGCTCTTCATTGAGGTGCACGGGCTTCTCTCAAGTGGTGGTGCACAGGCTCTAGAGCTCACGGGCTCAGTAGTTGCAGCGCATGGGCTCTAGAGTGCGCAGGCTTAGTTGCCTCTCGGCATGTGGGATCTTAGTTCTCAACCAGGGATCGAACCCACATCCCCTGCATTGGAAGGCAGATTCCTAACCACTGGACCACCAGGGAAGTCCTGCTAGAGCTGTTTTTAGATGGCAATATATTATTTTCTTTTCCTCTACTGGATTTTTTCAGAGAACAATTGTTAGAATCACATTACTACAGGCAGGGCTGACATTCATGTCTTTCTAAAATACTTCAAACTTGGGAAGCAACTAAAAAGTATATGAAAGATTTATGTTTGTCATTCTAGTAAAGTGCTTTTGTTGACTTAGCAAACGTTCCCCAGCACAGGAGTGATAATGCATTCCTGGAAGGCAAGGACTAGACATTACTTGGAAGGGCTTTTGTATATTCCAGCTTAATGAAAATTTCTACTTGATCATAACCGCTTTCATTTTGTGTTGTCTTTATTTAACTTTCCCTAGAACTTGAGGTTATGAACTCATGCAAATTTAATAAGAAAAATACCCTGAATCCGCCTGCCAATGCAGGGGACAAGGGTTCCAGCCCTGGTCCAGGAGGATCCCACATGCCACGGAACGAGCATGCCCGTGAGCCACAACTACTGAGCCCAGGTGCTGCAACTACTGAAGCCCGGGCACCTAGAGCCTGTGCGACGAAACAAGAGAAGCCACCGCAATGAGAAGCCCAGGCACCGCAGCGAAGAGTAGCCCCCATTCGCCACAACTACACAAAAGCCCGAGCACAACAATGAAGACCCAACGCAGCCAATTAATTAATTAAAAATAAAATAAAATGAAGTGTATATCTTAAAAAAAAAAAAAAGAAAAAGCCTCTGTACCTTTGAATTCCTGTCATCTGATTTTCAATCATAATGTAAACAAAAATTCCAAATAGCCTTTAATCCTGAGTTGAACATTCTCTAAACCCACACCTAACCCTGAGCATTTTGGGGCAGCACAGAAGTGAAACCATTATTGGTTTCTGTTTAAATTTGTATGACATCTTCCTTTTAAAGAGCTGAATCATGTGCAGAGATACTACCTCCATTTCAACTAATAGTAGGATAGGCACAGTCATGCCCATCGCTACGGTTGAAAAATCCTTACAGACATTAAGGATTATAAGGCTGAAAGAGACCCTAGAGCCCACCATGTTCAATCCCATTGAACATACCAATGGCTCTAAGAGCATGAGGTACATGGTACAGATTGAGTACTTTCCCATCAGGAAGTAAACAGGCATTTTATAAGTGAAGGCTTATTTAGACCCAAATGTATGTGTAAATGAGGCTCAAGTTCCTCTTTACATGGGAATCCTCATACACTTCAGTATGACCCATTACTTTCCAAATGAGAACACTGTGACCCTAAGAGGAAAAATGACCTTCTTAGGGTGGCAGAGGGCGCTACGGGCAGCCAGGGTGAGAATCCACGTCTCCTCACCCCAGGGCAGGCATTCCTCCCACACCACACTCCCAGGAGATCATTTATTTAAATTAAACCTACCAAGAATTATTTAGGAAATATTCCTTTTTAGTAAATAAATTGGCTACCAGCACAGAGAAAGAAATACCTCTGGGACTCTGGAGTCCATCATACTGGGAAAATAAAATGCAAACAGCACTCTCCATCATTAATAATAACTTACAAAGCTAAGAATATTATAAACTTAAAGAATCCTTAAGAATCCCCTGGTTATTAGGGACTTTGTATCTATCACCTTTTAAATTTCTTTCTTCACTAGAAAACCATTACCTTGAGTGAACTGTTGGCTTGTTCATGATACTGAATTTCCAATTCCAATTTATTTAGAAGTTCATTTACTACAATGATCTCATCTCCAATTTTATTTAATATAGTCTTCAGGGTAGGTTCTTGCCCTATTAATGAACAAAGATAAAATGGAAAATAAAATGTATAGAAAAGCACAAAATATACATGTATCCAACTGAACTCCTGGAACAGAGCTTTACCTTAAAGAGACACAGGGTGGAGAAAGAACTATTGTTTCAGCCCATAGGACCTGTCTCATGGATAATTTTAAGAACTCATTTCTAAGTAACATAAATGAAAAGGAAGGGAGAGGTAAGTACAAAGTGCCCCCTGAATCTCTTGCTTCTGGAAAATTGCTCCACTATAATAAAACACCTAGAAATGCTAGATAAAATAAGCACCCTTTTACATGCATAGTTGAGCTCTTATGAGAAAAAGGTAAATCCCAAGGGCTTCAACATGAAGAGAGAACCACAGACCAGGCAGCATATGTAAGCCGATGCTGCAGCGGCCCTAATGGGAGGGACGAGGTGCAGAGGAATGCTGGAGAGAGGTGGCTATCAGTCACAGAAACCTAATCTACTTGGTTTTAATGGGGATCAGAGTCAAGACTTTGGGACTTCAAAGCACAGGATGCTGGTAGTGAGAATCCCAAACGAGGCCAGGATCCTTCTTCGTGGGATATATCTTCAGTGAATGTGTAAACCTAAAAGATCACTGGCCAGGAAGGTAGGCTTATGTTTTGGACTGGCCCGCAAGTATGTGTGGGAGACAGGGGAGAGTAGCCTGCTCTCAAATTCCCAACCCCACCTCCTAGCCCCTCTCTCTAGCTTCCTAGATACAAGGATGGGAAAACCTGAGTTCCCTCCTCCCTAGAAAAAGAAATAGTTAAAAAAAAAAAAAAAGAAGAAGAAGAATTTTTAAGGGCAGATCAAAAGCACAAAAAGAAAAACTATCCTCATAATCCAATCTTTCCATCCTCACTTCTAGCAACCACATCATGAAATACATATAAGTGAAAACATAACTTGACCACATCTACAGATTACAGATGCAGCAGAGTGAAATGGCTAAAGGCTCCATGCCTGAAGTCAGAGACACCAGTACCTGCCCTCAGAGGGTTACGGAGAAGTAGGAAAGTACATATAACACGGGTGAGCACTGTGCTTGGAACCTAGTAAAGCACTCAGTAAAGGCAAACTATTATTAATTGATATAACCTAATATTGTGGGAAGACATTCAGGAGTCTTTCTGAAACCTTGAAAATGTTAAAGTATGTGGGCCGAGCGACTGGATGCAGAATGTCCTGCTTGAGCAGTGGAGGAGCTAAGGGTGCGAGGCATGGAGACTATGGGGGCATAGGCAGAAAACTGACCCTCTCTGGGGGCGCAGCCCCTTTCTCACTGCATTCCTTATATCACCCTGTTTGGCCCTGGAGGATGGCTGGTTAGCCAGAGACGGGTAAGATTCCTCAGGGGAGGAACAACCTAAGACAGGCACAGTCGCAGAGGGGCCAACAGGGGTGGGGCACAGACCCTTAATCCTTCTGAGAGAGGTCTCAGCCCCCAGGGCTGCTTTGCTCTCCACGCCCAGCTCAAATCCACACCCTGCTCAGATCCACACCTGCTCAAATCGGACCCAGGAGGCAAACAAAGATCATTGCCCCAGTCATGCAAGGCCTTTGATTGTTTATGGGATTAACCTGGGAAGTGTTAGACCCTTAGGCTATGCCAAGAACTCAATAAAAGCAACGTGGGAACAATCAGCAAGGCTCTTGATCCTAGAGGTCCTGAGTCCCCGGGTCCCATCTTTCTCTTCAGTCTGTGTCTGTGTTTTCTTCAAGCTTGCGGCACCCGTCACTCACCTCGAGTCGCCGAGCTGGTCTTGGCATAATATAACAATGCAAATGGAATCTGACAGTAGGTTCATAACAACTAAAAGAAAATAACAAGTAAATTACGATGTCTCTGCTGACATTAATTCCAAGGGGTAAAACAACTAGGGCAGGTACTAGTGTCTCTGACTTCAGGCTTGGAGGCTTTGGCCATTTCACCCTACTGCATCTCAAATAACTGGGTCACCTAAATTTTAGGGCCTTGTTTGCTGATCTGTAGTAAAATAAATTCACTAAGCAAATTCACTACTTTTATAGTAGTGACCTAGTAAATTACAGCAGCCAAAGTGGCAAACAAATTACTAGTCTTTCCTAAATAGGCTGTGGAACCAAACACAAATTATTCTCCCCACAGACAAGTGATGGTTACCCAGCATGTAGTAATCTAACAGGTCAGACTGCTTCCGCCAGGCTTCATGCTTTAACGGAGTCATTTGAACCCAAGGTTTGATAGTTTAATAGATCTCTAAATTATATTTTTCCAATAGTAATCATGCCCTCAGAAAGAGACTCTAAAGAAGACTACTTATCAAAAATCTAAATGCCCTTTTTCAGATTATTCAATAAAAGTGGCACAGAAGTAAACAAGTACTACCCTGGGAATCAAGACATGAAAAGTGTAGTCCCCACCGACTACCCATGAGCTGGGGGACCAGGGCAAGTCATCTGACTTCTGAGCCTCAGTTTCCTCATGCGCGAGACCCGGGGACTTGAGAAGATGAACCCACAGTCCCTTCAGCTTTAACTTTCTACAGAATATGTCAGCCTCTAACTGTAAAATGGATGAGGCTCTTTATTAGCGGTTCTCAACAAGAGACGGAGAGTATCAAAGTCTCAGGAGGACATGAACAGTTCGAAAGGCCATTCCAACAGTATAATTTCATATTTGAATTTTTTAAAATTACCAATTCATAATACAAAGTACAATAAGTTCAATAGGATCGTCTCAGCAGGTGGAATTCCGCCTATCAATAAATCTTTAGCTCTCCTAGATAGGGCTGGGGAGCACATATAATTTTGTAAATAATATTTTCCCAGACTTCCCAAGGATCCCCTATTTCTCTGCATTTCCATTGCATCATCTACTTTCAGCACTTCAAAATATTTTGTTAGATGGTTACAACCTCCAAGTTTCTGGATGTTTAAAAAACTGATTTCATCTTCAAGTAGTTGTTTCCTAGTTATATATACTGATAAGCTTCTTCCAATGCAGGCTGAAGATGGGTCTTTTCCACTTATGGTTTTTTCCTTGCCTTTTAGTATCTCTACTTAGCTCTAGAACCCAGAATGCTACACAACCTTCAAATCTTACTATTCTGCCTGTGTATCTCAGAAAAATGTAAGTAAATAAATGTAATTAATAGCTAGTTGATTGTTCAATGCAGTATCCTCTGCAACATTCAAAATACTGATGCTGGAGTGTTTTAAAAATCACTATTTGAAACTTAAAATTACCTTTCTAAGATACATTCATTTAACAGGCATGAGATATCATTCAAAGTGGAACAATAATCAAAATGTATCCCGTATGTACAAAGTCAGTGGAATCTGTTTTACTTACCACAATTTCTTAATGACAGAGTCTTTTTAATATTGCCAATCTTTTCATTAACATGAGAGCATAACTGTTCCAGATCTGAGGAGGCCATCCCTTACGCCTCTGAAGAAAAAAATATAAACATTTATAAAAAAAAAGAGAAGCCAGACAAATTTCTGTTCACTTTCAAAATCCAAGAAGAGTAAATATCCAGTAAGTCACATCTCCTTGAAAAGAAGGTACAAAAACTCAAGAGCAATATCTTTCGATTCTACAAGATTCAGTTTCTAACTAAAGTCCAGTAGTGACTCGTCTTAGAGCTTTCCGTAGTTAACGCATCCCAAACCAGGGTACACGGGATAAGCCTGCGTCATCTCCTTATAGATTTAGGGGGACAAATGCACTATGTATACATAAAGACAACACTGGTATTTTCTTTGAAAACTCAAAAACCCAAGAATTTTAAGTAAAAATACTAAGGTCAAAGAAACTGGGACAGGTAAGCATTTCTCCTATGCTGTGGAGCTTGGGGCTTTACTGTTTGGGGTCGGTAAGGAGGCGGAGGGAAGGAAAGAAATCGGGTACTATTCACTCCGAGGGTTGATGAGAAGGCCTAAAGCATCCACCCCAGCTAACCCAGCGAAGCAATGTCAAGCCCTCTCTTCCGCCCCGGCGGCACCGCCCCGAGCCCCCCACGCCGCCCAAAGCAATGCCTTCCTCCTGCTTCCGAAAGTGGAATCCTCAACACCAAACTCCCACCTTGTGCGGGTGCAGCAGCAAAGGGGCGACTCAGCGGGGTCGCGAAGCACGGAAACCGCTCCAGTCGCGGCCGGAAGCCCAGGATCGCGAGACCCGACTCCGGGTGCGAAATTCAAACTGCCCGCCGGGACTCTGCGCCGCGCAAGCGCACATCAGCGCTCCCGGACCGCCGCTTAGCGGCGTCATGCGTTTCCTCATTTACCCGGGGCCGCAGCTGGGCGGGGCCGGGGCGGGACTGGGCCGGGGAAGAGGCGGGGCTGAGTTGGCTCCTCAGCGAAAGGCTGCAGGACGTGTGCCGCTCCTACTTTGTGATCTCAGTAATGGGTGATCTCAGTTGGTCTCCCAATCCTGACCCTCCGCAACCAGGCCAAGTGGTCCGGAGATCAAATCGCTAACTTAAACAGTGGGCCTCCAAATTGGCTGCACATGGGAATCACCAGGGCAGCTTTTACAAATTCCAGTGCCTAAACCGTACCCAAAATCAGTGAATTCAGACACTCTCTTTAAGTGGGATCCAAACCTTAACATTTTAAAAACACCCCAGCTACTTCCAAAAGGCAGTCAAGTTTGTGAGCTCTAAGACTGAGACATCCTGTCTTCGTGTAGTTGACAGTCTCTGTAAGGACAAATACAAATTTTTTTTTAAAAGTTGAGGGGAGGGGGAGGCAGAATTCAGTCCAGCGGTTAGGATCGGCGCTTTCACTACGTGGCCAAGGTTCAATCCCTGGTTAGGGAATTAAGATCCCACAAGCCGCGCAGGCGTAGCCAAACAAACAAATGAAAAAACGTTTAATTCTCCCCGTTGAGAAAAAGGGGGAAAGCCACCCAGGGCTCCACAGTCATCAGGGATCCACCTTCCTTCCATCTTTTTGGTGCCAACTGTCCATGGCATCATGCATTCTGACACTAAGTTTGCCTGTGGTGCAAGATAACTCTGCCAGTTCCTTTCTCAGTTCTTTGAGAAAGAACTAGCTGAAACAGCACCTGTAAAAAGTTTTCCTGGAAATCACACCTAATGGCTTCTATCTGCTTTCCACTAGTCACTTACATCTGCAAGGGAGATGAAAAAAATCATTAAAATTGTTTTGATCTGGACTGTTACTTTGCATCCTCAACAATATAGGGGTTCTTTTTGTAAGGGAGAACAAAATCATAGATTCTGGGTGGGTAAAGAGCTGCCTTGGCCATTTCTACTTCTTACGTTAAAAAAAACTTTTATTATGGAAAATTTCAAAAGTATAATTAACATTAGAAGGAAGAGTACAGTGAACCCCACACTCAACCCATCATCCAGCTTCAACCACTATTAATTTATTGCAAATGTTCTTTCATCTACACCTCCTCTCCTCCCACTCCTTGCCTCCTGGATTATCTTGAAGCAAATCTCAAACATTCCATCTTTTCATCCAAAAACATTTCCATATTTATCTCCTAAAGATGGAAACTTTTAAAAAAGTGTTTATTTTAAAAACTGTTGGTATGTTTGAATTAGAATCCAAACAAGATTTACACACTGTTATTTGGTTGATACATTTCTTAAATCTCTTTTAATCACAACACACCTACATATTTAGAGCTAAATTCCTTTAGCAGGAACAAAGACCTTCATTGTAGGACTAAATGTAAGGCTTAAAATATCAATATTCTACAAAAAATAACAATAACAGAAATTCACCCTGCAGCATCAAGGACAAATATTGCCAGATTATTTCCCATGAGAAAATAAATGAGAAGAAGAGAGCATAAATGCACTGAATACAAGGGGGTGGAGGAGGGATGTGGAAGAAATGTAGAAATGAGCAATTGGATCACACTGCCTACTTCTTATTTCTTTCTGAGACTGGTTTACTTGGCAGGACTCCTTCAACTGCAATGACAGAAACTCAATCCAAAATGACTTAATCAAGAAAAAAAGACTTATTTGGCTTATAAAACTGTAATGTGTGTGTGTGTGTGTTCAGTTACAGTTCAACCCAGGTACTCAAACATACTATTAGGAAGCCGTCTCCATCTCTTAGTTCTGCGTTCCTCTGTGTTGGTTCCCTTCTCAGGCAGCCTTTTCCCTGTGGTGAACCCTGGTACCTCCAGACTTATATCCTAATGCATTAGCAGTTCTCGCTTTGCTAAGAGATCTAGCAAAAGCCCGAGGATTGCATCTCATCAGCCTGACTTGAGTCATGTGCCCACTCCTGAATCAATCAGTCTATGTGGAGGGGAGAAAAGGTCTGATTCGCTCGACAGCCTGGAGCTGGAAGCCCAGACAGCCCCACCCAAAACACGCAGGCTGAGAGTAGGACAGAAGTGGTTTCTCAAACGAAAATCTAGCTGCTTTTAGGGGACAATGGGGCAGGGAGACGTAAAACAAAACGAAAACCTGTTTTCTTCAAAGTTATGACCACATATCTACGAGTCAAAAAATGAAAAGAGCAAGATGTACAAAATTGCCGGACTGTTCCTTGCAAGAAATATGAGCAAGAGAAAAAGTAATGTGAAGTCTAGTCTTCAGAGAAAAATAATAACAACAATAACATCAGTTAACATTTATTGGGTGCTTATTCTAATTCAGGCATTTTTACGTATATTATCCTGTTTAACCTTTGTAATAAATGTATGAATACTTAAATTATGATCTGCAGTTTACAGATGAGGAAACTGAGGCTTCTAATTAAGTAACTTGCCCAAGTCAATAAATGGCAAAGTGGTCCCTAACCTCAGAACTTCTCCTCTTTACCATGATGCTCTGCTGCCTCCCCAGGAGCAAGGGGTTATCTGCCGCCATGTTTTGTGTTCCTGAACCTATAGAGTTCCATCACTGATTAATTCCCTCATGACATTTATATCACCACACACGAGCAATTTTAGATTATTTATGAATTTGAAGTTTTCGATAACCAATTGACTTTGACAAAAAAGACTTTACTGATACTTTTTGTACTCCTCTTTGTCTTTCTCTTGTCAAGCTTAACTTCTGAATGTCCCTAAATTGGAATTAACTGAAGTCCTCACTGTAGAACAAAGATCTCTTTAAGCAATAGGACTCTGCATTTCTAGGCAGCTTGGCAAATATTTATTCCTCTGGTTTTGGCCAATGACTAGTGACCAGTTTGTCCAATAAGTTTGGGGACAGGTTCATAGCTCTCTGCTAATGGGTCTTCCTTTCAGAAGAGGGAAGGCCTGCCCTAATAGATGGGGTATGTCCTGAGATGCCTCACTGATCACACAGGATAGGTCTGAACTTGTAGAGAATTATAACATCCAAGGCAGATTTTGTTTTCACATTTCCTACTAAACTACACTCCTTTGGCTTGTCTGTATATATGCATGTATTTTTGGCAGCTCTTCTTTTTGAAAGAAGAAGAATTGTTTACAAGTGAAGAATGCTGGGGGCTTCCCTGTGGCACAGTGATTAAGAATCTGCCTGTCAATGCATGGGACACAGGTTCGATCCTTGGGCCGGGAAGATCCCACATTCTGTGGAGCAACTGAGCCCGTGTGCCACAACCACTGAGCCTGCACTCTGGGGTCTGTGAGCCACAACTACTGAGACCATGTGCCACAACTACTGAAGCCCGAGCACCTAGAGCCTGTGCTCTGCAACAAGAAAAGCCACTTCAATAAGAAGCCCGCGCACTGCAACGAAGAGTAGCCCCCACTCACCAAAACTAGAGAAAGCCTGTGCAGCAACGCAGACCCAATGCAGCCAATAATAAACAAATAAATTTAAAAAATAAATAAAGAATGCTCAACTAAAACCAGAGAAGGTGGAAAAACAAGCCTCTGGTGACAAATAGAAAATAGTTACAAACATTGTTGATATTAATACAAATATACCAATAATCA
This sequence comes from Hippopotamus amphibius kiboko, assembly GCF_030028045.1. Classification (NCBI taxonomy): domain Eukaryota; kingdom Metazoa; phylum Chordata; class Mammalia; order Artiodactyla; family Hippopotamidae; genus Hippopotamus; species Hippopotamus amphibius. The sequence goes on along the minus strand of NC_080196.1, from coordinate 91,420,539 downwards.
CTTTAAATGTGAATGGGTCTAATTACACCAATGAAAAGATAGAGATTCTCAGACTGGATTTAGAAACACACACACACACAGAGGACCCAACTATATGTTGTCTATAAGAAACCCACTTTATATATAAAAAACCCAATAGGTTAAAAGTAAAGGGAGAGTTAAAGATATACAATGATAACACTAATCAAAAGAAAGCTGAAATTGCTATATTAATTTTGGACAAAGTAGACTTCAGACCAAGAAAAATTATCAGAGATAAACAGAGACACAACATAATAACAGAGGGGTCATTCTCCAAAAAGACATACAACCCTAAGCATGTATAAACCTCAGAGAGTATCAAAATGCATGAGGCAAAACTGATAGCAATAAAGGCAAACAAGACAAATCCACTATCACAGTTGGAGACGCCAAACCCCCCTGTCAAATTACCAATAGGTCAAGCAGGCAGAAAAATATTAAGGATATAGTTTACGTGAACAAAACTATGAATTTGATCTAATTAGCATTTATAGAATACTCCATCAAACAACAGCAGAATACACATTCTTTTCAAGCTTGCATGGACCATTAACCAAGAGAAACCACATTCTGGACCATAAAATATACCTTTACACATGTAAAAGAATAGAAATAATACACAGTATGTTTTCAGACAACAGCAGAATTAAACAGGAAACCAATAATAAAAAGATAGCTGGGAAAGCCTCAAATATTTGGAAATTAAACAAACCTCAGCAACACACGGGTGAAAGGAGGAGTCTCAAGTGAAAGTAGAAGATATGCAAAGGTTTCACTCCTGGGATGGCAACGTGGGGAGCCCCTTGGACCTGCTTCCCAGCAGAACAAACATAACTGGTGTAGACTATGAAGAAAAACAAAGCCATTTAAAGTGTCTGGAAGTTGTCTGAAGGGCATACAGAAAATTAAGAAATATTTAATCACAAAAGCTACTAAAATTTAGTAGGACCAGTGAAAGTCTGTGGCCCTTGAGCCACCACCTCCTTCCTGTCTTTCCAACTCCAGCTCAGCCTTATGCAAGCTTCATTCCAGGGAGTTGTGGCTAAGAAGATGGTGGGGATCCCTCTCTCCTCGGATTTCTAAAAGGGAACACAGTATTTCACTGGCAGGGCAAGCCGCCACCTATTTCTCATTCTCTCCACCTCTGTGTTGTAAAGGCTTGAATTTCTAGCGAGAGTGACCAAAGAAAAGTCCGGGGATCCCCTTCCTCTACCCAGCCCCTCCCTCTACAGAGGCTCCACCCTGGCTTGGCAAGCTGAGACTACTAGGGCCCCCCTGGCGCTCACTCCAGCTCATTCACAGGGCAGAGGGTCCATGCTGGGAGAGGCCAGCCGAAAAGACCCCCACCCAGCACCAGGAGTATTGGTTCAGAGATTTTGCCCTTTGCGTAACATTTTAATTTTCACTTTTGCATTTTGATGTACTCTTTAAATCTTTATATGTGAGCATCTGTCATTTTCGTGAAAAAGTTAACCAATATGGGTTTTATTTAAATGGGGTTGGGGGGGAGGGGTTGAACTGGAAGCAAATTTGCCAAGTAGGCTAACAGTGGTTACATCCATTATTACCAGTATTATAGGATTTTTGTCCATGTATTTGCAATACACATAAATAAAACACACACAGTCTTAGCTTGAGCTTCCTTAACAAAATTCATAGATTTGGTGTCTTAAACAACAGATTTATTTCTCACAGTTCTGGAGGCTGGGAAGTCCAAGATCAAGGTGCCAGCTGATTCATTTCCTGGTGAGAACCCACTTCTTGGCTTGTAGAGGACTACCTTCCTTCTGTGTCCTCCCATGGCAGGAGTGGTTGGGTTGGGGTGGGGCAGGGGTGGGGAAAGAGAGAGAGAGTGAGAGAGATCTCGTCCTCTTAATTAGGTCACCAATCCTATCGAATTAAGTTCCCTACCCTTATGCTTTCACTTAAGCTTAACTGACTCCAAATAGTCATATTGTTGGGTTAGGGCTTCAACATATGAATGTTGAGGGGACACAATTCAGTCCACAGCAAGGTTAACAGTCTCATAAACTATGAGAGGCTAACCTATTATGTCTCTGGCTTCTAGAGTCTAGCATTTTAACGTGACAGAATGTGTGTATATAATGATAGGATAAGATGAGAGGATCAGCTGCTTATTGAGGGGAAGGGACAAGGACATAAATGAAAGAAATTACTTATTAATTTTTCAATAATAATAAGAAAACCCATCTTCTTTCTCATTCATATATTCTAGAGGAAGGTTGCTGCAGGGGTATAAAATGTCCAATGTAAACACTAACAATGTATGAATAATCCCTTGAATCCTGACAGGCTGTGGGTGAGCTGATCTCAAGAGACTCAGAGCTGCATGGAAATTGGAGCATTCGTTTCTATCAATATTTAAAGAAAAGGAAGAAGAGAGAGGTATTAACAGAGTGGGTTTTTAGTACACAATTTCTCCAGTTTTTCACAATTAGAGATTGTGTTTCAGCACTTTTTTGGGCATATTCTTAGTTCACACAGGGGAAGAGAATAACCACATTCAATGTTCTGGCAAGAATCAGAAGGAAAACTTAAATTGGATAATTGGAGGAGAATTTAATAAAATGGGCTACCCACAATGTGTAAGCAGAGATTATGGAAGATAGCAAGTGACGATGAAGTTCCTGGGGTTCATAACCTCAAGGACCAGTTATTATCTCTAAGCACAAAGACTAACAGTCACGTGAGCCTGGGGAGGCAGCTCTACAGAAGGGGCCTCCTGGCAGCAGCCGTGGCCTCTGGTTAGGTTCAGAGCACACCTGTCAGGAATGCAGCAGGAACGAAGCTGGGAGAATAAACACCTGCCTCCACTCTCCTCCCACCTATGGATCCTCCCACTCCCATTGGCTACATCCATCCTGAAGTCAGAAGGCAAAGGAAATTCTTGAAGCAGTTCATATAGGTCAGGCCTCCTTGGGTCCAGGGCTGGATGGAAGGCCATGGAGAGTGGGTACTGAGGAGCAAGCAGAAGGAAGCCAGGACAAACAGTTAGGTTACGGCTTTCATATGTTGACATACTTTGTGAATTTGGTAAAATATTTCTTAGAACAGCTATCACTATTTATATATAAATATTTGAAATCAAGTACTATAATAAGTTACATAACTGTGTCTTTTATTTGCTAGACACTTTCCTCAAAGCACTTACAACACTTAAAGGATATTATATTGATATTTACAAAGTGGGCAGTTGTCCAGTTCTTGAGATAGAGAAGAGTAGAGCTTGCCAAATTTTCCAGAATCAATTAACTGTGGAAATAGCTGCCAAAAAGTTCTCTAATAACAGATCACAGGAAAGCCAGAAAATACTGTTTGGGTATCATTTATATCAATGTGTTCATTTTGCTGAATATGTTCTAACTTCCTGGAACTAAGGTATTTTTCTTTCTTACCTTCTAAAAGTTCTTTTCCTTAAGAAAAACTAAATGATGAAAAGGAAAACAGTCAGAATCTCATTTTATTAACTGTCATCATGATGTCCAAGTCTATATGATGAGGTAATTTCCATGTTTTGGAAAACTTCTGTCTGTGTGGATGCAACCAAACACACTGAAGTACATTCTGCATAACAGGTATATTTACAAATCTTGTATGAGCCTTATATAAAGCTAAATGAATAATAATTCATGTGTTTCAAAGGTGCTTAAAATGCATTGCAAGATTTTTCAATCTTTGCATCAAAGATTTATCAGAAATCATCAGAGCACTCTTAGGATTTACTATATCCCCCAAACCTCCAGATAAACTTCCCTGATAATCTACCAGAAAATCTCATAGAAAATGATCAAATTACATCAGGAATCTCTCACCACGCATAGTAATGTGTTGTAGGAGAGGCAACAAACCCAAGCACAGCACATTTACCACCCCCGCAGTTGCTACTGATGTTTTTAATTTTTTTATTATTTTTATTTATTTATTTATTTGCTGTGTTGGGTCTTCATTGCTGCGCAGGCTTTCTCTAGTTGCAGAGAGTGGGGGCTACTCTTCATTGCAGTGTGCAGGCTTCTCAATGTAGTGGCTTCTCTTGTTGCAGAGCACAGGTTCTAGGCCTGTAGGCTTCAGTAGTTGTGGCACATGGGCTCAATAGTTGTGGCACACAGGCTCAATAGTTGTGGCTCGCAGGCTCTAGAGCACAGGCTCAGTAGTTGTGGCACATGGGTTTAGCTTGCTCCGTGGCATGTGGGATCTTCCCTTCCCAGGGATCAAACCCTTGCCCCCTGCATCGGCAGGCAGATTCTTAACCACTGAGCCACCTGCGAAGCCCACTACTGATGTCTGAGAGACACGGAGGCCACTCAGGAGTCTGAACCGCAGACGAGGGCTCCCGGGTGGCAGTCAGAGCCAGCAGCAAAATCACGCTGGCCCATGTGCGCCTGCGCCCTGTGGGTGCCTGGAGCATTGAAGCTCAGCCCTCCGCCGTGCACAGCTTAGCAGTTGAGCACATTCTGCAGTTGAGTGGCTCCACTCCCCCTCACCACATCCCAGTGAAGCCACGCCCAGGACTTCATTCGCCCAGACTTTCCCCTTTGCCTTTTCCCTTGTACCCAGCATGGGTCCTTATACCACGCCCTTCACCTCAACGCCTGGGCCCAGCTGTTCACCTCCCCTCCCCGCTCCACACAAGGTGTTTCTACACTATCCACCCCATTGTTTGACTGGATCCAGATCTCCCCATTCATGATGCTCCATGAGTTCTTGCCCAGCTGTGGTCCTGCCCCTTCCACTCTACCCTGACTCACTGCCGTCCATGGCAGCTTTGGATCTGGTAACAGCATTCTTCCTGGTATCCTTCGACTTACACTAATCGTCTTGTGATTCGGCAGACAGGAGGGCAGCCAAATCAGGGAGGCAGGGACAGGATGGTCAGGGGTGAGCTTGGCGATCATGGTGGGTCTCAAGGCTCCCTTTGCCAAGTGCTGAAATTGATGCCCAAGTCCACCCTGGACCTGGGCGCTGTCTGCCTCCTCAGCTTCACCTCCCAGCACCTCTGTTTGTAGGGATGCACCTGTTCCCCTATGCAGGCGCCCTGCCAAGACACACGCCCTGTTAGCCCATCTGTGTTGTTCATCCCCTCTGTGTCTTTGCTGACAGTGTTTTTCTCCGTTCCTCTTCATTCTCTATTTCATTTCCATTCATTTTTCAAAATTCACCAAATAAATTCCCTTCTATCCAAAGTCCTCCTGGATCCCTTCTTTTGGGTTAGGTTTCCCTGCAAATTTTCTTCAGCAATTCTGATTCAATTGATCTAGGGGTAGGGTTCATGATTAGAATTTTTTTTAATTCCTCAGATAATTCTAATGTGCATCAGGGTTAAACACCATTGAGGGGGAAGAAAAGGAAGATGGGAAGAAACAAGGAGGCGGGGATGTGCAGGTACCAATCCGACACTGACTGGTCGCCTTCTGAAATGTAACAAAAGGAGGTGTTATGGGTTGAACTGTGCACCCCCCGCCTCAAATTCATATGTTGAAGGTCCAACCCCACTACCTCAGCATGTGACCTATTGGAGATCAGGTCTTTACAGAGTTAATCAAGTTAATTGAGGTCATTAGGTGGGCACTCATCCAATATGACTGGTTTCTTTATTAAAAGGGGGAGATTTGGACACAGAGACAGCTATAAAGGAAAGATGAAGTGAAGAGACACAGGAAGAAGATGGCCAGCCACAAGCCAAGGAGAGAAGCATGGATGGACACCTTTCCTCATAGCCTTTGGAAAGGAGCAAACCTGCCAACACCTTGATTTTAGACTTCCAGCCTCCAGAACTGTGAGGCAATAGATTCCTGTCGTTTAAGCCACCCAGCCTGGCACTTCATTACAGCTGTTCTAGAAAACCAACACAGGGCATAACTGTGCCAATTAAAAATAATTAATTTTTTTAAAAAAGGAAAGAAAGAAAAGAAACGGCTACACTATGCCCTGGATTTACTGATTAGCTACAACTAAGCCTGGATTCTTCCTGATGATAAAGCTATGTATCCATTTAAAAAGACCATGAACTCCAGAGGATAGGTTGTTATGTCCAATATATTCAATTTAAGAATTGAGTGAGAATGTTCATTTAATTTTTATAAGTTATGTAGCTAAGCTTTGAGTGGAAAACTGTTTTCCTAGATGATGCAAAAAAGATGAGATATTACCATGAAGCAGAATACTTTATCTGTGTTTGGAATCAATAAGGCTTCAACCAAATCAAAGTTTTACCTAGAACACAGTATGTTTGTTGCCTTCTTCAAACTTCACAGAGCAGACTTTCGCTTTATTGAATTGCTGGTTGGAAGGCTTCCTTGCCATATGGCCACTAGATGGCAGGGCACACCATTGTTTTGAGGGCACCAGCAACACAAAATGTAAACTTAGGGAACTGTGGCCAAGATGGGCAGTCTACCTGCTCTAAAAGTTTATGAAATTAAACGTCACTATCTTCTTTTTTAGCCCTTGCTTTTTCTACTATAAAAGAAGCATGTTTTTAATGGAAAATTTGAACAACAGAAAATAAAGAATGAAATGAAACACAAAACGGTATAAAGAATAAAATGAAAACTCTTGTTATTCCACCTGTCAGAAACAAACGTAGGGTCCAGGTGCTTAGTCGTAGGATAAAATGGGTAAATGTGGACCATTTCCAGCATACTTTGTAAACACCCTCTGCTCATGGTTTCCTCTTCTTTCACTTACTATGAGTTTTACCCAAACTTAACCATCATTCCACCTCCAATCCAAACCTAACCCCAAATCATTATCTCCCTTTTAAATGTATAATGGCTATTTTTAAAAATTTGTTGGCACTGTGGGTAAAAGGATACATTCAGCATTCACAGGGCTCACCGTGGATACCAAATCTTGTGACAACTGCAGCCGTAGGTACCAATCAAGGAAAATTTTTCTGTAATTTTAAAACTGTCATTTTAAAATATAGGTAAACACTGACATCTGAAGAGACATCACAGAGAAATTTGACTTTGCTGAAATGTCTGTTCAAATCTATTGCCTATGTTTTAAGATTGGATTGTTTAGGTTTTCTTACTGTTGAGTTTTAAAACATACATTTTAGATAGACGTCTTTTGTTGGATATGTGTTTTAAAAATACATTCTCCCAGCCCTTCTTGTCTTTTCATCCTCTGAACAATGTCATTCACAGAGCAAAAGTTTTAAATTTTGATGAAGTCCAGTTTATCTATTTTTTTTAATTTAATGGACCTTAATTTGATGTCATGTCTAAGAACTCTTTGCATTACTCTGGATCATAAAGATTTTCTCCTATGTTTCCTTCTAGAAGTTTTATAGTTTCGTGTTTTACATTTATGGTACATTTTCAGTAACTTTTGTATAAGATGTGAGTTTGGGCTGAGGTTCTTCTTCTTTTTTAGCCTGTGGATGTCCAATTGTCCAATATCATTTGTTGAAAAATACTATCTTTTCTCCATTGAATTGCTTTTGTATCTTTGCAAAAAATCACTTGGCTGTATTTGAGTGAGTCTATTTCTGGACTTTCTATTCTGTTGCATTGATGTATTTGTCTATCCCTTCACTAAAACCATCCTGTCTTGATTACTCTAGTTTCATGTCTGAAGATGAAGTCATGTGAACCCACCCATAAGCAGAATAAAGTACACATTAAGCCCGGAACAGGGAAAGTTATTCCTGAGCAAAGAGATATGCCTAGCTCAGGCTGTGAGGGCTCTTTATCTCTTTGCTAGGAATTGCTCCAGGCCCAAGGCCACACTCATGCAACTCTGCAAGGAGCAAGGAGCTGCATATGACTGCCTTTCCCAACAGCAGACATCCTTGCATTGCTCCCAGTGTTAAGGAGAAAGCATTCAGTCTTTCGCTACTTAAGTGTGATGTTAGATTTTTTCTTATGGATTCATTTTATCAGGTTAAAAAGTTGATTTTGTACCTTGCACCTTGCAAATTTGCTTAATTTGTTTATTAGATCACATAGTTTATTTTTTGTGAATCTTTTGGAATTTTCTATATATAAGATTATGTCATCAAGGAATAGAGATGGTTTTACTTCTTCCTTTCTAATCTGGGTGCTTTTTTTCCTTGCCTGATTACTCTGAACTTCCAGTAGAATGTTGAAAACAGCGGTGAGAGTAGCCATTACTTGTTTTCTTCCTGGTCTTAGGTGGAAAATTCTCAGTCTTTTACCATTTAGTATGATACTAGCTGTGGATTTTTCAAAGTTGTGCCCTTTGTCATGTTGAGGAAGTTCCCTTCTATTCCTAGTTTTCTGGTCGTTTTTACTATGAAAAAGTATTAGATTTTGTCAAATGTTTCTCTGCAACAATTTTTTTTTGCTTCATTCTACTAATGTGGCATATTATATTGGTTGGTTTTCTTTTGTTGAACCACTCTTGCATGCCTGGAGTAATTCCCACTAGATCATGGTGCATAATTCTTTTAATATGCTGTTTGATTTAGTTTGCTGGTATTTTGTTGAGGATTTTTTGCATCTATATTTGTAAGGGATATGGGTATGTAGTTTCCTTGTGATGTCTTTTTCTACTTTGGTATCCGTGCTGCTGGTTTCATGAAATGAGTTATGAAGTTTCTATAGACTGAATGTATCCCTTCCAAAGTTCAATATGTTGAAACTTAATCCCCAATATAACAATATTTGGAGATGGAGGCTTTGGAAGTGATTATATCGAGAGGTGGCCTCCCCTCACAAATGGGATTAGTGCCCTTAGACTCCAGAGAGTGCCCTTGCTCCTTCCACCATGTAAGGACATGGTGTGGTGGCAGTCACCTATGAACAAGGAAGCAGGCTTTCACCAGACACAGAATCTCCTTGTGCCTTGATTCAGAACTGTAAGAAATAAATTTCTGTTGTTTATAAGCCACCTAGTCTATGGTATTCTGTTGTAGCAGTACAAATAGCTATGACAGTGTTTCCTCTTCTATTTTTTGGAAGAGTTAGAGAATAAGTAGTGTTAATTCTTCTTTTAAGTTTGGTAAAATTCACCACTGAGGAATTCCTAGGTGGTGCAGTGGTTAAGAATCTGCATGCCAATGCAGGGGACACAGGTTCGATCCCCACTCCAGGAAGATCCTACTTGCTGAGGAGCAACAAAGCCTGTGCTCTGAGCCTGTGCTCTAGAGCCCATGAGCCACAACTATTGAGCCCATGTGCCATGACTACTGAAGCCCACACACCTGGAACCTGTGCCCCACAACAAGAGAAGCCACCACAATGAGAAGCACGCACACCACAACAAAGAGTAGCCCCACTCACCACAACTAGAGAAAGCCTGCATGCAGCAATGAAGACCCAACAGCCAATAAATACATAAACAAATAAATAAATTTATAAAAAAAAGCTCACCAGTGAAACCGCGTGGTCCTGGACTTTTCTTTGTTGCGAGTTTTTTTAAAAAAGAATTTTCACACTTTCTTTGTGTGGTAAAATACACATAACATAAAATTTAGCATTTTAGCCATTTTTAAGTGTATAGTTCAGTGGCATTAGGTACATTCACATTATTCTGTGACAATTACCACCATCACCTCCAGAGTTTCTTCATCTTCCCAAACTGAAACTCTGTATCCATGAAGCAATAACTCTCCATTCCCCTCTTCCCCAGTTGCTGGCAACTACCTGGGAGGTTTTTAACTATTCATTCCATTTCTTTAATTATTGTAGTTCTTTTTAGATTTTCTATTCCTTCTTGAGACAGTTTTTGTAACTTTTGTGTTTGTAGATATTTGTCTATTTCATGTAGATTATCTAATTTGTTGTGTACAATTCTTCATAGTATTCTCTTACAACCCTTTTTATTCCTGCAAGATTAGAGGTACGGTTCCCACTTTCATTTCCAATTTAGTTATTTGTGTTCTCTCTCTCACACACACACTCCCTACCTAAATTTTGTCAATTTTGTTCTTCCTTCCTAAGAACTTTTGTTTTTGTTGATTTTCTCTATTTTTCTATTATCTATATCTTTAATCTCCACTCTAACCTAGATGATGTCCTTCCTCCTGCTAACTGTGGGTTTAGTTTGCTCTTGTTTTTCTAGTATGTTAAAGTATAAAGTTGTTATTGATTTGAGATCCTCTTCTTTAACGTAGGCATTTATAACTATAAAATTTTCTCTGAGCACTGATTTTGCTACATGCCATAAGTTTTAGTATGTTGTGTCTTCATTTTTACCTTACCTAAAAAGGAGCAAGGGTAAGAATTCAATTGGACTTCTTTCTCTTCAGAAATTGTACAAGCAAGAAGAGTGGAGTGAAATATTTATGGTTTTGAAAGAAAAAAAAATTACCAACCTAGAATTCTGTATTCAGTGAAACTGTCATTCAATGTGAAGGAGAAATAAAGACTTTCTCAGGCAAACAAAATTAGAGGAAATTTGTCCCCAGTAGACCTGCCTTGCAAGAAATGATAAGTTATTCAGAGAAAAGGGAAATGATATAGGGCAGAAATTCAGATCCACATAAAGAAAGGAAGAGCATTAAAAAAGGAATGAGTGTAAAAGTTTCTATTTTTCTTATTCTTAATTTCTCTAAAAGATAACAATTTGTTCAAAATAATAATTGCAGTGATGTGTTTGGTAATTATAGCTTCTTGATAAGTAAAATGAATGATAGCAATATTATAAAGGATGGGGGAGAATTAGGAATATTTTGTTATTATAAGGTACTTGGTACTATCCACGAAGTGGTAGTATGTCATTTGAAAGTAACTTGGAGTTGTAAATGTATATTGCAAACTAGAAGGCAACCACTAAAAGAAGTTTTAAAAAAAAGAAGTATAATTGATATGCTAAGAGAGAAGAGAAAATACAATCATAAAGTTCTCAGTTAAAACCAGAGAAGGCAGGAACTTCCTAGGTGGTGCAGTGGTTAAGAATCTGCCTACCAATGCAAGGGACACGGGTTTGATCCCTGCTCCAGGAAGATCCCACATGATGTGGGGCAACCATGTGCTACAACTATTGAGCCTATGTGCCACAACCACTAAAGCCTGCATGCCTGGAGCCTGTGCTCCACAACAAGAGAAGCTACCACAATGAGGAGCCCATGCACCACAATGAAGAATAGCCCTGCTCTCTGCAACTAAGAGAAAGCCCATATGCAGCAACAAAGACCCAATACAGCCAATAAATAAATAAATTTATAATGGGGATATGTGTATAAAAACAGATGATTGAACCTGGTGTACCCCCAAGAAAATAAAAAAAAATAAAAAATAAATAAATAAATTTATAGAAAAAAAAGAGAGAGAAGGCAGAAGAAGAGTGAAAAACAAACAAACAAAGAACCAGGACAACAAATAGAAAATAGTAACAAATATGGTAAATATTAGTCCAACTATATCAATAATCACTTTAAATATCAGTGGTCTAAATAAGCCAATTAAAAGACAAACATTGTTAGAATGAATGGAAAACCAAGACCCAACTATGTTATCTACAGTAAACCCACATTAAACATAAGGACAAAGATTAAAAGCAAAGAGATAGAGAAATATATACCATGCTAACACTAATCAAAACAAAGCTGTATAAATTTGAGTGAAATAGATTTCAGGCAGCCAACTTCAGAGCAAGGAAAAAAGTTGTTAGGGATAAACAGGGACATTACATAATCACAAATGGGTCAGTTCTCCACGAACACATAACAGTCCTTAACGTGTACACACCTAACAACAGAGCATCGAAATATGTGAAGCATAAAAAAAAAAAAAGAACCCCCCCAATAAAATAAAATAAACCCTTGTCAAAAAAAAAATTAAGCAGTATTGTCACTGCTTAATTTGGTGTTTGACACATTAAAAAAAAAAATCCCTTGTCAAAACAGAACCAAAAAGATGTGAGGCAAAAATTGATAGCACCACAAGGAGAAATGGACAAATCTGCTATTATAGGTTGAGACTTCAACACCCCTTTATCAGTGATTGACAGATCCAGCAGATAGAAAATCAGTAAGCACATAATTGAGCTGAACAAGAGAAGAAAATTGACATTTATAGAATACCTCATCCAGTAATAGCAGTTTACACACTCACCTCCAGCTCACGTGGAATATTCACCAAGGTAGACTACATTCTGGGCCGTAAAGCACATCCCACAAATTTAAAAGAATAGGAGCTTTACAAAATATGCTCATAGATTACAATAAAATTAAACTAGAACTCAGTAACAAAAAGATAGCTGGAAAACCCCCAAATAATTGGAGAGAAAACAACATACTTCTAAATGACACATGGGCCAATGAAGAAGCCTCAAAAGAAATTCAAAAGTATTTTTGAACTAAAATCCATAGATTAAAATGCTTGAATAAAACATAGTGAAGCAAACTATTCATAAAAACTTTTATCTATATAGGTAAAGTTTATTTGTGATTTATATCAATAAGTAGGGGAAATCATGAATGAAAGATTTCCTGCATTACCAAAACAATAATTAAAATCCATTGATTGAAAAGTCATATTTGTCACTGAAGGGTGGCAGCTTCTTAGACACCAGAAGAGGGCTTTCAATATCCCTTTCGAAGTGAGCTTAGCCCATACAGTATAGATGTGTGAAAAAGTGTAAATGAGCACAGACAACTGATAGGAGAGAGGGTGAGAGACAGAAACAGAATGAGAAGGGGGTTGGGAACCAGAAGGGAAGAGAGTTGGGGACTTCACAGACAGTAGTAACAAAGAAAAGTCCCAGATATCTGGGGAGGGGGTGTGTCCCCAGCAATGAGAGGAGCAAGAAAAGAGAGGCTGGTGGAGTCCCCATTGGTCAGACCGACATTTTCAAACATAATTTCACTAGGCTTCAGGAGAGAGTGAACTTGAAGGAAACAATCAAGAAAACAAATGAGAGTTTTAAGGTATCCAGCTCATAAAACACACATTATCATAGTTGATAAACCCAATTCCATAGGGATGGTCAATTTTTTCAGCCAGATTTTCTGGCTTTCTTCCATCTCCACCTCCCAGCCTGCCATATAAAGTCAATTAAATCTCACCCAATTACTAGGGAGAAGATTGCAGGGCCCTTTGTCTCCTTCTGGGTGAGGAGGGAAAGATCAGATTCCCACACTTCTCCTCCGGAGCCTTTGTGCATCCTCCCAATTTCTAGATGGAGGAACCACCTAAAGTGAGTTAACAGAGTGCCTGTGGGTGCCAGGTACGCACTCAGTGACTGAAGGGCACTTTTGTTATTAAGCACACCCGGGGGTCCTCCGTGGTGACTGGGCAAAGTCCTTCGGGTCTGCAATTCTTATTTATAAGAATTTATACAAGGCAGGAAGAAAAAAACAAGCTTTCTCTGATGTTTCTTGGGTTGCTCACTGTGATGGTTAATTTCACGTGGCACGGATGGAGTAGCTGTATCTCTTCTCCTTGCCTGGTCCTCAAGGCCCTCAGGACCGTGTGGGCTCTGGGGGCTACTGCAGACAGAAGATTCCGCAGGAAACGGCTGCTCCAGGTGGCCTCAGGAGGCTGGTGACACGGACCCCATTCTCTAGCCTGGCCACAAGGAGGGTAGTCTCAGCCTCCTGCTTCTCCTTGCATCGCGGTCCCTTGAGGCCCTTGATGCCCTTCCTGGCCTCCAAGAGGTCAACCCCGTTTCCACCTGGGGATGCTCCTCATTGCACCTGTGTCCACGCCTGAGCCGGCTGGACCCTGACTCTGCGATCTGCCTCTCCTGATGTGGGGCTGAGGTCGAGTCCTCCGAGGGGTCCCGGGTTTCGCACTGAGGGTGAAGGAAGGGCGCCCGGCGAACGGCTGCAGACCGGGCCGCAGGAGGCGCACGGCCCCCGCCGGGTCCCCGGGGCTCGGCTGAGAGCCACGCTGGCGGTGGGTAGCATCAGGAGGAATCTGCCTGGGACGGTGCCGGGCTCCGGGACAGCCCCGGTCTCCTGTCGCTGAGCCGAGACCCCTCCAGCTCCGGGTGCTCGCTGACGCCACCGGATGCGGATTTCTGTAATGGAAACCGCGGGTTCAGGCTGCACACTTCTTGGTGGGCTACTGACCCCGCTCGGCTTGTAGGAGGCTCCTTGGCAGGGTGTCGCGCACCTGTGGCCACCAAGGTCCCCGACTGGGGACCCTCCCGCCGACGTCCTGGTGGAGATGAGGGAGGAGGGCTTTTGAGGGGATGAGGCGGGCGGGGGTGGGGGGGCTAGGGCTGCGGCCGCTGCGGGAGGGAGGGGTACCGTGACCCAGGAAAAGCGCGGCAACGAAAATCTCCCCCACGTGCTGTGAAAGCTCCAGCTGCGCACGCGGCAGGAAATGGGATCTTCTCCGCCCTTTATCCTATTGTGAGACACAAATAAGTGTATAAACTGGGGCTGCCATCAGACTTTGGACGTCTCTTTGCATTAAGGAGCTCTTTCAGCATCTCTGACTGAAGCCCCGAGGGAACTCCGGGACGCGAAGTTGAGTCCGCCGCTACTTGGCTGAGAGAAAAATCACAACTTCTGGCGTCTTTGATTCCCACGGTGAGAGGCCCATTTGCGGCCAGCCCCACCGCCGCCCTACTCTGAGTGGTTGCTACAACGACAACCACACCACCGTGTTCCTGAAGGACCAGAACGGTGTCCGGCCAGCCTTTTGGCATCGTGCGGTGGGAGGTGAGAGGTTCCACTCCCAAGGTTATCATCATGGTAAACGCAGCGTTGGGGATACGTGAGGGGCCCCAGGCTCAGCACAGCCCAATGGACCCAAGGTCAGGGCTCCCTTTAAGGGGAGAAGGGGACCAGATGTGACTTGCTGTTATTTGAAAGATCAAGAAAACCTTTTCCCATCCACAACCAGCGTGAACTCATCTTACACAAAATGTGTATTTGGAGAACCAGCATCTGGAGTCTTGAAAGTCTTTCACTCTCTTAGACAACTCTGAGAGGTGGTGAAAATGTCCTAAAATTGTTTTGTGATGACTGCACAACACTGAATATTCTACAATTGTTAAGCTGTATACTTTAAATGGATGGATTTTATGGTATGTGAGTTATATTTTGATGTAGATGTTTAAAAGGACTTAACGGTAATGCTCAAAACTCATCACTTCCTAATTACTACATTTTACTATTATTTGGTTCTTGATGTTACTTTGTCTATTGTATCTATGGTGGAAATGTTCTATAATGCTACTGCCCATCTCTTCCCAATTCCACCTTTAGTCACATTAAGTTGGAGGCTTTAAATGTGCTGTGGTTGGTGTATTAACCAAAGAAAACAGAAAATGCTACAAACCAGAGTTCCTTTTATTCCCCAAGAGAGCAAGATTTTAAATATTTTCCGGCACACCCCCGATTGGGGGTCACCAGTCTCTGGAGTATTCTGATGTATTTTTGCCACATCTCACTTCTAACTCAAATAGCTCTGTCACACTTCTCTGTCGCCCCACCCCTTACTTCAGCACTGCCTTCCCTAGTTCAGCCAGAGTCTGTGCAGCTATATATGCAGCCAGAATGCTGAATCTCTCACTAACTTCTGATTTCTACCTGCAAAGAATAGTAAGTCTTTAATCTTCTATATAACAGATTCAAAAATGCAATCCACCCAACCCTAATGGCTCCAAATGTATAAAAAAGTAAAGAATTGGCTGCACATGAAGGACATTATCCCTTCAGTCTCACTCCCTGTGTAATTCTCACCACATCACCCTCAGCAGGTTCCTGGCCTTCCAGTCAAAGATAAGTTAGGAGCCAACCTCTTCAGACTTCCAAGCACAAGCCCAAAAGTGCCTATTTCCCCAAGTGTCCCCCCACAAGGGGCTCACGCTCCTCTGGAAGACCTAATTGTCCCCTTGGACTTGATGCCCACTCTGATTTTATACAGGAGGTTCCCCCTTAGATTCTCCCCTCTCCTTACTGAATAATTATCCACTTCTTCATCAGGGCATCTTTTTTCCCTTTCAATAGAGATGCTCCCACTCTGTGATCAGTGCAGTCAGCCAGTGGGTTAGTTAATAAATACTACAAAATCTCTGCACATGGTGGGTGTCCTTAGAACTCCATCCAGGGGTGAGTGTTATTTATCATTCTTTCCCCTGTCTGCAAGGCCAAGGATGGGCTGCTTTCTAAGACCTCAGTTTCCTGTCTTTTGAGAGGGGAGCAGGAAGGACATTCTGGGCCGCCTGAATTTCTAGGAGGTTTTTTGGTTTTTGTTTTTGTTTTTGTTTCCCCCTCACTCACCACTCAGGTAGCTCAGAGTGTCATAGCTCAGTACCAATTGTGACCAGTATGACAAGAACCTGGCTTTTCCAGTGGCCCCTAGTGGCTCTGTTCTAGCCAACCTCTGTCCCTCTCACTAGACTCCACCCTTCTCACCAAGCCACGCCCATGGCTAGCCCTGCCCCTGGACCAGAGGACTCAATCTGTCGCCTGAATCATGTCCTCACCAGCCTCTACCCTCTGGGAAGTGATCCTCACACTTGAGAAATTTGAAATGTGGTAGGTGGCCTCATGCTACAGTGCTGGCCATTTCTCATTGAAATCACCCCTCCCGTGGGGGAGTTTGTATCAAGGGCCCCAGATAAATAAACTGCCCACAGAACCCCCTTATGAAAACCCCAACTACAGTTTAACTTCTTTGTTTCTTTTAGGTCACATGAACTCCTAGAAGGAAATGAGTATTTTGCCAAATTCAATTGGCAAAGAAGAAACTATTAAAGGGAAAAAAAGAACCAGACAATGTAAAAAATATTATAAGAAAATAAAGTAACAGATACAAGATTTTGTGGCTGAAAAACCAGACAGGCAAGCTAAATCTAGAAATATATATATACAGAATCCAAAGTGTATGGATTGAAAAGGATTTCAAAATGGCAATTTATAGTAACAGCCCTAAGAGGGTATATTAATCGGCGAATGACACCAGTACTGATGTTGTTCATAATTTTTTGAAGGGGCATTGCTTTCAATTTGGATCTTTTCTGTCCATTCTTTAATAAATTCTGACTTCAAGAAAATAGTAGGTAAATACATAGATACACCACAATTGTGCACCATCTGGAAAAAAAATGCTGTGTTCTGGGTATTTTTTTGGGGGGGGGGGTACACCAAGTTCAATCATCTGTTTTTATACACATATCCCCGTATTCCCTCCCTTCCTTGACTCCCCCCTCCTCAAGTCCCCCCCACCCTCCCCACCCCAGTCCTCTAAGGCATCTTCCATCCTCGTCTGGGTATTTTTAATGCAAGATGCTTAACACATAGACACTACTTAACTGACATAAGGAATTTCAAGAATGAAAAGAGACTTACACGAGCATCAGGACAGAAAAAGGAAATGACATACACAACTGAAAAATCAGGCTGACCTAAAATTTCTTCACAGCAATATTTCCCCTTAACATTTTACTTGAAAAACTTCAAACTTGAAAAAAAAATCAAAGATGTAGTTCTATGAACATCCACATAACTGTCACCAAGATTTACCAACTAATAACATTACCCTCATTTGTTTATTTCTATCTAGACATGGACTTAAACTTGTTTTGATTTTTTGTATTTTCATTTTCTTTAGGAGTTGGGGGTTTTTTTTCTTTGTTTTTGTTTTTGTTTTGAACCATGTGAAGTTTGGATGCAGATATCACGATATTTCATATATTCTGTTGGAGTGTTTCTACTTATGAAAGTTAAAATGTCCAACCCCAACAATGATCATGTATTTAATGATGTCTTAAATTCTGAGCGTCTGTAATGTGAGCTGAATGCTAGAGAGACTCAGAAATGATTGAAAATGAGAGCATTGGTTTCTTATTTAAACAAACATAATAGAAAATCAACGTCAGAACTGTATAGTAGGAAATTTCTTCAGTTTTTCAGTTATAGATCTTGTTATAATACTTTGAAAGCATGGATTAATTCATCCAGAGGAAAAAGGGTAAATATTCTATGCTGGTCAGGATCCCAGCAAAAATGTAGGGATTTAGGGAAAGTAAGAAGCAATGATGAGTTCCCCAGGGTTTGCAATGCCAGGAAGCCATTTTACATCTGAGTCTGAAGGGCAACATTCATGGAAACCTGGTGAGAACAGCTCTGTGGACAGGGCCACCAGACAGGAGCTGCAGAATTTGCCAGAGGACGCCCTAACTGTGTTCTTTAACACTAGAGGCGATCTACCTTGGAGTTCAGTTATTATAGTGTATAAATTGCAAGTTATAAAGGGATTGCAATTAGACCCTGGACTTCTTTTTAGGTTGAGCCTCTACCCGCTTCTCTGGCTGAAGCGGTGGGTCAAGCTAGAACAAAGTGAAGACCGCACAGACTCAGCTCCTCCTTGCCAGAAAAGTCTGGAGTTCTGCATCCTAAGTTTCCACCGTGATGAAAAGCCTTCTCTCTGCACCTAGCAGGATACACACACCATGACAAGCAGACCGTCATGTCTTATTGATTTTGCCCATTTTTTGTAGAAGGGAAAACTGAGACTTAAAGAAACTAATTTGTCCAGTGTCGAACAGCTATTATTGATAGCGCCTAGAATCAAACCCAGGTTGTAGGACCTTGTTCTTTAAGCCAGTATATTGTACACTAGCATCCTAGAAACTATAACTGAAAATATTAAAACTGAAATAGGAGCTTTGTCACCTTGAAAACACAAGATATAGATCCAATCCCTTGCTCTACTATAGACCTGCAGCATCTAAAATCTATGTAATTCTTAGCAGCTTACTCACTTCCCAGTTCTAATTCCACAGGACCCATTCTTTCAGTGCATACCATCTGCCTCCTCCCCACGCCAGCATTTCCCTACCTAATTCAACCCCAGTGCTCCTTGAGCCCTGAATCTTTTTAACATCTTCTGGTGTTGATTTGCAAACTATAACAAAGTAAGTAAATTATTTAATACTCAATATTAAAAAAAAAAGGATTTTCAGATTTAAAAAAAAACACAACAAACACGATTCAACTATACGCAGTTTGATACACATTCAAATCAAAGGGGCCCAAATATATCAAAAGATAAAGGCCAGGCTACATGTGGACAGCATTAGCCTTCCAGTTTCACCTCCAGATTAAATCTAACCTCTTCAAGTCCATAAATTGTCTTGCTTTGATTTCAGAGATAATATAGATCTGTTTAGGAGTAGACATCTTCGAACTTTCAGGGGGCAAATCTGGAAATGCTGAACCTCCTTCCTTCCTCCCACCTACTCTCAAGGAAGAGGCAGTGATCCTCCCCTTAAAGATCAATCTCCCCACTTTGTCCCAGACTTTGCCCATTAGATTCTGCCCTCTATTTACTGTGTAATTAACCGCCTCTCCCTTGGATTTAAAAATAAATAAATAAATAAACCTTCCAGCTCTGATCACTTAATCAGCCAATCAATAAGTTATTCCATACAACTAAATATCCCAGACTTTAATCCTTTTGCTTTTAGCATCGTTTTCCATGAATATTTTTCCCAGTGCCTGCATTAGGCCCTCAGTAAAGCCTCTTGGTGAATTTTCTAACAACACTACCTGCAGCTGGGAAAATATGTCCCTCAGTGGGATCAGGGAAGTGCAGTACAGAATCCACTATACCTGTACATATATTGCTAAACTATTTATCCTCCAGAATGGAATGTCTGGATTATCAGGTCCATGATCTACTGTGCTCTCCTGGTCTTGCCCAGCTCTGGGTCCTGCCCTTTCATCTCACTTGTCCCATAGATGCTCATGACAGATCTGGAATTGACAACAATATCCTCTTGTGAACCATCACACTCAGATTTTTTTTTATCGATTAGGAAAACAGGGTCAGAATTGGAGTTTAGGGACTTCGCTGGTGGCGTAGTGGTTAAGAATCCACCTGCCAATGCAGGGGACACGGTTTCGAGCCCTGGTCCAGGAAGATCCCACGTGCTGCAGAGAAACCAAGCCTGTGCACCACAACTACTGAGCCTGTGCTCTAGAGCCCGAGGGCCACAACTACTGAAGCCCGTGTGCCTAGAGCCCATGCTCTGCAACAAGAGAAGCCTGTGCACCACAAAGAAGAGTAGCTCCCGCTCGCCACAACTAGAGAAAGCTCGTGTGCAGCAACGAAGACCCAACGCAGCCAGTAAATAAATAAATAAATAAATAAATATTTTAAAAAAGGATTGGAGTTCAGCTGACAGGGGAACCAGATCAGGAATGTCTGACACACAATGGCCAAGGGTGAGCAAGGTGAGTGTGGCAGGACTCACACTTTTTTTTCCTCCTGAAAAAAGTGCCTTTATGGCTCCCTATTGTCTTCAAAAGAAAGGTCCGTTTCCTTGGCATGACATGCAAGTCCACCTGGCTCCTGCCTACCTCAGCAACCAGCCCCTCTAGCCAAGAAGTTAATCCCACCGAAACAGCTGCTTGTGGAAATTGCCACTTCTGTGTGCCTCCAACGGCACCCTACCACTACAGAACATGCTGTGTGGCCCATCGGAGTCTCTGTTCTTCACAGTCTTCTGTCCAGAATATCCTTCGGCCCACAAACCCTTTTTATCCTCTCTGAATAATTCCAAATCATATTTCAAAATTTAGGTCAATAATTACCTCTGCAGGGAATCTATTATATCTTTATCCGTTTCGACTGGGTCAGATTTTTCTGAAACTTGCACTCCTTTATTATTGATGGGCTTTTTAAAAATTAATGAAATTGTTTGATTTTATATCATCTCTCCAACTACATCGTGAGTTTCTCATGGGAAAGGATTGTTACTGTAGTTACCGTAATCGATTTCCTGAGCGTCTGCACCTTTGCGTCAGAACCTGAGAGCAACCTAGCAACGGAACTGTGGGCGTGACCAATGATGAGGCGAGGACTGCGAAGACTCAGCAATTCAACCCCGTAGGCAGTCGCAAGTTCTGGAGTCTTCAGTTCCCATGGAGACAGAGCCCCCTTCCGATTTCTTACCAGGAAAGTGTCCCTTCTGAGTGCAGGGCGCTGATAAACATCCGGCAGCGGGAGGTGTAGGGCCCCACTCCCAATGGAGATCATGGTAAAACTCGAGAGTAGGGGAAGTGTACGAGACCCTGAGATTTCCACGGCTTTCCCCATCCTTAGGCCCAACCTAGCCCACCCAACTGGATCGCAGTCAGAGCTCCGCGTAAGAGGGGAGGGTGCTCTGTATATCCTAGGGAGATTTGGCAGGTGAGTTCACAACGTACCCTACCTCTAAGAAATATCCCCCACGAGTCAGATTCAACATATAAATTATGTCTCTGGAAAATCATCATTTGAGATCTTGAAGATCCTTCAGTTTCCAAGACACCTGGGGTGGGAGTACTGTCCACTTGTGATAGGTTATCTCCCAAGAGACACAGGGCTGAGAGATAGGAGATCTGGGCTCTGAGCTGCCTGTTAACCAGCTCAAGATATGGAACTAGTTCTGCATCTCTTGGAGTGTGGTCTGTGGAATGTGATGGAGCTGTGGATGTCATGCCTACGTCCCTCAGCCTTCTCTCAGCCTTCTGTGACTGCTTTATGTGACCAGTTCTACCCTGAGGGATGCTTGGTGGAACCAACACTGTAGACCTGGAAACTAGAGGAAGGATATGTGACTGGAAGGACTATAGTTTTGGAAGAGACCAAGGGAATGCTGCTTGCCATAGAATATTGATAGTTTCTGCACAGCACTGTAGAATTGTTGGTATAAACACCCAAATTCCTTTGTTTCTGCCTAGCCAGTACAGCACTCTAGTAACCCCTCCATTTGCACTTATGCAATTACAGAGAAATTGATTTAGCTCCATTTTGATTCTGCAATGTGTACAGTAAGATGGAAGACCCAAGAGGTCACAATTATCCCTTGTATTGCTGGTGGGAATGTAAAATGATGCAGCCACTTTGGAAAACAGCCTTGCAGTTCATCAGATGATTAAAAATAAAGTTACCATATGATCCAGCAATTCCATTCCCAGGTATGTTCGCAAGACTAATGAAAACATATGTCTATGTAAAAACTTATACACAAATGTTCATAGCAGCAGTATTCATAACTGCTCAAAAAGTGGAAACAACCCAAATGTCCATCAACAGATGAGAGGTAAAATGTGGTATATCTAAATAATGGAATATTATTTGGCAATAAAAAAGGAATGAAGTACTAATACATGCTACCATATGAATGAGCCTTGAAATTATGCTAAGAAACTAGTTACTAAAGTCTAAATGTTGTATAATTCCATTAACATGAAATGTCTAGTCTCGGCAAATATAGAGAAACAAAAAGGAAATTAGTGATTGCTTAGGGCTGGAGAGATTGAAGGGAAATGGGAAATGTCTGCTAATGAGTACAGAGTTTCTTTTTTGAGGTGATGAAAATGTTGTAAATTGATTTTGGTAATTATTGCACAACAGTGAATATATGAAAAAACACTGACTTGTACACTGATTTTATGACATGTGAATTATATCTCAATAAAGATGTTTTTAAAGAAACAATAAGATAAATAAAATACATTGCTCACGAGACTGGTACAGCCACTCTGCAAAGGTTGGCAATTTTAAAAAAAACTTACCATATCATCCTGCAATCCCAATTAGGTACTTACTCAAGAAAAATGAAAATTTATGTTCACGTAAAAAATTGTAAGCAAATATTTACAGCAACTTTATTCATAACCACCCAAACCTGAAAACAACCTAAATGCCTTTCAATAGAAAAATAAAATATGGTACATTCATACAAGGAATACTAACAAAATTAAAAAGAAGGAACTATTGATACATGCAACAACTTGGATGAATTTCAAAAGTATTAATCCAAATGAAAGAGGCCTATGTTAAAAGATTCCTTTTATATGACATTTTGGTATAAAGGTGAAATTATAAATAGTATAATTATTAACATGTTGCAATGAAGGAGTTCCAAACACCCTAAAAGGAAGGGTCTGGCACAAAGAGTCTTCCTGTTGGATTGAAGCAGTTGTTTGTACAATGCTGAGATTAAAAACAGGTACCTTATTAAGGAAGAGTTGTAAGTAATCTTAAAACCGATTCGCGGTTTCCAGGTGATAAGGACGAAGGAATGACTACAATGGGGTAGCGCAGGGGAATTTTGGGGGGTGATGAGACAGTTCTGTATCTTGATTGTGGTGATTGTTATATGACTATGCATTTATTAAAATTCACAAAACCGTAGTAAAAGGAGTGAATTTTATTGTATATAAATTAAAATAAATGAACTAAATAAAACATACAATTTAGTTCTGACTATGGGATGCTGTTCCCATCTTTGTGAATGAAGGGCAGCAGTTTTAGAGATGCAACAAGGATTTTTATTGTTACTTCCAATATGAGTACAGCTCATATACTGATGTGTACAGAAGGACAAATTGAGTTCAAGCTGGGAAGAGTTTGACTGTCATCTTTGAAAGTGGTCGGTAAGGAAGAACCTGGGACATCTGTGGGACCAAGAAGTAGTCTTGTAGACACGGGTGCTGCAACAAGAGAGGTGGGGCTATCACTGCATAGATGAGGAAGCTGACGTTTTCAGAAATAACTAAGGGAGAGTGAGCCTAAAGAAAATAACTATGAGAAAGACAAAGGACATACTTTTAAAATCCGATTTATGAAGTACATGAGAACAGAGTGCAGGGGCTCGTTTTTTCCTCTCCAAGATGGGAAGAAAAGATCAAGTTCCAACTGTCCTCCCACCAAGAATCACCTCCATTTTCCCTGTTGCCAGATTGAGGGACATATCTAAAGGTAATTAGTGAAGTGCCTGTAGGATCTCAGAATGTGTTCAGTGACTAAATCTAGCTTTTAGCAATATACATGTTGGTGGCAGTTTTCCTCAGCAATTGGATAAAGCTCTTCATGTCTACAATGCTCATTTGTGTCGCTTTGCACAATCCATGCAAGTTTTAACATGGCACTTCTTATGTTGCTCACTCTCATAAATAGTATAATTATTGGGACTTCCCTGGTAGTGCAGCGGTTAAGAATCCGCCTGCCAATGCAGCATTGGGGACATGGGTTCGATCCCTGGTCTGGGAAGATCCCATATGCCTCGAAGCAACTGAGCCCGTGCACCACAACTGTTGAGCCTGAGTGCCACAACTACTGAAGCCCATGTACCTAGAGCCCGTGCTCCACAATAAGAGAAGCCACTGTGATGAGAAGCCTGTGTGCTGCAACGAAGAGTAGCCCCCACTCGCAGCAACTAGAGAAAGCCCACATGCAGCAAGGAAGACCCAACTAAGCCAGTTAATTAATTAAATAGTATAATTATTAACATGTTGTAACAAAGGAGTTCCAAACGCCCTAATAGGAAGGGTCTGGCCCAAAGATTCTTCTTGATGAATTGAAGCTATCGCTTGTACAATGCTGAGATTAAAAACAGGTATCTTATTGAGGAAGAGTTGTAAGTAATCTTAAAATACTATAATGGTAGAAAAACATCAGTGACTTCCCTCTTCTCCCATTTTTGTTAGATCAAAGGAAAACATTCATGAAATGAAAACGGTAACTTTTCTATTTGTCTTTGTAATATTACAAATGATTTTTCAAAAAATCCTTTATATAATGAGCAAATATAAGCACATGTATTGTAAATTCATAAAGACTACATAATACAGTACAATGTTTTATAGTTACATTTGTTTTTTGAAATGCAAATGTAACTACTATCCATATTAAGGTAAAACACTAAAAACTATTTCAAACTATTTCAAAGAAGTTACACAGGAAATTTTTTTTTTTTTTTTTTTTTTGCTTCTTTGTTTTCTTTTCACACAATTCCCTGCTATGCTTGAGATCAAAAGAATGTTGGGACAATTACAGTTTTTAAAACAGCACAGAGCAGAGACATAACATGGTGGCCTACCATAAACATTCTGAAAATTGCAAACATTTGTTTTATCTTCCTAAGTCATCAGGAGAAGAAAAGGGTCAGTTGGGGACACAGGAGGGAAACAAAGTCATATCACAATACTAGAAAAAACAAACTTGGCAAGCGGTGACAATAACTTTTAATTCAGTTGTGGTGTGAAAGGCGGTACCTGGGAGACAATAACAATTATCACACAGGGCCGTTAGCAGATCTGCCACTGTTGCAGGGATTACTCTTTCTATCCTAGTACTCAAGGCCCACAGAAGGTAGGGAGGATGGAGGCTGACAGATGCAGTCAGATACCTGAGGAAGCAGCCTCAGTTCCCCTGTCCAGGTGACACCTATCCCTGATGGGCTGCAAACTCCAGCCAGCCAATGATGCTCCACCTTGTGTCACAGTCCCCAGAGGCCCATGATGCACTTCCTAGCTTACTGAGGTCAACCCAGTTCCCACTAGGCATGCTCTTCCTGCCACCTGTCCCTGGACCTGAACTGGCTGGGCCAGGGCTCTGTGATCTGACTCTCCCTAGGTAGCGGCAGAGAGTTGAGTCCTTGAGGGGGATGAGAGTGGCTTGACCATGGGCTCCCGTCTTATGTCACCACCTCGTGATTTTGTTAAATTAACATTTGTTACGTGGAGCATAGGGTGCAGGATGATGACAACAGGACCTCAAGAGTAATTAAAACAGAGAAGTTTATTACTCACGGGTCCTGCAGAAAGTACACTTTATTTCTCCAGCGGCTGTCAGGTCAAGGCAGAGGGCACAGGCAGGACGTGCGTGGGGACACATGCCTTTATTAGGGTCCCTGGGTGGAGTGCTTTGGGCTTCCCAGACTAGGGCCTAATTGGTCAATTCAAACCAGACTGGGATTTTGGTGAGCCGCAGGAGGTCTCTCTAAGGGCTGCATAAGGCATACAGACGCTAGGAAGCGGGGGAGACCGTTGATCCAAAGAGCTGCTGGGGAAGGCATACTTCTGTTTGCTTGTTACTCTGTGGCTGCCATGGAGGGTATGCGCTTGCATGAAGGGGCTAGTGACCGTTTAAGATCTCTGCAAGCCACCTGGCCAAACAAAATGGATGAGGAGGCAGCAATACCCAGGAGTAGCTTAGCTAAACTCTCCGTATGTCGACATGGGGGGTTTCTTCCGTAAGAGTGAAGGGCGCCCGGCGGCTGGCTGCAGACCCGGCCAGGAAGACGCCCGGCCCCCACCCGGTTCCCGGGGCTCGGCTGAGAGCCACCCCGACGGTAGGTAGCGTATGACGGAGTCTCCCCAGGAGATGCCGGGCTCGGGGACAGCCCGGGGCCTCCTGTCGCTGAGCCGAAGGCCCTACAGCTCCAGGTGCGCGCTGATCGACGGGGGATGCAGGATTTCTCTTATGAAAACCCATCCTCCCAGGAACGGGTTCAGAAGTTGGACAAACCTGCAGAGGGCGGACGGACCTCACGCGGGACTCGACTTCTGGGGGCTCCCTGGCGGGATGCGGAGCTCTTGGAGTGCCCAGGGTCTCCGGTTGGGACCCCTCCCGCCGATGCCGAAGCCGAAGCCGAGGCAGCGGCAGGCAGCGGAGGGGACCGGGCGCGGGGCGGAGCCGCGGATGCTGCGGGAGACGGGGGAGGGACACCGTGGCCTCTACCAGGACCTTCGCTCTCCTCTGCCTGATCCGGGAGGGGCACTCCTGCCCGCCCATCCCCATTTTAAGCCAGTACAATAAATAGCAAAATAACAAAAATCTTCCCGACGTGCTAAGTCCGAACTGTGCACTCCTGGTACCAGATGAGCTCTAACCAAACCTTTATACCTATTATAAGATACAACTGGCTGTGTCAATTGGAATTGTATTTAGACCTTCGACTTTTCCAAGAGGAAAGACGTCCTAGAACACGGTTTGCCTCCCGGGTAGAACCCGGAAAATATCCAGAGAGGTGGAGGAGAGAATCTCGAAGACCCGAGCCAAGAGGAAGCAGCTGGTTTCGGCGTCCTAGGTTCCCATGGTCACGCTGCCCGCTTCCGGCCAGAAGCAAACCCAGCGCCACACACCTTCCCTCTGGAGCGGGTAGCCCGGGGCAACGGAACGCCGCACCTAGAAGCGCTCCTCACTGGTCGCTGCGATTTGTGACATCCTGCCAACGCGGCGGCGGCTGACGGTACCAGGGGCTCTGAAAACGTAAAGACAACTTTCTGGCTTTCTGGGGCACAGGGAGGTGAAAGGCCTGACACTCCCTACTTGGCGACCCTGGCAATTGAGGGGTTGGAGGGGAGGGAGCTGGACATGGGAGGGGGAAGGGGGAAGAAGAGAGTTAATGACCTGGACCCTAGACCCTAGAGACTTGAATAGCTTCCTCGAATTCCTAGGCCCAGCCTAGCCCAGCTGGACCTGAAGTCAGGGCTCATGGTAAGAGGATAGAGTAACATCCCCTGTTTGTGAGTGGAAAAACTTAATATTATTACTATGGTAGTACTGCCCCAATTTGATCTACAGATTCAACACAACCCCCATCAAAATCCCAGCTCACTTCTTTGAAAAATTAAACAAGCTGATCATAAAATTTGTATGGAAACTTAAGGAACTCAGAATAGCCAAATCAGTATTTTAAAAGAATAACAAAGTTGGTGGACTCACACTCCCTGCTTTCAAAACTGTCAGAGACAAATAATCGATAAACTTATAATAGTAAGACCATCACTTCAAATAAAACAACTGATGCCATTTGTTGCTAGTGGTAAAAATTAAAACTTTCATACGCATAATCATTGTCAACAATACCCACAAACGCTCAGATTCAGCCAGCGTAGCCAAGTGGTAAAGGAAGCACCAGATCTGAGTCCTCACCCACACCTTGCTCTTATTTGCCACTGATGAATTCCAGCAGTCCGGTTTCCCAGAGGTAACCATGGGGAGTAAAAGAAGAGTGAGGAGGGTTAATAATGTGGTTTGGGTCTCCTAGAGCCAGCTGGGGTCTTTTATTCCCCTACCCAACCATGAGGCTGAACATTCTATCAAATTGGAGGCATGCTTCCTAGAATTTCCACATTACTGCCTATCTTATTGTGTGCTTTACTGGAAACTGAGTTTTGATTGTCCATGTATTTAGTTTCTCTTTTTAGAGTCCATTACACTCAAATCAACAACCTAACTTTTCAGATTAAAATAATTATAAAAAGGAACGCAAATTAAACCCATAGCAATCAGAAGGAAGGAAAAGAAAGATTAAAGTGTAAATTAATAAAGATGGAAAAAACAAAGAGCTAGGTCCTTCAAAAGATTTTTTTTTCACCACCTGGCCTGTAGGTTCTTAGTTCCCCAACCAGGGACTGAACCCTGGCCCTGAGCAGTGAGAGCATGGAGTCCTAACCACTGGACTGCCAGGGAATTCCCATGAAAAGATTTTTTAAATGACAAATTAGCTGATCAAGAGGAAAAAAAAAAAAGAAGAGTGATTCAAATTACTAAGATCAGAAACAAAATACCAACTTTATAGAAGTAAATGATTATTTTAAAAAATTATTTTATAAATCATTGCCAATAAATTAGATAACAGTTGAAATGGACAAATTCCCAGAAAGACACAAACTACCAAAAACAACTATAACAGAAATAGAAAATCTGAGTAGACCTATAACAAGCAAAGAGATTGAATTAGTAATTTTAAAACTTCCCACAAATAACAGTCCAGCCCACATGACTCTACTGATGAATTCTACCAAATGTCTACAGAATAATTAATGTCACTTCTTCACAAACTCTTCAAAAAAAAAAAAAAAGAGGAGGTAACATCAAAAGAGGCTAGTATTAGCCTGGTGCCAAAACCAGACAAACATATCATAAGAAAATAAAGCTACAGACCAAGATTTCTTGTGAATTTAAAACACAATATCCTCAATAAATTATTGGCAAATCAAATCCAGCAACGTATAAAAAAGATCATACACAATGATCAAGAGGGGTTTATCCCAGGAATGCAAGTTATGACTTAACATAAAAAATCAATCTTTAAAATATAAAAAAAGATCAATCTTTATAAATCAATATTTATAGAATATTAACCTCAATAGACACAGAAGCATCTGACAAACTCCAACAGCCTTTTATGATTCAAAAACAAAACACTCCTTAGTTGCGGCAGGAGGGCGCCTTAGTTGAGGCTCACTGGCTCCTTAGTTGTGGCATGTGAACTCTCAGTTGCGGCATGCACGTGGGATATAGTTCCCTGACCAGGGATCAAACCTGGGCCGCCTGCATTGGGAGCTCAGAGTCTTAACCACTGCGCCCACGTGCTACAACTAAGGAACCTGCCTGCCGCAACTAAGACCCGGTGCAACCAAATAAATAAATAAATAAATAAATAAATAAATAAATAAACAACAAAACACTCAACCTGCTAGGAATAGTAGGGAACTTCCTCAACCTGATAAAACAGCGGTCCCCAACCTTTTTTGGCACCAGGGACCGGTTTTGTGGAAGACAATTTTTCCAAGGTTGGGGGGGGAGGGGTTCAGGTGGTAATGCAAGCAATGGGGAGCAGCAGATGAAGCTTCACTCCCTTGCCCGCTGTGGGGCTGGGTTCCTAACAGGCTGCGGACCAGTTGGGGTTGGGGACCCCTGTGATAAAAAGCATCTACAAAAAACCCCACAGCTAACATCATACTTGATAGCAAAAGACTGAATACTTTCCCTCAAGATTGGAAACAAAACAAAGATGTGTACTTTATGTCTCTGTAGATTTCCATATTCTGAACATTTCATATAAATGGAATCATACGGTATGTGACCATTTGTGTTTGCTTCTTTTATCTGGCAGTGTTTTCAAGGTTCATGCATGTTGTATTGATAGCATGGTGTATGAGTACTTCGTTCTTTTATGCAATGGAATAACATGACATTGTATAGATAATAATACATTCTGTTTATTCATCAGTTGACGGACATTTGGATTGTTCCCACTTTTTGGTTATTTGTTGCTATGAACACTCATTTACAAGTGTTTGTATGGACATATATTTTTAATTATCTTAGATACATATCTATGAGTGGAACTACCGGGTCACATGGGAGTTCTGTGCTGAACTTTTGAAGGAAATGCCAAAATCTTTCCAGAGCAGCTGCACCATTTTACTCTCCCACCAATGTATTAGTTCTTGGGCCAAATGGTGTGGCTGATTAGACTGGAATCTCACTGTAACCTGCGAAGTGTCAGGAGTGATGAGTCATCACTGCTATCTCCAAAAGCATGTCGAGTTCTATGTAGTCAATCTATCAGGAGCAGATGGGGCCAAAGTCCTTTTCTTTGTGCCCATCCCTGATGGTGGATACCCTGCCATGTCTGGTGGTCAGAGCAGTGCACTTTGATCAGTAGCTTGATTACAGTCCGTCTCAGCAGAGAATAATCCCTTCCCACTGAGTGCCTACATGAGTGACCAGATGGTCTGATTAGGAGCTGCAGTTTGTTTTCTTGTAGTTCATGGCCCCCAGAGAAGAGTGTCTTACTCTGCCAGGCTATACTCTTAAGTTGGCAGACCAAATAGCCCAAGAATCAGTACATAAAGCTAAACAAAACAGTTTCGTGAAGGGAAGTATCGGTTTCGGCTATGAAAATGCCTTTTGAGTCCTTCTCACCGAGCATAGCGACAACACCTGTTTTTGATTCTACGTAGCTGACAGGTTTAACAGCAACTGTAGCATAGTTGCCACCTTTTCATGCAAAAGTGAGACCTTCTTGACACTGAGACTTTGATTTGCCAACCAACAGGTTATCATCTATTAAGAGAAAGCTTTGGAATCAGGATGGAAGCAATTGTAGTGTATCCTGACCTTGCACTGGTGCCAGTGGCAGGGGAGTTTGTCCCATAATACTTTTCTACCTGTAGCTCTACCCCAAAGGGGAGAATCTCTCCTGGCAGTATATGAGCATTTATAGTTCAAGCATATAACACATCAATTTTATTACATATTTGGCAGAGGAAGCTATAGCAACAGTAGATAAATTGGCCCAGAGCCCTCACCCCTATGGTCACTTTCAATTTTTTTCCCCTTTCCATTGTGAGTTTTGTCCAAACTCTATCAGGAGATCATGTTACATTCTGGGTGGAGCTTGAGGGGTGCTGGAGGATGGTGGAGGCTCCGGGGTATAGGTTGGCTGGAGCAGCTGGGGAGCCTTTGGCTTCTTGCCCACAGGATTCCTTCTCTACCCCTGTGCATCCTCCAGCGTCTGGAGAGCACCTGGGTTCCGAGGTGTGCTCTCTCTTCCTCTACACGTGCCACAGCTTAGCCCTGCAGGCCTTGGTGCAATCAGCTACCTCTGTGCCTCAACCACTACCCACCCCCATCCACCACGGCAGCATGATGACTTGGGCACCTGTATCCAACAAATCCAACTCAACGAAAATTTGAGTCCTTCCTCTACCGGGAGTTATCCAGCATACTTGACTTTTTTCCTTTTAAAGTAGCTAAGGTCAGCATGAAGCAGAGATCAGGGAGGGAGAGAGTAGCTCCGCACCAGTAAGCAAGGTTTTGCATAAAGCTTCTTGCAGCTGCCCACTCAGGCTCAGCATACAAACTCATAACATTTTTAACTTACCCAAAGCTCTATGTCCTCATTGCTGACATCATTTCTTTTCATTTTTTTGATCCCCTAATTCAACACCCTATAGCCCACACTGCCTTTTGACCTAGGCAGCAGGGTCTGCTGTCCCATTATCTTGATGACATTGCTTTCTTTGCTTGCACTGGAGGTGAGTGAACCACCACCAAAGCACCATTCAGGTGGCTTCTTTCAATCCTACTTCTTGCTGCCTAGTCTGTGAACATTCATTAACACATTGGACAATGGGGGACACTTAATCCCCCATCACCCACCACTTAAGCAAGAGAATTTATTACTGGGCTCCAGGGAGTCAGTGTTCGCTGCCCCAAACTGTCAAGTGGACAAGTGTTCGTTAAGCTGTAGGGTGGTGACTAATAAGGTTATGTGAGTCACTACTATTGCTGTTCAGTTGCTTACCATGCTTCAATAGACTCGGTTGGGAGACAACAAGCCCAAATACATTCAGACAGTTCATTGCATTTAGCGAAAGCATGATCATCATGATATCAATTTCCTGCGTCCCTAGTCCCATGGAAAACACTATAACAGAGGAGCCCTATAATGTAGTTAGAATGGTGGCCATTCTTTTGCTGAAGAGTCAGCTCTCAACTTCAGCCAAGCGCTTCTATAACCTGCAGCCACATCCAAAGAGGAGGTGAAATGAAGTCTTGTGCTCAACTGCAACTGAGAAGGTGGATGACAAATGGTCTTTTGGCTATTTCTCTTAAGGCTGCTCGTCTCCCTTGTTTTGGGGGAAATGCAGGGCATTCTATCAAGACTCATGTACACTGCAATTAAGCTTTGCTTACTTGGCCTGTATGGAGATGTATAAGGTACGCAGGATGCCGTGGTGTAACTATTCCCCAGAAAGACTTCAAATCGTAAACCAATTTTGCATTCCTGGGATCATTCATGGCATAAATACAGTTGCTTATGGTGTGTTATCATTTTTATAAATTGCTGAATTCAATTTTCGTATATTTTGTTAATGAGTAGTAAAGAATTTAATCTTGCCCAAAGAGAGGTCAGCCCTTTGCCCTCCTTGGCTTTGGGTGGTGATATCTAAGCCTGTCAATGTTATTCCTCACAGGAGTGGCTTTGTTTACCTGGGGATCTTCAGTCACTTGATAGTCAATGTGACTTAGGGTTGGGGCTGGCCATGCCACAAAGTCTAACAATGTGATTTAGGGTGAGGACTTTGGGTCACATGGTATCAGCTCGACCACCTGAGTGGCTAAAAACAGATCAGGCACATGCGTAGTCAACGGTGCCTACGTAGTGGAACCCCAATAAAGATTCTGGACACCAAGGCTCAGGTGAGCTTCCCTGGTTGACACTTCTCCATGCATGTTGTCATACGTCGTCCCTGGGAGCAGCTAACCCTGTCCATGATTCCTCAGGGAGAGGATAACTGGAAGCTCTGCATTTGGAAACCTCCTGGACTCTGCCCTATGACTGATTTTAATCTACATCTTCTTCCTGTGGTAACTGTGGGTATAACAACTTTCAGTGAGTTCTGTAAGTCCTTCTAATGAATTAGCTGGGGACCTCCAGACTTGCAATTGGTGTCAGAAGTAAGCATGGTCTTGGGAACCCTTAAATTCTGCAGTGATGTCAGAAGTAAAGATGGTTTCTTGGAGACTGTTCTTCAAATTATGCAGCATCTATATTCATGGGGTATACTGGTCTATCATTTTCTTTTCTTGTAATGTCTTTGTGTAGTTTGGTATTAGGGAAATGATTCCCAAAAGGAATTGGGAAGTATTCCTTCCTCCTCTATTTTCTGAAAGATTTTATTTAGGATTGCTATTTTTTTCCTCAAATATCTGACAGAATTTTCTAGTGAAGTAATCTAGACTTGGAGTTCTCTTTGTGGGATGGTTTTTAATCAGAAATTCAAATAATTTTATATCTGTATGGGTACTCAAAGTTTCTATTCATGTGTTAGTTTGGTAAATTGTGTTACTAAAGACAAGGAATTTGTCCATTTTATCTAAGTAGTCAAATATATTACATTAAGTTGGTATAAATGTGTGAATAATATTCTCTATTCAATATCTGTAGGATCTGTACTGATGGCTCTTTTTTCATTCGTGATTTGGGTAATGTATGTTTTCTCACTTTTTTCTTAATTAAATTATATTTAATAAATTATATTTCAAAAACAGAAATTGATGGGATTTAGTTAATTCAATGTAATTAATTACATAATATTAAATTTTAGTTTAATGAATTAAGATGAATTTGAATTAAAATTTAAATATGTAAAATTAAATTGAATGAATTAAATTAAACCATATTAAATAAAATGTAATATAATAAATTAAATCAAAATTAAATTGAAATTAAATGATACACAAGACATTGAATTTAATACATTAAATTAATATTAAATTATCCTAAACCAAATTAAATCTAATAAATCCAAATTATGTTAAATTAAATTTGAATAATTAAAGTTGAACTATATTGCCTTAAACTTATTTTCATACATCAAATTGTAATTAAGTTAAAATTGAATTATATAGAATTCATTAATTGATGGTAAGAAAATAAATTTATCTAAGTACCTTACCAACACAAATTCAACTATATTAAAGTTAATTTAATACATTAATTGAAAAACTAAATTAAAAATTAAATTTTAATTAAAATAAGTTACAATCCAATTAAGATTAATTCTAAATTAATAAATAAAAATGAGGCAAGTCATGTTGAATCTGAAGGTCTCTGTTTAGTGGTTTAAAAACCCCTTTTGGGAGGAGAGGGTCACAGAACCCATGTTGCAGTCCCTGTGTCTTGGTGTCTGTGACACTGTGGAGGGGATCATGACTAAAAAGGTTTAGGAAAGGTGAAAAAAAAAAATCAGAACTAAACCACAAATAGCAAATAAGTGACTACTATGTCCAGAGCCAAGAAAGCCAGAAAAAATCTCAGCCAAGGGTGAAAAATCTCATTTTCCCCAGACCCTCTCCTCAACCTGAAACAAAGTCATGTTGACTTTGAAGATGGACATGTGGACATTTATAATGATCACAATTTTGACATTCAGTGTCAGGGGGGGCAGGGAGTGTACTGATGTTTTGTATCCCACTTGATTTTCATGGTTGCCCAGGATAGAACATTACCCTGAAGAGGTGTCTAGCTCTCAGGTATGTAACGTAAGTTTTTTTAAAAATTTAAAATTAACTTTATAGGTGAGAATACTAAATACATATGAAACAAGAGAACAGAAGTGGACATCACCAGGAATTGGGGAAGTCTACACTCTGGTGCTGGTGGGTTTCAGCTAGGCAGTAGGGGTAGGATGGGGTTAAACCAAAGTGTGCTTTGTTTTGCAGAAACTAACCATTAATTTGCAGAAAGTTGCAGACACCAGATGTTTCAAAAAGGTTACAGTGCATTTCAGTTAAAAAGATACCACAGTGAGAACAAATAACCAAGCACCTACTTACTTGCAGTTTGGGGCAACCTAGAGTAAACTTTGCCTCATTATAATGCTAATGCCTACCCCAGGCTTAAAATCCGCCCTCCCCCCCCCCCCCAACACACACACACAGTGCTGGTTTTTATGTATTTATTTTTTGGCCACACCCCATGGCCTGTGGGATCCCAGTTCCCTGACCAGGGATGGAACCCAAGGCCCCTGCATTTGAAGGGCAGAGTCTTAACCACTGGACCACCAGGGAAGTCCCCCCCTTTTTTTTTGGACACAGTGCTTTGAGAGCTATCTCCATGTCTCCTTACTTGTCACAAGTAATAAACAAGTAGTAAATGCTTAATTGAAAGTTCTTGGTATGTTCATTGGCTAAGCACCCCAAGTGGCAGACCCATTGTGTCTGGTCAGGGGAAGACTTGGTGAAGTTGGTGGTCCCTGATTTCAAAGTCTACTTTGATCCAGCCATTCTCACCAGAGATGGTCAGGTCACCATCATTTATGGCCTTGGATTGTTGCTCTGGGCTAATTCTGAGGGATGAATGCTGTTGTAGAGGCCCAGAGGCTGAATCATCAGGCTAAGCCTGGCTAAGAAACGGCTGAGAGGAGTAACAGCCATAAAGAGTGGTGAGAGGTGTCAACACAGATAATCAATAAACAATCTATTAAAAAAAAAAAAGAATAGAAATGTTTTGTTTGCGCCGAGCTGAGGACTGGTCCAGGAATGCAGCCGCTACCTAGGAAGAAAGCACTCCAGAGAAGCATGGTTTTCAGCAGTTTTATACCCTGTCAGAACAAACATATATCACACATGACATATAGGAAGGCACATTCCTTCAAGGTTTCAACAGAGATGCATACTTACAAATTAGCAGATACACAGTGAGTGTAGACCTTGGCATCTGGGATGGAACTTTATCGTCCAAGGAATACTAGCATCGGTGTCATAGGAAGGGAGGCATTTCTCCCTATTGCCAGAGTGGGCATTCTTCTTGTATTGGTTAAAGCAAATGTACAACGTATATTTGACAGAGCATAAGTCAGGCTGTTCCAGTTTACGTAAAGTTCAGGCCAAATCAGGAATAAGCCTGACTGGCTGCCCCAGCTCCCAATATGCAAACATTTCTTTAAACAGAGGTAATCTGGGAGGCATAAGGCAGGAAGACTGCTTTCCTTCCCAGCGTAAGGCACGCAGCATGCCGACGCGCATTAGTACATGCGGAAGGGGAAAATGATTGGACGGTGAAACGAGAGCGACTCTTTCCAGGTAGGGTTCCTTAAGCGGGTCCCGCTCCCTGTGGACATCTAGGCAGTACCAGCTGCGGGCGCCGGAATCGACCGCCAAGATGGCGGCGCCCCCTTGGAAACCAATTAGGACGCTGCCATGTGTTGCCAGTGAACGTAACGACTCGGCCACCTTACGGAATCACATTCCAAGATGGCGGCGTCCACATGGAAGTCGCGCAGTAGGCGCGACCATATTGCCTAAACGTGTCGGCCGTACAGTCAGTCACTGTACGGCCTGGACCGATCAACAAGGTGGCGGCGCGCTCGGTAAAGCAGCAATACAGGCACGGCCATGTTTCCTGCGGTCGTATGGACTCGCCGCCGTACGGTCTCAGTAGTCAAGATGGCGGCGCCCTAGAGCTAGCTGGAGTTCTAGGCGGGCGACCAACTTGTTTGCCGCGGAGCTGACGCACTGGGCCTGCGCAATAGGAGTACGCTGCCTGGGAGGCGCTACGAAAAGCGGAAGTGCTTGTGGGCGCTTTTGCAACGGCCGTGGACGCCGCCGAGTGGTCTGTGCAGGTTTGCGAGTCGCTGGCGGGGTTCGTGAAAGGGGTTCGCCGGGAGCGAAGAGATGGTGAGTACGAGGTCCCAGGAGGGAGTCGGCGGTAGAGGTCAGTGGGGTTGTTGCAAATGGTGGGATCCATCGGCAGACGCATGGGGGTCTGTGGTGGACCATAACGCGAGTCAGTAGGCAGAATGGCGGGGGGTGGGGGGGCTGTTGTGAGCCTTAAGAGGGGTCTGTGGGTAGAATGATGTGGGTCTGAGGGTCAATCTTCTTATTCGTGTGTGAACCATCTGGGAGTTCTGTGATGAGCCATTATTGGGGTCCGTAATGGAAGTTTAGTGGAGATCCCTGATGGTAGTTCCTTGGGGGTCCGGATGGGGGATTCTTTGTGCAGAGTGATGAGGGGTTTGCGAAGAGTTGTACTGGACAGTCTGGAGTGAGCCGGAATGAGTCTGTACCGAGGGATCTAGGGGGGCGGGGCTGTCTGTGAGGTTAATAATGGGGGATCTGAGGAGAACCGTGGTGGGAAGTCTGAGGAATAAATAATGTGCTGTCTGTGCGACCCTGTGATGGGGGTCTGTGAGGAGCCATGACAGGGGCAAAATGTGGTGAGCGGTGGGCTGTTTGTAACGAGCTGTTATGAGTGGATGAATAGAGTGATGGGGTGTCAGTGGGCTAAGTGATTGGAAGGCCTGCGGCAGAGTGATGGGGGTTTATAAGCAGGGTGATGGGGTGTCAGGGGTGAGTGATGGGGGGTGGTCTGTGGGGACCACGATGGAGAGATTTATGAGGAGCCATGGTGGGAAGTCTGTTGGCAGACTGTTTTAGGCAGGCTGTTGAGTTCCATGATGGAGCGGTACTGGAGGGATGAGGCACCATGATGGGAGTTCTCTAAGGAGCCATGATGGGGGGATCCCACAGGAGGCGGATGCTTCAGACCCAGAGCCTCCAGATGCTGGGGAGGACAGCAAGTCAGAGAATGGGGAGAATGCGCCCATCTACTGCATCTGCCGCAAACCAGACATCAACTGCTTCATGATGTGAGCCAGGGAGAGGCGGGCGGGATGGACACCTGCCCAGGTGGGGTGAGGCCGATGGGTCCCGCCCATCACAGCTCCATCACTCGCCCCATCCTCCACAGCGGGTGTGACAACTGCAATGAGTGGTTTCACGGGGACTGCATCCGGATCACTGAGAAGATGGCCAAGGCCATCCGGGAGTGGTACTGTCGGGAGTGCCGAGGTGAGGGCCTGGAGTGAACAGGGCAGGCAGCTGGGGCTTCGAGGGAGGAGGAGGAGCAGGAGGAGCCTTCATGGGAGGGTGGGTCATGAGGAGTAGTGATCTGTGTCTGTGGGCAGAGTGATTGTTGGTCAGTGCTGAGCTGGAATTGTGAGCCGTGATAGAGGTCCCACCAGAAGGGGCAGCTGTGCCCTGGAGTAGGGAGACAGAGTAGGTGGGTGGGACAGAAGAGGCGAGAAGAGGAAGAAAGAGTTTTGGGGCCATCCAGATCCCCCAGTGCCAACCTGCGCTGGCTCTACCCTCTGCCCCACAGAGAAAGACCCCAAGCTGGAGATCCGCTATCGGCACAAGAAGTCACGGGAGCGGGACAGCACTGAGCGAGACGGCAGTGAGCCCCGGGATGAGGGTGGAGGGCGCAAGAGGCCTGCCCCGGATCCGGACCTGCAGCGCCGGGCGGGGTCAGGGACAGGGGTTGGGGCCATGCTTGCTCGGGGCTCTGCTTCGCCCCACAAATCCTCTCCACAGCCCCTGGTGGCCACCCCCAGCCAGGTGAGTGGCTGCGATGGCTGGGGCGGGCGTGGTGCTCCCCTCTCGGGCTCTGCTCCGTGCCTGAGTTCTGTTCCGGGCGCCCTCCGCTAGCATCACCAGCAGCAGCAGCAGCAGCAGGTCAAACGGTCAGCGCGCATGTGTGGCGAGTGCGAGGCCTGCCGGCGCACCGAGGACTGTGGCCACTGCGACTTCTGCCGGGACATGAAGAAGTTTGGGGGCCCCAACAAGATCCGGCAGAAGTGTCGGCTGCGTCAGTGCCAGCTTCGGGCCCGGGTGAGCATGGGCAGAGCCGGTCAGGGTCAGGTCGGGGGCCAGTGTGTCCAGGAAGAGCTGACTGAGGCTAGGATGGGTGAGCGGGGAGGGGAGGGGCCTGGCTTGTCCAGATGAGTGGGGCATGACCAGATGTGCTGGGCTAGCCGGGGAGCCCCCGACGCCAGGTGGGCAGGGTAGGGCCAGGCGTTCAGGTGGTCAGGCAGGTCAGGGCAGCTGGGGCAGGGCCGAGCACGTCCTGGTAATGGGCGGGGGGGGGGGGGGGGGGCGGGGAGGGGCGCAGGTATGTCTGGGGAGGCAAGGCAGGGCTGGTTGGTGGGGTCAGGCGCTTCTGGGAATGGCTAGGGCAGGGCCCCCTCCTCACCCACCTGGGGCTGACCTGGGCCTTCCTCCTGCCGGCACAGGAATCGTACAAGTACTTCCCTTCCTCGGTGAGTCCAGCCCCCCAGGGCGGGCGGGGCCTGCGGGCAGGGCGGTCGGGGCCAGTCCTGAGATTCTGCCCCGCAGCTCTCGCCGGTGACGCCCTCAGAGTCCCTGCCGAGGCCTCGCCGGCCACTGCCCGCTCCGCAGCAGCCACAGCCGTCGCAGAAGCTGGGGCGCAGCCGTGAGGACGAGGGGGCAGTGGCATCCGCAGCAGTCAAGGAGCCCCCCGAGGCTACGGCTACGCCCGAGCCGCTCTCGGACGAGGACCTGCCACTGGACCCTGACCTGTACCAGGACTTCTGCGCAGGGGCCTTTGATGACCATGGCCTGGTGAGCAGGCAGAGCGTCCCGTGGTGGAAGGGTAGAGGTCACAGACGCAGAGAGTGTCCGTAATGAGGAGAGAGGAGGCAGAGGGTATGGAAGGCTGCCGTGGGGACTGCGTCGGGGGCGGGGAAGCCATGAGTGGAGCCGGCCGGTCAGCGTGTGCCTCCCTCGCAGCCCTGGGTGAGTGACACGGAGGAGTCCCCGTTCCTGGACCCCGCGCTGCGGAAGAGGGCGGTGAAAGTGAAGCACGTGAAACGTCGGGAGAAGAAGTCTGAGAAGAAGGTGAGGAGGCCGTGCATGGGTGTGGGGGCGGGGTGCAGGCGGAGACCGCAGTCTGGTGCTGACTTCAGCTCCGCCTTGATCCGACCCGTCTTGTCCCACAGAAGGAAGAAAGGTACAAGCGGCATCGGCAGAAACAGAAGCACAAGGACAAGTGGAAACACCCCGAGCGCGCGGACACCAAGGACCCCGCGTCGCTGCCGCAGTGCCTGGGGCCTGGCTGCGTGCGGGCTGCTCAGCCCGGCTCCAAGTATTGCTCCGACGACTGCGGCATGAAGCTGGCAGCCAAGTGAGTCACTGCCGGAGGGTTCAGGGCAGACAGGGAGCGCGGGGCAGGGCGTGACCAGAGCCCCGAGCGCGTCCGCCAGGCAGTCACCATTCACTCAACCAAGCACCCACCTGTCCGCGCGCCTGCTCCCCCATCCATCCGTTTCTCCACCCAGCCATCTACCAGTCAGTCCCCTGGTTACTTATCCCTTCACCGCTGGGTCACCCATCCATGCTGCATCCCTGGGTCACCCCACTTCTCTCACCACTCGCCTCCTTCCCTGCCCACCCTACTCGCTGCCTCCCTGCAGCCGCATCTACGAGATCCTCCCCCAGCGCATCCAGCAGTGGCAGCAGAGCCCCTGCATTGCTGAGGAGCATGGCAAGAAGCTGCTCGAACGCATTCGCCGCGAGCAGCAGAGCGCCCGCACCCGCCTGCAGGAAATGGAGCGCCGATTCCACGAGCTCGAGGCCATTATCCTGCGTGCCAAGCAGCAGGCTGTGCGCGAGGACGAGGAGGTGAGCGGGCGTGGGTGCAGGAGCGCGGGGCCCGGTACCTGGCCCTGCCTGGCCTCATCGTCCCCTCCACCCCATGCAGAGCAATGAGGGTGACAGTGACGACACAGACCTGCAGATCTTCTGCGTCTCCTGCGGGCACCCTATCAACCCACGAGTTGCCTTGCGCCACATGGAGCGCTGCTACGCCAAGGTCAGGGTGTCGGCCCGAGGGGGCGGACGGTGTGGGGCTGTGGGGGGCAGGTGCGCCGTCTTGCGAGGGCATGCAGCGCGCACCCACAGTCCCCTCCTTTTGTGCTCACCCCTCCAGTATGAGAGCCAGACGTCCTTTGGGTCCATGTACCCCACCCGCATTGAGGGGTGAGTGTGGGTGCCGTGGGGGTAGAGCAGGGGGTTGAGGCTGGGGTCAGAAGTGGACTGCAGGCAGGCTGCAGGCCTGGGTGCCCCCCTCTTCCTCTGCTACGTTCTCTGCTCCACACCTCCAGGGCCACACGACTCTTCTGCGACGTCTACAATCCTCAGAGCAAGACGTACTGTAAGCGGCTCCAGGTGCTCTGCCCCGAGCACTCACGGGACCCCAAAGTAAGGTGTTCCTTCAGCCTTCCCCATTCTGCCCCCCTCCCTTCCCCTGCCCCACACGTATCCCTTCTGCCCGTTTCCTGTGTTCCTGCTGCCCCCTTCCACAGCTCCCACTTCCCCTGCCCCATCACCCTTCATTCCTCTCCTTTTTCCTACTGCATCCCCTCCTATTCCTCCCTTCTCCCGCCTCTTCCTCCTCTCTTCCTCCCCTCTCCATTCCTTCCCACTCCCCCCTGAGCTCGCCACTCCTCCCCCCAAGCCATGCCCCACCACCCCCCACTCACGCCCACCCCCCCCCCCTGCAGGTGCCAGCTGATGAGGTATGCGGGTGCCCCCTTGTACGTGACGTCTTCGAGCTCACAGGTGACTTCTGCCGTCTGCCCAAGCGCCAGTGCAACCGCCACTACTGCTGGGAGAAGCTGCGGCGCGCCGAGGTGGATCTGGAGCGCGTGCGCGTGGTAGGTGTCCACAGCGGGGGTGGCGTGGAGGTCTCAGAGCCCCTTCTCACGGCTCCTCCTGCTCCCCCGGCAGTGGTACAAGCTGGACGAGCTGTTTGAGCAGGAGCGCAATGTACGCACAGCCATGACCAACCGGGCGGGCTTACTGGCCCTGATGCTGCACCAGACCATCCAGCATGACCCGCTCACGACCGACCTGCGCTCCAGTGCCGACCGCTGAGCCCTCTCGCCCTGGGCTGCAGGCGGGAGCAGCCCGGGGTCCCCTGTCTGTCTAGTCTGCCATTCATGTTTCTCCCTGTGTCCGTCCACCGTTTGACTGCCTGTCTGTCCTTACCAGAGGGCCTTGGAATTTCCTCACATCCTCGTCTGTCCCTCTGCCTCTCCGTTCTCTGTGCCTGGGTGGGGCTGTGGAGTCTTCGTACCCTTGCCTCCCCCAACTCTGGTTTTGTTAATAAAATTTTGATGAACCAAGAAAGATAACTGTTGATGGTCTCCAGACTTTTTTCAGTTGCAACTGCAGTCTCGTGCCTCTAGAGCAGAGGGGCACACCTCTACTCCGGAGGGCCTGCAGTACAGGTGTGGGCTGCACGTATCCAGTTGGCGCCCAGTCTGCTCTGCAGTCTCCGCCTTGGGCTGTGGGGATATGACCTGCTGAGGGAGAGTCCCGGGACCTACATTGTCAGCCCGTCATTGTGAGACAGTGGGTATACAGTCAGTGCTCTTTCTGTGTATGGCTGATTTATCATCCCTGTGTGAGTAGGCATATTCGTATTTATTCTTATTAATATTCTCCAGACCAGAGTTGTATTAAATAGTAGATACAAGGCCCTCCTCTTGCCCTGCAAACCCCTACCTTGGGACACATATACAGCAGGAGCCCACTGAGTTTGTCCAGAACTCCAGCCCGCCCTCTCATTGTCATGTCCAGTCAGCCCACAGCACTGCCTTTCCAGGATGGACCTGCCCTCGTGGGTTGCACGGACCTGACCTTTTCAGCTGCAGAAACGCTCCACCCCCTCCCCCAGTGGGAGAAGGGGCTGTGGCCATTGTGGGCTGTGACTTGTCTCTGGGCGCTCTCGTGACAGTTCAGCAGGGAAGAGAGAGTGGGACCCAATAGCCCTGGGGGAGATCTTATGTTTTAAGACAGGACAAGAAAGTTTCAGCATAACATATGCCTGCGCATATTGGGCCCACCCCAACGGACAACGTGCATCTGCATTATACATTAACCGGCCCTCCTCAAGGGCAGGAATGTCTGCTCAACCGTAAAGATCAACGTTTTTTTTCTTTCTCTTGACGCCAGCAACGTAACTCCTTAGACGATAACATTCTTAGTTCTTTCCTAATTTTGTAAGGAGTCACGATGACCTGCTGCTGCTTCCTATGTGCAGATCTGGACTATGTATCTTTGGTGAACTTTATGTAAAATGTCAGTGTGTCATTTTGATGTACGATCCTTTGTCTCAGAAATGTATATAACTGTGCCTTCAACTTCTAACAGGCGGGATAGTCCTCAGAGTTTTCTGAACGACAGTTTCCAGGGTAATAATCCTTAGGTTGGCTTGACTAAAATTCTCTATTTCTCCTTCAGATCGACTGTTGATTAATTTTTCATCAACATAGGTCTTGATTCTGTTCAACGCCTCTGGTTGTAGTGAATATGGTTGAATATTAGGCAGAGGCTTGGAGTTAGCAACAGTCATTTTAATAGGAGTAGCTGACACAGAGGTATATAGTGACAGGGAAGCAGTTTATAAGCTATACATTTTATCAATCGTATTTACTTGTTGCACAAACATTGTACGTGTACTTTTTTTTTTTTTTAATTTTAAGGACTTCCTAGGTGGAGCAGTGGTTAAGAATCCACCTGCTGATGCAGGGGACACAGGTTCGACCCCTGCTCCAGGAAGATCCCACATGCCTCATAGCAACTAAGCCCATGTGCGACAACTACTGAGCCTGTATGCTACAACTACTGAAGCCCGAGAGCCTAGAGCCCATGCTCCACAACAAGAGAAGTCACTGCAAGGAGTAGCCCTCACACCACAATGAAGAGTAGTCCCTGCTCACCGCAACTAGAGAAAGCCTGTGTGCAGCATCGAAGACCCAAAGCAGTCATAAATAAATAAATAAAATTTATTTATTTATTTATTTATTGGCTGCAATGAATCTTTATTGCTGTGCGTGGGCTTCCTCTAGTTGTGAGGAGCAGGTGCTACTCTGTTGTGGTGCACGGGCTTCTCAGTGCAGTAGCTTCTCTTGTTGCAGAGCATGGACTCCAGGCACCCAGGCTTCAGTAGTTGCAGCACACAGGCTCAGTAGTTGTGGCTTGTGGGCTCTAGAGGGCAGGCTTAGTAGTTGTGGTGCAAAGGCTTAGTTGCTCCATGGAATGTGGAATCTTCCCGGACCAGGGAACGAACCCGTGTCCCCTGCATTGGCAGGTGGATTCTTAACCACTGC
Organism: Hippopotamus amphibius kiboko; assembly: GCF_030028045.1. Classification (NCBI taxonomy): domain Eukaryota; kingdom Metazoa; phylum Chordata; class Mammalia; order Artiodactyla; family Hippopotamidae; genus Hippopotamus; species Hippopotamus amphibius. Next base: position 91,376,570 of record NC_080196.1, on the reverse strand, counting down.
GCCACGAGGGAAGCCCTGTACATGTAATTTTAACGTTAGAATTAAAGTAAGCAGTGAAACGTGAGTAGCCTGATAGCTAGGAAAAGGATAATGATACATACAATGAAAATAATAGTCACCTGTAAAACAGAGCAAAAAAATTATCTAGTCCTGTAGGGAGTCAACTAAACAGATTTGTACAAGGGTCTTCTTGTTTTTTAATGTAACCATTTTGCCTTTTGGAAATTTTATCCAGGAGCATCTCTACTTCTGCAGAGGTATTGATATAAGTGCAGCAAGTAGTGTGAGCAATAGCACAGACAACTTCTTGGCTACCTAGCAGAAAGTCGTAGGTGACTCTACTGTCCAGTACTACTTGGGCTAAGGAATTGAGGGATGTCTGTTGTGCTGCAATGCTTTTTGCAGTCTCTTCAGCTGTTTAACCAACGGCGGCTGATAGATTTAGGACCATATCTCTCTTTACATATACTCCTGCACTAGGAATCAAGGTTCTCAAAAGACCTTGCTACTAGGTATCCTGATAACACGGATCTCTTGATTCTGTAACGAAGAGAGAAAGGAGGTTCCCCTGTCTCTTTCATATAGACAAACATAACATCCCCCAAAAGCATCAACCTCCTTACCTGCCAGCTATTAAGCTATTTATGTGCCCATTCTTGGGAAGGTGGGTCAAATCCAATGCCACATATGAAGACAAAACCTGAGAGAGTGCAGGTGATCCTTCCCAGAATGCTTTCATGGATAGCCTCGCCAATTGGAAGTTTTACTAACATGGTATTAAACCACGGGTCACTTCTCTTGCAGGCTTTCCAAGAGCCATCTGTACGGTATTTGACATAAGGGAGTTGCTAGTACAAGTTACTTGTCTTTTTCTCCTCAAGATATTTGTCAATTAAGGAAAGGATGGAGCAAAGGAGTCCTGGGGTAAGTTATGTTCAGTCTCTTAAGGACTGAAGATAGTATCAGACAGGGTATGGACGCGTTAGTATGCTGGTGAATTTGAACCTGAAAGGTGAGGCCAGAAGGAGGTTGATCTAAGTAAGTGGTGACATTAGGAGCATCTGAAAAGTCAGTGACAGGAATGATGAGGGGCCTATAACAATCTTGTACTGACCTAGGAATTTGATGACAAATCCAACAATCGGTTAAACGGCCCCCAGTAGATACACTCTGTGACAACTTTACTAAAGAATTTTCTTTCCATCCTAAACACTGGGGCAAAAGTAGAGCTGGAAGCAAAACAGTAACTCTCAATGTTGACAGAGAGACAGACAGTTGGTGAGCAGCACAATTGAACTAGTAGGATGGGTCTTACAGGGCTGGTCTGGACTCTTGGGTTAGCTGTCTGCTACTGTTGTTGACTTCTTCTCATCCCAGCTTGGTGATGCTGGTCTTAGTCGAAGCCAGATGCCAGAAACTGGGGTCATCGATTCTGTAACAGAGAGAGAAAGGAGGTTCACCTGTCCGTTTTAAGAGCAGAAGCCTTTTTGAAAAATAAGAGATAGGAACCCAGGAGTTTCCTCCTTTGAGCTTTGCAGCACAGGGGTTGGTTAATAGTACCCGATGTGGCCCTTTCCAATGCAGCTGCAAAGAAGCTTGTATTTATGCCTTTTCCAACAGACAAAATCTCCAGGTTGCAATCCATGATCCAGAAGGTCTTCATCTCCCCTGGGAGCTCAGGGTGAAAGCACTTAGTTACCCGCCTTTATTTGCCTTAACGAGTCCCTGGCAATAATGCAACACATCATCACCTTTATGCAATGTTGGTTCGTACAAGCCTTCATCTGGGCGCATAGGTCGTCCAGTGGTTATTTCAAAAGGAGACAGTTGATGTTTACCAAAAGGCATGGACCTAAGGTTGAGAAGCACCAATGGGAGAGCTTCTGGCCATGAACGATTAAAAGCCCTTGAGAGTTTTGTCAGTTTTTTTGATAGTGCTGTTAGTTCTTTCGACCAATCCTGAAGATTGGGGGTGGTAAGTGCAGTGAAGATTCTGTTTGGCCAGATATCACAAATTGATTTAATTATTTGTCTGGCAAAGTGAGTTCTCTTGTTGCTGTGCAACTCAGAAGGAGTTCCCCAAACAGGAATTATTCTTTCCAATAGTGCTTTACCTACCATTAAAGTTGTTGCTCTCCTGCAAAGAATGGCTTCCACCCAGTGTGGAAGACATTACCAAGATATATTTGTAACCTTGAGATGGAAGCATTTGGACAAAATCCAACTGCCATGACTCAGTGGGTCAATTAAGAAGGGAAAAGTGATCTTGAGACCCATGAAAACATTTTCTGGGATTATATTTTGGGTAAAGAGTACATCAGCATATACTTTGTGGGCTACTGTAGGGGAGGGTTTCCAAAAATGCTGTTTTCCTCAAAAAGTCATTTTCTCATGAACCCAATGAGACAGGGAATGGACGTGCTGGAGTGAAGGTAATTGAGCCCCTGTAGGTGCTGTAAGTCTCTTACATGGCCCAAACCATATTTGTGGGGTGGGGTTAAGAAATCCTTTCTTCTTCTGTATTTGCTTCTCACCTTCTGAGGCTCATACTTGAGTCCTGTTAAGAAGTTTCTTTACAGTTTCACCAGGGTTAGGTTTGAGCACTGGGCATTCTCAGAACTGGGTAGAAATAGAACTCAAAGCAGATTGTTTGGCTGTTGCCTCAGTGAATTGACTCCCTTAGGACTCTACTGAATCAGATTTTGAATGTTCAGGTATTTTAATAATGGCCTATTTTTAGGCAATTTTACAGAGTCTAATAATTCTGAGTCTATTTTCCCATTATTTATTGGTTTGCCTGACAACATAAAACCCTCTCTGGTTCCAGAGTATGCCAAATCACAAGCCACTTTGAAAGTGTAGCAGCTATCATGGTAAATGTTTGCTATTTGGTCCTTAGCTAGTTGACTATCTCTAATCAGTGCAATTAATTCAGCTTGCTGTGCTGACTTTGCTTCTAGTAAATAAGAGCTCTCAATTACATCTATAGTTAATGTTATTGCATACCCAGCTCAATAATGTCCCTGCTCTTCCTTTATGTAGGATCCATCTGTAAACCAAACTAAATCAACATTACTAATAGAATTTTCTTGTAAGTCATTCCTAGGAGCAAGGAAATAATCAGTTAGTAAAATGTAATCACGATTGTTGTTGTCTTGGGGTGTGGAGGCATAGTTGTGGGATTAAGATTATTGCACTGAGCCAAAGTAATACCAGGTGAAGAAAGTAGCAATACCTGGTAAAAAGCCAACCAACTCACAGAACAGCATTGAGTATGATGAGAATTCAAAAGAGACTCAATTGAGTGCAGAACATATACAGTCAAAGGAGAGATCCCATCACTATTTCTTCAGTCCCTTGCATAGGTGAGCTGTCACTGAAATGGTTCTCATACAAGGTGAGAGAACTCTCAGTACTGAATCTAACTGGTGACTATAATATCCTCCCAGTGGATGTTGATCACCATACCTCTGTGTTAACAGCCCTAAGGCATTACCTTTCTTTTCATGTAAAGAGAGAAAAAATGGCAAATTGTAATTAGCAAGGCCTAATGCCACAGTTTGGGTTAATGTGGACTTCAAAACTTGTATGGCTTTTTCGCCTTCTGTTGTCCATTCAATTGGGTCGTGTCCATTGGACTTAAGCAGTGCCTAAAAAGGTTGGGCAATAAATTAAAAATTAGGTACCCAATTCCTACAACATCAGTCAGACCCAGAAATCCCCTCAATTGTTTTTTGGTTTTTGGTTTTTTGTGTGTTTTTTTTTGTTTGTTTTTTTGGTGGGAGTGTTTAGAAAGCTAAAATTCCTTTAATTCTTTTGGAGTCAATCAATAGTCCTTCCTGAGATATTAAGTAACCCAAATGTTTTACAATAGGTAAGCAAAATTGGAATTTATCTTTAGACAACTCGTGTCCCTTAGAATCTAGTTAGTGCAAATGGGTAGTATCTTTTTGAGAATCCAGTTCAAATTTGGAACATAAAATCAAATCATCTACACGTTGAATCAAAGTAGAACCACCAGGAAATTCTACATCAGCTAAATCAGCTTTAAGCATTTGAGAAAAGTAAATGGGATTCTCACTATAGCCCTGTTGTGTGGCCGTCCAGGTATATTGATTATTTTCCCATGTGAAAGCAAAAAGGTATGATTGTCCTCCTTTACTGGGATGCTAAAGAAGGCACTACATAAGTCTATCACTGAAAAATAACAGCTTTTAGTCGGAATGACTGAGAGTAAGTTGTGTGGATTTGGGACAAAAGGATGTAGAGGAATTGCAATGTTATTTATTGCTCTCAGATTTTGGACAAACCTCCAGTCTTTTCCATTCAGCTTTCTGGCTGGCAGGATAGGCATGTTACTAGGACTAGTACAAGGAACTGTAAGTCTTTCCTGAATAACAGATGATGGAATAAAATTTATGTTTTGAGTCAGGACAAGAAAATTTAAGTGTAACATACTCCCTGGCCATATTGGGCCCTTCCTAATGGGCAATACGCATCTGTATTATACATTAACCAGCCCTCCTCAAAGGCAGGAATGTCTGCTCAACCATAAAGATCATTTTTTTTCCCCTTCTGACACCAGCAGTGTACCTCTAGAGAAGATTAATTTTTCCTTTCCTAATCCTGTCAGGGGTCATGGTGACTGCTTGCCTTATATGTGCAGATCTGCTCTATGTATCTTGGGTGAACCTTATATAAAATGTCAGTGTGACATTTTAACGTATGATCCTTTGTCTTAAAAATTTATGTAATTGTGCCTTCGACTTCTAACAGGCAGAACAATCCTCAGTGTTTTCTGAAAGACTGTCTCCCTGTTTATAACCCTCAAGTTGGCTCAAATAAAATTCTCTATTTCTACTTTAGATCGATATTGATTACTTTTTTGTTGACATGTGCTTGGTGTAGTTAGCAGGATATCAGAGACAATCACCAGAGAACACCTGGAGTCTACTCTGAATCAGCACTCAGTACCAGCACTGGCCCTTTGAACCCCATCAGCCTTTTGGTATTCCTCAATTGCTTTGGTGAGTTCTCCTGATATCTGGACCTCATTGCTTTGCATGACGATCCTGAATTTTATCCAATCTGCTAAAATTTTAGAACTTGTAAGTCCTAACAGGGTACTATACTAGCACATTTCCAGGTGAAAAGGACCGAAGGGGAAATTCCTAGGCAATGGCCTAGATGGAAGTTCCTAGAAGGGGAAAGCCAAGAAAGAACTTTAGAGTGAATGGGTTTGCTGGTCTTTTTTAATTTGGCTCAAGTTGGAAAGATTGTGTATAAATGCTTTGAACAAACTGTTTGTCAGCAAAATGAGAGACTAAACCCATTAAGCTCTGAAGAGAAGGGACATTTGCTCCTTCCAGCCACAAGACCTTCTTTGGTGACTGAGAACCTAGTGGAAGTGTCTGAGGATTAATCCTTATAATGAATAGTAGTCCCACAGGGAACCCCCTTATAACACTTTAGGTAATTTATGGTTCATCTGGGGACACATTTAAGAATGAATGTTATTCAGTGCTCCAAGCCCCCAGGGTGGCTTTAGACGGCTGACGGGAGAAACTGAGACACAAAAGATCTGAACTGACTCAAGGGTGACACCTTGAGGAGCTAAGCTCACAAACAGCGCACTTCTGACCCACTGCACAGCCCTTAGAAATTGTGACCGTATAATACAAACTGAACAAAAGGAAAATGGGAAATTGTATTTCTAAAGCTGACCAGCTCCCAGATGGGCAGTCACCCACTGGAACTCCGCCTGGCTTCATGTACAATATGTATGGAGCCGATACTTGCAAGAACTTAGTAAAATGGGAAGACCTAATAAATAACCTAACTCTTAAATGGAAGACCTAATGATAACTTGACTCTTAAACGGCCAAAACTGGGAACATTCGACTTACCAAAATTACTTTACTTGCATGCACAGTTGGAAAATGGTGGCTATAAAATTACATAGACAGGTTGGGAAACATATTTCAATCTATACTAGAAGCTTTGAAGCATGGCAATGATAACATGGCATCTTTGCAGGAAACTAACTGAAAATTATTAGGCACTATTGCTAAATTGGAGGCAATCTCAGAAGCGACCCTATCCCTTCCTCCTCTTCCTTCCCTTCTTTTCTGAATTTTATACCTTTCTTTTCTGAACGTCCATATCCCAACTTGTCTGCTCTACCTCCTCCTTCACCTCCAAAGGAGAAATTAACTGGACCCCAGAGTATAAAGGCCAAGAATCCTAAAACCATTGCAGCTCCCTTTAAAGAGAAACCTACTGGAAGAGGTAAGCCTGCACTAACATATACTCCCTGGACTAGAACTAAACTTAAAAATTTAACTAAGGATTTCCCAGGCTCTTTACAAGATCCTTTAGGGCTTTTTAGAGAATACATCCTTTAAGAACACATGAGCCAGAATATTCAGATTTGTAATAGCTTGAGCATTAGCTGGTATCCAAAAGTAAAGCCAAGTACGGCTACAAAAAGCTTATGAAGATTTTCATAAGCACGAACATGCAGATGTTCACAGGTGTTGAGATGTGGCTCATAACTTGTACCCCAAAATTTTTCCTGAGAAAATAGAGTGGACAATGGTCCACCAATGTAAACAAAAGCCCAGAGAAACTACTTTTTATTATTTTAAGAAGTTTGAGAAAACCTTCAAAGAGTCCCATGGAATAGCCCCTGAAAGTTTTCAAAATCATCAGAATTATCCAAGTCTAAATTCAGTCTTTAAGAGGGATTAGATGAAAAAATAGCAAAGCTAATTAAAAGTCATGAATTGAGGACTTCCTAGGTGGCTCAATGGTTAAGAATCCGCCTGCCAATGCAGGGGACACAGGTTAAATCCCTGCTCTGGGAAGATCCCACATGCCACAGAGCAACTAAGCCAGTGTGCCACAACTACTGAGTCCATGTGCTGAAACTACTGAAGTCCACGTGCCTAGAGCCCGTGTTCTGCAAGAGGAGAAGCCCACACACCACATGGAAGAGTAGCCCCCATTCATCACAACTAGAGAAAGCCCGAGTGCAGCAACGAAGATCCAATGTAGCCAATAAATTAATTAATTTTTAAAAAGCTTCATTCTTTCTTAAAAAAATGAAATAAAAGTCATGAATTGGATTGGGCCATAATACAAACCAATGCGCTTGTCACTATTGCAGAGAAGCTCCTTAAAACCTTCCAAAGAAAGAAAAAGAGAACTTCCTAGGTGGCGCAGTGGGTAAGAATCCACCTGCCAATGCAGGGGACACGGGTTTGACCCCTGCTCTAGGAAGATCCCGCATGCCGCAGAGCAACGAAGCCTACACGCCACAACTATTGAGCCTGTGCTCTAGAGCCCGTGAGTCACAACTACTGAGCCCATGTGCCACAACTACTGAAGCCCATGCACCTAGAGCCCATGCTCTGCAACAAGAGAGGCCACCGCAATGAGAAGCCCTGCACCACAATGAAGAGTAGCCCCCACTTGCCGCAACTAGAGAAAGCCCGTGCGCAGCAACGAAGACCCAACACAGCCAATAAAATAAATTAATTAATTAATTAAAAAAAAGAAAAAGAAAAAGAAAAAGAAAAGTGATTAAAGTCATGAATGTGCAACTACAGCAGTTTAGTGGCCCTATTAAAACACTTTTTTCTAACCCTGGCCAAAGCCAAAATACCCGCACTTGTTTGTATTGCAAAAGCCCTGGTCTCTTCAAATGAGAGGGCCAAAAATTTAAATGGAATTTGGAACATGGCAAAACTAAAAAGGAATAGGGGTACTCTGAAGATTATGAGAGGGCATTTCCCCCTGCTGCTCATCAATACTTTAGGGGAAATTGAAACAACAATCAGAGGGGAAACTTGAAAGAACCTCATAGATACTGGAGCTATAAGCTCTGTTCTTTACCTTACCCTTATTCATTGCCCTCTCTCTAGGAGTAAATGGTCAATTCAAATAACAGGGCTTTCTAATTTACCTATGCAAATTTTAAAATCAGAATCGATGACCTTCCAATTAGGAACTGCCACAAAATGTGCCTGAATTCATTTATAAGAAGAGACCTTTTAGAAACAACAATGCCCATATTGCCTTTTCACAAAAAGCTGAAATGTTTCTAGATTTAGAAAATTTAATGCTGAACAAAATCTAGTTACTGAAAAATAAATGGTTATAAAATCAGTGGCTCAAACAGACCAAGAATGACTTGTTATCACCAGTGCCTGAAGAAATATGGTCTTCTTCAGATATTGAAAAATTAAATTGGCTGCTCCTATTCAGGGAACTGTTGACACTCCAAGCTCTACCTAATATTTGACAATATCACTTAATCCAGAAACATTAAGTGGAATAAACCCTATTATTCAGGAATTTCTTAAGAGGGAATAATAAATTCTTGTACTAGTCCTTGTCATACACCTACCTTACCAGTGAGAAAGGCAAATGGGAAAGGTTGGAGATTTGTTCAAGATATGAAAGCTAGAAATAACATTGTGATTCCTTGACTCCCTACTTTGCTCTCAACCATTTCAGCCAATTGCTGCTATTTTTCAGTAATTGATTTATGCCTTCCTTAGTATCCTAGCAGAGGACGGTCAATGCATTTTTGCCTTCACATGGGAAAATCATCAATATACCTGGACAGCCATGCCACGAGGCTATAGTGAGAGCCCCATTTACTTTTCTCAAATGCTTAAAGTTGATTTAGCCGATGTTGACTTTCCTGGTGGCTCTACTTTAATTCAATGTGTAGATGATTTGCTTTTATGTTCTAAAATGAATTGGATTCTCAAAAAGACATCATCCGTCTGTTTTAACAACTAGCTTCTAAGGAACAAAAGTTGTCTAAAGAAAAACTCCAATTTGTTCACCTGTTATAAAACATTTGGGCAACTTAATATCTAAGAAAGGACTATTAATCAACTCCAAAAGAATTAAACAGGGACTTCCCTGCTGGTTCAGTGACTAAGACTTCGAGCTCCCAATGCAGGGTCCGGGTTCGATCCCTGGTCAAGGAACTAGATCCCACTTGCCTCAACTAAAGATCCCGCGTACTGCACCAAAGATCCTGCACACAGCAACAAAGATCCCGTGTGCTGCAACTAAGACCCGGCACAGCCCAATAAATAAACAAATATTAAACGAGAAAAGAAAAGAAAAAAAAGACAACATACTGAAATTTGCAGTTTAAAAAAAGTAAAAGAACTAAAGGGATTTTAGCTTTCTCACTTCCCCAAAGAAACAATAGAGGCGATTTCTGGGTCTGACTGAATTTTTTTTTTTTTTCAGTTTTAGTTTGTCAGTTTTATTCTATATTAAAAATTCAAATAAGTATATTTTAGGGGCTTCCTAGGTGGCGCAGTGGTTAAGAATCCGCCTGCCAATGCAGCGGACATAAGTTCGATCCCTGCTCCAGGAAGATCCCATGAAAAAAAAAAAAGAACAAATAAGTATATTTTACAAAAGCAGAGTCATACTATACTGTTTTATCATCTGTTGTATTTCAATAATTATGACAGTTTTCTGGGCATCATTTTAAATAGCTGCATAATATTCTATCTTATAGATGTATTAATTTATTTAAATTTATATTTTTGATATTTAGGTAGTTTCCAATTTTATGTTATTATAAATGACATTTCAGTGAACATCCTGAGACCTTACCTTATAAGTAGTATACACTTCTACTGCCTTCGGTATGTATTGTGGGTCTGACTGAATATTGTAGCAATTGCATACTTAATTTTCCACTTATTTCTCAACTGTTATATACTTTACTTAAGTCCAAGCAGCTTGATATGATTGAATGGATGGAAAAGGAAAAGAGGCCATAAACGCCTTAAAATCCATCTTGACTCAGAGATGGGCTTTGTGTCACACTAATTATAATTTGCCCTTTTTTCTTTGTACCTGAAGATGAAGGAACTGCTTTGGGTGTGTTACTCAAAAACATGGTGATCAATATCAACCTATAGGATATTATAGTCAGCAATTAGACTCAGTAGGAAAAGGACTTCCACCTTATACGAGAGCTATTTCAGCAAAAGCTTTCTTATGTAAGGCTATTGAGGAAATAACAATGGGATCTCCTTTAATGATTTATGTCCCACACTCAGTTGAGCCTTTTCTAAACTCTCACCACTATCAGCACTATTCTGTAAGCTGAGTAGCTTCTTATGAAGTATTATTGCTTTCTGTACTTAACATTACCTCAGTTCAATGTAATAATCTTTTTTTTCAATTGTCCCTGTGTGGGCACAAACCACAATGTAATAATCTTAACCCTGCAACCTTGCTTTCAGCACCACAGTAAAAGAACAACCACACTACATTTTATTAACAGACTATATTCTTGCTCCAGGTTTGACTTACAAGAAATTCCTATTGATAACCATTGATTTAAATTGGTTTACAGAAGGACCCTACTTAAAGGATGAACAGGGACATTAGCAAGCTGGATATGCAGTAACATCCACAGTGGACATAATAGAAAGTGCTTATCTACCAGAAACAAAGTCAGCCCAGCAAGTCAAATTAATTGCTTTAACCTGAGCTTGTTAACTAGATAAAGCCCAGATAGCAAATATATATATTGGCAGTCATTACGCCTTTGAAGTGGTGCACGACTTTGGAATGCTATGGAAACAAGGGTTTTTAACCTCTTCAGGATAGCCTATAAAAAATGGAATACAGGTTGCAGAGTTATTAAGTGCTATACAACTACCAAAATGGTTAACAATTATTAAAACACCAGGGCATCCCAATCTGACACTAAGAAAGTTAGCTTGCTGATGTTGCAGTCAAACAGATAACTTAAAAAATTCATCTTATTCAGCTTTGAGAATGTCCACTGTTCTCTGTGAACCCTGCTAATCCAGTAAAAGAATTCCCCCCACAAGCTCAAGAAATAGCCACTAGAGAAGATAAATAGTTGTAGAAACAAAAAGGGGGAAATTTTGACTCCATCACACAAATATGGTTTGAACCTGATAAAACAACAGCAACAACTACAAAAAACAAACCTATAGTGCCATTTAGAGCACAATGGTCATTACTCCAGCATGTACATTCTTTAACTCATTAGGCACTTGAAAGATGATTTTATGGAAAGAAACTATAGTTTTGGAAACATTCTCCCAGGGTGGCTCACAAAGTATGTACTCGCTGTGCCCTAAATATAATCCCAGAAAACAACTTCATGAGTCACAAGGCCACATTCTCTTTCCTAAGGGACCCTTTGAGATATGGCAGTTGGATTTTGTTCAAATGCCACCATCATATGGTTATAAATACATCTTGGTAATGGTCTGTATGTTTTCACACTACGTTGAAGCTTTTCCCTGCAGGAGAGCAACAACTTTAATGGTAGGTAAAGCACTATTGGAAAGAATAATTCCTGTTTGGGGAACTCCTTCTGAGTTGCACAGCAACAAGAGAACTCACTTTGCCAGACAAATAATTAAATCAATTTGTGATATCTGGCCAAACAGAATCTTCACTGCACTTACCACCCCCAATCTTCAGGATTGGTTGAAAGAACTAACAGCACTATCAAAAAAACTGACAAAACTCTCAAGGGCTTTTAATTGTTCACGGCCAGAAGCTCTCCCATTGGTGCTTCTCAAACTTAGGTCCATGCCTTTTGGTAAACATCAACTGTCTCCTTTTGAAATAACCACTGGACAACCTACGTGCCCAAATGAAGGCATGTACGAACCAACATTGCATAAAGGTGATGATGTGTTGCATTATTGCCAGGGACTCGTTAAGGCAAATAAAGGTGGGTAACTAAGTGCTTTCACCCTGAGCTCCCAGGGGAGATGAAGACCTTCTGGATCATGGATTGCAACCTGGAGATTTTGTCTGTTGGAAAAGGCATAAATACAAGCTTCTTTGCAGCTGCATTGGAAAGGGCCACATCGGGTACTATTAACCAACCCCTGTGCTGCAAAGCTCAAAGGAGGAAACTCCTGGGTTCCTATCTCTTATTTTTCAAAAAGGCTTCTGCTCTTAAAACGGACAGGTGAACCTCCTTTCTCTCTCTGTTACAGGATCAATGACCCCAGTTTCTGGCATCTGGCTTCGACTAAGACCAGCATCACCAAGCTGGGATGAGAAGAAGTCAACAACAGTAGCAGACAGCTAACCCAAGGGTCCAGACCAGCCCTGTAAGACCCATCCTACTAGTTCAATTGTGCTGCTCACCAACTGTCTGTCTCTCTGTCAACATTGAGAGTTACTGTTTTGCTTCCAGCTCTACTTTTGCCCCAGTGTTTAGGATGGAAAGAAAATTCTTTAGTAAAGTTGTCACAGAGTGTATCTACTGGGGGCCGTTTAACCGATTGTTGGATTTGTCATCAAATTCCTAGGTCAGTACAAGATTGTTATAGGCCCCTCATCATTCCTGTCACTGACTTTTCAGATGCTCCTAATGTCACCACTTACTTAGATCAACCTCCTTCTGGCCTCACCTTTCAGGTTCAAATTCACCAGCATACTAACGCATCCATACCCTGTCTGATACTATCCTCAGTCCTTAAGAGACTGAACATAACTTACCCCAGGACTCCTTTGCTCCATCCTTTCCTTAATTGACAAATATCTTGAGGAGAAAAAGACAAGTAACTTGTACTAGCAACTCCCTTATGTCAAATACCGTACAGATGGCTCTTGGAAAGCCTGCAAGAGAAGTGACCTGTGGTTTAATACCATGTTAGTAAAACTTCCAATTGGCGAGGCTATCCATGAAAGCATTCTGGGAAGGATCACCTGCACTCTCTCAGGTTTTGTCTTCATATGTGGCATTGGATTTGACCCACCTTCCCAAGAATGAGCACATAAATAGCTTAATAGCTGGCAGGTAAGGAGGTTGATGCTTTTGGGGGATGTTATGTTTGTCTATATGAAAGAGACAGGGGACCCTCCTTTCTCTCTTCGTTACAGAATCAAGAGATCCATGTTATCAGGATACCTAGTAGCAAGGTCTTTTGAGAACCTTGATTCCTAGTGCAGGAGTATATGTAAAGAGAGATATGGTCCTAAATCTATCAGCCACCGTTGGTTAAACAGCTGAAGAGACTGCAAAAAGCATTGCAGCACAACAGACATCCCTCAATTCCTTAGCCCAAGTAGTACTGGACAGTAGAGTCACCTTCGACTTTCTGCTAGGTAGCCAAGAAGTTGTCTGTGCTATTGCTCACACTACTTGCTGCACTTATATCAATACCTCTGCAGAAGTAGAGATGCTCCTGGATAAAATTTCCAAAAGGCAAAATGGTTACATTAAAAAACAAGAAGACCCTTGTACAAATCTGTTTAGTTGACTCCCTATAGGACTAGATAATTTTTTTGCTCTGTTTTACAGGTGACTATTATTTTCATTGTATGTATCATTATCCTTTTCCTAGCTATCAAGTCTACTCATAGCATGTTTCACTGCTTGCTTAAATTCTACTGCTAAAAGTACACATAAATGTTTGTGCAACATGATTGATAACATGTATATCCTATCAAATGTTTCCTTGTTAACATATATCTCTGTGTTGTTCACTTTATTCAATTAATTAATTTCTCCTTTATTTTGCTTAATTCTGAATTTTTTATGATAAGGAAAGCAGTGTTGCAAAACCAAATGAGTCTTGACATCTTAACCACTTGGCAAGGAAGAACCTGAGTTTGTGTTTTTAAACCAGATATGTGCTCTAATATATCTGATGTAATGAGTCACATTAAAAATTAAATCTCTACATTAAGGGATCCCCTTCCTAGTCTAGGTGACATCTTGGGTAAATGGCTTAGCTCTGGGGGTTCATGGCTTATATCTCTGCTTGTGACTTTATTATTGTTGTTGGCTATATTGATTATGTGCTGTATCATTTATAGAGTAATAAACTATTGTGCTTTTTGCTACATATACAAACCTGCAAGTAAAATAATGATGTCTGACAGTCTTGAAACTGTTGATCATATGTATAATTCTACATAAAATATTGGACTGTACAATGCACATAGCAGGATGATTGGACAATAATTGGCATGAGTTCTATTGAACAGCCTGAGATTAGCACTGAGTCCTTGACTGGTATTTTACTGATGCATAAAACCTTGAAAGATAGAAGAACCTGGCCTAATGGGACCTGTTATTACAGGACACGATGGATCCAGGACAGGTAAGAAACCACCTTGGTGTCGAAGGACCAAGTATTTCCTCACCTAATGCTTTCTATAGAAAGATTAATGATCAGAACAGTGAAATGATGGAATAAAATTTTTGTTTTGAGTCAGGGTGAGAAAATTTAAATGTAACATACTCCCTGCCCATATTGGTGCCTCCCTAATGGGCAATGTGCACCTGTATTATACATTAACCAGACCTCCTCACAGGCAGGAATGTCTGCTCAATCATAAAGATCACTTTTTCCTTCTTCTGATGCCAGAAATGTAACTCCTTAGAAGATTAATCTTTCTTTTCCTAATCCTGTGTGGGGTCTTGATGACCTACCACTCTGGGAGTATTCACAGCTGCACTCTGAGCTGTTGAAAGGAGTACAGGGGCATTTAACAGGGTGAACACTAAAAATAGAATCTGAATACTAAGGGAGAAGCGTGTCCACATAACAGCAACTGGGGTTTTTCCTCCCCCTGGGGTTCTTGTGATGGTCATCCCTCATCTGTATCAGCAAACTGACAAACAAACAAATAAACAAACACCATTCTCTCAGTTTTCATATAAGATGAAGGCAAAGGTGAAAGTTGATAGGGAACTTATCTGGTTCGGACACATTCCTTGTGAGTAAGCTAAAGCTCAGTCACATGGAAAGGGGAGGAGATAGGAGTGCAGGACTTGGATGGAGCTGAAAAAAATTAAGTCAGTGTGGTTCAGCCACACATTTCACCCCCAACATCTATATGGCCCACACAATCTTATCTGCCCTATGGTAATCTTATCTGGCCCTAGGGTATTCTTCCCTGAATACCCTAGGGCCAGATATTGGGAGGTAACCTGTATGCCTATACTGCAGCAGCAATATACACAAAAACAACCATAATGAATCCCTGTGTGACAAGGAAGAATGCTTAATGGGGCCATGCCCATTTGCCAGGTAAGGAAGTCAAACAATGGATGAAGTCATCTGCAAAAAAAAAAAAAACACTCTCTATATGGCTAATAGCCTTTTTCATATGAGATGATAAATCAGTGATGTTAGATTGATAAGAGAGGCTGTAAGTGCAGTACTGTTGTTGAATTAGGGCATGTTTCCCCTTGTGCCTCTGTCAACATTTCCAGAGCTGTATGGTTTTGTAAAACTACTTTCCTCATTTGGAGAGTTTCCTGATTTAGTAAAAAAAAAAAAAATGCTTTATCTAGAATTATTTAATACAAAAGCAGTGAACTTGGCTAGGGCTTGTATTTCTAATTTAGCACAAATGCCTACATATTGAGGAAGAAAGATAGAGACCAGCCATTCCCCCCAGGAGAAACTATGATTCCATCCAGTTCTGAGAACCGGCAAGTTTTGCAGAGTGTCTGGCAATGAGGAATAGATCTTTCCAGACACAGAGGGAAAGCCAGTGGCCAGTCTACCCATATGGGAGATAGACCAAATGTTGGTGCCACATATCCATATGCCACCTTTGGGTGATAAGAAAGCCCCTGACTTAAGAGTCTTATTTTCCTGACGTGTCCATTCAGTTTGTAAAACTAGGTGGACAAAAGAACAAGAGGATGATGGTAGCCCTTCCATATGCTTATGTCTGGCCAACCAGGTGTGATTTTGTCCCTCTTTACAAAAAGGAGCAGTATGTCCCAGTTGACTGTGTTTAGCACATAACCACCTGAGACCGTCCCTCATATGATAGGCAACTTAGAGGGGTTGGGATTGAGAACAAGCCAAGGAGGAAATACTTTTTACTATCATTACAGTCAAAGGGGGAAATATGAGCCATGGTGTCATCTAGTGTCCCCAACAGGAGTTTACCTTCCATACCTGCCCATTGTCCCCATGCCATGAGGCTGAAAGGCAGAATGACCCATGGCATTTCTTTAGTGCTAGACATTGGCAGGAATCTCAACACCCAGCAGTCACAGTAGTTATGGACTTCAGCATAGGTGGTGGCCCAGGACAGAAATACATTGTTGGAGGTAGGTGGCATGAATCTCAGAAAGAAAAAGCTAAGAATGATGTGTTTTAATGGTACAAAGAAAGGCAACTCATCCAGAAACAACACCATAAAAGTTTGGTCTCCATGTACCAGGGTCACCCCAGGCTTTGGCACTTCCCAAGGGACAATACCAGACATTTTTCCCCTTTATGTCAGAAGTGGGCAGGGATATATTATATGTGCGAGCTTTGGTAGAGCCCATAAGAGGAGCCCTACTTCAGTTCCCCATCTAATTTCAAGAAAAATTTCACCTTGTTTATGTGTGGGCCTTCACTTAGAAAGGTTGGGGAAATACTATGGCAGGGGCTACCACTTTCCACAAAGATATAAGGAGGCCAAGCCACCTGGAAGGGGGTTCCCATTTAAGTCTCCAATCTAAGACAGTCTCTGAGTTGGGAGGTCCTGTGGCACTCTTAGGACATTATCCATATCCTGCTAGATGGGTCTCAGTCCTCCTTCTAACACTTGTACTTTTAAGGCCCTAGCTGACAGAGCAAGTGCAGTCAGTGTCTCATAAATAGGTGTATGGGGACTTTCCCTGTGGTGCAGTGGTTAAGAATCTGCCTGCCAATGCAGGGGACACAGGTTCAATTCCTGGTCCAGGAAGATCCCACATGCTGTGGAGCAACTAAGCCTGTGAGCCAAAACTACTGAAGCCCGTATGCTCTAGTGCCCATGTGCCACAACTACTGAGCCTGTGTGCTGCAGCTACTGAAGCCCACATGCCTAGAATCCATGCTCCCCAACAGGAGAAGCCACCACATTGAGAAGCCTGCACCACAACAAAGTGTAGCCCCCACTCATCACAACTAGAGAAAGCTCACTTGCAGCAGTGAAAACCCAATGCACCCAAATAAATAAATAAATAAATAAATAAATAAATAAATAAATAAATAATAAAAATGATGTTCTTCAAGGTTAAAAATAATAATAAAAAAATAAAATAAACAGGTGTATAGTCTGCAGTGGGTTGCAGTGTTTAATAGCTGGATGGCCTCTAACAGTTGTGAAGACCATCCTCTTAAAGACCTGTCCAGAGAAATCTTCTTCAATGTCTCTTTCAGTAACCCATTAACTCTTTCTACCCACTTTGCTGCCATTGAGTTATACATCAGATGGAAGGTTCATAAAATCTCATGGGCTTCTGCCCATTCTTGTACATCATGTCCAATGAAATGGGTCCCTTGGTTGCTATCTATGTGAGTGGGGTCTCTTACACACTTTTCAACTTGGTCAAACCTCCTGACCTGTTCATTCAGCTTGTAAAACCAAGTGGACAAAAGAACAAGAGGATGGTGGTAGCTATTCCATATGTTTATGTCTGGCCAACAAGGTGTGATTTTGTCCCTCTTTATGAAAAGGAGCAGTATGTCCCAGTTGACTATGTTTAGCATACAATCACTCCAGATTTGCTCTTTTACTAGCGAAGGATTGCATCAGACTGGTGGCGGTACCAACACAGGTTAATGTGTGTTTGTATCCCTCTGAGGTGGGTAGCAGGTTGATATAGTACACTTTCCAGTGGGTCCCTGGGTCAGTGGCTCATCCAATGCGACCAGGGCTATGTCTCAGGGGTTGTTTCTGCAGGTTACAGTGGGGGTAGTGCCAATCCCATTTTTGTCCCCCCCCCCCTTTTTTGCACATAATGTACGATTCCATTCATATAAAATATCCAGAATTGGCAAATCTATCCAGACAGAATGTAGATTAGTAGTTTCCTATGGCTCTGGAAGGAGTGGAGGAAGTGATGAATGAGGAGTGACTGGTATTACTTTTTAACTAGACAGTATAGAGGCTGTATTATTAGTGCCAAATGAGGTATGAAAAGATGCCAATAACCTAGTAACCCCCACCCCCAAAAGAAAAGATTGTAATTCTTTGATGAACTATGGAGTGGGCAAGGCTTGGATTTTATCAATTACCTTGGCTGGTATAACTTTTTTCTTACCCAACCAGACAATTCTCAAGAACTTTACTGATTGCTCATGTCCCTGGATCTTGTCAGTGTTCATTTCACATCCCTGTTTTTGTAAAAGTGTCAGTAAAGGGGCAGCAGCTTAGGAGAGGAGAGACAATCATCACAGGTTAACATAATGTCATCAGTATAATAAAATAATTCCAACTCAGAGTGGGGTTTTTGCCAGATTTCCAGGTCCTGGGAGACCATGCCATGACAAATGGTGGGACTCTGTAAATAACCCTGAGGCAAGTCCTGAAAGGCCCATTTCCTCCAGTCCCAGGTGAAGGCAAATTGATCTTGAGAGCTAGCATCAAAAGGAATGATGAAAAAGGCATTAGACAGATCAAGGACACAATAAAACATTTTCAGCACAGAGATATTCTAAAATAGTAGCAATATTGGGAACTGCCACATGGATGGGAGGGACCACCTTATTTAATTCTCTCATCCTCCAAGTCCTGTTGGGCTACTTTATCAGCCACACTGGACTATTTATAATAGCCATGGGTGTGTCTGATCACTCTCACCCTTTCCAGTTCTTTAACAGTAGCAGTAATCTCTTCATAGCCCCTAGGCATCCAATACTGTTTGACATTAACAATACAGTGGAGTGTGGATGAATGGACATGCATGGCCTACCAACATGGGTTTCACCACTCTGGTGTGAAGGAGACACTCTCCAGTAGTGGTGGTCAAATCTAGGTCTTGTAAATATCAACACCTAGGATATATTCTGGTATCAAGGAAATGTATACGTGGAACAGTAAGGTGGGCAAACAGACAATTTGGAAATACAATCTAATTTGTCTTATTCAAACAGTTTGACCCCCATATCTGTCTGTAGCCCGTATTTCTCCCTGAAATTTAGAAGGTTTGCCATACAGCAAGGTATGCTCAGCTCCAGTACCTACCAATGCTAAGACTATTTGTTTATGTGGGACCAATAAATTAATTCCACATGAAGGCTCCAGTCACTCCCCCACTGCATGCACTGCATGGCAATGTTGGCCCTAGCTTTACTTCCTCGACGAGAGGGGGATCCACCCCTGGGATTCTACTTCTAGTGGGGGATACTGGGATGCATCGCCACACGTTTATTGTCAGTAGACAGAGGAGTAAATTGTTTGTCTTCTTCTAGGGCCTACCACAAATATAACAGGACTGAATCAGGTTGATTTTGTTCCTTTTGTTGTTGTTGTTATTGTTTTATCACTGTCTTCCTTTGGAGTCCCTGCTAACACTAAATCCTGCCAAAGTTTTCATGTGATACCTGGGTCAGTCCTTTCCCTACTTATTCTCCACCCTTTGTTTGTTTCCTTTTTACCTCTTTATTTTTGTCTACTTTTCTATTTTCTCCATGGAGGGCTCTTTCTGTTTCACTAAGATATGCTATAATTGCAGCTATCAGAGCTATCACTTTACTGAATATAGGTGCCAGAACTGATAACTAAGTTGTCATACCAAATGCCAGGAGCAGATTGTAAGATACAATCCTTCATACCCATGGTAAATAGTTCTTCATCTGGACCCCTAAAATTGTCTGGATATATAGCATGTCTCATTCCCAGTTCCCTAATGATGTCTTGTAATTCTTCCATGAAGTTCCAATATAATGGAGGAGATGGGACATCTCCTTTGTAAGGCCATGCCAATTTTACCCCAGCCCTAATCCAAGTAACCAAATCAGCCACCATCCTCAGTTCCCTCCCATTCCAGCAGCGTATAACCTTTGTCTCAGGGCTGGCTGTGTTGTTACCAAATCCAGTTTAGACATCTCCAGGCCTTTTAGCATGATACTATCTGTGCTGTGTCCCACCGGCAGAGTAACCATGTAGCTACTCCTTCCTTGGTCTTTTGTTTGAATCTGGCTGTCAACTCAACTATTTCTGCAGAAGAATACACCCTCATAGTTATATTTTGGCTAGTTGGTATCACTTCTTGGTCATCTCTGGGCTCACAGTTTGCCTGAGTCTTTGTTTGAATGAGGGGACAAGACCTTAGGTCATCTTCCTCTTCAACAACTTTATCTTCCTCCTCAGAGGAATCATCACACCCTAGATCCCATAGTTTGGGCTTCCAATTTTCCTGTGAGATGATGGCCCTCACCTCATTGGGTTGCAGGTGCCACCCCTGCATTTTTTTTTTGCATTTTTAAATTAATTAATTAGTTAATTAATGTATTGGCTGTGCTGGGTCTTCATTGCTGCACCCAGGTTTTCTCTAGCTGCAGTGAGCAGGGGCTTCTCTTTGTTGCCATGTGCAGGCTTCTCATTGCAGTGGCTTCTCTTGTTGTGGAGCACAGACTCTAGGTATGTGGGCTTCAGTAGTTGTGGCACATGGGCTTAGTTGCTCCACGGTATGTGGGATCTTCCTGGGTCAGGGATTGAATCCATGTCCACTGCATTGGCAGGCAGATTCTTTTTTTTTTTTTTTTAACATTTTTATTTTTTTTCCTTTTTTTTTTTAAGCTCTTTATTGGAATATAATTGCTTTACACTGTTGTGCCAGTTTTTTTTGTACACCAAAGTGAATCAGCTATATTTATACATATATACCCATATGCCTCCCTCCCGTGACTCCCTCCCACCCTCCCTAGCCCAGCCCTCTAAGTCATCACCCATCATCAAGTTGATTTCCCTATGTTATACAGCAACTTCCCACTAGCTATCTATTTTACATTTGGTAGTGTATATATGTCAATGCTACTCTCTCACTTCTTCGCAGCTTCCCCTTTGCCCCTCCCCCCACCAACCCCATGTCCTCAATTCCGTTCTCTACATCTCCATCTTTATTCTTGCCCTATCACTGGGTTCATCAGTGCCATTTTTTTTTAGACTCCATATATATGAGTTAGCATTCGGTATTTGTTTTTCTCTTTCTGGCTTACTTCACTCTGTATGACAGTCTCTGGGTCCATCCACCTCACTACAAATAACTCAGTTTCATTCCTTTTTATGGCTGAGCAATATTGCATTGTATATATGTTCCACATCTTCTTTATCCATTCATCTGTTGATGGGCATTTAGGTTGCTTCCATGTCCTGGATATTATAAATAGTGCTGGGAGGCAGATTCTTAACCACTGCACCACCTGGGAAATCCCTACCCTTGCATTTTTACCACTTTGCATAGTATGACTTCCAGGTGTTCCTCTTACTGTTGTACCTTTCAGCTTGTAAGTCCAAATTAGAGAAACAAACTCTCTTAGATCCTTTTCTAATGCCAGGACCTCTTTAGTTTTTTCTAGTTCCTGCCTGTGTTGGAGCTTTTTTTCTGTATTCAGTCACAGGGCCCAAAGCAGCAGCCATGCTACTGTGGCTATAACATGTTCAATTTCCCACCTTAGTTTCTCTTTACCAACTGCTTTGTTTAGAATCTCCAGCAACCCTTACAGTGTTTTGGGGGTGTCCCTGTACTCACACACCAGTCTGAAGAATTCCAAAACCTTGGCTAAGTCTACCCACATGGAAGAGGCTGGCCATCCTGGGATTTCCCCCACTGACAGTGGGCTGTCCCTTTACCTATGCCTGCTTCATTTTTGGTCTCCTGGCTGGCTCGCCAATTGTTCAAAGGCAGGGAAATTGAATAACATCCCTTGAACTGAGAAGAAACTTTGAGACTGAAAAACAAAGCAGGCAACTCCATAAAGTACAATTATGAAGTTTATTGTAGGTAATTTACATGTAGGTAAGATCAAGCAGATTTCAATCCAAAATCATTCACAGCTGCACTACACACCACCAAAAGTGGTACAGGATTATTTAAAGGGGCCAAAGCTAAAGGTAGAATCTGACTACTGTTACAAAGCCAGATTCATTTGCCTGATATGCAGCAAGCCAAACACTGAGATGCCAAGCTTTGTAGCAGAGAAAGGCTTTATTCACAAGGCAGCCAAGTGAGGAGATGAATCTCAAATCCACTTCCCAAAGATAGGTTTTAGGAATATTTATGGAATAAAGCAGCAGGATGGTCTGAGGCATGGGGAAAGGTGATTGGAAATATGAAAAGTGAGGTAATCGGTGGTCTGTGCATGTGTAGTCAAGCTTCATGGTTCTTCACAGGACACATGTTCAGAAAATGGCAGTGTTAGCATGTTCTGAGGGTGGAGCTTTTGCCCTTTGATGTTAAAAGGTCATCCATTCAACACTCACGCAAGCCCAGTTGTATGGTCAGTTGTCTCAATGGGTCTGAACTGGGTAAGAACTAGCTCCAAGTTCCTGAAAAACAACTTAAGCAATCATTACTACAGTGACCCATATGTCAGAGGTGTTACCTATAAGGAAGCTGGTGGGAGTTTAGTTTAAAATCAACTAAAAGCAAGCAACTAAAAGTAACTGAGGTAAGTTAGATTTGGTGGGCCTATTCAGGTTAGCCCTCGGTTTCACTGCTAAGGGAGAAGCACGACCATGCCTATGGGTACTGGAGTTTTTTCCTCCTCCCAGGGGTCTCATGGCTATTATTCCTTGCAAATCATTAACCATTTGCGTGAGCAAAAGGCATTCTTCCAATTTTCATATCAGATGAAGTAAGAGTAAAAGCTGTTAGAGAACTCTGGCATGGGTGCATTCCTTCTTAGTCAGCTAAAGTTCAGTCTCGCAGAAAGAGACGGGGCTAGGACTGTGGGCCAATGATGGAGCTGAAAAAATGGAGTCAGTGTGGCTCAGCCACACAGTATCTTTGGTGAACTTAATGTAAAATGTCAGTGTCATTTTGAGTTTGATCCTTTGTATCAAAAATGTATAAAAAATGTTCCTTCCATTTCTAATACATGGAACAGTCCCAGAGTTTTCTGAAACAGTGTCTTTGAGTTTATAATCCTCAGGTTGGCTCAAACAAAATTTTCTATTTCTCCTTTAGATCCGCTGTTGATTAATTTTTCCACGTTAGAGCACACGCGTGCCCAAAGTAACAGGTGGGAGAGGAGTGCTGTGGCGCAATCTCAGCCTTCTCAGCTCCTCCCTCCCAGTTACTCCTCGGGCAGAACGCCAACCAGAGACCAGGACCAATCCCAATCCACCTCCTCCCCTTAGGTTGGGACTGGAGAGCGCAGGCGAAAACGAGATGCGCGGAAGGCAGCGAAGCGAGGTGCGCAGGCGCTGCAGGTCTCCAGATGAGGCGCGAGCCGGCGTTGGACGTCAGCGCGCAAGCGCAGCAGTTCCCCTCAAAAGGGGAGCGCTTCTCCGCCGGACCCAGCACGCAGGCGTGGCGTCTTCCCTGATAAGGGCTCGCGCTGGCGGGATATTAGGGCGCAGGCGTCCCGCCAGGGGGCGGAGCCCGAGAGATGGGCAGCGGATTTCCGGTTCCTGGAGCAACGAACGGCCGCGGCGGCGACAGCTACCGCTTCGGAGGAAGCGGCTGCGGAGGAGGAAGAAGAGGAGCTGGGCAAGGCGGGAGCCACAGGCGGGACTCTCGCCATGGGTCCGCGGACCTAGAGCGGTGAAGGTACCGGTCGGGAGCCGAGCTGGTGAGACAGTCGTGGGGGTGGAAATGGAGACCGTTCAGGCGCAGAATGGGGAAGAATTGAGGCTCAGAACGCTGACGGAGAGCAGTGAAGGGCCCTCAGGCCGATGAGTGGGAGGAATGGCGGCGTCGGAATTTTGAAGGGAAGTAATCGGGAGATTTAGGCGGAGGACGGGGAGGAATGGGGCTCAGAAGGCTGACAGGTGGAACAGTCGGGATCTTGGACGAGGGCGGAGAGGAATGGGGGAGGATCTGAACGCTGAGGGGAGATATCGGGGCCTCTCAGGTTAAGGTGAGAGAAACGGGGGTTCAGAACGCTAAAGGGGAGAAATGAGGGGCCCTTAGGCTGATGACGGGGAGAAATGTGGCGTTGGAATGCTGAAAGGGAGGCACGGGGGTCTCATTTGGAGGACGATGAGAAATAGGGGTCAGAACGCTGACAGTTAGAGATGGCATGAGCCTGGACCAAGAGGAGAGGAATGGGGTGGGAGCTTCCGATGTTGAAGGGAGAAATCAGGATGTCTCGAGTTGATGAGAGGAAGGAAGGATGAGGATGCTGAAGGGAACTTTTTAGTTGCAGAAGGGAATAGGGAGGTTTGGGGGCTTGGGAAGGAATTGTGGCTCAGAACACTGACAGAGGGAAAATAAGGTGGGGGAGGATCTCAGACTGAGGTCCAGAAGGACTGAAGGGCTGTTCAGGTCAAGGATATGGATGAGCTGGGGGCTCTGTGGCAGAGGACACAGAGGAAATCGAGGCAATAATACTGAGGTAGCAGGATAAGTGGACAGCAGACAGGGAAGGAATGGAAGGGTTAAAAGACTGAAGGAGAGAAATTAATGACTCCTGAGTCAAGGAAGGGAATGAATGGGAGGTTAGGACATTGAGGTAGAGTTTGGGACCTTGGTCTGAGGACGAGTTGTATGGGGGCCTCTTGCGCTGAGGATGAGAGGAATGAGGCCTCTCAGGGTGAGGCTGGGGAGGAATGAGCTAGAACCCTGAGAGTGAGGAATGCATTAAGGATGGTGACTTTTGGGTTGAGGATGGGGCTACCAGGTCAAGAAGGGGGGGAATGACAAGTTCTTGGGCCCAGAACAGGGAAGAATGGAGTGGGGACGGGGTTTTCTCTTCCTTATATTGGCCAGTTGCATGTGGCAGGTCCTAGGTCTTAAACAAACATTAATAGATTTGCAGGGTTGTGTGGCCTGGGGCACAACATGTGCCTTCCCAGAGCCTCAGTTTCTCCCACTGCCCCCTCCATGTTGCAGGCCGCTGCTCCTTCCTGTGGCCCCCATGGCTGAGGACTGGCTGGACTGCCCAGCCCTGGGCCCTGGCTGGAAGCGCCGTGAGGTCTTTCGCAAGTCAGGTGCCACCTGTGGACGCTCAGACACCTATTACCAGAGGTACTGGGTGGGTTGTGGACAGAGTCAAGGGTTAAGGCTAAGCCTGGTTAGGCAGGGTGAAATCAGGGGGTGTGGTTAAATTTATGGATGGGATTAAATTATGCATATACAGTTGATCCTTATTATTTGCAGATTTCATATTTGCAAATTTGCTTACTCACTAAAATTTGTTTGCACCCCCAAAGTCATTCTCACTGTGCTTTCATGGTCATTCATGGATATGCACAGAGCAGCAAAAAATAAGTTGCCCAATGCATGTGTTCCCAGCCTAGGTTGAGTGAGGCTTTCTTATTTTAGCTCTTGTATTGTAAACAAGTATCCTTTTTGAGATCTACTTAGTGTTCTGTTTTTTGCATTTTTGTACTTTTTAATGGTGATTGTACTGTTTATAGTTGCCCCCAAGTGTAGTGTTGAAGTGCTGTCCAGTGTTCTAAGTGCAAGAAGTCTGTGATGTGCCATGTGGAGAAAATACATATTAAATAAGCTTCATTCAGGCAAGAGTTGCAGTGCTGTTGGCTGTCAGTTCAATGTGAATAAATCAGAAAGGCAGTATATCTAGAAAAAGAAGAGGAAATTTGCCAATTAGTACATGAAGCTGCTCCAGAAAGTGCTAAAGTAACATCTGTAGTACGTGCTGAAGCTAAGGAAAAGGTGAAAAAGTAGCTAAATTCACGGATCCATGAGATGATGATCAGAGTATAGTGGACAGTGTTGTGAGGCTGAAAGCAAAGGACATTAACAGTCATGTTACCCAGAGTTATGAAAACGTTAAGCCTGTCTCAGCTAGTGCTGGCTGGCTCACACTTTTCAGGAGGTGATGCATCATGAAAAGTGTTAAATTTGCAAGCGAGGCAGGTTCTGCAGATAAGAGTCTGGAAGAATTTTTAAAAACACCTGATAAGTGTTATACAGGAAAAGGGTTATGTAGAAGGGTAGGCTTTCAATGCTGATGAGACTGGCTTGTTTTACAAGGACATTGACAAAGGAACCTATATAACACAGATGGCTTCCAAAGCTTCTGGCTTTAAATGATTCAGAGGCCATGCAGTTAATTATTTGTAAGAGGACCATATTAAACAGGGTGTCTTTAAACAGAAACACACAAAAAACAAGGTTACATACTCATCAGTTGACAGAAATGTGACCAGAGGCTTACAGGAACCTAACCTGTAGTTCCACTAGGAGCTATGGTTCTGTACTCACTAATTCAGTGTTCAAGGTGACTTTACAGAACAGAATTACTGTGAATAATGAGAATTGATTATAAATACATGAACATACATTTTTATAAACAAGTTATGTTTAAGGATGTTAATGTCTTTTAGAATATGTTAGTGGTATAGTTATTAAATTTTCTAAACTTTTTTTTGTATGTAAGTTGCTGTTACCCTGGAGGAATACAGTAAAATCGTTATCTGCAATTACATTTATTCATAAGTTTATAAATAAAAACATAGTGTTTTTTATATGTTTATATTAGTTGTACATTTATTCACATATTTACAATTTTTATAAAACTTTCAAAATTTATAAATAAAAATGCAATGATCAAGAACTGAAAAGACTAGAGATTTTACCCTAATTAGGGCAAGATAACAAGTGAGTGTTGCAGTTTTATGGATGCTGGTAGGAGATATGAGACTTCTGGGTCAGAGATGAAAGACAGTTTATTACAGCATGAGCAGTATCCAATATGTCGTCATTACTGTGCCAGTTCCGCAGATGCCAGTTCCCACAGGGTGACATGTAGAGGGCTAATTAATTAGCACCTACATATGGACTGGGTTGTGTTATAGGAAAGGAACCCTGAGCTTAAGGAATCCAGTCTTTTATAATGTTAGGACAATAAGGATGCCTTCCCTTTGCTCTGGAAGGACACCCTGTCTCTTATCTTCCAAGGCTGATGCTGTACACACATCCTTGAAAAGATAGTTCATAACAAAGAATAGTCAGTGCTGCTCTTGCAAGACATGCAGAAATGTGAGAGACCTATGGAATATTGTGTCCCAACATCAGTTACTTACACTTTGTTTTGTATGTAGTTGCATTTATTTGTTTACACGTGTTTGTATATATGTACACTGATTTACATGTATACAGTTGACCCTTGAACAGTGTAGGGATTAGGGGTGCTAATCCCCTGTGCAGTTGAAAATCCACATGTAACTTTTGACTCCTTAAAAACTTACCTACTAGGGACTTCCCTGGCAGTCCAGTGGTTAAGACTGCATGCGTCCATGATTAGGATTAGGATTCCGGGTTTTCACTGCTGTGGCCTGGGTTCAATCCCTGGTTGGGAGAAACTGAGATCCCATGCCTAAAAAAGAAAAAAAGAAAAAAGAAAGGAAGAAAAAGTTCATTCACGGTACTGTACTGTATTTATCAATACCATAAGTTTACATCATCAGTTTACAAGATGAATCTCCTGTCAGTACCTACACCAATATTATCTTATATGATACAGAACATTGTAGATATATTATACATATTACTAATACCAGACATCAAAAATGAAAAGATAATATGAAAAATTTACGTTCATTTACAGGTATAACAATTCATGCATTGATAACTAAGAAGGAGCAATATGATTGCTTTATGGTAGCCTACTATAATTGAACAAATTGTTATAAAAAATTTATGGCATACAGTATTATAATCTATTCATGATACAGTATTGGAAACATTACATTTTTAAAAAACAACTTACCTGTGATGATAGGCACTTTTCTCTACCAGAGAGAGAGGCATACTGTATGGTAATGTAATTCTTTGAAAGCAGTTATAAAACAGTGAGAAAAATAACACGTTATTAAGTTTATGTTAAATATCACTCACCTTATGCCTGTGTAAGTACAGGCAGTCCACTTCAGGTCTGACACAGGTGAATACTTGGGTGATGATGATGACACAGAAATGCCTCATGCAGCTCTTGCCATAGAGTTGTCAGGTTTTCACACACAGATGCGATAGGTAAGTGTTAACTGTACAGCCTGATAGCTGTTTACTGTTCATTACGTGGAAGAGGATCATCATGAAGGTCTTCATCTTTGTTGTCTTCATGCTGGGTAGGCTGAGGAGGAAGAGAAAGAGGAGGGCTTTGGTCTTGCTGAGGAGCAGGGCAGAGGCAGAAGAAGGAGGAGGTGGTCAGGGAGCCAGGCGAGGCAGAAACACTTGTGTAACTTTACAGAAACACGCTGTAATTTCTGTCTGACTTTTTGCTTTTTCATTTTTCCAAAAAATGTTTCTATAAAGTACCGATCTTTCTTCCACTGTTTACTTTAGTTTCAGTGCCCATATCGTAGAAGGGTCCATGTCATAAAATAAGTCAAAGTAGTCTTGAATATTGGAACCCTTCTGCTAGATTGTCTAATGTCAATTTTTTTCTGGTACTCCTTCTTCATCGTCTTCCTCATCATGTGGCACTGGTTCGGCAGCACTCATCTCCATCAGGTTGTCTTGTGTTAATTCCTCTGGTGTGGTGTCTGATTAGCTTTTGAATCCAAGATGCATGTCTTGAAACCCTTCATCCCCTCCCTCCTTTTTGCCATATCCACAATCTCTTTCATTATTTCCTTGATTGACTTGGTCGTAAATTCTGGGAAGTCATGCACATCTGGACAAGGTTTTTTCCAGCAGTAATTTATTGTTTTGGGCTTGGTGACTTTCACAGCCTTTTCTATAACAACGATGACATCTTCAGTGGTGTAATCTTTCCAGACTTTCGTGATGTTCTATGAAGGTTCTCTTCCATAGTGTTGACAATCCTTTCCATAGATTACTGTGTGTAATGAGCCTTAAAGGTCCTTATGACCCCTGATCTAGAGGCTGAATTAGAGACGTTGTGTTTGGGGGCAGGTAGACCACTTTGACGTCTTTGGTGTTGAGTTCTTGGGGTTCTTGTTGGACAGGGGCATTGTCCAATATCAAAAGAACTTTAAAAGCAGTCCCTTAACTGGCACGGTACTTCCTGGCTTCAGGGACAGAGCATCAATGGGACCAATTAAAAAAAGGGTTCTCGCTGCCCAGACCTTGTACAACCCAAAGTCTGGCAACTGGTATTTATCTTTTCCCTTCAAGGCTCAAGGGTTAGCAACTTTATAGATAAGGGCAGTCCTGATCGTAAACCCTGACTGCATTTGCACAAACCAGTAGAGTTAGCCTATCCCTTCCTGCTTTAAATCCTGGTGCTAACTTCTTTTTCTTACTAGTAAATGTCCTTTGTGGCATTTTTTTTTTCCAGAGTGGGGCACTTTCATCTGCTTTAAAAACTTGTTCAGGGTGATAGCCTTTCTCCTCAATGATTTTCTTAATGGCATCTGGGAACTTGTCTGCTGCCTCTTGGTTGGCAGAAGCCACTTCTGTTATCTTGACATTTTTAAAGCCAAACCTCTTTCTAAAATTATCAAACCATCCTTTGCTGGCATTAGGTTCTCCAGCTTTAGGACCTTCACCTTCCTTTTGCTTTAAGTTGTCATGCAGTGACTTCACTTTTTCTCGAATTATATTGGAATTGATAGGTATGGCTATCTTATAGCAATCCCGCATCCACATAAAAGCTGCATTTTCAGTGCAAGATAAAAAGGTATTTTGCAAAAAGAACAGGATTTTCGAGCTGCTGACGTAGCTGCAGCAACAGCTTCATGAATTTCCTTTTTTTGTTTTGTTTTTTGTTTTTTGTTTTTGTTTTTTTTTACAATAGTCCTTACACTGGATTCAGTAATCTTGAATTGACGGGCACCCACAGCTGCAGACCTCAATCCACGGTACACGTCAAGCAATTCAGGTTTTTCTTGTAATGTCATGACTTTTCTCTGCTTCTTGGGAGCACTTCCGGCATGACTAGCCACACTTTGTTATGAATCCTATATGGTGTTATTCCAGGTTTATGGTATCGCACTAAACACAGTGAAAATGACGCGAGAACCACTGCAAGGGGTTTCTTTCTACTGTGATGTACAATTTACTGGAGAAACAAACTGCTCACTTGGAGATGATTAGCCTTCCATGGCATTTTAAGCAGATACTTGGAACTCTTGAGCTCACTGCAATAGCAGCAGGAGGTGGCTATGAGATGATTATAGTAGTACAATATGTACTATAGTTAATTTTATGCAGTTATGAAGTAACACTGCATCTTTACGTTTGTTTACGTTTCTTTTGACTGCAATTGGTACCACATATGGTCTTTAAGTATTTGTGTGCATAAGTTTTGATAAATTTAAACTTTTTATAATAGATTTATGTATGTTTTGTGGGGGTAAAAGATAAAATAGACCAGTATCTACGTATATTTTATGCATTCATGACACACCTAACTTTTTCTTAATTTTTTCAATATTTCTAGGCTGCATGGGTCATTGAGTTTTTTAAAATAGCCACTTATCTTCAAAAAGTTTTCCAATATATATTTATTGAAAAAAATCTGTGTATAAGTGGACCTGAGCAGTTTAAACCTGTGTTGTTCAAGGGCCAGCTATATTTAAAACATTTGTTTCTTATGTGTTTTCTTTATTTGTTTATGTATTTAGTATGTGATGCTAACACAGTTATGTTATTTAATATGTTTGTGTTCCTATTTGTGTTTATTTTCACTTACATAGAACACCACTAGTAGCATACATTATAAATACACGCGTATCTGTTTATGTTTAGATTATTCATTAATGTTTGTATACATGCTGGTATTTATACACCTTTTATATTCCTGCTGTTCAGGGTTATTTGGGGTAGTTACTTGATCAGGGCTCATAGGCTGATCCCAGGCTGCCTCCTGTATTCCACCAGCTCTGCAGGCCTATTCACCAGCCCAGTGGGAGGGTTGTGTGGGTGGAGTGGCAGTGGCTCCACCTAGGTACCAACTCGTCCTGGCCCACCCCCAGCCCCACAGGAGACAGGATCCGAAGCAAAGTTGAACTGACTCGATACCTGGGCCCTGCATGCGATCTCACCCTCTTCGACTTCAAACAAGGCATCCTGTGCTATCCAGCCCCCAAGGTACTGTACAATGTGGGGTACTCAGGCAGGGGTGGCTGAGCCACCTAACACCCACCCACTGACCTCCATTCCTCCTGCCCTTGCTGTTATCTCCAGGCCCATTCCTTGGCCATCCCCAGCAGGAAGCGGAAGAAGCCTTCGAAGCCAGCCAAAGCTCAGAAACGTCAGGTTGGACCTCAGAAGAGTGAGGTCAGAAAGGAGACCCCAAGGGATGAGACCAAGGCTGATGCTGACACAGTCCCAGCTTCACTTCCTGCTCCTGGGTGAGTGTTGGACTAAAGTGAGTCAAGTCTAGGAGGGTTGTTTTGGGGCTGCACTTAGGGCCCCACACCCATGTTTCCCATCCCAGGTGCTGTGAGAACTGTGGAATCAGCTTTTCAGGGGATGGAACCCGAAGGCAGCGGCTCAAGACTTTGTGCAAGGACTGCCGAGGTGAGCGGCCCCTGGGGCGCTGGGAGATAGAGCTGGAGCAGGCTCGGTGTTAGACTAGGACACAGGTGTCTGGCTGGAGGTTGAGTGGTAGATGTCAAGGCACAGGCAGTCATGAGGTCAGATATCTGATGCTCCCTTTATATTTCTCTTCTGCTCTCTCCCTCCCTGCAGCACAGAGAATTGCTTTCAACCGCGAACAGAGGATGTTTAAGGTAAGCACGACCTGCTTCCTCCTCACAAGTGTGCAGTGGGAGCAGGATGTGATAGGGGCTGGTAAGAGTCTGAAGGAACAGTGATGGATCCACAGGGTGTCAGAGTCATTTTGTAGGGAGCTAGCCGCAGTCAACCGACAGTAACGGGAGTTAATCAGTAGACTCAGTGATGAGGTTCACAGGGAAACAGTAGACATTGTTACGGCCTCAATAATGGTGGCTAATCAGTATCTAATCAGACAGTGATGAGGCAAATAGGGGACTAGCAGACATGATCATGGGGGCTAATGTGGGGTCAGCAGACACGTGAGGGGCAGTGCTCCTGGAGCCACTCTGCCTGGACCTGTGACCTTGCCCCACCCATTCCTGGCAGCGTGTGGGCTGCGGGGAGTGTGCGGCCTGCCAGGTAACGGAAGACTGTGGGGCCTGCTCCACCTGCCTTCTGCAGTTGCCCCATGATGTGGCCTCGGGGCTGTTCTGCAAGTGTGAGCGAAGACGGTGCCTCCGGATTGTGGAAAGGGTGAGTCAGGCAGGTGGGTTGGGCCCAAGGCTCACCCGCACTCCTGGCCCTCATAGTGCTGGCCCCATGCATCACACCTCCGGCACCCCCCAACAGAGCCGAGGGTGTGGAGTGTGCCGGGGCTGTCAAACCCGAGAGGACTGTGGCCGTTGTCGAGTCTGCCTTCGCCCTCCCCGCCCTGGTCTCAGGCGCCAGTGGAGGTGCGTCCAGCGGCGTTGCCTACGGGTGAGTCAATCTGGAGGGGTCGGTGCTGGTGGGCTGGGGCAGAGCTCATTCTGCTTTTAAAGCTGCTGCTGCTTCCTCCCAACCTGGCCTTGCCCACCTCACGTCTTCTTTTCTCCCCAACGCCATGCTCACTTCCCTGGCCCCACCTACCTGCCTCTGTCTGCCAGCACCTCGCGCACCGCCTCCGTCGCCACCATCAGCGAGGTCAACGACGCCCTCCCCTAGCTGTGGCTCCCCCTGCTGTGAGTGCCCCAGCCCACACTGCCTGCCTGTCCCACACGCGTGCTTTCTGCACACTTGGGGGGAGGGAGGTGGTCCTGTGTCTGCCTGGTGCCACCAAGCCTAAACTGTCTTTCTGACTTTCTCTCAGGGTAAACATGGCCGCCGCAGGGGAGGCTGCGACTCCAAGGTGGCTCCCCGGCGGCGCCCTCCCCGAGCCCAGCCTCTGCCTCCACTTCCCCCGTCGCAGCCTCCAGAGTCTCCAGAGCTGGTGAGGCCCTGGTGGGCAGGGGGATGGCACAACCGTAACCTCACCCACTACCTGCCCTGACCCCACCCCATTTGCCTCTGCAGCACCCCAGAGCCCTGGCCCCCTCGCCACCTGCTGAATTCATCTATTACTGTGTAGACGAGGACGAGCTAGTGAGTGGCCTCACCCTACCTGGACAAGCCTAGACTCTCCCAGGGCGCTTGGTTAACCCCAAAGAAGCAGATGCTACAATGGGCCTAATAAGGGAATAGGAAGGCACAGTGATGGGTACTAGTATGGGATGAGCAGACGTGGGGTAGGAACTAATATGGCATCAACAGGTGCAGTGACAGTACCTAATGTCAGATGAGCCAACACTCTGCTGGGGCTAATAGAGGAAAAGCTGGCATAGTGATGAAAGTTCACATAGGATGAGTGGATGTTGCAAGCACAGTGATGGGAGCTAATAGAGCGTCAGCAAAATCCTGCTGGAGACTGGGGGTCAAAGACATTGTCTTGGTAGCTAGTGGGGGGACTAGCAGATAGAATGATAGATACTGTGTTGGAGCAGCCACGGTCCTCATGGTATCGAGGGCCATCCAGTACAGTGATACGGCCTGGTGCTGGACTAACAGACACTGAGGTGTGACTAGTGGGGAGTCAGGCTAAGACTAGTGTCCAATCAGTTCCCTCCAGTGGGGCTAGTAGAGGAGTAACAGGCGTAGCATTGTAATGGTCCTAGTGACAGCACCCGCCATCCCCTGTTCCCCAGCAGCCTTACACGAACCGTCGGCAGAACCGCAAGTGTGGGGCCTGTGCAGCCTGCCTGCGGCGGATGGACTGTGGCCACTGCGACTTCTGCTGTGACAAGCCCAAATTTGGGGGCAGCAACCAGAAGCGCCAGAAGTGTCGTTGGCGCCAGTGCCTGCAGTTTGCTATGGTGGGTGCAGCAGAAAGGGTTAGGTGGGCAGGAGTAATAGTGCCAGGCCCCCCAGTGCCTGGGAGGAGTGGGCAAGCCTGGTAAGGTGGGTGGGGACAGGCCAGATGGATCCTGAAGCTTCAGGGTGGTGGGTGGGGCAATAGGTTTGGCCAACAATTAGCAGACGTTACGCTGGGGTAAGTGAGGAATCTGGGTGGCACACTGGCATTGCCAACAGGAGACTAGCAGGCTTGACGATGAGGGGCTCATACGTAAGGAGATTCTGTGCTAGGGCTAACGTGGCGGGGAGGGTGCGATTCGCAGGCACATGGATCAGGGCAGTGTAGTATGGTTGGTCATTGTACCTGGTGGCCATAACAGCCCATCTCTCCTCACAGAAGCGGCTGCTGCCAAGTGTCTGGGCAGGGTCCGAGGATGGGGCAGGGCCGCCCCCACCTTACCCTCGTCGAAAGAGGCCTGGCTCTACTCGAAGGCCCCGTCTGGGTCAGACCCTGAAGCCTCCCTTGGCCATACCCATAGCCCAACCAGCCCGTGCCCAGACGCCAATGAAGCAGGAAGAAGGCAGTGGCTTTGTGTTGCCTCCACCTGGCACCGACCTTGTGTTCTTACGGGAGGGTGCAAGCAGTCCCGTGCAGGTGCCTGGCCCAGCCCCAGCTTCTGCAGAAGCTCTGTTGCAGGTGAGGGTCCCACCTTATCCTGCCCTTCCCAACCCCACCCAGCCTCGTGCGGGGAAGCTGGGACCAAGTCTGCTGCAATCCTCCTTCACACAGGAGGCCCAGTGCCCTGGCCTGAGTTGGGTTGTGGCCTTACCCCAGGTGAAGCAAGAGAAGGCGGATGCCCAGGAAGACTGGACACCGGGCACAGCCATCCTGACTTCTCCTGTATTGCTGCCTGGCTGCCCCAGCAAGGTGGGGGTCAGTGACGGGTGGTCTGTGAGCAGAGTGATGGTGAGCCATGATGGTGGTTCTTTGAGCAAAGTAATAGGTGTGCTGATTACAGCCTCTCACAGAATTATCCTGCCTGTCTGACAGATGCCCTACCCTCCCCAGGCAAGTAATTTTGCCTGCTTTGCTGCCCAGCTAACAGAAAAATGATCTATGAGGAATGGGAAAGGTTTGTAGGCAGAGAGATGGTTCTTCTGTGCTCAAGTATGACAGAAGTGGGACTGTCAGCACAGTGACAGGTTGGCTGATAGAGACACTTTCCTCAGGCCAGCCCTGCCCTTCTGACAACTGCCTGTTTCCCAACTCTCCCAGGCAGTAGACCCAGGCCTGCCACCTGTGAAGCAAGAGCCACCTGACCCTGAGGAGGACAAGGAGGAGAACAAGGATGACTCCGCCTCTGACTTGGCCCCAGAGGAGGAGGCAGGAGGGGCTGGCACGCCTGTGGTCAGTGCTGGGGGACACCTGACCCTGTCCTGACCCTGCTTTAGCCCCACCAGCCATGTTGACCCTGATGTTAATTCTTCCCCAGATCACGGAGATTTTCAGCCTGGGTGGAACCCGCCTCCGGGACACAGCAGTCTGGTTGCCAAGGTGTGCCCCACACAGTGAGGGGTGGGGATGGGATGGGGTGCTGGTCAGATGTGGGCCCTGGGTTTTGAAAGTACAGTCAGTGTTTTGGCATGATGTAGTGGGAGATAAAGGCCGGTCACAGTGAGTGACGGGGTATGTGCAGGACCTTAGGGATTTCTCCTGGGGTCCAGGTCAGGGCTCTTCTTGAGGAGGGTCATGGGAGGTGATGAGGGGAGAGGACTTGGTGCCCTATGATGAGATTTAAAAGAAAAAGGAAGAAAGGAAAGCCTTGTCACCATATTCCTAAGAAAACCCACAGGGGTCAGACTTAATATATAAATTCTTATTCAGAGAATCATCATTCGGGTTCTTGAAGGCCTGTGGAGTCTCCAAAAGATGAACGGATGGGCTGGGCAGTGGCGGGTGGGCAGGAGATCAGGGTTCTGGGATGGCTTTGTGATCTGGGTCCACATACGACTGGAGTACCCTCTGTGAAAGGGGTTAGGCTGTGTTTCTGGAGCCTTTTTGGAGCATATTGAGGTCATTAACTGTTTCAGTTGCTGCACAGAACTGTTTCTGCAGGTGTGGCAGTAGAAGGAAGGATAGGTGCCTATAAGAACTGGGACGGTGGGAGGAGGTCAGGGGAATGCTGCCTCCTGCAGAACTGCTGACAGCCCTGAACAGAGCCCCAGACACAGGCAACATAAACTGTTGGCCTAAACACCTGGATTCCTTTGTTCCTGCAAACTAGTGTCTGCAGGTCAGAAACTCCTCCACCTGCACTTGGGCAAGTACTGAGGTACTGATTGAGGCCCTTCTGGGTGCACTGCAGTGTGGCAGATACAGCGGTGAATCAATGACCCTGGAAGGCTTATCCTTCAGGAGTTGCAAGATTTCTGCCTTCAGGGAGCTTATGATCCAACTGGGGAAACCATTTCCCCTATGCATGAAATCATTACATATTAATGGCGAAGGTAATGATGTGCTTGATGTGATATGTTGTCTGTAATGGAAGATTTTAAAAGAGAGGAGAGAGAAGGGATAATTAAGGGGAAATGCAAGCGTGGAAAATGGTTTTATGATGCTCCATTTTGCACATAGGGAACATCATTCAACATACAGACCTGCTCCCTCTTCTCTAGGTCCAAGGACCTTAAAAAACCTGGAGCTAGGAAGCAGTAGACTGGAGGCTTCTGCAGACTGTAGGACTCAAGGTGATATTTACAGACCGACTTTATGAGAGACAACACTGATCTGCTCAGAGGCTGGACCATAGATGGATTGCCAGGGCTTGTGTGGGAGTCAATAGGAACTGGGAAAACCTGCCACCAAACCAGAGGAGCAGGCCTGTTCAGTACTTTGAGCTTATAGAGGAAGTAAGCAGAAAAGGAAGAAAAAGAGTAGAAAGTTGGTGCATCTGCTCCAACCGGTGCAAATCCCAGGAGCCTGAGTGTGATAAGAAGTGTGGATATTAAGGATGGGGGAGTTGGGATGGGAGAGCGGATGTAATTAAAGCCACCTTCAGCCTAAACAAGCCATCATCATAAATAATTTTAAATGGATTTGGATGAGACCTGGCAGTGTCTCTAAACATTTCCTCAGGGAGATAGCAGTTGGGAATGTAATGTGAATAAATGAGGAAAGGAGCTGCTGTTTGGTGTGTTCCTCCCATGGACCTAATTTAATCCTCAAAACATCTTTTTAGAAAGGCATTGATTTTGCCCATTTTTGCAAACGGGAAAGCTAAGATTCAGAGAAACTAAATAACCTTGTCCAGTGTCGAACAGCTAGTATTGATAGAGCCTAGAATCAAACCCAGGTTGTAAAAGCCTTGTTCTAAGTTAAGCCACTAAACTGTAAACTATAACCTATATCCAGTAATGTATAATCATGTTATGTTAATGGAAATTTCCCATGACCTTGAAAACAAGGTGGATTACTCTGAGCTTTATAACAGACCCCTTACGCTGCTGTCCCTAGGGTGGTTTAGGGAGCACCAAGGCAGTGTGGATGGTGCCACCTTATCAGAGCACCTGTGTCTCCTGAGACAGTTCTTCCCAGGCCTTGGGTGCTGCATAGGCTTCCTCAGACTCAAAAGGGCATCATTCCCCACTGGCCACTGCTTGTTACTGTCACTCCCCGTCCTCACCCACAGCAGTCTTCAGAAGTAAAGCTCCTGGCCTGGCTCATCATTCCTCACATCTTGCACCCCCTGTCCCTTGATGACCTTTGTGCTTGGTTTCTGCTCTCAGCCCCTATCTGTTAGGAGTCTGAGTTCCCGCTTCAAGTCCTGCGTAAGGGCCAGTCTTGGCTCAGCCCTGCCTCACTGTCCAATTCTTCATGAAGTGCCAAAAAGATTAGACCTGTGATTTATTACTTAGCTAGCTTTATAGTGCCGGGACTGAGTGCATGCCTCCTTCAATTTTGTAGTCTATGTGCCTCCCTTGCCTTACTCTAGTCCCAGCCCTGCAGCTTTAGATAATTCAGATGTAGGTTAAACATTTGCCTACTTTAACTCATTATATAGCTTTCTGCCACCCTCCTCTGCTCCTTCCTTTCCCTCACCCTGCCTACTTCAGTCAGAGTCAAGACTGGATAATTTTCTGATACTGTTTTGCTCCTCGCTAGGATCCAACTACTCAACCCTAGTATTCTGGTGATATTTTGACAGTGATGTCCTGAGTGAAATTTATTGGAATAGCATTCTGACTCATGAGATAAGAGTCTGGTTACTGTGTGTATCAGCATACAATCAGAAAAGCGGCACCACTAATATAAAGATTATGTACATGTGTGTATAAGTATATATAAATATGTATATTAAGGGATTTATTGTAGGGATTTGACCTTATGAAATTGTGAGAGCTGGTTGAACAGTCTCTGTAAGGCTGTTGTCTTTGCATCTAATGCTGGAGCTTGAAGTCTGCAGGGCAGGCAATCGGGAAGGGAAGATGGATGTAAAGAGTGGGAGACCGAGGACACACTGGCGCCCACGAGCACAAGCTGGAAACCACGAGGATGGCCTGGAACCCATGTCAGCCTCTCACCACCTCCAACTTCGATGATGTGGGT
Organism: Hippopotamus amphibius kiboko; assembly: GCF_030028045.1. Taxonomy (NCBI): domain Eukaryota; kingdom Metazoa; phylum Chordata; class Mammalia; order Artiodactyla; family Hippopotamidae; genus Hippopotamus; species Hippopotamus amphibius. Next base: position 91,338,219 of record NC_080196.1, on the reverse strand, counting down.
GTCCTGCAGAAGAAGCTGGTGCCCTTCATCACAGAGTTAAATATACATCTGGCCCAGGAATTAGAGAAGGTGAAGGAAGATCCTGGGGAAGGTGGAGCAGCTGCAGGCCTGGCCGCAGGCCTGACTGCTGCCCCAAACCAACGAGGTGAGCCAGCAGATAAATGACAACATGTGTGAACTGCAACAGTTCCTGGTGCCACAGCACCCAACCTTCCAAGTGTGCTGCTGCTTCACTTCTGCCCTCCAGTTATCACGCAGAATGTCTCTTGTGGCCCATCCTAACTGGAAGCATATGGGGAAGGGAGCACTGGGAAATGTAGCCTAAGTCAAGGTGACATATTACAAAACCACCCTGCCATGAATCAGCTCCCAAGGGTCTCACTACTCACCTGAGGATAACTTGATAAAGCTACGTTGCTGAAAATGCAAAGCTGAAGACCATGGATTTCATGGTGACCCCAGCAAGTACAGAAATTCTGTCAAGCCCACCCAGAAAAAACTTGCTGGTCTCGGCTATTTTTGTGTCATTCATAAAAGTATTGAGAATCTGGCCCATGGTAGTCACTGTACTTAATACTGGGATTCAGGAATGAAAAAGATATAGTTCATGCAGTTTAATTAAATACATCAGTATGTATTTACAAATGGTAAATGGATTTCCAACTTTATCATGGAAGTTAATGTTGAAAACACAGAATTCAGGAAACTGTTGGGAGGACAGCCCTTGTGTGGAACTTTGTTGGGGCATAATAGGCATTGGAAATAATATAAATAGTTTCTATCTCTATGCTGTTCTATTTTAAAATTATTTTTAAATGATTTTTATTGTCCCGTTTACTGATTTATGTACTTAGTGTTACTTTCGGGAGTGTCTTGATGGTGATTAAGTGTTGATCGACCGCCTCTGAGAAAGTGGTATAGCGGGTGGCAAGATCAAGGTCAGGTTCTGTCCAAGGACCTTGGGTGAATCACTTCTCTTGGGCCTCCCAGGAGGTTGAGACTTGGTTGGAAGCCTAGTCTCACAGTGCTTGGTACCTGGGCGGCCCTTCCACCCTCCGAACAGGTCCGCCAGGGGGCGCTGGCGCCCGGCCGATAGTCCTCCCACCAGGGCTCGGGACACGCAGCCCCTCACTCCCCTGCTGGGCAGCCTTGGGGCGTGGCCTCCGCTGAGCCGTGGCTTCTCTTCCTGAGCCGGCACGGAGGGAAGCCGTCACCCCTGTTCACAAAGTGGTTCAACAGGCAAAAGCGGAATTAAATTTTGGGACACACTCAGGGTGAGGGCGCGGCACGACGAGCTCAGGACCGACGCTGGGACGTTCGAGGGCAGCCTGGGGTCGCCAAGCGTCCGCTTCTGTCGCTGAAAATTCATTTCGACGGGACCCTCCAGGCTGTGGACCTCGGAGGTTCCTGACGGGTGCTCGAGAATCTCAGGCTTTTACCAAGCCCCGCCCCTAGGCGGAGGGCGTTTTCATCGCCTTTTTTCCCCAAGGCTGAGGGGTCAGGGTGGTTCCACCCAGGCTAGCCGGCGGGCCAGGCACCCGTGGGAATCGAAGATCAAGGAACTGGCCCTCAGGACCCCGTCCAGGAAACGGAGACGACCATCTAATTTCTTTCTTTTTTGTTTCAGGCTACGTAAACTCTTAGCAGTAAATGAGAATGAGTATTTTACCGAACTTCAATTGAAAGAAGAAGCATTATAGGAGATAAAAGACAAAATGAGAGAGAATTACTAAAAGAAATTTTAAAAGAGAAGAGAGACATTATTTTGTGGCTGAAAGGCTGAACCAGCAATTCAGGAAATGGAGTCCAAACCTAGAAACGTACCGCATACACAGTCCGAAGTGGGCGGATTACAAATGATCAAGCAGTGCTAATTTACAGTAAATTGCGGTCTTAAGATGGGATGCATAGTACTAGTTGTACTTTGGTTATTACACGTCAGCGACCGACTAGGTGCTGGTTTTTTTTCTGTGTTTCAGTGATAGTTCTATGTTCACCCCCACTGTAGAAAGAGTACCGAAGTGTTATTATTTGGGTTTTAGGTATTAACTACCAGCTTGCTCTTGATTGGAGGTACAGCTATGGTCTACACCTGTGCTGAGGGCCCCTTCTAGGTTTCCTTACCTGTGTTTTCCTGCCTGGGATCCGGAATCTCAGAGCCTGATCACCTGCCAATTCTGATCCACATCCTGGCCCTGGCCCTGGCCTTTATTGTGCCCAGCCCGGTCATGTCACTGCCCTACCAGCCCATCTGATCTGCACCCCATCTTAGGGTACCTCAAGTCAGCCCTGCTTTGCTGCCTTTATTAACAGAGTTGTCATTACTTGTTGGGTTGGCTGACAAAGCAGTTAGGCTCTCTCAGCTTTAATTGTTTTAGCTGTAAAATGAGGATAATACCCTCTGTTCCATCAATCTTATATTTGTGAGCCTCAAAGGTTTTATGTGTGAAAATACTTTGTAAACTCCTGTAAAGAACTACGCGAGTAATGTCCTGTGATGATTTATGTCATCATGATTAACTTAGAGATGGCCTCAAAATTTAATCTTCCCACAAAAGGCCCACTAACCTTTCTAATGCTTTTAGACCGATTACAGGATATAAATAGCAAAGTCAGTTGGAACATAATTAGACCTTCGACTTCACTTTGGGTTAAAGAGGCTTTTTTCCTGCTGTTAGATGAACCCTAGAAGAAGGGAGCGAGGTCGGCGGGAGGCCTTGCCAAGGGCGGGGTGAGGACTGCGCAGACTCAGCTTTTCCACTCCGAGAGGAAGTCGTGAGTGCCGGCGTCTGTGGTCACCATGGTGACAGGACTAACTTCCGCCCCACTCACCTGCCGCTAGCCCCGGGAGGCGCACCATGGCAACCAGACTTCTGCGTTGCGGAATCTGGTCGCACAGGTTGCTGTGGTTGGGGAACTGCGGCGGACGCCGCCCCCAACCCGAGGGGACTCCGAAAATGTACAGCCAGCGATTTGGCATCGTACAGAGGGAGGTTAAGGGCCCCACTCCCAAAGTGGTGATCGTGGTAAGCATGGGATGTGTGTGCGGGACCCTACCGCTTTGTGCATCTCCCCCAGCTCAGGGTCCAGCCCAGCCCACCCGGCCTCCAGCGAGGGCTCTCTCAAGGGAAGCAAGTGCTTGATACAGCAGCTTGAATTTTGAAAGAGGGAAGGATGTCTTTTGCCTAGCTCTCGTACTCCGTCCCTCCCCCACTCCCAAACCCCCGCATCAGTTATAATACTTAGTTGTTGTATTTGGAGAATCACCACTTGAGATCTTGAGGGTTTTCAGTCTTCCAAGACTGCTGAAAGAGGCTGTCCCCTTGCGATGCGGAGTGTGTGTCAAGGAAAGGGCACTGTGTCATGCGGCAGGAAATCTGGGGTCTGGGCTGGCAGTGATTCAGCTCTACGGTCTTGGGCTAGTTCTGCAAGCCTAGGAAAATCCTCTGTTGAAGGAATATTGGGCTGTGAGGGGTTGTCAGTTGTTATAGAGCCCTTCCTTTGCTGACTCAACCATAACAGAAGTGTCGCTGCAGGCCTGGGAATAGGAGGTTGGTTGCCTTTCAGGCAGGGGTGGTGGTAGGAGGCCAGGGGAATGCTGCAAGCTGCAGAATTTGATCGGTCCTGCTCAGAACCCCAGGCAGTAGGTCCATGCACCTGCATTCCTTTGTTTCTACACACTAGTTTCTACAGACTAGAAAACCTCCATGTGTAGGTAGACAATTACAGAGGTATTACTTGAGCCCCTGCTGTGTGCACAGTTCTGTGGAAAATACCGGGATGAGTAGAGTGACCTTGGGAGGTTTACCCTGCTTTAGAAGTCTGATCCCTGCTTTCAAATTGCTTATCATCTGATTGCAGAAACAAGTTGCTCATGCACAAAACCGTTAAAGGTTAACACAGTAGATAATGATATGCTATATGGTCTGTGTTGGCACCTTGTGGAAGAATGATCAGAGATAATGAAGGACACAGTTTTATTATGCTCCATAGTGCACATAGCAGTTCTCAGTCAATTCATAGACCTGCTCCCTCTTCTCTAGGTCCAGGGACCGTAGGATCTGAGTTTGGAAATCAGTTGATTGGAGTTTTTTTATAGTCTGTAGAGTTCAAGGTGAGCATTGTAGACAGACTTTATGAGGGTCAGAAATTGATATACTTTGGGTTCTGTATGCGAACACTGAGCTCAGGGGCTGGGCTATTGGTTGGGTGACATTACTTATGTTAGGAGCCAATAAGGATTTATGTTCCACCGAATTACCACCAAACCAGAGAAGCAGCCCTATTGAATGCTTTAAGTTTATACGAGAATAAAGAGGGAAAGGAAAAGGTCAGAGCTGGTGTATCTCAGATGTCAGAGGGTGATAAGAATTGTGGATGTTAGAGGTTGCAGAGTTGTGGTGGGAGAAGAATTAAAGCCACCAGAGATGAGACTTGGTTGCTAAACAATTCCTCCAGGAGAAGGTGGTGAAAAATGAAATGTCTGAAGTAATGGAGAAGCAAAAGGAGCGGCTATTTGGTGAGTGCCTCTTAGGGACCCAGTTATTTACTTCTTGAAATAACTTTTTAGGAGGATATTTATTTTACTCATTTTGACAGGTGAGAAAACTGAGATTCAAAGAGATTAAGTAACTTGCTCAAGATCACACAATTATCAGTAGAGGCCAGAATCAAACCTAGGCTGTAAGGCATCATTCTTTAAAACATTAAACTGTAAACCATAATAGTAGAAACTAATTTGAGATGTTACTATAACAAAAACCTTCAATGACCTTGAAAGTACAGGATAGTTATTAAACCCTTTGTTCAGTTGTTAGCATGGTTTGAGTTGCAATATCCATTATGGTGGCCACTAGCCACAAATGGCTTTTGAGCACTTGAAATATGCCTAGAGTCACATGTTGAAATGATAATATTTTGGATATATTTGTTAAATAAAAATATATTACTAAAATTAATTTCCCCTGTTTCTTTTTACTTTTTAAAATACAGCTACTAGAAAATGTTATTAAATTACAGATCTGGTTTATATTATATTTCTGTTAAACAGTACAAGTTTTGAGTACATAATGCTAAGACTGTGCATGGATTGGCACCACCTTATTGTTAGAGAACTCCAGATCATACCTGTTTATCCAGAGGTAGAGTCCTTCCTGACTGCAGAGTCCTACACAGGATGCCCAAGCCTTAAAGGGCCTCCTAATCCCCTACTACTGCTCAGGCTGTTTCTCCGCCCTCCACCCCCACAGCCCTCTTCAGTCAAAATTTACCTCAGAGCCTGGTTCTTGCCCTGACAATTTAAGACAATTGATTCCTGATGACCTTGGTGCTTGGTTCCTGTTCTCAGTCCATCTGTCTGCTGGGAGCCTGAGTTCCTGTGTGTATCCTGCCCAGGGTGCAGTCTTGATCCAGCTCTGCTTTGTTGTCACTGAATCCACATTCATAAAATGTTTTTTTTTAATGTTAGAGACCAGTAGTTTGTTAACTGAGTCTAGGCTCTAAATAATTTGGATATGAATTAGCTACTTCCCATGATGTAACCCTCAACATCATCTTCTGTCTCCAGCCTACCTCAGCTTTGCATTATCTTGTTCAACTAATCTGGGTATTTGTATATATACCCTGAACCCTGAATCTTTTCATGAAGCTATCTTCAAATGTTGGTTTTCTTTCCCTAGGAGATTCCCTTACCAAGTCCCAATGCCAGTATTCTGGTAATCCTGACAGTGCTGTTCTAAGTGTGAATGATCAGATTGAGTCTCTGCCATTTGAGTTAAAAGTTTTATTACCGTGAATCAGCACACCAGAGTCTCACTACTCACCTAAGGATGATTTGATAAAACTGGATGAAAATTCAAAGCTCAAGACCATGGATTTCATGGTGGCCCCAGGAGGAGCAGGAATCACATCAAGCCCACCCATAAGCATTGTTTCATTCATTCATCTTTCTCATTCATTCATTCATTCATTCATATTGAGAACCTGATGCTGGTAGGCATGTTCAATGCTAGGAATACAGAAATGAAAAAGATATAGTCCATATGATTTTATTAAATGTGTCAATATGTATTCACAATGGTGTATGCATTTCCAACTTTTTGGTGGAAGTTTGTGCAAAATGAACATATTTACAGAAATTCAATTTACACCAAAATGTCAGGAGTACAGCTCTTGCAGTAAACTTATGGGCATGATAGAAATAGGAAAAAAGTTCTACCACTAGGTTTTTTCATTTTTTTGTTTTTTTTTTTTCTTTTCCTTCTTTCCCTCCCCTCCCTTTCTATCTTCCTGACTTCCTCCTTAGTAAAGGATTTTTCATTGTCACAACTTGTTATGTATTGATATATCCTCATACTTTGATAGTAGTCTCCTAATTGAAAGAATTTTGATGTTGGTAACTATGTTGTCTACCCCTGAGAAACAATGTGGGAGAGTGGGTGGCAAGATCAAGGTCAGGAATTAGAAGACCTCTGATTCCTGTTCTATCCAGGTCTGCCCTAACTACTTAAAGTACTTTGAGCAAATAATGTCTCTGACTTGACTAGATAAACTCTGGAGTCCCATTCAAGTTTTTAACTTTATAATTCCATGAACTTTTATTTAAATGGCACTTGAGAAATATTTGAGACTGATTTGATAACATCTTAGGTATAGATTCAAAGAATCAAACAAGTTACATCTTAGGCACTTAGGTTGTTTGCAGTTGTAGCAGGATGTATTAGTTTTATATACCAAGTTTTGTTTAATAGGATTATTGGTAGAGGTCATGATTAATTGAATATATGCAGTTGATTTTGGGTCTATCAAAAGTGATAGTTGCTATTTGTTTTCAGAGAGCCAAGCCTCCCAAAGGCCAAGGGGCTGAGCATCATCTGGAAAGAATCCGACGCAGCCATCAGAAACATCATGCTATTTTGGCTTCCATTAAGTCAAACGAGCGGGATTGCTTGAAAGCTGAGTGGGAACAGCACAATGACCACAAGTTTGTGGACAGTCTTGTGAAAGCAAGAGTCAAGGATGCCATGCAGGGGTTTATCATCAACACTGAAGAAAGACGAAATAAGTAAGGCTCACAAACCAGCTGATCCAGACTCTGAAACATTCCTAAAACCGCAGTTTGAGATTGACCAATCAAAAATCAAGTGAATTTTTATAGTAAGGATCATGGCTGAGCTATTCACATTTCTACCAAACCAATAGCTATGGCTTGTTTTTATTTTCATTTGTGATAACCTATGTTTGATAGAAAGCAAAAGAACATATTGTTTCAAATTTTTTAAATTTTAATTAAAATCTGCTCATTTTGCTTTTTTTTGTTGAAGGTATACATTACATATCTCATCTGTATGTCATGGAATAAAACATGGCACAGATTAGTCTTGTTATTGCTTTAAATGTCAACTAGTCTTATTTTATGGAATACTGCAATGATCTTTCCTTCTTATAAAATTTATTACTGAACATGTACTTTTGAAATCAAATTTAACAAAATAAAAATCAATCAGTGAAATGGTGCATGTGGCATGATAGTTTTAATTTTTTGTTGTTGTCATTTTTTGTGAACTTAGGTTACGTGAACTTTTAGCATCAGAAGAAAATGAATATTTTACTGAAATGAAATTGAAAGAAGAAACAATTGAGGAGAAAAAAGATAGAATGAGAGATAAAATCAGATTATTAAGAGAGAAGAAAGAAAAAGAGAGACAGGATTTTGTGGCTGAAAAGCTAGACCAGCAATTCAGGTAATGATGGCAGAAAAACACACACACAGAGTCTGAAGTTGGTATATTTAAAACTATTTAGGAAAGCTAACTTACAGTAAAGTGTAGCTTTAAGAGGGTATACACAGTAGTTGTACCTTTAAGTCTTGGTAATTATATATAAATCATTGCATAATACAGGCACTGAGGAGTTTTGTTTGTTTTTCAGTAAGAATGCATAAGATTTATTTTCTTAGAATATTTCAAATATACAATACAGTGTTTTTGCCTATAGCCACCATACTGTACATTAGATCCCCAAACTTATTCATTCATCTTATAACTGAAAATTTATGTCCTTTGACCAAGATCTTCAGATTTCTCCCACCCTGTAACCCCTGAGAACCAGCATGCTACTCTCTGTTTCTATATGTTCAACCTTTTTTTTTTCTTAGATTCCACATTTAGTAAGATCACACAGTATTTGTCTTTTTCTGTCTGGCTTATTTCAGTTAGTATTACATCCTCCAGGTTCATCCACATTGTCTCAAATGGCAGAATTTTCTTTCTCTTTTTTGTAAAAAGTATTTGTTTGTTTGTTTGTTTGTTTGTTTGTTTGACTGAGCCGGGTCTTATTTGTGACATCCGGGATCTTTTAGTTGCGGCATGTGGGATCTAGTTTCGTGACCAGGGATCGAACCCGGGCCCCCTGAATTGGGAGCACAGAGTCTTAACCACTGGACCACCAGGGAAGTCCCAGAATTTTCTTTTTCATACTGAATAATATTCCATTTCATACTTTCTTCATTCATACATCAATGGACACATTTTGTTTCTATATGGTAGTTCTAGTTTTAATTTTTTGAGGGCTCTCCATACTGTTTTTCATAATGGCTATACCAATTTATATTCCCACCAACAGTGTACAAAGGTGTCCTTTTCTCTACATCCTTGCCAACACTTGTCACCTCTTGTCTTTTTTATAATAGTCATCCTAACAGCTACGAAATGATAGCTCATTGTGCTTTTGATTTGCATTTTTCTTGTGATTGGTGATGTTTTCACATACTTGTTTGCCATTTGTATGTCTTCTTGGAAAAATGTCTATTCAGGACTTTTCCTCATCTTTTTGGTCAGATTATTATTTTTTCACTATTGAGTTATACAAATTTCTTATATATTTTAGATATTAACCCTTTAACAAATACATGGTTTGAAAATATTCTCTCCCATTCTGTAGGTTGCCTTTTTATTTTGTTGATTGTTTCCTTTGCTGTGCAGAAGCTTTTCTTTTTATTTATTTGTTTGTTTGTTTGTTTGTTTGTTTGTTTGTTTGTTTAATTGGCTGTGTTGGGTCGTTTTTTGCTATGCGCGGGCTTTCTTTGGTTGTGGTGAGTGGGGGCTCCTCAGCATTGTGGTGTGTGGGCTCCTCATTGCTGTGGCTTCTCTTGTTGTGGAGCACGGGCTCTGGGCACGTGGGCTTCAGTAGTTGCAGCACATGGGCTCAATAGTTGTGGCTCACAGGCTCTAAAGCACAGGCTCAGTAGTTGTGGCACACGGGCTTAGTTGCTCTGCGGCATGTGGGATCTTCCTGGAGCAGGGATCGAACCCGTGTCCCCTGCATTGGCAGGCAGATTCTTAACCACTGTGCCACCTAGGAAGCCCAGAAGCTTTTATTTTAAAAAAAAATTTTTTTTAGAACTTTTATTGAGATACAGTTAACAGACAATAAACTGCATATATTTAGAGTGTACAGTTTGTTATCCCAGTCTCCCAATTCATTCCCCCCACAACCCTCCCTGCTTTCCCTGCTTGGTGTCCATATGTTTGTTCTCTACATCTGTGTCTCTATTTCTGCCTTGCAAACTAGTTGATTTGCACCATTTTTCTGTATTCCGCATATATGTGTTAATATACAATATTTGATTTTCTCTTTCTGACTCACTTTACTCTGTATGACACTCTCTAGGTCCATCCATGTCTCTACAAATGTCCCAATTTCGTTCCTTTTTACAGATGAGTGATATTCCATTGTATATATGTACCACATCTTCTTTATCCATTCACCTGTTGATGGACATTTTGGTTGCTTCCATGTCCTGGCTATTGTAAATAGTGCTGCAGCAAACACTGGAGTGCATGCGTCTTTTTGAATTATGGTGTTCTCTGGGTTATATGCCCAGTAGTGGGATTGCTGGGTCATATGGTAGTTCTATTTTTAGTTTTTCAAGGAACCTCCATACTGTTCTTCATAGTGGCTGTATCAATTTACATTCCCACCAACAGTGCAAGAACATTCCCTTTTCTCCACACCCTCTCCAGCATTTACTGTTTGTAGATTTTCTGATGATGCCCATTCTCACCAGTGTGAGGTGATACCTCATTGTCGTTTCAATTTGCATTTCTCTAATAATTAGTGATGTTGAGCAGCTTCTCATGTCCCTCTTGGCCATCTGTATGTCTTCTTTGGAGAAATGCCTATTTAGGTCTTCTGCCCATTTTTTGATTGGGTTGTTTGTTTTTTTGATATTGAGCTGGATGAACTGTTTATATATTTTGGAGATCAATCCTTTGTCTGTTGATTCGTTTGCAAATATTTTCTCCCATTCTGAGGGTTGTCTTTTCATCTTGCTTATAGGTTCCTTTGCTGTGCAGAAGCTTTGAAGTTTCATTAGGTCCCACTTATTTATTTTTGTTTTTATTTCCATTACTCTAGGGGGTGGGTCAAAAAAGATCTTGCTGTTATTTATGTCAAAGAGTGTTCTTCCTATGTTTTCTTCTAGGAGTTTTATAGTGTCTGGCCTTACATTTAGGTCTTTAATCCATTTGGAGTATATTTTTGTGTGTGGTGTTAGGAAGTGTTCTAATTTCATTCTTTTACATGTAGCTGTCCAATTTTCACAGCACCACTTGTTGAAGAGGCTGCCTTTTCTCCATTGTATATCCTTGCCTCCTTTGTCATAGATTAGTTGACCACAGTTTATCTCTGGACTTTCTATCCTGTTGCATTGATCTATATTTCTGTTTTTGTGCCAGTACCATACTGTCTTGATCACTGTAGCCTTGTAGTATAGCCTGAAGTCAGGAAGCCTGATTCCACCAACTCCGTCTTTCCTTCTCAAGATTGCTTTGGCTATTCAGGGTCTTTTGTGTTTTGATACAAATCATAGAATTTCTTGTTCTAGTTCTGTGAAAAATGCCATTGGTAATTTGATCGGGATTGCATTGAATCTGTAAATTACTTTGGGTAGTATAGTCATTTTCACAATGTTCATTCTTCCAATCCAAGAACATGGTATGTCCCTCCATCTGTTTGTGTCGTCTTTGATTTCTTTCATTAGTGTCTTATAGTTTTCTGAGTACAGGTCTTTTACTTCCTTAGTTAGGTTTATTCCTAGGTATTTTATTCTTTTTGTTGCAATGATGAATGGGATTGTTTCCTTAATTTCTCTTTCTGATCTTTCATTGTTAGTGTAGAGAAATGCAAGAGATTTCTGTGTGTTAATTTTGTATCCTGCAACTTTACCAAATTCGTTGATTAGCTCAAGTAGTTTTCTGGTGGCATCTTTAGGATTGTCTATGTATAGTATCATGTCATCTGCGAACAGTGACAGTTTTATTTCTTCTTTTCCAATTTGGATTCCTTTTATTTCTTTTTCTTCTCTGATTGCTGTGGCAAGGGCTTCCAAAACTATGTTGAATAGTAGTGGTGAGAGTGGACATCCTTGTCTTTTTCCTGATCTTAGAGGGAATGCTTTCAATTTTTCACCATTGAGAATGACATTTGCTGTATGTTTGTTGTATATGGCCTTTATTATGTTGAGGTAGGTTCCCTCTATGCCCACTTTCTGGAGAGTTTTTATCGTAAATGGGTGTCGAATTTTGTCAAAACCTTTTTCTGCATCTATTGAGATGATCATGTGGTTTTTATGCTTCAATTTGTTAATACGGTATATCACATTGATTGATTTGCGTATATTGAAGAATCCTTGCATTCCAGGGATAAACCCCACTTGATCATGGTATATGATCCTTTTAATGTGTTGTTGGGTTCTGTTGGCTAATATTTTGTTGAGGATTTTTGCTTCTAAATTCATCAGTGATGTTGGTCTACAAATTTCTTTTTTTGTAGTATCTTTGTCAGGTTTTAGTATCAGGGTGAGGGTGGCTTCATAAAATGAGTTTGGGAGTGTTCCTTTCTCTGCAATGTTTTGGAAGAGCTTGAGAAGGATGGGTGTTAGCTCTTCTCTAAATGTTTGGTAAAATTCACATGTGAATCCATCTGGTCCTGGACTTTTGTTTGTTGGGAGATTTTTCATCACAGTTTCAATTTCATTACTTGTGATTGGTCTGTTCGTATTTTCTACGTCTTCCTGATTCAGTCTTGGAAGGTTATACCTTTCTAAGAATCTGTCCATTTCATCCAGGTTGTCCATTTTATTGGCATAGAGCTGCTTGTAGTAGTCTTTTTTGGTGCTTTTTATTTCTGCAGTGTCCGTTGTAACTTCTCCTGTTTCATTTCTAATTTTATTGATTTGAGTCCTCTCCCTCTTTTTCTTGATGAGTCTTGCTAGAGGTTTATCAATTTTATTTATCTTCTCAAAGAACCAGCTTTTAGTTTTATTGATTTTTGCTATTGTTTTCTTTGTTTCTATTTCATTTATTTCTGCTCTGATCTTTATGATTTCTCTCCATCTACTAACTTTGGGTTTTGTTTGCTCTTCTTTCTCTAGTTTCTTTAGGTGTAAGGTTAGATGTTTATTTGGGATTTTTCTTGTTTCTTGAGGTAGGACTGTATTGCTATAAACTTCCCTCTTAGAACTGCCTTTGCTGCATCCCATAGGATTTGGATCATTGTGTTTTCATTGTCATTTGTCTCTAGGTATTTTTTGATTTCCTCTTTGGTTTCATCAGTGATCTCTTGGTTATTTAGTACTGTATTGTTTAACCTCCATATGTTTGTATTTTTTACAGTTTTTTTCCTGTAATTGATTTCTAATCTCATAGCATTGTGGTCAGAAAATATGCGTGATGCAATTTCAGTTTTCTTAAATTTACCAGGGCTTGATTTGTGACCTGAAATGTGATCTGTCCTGAAGAATGTTCCATGTGCACTTGAGAAGAACGTGTAATCTGCTGTTTTTGGATGTAATGTCCTATAGATATCTATTAAATCAAGCTGATTTATTGTGTCATTTAAAGCTTGTGTTTCCTTATTAATTTTCTCTGTGGATAATCTGTCCATTGGTGTAAGGGTGTTAAAATCCCCCACTGTTATTGTGTTGCTGTCGATTTCCTCTTTCATAGTTGTTAGCATTTGCCTTATGTATTGAGGTGCTTCTATATTGGGTGCATATATATTTATAATTGCTATCTCTTCTTCTTGGATCGATCCCTTGATCTTTATGTAGTGTCCTTTCTTGTCTTTTTTATTTTAAAGTCTATTTTATCTGATATGAGTATCGCTACTCCAGCTTTCTTTTGATTTTCATTTGCATGGAATATCTTTTTCCATTCCCTCACTTTCAGTCTATATGTATCCCTAGGTTTGAAGTGGGTCTCTTGTAGACAGCATATATATGGGTCTTGTTTTTTTATCCATTTAGCCAGTCTGTGTCTTTTGGTTGATGCATTTAGTCCATTTACATTCGAGGTAATTATCGATATGTATGTTCCTATTACCATTTTCTTAATTGTTTCGTTTTTGTTTTTGTAGGTCCTTTTCTTCTCTTATGTTTCCCGCTTAGGGAAGTTCCTTTAGCGTTTGTTGTAGGGCTGGTTTGGTGGTGCTGAATTCTCTTAGCTGTTGCTTGTCTGTAAAGCTTTGGATTTCTCCCTCGAATCTGAATGACATCCTTGCTGGGTAGAGTATTCTTGGTTCTAGGTTCTTCCCTTTCATCACTTGAAATATATTGTGCCACTGCCTTCTGGTTTGCAGAGTTTCTGCTGAGAAATCAGCTGTTAACCTTATGGGAGTTCCCTTGCATATTATTTGTCATTTTTCCCTTGTTGCTTTTAATAACTTTCCTCTGTCTTTAATGTTTGTCAATTTGACTACTATATGTGTTGGTGTGTTTCTCCTTGGGTTTATCCTGCCTGGGACTCTCTGTACTTCCTGGACTTGGGTGGCTATTTCCTTTCCCATGTTAGAGAAGTTTTCAACTATCATCTCTTCCAATATTTTCTCAGGTCCTTTCTCTCTCTCTTCTTCTTGGACCCGTATAATGTGAATGTTGTGAGTTTAACGTTGTTCCAGAGGTCTCTTAAGCTGTCTTCAGCTCTTTTCATTCTTTTTTCTTTATTCTTTTCCACATCAGTGATTTTCACCATTCTGTCTTCCAGGTCACTTATTCGCCCTTCTGCCTCAGTTAATCTGCTATTGGTTCCTTCTAGTGTATTTTTCATTTCAGTTATTGTGTTGCATATCTCTGTTTGTTTGTTCTTTAATTCTTCTAGGTCTTTGGTAAACTTTTCTTGCAACTTTTCAATCTTTGCATCCAGTCTTTTTTCAAAGTCCTGGATCATCTTCACCATCATTATTCTGAATTCTTTTTCTGTAAGGGTGCCTATCTCCTCTTCATTTAGTTGTTTTTCTGGTGTTTTATCTTGTCCCTTCATCTGTGTACAAAGTCTTTTGCCTTTTCATTTTCTCTATCTTTCTGTGGCTGTGGTTTTCAGTTCCGCAAGATGAAATACTGCTGATACATCTTGATACTGCTGTCTGCCCTCTTGTGGAGGAAGCTGTCTAGGAGGCTCGTGGGTGCTTCCTGATGGGAGGGACTGATGGTGGGTTGGGCTGGGTGGGTGGAACTCAGTAAAACTTTAATCTGATTTGGTGGGTGGAGCTCAGTAAAACTTTAATCTGCTTGTCTGCCAATGGGTGAGGCTGTTTTCCCACCTTGTTGGTTGTTTGCCCTGAGGCTACCCAGCACTGGAGCTTACAGGTTCTTTGGTAGGGCTAATGGCAGACTCTGGGAGGGCTCACACCAATGAGCATTTCCAAGAACCCCTTCCGCCAGTGTCCCTGTCTCCTCGGTGAGCCACAGCTGCCTCCCACCTCTGCAGGCAACCCTCCAACACCAGCAGGTAAGTCTGGTTCAGTCTCCTATGGGGTTACTGCTCCTTCCCCCTGGGTCCTGGTGAGCACATTATTTTTTGTGTGCTCTCCAAGAGTGGAGTCTCTGTTTCCCCCAGTCCTGTGGAGGTCCTGCAATCAAATCCCACTGGCTTTCAAAGTCTGATTCTCTGGGGATTCCTTCTCCCGTTGCTGGACCCCCAGGTTAGGAAGCCTGACATGGGGCTCAGAACCCTCACTTTAGTGGGTGGACTTCTGTGGTATAACTATTCTCCAGTTTGTGAGTCACCCACCCAGCATTTATGGGATTTGATTTTAATGCGATTGCGCCCCTCCTACCATCTCATTGCTGCTTCTCCTTTGTCTCTGGATGTAGGGTGTCTTTTTTGGTGAGTTCCAGTGTCTTTCTGTCGATGATTGTTCAGCAGTTAGTTATAATTCTGGTGCTCTTGCAAGAGGGAGTGAGTGCACATCCTTCTACTCTGCCATCTTGATCCGTCTCTGTGCAGAAGCTTTTAATTGAATACAGTCCCACTTGTTTATTTTCAGTTTTGTTGCCTTTGCTTTCAGTGTCATATCCATAAAGTCATTGTCAAGACCAGTGTCAAGATTTTCCCTATGTATTCTTCTATGTGTTTTACAGTTTCAGGTCTTATGTTTAGGTTTTTAACCCATTTTGAGTTAATTTTTTTGAATGAGTGTACATAGGGATCCAGTTTTATTCTTTTGCATGTGGATATCCAGTTTAACCATGACCATTTATTGAAGAGACTATCCTTTCCCCATTGTGTGTTCTTGGCCTCTATGTAAAATATTGGTTGCCCATATATACATGGATTTATTTCTGGGCCCTCTATTCTGTTCCACTGGTCTGTGCATCTGTATTTATGCCACTACCACACTGTTTTGATTATTATAGCTTTGTAATATATTTTGAAATCAAGTGTGTGATGCTTCCAGCTTTGTCCTTCTTTCTAAAGATTGCTTTGGCTATTCAGGGTCTTTTGTAATTTGGTTGGAATTTTATGATTTTTTTTCTGTTTCTGTGAAAATGCCATTGGAAGTTTTATAGGAATTGCATTGAATCTGTTGATCACTTTGGGTAGTATGGACATTTTAACAATATTTGTTCTACTAATCCAAGGACAAAAGATATCTTTCCATTTATTTGAGTCTTCAATTTCTTTCCTCAGTGTTTCATAATTTTCAGTGTACAGATCTTTAACCTACTTGGTTAAATTTATGCTGATGTATTTTATTATTTTTGGAGCTGTTGCAAATGGGATTGTTTTCTTAATTTCTTTTAGATAGTTTATTTTTAGTGTATAAAAATGCAGCTGATTTCTGTTTGTTGATTTCAAATCCTATAGCTTTACCGAATTGATTGATTAGTTCTAAGAGTTTTTGATGGAGTCTTTAGGGTTTTTTATATACAAGATCATGTAAGCTGCAAACAGATAATTTTACTTCCTCCTTTTCATTTTGGATGTCTTTTATTTCTTCTTCTTGCTTAATTGCTCTGGCTAGGATTTCCAGTACTATGTTGAATAAAGTTGTCAAGAATGGGCACCCTTATCCTCTCCCTGATTTTAGAGGAAAAGCCTTGAGGTTTCTACTTTTGAGCATGATATTAGCTGTGTACTTGTTATATATGGCCTTTATTGTGTTGCACTATATTGCTTCTATACCTTATTTGTTAAGAGTTTTTTTTAATCATGAATTTGTCAAAACTTTTTCTGTATCTATTAAGATGATCATATAATTTTTATTCTTCATTCTGTTAATGTGGTTTATGACATTTATTGATTTGCCTTTGTTGAACCATAGTTGTATCCCAAGGATAAATTTCACTTGATCATGGTATGTGATTCTTTTAATGTGCTGTTAAATTTGATGTGCTAGTATTGTATTGAGGATTTTTGCATTTATGCTCATCAGGGATGTTAGAAGTGTTCTCTCTTCTTCAATTTTTTTGGAGGATTTGAGAAAGATTGGTATTATTTCTTCTTTAAATATTTGGTAGAACTCATTAATGAAACCATATGGTCCTGGGCTTTTTTTTTATTGGGAGATTTTTGATTACGCCAATCTCCTTACTCATTATTGATCTTTTCAGATTTTCTGTTTTGTCACGATCTAGTCTTGGTAGGTTATATGTGTCTAGGAATTTATCCATTTTTTAGATTTTAGTCTTTCTGGAGTATCAGTTATAATGTTTCATCTTTCGTTTCTGATTTTATTTATTTGAGTCTTCTCTCTTTTTTCCTTAGCTAGTCCAGCTAAAGTTTGTCAACTTTGTTTATCTTTTCAAAAAACCATCTCTTAGTTTCACTGATATGTTTTATCATTTTTTCTAGTCTCCATTTCATTTATTTCTGCCCTAATCTTTGTTGTTTCATTCCTTCTGCTTGCTTTGGGCTTAGTTTGTTCTTTTTACAGTTCTTTGAGGTTTAAAGTCAGATTATTTATTTGAGATCTTTCTTTTCTCTTAATATAGGTGTTTATTGCTATAAACTTCCCTCTTAAAGCTGTTTTTACTGCATCCCACAAGTCTGGGTATGTTGTATTTCCATTTTCATTTAAGATATTTTTTGATTTCCCTTTTCATTTCTTCTTTGACCCATTGGTTATTCAGGAGTGTGTTGTTTAATTTCCACATATTTGTTAATTTTCCAGCTTTCTTCCTGTTATTGGTTTCTGGTTTTGTGCCATTGTGGTCAAAAAAGATACTTATATGATTTCAGTCTTTTCAATTTGTTAAGACTTTTTTGTGACCTAGCGTGTGATCTATCTTGGAGAATGTTCCTCATGTACTTGAGAAGAATGTGTATTCTGCTGCTATTAGATGGAATGTTCTGTGTATGTCTGTTAGGTTCATTTGATCTAACGTATAGTTTAATCCAGTGTTTCCTTATTGATTTTCTGTCTGGATGATCTATTTGTAACAGGGAAGAGCTAAATCACACTCCATGTTCGATCTGTTTCTTTGACTTTAACCTTTGCTTTTTGCTGCTTTTGTTATTATAATCATACATGATGGCCTGCCTCAAGGAACCCTGCCCTTTTGCCTGAATGTTAAACTAAAGTACCTCTGTTTAGCTCACAGGTAGACAATCTGTCCTGCCTACCTGTGAATGGCTTCAAGAAAGGAGAAATTAACACATCCCCTCACAGAAGCTGGTCATTCCTGGAGATGTTTTGCAAGACTGATGGCCCTTTTACTTTACTTCCCTGCCATCTCTCCCTCTCTATTCTACTGCCTCACAGCCTCTCCGTCATGATTCTATATAAGAAACTGGCATCCAGGCCCCGATAAGATGGTCTTTTGGAGACACTAGTCTGCCATCTTCTCAGTCTGCTTAAAGTCACATTCCTTGCCTCAACACCTCATCTCTGATTCATTGGCCTGTTGTATGGCAAGCAGAGCGAGCTTGGACTCAGTAACATATGTGCTGTTGAAAGTGGAGTATTGAAATCCCTTACTATTACTACATTGCTGTCTTTTCTCCCTTGTTAATCTTTGCTTAACATATTTAGGTGCTCTGATGTTGGGTGCATATACAGCTGACCCCGTGAACAACACAGATTTGAACTCTGCAGGTCCACTTAAATGTGTTTTTTTCAATAAACATAGTACTGTATGATTCAGGATTAGTTGAATCCACAGATGGGAATCAGGAATGTGGGGGGCTGACTACAGGACTTGAGCATCTGTAAAGTTTCGTATTTGTGGCAGGTCCCCAAACAAATCCCCTGCAGCTACCAGGGAATGAATCTATGTTTATAATTGTTATATCCTCTTGATGAATTGACCCCTTTATCACTGTATAATGACTTTGTCTCCTGTTACAGCTTTTGAGTTAAAGTCTATTTTATCTAATATAAAAGTATAGCTACCTCTGCTCTCTTTTGGTTTCTACTTGCATGAAATATCTTTTTTCCATCCCTTCACTTTAAAGATATGTGTATCCTTAAAGCTAAAGCAAGTCTTTTGTAAGCAGCATATTGTTGAATCTTGTTTTTTATGCATTCAGACACTGACTGGATAATTTCAAATTACCTGTCTTTGAGTTCTAGATTTTTTCCCCTCTGTTTTGTTTGTTCATATCTGATGTTGATGCTGTCTCTTGGATTTTTTCATTCATTCATTGCATGCTTCAGCTCCAGAATTTCTGTTTTGTTCTTTTTGATAATTTCTATCTCTGTTGTATTTCTCATTTTGTTTCTCTGTTGTTTTCCTGATTTTGTTGCGTTGTCTATCTGTGTTCTCTTACAGCTTACCCACCTTCCTTAAAACAATTGTTTTGAATCCTTTATCAGGTGATTTGTAGATCTCTATTTTTTTAGGATTGATTACTAGAAAATCATTGTATTCCTTTGTTGGTATATGTTTCCTTGTTTTTTTGTATTCTTTGAAGTCTCCTTTTGCTGTTTTTGCATTTAAAGAAGTACTTACCCCCTCCATTTTTCACTAGCTGGCCTCAGGAAAGAAATACCTTCACCAATCAGCCCAGCTAGGGATTCTGAGACCTTTTTCAGACCTTTTCTATGGATGTACCTGCTCTACACTTCTTGTTCTCTTTAGCCTATATAAAGCATAGCCTCACATCCTGTCTTTGGCAGGATCTGGATACTCCCTACTGGGTGCTGGAGAAGAAGATGCTGTAGGGGCAAAGGGGACACTGGGAAGTGAATTTCAATGGACGATTAATATATTTGCCACTCTCCAGTAAAAATTTTTTGACACAGTAGGAAAAATGAAGTTTCATAAGTGGTTTGTGCTCTTAAAATACTTATTAATTTGGTAACAATTTTACGGATTTCATAGATAAATCTTGTATAACTAACTATACAACGTCAAGTTGTATAACTTGCTAGTTAGATGAATTATTAGCATTTTTGAGGAAACAGTTATATCCTGCAACCGTATACAGTAGTCCCCCTTATGTATCCCTAGTAGATGTCTTAGACTGGGGAGACTACCAAATTCTATGTGTGCTATATTTTTTCCTGTACATACATACCTATAATAAAGTTTATTTTATAAATTAGGCACAGTCAGAGATTAACAAGAATAGCTAATAATAAAATGGAACAGCTGTAACAATACACTGTAATAAAGTTTGTAAATGTGGTTTCAAAATATCTTATTGTACTGTACTCACCCTTCTTGTGATGATGTGAGATGATAAAATGTCTATGTGATATATAAGATGAAGTGAGGTGAATGCTGTAGACACTGTGATGCAGCATTAGGCTGTTGGCCTTCTGACCATACATCAGAAGGAGAATCACCTGCTTTGGGTGATCCTGGATCACTGAGCTGTGGCGATGTTGGTGGTTGATGTCAGGAGCAGAAAATGTTGATGGTTGGAGATCCCAAGTGGAATGGAGCTGGATAGCACAAAATTTCATCATGCTGCTTAGAACAGTGTGCAGTTGAAAAGCTTATGAATTGTTTATTTCTGGAGTTTTCCATTTAATGTTTTCAGACCACAGTTGATCATAGGTAATAGAAACTGTAGAAAGTGAAGTGGTGGATAAGGGAGACTATCATAATTCATTTGAAATCCAACTGTTTTTAGTGTTTTTAATGCAATACTGGCAACTCTTTAATACAGAACAGCAAATGTAGTTTTAATTCATTATAAGAGTGAAGGGCCAGTGCTAACTTTGATCAAGGATGCTAAATCAGGGCCCATTACTGAAAATATAATTAAGGCTTTAATGTATATATAAGGTGAGATGAAATTATTCCTCCTTTTCTCCTTTCCCCTCTTCCTTTCAGTATTCCATTGCATGAAGATACCACAATTTACTCATCCTCCAGGTTATAGGCATTTCAGTTATTTCCAGTTTGGGATTCTTATGAGTAAAGCAGCTCTGGACATTCTTGTACATGTCTTCTGGTGGACAAGCACATTCATTTTTTTAGGTATATTCAGTGGTATACCTAGAATATTTGATACCTAGAATGGGTCATTTTTATTGCTCCAAGTCTTCTAAACAGCAAAATTATTTCCAGTAATAATAATGAAATGAAATGAATAATAATGACAAGATAACCAGTGATTAAAATTTTTTTATTTTTAAATAATTATATATTCATAGAAATTACAGAAATAGTTCAGAAATCTCATGTATTCTTACCCCTGTTTTCACCAGTGGTTATATCCTATGTAACTATAACACAGTATCATACAAGGAAATTGACATTGGTATAATGTATGTGTATAGTTCTGTGCCATTTTATCACATATGTAAATCCATCTAACCCCCCACTGCAATCAAGATACAGAACTGTTCCATCACCACAAAGGTCTCCCTTGTGCTTCCCTTTATAGTCACAACGACCACTCTCATCCCTATCATTCCTAACCTCAGGCAACTTCTAATCTCTTTTCCATCTCCATAATTTCATCATTTCAAGTATTTTGTATAAATGGAATCATGCATATGTGGGCTTTTGAAACTGGCTTTTTTCAGTCAATGAATTGCCTTTTAGGTTCATCCAAATTGCTGCATGTATCAATAGTTTGTCCTTTTTATTGCTGAGTAGTATTCCATTGTATGGATGTACTTAAGTTTCTATAAACCATTCACTTATTGAAGTACATTGTGATTATTTCTAGTTTTTATCTGTTATGAATGAATCTGATATGAACGTTCATGTGTAGATGTTTGTGTGAACATAAGTTTTCCTTTCTCTAGCATAACTGCCATATGCTGTCTTACATGTATGTTTAATTTTGTAATTAAACATACACAGCCATATGCTGTGTCTTATATGTATGTTTAATTTTGTAATTAAACATACATATACATAATTGTAATTAAAATTATTTTCCAGTGTGGCTGTATGATTTTATATTTCTACCAGTAATGTATAAAAGATTAAAGTTTTTCCATATCTTTGCCAGCTTTTGATACTGTCACTATTAGAACAAAGGTGTGTAGTGAAATTTTTTGTGACCTTTATTGACATTTCCTTAATGGGTGGTGATGTTGAAAACTTTTCATGTGCTTATTTGCCATGTGTATATTCAATTTGGCGAAGTGTCTCTTTATGTCTTTTGCCTGTTTTGTAATTGGATTAGCTGTTATGTTTTGAGAATTCTTTGTATATTGCAGATATGAGTCCTTTGTAGGATATGCGGTTTAGAAATATTTTTTCCTAGTCTGTACCTTGGGCTTTATTTTTTTTTAATCCTCTTAGTGGGGTCTTTCACAGAGAAAAAAAGTTTTTAATTTTGATGAAATCCAACTTAAGAATATTTCTTTTATGGATCATGCTTTTGCTACATCATGAAAAAAATTTTTTAATCCCCTTACCCCAGTATTGCCTTTCCCCACTTGCTTCTCTCCACTGGTAACCACTGGTTCATTCTCTATATCTGTGAGTCCACTTTTTTGTTACATTCACTAGTTTGTTGTATTTTTTGGATGCCACATATAAGTGATATCATACAGCATTTGTCTTTCTCTGTTTGACTTATTGCACTTAGCATAATGCTTTCCAAGTCCAATTATGTTACTGCAAATGGTAAAATTTCATTCTTTTTTACAGCTGAGTAGTTTTCCATTGTATATACATACCACATCTTCTTTATCCATTCACCTGTTAATCGACACTTAGGTTGCTTCCATATCTTGACAATTATAAATAATGCTGCTATGAACATTGGGGTGCATGTGTCTTTTTGAATTAGTGGGTTTTTTGTTTTGTTTTGGTTTGGTTTGGTTTTGGTTTTTTTGGATATATACCCAGGAGTGGAATTGCTGGGTCATATGGTAGTTCTATTTTTAGTTTTTCGAGAAACCTTCATGCTGTTTTCCACAGTGGCTGCAATAATTTGCATTCCTACCAATAGTATAACATCCTTGCCAACATTGCTATTTGTGCTCTTTTTGATGATAGCCATTCTGACATGTGCAAGGTGATATCTCATTGTGGTTTTCTTTCTTCCTTTCTTCCTTTCTTTCTTTTTCCCCTGGCTGCACCTCATGGCTCGTGGGATCTTAGTTCGCTGACTAGAAATTGAACCCAGGCCCTTGGCAGTGAAAGCACGGAGTCCTAATCACTGGACCTCCAGGGAATCCCCTCATTGTGGTTTTGGTTTGCATTTCCCTGATGATTAGTGATGTTGAGCATCTTTTCATGTGCCTTTTGACCATTTGCATATCCTCTTTGGAAAAATGTCTTCAGTTCTTCTGCCCATTTTTTAATAGGGTTTTTTTTTTTAGTTGTATGAGCTGTTTATATATGTTGGATATTAATCCCTTTTCAGTCATATTATTTGCAAATATTTTCTCCCATTGAGTAGGTTGCTTTTTTGTTTTGTCAATGGTTTCTTTGCTATACAAAAGCTTTTAAGTTTAATTAGGTCCCATTTGCTTACTTTTGCTTTTATTTCCCTTGTTTTAGGAGACATTCCTTACATTTAGATCTTTAATCCATTTTGAGCTTATTTTTATATATGATGTTAGAGAATGTTTTGATTTCATTCTTTCACATGTAGCTGTCCAGTTTTCCCAACACTTATCAAAGAGACTGTATTTTCTCCATTGTATATTCTTGCCTCCTTTGTCATAGATTAATTGACCATAAGCTCATGGGTTTATTTCTGGGCTCTCTATTCTGTTCCATTGATCTATGTGTCTATTTTTGTGCCAGTACCTTACTGTTGTGATTATTGTAGCTTTGTAGTATAGTCTGAAGTCAGGGAGCATGATTCTTCCAGCTCTATTCTTTCTCAAGATTGCTTTGGCTATTTGGGGTCTTTTGTGTTTCCATACAGATTTTTAAATTATTTGTTCTATTTCTGTGAAAGATGCCATTGGTATTTTAACAGGAGTTGCATTGAATCTGTAGATTGCCTTGGGTGTGGTATGGTCATTTTTAACAATATTATTAATTCTTCCAATCCAAGAACACAATGTATCTTTCCATTTGATTGTGTTGTTTTCAATTTCATTCATCAGAGTCTTATAGTACAGGTCTTTTACCTCCTTAGCTAGGTTTATTCCTAGGTATTTTATTCTTTTTGATGTGATGGTAAATGGGATTGTTTCTTTAATTTCTTTTTCTGATAATTTGTTGTTAGTGTATAGAAATGCAACAGGTTTCTGTATATTAATTTTGTATCCTGTAACATTACCAAATTCACCAATGAGCTCTAGTAGTTTTCTGGTGGTGTTTTTAGGATTTTCTATGTATAGTATCATGTCATCTACAAACAATTTTACTTCTTCGTTTCCATTTAGAATTCCTTTTATTTCTTTTTCTTCTCTGATTGCTGTGGCTAGGACTTCCAAAACTATGTTGAATAAAAGTGGTGAGAATGGGCATTCTTATCTTATTCCTGAGCTTAGTGGAAATGCTTTCAGCTTTTCACTGTTGAGTATGATGTTAGCTGTGGGTTTGTAATATGTGGCCTTTATTATGTTGAGGTATGTTCCCTCTGTGCCCCAAATTTCTTTTTAAATGTCCTGTATTTGTACACAATTAGTGATTGGACCCTAGATTAAGGAATTAGTGATTGGACCCCATTTTTTGGCTTTTTTATTTGTTTTGGGGTGTTTTTATTAAATGAATACACTAGGATGTGTGGTCAGAACATTTGATGATATAATGAAGTACCAAGGAACTCCAGAACCAGACTGCCAGGTCTTCAGTCCCAGCTCTACTACATATTGAATGTACGAAATTACATAAGATACTTAACAGCTCTGTGCCTTCATTTCCTCATCTATAAACTGGGGATAAAATAACAATAATAATTAGCTTGCAATAGTGTTTGTTGCAACATTAGTTGTTATGCAGATCATAAGAGTTCAAACATGTAAAGTGCTTAGAACAGTGCCTGGCAAATAATAAGCACTTAATAACTGTTGCTAATAATATTACTACTCCTAGCTCTGTGGCTTGTAAAGATACTTAGGCTCCCTGAGTTTCAATTTCTTTAACTCTAAAATGGGGATAATACTTGCTGGCCCATCTAAGTTATAAGGCATTTATGAGGATGAAATAAGATTTTATGTGTGAAAGTACCATGTGAAGGGCTTCCTAGATGGCGCAGTGGTTGAGAATCCGCCTGCCAATGCAGGAGACATGGGTTCGATCCCTACTCCAGGAAGATCCCACATGCTGTGGAGCAACTAAGCCCAGGCGCTACAACTATTGAGCCTGTGCTCTAGAGCCCATGAGCCACAACTATTGAGCCCATGTGCTGCAACTACTGAAGCCCATGTGCCTAGAGCCTGTGCTCTGCAATAAGAGAAGCCATAGCAATGAGGAGCCTGCGCACCACAATGAAGAGCAGCCCCCACTCACCACAACTAAAGAAAGCCTGCACGCATCAACAAAAACCCAACACAGCCAATAAATTAATTAATTAATTAAAAAAATAATAATAATTTAAAAAAAAGAAAGTACCACGTGAAACACTAACAAAACGTTTTCCTCTTATCAGTGATTGTTATCATTAAAATAGATGTTCTATTTGATGTTTTTTAGCTCAGCTTTTTTTATTTTAATTTTTGCATGTAAATAATTTATGATATAGTTACATATTAATAACCTTGTACAATTTATAAATAATATTGTGGGTGCTTAGAATTTTTTTACTGAAGGACATACATAATCAAAAAAGTTTGAAGGCCTACTGATCTAAAGAAATGTTTATGGTATGAACTCCTTCATGCAGTGCATTCTTGGCAGCATGCATCATCAGCTGCCTCAAGAATGTTTTTGTACTCTTTGATTTTATATTAAGGAAGGAATTACCTTAAGAAAATGATTAGCAATAGGCAGAAAGAGCTACAGAAACAACGTTCATTGCAACGTTATATAAAAGTCAGAAGTAACCTATATGTTCATCAAATAGGGGAATATTTAAATAAACTGTGATATATTTATAGGCTCTAGCTGTTATTATGCAATTAGTAAACTATAATAATTTTTGTTGTTATTTTTGGCTGCGTTGGGTCTTCATTGCTGAGCCTGGGCTTTGCTGTAGTTGCAACAAGTGGTTGTGGTGCACAGGCTTCTGTTGTTGCGGGGCATGGATTCTAGGCGTACGGGCTTCAGTAGTTGTGGCACACAGGCTTTGTTGTTCCGTGGCATTTCAAATCTTCTCAGACCAGGGATCAACCCATGTCCCCTGCATTGGCAGGCAAATTCTTAACCACTGTGCCACCAGGAAAGTCCTCTATAATAGAATTTTAAAGTTAGGAATTATTTTAAAGAATATTTCATGAGGAAGCATTCCCAATATAATGATAGGTACAAAAATTAAGATACAGGGAGATGTAGATATGCAGAATAACCCCAATTCTAGTAAAAATGCACATATATAAGACTGGAAAGAAATATATTCACATGCTAATAGTGATTATCTCTTGATAGTAGGATTAAGTGTTATTTTTGACATCTTCATACTTTTCTATATTTTCCAGTTTTTCTGCAATTAACATGTATTAGTTTTACATTTAGGAAGAAAGAGTTTATTTTAAATAAAAATTTAAAAGTATAAGGCAGGACTTCCTAGGTGGCGCAGTGGTAAAGAATCTGCCTGCCAATGCAGGGGACATGGGTTCGAGCCCTGCCCTGGGAAGATTCCACATGCCATGGAGCAACTAAGCCCGTGTGCCTAAAAAAAAAAAAAAAAAAAAAAAAAAAGTATAAGGCATACTTTTTTATTCTTAGGCTTTAGATTTCCATTAATTGAATACCTTTGTTAGAGTATGAATCATAGGTTTGGGAAGGACTTTAATAAGTTATCATGGCCAATTCTGAGAATTTCACTGATGAGTTTCAGACAGATGAATTAGTTTTTTTTCAATGTTAAAGTGTATTTTGTTTTTTTGGTAACATAGTAATTTCAGCTTCTGTTATCTTTTTGAGTCTTCCATAGCATGTGGATAACTATTAGTTATCGTTTATGTTTCTAATCAGTATGATTATGTATCAGTTAAACCAACAATTATGTACTGGGCATTGGGTATGTAGTATGGGGCATATATTCCTGAAATACATCCTGAGTCCCAGACCTTAAAGAGATTCCAGTTTAGAGAAATGAGACTATCCTCATCAAATGGTAAACAATACACAGACACGTGATAAATGTCATTTTGTGTGATATTGACCACTCTTGCAATGAGTTTAGATCTCATCCTTTCTTTTAGTCTTAGCAACTTGACTTTCTTTATAAGTTCTTTATTGAGCCCATTCTTCAAATTTTAGCTTCTTGGTAGAATTTGGTTTAGAAACCAAACATTGCCTTCCATCAGAGGTTCTCAGACTTGGCTATGTTTCAGAACTATCTGAGGAGCTCTTAAAAAATACAGATGGGTTAAATGTTCTGATTTAACAAGTCTGGTCTGGGAGTGGGTAGGGAGGAAGGGGAAAGTAGGGTTTTGAAAATATCGCTAAATAATTCTAAAGTACAGTCAGTGTTGAATTTCACAGCTCTTAAAAATGGGCTCAGTGAAGAACATGTGAAGAAATTTAAATTAAGGCGGGAAGAAATTTAAATTATTAAGGTCTAAACACTTATTGAAATAGCGTTTCTCCTTGAATGCTGACATGAGCCTGATTGTGAAAAGACAACAATAGGGCTGTTTTCTCAACTCTGGCAGAAACCTCTTCAGTGGCCGTGTGCCCTGCCAGGAATCCAGAGACAATGAGGAAACATCACCATGATACGCTAACTCTATTCTTGGATCTTTTCTTGGATGTGCACGCAGGGTTTCTTTCTACCAAAGTCTTAATCTGCTTGTAATGTTGCAGGGACTCGTCCCTCTTCTATTTTCTCTGTAGTAATTATAGTAGTTGCCATTTGCTGAGTTCCTGTTATCTACCAGGTATTACATCCATTTGTCTCTGATCCTTACCAGAACCTTGAAAGACAGTTCTTTTACAGATGCAGAAACAGGCTCTGATAGATCGAGTTTTTGATCCAAGGTCACACAGGAAATGTCAAAACCACATTTCAGGGTCTGCTCTGCTTGACTCCGGGGCCTGTACTTTGTCTGTGGCATCGTGGTGCCTGCCCCCTTGCTGCTCCCTCATGTGTTTCTACTGCTCAGATGGCCTACATCTAGGGCTTCAACTTTCTTACTCGTGTCTGTGCAGATTTGTGCCTAAAGAGAGTAATGCCTTATGAAAGGCTGGGTTTCTTTTTTAAATTGTCCTTTCAGGGAACGCTGCGAGGAGCTCCGTGTTGAGTTGTTTTGTATCCATCAGAAGACAGTGAGCAGGGAGCGGAAAGCACAGATAGCATTTAACGAGGAGCTGAAAAGGCAGAAGCTGGTGGAAGAGCAGATGTTCTCAAAGCTCTGGGAAGAAGACCGACTGGCCAAAGAGAAGCGAGAAGCTGAAGAGGCAAGGAGACAGAAAGAGCTGGTGGAGAACACACGCCTGGGGCTGAATGCCCAGATCACCAGCATTCAGGTGCAAAGGCAGGCAGCGCAGCGGCTGAAGGAAGAGGAGGCGCGCCTTGTGGTGGGTCTTTTGAAATGCTTGTGATAGGACTATGAACTCAGTGGGTAGAATACACAGTTCACAGGCCTGCTACTGTAGTTTTCCTGATGGCCAAGGCTGCTTCACAGCACAACAGACCATGGTCAGAGCCTTGGATTTCAAGGCCCAGCTGACAGTGCCATCTCATTGTATAGGGCAAGTTACTTCACTACTGTGATTCAGTTTCTTCATCTGTAAAGCGAGGCAAAGAGCATTTGTCTTTGTTGTGAGGATGAAATGGGATAATCATTGGCAGTGCCATGAAAGGCTTGTGGCAATTTGGTAACATCCCCCATTCTTTGATATGGATGATTGACAGTTTCCAAATCCTATACGAAGTGCAGTGATCCCCCAGATCACCAGCATCAATAATTTTGTTGCTACAAGATCACTGCCCCTAGTAGGTAGAAATTAGATGTGTCAATGGAAATGTGTGCAAGCACTTGAAAAAGTAGCAATTTTATATGTATGTAAAGCTTTCAACAACTGATACTTTAGTATCACTAAATTTAGGAAGAAGGTAATATTTTCCTGGGAAATCCCAACTATTGAAATTTGAAACCATAAGAAACATCAAAGGTAAGGTATACGGCAGAGCCCGGAAATCTTCTTAGGGTTTAAGACTGTTTTATTTTGAAGAGTTTAGTAGAGGATCTCTAAGAAAATCAAAATGGTAGCCCCCAAATGACCTTATATATACCCTCTCCTCTGGTATAAGATATTTAGTGAGCCATTTTCACTCACAACACTTCTGGCACCAAATGTGTGGGGGTTTTTTCTCACATCAAGCAATTCTCTGATGCTTTGCAGACACTGATTAGGTGTCCTATGATTTGATTCAGTTCTGATACTATCTGGAGTTAGCACCAGACTCCATAGGTTGAAGGGCTTAGTCCCACAGGATAGCCCTTCCTTCAGATGCCCATCACAAGTAGTGGGTCCCTAGGTTACCCACACTTCTGTCCAGCTTGGCTGCAAAGTCCAAGATTCTCATGACTCCCCCTCAGTTTCAGGAATTCACTAAAACAACTCATAGAACTTCGGAAAGTGTTTTACTTCCCATTACCAGCTTATTGTAAGGGATAAAGCTCAGAGATGGACAAATGGAAGAGATGTGTAGGGGAAGGTATGGGGGGCGGGGTGATACACAGAGCTTCCACGCCCTCTCTGGGCACACCATGCTCCCACCACCTTGATGTGTTCACCAACCTGGAAGCCCTCTGGATCTCATCATTTAGAGGTTTTATGGAGGTTTCATCACATGGGTGTGATTGATTAATTCATTAGCCATTGGTGATTGAACTCAATCTCTGGCCCTTTTTCCCTCCCTGGAGGTCAAGGGGTGGAGCTAAAAGTTCCAACTCTCTGATCACATGGTTTGGTCTTTCTAGTGATCATCTCCCATCCTGAAGCTATGTAGGGGGTCCAGCCACAAGTCATCTCATTAGGCTACAAAAGATAATGTTATCACTTTGGAGATTCCAAGGGTGTTAGGAGCTATGTGCCAGGAACCAGGGGGAAAAGACAAAATATTTATTTTTTATTATAACATACCTAGCTGTCTCTATTTGTAGCTTCCTTTAAAAAAATTTTTTTGAAAATAACTTTAACAAGAAGTTATCAAAAATATTAGTGTCTATATACCTTTACATAACCAAATATTATATATATATATATATATATGTATATAGACAGATTTATAAAGACATATTGGTATAATATTTTTAATTAAAGTTATTTCCTTATTTAACTAAACTAAAAACCTTCTTTGGATTTCACCATCTTATACATGCACTCTTTGGAGGAAGGGGTATAGTTCTATAAAATTTTACCACACATAGATTTATGTAACCACTACCAAAATCAGGATACAGAATTGTTCCATCATTCAAAGAAACTCCTTCCAGCTACTCTTTTATAATTATAACCTCTCTCAAAGAAGATTCAATTAACAATCAAGTTAAGAAGAAAAAGAGAATTTTATTCAAACCAAATTAAGGATTATAGTACAGGAGACAGACTCTCAGAAGCTCTGAGAATTGTTCCATCTGTTAGTAATCTAAGGCACAGTCATATACATTTTCAAGACAAAGTATCATACATCAAAATGACACACTGACATTTTACATAAAGTTCACCAAAGATACGTAGTCCAGGTAAGCACGTACAAAGCAAGCAGTAAGTCACCATGACCCCCTACAGAGTTGGGAAAGAATATTAATCTTCTAAGAAGTTCCATTGCTGGTGTCAGAAGAAAGAAAAAACAATTGATCTTTACAGTGGAGTAGGCCTTCCCATCTTTGAGGAGGTCTGGTTAATGTATAATGAAGATGCACATTGCACACTAAAGGAAGAGGGAGGAGGTCCAAACGAAGAGAGAGAGGGAATTTTATGTTTACATTTTCTTGTCCTGACTTAAAATATAAATTTTATTTCAACACCACCCTCAACCCTTACCACTGGCAGCCGCTGATAGGTTCTTTATCACTATTATTTTTGTAATTTCAAGAATGTTATATAAATTCCACCCTTTTTAATGTTATAATGATAACATTTGTTATCATTATAACAGTAATGTTATATTAAATAATAATATGAACATTTTCAAATGTACAGAAGTGGAGAGTACAATGAGCCCTCGTGTATGATCTCCCAGTTTCAGCACTGTTGCATTTTGACATATTGATTTCCTACATCCTACCCCCTCCCATTTTTGTTTGAAAATACGTCCCAAGCATGTCATTTCTCCCTGAACTACATCTCAAGTATGCATCTCAACAACAGCATAATTAAGGACATTTTCTTATACATTGCCAATATCAAGCCTAAAAAATTAATAATAACTCATTGTTATCATCTAAAATCAGCATCAAATTTCCATTATTATCTAAGTTATTTGACATTTAAATCAAGATCCAAACATTGTTGTCCTGTTATAAGTCTCTTTTGGAATGAGTGACTGTTTATCATTCAAAACTGGGCACATTTGAGATGGAAAGGGGTGTGCTTACTTCACTACATCAGCACGACAGTGTAAAATCAGAACTATCCTGGGGAAACCAAGACATAGTAAACTGCTTTTAGGTCTCTAAATCTTGAGCAGTTCTCCACCATTCCATCTTTACCTGCTTCATAGTCTGATTGGGCTGATTGCTGCCTCCTGGTGTAGTCAACCTTACTTTTTAAAAAGTGTGGCCTGGGACTTCCCTGGTGGTCCAGTGGCTAAGACTCAGAGCTCCCAATGCAGGGAGCCTGGGTTTGATCCCAGTTCAGGGAACTAGATCTCACATGCCACAACTAAAAGTTCTCAAGCCACAACTGAAAATCCCGCATGCCACAATGAAGATCCTGCACGTGGCAACTAAGAACTGGTGCAGCCAAATTAACTAACTAACTAACTAACTAAATAAGTAGAATAAACAAACAAAGTGTGGCCTCCTATCCCATTGTCTTTCATGTTTGATATCTGTTGTTTTTCCTTAAATACTGCAGAGCATTTTTACTTTTATTATCCCATCTAACCCTCACAATTCAGTGTGGATTTACTGCTCATGACATTAATGGGAAAGTCTAGCATATAACTCCCCTCTCACAAACCAGAAATGGTGGCAGTCATGGCTGCTGTGAGTCTCAGTTAGATCAAGTTAGTTGGGGATTGTATCCCTCCTCACTGTAACTGTGTTATCTCTTGTCCCAGCTGGGCAAGGGCTTATCCCTCCAGGAGAGTTCAAATGACTTTGGCAGGAGGATTAATGCCTCAGTTTATACCATACCCAGATTTTCTACCAATCTCAAAACACCCAAAAGCATTGGTGCCCCAGTTAAAACTGCTTGATTGGCCAGGCAGTTAAGCCAGCCAGGGGGATCAGATAGATAAGAAAATGAGAAGAATGGGAGAGTGCATTTAAAGAACAAAATGCTTAATTTACTTTTGTATATTTAGCTGATGTGCACATTTCCATTTTTGGACTCATTGCTGGTTAATAATGTATCCAAATCTAGATGTGCAGATGTGCATAGAAGACTAAAATCTGGAAAGTCAATACACCAAAATATTGAGAATGGTAGTGGGTGAATGGGTACTAAGAATAAATGTGATTTATCTTCATACTTTTCTGCAGTTTGAACTCCACAACTATTTGTTACTTTATAATCACACACAGACAGCAATTTTACAAAGCCTTATTGCTGATTCAGCAATGAAAAGGCAAGTTTTGTTTCTTATAGTCCCTTTACATCCAGGGGTGTGTGTTTCCAAGAAACCCTTTATTCTCACCTCTTAAATGAAATGCATTAACTTATTTGCTTCGTCCAACTGTACTGATGCATTATCTTCATTATTGTTGTACCTTAGGAAGACAACAAAGCACAGGTGAAATTTGAGAATGAACAGGATAAGCTAAAGAAACAGAAGACAAAACAGGAAATAAGGGCTGCTTTGCAAAAAGCCCTCCAAGAGAAGATGGAGCATATTCGGCAGGAATACAGAGAAGATCAGGATTTGAACATGAAACTCATGCAAAGCGCCCTTCAAAACCTACAGGAAGAGGCTGATAAAAAGAAGCAAAAAAGAGTAAGACATTTATTCAGTGCCTGCTATGCGCTGGATGAGGTTCCTTGTTGAGTTCTCAGTCTTACGGGAGCCAGCCATGTGTAGAATAAACCGTAACAGTGCTACTGTAAGTGTGGTCCACAAACCAACATCATTGGCATCATCTGAGAGGATGTTAGAAATTCATAACCTTCAGAGTCAGAATCTCCAAATTCAGATCTTGGCAGGGACAAGAAACCTGTGTTTTCACAAGGTCTCCCAGCTGATTCTGATGCTCACTAAATTTTGAGAATTCCTACTCTATAACATGGTGTTAGTACTGATAGCAGGATGGAATTGCAGGAGGTGGAGTGACTAAGTATGTCCGGAAGTTGGGGAAGACATCACTGAGATAGTGGTGTTCAAGTTGGACTTTGAAAGATATCTAGTTTTACAGGCAGAGAGAGTAGAGAAAATCATTCTAGTATTTATTTAGCTGTTTCTTTGAAATTTGTATTGAACTCTTTAGGGTATTGTGCTTTTCCTAAAGGTACTATGATTTGTTTTGTTTTGATACTTTATTTTTTAGAGCAGTGTAGGTTCACAGCAAAATTGATCAAAAGGTACAGAAACTTCCCATATGCCCCCTGCCCCAACACATGCATAGCTTTCCCCATTCTCAAGATCCTCCACCAGAGTGGTACATTTGTTACAATCAATGAACCTACACTGACACATCATTGGCACCCAAAGTCCATAGTTTACATTAGGGTTCACCCTTTGGCATTAGAGCTGTAGGTTTGGACAAACGTATGGTGACATGTATCCACCATGAGAGTATCATACAGAGTAATTTCACTAGGCTAAAAATCCTCTCTGCTCCACCTGTTCATCCCTCCCTTTACTCCAAACCCCTGGAAACCACTGATATTTTTATTGTCTCCATAATTTTGCCTTTTCCAGAATATCATATCATTGGAATCATATAGTATGCAGCCTTTTCAGAATGCCTTCTTTCAGTAACTAATATGCATTTGTTTTCTCATATCTTTTCATGGCTTGATAGCTCATTTCCTTTTAGCACTGAATATGTTCCATTGTGTGGATGTACTACAGTGTATTTATCCATTCACCTTCTGAAGAACATCCTCAGTTGCTTCCAAGTTTTGGTGATTGTGAATAAAGTTTCTGTATAGCTTCTTAGGTAGATTTTTTTGTGGACATAAGTTTTCAGCTCATTTGGGTAAATATCAGGAAGCGTGATTGCTAGATCATATGGTAGGAGTATGTGTAGTTTTGTGAGAACTGCCAAACTGTCTTCCAAAGTGTCTAAACCATTTTGCATTCCCACCAGCAATGAATGAGAGTTCCTGTTGTTCAACATCCTTGTCAGTATTTGGTGTTGTCAGTATTCTGGACTTGGGCCATTCTAATAGGTGTGTAGTGGTATCTCGTTGCTTAATTTTAATTTCCTTGATATCATGTGATGCGGAGCATTAACAGTTCTGAACCCAATTCCAGTGTGTGGAGTGGAATCCAAGCAATGCTCGCGACACAAGTTGGGTGTTCTACAATTCCACTCAATTCTGGCACTATCTACCCGGAGATAGCATTGGATTTCACAGGTAAAGGGCTCAATTCCATAAGACTGCCCTCCACTTCAGATGCCAGTCTCAAGCCTAGATTGTTACCTGTGCTTCTGACCAACTGGCTACAAACTGGAAGTTCCAGTGATCCTCCTCCAACTCAGGATGCCAATTGCAAATCCAAGTTATTATCTGACAGACTGGCTATAAATCAGAGGTTCCCATGACCCCCTTCTTGAGTTTGATTAATTGGGTAGGGCAGCTCACAGAGCTCAGGAAACCAGTTTGCTCACTAGATTACCTATTACAGAGGATATTAAAGGATACAAAGAAATAGTCAGATGAATAGGATGAGGTCCTAAACAAAAGAGCTTCTGTCCTCATGGAGTTTAGGGCCTGGTATGGTGGAAGTGTTTTGGTTCCCCAGAGCTTTAGAGATTTCTGAACCCTCTCCTTTTGGATTTTTATGTAGGCTTCATTACATAGGCATGATTGGTTAAGTCATTGGCCATTGGTGACTGATTTTCTTCTCCAGACCCTCTCCCCTCCCCAGAGGTCAGGGAACTGGGACTGAGAGTTCCAACCCTCTAATCACATGGTTGATTCTCCTGGCGACCAGCCCCCAAACTTAGGTGTGGTCCAAAAGTCACTTCAGTAACGTAACGAAAAACAACTTTGTTGCTCTCATCACTTAGGAAATTCTAAGGGTTTTAGGAGCTCTGTGCCAGAAATGGGGATGAAGACCAAATATGTATTTCTTATTATAAATCATAATATCACAAGCATCTTTTTATATATTTGTTACCTGTATAGTTTTGGGAGGTGCCTGTTAAGATCTTTGGCTCATTATTTGAGTTTTCTTATTGTTGAGTTTTAAGGGTTCTTTGTATATTTTATCGCTAAAGTGCCCTTCCTATTATCTTGTTGTGGCTTCTTCTTTGTCTTTGGATGTAGAATATCTTTTCTGGTAGGTCTTTTTTTGTTAATGGTTGTTCAGCAGTTGGTTGTGATTTTGGTGTTTTTGTGAGAGGTGGTGAGCTTGGGTCCCTCTCTTCCACCATCTTGTCTCCAATACTCTTTGTATATTTTAGATAACAGTCCTTTATCAGATAAGTTCTTAGCAAATATTTTCTCCCAGGCTGTGACTTGTCTTTCATTCTCTTGATCAGAGCTTTCATAGAGCAAATTTTAATTTTAATGGATTAAAATCAATCAATTCTTTCTTTCATGGATTGTGCCTTTGGTGTTGTATCTAAAAGCTTATCACCAAATCCAAGGTCATCTAGATTTTCTCCTTTATTATCTCCTAGGAGTTTCATATTATATTTTACATTTGGGTCTTTGGTCCATTTTGAGTTAATTTTTGTAAAGGTGTAAGGTCTGTGTTTAGATTCTTTTTTTTTTTTTTTGGCATGTGGATGTCCAGTTGTTCTAGCTCCATTTGTTGAAGAGACTCTCTTAACTCCATTATATAACCTTTGCTTCCTTGTCAAAGATCAGTTGACTATATTTATGTGAGTCTATTTTGGGGCTCTTTGTTCTTTTTTATTGACCTATTGATCTATTCTTTCACCAATTCCACACTGTCTTGATTACTATAGCTTTATAGTAAGTTAAAGTTGGGCAGAATCAGTCCTCTGACTTTGTTCTTGTCCTTAAATATTGAGTTGGGCAATTTGGGTCTTTTGCCTCTTCATGTAAACTTTAGAATCAGTTTGTTGATTTCCACAAAGTAACTTGCTGGGATTTTTTAAAAGATTACATTGAATCTATAGATCAAGAAGGGAAGAATTGACATTTTGACAATATTGAGTATTCCTATCCATGAACATGGACTCTCTCTATTTAATTCTTCTTTGATTTTTTTCATCAGCTTTGTAATTTTCCTCATATAGATCTTGTATGTATTTTGTTAGATTTATACCTATGTATTTCATTTTTGGGGTGCTAATGTAAATGGTATTGTGTTTTTAATTTCAAATTCTACTTGTTCATTGCTGGTAAATAGGAAATCAATTGACTTTTGTATATTGACCTTTTTTTTTTTTTTTTTTGGCGGTACACCAGGTTCAATCATCTGCTTTTATACACATATCCCCGTATTCCCTCCCTTCCTTGACTCCCCCCTCCTCGAGTCCCCCCCACCCTCCCCGCCCCAGTCCTCTAAGGCATCTTCCATCCTCGAGTTGGACTCCCTTTGTTATACAACAACTTCCCACTGACTATTTTACAGTTGGTAGTATATATATGTCTGTGCTACTCTCTCGCTTCGTCCCAGTTTCCCCTTCACCCCCCGCCCCCTCCCATACCTCGAGTTCTCCAGTCCATTCTCTGTATCTACATCCTTGTTCTTGTCACTGAGTTCATCACTACCATTTTTAGATTCCGTATATGTGAGTTAGCATACAATATTTGTCCTTCTCTTTCTGACTTACTTCACTCTGTATGACAGATTGTAGTTCTATCCACCTCATTACATATAGCTCCATCTCATCCCTTTTTATAGCTGAGTAATATTCCATTGTATATATATGCCACATCTTCTGTATCCATTCATTTGTTGATGGGCATTTAGGTGGCTTCCATGTCCTGGCTATTATAAATAGTGCTGCAATAAACATGATGGTACAAGTTTCTTTTGGGATTATGGTTTTCTTTGGGTATATGCCCAGGAGTGGGATTACTGGATCATATGGAAGTTCTATTTGTAGTTTTTTAAGGAACCTCCAAATTGTTTTCCATAGTGGCTGTACCAACTTACATTCCCACCAACAGTGCAGGAGAGTTCCCTTTTCTCCACACCCTCTCCAACATTTGTGGTTTCCAGACTTTGTGATGATGGCCATTCTGATTGGTGTGAGGTGATACCTCATTGTGGCTTTGACTTGCATTTCTCTGATGATGAGTGATGTTGAGCATCTTTTCATGTGTGTGTTGGCCATCTGTATGTCTTCTTTGGAGAAATGTCTATGTAGGTCTTCTGCCCATTTGTGGATTGGGTTATTTGCTTTTTTGGTATTAAGCTGCATGAGCTGCTTGTATATTTTGGAGGTTAATCCTTTGTCCGTTGTTTCATAGGCAATTATTTTTTCCCATTCTGAGGGTTGCCTTTTAGTTTTGTTTATGGTTTCTTTCACTGTGCAAAAGCTTTTAAGTTTCATGAGGTCCCATTTGTTTATTCTTGATTTTATTTCCATGATTCTAGGAGGTGGGTCAAAATGGATCTTGCTTTGATGGATGTCATAGAGTGTTCTGCCTATGTTTTCCTCTAGGAGTTTTATAGTGTCTGGCCTTACATGTAGGTCTTTGTATATTGACCTTGTATCCTGCAACCTTGCTTTAATTGCTTATTAGCTCCAGGAGTTTTGTTAATTGATTCATTCAGATTTTCTACATAGACAACCATGTTTTCTGTGAAAAAAGGCAGCTTTATTTCTTTCTTCCCAATCAGTCTACCTTTCATTTCCTTTTCTTGTCTTATTGCATAAGCTAGGGCTTTCAGGATAACGTGAAAAAGAGTGCTGAGAGGGGACATCCTTGCCTTGTACCTGATTTTAGTGGGAAAGCTTCTAGTTTTTCATCATTAAGTATGATGTTAGTTGTAGGTTTTTTGTAGATTTTTTTTATCAAATTGAGGAATTCCCCCTTTATTCCTAGTTTACTGAGAGTTTTTTTTTATAAATTTATTTATTTATTTATTTATTATTTTATTGTCTGTGTTGGGTCTTTTTTTGCTGTGCGCAGGCTTTCTTTTTAGTTGCAGTGAGTGGGGGCTACTCTTTCGTTGCGGTGCACCAGCTCCTTGTTGCCATGGCTTCTCTTGTTACAGAGCTTGGGCTCTAGGCACGTGGGCTCCAGTAATTGCAGCACGTGGGCTCAATAGTTGTGGCTCACAGGCTCTAAAGCGCAGGCTCAATAGTTGTGGCGCACGGGCTTAGTTGCTCTGCGGCATGTGGGATCTTCCTGGAGCAGGGATTGAACCCATGTCCCCTGCATTGGCAGGCAGATTCTCAACTACTGCACCACCTAGGAAGCCCGAGAGTTTTTTCTTTTTTTTAACATGAATGTGTGTTGGATTCTGTCAGATGTTTTTTCTGCATTAATTGATATGATCATGTGGTTTTTCCTCTTTAGCCTGTCGATGTGATGGGTTACATTAATTGATTTTTAAAAATATTTATTTATTTATTTATTTATTTATTTATTTTTAATTTTATTGGCTGTGTTGGGTCTTCATTGCTGCACATGGGCTTTCTCTAGTTGCGGCAAGTGGGGGCTATTCTTCATTGTAGTGCACGGGCTTCTCGTTGCAGTGGCCTCTCTTGTTGCAGAGCACAAGCTCTAGGTGTGTGGGCTTCAGTAGTTGTGGCACATGGGCTCAATAGTTGTGGCTCATGGGCTCTAGAACACAGGCTCAGTAGTTGTGGCTCATGGGCTTAGTTGCTCCGCAGCATGTGGTATCCTCCTGGGGCAGGGATCGAACCTATGTCCCTTGCATTGACAGGCAGATTCCTACCCACTGTGCCACCTAGGAAGTCCCATATTAATTGATTTTTGAACGTTGAACCAGCCTTGCTACTTAGGATAATTCTTACTTGGTCATGTTGCATAATTCTTTTTATACATTGTTGGATTCAATTTACTAATATTTTGTTGAGGATTTTTGCATCTATGTTCATGAGAGAGATTAGTGTACAGTTTTCTTTTTTCATAATATCTTTTTCTGCTTTTGGTATTAGGGTAATTCTGACTTCATAAGATGAGGTGGGAAGTATTCCTTCTGCTTCTGTCTTATGAAAGAGATTGTAGAGACCTGGTATAATTTCTTCCTTAAATGTTTGGTAGAATTCACCAGTGAACTCATCTAGGACTGGTGCTTTCTGTTTCAGAAAGTTAATTAATAATTAAATTTCTTTAATAATAGATACAGGCCTATTCAGATTGTCCTTTTCTTCTTCTGTCAATTTTGGCAGATTGTGTCTTTCAAAGAATTGGTTAATTTCCTTTAGGGTATCAAATTTGTGGGCATAGAGTTGTTCATAGGATTTCCTTCATATCCTTTTAATGACTGTGGAATTTGTACATGTAGTGATTTCCCCTCTTTCATTTCTGATCTTATTATGTTTTGTCATCTCTTTTCTTAGTTAGCCTGGCTAGAGGCTTATCGATTTTTTTTATCTTCTCAAAGAACTGGCTTTCACTTTCATTGATTTTCTCTTGGATTCCTTGTTTTTGATTTCATTGAGTTCTGCTCCAGTTTTTGTTTTTTTTTTTCTTCTGCTTACTGCAGATTTAATTTGCCTTTTTTTCTAGTTTCCTAAGGTGGAAGTTTAGATTATTGATTTTAGATCTTTTTGTTTCCTTATATGTATGTGTGTGAGCATGTATATGTGTGTGTGTGTGTGTGTGTGTGTGTGTGTGTGTATTTATATTTATACTGGAGGAAGTACATGGCATACCTTCAGGGACCACACAGGGCAGTCAAAGCAGAGTGCAGACAGAGAGAGGCAGGACCTGAGGCATATGCCTTTATTAGAATCCATGGGTGGAGTGCTTTGTGGTTCCCAGGCTAAGGCTGGATTGATCAACTCAAACCAAAAGTGTGGGGTTTTGATAAGCCCCACGGGGGTCTAATTAAGAGGTATATAAGGGGAAGGGGGTGGGATGTGGGGGACTGTTGATCGCAGGGGCTGTTGGGGAAGTCATATCAGAAACTTAAATTAGCCTGTGACTCTTGTGGACTGCTATCTAGAGCGTGCACTTGCATGAGGAGGGTTTGTGTCAATTTAAGATCCCTGCAAGACACGTAGCCAAACAAAATGGATTCAGAAGCAGCGATGCAATAGAGGAGCTTAGCTAAACTCTTGACAGTCTATCCTGTGATGCCTTGTCAGCAGGAATAACAGTCACTTGTGTAGTGGATATGTTAAAGGACATAGGTATTGTTTTCTTTCTTCTTTCTTTTTTTTTTTTTTTTAATTTTTAAAAAATTTTGACTGTGCCACATGACATGTGGGATCCTAATTCCCTGATCAGAGATCAAACCCACACCCCCTGTATTGGAAGTGCAGAGTCCCAACCACTGGACCACCAGGGAAGTTCCAGTATTGTTTACTGAAGCCACTGTAAGCCATATTTAACCAAGGCAACAATAATGAAGCCTATGATAAATAGACTTGCTATTGTTTGGAATCCATTTCTTAGCTATTGCCCCCAGGTGGATATGGAGAGCCATGAGAACAAATCAGGGACCTCAGAGTGTGGGAATTTGTTGAAATATTTTGCTGGCATTAGGCATGGCCTATATCTCTTGACATCTGGAGGTTGGCCTGTAACAATGTTACAATAATAGGGATCATCTCCATGGATAGCTTGCAGTCTGGGCAGAGTCAAGTAGACCTGCTCCAACCCCTTGAGTTAGGTCCACAACAGACTATGAATGAGGTGCTATTCATCATTAAGAGGCGATAAGTATACAGGGTGACGTCCAGCCTTTGTGTTTAAGTATAATTGGTAGCCCTCAGAAAGTACTGCAGTTATTTTGATTCTTACCCACAGGGTGCCATGTATAGGGTCTAGATTAGGGGTTTGGTCCAGCCTAAATGAGGCTCAAGGTGTTTTGGAGGGAATTAGCACAAGGGGCTGATAACTAGGAAGAGCTATAGGATACATAGTGACATGGGCTGTACGTCTTGCCCTGAGTGCTGAAAGACCCAACATCTTTTTACTTGCAGGGCCTGGGCTGCTACCTTGCAGGTTTGTATGACTATGTTTGTCATGTAGGATCTAGGGTTGTAGTGTGGGGCAGGGTTGTGCATGCAGCAGGGAGGAAGTTGTGGATAAGATGTAGAGAGGTGTGGAGGTGGCTTTTTGCGTATGGAGGAGGTGCCGGCAGTGGTGGTGGTGCTGGGAATAACGAGATGGGTAGGGTCTGTTGTGGATGCATCAGGTAGAAAGCAAAGGCTGTAATCTAGTACACTGAGCGGGGAACACAGCACTGAGATTTCCCTGACCATGGAATCTAGGCAGATCAGTCAAGCTAGAGGTGCCTTATTGTGGCTGTGGCTCGTATAGTTTAGAATACATTGTTTGGCTTGCCGTAAAGGTGAAATCATGTCTAATGCTGCCAGGCGGTTAGCCGGGGATGTATAGATTTTCAAGGGTTTTGATAGAGGCAAGGTTCGTGAGGCAAGCAGTTAGCTATTTCAGGAAAATAGTACTCTGTAGGGTCCTCTTGGTCAATCAACTGGAGGCATTTTTGCAACTTAGCCTTGAGGTTAACAGTCACTGTCACTGACTGCACTTGGTTGGCTCATCCAACACATGCAGCAAAGCCAATCAACTGACATTGGGTTGTGGTGAAGGAAAGTACAGTGTTTATTTGTAGGGCGCTAAGCAAGGATAACAGGTGGCTCATGCTCAAAAGACCTAAACTCCCTGATGACTTCCAAGGGTCAGTTTTTAAGGACAAAATAAAGGAGAAGGTCATGGGGAACGTGATCAGCTCATGCACAGTTTTCTGATTGGTGGGTGGTGAGGCAATAGGATGATGTGTCGGGAATCTAGATCAGCAGTCTTCTGTCTCCCCACAGTCAAGGGTCTCTCCCATACTTGGGGGTCTATGCGCTGGTGATCAGGATCTGGTGGGTTTCTGGTGTCTATAAAACAACTCAAGAGTGTGTATCTGATTGCTATCTATATCCCTCAGGGAGGAACCATGGTCCTGTGACTCTGTTTTATTATTGGCTTATTGTTTAAGTTACTATTACTTTTCTTACTTGACTGCTTTTTCTTTGTTTCTGCATTACCCTTGTTCTCTATTAATTATTGAGCCTGCTCTTTGAAGCTCAAGAGGACAAGGAAACCAAAACTTTTCCTATAAACAAGAAGCAGGGAACACAGAGGGGTCTATGATTGGGAAGGCCCTGTAAGGTCCTGCTTGGTTTCAACAGCCTTGAGGTTAACAGTCACCACAGTCATTGCCCCCCCACCCCCCTGGTGTGGAGGCGATCTGGGAGAGGAAATCTGCAATGTCCAGTGAAGTTGGGGCACGTTGTCTCCCTCATTGTTCTGTTTGGTTGTTGTGTTGCCATCTAAGGTGCAGTCATCTCCAGCAGTGGGCCCTTGGGCTGGGCTACGTTCTCTGTGGAGTTGGTGTGCTTCGGGGTGGCAGAGGCTAGCTTGCATTAGCCTTGCACTAACCTCTTCCCAGGTGGAGTCATGAGGGCAAGAATGGCTGGTTGGTGTTAAGTACTGAATATATATGCTAGAGGCCTGACTCAGGACGAAATGATAAATATGGGCTCTACTACTAGTTGAGCAGATTCAGTGAGCTCCACTGGGTCAGCAGGGGCACACCTTACAAAAGAACACTCAGAGTCCATGACCAAGCTTTATGGGGACTCTAATCACAATGTGTATAGATTCTGGGCATAATGTTAGGCTAATTATAAGGACATTTTGTGGATGGCAGCTTTGTAATCCAAAGATCACCCCATTAAAACTGTAGTAAGATCATTAGAGCATGAACCTGCCAGCCAGATGAATCAGATTTGGTTACATTGGGAGGGCCATTCTGCCTGGGATATAATTGGAGGCATGGTATAAGGAGGGAGTGACTCATTTAAGTGTTGCTTCCACTGGTACCATTTAATGTAGAGGGAGGTGAACTCTGGGTCAGAATCCATGCCTACTGGCACACTTGCCAAAACTCTTCTAACAGGGCCTGCCAGCACCTGGTGCTCAGCTATCCAGGTGCACCCCTGACTGGTTTTGTTCCAGCATATCTCTTGGGACATGTTTAAGCCTGAGGGGTTTACTGGCATCCCTATTACCCATGCTGTACACACTAAGAGTAATAGCCGCATCTGAGAGCATTTACATTTGACTGGCTTGCAGAAGCTTCCTTTGGGGCCAGCAATCTGGATACTGACCAAAGGTGGGATATGGTTGCTTTGGAGCATGCAGTCATTTACCGCTTCATCTAAGGTCGGGTGGGGACCCAGCCTACATCTGCTGATAGGGGCCGCTAGATCCCAGGATCCTTTTTGGATTTCATTTCCTAATGTGGTTGGCAGCCACTAGGTTGAGGGCCACTTTTCATCTCTCTGAGATCCACACAGTTCAGCTAGTGGAATAATTTCAATAAATTCAGCTATAATTTCAATCTCCAACAAAATTTGTGATGAATTTGTTTTAATTAACCAGCCTTTATAACCTGAATAGTGAGGCGTAGCCAGTGGCCCTAGGTTCTTGACTGATACTAAGTCATCTTCTGGGTCAGTAAAATCTGTATAATCATGATTCTAAGCAATTTGGTAGGAGAGGTTTGTCCTCTCAGGCATTCAGTTATAAGAGGATCATATTGCATAA
Organism: Hippopotamus amphibius kiboko; assembly: GCF_030028045.1. NCBI lineage: Eukaryota > Metazoa > Chordata > Mammalia > Artiodactyla > Hippopotamidae > Hippopotamus > Hippopotamus amphibius. The sequence continues at coordinate 91,294,433 of NC_080196.1, read as the reverse complement.
TCCGCCATTGACTGGGTTGCCAGGGTGGAAGACAAAGAGACAATAGAATAATCAAAATGGTAAGGGGAGTATTCACCTGGTGAGTGGACATGACTAGCATCCTCTCTAATGTCAAAGGAGTGGGGGTTCCCTGTTAGTACTAACAGAGGAGACTTTGGGGGTGTTTGGAGACATGAAGGCTGGGAATTAAATAGTAGTAGAGCCTGGAGCCAAATTTCTGTCCATTTGGGAGACAGTATAGTGTATGAGAGCTTGAAGAGTAGTATGTTTTTGAGTAGACCATTGTGCCTTTCTGTAAGTCCAGCTGCTTGAGGCTGGTAAGCTAAGTAGAATTCCACAAGATTCCATATTCTAGAGCCCATGACAGAACAACCTGGGAGGTGAAAGAGGTACCTTGATCTGAATCTATGTTTGGTGAAAAGGGATGAACACATACTTGATTAAGAAGGAGCTCACATAATGGGAAGCAGCCAGCAGACATCCAGTGAAGATATGGATGATGGTGTTTGCATAGCTATTAGATCTTGTGGGGGGCAACAGCAGCCTGATAAAATCAGTATGCCATCTGGAGTAGAGTCTATCACCCAGGGCATATGTCCCCACCAAGGATCTTTCCAGACTTTTGTTTTGGGAGCAAAGGAGGCAATTATCTACCATCACTTTGGTTAGAGCTGGCGTAAAGGGGATGCTACACCTGTATGCCCAGTCAGTAAGTGCTGTCACTCCCCTATGGCATGATGGAATATGGGACCACTCTGCTAGTGGGTATGGCACTGAAGAATAGTTCTGTTCAGGGTTGCATTTGGTACTCCGGAAGGGGGCTCATACATGTAATTTGAATGAGTCTGTAATGTCACTATGTGCTTCTGGTGTTTGCTGGTGTGTATGTGTGCAGAGACATGAGTGACCCTAATCAGCATGTGTGAGTTGGCTATTTCTTTCCAAGTGGAGGCACCCTAGATAGGCTTTCCCTGAATCATGAAATTATCCTTTTCAATTGTCCAGACTTGACCTTGAATCCATTGGCTGCCTCCCAGGAGTGAGTAAAAATATGTGCCCTTAGGAGTCTCATTTTTATGGCCTGTTGTAGATCGAGGTACACTGCCTCTAACTCTGCCAGTTGGGCCGATCCAGGAGAGCCATCCTATACTAGCGATGTGCCGTGGCCTATATGTACAGCGGTGGTGCTGCCAATGGTGAAGAATACGAACTCCCTTTCCATGTCAGACGGTTACAAGGGGCTCCCCAAACTGCTAGAGGGGCTGGCATGAGGGTGCCACTTTCTGCACCTCAGTGTCAGTGAGCAAGGGGCTGGCATGGGGGAAACCACATTTTCCTATCATTTGGAAAGACCCTTACCATCAGATTTAGCCCTTTTCTGAAGGTGCCATTTCCATTTTAACAGTGAGGCCTCAGTGGCCGTGCCGAGCCTCTGCCAGGTTGAATCCCACACAAAGTGGAGGAGCATGACCTTGTAATTTGAGGCAGGGAACTCCCTGTAAGAAAAATTATCTGGATTTGGGGTCAATTAGAGCCTCTTCAGGATTGGAGATGAAACCTAGGTCATCTGGTTGGCTCTGTTCAAAGAAGTGACAGACCCATTGACCCACACCAGTCTTACAGAGAGGGAGTCAGGCCTCATCTACTGTTTTCCATTGGCTTTGAGCCTTTGTGATAATAACCACAGTAGAAGGGTGAGCTTAGCACCAAGCCTTAAAATCCAAGTAAACAGGGGAAGGGATTCTTCTTCTATACTTTTGGGGCTGGTGCCTTTGGGTTCAGACTCTCCCTAATCATTGGAAGCCTCAATTATGGTGTTTCCCTTTTCCCACATGGAAGGCTAGGGGTTGCCCAGAGTTGGGTATTTTCCTTCCCCAGGTCTGTTAGGCTCTGATAAAACCCCAGCAGGTTAGGCTCTGGTTAAATACTTTCTCCTGAGGGCAAACCTTATTAAGAAGAATAGAATGCTCTGGTGTATTTCAGAAGGGTTCGTTTTCTCCTCCCCTTGCCATAAGCATGAGGGGATTTTTCTCTGATATTTACTGTGAGAATGCAAGGTAAGGTTTTGTGAGTTTACAGGAGGTAAAACTCACAAAAGTGTGGGGTCCCCCTGGATGACTGGGTCCCCTTAGAGTTTTTAACTCAGAACAGTCCACACTGAGCCTCCAGCCAATCTCATTGTGTTTTCAATTTGCATTTCCATAATAGCTAATGATGTTGATCAACTTTTACTATGTTTATTTGCCATCTGTATAACTTCTTCAACAAAATGTTTTTCTGATGTCTTTTGCCCATTTTCTAATTGGATTATTTGATCTTCCCTTTCCTTCCTTCCTTCCTTCCTTCCTTTCTTTCTTTCTTTTTCTTTCTTTCTTTCTTTCTTTCTTTCTTTCTTTCTTTCTTTCTTTCTTGCTTGCTTGCTTGCTTGCTTGCTTGCTATTGAGCTTTTTGTTCTCAATTGGATCATTTTATTTTATTAATTTCTTAACAACTTCATTAAGGTATCATTCATAAAACATACAATTCACCCATTTAAAATGTACATTTCAATGGATTTTAGTGCAACAATCACCACGGTTGATTTTACTTTTTTTATTATCCCACTTTCCCTCTTCTTCTCCCTCCACCCCCAGTCCTAAGTAACTACTAATGGACTTTCTGTCTCTACTGATTCCCTATTCTGGACTTTCATATGAATGAAATCATATATTTTGTGATCTTCTGACTGGCTTATCCATGTTATAACCTGTATGAGTACTTCATTCCTTTATATGGCTGAATAATACTTCATTGTATGGATATGCCACATTTTGTTTATGCATTTGTCAGTTGATGGACATTTGAGTTGTTTCCACTTTTTTGCTATTATGAATAATGCTAATGTGACCATTCATGTGTGAATTTTTGTATGGATATGTATTTTTGTTTCTCTTAGGCATATACCTAGGAGTAGAATTACCAACTCTATGTTTAAGCTTGTGAGTAATTACCAAATTGTTTTCCAAAGTGGTTTCACTCTTTTACATTCTCATACACTTATGAGGGTTCTGATTTTTCTACATGCTTGTTATCGTTTGTTATTTTCTGTCTTTTTTATTTTAACAATCCCAGTTTGTCTATAAGTGGTATGTCACTGTGGTTTTCATTTGCACTCCCCTAATGACTAATAATGTTGAGCCTCTTTTTCTGTTCATATTAGTCATTTGTATATCTTCCTCGGAGGAATCTATCTAAAGGCTACTGAAGTCTTAAGAAGTCTATTCAAGTTATTTGCCCAGTTGCTAATTGGGTTGTCTTTTTATTATTGAGTTGTAGGAGTTCTTTTTATGTTCTAGACACAAATATCTTATCACATAGTGATTTGTAAATATTTTTGTCATTCTGTGGGTTGTCTTTTCACTCTTGATGGTGTCCCTTGAAGTACAAAAGTTTTAAATTTTGATGAAGTAAAATGTATCTATATTTTCTGTTGTTGCTTGTGCTTTTGGTGTCATATCTAAAACACTTATTACCCCAAGGTCATGAAGATGTCCTTTGTTTTCTTCTTAAAGTTCTATAGTTTTAGCTCTTATATTTAGGTATTTGATCCATTTTCTTTTTTCTTTTTCTTTTTTTTTATGTGGACAATTTTTAAAGTCTTTCTTGAATTTGTTACAATATTATTTCTGTTATATGTTTTGGTTTTTTGGCCATGAGGCATGTGGGATCTTAGTTCCCCAACCAGGGATCAAACCCACACCCTCTGCATTGGAAGGCGAAGTCTTAACCACTGGACCGCCTGAGAAGTACCTGCCTTTGATCCATTTTGAGTTAACTTTTGTATATGGTATGAGGTACATGTCTAACTTCCTTCTTTTGCATGTGGGTATCCGGTTGTCCCAGCACCATTTGTTGAAGAGACTATTTTTCCTCTATTGAATTGTCTTGACACTCTTGTCAAAAATCAATTGACAGTAAATGTGAGGGTTTATTGTGGACTTTCAGTTCTATTCCATTAATTTATATGTCCATTCTTATGCTAATATCATGTATCTATATGTCATGATCACCATAGCTTTGTAGTAAGTTTGAAATCAGGAAATGAGAATTCTCCAACTTTGTTCTTTTTCAAGTTGTTTTGGTTATCCTGGCTCCCTTGAATTTCCATTTGAATTTAGGATCAGCTTGTCAATTTCTGCAAAGAAACAAGTGGGGATTTTTATAGGGATTATTTTGAATTTATAGACCAATTTGGGGATATTTGCTATTTTCACAATATTGTCTTCTGATCTGTGAACATCAGATGTCTTTCCATTTATTTAGGTCTTTAATTCTTTTGAGGAATGCTTCTTAGTTTTCAGAGTATAAGGTTTGCACTTCTTTTGTTAAATTATTCCCCAAAGTATGAACCTATGTACACAAAGTATTCTGAAGGCATAGCTACACCCTCAGACCTTGCTTGTTCTACCTCAGATCTGTGATATTCTCAAAAGAGATCAAATCAGAGATTGGATTGAACAGCACAAATACCATACCATGAAAGACAGAAGCCAAACTTTATAACAAGCTTGTGTTATAAAGTCTAGTTCACAGCCCTAGCTGCACATTCAAATCACCTGGGGAACTTAAAAACTATCCACTAGATAGGAATTCTGAGGAGTGAGATTTAGCCCTTAGTACTTTTTAAAGCTCCTCAGGTGATTTCAAAGTGTAGCAAAGATTGACATTTGCTGTTGTAAATTATCAGCTAACTCATCTTCTAGTCAGAGAGTGCTATGATAATAGCAGTGACTTATTTTGTTTATCAGGTTAATATTTCTTCTACCTAAATTAAAATAAATGAAAATAAAGTTGTATAATTGAAAATTATTTGGGAACTTCTTTGAGAAACACTTTGAGAAAGTGTTTGAATTATTACTATTTGAAATATTCAGAAATGTGTTATAAAACATTTCAAACATGCAAAGAATAGTATAATGAACTCCAAATGTGTCCATTTCTTAGCTACAACAACCATCAACCAATGGCAATTCTTGTTTCATCTGTCCCTCCCATCCATTGCCCACTGTCACCCTGAATATTTTTAAGTAAACCCTGGAAATAATATTTTACAGTACCTGTAAATGTTTCAGTATGTAATTCTAAAAGATAATAATTGTAGCTCTAAAAGATTATTTTAAAACTTTCTTCTATGTCATTATCACACCTAAAAGTTTTAACAACATGAGGTAATTTTTATGTTATGTAGGAAGATATGAGAAGAGAACAGAGGATATATCATCAATACTTGGCACAGCAGCGTGAGGAAGAAGAAGCTCAGGAGAAAGAACTGGACAGAATGTTAGAGAAAGAGAAGGAAAAGAAGTTTGCTGAGAAGGACAAGGAGCTGAGACTTGAAAAGGAGGCAAGAAAACAACTTTTGAATGAGGTCATGTGTACAAGAAAACTTCAAGTTCAAGAAAAGTGTAAGGAAATGAATTATAATTACTTATATTTGGACCTTAATTCAATTTAAGTAGCAACCAAAATATTTATTAAATAGGTATTATGTGTGAAATACTATGAAGAATGTAAAAAGGATTAAGGCAAGATCCCTGCTTTGCAGACCTTACCTAATTGAATACTTGAATATGCTTCAGTGCTTGGTCACAGAAGGAAATATTTGTTGAGAGGATTTCTGTGCCCAGATGGACACATTTAGTAGTAGGGTACTACTGGACTTCACACTCTTTGTCTTTGCAAGAGAAAGCTCATCTTGGTTCCACTGATTAATTCTCCACTCCAGGAATTATAACAACACTTGAAAATTCTTAAGCCATTATTAGGTGGAGTTTTAAGAAATGAGAAGAAAGCTTCTATGCTAAAAAGATTTCTGTATTCCCCCATAATAAATGTTTTAGAATATATTGAGAAAACATGGAAAGTTTAAGTATTTGGAACCATTTATAAACAAGGAAATAAAATCAACCATATTTCCTGTATTTCCTTCCAGTATTTTTATTATGTATGCCATTTCCCCTTACAAATTAGGATCTTGTTGTATATATTGTTTTCCAGCCTGCATTTCCCACTTATCATAAACATTTTTCCAGGTTGTTTTTCTTCAGTCATAAGATTTGTAATGCTGCCTAGAAATCCATTATAAAAATGGACCATAATTTATTTTACCTAAACACAACTAATGGACCTTCAGCTTGTTTTGAATCTTTTTCCTGCTGTTTTAGCATTGCAGGTTACTACCTCTGTATATAGGTTTTTTGGCTCATTTATGATTAAGATAAATTCCTGTAAATGGATTTGGGCCCAAAGATATGTACATTTCAGATGTATATTGCCTGGTTTTATTTATTCATTTGTGAACTCTGTTCTGTCATTTTTTTCTACTGAGTTGTTTAAGTTTTCCTTATTAAATTTATAAGAGCCTTATATACTGTTTTTCCAGTACTTATTTTGTAATAAACTCCCCTATAAACATAAATGGCAATAGAACTGTTTGTCCTCAAGAAGAGAAAGGTGAGAAGTGTTCTAACAGTGGTTATCTGGTATGAAAAATACTGATCATAGATTTCAGTGACAAATGATTGAGAAAATCTCTGTAGACTGCAGCACATATGAACCTAAACCCTATTTTTTCCTTAATGGAGATGACTACTTCTACCTTATTAAGCTAAGATCTAGCCCAGTGATTTTAAGCTTTGCCTTTCTAAAGACAGTATGGCATCGATGCCCAGAAAGATGTCAGCAAGTCTTTTCTGAAAAAAGTCATATAGCAAAAATTACTTTTGTCTTTCTTAGTGCAACGAAAAGCAAAAGAACAGGAAGAACTTGCTATGGAACAGGAACGCATAAATGAAGGTCTTAAAGAGCTTAACCGTGAAGAGAGGGAGAATTTTACAAGGTATGATTTAATTTTCTTTATTATTACTAACTACCTAAAAAAAAAAGGAAATTTTTTAGCATAGAGGACAATGTGCCATAATTCATGTATTACTGCTATTATTTTACATCCATATTACACTTGTCCTAAAAGCTCAATTCAGTTTATAAAATATCATATGAAAATAAGCACCAACCATTTTGGTAAAATTAAATTCTACTGCCATTGCGTAGATTCTGATTATACACATTAGGCATTAACCTAGACAAACATCTTAAAAAATAAAATAAATTAGAAACAATTTTTATAAAATAGGCCAACCCTAAATCATTATAAAATAAGATTTTTCCCCCATGAAATAAACCCTGAAATACAATGTGACCTAATTAGTAAGATTAACAGAAATGGCTTATGGGGATATGATTCCATGCAAATGCCCCAGGAAGAATTCGGTAGCCTCACTGGGCTGGAAAACTGCTGTGCTCTGGGTGCTTTGAGTTGTACCACTTCCCTCCTCTGACAAGCGTCCCTCTGATCACCATAATCAGGCCCAGGTGGAGGAAACTGGCTGATGCCTCCTTTCAGCCTTTCTCAGATCATAGCAGTCCCTTCCCAGCGGTGGCATGACACCCAATTCAGGTGACCAGTGTGGTGGAGAAAGAGGACCTGGCTCCTCTAATTGCTGGTCACCCTCCCTGTCCCTGGGGCCTGTTCCCTGGTTTACCCACATTTGGTGCATAGATATAAGCTCTCGTCTTTCTAGAAAGAGTATGGTTTATATACCTGAGCCTACTGTCAGTCTGGGGCACTACCAGCAACATCTGGCTACCCTACTGACTTCCTGCTACTTGTTCTTCTCTGGAGGTCCTTCTTTCTTACTTTTAAAAAGTCTGTTGGAGGTGTGAGGGCAATTTAATGAATAGCAACTTTCTTCCCTCCCCAACTTTTGAATCAACTAAAAGATAAGAAAAAAAAAAGTGTGAGCAGAATTTGTGGTTTACAGTGAGTTATGATTGGCGGCCGGCGGGCCGGGCCGAGCGCCGAGGGCGCACCTGGCGGCTGCGCGGCCCGGCCGGACTGCGGGAGCAGGCGCGGCGGCGGCGGCGGTGGTGGCGAGGCTGTCGCAGCCGCCGCTGCTCCCCGCCTCGGCGGAGACTCGGAAGTTCACCCGGGCGCTGAGTAAGCAGGGCACGGCGGCCGAGCTGCGGCAGAGCGTGTCGGAGGTGGTGCGTGGCTCGGTGCTTCTGATATGGACATGCTGATCCTAAAATTCATATGGAAATGCAGGAAACCCAAAATAGCGAAAAAAATCTTGAAGCAAAAGAACAAAGGTGGAGGACTTACACTTCCTGATTTCAAAACTTTCTACAGAGCTATAGTAGTCAAAATACTGTGATGTTGGCATAAGGATAGACACACATATCAATGGACTAGAATTGAGTCTAGAAATAAATTCATACATTTATAATCAATTGATTTTTTACGAGGGTGCCAAGACTGTTCAATGGAGGTAGAATTGTCTTTTTAACAAACAGTGCTGGGACAACTGGGTATCCATATGCAGAGATTGAAGTTGGATCCTTATGTCACACCATGTGCAAAAACCCACTCAAAATTGATCATAGACCTAAATGTAAGACCTAAAACTATAAAACTCTTTGAAAAAGAACATAGGTGTAAATCTTTATGACCTTGGATTAGGCAGTGGTTTCTTAGATATGACACCAAAAACACAAGCAACCAAAAGAAAAATAAATTGGATATTATCAAAATGAAAACTTGTGTTTCAAAGGACACTATGAAGAAAGCGGAAAAATAACCCACTGAGTGAGAGAAAAGGGACTTGCATCTAGAATGTATAAAAAACTTACAACTCATTAATAAAAAGACCACTCAGTTAAAAATGAGCAAGGGCTTCTTAGGTGGTGCAGTGGTTAAGAATCCGCCTGCCAATGCAGGAGACACAGGTTTGATCCCTGCTCCAGGAAGATCCCACATGCCTCAGAACAACCAAGCCGGTGTGCCACAACTATTGGGCCTGCGCTTTAGAGCCCGTGAGCCACAACTATTGAGCCCATGTACTGCAACTACTGAAGCCCATGCACCTAGAGCCTGTGCTCTGCAACAAGAGAAGCCACAGCAATGAGGAGCCCGCACACCACAATGAAGAGGAGCCCCCACTCACCGCAACTAAAGAAAGCCGACGCACAGCAAAAAAGACCCAATTCAGCCAATAAAATAAGTTTTTAAAAAATGAGCAAAGAATCTAAACAAATGTTTCTTTAAAGAAAATATACAAATGAATCTGCTTAACATTAGTCATCTGGGAAATGTATTTAAAACCACGGTGAGCTACCACTTCACTCCCACTAGGATGGCTAGAAGATAAAGACAGGCAGTAGCCCTTGTCCGTTATTGTCCTGCTGGTGAGGGTGTGGAGAGATTTGAGCCCTCATAGATTGCTGGTGGGAATGTGAAATGGTGCAGCCACTTTGGAAAAGCTGAATATGGTGGGGAGGGACAAATTAGGAGTTTGGGATGAACATATACACACTACTATATATAAAATAGATAACCAACAGACACCTACTGTATGGCACAAGGAAGTATACTCAGTATCTTGTAATAATCTGTAAGGGAAAAGAATCTGAAAAAGAATGTGTATACATGCTCTGAAAATATACATATACATATATATCTGAATCATTTTGCTGTACACCTGAAGCTAACACATTGTAAATCAACTATACTTCAATAAAAAAAAGCTAAATATAAAAAAAACATAAAGTGAGTTATGATTATGTCTCATGATTCTGTAGTTGACCAGGGTCAGCTGGGTGGTTCTTGCTTGGGGTCTCTCATGTGGTTCAAGTCAGATGCTGGCTGGGGCTACATTCATCTGAAGGCTCAGCTGGAATGGACACCTAAAATATCTATTCATGCAGCTGGTAGTGTGTGCTGGCTGAGCCTGGGGATCTCATCTGGTATTATCAGCCAGAACACACACACGTGGCCTCTCCATGTGGCTTGGGCTTCTCATAGAGTGGCGGCTGGTTCTGAGAGGGAGAGTTCCAACCGCAAGCATTCCAAGAGACAGGAAGAGAAAGCTGCCAGGCCAGTTCAGGACTACACCTGGGACTGTAAAGTATCACTTCTGTCATATTCCGTTGGTCATAAAAAAGCAGCCACACGGCCCATCTAGATTCAGTGGGATGGAGAAATAAGCTCCACCTCTTGATAGGGGAGTACACTGCAGAAGAGCATATGCGGAGGGGGATATCACTGTGGCAATCTCTGGAAAATAGAACCTGCCACACAGAGGATATGCATGCTGTAATCTTTATTTCTGATAAAGTCTGGCATTAAATAATGTGGCTTATAGATTGTAAAATGGTAAAACTGCTATGGAAAACAATATGGAAGTTTCTGCAAAAAATTAAAAATAGAACTACCATATGATCCAGTAATCCCACTTCTGGGTATATATCCAAACTAAATGAAAGCAGGATCTTAAAGAGATGTTTGTATACTTATGTTCATAGCACCGCTATTCACAATAGCCAAAAGGTGGAAATAACCCAAATGTCTATTAACAGATGAATGGATAAACAAAGTGTGGTATGTACATACAGTGGAATATTATCAATTTTTGTTCTAAGATTATGTTAATTATTATTGTAACACATTATTGAATTTTTCATCTATTTCTTCCCCACTTACCTTGATTTTAATGGGAATTTTAATTTCACTTTGAAAATTACATTTTAATTGTAATGGCCTATATAAATCCAAATACTTTGATAATTTTACACTTTGTCATTTCTAATATTTTAGACGCTTCAGTTTAGCCCAGGAGTACAGGAAGCAACTTCAGATGCAAATGCGCTCCCAGCAGCAGGCCCGGGAAGCAGAGAAGGAAGAGGAACGCCGAGAGTTTGAGGCAGGAATAGCAGCAGAGAAGAATTTCCAGGACAAGATCCAGGAGATCCTATCCACTCATCAAGTGCTGCCCCGAAATGTCCACCCTATGCGGAGGGCATGCCCTAATAAGCTTCCGCCATAGTTTCATAAACTACACTATGCTTGTATGTCCCTTTTAACTCATGGATAAACTGGTTTTTTTTTTTTGTTTGTTTGTTTTTTCTGAGTTTGTGTAACTATATGCCATGAAATTTTCTTCTTAGAAATTAAACTATTTCTTTTTTAGATTTCATATACTGACACATCTGAATGATCTACTTCCTATCACACAGTTATTTTCCTAACTTACCTCCATGCCACCCTTTCTTGTTCATTTATTAATAGCTTCACTTTTTCCCATCCATCTGTTCATATGCCCATATCCTTTTGCCTCCTTTCTCTTCTCACTCACAGACATAATTCACAATATTAGCAGGGCATTTTTTCAGGCAAAGCTGGGACTATCAGCCACTTTCATTAATCCACTTATTCAGTTATTAAACAAATGTTTACTGAGTACCTCTCACATGCTGGCACCATTCTGGAGCTTGAGACTTCAGTGAGAACAAAGCAAACCCCTTGCTCTCATGGCGATTACATTCTAGTGGAGGAAACCAGGTAAGTGTTAAGTGCTATAGGCAGGAAATGGCAGGAGTGCTATTTTATTTTATATGTGATAGTCAGATCTCTTTTAGCAGCTGATATTTGAATGAACCAGCCATGTGGTTATCTGGGGAGAAAATATCCCAGGCAGAAGAAAGAGCCAGTGCAAGGGCCCTGGGACAGAAGTCTGCTTAGTGCATATGAGGCATAGCATTTGTGCTGGAGTAGAGTGAGGAAAGAGTGGTAGAAGACTAATTGGAAAGGTAGTGGGGGCCAGATGATGTAAGGCCTTGGAAGCATGGTGAAGACTGGCTTTTACTTCTATAGGAAGCAGTTATAGGGTTTTGAGCAGAGAAGCAACCTGATATGATGTAAGAGGGTTGCTGGTTGCCATGTTGAGGTTAGACTTCAAGGAGACAGGGATGCAGTTAAGAAGTGATCACAGTAACCCAGGTTAGGGGTGATGGTAGTGTGGTAGCCAGCCTCCAAGATGACCCCTAATCATTCTCAAAGTAGGCAATATTCACACAGAAGTATGTGTTTATGCCCTTGTGTAGTCCCCTTCCATCCTGAATCTTGGGCACTATGTAAAATATGTGCATTTACCAGTTTAAAAAAAAAGGTAGAAAGAAATCAACATGTTCATACACCTAACGTTGAGCAGTATAATTAATTATTTTCACTTCTTTGAGAAGTTCCCTCCCAAGCTTTGTTTGTATGGATACTCATTTTCACATTGTGAATGCACTGCCTTGTTGCTTCACCTATCACATTTACAAATGGCTACATCATAGTCTATTGAGTTAGTGTCCTATAATGTACTGAACATTGGACTTTGAGTTCATTTCAAATTTGTCACTGTTACAAATTATCCTATAACAACATTCATTTGAATTATTTCCTTAGAATCATGTAGTTCCCTGAAGTGGGATTTCTGGGTCAAAGGGGATAAACAGTGATATACTTTTGCTTTCAAGCGCCACATTTGCAAAAGCAGTTTTTAGAGTTGTAGACTTTTTAGGGAAATGTTTTCATGGCCAGTTGGTATTCTCCCTGAAGATTTAAAATGTATTTGAGGAAATTGTTTGCTAGAATCTCTAAGAGGTTTTTCTCTTTAACCTTTCTACGCATTCATTCACTCTTACCTCAGCTCTGGGAATCTATCTCCTTCTCTGTATTCAAGCCCCCTTGTGGCCAAAGTTAATCTCTAATCCAAAAGTGGGAGTGGGAGTGGGCCACAAAAAAACAAAACGAAAAGAAAAAACTATCATTTAAGTTTTGTTGAAAATCAACTGACCATTAATAATAAGGGTTCATTTCCAGGCACACTGCTCTGTTCCACTGATGTATTTGTCTATCCTTACACCAACGCAACACTGCAGTGATGATCACTGTAGCCTTTAATAAGGCTTGAAATTGGTTGTGTGAGGCATCAAATATTGTTCTCTTTCTTCCCCCCAAAATTATTTTGTCTGTTCTAGGTTCTTTAAATTTCCATATAATTGTTAGGATCATCTTGTCAATTTCTACAAAGATACCTACTGAGATTTTGATAGAGATTGCATTGAAGCTATAGATTAATTTGGGGAGAACTGCCATCTAAACAGTCATGAGTTTTCCAACCGATGAAGAAGGTCTATCTCCCCATTCACTTAGGTCATCTTTACATTTTTAAGCAATGTTTTATGGTTTTCAGTGTGCAGGCCTTGTGCTTCTTTTGTTAAACTTATTCTTAAGTATTTCTCTTTAATACTATTATGAACAGAATTGTTTTCTTAATTTAATTTTTGGATTATTCATTGTTAATGTGTAGCAATGTAATTGAATTTTGCATATTGGACTTCTATCTTGTGACCTTGCTGAACTCACTTATTAGTTCTAGTAGTTTATTTTTTGTTTGTTTTTTAAGATTCTGTAGGATTTCTTACATTCAGGATCATGTCATTTGCAAATAAAGATAGTTTATTTCTCTCTTTCCAGTCTGGATACCTGTTGTTTCTTTTTCTTGCCTTAACTTCACTGGTTAGTACAATATCAAGTATGATATTGAATAGAAGTGGAAAGAACAGACATTCTTGACTTGCTCCCGGTTTTAAGGGGAAACGCTCATTCTTTAATTAAGTGTGATGTTATCTGTAGGTTTTTTCACAGATGCCCTTTACCAGGGTGAGGATGATTCCTTCTCTTCATATTTTATTGACAGTCTGTATATAAAGAGGTGTTGGATTTTATCAAATGCTTTTTCTGTGCCTGTTGAGTTGAATAAATGCTTTTTAAAATTTTTTAAAATTAATGTATTGACTGTATTGGGTCTTTGTTGCTGCATGCAGGCTTTCTCTAGTTGTGGTGAGTGGGGGCTACTCTTCTCTGTGGTGCTTCTCACTGCGGTGGCTTCTCTTGTTGTGGAGCATGGGCTCTATGTGCACGAGCTTCAATAGTTGTGGCTCGCGGGCTCTAGATCACAGGCTCAGTAATTGTGGCACTGGGGCTTAGTTGCTTTGCAGCATGTGGGATCTTCCCGGACCAGAGCTCAAACCCCTGTTCTCTGCATTGGCAGGCAGATTCTTTTCTTTTTTTTAATTAATTAATTTATTTATTTTATTGGCTGTGTTGGGTCTTCATTGCTGCACACGGGCTTTCTCTAGTTGCGGCGAGCGGGGGCTACTCTTCCTTGTGGTGCGCGGGCTTCTCATTGCAGAGGCCTCTCTTGTTGCAGAGCATGGGCTCCAGGTGCGTGGGCTTCAGTAGTTGTGTCACATGGGCTCAACAGTTGTGGCTCACGGGCTCAATAGTTGTGGCGCACAGGCTTAGCTGCTCTGCGGCATGTGGTATCTTCCTGGAGCAGGGATCGAACCCATGTCCCCTGCATTGGCAGGCGGATTCTTAACCACTGTGCCACCAGTGAAGCCCTGTGCCTGTTGAGTTGAACATGTGATTTTTGTTCTTTTGTTCTATTAATATGGTGTATTACATTAATTTATTTTCAGATATTAACTCACCCTGCATATCTGGGATAAATGCCACTTGGTCATGGTTTATGTTTTTTTTAATAAGTTGCTGCATTTCATTTGCTAATTTTTTTTTTTTTGCCACTATCTTAATCTTGGTCTGTTGTGTATCTTCGATCTATCTAAGTGACGTCTTGTCTGAGTCTGGTATCAAGATATTGTTGGCCATATAAAATGAGTTGGAGAGTATTCCCTCTTCCTTTATTTTCTGAAAGAGTTTGTGAAAGATTACTATTATATCTTCCTCAAATGTTTAATAGAATTCAACAGGGATGCCACCTGGGCTTTATATGTGGGAAGATTATTTTTTACTGCTAATTTAATATTTTTACTGACGTAGGTCTAATCAGATATTCTGTTTATTCTTGAGTCAGTTTTGGTAATTTGCTTTTCTGAAAATTTGTCCACTTCATCTAAGCTGTCTAATTTAAACACATAAAGCAGTTCATAAAATTTCCTTATAATTACTTTAACTTCTAAAGGGTCTGTAGTAATGTATCCCCTTTCATTCTACTTGAATTTTGGGTTATTTTGCTACTCTGTGACCAGAAAATAACTGGAAAGTATGGCCTCTCCTTTCAGTGTCCTTCCCTGCCTCCAACCCAGAATAACTCTCTACCAAAGAGCATGGTACTTGGATGATTGAAGCAATTTCTAAAAACAAAAAGTAAATATCACTTATTGTTAAATTATGCGATTTATCTTTTTCTTATTTTTATGTAAAGGAAACTAGCCTTCCATCATATGGATGCAAACATTTTTTTCTAGCTTTTCTGCCCTGTTGATGGCAGAACAGAAAGCCTTAAAAGGTCTGGATTCCTGACATTTCATTATCTGGTAGGGCTGATTTCACCTCTTTGGTCTCCTTTTATAATTTTTTTTTCAGAGCTATCATATAGTTTTTACCCCCAGATCAATACTAGTATCTTTCGATTATCCCAGTAATATTTTCATTCACACTGCAATGGGTTTATAAATTAGTTCAGGGATGCTTTCAACTTTACAATATTTATTTTTCCTATCTATAAATCACAGCATAGCACTACTCAGACTGTTCATTGCCCAACAATTCTCCATTTCCTCTTCTCTCTCAAGTTAACAGCACCTCAGTTTTTGTGAATGTGTGTGAGTTTGGCTGGTCATGCTGCTGTGCAAACAGAGACTATATTTCTTACACTCCCTTGCAGGCAGTGTTTGTCCCGGTATCTAAATTCTGGCCAAAGAGATGTAAGTAAAAGTGTTATATGGGTCTTCCAGGAGGAAGGGAGGGGAGGGAAATTTTGGAATGTCTGAGTAAGGAGCTCTGCAAATTTTATCACCAAAAGGCAGTGATAAAATGGGAAATGTCATCAAAAACTACAATTTCAGGATGCTGGAAATTTACCAAAGGCATGCAATAAATTGAGAAGCATTTATTCAAGAAAACCTACTAAACCTTGGTAAGAATGGTGAGAGTCTATGGCATTTTAACCTAGAGCTGCTTCCAGATCCCCTTCAGCTGCATGGAGCAGTGGTTCTAACAGGACAGGGTAGGTTGTAAGGACCTACCTGCAGCCTCGCTGCCAGAGGGGCCTGACTTCATTGAAAGCAAAATTTGGAAAAATCCATGCTTGGGACATTGTCAAAACAAGAGCAATCTTGGTGACAACAAATCAGAAAAGGCCGACATCACAGCTAACCTGAGATTGTGATACTGGTTGGGGCAAGCAACAGACAGACCAGCCAGAAATTTCGCTGGAAGATTTGGGGAACACGACAGCCACTAACGGCTGTGATAAGCTCCCACATATTCTTGGTGATGTGGAAGCTGTGGTGTGCAGGTTTCTCACTGTGGTGGCTTCACTTGTTGCGGAGCATGGGCAGGCTTCAGTAGTTGTGGTGCATGGGCTCAGTAGTTGTGGCACATGGGCTTAGTTGCTCCGCAGCATGTGGGATCTTCCCAGACCAGGGATTGAACCCGTGTCCCCTGCATTGGCAGGTAGATTCTCAACCACTTCACCACCAGAGAAGCCCAGTCCTTATCTTCTTTGAAGAAAGAATTCAGTGAAGAGACAGAGGCAGTGAAGCAGGTAAAGTGTTTATTAGAAGCAGAGTACATACAGGCAGGCTTGGAGAGAGTCACACACTTTTGCAGTGGCTTTAATTTCTTATGTGGGGACAGTTTTCTGGATTCTGTCTGGCCAATCATCTTGCTCTGTGCCCATATTTGGTCTGACTCAGGGCCCTCTCTGATGTGCACACACATCTTTTAGCCAAGATGGATTCCAGTGCAAGAGTTTCTAGGAGGTTGGCAGGACATATTATGGGCTGGCACACCCTCCCTTCTCTGATTCCTGAGGATCTTTTCTGCATATGTGTGGTCTAGGAGATCTCCTTGACCTCAAGAAAAATGTGGTCTCCTTATCCTTTACTCAAGCAGAGTTCTGCTCCTGCTATTATCTTTATCTCAAAGTGTCAATAGGAGACAAGTTCCAGCTGCTCAGCCTCGGGTCCAGTTATCTCCTGCCTCAGCTCAAAATGCCTCTCTTGCATCAGTCATTTCTTAAGTAACTTTAACTCAAAACAATCAATATACCATTAAGGCATATCTTGGGATGCCCTGCCTTGGGCCCCAACACATGCAATAACTCTACGCACTCACCGAAGTGGATAAAATGAAAAAGACAGGCAAACAGGCATCAGTGAGACTGTGGAGCAACTGGAACTCTCACACACTGATGGTAAGAATATAAATATAACAATCACTTTGGGATGCTAAAGCTGAAAATATATGTACACTGTGATCCAGAAATTCTACTTCTAGGTATTTACCCAACAGAAATGCATACCTATATGCAGTAAATGACATGTATAAGATCGTTCATAGCGGCACTGTTTATAAAAGGCCTGAATTAGAACTAGTCCAAATGCCCATCCAGAGAAGAATGGAAGATACTATACACAATGTGTATGAATGAACTTTGCCACATGCAACAGCGTGGGTGAGCCTCACAGCCACCATGGTGAGAAAAATAAGTCAGACATAGAACAGCACGTGCTATGTGGTTCCACTTATGGTTTGCCACTTAAAAGCAGGCAAAACTAATTTTTGGTGTTAGAAATTAGGTAATTACCCTTTTGGAGAGAATGACTGGAAGGAGGACTTCTTGGTATTAATGTTCTATTTCTTGATTTGTGTGCTGGTTATTCAGTGTGTTCATCTCAAGAAAATTTTTCAAGCTGTACATTTAAGATTCCTGTACTTTTCCATGTGTTGTACTTCCATTGAGTTAAAAAAAAAAAAAACTTTCACAAAATAGCTACCATTGTCATTGTGCTGGTTTCTGAAGGTTTCCAGACTAAATCTAACATTTGGAGACTACTATTATGTGTCTTGCCATTTATTCTGCTGGTAAAAAGCTCTAATTTTTCTATCCACTCTAGACCCTTCATCATCAGCTTGCCATCTAGTGGTCACACCTCATTTTTCTAGGTTTGTATATGGAACAGGATGCTAAGAATTAGAAGAGGTCTGCAGAGCAGAATACAATGGGAGCATCACCTCCTTCAATCTGTGCACTATACTTCATTTAATGCAGCCCACAGTTGAATGCCCACCCTCTAGTCACAACTGAAAAAATGTAGGCACAGTTGTCTTGTCCTTGGCAGGCCCTACCTGTCTGTTATAAACAAGACAGTGAGAAGCCATGTTTAATACTTATGAGGACAAAGTATTTTCACCATCACCTTCTATTTTGCATGTAAGTTACCAGTGTGCTAACCACTGGTGACTCTACCTAGTTATTGATGAAAACCTGGCAAAGCTGCTATCTGGCAACACTTTGTTAACAGTTAATTTGAATTACTTTATACATTATAAACAGCACTTCATTTCCTGAGTCATTCTGAGTTTTCCCTTTTTCAGGTTGACCTTTCCCTCTAACCTTTCAGTTCTAATTAAAAAGATTAAATAATGACAACTGAACTTTACGTAGGGCTTTCTGAGTACTAGCTACTTCCCTACTGCTGTTTACATGTGTTTACTCATTTAATCATGAGTGAAGTACTTTTATTTTCTTTTTGAGTGAAGTACTATTATTTTCTTTTTGAGTGAAGTACTATTATCTTCATGCCCATTTTGCAGCTGAGAAAACTGAGGCATGGCAGGTTAGGAAACTTGCCAAGGCTACATGGTTAATGTGGTATAATAAATATTTGGTCTTTGTTCCCAGTTCCTGCCACAGAGCCCCTAAAATTCTCGAGATTTCCTGAGTGATAGGAATGACTTGTTCTTCACAAAGAGTCCCTTTTGATCACACCAGAGTTTATGCTAATGAGGTGACTTAGGATGCCCCTAAGTAGCCTCAGGTTGGGGCTGGTCACCTGAAAGACCAGGTGATTAGAGGATTGGAACTTTTAGACGCACCCAGAAAGGGGAAAGTCTCCAGAGAAAGGAGAAGCTAGAGACTGAGCTGAATAACAATGTTTGATGTTTGGAGAGCTCTGGTTGGTGAACACACGGAGGAGCTGGGAGTGGGGACACACTCAGAGAGGGTGTGGAAGTTTCGCCTCCCCCATACCACCTTGTCCTGTGTATCTCTTCTTCTTCTTTTTTTTTTTTGTTTTTATTTTTACCTACACTTATTCCTTTTATTTATTATTTATTTGTTTGTTTGTTTATTTATTTCATTGGCTCTATTGGGTCTTCATTGCTGCATAGGGGCTTTCTCTAGTTACAGCAAGCGGAGGCTACTCTTCATTGTGGTGCACGGGCTCCTCATTTTGGTGGCCTCTTTTGTTGTGGAGCACGGGCTTTAGGCACATGGGCTTCAGTAGTTGTGGCACATGGGTTCAATAGTTGTGGCTCATGGGCTTAGTGGCTCCATGGCATGTGGTATCTTCCTGGGGCAGGGATCGATCCCATGTCCCCTGCATTGGCAGGTGGATTTTTAACCACTGCACCATCTCAGAAGTCCCACTCTGTGTATCTCTTCTATTTGGCTGTCCCTGAGTTGTATCTTTTATAATAAACCAGTAAATGTAAGTAAAGAGGGTTCCTGAGTTCTGTGAGCAGTTCTAGCAAATTTTGAACCTGAGGAAGGGTCATAGGATCTCTTGATTTATAGCCAGTTGGTCAGAAGTACAGGTGGCCCAGGATTTGTGGCTGGCTTCTGAAATGGGGGAGCAGTCTTGTGGGACTGAGCCTTTAATCTGTGGGATCTGTGCTAATTCCAGGTAGTTAGTGTCAGAACTGAATTGAATGGTTGAATGTTGGTGTCTGGAGAATCACAGAATTGGTGGTTGGTGTTGGAAAAACCCTAGATAGTGATGGTGCTGGTATTTGAACCCAGTCTGATTATAGAGCCCATGCCTTTAGGCTCTCTGTTTCACTGCCTCCCTACAACAAGCAGTGCAGGCAAAAAAAAAAAAAAAAAAAAAAAATCAATGAATTATAGACTTTTAAAGCTTAAAAACCCACCACAATTACTTTAATTAGTTTACTTTGCAAATGAAGAATCAGAAGTCCAAAGAAATCTCTTATCTCTTGGTTCAGCACTTTACAAAATTTATTTATTTATTTAGTTGCGCTGGGTCTTAGTTGCAGCATGCAGCCTCCTTAGTTGCGGCATGCAGCCTCCTTAGTTGCGGCATGCAAACTCCTAGTTGCAACATGCATGTGGGATCTAGTTCTCTAACCAGGAATTGAACCCAAGCCCGCTGCACTGAGACCACAGAGTCTTAACCACTGTGCCACCAGGGAAGTCCCAGGTTCAGCACTTTTTCCATCTTATAACATCATGATTTCTTACCAAAATCCAGTTTGTTATCAAAGCACTCTTAATCACCAATATGCCCTTTTGGGCTTGCTGTCCCAGTAATATATAGCATGAGGCTATTTTCACTCCTTTTCCATCACTTTGTGGTCTCTATCCAAACCTTTATGTTTGCTAACCTAGCATTTTGGTACAAACCCATCAAGTACATTTATGCATACACACGCCATAAATTACATAAGGGCATGAATATTTTCCCTTCTATAAACCATCCTTCTAATATTTTGATTACCTAACATAAACTGGACAAACAGCTTCTCAGAATATAGATGAGAGTTGCAGCTAATATAAAGAATAGTTTCTTATATAGAGAAGCCCTCAAGGTAGCTGGAAAAGGTATTTTATCACACCTAGTGCAGGTCACGGTAAAAAGATGTGATTCTGTTTATGTCTCCCGTGAAGCTGTTGGCTGGATGA
Organism: Hippopotamus amphibius kiboko; assembly: GCF_030028045.1. Lineage (NCBI taxonomy): Eukaryota > Metazoa > Chordata > Mammalia > Artiodactyla > Hippopotamidae > Hippopotamus > Hippopotamus amphibius. The sequence continues at coordinate 91,273,776 of NC_080196.1, read as the reverse complement.
GGGTTCTGAGAGCCAGAATTGCCTCCAGATGTCAGTTCTTTCCTATAAAGTTGTAAGATGTGTGTTTTGGATAGAGGCTGAGGGTTATTAGCTTAGTGCTTCCAAGCATTGTGATGTGGGACTTTTATTTGAAAAGACTTTGTAGAAAGTCATGTGGGGAAAACTGATATAACAAGACAATTTCATGCTAGGTCTTTGCCCCATGTGCCATTAATCAGCTGTGTGACCTTGGTAGGACTTCCTGGGGTACAATTCTCTTGTCTAAAAACTGAGGTGCTTCTTGAGCTAGAAGGGACCTGAGAGGGTATCTAGTTCAAATCCTTCACTTTATAGGTGAGAAAGTATCTGGGGTTTGGTGACCTCGCAAGCAGAGCCCATGAGGAGGACTTGGCTGTGATTAGGTTCTTTGGTAGGTGACCCAGGAAGCAGAAGAGTGGGGTGGGCAGAGTCGCGGCGGAGGAGCCAGTAGAAGAATGTGTTACAGGGTGGTTACCATGGTAGGTAACTGGGTCTTAATCTACTCGGGGGCCTTCTGAAGAAATGCATAGGCCTCAAAGGTATGTACTGCTCGAGGTGGAGACTAGGGCATTTATCACTCCCACCCCTGTTGGTTGGGGGGTGCCCTTAGGGGCATTGACTTTCCCACCATAGTTGGGAGGCTAAAGGGGCTGGGAGAAAGCCCTGGGATGATAGAGCAGAATAATGCAGGGCCTGCACCTCAGGCAGACCCTGCTGCCCCAGACAGAACCGTGGCTGGAGTCTGGGGGGCAGAGGAAAACAGGACCAGAGAAGTTATGACTTGTGATTTGACTTGCAGCACGCAGCTAAAACTATGCTTTTTTTCTTTTTCTTTTGCATATTTTCCAGGTATGTGTATGGTTTCTCTCCAGTTAGGCACTGTTGCTTAAAGCAGGTACCAAGTGTTCGACATCTCTGATGATCCTAAGCTTTCAGCAAAAAGGTTTGCCCAGAGAAAGTTCTCAGAAAATATTCCCTCATTTGTTCTGGGGGAAAAAAAGGAAGGCTAAGTAATATTACTCTGCTATAAAAAGGGATGAGATGGAGCTATATGTAACGAGGTGGATAGAACTACAATCTGTCATACAGAGTGAAGTAAGTCAGAAAGAGAAGGACAAATATTGTATGCTAACTCACATATACGGAATCTAAAAATGGTACTGATGAACTCAGTGACAAGAACAAGGATGCAGATACAGAGAATGGACTGGAGAACTCGAGGTATGGGAGGGGGCGGGGGGTGAAGGGGAGACTGAGACGAAGCGAGAGAGTAGCACAGACATATATATACTACCAACTGTAAAATAGTCAGTGGGAAGTTGTTGTATAACAAAGGGAGTCCAACTCGAGGATGGAAGATACCTTAGAGGACTGGGGCGGGGAGGGTGGGGGGGACTTGAGGTGGGGGGAGTCAAGGAAGGGAGGGAATACGGGGATATGTGTATAAAAACAGACGATTGAACCTGGTGTACACCCCCAAAAAAATTAATAGCAAAATTAAAAATAATTAAAAATTAAAAAAAAAAAAAAAAGAGGAAGGCTAAGTGGTCAGAGCAAAAGTGTGACCACAGAGCCTTCTTTCTGATTCTTTAGCACCCAGACCTAAGACGGCCAAGCAAGGCTTAAAACGGGGTAAAGCCGGAGGGACAACCCTGAAATGGCCAGCAGCTGGCAGGGCTGACAGATAGGAGGCAGAGAACTGTGACCATGAAGAGGCCAGGCCAGACCTGAAGCGGGCGGGCGCCAGGCCAGGAGATGAGCCATCGGAGGGAGCAAGACTCGGACATTTCTACAGCTCCCAGCTCTGCACAGGAGGTGCCTTTAGCTTCCAGAAGCACAGACATCAGCCCAGAGTAGGCAAAGGCATGTTTGAGCTCTCTCTTCCCTGTGGGGGAGCTGGAATTCACAGACTCCCATCTCGACCACACCCCCGAGGCTGGTGACCACGGCTCCCATCTGCTTCTGCTGTGCCGCTGAATGCCTTCAGGGGAGCGACTCCCCAGAGCCGGGAGCAGGTTAGCCAGGGTGATGTGGAGGGGGTGGGGTTGAGGGAAAGGCACTTTGCCCTTCTGTGTCTTCTGGACACTGAGTCAAGGAAAGGGCCCTCCTTTGGTGGCAGGTGTCCCTCTTCCTCCCTGCAGGGAGGGCTTCAGTGGGTTGGGGCTGATCAAGGACCCTAAGGTGGCCATAGTACATGCAGCTTTAGTTCGGCAAGGCTTGGACAGGGTTGCTGGAGAGGTTACTCCTCACAGCATGAGACCATCCAGAGGCTTGCAGATATGAAGGGCCAGTGTCCAGAAGGGCAGGAGGACAAGGGAACTCCTGGGGGGGAGCGACCGGGCAGGGGTTTACATGTCTGGGAGATGCTGCTCAGCAGCACGGTGGGGAGTCTCTGGGTGCAGGAACTCCCAGGGGACCCTAGCATTTGGGGCCTTATTGCTGTAAGGTCCTATATTATCGACAGGTAGTAGCTGTTGGGTGAAGTCTCATGGGGTTTGCAAAGCAGGCAGTCTCTATATGGCTAAACATTTGCGTGTCGGGGCTATTTTTTAAATAAGTGGTTGTGTAAACATTTAAGTTTGGCACTGGCAGGCTTGCGAATGAACAGGTCTCCACCTGCAGTGAAGAAGTAAATAACCTAGGGGCCAATGCTCAGAGGCCACCGTTGGCTCTTTTATTTTATTTTTATTTTTTTAAAGAGAACTTTTTTATTTATTTTATTTATTATTTTGGCTGTGTTGGGTCTTCGTTGCTGCGCATGGGCTTTCTCTAGTCGCGGCGAGTGGGGGCTTCTCTTCGCTGTGACGCGCGGACTTCTCCTTGCGGTGGCTTCTCTTGTTGCGGATCACGGGCTCTAGGTGTGCAGGCTCCAGTAGTTGTGGCATGTGGGCTCAGTGGTGTGGCTTGTGGCTCTAGAGTGCAGTCTCAGTAGTTGTGGCACACGGGCACGTGGGATCTTCTCCGACCAGGGCTCAAACCCGTGTCCCCTGCATTGGCAGGCGGATTGTTAACCACTGTGCCACCAGGGAAGTGCCCATTAGCTGTTTTATGTAACATTCTCTGAGCACCAGGAACTCAGCTATGCAAAACTGAGAGTTACTGTTCCCCCAAATAGACACCCTCCCTCCTCCACACATGCAGGCCCTTTTCCCCACTGCTCTGTCCAGACTGAGAGAGGTGCTCTGGGATGTTACACCCTCCCTTCCGCATGCCCCGTGGAATTCCAGCCTTTCCTTCACTGTGAGTTCAACTCAAATGGCATCTACTCTGTAGTCCCCCCAGGCTCTCCGACGGAGCCCTGTCTCCCTACTCACCCAAGTGCTCTATTTCTCTCTTCTATCACAGAGTGCAGTTTAGCTGTGATAAGCCTGTGTCCACTACTAGACTCTGAGCTGTTCAAGGGAAAGAGCCAGATATGAACTGAATTGTGTCTCCCCAAAATTCATAATTTGCAGCCTTAACCCCCAATATGGCTGTATTTGGAGATAGGGCCTTTAGGGAGGTAATTAAGTTTAATGAGGTCATAAGGGTGGGGCCCTAATCAGATAGGGCTGGTGCCCTTATAAGGAGAGGAAGAGACACAGGGATTGCCCTCTCTTTGCACAAGAAGCAGCCATGTGAGGACACAGCAAGATGGTGACCACCTTCAAGCCAGGAAGGGAGTCCTCTTCAGAAACCAACATTTTGGCACCTCGATCTTGGACTTCCAGCCTCCAGAACTCCAAGGAAATAAATGTTTATTGTTTGAAGCCCCCCAGCCTGTGGTGTTTTGTTATGGCAGCCTGAGAAGACTAATACAGAGCCCCGTCTTTTTCCCCTGAAAATCTCTCACAGCACCTAGGACAGTGCCTGGCACATGGAAACCCCTTAACAAATGTTTACTGAATTGAATTGTAATCCCCAAATGAATGAGACATGCATGGTGCTGGTGGTGCCCTGGTTCTGGAATCTCTGACAAACCCAGTGGCCAACCAGTGTAGTCCTTGCACACTGTAGGAGACAGACTGGCCCACCAGCCTCATCTATAACTGAAAAATCCACAAAGCTCTGAAACCAGAAAGTCTGATGCTAAGCCTCATTTAGCAGCAAAATCTGACCCGAAAAAGTGTAAAACTATCTCAGATGATCCCACTAGGTTTTACTACAGAACTATGAATGATTTTGATTACTGAGCACTACCCCAGCTCTGGCTAAGTGCATTATAAAATCTATAGCTTAGGTATCTACTACACTTCAAAAATCCAAAAACTTCAGAATTCCAAAATATATCTGGCCTTAAGAGTTTGGAATAAAGGATTGTGGACCTGTGCTATATAAAGGGGTTAATACTAAGCCCACAGCTCTCGACTTGAGAAAGACCATGGGTTTACTTACACTTATCTGGTGCGTAAGTAAACTGCAATGGCTATTTGAACAGAATGAGAGGTAACTTAAACCTAAATTGGGGAGATGTGTGATTGGAATTAAAACATTGGTTGATATGCATGCTAAAGACGTCAACATTGTTGTTTTTTTATAAATTTATTTGTTTGTTTGTTTATTTATTATTTTCTTGGCTGTGTTGGGTCTTTTTTTGCTGTGCACAGGCTTTCTTTTTAGTTGTGGTGAGTGGGGGCTACTCTTCGTTGTGGTGCACGGGCTCCTCATTGCCGTGGCTTCTCTTGTTGCGGAGCACAGGCTCTAGGTGCATGGGCTTCAGTAGTTGCAGCACGTGGGCTCAATAGTTGTGGTTCACAGGCTCTAAAGCACAGGCTTAATAGTTGTGGCACACAGGCTTAGTTGCTCCGAGGCATGTGGGATCTTCCTGGAGCAGGGATCAAACCCATGTCCCCTGCATTGGCAGGCAGATTCTCAACAACTGTGCCACCTAGGAAGCCCGTCAACACTGTTTTTGAGCAGTTAATTCCATCAGCCTACAAAGTGTGCTGAGTACAGTTTTTAAAGATGTAATGAAAAAGCACAATATTACCTAGGAAAACAGCAGCCCTGCAGTTTAAATTCCAATTGACTTTTTATGAATTGTGTTTAACAACTGGAGAAATCAATAAAAATGCAATTATAAAAACATTCACAACCATTCATTATGACCATCAGTGTTGCTACTAAGATAATGAGTAAAATTAATTTGCTGAATTACCAAAGTTAAACATTTTTTAGCAGAACATCTCAAAGTCTTAGTATCTAGACCCTACAGTGCCTACAATGTTAGACTGACACAGTTTCTTCCCTTGAGAAATTTATAGTCTTATTGAAGGTCGAGGCCTAGAGACAAGAAATAATTGCGAACATTACAAGGCAACATATAATCCAGTGCTGTGTTAAATATAGTTAAGTACGTGGAACAGATTTACTGCTAAGCCTTCTTAAAGGCTCCAGAATTCCCATGTAGCTTGGGCTGAAGGGAGGCCTCTGGTTGGAAGATAGGCTTAGAGAGCGTGTCTTGAAGCTGCATTTGAATAGCAGCGCACTGCCTTTGCTTACATTTTACGTTTAATTGGAGAAGCTTGGAGGAGCTTTCAGCGAGTTGGAGGAGGGTGGTACCAGCTAAGTCATGCTTCGGAGCCACACCTCTGCTGCTCTGTGTCCTTAGCAAAGGGAAAGGTGAACTATGGCTGGGGCAATCAAGGAGGCTTCCAGGAAGAGGTGGCACTCGAGCTGGACTTATAAGTCGTGTGGACTATAGATGGCCTCAGGAAGGAAGAGGATCTTTGCAGGGGAGTCTGTTGGGGGCAAGTGATAGTGAGGACTGGACTGGACTGGACCCAGTTGGAGAATTCATCTTGGATGCAGAAGGTCGGAGCATTCGGAGGCAGACAAAAAAGTCCCATTTTTCCAAATAAGAAAAATGAAAATCTGCCAAACCTCACCAGATTCCAACAGAAAATTTTTTAAATAAATTTATTTATTTATTTATTTATTGGCTGAGTTGGGTCTTTGTTGCTGCACACAGGCTTTCTCTAGTTGTGGAGAGCAGGGGCTACTCTTTGTTGTGGAGCATGGGCTCTAGGCAAGAGGGCTTCAGTAGTTGTGGCATAGGGGCTCAATAGTTGTAGCTCACGGGCTCTAGAGCATAGGCTCAATAGTTGTGGCGCATGGCCTTAGTTGCTCCATGGCATGTGGGATCTTCCTGAAGCAGGGATTGAACCCATATCCCCTGAATTGGCAGGTGGTGTCTTTTTTTTTTTTTTACTTTATTTATTTTATTGGCTGTGTTGGGTCTTTTTTTGCTGTGTGTGGGCTTTCTTTAGTTGTGGTGAGTGGGGGCTACTCTTTGTGGTGGTGTGTGGGCTCCTCATTGCGGCGGCTTCTCTTGTTGCAGAGCACGGGCTCTAGGCGTATGGGCTTTGATAGTTGCAGCACATGGGCTCAATAGTTGTGGCTCACAGGCTCTAAAGTGCAGGCTCAACAGTTGTGGCACACGGGCTTAGTTGCTCTGAGGCATATGGGATCTTCCTGGAGCAGGGATCGAACCCATGTCCCCTGCATTGGCAGGTGGATTCTTAACCACTGTGCCACCTAGGAAGTCCCCTCAGTAGAAATTTATTGCCTGTAGAATTTCAGTAACTGCACACCTGTCTCAGGCATGCTTAATGAGTGGACACCTCACCTCCTTTCCCACTAGATGTACCACCCGTCTTGGTGGTACGGATAACACTGTGTGACAGAATCATTTGGGATGTTGCCTCCAGCAAGAAGAAGGTGCATCTTACATGACAGGCAGCAGGCGCCAGATGAACCTTAGCAGCTTTGAGAATTGGGGTCTGGGTGTTCCACTGACTTCCAATGCCATTTGAAAGGTCGGAGCTGAGGGCAGCCGGGGTAGCCCCATCTTGACTGTTGGGGAATTAAATGAGATGCTACAGGAAAGGGTGAGTGCTCAACAGGTGGCAAGTGCTATAATTCAACATCAAAAGTATTACAGACACAACACGTATCCTAGCCTTCCAGTGAAATGATGTAACTTCCCAGAAGCACTCTGTTTCTATTCGTCGTCGAGGTAGTTCCGGTCTGCGAGATCAGCCTGGCTTTCTCGAGAATATAGCATCTTCTAACACATTATTAGTACTTAACAGTAACCATTCATATGTGTTTGCTGTTTTATGAGCATGTCTAGTTTTACTTTTCCTCACCATAGCCACAGGCATTTGACAGGGAATTTTTTCTTCTTTTTTGGTAATTGAGATATAACATTCATACAGTAAAATGTGTGAAGTGCATGATGTGAGGAATGTTTACACGTTTGTTCCTGTATAAGCAGCAGATCAAGATATAGAACGTTTCCAGAATCCTGAGGGTCCTGGTGCCCCTTCCCAGTCAAGGCCCCCTCAGAAACAATCGCTATTCTGACTTCTATCATCACCCATTAGTTTTGCCTGCTCTTGAACTTCATATAAATGGAACCTGCTTCCTTCCACTTGACATAATGTGTATGTGATTCCTCCATGTTCTTCACACTTACTGGTAGTTCACTCTTCGTTCTTGCTGGGCACTATTACATTGTCCGAATGTACCACTGTTCATTTATCCATTTTCTTGCAGGCAGAGATTATTAAACAAAGTTTACAAATGAAGAAATTCAGGGCCAGAGTGACTTAGTCCCTTAGGCCCTCTGGTGAGGCAGCTGGGAAGGTCAGGATAGAACTGGAGTGTTTGGCTCCAAATCCAAGGCTCTTTCTAATGTACTACTTTGGAGAAGTGCTTTCTGGAACTTTTTTTTTTGGTTGCAGAATTTTGAACTGCTTGACTTAGTTCAAATCTGCTGAACTAAGAAGTTCAATCATGAAATAAAAGCAAACAATAAAAACCCTGTTTGGTTGCAAATCCGCATGTGAATATGTAGGTAGATATTCAGGATGAATACCACACACAGGGTGGGCTTTGAATGAATGCTTAATGGTCCCGATTCATACAGAAGAAGTCCTAGAGTGATGGGTTCAGTCCTTCAACTCTCTGTGTTTATAACTACAGTCTGAGTGAGACAGGGGGAGAAGTACCACTGTTTCCCTACAGAATACTCTGCATGTGGTTGGCTGGCCCAGTGTGTGTGTGTGTGTGTGTGTGTGTGTGTGTGTGTGTGTGAACTTAGCATGCTGGTTATATGGTGAAATTCCAAAGCCCTGCTGTGAACATGGGCACACACCTCTCGCTGCATCCCTGCATTGCAAACCCAGGCACATTGCTCCACCCCTGCAGGTCCCAGGCTCCCAGGACCTCTCTCCCCGGAACCAGCTGTGGCCACCCCAGCTCTTTTTTGCAAAGGGCTAACTGCAGTCTTGCTCTAGTCTCGGGAAGCAGCCAGGGTCTGGCACCTGACTGGGGGAGAGAAGCTGGACGCAGCTCAGAGTGACCTGTGGGAAACTGGGATGGGGAAAATAGAGCCAGGTAAGGATTTAGAGCAATTTTGGAAAATAACAAATTACTTCTTTGTTAATGTTGCAAATTAAATCCCACGTCGGGGGCCAAGAACCAGAGAAATTTCTGTGCAGCAAAAAGACAAGGGAGGAAACCAGTCAGACTGAATGTGCTTTCTCCAAAATGGGTGCTAAATACAGGGGCCTGCACTGTCAGGAAGAGGGGAGACTTTTCCATTTATTAGCAGAGAAATTGCATTTCTCGTAAGAGGTGTCACCCAAGCCACCCAGGTTACAGTAGTAAAAAATTCAAAAATCAAGTTTTCTCTCTGGCAGTTCCTGTGTCTGTTTTCAGACCCTCTTCCCCAATGACATCAAGGCAAGATGAGCATTTAAGACTGAGTTTGACAACTTACTGACTTTGGGCTTAAAATTTGGGCAAAGCTTGCCTGCAGGTGGTACCTGTGAGGAATGGGGACCCAGGAGCTGGACAGTTACTTCTCTGGCCACTTGTGGAATAAGCTTTAAGACCAGCTTGAGCAGGAGTGGCAAAACACTTGGGTCAAAAGACAACTTTGTACATGAGAATTTTACAGCCTAATTTATGGAGTGGCACATGTTGAAGGAGAAAGTATACCATAAACTTTTACCTAGAGCATAAAGGTGAACTCCTAAATGATATGCCTTCCCATACTCCAAAGCTGCCAAGGCTGGGGATGCAAATATTATGGGAGGTGCCAGCGGGTGGCTGCTCACAGATGGCACTGGAGAGGAGGAGCCCTCTCCCACATGTACGCAGGACCAAACACTGGCAGTGTCATCACTGCTGCTTTGGTGCTATCACCAGCCTGGATGCTCCTTGCCGGAGAAGGGGGAGCTTGCCTGTCACTTTTTTTGTCTCAGTGCCAGCAAATGCCTGGCTCTGTAAGTGCTTGTTGAATAATGGTGAAGACAGGAAGGAAGACTTTGTCTCCAGCCCCATGTCTTTGTCTTGATGGGACAGAACAGCCACTGGACAAGGACATCCTGAGATGTCGCCTTTTATGGGTTGAATTGTGTTCCTTTCAAAAAAAGGTACGTTGAAGTTCTAATCCCCCCAGTACTTCGAAATGAGACTTTATTTGGAAATAGGTTCATTGCAAGTGTAATTAAATAAGATGGGTCACATTGGAGTAGATAGGCCTTTAATCCAACGTGTCTGGTGTCCATATAAAAAGACGACAGGACACAAAAGGACACAGACACACTAGGGAGAAGGCCATGTGACAACAAAGGCAGAGATTGGAGTGGTGCAGCTGCAAGCCCGGGACCCCAGGTGTTGCTGGCAAACCGCCAGAAGGTGGAGGAGGCAAGGAAGGGTCCTCCCATACAGGTTTCAGAGGGGGCGTGGCCCTGCCGACACCTAGATTTGGGGCTTCTAGCCCCCAGAACTGTGAGGCAATACAGTTCCATACTGTGCATCTTTGTCACGGCAGCCATCCCTAGGCAACTAATACATCACCCAAACTACCTCTTCCTGCTGGAAAGAACCAGGCTTAAGTGAGGCTGCCCCTAAGAAGAAGAGAATAAAATAGCCTAACAATCTCATAAGGGGAGGGAAACAATAAACAATATAAACAAATAAATAGAAAAAATATAATATGCTAGACTGTGATAATGGCATAGAGAAAAATCAAGGAAGATGGGATATGAAATGACAAGCAGACACGCAGGTTTAAATGAAGTAGACAGGAAGACCTCATGGGAGAAGCCCGAGGAGGAGAGGGGGTGAAAACCATGTGGAAGAGACACCCAAGAGGCGCTGGCCGTGAGGTGTGCCAGGTACATTGAGAGGGTGGAGGGCGAGTGGGGCGGGAGGGAGCAGAACCGTGGCCACAGCGCGGAAGACCCTGGTTGGTACCTTGAGTGAGAGGGAAAATCGACAGAGGGTTGTGCATGGGCAGATCTAGGAGACAGAAGGAGAAATTTTGGCTTTAGGAAGCATGCAGAGGTGGGCAGGCCAAAAGGAGAAGGAGGGGGTCACACCCCATGAGGACTCAGGGCCCGGAGAGGATGGCAGTGACCACGGGGCAAGAGCCAGAAAGCAACACAAGACTCAGAAGCACAGGCATTAAAATGCAAACATTCATATCTGATGACTTGTCCATGACTTTTTCTTTAGAGGTGTCTGTAGTTTAATTGCAGGTACCTGGAAATACAAATCACCACCAGAAAAGGATAAATCTTTTTCTCAGGACAGACCACAGGCCAAAGTATCTCTTAATAAGCTCAGAGCCTGTGGGAAAGGGGTGTTTTCTGCCAGGCTGAAGAGTTTACATATAGCTAATTTGAATGACATGAAGTTTGAATATGCAAGGTGTTTTCTGTGCTCTGACAAGAGTGCAACTTATCTGTGCTCTGTAAATAGCTCTTGTTAAACTGGTAAAATTGGAAATAGCTGGAGGTTTCCTTAGAGTCTAACATTCCACCTGGATTTGTCTCTGTCGGTCCTTTCAGCCACTGGACCCCCCCCCCCCCCCCCGCAGCCACAGAGGACAGCTTGGCAGTCACAGTAGAGGGACCCTCACCTGCATTCCCTCTCTTTGTGTCCACCCTGACAAAAGGGCTTCAGTCCCCAGGCAGAGGCTCAGAGCAACTAACATTTATTGAGCATCTACTATGTGAGGGAGACTCATCTGAAGACTGGAAGTTCAGCAGTGGACAAGATGGACATGATTTCTGCTTTTATGAAGCATATATTGGTTGGGAAGAAGGGATGGACAGAAAATAATAAGAATACAAAGAAGGCAATTTCAGAGTGTGAATTGATCCAAAGAAACTGTAGGGTGTGATCATAGGCCATGTGGCAAGGGAAGGCTTTCTGATTTGGTGCTATCTGAGGTTAGAAAAATGAGAAGCAACAATATTTAAAACAGATAACCAACAAGGACCTACTGTAGAGCGCAGGGAACTCTGCTCAACATTCTGTAATAACCTAAATGGGAAAAGAATTTGAAAAAGAATAGATACATGTACATGTATAACTGAATCATTTTGCTATATGCATGAAACTAACACAGCATTGTTAATCAACTATACTCCAGTATAAAATAAAAATGTTTTAAAAAGGAAAAGAAAAAAGGAAAAGAAGAAACAGTAGATTTTCTATGCTACTATAAAAGTTGGCCCAGTATATCCCAGTCTTATTGGTTATATAATTCAATAATATGATGAAATAGTATTAAAATCAATGGAATATGAAAGCAAAAAAAAGAAAGAAAGAAAAATGAGAAACAACAGCCTTGATGGTTGTGGGGCCAGGACTAGGGTGTGGTGAGTGAGGCACTAGCCTTGGGTGCAAAACCTAAGGGGCACCAGAAACTCAGGAATCATGATGATATTTGTAAAAATCAAGATTCATGACAAAAATCCACAAGGAATGAAATGTCAAACTTTTAAATAAAAATCTGAGAGGGCTGGGCTGGGCCAGATTAGAGCCTAAGGCCAAAGGAGAAATGGGTGTCCCTATATACATGTTTTAATGTATTTCTTTAATGGTTAGTTTTTTTCCAGAGGTAGATTTTGAAACTATTACTGTTGAGTTTGCTTCATTAAAGCCAGATGAAGTAAAAGAGTAAATTCTGTTTAGGGGATTGTTATAGTACAGGGTTAAGTCAGCAGGCTTGGCGTGTTCAAACCTTACACATTCCAAAGAAAGGGCTGGTCCTTGATCAGCTCCTGGGACATAACCAATAACAACTCATTTGGACATTGGTGTGCTCATTAGCCAAGACTTGGTTATCGATTGAGATGTGAATAGCTAAAGGATTTGAAGGCTGCGTGTGAGATGTGGCCTTTTCTAATATGCCAGTTGACCACCCTGTGATGTAAATTCTTGATAGCATATTATCTGGCTACCCCTAGAATTAACATGCAACATATGTACATGTACTGAAGTATTTCAAAGTATATTAAAGATATTGTCAATCCCAGGTACCAAAGAGAATAGAAACATATATGCATATAATGGAGGAAGGCCTCATGGAGAAGGTCAGACATGGGGTAGGCCCAAAAGCAAAGGTTTGGTAGCTCTACTTTAGAATTACCTGGGAGTGTGAAGACCACACTCCAGAATAATTCAACTGGAGGTTCTGGGATGAGATACAGGGATCAGTCTTTTTGAAATGATTCCCAGGTGATTCCAACATGTAGCCAAGCCCAAGAATCATGGCCTTAAAGGATGGGTAGGATTTGGAAACAGACAGAATATTCCAGGCAGTTTTTATTCATTTACAGTGTTGTGTAATTGATACAAGACCTGAGATCCCTCCTCAGCCCAACCTTTGGCTCTGATTCCCTCTTAGTCTCAGAATACAAGAAAGTCTCACCTGGAATCAGAAACTTCAGCCCCACAGCAAGGTCTTGGTTTAATGGTTCAATTTTACTAATGGGTGAGAGGGGGTGAAGGGTATGCTTTGTGAGCAAGGCAGGTGGGTAGAGATTGTGAGTGAAATTCTCTGCTGCTCAAGCAGGACTTGTGAACTCCTATCCACTTCCTAGTTCTTCCCAGAAATGTCTAGGCCAAGAGCAGCTCAGCCACCAACCAGCAGTGTGACTTTGGGCAGGTCCGTCTCCTCTTGGAGCCTCAATTTTTTCATTTGAAAAATGAGACGGTTGGATATTGATCTCTTTAGGCTCTTCCAGTTATGACTTTGGAAGATCAGAAAATTATGCAATATTGAAAATGACAAAAAAGCAAAAATAAAACTGTCTGTTGGGATAAGTGTCCAGAAGAGGGCACAAGATGCTCGGGATAAACTCTACCCTGTCCCTGGGAATCCTCTGGAAAAGGACCCTGCAGCTGGCTTACCTGAGAGCGAGTTACGGTGAGATGGGCAGTGACTGGAGGACTTCAGGCTCGGGGTTACTTTAGGGCGCGTTTATAGACTGTGGTCATGCTGGTGGTTACATGGAGTTTTCTCAGAGCCACACACCTCATTTTTCTCCTCTCTTTTCTCCATCCAAACTCCAATAGATTGGTCACTCCATGGTGGGGGAGGGGTCATTAGAGTTATTTACTCAATAGCTCTTGGGTCTTGGAACAGTTTCTATGACCAGAGGTTTTGGAGGTTCTGGGACAGTGTAAACTCCACTCTTTTCTCTCCCGTTCTTCCAGGAAAACAACGCAACCCTTTTGCAGCAGAGTCAGGATGCCCAGTAGAAAGTGGAGACTTTCATTCCATTTAGGATTAAAGTCAAGCTTTAAATGAAAACTTTAAAGCTTTAAATGAAAGCTTTAAAGGGAACACAGGACCTACAGTCTTCCCGAGTTGTAAAGCACTGCTACCAAATCTTCCCAGGGAGCAAGCTTTGAGAGGGGGGTTTTCTCCGCTTGAGGTTATCCGTACAGCATTTGTGACAACAGCTCTAAACTTTGTTTGGTGTCATGAGCCAGGTGCATGGAGGGCAGCCACCAGGGCACAACCACTGACTCCCAGGGGTGGTGCAGCCCAACCCCCCCACCCAGTGGCAGAATCTACAGCATCCTTGGCAGTGATAATCCAGCCTCTGCTTGGATTCCCCCAGGGACAGCAAGCTCACTTTTCCATGAGATGCCTCTCTCTCTTTTTTTTTCCTAAGCTCTTTATTGGAATATAATTGCTTTACACTGTTGTGCCAGTTTTTGCTGTACACCAAAATGAATCAACTGTATTTATACATACATCCCAATATCCCCTCCCTCCCACCCTCCCTAACCCAGCCCTCTAAGTCATCACCCATCACTGAGTTGATCTACCTATGTTATGCAGCAACTTCCCACTAGCTATCTATTTTACAGTTAGTAGTGTGTCTACGTCAATGCTACTCTCTCACTTCGTCCCAGCTTCCGCTTCGCCCCCCCACCCCCACCCCGCCCCGTGTCCTCAAGTCTGTTCTCTACATCTGGAGATGCCTCTCTTAAACAGTTTTTATTAGAAGTTGTACTTGTTCTTCATGGTCGTGCAGTATCTATTACCTTGAGACTTCCTCCCTGTGGTCTGGCCTCCATTAAGCAGACCCAGCCTAATCCCTCTTTCTCATGATAGATTTTCAAGGGTTTGAAAATAGTTATGATGTCTGCATCTCCCATGTTGGGGCCCCCAGCCCTCACCAGCCCTCCGTGCCTGAAGTCTTTTCTTACCCAAATCAAACCAGCCCAGTGGCTTTCAACCATCCTCACATGTCACGGCTTCTGCCCTCATCACCACCTAACTGTACCCCATGGAGGAGTGGCTGGTGGGAAATCCAGGCTGGGGTCTGTGTCACTGTCCCTCCCTGACAGTGACAAAGTCACAGCTTAAACATGTACAGGCGGAGTGCTAACTCAGAACAGGTGAAAAATAAGTCTGCTTTGCCCCAAGGAGGTGACCACTGAGTAAACTACAAAGGTGAAAGTGCTTCACAGTGTCAGGCTCTTAACACCATTTTAAATCCTGAATTCCTAATAAAGACCTAATTTGGGAGGTCGTGAAAGCAGCTGCCCCTCACTCCATGGGCTTCAGACTTTCTTGTTCTCAAACTCTCCAAAGGAATTTTGAAAAACCATGTATGTCTCCCCAAATTTTTAGGTTAATAACTAATATTTTTAAAAAGTTTAAATAGTTGGAAAAGATGTAATTTCTGTCATATCGTAGATATTGTCAGCTTAAAGCTGTTATATCAAGTGAACCCAATGAACTTTAAATGCTGTGACAACTTTTTAAAAAATAAATTTGTTTATTGGCTGTGTTGCTGTGTGCGGGCTTTCTCTAGTTGCAGTGAGCAGGGGCTACTCTTCGTTGTGGTGAGCAGGCTTCTCAGTGTGGTGGCGTCTCTTGTTGCAGAGCACCGGCTCTAAGAGCGTGGGCTTCCGCAGATGTGGCACGTAGGCTCAATAGTTGCAACTCGCAGGCTCTAGAGCTCAGGCTCAGTAGTTGTGGTGCATGGGCTTAGGTGCTCCTCGGTATGTGGGATCTTCCCCGATCAGGGATCAAACCTGTGTCCCCTGCATTGACAGGCAGATTCCCAACCACTGCACCACCAGGAAAGTCCCTGTCATAACAATTTGATACCCTCCACTGCCCATTTAAAAACCACACAAATAAATTCTTTAAATCATTCATTTTTTCCCTTGAGCCTGGGATTCTATTCCACTTTCCCCACAGAATTTTATCCTCCATTTTTAAATGCTGAAACTCCTTTAATAACCACCATATAACACTTATCTATAACAAAAATATGTGTATAAACTAATATATTTTTAAAAATTTCTGTTGTCAAGTATTAAAATTATTCTGAAATGAATGATCACACATGGTATTATTATAGTTTCAAAAATCTATTTGTATTTTTGTTATAGACATAAGTGCTATATAACTGCTTACCTAAATAAATAGATGGTAAAGAAAGTTTTGTTAGGATTCTTTGAATTCCTTCTGAGTTGCCAAAAATCACATGGTTATTCATCAAAAGGTCATTTTTAATAACCTGTCAGGTGACAGTGGCTTAGTTCCTCCTTCAGTTTTGTTGATAACAGAATTGGAAACCATCTGACCTGCACAGAATATGTGGCCCCTTCATCAGAGTCACTCGCTCTCAACACCAAAGTTTTCCAACTATCCTTTGTTTGGTGGCCTGAAGGCTTGTACTCCCCAGGGAAAGCACCACCCTACTCTTCAGGAGGATTGAGACATGTGCTTTCTTCTGCAAAGTGGAAGAAGTGAGAAGGGCCATCTGAGGATGAGCCCCCCAACTCAGCCTTGTGTTTTTGGCAAAGTTGTGTTTAGAGTTGCCAGTAGGTTTGGACATTTAGGATCTGGAAATTGATTTTCTTAAAACAAACTGTGGACTAACAACTCCTTAAAAAGTCTTGGCACACACCAGGAAACCACAAACCCCAGTTTGAAGATGCTGCCTTAGCACGCAAGAGCATTTGGGGAAACCTACCTACCATGAAGGGGAGGAGAGCGATTGCTAGGATGAAGTTCTCGCTAGTGAGTCAGTCATCACAGGATGCATTTTGTATGTGATTGTATTAGTCATCTAGTGCTGCATAACAAATTACCCCAAAACGTACTGACTTCAAACAACACACATTTATTATCTCACAGTTTCTACAGATCATAGACATTATTTCACAGTTTAATTTAGACACAGCTTTTCTGGATCCTCTGCTTTTGGGTGTATCATGTGGCTGCCTGTGTCAGCTGGGGTCGTGGTCTCCAGGTCTGAAGGCATGACGAGTGCAAAATCTCCTTCCAAGCTCACTCAGATATTGGGAGAATTGTTTCTTGAGGGTTGTTGGTCTGAGGTCACCCTTAGTTCTTGCTGTGTGGGTCTCTCCATAGGGCAGCTTATAACATGTCAGCTTGCTCCATCAGAGCAAGCATATGAGAAGTTCCAGAGAAAATTTCTGCAAGACAAAAATCACAGTCTTATAACTTAATCATGGAAGTGATGTTCCATCACCTTTGCTGGAAGCAAATCACTAGGTCCAGCCCACACACAATTCACCTACTCCTTATTGAGTTCTAGTCTGTGCAAGGCATTGTGTTAGGACATGCAGAGGATACCATTATGGGTCAGGTGTGGTTCCTGCCTTCAAGGCCCTTAGAGCCTGGTGTTGAGGAGGAGCCAGGGATATTAGTACACACATAACACAGGGTGCAGTAAGGGGAGCTTCTTAAGAGAGGTGCAGATGAATGCTTTGGAAGTTCAAAGTTCTTCCTAATTTGTATGTGATGGAAAACCCCACCTGTCAGGAAGGAGACCAAGGCACTCCCAATGGATGTCTTCTCTTTGAGAAGCCGTGGAGAACAGCAGTGTTTCTTAACATATGAGCCCTCTACCACCTGGGGTACTTATTAAACATGCAGACTCAGGGCCCACACATGGACCAATTGGGTTAGCATCACCTGGCACCCCCTTCATCCTGATACCCGCTAATGGTCGGGAACAACTGCCAAATTCTTAGGCTCTAGAGTGGGAGAGAGCTGGATTGAAGGCTGGCTCTCTGACCTAGAACGCCTCTCCCTGCGCCCTCAGCCTCACCTTGCTCATCTGTGAAACAGAGTTAATATCTGAGCATCCTTTAAAGGGTTGCTCTGAGGCTTAAACAAGATCACAGAAGCAAAGCTCTTGGCAAGTTTCCTGGCACAAAGTAAGTTTTCAAACGTCTTTATTATTATTCAAAGGAGGGAAAGCCCATACCTGGTTGTGGGATTAGAAATCCATAAAGCTCTGGCCAAGAGTAGTATTCTCCTCAGGGGTGTGATTCAGCTCAGTCAGCATGAATTCAGCTTTTAATTTGTGCCAGGTATGATGGAAGCCAGAGAGGTGGAACTGGGTTGGGGGTGGGGAGAAAGAATGGTAACAGAAGTCTCAGGTTGGTCTGAGGGCCTATCAGCAATGCCTCTCTAGCAGGTGGAAAGGTGGGTCTAAAGGTTAGAATTGGATTTGAGAGTTAACATTACAGTAAGAGGTGAAATAGGGGGTGTGGCTTAGAAGTAAGGTGAGATGTGGGAAATGGGCCACAGTTTTAACCAGGAACCAGGAAGAGAGAGCAGAGGTGTGGTTAGCAAGGCTGGGAAAACAGGAGCAGAAAAATGATAGAAGCCAGGGGAGGACCACAATATGGGGAGGGTCAGTTACCACCCCATGCTTCACAGGGAGAAGGCAGCTTCAATAGGATGGGGCTGAGAGGGAACTGCTTAGGAAGGAATGAAAGCAGCAACACTTAACCTTGGCTGTCATTAGACCCACCTGAAAACTCTTAAAAATCCCTTTGCCCAGGCAGCACCCCAGACAAATTGGAATTTCTGGGAGTGGGAACCAGGCATTTGTTTTTGTAAAAGTGATTCCAGTGTGCATAAAGTGTTGAGAACCAGTGAATTGCGCAGGGACTGGGCGTGCGTAAGTGGAGTCAGCAGTAAAAGCTACCACTTCAACAAGTTAAGCAGGGAAGGAGAACAGAGGAAAAGTCAAAAGCCAGTTGAGAGAGAGTTGCTGGTGGAGAGATGGGACCACTGATGGAGCATGGTGGTGGAGAAGGCCAGGGGATCTGGAGCAGAGGTGGGGACTGAGCCCTAACCAGGAGGCTTTCTTTGTCTGAGAGGGAAGATTCCCCAGGGAGGTATGAAGACACCGAGTGCTGAGCCCCACCCCCAGCTTTTCTGATTGAGTAGGTCAGCAGTGAGGGCCCATATTTTGTATTTCTAAAACGTTCCTAGGTGATGCTGATGGCCCTGGGGGCCACACTTCAAGAACTACCAGAACACAGGGAAGGAAGCTAGGCAGACAGATTTTTGAGGGAGAAATGATGGAATCACTTCCTTTCTGCCCTTGCCAGTGATATGAAGAGCTCCCTTTCAGATCCAAAAAGGGTTGCCCAAGCTTTCGTCACTGCATATGCCAACCCTGGAAGTACAATCCTTTAGAATTATGGAGGAACTTAAAAAATTCAGATACTGGACCTCACCAATGAATTGCAGTTCCTCAGGGTGGGGGTCCCTTCCTTGGAACTGTTAAAGCTTCCCGGATGATTCTCATTGAGGAGGCATGGTTGAGAAGGGCGGCAGGTGGATTAAATGGGGATCCTGCCTTCCACGTGGGAAGGTCTTAAATGGGATGGGTCTATGAATCACCTCCCAGGGAGTGGGGCTCCGGAACAACTGTAGAGATGGATGCTCTGGTTGAGAACTGCTCTCAGGGGCCATCGCTTGTTCAGGTACAAATGCCACCTCAAAAGACCATATCTCCTCCCACAGTTCCTGCTCTTCCTTTACTGACTCCTGCTAATTATTTCCCTTTTTGGCTGAAATTTCTACTTTTTGTTGGAAGTAGAAGAGTGAAGCTGCTGAATGTCACTGGCAGAGGCGACAAAAGTAAATGAGATAGGGAGAGGCAGAGGGACTGAGAGTGTGCGTGAGAGAGAGGGGAGAACATGTGAGGCTTCCCAGAAAAGCAAACAATTCTCTGATGGGGGCGGCCGGGAGGCTAGCTGGACGGTGTGGGTGAAACCCGCAAAGCGGAGAAGAGTTACGGCTCCCACCTTCTGCTCAGGATTTCAGCTCAGGGAGCTTATGGCTGAGACGATCTTTAGTATATCCAAATCGCCTTCCTCACAGTCTACACATAACTGAATTTCATAATGAAAATGTACATGCCCACGTAAAACCCAGAGGAAAATGTATGGAGCCTTCCGGCCGCAGGCATCTCTCTCTTTATTCCGCTTCTCGCGTCTCTAGTGCTTCCTCCTCTTTTTTTTTCTGGTCTCCCCTGGGTCCCCGCCCAGCCTCCCGGAGCACAGTCCGCGCAGAGGGCGGGGGGTGGGGGTGGGGGCGGCGCGGCAGGTGTCGGTATCCCGCGCTCACCTGTCCCGCGCGCCGGGCGTCCAGCAGGGGGCGGTCGGCGCCCGCTCGTCGCGCGGCCCCGCCCCCGGCCCCGAGGACCCCGCTGCAGCCGGCGCGCGGGAGGGCGCGGCGAGCCCGGCCCCCGCGGGGCTCAAAGGCTGCGGCGGCGGCAGCTCACCGGCCGCCCGCTCGGACGCGCTCCCGCCCTCTCCCTCCCGCGCCGCCCTGCTCGCCCGCGCCGCCTCCCATACCTGAGCGGGGAGCGGCGCCGCGCGGCCTCCTCCTCCTCCCCGGCCCGGCCCCGCTCCTGCCCCGGCCGCCGCTGCGCCGCCGCCGCCGCGGGAGTAAAGGTCGCGCCTGCCGAGAGCGAGCCGGCCGCGGCGCCTCCAGGAAGCCGGCGGGGCAGCTCGAGGAGGAGGGGAAAGAACCGAGAAAGTCTCGGGCAGCCCGGGAAGATGGCGCCAGACGGGCCGGCCGTGGACTGAGAGCCTCCGGGGCCGCGAGGAGCCGGGACCCGCCGCCCCCCGGGGCGCGAGCGAGGGCTGCCCGCCCGGCACGGCGTCCGGGCTCGGCCCGGCCCGCGGGGTCATGTCGGTCAGCGAGCTCTACAGCCAGGTGAGTGCGGGCCGCGCACCGGCCCGGGGCACAGGTGCGGGCTGCGGGGCGCGCGGCCGCCGGGGGCGTCTCCTCCTGCGGCCCCGCGGGACCGGGGGGCGGCGGGGCACGCCTCTCAGCCTCCCCACTCGTCGCCGCCTCTGCGCCCCGAACTTCGGGTGGCGGAGAAAGTTTGGCTGTTCCGGGAGCGCCCCGGCCGCGGCTGTCCCCGGCTCCCTGCCCGTCGCTGTCCTCGCCCCGGCTCCGTTGGGCTGAGGTCCCCGAGCCGCGGGGGCGTCCCTGCCAGCTCGGAGCCCGGGGCGCGGGGACCGCCCCCCGCGTGGTCGCCTGCTCGCGGACCCCGCCTCGGTGCTCTGCAGCGTGAGCTCCCAAGGGCGACCCTCTCGCGTGCCAACGAGGGGGAACCCTGAACTTGGGGGCGGGGTGTTCCTCCAGTTGGGGGTGGGGAGAGAAGGGAACTCAGCCCGGTGTGAGGGGTACGGCGGCGGGGGGGTGGGTAAGCAGTGGGTAAAGGATGCTCGAGGGATCTCGAGAGCCCAGGCAAGCGCACTCTTACTTTGTCGCGGGTGGGCATGTTGAGGCGGCCCCTCTGGGTGGGCACTCGGTGGGCTTCAGTCATTGCGGGGAGGGGGTCGGAGTAATGCTGACCCGGGGGTGGAGTGTGGATTTCCAGGGTGTCCTCAGGGTCAGAGTGGGTGTGCGGGGTTCCGTGCTCAGAGTCGGGAACAGGTGCGGCCGGGTGGAGATGCCCCGCTTCCGCAGCAGTTGCTATAATCAAAGTTAGAGACCAGCCACCGCTTCCCCAAGCGCCCGCAGCCGAGCCGCAGCCGCAGGGGCCCCCTCGGGTTTCACCTTGGCATCGAGGTGGGGGTGGTTAAGGGGGTGAAGGGCCTTTAAGCAAGTACCCCCTCTCCCCACCCATAAAACAAAAGTTTTGGATGTCCCAACACTTCGTCTGCCGGTTTGTCTTCTCTGTGGCCGGGACGTGTTTGACAGTGCGTCGTGCCCACCTCTCCGTGTGCAGAGGGATGTGTGGTGCGCGCGTGGGTTGTGGGTGGACGCGGGCCGGGGCCGACAGGTCTGGGCGGGGAAGGACGAACTACTTCCGCATCCTCACCTGGCGACTGCTCGGAGCTGCCCCACGCGTGGGCGAGCCCTTCGGCTCGGTGGGCTGGCCACCCCTCTTCGTTTGAGGAATTTCCTAATCCTTTCTTTCTCCTGGAGGGGGACAGGGCCGAGGCGGGATGACACGAGGTGGCAGTGGGGGCTGTAACCTGGCTGGGGGCGGAGTCACCGTAACCTGATGCACCTGCTCCGCCCCCAGGTGCCCTGGCAGCGATCACTGATGAAAGACTGCTTCTGCGAGGAAAGGGTGTGAGATTCGGGCCGGGGGGTGGGGGTGTGTGAAAACCCTGGCGTTTCTGGCTTTGGAAGAGCACCCTATCCCGTTTACCCGCGGGTGTCTTGGGAGGAGCCCTCAAAGCCCCAGCTTTCAGTTTTTCCCTGAAGCGGGTTATCCGGAACCTCAATGGCAGGCTGGAAACCAGCGAGGCAGGGAAACATCTGGAGTGTAGAGCGCTGAAGCTATGTCACGCTAAAGTGCACAAAATACCTTTTGTACTCCCAAGTAAAATGAGCGTCTCAACTGAATATACCTGCAACATATCATAAAGTACTTTAGCAGACAATAACTAATTGCTGTACTATATGAAGCTAAGGGACAATTGAATAAACCCTTAATTTTTTGGAGCCCTGATTTTGAAAACAAGAACACTGGGTTGCTTTTAAAAATACCTTTCAGGGAAAACATTCATTTGCTTTTAGTTAGAAATGAGTATATTGCATGTTAATTATTAGAATTGATGAGTTACTGGGAGTCTGAGCTAAGGTGCCAGTGCACTTTTTCTTGACTTATGGATATAGGGACAAAAATGGTTCATGAGGAAAAGGTCTTGGGAGGGTGCTCAAGGTGCTTAAGAAAAAAGTAGCTTTGTTGGTGTGAGGGTTTTTGACATACTTAGTCCAAAGGAGTCTTAGAATTTCTCCCTAAGGCCCAGAAACTGTACCTCACTGTTAATGGGTTTCCAGTTCTTAGTCATTTTTAGGTTTATGAATCTCAAATTGAGATTTTTCTGTGGCCCACGCAGAAGCTTCCAGCCAGATTGCATCTTGAGCAGCTGTTACTTTCTCTGGCAGAGTTGAACACACTTATGCTTTACTACAAGAAGCAGTTGTATTGTTTCCTAACCACTATCACCCCACAGGCTAGGCTGGATTCTCAGTATGCATATGAGTCATAAATTATACAGAGAAATCATGCCTGCGACTCAGATTCACTTTGTTTCTTAGAGGAGATGATTTGTTCATTTTAGTGTATTATCAAAATACGCAATGTTCCCTTTTTATTTTTAACTTGCTAGTGGACTTTTCTAATGTGGTGAACACTGAATCCAGGCATGCACTTTAATGTATTATGCATGATGGAAATAATAATCTGTTATGCCAACAGCATTTATGAGTGGGAAGGAAATTTTAAAGCCCTTTATTGATTATACCTGTTGCTTTAGTGACATGGTAGGAAGATGTTGTTATTTATTTAAGTGTATAAATTAGCCTGTAAGTAGTATAAATAGTTTCAGGTAAGAACTTGGTATATTAGTCTATTCCCAGTTACCCAAGAAAAGACTTTCTTCTTTTCCTCCCTCCACGTTACTGTTTTCTTGCTCTTCTCTTTGTCTATCCGTTCTCTTCAACTGGAGGCTTATATGCTCTGTGGATTTTTTGGGGTAGTTGATTTTAGTCATTGGCAAAGGGCACTTCCCATAACAAAGGCACTCCTGTTTTCAGAAGACCCAACACCTCACCTTTGAGAAATTGCTTTCTTTGTACTGAGATTTTTCTCAATGGGAAAAAAGAATCAGAGTCAATGCCAGACGCTTTGAGAGTGATGTCAAGGTGAGTCAGTCAGCCTCATCCACCCTCACAGAAAGGTGGATAGCTCTCTTGTCACAAGTGGCACGTATATGACAAGTGTTAGTATTTTGCTTCCAACCCACAGGAAAAGACAATATTGTATAAATCAAATTAGCCCAGGTCCCACAAAGATGCCCAAGCATGTGCAAGCATGGTAAACATGATTTGATTATGATAATTGCAGAAAATAGTCTTCTTTTTTAAAGTATGAAATACATAACCTCTCTTTCAGGCTGAGTAATACAGCTCTATATAAGGGTTATTCTGGATGAAAAATTTAAACACTGCTCTCTCAAATAATGAGGTTTTCAGTATGCTACTTTGGTTCTAGCCAGCAGAGTAAGTGGGAAATCACCAGGCTGAAACCAGCACCTTCAAATAATCCCTATCCTGCCTGGTTTTTAGTTGTTAGATGGTGTGTGAGCAGTGGATTTTTGAGTGCTGGTAGGAGATGCCTGCATGTGTCAATCACAGCTTTGAGCTCAGGGGCTTAACGAAGGGCACTGTTTTGGGGCCAATTCTTTGGAAAACAGAATTTGTGCTTTTGGGCTGGTGTTCTCTAACTGTCCCTTACCTGTGCATCAGGTCATACAGGCTTCTCCAATCAGCCTGGAAGGCAGCAAGAGGCTCCTGTTCCCTCTGTGCCCACCGGTAGAGACACGAGGGGCTGGTGCCCAAGGCTAGCAGATGCTGGTAGTGCTCTTCCGCCTGCCGGTTCTGTCCTCCTGCACACTGCCTGGAGCTTGCTTACTCCCAGCAGACAGCACCTGCGTCACTGTCAAAGGGTCCTGGAGCCTGAGAATTGATGTCCCCTGCAGGGGGACTGTCCTTTAACGGATGACAGTGTAACAGCTACAGCTTCCAGTCCCCCCACCTTGGGAGCAGGACAGCTCTCCAGTGGGGCCCATGCTGTTTCCAAAGCTCCTGTGCAGGCTGAGCCCAAGTGCCTCTGCTTGGACTTTCCTGAATATCACACCCCAGGGAGGCTTCCTTCCCTTCTCTGTTTCACGTCCCCACTCCCCTTTCCTGGGAGCGTTGCCTCATAGATCTCTTGAACAGGAATGCTCATCTCAGGATCTGTTGTGGGAAACCAAGATGAACACAGGGCCATGGTGGCTTGGCCAGGTAGGAGTTGAGAAGCTCGAGGGCTTTTGGCCCCTCAGGACCCCGGGAGACTGGGGAGCAGCGTGGAGGTCGTGTGCCACACTCCTGTCCAGCCTCGTTCCTCTGCCTTTCCCCTTGCCTTCCTGTCCATCCCGAGCTCTCACTCCCTCTCTGCTCCCCTTGCTCAGCTGGGCCTGCAAGCCCAGTGGGCCCTTCTAGGCTCTGCTGGTGACCATCAGAATTCCCAAGTTTGCATGAAAATTGTTAACCAGTTCACAGGGCATGTTCTCTGTCTGCCTGTAACCTGTATGCACTGAGCAAGCTTGCCCTGTCCCCCCTTGTCCATAGTTTTTGTGTCATGTCACATCTCCCCAGTTAGGCTGAGATCCTGGAGACCAGAGGCCGCATCAGGCACTTTTGGGAGCCTCCAGTGCCTGTAGTGTGTTTTGCCCTATATCCGTAGGTAGTTGTCTGGGAGATGGCCCCTGCCTCTCTTGAAACCCCCTGAAGTCCTGCTGGGTGCAGACTTCCTCATCGCTGTGTGCTGACACCAGATCTCTCCACCTGGGCCTCTTGGGAAAGCTTGCTTTTCAGCCACTAGTTTCTTCCCATTCCTTTTTGTTGATGTGCTCCTAATATTTCATTTCGTTAACTTCAGGATAGCCACCCATTAGAAGGCTTTCTGACAGCTCCAGGCCTGGTTGGAGTCTAAGTATATTATTGTGCTTTTTTTGTTCAACAGAGAGATGGCATTCTCTCGCTGGTGGAGGGCCAAGGCCCCTCTGAGTAGAGATTAAATAGACATTCTTAATTCTAGCATGTGTGTATATGTGTTTTGATACTGTCATTTTCTGTGGTAAGAGTTAGCTATAAACTATACTGCTCATAATATACAAGTCCACATGCTGCCTTCCATAACTGATAGAGTATTTGTCACTATCCATACAGGACTGTCAGAGTAAACCTGGATGGATTTTACATACTAGTTTACCTCTGTTTTCTAATACAGTAGGTTCCCAGAAGCCACATGAAAAAGTAGCCCAATTTAAAGTGAGAGGAGCATGTGTGCCCTGATGTACTGTCTACACAAGCACATTTGCATCATCATTGGACAATAAAGCCTAAATACACAAAGTTAGCTAACAATCCAGCCTGACCCACGTGCCATGAGAGGAGAGCAGATACTCATAGTTACAGACGTTCTGTAGAAGCATCGGGCGGGTGGGCAGTAGGACATGAGCAGGTCTGAAGGAATGAGTAGGCTTTGAATACACGTTGAGACTGAGAAGGGCGCTGTTAGTAGGAGACGGTAGAATGAGTTTAAGCATGGACAGCGGTGAGTAGTAACCACAGTAGTATCTTAAAACTCTTATGAAAATCTTAGCCTTACAGAAAAGTTGCAAAAATAGCAGAGTTCCTGTGTTTCCAGATTCCCTGATATTAATACCTCACAAGTATGATGCAGTCATTGAAACCAGGAGATGAACATTTGTACAACACTATTAACTTGTCTACAAGCCTGATGGGAATTTCACCAGTTTTTCCACTGCTGACCTTCCCTGGGCCAGGAGCCCGTGTAGGATTTCACGTTGCGTTTGGCATCACAGCCGCCTAGCCTTCTCTGATTGGTGACAGTTCCTCAGTTTCAGTTTCTCCTTTCGACCTTGGCTTTTGAGAGTATTGGTCAGTTATTTTGTAGAATGAAGCTCCATTTGGGTTTGTCTGATGTTTTCCCGTGCTTAGATGGAGGTTATGAATTTGTGGCACAGAAGCGATGTGCCTTCCTCAGTGCACCATCTCAGGAGATTTGTGGTGTCAGTATCTCGTTACTGATGGTGTCACTTTGATCCCTTGGTTAAGGTGATGCCTGTCAGTTTCCTTTTATTGAAGACTGGTATTTAGAAACTAAGATCTGGGTGCCAGGTATACTTATTACTGTTTTTTAAAAATAGTCATTTAGGGATTACTGAGCCTAGAACTGAAATGTTTGATTATGCAGGCAAGGGAAGAAGAGTCGTATAGGACCTTGAAGTTTCCAGCTTGAGGATGGACAGAAATAAAGAAGTCGTGAGAGGGACAGGGCTAATGCTTGATTGTGACATGTTGAGTTAAGGGTGGCAATGGTTTGACTAAGTGGAAGTACTTACATTCAAGGATGTACGAACAAACTTAGAGGAGAAATGGGTTCTGGGGTTCTTGCAAATAAAAGATGCCTGGGATTTGCTTTCCCCTAAGAAATGTGGTAATCTTACAGCATGATTTTAATAAAGATGAGATCGTGACCTTGGCATGGACAGTCCTGGCCTTTGTGGTCATGATCTTGCTGTGGGCGGTACGGGGTAGTGTGGTTACACATTCTCTGACACTTTGGAGCAGATACTTTCTGAGCCTTGATTTCTTAATCTGGAAAATTGGCATGGTACCTGCACGATAAGGTTGTGGAAGGATTATGTGATCTGACGGACGTAACGTGCCGGCGCAGCACTGTGTCTGGCACACCGTGTGCACTTGCCAGCTGTTCCTCAGCGTATCCCCTCTTCAGTCGTGATGCTGGATGGCGGCTTTTTCTCCTAACCCTCTCCTGCCATCCTGCAGGGACAGTGGTCATGAGGGGACTTGGTGAGAGAGAAAGGAAAGAATTTCCGCAAATACATGACTACCTGAGCGCTAGACAGCCAAGGCATGGGGAGAAAGGGTCCCATCCCACAGCCCTCTGGGGGAGGGGCACGAGCAGTTTGAAAGAAACTTTAAATTTAAGCTGTGCTTCCTGTCTCCTCTTATAGCTTTACAGGAAAATTAAAGCAATTTTTCACCATGTTCTTTTATTATTTTTTTGTTAATACAAATGATTATTGAAACCATTCATACAATGCAGGAAATGCAAAGGCTCTGTAATCCCATTCCCAGACAGCTCTTGTTAACCACTGATGTGGACCAGACCCGCGGTGTCCAGTAGGGTAACCACATGTGACTGTTGAGCACTTGAGGTGAGGCTGGCCTAAACTGGGAGGAGTACACACCAGATTTCTCAGATTGAGTACAAAAAAATGAATGTAAAATATCTCACTTTTGCTTTTTTATGTTGATTGAATGTTCAAATAATACTTTGGATGTAATGTGGCTACTAGAAAATTGAAAATTCCACATGTGGTTTGCCTCATTTCTGTTGGGGAGTACTGCTTTAGACTTACGCATGGTACAATACATACTCCTATGTGTGGCATGATCCTGTTTATTTTTCGTTTTAAATCTTAATCTGCTACGGCTTTTCTCTCCCTGTAGCACGTAGAGGTAATTTTACCATTTGAACGGCTGTAGAATGGGGCACCGTGTGGTTGTGCTGTCATGTTTTTAACCATTCCCATTGTGATGAGCATTTAATTGGTTCCAGTTTTTTCATATTGTGAAAAATGTTGCAGCACATTCTCGGAACCTTTCAGTATTTTTAGGATATTTTCCTAAAGGTGGAACTGCTGGCTTGCACTTTTACAAGTCTTCACCGAGAAGGCAGAAGTCTCCAGAAAAGAACTGGTCTGTTTCTTCACCCTCCCTGGCACTGGTCATTATTTCCTCTTTTTGAATTGCCCCTAAACAGCTTATTTTTGTTTAAAGTTGACTTTCACTGGAGGGTTGAGCATCTTTTCATATGCTTGTTGTGTTCATGTGTAGTTTTCTTTGTATTTCCTCTGTTAAGACATTATTTATAACTATGTTTTTGCTCATTAAGTGATTATATTTTTAGACATGGGAAGTCATGGAAACCAGAATGTTCAGGATAAAATATTACAAATACATATTTTAAATAAGGCAACTTGGCATGAGTTTCCCCCTTTGTTTGTTTGGAGCTTACACGTCTCTGAGCCCTACAATTGGAAAAAACACTGATTATGATAGGTAACGTTTACCAACTGCTTTTTGAGCCAGGTCACTTCTAAGAGCTGTATGTTAACTTAGTTAACAGTAACACTGATGTAGGCACCCCCGTCATTCTCATTTACAAATGAGGGATCTCTGCCTTACTTGCCCAAAGCCACACTCCCCATAGGTAGTGGGGTAGGACCCCACACCCAGCTTTCTGGCCAGTCTGCTCTGCTGCCTCCCATTGATGGTGGGTCTGGAACATCATTTGTGCATAAAAGAAGCCTATACAGAGTGAAGTAAGTCAGCATACCGTATTTGTTTTTCTCTTTCTAACTCATATATATGGAATCTTAAAAAAAAAAAAAAGGTACTGATGAACCCAGTGACGGGGCAAGAATAAAGATGCAGATGTAGAGAACAGACTTGAAGACATGGGGCGGGTGCAAAGGGGAAGCTGGGATGAAGTGAGAGGGTAGCTTTGACATATATACACTACCAGATGTAAAATAAATAGCTCGTGGGAAGTTCCTGCGTAACATAAGGAGATAAACTCGATGATGGGTGATGACTTAGAGGGCCAGGATAGGGAGGGTGGGAGGGAGTCGAGGGAGAGTGGGGATATGTGTATAAATACAGCCGATTCACTTTGGTGTACCTCAAAAATTGGCACAGTAGTGTAAAGCAATTATATTCCAATAAAGAGCTAAAAAAAAAAAAAAAAAAAAAAAACAGTCCTAACATGGAAGGTCCTTTCTACCAGCACCGCGCTGCCCCCTAGCAGCAGAGAGAAAGGAAACAGGAAAAGGGCAGATGGTCTGATCCATAGTTCTTTCCTTGGGGAATCTGCTCTTTTGTATCCTTTTTCCACCTCCACACTCAGCCCCTTAGGCATCCTGGTGCTTCTAAAAACTGTCCCACATGTAGGCAAAACCCTTGTTTTTGGCTGTCCTTAGGCCATGTAGGCTCTGAAAGAGGGTCACAGCTTCAAAAAGGGCTAAATGTAACAAGCAAAAGGTGTACATGAAACTCAAGCAGTGTAAAATTATTTGATTTTAAGTGTAACCCTCCTTTCATTCCAGGGCACTGGTCTGCTTTCCAGGCACTTTCCCTGACTCCATCTCCCTCTGAAGCATCTTCTTTCCTATCATGCTTGATGTCTGATGGGTGTTATGTTCCCTTTCTGAGCTAAGATCAGAGAAGCAGGTCTGAGACTGCTGGAAGCTGTCTCCTATCTGCCCATTTAGCTGAAGGTTTTCACATTTATGGGTGTGCCCTGCTCACTGCCTATTGGCTGGACAGGTGTTTGGAAAACGAGCCCACCTTCACTCAGGATGTTACCTTGGCCATCAGAGACAAGGCCCCTTCCTCCAGCATTTGAGGGGAGAGGCTTACAAAAGGATACCCAGGACCTAGACCATTCCCTATTACAACTTTAGGTTCTTAGCAGGGACTTTGTCAAAGCACTTTAGAAGCTCCTCCAAGCAGGAGCATTTTAGGTTTGATATGAGGAGAAGATCCTCAAGTTGTCTGGGTCCTGGTGGAGATGAGTGCTGGTATATCTTGCTAATTTGTTGTGGGAATGATCAAGTTTATGTACCTGAGCTCCAAGTTAATGGCATATAATGCTCCTCTTAAAATTTATTCAAGGGCCTATAAATTATCACCATCCTTTGAACAGTTCTAATAGTGACATTGCCTCTGTAGGCGTTTCTCTCCTTTGCTGAACTTTGGGGAGGAATGAAGAGGCCCATCAGGAAAGATACTTAATGATTTTCCCATAAAGCTTTTACCATTATAAAACTCAAACGTGTAGTGGCATGAAATCCCAAAAGGACCGAGAACACCCAGACACCTTCTGCATGGAATTCAAAGACTTGGCTTATAATCTCTTCAGCACTAAGCCATTCAGGTCCCCTGGCTTAGAGACGCCACAAGAAAAAAGGTACTGGGCAATAGGATGCCAGTTCCATTGTATCGTGACCTGGATACTGTGTAGTTATGGGGAAGGATGAAAAGGTAAAATATTTGAATTGGTAAATTGTGCTGTATTCAACCATCTTTGTGAGTCCTGGCCTTTCAGTTTAGACTCTGGTTTTATTTCCTTTTGCTGACTGCCCATTGAGACCCCAGTGCAGTCCCACCAATGATAAGATGCATGCTCAGGATGTATTACCTGACTGATGCCCAGCTTAGGTATCACTTAAGGTGCTTCAGAGAGGAATCCATACAGAATTGATACCATTTTTATGAATTTCTGAAATCAGCAACATGAAAAGTATTGGTGAAGGATATACATGTGATAAAATGAGGAAAAACCAGGGAATGAGGGAAATGGCAACGAGAATAGTAGTTACCTGGGGAGGGTGGGGGTGGCGGGGGAGCAGGAGTGGGAACAGCGCTATTAGCGGGCGACTAGATTTCCTGACAAGTTCACGGGTATTCGTTTTATTACTGTGCTTCATCAGTTACATATAAAAAAAGATGATTCTGCAGAAAATAGGATGAGTTACAAAGCCAAATTTAAAAGAACCTTTGAGATTGTAGGTAATTTTAGAATGTGTTTCACTGCTTTTTCTTATGTTTGTGCAATTGTTGGTTGAGTGTGTATATTTGCACAGCTGCTGTCATTGAAGGTATAGGTTGAATCTTACGCTCACATCCCTCACTTTTCCCAAGATAGGGTTTTACATACTGTAGGCTCCCAATAAATGCCCTTGAATTGGTTTAAAGACCACCTGTATTCCCTTCCTGTTTCCAGGCCATAGCTCTTCAAGGAACGGCCTTTTTTCACCAGGGAACCACCTGTACTGCAGTGTTATTTTCTGTCATTTTGGCATAGCTTTTGACTTAGAGCGCCCGATGGAAAGCCCATCTGTTTCCGCTGGCACTTGCCTAAATCTGTGAAATGTGGAGCCCCTGTCAGGAGATAATTAAATGTTGTTTTTCTTTTTTATTATTGTGCACAGAGGCTTAGCACAGGTATGAACATGGGTTAACCGCAAAGTGACATTTGTGGATATGAAGGCTAATATAACTGCCTTGTATTTGAATATCCTAATTTTACACAATTTTTGATCACATTTTTTTTTTGCTCTTACCTTCCTAAGGTTATCATTTACATTACAAGCATCATCTTATTTTTTTTTTTCACTTAACTGAAGTTTTTATTAGTAATCTCATCAAGACTCATGGACGTTTGCGTGATTATGTGGGGTGACTGTGGCTCTCCATCCTTCATGGGAGATGGAACAAAGCAGGCGACAGGGAATCAGGGAGGAAAAATTATATTGAGTCTGTTTCAGCTGTCTTCTCTCCCTCAGGAACAATAACAATACTCAGTTTTCACCTGAAGATTCAGACCATCTATTTTTTTAATTTTGTTTTTTTATTTTTTGGCTGTGTTGAGTCTTTGTTGCTGTGCACAGGCTTCCTCTAGTTGCGGGGAGTGGGGGTTACTCTTCATTGCTGTGTGTGGGCTCCTCATTGCTGTAGCTTCTCTTGTTGTGGAGCTTGGGCTCTAGGCTTGTGGGCTTCAGTAGTTGTGGCACATGGAATCAGTAGCTGTGGCGCACGGGCTTAGTTGCTCTGTGGCATGTGGGATCTTCCTGGCCCAGGGATCGAACCTGTGTCCCCTGCATTGGCAAGTGGCTTCTTAACCACTGCGCCACCAGGGAAGTCCCAGACCATCTTTTATGTTCATCACTTGGCCAACACCTGTACAGAGCACCTTCTACCTGCAGTGATGTGTCACAGCCCAAGTGTGAGGCAAAGAGAAAGAACCCATCCCTGCAAATTAGTCTTTGACCTTGAGTTCTTCCAGTCCAGTGGTTCATTTGTTGTATGAATAAGTATTAAGGACGTATTTGTACATTAAAAGGAGACAAATTGCTTTATCTTGTCTCATCAGATTTAATCAAATTCTTAATTTGCCTACACTTGCTAATGAAAGCTAATGTTTATTTGTGAAATAAGGAAAATGAATGTCTCCTTAGCCACAAACTAGTGTTTCTTTGCTATGAAACTGCTTGCCTTTATAATGGTCATTTTACTCTGTATACATGTGTGTAACTATGTAACAAGCTGTGTGCACCAAAATGATAAGAATAACCTTAAGATGTGATTTTTATGACTAACCCGTCAGATCCTACCTGATGAATGTGGGACATTCCTCAGGATATTCCCTTTGGCAGAGGTACAGGGATCCTGGAACTTATCAATACTTGTTCTGAAACTGGCTTCAAACCTGATGACGCATTCTTTTTCCTTTGTGTGGTGGCAAAATCTATGCCTGGAAGGTATGCTTTCTTTTCTGGAAACATTCAAGAGTTATGCAAAGAACTAAGCTGGTAGAGTAAGGTAGGAATTCACTGACATATTTCTGTTATAGGCAAAGAGTGACTTGCAGGTACTGATGACAGTTTTGTGTGGCCTCTTACTAGCTGTCATTCTCAGGAGAAATAGATGGGTTTTAGATGCTGTCAGTGATCAATCAGTGTAGAGCCTCCTAGGCTGTCAGAAAAATACTCATTTGAGTGTAGCAGTTCTGGTTTATTTGGTTAAAAACTTAAAGGCTCACCAAATTTTATAGCAACACTGATTTATAGTCCTATTTAAATATATATGTATGTTAATGTAATTAACTTACTACATGGGCATATAATTGCATCAATATTATGACAAGTATAATAGCATTAATAAATACCTATTGATTTAAAAATCAAATGGGAAGCCCGTTCCCCCTAATTTCCTAAAATGCTCTTATGAAACTATTAGATGGATGGAAGAATGCTCTTTGTACCTTCTTACCCCTGCTATGCGTTAGGCAGGATGTTAGCCACTGAATATAAGATAAGAAGGCAGGGCAGTAGCCAAAAGGTGGAAGCAACCCAGTGGTCGTCATGAATGGATGGATAAACAAAGTGGGGTGCATCCATACAATGGAATATTATTCAGCCCTAGAAAGGAAGGACGGTGACTCAGTTGGGTCCCAGTAGCAGCTGCACTGGCTCCTTTCTTTTCTGGCTTTCCTCGCTGTCTCCCTTTCACATCTAGAAATGTGGCCTCCAGTGCGGCTGTCTCTGGTGTCATCAAAGTGTTCAGTGACAAGAAGGTGCATAAGTCTTCTTCACCAGAGGATGTGAAGAAGCGCAAGAAGGCGGTGCGCTCTGCCCGAGCAAAGATGAGAAGAACCTCATCGTGGAGGATGGTGAGGAGGTGCTGGTAGGTGATGTGGGCCGGACTGTAGACAACCCCAATGCCACCCTTGTCAAGTTGCTGCCAAGCAAGGACTGCCACTACACCCTCTGTGATGCAGTCTGTGAGACCAAGGAGAGCAAGAAAGGGGCCTGGGCCCCTGAGTCTGCACCCCTGAAGAGCAAAACGCTATATGCCAGCTCCAAGGATGCCACTGAGGAGAAGCTGATGGGGACCAGGCATGAATTGCAAGCAAACTGCTACGAGGAGTTAGGGACCACAGCACCCTGGCAGAAAATCCAGGGGGCAGCATCCTCATCTCCCTAGAGGGCAAACCTTCCTGAGCTCTCTCCAGCCCCCTGCCTGGAGCATTTGGCAGCCCCAGACCTGCCCACAGGGGTTGTAGGCTGCCCACTTCCTGCCAGACCGGAGGGGCTGGGGGGATCTCAGCAGGGGGAGGGCAGTCCCTTCACTCCAGTTGCTAAACAGTGCCACCTCCCCTCCACCTCCTGGACCATCCTCCTCCCTGCATCCCTGAAGGTTCTGGCCTTCCCAAACTGCTTTTGCTCTTCGGATTCTTCTTGGGTTGAAGCAGGTTAAACTCAAACAGGGGTATGCCAGGGGGCAGGGCTGTATTTGTTAACACCCCAATTCCCCACCTGTTCCTTACCTTTCCCATGCTGCCAGCTTCTAATAGCAGTAGTGACTGTGCTTGTGTGTTTAGTTCTGTATATCGATGCCGTGTGGAAGAGATGACCCCTCCCCATGCTGCCTGATTCCCCTCCCTTTTTTCCCCTGGTCATGGCCACTCATAGAAGCAGGACTAGTAAGGGACCTTCAGCTAAAAACAAACAAAAAACAAAGGAAAGAAGGACACGCTGCCACATGCTAAACATTGATGAACCTTGAGGACGTTATGCTAAGTGAAATAAGCCAGGTATAAAATGACAGATATTGTGTAATTCCACTTACAAAGGTATCTACAGGAGGCAAATTCACAGAGACAAAGCAGAATGGCAGTTGTGGGAGGGAGGGGAGAGTACAGAGTGTAATGGATACAGAATTTCAGGTTTTCAAGATGGGAAGTTCTGGAGATGCATGGTGGTGACGGTTGCACAGCCATGTGAACGTGCTTAATGCCACTAACTGTACATCTAAAAGTGGTGAGGATGGTAAACTTTATATTATGTGTATTATGCCCCAACGAAAAGTCTGGAGCAAAAAAGGGCAGGGAAAATACAGAGGTCAAGAGCATAACCTTTAGACTGGATAGACCTGGGTTTTGAGTACTGGTGTCCTGTCTCTGTCGCCGCTCCCCACCACGCCCCCCCTGCCCCTGCATTTACCAGCTGTGTGACCTTAGACAGTTGCTCAACCTCTAGGCTTCATTTATCTATGAAACAGGGGGTAAGAAACTAGTACAGCCCTCAGAGACTTGTTGATGAGATAAAATGAGAGCACATGAATTGTATTAGTTGGTGCTAATCCTGTTGCTAGGAGAAGGTCTTGTCCTTGGGAAGCCCAGTCCAGTGCAGGGCAGTGTGGGGTGGGAGCCTGAAGGGCTGGGACGGCTGCTGTGGGTGCGGATTCACTGGCTCCACCTCTTGTATGTGGGGCGGCCAGCCTTGCATTGGTTCCTCTCATTTAGCGAAGCACCAGCTTTGGTGGAGAGGTTGCGAGGGTTATGCATGTGCTTTTCCTCTTTCACGTGTGGGGATGGAAAGAACAAAAGGAGTCATAAACTCCTGGCTTTGTGGATCACCTGTCATTTCAAATCTTCAACCCTAGCGCTCCAGACCTAACTGTGCAGTAGCTTACAATTGTGGGTTGCTCCCGATTGTACTGGGAGGAGCATCCCGTCTCGACACCACTAAGAGGATGCCTGGATCTACCTTTCACCCTTCCTGGCACTTGGTGGATGTCTGTATCTGTCTTGCTCTTTCTGGCCCTTGGTGTACCAGGCTATTTTGGTTGCAGGGGCACTTCAAGATGCAGGCTCTACTCTAAGGATGCTCTCTTAGGAACCAGGCTTAGCTGGTCTGAGCAGCCTGGCCTCACAGGTCAGCACAGTATCAGGGGGCCAGAAAGATGCTCACCCTTTGTGAGACTTTAGAGACCAGCAGCAGGGATGCATTTCCTCCCACACCAGTGCCATCAGTGTGACTCAGTTACTCTTGGCTCTGCCCTTTCCCTGTCTCCTTAACCTATGCCTTGGATTAAACACCCCTTTCTGAATCTCCAGTTCCAGTTTAGATCAGCTGTACTATCTGCCATTATTCTAGTGTCACTATTGACAAAAGCTTTAAAGCTTTTGTAGAAAGCAGCCTCTTGATTGGCTGTTCCTAGGCAGGTACACTTGGTCCAAGGAGCTTCTGAAGATGGCTCAGTCACTGGGAACCATGCGTCTCCCTCAGAAGGGGCTATGGATGTTGCAGGCACTAGAGCCATGGTTTTCCCCCTTAGGGGTGCGTCAGAATGACCCAGATTGCTAGCGAAAATGTGGATGCTGCATCTCATCCCTGTAGAGTAGGATCTGGGGATTGGTCCTGGGCTTGGTTTCATTTTTTGCTAGGTCATGGCTGTTTGGGGTGCTTGGATCCTTTTGCTTACTTAAGTTTCTAATCTGGTTTTTGACTGTCATCAGTCCCTGTCTTGGATTCTGGTGGTGGTTTCCACATCTAACCTGCTATTAGACCCTAAAAACAATGCTGGGATATAGGCTTTAGTATCTGCTATTACAATAGTCCAATAATAGATATATATATTTTTTCCTTTTTGGATTTTGCCCATCTCCTCTGCTAAAAGTGTTCTACATCTTCTTTTTCTCCAGTCGCTTCCTCTACTTCCTCCCTCGCCTCACATTCCTTAACCGTCTGTAATCCTTCCTTAATAAGGCTCTAGGGATTGCCCACTGCATTAATATCCCTGACATCTGACTGGCAGTGTGAAACCAGACGCCACTCAGCAGGCTGCCCGGGTTACACAACACTCAGCCATGTGGAGAGCTCTTATTGGGGCAGATGCTGAGGGTGTCAGTATGAACTGTGCTCAAGTCGCAGAGTAAACCATCACAGAAATCAGAAACTGCCTTAAATGCCGGCCAAAGAATAGCATGTCCAGGGCTGTAAATAGCACCAGCAGCCCTGGCACTGTAGGCTGTATCTAAAACGATGTAGCTAAGTGCCAGCCAAGTAATTAATTAGGCTGTAACTGTTTTTCACTTTATCTCACTAAGTTAATTCTTGGCTTAATGCTGGAATTTAAAATCTTGCCTTGCGTTTCTTGTGCCTGGCAATGGGGGGGAGGGGGCGGGTAGGGCGGGGTCAGTGGTTGCAATTTCCTCAGGAGCTATGTTTATGCATCTCCGGTTTTTGCTGTGAAGTTGCAGGACACCTTAAGAAATTGCAATTTTTCAGTTATTCGCTGTGGTAAACAGTGGTTAGAATTTGAGTTCATGGCACTGAGAAGGGAAGTTTGATCATTTTCAGTCATACACTTTCTGGTTTAACAGCATTACACAGGTGGAAAGTAGCACCGATGCTGCTCTGAGTCTGAAGCTCTATTTTGCGGAGATGTGTCCATTTTCAGCTCATCGTGTTGCCAGAACTGCCCTCGCCCACAGCTGAAGTGGTTCCATTCTTGGTCTCAATTGGTTGGGCAGTATTATGTAACAGACACAAGTAATTGAGAACCTTCTTGATGTCAGGCACAGTGCTGGATGTAAGAGGTGTGTAAGGCATAGTCTCATAAACTCACAATTACATTCTGTGTCATAAGTGCCATCCAGGAGCAGTGAATGAAGGAAGAGGGCAGGAGTGGCAGGATGTGGCCCCTGTGTGGTAGGAAGTTGTTGAGGTTCCGGGGCTGTCATGGCAGCTCTTAAGACAGTGGTTTGGGAGGAAGTCTCCCCTTTCCCTCGTCAGTCCCTCATAGGCCTCTCTGTCTCCTGCCTCTGAGCGTGGGGAAGAGCGGATCCCCCCCCCCCCCACTAGAAACACACTTCAGTGGGTAGTGATGAAGCTCAGAGTTGCATCACCTGGGGGCTTCCTGCCGCCAGAGCTTTTCCTTCTCTGAGCTGGCCAGAGCTCACTGGAATGGGAGCTCCATTTGTCCACTTGAAAAACTGCTTTTCCTCCCTCCAGCTTTCGGGGCTTAAGTCTGCATGTAGGACGGCTGGATGGACATAGGCGTGACAGCCTGATTGGATGGGACAGGATAGGGCTGAAGTTTGGTTTGTGTAACCCTTTAAGATGGATAAAGCGTCAAGTAGTGAAGTCAAAGAATGATTCCCGTAAATTACCACGCCATTTGAGGAGGAAGGCAAAGATGAGAGTATATAAAAATCCAAACAAACAAAATGTTTAGAAGCTGTTACAGGAGTTTCTTTATTGTACTCTTCTTTTTAGAGCATAAAAATACAATATTACCCCAAGTATGTATGGAAGAGTGTTTGCATGAATCTTTTCAGAGCTGCCTCCAGCACTGAGCTGAACCTTTGTTGGCGCGTACTTCTGAGAAAAAAGTTAATTTAGCACCAACTTGTATCCATAAAACTTGGATTATCTTGATTTATGTAATTGTTTTAGTTTTACTCTTTTGACGTTGTTTTAAATGGGTATTATATGGAGTTCTTTCAAAGCTTGGTGTTCATGATCTCCCTTATAAGATAGTACTTTTAATCTTAATGAGTGTTAACTATGGTTTATCTGGTATTGGTGCACTAACATGATTTAAGGTAACTTCAAACGTAACCAGAAATACAGGCAAAAAACCTATGTCAATAACTTTTTCACCTGGGATGATAAACGATCATCATAAAGAGTGCACGGTTGTTGTCTAGACAAAAAATTGTAGTTGCTTGAATTGTTGCAGCCTTTAGAAAAGGCTATTGATTTTATGTACTGTAGTGAGATTGCTATCACACTGACCTCTTTACAACCTTTCTTTTCAAGACAATGATTTACAATAGTAGGTCTTCAAGAGAAGTTTTACAAAGTTCTTTGTGTGAACTGTGCCGGGGTGGCTCTTGGTTGGCCATCATGAAGTATTGGTCTGGATTTGAGGACATGGTGTGGAGGGGAGGATAAACTTGAAGAGGTGAGAAAACAGATGTGCTTTGAAGAGGACTGAGTAACGGTGGCACTGTCGTACAGCTTGGGTAAATCTGGCTCATGGATACACTGAAACATCAGCTATTCAGCATGTGTGCTGGGCAAAAGCAAACAATTCCCAAGAAAACAACCAACTGGAAAATGAAAAAAATCAGTTGTGTGAGCCATCACCCTGCTTAGTGAGGATGTGCATTGGGGTGAGGGTGAGATGGAAGGAAGGAGTCTGTTTCCTTAGGCAGCTCGGAGCATCTGAAGTGACGTGAGCCTCTTGAAGCATCTCATTGTGATGGACAGACAGTGTAAGAGATTTTCAAAGGTAATTTTTGTACCGCATGATTTTTGCTTCATTATTGACTTTAGAATCAAGCTTCCTCCCCCTCCCCTCCCCCGCCCCTCCCCCCACCAAGATGTGACTCCACTCTCTTCTGATGTTGATGACGTATTTTTTAAAGGATCTCTGTAAACAGAGCTAGAGGTAGCTGCTTAGAAGAAAAAAGTGCCTGGAAACGATGGCACATGAAGAACAGCTGGGAGGCCCCGGGCATAGAGGCCAGAAAAAAGGAGATATAATCCTGAAGAGTACAGGGCTGTCACGTGGAACTTGTGTGTTTCCTCTCTGAGTTCATCTGAAGAGCATAGTGGTCATCAGTGGGTATGTGCAGGGAGGTAGGTTGAGCTCGGGGTCCAGGAGCGCATGGCCCCAGTAGTGGAATGGGCCGCGTTGTGTGAAAGTGAGGGCTTCACATCTTTGCAGGTGTCTTAGCAGGCCAGGAACCATTCAGCAAAGGACGCTGTGGTGGGTGCCTTAGAATGGGAATTTGACCCATATGCCCTTAACTTCTTGCCCACCTTGAAAGGTGGCTGGAAATGACTGCTTCTGGGGAAGGAAAAATATAAAACTAAGATGAGAAGGAATGATTGCAAATAAACAGTGAAAGGAAGGAAGGCGTAAACCACTTGAGATTCCACTTACCTATAAAAGGAAACCTAAAGAAATATGTTTTATGATTTTTGTTTCTCTTAGAGAAATAGGTTTCCAACTCACTTGAATTTATTCTAGGAATGAGAATTTCAAAGCTTTATTGATTCAGTACAAAATAGTCTCAAATGTGCTTTAGTTCCATGTTTTGGTGGTGGTGATTCAGTGCTAGGAGGTAGAAGGGCAGTGTAAGAGGACCACCTGTTACCTTTCTTTTTAGGAGGAAGCTGTGTGTAGGTTGCAGGTTTGGCTGCAGACAGGAGAGGGGTGAGAGTGAATGAAGGAGGTGAGAGGAAGGGCCATCAAGGCGGAGGAGGAGCGTGAACGTCGGGGTGCGCGGGCACAGTGTGGACTCTGCCGCAGCTGGGCTGGCACCCTGTGGACCCCTTTGCAGAGAACGTTGCTCTGGTCAGTCCTAGAAGAGAGGCAGCTGCGGCAAAGTAGGATCCAGTCCCCTGAGAGGCTGTCTGGGACCTGCCCTTTTTTAGATGTCAGTTCCCTATAATGCTCTGGAAGCTGCTGATTTAGCTCCCACCAGTGACAGATCCAAGATGTGCTGATGTCCTGGCGTGGCTGGCTGCCTTCTGACTCCTCTGGCCGTCACTCTGCTTGTCACTTGATAGGAGCCCTGGCCTGGGGTGTATTCTTCTAGGAACAGGGCCTGCTGTCTGAGGTCACAGGCCTTCTGATGTTGCAGCATGTCTGCATCAGGTAAATCACTAGCACCCTATGTGAGGCATTTGTATAAGCAAATGAAAGAGAAATATCTATGATGAAAGACAAAGAGACTGAGTATGGGGTGATGGAGAGAGCACAGGACTCTCCGCTTGGAGTGATGTCTTATGTGACACTAACTGCCACTAAAATAGTGGCACTTACGTGACACTGTCTAACTTGGGCAGGTCATCGTATCTCTCTGGACCTCAGTTTCCTCATTTGCTGCATGAAGGGAGTAAGACAAGATCTCTTGGGTTTTTTTCCATCTCTAAGATTCTGTGAAAGTGTCAACCTCTGAGTCACAATCCGTATGTTTAAAAAATTACAGTGCTTCCTCTTTCAGATTTTTCCCTGACCCTCAGATTTTTCCCAGTAAAATTGTTCAACCCGGAAGTATGAATTTCCAAAAGTGACTACCTCAGGATGAAAGACCCTTAGGAGCAAAGTTGTTGGTTGCTGTTCCTTTTTCTCCCCATGCTTTCCCATTCCA
Organism: Hippopotamus amphibius kiboko; assembly: GCF_030028045.1. Classification (NCBI taxonomy): domain Eukaryota; kingdom Metazoa; phylum Chordata; class Mammalia; order Artiodactyla; family Hippopotamidae; genus Hippopotamus; species Hippopotamus amphibius. Next base: position 91,233,016 of record NC_080196.1, on the reverse strand, counting down.
GCAAGTGGTGCAATCATGTTACTCCTCCAGGGTCTAATCCTTAGGCCCCAGATCCAGGCTTCCTCCCCTCGATACCCAGTCGGTCTGCAGGTCCTGTTGACTCTACTTCCAAACAGAACCTGGAGCCTCCCTCCTCAACCCCTTGCTGCCGACCTGTGCAACCCGCCAGGTCTCTGGCCTGGGTAGTGGCAACCGTCTCCTAACTGGCTTCCCTGCTTCTTCCTTTCTCTCCTTCTAGTCTGTTCTCCACACTGTAGTCAGGTCATTCTTGTGACGTGTCACTTGGATTCTGTCACTCCTTTGCTTGAAACCATCCAGCTGCTGCTCTTTGCTTTTGGAAGAAAATCCAACCCCCTGCTGGGCCTGCAGGACCCTGCAGAATCTGGTTCCTGATTGCCCTGACCTGTTAGTGTCCCCTCTTCATCACTTGCTGGTTCCATCCCTGCTGGCCGCCTCCTCGCTTGTTCACCGAACGCTGCAGGCTTCTTGCCACCTCAGTGCTTTTGCCCTGGTCCTTCTGCACTGATGTTGTCTCCCAGGGCTTTGCACTGGCGACTTCTCATCATTCAAGCCTCTGCTGAGTCAAGTCCTCAGATGCCTTCTCTGTCACCCCCTCAATCCTGTTTCATTTTTCCTTGGTGCTTATCAGCACCTGGCACTTTTGTTGGCTTGCCTTGCTCAGCTAGGTTCTGGTCCACGAGAGCAGCAGTTGCTTGTTCATTGCCGAATCTCTAGGGCCTAGAACATGTGTAGCACATAGAAGGTACTTGAGAAACATTTTTAAAACAAATAAAATGACATTGCATTAAAGATGCACTTTATAGAGTAATGCTGCAATTGGCCGGCTCCCCTAATCTGTGTTACAGGGTTTTCAGGATTAGAATGAGGGCCATACACCCTGCCACTGACTAAGGAGAGTCGTGCTTGGGTACTGAGCCTGGCCGAAGCTCACTGTGCTAGGACCCCCTGTACAGGAACATATTAGGAATTCCAGTTCCCCAGACCTGGACTCCAGTGTGCTTTCTCTTCTGGGCCAATCTCTTTGCCTTAATTCATTTATTCCCTCACACGAACATGTTGGAATGTCCTAGTGCGATTTTGCTTTAAGGAACACAGGCCCCCAGGGGTCATTAGAATGAAGGTCTTTGCTGATAGAAGGGATTTGAGCAGCCATCCTGGTTAGATCCCCTTTAGGACTCACGTGCATTTTTTGGTAAATAGGCACAAGGAGGAAGATCTATTGCTGTGTTTCCAGATCTGGTTTTGGGTTTGGCTGTTAGATGAGGAGCCTTTTCTGGTTTTCCCCTGTCACTTCCCTCTCAGGTTTGTTTCGAGGGTGAAGTGTGCGGGTCTGCCCTCGGCACTTACTCAACAGTAACCATTCGTGATGGTTGTTGCCCAGCCAGGGTCATCCACACCCCCATTCTGACTTCTTGGCGGAAGCTCAGTCTTGACAAAACCGCTCCCCTGCGCAGCCATGCGTCTTGGGCTGAAACAACAGTAGAACCCACCAGAGCTGTGGACTTCCTGTCATGTGAGATAGGATGGATTTCTGTTTAAGCCACTCTGAAGCCTCTCTTAGCCACAGCATCATGACTGATACACTATCAGTTGAGCATTGCCTTGTATGGTCCACACTTTCCCACTGGCAGAACCAGTCCACCCATCATCTTCTGAACGTACCCTGAGCTTTTCAGCGTTCATGCCGTATCTACCTGGAATGTGCTTTCCCTCTCTAAGTTCATTCTTTCAAGACCAAGGTCAAATTTTAGCTTTTTTCCATAAACCCCGGCTACCTCAGCCTGAAGAAAAGCTACTCTCTCTACTCTGAAGCAGTTACTGTAAAGGGTGTCCATCCGTTGCTCGGTCTTGGCATTTGCTCATATCTTCTTCTTAAGCCTCTGCTCCTGTCGTTGGTCTGCACTGTTGTTTATTTTTTGGGTGACGGCTTAACTTTTTACGTATTTGCTTTATCTCATCTTATCTGGGGGGGCAGAGGCTACGCCAAGGGCCTGGCGTTGTGTCGTACATAACAGGCACTCGGTACTTGCTGATTTGAAGAGCAGGGCTGCGTGGAGATGAGCAGCCGGGCATTTGAGGTTCTGGTGTTTCTGTAGAGTTTTGAAGGGCCTGGAAGATCCTAACTGAGGGGGGACTAGCTGCCAGGGGAGTCTCAGGGAGGCAGGTGCAGGCTCACCCGGGGAGCAGTATTTTTGCACCTCTTCACTTCTGAAATAGATAGGAGCAAGAAGATGGAGTGCTGGACTCCTGCACACTCTTCTAAGCTTTAGATAAAAGGTATGCATTTCTTCCCGCTTATACTTTTCTGACCTTGTGTTCATAATCTTAAAGCAAGTTAGGAAATATTAAAAACTGACAGAGCTGTTAATGACATGCTGTGTGGTTTAGGTGAAAGAACAATGGATCGGGAGTCAGGGCTTAGTATTCTTATTACATATGTGCCATTTCCTTGCTGTGAGTACTTGGGCCAGTGGCTTAATCTCCCTCAACTTTGTCTTCTTAGGTGTTAAATGTAAGCAATTGGATTTTTCTCACACTACTAAACTAAAATCATGGTATGAAGGGAACTTTAAAGAGTAAGGAAGGAGTGCTAGACCAACAGGAGGAACTATGATGATAAAAGTGAGTTGTGATTTGAAAAGTGTAGTATAAATTGATGGCTAGGAAACAAAGTTGAATTAAAAATGAAATAGCTGTTTACAGAAGTCCCCAGTTTATTGACAGGTTATATTCTAAAAGTTACTTTAAGGACAGTGTCAGTCTGTTCAGGCTGCTGTGACAAAAGTACCATAGGCAGAGTGGCTTATAAACAACAGAAACTTATTTCTTTCAGTTCTGAAGGCTAGAAGTCCAAGATCAGGGTACACATGGTCAGGTTCTGTTGAGGGCCCTGATCCAGGTTGTAGGCTGCCTTCTCCTAGTATCCTCACATGGCAGAAAGAAGGTGAGAAGACTCTGAGCTGTTTCTTATAAGGTACTAATCTCATTCATAAGGGCTCCACCCTCATGACTTAATTACCTCCCAAAGGTCCTACTTCCTTGTACCATCACTTGTGGGGGTGGGGGGGGGGGAGCGTGGTTAGGATTTCAACATATGAATTTGGAGGGGATGCAAATATTCAGTCCATATCATTTAGCATTTAGGATCTTTCTCTAGAGACAGTGTTCTAAGTGATGATGCAGTTGAAAAGCAAGCACTGGAAACCTGTTTAACTCATCCTGTATCCAGAGCAGGTGCTGCTCTGCTACACAGACTGTGCACAGAGCTGTTTCTCTGGGAAAATGCCTTTGAAGACGTTTCCTGTCCCTCTTTCGTTACCTGTCTATCAGAGTCCTGCCTCTAACCCCATGCTTCCTCCCCCTCAGCTGGAAACTCACGGGACTTTAGGTGGAGATGGACCTGCTGTTGATTCTGGCCAGGCTTTCCTTAGTGCCCATGGCTGCCCAAAGCACACAGCCTCTTTGCCATGTTGTTCCTGGAGCAAATCACAGCTTTTCTGTTGTTTTTGGGTAGGTTTTTCAATTCGCGATGGTGGGAAAATAGGAATGGAGTAGTAGTCCTCTGCCTATTAAATATATTAGTTATGATTGCTTTGGTTGTGAGTGACAGAAACCCTGTGATACTGACTTGAACCAACACGGGGTTTATTTTCTACCACATATAACAAGAAGTGTTCAGGTGAGTGGTCCGGGGCTGATGTGGCAGTTCTGCTGCTGCGGTTTTACTGTTCTGTTATCCTTACTTATCTTGAGACATCACCTTCATGTCAGTATGCCTGTGCTCCGGGAGGAAGGAGGAAGGGTGAAGAGCAAAAGCTGCCTTTTTCTAGTTTAAAAAAGAAAAAGTGTATGTATGTGTATAAAATTTCATTTTGGAACCATTTCACACTTACAGAAAAGTTACAGGAATAATTCAAGGAATCCCTGTATATCTTAGGTTTCACGTTTTAGCAGGCGACCCATTAATGTCCTGTAATAAAAGATCCAGTCCAGGATTACACATTATATACCTGATGGTCATCACTCTAGTTTCCTTCAGTCTAGAATGGTTCCTCCGTCTTGCCTTGGCTTCACGGCTTGGACTTTTTTTTTTAATATACTTTTTTTTGATGACTTGGACATTTTTGAAGGTTACAGCCCAGTCACTGTTAGAAAGGCCCTCCATTTGGGGTATGTATTTTGGGCAGATGCTATGATGACCACTACAGCCTACTGGGTGATACATTGTCTGATTTGTTCTGTTTCTGGTGGTGGTAACTTTAATCACTTCTTGAAGAGGGTGTGGGTTGGGTTTCTCCTCCATGAAGTTGCCTTTTTCTCCCCTTTGTAATAAATATTTTGTGGGAAATACTTTGAGTTGATATAAGTTTTTTTCTCATCTGACTTTCGTCTGCTAATCTTATCTCGATTACCATCATTCCTTCATTTATTTGTTGGCTTCTGTTGTAAGGAAGCGCGTTCTCTTCTCCCCATACGTATCCATGTATTCACTTACCTGTATGGGCTTGTGAGGTTGTCTTTTGTTCAATGGGTTATAATACAGGATGGTCATTCATTTCGATGTTCAGGTTGTCCCAGGTGAGGTCTGTGGGCGCTTCTTTAAACAGGCCTCCGTGTCTTCTTGAGACGTTCTCATCACTTTTCACCATGACACCAATGTTCCAGACTCATTTTGTGTTTCTCTGCCCCAGCCCAGAATCAACCATTTCTTTTTTTTTTAAATGTATGTTTACTATTTCTATTTGTTTATTTATTGGCTGTGTTGAGTCTTCGCTGCTGCACGTAGGCTTTCTCTAGTTGCAGTGAGTGAGGGCTATTCTTTGTTGCGGAGCACGGGCTCTAGGCATATGGGCTTCAGTAGTTGTGGCGCACAGGCTCTAGAGCTCAGGCTTATTAATTGTGGCGCATGGGCTTAGTTACTCCGTGGCATGTGGGATCTTCCTGGACCAGGTATTGAACCCGTGTCCCAGCACTGAGTGAGTGGTTGCTCAGGAGTGTGGCTATCCCCAGGCCCTTTAAGGGGGACAGAGCTAGGAAATGATTGTGTACACACACACAATCCTGTATGCACATGTACACTTATGGTTTTAGACATAAATGGAAGTTCACACCAATACCTTCAAATCCAGGCCAGCCTCTCTTTCCATAATTGTACTCCCTTTCTCTGGGGACTTTGCTTTCAGAGTTTCAACCCTGGGTGATGACAAGTCTCCCAACCTGGCTGAAGGACCCCCACTCACTTGTATCTTGGCTCTGACTCCAGGTCTCTATGTGGGCCTCACCACCCCTTCCTCTAGGCCACGTGCTTGTTCAGGCCTCGTGGTTTAACAAAAAAAATCTTTATTTTGAGATAATTATAGATTCACATGCAATTGTAACACATAATGCAGAGTGATCCCATGTACCCTTTACTCAACTTCCCCCAATGGCAATATCTTGCAAAACTGTAGTACAGTGTCACAACCAGGATTTTGTCATTGATATGATCAAGTTGCAAAACATTTCCATCCCCACAGAATCCCTCCTTTTTTTTTTTCACAGCCACACCCATCTCCACCTGCCCCGACCCCTCTTTTAGCCTCTGACAACCACCAACCGGTTCTCCATTTATAATTTTGTCAGAATATTATGTGTGGAGTTGTACAGTTTGTAACCTCTTGGAATTGGCTTTTTCTCTTAGCATGATTCCCTGAAGGTTTGTATATGCTGAGTACATTGATAATTCCTTCCTTTTTATTGCTGAGTATTGTTTCATGGTAAGAATGTACCACAGTTTGTTCACCCACTGAATAACATTTGGGTTGTTTCCGGTTAATGGCTATTACAGTAAACCTGCTATAAACATTGGCGCATAGGTCTTTTTTGTGTGAAGGCAAGTTTTCATTTTTGAGAAATATGCAGAAGTGCAGTTGCTGGATTATATGGTTATGCATGTCTAGTTTTTTAAGAAACTGCCAGATTTTATGAATGAACCAGTTTCTTCATATCCTCATCAGTAGTATTTCAGATTATTTTTTAAAATAAACTTTTATTTTAGAACCATTTTAGATTTACAGAAAAATTGTGATATTATTAACATCTTATGTTAGTGTGCTGCATTTGTTACAATTGCTAAACCAATATTAAAACATTAAAGTCTATACTTTATTTGTATTCCCTTAGTTTTTACCTAGTGTGCAGGCTGGTACTATTATAGCTGAGGAACAGGGTATGGCAGAGACTGCAGGGGAAGGGGAGTTGGTGGCGGGGCCCCTAATGGGGGCAGCTGTCCCTTCCAACATGAGAAACAAAGGAGATGTAGGGATATTCATGGAAGAGACAGCCTGTATTCTAAAATGCCGGGTGTCAGAAGTAATCTTCCTCGCCCAAGTCTTCTAGAACTGCAGGCCTCTAAGAGGACTCAGTGAATCACCTTGTCAGATTTTCCACTTTACTTCCTTAGCTGTTGAACAAGTTTGACTTACAAGGATGAAGGCCCTTTGGTGTGCTTTGGCAGTTTGAGGGGAGGGAGGGAAATGGAGAGGTCCTGCCTGCGATGCTTTTAGAGATAGTAATGAAACCAAGAGGATTCTTAGCTGGCCTGGTGCCTTAGGGGTTAGCACTTTAATGAGCAGTTTATCAATGCGTGCTGAATGGTTTAGAATTAACAAAAAGCCAGGCAAGGCCCCATGTGGTCCTTCATGTAAGTGCAATAAAAATACCATAGAACCTTATTGCTTTATGTGAAATTTTACAACTTTCTCCAGTGGTGTATTTCTGAATTGTTGGTTTAACCTGTAAGCCCCCAGGGCAGCTGTGGCCTTTATACATAGGTTTTTACAAATGACAAAGTGTTTTTACCTCACAAATGGGGCCAGATGGCAGATGGGCTTGGCTTTATTTTGGAGACTTGAACATTCGAGTTATATATTATTGCTTTAAAAAATTGAAAGGAGCCCTAGGCATAGGACATAATCTCTTCACTACGGGTCATTGCCTGTCTCAGCTGGGATGCAGGGGGAAAGAGGGCTTCTTGGAGGCGTTGGATCTCAAAACTAGATCTTAAAGAGCCAGTGGGATTTGGGCCAGAGGACAGAAAGGAGGAAAAGCATTTCCATGACCTTTCATGGGGTATAGTTCTGAGTTGTATAGCTGTTTGCCTCCAATGACTTATTTTTCATGTGCTTTAGATCGAGTCTCTAGAGGTTGGGACAGTTGACAAATAATCTCTAGATTGAAGAGGGAGGTTGAGTGATATGGAGCAGAATGTGGAACTGAGGGAGGAGGAATGAAACAGATGCCAGGGGGTCCTTACACCCATCACTTCAGTAGCTTAAGCCTTCTTATTTCAGAGGTCAGTACTAGAAAGTCTCATACCTTAAAAAAAATTGTCCTCAGTACATGGAGACATGTCATACCAACACATTGTAGGAGGTGCACAGTAGTGGCCTTTGAACTTTCAAATTGTGAGTGCATACAGGGAGGCGAAAGTAGAGGGAACCTTGTGCAATACACAGAAAGAATTTTCCTAAGGAAATATGGTAAATTCTTTGGTCTTTGTTCAAACATTCCTGCTGGGGTGTGCTTGCCAGGGTAGCAGTCAGTGAAAATGTGCTTAGGGGATTTTGTTAACTTGTGTAGGTCTTTAATATCCTTTCCAGGGAGTTCTTCCTTTAAAACTTTCTTGGCTTCTTTTATGTTTACTTAAAAGATTGAAACCATTGATTTAGTACGTGCATTCAAGATGGGTAGTTCTTTCCAAATGAAATAAAAATTAACATCCAAGATTGTGATCTTCATAAAGTGAAATGTTGCAAACTTGTACCTGGTTTTGCTAAAGATGGAAATGCAGTAGGTTATAGTTGGGGGGAAAGCTCCAGTGTTCCCCTTTACCTCCCAAAAGCCGTACATTGAGTCCCTATCAGTGGTGTTTTCATGAGACATTTAACTCAGCCTAATCTCCTGATGAGGAGTCTTATGCAATCAAAACTCTGAACTGATAAGTGGTTTCTCTTGGTAGGGATGGGAAGTGGGAGTGAGGAGGGAAATTTTACTTCATATTTTATGTACAAAGCAGTTCAAATTCTATTTATTTGCAATGAGCTTGTAATTCTTAAAGTTCTAATTAATTAGAGAGAATGTACCAAGTTAACTTCTGTTTAAACATCAGGTTAAAGAAATTTAGCAGATTTGCTTGTACCTGCCTTTTCTGTGGCTTAACTGAAAACTAAGCATGGCCATTTTGTAAAAATAATTTGGGCTTCTGTGGCCAGCATTACCCATTAGTCAGGGGAACTCACCTGGGGGTCACTCATAAAAAGCCAGTGAGTCCTGGGGCCAGTGTGTGTTCTGGGGAAGATATGAATGGCATGCTGCCTGATACCTGGCAAGAGGTAATGACTCCTCTGGTAGCTGATAAGAGGACAGCGACAAGTTGTGGTCAGAGTTTAACCATCACTTGGGGAGAAAATGTTTGCTTGTGGATGAACCATCCAAGCCTCGGGGTGCGGGAGAGCCCTCCGCCAGCGTTGCAGCTTAAGGGAGCGATCTACCACCTTCCATCCGCCGTCTCCTTGCTCTGAGTGGGCAGACACCTGGGAGAACAGAATCTGGGCCTGATTTCCCAGTTATTTTAAATGTTAGTCAGTGGGTGCTGGTAGATGTGTGTCTCCTGAGTTGGTCACCAGTTAGCCTCCCTGGTCTGCACACCTGCAGCCATCGCCTCTGGGGATCCCCCTGCAAGGTGGGGGTCGTGCCCTGCACACCAGAGACGCCCCAGAACCCTACCAGGTACCTGATGAGCCGCAGCGCGCCCTGACAGAGGGGGGTGGGGAACCTCCGCAGAGCCGTACACAGCTCGTGACACGTCAACGCTGAGCCGATTCCCAGTCGTAATGTTTTTTAACCCGGATTTGGCTCCACCAGGAAGGTACCTTTTGTATTTGTCCCTCTTGGTAGAAACTAAATTTTAAAAAATCATCACAATTTGAAAATGTTGTTAGTTTTATTAAACAGATCTAATTCCACAGGGGGCATTGAGTCACAGACATGGTGTATAGTGTAGATAGATACCTTTTGAGGGGATGTTTCCCTTAAATGAAAGTCCTGTTAAATGGGGCAGGGCGTGCTGGGTTGTGGGCTAAGCTGCCTGTCTTCCTCAGGGGACTCACCAGTAGCAGGTGGGACGTGTTGGCAGCCGTGTTGCTAGGGTGTTATGCTTGAAGAGATTACCCCCCATAATAAGGTGTGGACTTTAGAAGGCACATTTGAGGCCTGAAATAGAGGGTGAAAGTGAGACCTAAGTAACTACTCATGAAGATCGCTAGAGAACAAGTAACAATGCAAAAGGTATCCTGGTTAGCAGTGGTGAGTTCCCTGATGTCCAGCTTCTGTGGTCTGAGTCCCGCATGAGGATCTATCGGCTTCTTCATCTAAAACCTAAAACCATCACTAAAAACCATCTTGTGGTTTCAGGCAGAAGAGAGACACTTAGTTTCCTTGAATCTTTCCTTTCCTGGAATGTTACACCTGCAATAGTGTGAACTATTTTGTGATGCTGTTTGGGTTAAAAATAGTGTAGGATTCTGTTCCTGCCTACATGGCTAACATATGAAGCCTATAGACTTTAGTTATGGAAGGGACGTTGGAGGCCATCTGACCTGTGTTTTGGGATCTCAGAGTGAATATGAGTTTGCATCAGGCTCATGCCTCCTCTCTCCTCTTGTCACTGATACAGTGGAGCAGCTGCCTAGAGTCGAGGCCGGCTCTGTGGGTTACTTGTTCACCCTGCTGCAGCTGGAACAATCCTGGTTTGTGAGAGGTGCCTGGTTTCTGCTGAATGAAGTGCTTTTTAGAAGGAGCTGCTGCCTGGACCTGTGACTCTGTTTTTTTGTTAGGAAAGGTGCTCACAGTCCTATCAGAAATGCAGCGCAGAGAGTTTCCCACAGGATCAGGCACCCGGGCTGCTGGTGGGGCCTGAAGATAATGAAATAAGATAGGAGGGCAAACTAAGATTATGTGCCCCAGGAGAGTCGTCTAGAGCTGCTGCCAGGGGTTCCCCTCCTTCCTTAATGTGATAGGTTGAGAAAGTAGAATGGCCTTGCAAATGAAGTGTGCATGTCTGGGCCGACATGGCCCGGGAGGGAAAACCAGAACATGCACGGGGCCCCTGTTTGCCAATCTCCTGGGAGAGTGGAGGGCGCATGTGCAGGGGGAAGACCTCTCTCTGGGTGCACAGGGGCCAACCTCGTCGTTACTCACTCCAGTTGTACATCAGGGTGGATTAATTCTTATGTGTGACTTTTCCTCTTTTGGAGAGTAACCAGGTGGGATGGGGAGAAAGGAGTAAATGTAAGCAGGCTTGGCCAGGCTTCTCATTCACTGGAGGTCTCACTACACGAGGTCTTAGATCATCTTGTGTCTTGGAAAGCTGGCAACCTTGGTAGCCATCCGTTTCAGAGGATCTGCAGATCGCACTGCATTGAATGCAATGCCTTCTGTGTGTCCCATGAAGTCATTTTTGTCATTAGCTTACAGTCGCGTGAACACCCAGCAAAAAATCATCAAAATGTAAAACATGGTTGCCTCAACCAGTTTGTAAAAGGCGGGGGGGTCTCTGCCCAGGGCCCTTTGCTTTGCTTGTGGATGCTACTGTTAGTACCTGGGAATGTGCGGGGGAGAAGCTGCCCTGGCGGGGCTCGTCTGGGTGGAGTGGGGTCAGCTGTGCGATGCGTCTTCCTGTCACTTGGGTGGTGCTCTGCTGATCTCTGGGCTGCAGGTGATGCTGCCTCAGGAAGGTTGGCACAATGCAGGGTCCACGGACCCTCCGTAGTCTGATCTGCTGTCCTTCAGCGTCAGCGCATGAAGGATTGATGTGAAGTGGCTGAGGGCTTTTAGAAGTATGCCACAGATTCCCTGACGGCCTGGGGTTTGCCTTCTCACGTGGGTTCCTCAAGGCTGTGGCTGAGCAGTGTTGGCAATTGTATACTAAATTTGCTCTTTAAAGGCAAAGCGTCCTTTATGGAAAGGGTGGTCTCCCTAGGAGATCACATGGGCTTTCCAGATTGTTTAACAACATATTAGACATTCTTCTGCTATCCCTAACTTGTGGCATCAAAAGCTGGGCACAAGGATTCCTGTTTTGAGTGGTGATGACATCCAACAATATGCTAGTGTTTGGCAGGAATGTGCTTGGGGTAGGGCAGCGAGGGGAAGTTCTGAAGGTTGTTTTCTTCATGCAATTGCTGCCAGAGAATGTTAAGTGCAGAAATTTTAGAACCTGGTTCGAAGAGTGTTTGAGCCAGGCAGAACGGTTTCCGAAAGGGCCCTTTCCTTCAGGGTGGAAACACAGGAACTTGAGAATGCGTGAAGCCTCCTTCCAGGGGCCACCGCTTGGGACACACTACAGCTGGAAAGGTGGCCACCTGCCTGGCACGCAGGCTACCTTGCATGTGGTCATTTCCATAAGCCAAAAAAAAAAAAAAGATGCCAAACCAGTTTAGCAAAAATCTGGTGGCCTTGCCCTTGGCTAGGTTCCTCAGCCTCCCAGCTTCCTCCCGTGGACATCTTTTAATTCTTAAAAACAAACAAAAACCCCCAAACACCTCATACTCTGATTTTCCTTTAGAAACTTTCACCTCGGCCTTTGGTTTGGCTGCTGGGAGGGGGATGCTGCCCCAAGAGCTGTATCTGACAGTGTTCAGGGCCCTGGAGATCTTGGCCTGTGTGTCCTGGTTGCTCCGTGCTGTGGACTCTGTGAGAACCTGACTGTCTGCACAGATACTTTCACTGATGTTTCTACTTCGGGGGCTGAAGGAAGCTGAGGCTATGGCAGGCGGGCTCAGGGCTGCACGTCTGTTCTGCAGTCTGATTTTTTGAAGGGGAGATGGCGTATGATAAGAGCAGTGACGCTTGTGCTCCTGAAAACCTTATTAACCTCCCCTTCCTCTAAATCCCTTCAGTGTCCTTGGTCTAGTCACACAATTGAGTGTGTAGGTGTGTGCTTTTTCGGGGGAGAGGGAGGAAAGCGGGTTCTTCCTTCAGGGTGAGTTCTTTTTTCTCAGCCAGACTGGGAGCTCCAGAAGGGGGCAGCCACGGCTTTTAGCGCTTTGTGCCGTTCTTCCACCCCCCCCCCCCCGCCGAGTGGTGGGTCCTGTGCAGTAAGAGGGACCCAGACAGGCTGCGGCATATCTTGAGGAGAAAGGCCAGGACGGTGGGGGAGGTGGGAAAGCAAACCATGCGAGCAGTGGTTGAAGTGCTTCAGGGCTTCTCCTAGAGAATGAGTTCAGAATCGGTTGCTGTTGGTTGGGGATGGGCATTGGATGTGAACACTGTCTCCACAAAGTTCTGAGCTTAGCGTGGGTCCGAGAGCGGAGTGGGGAGAGTTGATGTTATTGAAGATTTACTCTGTGCCAGCCCTTAAGGTCTGTTGTTTTCTCTTCCTGAGGCCACAGCTATGACTAGTGGGTGAAAGTCTCAGGGAGAGAGGTTCCAGCCCAATCTAAGACACAACTCTCAGAGACTGGAATGGTCCACCGAGCTGCCCTCTTGTGGTCTCACCGCGGGGGGTGTTCACCCGGGGGCTGGGGAGTCCTCCTGCTCCGTTGCTTGTCCACAGAATGTATTCAGTTACGGACCATTCTTTCCTGACACAGTCCTTACTTCGGGGGGATTAAAATGTCTATCATTTTGGGGGATGTTGCTGATGGTCTCTGAAATTAAGTAAATGTTAACTGGCCTGTGGATTCTCTCTGAGAGATCAGGGTTGCCTCCCAAGACCTCCCTATAAGACCCCTTTCAACACTGAGGTCCTATGGCTGTGGCCTCTGTGAAGGTAGCTCTTAGCTTGTTACATAGCCTTGCCCTCTGTAGACGGCTGCTTAACGTTAAAAAAAAGAAAGAAAAAAGCTGCTCGTATAAAACAGATTTGCCAGGAGAGCAGTTATCCTGGAGTGATCCCAAGTTAGGCATGTAGGTGGACACCTGACAGACCCTGTTGTTGCTTCTGCTTCTGTCGTTACATCGGATGTTTTTGCCTGACCTTTAATCCTTGACTAGGACGTATGACCTTGGCACACTGGACTGAACATGTTTTTCCATGAGTGTGAGAGGAGCCCTTCTCACTCCCGTCCATGCCGTTTGTGGCTGCGTAGATCGTGTTTGATTTCGTGGCTCTCCAAGACCCAGCTTGGTTACATTCATTCACGCGTGGGTGCTTGTCCAGATTCTTGCAGGAGTGGATAAAGGTCGAGCAGAGGAGTTCCTGCCACCTGAAGCTCAGTCTTAAATAGGGCAGTAGCAGCACAGCTAAGACCAGAGAGGATACACAGCAGGGGACGAGTGAGTGCTGAAGAGGGCGCAGGAGCTTGTAGCCACTGGCACCTGGAGTGTTCTAAACAATGGGACTTGGAAGACCTTGACAAGTGGGCAGGTGGGAGAAGGGAGATTGTGTAGGTGTGGAGCAACATAAAGGCCTGGAGATGGAGGACAGTGAAGGCGCTTCCTTGGAGCTGCAGGTTCCTGCGGGAACACTTGGGAGACAAGTCTGTGCAGGTGGGGTGGAGCAGTTGGGAACTGATGTGACCTGGGCAGGGGAGGAAGCGGCTCTGTGAGAAGCCAGGTGATATGCCCGTGTGCGGGGCTGTGAGAGAGCCTGGGCTCTGCTGCTGTCGGGCTGGGTGACTCCAGATGGCGCTTAACCTCTCTCTGAGGTTGCTTGGGTTCTAAATTTAGGCCCTGGCTTGGAAAATTGTTGTGAGGGTCAAGGAAGATAATAAGCACGAGGAAGCCCCTTGAAAATGCCAGGGAGGTGGAATGTAAGAAAAGTTCTCTGCAGGGACTGAAATCATTACATATCTGAGTCAGAAAGTGGAAGAAAGTATTTATTTTTTACACAGCATGTTGGGTGTTGTGGGGTGGGGAGACCTGTGTTGCACCAAAACTTGTGCCTGATTTCTCAGGTCTTTCCAAAGGTCAGGAGAGCACTGCCTGTGCTTAGCTGTGGGTTTGGTTAACCTGACTCTGGGCTGACTATCTCAACCAGGGTGTTTATTTTCAGAAGTGAATGACCGCGCTAGACAAACCCGTCTTACTTCCTTGGGAGTCTACCCAGGGTAATGAGTTTAAACGTTCCCTTTGTCTCTTGTGGTTGTCAGTCTTCACGCATGAAAGGGGCTGCAGAATTTACAGCGCTTTGTGCAGCCAGCTCTCCTCTGGAAATGCCCAGTAATGATGAGGTTAAGAGAAGTGGTGGAAGTGCAGTGGAAGTACCGGTGCACGTTTCTGTGTAAGCTGAACTTCATGGTGGTTCACACACGTTATCGTTCTTAACCTAGTCATCAGATATTCAGCAAGCTTCTGCATTTGCCAAAAGGTGGGTAACATAGCTCCTTCCTCAGAGCACATTGACTCCTTGGGGGAGACAGTGACCAGGCAGGCTTAGATTGGGAGCTGGGCAGCTGGCATTCCCATTTTAGTGCTCTCAACACTGGACTCTGACCTTGGCTAAATCTATCACCTCCCTGGGCCTTGGGATTTTCCCTTGAAAATGAGCCCTTTGGACCAGATGATCTTGAGGGGTCTCCCCAGGTACATTCCCTATTATAGGAGCCTGTGAAATTGTAAATGCATGAGCAGTACATATAGTAAGACCTAGAAGTTCACACGAGGGAAAGACGTAATTGCGGTTCCTGAGGGTCAGAAATGGCTTTGCCAAGAAGATAGAAAAGGAGGTGGGAAGTCTAAATGTTGAGAGCAGGGAGTGGAGGCTCACCTGCCCCGCTGCGGTGCTGGTGTAGGAAAGGGCATCTTTGGTTGAGGGTCTCGAGGTCCTTGGCAGTATCCATGTGTGAGCTCATTGGGAGACTCAGGGATCTCTCTTTCCCCTCCCCTTTTTGTATCTGACATGGCAGAGACTGTTTCTGCTTTAGACACGTGGCTCCAAGAGGACCATATCATATCAAACCAATATAACTCTGTTATTGGTGACTTTGAACTCACTGCTTGCTGGTCCCTTCCCTCCTGGTCCCTAGTGCCTAGAACTAATGTTCTCAGGGAAATGGCTCTGTATGCCCCCTTCCACGTTAGATATGCCGCTGCTAACCTTTGTTTCCACCTAGCAGAATACCAGCATTTAGTTGTGGAAACTTCTTTTGTTAGACATAGTAAAATCTCCAAAGTTTTTCTGTAGAGTTTTAGTGAGTTCTGTTTGAGAATTAAAAAACCAAAAAATCAAATTCCATGTTTGTTCGATCATTTCTTTAACTCCACCATCACTTAAGTGCTTACTCTGTACCAGGCACTGGGTATGCATGTGTAAATAAAACGGACATGATTTCTGCCCTTCATAGCTTTTGGTCTAGTGGGAGAGACAGACACTAAGTCAGTACACAGATAAATCTGAGATGATCAATTTGATGGGTGGTATAAGTGACATAGAAGAGGATGGCACACGAATAATAGGAGCGCCTGTTTCCGATGTGAGAGGATGACCTGTTTTAGAAAGCAAGAGATGAGAAGACGCTCATGAGGGAAAGGGCTCCATTGGAGTTGGGGAGAAAAGTCTGTTTCAAGCAGAGGGAAAAGCTAGTGCAACGACCCAAGGCAGGAAAGAGCTTGTAATGTTGAAAGAACTGTAAGAAAGGTCAGAGGGGCAGGACTGTTTTAAGTAACAGGGGAGAGGGCTTGATATGAAGACAGAGAAAGAGGCCTAATTCACTTAGGGCCTTTTGGTGAGTTAAGAAATTCGGATTTTTATCCTACATTCAAAGGAAATCAATTGTTGGATTTTAAAGAGGGGAGCGACACAATTCAGTAAAGATTTAATTACTCATTTTGGCTTCATTGTGGAGAGTGGTTTGGAGGAGGCAGGAGTTGAGGTGGGAAGATCAGTTCTAGTGGGTCGTTGTGGCTTATGCGGAAGACAGCACTGGCTTGGACTTAAGTAGGAGTGATGGAGCTTGGCAGTGGCTGGGATAGGAGAGGTGATGGGAGGAGGTGTCAAGGTTGACGCCTGGCTTTTGGCTCTGTCTTCAAGATGGAAATGCTGTATACTGAGTTGCAGAGTGGAAACTCTTTCCTAGAATGTACTGGGACACTTTATGCCTAGGTAAGTAAAGCTAAAGGTATAACTTTTTCTTTGAGATGTCCCTAGCATTGCGAAATAGCAAATTTTGCTGTACTTGCTCTGTAGATGAAAATGACATAAGTATTTGGCAGTTTTTTACAAAACTTAAACATACTCTTCTCATATGATTCAGCAACCAGGCTCCTTGGTATTTACCTAAATGAGTTGAAAACATATGTCCACATGAAAACCTGCAAATGAATGTGTGTAGCAGCTTTACCCGTAATTGCCAAAACTTTGGAGCAACCAAGATATCTGTAAGAGAGTGAATGGATAAACTGTGGTACATCCAGACAATGGAATATTAGCACTGAAAAAAAAATGAGCTGTCAAGTCTTGAAAAGACATGGGGATCCTTAAATACATATTGCTTAGTGAAAGAAACCAATCTTAAAAGGCTTCATACTGTGTGCTTTCAACCATATGACATTCTGGAAATGCAAAACTATGGAGACAGTGAAAAGATCAGTGGTTGCAAGGGGTTAGCAGGAAGGGAGGGATGGATAGGGCAGTGAAACTACTCTGTATGATGCTATTATGGTGGGTACATGTGATTATACATTTGTCAAAACCCAGGAAAAGTAAAACACCGAGATGAAACCTAAACTGTGGTCTTTGATTGCTGTTAACAGTTGGTGAGCCTGCATTGACACATGTGTTGTACCATGCTTGAGAGGGTGTTGATCGTGGGGAGGCTGTATGCATGGAGGCAGGAGGGACATGGGAACTCTCTGTACTTTCTGCTCAATTTTGCTGTGAACCTGGAGCTGCTGTAAAAGTAAATCTATTTAAAAGGGGCAGGGGAAGGCATAGGAGACTGTAGTGCTTGCATATTGATAGTAGATGTCCCCTAGAAGTTGATTGTAAATACAAAATATATCTTCTTTTCATCCATGTTAGTTCTGGAAGCCCAGTAGACTGGCTCTGGGTAGTTGAGTTCTGATTGAGGTATGACTTTAAATTGGAACAATCTGAAGGCTCTACTGAGGCTGTGGTTCCAGAAAGGCACGGAACCTCACTGCAGCCTCTCCTTGTGCATGGCCACAGCAGGTGCCATTTAAAAGAAATGTTTTATTTATTTATTTGGCTGCATCGGGTCTTCGTTGCTGCGTGTGGGATCTTTTAGTTGTTGTATGCGGGAATCTATTTCCTTGACCAGGGATCAAACCCAGGCTCCTTGCCCTGGGAGCACAGAGTCTTAACCACTGGACCACCAGGGAAGTCCCCACAGCAGGTTCCATTTTATTCATTTATTTCCTTGAAGGGAAAAAAAGCTGAGAGCTCTTCTAGTCCATCCTCTTGACCTGTTAGTATTAAAGGACTGGAAATTAACTTTTTTTCATTAAAGGACTGGAAATTAACTAATTTTCATTAAAAAAATTAAATTTTTTAAAATTAATTTTTATTGGAGTATAGTTGCTTTACAATGTCGTGTTAGTTTCTGCTGTACGAAGTTAACTTTTAAAAACACATTAGGGACTTCCGTGGTGGTGCAGTGGTTAAGAATCCACCTGCTAATGCAGGGGACACGGGTTCAATCCCTGGTCCAAGAAGATCCCACATGCCATGGAGCAACTTAGCCCGTGCGCCACAACTACTGAGCCCACGTGCTGCAACTACTGTGCACCTAGAGCCTGTGCTCCGCAACAAGAGAAGCCACCTCATTGAGAAGGCACTCACACACCACAATGAAGAGTAGCCCCTGCTTGCTGCAACTGGAGAAAGCCTGAGCACAGCAACAAAGACCCAACACAGCCAATAAATAAATAAATTTATTTTAAAAAAATTAAAAAAAAAACACATTAAACTTACCTTCAAGTCTCCTGTGACACTGATCTTTCCTATTTCATAAAGCATTTTTGTTTCTAGTTTGTAGTGGTTTCTAAGATTCTCTTTAGTGCTCAGAAATTCTACCTCTCATAAACTAGTCGGAGAGATCACTTTTCTGATTGGTACAACAATTGCCGAGTCGTATGTAAACACACTTAGTTTTTTCCTCTTCCTTTTTGCATCTGCTCTGATAGAAGAAATAGGATGAAACAACTGAGTGTGCTTATTGGGAGAGCTGGGCAAAGCAACTTAATGATTCTTCTCTGAATAATTTGGGAGCAGGTAGGACTCTTTCGTTAGCATGTAGGTAAACTGCTGCGAGGTAGTTAGAAGCAGTGGTGAGTGTACAAACATTAGGGAGATTTTAACTCAAAACATTGAGAGTGAGATGAAAAAACTTGTGGTTCTTTTAAATCTTGCCCTTATGTGGGTTGTATTTTAAAAGATGATGGGAAGAATACTGGTTACAGTTATATCAAGCTCTACTTAATGAAGAGCTATGTTTTAGTTAAAGATATAATGTAAGAAAGGATGGTGCTTAGCTCACTGTGCTTACATGAAATGGGGTCTAGTTGTTTGTGCCACATGATTGCTTCTTGCCTGGAGTGACTGCAGCTACTGTTCATGGAGTGTCTCCTTATGCCAGAGACTTTATTTACATTGATTCATATAAATTTGGGAAAAATTTTTTCTAACTTATTTTTCACATAGTCTGTAAGTTAAAACCACTAGAAGAAGAACTGTAATTGGGATTAAGGTCTGTCTGCTCTACAACCAACCTTTCCAGTCTGTTCAGCTACCTCTTTATTGTGCTACAAGCAAAGTACTTTTGTGAGTGCTGGCCTTGTAAACCTACGTGTACAGCTTGATAGCTAGTGTCAGGCAGGGTTGTAGAGCCACCTGGGACAGGTGAGAATTTACTTCATTTGAAAACGTTTTCAGAGAAGGAGCTTCAGCTTGACCATTCATTCCAGAGCCTCAGACAGCCCTTGCTGTGCTAATCCCGGTCGCTCCTGCCTCAGTGTGGCCTGTCTCAGTTAGAAGACTTATTAAACTAATGGATTATTAATCTGTTTTTGCTCGTTAAGCATTTTGAACTAAATGCCCTTATGGTACTTCCAGATAATAGATAACAAATGTGAACTCAAACTGATGTTTGTAGACTGGAAACAAGGTACCGAGGTGATTGAGGATGCTGCCCAAGGTCTTTGAGCTCCACCTTGACTTTACCGCTTGAACTCTGCCTGCCCCTCCCCAACATGCTGGTGGGCTTGGAGCTACCTTTACCAATCAAGGAAGGCATGGTGGAGTGTTAAAGGTTCAAATTTTGAAAACCAAGGGGGCCGAATTTAGCGTACAAAGAGGAGACTCTTGCCCTCAGTGTCATGTGGTCGTGGATTGTCAGGTGTTTCTTGTTGACTTTTTGGGTAAGCTTTAAAAATTTTCACCCAATCGATATAATTTGGTAAAAATTCAAATAGTATAGGGATCTCTGGAATAAGAAGTGAAGCCCTCATCCCCACATCCCTCCTTTCTTAGAGGCAACCACTCTTATTCCTCAGGTGCGCACATCTGCGCGCGCGCACACACACGGAGGTTTGTGCTTGTACGTAAACAGGGCAGACTTTGTGAGGCGACCACACACCTGTGGAGCCCTGGCCTTGAAGGGACCCTCATGTTCCCAGAGCCCAGGGAGGCTGACTGCCCTTGGTGGGATTCAGCTGGGTTCCTTGGCCTCACGGGCCTCTTGCTGTACCAGCTGATCACTTGCCTCCCGACAGTGGGAAGTTACAAATGGTGGTGGGGATGTGCTCTGGGGTCGCAGGGCTTGGGAGGCAAGGATACTGCGGTCTTGTACACAGGCTTTCCTCAGATCGCCATTCACAGGCTGACCTGGTTTTATTTTTATAAGGAAAACAGAGTATTTCTTCCAGGTCTCATGCTGCTGCGTGTATCAGTTGTCAGAATATATTCCATCTGCTAGGAGTTTGTTATATTCTAAGCCCTGTGTTACTACTAAGATAACATCTCTCATTGCACATGGGATCCCTCCTAGCCTGAGAGTCACTATTTTGAAGTGAGCACTCGGGGCACTATATTCTGGTGCCTCACACAAGACACCCTTAGGTTTAATCTTCCAAACACTGAACATGACCATTCTCTTACTGAAATTAGAGTGTATAAAATACAGATGTGCCATGTTATCCTTTTGGGTAAGCTGGCCTGTCACTCAGGTAGTTAATCTGTGCACAGGATGTTCACGTGGAAGACCTAATCAGGGACTCAATTACTTTATAGTCCTGACAATGAAATGACCACTTCAAATCTGCATTAACATGTCTCTGGTAGTAATTTTAGTTTGATTTCCTGCATTTTTCATGAGGGAAATAAACTCTAGTTGCTTCTTGTGTCAGAGTGGAATCCAGAATTCACCAATGTATGAACAAAAGGCATGAGTTACTTTCTAGTGTGATGTTATTTTTGTCTTTTAGTTTTCTAGTATACGTGTTTCTGTTGAAAACCAGTATGTATAGATTTGACATCCACTCTATGTAGGTTTTAAGAACCGCAGTATCAGAACTTAGGAAATAATTATTTTAGCTTTTCTGAGCCTTAAATTCAAGGTATAAATCACAGTAAAACATTTTAGGCAGGTTTCTTTGGTCATTTGGACCTGTGGGTGGTTTCGTACACAGATCACCTGTTCTCATGTGGTTCTTGCCTGGGGAAGCTTATGATGTCAAGACCTGTGGGCAGTCAGTCTTGTAGTGATTCGGGTAATGGAAAATGCTTTTAAGCTCCTTTCTGGTCTCAGCACTGAAGGTTTTAGTCAAATTTTAAATAAAAATTACCAAAGAAAGCTGTCCTTTGGAATCATGCTGAAAGCAGTGGCATCTCATTTGCTAGAATATACCTGTCATCATTCATCTCCCTCAATATGGGAGGGATGCCTGTAGTTTCTTAGCCCAAACTCATCATCCCTGAATGTTGTGTACAGGTTCCATTGAGGGAGTGCATTCTGCGTGGGTCAAGCCCTGGGATACCCCGGGAAGCCTCTGAGATTCTGTGAAGCAGCTTAAGCTGTGTGATTAGGCAGGTGGCTTTAATTAATTGCCTGCCACCTCAGCAGGAAATATGGGGGGCTCGACTAGGACGCAGGATCAGCAGCTTGTGCTTTCCACTGAGGCCCTGAAAATCGAACTGCTGTGTAACGTATTGGTCTTGGGCTGAGGAATTGCGGTCCGGAGAGGACGTCCTCGTTACAATGAGTCAGCTCTTCCGTGTACGTGATTCTTCATTCCAGTTACCACTCTCAGCATGCCTCCAGCTGTCTTAGATCAGAGGACAGGGAGGCTTTGACCTGGGTGGGTGTTCCCCTGGGATACAGGCTCCCTGGGGGGCTGGTTTGGTGCATCCCTGGAGCTGGAAGGTAGGCGGAGGAAGCTGGAACCCAGGAGTTGTTGAGATTGAGTGGACCCTTCCTTAGAGAAACTGGGCAGATCCCCAACAATGCCAGGTGACCAGGTCAGAGAGCTGATCTCCCTCACATCTCTTGAAAAGTATGTACTCCAGAGGTCTAAAACAGAGTTCTCTGTTACAGTCCAGTCCTAGCTCCGCCCAGGCTTTTTAACAAATCAGGGTTTAAGAAACACATTGAACGCTTACTAGAACCAAGTGTTTTTCCTGCATGCTCTTATTTAGTTCGCATGACAATATGGTGAGTTACCCTGATTTTACAAGGGTTAGAGCCTGTATTCATTTATTAGTGACACTGAAATTTTTCTTTTATTGGACTTCACATATATGTATAATTTACACAGGAAAAAATAATGAACTAAATCAGCAAATACAACATATTTCAAAAAAAGAACAGTAATGAATTAATATTTTCAAGTCACATTAATGTCTTTTTTTCCAAAAAGGAAGAGCAACACATTAAGAAACACTTGTGAATGAGTGGACCCACGAGGTTCAGAGTATGATTTGCACGTGAAATGATGGTGTTGCGGTCACTCAGGTATGGAGCCTGTATTTAAAACTAGATCTGTCTGACGTCAGAGCCCACCAGTATCCAGGAGGGCCTGTTGATAGAATTTTAGGATTATATCTTGAATCATAAGTTTTTGGAATTTAGACCCTTCGTGAGGGAGCTGAGACCCAGAATGTGTGACACCTCAGGGTGAAGTAGGGAAAGAAGTGGTGGTGTCCAGTCCACTGTTTCCAGGAGGAATTCATGGCAGGTCACAATGTGATGGAAATTCTTTATCCTTGGAATGTCCGACTGATGTGCCAACCCTGAACTAGGCCGTCTTGGCGTGTTTCTTTTTTGCAGCTGTTTTCACTGTGTGTGGAGGTGTGGTGGGTGGGATGGAGGTGAGGGGATTAGGAAGAACAATAAGGCAAAAGGAGAACTGAACCCTGGAAAAAAAAGGAAGCCAAGACCTTTCTGAATCAGATCCAAGGAGAGACTAGAAGCTTGTGTTAGGAGACAGCATCCATCGCAGGCATCCAGGGGGGCAGAGGCAGGTTCCTGAAAGCTGGACTTGAAAATTTTACTTTAAAACCTGAGGCACTTACCTTCTAATGACTGTGAGCCTTCTAGGGGCACGGGCCAGGCCTCATGTATTTGTATATACAGAGGGCACCTGAAAGTGGAGGTGTGCAGGGGCAGGGGGCTGTAGGATTGTAGTATAGCTTTATCTCTGGTTATGGGCTGTGGCATTTTTCACCCCCGTCAGCGCTGGTAACCGTTTCTGCCTCTTGTCTACCCCGAAGGATCCTAGGATTTGCAGCACAGTTACTGAGCTCCTTAGGAAGCAGATCCCTAAATATTTTGTTTATGCATCAGTGCGCCAGATATGGGAGAGAGACGAGGGATAGAGCAAGGCCTTTTCTAAAAAAGTTTCTGATCCTTTGGGGATCATTAAATCCACCAATACAGGACTGTTTGCAGAGTGCTGTGACAGAGGTCTGCACAGGGCTCTGATGAAAGGTATCTCAATGAATCATGTCAGAGAAGGCTTCCTGGAGGAAGAGACACTTAATCAGAGACTTAGAGGACAAGGCAACTAGGCAGAAAAGGGAAGGGTATCCTGGGCAGTTGGAACAGTATGTACAGAAATAAGAAAGTGTGTATTCAGGAAGTGGCAGTGGTCCAAATGTGTGGAGTCTCAGGGATGGGGGTAACCAGTGAGGTGGGTGAGGTGGTTTGATGGCTCTGGGATCAGGAAAGGTCTTGTGTGCCACCTAAGATACCTGGATTTCAGCTGAAGCAAGGGGAGCCATAAATGGTTTTTAAATTTAACTTCATCACCAGAATGTAGGGCCCATGAGCGTGGGGACAGTGTCTGTTTGGTTGACAGCTGTATCCCTGGGGCCTCAAACAGTGCCTGACACATAGTGGTTGTTCAGGGAAGACAATGAACTTCATCAGCTTTGTGTGTTAAGCAGACCGTGTGATGGGGTGGGAAGCATTAGCACGGGTGCCCATCAGGAGGTCACTGCAGTAATTCGGGTGACTCAGGAGAGGGCAGTTGTGGTGATCAGAGGAGAAATCTGCTTTGAGAAGGTTCCCGGAAGACCTACAGACTCACTGCCTGTGGCAGGTGCAGGGAAGAACTGAGGATGACTCCCAGGACTCTGACTTGGACGCTTAAAGGAGGGAACCCAGTGTGGGGAAGAAGAGGGGCGGGGGAGGTTGGTGAGTTGTTAGGGGCAGGTTGGGTTGAGAAGTCTGTGGAACAGCTGGTGGTCCTGACCTGCGAGCCTTTAGACATCCAGTTCGAGAGCCCACGAAGGCATTCCAGGCTCGGAATGAAAATTTAGGCTTTCATTAGGGATAAGGTAGGATGGAAACTGTGTCTGTAAGCTGTCACTTCCCTAAGTGTGTAAAAGGAGACAAGATGGCAGCCCCCAGTGGAACCCCGTGAAATGCTGGGGCTTGAGGGGCAGGGAGGACAAGTGCGGGGGGCGAGGGAGGGGAGCAGACCATGCTCTTGTTGAGAAACAAGCACAGAATCATATGAAGCAAAAAGTCTGCCCCTTCCCTTCCCCTCCTTAAACCCTCCCCAGGAGTAGCTGCAGAATACACTTCGTCCTGTATCCTTCCAGCTGTTTTCTGTGCCTACACAAGCCTAAATATGTGTGCTTTTTTATTTTTATCCAGATGGATTTGACTTTTATAACATCCCCTTCAATTCTAAGAGTCTCTGATTCATGCAGAAAAACATTTAAAGAGCTCCCGTAAAAATACAGGTTGAGTCTTACGGCTGAGTTAATTCAGATTTAACAGCCCTTAGTGAAAGTGCAGAATTTTAAGTGTTAGCCAACACAGCAGCATCTAGATGATTTGGTGGTGTTTGTGCTTCTTCACCGAACACATGTGGATGCACAGTGGGGAGTACAGCCCTCTGCTCAGCTCCCTGGTTCCTTCCTACCTGCTGTTTATGTTGTGGTGCATAGTTCACTGAGGTTGCCAGGGGAGCCCAGTCTCCTGGCTGCACTGGTCCACCCAGCAGGACTCCAGAGGTAGCGAGGTCACCTGGGGCAGGCCCCAGGTTTGCTTGTTTCTAGCCGTCTCCATCCCCTGTAAGAAAAGGGCTTTCCAGAGTCCTTCTTGGCCAATAAGACTCTGCCATTCACTGGCTGTGTGACCTTGCGCAGGTGACTTCACCTCTCTGGGCTTCGGTTGGTTTTTCCATCTCTAAAATGAGAAGCTTGGACTAAGACCTCTGAGATTGTGTCTGGCATAAATATTTCATTATAGCTGCTATAGGTTAGACTGAGTGAAGGTTGAGCATGAAAGTGTATTGAAAAAAGACCGTATACTGTGTAATTTGCCCTCAAGAAATAATAATTAAAATGAGCTTCTGTCATACATCACCTTTTCTACCTTCTAAGGAAGTGGTATGGTAATTTGTATATTGGGAAGGGCTGCTCCTTTAATTTAAAAAACAAAGGAAAAGTTTAAAGAAATGCATAGAGCCATGCAGAGAGTGTTTTGAAGTGTATCGGATTTTGGTAAATGGTTTCTTCCATCACTGTCACAGGCACCAGTGAAGGCCAATGATGTAAAAAGTCTGAAGATTTAATTAGAACGGCTTTTGAGTTTTTAAAACATCACCTTAGTGGAAACCCATTCATTTGTTTTCCTGATATGCCTTAGTATCTTTCAAATGACATTTTTTCTTTGTTTGAAGAAATCTTTTTTTCTGGGACTGCCACTGTTAAGTTAAATTCCAGTCTCTTATGACTTTGTTTAAGGTTGGTTGGATAATCTTTTTAGAGGTTTTGTTGTTGTTAGGATACATTTTTTAAACAATATAAAAATATACTTTTTATGACACATGAAATCCATTTTGAAAGCTCTTCCCATAAGTTTTTTAAATTTAAATACCTCACTTTTGGGGATGATCTTAGGGGATTGCTGCTCTTAAAACTTTTAAAGACACCTGAGAATAGGTCACTTTGTAATCATTCTAAGTTTTGCATCCTGATGGGAGCTTCAGCTTCCCTCTGTGCTGAGAAAGAAGTGGAAATTCCGCAGAAACTGTCTCCTGTGGGAGGTGCTTTATTGCTGCCTCTCCTGGAGTTCCCTGTTTTAAGGTAACTAATAGATCTATTGAAAGTTAAGTATCGAGCCCTGATGTGTCCCAGACACTGAGGGATTTGAGGACCTGTGGGCTTGGGTCCTGCTGCCGGAAACTTTACCTGGGACTTGGACTCAACTGTGCATGTGAAGTGATTCCGGGGAGAGGAGTCTTTGTCCTCTGAAGGCCTGGTGGATGTGTGTGGGGTTTGTTTGGATGAACTTTGTGCAGCTACTAGGTTCTGTCTAGGTGTAGCAAAGGGCTGTAAGAGTTTATTATCCATGTGCTTCTTCCTATAGACCCTTGTTGGTATCTAACTAGTGTTTCACTGGGTTGGGATTCCAGCATCTCCCGTCATCCCAGGCTGTGCTTATGTGTTACTGAAGAATGCATTTCTCTCCCCCTGAGGTCTCGTGAGGGTTGTTTCTGGTTTATTTGCTATCATTCTGCACGTATGTAGCTCATGCAGAGCACCTTCCAGAAATCTCTCTTCTATTTTCCATTGAAGTCCAATTTCTGGATGGGAGAGTGAAACGTGAATGTCACGAAGGCCCAAGTTCCCGTCATAGCTGTGCCTCTCGTCAGCTTCCTTACCATAAACCAAAGTTTGGGTGCGAGGGTGATGATACTGTCTGACCGGAGGATTGTTTCCTGAATGCCTGCTGTGTGCTCAGCCCTAAGCCAGACCCTTGTGGGAGCAGCAGCAGGGCCGAAGGTGCTGAGCAGATCACCTGAGGGTTCTAGGCGCATGTGTAGCAAACAGTGGGCCAGGGCTGCACACAGTCTCTCCTTTTTGCACATTAAATTCTGACTTTACCTCCTGTCCTTCCCATGGCGCCTGTCAGAAAAGGCTCTTCCTGTCTGTGCTTTTAGATATCCTCTAAGGAGACCTTCAGGTTTTTTCTTGATCTGGTGCTAACATTACAGAATTGTTTCATTCTTATCCCTAGCCTTCATATAGCCAGGTAAATACTGATGTAACTAGTCACGTAGAATCCTTATCCTCAAATGTGGGTCTACTGCTGTTGATCTACTGCTCCAACACCCCTTTCCGGGGCTGGTGTCAGCCAGGTGCTGTAGAAGGCCGTGGTTCTGAGCCCGTGGAATGCTCACACTGCCACAAGGGGTTCTTGTCTCAGTAGCCGATGCTTCCTTCTGACTCCTACCTATGGTCCCCACTCCTGCCCTCCAGAGTTAGGGGGAACACCTATTATACTCTACACAACAGCTCTTAAGACAGAAAACAACCTTGCCAAGGCCCCTCCAAGCTATAAAACGGTCTAGTCCGCTCCACTATTTCTCATTTAGCAGACCTTCACTGCCCTCTCCTTCCTGTGAGTCCCTTGCTAGTTTGCCAATGATCTTCTCTATGTGTAGTTAGTTCTTAATGTGTAGTGCTCAGGGCTAGCTACTGTTAACTTGATGGATTGGAACAAGCAAGATAAAACTTAATGGAAATGTTAAATGCTTCATTTAGGTTAAAACAATTCAATAATGCAAGTGCGAATTCCCCTCGGCTGGACGGAAGTCTGTGTGAAGAAGTGATGGGGTTTTAGTTTAGCTCATACTGAACGGAATTGGTAATTTATCAGGAGTTTCTGTGATTCATCTTTTATCCATTCTTGAAAAGAGACATTTTCCTGTCATATGTCTTCCGGCACTTGTCTTCACTGTGGTTTCTAGCAACTGAAGTGTTGCTGTTATTTCACATGGTAAATCAGTACACTTGGAATTGCAGATTAAGGTAAAGCTGAGTGTACCTGGTTGCTGATTGTGTTAGACTCAGGTTACCCTTCAAGCTCTTTGTACAGCTCTAGCCATTGTGTTGACTTATGTTGGAACAGTCTTTTGGGGGTGAGGGGCTAATAACCTCCTGTGATGGGGCCTTTGGACATCTGGCACTGACGCTGCAAAGCAAGGCAGACGTGTGAAGCCAAAACATTTAGTTCTGCAACTATTCCACCATACCCTTTGAACTCAGTAGACAACACCCCTATTCCTTGGTTTTAGCACAAACCTGAAACATCCTGTCAGAGACATGGTTGCAGACATTGCTTCTTTGGTTGGGAAGTGGATGTGGCAGAGTTTGGCTTTTTCACTAATAACTGGTCTTCCTCCTCCTCTGCCCACCTGCTAGAATTGTACTTCCTTACCCAGGTGAACTTGGGCATGACCGTAGGGTTTGGTTTGGCCAAGAAAATGTGAATGGAAGTAGCTTGTGACATTTCAGGTGGCACACTTTGGCAGGCTTTTTGTGTCCCCCCTGCCATGGTAACGGGTGCTGTTCCAGGTAGGAGCTGCTCCATCAGCCTGAATCCCAGGATGAGGCTGATGCAGAGCAGAATCCCCAGCCAACCCATGATGCACAAGGAGCAGAAGCAAGAAGCAGATGTTCGTTGTGTGCCAGGGAGACCTTGGGTGGTTTGTGACCACAGCGGGACCTAGTTTATTCTGATGGATGCATTAGATTAGCAGACTTCCAGGTTAGCTTTGCAGAGGTAGCTGGCGAACTACTTGGTGGAGTCAGAGCAAACTAAGTCCTGTTGGTCTTGGAAGTAAAACGGATTTCCCACAGAGAAACTATCATTTTAAAGAAGAAATGGTATGTGGATTTCTTTTCTTTCTTTTTTTTAAATAAATCTATTTATTTGTTTTTGGCTGCGTTGGGTCTTTGTTGCTGCACACGGGCTTTGTGTATTTGTGGAGAGTGGGGGCTACTCTTCATTTCGGTGCTTGGGCTTCTCAGTGAAGAGCACGGGCTCTAGGTGCTTGGGCTTCAGTGCGCTTCAGTAGTTGTGGCACATGGGCTTAGTTGCTCCGCGGCATGTGGGATCTTCCGGGACAAGGGATCGAACCCGTGTCTCCTGCATTGGCAAGTGGATTCTTAACCACTGTGTCACCAGGGAAGCCCCAATGTGGATTTCTTTCTTCTCTCCCTACCTCTTTCTCTCTTTCTCTCTCTCTTTCTTTCTCTTTCTCTCGCTCTCTTTCTCTTCCAACTCATTGTCACTGCCTTGCTCTTAACCCCCTTTTAAAGAGAGGTGTGGTAGGGAAGAGTAGGCTGGCTCCAAATCTAGGAGGCTGACTGACTGGCTTCTTGGCTCTGTGTTACTGGGTCAGTATATCTGACTTCATGCCTGAAATGACAATGAGCCATTTACCCTTTGCACGTGAACAAATTTAACCTTGACCACAAAGAGTTGTGGCTTTTGTCGTGGTCAAACAATGTGATTCAGGGTAGGGACTGGATATTCCAGAAAGACCAGTATGATTTTGGGTGGGAGCGGGCCACATCTTAGGATGGGGTGTGGCCATGCCAGAAAGATCAAGAATGACTTAGGGTGGGACTTTGAGCCGTGCCCAGAGGGGCTGGAGATCAGCCACACAGGCAGCTGCCTGGAGAAGCCACCCTGTTTACTCTCACAAAACCATCACACTCGCAGCACATTTGATACCAGATGTGTAGGTTTTCTCCCCACACTAACCAATTCTCAGACACCAGCTGGGTGTCCCACAATTAAATTCAAGTCTGACACTGTCCATCTGGAGTTAGCATCAGATCCCACAGGTTAAGGGCTTTGCCCCGCACAGCTGCCCCCACTTCAGACACCAATCTCAAGTGCCGGATTTTGAGCTTACCTCTGACCAAATGGCTCTAAATCAGATTTCCCATGATCCCCCTTCTGGGTTTGATAGTTTGCTAGAAGGGCTCGCAGAACTCAGGAAAACACATGTCCTGGTTTATTATACAGGATATAATAAAGGATACAGATGAATAGCCTGATGAAGAGATACATAGAGTGAGATCCAGGGGGGTCCTGAGCACAGGAGCTTCTGTCCTTGTAGAGTTGGGGTACATCACCCTCCTGGCACATGGATGTGTCCATCAGCCCAGAAGCTCTTTGAACTCTATGCTTTGGAGATTTTTATCAAGACTTTATCATGTAGGCAAACCTCAATTTCCAGCCCCCATCTCCTCTCTGGAGAGTAGGAGATGGTGCTGAATGTTCTAAGCTTCCAATTATGGCTTGGTCTTTCTGCTCACCTGCCCCCATCCAGGAGCCCACTAAGAGTTACCTTATTAGAACAAAAGGTGGTCCTATCACTCAGGAAATTCTAAGGGATTTAGGAGTTCTGTGTCGGGAACCAGGGCCAAAGACCAAATACTAGGAACTGATGGCAGAAACCAATGTGTATCTGTTGTTTCACAGCAGTCAATCATGCCTCCGTAATGAGCCTCAGTAAAAACTCTGAACACCAGGACTTGAGCGACCTTCCCCGGTTGACAGTGTTCTGTGTATATTGTCACGTGTCAGTGCCAGGAATGTAATGCAGTTGCTGCTTCTCTGACTCTGCCCCACATACCTCTTCCTTTGGCTCATTTCGTCGTACCCTTTCCCTGTAATAAACCATAGCCGTGAGGACAGCAGCTTTCGGTGACTCCTGCTGCGTTATCGAAACCTGAGGCTCTCTGAACTTGCAGCTGGTGCTGGAAGTGAGGTTGATCATGTGGACTGTGTGCCCTCCAAATGGACAGTTGGCCCTAATTCTTAGCACTGTCCCCTTTGCTTCATGACTCTTCAGGGGTTCATGAGATCCCGTTTCTACTTCTCTGCTGACTGGAAAGAATCAGTTTCCATTCCTTTGAAGGCTCTCTGCTGTTTTGATTGCAAATCCCGGAGAGGAAGGACTGAGAGTTTTCTGTGGTCTTGAAGGATTTCCATCCTATAATGGGTGTGACACACTTACCACTCCAGTCCTGACTGTGGAACCAACCACAGCTTCATATGGGAAGTAATTTACCTCCATGTTGCCTAACAGACCCAATGACCAGATAACTCTTGTCAGTTAAAAATTAGTTCCTGTGCACTGAGGCATCTCTTCAGTTTCTTTCTTTGTTCATTCCCTTAGCCCTGTGTTCGGGAAGAGTTGCCACCTTTTTGTTTTAAAAAGAAGATAATTGTGTTGCTTTCCTTGGGCCTTTTGCAAATAGTAAGCAGTCACTCGTTTTCCCAAAATGGTAACTAATAAAGATAGCCTAAAGCAAGCAGCATAAAGTCATTTTAAATCATAAATCTAGAACCAAACGTCAAATTTTTGGGCCGGTTAACAATTACAGTGAATTTTACAGAATGACCTAAATGTCACACGTAGCAAATAATAGGAGTGTAAAATTGTACATCCAGTAATCTAAGTTGATGCCATTTTCTTTGTAGTTCAGCTGATTAGTTTTTTAGTTTTTTCTCCTAGGGTGGTTGGTTTTAACTGTAAAGAAAAAACTGGAACTTTCTGAATGGTCTTTCTCATCAGAAAAGAATTGACTCCCATCAACTACAATATATGTTTTAACTTATTAAACTGATTGTTAATTATTAAATCTGTATAATATATTTCTGTAGATTTGTTTATGTATATAGTTTCAGGAGCTGTGAGAAGAGTGGGTCAAGTCTCTGGTGGGGTGGGAGCAGTGGAGGTGAATGGGAGCAGTGTCATGTCAAGCCGTGCTGGAATCACCTGCGGCTTTGCCTTGGTGCCCTTGGGCTGCATCTTCTCAGGAAGGAGTGTAGACACTGCATAGATGGGACTAGCATGGATTCTCACTTAAATCCAGGGCCCTTGTTACTTGATCATATCTATAGAGTGACTTGCCAGTGGTGTGGTGTCGGGAATGCTGGCACCACTGTTCTTAAGGAGCTTGTGTCACTCACCTGCATCTTTTCCATTGACAGCCTGTGACTTGGTTGCATTTAGATCATGACAGTGAAGAAAGCCAATTCTAAAAATGTCAGGTTAAGCTGGGTATCCTAGTTTGATGTTCATGGGTCATTTTGGTGGAACCTGGGGAAAGAGTCTTGATCTGCTGGGGCCCAAACCAAGGGATTTCTTTTCTGGCCCCAAATGAGCCCCCTCTCTGCAGTGGCTGAGTCAGCTTCATGCACTGTGTGAAGCTGGGAGAGGGTCCTGGCTACAGCTCTGTGGATCCCACTATATACTGAACACTCTTGGAACTAGCATGGTCTCCAAGAAGAAGAATCAGAGGACAGGAACCGGGATTTTGAGAACAGTCTTTCCAAAGGCCTGTGGACCTAAATATTTCCTGTACGCTGGTCTGCCCAAAATGCTGCTGAGAGTTCTTCAAATTAGCTAAACATTTACATTATTATAAGTAAGTTATTTGGGAACGGTAACCAGGATTTTGTTAGCATGCATTAACTTAGCTTGTTTATTGGTTGAGAACAGGGTCCTAGGAAAATGGAAATAAGAGGTAGTTGTTGAGGGTGAGAGAGCTGTGGTCCACCCTGGGCTGGCCATTGTCATGGGGCTGGTGGCACGA
Source organism: Hippopotamus amphibius kiboko (assembly GCF_030028045.1). Taxonomy (NCBI): domain Eukaryota; kingdom Metazoa; phylum Chordata; class Mammalia; order Artiodactyla; family Hippopotamidae; genus Hippopotamus; species Hippopotamus amphibius. The sequence continues at coordinate 91,201,140 of NC_080196.1, read as the reverse complement.
ACTCCCCCTGCTCGTAAGACCCTGGACCTCACGCCTCAGAATTGATATCCCAGGCCTTTGAATGTTTATCTCTCTGAGAAGAATGGCTGGGCTCTGGTACCTAACAAATTAAACAAAACAAATACAGGGAAACTTTTCCTCTGAACCACCAGGAAATAGGGTAATAGGTTCTTCATTTTCTGGGCAACAAAGGGTTTACTTAGGCATCAAAGAGCTTCAAAAACTTTATTTTGGGAGGATTTATCAGATAGAGGCTACTGAACCTTTATTTTCTTAATGACTCAGGAGTCGTCCAGAAACCTTGTATTTCAATGTGTTTTAAATGAGATTCCTTCAGGGACTAATGAGGGCGGGCTGGGCCTTTTATCCTTCTTTTAAATGGAACCAGAATAATTTAGCCTTCTATGCCTGTGCTGTTCTTTAATTTCGTCTTCTCCTGAATGGCCCGCTCCGCCTGCCGTCTCTGGTCCTGCTCTGAGCAGAGCGACTCCCATCTGCTGCCTCTTCTGCCCCCCTTGGGTTTGCTTCACATGTTCCCGTTCTCTCCCATAGCTTCTTGCCATAAACAGTTCATTCCTGGGTGGCAAGGATGGCAGGAAGGAATGCCGAATGCTGACATCTCTGTTGTGGGGATTGAAATGAGTTATTCAGCTTCATTATGGAAACTATTCCTTTTAACACTTATGTATTACTAAATTACATGTAGAAATACACATGTGTGTTGATAAGATTTCTCCAGAGGCAATTTATTAATAGACTAATGGACAGAGGTGCACTGGACCTTGGAGACAATCTATCCAACTTCATTTCCAGCTGAGAAAACTGAGGCCAAGGTGGGGTTTGGAAGAACAGGACCTTGTCTATGTTCCTTTACTGTTTGTGTGATCTCTGGTAGATGTCATTCTGTTATGCCAGGGCTGCTCTGAAGGTGTGTTCTATTTCCTAGTCATTGTTGGGTCTCCTAGGGCTTTGCACAGTGATGGTGTACAGCAGGATGCGCGATGTTTATTGAAAATGTAGACAAGTGTGTATTTCCGCTTTTGGTGGATAGGACTAAGAACCGTCCAGAGGCACTGGGAGTACAATGGTACGTGTATCTGCCAAACCTTTCACTGGTAGATAAACTGTCTTTGTGGCCATTCTTCTTTTTGTAATTGTTTGAAACTTGTTTTCCTTTGAATTGGCTGATTTCAAAATATCAGAGCCTTTATTATAAAGAGCATCTTACAAGAGGCTATGGGGATATAAAGGTAAGAATTAGCTTTCCTCCCACATCCTCACCACCCCCTCAAATTTTTTATCTTTTTGGGCAGATAAACTGTTGATACCAATTGCTATAATACGTGAGTGTCTGCAACAGGGCCTCTAAATGTTCTGACAATTGAAGAGGGAGAGATCATTGTGGACTTGGGTAGTCTGGGGATGGTTCATGGAGCTAATAGTAATTTATTAAACACCTATGTGCCAGGCACTGTACCAGGGGCCTTAAACCTTTACCTCCTTTGATCTTTGCTGTAATCCTTCAAGGTAGGAAGTTGTCTCCTTATTTACATTTGAGAGAGTGAAACAGGATATTAATTTCCCAAAAAGCCATAAGTGGCAGGGCTGGGATTTGTCTCGGACTCAAAGGCCTGTGTTTCTTCCATCCTCTGTCCTGCCTGTTCTGGGTGCAGTCAGAACTGCACTGCACACACACACATAAACACGCATGTGCGTGAGCACACACACTGGCCTTCTGGAGGTCAGTTTGAGCTCAGCCTTGGAGTCTGATATAGATTTGAATAGATGGAGAAGAATGAGCAAGGGCCTTCCAGGAGTTGGGGTGGGGGAATGCCATCCCAAAGGCTTTCTATTTGTCAGCTAATGTTTACTTGCATCCCACTTGGAAATTACAATCACAACCCTGTTTGATTCTTTCTAATTTGCATGGATATAAAAAACAAAAAATATAAATTAGTTGATGTAGTCCTTTCAGAGTCCAAAGGCAGATAGAGAGTCATAAGGATGGAAGGCTTTCTTAGCCCCTAAATTGGGTATTCCAGTTGAAATGGTTACTCTAGTTAAATGGCAAGAACACAGGAAGGCTTCTCCGTGGACATGCTGTGTGACCTTGGGAGCATCACCTGAGTTCTCAGTTTTGTTCTCTGTGAAACCCCTGAATTGGCTGACCTTGTAAGGTCACGGGTGAGAGGCCATGTGATGCTGTGTATATATATATACACACACACACACACACACACACGTACACACATACACACATATATATAATATGTAAAACATAAATACATAAAATATAGTATAATGTCTACTTTATATTTTATATGTAGATAAAATATATGTCTATTATCTATATAGATATCAATATGTTTGCAATGGCATGTATATAATCTTTCTACCTCTAGCCTTTAAAAAAATTTATTTCTCCCATTTCCCCCAGCTTTATTGAGATGTAACTGACATATAACATTGTAGAAGATTGAAGTGTACAATGTGATGATTTGATACACATGTATTGAGAAATGATTACTACAGTAGGGTGAGTTAACACTTCCATCACCTCACATAATTACCATCTTTTTGTGGTGAGAGCATGTAGGATCTACTTTCACCAACTTTCAAGTATACAGCACAGTATTGTTAACTGTAGTCACCATGCTGTGCATTAGATCCCCAGAACTTCTTCATCTTATAACTGGAAGTTTGAACCCTTTGACCAACATCTTCGCATTTCCCGTACTCCCCAGCCCCTGGCAACCACCATTCTACTGTTTCTGGGAATTTGGTGTTTTTAAATTTCACACATGGTGATATCACATAGTATTTGTCTTTCTCTGTCTGAGCCCTCAGGGTCCATGCATGTTGCCAAAAATGGCAGGATTTCCTTCTTTGTCATGGCTAAATTATATTACATTACATATATGCACGCAAGTGCGTGTATACACACACACACACCCCCCCCACCCACCCACCCACCCACATAATCTTTACCTGTGCAACCCTTGGTGGATACTGAGGTTTTTCGCCATGTCTTGGCTATTGTGAATGATGCTCAGTGAACACAGGAGTGCAGATGTCTCTTCAAAATCCTGTTTTCATTTCTTTTTGGATACGTACCAGAAGTGGGATTGCTGGATTATAAGATAGTTCTATTTTTAATCTTCTGAGGAACCTCCATACAATTTTCTATAATGGCTGTACCAATTTACATTCCCCACAACAGTACACAAAGATTTTTTTTTCTCCACATTCTTTTTTTTTTTTTTTTTTTTTTTATTTATTTTTTTGGGGGGGTACACCAGGTTCAATCATCCGTTTTTATACACATATCCCCATCTTCCCTCCCTTCCTTGACGCCCCCCCCCAAGCCCCCCCCACCCTCCCCGCCCCAGTCCTCAAAGGCATCTTCCATCCTCGAGTTGGACTCCCTTTGTTATACAACAACTTCCCACTGACTATTTTACAGTTGGTAGTATATATATGTCTGTGCTACTCTCTCGCTTCGTCTCAGTTTCCCCTTCACCCCCCGCCCCCTCCCATACCTCGAGTTCTCCAGTCCATTCTCTGTATCTGCATCCTTGTTCTGGTCACTGAGTCCAACAGTACCATTTTTAGATTCCGTATATGTGAGTTAGCATACAATATTTGTCCTTCTCTTTCTGACTTACTTCACTCTGTATGACAGACTGTAGTTCTATCCACCTCATTACATATAGCTCCATCTCATCCCTTTTTATAGCTGAGTAATATTCCATTGTATATATATGCCACATCTTCTGTATCCATTCATTTGTTGATGGGCATTTAGGTTGCTTCCATGTCCTGGCTATTGTAAATAGTGCTGCAATAAACATTATGGTACAAGTTTCTTTTGGGATTATGGTTTTCTTTGGGTATATGCCCAGGAGTGGGATTACTGGATCGTATGGTAGTTCTATTTGTAGTTTTTTAAGGAACCTCCAAATTGTTTTCCATAGTGGCTGTACCAATTTACAGTCCCACCAACAGTGCAGGAGAGTTCCTTTTTCTCCACACCCTCTCCAACATTTGTTGTTTCCAGACTTTGTGATGATGGCCATTCTGACTGGTGTGAGGTGATACCTCATTATGGCTTTGACTTGCATTTCTCTGATGATTAGTGATGTTGAGCATCTTTTCATGTGTGTGTTGGCCATCTGTATGTCTTCTTTGGAGAAATGTCTATTTAGGTCTTCTGCCCATTTGTGGATTGGGTTATTTGCTTTTTTGGTATGAAGCTTCATGAGCTGCTTGTATATTTTGGAGGTTAATCCTTTGTCCGTTGTTTCATAGGCAATTATTTTTTCCCATTCTGAGGGTTGCCTTTTAGTCTTGTTTATGGTTTCTTTTGCTGTGCAAAAGCTTTTAAGTTTCATGAGGTCCCATTCATTTATTCTTGATTTTATTTCCATGATTCTAGGAGGTGGGTCAAAAAGGATGGCGCTTTGATGGATGTCATATAGTGTTCTGCCTATGTTTTCCTCTAGGAGTTTTATAGTGTCTGGTCTTACATGCAGGTCTTTAATCCATTTGGAGTTTACTTTTGTGTATGGTGTTAGGAAGTGTTCTAATTTCATTCTTTTGCATGTTGCTGCCCAGTTCTCCCAGCACCACTTATGGAAGAGGCTGTCTTTTTTCCATTGTATATTCTTGCCTCCTTTGTCAAAGATGAGGTGCCCATATGTGTTTGGGCTTACTTCTGAGTTCTCTATTCTATTCCATTGATCTTCCTTTCTATTTTTGTGCCAGTACCATACTGTCTTGATCACTATGGCCTTGTAGTATAGTTTGAAGTCAGGAAGCCTGATTCCACCAACTCCATTTTTCCTTCTCTAGATTGCTTTGGCTATTCGGGGTCTTTTGCGTTTCCATACAAATCGTAAGATTTCTTGCTCTAGTTCTGTGAAAAATGCCATTGGTAATTTGATCGGGATTGCATTGAATCTGTAAATTGCTTTGGGTAGTACAGACATTTTCACGATGTTGATTCTTCCAATCCAGGAACATAGTATGTCCCTCCATCTGTTTGTGTCGTCTTTGATTTCTTTCATCAATGTCTTAAAGTTTTCTGCATACAGATCTTTTGCCTCCTTAGGCAGGTTTATTCCTAGGTATTTGATTCTTTTTGTTGCAATGGTGAATGGGAGAGTTTCCTTAATTTCTCTTTCTGCTCTTCCGTTGTTAGTGTATAGGAATGCAAGAGATTTCTGTGCATTAATTTTGTATCCTGCTACTTTACTAAACTCATCAATTAGTGCTAGCAGTTTTCTGGTAGAGTCTTTAGGGTTTTCTATATATAATACCATGTCATCTGCAAAGAGTGACAATTTTACTTCTTCTTTTCCAATTTGGATTCCTTTTATTTCTTTTTCTTCTCTGATTGCTGTGGCTAAAACTTCCAAAACTATGTTGAATAATAGTGGTGAGAGTGGACACCCTTGTCTTGTTCCTGTTTTTAGGGGGAATTCTTCCAGTTTTTCTCCATTGAGAACAATGTTGGCTTTTGGTTTTGCATATATGGCTTTTATTATGTTGAGGTAATTTCCTTCTATGCCCATTTTCTGGAGAGCTTTTATCATAAATGGATGTTGAACTTTGTTAAAAGCTTTTTCTGCATCTATTGAAATGATCTTGCCAACACTTGTTTCTTGTCTTTTTGATAATGGCTATGCTAACAGGTGTGAGGTGATACCTCATTGTGCTTTTGATTTGTATTTCCCTGATGATTAGTTCCTTTTCATGTACTTGTTAACCACTTGTATGTCGTCATTGGAAACATGTTTATTCAGGTTCTCCACATATTTTTAAATTGGATTATTTGGTTTTTTTTTATTTTTGCTATTAAGTTGTATGATTACTCCATATAATTTGGATATTAACCCCTTATTTGATAAATGGTTTACAAATATTTTCTCCCATTCCATAGGTTTTCTTTTCATTTTGTTTCTTATGCTGTGCAGAAGCTTTTTAGTTTGATGTAGTACCACTTGTTTTTGTTGCTTCTGCTTTGGAAAGGACAGAGGGAAGAAGCCCTGCTCTGTGGTCTTCTCTTGTATGGCTCTGCTGTGAAAAATCAGGCAGTTTCCAATTTCTGGAAACCCTGAAAGGGTATTGAAGCTGGACTATAACACACCAGTGGTGGGGCGGGATGGAGTCATTTATGTGTTTATGCAGCATCCCTTGGTTCGCAGTTCCGAGGAGGAGAGCAGGTTGTCCATTCCTTGGCAGTGTCTACAGTTGTTTACACCTGCCTCTGGGTCACATTGCTGAGGTCCACAGCATATGAACTTTGAGTCTCTTCTACACCTCTTTCCACCTCTCCTTCCCTTTCCCTTTCTTTCAGCCTGCCCTTCTCAGCTGTTCCTGAGGGAAGCTGCTCTCCTTCCCCCACCGCCAAACACTCCTGGAGCTCTTACTCCCAGGGGCAGGTTCAGAGGGAATTGTTGTAATCCCCCGAACAGTTCTTTTGTGTGGCTGTAGGAAGTAGAAATACAGAGGAAGAAATGATTATTTAAAAAGTAAGTGAAGCTTGGGAAATGTGATTAAATGCAGGGGTGTCAGGGGATTTACTGAAGCCAAGCATTTTGTCCCTCCTTTTAGGTAACTCTCCCAAGTTAACAGGCAGGTGTGATCACAGCAGGGTGCTGTTCCTCTTACTGCTTTGTCCATCTCTGAGGGCCTCCTGCCCCTTGCAGACCTGGGGAGCCCTCTGGAGCCGAGGCAGGCCTGGTGTGGAATGTGACAAAGAGATAGTGCTTTTCAGTTGTCGTTAAGTGTTAGACTTGGACAGGGTCTTGGAAGTCACCTTAATCTTTGAGGTTTTAGTTTCACTAAAGGTACCTCCTCTCTAACACCTGATAAGCAAGTATTTAAATTTCTGAAAAGGCAAACAGCATGGACAGGACTTCGCTCTCCCTTCCAAATTTCATAATGGGTTACTCTAGAGGATTCTGACACGTAAGCTTGCTGGTGGTTCCTCGCAGATACCGAGAGGTAATGACTGGTGCTGTTGTAGGTTCTTTCAATACTTTGGACTAGAAATGAGACTTAAACATTAGTGTCACGTAAAGCAGTAAGCATTCTCCCGACCTCCTTTCTGATCTTGGTCTGTAGTATCTTCTTTGTGCTTATTTTTACCTTCTTTCAATTGAGCAGAGCCCCCAGAAAGAGAAAATAGAGAATAAAAAAGGAAGATCAGGCACCTCTTGGGTTTGATGAGTCTCCTTTTGCCCGGGATATGGTGGTCCATGTAGAAGTGCTTTTAAGGGGGTGTGAATAAGGAATGACTTGAAACCCACTCCTCCCTGCTGAAGTTTTTGCTTATACAAGAAGGAAGCGATTAGATCCTGGATTAATTCTGTCCTCAGCAGTATAAACTGGTCTCGGAGAGTCTTCTTCAAGGCTTATTAAAAAATAACTATGATTGTGGGTCTCTGTAAATTAGTAGAAAACACCACCCCCAATTGATTTAGGGTAAGACTTATAAATACATCTGAGTGAGTGGTTGCACCTGTGGGTATAACCACAGTGCTGGGAGAAAGAGGTGAAGGGAAAAAATGTTAATAGTTTTAAGGGATTAAAAGGTGTTTGTAAAATTTATGTGCCTGTCAGATTTTAGCTGAGGTACTTAAAGTTCTTGAGTTTCACACCTCCACTTAACTCTTTTTTAACATAAACTGATGCCTATTTCTTCTTGCCAGTTGCTCTATGACAACTGTCATAATCTGTTACTGAGCAAATCTGAGCAGGCAGCCCTAGTCCCGAGAAGAGAGAAGGTGAAGAGGGGGGGATGCGGCAGAGATGAGCATCTTGGTGGGTAGAGTGAAGTAAACATCGATGCTCATTTTCTTCCTCAGCCTACAGCAGAGGGCTGTTAGCCAGGCGTGCTAGTCCTAGGAGGGGCATTGTTAATTATTAGCATTAGTAATTGACACTGAACCATTATGATATGAATCATATCACAGAACTTGACATACGTGTTAAATTTATACTTAATCCTTTCAGTTGTGGAAGGAGGGAAGTTTCTGTTATCCCTATTTAACATCAGGGAGAATTTGAGGCCAGAGAGGTTTAGTAACTCAGATAAGGTCACACAGCTAGGAAGTAGCAGAAGCAGAATTTGAGCCTCGGTTACATAGCCACTACATTCTTTTCCCCCAAGCATGTTCTGATGTTCACTCTTCTTAAAATTCTGGAGGATTCTTGAAGGACAGTAGTGGACACTGTTTCAAAGCAGAAAGTGGATGGCGGTTTCTGGGATAGTTTTCTGCCCTTGACTTTGTGGGATAATATTGACTCCTTGATTTTGTTCTTAAAGTGGAAAGGCGGTATTGGCATGCTTGGGGAGGGGAGAAAACAGGAAATGTGTTGTTTGCCAGTGTGCACTGTGGAAGCAGCAGCCCCTCTCAATAAAGAATTTTGCAGGTTATTATTTGTTGGAGAAAATAGTGCTGGGGTGGGGGGTGGGGGTGGAACTGCAGGTACAGAAGCTAAAAATGTTCTCTTCACAAAAAGTTCAGGCACAGAGCTGATTGTGGCTCGTGGTTGGTTTGGTATTCAGCCTGCTGAATAATTAGCGTGACTCATAGTTCATGCAGAGAGTGTGTTTGGAAGTCCAGCATCGCTACAAATGATAGAGGGGAGGTGGTTTTCCCCTGCTGTTTTGAAACTTGTGAAATGTCACATTATCACCTCCTGTCACAGTGGCAAATAGGTTTCTGCACTGATCTCAGTATCCAGCTAAATGCTTTGAAACTGCCTGTTGCCCCATAGGTTTTGGAGCTACAAATGCTTTTAAAGCACTGCTCAGCCTACCTTGCTATCAAAGAATAGTAATAATTATGATGACGATTTAGCTCCAGGGAGTGCGGAGTGCCATGGGAGTCTTTCAGTGCTTGGGGCCAGTGTCAGAAAGGAGGCTTGTTTGGTGGGCGTTTATAGGAGGTGGCAGGTGGGCTGGAAGCGCAGCACCTTTTACTTTTCCGTTGACACTGATTTTGCATGTGGTTTGAGACCATTTCCCATAGGGCTTTGGCTGCCTGTCTTATAGTCCTACTGACCTGTTCAAAGATTCATGGTGTAAGTTGTGCTTGAATGGAGTGAAGTATCTTTTGTAGCCAAAGCCTGGGAATGATAGGCAGGGAGTTGGAGGGTTGGAGCTTGAAAAATACTGCTTTTTCAACATTAATATAGTGTGATCAATTATGAGGAATCTCTCAGATAATTTCTTTCCAGTAATATATAATAGAGCAAAAAAAAAATTTTTTTTTTTTTTGGCCACATATATGTGTGTGAATGTTGATTCCTTGTCATTCCTTTATCGGTATATTCAGGCATTTTAGGACGCTCTCTTGAGAGGGCACGAGTGGGACAGTGTTAGGACCAGGAGCTAGGAATCGCTGTATCGCTGCACAGGCCTGTGAGAGTCTTCCTCAGGCTGTGAACCTCGCCTGGCATTGTTGTATCGCTGGAGGAAAATAGTTCAAGCACTGCTCCAGAGAAGCAGTGTTCAGTCTTGTCTATCTCACTCTGCAATTTAGTAATGGGTTGTAAATCCTCACGTCTGTCAGCCGTGGGAGGAAGCAGGATGTGAGGGGAGGAGGAGGAAAGCAGGCATCTCTTCCTTTCCCTGCTAGGGTCATCCATTAGGCTACAGGGTGGGAAGTACGGAGAGGCAGAGGGAGTGGGTGGAAGGAGTCACTGGGTTGAGGCCTCCAGGATGAAGCACCAGGCCTTGCCCAACACAGCGTGGGGGTTATAAGGAAAAGATCTTGGCCCCCAAGCTTACAGTTTAGGTGGGCAGATCAGATGAACATGTCACACAGCTAGTAATAACTTGATACTAAGTTATTATTGAGCTGTGAATCAGAGTTGACCTGAAGGCACAGGGTGGAAGGCTCACTGCTCCATCAACAGGCTCAGGGCTTAAAGGGTTTGGGTCTGTGGTTTATGGCGTATGGGTTTGGGATTATGTGGCGTGGGGAGTGTGAGAGTAGTTTCACCTGCTTCTGTGAAGTAGGGGAAATGCCTCCTGGAAATGTGTGGAGGTTGCATGGAAGGCTAGTAGTGGAGTGAATGACTGAGAATTACCCATTATCCCACTTGAATTTTCAGAACTGAGTTACCTTGAACAATTCAGGTTTTCTTGGCCGAGAAGAAAGTAGAAGTTTGTGGTGAAAGCGAGTACAGATGATGGAAAACAGAAGACCTAGAAGTCCTATTTAGGGTGAGCTGTCGTGTGGTGCTGTGTATCCATGGCACCTGTGCACGTGCTGCGCTCCATGGCAGGGCCCTGGGAGGTTAGGGGGTCACAGAGGATGCTGTTGGAGAGGGGTTCACGGAGCATTCTTGAGCTGGAGGTAGCCCCTCAGCAACCCTAAGGGCTGACCTGTAACTGATTCTTAGAAGCACTTTCCTCTTGTGGGAATTTATGCAGAACCATATGTAGAATAAAGACTTGTTGACTCTGGAAGATTACTTATCATCGGGTATGTTAAGAGGAACCTAGAAAGAAACTTGAAAGATGAAAGTGAAAATTTCATATCGTGATTTAGAGTCTGTAGTGTTGCAGCTAGAGAGAACCTTAAGTTATCTCTCCATGTGACAGCGCTGTAGCTGGAGGAGGTCAGATGACTTGCCCAAGGTCGCAGAGAAGGTTACACGGCAGGACTGAGACTACAGTCAGGGCTCACCCGTGGATGGGTACTGTCATCTTCCATCTTTATTGTGGTCCTGGATTCTTGTCCTGAATTCTTATTTCTATTTTTGTCCCTTGGAGTCAGGGGGGATGAGAAAATGCTCAGGCCCTTCTGGGGACATAGGAGGGAGGAGGCCATCACTGCATCACAGGCTGGAGGAGCAGGCAAACCAAGACAGCCTGACTGAGTGGGCTGGAGCCAGTGGGAGGCTGGGAGAGGATGAACTTGGGAATAATTGTGTGCATTCCAACCAGTTTTTAATTGTGGCCTGGTGATTTCCTGTGGGGCAACGTGGTAGCGGGCCACTACTCCCCAGGCTGAGTAGCTGGGCGTCTTTCAGAAAAGGACCTAATCGGTCAGTTAATATCAACATATACACTGATTGACCATACCTCTGTGTAATAGCGACCTAAGGAATATTTGTATCTTTTCAGGGGTCATTAAAAAGTAATCTTTGTTTTCTTATAATTTTAAGTAAACTTTTTACAGAAATACAACATCTGCTTTTTCTGTCTACTTATTGTGTGTGTCACAGGCAAGCGCAGGGGGCCTGACTTTTGCCTCTGATCCTTGGCGTTGGGGATAACATGCTCCTAGCATGTCTGTTACCCAGTTGGGCACAGGCCGGTTCTTTACCCAGAGTGTTGGATGTCGGCAGTAGCATTTTGAGCATCACCCAGAGTCTGCTTGGTGGGGGTGGGGGTGCATCTTACAGGGATGGTGCCTAAAGCTCCTTATAACCCCCCGTAAAAAGGTTGGCCCTAAATAGGTTTGCCTGATGTCTTCCTCTGCTATGAAGATGAGAACTGGATTCCATTCAGTGTGACCGTGGTCTCTCCTACTGCAGCCTGACTTTTACTTTAGCATTAGGACTCCCTTTCAGGTCTGGGTTTTGATGCCTTCCATTCTATGATTCCATGTAATGAATGACTAATATTGGCCAGCATAGGGCTTCGATGTTCCTAAAGTGCCCTGACCTACGTCATCTTATTTGATTCTCACAAAAAGCCCTGTGACCTGAGCAGGACATGCTTCTCATCCAGCAGTTGTAAGAACTGAAGGTTGGGGGAAGAGGTTTGCTCCACACTCCACAGCTGGACATGATAGGCCTGGGGCCTGAGTCCAGGGCTCCTGACTGCCAGCCAGAGCTCCTCCTGCCATGTAACTGCTCAGCTTGGGGACATTCCAGACAGCAGAGAGGGAGGGCTACGGAGTTCACGAGAAGCAGGTGGACGTGGCAGAGGGACAGGTGCAGAGGAGCCCAGTCAGGGGCCTAGGGCCCCAGGGCAGTCAAGCCTCATAGAGACGAATTCATTCAGGATTCCTGAAATGTTTCATACTAGCAAGCACATCACAGTAACTTTATACAACTAGTCTTTTGCAAACTTGAACAGGTGAGAAATGTCCAGGGAAGAGTAGGTGGCATCCTGGATAGAGGGTTTTGTTGGCTCAGAGTTAGAGTTCTTAGAGTTTGGGCCGGCTTAGAGTTCTTCACCAGTGGGGTGGGAGGGATGACACACCCTATGGGCTTCTGTAGGACAGATAAGCCTTGGAAGGTGTTCATGATTTAAAAAAAAAATCCGCTGAGGGTGCTTCTTATTTCCCGATCTGTGTCAGTGCCCACCAGTCCAGGTGAGGTGGACACCTCTGGTTCTCACCCCCTTGTCTCCTTCTGAGGGAGCCTTTGCCAGTGCCCAGAAAGACCTTCTGCAGCAGCCACAAAAATGAACTGTGTATGTCCACTTATCAGGGTAACTTTCAGAAGTTACAGAGGTTGTCCAGACTCTCCTCTGGAAGCCTAAGGATGTTCTCGGGCATGAGCCATCCCTGTGGACCCTCATCTATCAAATTCTATGGGGCAACTGGGGAGTTTTTCCCTCCTCCAGGAAGACTTAATTACAAGTCCAAGTGCCTTCTGCTGGCTAATCCTTAACCAACAAAGCTCTTTCCTTTGTTGAATAAGTTCTTGAAAAGTCACAGGAGAGGGTGGTTGTGTTTTTTTCTTTCTTTCTTTTTTTAAGATGGGGCTGATGTATTTTTAATTGCACTCCTAGCATTAACCAACATTTCTTAATCGGATCACTGGGTAGCTGACAGCTGATTCCAGCCCAGCCTCTTAGCAGCCTGCCTGGCACTCAGCCTTGCCGGGGTTTCACCTACATTTCTGTTTTTGAGGAGCTGCTCTGGACATACGGAGTGTTCACAGGGGCTGGCGAGCTCTGTGCTGCTGTCTCCAGGGAGCTACCTGGGAGGGGTTTGCAGGCGGAGGGGTGGGGTCGTTAAAAAAAAATTGGTTAGGTGTGGTTTCTGTTTTTCTGCTGAAAGAAGCACATCATGTTCATTCTAGAAAAGTCAGGAAAGCCAGGAGACAAAACGAAGCCTCTCCTCTGACCTTTCTTGTTGGTCAGAGGTTCCTATAGTATTAGCCCTGTTTTTTACCCCTTAGAGAACATTAGGTTGTACTTTGGCACTTTCTAAAGAGCACAAATTTGGGAGACAAGACTCTTGCATGGATTTGAATCCCAGCTCCATCTCTTACTAGTGACCCTGGGCAATTTACTTCACCCCTTCATACTTCAGTTTCCTCATCTAGGAAATGGAGGCGATACCTTCTACAGCTGTGAGAAGTAAAGGAGTTGATATGTGGAAGGCACTAGGGAACAGGACCAGGCATATGGTGAGCTCTCTGAGTGTAGCTCTTGTTGTTATATCTCCAACATTAACTTGCTCGTGGATCATTTGTCTGCTCTCCCTCCAGTTGAATAGAGGATAACAGCTCCAGCGATTTGAGTTTTCTGCTTTATCAGAGGTTAATATTCCCGATTTCCTTTCATGTTCAGGCATGGAACATTTATGGTCTCTTTGTTACAGCAGCTGTGCATGATAGAGACTTAATGTAGGCAGAATCTTGCCCATGATAGAGTTCCCTGGAGGGAAGGGGATGCCCTGAGTTTGTGGGGTGAGTGCCATTATGGGTTTGTGGCTGTGGGATTTCAAGCATCCGTGGTTGGACTCTGTCCTTGCCTCCTCCGGAGTGTCCTACTTTGGCTACGTCTCCCATCCCCCAGTCCCCACTCAACAGCCATCACCTCCACCACCACAGGGCAAGACCTGGGCGTTTCCTTCAACGTGGCTGAACATTCCCTCATCTCACCTGAGCTGGGCCAAGACGTCCCCGGCAGTAGTGGGGAGGGTAAGGATGTTCGGTAGTGATTCATCACTGAGATTTAGCAAGCTGTTTTCCCACAACTTTAATTAGGCCGCGGGTGTGTTTTATGGAGGTGGTCCTCTGCAGGTTTTGTCAATAAAAAGCCTGCTTTTCCAGTGCACTACAGGCGGATGCGGTGTTTTCGTCAGACTTTATACCAGGGCAGTTTCCACTGGTGTCTGCCTTCTCATGGGGCCACTTCCTGCTGTGATGTTCTTTCACGTTGCACGTTTTATCTTCACAGTCCTTCTCTGAGGTAGACAGCTTGGTTCTCCATTTCACAGATATGGAAACTGAGGTCCAGAGGGGTTAAGTGAGGGACTTAGAAGTGTTACGTGATCTCAGATTATTAGGCGCTAGCAGGTGGCCTTCTCCCTGGGCTGTTCAGCCTTTGTACCTGGGCTGTTCAGCCTTTGTACCTGGGCAGGGAGTTGAACTGCTCCCAAGCTGTTGATTAAGGCACAGAGAGTGTGAGAGTCTTCTGCTTTGAAAGGAGTAAGGGATTTCCTGTCAGCCTGCCCCTCCACACCGCTGTCTCTGACACACCCCTGCCCCCCCCACCCCCACTCCCACCCTGGGCAAATATAGTGGCCACCAGCTCTGATCTTTGCTACTCTTATCTATGTAGGATTCTTTTTCCTAAAATTCAGCTTTTTTTTTTTGTGAATCCCAAGATCGTAGCATCCTGTTTGCCTGCATGAGGGTCACATGCAGAATCCACCACTGTCCTCAGGTTACCTGGTCTGCCTCACAGTCCTCATTCCTGTTTGTCCTCTGTCCCCCTTGAAAGCTGCTGTCTCCTGTCCTCCCGTTATTCATTTGTTCCCACCTTCTTGCCTTTTTTCATTCTGTTTCTTAGACTTCTGGGAACTTTCTTCCCCTTTCCTCTTTCCCAAACCAATGGTAGTGTATTAGTCTGGGTTCTCCAGAGAAACAGAATCAGTAGAGGGTGTGTGTGTGTGTGTAAGTAAGTAATAGGCTCATGTGATTAGGGAGGCTGAGTAGCCCCACAATCTGCTGGGTCCTGGAGACCCAGGAGGGCTGATGGGGAGTTCCAGTCTCAGTACAAAGGCTTGAGAACCAGGAGAGCCAGTGGTGTAAGTTCCAGTCCAGAAGCCAGCAGACTTGGGACCTGGGAGGAGCTGGTGCTTCAGTTTGAGCTGAAGGCAAGGAAGAGCAGATGTCCCAGCGCATAGGCAGTCAGGTGGAGGAAGTTCTCTTCCTTGGCCTTTCGGTCATATTCAGGCCTTCAGCTGCTGGGTGAGGCCCACCTACATTAGGGAGGGCAGTCTGCTCAGTCCACCAATTCAAATGGTAATCTCAACCAGAAACACCCTCACAGACCACCAGAATAATGTTTTACTACCTATCTGGGCACTATGTGGCTTAATCAAGTTGGCTCATGAAATGAAGTATCACAGGTAGTCGTCCCTGAAGCCTTCTTTAAATCCCGCTTGCTCCACAACATTTTTCCTGGCTATGTCAGCTGACACTTCACTCAGCTTAGCTGGATTCCTCTTACTTGTTGGCACCACCAGAGTTCAGCATTAATGGCACCCACCCCTCCATTGCTCTTTAATTATTTTTTCTAAGCACCTCTTGCCTTTTCCACCGTGTTTTTTTTTAATTAATTAATTTATGGCTGCATTGGGTCTTCGTTGCTGTACACAGGCTTTCTCTAGTTGTGGCAAGCAGGGGCTACTCTTCGTTGCAGTGCGCGAGCTTCTCACTGCAGTGGCTTCTCTTCTTACAGAGCATGGGCTCTAGGCGTGCGGGCTTCAGTAGTTGTGTCACATGGGCTCAGTAGTTGTGGCCTGCAGGCTCTAGAGCGCAGGGTCAGTAGTTGCGGTGCATGGGCTTTGTTGCTCTGTGGTATGTGGGATCTTCCTGGACCAGGGCTCAAACCCATGTCCCCAGCATTGGCAAGTGGATTCTTAACCACTGCGCCACCAGGGAAGTCCCTCCACCATGTTTGAAGGACAGATACCTAAGTTCTGCCACTTTTGTCTTCTCCGTGGGGTAGAGTGCTGGATCTATGGGAGCTGCTCAGTCAGAGCTTTTTATCTTAGCTATTTCCCGATGGGTGAAATGGAGGATACCGAATTTGCCTCCTAGGATTACAGACCAACATGCTGGGTTTGGAGAACTTGGAATCTTGTTTCTTATAGGCAGCCAGAGAAGGGGTAGCCAGTATTTGGTGTATAGTAGGTGCCCAAGTGTTGTTGAGATGCTTAAAATTTTCAATTACTTTTGGATTGTTGTAGATTCCATGGCACTGTGGAGAGAGCAGTAGACTCCAACCCAGCTACATGATCTCAAGCAACCTGCTCTTTCTTTGCCCCATTTTCCATCTGTTAGGTGGAGATGGGTTGGTCTTGCCCCACCTACCCCTTGGGTCTTGTGAGGATGGAAGAAGGTACTAATGATGGTGTAATAGCTAACTTTATTTTTATATATGACAAGCACTGTTCTTAAACATGGAAACTCATTTAATTTCATAGCCCTGCGAAGTGTATATGTTCCCATTTTTGTGACCAAGGTATGGAGAGATTTAATAACTTGGTCAGGGTTACAAAGCCAGAGAGAGGCAGGGCTGGGATTATAACCAGGAAGGCTGGTTGCCCAGCACTCTCTTACCCACCATGCGTGCCGTGAGATGGTGTGGGAGGGCATCGGAAGGAAGCTTGAGAGACCTGAGGCTGTCCTGAGACCCATTTGAGCAGGTGCTGGTGTTGATGAGAGTGTGACTCCTGTCCACGGGGGAGTTTGCCAGGCCTGGACCGCGTAGGAGTTGAGAGCAGGAATGTGTGCAGCAGCTCTCGTCAAGACTGTTGGTCACCAGAGTGACATGTTGGATTCCCTACGCCATTTCAGACAACTTGGGGTTCTGCTGCTTCCCGGGCAGTGTCTCCTGCAGCTCCCCTATGGTTTGCTCTCTGAGTTCCGGTTTCACCTTTGTGGCCTGTGCCTCAGTTGTAATTAAACAACCATTGGTGTCTGTCTCCGCAGGGGAGGGGAGGCTCTGTCAGGGCAGGAGGGGCAAGGCTGTAGTGTTTACTGCTGTGTCTCTAGTGGCTGGTGTGGCAGGTGGACGGGGGTCCATGTCTGGAAAATGAGCATTACAGTAACGGGCCTACCCAATAGAGCTGTTGGTTTTCATTGTGCTAAAATACACATGATGAAATGTACCATCTTAACCATATCTTAATAACTTTTCACGGTATAGTTTGGTGGCATTAACTACATTCACGTTGTGCACCCATCACCACCATCCATCTCCAGAGCCTTTTCATCTTCCCAGACTGGAACTCTGCACCGCTTAAACACTCTCTATTCCCATTTCCGCTCCTGCCTGGAAGCCATCATTCTGCTTTTTCTTTCTAGGAATTTGCCTATTCTAGGTCCCTCATGTGAGTGGGGTATACAATATTGGTCCTTTTGTGTCTTGCTTATTTTATTTTCTGTAGTGTCTTCAAGGTTCATGCATGTGGTTGCATGTGGCAGAATTTCCTTTAAGTTTGGATAATTTTCCATTGTAGTTATTAGACCACTTGCTGTTTATCCATTCATCTATCAGTGGACATTTGGTTTGTTTCCACGTTTTGGGCTACTGTAACTAATGTGGCTGTGAACTTTGGTGTGCAAGTATCTGTTTGAAATCCTACTTTCTGTTGTTCTGGGTATCTACCTAGATGCTGAATATGGTTGTTTAGAAGATTAAATACTTTTTTAAAAATAAGTTTATTTTTTATTTTTGGCTGCATTGGGTCTTTGTTGCTGTGTGTGGGCTTTCTCTAGTTGCAACGAGCAGGGGCTACTCTTCGTTGGGGTGTGCGGGATTCTCATTGCAGTGGCTTCTCTTGTTGCAGAGCACAGGCTCTAGGCACAAGGGCTTCAGTAGTTGTGGCTCACGGGCTCTAGAGCACAGGCTCAGTAGTTGTGGCACACGGGCTTAGTTGCTCCGTGGCATGTGGGATCTTCCTGGGACCAGGGATCGAACCCATGTCCCCTGCATTGGCAGGCAGATTCTTAACCACTGCATCACCAGGGAAGTCCCTAGAAGATTAAATACTTGTAAAGCTCTTAGAACAGTTCCTGGCACATAGGAAGCACTAAATGTAAATAGTTGCTAAATAAAAATCAAACTCTAGGTGTCCTTATTTATCTCGATGAATCCGTTAATTCAGACAGTTCCTTTTCAGCTTAATATTTAGAAAGATTTACAGCATCGTAACCTTGGAGAAAGGGGCAAAAGTGGTCCAACCCCACCAAGATGGCTGGGCATCCCTGGTGCCTGTTCCTATAGGAAAGAGTTCGGAAGGAATGTGCCTTTGTCAGGCCCCTGTAACCTCAGAGCAGTGGAGGCTGGGGGTGGGGGCTTGGTTTCTGAAAGCTCTTGTTCTATCTGCTCATCAGGTCCTTGATTTGAGTCTAGTTTCTAGCACTGTGGTCTTTTTGTTAATTTTTATAGTGTTGCCTCTGTCCTCTTTCAGTCTGGAGAAATGAAAGTAGGGCTTCTCCATTCTTATTTGAATGTCTGTAGTTTATTAAGAAGGGTAGTATAACATTCTTGAAATAGTTTCACTTGAAGTTTATCTTAAAAAAATAGCATATACCATTCTAAATGATCAAGCAGCAGGAGGGATGTGCTAGAAGCAAACAGTGATGTGGGGTTGATGATGGGAAAGACACCATGGTAAATGTTTGACACTTAGCTCATAGGTTCACGCATCTTCTGGACTGGAGATTTGCACAGGGATTCCTTGTAGTTCATACATGTATCTTTCCTTCTGGTTCCAAAGCATTTCCTGGTTCTGTGGTATTCCTTGTTGTTCAGGAGAATTTTTTTCCTCTTTAATGTTCACTTGAAAACAGAGGTGAGAAAAACATCCACGCTTTCCCTAAGTCTTTTAATAAAACAAAAGAAAGAACATGGTGATGGCTTCCGTAATGGAAATGCTTCTATCTTGAGGGCATAGGATGGGGCCCCTGTGCTTGGGACAAGATATCCAGTCTCCCCTGCGGGCATGAGTGTCTATTCAAATAAAGAAGCCACATTTTGATGAAAATATGTTTTAGCACTGTGTCAGAAAACTCGTAAAAAATCTCATGGTTTTACTGTGAAATCTGTAAAGCTTTGAGGATAAAATTGTGGTTGCTAGAACTTCTCTCTATTATCAAAGCCAGTTTAAGTAGGCAGAGGAGATATCTGGTATCACAGAATACAAGAAAATTTCATGCTAATCATAGGTCATAATGTGGTTTTGCTGAATTTTTAGTTGGTAATTCAATTCAATTTACTAAGTAGAGCAAAAAGCACAAGTAGCATGCTCTGGTGGAAGTGGTCTTATTTACATATACACAGTTCACGGGCCTATTAGCAGTTAGTGAAATGACTGACTGAGCTTGAATGGGAGAAAACTAAATTATATTCTGTGCATGGCTTTTGTCTGTGTGTTGTGTATATGCCCAAACAAACCCTACTGAATCATACAAATGGTCCATGAGGTGATGGAGTACATGAGGGCAGGGATCAGTATTGAGCCCAGTGTCTGCCACACAGCAGGCTTCCAGTAGGTATTTGAGAAATGCCTGAACAAGCAGGGATGTATTTACATCTTACTATCTGAAAATGGAAATTTTTTAATCTTCTTATAGAGTCTTTAAAAAACTTCTTGAGGTGAAATTTACATAATATACAGGTGACCATTTTAAAGTATCCAGTTCAGTGGCATTCAGTACATTCACAGTGTTGGGCAGCTAGCACCTCTGTCTGTTTCCAGCATGTTTCCATCACTTGTGAAGGAGATCATGTACCCATTTCTCCCTTCCACTAGCCCTGGAAACCACTAATCTGCTTTCTGTTTCTATGTATTTGCCTATGCTGGATATTTCATATGAATGCAATTATACGATATGTGACCTTTCATGTCTAGCCTCTTTCACAAAGCATAACATTTTCCAGGTCCCTTGCGTTGTAGCAGGTGCCAGAACTTTAGTTCTTTTTACGGCTGAATAATAGTCTACTGTATGGGTCTACCACATTTTGTTTATCTTTTCCTCACCTGATAGATATTTGGGTTGTTTCCACCTTTTTGGCCATTGTGAATGGTGCTGCTATGAACATTTGTGGAAGAGAACTTGAGTACCTATTTTCAGTTCTCTTGGGTATATGCCTAGGAGTGGAATTGCCGGATCATGCGGCATTTCTGTGTTCAACTTTTTCAGTCAACACCAAACCATTTTACCCAGAAGGTACACTATTTTACATTTGAGTCAGCAATATATGAGGATCCTGACTTCTCCACATCCTTGCCCACACTTGAGAGTAGCACAGACATATATATACTACCAACTGTAAAATAGATAGCCAGTGGGAAGTTGTTGTATAACAAAGGGAGTTCAACTCGAGGATGGAAGATGCCTTAGAGGACTGGAATGGAGAGGATGGGGGGGACTCGAGGGAGGGAAGGAATACGGGGATATGTGTATAAAAACAGATGATTGAACTTGGTGTACCCCCCCAAAATAATAAATAAATAAAATTAAAAAAAACATAAAAAAAGAATTCTAGACATCACAATGGATGCAAAGTGGTATTTTATTGTGAAATTAACTTGCATTTTAGGGCTCTTTTAAAAATAAGCAACACCAAGGAAGAACCATATTTTTACTTCTCTTAGGGCAGACTTCCTGCAAGGAGTGAATTGTGTGATCAGGAGACGTGATTTGCTGATGCAACTTGTCATGGAGTGAATGTCTTCTCTGTACCACTATTCTAGTGCTTTCTGCACACTGTTTAGTTCTCAAATCACCCTGTTTTTCATGTGAGGAAGCAGAGGCCTAAAGAGGCTATGTTATGTGTCTAAGGGCGTATAGCTGCTAAGTAGCAGCTTTGAGGTTCAATTCAGGGCTGCTCACCTGACCCCAAAAGCTCCCAAGGGCTCATACTCTTTCCATGGGGAGTTTGAATCTTGGAAGTAGGGAAAAGAAACTAAAGATGGTGTCCATTTGAAATATTTTAGTAAAAAGCGCAACCTTTATAGTTTGTGATGGAAAAGGGCTGATGCTGGTGCTTGTTCAGGGTCCGGGAGTCTTCAGTGTCTGATACATCCATGAGTTGGGGCCTCAGGTGCTGGCACGTCCCTGGGATGCAGGCTCCTGAGAGAGCGCCTGCTTGTGTTTGTAGGGCTGAAGAGCCTCTCTCTTGCCTCAGGGACTTTGTTAAGTACAGACTTTGTAATGACATGGAATGATGAGCTTGAGGACGCACACAGGGCAAGTCCCAACTACAGTCAGTTCTGAAGAACACCTTCCATTATGTGATAGTTTGTTCTCAGTAAATGTTGGCTGAACTAAATTGAGTGCAAGTTCCTGAAAAAATAAATATCAGACTGAATCCTATTATAAATGCGCAGGAACCTGATATTTTAAAAAAAGAGTCCTCTGGTGAATCCTGTTGTACATAACCCTTTGGATGTATCTTTTAGGTAAATCTGATTTTCACATGTTTTTTGTTTAGTGTGAGATAGACCAGCATTGGGAATTTACTTAAAAAGGTCACTGATACTGTAACTGAATTATATTACTATATAGAGGTAGTTCATGTCTTCTGTTTATGAAACCACTTTGGTGATTGACGCTGTGGATGAAGAAATCATTGAGGCCTCAGGGTGGTTGTAAATCCAGAAGGGAGCACGGAAATCCAGCCTGTAAACCGCAGACCATGCAGGTACACTAGGGGTGCATACTGGGCACGCACAGTGGGGGCCGACAGTGCTGCTGAGGGGGTTCAGAGGGGGCTTCATGAAGGCACCTGCAGGGAAGGAAAGGGAAAGAACTCTTAGGACAGAAAGGCTTTGCAGAGTGGGGACCCAAACTAGGCCTAGAGGAATTTGAAAAGTCCAGGGCAGAAGAAGGAGAAAGCATTTCAGGTATGGGCGATGGTATACGCCGAGGCCCAGAGAAGACAACGTATAGCTAAATTGCCAGCGAGTTGCGGGATTGGCTGACTTTTGGGCTGGAGGGCAGAGCAGAGGTGGACAGCAAGGGATCCTCAGTTGCTGAATCTGGCCTAGAGTCTCCTGGAACTTGAAAAGCAGAAGAACTTGGGTAAGTGTCACCATCTGCTAGCTACTCAGGAAGTAGCAGTGCTCATCGACTACTCTTCCAAAGGTGGACCTACCTCGAGGTGCAAGCTAGCAGGTAGGCTCCCCTGAAAGCAGAGGTAGCCCCTTACCCTGGCACAAAGCATCCCCCAACCCCTGACCAAGCAGGGATTATCTCTGTATCACATGTGAAGAAATGCAGGCTCAGATGTGAAGTGACCTGCTCAAGGCCAGGCAGCCTACTTAGAGGAGAGCCAGGGCTGGACCTGGGAATAGATCACACTGGCTGAGGAGGCTGATGGCAGGTGGAACAGTGCTCCACTTTCCAGGAGCTCTTCCTTAGGACGTGAGCTATTGGGACCTCACGAGGGTCCTGTGGGTCCCAGCAACAGACCAATGCTGCCCTGAGAGTGAAAGGTCTCTCCCTGCCCCTCATCTTTTTCTGTTTCATCCTCTGGTGAATCAGGGAAGGGTTTCAGGAAACAGACTCCAGAAACCTAGACAAGCTCTTGCTTCTTGGCGGAGGGAAGACTTGCTGGGTAGGAGGCTGTGTGACCCTTGCAGCATGGGCTCTGTATGAGGCCTGTCTCTAGCAGACCTGGCCTTCAAACCTCACTCGCGTCTTTTCTACACTGACTCAAGTGCTGCCTCCAGAAGAGTGCTGACTGTGAAGGTCAGGAAGCTGACTAGCTTCAGACGTACTGCTCTGTCCCCAGAAGGAAAGTAAACGGCGAAGCAATGCTCAATGAGCCTTTGTTCCGTCTCTCTATCATCTAAATTGAAGTGAATTGCTTAAATATTTAAGAAATTTAGCAAATGTATACACATGCACGATGTTGCTTGCGGAGTACACAGTAGTGTTTCTCATTTAATACCTGTTTGAAAGCCTTGTGTGCTAGAAGCTAGATATTTTAAGAATTATGTTTTTGGCGAACCCAACATTCAACTTCAGAGCTATGAGAAAGGTCTAGTCAACTAGCTCATTAAAAATATTTCTGGAGAGTAGTACAGACATATATATACTACCAACTGTAAAATAGTCAGTGGGAAGTTGTTGTATAACAAAGGGAGTCCAACTCGAGGATGGAAGATGCCTTAGAGGACTGGGGCAGGGAGGGTGGGGGGGACTCGAGGGGGGGTCGTCAAGGAAGGGAGGGAATATGGGGATATGTGTATAAAAACAGTTGATTGAACCTGGTGTACCCCCCAAAAAAATAAAATAAAATAATAATAAAAGGAAAAAAAAAATATTTCTGCCTGTTAGAAGGCATCCAAAGCAAACTAAAGATTTTTGCCTTCATTGGCAAATCCTCTCTAGCTAATCCTGTTTTCCTGTAGAATTTTCTAAGAAGCCCTGGGGGGAATAATTGAAAAAGATCAGAAGTGGAGCTCAGTGATGGGCCTGACTTAAACACCTCTGACTGGTTGATATAGATGGGTGTTGTCCCTTTTATACCCCCTCCCTTAGAGGGGGAAGGAAGATGTGTGTAAGTACTTTAGCTGAAGAGCCAGAGGACTAATTCTCGCTGCTCACTGGCTCTGGGCCTTGGTGCAAGCCACTGCATCTCTGAACCTTTCTCATCTTTAGAGTGAAGAGATTGTCCTTTCCGCCTGAGTTTCTCTGTGACCCTGTCATGTGAACTGGGCGGACGAGAAAACTTCTGCAGCCCATGAGATTACTCTATCTGCAGCGACAGCAATCTGTGAATCCCCTGACAAAACGTTTAGGGAGATGGAATGCAGCTGTTGGTGTAATGAGTGAGGAGAGAAAATAGAATTTGTTGAGGATTAAAAAAATATTAAGCTGAGAGATGTGAAAGCCTGTAGGGTAATTGCTGCTTGGCTGTATGTTCACAACTGGCTTAAGTACGTCCCAAGGGCCTCTTGTGTGTTGGAGCTCAGCGCTCCTCAAAGTGGTCCCCTCAGCAGAATCAGCATCGCCCGCAAGCTTGGTAGAATCCAACCTCAGATCTGTTGAACTAGTAAGTGGAGGGGATCCCGGAATCTGTTTCAGTAAGCCTTCCAGGTGATTCTTTGTGCTAAAATGAGAGAAACACTGTTCTGGAAAGCCAGCATTTGAGGAGCACTTAGGGGTCATGTACACTTGTAGGGGTTGTGCACACTTATAGCTGAAGTAACAAGCCCAGGAAGCTCAGTGGCTTCCCAGGAAGGTGCATCATTGACTCAGGCTTTGGCAGGGAGTTAATAGATGAGCTGTAGCCCAGGCCATTCCTCTTCCTAGTGGGGTCTGTGACCAGCAACCTCAGTGGCACCTGGGAGCTTGTTAGAAATGCAAATACGTGGGTCCCAGGCCAGACCTATGGACCAGAATCTCTGAGGGTTAGTACGTTCTATCAAGCCCTCCGCGAGACTCTGAAACCCTGGTGCTCGCCTGTGCTCTCAGCTCTTAGTTGAGTGCTCCTCACCCGAGAGACACTTTAAGTTACTACAGGCTGTCATGACCCTGTCTTGAGGCTGTGTTATTGGGATTCAGATGGAAACATGTGGTTGTACCTATAGATTTGTTCTTCTATAGCAGCAGCCTAGGATCTGCTGGTCTCAGGGTGACCACCTGTCCCATTTTGCCTGGGATGGAGGGGATTTCCCTAGACATGCTGAACTGGGAAAGTTCCAGACAAACTGGGACAACCAGGCACCCTAGCTGGTCTCAGGGTTTAGGGGAAAAAAGTTGGCTGTGTCCTACGGAGTTGGAATCATTTGACAAACATTTTCTTGATTGCATTGAGTGTAGGAGGCTGAGGCGTTAATAAAAGGGCCATTTTCATTAAGCCTGTGGTAATATATGGCTGTCATTGCTGAAGTCCATTATCCTTTTCTTTCTTTCATCTCCACATGGAACCTGGCAATGCAGGAGCACAGTTGTGGGGAGGAGATGGGACGGCCCAGCGCTTGTGTTTTGCTCTTTTGTACAGTAAGTGGCTATCACGTGGCATGCCACGTGGTAGGGATATTGTATAAGCCAGGGCAAGACCTGTTCTGTGGGTTCGAGTCCAAGGCAGGGAGGGGTCTGAAAGAGGAAGAGACGTTTTTAGTAACAAAATCATTTCATTTATGAGCTGAAGCTGGGAAGCTCTTGGGCATTTGCCGCGTGTAGCTTTTGTCTCCTGCTCTGCTGGGCAGTGCCAGGGCCTATGGATGGAGCAAAATGGCCCTATTTTCTTCATGCACTTACATTTTTCTGGGCTTTTCTGAGCATTTAAGAGTCAAGCAGGTGTTCTAATTCATCCATTTTATAGATTATAAGGTTTTGGTTCTAGAGAGGAAGAAAACCAGACTCCCAGGGAGAAAGGGGGTGATGGTATAGTGTGTAGAATTATATAGTCCAAAGTTATTTTTCAGATTTCATCATTGATGTCCCTGGAGCTGTTTCTCGTATTGGGCTCAGGGGTCGTGGAGGGCTGCTTCTGATCCGCGCGCGGGGTTGGAAGTCCCAGGCCTTTGGAGACTGACTTTATGCAAAGCTGTGGGAGGTTGAAGCTTCCTGGAAGGGCCTTGAGGAATAATTCCTGAGAGCTTATGCTTCATGGGCAGGCCGCTTTTTATGGGAGTTTGAAGTTTCCTTTCCAAACCGACTTGTAGAAATTTACTCCTGTCACTTGCTTTTTATAGGACCTTGGTCACAGTCATCCTAACCTAAGTTGCTTTTTTTCTTCTCAAATTGGGACCAAATATATGTTCAGTGTTGAGAAGAGGCATTTTGAGTTAGAACTGAGTTACTAAACACATAGATGAATGTTCAGATCACTTATTATCTAAGAGGATAGGACCAATATTAGCTTATCTCACAGCAAAATGTCAATGCTGGACAGTACTTCAAAGTGCTTAATAAATGATTGTAGCCGTCAGGTGTGTTATTGCCTAGCAGGTTAGGTAGGTTGGCTTATATGTGAAATGTGTTCGTATCTAAAGGACATCACAGACACTGATGGTCTGCATGGTTGACTTTGGGACCTTTTTTTTTGGTACCTCTCTAGTTCTCAGGCTTTGTATCAGACTCACCTGGAGAGCTTGTTAAACAGATTTCCCAGTCATCCGAATCCCTCCCAGATTCAGCGGTCTAAGACAGGGCCTGAGAATGTGCATTTATAGCCTGTTCCCAGGTGAGGTTGATGCTGTGGACCCGGGAACCACACTTTGAGAACGGCTGCTCTAAGTAGAGCAAGTGTTGAGCCCCTTGAGGTCAGGGACTATCTTGTTCACTGTACTGTCTCCCACCGTGTTAACTGAGCCCTTTACACATTAGTGAACTCACTGATTCCGTCTCGCCTTGTTTTGGGGTTAGAGCTGACGTTGTCTCTTGCTACAGAAGCGACAGGTTCCATTTTGTGTTGTGAAATCAAGCCTGTGTGCTTCATTGACAGAACTGTTTCCTAGCTCATGTGTGAGGTTTCCTCTTTTGGATTTGGGAAACAAGTGTCCTGTCCCCACTTATTCATTTGGTAACCGTGAACTTTTTCCAAGACGGGTTGAAGAGCACCTAGGTGATGACTGTTAACTGGGAAATAACTATAAAGGCTGCTCTGCACCTCTTGTACTCCTACAGCAGGGAGAAGGGTATTATGGGGACAAATCTCTCCACGTGTTTATCGGGGAATTGAGAGTGAAAGAAAAGTACCCCTGTCTTTCGTGGAGTGATAACAATTGCTGTATGTCCTGTAGCTGAGAACTTGGTCCCTTAGGATCACAGGGATGTGTGGTATGATTATTCTTAGGATTCTGTCCTAGACTTTCAATTTTT
Source organism: Hippopotamus amphibius kiboko (assembly GCF_030028045.1). Lineage (NCBI taxonomy): Eukaryota > Metazoa > Chordata > Mammalia > Artiodactyla > Hippopotamidae > Hippopotamus > Hippopotamus amphibius. The sequence goes on along the minus strand of NC_080196.1, from coordinate 91,174,353 downwards.
TTAAATTAAATTTGACCCATTCTGCTCAGACGAAGCGAGAGAGTAGCACAGACATATATATACTACCAACTGTAAAATAGATAGTCAGTGGGAAGTTGTTGTATAACAAAGGGAGTCCAACTCGAGGATGGAAGATGCCTTAGAGGACTGGGGCGGGGAGGGTAGGGGGACTCGAGGGGGGGGGGAGTCAAGGAAGGGAGGGAATATGGGGATATGTGTATAAAAACAGTTGATTGAACTTGGTGTACCCCCCAAAAATAATAAATAAATAAATAAAATTAAAAACAAAAAATTTGACACATTCTGAATCGTCTGGGAAAACAGCCCACTTATTAGGAAAATCCCTATATTTTAATTCAATGTCTAAGTTCTGGAGAGATGGGGAAACTGGGCAGGGGCTGGATAGGACATGGGAGGAGTATTGATGTTGCTTTATTTCTTTCTCTTATCATCTGTGATTAGTTGTAGCTGGAAACATTCCAAGCCTGCTGTTTCCAAAGTAGAAGGGGTTCAGCTAACAGCTGTCTTTTTTTTTTTTTTTTGATGTGAACCACTTTAAAAGTGTTCATTGAATTTTGTTACAATATTGCTTTTGTTTTATGCTTTGGTTTTTTGGCCACTAGGCATGTGGGATCTTAGCGCCCCAACCAGGGATTGAACCTGTACCACTGACGCATTGGAAGGAGAAGTCCTACCACTGGACCACCAGGGAAGTCCCTAACAGCTATCTTTACAAGGAAACAACCCTGCCTAAAACATTACACGATAACTCACCCTTGTATACATATGCAGGATCCTCACCAGAAAATCTATTCACTGCTCCTGAAAACCCCCCAACATGTTACAAGAACACATATCTGATAATGGGGATTGAAACACTGGAGTAGGTTATTAGTAGTTCTAGAATGTTCTGTAAGATTTTGAAGCCATATGGATGATTAGGCTTCTCATCCTAAGTGGACTTCGTGAGCTTCAACAGTAAACTGTCAAGTCTGTAAGGACAGGGATGATGTTTTTTGCCACTGTCTTTCTAGAGCCTGGCACAGGGCATGGCCATGGTAGGTACTCAGTACATATTTGAAAAATGCGGAATGGAAGTTCTCTTTGAAAGAAAGAAGTTACATAACTGTCAGCCTCCCTTACGTAAGGCTAATTGAGTCTAGCCTTAAGACTCAATTCCACAGACATCTTTTGAAGGTTAGTCAAGGGCCTGCTCCTGTTTGGGGGTTGTGAGGACTGAAGGGGAAGGCTTGAGAGAGAATACCTTGTGTTTCAGGGCATGCAGTGAGCTGTCTAGGCTGTTACCCCAGCTCTCAGGGTCGGGGGAGAGCTGTTGTCACTTGTAGGACAGGTATAGTGGGGCAGAGGTGCAGATGTGGGGTCAGGTGTAAATGACAGGTAAGTGCAAACTGAGGTGCAGCGCCTGCAGTGGGCCCGCACATCATGGAGCCTGAAGGGGCCCTGACAGTGATGTCAGCTTTGTTCCCCTTCTGTGCTGGTGAGGAAACTGAGGCTCAGAGCAGGAAAGTGATTTGTGCAAGATCGATCAACCTGTTCGTAGCAGAGCCCAGGGTAGAACCTGGGTCTTCTGGCTTTTAGTCCTTTTTTTTTTTTTTTCCTATATCTGTGATTTTCAAATGCCCTATGGAGCCTCCTGGGTGAGGAAAGGGGGCGGGCAGGTAACCACGTGTATCTTCTCCGAAGGGTCTCGTGGATATTTATCCGTAGATCTCGGAAAGCACTGCACGGGCTTCACGGAGGAGGCGGCCAGCCAACCCCGGGCTCCAGCTGTTGAAGTAGCCCCGGCACTGCTGGTGCCCCCGCACCTCCCAGCCTTCGTGATCCTCACGTTTTTGCTCCTCGATGTGGCGGCACCGATCCCTCAAGAAGGATGAGCTCTTATTCCTGCTCTGGTCCTTCAGCCCTCTGCCAGCTTCCCTCTAGGGCAGTGTGCGTTGAGGCTTCTGAAGGAGTCAGCTGACACCTGAACATGCTTGCCAGCTCGGACGAATGTCTGAATTATGTAACTTTATTACATAAACCTGATTCTCCCCGAGCCCTCAGTTACCCCTTAATTAGAAGCCAGCTGCCCTCAGAAGGCTGGCTGCCCCTCTGGGCTCTTTGAGGGTTGTTTGGGTACCTGTCCCATCCTGAGCCCTCCTAAGTCGTATCTTGGGGGCCTGGACAAGTTAGTGCAGCTTTGGGAGGTGCCTGAGACGTGTTAGGCAAGTCAATGTTGCTATGACGTTGAAGCACGTGATTTTTCCAGTGAATCATTTTTATCATTATTTTCCAAAAGCATCAGTCTGATAGGTTGGAAATTTAATACATGGTCCTTCACTAGGGATAGTTTGAGAAGGTCTAAATTATCTAAAGCCTCACCCTGAATTTAGTAATAATAATAGTTAACACACATAAAGCCTATACTCAGGCTTTATGCTGATTGCTTTAAACATGTTGCATGACCTCGTGATCACCCTGTGAGGGCGGTGCTGCAGGGGACTAGTGTCCCTGGCTCACAAATACGGAATCTGGGCACTGGGTGCCTCTAACTCACCCAGAGTCAAATGGGCGGGAAGGGGCAGGGTGGGGGCTTGACATCAGGTCTGCCTTCAGAGCCTCGCTGCACTGAGCCCCTGAGCCGGGCTGGGCCTGGTAGGGGCCTGTGTGCTGGTTGGCAGGTTTTGTTCCCAGGGCTGAGCTGTACCCCCACACTGCCCTGGATTTCATGATGGAGGAGTGTCTGCCTCTCTCACTCTTATTCTGCCTCCCTGGTTTGTGCTTCTGGAACGTACAGAAGTGAGAAGACTGTTTTTGGACTGAATGACAGCAGTTGCCACTCATTCTTACTGAATACTTTTTTTGTTTTTAATCTTTTTTTCTTTTTTTTAATCTCAATGTAATGCTTTCTGCTGAGGTTTTGGGGAAAACAGACCCCCATGGAAATGGATTCTGTAGGTGCACGTCTATAAATGATGGTGTTTGGCACGTCTTCCTTCCTCTTTTCTGTTGCTGACGTCTCCCTCCCCTCTGTTGGTGTGTGGGACAGCTGGCCTGCTTGGGGAGAGTGAGTAGAGAGTGGACAAAGCCTTCCTAGGGGTCCAGTAGCTGAAGGGTTGGCCCTGTGAGAGGCATGGGCTTCCTTTCTCTTTCTTCCTGTGGGCAGCTGTGACTTGACTTCTGTGCATTCTCCAAGTTTTTATGTAGCATAAATTCAGTGTTAGAATAACGTGTTTTAAAAAAAACCCTAAATTCTATGACTTTTTCCTTATACTCGTGCCTCAGTTTACTCATCTGTAAAATGGTGATCGTTGCCACTGCTTGCTTCATAGGGCCAATGTCAGGCCAAATGAAGTAACAACCTGGCATACTGGGTGCTTTAAAGAGAGGAGGCAAAGACCACGAAATCAAGCTTAGGTGGCAGATAGATTTTCATGCTATAAATGGGGCTGTGAGATGGAAGTTTAATCTTCTGCAATCTGATCTCATTTGTTCAGTCTCAGGACTTACCTTGGGAAATCGATAAAATGAGTTAATTGTGTGTTCTCTTTTTTTCCATTGGTGTAGCAGCTCTTTAGGCTTTAGACAAAAGCTAAACTCCCAAGTAGTTAAAACTAAAATAGCATTTGAGATGCCTGGGAGATAAGAACAGCAGCCTTGAATTGCTCTCAGCCAGGATGAAAATGAAAGCCAGGCGGGGGAGTGGGGAAGAGGGGCTTTTAGAAGGTGCTCTCCAGTGGAGTCTGCCCTGATAACCCCTTGCGCTGACTTCAGTCTTTGTGGGCCCCGCATTTCCTGTCTCTGTGTAGTCGATGCATTTTTGGACATTCTTTAATATACAGAATCAAATTGAAATTTCCTATCTGAACCTGATAATTAGGAGGCCACACTTGATGTTCAGACATAAAGAAAAGGAAATAGCAACTCTCTGACTTGAATAATTAAACCATATCAGAGCAGTGAACGTTCCATGGCCCAGTGATGAGCTATTTCTCTGATGTTCATTTGTCCCTAATCTTTAGCACAAATATAAAATGTAGTTATCTGCCTCCAAATCATGGTGAGCCTTGCAGTAAAGTTGACAGAACTTGTCACACCAGCAAGGGAGGCATCAGTGACTCTTGGGGGAGCATATCAGGCTTCTGGTTTTATGTCAAAGCACTGCTTGAAATGACTTTAGAATGGTAAGCTTCCTGAGGACAGGGGCTTTTGTCTTTGTTGTTCACTGTTCTATGCCCAGTACTTAGCACAATGCTAACCACAGAGGAGCTGAGCAGATATTTTTTGGAGAGAGTGGATGGGAGCCTTAGAAAATGCCTCCTTATATTCAGCAGTGTTGGTGGTGGGGGCAGGTGCCTAGAGGCACAGTGGAAACAATCTCTTTGGGAAACAACTAGTATATCCTGGTGATAGGAAAGAGCTCTAATGTACATTATTCATAAGCACCACTCAGCTTCCATGTAACCTTAATTAAATGAAATGATTTGAAAGTGTAATGTTGATGATACGCTTGGGTGTTTGAGATTTGGTGATTGTGTTGCATTAATAAATGTCTTATTGAAATAAATGACCCAGTTTGTTTTAATACAACATTGTTGTAGTGAAAGTAGAAAGCCACTGCATTGGGTTTTATGCTGTTGCAAATTGGTTCATTTTCATAAGCGTATTGACAATGGGAATTTGATTATTGTCATTAGTCATTGTGATTTATTATATTGGATCAAACAGTTGAGCTACTGCATGCCAGTTTAGAAGCTTCCAGTTCATTGGGGAGTTTATTGCTCTGATGGACCTATGTACATGGGGTAGATGGAACTGGAAGGGCCTGATGTCTGCCTGAGGCAGACAGAAAAGGGTTTTCATAGGGAGTTAACTATGTCAAGTATCACACACAGTGGGTGGTCAAAGGAAGACACTGCTGGTGGTGCTCGGCTGGTTAAGGTGCCATGTTGTCTCCTAGTGGCATGGGTGTCCCCTACTATGCGTCTGCCAGTGGAGTCCAGTTTGGTGGGTACAGGTGAGTGGGTGGCTCAGTTGGAGTCCTATCTTTGCCTCTTGGTGGGACATCTCGGTGTTGATGCTATATTTACCGCAATGGGTCAGTACTGTCATTATCATGTACAAAGGATTCCGTGTTTTTCCTATTCTCAGTGAGACTCTTGGAGCATCTGTGATAGAGTCGCTTACGTTGTGTAAAATGTGGACTCCTGGACCCACCCCAGATCCTCTGGAGAAGCACTTCTGCTCTTTATTTTGCGTTCTTCCATGGGAAAGCCTTGCTGGGCTTTTGGGCCTTGCTTCCTCATTTCTGTCTTGTCTCTTCTCTGTTGTTGCTTCCTTGGAGAGTCCATCTCTGACCGTCTAAAACAGCACTCGGTTAACATGCTTTACTTCTCTCTGTAGCAGCTGTGTATCTGATTTTGTCTGTCTCCTCTGTTAGAATGTGGGTTCCCTGAGTGCAGGGACCCTGTCTTTTCTTCCTCTCATACCCCATTGCCTAGAGCCTTCCTGGCAAATAGTAGTGCTCCATAAATGCATTGTAGGGAGGTCTCCAGGTGATTCTTGTGTGCGTTCCAGTTGTCTCATAGGCAGAGGAGGGATGAGTTGGTAAGAGGCAGTCCTTCAGTAGGTTAAAGAAATGGTGCAAAAGGCTGACTTAGAAACTCCAGTCCCAATGTTAGTAAGCTTGCAGTTTTACCTTAATGAGATAACTTTACCACTGTGAACCACAGAGAATTTAAGGACCTTAATAACTACTGGTGGTAATTGCAAAACATTCTGCAAATATACGGCAATAGAAGTAACAATAACGACCATTATAGATCTTAGTTATGACTGACCCCTTAAGGAGGATAGGGTTTTAGCAGATTCCTGGTTCGAGTTCTGTCTCAACTAATTTAATCCAGAGAACATAAATTTGAGGGAAAGATGCAGTCTGTCTGGAGAACTCACACCAGAGCTTGCAAAGAGGACACGACCCAGAAAGATCTGTTCTCTTGTCTACTAATTTAAATTATAGTCTTGAAGTTGGGTGTAGATCTGTTTCAATCCATGACTAATCAGTGTCCTTTGCAGGGTAGGGACTTGGTGGTTTTATGACTAGAATGTGCTTCTGTAAGAGAATCAGTTTAAATTCTTTTATTTGACAACTCAAGCAAGAAATGCTACTGATTATAAATGATGGTAGTGTTGCCTTTAGCTGTGGCCTCACTGTGTCCCTTTGAGTTGGTAGTGGTTAAATTGAGGTGCCAACAATATTGAGAATAGAAGGCATGGCCTTGGTTCCCACACTAGGAATCTTGGAGCTGATCTAATTGGAGCATTATTTCTTTCTTCTTTTTGCCATTTTCTAACTTAATAGGATCTCCACCAAAGAATGAAAATCTTAACATAACTGGTCCAGAGGGAATATGTGATATAATCCTGAAAAGAAATCTCAGTATTGTAGAAAACCTCATTATTGTGAGCGTTTAAAGGTAGCTCTTATATCTTCTACTATTCTGTTCATAGTATACTATGATTGTAGGATCTTCTGATGTGTTTGTGTTTAGTAAGGCATTCTGTAATCTGAATCCAGAGGTGTTTGGCTTTGTGTTTTCTCCCTTTACCATATTTTAAATCGTGTGTATGTGGTTTTTTTTTTTTTTTTTTTTTAAGTTTCCAAGATTTCCCAGGTGGTTGATATCCCTAATAAACTCATTGTCACCAACCCATGCTACGGATATCTTTAGACATTCTGTACTAATGGAGTAAAGGTTTGGTTCCTTAATTTTCATTTTCAGTAGATCCTATATGGGGTCTGCATTTACAGAGTGTGACTGCCACGTTTGAGTGACACATGTTTACAAATTTCAAAAAAAGAGCACAATTGACTGACTCAGGAGGAGAGGCAGGGGTGGATTCAGAGTATTGCTTTGGAGTGCCACAGGTCTAGGGTCAAATCCTGCCCTGGAAATTTTTAGTAATGTTTGCTTGGCAGGGTACTTAATCTTGCCAGTTAATTACCCTACTTTCTTATGTAAAATGAGAGTAAATACTATTTTATTCTTTCAAATACCAAGTGCTGGGGATACCTGGAGCAAATGGTGGGCAATGGCTCCAGCCCGCATAGAACTTACATCAAAGTGAGCGAGACAAGCAAGATAAAGTATTTAGTTCATAGACACTGTTGAGTGCTGGGGGCGGGGGGGCGGGGAGTGAAGCAGAGAAGAGATCTGAAATCTGAGGTTGTGCTGAGAAGTTCACCTTTGGGCAAAGAGTTGAAGCAGGTCAGGGAGCAAGCAGTGTGGATATCTGGGAAAAGAACATTCCAGACAGAGGAACAGCAAGAGGCCAGACCAGAGGCGCAGTGGGCCTGGGAGTTTTGAGGAACAGCGAGGAACCCCGTGGCTGGAGCTGAGACAGTAGGAGATGAGCTCAGAGAGGGGGCAGAGGCCAGACTGTGTGGGGTCACTGCAAGGCTTTTGACTTGTACTCTGAGATGAGGAATGAGTGGAAGATTTTGAGTAGGGCAGTGACACTGTCTGTCCTCATTTTCACGTGACTTTAAGGTTCTTGTGAGGATTTACATTTGTGTATGAAGGGCACCTGGCTTGCAGTAGGCATCCTTTAAGACAACTCACTGTAATGCTACTGTTAATAGGATGAGGACGAAAGTCTTGTTCTTGTCCACTAAGTGATGCCAACTTTTAAAAAGTATCCATCAGTGGACCTGGTGTGGGTAAGGTTGGCAAGCTGCTGATCTGGAGAGCGTGTTGTATAGGACTTAACTCTTCTGGGGGCATTTTTCAGAATTTGTGGCTGCTTCTCTCCCTGCTTGGGTCCCCAGCATTCATGGTTCTTCCCTCTGGTCCCGTAACACATTCTGCTTTCATGGGAAGGTATGTGGTCTGTCATTTAGACTCTGGTTGTGACTGTGATTGAGTTGTCATGTGCTGGGGGTATAGTTACACAGATATTCACTTTCTCATAGTTATTCCCTACATGCATGTATGCTGTGTGAGCTATTGCCTACACAATTTAAAATGTATGTGAAAACCTGGAGAGAATGCTGGAATCTTGAGGCTGGTTGCCAGCACTAAAAAGCTGTGTGACCACAGCCAGTCTCCTGACCTCTTTGTGTTTCAGTTTTGTATCTGTAAGTTGAGGGGGTGGAATTGAATTTGGGGTCTTGTCAAATTTTAGCATCAAAACTCTTTCTCAAACCCAGTCTTAACTGAAGCTCAAGATGAAAGAAAGGTTGTGGCAGGATGGGCTGTCTGAGCCCCCCATACCACTGGTCCTGGGTGGTTGTTGGAGCCCTGGGAGTACTATAGAGTCTGAGGAAACCCTGAACTGGGTGATCCTCAAGGTAACCTTCAGCTGTGAAAAGTACATGATTCAGAATCAAGGCGGCTTTGGTTCCCATAATGGGTTAGTTCCCATTGCCGGGCTGTTTAGGGTGAGGTGTTCTCCTCCCCTTGAATCCTTCCTCAGTGAAGGCAGCAAAGTGAGTCTTGGTCAGTGAGCATTTCTCCAGGGCTTGCTGTATGATGTGGGGGAGATGGAGAATTACAAGACCACACCTCACCCATGAGAAGCTGAGGAGACAGACTTATCTGACAGCAGACCTTGAGCTCGAAACTGTGAACTAGATCTTGAGGATGCAGCAGTGAATAAGACGCTCTGCCTTCTCTGCCTCGCGTTTAGTGGGGGATGCAGACATGTTGCCTAACAACATGGGGTTATGCGGCCTGCGACCTGGAAGCACAGAGGAAGAGGGGCGTATACCTCAGGCTTGGGAATTGGACCATTTCCCCAGGGAAGTGAAATCCAGGCTGCAATACCTGCTGGTGGGAGTAGCCAGACAATGGGAGGAAGGGGTGGGAGAGCGTTCCAGGCAGAGGGAGGGGTACTCTAAGGACCTAGGAGAGAGAGAGCATAATACAGACAGGGAAGCAAGCTGGTGTATTTCCAAAGTGGAAGTAGTTAGAGATGAAGCTCTAGAGGTGGGCAGTGGCCAGATCATGCAGGACCTTGTTGATGCATGAGAACTCGATCTTGAGAGCAGTCGGGAGGTCATTAAAGAGTTCTGAGCAAGGGAGGGAAATGAGATTTATACTTTGAAACATCCCTTTGGCTGCACTAAAGGAGAATGAATTGATGTGGGGGCAAAGTAAAGGCCAGGAGTCCACTGCATTAATCCTAGTGAGAAAAGGTGGGGCCTGAACCAGGGATATTGGTGGGGACAGAAAATTGTTGAACAGATTCAGGAGAATTGGGAATCTGTTTGAATTAACAAGGCAGAGAAGGGTAGTGAATAGAGTGTCCAGGCTTTTTACCTGGGCTCCTGAGGGGATGGTACCCCTGTCTGAGACAGGCAAGAGGGGCTTGAGGCTGCAGAGTGGGAGGAGAAGAGCTCACTTTTGAATCAGATGAAGTTGGAGTGTCTGTAAGATGCACCTGGAGAGGGTGGCTAGGGTGGGCTACATCAAAAATGGGCCAGCCTAAGAGAATCAGCTGAGAGCTCTGTTGTCCTGCTGGAATCACCAGGAGGAGCTGGCCTGGGAGGGCCAGGGTCGCACTTAAGGAAGTGACTCCATGGCTTTGTCCTTAGTTGATGTGTCTTCTCGTGTTTCTTGTATTCTATGTGGCTGGTCCAGAACTCACAGGTTAAGGAGACAGTGCTCTGTAACCATACTGTTTGGGTTGATGGAAAGTAATGGTTTAAGATTCCAGGTTTTATTGACATCCTGGCTCCAACATCCTTTCAATCTTCACACCTGAGAGTCCCTCCAAATCCCACCAAATTCCATCATCCATCGTGGCTGCCCACCCAGCTGTGATATACCCTGGGACCAGCAGCTGTTTTCCTGCTTCTTACCATGCAGGGCACCTCTCGTTTATGCCCAGTGTCCTTGTCTTGTTTCATCATCCAGCCTTGTCCTGGCCTGAATTCCTGCTGTTTTTTATACCTCAGTCTGTAGGGAAGCGGTTCTTCCCTTTAAACTGCAGAAACCAAGTCTTTACTTCCTACTACCCCCTCTCCTGGAGTCCTCCTGCTGTGTGAATCCCGGTGGTCCTCAAAATGCTCCATTCCAGCCCTTCCAGGTGCCCACAGGTGCTGCTGCTCCGGCATTTTGTGGTTCTGTGATCACCAGTGTTTACTATGCATTCTGGCAGGGCTCTTGTCCATCTGCTTCCAGTTGGAAGATTAATAAGGGTAGATGCTACTTTTGGAGTCTACATCTCTCTGTTCACTCTCTGGATAAAAGAGTTGACCCCAGGGCCCTGCAGAGGCCTGGCATGCTGATGACGTGGCAGCCTGTCTCCCCATTGGCTTGACTTTCACCTCCTACCATCTCTGTCGTCAAATAGCTCCATCCTCACATTAGGCGTAGGATTCAAAAGCTGTATGTCATCTGAGTTGCCCCCTTCCCTTTTCTCTTTGCAAATCTTATCTGCCTTCAACCTCTCTTCTTATTTCTGCATGTACTGGGTGCACAGGTGCTGCTTGGTCTCTACAGTCATAAACTCCTAAGAGTATGCCACTATCGTGGAGAATTTCAATAGATTTCATAGATCATGGGCCTTGTGGTCTCTTGGAGGTGCTCCTGCTTGGTGCTTGTGCTGTGACTCCATCATAATGACATGTATATACTACCATGCATCAAATAGATAGCTAGTGGGAACATGCTGTAAAGCACAGAAAGCTCAGCTTGGTGCTCTGTGACAAATGCCAAGATGGCTAAGCCTTCAAAGCAGGCCACCTGGTCTCCTAACCAAAAGATGCTTGCAGGAAGCCCATTGTGAACCTACAGCCCTGAGCACAGGCAGAACAAAGAGGGGTGGGGTGGGAGAGAGAGGTGAGAGGGCAGAATCTGTTTCAAGAGCTTAATAACTCCACCTGCTGATAACATCCAATCCTTTGGATTAGCTACTCCTCTTCTTTGAGAGAGGAGTGAATTTAGGGTGAAAAAGACAAAAGACTGTCTCTTCATTGCTCCCTGGAGGGGGCAGAAAAGTCTCTTATGAGCTGAAGCAGAAACTGAAGAGAGGAAAGAAAGGCCTTTGAGAAATTCTGGGCTGGCGTGGGGTCATGCAGTTCTTTTGCCTTGGTGATTTGGAGAAAAGCTCAAACTATAGTGTGCACCCAAAACACCTGGGGATATTTTAAAATGGAGATTCTCTTTCATTGGGTTTGGGTTGGAGATTGTGCATTTTTAACAAGCTCCCAGGTGTTGCTCCTAGTGTGTGGACCACACTTGGAATAGCCAGCTTTCTGCTGGGCCATGCTGGACTGAGTTACAGCAGCCTTTGCCCTGTATCAAGGTCACTTACTAATTGCAGACCTCCCTCCAGCTTAATATTCCTAATATGCAGCCATCTCTACATCTCTAGCTTCTCAATGGGTCTCTGCAATGCTGGACCATTGGGGAGGTTTGTTACCTGGCTTTTCTCCATCTGGGCTGCATTCCTTCTGCAAGCTCTCTGAACATTCTGCCTTCCTTTCCCTAGGTTAAAACTTAGGGAGGGTTTTTGTTTTGTTTTGTTTTGTTTTTCATAGCTACTTAAAAAAAAAAAACAAAACTGTAGCATGTGGCAATCAAGATGGCCTTAGGACTTAAGGTGAAGATTACATGGTACAGAGATGATGTGGTCAGGGACTCAAGGATGACTGACTACTGCCTCACTAGGTACCTGTACTCTTCCCTGGGATCCTTTTAAGGAACAATTGCCAAATATTAAAGTTCTACTAGATTGTGATTGGCACCAAGCCCAATGCCTTCCAAAGCAGAGTTCTGGGCTGGAGCACTGCAGTTTTGGGTGGTGAAAATGGCCACAGCTCACTGTGAGCCACATCTGTACCTTGTGGTCTTACCATGTTCTGGTTGTGTCCCCTGCAAAGCAAAGACAGGAGGGAGAGAACAGAGAGGGCCTGACATTGAGGAGTGTTTATCTCTGGTTCAGTTTGCTGATCCCTGGACCTGGAGAAGAGAAGGTGAAGAGGAGAGAGAAGCACTGTATGTGACCTTTGGATGCCAGTGACCATGCCCTAGTAGCAGTCAGCATCCTGGATCTAACCATTTGGCATTACATGCTTTGGGGGAAGAGTAAGGAACTCTGCAGAGAGGGTGGTAGGCACCTTTCATACTATGCAGGCCTTTTCCTCCTGGAATATCGTTTAAGGATAGCTTTGTACACAGTATCTGAAGTTTTTTTTTGTTGGTGGGCCTATTGCTGCACATAGTAGACACTTCAGAGATGCTCGGTGAAGCTGGGATTCCCATGTGTGGAAAGGCGTTCTCTCAAGCCCTCACTTGAGCAGCAGAACCAGCATCTGGCATCTCTATCTTCAATGTGACAGCTCAGGAGAAAACAAGATCCTGATTTAGCAAAAGCAGATGTCACACGAAACACTTTGCTTTAACTATGACAAAGTGAAGCTGTGAATTAATCATTTAAGAATTTACTCTAGTGCATATCCAAACAGATGTGCTAATGTACAAGAGAAAACCTGCTCCTCCCTTGCTGTCCTTGGACCACACCTGCATGTGGCTTTATGTTCTTCCTTCAGTTCCCAGCCAGGGCTTTGCTAAAACATCTGGGCTGTGAATCTTGGCTTCGAGTTTGGGAGATGACCGCTGGGTTATGGGAGGTAAATCCCTGAAGGTGGCCTTAGGACACTGAGGGCCTGCATGTGGACTGCGGAGCCCTGGCCCTGTGTCTAGTGTCTTCAGCCAGCCCAGTGAGCTCATGGCAGGCACATGGGGCCCTGTTGAACGCACATCAGTATTTAGTTAGCTCTTTTGGTGGAGGATAATGTTAATGTGTCCAGTGTTGGATGCCCATTAGCAGCAGTGAAGCCAGTTGGGTTTGCAGGGGAAAAGTTACTGCAAGATACCTTGTGTTCCTCAGCTAACCATTCTGCGAATGCACATAGGGGCAGTTGCTGAAAGGATGTGCAGCTCCAACCCACTACTTGAAAGCAGCTCAGAGCTCAGCGAAAACTGCCTGTAGACCTCACCAAATGTCTCCTGGGGAGTCAAGATCACCCGTGATTGAGAACTTCTTGCTTAGGGTAAGATCGTTGAGTTCTGGGATGAATCCTTGGAGGTGAGAATCCCAAGAGTCACCTGTGTTTTACTCACCTCTTAGCAAGCTGGTGGCTCTGTATCTAAGCCAGGCCTTTGGGAGTGGAAGGAAACACAGACACCTCGTCAAATGTCTGTTCTCTCCTGTCTCCCTTGCCGGGACAAGCAGTCCTGAAGCATAGTCTTCACATGCCACTGATCTGCTCTGGAGCCTCTAACAGCCTCCAGTGCTGAGGAGCCTCCCTAATCTGCCCTACCCTGCCCGTCCAAAGCCGTTTCCCACTGTTACCTGGCATGCATTTTCTGTTTTAAGTAGGTTTTTTTCCTCCCCCCATTTCAATTATTTTTATCCTGAGCATTAGTTATAAAAGCTAAGGACATGGAAAATGTCTTCAGTTGAAAATGTGCAACTTTAAACTTCGTTCTCCAGATTGAGACATGCTGGAATGTACATTGTGACCGTGGTTAGAGAAGAAGGGTTAAATGGAAACAAAACGGGAAAGTTGTGTTTCTAGCCTAGCAGCGGTTACTAAGGGGCACTCTGCTCTTAGAGTTGTGCTTGGGTCGTTCATCTAGAGGTCGCTGCCCTCTGTTCTTCACAACATTCAGTGGAGGATAAAGGTGTGTGATAATGACAGCTGGTTAGGTGCTGAGGGAGGTGCATAGTGGGCAGATGCCCTCGGCGTACTCGGGGCTCTCTTCTTGAGTTGCAGGGCCTGTGTGGGTCGGGTTCTGTGGCCTGACCTGCTCCCCTCTGGTGAAGGTCTCTTCCCTGAGCCGTTCTTCAGTTGACTTTGTTGGTACCTGAGTTACCTGTGCAGCAAGAGCAGGTAGCTGAGAGGCACTGCGTTCATCGTCCGGGAGAGCTTTCTACATCGTCTCCCGTACGTTACCATTGTCTTCATTAGTTTGCTCCTGTTTCTAAGTGTTCGGCTTCTTCCTCTGGTTTAAATCCTACCATCTCTGGCAGCCTTTCCCAGTTAATCCAGCCCCGACACTACTGCACTTCCAATCTGTACCTACACTGTTGAAGCCTTAATTGTTTTTCAAAGCTGAGTTGTAGTTTACAAGCTGCTTGAAGTGAGATATATTTTTCCCCTTTATCTGTATTTTCTTTATGATAACAACTAGCTTGGTACTTGATAGATATTTTAGCATTGATTTCGATGGGGCTCTTCAGGACATCTAATATGAATGTTGTACTTTAATTGGAATCCAGAGAACATGGCAACTAGGTTTGGAGCCTGTAGCTCCAAAGCAACAATTGCTAATTGACACCTTGGCCCTTAAACAATTTGAGCCATGTACCTATGAGAGAACAACTGATTTTAAGCAATGTAGTGTCTCTACAATCTGAATATTAACTATTAAAGTATACCCTTAAGAAAACTGGACAGCAACATGTAAAAGAATGAAATTAGAACACTCCCTAACACCATACACAAAAATAAACTCCAAGTGGATTAAAGACCTAAATGTAAGGCCAGATACTGTAAAACTCCTAGAGGAAAACATAGGAAGAACACTCTTTGACATAAATCACAGCGAGATCTTTTTTGATCCACCCCCTAGAGTAATGGAAATAAAAACGAAAATAAATAAGTGGGACCTAATGAAACTTCAAAGCTCCTGCACAGCAAAGGAGCCTGTAAGCAAGATGAAAAGACAGCCCTCAGAATGGGAGAAAATATTTGCAAACGAATCAACAGACAAAGGATTAATCTCCAAAATATATAAACAGTTCACCCAGCTCAATATCAAAAAAACAACCCAAACAAGAAATGGGCAGAAGACCTAAATAGGCATTTCTCCAAAGAAGACATACGGATGGCCAAGAGGCACATGAAAAGCTGCTCAGCATCACTAATTATTAGAGAAATGCAAATCAAAATTACGAGGTATCACCTCACACCGGTGAGAATGGGCATCATCAGAAAATCTACAAACAGTAAATGCTGGAGAGGATGTGGAGAAAAGGGAACGCTTTTGCACTGTTGGTGGGAATGTAAATTGAGCCACTATGGAGAACAGTATGGAGGTTCCTTGCAAAACTAAAAATAGAACTACCATATGACCCAGCAATCCCACTACTGGGCATATGCCCAGAGAACACCATAATTCAAAAAGACACATGCACTCCAGTGTTCATTGCAGCACTGTTTACAATAGCCAGGACATGGAAGCAACCTAAATGTCCATCAACAGGTGAATGGATAAAGAAGATGTGGTACATATATACAATGGAATATCACTCAGCTGTAAGAAGGAACGAAATTGGGACATTTGTAGAGACATGGATGGACCTAGAGAGTGTCATACAGAGTGAAGTGAGTCAGAAAGAGAAAAACAAATATTGTATATTAACACATATATGCAAAATATAGAAAAATGGTACAAATTAACCAGTTTGCAAGGCGGAAATAGAGACAGATGTAGAGAACAAACATATGGACACCAAGTGGGGAAGGCAGGGAGGGTTAGGGGGGAATGCATTGGGAGATTGGGATTGCCATATATACATTATTCATAAGAAAAAATACCAAATTGTACACTCTAAATATATGCAGTTTATTGTATGTTATATATCTCAATAAAAGCTCTTTAAAAAAAAGTATACTATTCAGTAAACACACAGCCTGACTTGCTCGATGGAGAATGTTAGATAGAAGCAAGTTACCTTGCGGAGGAAATGTTCATTAATTTTGCAGGGAATCATTTACCCTGATCTTCACAAGTGGTCTCTTGCCTGTGGGACCACTCAGTCTTGTCCTTTCCTGACTCACACCTCTAGCCTCTTAGGCAAAAACTGTGTAGTTCCCCTTTGTTTAGGATTGAGTATCAGTTTCCTGACTTCTGACTTTCCCTTGCCAATCTCAGCTTGTGCTGTCTTCAGTTTCATGTTTCTTTCGAAGCTCCCTCTCAGTTTCACTTGAATCTCAGTTTCGCCCGGGTCTGTGATCTACTGCCCTGGTTTCTTTGTTGGTATTGAGTCCTTTGGCACCTGCAGCCGCTTCATGAACTGTCAGGGCTTTGCCTCTAGACTTTTCAAGTCTTGGGACTTGTATTAGAGATTTCCTCTCCGCCCCCGACCACTGGCTTGTGTCATTTGATGATGCATGATTTGGAACCTAAAACTTTTTGCCTGTTATGTCTTCAAATCCATCATGCTTATTGCCTGGAAAATAAGCCCTATGTTCTGCTGCTATAAAGTGATGAGTGATTTTTAAAAAAACATATCAGAATTTACGTTTACATGTTATAAGTTTTATTGTTGAGTGAAGTCATTTTAGGACTATTCTAACCACACTGCTATTGCTCAAGAAGTTTTGGAACTTCTAATTATGTTCAGGCCATCTTATAATTTACACATGGACCAAACACATTTCATCAGTACTACTAAATAAGTCTTTATTGAACACTTTTGATGGGCCAGGTAGTGCACTAGGTCTGAGAAGCAAACGAATGGTTAAGGCTGCTTTCGTGAAGCCTGTAGACTGGTTGATACAAGTGTATGAGCAACCCTGGGACAAGCCAGGTTGCACTGGCATGTGATGACAGAGGTGAAATGGATTTGAGAGGTTCATCTGTGGGGATTGGGCGAGAGAGAAAAGTCAGAGAAGGCTGAGGTCATGAAGGATGGGGAGGATTTCAGGAGGATAAGGGAGGGAGGGGTATTTCCGGTACAGAGAACCGTACCAACAACAATATTTTGAAAACCCAGGGCTTGCTCAGGAAATGGGGTAATTCCATTGGATTAGCTGACTGCATGTGCAGTAACAGTTCCGCATCACACCAGCCCTGTGGGTAGGGGAGGCTGCAGGGTCTGGGCTGGCTTAGCAGAGATCTCCCAGAGGAGCTGAGAGCAGACATTGGTCAGAGACGGGAGGTATATTGTGGCCAAGCTGAGAAGCCGGCATAGAAACCAGTGTTGGGCCCCTGGGCGGGTGGGAAGTTAGACTAAGGATAGGAGGTAGGAACAGGACAGGAAGCAGGAATGCAGGCAGATGCATGTGGGGGATTGAATTTTTAAGGATATTCAGTGTGAATGAGGCCAGCGGCAAAAGACTTACACTTGCATAGAGTGGACCAGCTGATGCTGGGGAAGAGGGCATCTCATAAAGGTCAGACGGAACGAAGGAGAGGCTGGAAAGTGTGGCTAGAGAGTACCGAGGGCTTTGAGTAACATCCTGAAAGAGGCTCTGGGAACCACTGATCCCACTTGAACGAGGAGTGAAAGGCCAGACTTGTGTTTTAGGAAGGGAGGCTCCTAGCTCTTGGTAGGACGGGTCGGAGAGGAGAGAGACTGAAGGCAAGGAGACCATAGCAGTTGCCAGCCTGAGTTTAAAGGCAAAGAACACCTGAACCAAGATGATTCAAATGGAGAAAAGGGGAGAGTTGGTATGGGAAGCAGATGGGAAAGGGTTTGGTGATGGCTTAGGGGCTAGGTGACCATAGGCCCTTGTTTGCACCAGAGATGCCTGGTTTATGCCTGTTGACCTGGCATAGGTGAATCATAGGAAGCTGCCTTTCTGTAGGTGAAAAATGATCACAGGTGGCCATTTCATATGCATCAACCTAATACTAAAAGGGCTTCCTTTCACTCTTAGAAATGTTCCAGCTTGGGCAGTAAATTACTTGGTCATCGTAGAGGCTGGAAGATGAGGCAGAAAAAAAAGTCTTTTCCAAGATTCTGAGCTTGGTGACCAGGAGAATAGCCAGAAGTAATGAGGATAGGGAGGTGGGCGATACTGCCCTACCTTGTTTCCTAAATTTGGGACTGGCTCACACCTGACTTTTAAATAATTCCATTCTTACTAAAGATGGAACATCCCTGAGGATATGTGAAAATATAGAGTCTGTGAAGGTGGTTCATGTAAGAGCCATTACAGCCATCATTCAGGCTCTGGGAAGACCACCTTGAATGGCATGACTCCCATCTGGATGTGTAAATTCTGGTGGGTGTGTTTACACACGAATGTACTGTGGCCATTCCTCATACGGGTAGTTAGAGTAAGTGATTGGTCAGCCTAAGCCATAGGGTTCATTCTCTTCTTTTCAATGATCGTAGATTCTATTGCCCCAAAGCCAGTCAGCCTCGCAGATACTGATCCTTATTCACAACGAGGGCTGGGTGTGGGTGTGTCTGTGGCCCAGTGTAGACCCACCACCCATGTGAGGACGGAGCCCCTCTCACTTGTGGAGCGCAGTTCACAAGCGTCCTTCATTATAGAAGCAAGTATCAAGTGTCAGGTGGAGAAGCACAAATGTCACTGTGATAAAGCTGCTTTTTTTTACTCTTAAGGTCTTGCTTCACTCCCTTTATTTCATGGGTTAACTACAGGCCCTGGTGTGCCGAGGAGGGAAATGGGAGTAATTACTCCTGCTTCTATTTCATGGGTGAAATTACTGGCCATGCCAGGGCATTGGTCCCCAAAGAATAAGTGGCTTTGTCAGGCAGACCATGACGGTAGAAGATAGTTTAGTGGGAGCACAGTTTCTGAAATGGGTTCACTCCAGAGGGTTCCCGCTGTGGGAAATGATGTGTAGGAAATGTTTAAAGCTTACAGGTTTTTATTTCTGGGCAGGTCCACAGGCAGTAGGTCCTAGCTTCAGTTTTTGGTGGCCTAATATTGATAGTTACAGAAAGAGTCAGTACCACGTCACCGGCATGGTGGGTTACGTACCATGTGTGTGGGTGGAGAAGTCTGAGAACACCAGAGTACTTGGTTTGTGTGAAATCTTTGATGAAGACAACACTGATCTGCATATAGTTTCTGTTTTTGATAAATGTCCCTGTGGGGCAGTGGTATAGATTGAGGGTCAGCTCTGCAGTTTTCTCCTAGATGTCTTCTATATATTTCCTTATGAGATCTTTAGTATTGTCATTGAATTCTCTCTGAATATTATAGAAAATTAGGAAGGTGCAGAAAACAATAAAGAGAATAAGGATCATCCCTAATCTTACCACTCTTCCTCTTAACACTTTTCCTCCCTCCTCCTTATAATCCCACCTGCTTGGAGATAATAAGTTTTGGTGTAAACTTTCCAGACTCTCCTTTTGCATGAACAAACCATGTATCCATAGATCCATGTTTGTTTTTTAAACAAAACAAGAATCATACTGTTTTGTAACTTTTTCATTTACTGTACCTTGATAATCTTTCCAGATTGTACGTACGTCTACTACTATTGGGCTGGCCAAAAAGTTCATTCAGGTTTAGGTAATGAAAGACATTTTTCATTTTCACCAAGAACTTTATTGAACAATGTATGAATATGAATGAAGTTTTTGGCCAACCCTGTACATATTAGTGACTGCAAGATTCACATGGATGACTGTACAATGTGTTTATACCCCATGGTTGATGGAAATTTAAGCCAGTTCTCAATTTCTACAATTATAAACCATGCTGCAATTAATATCCCTATTTATTTATTTCATCATCAGGCTAGTGCTTTTGTAGGAGAGACTCCTAGACTTGACCTAAGTCAAGTTGCCCTCCAGGTTTTGCATTTTGCTATTCTGTGAAGGGCGTGAGTGTACCTGTTTCCTTACCTCATGGTATTACCAGTCTTTTCATATTTTGCAAAACTTGTAGGCTAAAACAATGATACCTTGCTGTTTAATAGTCATTTCTTGAATCATGAGTGAGGTTGAGCATCTTTTCATATGTTGATTGGCTCTTTGAATTTCTTTGAATTGTCTATTGATACGTTGTTTGTATTTTGTTCCCGATTTATAGGAGCTTCGAGAATAAGATATTAAACCTTTCTTTGTGCATTTGTGAATGTTTCTTATCTGTCATTTGCTTTTAAATTTGTTTATAGAGAGTCTCTAAAAAGAATGTTGTCAAATCTGTCAGTCTTTTTCCTTTATGGATTTTGAATTTTATGTCATGCTTATTTAGGTTTTGAAATTCTTAAAGTATTTTTGGAGCCCAACAGTCTTGATATTTATTCAGCAATGCAGTAAGTTAACTAATATTAGAGTATCTACTTGATGTGTCCTGTTCCTACTTACTACAGTATCCCCGCCCCCCCTTAATTTCATTTTTGAGCTCCAGTATGTCAAAGGCATTCATTCATGACAGTAGCTTTTTGGGAAATTGAATATCATCCTTTTGGAAAACCTGAAAGTTATGGTCCAGCTAAGCATTTAACCAGTTTCTTCCAGGAACCTCATGGTTTCTGTGGCATTTTTATAACCCTTTTACAGATCTTTGAGCAGATAGGGTGCTTTTTCGTTAAAAACTGACTCAGCCAAAGTCATGGGTTTTAAACAATCCTGCTTTACTGAGGCTTGTTAGAACAATGCCCAGAAGTAAGAGTTCCACAATCTCTGTTACCCTTTAAGCTATGTGACCTTGGGTTTGTCACTTAACCTTTCTAGACTCCTCTACTCACTTTTCAAATGCAAGACTCAGTCATCCCTATTAATCCTCTCCTGTCCCTGTTTCTTGGTTTCATGATTTCATGATTCTTCTGAATTTCAGCTTCGGGCTGTGTCTGTGTTGCTATAGTTTTCTTGTCTGTTATTTCCCTCTTCTAATCTTTTCTTTCCATCTTTTGAGCCTCTTATTTGAAATTCCTTCAAGGCGGGCAGTTATTCATTTGGATTCTTTTCTTTGTTTCTGCAGGCCCTTAGATATGTCTGCCTCATTTCCTGGACTCTGTCTTTGCAGCTGAAATTAGAAACCTGAAGAAGCATAGCAGATGCTAGAATCTTATGAAGTAACAGGACCGAAATAGCCCGTCTACTGGCAGAGGGTTTGGCTATAATTCCAGTGACAGCTCCTGATGGGGATGACCTGACCAGGTCCCCTATTTCTCCTAGACTTTAGAGGATGGCCTCAATACATCATCACCCCCTTGGCCAAACTCTTGACTTTTCTAGTCCCATTTCCCTCTCTTTTCCTTTTAGTGTATTAGTATTAAAAGCTTTGAGAAAATTTTAGTACAAACCTGTGTGTAAATGGAAGCTGCAAGCAGTCACTGAACAGAAGTTGTGGTGGTACTGAGCTGTGGGTAACAGGGTGCGGTGATAAGTCAGGTGGCCTTAGGGCATGTGGCTCATTTGATAAACAAATGGCTGCCCCTGTACTCTGAGAGCCTCCTGCACAAGGAGGGAAGCAGCCTGGAGCGATGGAAAGAAGGCAAAATAGGAGCCAGATATGGGCTGAAGTTTGGGGGCTACCAGTTGCTTTTTTTTCAGGTACATCCCTTAACTTCTGAGTCTGCCCACTTCATGGGATGGTTGTAAGGACTGAGGGATGAGATTCGTGTATGCTGACTACTAGGAAGTGCTATCTCTAAATGGTAATGGTGGCTTTTTAGTACTTGTGGTGGTGACTGAATTACCAAGAATACGAGGATGGGTATGAAAATAAGTTGAATATGAGTAAAATTTGTAAATGTTCCAGTAGACTTTACAGATAAAGTGCTAAAAAACTTGGGAGGCTAGAGCTTCTATTAACCTGCGTGTAGGAGGCGAATGCACAACATTTATATACTAAATACTCACTGATTAATCAAAGCTGCTGTAAGATGGGCTGCGAGATATTTAACAGTTCCTTTATAAATCTCCAGTGCATTTGAATGATAGGATAGGACTTTGTCCAGTTTTCTTTGTCCAAGTGGTAAGTGAGTGCAATGTACCCACATGCACAGGTGGAGTCTACTAACTAAGAATTCCCTTATCCTGGTGGCACAGGGATACCCTAGCACACCTGCTGATACGTGATTTGAATGTACTTCCTCATAGAAACATGTTTACTGTATTTTGGATATACAGGCTGTGTGAGCTGTCCTGGGAACTTATCACTTCTAGGGTGGTTTCTATGGAAAAAGTAAATTCTGAGTTCCAGACTTAGAACTTAGAACACAGCTGGTTTGAATATTGATAAAGAAAACCCTCACTTAATGCTACAGGAGGATGTGGAACCATGTTATAAGTGAAGTGGTGATACAATGAGGTTCTCTCTGAATGGATCCAAGAGGTAGTAGCTCCCCTGTGTTGCGTTGTAACGCACGCCAGGTCAGTTGTAGGAAGACTCTGGTACCTAAGAGCCTAGGGAGCTACTCTGCTTTGATTTTAAACATTATATTTTGAAATCTTGGTTTAACAAAATTGCCTTAAAAGAAGGATAAAAAAGGAAGGGGCAGCATCAGTAGCAGGAATAGCAACCCACCCGTGCTGCGGTGGTGGTGATTTCCTGGTTTCCTGTAAATGCTGGCTGTAGAGCTTATGAATGTTAGTTGTGGAGTTCTAGATTGATGTGGAGACAAACCCAATATGGGATATTAGTTAACATCACATAGTTGTTGTTTCCTGGAATCCCTGTCCTTTTGGACTGTTGTATTAGAACACCATAGATTAAGTGGCTTTTAAACAACAGAAATCTATTTCTCCTTGTTGTGGAGGCTCTGTGAGTCCATGATCAAGGCACTGGCAGGTTCAGTGTCTGGTCAGGGTTGCTTCCTGGTTCATGGATAGCCATCTTCTCTCTGTATCCTCAGATGGTGGAAGGGGAGAGCTCTGGGCTCTTCAGCCTCTTATAAGGGCACTAATCCTGTTCATACGGGCTCCACACTCATGACCTAATCACCTCCCAAAGGTCCCACCTCCATACACCATCACACTGGGAATTGGGTTTTGACATTTGAATTTTGAGGAGACACAAACACTCGGTCTGTATCACCCTGTCAGCAAGCAATGGTTTCGTTCTCTTGGGCAGACCTGAAGTCTGTCTTCCATGAGCACCCTTTGTTAGTTTCCTTCAGAGGAGAAACTTCAGTTTGCTTTTTATATTTTCAGCACTTAAAGAAGGGTTCCTATAACTTGAGCTTTTGATAAACTCTAAAAAGCAGTACTTAAGAAAGAAACTGGTATGCCTTCTGGAAGATTACTTTTGCTAGGTGTAATGGACAGGAATAATAAAGATTAGTCAGGAATAATGGACATTTTAGAGAGACTTTTTCTCCCAAATGCATTACCAAGAAAGGGAGCAATAGAAATCAGTCAACAAGAATCTATCAGGCACCAGCATATGCCTCTGCTGGACTCAGAATTTTGGAAGAACCAAAGATGTATAATATACAACCCTTCTTCAAAAAAGTTTATAATGTAGATAAAATAGATATGCAAAACAGTGGCTGGAAAAGACAGTATGAAATGAATTACTTTGCTACAAATCATTCTTGGAAGATGGATATAAATTATACAGACATGAATACATACATTTTAAATGGCAATGTGCTCAAATGCATAATCCAGACAACTGGAGAAATGTAGTCATTTCTGAAGTACAGGCTCAAGCTGGTCTTTGAAGAGGGGGCAGGGCTAAAGGGTTATGCAAGAGGATATGTAAAAATGTAGATTAAAAAATTCATTATTCTGGGCTTCCTAGGTGGTGCAGTGGTTGAGAATCCGCCTGCCAATGCAGGGAACACGGGTTCGATTCCTGCTCCAGGAAGATCCCACATGCCACGGAGCAACTAAGCCTGTGAGCCACAACTACTGAGCCTATGCTCTTAAAAAAAAAAAAAAAATTCATTGTTCTATTTTATTCCTAATAAGCTAACCCTGGAGTTACACACACAATGATTGTTTTAAAAATTTTAAAGTCCCCTGAAAAATATTTCATCTCTGTGGTTCCACCAGTGTGGCCACCTGTATTTAAGCTGTGTCTGTGGTGGTGATACAGGGACTCCACATCACTTTTTTTTTAAAGATTTATTTTATTATTAATTTATTTTTGGCTGCATTGGTCTTTGTTGCTGTGCACAGACTTTATCTAGTTGTGGTGAGTGGAGGCTACTCTTCATTGTGGTGTAAGAGTTTCTCATTGCAGTGGCTTCTCTTGTTGCAGAGCATGGGCTCTAGGCATGCAAGCTTCAGTAGTTGTGGCTCGCAGGCTCTAGAGTGCAGGCTCAGTAATTGTGGTGCACGGCTTAGGTGCTATATGGCATGTGGGATCTTCCCGGACCAGAGATTGAACCTGTGTCCTCTGCATTAGCAGGTGGATTCTTAACCACTGTGCTACCAGGGAAGCCCCTACATCACTTATTTTTCTAATGTGTATGGTAACTGTTCCCAACATATCTGCCAAGTGTAGTTTTCTGAGGCTCAGTTCTGATCTCACCTTCATCTGGTTCAGAAACTGGTTCAGTAGCTTTCTCCAGCTTGAATTCCTCCACACCTGGAATGGTGTGCAGGATTTCTCCATGGTCCACTACAATCCCAACTTTCCAGGCTTTTCCTCCTGCCTTCCTCTGCACACCCGATCCATAGCCAACCTTACGGCAGACCGCCTCACCCACACAGCTTGCTGTGTGTCCTACATGTGGGTCTCTTCCTAGTAGTCGCTGTCTCTGCATGTTCAAATCTTGCATGTCCTTCAGAGCTTTGCTCAAATGTCACTACTTCCATAAAGCCTTCTTATCTTTCCAGCTAACAGAATTCCTGACACCTCTGAGTCTGGTGGCGTCCAATCCACCCTGCTCTTGTGGCTCTTGGTATCTTCTCCTTTGTATTGTTGGTTTCTGAGGAATTTTTTCACCTCTCCTCTGGTGAGAGGGCAGAGTGCCCAGGCCTTCTCATCTTGGTTTTTCTGCACTAACATCAGCTGTGCTTTCTACACAAGAGGCCTTACCTCCTGAGAAGAGGCTCCTCGTGAATCAGAACTGGCACCTCCAGTCCTTACCCTGCCTGGTAAACACCTGGGCCTCTTTGTTGCTCTTCTTACATGTTCATTTGGTGGGTTTTGCTGATGTGTGTATAGGTGGCGGACACACGCAGACAAGCCTAATATGATTCTTTTAACATTTTGCTTTATAGTGCAGTCTCTAAGACATTTTTTATCCAATGGAGTTTCCCAGGGAGGCTGTGGGGTGTAAACAGGCAATCGTTTGCAAACATCAGAATCTTACCCAGCTTAAGGAAGCTCTCTCGGGATGTGGGGAGAAAGCTGAATGCTAGGCTGTGTCCCTGGCCACAAGACTGTATGGTGTTGGGTAATGTCGCTGCCGGGTTGCTGTACTATTAGCAGCTGTCGCACACACAGAAGTGCCAGCTGTGCTGTTATTGTGGGTCTCTTGCACACTCTGCTGTAGAGGGCCACCACTCCCGGTCAGTCTGGTTTGGGGATATTGGTAGAGTGATCTCCTGTTTGGTTATCTGTTGTTGCGTACAAACCACCCCAGTACTTAGTGGCATAAAAGCAACATTCTGTTTCCATCTCATGTTTCTGTGGGTTGACTAGTCATGTGTGTGCCCTTAGCCTGTTCATCTGCTCTCGTGGCTTCAGCCTCCACCTGTAAGCGTAAGACCTCTAGGCTCATTTCTTAAGCCTTTGGTCTTATCCTGAGCTCCAGACATAAATATCCATCTGACTGCTGTCATAGTCAGCAGGATTCCCCGAACCTTGGTGTTTCTGTGAGGGAGCTCTTTATCTTTGACCCAAATGTGGAAATCATATAATTTCTCTTTAGGTCTCCAACACCGACATAGTGTGTGGCGCACACAGTAGATTCTAAGCAATACTTGATGTTAGTACGTGTGTGAACACTTGCGTAGGCCTATCAGTAGGAGAGTGGATAAATAATGGTACACACGCAGTGGAATACTGAAATGAGTGAACCCGACCTACTTGTATCAACAGGATAAATATCGATGGTGAGTCGAAAAAATAAAATTATGGAGTATATAGTATATGCTACCATTTATCTAAAGTATACAGTCCCAAATACTGTGCATTTCTGGATATATATTTGTGTGGTCCTGGTGTACTAACACGGATGTGAGGGAATCGCCCCACTATCAAGATACTGGCTATCCTCTGGGGGCTGGAGGAGGGCACTTGCAGGGGGAAGGAACCCTCAATGGTGACATTACATTTGTTTTAAAAAATCCAAGGTGATTAGGAATAGGCTATAAAATGTTAACTGTGTTTTGGAGATACGGATGTCTGCTCTAACTCCTTTGCATTAAAAAAAAAAAATCTGCAGTATAGTAATTTTTTTAAAAAAAGGAAAGACAGTGATATACCAGAGGTCAGCAGGAATAAATGAGGTGAGCCTCACCGAGAAGTTAAGTAGGGACTTAATGAAGGTCACACTTCTGTGCCAGAGATTAGAGCCCAGATGCCACAGCCCCGCCCAGCTGCTCTTCCGCCTTCCCAGACCTAGAATGTTTGGTAAATAGAATCGATCATTTTCCAGCCACATTGACATTGACTGACCATTACCTGTGTTAGTCAAGCTGTGTGCTGGGCATAGGCTAGCTAGGGACTATTCAGCGCCTGGCTTGTTAAGCCGCTGTTCTGATGTCTCTTTAAGAAGGATCTCTATTGCCATCCCTCTAACACCAGTGAGTCTCCAGATGGTTTAATAGATACTCACAACAGAGGCACTATGTGTGACCCCAGAGGGCAGAGGAGAGATGGGCCAGCATTGGAAAGTGCTGGTCCACTTAACTTGGTGCCCCTGAGGACTAGGAACCATGTCTTCATTGTCCATGCATCTGTCCTGGTACCTGCCAGCTTGGTGCTTAAATATTTATTTGAATTAATGGATCCTGGAATGTTTTATTAATGTGGCATTTTTAATCAGGATGGGGATGAGACCTTCTCCCTGTATGCTGAGAGTAAAATATGATTTTTTTAGGTTTAGAAAAGTAATAACAGAGCCTGGAAAGAGACCTTCCACCTGGAAGGAGTTTCCTTGGAGCAGCTGTCGGAGGTTCCTTTGCAGGCTATCTTGCAGCTCTGATCCGAGACCCGTGTTCTCATAGTAATGCCTGGCTGTTTTCCTCAGCTTCCCTAGGGCTGGTGGCCACAGCCCCTTTCCTTGCACTGTTAGGCGGGCAGCTTGATGCACAAGTGCCCCCCTCCCTCTTCCCTACCCCCACTGGGATGTGAGGTGCTTCACTGTCAGCTCAAAAACAGCATCCCAAAGACTGCTGGCAAATACAGAGGACCACATTCCCACAGAAAGGTAGCCGAAGCCTTTCCGAAGACACTGCAGTTTATGGGGGGTGGGAATGGATAAGATAATTGTGTTCTCCCTTTTCCCCCTTCTCATGTCAGCTGTGTTAGCTGTTACAGGGATCAGAGCTGAAATAGTAAATACAGCTTCTCAGAAATGAACTTAGAACAAGGCCGATTTCTACTCCGCTGCGAGTTGTTGCCCTTCCCTGCGGGCGATAGCTCTGTCATAAGCAGCCTGCCTGCGTCAGATGATCTTTGTGAACTTTTACGGCTGATTCTATCACCATATAACTTAAAGTTTTAACTAGTCTGATGATCTCAATTTCATAGTATGTGTAATTTCCAGAGGACAATAATAAGTGAATGGCTGATGTCCTTAGGAAAAATAACTGGATAAAATATTCATTGTTTAGCCTGGGAGTGGAGATGGGGCTGGTTATTAGCTAATCATTACTCTAGGTGTTAGAGGTTCAGATTAGAGTTTGTGAAGTTCTAAAGAATATATGATGGGTGACTGCTTTCCTGTTATGCTAATTAAACTAACACGCCCAGCTCCTAAGTTCATATGTTGGAAAAACAACCACTGACCAGTCATAATGAATTACCTGGACAGAATAAGCAGGAAGGACTGGGAGAATGGATGTCATTCATTACACGCAGCAGGTAACGTGCATGTCACGGTTGTGAACAGGGAGGTGGGTGACAATGGACTGAAGCCCTGCCTTGGAGTTAGAAGACCTGGGTTCCAGTCCTGGCTCTGCAGTTTCAGAGGAAAAGTGAGCAAAGTCACTTAATCTTGCTGAGGCCTTCTGCCTCCTCTGCCCCTTTACTTTGCCAGAGATGGAGTAATACTCTACTTACTTCTCAGAAGAGTTGTGAGGTTCAAACTAAAGTTTTCAAGTCCTCCAAACTCTAATCCAGTTCTGTTGTCATTACCATCATAGCAGCCATCAGGATTCTCTGGCAGGACAGTTGACCCTTGAACAACACAGGTTTGAACTGTGCGGGTCCACTTATACATGAGTATTTTTCAACAGTAAATGCTGCTGTACTGCATGGTCGCAGCTGGTTGAATTCAATGATGCTGATACACAGGGCTGACTGTAGGTTATGTGCGGATTTTTGACTATGTGGAGGGCCAGTGCCCCAACCCCTGCGTTGTTCAAGGGTCAGCTGCATAGACTTGGTCACAAGTTCCCAGAAGATAAGAGCATGAAGACGTGGGGAGTAACCAGCAAGGCAAAGAACTGCTGTGTGAGTGATGAGTTCCCCAGCCCTGAGGCTGTTTAAGCCTAAATTGGGTAACCATCTTCCTGCTGGAGATTCAGAAGAAGGGATTTGAAAGTTGAGTAGGCAGTTCCTTTCCAAAGTCCTCTCCCTCCCAGATGATGTGGTTTAGATTACCTATGAGCACATTTTTCTATCTACCAATCTTCTGTGAGGCATAGAAAGCATAATGGGTGCAGAGAGAACAGTAAAGGTGGTTAAAGCAGAGTTTGAAAAAAAAAAAAACAAAACTGAATATAACCCAGGAAGAGAAATCTAAGAAGGCAAATATTCCACTCTGTCAGAACTGACACTTGATTCATCCTGGATAATGGATTAAAAGGAAAACAGATCTTCTGTTTTTTTCCCGGTCTCGTTTTACAGATGAGAAGATTCGAGGCTTAAGTGGAGGATGCATGCTTCTAAGTGCTGGCTAACAGGTGCCAGGCATTGATCTAAAAACTCTACACGTTACTCATGGAATTCTCCCACCTGCCCTATGGGAGGGACCTGATCATAAACTGATGCCCAGGGAGGTTATGTAACTGGCCCAAGTCACACAGCTACTCTGTGGTAGGCTGGCTCCAGAGTTTGTGTTACTGTGACACTCCCATGGCAGTTGTTCAGGGAAATGGAAGTCATACTCTGTAATTCACTTTTATTTATAAATCGCCCTCATGGTGGACTGGAGTGGTGTGCGTGAGGATGAATGAGTTTAAGATACCTGACCTTGGGGATCAGCGTGGGGACTCCCACTAGGGGCTGTACCTCCCTTCACTCCCTGTGGTAAGTGGCCTTGGGGACCAGCCTTGTAACTGAGCTCACATCTTTGCATAAGGCTGGCCAGATGTAGGAAAACCCTCTGAGGCTGTGAATTAAAGTGAAGTTAACGTCCCCAAACAAGGAATGAATTCTCTGCTTTGTCTTTACTTTTGCAGTGCTCTGACGTCACATGTCACGTGCAACATGCTTGCCTAAACTGGCTGCTTCCTCAAATCTGAAAGTCTTTCTATTGGGGTGATGGCTTCCAGTTCCAGCTAAAGTGAAATGAATCTCAGTAACTAATGGTCTCAGCTCATAGGAGGTACAGAAGTTGGGCAGAGGGTATTGTGAGTGAAATATGTCTTAATCTTGCAGTTACAGTTAAGCCAGGGATGGAGGCTCAGAATAAGTTGTGTGTGATATTAGCACATTTCACCTATCTGTTCTGTCTTTGCTTTAAACATAGTAAAGAGTGAGGCCCTTGATCTGAATTTGTTTGAGTTTTCAAGAATGCATTTTAAATGTAGGTAGCCCCTAATAATATCGATAGGTTAAAACATTTCTTTGATCAGGTGTTTGGAGTTTGAGGATGCAATTTCCCACTAGGAATATTTTTGCAGGTGACTGTTTCCAGGTCAGTCTATTTGGTCCATAATACATTTAAGCTATAATATTCCCAGTTTGAGACTGAGTGAGCCCTGAGGCCTGGGGTCTGCTAGTCATGGGGTATAGGGTATGGTTCCTGGTTTAGGGGGGACTGTGGTGTCTGGCATTTTGCCTACCTCCTGTTGTATTTGACCTTTTCAAACCTCCTCCAGCCCTTGGTGCATTTACAGGCCCTGAGCTCCATCACACGTGGGGTCGCCTTGACCGTGTGAAGATGTTTCCTTTGAGCAGCTGTTCACAACTGTTTTTCTCCAAATGGCAGTGAACTGATATGTTATAAGGGTGTGAATCATCAAAATACCATGTCCCTCTTCGAAGTGTATTTGTGTTTTCAGAAAATATTATTAAACCAAATGAATTACTGTTTGGTACAATTCCAATAAACTTCAATAATTTGGTGATTTCAATTCTGTAACCAAGAATTGGGAAATGTGAAATAAGGGCTAACAGGGCAAGAAGGGCCACTAGGCTCGCCTTAAACCCTTCCCCCTTCCACAGTTGCTTCTTTTCATATAGCTGTGAATTTCTAGAGTCCGGATTTTATTTTCTAACAAAGCCTACACAGCAGAGGGGAAGATGAAGGTTGCAAGTGTGAATCGAAATATTAGATGTTACTTGCACTGAAAAAGAATTGTCCAGAAATAAGACTTTTTTCCCCATGTGGGTCTTTATATCCTGGGACACGTGATTTATGTACTTTGATCAAGAACAAACCAAAAACAAAAACCCCAAGCCAGCCCCGGAGCATGGTAACGCGTTGTTTTGGAGAGAGCTATTTTATTTTATCACAGTGCAGGGATTGTACCCCTTCACAATGGTGCTGTTTTCCTCTCATGGTTTTTTCCCCTTTCCCACCACCTGTACAATAACTGGTGGATGAATCACCTGTGTGTAGAGTGTATGAGTCGTTGGCAGCATCCTGAGCCATCAGTTAGCTTTTGTTGGCTGTTGGCAAGTTCCTTAAGAACAGCAAGTGTTTGTTTTTCTAAGCGTTGAGGATTTTCCCATTTGGGAGAATGGGCTGGAGGATCCATTAGGCTCTTGGAACAGGTCGTCTTCACCCAGCAGTGCCAGCGGATCCCCTGGTGAGTTTGATTGGGATAATTTATCCCGAGGGCGGCTGGCCCAGTGGAGGGGACCACTGGAGGGGGCGGCCTAAGTGCATGCTTTGTCGGCCTGTTGAAAGGTGATGTAGGAGGAAGGGGATGCTGCAGAGCCACCTGAGAGCACAGAGCTGTGTTTTCTTGGAAGGCATGTTTGAGTCTCAGGTGACTCATAACTCTCTTCCAAATTTAGCTTGCCACTGCTTGTGTGAAAATATTTTTCTTAGCTCCCACCTCCCGATCATTTTTAGGTTTAATGTCTTTTAAAGAAACACCAACTCGACATGTAGGCCCTTGGACAGAGTAGGGTGGGCAGACAAATGACTCATGATCAAGGACTCCTTGGATACCTTCCCCCTTCTGCAGCGACACCTCATCACGTTGACTTTGCCCCTGTGTCTGTTGCGACGTGTTCTCAACACGTGAACTTGGTTCATCCTAGGATTTTGCACGGTGGTTTGTATCTAGCAAATGTTCCGTAAGTGGTGGTGTTTAGCACAATGCCAGTGAGGATTTGAGGAAGTACCATTTTTTCAGTTTGTCTGTCATCTTGTTGTCTTATTCTAACACCTGATGCTTCAGGAGAGTTCTGATGAAGGGGGATGGCCTGTAAATGGCATGACTCTTGGGGGCAGCTGTGGGGCAGATCATCATTAGCCTCCCCCACATAATTTATTAAAATGTCCACTTTGGAGTAACATGAGCATTGAGAACTTTGAAAGAACAGGTGGAGAAAGGGTGTGGAAGTTAGGAGAAGCTCTCTGGCAGGCTTGCTCAGATGAAGGTGGGTGCTTTGATGGGCTCCCTGAGAGGTGAGGGTGTTAAGTCCTCCCTTCTATTTCACAGATTTCCTCCTTGAGCCTAGATGCAGAGCCTGTGAGGAAGGCAGTGTCTTGGGCCTTTTGGGCTGTTGTGACAGAATACTATAGACTTGGGGGAGGGTGGCTGAAACAACACACATTTAATTGTCACCGTTCTGGAGGCTGGGAGTGCAGGATCAATGCACCAGCAGCTTCCAGTGTCTAGTGAGGGGCTGCTTCTTGGTTGACAGTCTGCTTGCTATGGCCTCACATGGTGGAAGGGCCGGGTGGCACTCTGGGGTCTCATAGGAATACTAGTCCCATTCATGAGGGCTGTACTCTCACCACTTAATAATCTCCCAAAGGCCCCACCTCCAAATGCCATCATATTGGTGTTAGGACTTGACATGAATTTTTTTTTTGGGGGGGGGGGTGGGGTGGGTACAAATATTCAGTCTACAGTAGGCAGTTAACTGTGGGTAGTTAACCTGGTTGACCTTGTTCCTAGCACCAAACCACTGTAATGTCAGGCTGTTCCCAAAGGCTTGCTGAGACGCTGCATGGTCCCGTCTGCCCTAGTGTAGACTCACATGGGCAGAGTTAAGGGCAGGTGTGCCTTTGGAGACCCCCAGCTGGACCGTCGCCCAGAGGTGAAGTAGCAAATGCTTTGCCCCAAACTTAGTCTGTTTCCTCTGATACAGAGATTCACATCTGTCCCACTCCTTCTCTTGATGCCATCTCCCTTGAGGCCTGGCTTCTCCAGAGACCTGGGGGAACAGCACATGGCTGCACAGAAAAGGCAGCAGCCACTTGTGCAATCACCCATTCGTGGTCTCCAGTGCCAGTGAGGCCAGCAGGTATTTAAAGTGAATGAGTTTCTCCATCCCAGGGTTACAGAGAAGGCCACACCCAGAGGGGAGGATGTTAGGAGGGCTTTCATCAAGCAGAGCTTCTGGCTTTTAGGTGGAGGAAGGAAGGCAGGGACTGGTCCCAGGGGATGCACAGGTGGATTCTGTTACCCCCACCTTCTCATACCTGGGAAGGTATGTGGCTGCATTCT
The DNA here is from genome assembly GCF_030028045.1 of Hippopotamus amphibius kiboko. Classification (NCBI taxonomy): domain Eukaryota; kingdom Metazoa; phylum Chordata; class Mammalia; order Artiodactyla; family Hippopotamidae; genus Hippopotamus; species Hippopotamus amphibius. Next base: position 91,141,638 of record NC_080196.1, on the reverse strand, counting down.
GTGGAGGAAAAGAAGCCATGGGCTAAGTGTGGCACATTTTCCTAGCATGTGAATTTTAGTGAAAGATTTTGGGGAAAACTGAAATAGTATAGACATGAATGTGGACTGGAGTGACAAAGTTGGACATGTGGATGCCCTTAGAGCCATAGTATGCTGGCTTGGGTCATCAGTACCCTCGCTTTTTCATTTCCGTAGTGCAGAAGGCCATTAACCTCCAAGTAAGTGGCTCTCTGGACTAGCTCATCGCAGTCTTGACCCATGTTTGTCAATTCTGAATGGGAAGAAGGAGGTGGCAGTTAGCCGGCACACCGTTGCTAGACATTAATATGCTTTTTTTCTGATTTCATTTTCACTCTACTTCCCTTTTCTCCCCTCCTGCCACTCCTTTCCCTCCTTTCTGCCTCCGTCCGACGGAGGCAGGTCATACCTCTCTGACTCCTAGTGTCCCCCACTCGCAGGGTGTTGGGAGGGAACGCGGCATGTCCACTGTTGCCTCCTCGAGTGCGGAAGCTCGTAATTGGGCTTATCTTCCGTTCGGTTCCCACAGCCAGAGGAGGGCTTGACTTCATCCAGAGCGCTTTCCCTTAAGCAGTGAATGAGCTCGGCCTCTGGGTGAAGACTCTTTTTGGCACATCATCTGCAATTAAAGAAAACATCCTGCCCACCCTTCCTTCTGGTTGCCCTCACAGCTGTGGCTTTGCTTGATATGATTTTTCAAATCATGAGCTCATCCAGGAGGCATCCGTGGAGGGCTGACAGAGGTTATCCTTGAGGCATCCTTGGATTCAGAGTGCAGTTTGCAGTTGGACTTGCTGAGCCAGAGTCCAGCCCTTCTGATCATTCTGCAGCATAGCCTGCCCCAGCCTGATGTACCTTTACTGGTAGAGCCTCATGTTGCCACAGGTATTTAAAAACGGGGTGGGGGTGGCAAGAAAGAGAGCAGGGAGTCGAAGTCGTTGGCCCAGGTTTCTGGCTCTGTGCTGGTGTTATGGATGAAAGCTTGTCTCCTCAGTTCAAATTGAGTGTTATAGCTTGTTTAGAGGGTACTAGGGCTTCCTGTCCAGTGTTCCTCCCTTCCCTTTTGGTACCTGCTTCCTTGAATCCAAAAGCCTAGAGCTCTGGGTCTGTCTCAGGGAACCGCAGTGCAGCGCGTGTGGGAAGGGAAGGCCCTCAGACATCCTGGGATCCAGGCTTGATCTGCCTTTACTGCATGGCCTTGGGCAGAGAGACGCACCTTCCGGGGACTGCAGCCCCCAGTACTTATAGAAATGAGGGGTACAGTGCTTCACTGGAGAGTTATGAGGATTACGTGACAATGGATAAGACATTACCTGGGGGATGACGGACTCGTAGGGGTGCTCAGTACAGTCAGTCCCTTTCCTTCCCCAGCTGTGGAGGAAGGAGTGGATAGACGGATCTGCGCTATGGAAGTGGTGATACTGCCCCTCCGCACTGGCCTCCCTCACCCCCTCTTCGCTGTCCCGGAGATGCTTAAGACCTGGATTCCTCCGTGTCCTGGCCTCCACCTGAGAGACCTTCCTGTTTTCTCTATCCTGGGTTTTTCCTACCTCCTCAGACCCATGGAGTCCAGAGAACTCTTTCCAGTCTGAACCTTATCACCGGGACAGGGTCAACAGGAATGCTCCCATTTCTTCCAGAGATGAAGCACCTGCAATACACATGGTTTGTAGCTCAGACTGGGTTCCTGTGCAAGTATCTGAGCACCTGTCACATATCAGGCACAATTGGCGCTGGAGATGTAAGCTCCAGGAGGTTAGAGACCTGTCTATTTTGTTCACTGTTTTATTTATGAGCCTGACACAGGCAACAGAGGAACAATGTCATTTCAGATAAACACTATGAAAAAAATACAATAGGGGGTATGGTAGAAAGCTCCTGTTTTTAAGTTAATTGTTCAGGAAAGGCTCTTTAGAAAGGTGATATTAAGCTGAGAGTTATGACGAGGCAAAGCCATGTAGGGGAAGAGGCTGCAGGGTGGCAAATTCAAAGGCCCTAAGGGAAGAAAAGGAGGCTGGGTTGCAGTGTGCTGGGGATGGAAGGGGAATTCAGATTTTATTCTTAGTGTGATGGAAGATTTTAAGCAGGGGAGAGGCAACGGGTGTACTTTTCCAAAGAAACACTCCACCTGCTGTTCAGTGAGTGATGGGTGAAGGTTGAGAGTAGAAGCAGAGACCAGGTAAGAGGGGGCAGGCACAGTCCAGGAGAGAAGGGAAGGGGCAGGTGAGTCGGGAAGTGTCAGATCCAGGGTATCTTTTGGAGGCAGAGCTAACAGACTTGCTGATGGATTGGATGTGGATGAGGGAAAGAAAGGAAGCCTGGACAACTTCTAGGCTTTTGGCTTAGCAACCAAGTGGACCGAGGTATCATTTTCTGAGCTGGGAAACACTAGAAAGAAACAGGTGGGAGTAGGGTAGAATTCCAGAGTTCAATTAGGTCTTTTAAACATTTAATATACATATTAGATACCAAAACAGAGACATTAAGTTGGACGAGTGGATCTAGATTTCAGTGGACTGTTGCTTATATGAGAGTTACAGCTGCAAGATCACATCAGGGTGTGTGTGTTGGGAGGGGGAGTGTAAAAAGAGAGCCAAGGAAGAAGCTGGGCCCTGCATCATTTCCAGGTGGGCAGGGGAGAGGAGCCAGTGGACTAAACAGTGAAGGGGCCAGGGAAGCAGGAAGACCAGGAGTGTGGTCAGCAAAGCTAGGTTGTTTGGGAAACCTGCCTTCTCCCAGCGCGTTCATGAAGTGGGAGACGTCTCATTCTGAACACACCTTGGTTTGATTTTGTTGCTTGGCTTCCAGAGGTTCTTGGCTTTTATCTTGCCAGTTCCATCTGGGTGCAGAGTATTGTTAAGTGATTAAATTGATATAAATTATTCACCAGATTATCTTTTACTGTTTTTCTTCTGCCATCTGGATACCCTCTACACGGTGCTGGGCTTTAGTGGCGGGTGCCAAGAATAGCAATTATCATTCGTATAACACTTGGTAGCTGTAAATGTACTTGGATACTTACCACCCAACTGCTCATACACTTTCTCTGGCTGCTTCTGGGTAAAGGATCAGGTGAGAATCCCGTGGCTAGGAATTGTCAGCTACGATGTGACTCTGATCTGCCTTTTGACGTTCCCTCCCACCACACCTGCCCACAAGCCCCTGGCTTCAACCCAGCCAATGGCCTTGAGCTTTCTTGCCTGGACTATGAGCCCTGTCCCAAGCCTGCTTCTGGTCACGTGGGTCAGGTTCTCTTCGGGGATTCCTCCTGGACTTGCAGCCGGAGAGCGCTCCCGTTTCAGCATCTCCGAGGGCTGGTCCCACTCACTTGTTTAATTCTGTGCTGATTTCCAGTGACTCTGCGTCCTGCCACTTACCTTTAATTGATGGTGAATGTTGCCTTCTTTATGCTTTGCCTAACTGTGCTGTTAGCGCTCCAAGGGCAAAAACATGCCTTAGGAGACTTCCTTCCCACCACGTGCCTTGCAGTGTCATCTTCCGCCCATGTGAGGGGTTTAATATCTGGGCTTATTCTCCTTTGATGCCCTTGTGCCGTGGGACAGGCAGTTCTTACAAACGAGGAGAGTGAAGAGGAAGTGGGCCTTCCTCAGGAGGATGTGGCTCATCCTGGGTCACACAGCAGTTGGTGACAGGGCTGGGACCAGCATTCAGACCACCAACTCCCATTTCCAACCTTCTCTCTGAGCCTACCTACTCCCTGAACACCAGACCATTCACTGTTTACTGCTGTCCCCTGCGTAAGCTGTGCTGCCCTCCCGCCAGCTTACGAGGCTCCACAGACTTCGGGCTGAATCCCTGAAGCCTGTAAGAGCCTTGCTGGACTGTAGCCTATTTCCTCTTTCCACACAGGTCAGAGGCAAACGTAAGCACTATTGAACCTTTTTTCTTTTATGATGGTTTCCGGTTACATAAGCTACAAGCGTGTGTTTGCTATATTTTCCCTGGGCAGTCGCAGTGTGCCTTTCCTTTATAGCATCGGCTCCTGCAGGGCTGAGATCGGTATTGTCTGGAGCCCATGGAGAGATTTTGAAGGTAGTCCCTGCAGAATTATCAGGGCACGGTGGTTCCATGGAGACCCTGATGACTTCAGTTACTTCTCTTTCCCTTTAGGCCAAGCCTTGCGGGGATTGCTTGTTCCTCGTGATGGAAGATGGATTGATAGCCTGTGTGACACAGTGCATTCTGGGCATGAGTGCTGACTTGTCCCTTGTTAACAGACAGGGCAGGAGTCTGGGACTTTGTGGAATGTCCCTTGGATGCTCCCCTGTAGCGGGTAGACCTGTGCTAAGGGTCCTGCTCTCAGCATTCTTCCATTTAGCTTTAGGGAAGCACAAAACAGTGTATTTAGTTGACACACACATTGCATCAGAGCTTTCTAATCTGTAGGGCCCAGATATTCCTATAGAACCAGGAGTTCTGACAGATAAGACCTGAGAAGTTACAGGAGCTCGGGTTGTGCTAACTCTGCAGAGAGAAGTTCAGTGTCGTCAGACTTCCACACTGGAGTTCGAAGACAGAGCTGCTCTTCCTCGTGTCCAGATGTTCTCAAGCTGGTGATGGCCCTGAGCTGATAAGTTATCCAGATAGGACTATATTTAGCATTTCTGGTGGGAGAGAGGCTCAGTTTCTTGCTATGAGAAGCAGGAAGAACCCTACAGTGCTAGGGTTCACCCGTTCATCCAGCATGTCCTGAAATAGTTTCCAGGCACTGTCCTATGTGCGTGGCACAGAATAAAGGACATTTTAGTCCTATGCTAGAGGGAAGGGAAACATCTATACAAGTGAATGTAGTTCAGCTAAAGGCCGGTATAGTGAAAACACAGGGGGAGACCGCTTGGGTCAGCAGGAGCAGAAAGACTCAACGAGGAGAGTAAGATTTAAGCTGGACCTTAAAGGTGAATAGCAGTGGGGAAGGTGGAGAAAGGGAGCAAGATGTTTGAGGCAGAGGAAAAAGCAGAGCAAAGGTACACAGACAGGAAAGCTCGCGAGGTATTTGGAAACACAAGGTTAGTGAGGCTGCAGTGAGGGAAAGGTGCGGGGGAGGGTCGAATGTGGCCAGAAGAGTCCTGTTTGGGCCAGATTGTGAACCATTTGAACGTGAACTTTATCTTGTAAACAGCATGGATATTTTAAAGCAGGGGGACGACTTCATGAGGGGTGGGGGGCATATATTTTAAGGATGATAACTTTAGAACAAACATTCTCAACCTTGGCACTGTTGATGTTTTGGGGTAGACCATTTTTGTTGGGGGGGCTGTCCTGGGCATTGTAGTAACATCCCTGGCCTCTACCTACTAGAAACCAACAGCACTCTCTCCCTTCACGGTCCAGAGGGACCGCCAGAAATGTCTCAAGACATTGCCAAATGTCCTCCACTCTACTTGAGAACTGCTGTTACAAAAGCAAGCAGTCTAGAAAGTCAGTGGGAGTTGGGAGATTGGAGTCAGGCAGACCAATTAAGAGTAGGTTGTAATATTTCACATAAAAGTTGAAGTCCTGAGCTAAGGCAGCAGAGCAGGGATTGAGAGGATGTGCTGAATTCAAGGGAGCTGTCAACAGTGCCTGGCATGTTCTAGGTGCCTGAGCAAATGGGGTTGAACCAACAGGTCTTGATTGGGATTCCTTAATTAAGCTTTGAGTATTGGGTACGGCTTGGAGGAGTGGAAGGAGCATTGGCTGGGGAGTCAGCTCTGTTGCTGGGTCCATTCTTTTTTTAGGGGCCTGAGTTGGCCAAGTCGCTAACATCCCTGGATGTCAGTGTCCTTCATCTATTAAATGTGTCTAAGACCACCTGTGCCTCTGTCTCACGAATTCTAAGACTTCACATTTGGGAAAGCCCTTTGAAAACGGCAGTACACGTTCTAAATGAACAGTTGTTTTCTCACTGTACATGTTTAGGAGTGAGGGCAGTGGGGATGAGCTTACACGATACACGAACCGAGAGGGAGGAGATCAAGGGTGCCTAGTCCAGTTGCGGACTAGCGGAGGCAGAGGCTGGGTTAAGTTCATGAGGCTCCGTTAAGCTCATGAAGCCCTTGAATGTGTGATGGGATGTTGGCATTTGGCAGGGAGACATTTGCTGGCGTTTTGGTGATTAACATCTCAGCTGTGAGTGGTGGAGCTCTGTCATAACATGATGCTGTCCTTCATCCTTCTGTCAGCAGTAAAACAGACTCTAGAGCGAAGCGTCAACCAAAATATGAAGGTGCTGTGTTAAACACAGGCAGATGGTGGATACAGGAGGAAGGGCCAATAAATGGTCTATTTTAAACATCTCATGATTATTTTTTACCAGGAAACTTTTCATGTTTCACTAGTTCCCTTTGGTGCTCAGGATACTTTTAACTGTAGAGAGCAGCATGCTCTTAGGCTAGACACTGATTTTTCTGGGGGCCTTATTTGCTAAATAAGGAGAAAACTTTACCTAAAAGCACTGAATTGATGAGCTCCTATAGTCTCTGTGATCAGAGGGAGGCCTTTCTGTTGAACCACAAGCCATGATCTTTCCCTGGATATATTGGAGGTTGATATTAAAAGATTTTTTTGCCATAGGCAGCCCTCTTCCTGGGAAGCGGGAAGGTGATGGACTGATAAATGCAGCATAGTGTTTAGTGCTTTTTAGTTCAACCTACTTATTGAGAAAACCAAGGCTTTGAGCGTTGAATGATTTGTCCAGGGCAGTTCTGCTGTTTGGTTGCTGAGGGAGGTCTGTGCCCCTTGGTACCCTGCTACCAGACCTACACCCCGTCCACACCAGACACGCGTGCCTTTTACCGGACATTTCCAGCTCTATGTTCTGGTTTGTCTTGGAAAGAATAACTGTGACTCAGCCTGTGTCCAGAACCAGAGTGATTGCTTTTCTTTCCTTTTCTCTCCTTTTGTACATTTTCAGCTCATTTAAGATGGGGACTGCTTGCATCAGTTACCTTTGCTGGAATTTTGGTTGTTCTGGTTCTTATATTTCCTTAGGCCCTCACCTAGGCTGTGCTGGGTCTCCAGGAAGGGCCTGGAACCAGGGACGTGGTTGGGGCCACTGGGAAAGGCTAGAGCTGTAGACCTGGGATGCATCCCTATTTTAACTCCTAAATGGTACTGGAAAGAATAGAGTGTGACTTGGGCTTTGCCCAGAACCTGGAAGACTGAACACCTTGCATGTGTACCTATTTAAAGACATGGGATGTATACCTGTTAAAATAGGGTTGTACAGCTATTTCATTACCAACCATTAATCCACTAATGCATTTGCCAAAAGCTTATTGGTTTTCTATTATGTAAGACATTGTATGCAAGTGAGAATTTTGTTGAAGAATGGGACTTAACTCATGTTGCCCCAGAGTTTCTAAGCAACTCTAGATTTAAAATGTTTCCAGTTTTAAAATGTTATATACATGACTCTTCTAGAACACACTTATGGTATGCTTGGTAAGGAGCAAAGCACCAGCAAGACTGGAGTACTTCTTTGTCTCCTTCCCCTGGGGGCCACTGTGTTATGAATAGTAGCAGTGATAACTAAGACCCTCGACAACAGCCTTGTGAAGCAGCACCGCTCACCTGATGGTGCGTTAATGCTGCCCAGGTGAGCAGAAGCAGCAACAGGCAGAGGCTTCCACTTGCATCAAACATTAGCTCTGGCAGTGGATCACCCATGAGCCGATTGAACAGGAGGTACCACTGATTCCCTCACTCATTTCATGACCCCTTCTTAGATGGTTTTTCATGATGATACCTGTTTGGGGCAGGGAGGAGTTTTAGATTGAGAAGATGACCCACATTCTCTCATTATAGACTTGAGATAAACCCTTCCCACCCGTAATCCCTAAGAATAGAGCGTATAAACGGCATTTCACACCAACCGCATCTGTCCTTCGCTCCTTTTCTAAAACTCTCCGAAGTCTTCTCTGGTTAGTAACATAGAGGGTCAGGTCAGCAATTCTTTCAAGCTACAGGCTCACTTTTCAGCTGGACTAGAAGTGACATTTTGGGATAAGACTACATCTGAATCGATCTCTAAAATGCAGTCCTTCGACATAGAGGAGGCGAGTTAGCCGTGATCATCCTAGAGAATCTATGGCTGTCCGACAGCAGATTTGTTTGATATTAACAGCGGATAGAACTCTCCAAAGAATGATTCCGTTCCAAATAGGCAGGATGCATTATTGATGATGGCTGCTCAGTGATTCTCCTCAGAACCAGGGTGGAAAGTAGAGGCATCATTTTCAGGGCTTTGCTTAATGGTGACTTAAACAGCACATACCCACTTAACTTCCTAGCTCTAAAGTCACAGTCAGTTTCATGGCTGCTACTCAGTGTGCATCTGTTGGTTCTGGAACAATTTCTCCCTCTCCCCTGAGGTCTCAGAAATTTAGATGCTGTTACTGCGCCTGTTTGCTAATATACCAGATCAAACATCCCCTCTTCATTCTGAGGGTCAAACTTTTCCACTCATTTCTCTGAAACTCCAGATAAGCTCCACATGGCAAAACACAGTGAAAAAGGTTGGATGATGTGGTTGAGAATGAAATAAAATAATACATGAAGAAAGAAGATTCAAAAACTGAAAAAGTGTATCACTGAAAAGGAGAATGGTGGAAATGGCAGTTTAGCAGTATGTAATGAGGAAGTACTGAGTGAATGAAGTAACAGGAGTACCCAGGGCTAGAATTTCAAGGACAGTTTACTTGGGGTAAGGGCGGGATAAATGGTGTTGTTGATTTTGTGTTCATTGTGAGTGTTCATGTGAGGACCAAGGGGAAACCTGGAGCACGCACGATGTAAGATTTAACTACGCTCTCGTATGAAGGATTCTTTTTCCTTGTGTATCAATCTGTAAGTACTGATCATTTTCTCTTCCACTTTTGTTGAGATAGAGTTGACATACATACACGCACTGTATAAGTTTAAGGTATACGGCATAATGCCTTGATTTACATACATCATGAAGTGATTATCACCGTAAGTTTACTGAACGTCATCACACAGATACAAAATTAAAGACAGAAAAAATTAAAAATTCTTATGCTGAAACTCTTAGGCTTTACTCTTGACAACTTTCATATATAACCTCCAGCAGTGTTATGTTGTGCATTACATCCCTAGTGCTTATTTATCTTATAACTGAAAGTTCATATTTTTCGACTGCCTTCGTCCAGTTCCCCCTCCTCTCAGCCCCCCTCCTCTGGTAACCACAGATCTGATCTCTTTTTCTATGAGTTTGTTTTTGAGGTGTGATTGACCTACCACACTATGTTAGTTCCTGTTATGTAACACAGTGATTAGATGTTTCTGTACATTTCAAAATGATCACTGTGATAAGTGTAGTTACTGTCACCATGCAGAGATATTATGTAGTTATCGACTGTATTCCCCGCACTGTGTATTTCATACCTGTGACTCATTTATTTTGCAACTGGAAGTTTGTGTGTCTTAATCTCCCTCACCTATTTCTCTCCTCCCCCCATCCCCTCCCCTCTGGCAACCACCTGTTTGTTTTTTGTGTCTATCATTCTGTTTCTGTTTTGTTTGTTCATTTGCTGTGTTTTTTAGATTCCATATATAAGTGAAATCATACGGTATTGATCTTTTTCTGACTTATTTCACTTGGCGTAATATCCTTTAGGTCCATCCATCCTGTTGCAAATGGCAAGATTTCATTCTTTTTGTGGCTGAGTGATATTCCATTGTGTGTGTACGTGTGTATATATACATATGTATACATATACACACACACCATATCTTCTTTTTCAATTCATCTGTTGACGGGCACTTAGGTTGCTTCCATATCTTGGCAATTGTAAATAGTTCTGCAGTGAACATAGGGGTGCATGTATTTTTTTGAATTAGTATTTTCATTGTCTTTGGATAGATAACCCAAGAGTAAAATTGCTGGATCATATGGTAATTCTATGAATTTTTTGAGGAATCTCCATACCCCTTTCCACAGTGGCTGCACCAGTTTACATTCCCACCTGTAGTGCATGTGGGTTTCCTTTTCTCTACATCCTCAACAGCATTTGTTATTTGTAGTCTTTTTTGATGATGGCCATTCTGACAGGTGTGAGGTGATATCTCTTTGTGGCTTTGATTTGTATTTCCCTGATGATTAGTGATGTTGAGCATCTTTTCACGTGCCTGTTGGTCATCTGTATGTCTTCCTCGGGAAAATGACTATTCAGATCCTCTGCCCATTTTTCAGTCAGGTTGTTTTTTTGATGTTGAGTTGTATTAGTTCTTTATATATTTTGGATATTAACTCCTTATCGGATATATTGTGTGCAAATATTTTCTCCTATTCCGTGGGTGGCCTTTTTGTTTTGTTGATAGTTTTCTTTGCTGTGCAAAAGCCTTTAATTTTGATGTCACATCATGCACAAAAATAAATTCAAAATGGATTAAAGACATAAATTGAAGACCTGAAACCATAAAACTTTTAAAAGAAAACATAGGCTGGTTGGTCTTAGCAATTTTTTTTTTTTTTTGGATATGTTTCTTTAGGCAAGGGAAACAGAAGTAAAAGTAAACAAATGGGACTACCTCCTCATATTAAAAACCCTTACATTGGCTGTGGATAATATAAAAAATCTTAGTGTGGCTCCCCAGCACATCCTGCATCTTTCCCCAGAGTCATTTTGAGCCCTTTCCTCCTGTACTGTGTCCCACCCAGACTGGCTTTCTTTCGTCCTTCAGTGAGCACTGTTCCTCCCTTCTCCAGGCTTGTCACACAGATAACCTCTCAGCCTAGAACACTCCTCCCTCCTCAATATGTCTAGCCAACTCCTTGTCTGTCTAGGATTCGGCTTGAATCTTGACCTTTCAACGAAGCCTTTCCTGATGACCTAGACTAGGTTCGGGCCCCCAACTACATGTCTGTGCTGTCCAAGAAGTTATGACCATTGCAGTAGACTAGTTGCATAATGTGGTCTGACATCCTTGAAGATAGGGACATGTCTTTTTTTTCTGTGTCCCAGCACCTTGCACAGTGCCTGTCATGTGGCAGGTGTTCAGAAAATACTGATGGATGAATGAATGGACTAGAGTCTGTGTTCTGGTCGGGGGGCTTTGTAGCTTATGGGGGACATGTCCCAGTTGAAGCATATTTACTGAATAGCCTCAAAGATGAAGTGTTTGAATACTGGCGATGGGAAGGCCAGAATGCTTTATCCTGGGAAAGGAAGATTGAGAGGTGGCTTGAGTCCCAAATGCAAGTGTGTAAGGCATTTAAGTTCTAAGATAGATGATCTCTTAAAGACAAAGCAAAAGCAGAAGTTTTCTTCAGAAAAGAGTGGCGTCCCAATGCATTCTCTCAGCTACTTTTGATCAGTGAAGTTCTGTTTGCAGAAGCTAGCTTAGCCTGATATGACTTCAGTTGGTGCTAATTTTGGTTGCTTAGAGAGGTCTATTCATGGAACAGGTTTTAAATTTAAAAAATGGAAGGAAACAAACTTACCTTTGCCTTGGTGAATATTTCTAGGACTGTGACGTGCTGATAAGCACTGTGGTGAGTGTAAACTACTGACTGTTTCTTTGGGGAAAACAATGTAGTCAGGAGTATATACCTTCAGGAAAGAGGAAAACAACTGCCCAGTGATGGCATCAAACATGGATTTTTAAAAAATGAGGTATTTCAAAGAGCTTAGGTGGAAATGAAGAGGCTGTGCTCTGGAAAACTGTCTAAAGTGACTTAAAGATTTGTAATAATGTGACTATGGACTGTTTAATTCACGTACAAAATTGCCCTGTGCAAGGAGAGTCCGCGGTCCAAGAGCTGTAGTCTCGTTGCTGGAAGTGGAATTCCAACACAGCTTTAGCTTCTCCATAAGATTCAGACATATATTTAGCTGCATGAAATGTACTGGGCTTGAGTAAATCTTTTCTAGCTTCTGTAGTAGCAGGTTAAATGGATTTAACATTGCAGGCTTACAAAACCAACTTGCCATCAACATACGCTTTTTAAATAGGGAACTTTCAGTAGTCTTTCCAAAACTTCAAAATTAAGTTTTGCTTAATTGCTTTATGGCTGTCTCTAAGTTTCTGGTATCACTGTAGCTTCCATCAAACACATGTGCTGCTGGTATAAACTGGCCAGATAAAATGACTCAACGATGATCTCCGAACACCAAACACTTCCCATCTTGTCCATTTGTCACTTGAGGACATACTGCTTATTCTGTTAACATGTGCAGGGCAGTAAACAGGTAAATTGTTTTGCCAGCCATGTGGAGACTTGGTTCTGCATTAGGAGGTATAGAATGTGAATTAAGATGTAATTGTGGCTGATGATGTAATCAGATATCAGAAACAGTTGAATCTCTCCTCAGAAGACTGGGTTGAGGTGACATAGTGCTGTAAGCACATAAGATAGCAAATATCAAAAGTGGGATGTGATGGTCAGTGCAGGAAATAGGTTGATGGACCTTCCTTTTGGTATATTTGACTTTTGTTTCATTTAAATGACAGGAAGTATTGGGTTTTATTATAACTTTGCTGTTTAACTTGTGTACCTTATATGTTATAGAATAAAGCTCACTGATTTTATTGTATCCTTCTTTACTCCAAGGATGCTAAGTGGACTTTTGCTGTCCCAGTCTCTCTGCATTGTTAAACTTCTTCCTGACATTTGGACTAGCTTGGTTCTCTCATTTAGGAAAGGACGTGGAACAAGTTTGGGAGAGTTCTGGGTGGGGCCTTAGGAACCTACCTCACTGGCCCTGAATTGTACATGGATTTTCAGTTACTTCTTGGCTCTGGACAAACAGAATGTTTACATATAATGCCCTCTGACTGTGAGTTATAGGGAGCTTCCCAGTGCAGAGCATTTAGGGAAAAAGGAAGGTTATTACTGATCCAGGAAGCCTTTAATGGTAATGAGTAAAACAGGGAAACCAGGAGGCTGACCTTGCTGCTGGGGGAGGAGGAGTTAACTAACTAAGGAAATTGGAAAGGATGAGCTTCTATGTTCCCATAACACTTTCTGTGCATGTGGTTCTATTGGGATTATTTGGTTGTGTCTGTGCTCTCCTAGAGGGAGTTCTCTGTGTCTCCATCCCAGGGCCCAAGTTCCTGCCACAGTAACGATAACTACTGTGCTGGATGCTGTACTAAATGTTTCATATACATTATTTCATTTAATCCTAACAGCAGCTGTAACACAGAAGATACTTTTCCACTTTACAGATAAGGAAACTGAGCCCGTGATGGGGATTGAGGCTAGTACCCAATACCTGCAGCTTAACCTGCTGCTCACCTGTCTCCCATAGTCAGAGCCCAGTCAGTGGGAAGGGAAGATGCCCAACAGCATACTGATGGGGGTGTTCTTGGCTTCGGAGACTAATCACCACCGCTGGGTTCAGGTTGCAGTTGGTGTCTGGGTCCATGAACATTATCTTTAAACTTTAATAGACGTGCAGAGGATTGTGGGAGATTCTGCTTGGATGGGGTAAAAGGCCTAGTCTTTCTCCTCCAGACTCTTCACATGCAAAAGAATGAAGTGTGACCCACTTCTTGCTACAAGGACAGTTGGGTAAGGTGTCTTCATAGTTCCTACAATATGGCAGTACCCTGCCAGGCACCACACCACTGGGGAAACTGCTCTTGTGATGGTGCTGAAATGAAACTGTGAGCTCAGGGAAGTGTGTTGTCTTTCTTTTCCCTCCAAGTACTATTGCTTTAGCAGGAGAAGCTTCAAAATGGACACTTACACCTACAGAGGACATCACTTATGACATTTTGGGGAAGCGTTTAGGTGTCTTCCTAACCTCACTAAAGAACTGAGCTATGAATAGCCCCATTTTTAGTAAGGGACCTGTGATTTTTAGCCTAGAGAGTTATGTATTCTCTTAGCACTGTGGTTCTCAGCCTGTGCTCCTAGCACTTTGTAGCTGGACTTGGGGTCCAGGAGGGGTTGGGGAAGCAGCTTGCTGTCCTTTTGCTGTGTGTGATCCTTCCTGCCTTGGGTGGCATCTGAGTTTCAGGTCTCACCTCCCTACCTTTTCATAATTATGTTTTCCCTTGAAACCCATGGCCTATCCACTTATTTATTTCAGTGCTGGGAAGCACCATTGTTTTCTGGTGCTCTTCTCTGTGCTGGATCTCAGACTGGTCCTGTACGGAGAAATTTGGTGGCTTCTGCGCTCCTTGAAGGATGGAAGTTGACCAACTTGATCTTGCGTCTTCTCCATATAAGTTCTAGAACAAAATGCGCACCCTGAGTAAATCTATTGACTAGTTTCTCTGTTTTACCAAAAGGACTCCCCTCCCACCCCCAACCGGAGCCCTGCTTTCAGTCATAGAGCAGAGGTTTGAGGGTCTGCTAACAATGACATCCTGTCAGTGCTGGGGTGCAGCTGTGAATAAGGCCGGCAGTGTGCCTGCTCCTTGTCCCCTAAGCACAGTCACCAGGTTAGGCTGTGGGGTCCCCTCTCGTCCATTCCCAGGGTCTGTGCCCAGACTGCCTTGCTTCACATCAAGACTACATTGTGACCAAAACTTTGGTCTGATTCTTAACTCTGAAAGTACCTACTGGCTTAACTTGGTATGTCATTGTAAATGGGTGTTTGCACTTTTTTCATGTGTAACTATAAGACACTTTAACTGTATAAAATACATACTCAGTGGGACCTGGGCAGGTGTGAGAAAGTCAGTACTCCTCCCTGGTGTGGGGGGAGACAGTGGAGGACTTCGAGTCTGGGATCTTCTCTCTGGTTCTGCCCTGAACTCAGCTCTTCACTGTGAACTTAGGCAAATTGTCCAGTACGTTTTACCCTCAAGTTTCTTCTTTATGCAATATTAGCAATAACCCTGCTCATCTTATTTCAGTTTTAAAACTAAGATAAAATTATTAAAGTACTTAAAATTACTTATATTAGTGTAAGATTATGGAGGTGGCATTATTAAATAATTCTATGGAATGAATGTTTCCAATGTTCCTATTCTCTTTTCCCTAAAGTCCGCTTTGGTTCGGAGGCTCACTCTGAAACAGAGATTTTAACTAATGGCACATTCATCACTTGGAAAGCTTAAAAAGAAATTACGGTGCTTGGGCCCTACTCTCAGGCTTAATCTTAATTATTCAAGTGTTGGACATGGGTATTGGGTTTTTTTTTTTTTTTTTAAAGATCTGCAGATAATTCTTAAATGCCAACCAGTGTTGAGAATCACTCTTCTCAGGGTTTTGAGGTTGAAGTAGGCTAGATCCAGTTACTGATTTTAAAGCAAAGCATGGCTACCTATGTATGGTGATTTGCAGGACATCTAAAGGATCCCCGTAACATGCAACACCTTGGGTTGGTTTCCTGTTTCCTAATCATCTGCAGGATCCTGCGAGGATGCTGCCTAGACTGCACAGTGTCTAGTAGCATCACCACCGTCACTACTGCCTAATGCGTGCGGTACCGACACTGTGGGACCTCATCTAATTCTCAGGACGCTTCATGAGGTTGGTCTAACTTTTGCCCATGTTGTACAACTGAGGAAACCAAGGCTCAGACCCATTCATCACCTTACCCAAGCTAATGAGCGATGGTTGGAATTCTCACCCAGGCTGTCTAGCTCTAGAGCCCACACATGTAACCACAGTACTGCACTGCATGATACTTAGTATAGATGGGTAAATGCTGTATGTATGTATGTATTTTTTTATGGCTGTGTTGGGTCTTTGTTGCTGCGTGTGGGCTTTCTCTAGTTGTGGCGAGTGGAGGCTGCTCTTTATTGCTGTGCATGGGCTTCTCATTGCCATGGCTTCTCTTGTTGCGGAGCATGGACTCTAGGTGCTCAGGCTTCAGTAGTTGTGGCACGTGGGCTCAGTAGTTGTGACTCTCAGGCTCTAGAGCACAGGCTCAGTAGTTGTGGCACATGGGCTTAGTTGCTCTGTGGCATATGGGATCTTCCCAGCCCAGGGCTTGAACTCGTGTCTCCTGCATTGGCAGGCAGATTCTTTAATGTGCCGTCAGGGAAATCCAGTGCTGTACTCTTCTTGATATTATATTTATATTTTAGCAGGGGCTTTCTGCAGATATTGCTTTAGTTCGGGATAAAGAATCCTCGGGCTGGAATTTCATGTTCAACCAGGGGCCAGTGGGGAGAGCCCCCTGGGCAGATGAGGGTTTGTGTTGCCCTGCAAATTAGTTACCCAAACCAAACCACAAGGATGCTGGTTTTTCAAAGCTGCCTGAACATTGGATGCATCTGGGGAGCTTTAAAAAACCCTAAAGACTCTACCAGAAAACTGCGAGCACTAATTGATGGGTTTAGTAAAGTAGCAGGATACAAAATTAATGCACAGAAATCTCTTGCATTCCTATGCACTAACAACAGAAGAGCAGAAAGAGAAATTAAGGAAACTCTCCCATTCACCATTGCAACCAAAAGAATAAAATACCTAGGAATAAACCTGCCTAAGGAGGCAAAAGATCTGTATGTAGAAAACTTTAAGACACTGATGAAAGAAATCAAAGATGATACAAACAGATGGAGGGACATACCATGTTCCTGGATTGGAAGAATCAACATCGTGAAAATGACTGTACTACCCAAAGCAATTTACAGATTCAATGCAATCCCGAGCAAATTACCAATGGCATTTTTCACAGAACTAGAGCAAGAAATCTTACGATTTGTATGGAAACGCAAAAGACCCTGAATAGCCAAAGCAATCTTGAGAAGGAAAAATGGAGTTGGTGGAATCAGGCTTCCTGACTTCAAACTATACTACAAGGCCATAGTGATCAAGACAGTATGGTACTGGCACAAAAACAGAAAGGAAGATCAATGGAATAGAATAGAGAACTCAGAAGTAAGCCCAAACACATATGGGCACCTTATCTTTGACAAAAGAGGCAAGAATATACAATGGAAAAAAGACAGCCTCTTCAATAAGTGGTGCTGGGAAAATTGGACAGCAACATGGAAAAGAATGAAATTAGAACACTTCCTAACACCATACACAAAAATAAACTCCAAATGGATTAAAGACCTACATGGAAGGCCAGATACTATAAAACTCCTAGAGGAAAACATAGGCAGAACACTCTTTGACATCCATCAAAGCAAGATCCTTTTGGACCCACCTCCTAGAATCATGGAAATAAAATCAAGAATAAACAAATGGGACCTCATGAAACTTAAAAGCTTTTGCACAGCAAAAGAAAGCATAAATAAGACTAAAAGGCAACCCTCAGAATGGGAAAAAATAATTGCCTATGAAACAACGGAGAAAGGATTAACCTCCAAAATATACAAGCAGCTCATGCAGCTTCATACCAAAAAAGCAAATAACCCAATCCACAAATGGGCAGAAGACCTAAATAGATATTTCTCCAAAGAAGACATACAGATGGCCAACACACACATGAAAAGATGCTCAACATCACTCATCATCAGAGAAATGCAAGTCAAAGCCACAATGAGGTATCACCTCACACCAATCAGAATGGCCATCATCACAAAGTCTGGAAACAACAAATGTTGGAGAGGGTGTGGAGAAAAGGGAACTCTCCTGCACTGTTGGTGGGAATGTAAGTTGGTACAGCCACTATGGAAAACAATTTGGATGTTCCTTAAAAAACTACAAATAGAACTACCATATGATCCAGTCATCCCACTCCTGGGCATATACCCAAAGAAAACCATAATCCCAAAAGAAACTTGTACCATAATGTTTATTGCAGCACTCTTTACAATAGCCAGGACATGGAAGCAACCTAAATGCCCATCAACAAATGAATGGATACAGAAGATGTGGCATATATATACAATGGAATATTACTCAGCTATAAAAAGGGATGAGATGGAGCTATATGTCATGAGGTGGATAGAACT
Organism: Hippopotamus amphibius kiboko; assembly: GCF_030028045.1. Taxonomy (NCBI): domain Eukaryota; kingdom Metazoa; phylum Chordata; class Mammalia; order Artiodactyla; family Hippopotamidae; genus Hippopotamus; species Hippopotamus amphibius. The sequence continues at coordinate 91,123,788 of NC_080196.1, read as the reverse complement.
ACAATCTGTCATACAGAGTGAAGTAAGTCAGAAAGAGAAGGACAAATATTGTATGCTAACTCACATATACGGAATCTAAAAATGGTACTGATGAACTCAGTGACAAGAGACGAACAAGGATGCAGGTGCAGAGAATGGACTGGAGAACTCGAGGTTTGGGGGGGTGGGGGGGTGAAGGAGAAGCGGAGATGAAGTGAGAGAGTAGCATAGACATACATATACTACAACTGTAAAATAGATAGCCAATGGGAAGTTGCTGTATAACAAAGGGAGTTCATCTCAAGGATGGATGATGCCTTAGAGGACTGGGATGGGGAGGGTGGGGGGGAGTCGAGGGAGGGAGGGAATACGGGGATATGTGTATAAAAACAGATGATTGAACTTAGTGTACCCCCCAAAAAAATAATAAAAAAAAAAAACAAAAACAAACAAACAAAAAAACACTGCCTGGTTCCCACCCCTAGAGATTGATGTAATTGGCCTGAGGGGTTGCCTGGCTGGGGAAGCTTTAAAGGCTCCCCAGGTGATTCTCCCGGTGCAGCCTGGGTTGAGCTCTATTGCCAGAGGCAGCCACTCCCTCCAGCTGTGTGTCAGCTGCCTCTGTGCTGACTGCAGAGATGGGAGAAGTGAACTGCTGGAGAATTGCTCGCAGTACTAATGCATTTCATTTCACAGAGGCATCTGCCTTCTCCAGTAATACACAGGGCTCTTTCCAAAAGAAAAATCAGTTTTTCTTTGACAATTAGGTCAGATATTATTTTATTTACTTCGACGTGATGGGGTTAAGTGTTGTTAAAACACCATAGTGCCAAATTGAGTAGTACTGTAATAGGATTCTGTGAGGGAGCTTGTCTTTCCTACAGTCTGCTGCCTCCAAGAAAGCTGCTACAGGTCAGATTTGTTTGAAGGAATTCCTTGAAGAGAAAAAAAATGAAGAGGCAACATAGAACCTTGGTTCTAGAAGGTTTCTGTCTGGCTCATAGAAATGATGGCTTTCTGTTAAAAGAATATAGTTCATCTTACTGCTTTTCCAGAGATGAGAAGCGAGAACCCCTGTCAGGAGAGAGCGTACAGGATGCTGTTTGCGTCATCTGCAACAAAAACAGTTTTTGTTTTATAAATTGAGGTGAAATTAGCATGACGAAAAATTAACTATTAAATGAACAGTTCAGTAGCATTTAGTGCATTCACAATGTTGTGCAATCACCATGTCTATCTAGTTACAAAACATTTTCATCATTGCAAAGGAAACCCCTCATAAATTCTTTCCATCTCCACGGCTCAGATCACATCTGTCTTCCTCTCTCAAGTCTTTTTTTTGTTTTAATTGAAGTACAGCTGATTTACAATAATGTGTTAGTTTCAGGTGTATAGCAGAGTGATTTGGTTATATATATTCTTTTTACGTTCTTTTCCATTATAGTTTATTACAAGATATCGAATATAGTTCCCTGTGCTATACAGTAAATACTTGTTGTTTATGTGTTTGTATATGGCAGTGTGTATCTGTAAATCCCATACTCCCAGTTTATACCCCCCCATCCCCCTTTGGTAACCATAAGTTTGTTTCTATGTCTGTGAGTCTGTTTCTGTTTTGTAAACAAGCTCATTTGTCCGGTTTTTTTAAAATAAATTTATGTATTTATTGGCTGCGTTTTTGTACTGTTTTTTAGATTCCACGTATATGTCTCCCTCAAGTCTCTGCTGGCTCCTGTGTCACTTTTCTCTCCTTCCTCTTAGTTTGTGTGTCTGTTCTCTTGGCTGATCATGCCCCACTTGTACTCGGTTACAGGGGCAGTGAGTCTTCCTTGGTCTGAGTGGGGGGCCTTGTTGGCCTTGTCAGCAGACAAAGCAAAATTTGATCATGGTTAAAATTGCCCTTGGAGGTCCTATAAATAGCTCATCAAGTGCAGCATGTGTGACTTTGGATAAACAGCCCTGCTCAGTAATTCATAAGCATCTTAAGCTGAGAATCCATGAAGCAGCGTAAAGGTGGGGAGGCCTGCCCGCAGATGTCACCCATCCCGCACCATCACCGTGCAGGGCTTGCTTCATTCTTGCTTAACCATGAACTACTGTCATCTCCACATGCATGTCCACATGTGTCTTTATTGTGGGGATGGAGGACACATGACAGCATCTAGCACAGAGTGGGTGCTCAGGTGTGTATTGGATTTGAACCTGAAGCTGGCTTGATCAGGTCTGTAGTAGACACTTGCCTTTACAAAGCTGTAGGAGGATCTGGTCACCTGTTTCCTGCGAAGTTGACATTTACCACTGCTGCCCTTCCTTCTCTTGCCCTGCCTGCTGCCCCCTCGGAATAGCTGTTTCTCTCCTTAGGAGCCGGTCACGTTTCCCCCTTAGAGTGTATTTTTATATGAAATATCTACCCAGTTAGATTATACGTTCCTTAACGTGAGGGTATAGATCTTCACATTTGTACTTGGTTACGTGGTGCTTGTCACGGTGTTTTCTGTATAAACCAGGTGCACAGTCTCTCCTCACTGGTTCCCGTCTCAGTAAACATTTCCTGAGCACCCACTGCGAGCCAGGGATACAGAAACGCCCCGTGGCGTATCTGAAAGACCTTGAAGTAGTGAGAGGAAACTGATGTGAAAGAAACGACTGCAGAACCATAAAGAAAGTTGATCATAGGAGCGTTGGTTGCGGCAGCCCAGCGTTGGGAAGGGCTCCCTCTGTAGGGCACAGGGAAGGAAGGGTTCAGCGAGGAGACGGCGCTGGAACTTGGGCTCTGCCCACATGGACAACCAGGAAAGGACATTCGAGGCTGAGGAAACAGCATGTTCAAAGGTAGAGGGCCGCAAACCTTTTCTGTAAAGGGCTGGAGGGTAAATAGTTTAGGTTTGGGGGCCATAGGGCCTCTGTCACAACTGTCACTGATGTGGAAGCCGCCACAGACAACAGGTGGATGGAATGTGGTGTTGTGTTCCAGTAAAACTTTATGGACACCACAGTGTGACACACACAGTTTTCATGTGCTAGTATGTGAGTATCATTCTCCCCCCCCTCCCCCCCGCAGTCATTTAACCATTTAAAGACCATTCTTAGCTCATGGGCTGTATAAAAAGAGGTGGCCCAGCAGCAGCTGGCCCAGTGCTGTAGTCTGGCCTGTGTACAAAGGAAAGAGTGAGATCATATTGCAGGACAGAACAGCAGGTACTTAGGTGTGCCTGTTCTGATGCCATGGGTGTGAGAGTCTGCATTTCTAACCAGCTCCCAGGTAGTGGTGAGGCTGAGGTCCTCACCTGGAGTAGCAAGGAGGTAAAGTATCATTCGTGTCCCCTGATGCTGTGATGGATTCTGTGGATATAGGAAACTATAGATGACAACTTTCTGCCTACCAGGTGTTTTCAGTCTACTCAGAAGAGATTTATATAAGTAGAAAGGTAAATGGACCCTCCTGGAGTGAGAATTAAACGGCAACAGAGCCAGGCGGCGAGGTTCCCCAGTGCTGGGTACAGTGAACTGTCCAGTGAGAGGCACGTGGACAGCAGGGTTAAGGCCAAAGGAGCCCCCGTGTGAGCTGGAACTGGGCTCCGTGTCTTCCAGTACTTCACACAGCTTGACGATGTCCACACGTCACCACCACCACTCGCTTCCTATTGGCATTTTCCCTCTTCTGCTGTTTGTCAGTCTGTTCTCTTGAGCCTTTCCTGACACTGTTTTACACTCAGTGGAGGCTTTGCTTTGAGTAGAGCTTCTTGGGGGCGCTGTCCTCCCTCTAACTGGAAGGAAAGTCCCAGCAGCCTAACTCAGGGATGGGAAGTGCAGCAGAGCTAAGGACAGTCCCTCACCTGAAGCTGGGGGACAGGAGCTTAAAAGTCTCTGCAGCTGGATGGATGGTGGGCTTCAGTGGCAGAGGAGGAGGTGAGTCAGAACACCTGAGGGGAGAAGAAATGTTGAAACACTCAGTTTTCTCTGGAGATACCTCCAACATTCTTCATGTCTTACTCTAAAGCACTCAGATAAAGCTCTGTAGTATCTTCCTCTTAAGATACAGTAATATCTTGCTGCAGGGCAGGCTCAGAGGCAGAGAGAAGATTTGGTGAACTTGATTCCTTGTAAAGCCAGAAACAAATGACTTTGGCTTTGTAACCTGAGCTGGGGTATCAGCGATGCAGATTGTGGTGGTGTGCGTTCCCATTAACCGGTGTCCTGAGCCTCTTGCCTCACGACTTTCACTCCTGGATCCTGAATTAGAGACAAGTGTAGCAGAGGCCAGGGCTTGCCTTTAAAAAAGGCCAGTGATCACCTGGAGGAAAATGCTGTAAAAAAATTAAAAAAGCAGAACAAAAATCAAGCCGGCAGCTGACTGGCCACAGGGCCTGTGCTTCACTGTCCCTGCATGGGGGAGGTGGGAGGTTATGCCGACCCGAACACACATTCTGGCTGGCCTTTGGTCTTAGAGCTATTAATTCCAGGGTTGCTAAAAAGTTCTGTGCCCATTTTATATGCATATTTACATATATATGTAAATATATATATACACACACACAGTGGGGGGGCAGGTATGTGCCCCTGCACACAGACAGCTTCTCAGGAGAATAGGACCAGTGAAAATCGCAGATCTATGAGATAAATACTGAGAGATGTGCCCGACGTCAGGAGTGTGGTACCGAGAGTGACAGCCACTAGTAGATCCAGATGCTGCTGTTTGGTGGGTCAGACCCGTGGTTCTCCCCAGCTGCACGTTATACTCACCTTGGAGCTTTCATGTCATCTCAGATGCTGACTGAATGGGTCTGAGGTGGACCCAGACATGGGCTTTTCAAGGCTCCCAGGTGATTCTAATGTGTGGTCACGGCCAAGAACTCCGGAGTGACATTGACAGTGGCTCCCACTCACCAAGGGCTGTGCTCTTCCCTGCAAGGATTTGGCCAGCTTAATGACCTTGCGGATCCCAGATCCGTTTGGCAGCTGGGGAAGGATGCATGAGATTCTGGGGTATGTTTGTGACTTAAGGAATGCACAACTAAATTGAGATTGCTGACAACTCAATAGTATATTAACACAGTTTCACTTTGCTGACCACTTTCTTTCACTTCTGTAGGAAAATGGCTTTGACCCTGAATGCAGAACACCAAAGCATTGATTCCCAAGCTTTGCAGACTTGCTACACTGTCTTGTTGCGTTTTGCATGTGCTGTTTTATTCTTTGCAGCACACTAGACAGCTCCCTTTGACTTGCTATGTTGTACCACCTTTTGAAATGATGGTGTAAAACTCTGGATCTAACCTAGATCCAGGTTTGGCATCTAGGCTTGGCATTCCTCCGGTAGAATTCGAATTTCATTGATCTGTGATATTCTGTTAGGATCTAGAAGGTTGTCTGTCCTCTTAGTTGTCTCTTATCATGGTATTGGATCACCTTGTATCTTGAAATGAGAAGGGAGGAAAATGTGTGCAGGTGGCTTTAAAAGTTCTCCTGAAGGCTCCTCACAGAGAGCACACCTGAAAGATTCTCTCAGCATCTAAGTTTCTTCTGTTTTACTCTTTCAGTACACAAGGGTCTGGATCCCTGACCCCGATGAAGTGTGGCGCTCGGCTGAATTAGCCAAGGACTACAAGGAGGGCGAGAAGAGCCTGCAGCTCAGACTGGAAGATGAAACTGTGAGTGCAGTGTGGGAGGGGTGGGAATGGGAGCGCAGAGCTCTGCTGGGCAGGGCTGGATGCTACATTGTGGCGAGAGCATGTCCTGCCTGTTGGAGCTTCTGAGCCCCTGGCATCTTTTTTGTTTCTGTTGATGGTAACTTATGTGAAAGTCTAAACTGCGAAGTGGCTGTATGGCTGTCCCATTACAAACAAGTGCCCACTGGTGTTAGCCACTGAGAGATGGTGGGTGGCGAAGGCAAGAGTCTTCTCAGTGGAGTGGAGGGCACAGGAGGCTTCCCTCGTGGGGTTGAGGCATCAATGGGAGGTGAGGGGGGTGCCACTTAGGAGCCGGTGCCTAGTACAGCGGTTGGAGCACCGGCTCCGGACTCAGCCTGCCTGGGTTGGGATCCTGGCTCAGCCCTTGCTAGCTGTGTGCCCTTGAGCAAGTTAGCAATTTTTCTGTGCCTATTATTTCATCAGTGACATGGGGGTGATAGTTTGTCTAGGACGCCTGTGAGAATAAAATGTTACTATGTGGCATGTATTGTACTCAGAGTCCTGCCCGGCATGTAAGTACTCAATACATGTTAGTTGCTCCAGTGAGAATTTTTTTATTAGTTGATTTTCAGGCGTTTTTGTTCAAAAGGAAGACAAGGTAGTCATCAGGAAATCCTATTCCTTCTAGAAGGTCTGATTCACTTCCCTTTTCATGAGCCTTTTGTCACGACCTCTCCTGTGATTTGTGCACCTCACAGATGTGTGAAGGCTTGCACGGTGCTGGTCCCGGGGCTGCGTGCACGATCGGTGGTGGCCCTGCCACGTGGGGAGCTCAGTGCTGGAGGGCACAGTCAGTGTGAACACAGGAGCGCAGGAAAGCGCCTAGGCAGGCTGCAGGAGGCACGGAAGCTGTGGAGTGGTTGAGGTGCAGGAGGAAAGTGAGGAGGGAGCTGAGGTGAGGGGTCGGGGGAGGGGGCTGTGGAAAGGAGCAGGCATTGAACACTCCGGCCGGGGCGGGCTGAGGGGAGCGTCCCAGGCAGGAGTTGTGCACCAAAGCCCTGAGTCCTCAATGTGTCCCCTTTGGGTGTGTGGAAGGAAGGGAGGCCAGTGCACCTGGAAGCCACTGGAGAAGGGGACAGATGGAGCCTGAGGCTGAGGATACAGGTTGTGGGTTCAGGGTTTACAGGAGGAGAGACTGGGAGGCTAACAGGCTTTGAACCAAGTGGCCAAAAGAAATCACGATTTGGATTGGGATACCAAATAGTACACTCTAAATATATGCAGTTTATTATATGTTAACTGTATCTCAATAAAAGTTCTTAAAAAAAATTAAAGAAGACCTAAATAAATGTAAAGACATTCATTAAAAAAAAAATAAGAAAGAAATCACAATTTGGCTTTGGGATGGGTCAAGTTTGAGGGGCCGCAGAGCAGGCCTTGCTTGGAGGGAAGGCTGGGGCTGGAGTGATTATTGCCTCCCTCTGAAGTGCAGGAGCACTGAAAGTTTGTCCCCATCACTTAGCCTTTGAGCATTTACTGTCTTACTGTTGTTCCTTCTTCCAAGCTCTTGTCTTTCTAGCTAGTAATGACCTGTTTGAGAAATGGAGTATGTGAGCACAGTCTTTTGCTTTGATCACTTGTACTACGGTGGTTGGTGATTAACTCATCAATTAGTAGGAAGTATGGAATCTAAAAAAATGGTACTGATGAACCCAGTGACAGGGCAAGAATAAGGATGCAGATGCAGAGAATGGACTGGAGGACACCGGGTTGGGGGGCAGGGGGGCGAGCGCGAAGGGGAAGTTGGGATGAAATGAGAGAGTAGCATAGACATATATACACTACCAACTGTAAAATAGATAGCTAGTGGGAAGTCGCTGTATAACAAAGGGAGATCAACTCAGTGATGGGTGATGCCTTAGAGGGCCAGGACAGGGAGAGCGAAAGGGAGCCGCGGGAGGGAGGGGATATGGGGATATATGTATAAATACAGCTGATTCACTTTGGTGTACCTCAAAAGCTGGCACAAGAGTGTAAAGCAATTATATTCCAATAAAGAGCTTAAAAGAAAAGAGTAGGAAGATTGAACATCTTCCCCTTATTAACTTCTGTTTTATATCAACTTTGAGCACATCGCTTGGTACACCTGGGACCGTGAGTCGGTTAGTTTGTTAGAAGATGTTTACACTAAGGTGTGCTCACCTCCCCTTCCTCTTCCTGGCAGGCAGACTTTGCCAGCCTCCTCTTGGTTTTGAGGTGAGAATCAAAATTCCCAACAGATGGAATCATGTTTACCATGTTGAATAACTTACCACCCCACGCCCAAAACAAAGTAAAATTAGTTCACCCACGGGAATGGTGTATCTTCCACTCCAGGAGATTTCCTTTCAGTTGATCTTATAAGTGGGTGGGTGTTTAAGAGCTGTGGGGAGGGAGTGAGGAGTGATCTGCTGTGTTGCTAAAACAGAGCAGATGCTCGCCTCCCTAGCTGAGAATGAGTGCTGCCCTGCTTGACTAATCCTGGCAGCTGCCCAAGACCCCTCTCCTGCCCCCTCCCCTGCTACACGGCCATCAGCTGTAATCAGGGGAGATGCCTGGGGCTGGAGATTAGCCCCTCTGGAGAAATAATGGGCTCCTCACATCAGACTCTGTCCAGGTGGCTTGTGGGCTGTGGTTTGTCCACTGCTGGCTCTGAGCTATCATTAGGAGTGACTCAGCCAAGCTGTGGACCAGAGGCAGGAGAACAGAAGTCAGATGGCCGGACTCTGAATGTTTGAAGAGTCTCCTCTGTGGCTCAAACCATCCTTGATGTACCAGGCTGGCCAAAAAATCCACCCTGGAGTCTCTTTCCCTACTTACCGCTCCTCCCTCTGAAGTCCAGTAGTGTGGGTTTACCTGCAGCGGCAGAGAATGAAAATAAACTAGTTCTCTTCTAAAACAATAAAGCTCTTAACCCTCGGCTTCTACCTTGGCAGTAAGTAGCCTGTGTGTTCTGTTCAAGGTGGTCAGGCCCCTCCTTGTTCCTCTAAGATGTTTCTTTTCCTCTGTTGCTTGCTTGCTTATTTATTTGGGTAAAATATAAAAAATGTAAAATTTACCATGTCAACCATTTTCAAATGAACAGTTCAGTGGCATGAAATATTTACCAACTGTTGTGCAACCATCACCACTGTCTACCTTCAGAACTCTTTTCATCTTGCAAAACTGAAATTCTGTACCCATTGAATACTAACTCCTTCTTCCCCCTTTCCCTGCAGCCCTTGGTAATCTCTATCCTATCAATACTTTCTGTCCCTGAGTTGGATTCTTCTAGGTACCTCACAGAAGTGGAATCATACAATACTTGTCCTTTTGTGTCTGGCTTGTTTCACTTAGCACAATGTAAGATGTTTCCTGTTTAAGCCAGTGAGAAGATGGGAAACTTCTTGGGAAAGGATCGTGTCTTCTCTTTTTCTCCCCACAGCTGTGAAGTGTGCAAGGTATCTAGGTTTGCGAGCCCTTAGCACAGTACTCTGTTGAGACCAGGTAAAGCACCTCAGTATATGCAAACCTTTGTGATAATTGCAGCTTCCTCGTTCTTTTTTTTTTTAAGCTCTTCATTAGACTATAATTGCTTTACACTCTTTTACCAGCTTTTGAGGTACACAAAAGTGAATCAGCTGCGTTTATACATATAACCCCATATCCCCTCCCTCCCGCGACTCCCTTCTGCTCTCCCTGTCCTGGCCCTCTAAGGCATCACCCATCATTGAGTTGATCTCCCTTTGTTATACAGCAACTTCCCACTAGCTATCTATGTTACAGTTGGTAGTGTATATATGTCTATGCTACTCTCTCACTTCATCCCAGCTTCCCCTTTGCCCCCTGCCCCCCCCAACCTGGTGTCCTCCAGTCCATTCTCTGCATCTGCATCCTTATTCTTGCTCTGTCACTGGGTTCATCAGTACCTTTTTTTTTTTTTTAGATTCCATATATGTGAGTTAGCATACAGTATTTGTTTTTCTCTTTCTGGCTTACTTTGTATGACAGACTCTAGTTCTATCCACCTCATTACATATAGCTCCATTCAACATCACTAATCATTAGAGAAATGCAGGTCAAAGCCACAATGAGGTATCACCTCACACCGGTCAGAATGGCCATCATCACAAAATCTAGAAACAATAAGTGTTGGAGAGGGTGTGGAGAAAAGGGAACTCTCCTGCACTGGTGGTGGGAATGTAAGTTGGTACAGCCACTATGGAAAACAGTTTGGAGGTTCCTTACAAAACTACAAATAGAACTACCATATGATCCAGTAATCCCACTACTGGGCATACACCCAGAGAAAACCATAATCCAAAAAGAAACATGTACCGTAATGCTCATTGCAGCACTATCTACAATAGCCAGGACATGGAAGCAACCTAAATGCCCATCAACAGATGAATGGATAAAGAAGATGTGGCACATATATACAAAGGAATATTACTTAGCTTCCTCATTCTTTGCTTGGCGTGGAGCGCTGCCTGGTCGACCTTTCTCCTGCCCTACCTCCCTTACAAACTGCTCAGCTCCTGCCCTCTACTGGCAGGGAAAATTCTCCCCCTGTTTCCATGGTTTTGCGTTTTAAATTCTGTTTTTCCAAACGAGTTTGTATCCAGTGTCCAGGGCAAGTACTCCCTGTGTGCAAGGCCCTGGCAGTGTTTGTGGGCTAGAGGAAGACGGGGAGACGTGAGATTTAAGAAGAGCAACAAGCTCTACCTGTGTCTCTGCATATCCAAGCCTGCTAATGTTTGTGGGCCCAGGGCAAGAGTGGGGATGTGGCCTATGTCTGTTTAAATATGAAAAGCATATTTTATTAGAATTATTTAGGTAAATCTGAAATTTCTAATTCTTGAAAAATAAAGCATTTAGTATATTAAAAATAAGATACTTGCAACTCTGCTCTTCAACCTCCATCTATTCGCCAGTGTAAAGAACTATCTTGCCTTGGGCATGTCATGCCTATGCCTAGATAGAAACACATTTAAGAGGAATGTGACTTGTTCAGTATTGCAAAGTGTTCCTCATATGTTAGGTTTGCAGTGGTTACAAATACTGTACTAATGTGTAAGCACCTCTGGAACCACAATTAGAACGCATGGAGAAGCAAGGAATTGGATATTCAGCCCAACTGGGAAATGGTGTTTCATTATGTGAGAATTTTTTTGCATTTGTGCTATCTGAAAGGAAGGATTAACAAGCTAATTTGTCTTTCCTTTTGTCTAAATGTCTTTGCTGCCCAGCTCTTCCCCACACTCCAAAGCAGTATCTGTCTCTGACATTGGTGATGTTATAGCCCACAAACCTTCAAGGTGTCTGGACACATTTGTCTTATTTCAGGGACACAAGGCAAGAGGTGTGCAAAAGCATCTCCCTGGGGCCTGACGGCGTTCGTCCCCAGAGTGTATGTTGAGGGTTGCCGATCTCACTGTGTCCGCACTGAACGTTGACCCCAAGTGACAGAGATACCACATGTTCTTTAATAAGCTTATATTTTGTATTTATGATATTGAAGCCCTTTAAGATGCAGGGTCCAGGGTAGGGCCCCTCTTGCTCAATAAGGATGGTACTGAATGTATCAGGATATTACAGCGAGGAGATACCAAACATGGTTCTTCAAGTCAAGAAGCAACAGCCTCATAGAAGAGCCAGGACTATTGTAAACCCTGTGCAGAATAAGTGCCAGCTGTATGTACATCTGGCAAAACCACAGAACTAAGAGTATTTGGTAATACTCCTCTGGTACCAGTAAAGCCTCTTAGTGGACGTGTTTGATTATTTCTCTTTCCTTTTTGTTTTTCCGGTTTTTCCATTCTTTCTTACTTTCATATTGGTTTATGGGTCATTCTAATACTCTTTATCTTTGTTTTGCTCTCAATTGCTAAGTAATCCACAGTTGAGACAGTATTACACTTTGTTGATTGGATGGCAAGGATAATATGAAAGACAATATTTATATTGTACATGTGCAAAAATTGTTTCCTTTAAGTTATAAAATAACACATTGCATATAAATATCTACTGGTAATATTGTTACCAATACAATTAGTTATCTTGTCTACAGTGTTTTTTTTTTTTTTATATTGTAAAATACAGGTAACATAAAATTCACTGTCTTCGCCATTTTTAAGAGTATAGTTCAGTGGCATTAAATACGTTTACATTGTTGTGCAACCCTCACCACCATCCATTTCCAGATGGCTCTCTGTTACTTAGTTACTATCTTTGGCCTCTTTCCCTGCTGTATCCATGATCTTTTCCATCAGTTAGAATATTTTGCCTGGCTGCTTCTGCTGAGAGATTGGTGAAGCAGTAATCTTTGCCCCCAAGGGACATTTGGTAATGTCTGGATACATTTTTGGTTGTTGTGACTGAGGAGGGAGGTTTGCCATTGGCATCTAGTGATAGGTAGAGAGCAGGGATGTTGCTAAAAGGACCCTCCCCCAAAGAAACAACTATCAGTCCTAAATGAAACAGTGCCAAACTTGAGAAATCCTGGTTTAAGCCCATAGAGGAAATGGTCTTGGACTTGTCATTGCTGAAAGACACCGTGTTAAAAGCTAAACTTTTATAACTCCATATTCTAACAGAATGTGTAAGTTGTTTTCCCTGAAATAAATTGAGATCAAAAGATTATCTTTGACTTCGTAGTTTTATGCCACTGTAATTTTGTTTATAATTTAAACTTCCTAATTGCCTGTTTTCATTTATGGTTTTTTTTCCTTAGTTACTTGCATCCCCATTCATTCATTATTCATTCATTAAAAACAGTTATTATTGAGCAATTATTATATGCCAGGGTCTGGTTATACAGCAGTGAAAATGATACAGTTGTACCTTCGTGGACCTGTCACTCTAACTTATAATAAATATAATACATACACGAATATAGGCTTTAGAATATGAAAAGTTCAAGGCCAAGAATCTTTCGAAGTCCATTAGAAACATGGTAAGATGCCTGACTCTAACCCACTGCTCCCTCTCTTCACTCCCCAACCCCACACTCTGTTTTTGAAATCCCCTTGGGCAGCTACCTCGTAGTTTCTTGCTGACTTCCTAAAGCAGGAACACTTACCGTGGCAGACGTGGCATCCAAATGTTCCACCATGGTTGTCAGCTCCCTTGCAGGTTATGTGGGACCCTGTGACTACTTCTGTCCAGAAAACTCTAGGTAGAATTCCTGTCTATCCCTTCCAGGCAGAAGCATAGAGGAGCCTATGGGAGTTTGCCATGCTTCACCCTTCCTCTGCCTGGTGACGGTGAAGGCCACGTTGATGTCTGGGTGACCTTGGGGAGCAGAGCTTCCATCCCAGCCAGCCTTGGGCAGCTAGTGTGAGTGAGAAACCTCTGCGGTATTGAGGCACTGAGAGTTCAGGGTTAATTCGTTATTTCTTCATAACCTAACTGACCCTTCCTAACTAAGAAGTTTACGTGAATCACAGAGTATTTTATTTTTCAAGCAATTGCATGCCTGTGCTTAGGCCTGGGCTAAGTGGTATGAGGGGAATAAGAAGGTTCTTTTTAAGCAGCATGATCTTTTTGGAGACTGGGGAAGATGGAGATATACGATTTAAACACAGAACTATCATAGAATAGGACACAGCAGAACACTCACCAAGTGAATTTTTTTTGTACTCGTTTAGGACATAATGTAAAACGACCTTTTAGTGTGAATTTAATGAACCTGGAGCCACACACTTGCCGTAAGTGTAAGTGGATTCAAGCTTTGGGGTCTCCTATTTTCTCAGCAGGACAGCTCACAAAGAGAACACAAAAGAGAACACCCATACATCCACTGATCTAACTTAAGTACGTTAGGCCCGTCAAGTTGGAAGGGCCCTTAAAGATGGTTGGGACCAGTCCTCCCATCTTACGATTAGGGAAACTGCTATCTATGGAAATGAAGTGATGGGCTCAACACCTCAGAGCAGTTGAGTTTCGTGGTTCTCAACTTTGGCTGCACAATAGAAACCCCCAAGGAGCTAAAAAAAAATTTGCAGAGCTCCAACACAGCCAGACTCCTTAAATCAGAGTTTGGGGATGGAACACGTCATAGTATCTTTTGGCAAGCTCCTCGTGGGATTCCAAGGTGCAGGAAGGGTTGAGAGCCACTGCTTTAGTTGACGGCCAGGACTTGAGCACAGGGTTTAACTCCTCGTCGGTCTCCGTTTCTATGAGCCGTGTGGCACCTCGGGGTCAGCATCAACCTGACTGCTGCTGCTAACGCTGTTTTCACTAGCTTCTCTTTTTCTCTAGATCTTCTGGTTCTATGGGCAGATAAAGAAAACTTCTTTCTCCTGCTCCACCTTATATGCTGATTAGTAGCTCCAAATCTGTGTGCTGGGATTTGTCATTTGAAGATGTTTTTATGATTACGTTCTCTTGCTGTGGTACCATGTAACGCGGACATGAGTTGAGGTATGGGAGAGGTCATGAAAAGATCAGACACTCCATTTAACTGGTATTTTTTTACGCACCTACTGAGCATTTTAGGATCACAGATCTGCCGAGTTAAGAGCAAGCTAGACCAATGCTCTCCAAGAGAGCACCGCGTTACAGTGAGGTGTTCTTTGTATTGTCTAGTATGGTAGTCAGTGGGCCCTTGAAATGTGGCTAGTGTGAGAAATTGAAGTTTTAATTATATTTAGCTTTAATGAATTCAATTTAAATAGCCATCTGTTGGCAAGTGCAGGTCTAGAGCAGTCCCCTATCCTGTGCCTCCCTCTATATTCTCAAGTGTTGACCAGTGTCATTTGCTAGATAGGGACCAATTAGAGACCTCCCACCTGTGTCCGATTCCCAGCCCCTGGCCTTGGAGAGGAGAAGGTCTACTCCAGGTGGGGGACTGAGCATTAATTTTGTGAAGGGTATTAACATTCAGCCTCCTCTTTACCCCCAAAGGCCCAATTATTATGTAGTGAAGTCTTTTGTGCCAGAAAGGTCATTGCCTCTGATCATATCATAAACCCTTCGATTTCAGATAAAACCGTTTTAGCTGTAAATGTTCAACACTAGCAGCAGTGTTAGAATCAAATAGGTGTTAAAGAAAACAACGTGTTCTTGGGGCTCCCATTCCCTTCTCCCTCTGGTTGTGCACTCCCCTGAAGTCTGAGCTTTGAATGCTGAGCCTGCAGCTCTGCCCTCTTTGCTGCTGCCCTGGGCATTTTTACTCTTTATCGATTTTACTGTAACCAATTCCATTGGCTTATTTTTTGGGCCGTGTTTTCACAAAACTGCATATGCCTGTCCCTTCACATGCTTTGGGGACAGTCTTTTGATGGGAGAGCCATCTGAGAAGAGATAGAATGCCAGCATGTCTGCCTCAGGGTTTAAAGACACTGGGCTCAGGTCCCAGCTTTCTGATCTGAAAAATGAGGGCTTGGCTGGGGGAGAGCTCTGGGGTTCTGCACCAGGCTGTCCCTGTGCTGCTTATGGAGGGGCTTGGGGTGGAGAGCCACGTGGGAGACCAGAGCAGACACGCTGCTGCTGGGGCGAGGGACCTCTCCATTGGGAAGTCTGTCAAATGGCTCAGGGAGGGAGGTCTGGTTAGAGGCCCAGTGATACCACCCACTCTGCCAGAAATGAAGGGGGTGAGGGAGCAACTCTAGAGTTTAATGAAATAAGAATCAACTCTCAACAGTCTCCATTTCCCCCTTCTTTCCCACCTCTTGGAAATTTCATCATCATCTTCATGAAAGTTGTTTGCTGGTCTCCTGTACGGAGTAAGTTCGATAAGCATAAAAGAGCTTTTCATAGAAAGAAAAGAGCCTTCATTAGTATTTTTAAAAACCAAGAACAGGAAGCTGTATAAAAGAAAACCTTGCTAATACAGGTAACCATTGATATTTTGTGGGGATGTTATTCCAGGCAGACTTTAATATACAGCTTTAAATAAATGGAATCTTATTATAGGTTTCATTCTGTAACATGCCTTTTGTTAGATGCAGCAGAATGCTGTCTGCTGCCTGACTGTAAATACAGGTCTATATTGTGCTTTACTTTCATATTTACAGCCTCGGGAGTCGATATCTTTGCTCATTTGTAAGATTGTCTTCTGGGGCCAAGGAAGAATATATTTGTGAAAAATTCTGACAAGGTGTTGCCCTCCAGTAAGGTTAAAGCAGTCTCAGCTCTTTTTTGCCCACACCCTTCCTGGTTGGAGTCTTGTCAGTTTTTATACCTTTGCTTAGCTGATAAATAATGGTGCTAATAATCTTTTATTTGCATCTCTTTTATTATTGGTGAAGTTGAATAGGTTTTCATATATTGCCCCTTTGTAGTTCTTATTTTGTGACTTGTATTCTGTGCACAATTTTCTGTTAGGGTATTGGTTTCCTTTTTGATTTCTTACAACTCTTTGGGTATTAAGAATATTAATTCTATTTAATGCAGAATAACTGTTCCCGTCTGTCAATTTACTCTGCATATGGTGTGTTTTGTGATGGTTTTAAAGTTTTAGATTATAGTCAAATTAATCAGTATTTTACTACAGTGTTCTGGCTTTTGTGTCTCCCTTTAAAGACACTTCCTTTCAAAGCTTTTATGAAAATTTACCCCCATTTTCTTATTGGTTTTATTTTTCTTTTTGATTTTTACTTTTTTTCCATCTAAAATTTATTTTAATGTGAGAGAGAATAGAACAGTGACTCAATTTTTTTTTTTCCCTAAATGGCTGCAAGTTTACCTACCACTACTGAAAAATCCCTTTTAACCATTTATTTGCTATTTTAATGTTATCATGAATAAATTACCCATATGTGCTTGCATTTATTTCTAGACCTGCTATTATGTTTCATTTATCTGCCTATTTTAACACCATTACCATAGTACTTTATTCATTAATTTTATAATTTTTTCACTTTAAAAAAAAAATTTTTGGCTGCATTGGGTCTTTGTTGCTGCGCAGGCTTTCTCTAGTTGTGGCGAGTGGGGGCTACTCTTTGGAGGCTACTCTTCATTGGGGTGCTTGGGCTTCTCAGTGTGGTGGCTTCTCTTGTGGAGCACGGGCTCTAGGCACATGGGCTAAGTAGTTGTAGCATGCAGGCTCTAAGGTGCATGGGCTTCAGTAGTTGTGGCGCTTGGGCTCAGTAGTTGTGGTGCACAGGCTTAGTTGCTCCACGGAATGTGGGATCTTCCCAGACCAGGGATTGATCCCGTGTCCCCTGCACTGGCAGGCGGATTCTTAACCACTGTGCCACCAGGGAAGTCCCTACCATAGTACTTTAAGCCAATACCATAGTGGCTTTAATAATGTACCTTAATATCTGGTAGTACAAGTCCCTCTAAAAAGGGGATAGGAGAGAGCACTGATATTTAAGTTCTCTTAAAAATTAACTGTTATCCTGGTAAATTGAGGCTATGTCCATTGAATTTCCTGAAAGACTTGTATAGAAAAGTGATTCTTAAAATATGATGCATAGGCCACCTATATCAGAACTACATGAGAATTTTTAACAATTGATATTCCTGGGTCCTGCCCAAGAACTCCGGAACATAAGTTGTGTTGAGGGAATTCTTTTTACATGCTCTCAGATGATTTTTAAGAACAGCATAAGAAACTTAACACTCAGATAAAACATGGTAAGCAACAGTCAAGTTCCTCCTGTTTGTGTTAAAGAACACTACCTTTTTATTAATTACATCTTTGTATTAATTACACGTGGACATATGTGGACATGTGGTCAGTTATATATTCTGTCACTGAATATATTTTGGATATTTATGTAGTTTAAGTGCTACGTGTGCTAAGAGTACGGGGACAACACCTTGTATTTGAGATTTGACCTTAAGATATGTAATCATAGTCCCTGATTACACACACACAAACACACACACCTCAAGCTCGTATTATACTTTAAGTCAAAGTAAAATTACTGCCCTAAAGTAGCTTGCAGTTATGTTGGGGAAAAATATGTGTACAACTTGAATGGAACTTATGGAGAACAGTTTGCTATTTGCAAGATAATCCAAAAAAACAGAAAAAGAAAAAAGTGAGTGCTTTGTATGATGGAAGAGAGAGTAAAGAAAAACCAGCATTAAATGCGGCAAACCAAGGATGCTTTCCTGGATGGGAGAAAGAGAGGTACTCCTGCTGCAAGTAGAATTAAAGACTCAGTAAATATTTTTGTATTGAGAAGCAGAAGAACACTTTATGAAATCTACTTGTGGTTCCTGAATTTCTCATGTCATTCAGTCTTTTACCTTGATACACTGGGATTATATTATCAGCAAATTTTCTACCTGGGCTAGTCACTTATGGCAACACAGGTATTTTGTTCAACTCGCTTTCTTTAAAACGTGTTATTTATCTTCACTTATGATCATGTTAGGGTAGTGATCCTAGCCAACAAGACTGGACATTGAATATAGGCTAAATGCTTCATAACTGTGCCTTTTTGTGTCTGTCACTTGCCTTTCCTTAGATTCGAGAATACCCCATTGATGTCCAAAGCAACCAGCTTCCCTTCCTGCGGAATCCAGATATTCTGGTGGGAGAAAATGACCTAACTGCCCTTAGCTATCTACACGAGCCTGCAGTTTTGCATAATTTAAAGGTCCGTTTCCTGGAGTCCAACCACATCTACACTTACTGTGGTAAGTGGGGGCTATCTGTTGGCTGTGTGTGTTTGAAAGTGCTTACAACCTTTAGACTTCACGTGTTAAACTCCAGTCGTTAAGACTCCTACTTTCACTCTTATTTATAAGTACCTCTCACCTGAGACCCTTGAAAGGTTTGCAGTCAGTGGATGTGGCTTACTTCAGTGGGAGGCTTGGTGTTAATCACAGCTCAGCCAGGGAAGAAATAGGCCACCATGGGGCTTGGTGGCTCAGGCACAGTCCTGGGGTCAGTAGGACAGCGATGAATGCATGCCAGTGTCCTAGCTCAGGCGTCTGCTCTCACCGCGGAGCACACTGCGGCAAATGTATGGCTGGCTTGTTGTTTTTGTTTTAACTTTTTATTTTATTATGTATTGGAATATAAGTGATTAATGATGTTGTGTTAGTTTCAGGTGTACAGCAAAGTGATTCAATTATACATATATATATGTATCTATTCTTCTTCAAATTCTTCTCCCATTTAGGTTGTTACATAATATTGAACACAGTTCCCTGTGCTATATATATGTTGTTAATTGTACATTTTAAATATAGCAGTGTATACATGTCAATCCCAAACTCCCTAACTAGTCCTCCATCCCCTTCCCCCCCTGCCCCCACCCAACCATAAGTTCAGTTCTCTAAGTCTGTGAGTCTGTTTGTTTTGTAAATAAGTTCATTTGTATCATTTTTCTTTAGATTCTGCATATAAGCAATACTTGTCTTTGTCTGACTTACTTCACTCAGTATGACAATCTCTAGGTCTATCCATGTTCCTGCAAATGGCATTATTTCATTCTTTTTAATGGCTGAGTAATATTCCATCATGTATATGTACCACATCTTCTTTATCCATCTGTCGATGGACATTTAGATTGCTCCCATGTCTTGGCTATTGTAAACAGTGCTGCGATGAACATTGGGGTGCATGTTTTTGTTATCTGCTTGAGAAAGGGCTGCCTTTCTGACCCTCTGACAAACATGTGCATGATGAATATTTGTTGAATTCATGATCAGAAACCATGACAGATGCTTTTTTTAAATTTATTTTTTAATTAAAGTATAGTTGATATACAATATTATGTTAATTTCTACTGTACAGCACAATGACTTAGTTGTACACATATATACATTCTTTTTTGTATTATTTTCCATTCTGATTTATCCAGGATATTGACCATAGTTCCCTGTGCTATACAGTAGGACCTTGTTATTTATTCATCCTATATGTAACAGTTTGCATCTGCTAACCCCAAACTCCCAGTCCATCCCTCCCCCACCCCCTTCCCCTTGGCAACCACAAGTCTTTTCTCTATATCTGTGAATCTGTTTCTGTTCATAAATAGGTTCATTTGTGCCACAGTTTAGATTCCAGATATGTGATATCATATGGTATTTGCTTTTCTCTTTCTGACTTACTTCACTTAGTATGCTAATCTCTAATTGCATCCATGTTGCTGCAAATGGCCTTATTTCATTCTTTTTTATGGTTGAGTAGTATTCTATTGTGTGTATGTGTGTGTGTGTATATGTATATATACACATCATCTTTATCCATTCATCTGTTGATGGACATTTAGATTGTTTCCATGTCTCAGCTATTGCAAATAGTGCTGCAGTGAACATAAGGGTGCATGTATCTTTTTAAGAACTTTTATTGAGATATAATTGACATACAATGAACTGAATATATTTAAAGTGTACAATTTGTTACTTTTTTTTCTTGTTAGTAATGTATATATGGCAATCCCACTCTCCCATTTCACCACCCCCCACCCCCCACCCCCGCTTTCCCCCCTTGGTGTCCATATGTTTGTTCTCTACATCTGTGTCTCTAGTTCTGTCTTGCAAACTGGTGCATGTATCTTTTTGAATTACAGTTTTGTTCAGATATGTGCCCAGGAGTGGAATTGCTGGATGATATAGTAATTCTCTTTTTAGTTTTCTGAGGAAACGCCGTACTGTTCTCCACAGTGGCTGCCCCAACTTACATTCCCACCAACAGTGTAGGAGGGTTCCCTTTTCTCCACACATCTCCAACATTTGTTATCTGTAGACTTTTTGATGATGGCCGTTCTGACTGGTGTGAGGTGGTACCTCATTGGAGTTTTGATTTGCGTTTCTCTAATAATTAGCAATGTTGAGCATCTTTTCATGTGCCTCTTGGCCCATCTGTATGTCGTCTTTGGAGAAATGTCTGTTTAAGTCTTCTACCCATTTTTCTATTGGGTTGTTTGTTTTTTGTTGTTGAATTGTATGAGCTATTTGTATATTTTGGAAATTAAGCCCTTGTTGGTCCCATTGTTTGCAAATATTTTCTCCCATTCTGTAGGTTGTCTTTTTTTTTAATGGTTTCTTTGCTGTTCCAAAGCTTTAAGTTTGATTAGGTCCCAGTTGTTTACTTTTGTTGTTATTTCTTTTGCCTTGGGAGACTAACCTAAGAGAACATTGGTACAATTTATGTGCCATGACAAATGCTTTAAACAAACGTCCTAAAATTCTCTCATATTTTTCTTGAAATTTCTCAATTCCCCCATCCCAAATTTTGGCTTCTCTCCTTTAGAGTCTTGTGGTGTGGTGAAAACAAGAACCCTATATACTGTTGTTTGAGGGGCAAAACATTTTAGCATCTGGTTGTGCAGTCAGCCGAGGGCTTCTTTGTAGGGGGTTGTCCCAGTTGTACTTCAGCTCCTCGGTCTTGTCTGTGATCATAGGTGAGCCCTCAGGGCGTCAGGGTTCTTTTCATTGTGATTTTCTGCCAGATTTCAGGAGCTGGGAATACCATGTTGATTTCAGTACTTGAGAGTTTCCCAAAGCTCCTTTCCCCCAAATGCTAGTGAGAGTTTTATTTGAAAGAAGCCCTCAATAAGTTGTTTTGTTTTGTTTTTTTCAGAAAGATTTTTGAAAATCTTCCTTTTTGGAGAGAGGGATAAATGACCATCAGCTTCGCTTTTTGCAGGCAGCCCTTCTAAGAGAGGTCCTGGTATCTGTATGTATGTATCCCACTGATGCACCTTGGCTCCTCTAGCTTCAGCTGTTCGGAGTGACTGATCTCGCTCAGAATTCTCAGGCATCAAGAAGCACTCTTACCTGCTGTGGAGGGGGCTGAGACGCTTCAGGAAAATGTGTGACCTCAGAGTATAGTATCAAAATTTGAATGAAATGAACTAGGGTTTTGTATAACTCTCAGTAACCAGTAGAACGTGAGAGACTGTTTTTAAGAGAATTCTCCAAGTCATTCGCCTCAAGCGGCGTTTATCTGAGTTCTGGGCCTTATTTTTTGTTTCAGGTTGTCTTTTCAGGTAAACATTCATCTGAGGGGAACTTGTGTGTCATTTTCCTCTCCTTACCCTTTCTTCTTTACTTGGGTAGTGTGGCTTATGACATTGCAGGTTTCCCTCTTTCTTTCTTGTATTTTTCCCCTTTTAAATAGACGTTACTTTTTACAGCAATTTTAGGTTGAGAAAATTAAGTGGAAGGTATAGAGATGTCCTGTATGCCCCCGGCCCCGGCACATGCACAGTCTCCCCCACTGTCACCATTCTGCTCAAGAGTGACACATTTGTTAAAATTGATGAACCCACAGTGACACGTCATTATCACCCAAAGTCCATAGTTTACATTAGGTCACTCTTGGTGTTGTTTGTTCTGTGGGTTTAGACAAATGTATAATGACATGTATACACCGTTATGGTGTCATAACAGTCGTTTCACTGCCCTAAAAGTCATTTGTACTCTGCCTATTCATCCCTCTCTCCCCGCTAGCCCCTGGCAACCACTGATTTTTCATACTGTCTCCATAATTTTGCCTTTATAGAATATCACATGGTTGCAGTCACAGTGTACCCTTTTCAGATTGGCTTCTTCCACCTAGTAATAAGTACTTAAATTTCCTCCAAGTCTTTTCATATCTTGATAGATCATTTCTTTATAACACTAATACTCTATTGTTTGATGTACCACAGTTTGTCTATTCACCTGTTGTAAACAGAACATCTTAGTTGCTTCTGTTTTGGCAGTTATGAATATAGCTGTTATAAACGTCCTTGTGCAGGTTTCTGTGTGAATATGTTTTCGACTCCTTTGGATACATACCAGGGAGTGTGATTATTGGATCATGTGGCAAGATTGTGTTTAGTTTCATAAGAAACTTCCAAAGTGGCTGTGCCATTTTGCATTTCCACCAGTGATGAACAGGAGTTTCCTTTGTTCCACATCCTTGCTGGCATTTGGTGTTGTTAGTGTTCTGGATTTTGACCATGCTAATAGGTGTATAATGGTATCTCATTGATGTTTTAATTTGCATTTCCCTAATGACTTATGATGTGAAGCATCGTTTCCCATGCTTATTTGCCATCTGTATGTCTTCTTTGGTGAAGTGTTTGTTTAGGTCTTTTGCCTATTTGTTAATCAGTTCATTTCCTTATTGGTGGGTTTTAAGAGTTCTTTGTATATTTTGGGTAACAGTCCTTTATCAGATACGTGTATGGTGTGTCTTCTCATTCTCTTGACTGTGCTTCTTTTCAGATGCCAGAAGGGCACTCAGTGTAGGAGCTCTCCCATCCTGGCAGTGACCCTTTCCATTCCTGCCTTCTCTTCCCCAAATGACTGGAAAAGCTCGCATTTTTTATACCTGTCAGTGGGTCCCTTGAGATCCAGAATGTGCTTTTATGTGAAATAAAAAGGCATGAATTTGGCTTATCTTGAATATCAAATTTGTATTTTCTCTCTTTTCACATTCTCAAATATCAATTTACTGTGCCCTTCCATAGACTATCTGAAAGGTTATAGGATTTGCTAACTTCATTCAGCATTTATTTATTGAGCCTGTCATTGCAGTGTATCCTTTTGGGGACACAAGATGGAAAAAATAGTGAAATGATTATTATACATTATATAATGTGATGTGAGATAAAATATGGCCAACACTCAGTGCTTAGTATGCAAGATGCTGGCCTGAATGTTCTCTCTATTAATCATTTAACCCTCAGGATAACTAGGGAAAATGAAATTGTGATCCCCATTTTGCCATCCAGGAAACTAAGGTGGTCAGAGGTTAAGTAATTTGGCAAAATCACAGTTAATAATTGGCTGAGCCAACATCTGATATTAAGATGTGTAAATCATATTTCCTGTTCGCAAGTTGTTTGTATTTTAGTTAAGACAACACACATACAAATGAGAAATTAATAGTCCCTCTTTTAGATTTTCATTCTGAGATGGTGTTTTAAGCTTTACACCTGTTGGCAGGGTTAATATCCTCTTCTTTCTGCTCCTGCAACACTTTGTGCGTATGTATTTTATGAATTCAATTTGTTGAGCACGTGTGTGTGTGTGTGTGTGTGTGTGTGTGTGTGTGTGTGTGCGCGCGCGCGCGCGTGCGCACGTGCCCATGCCTGTGTGCTTATTCCATGCTCTAGGGTATTTGGAGGCCTGGGCTGTCATTCTTTTCTCCATCAGGGCCTAGCAGAATGCTTGATAAACACAGATGCATCTTGATTTAGTTGAGTGACTGGTTAAGACTCATTCTGTTCCTCTTCCCTTCTTTAGTTTTGATGTGTATGAACAGGGGCCTTTAAAGCTCATGTCAGGAGGCCATCGTGCTATCAGAGTCTGACTGCATTGTCTGTTTGCAGGTATCGTGCTTGTTGCCATTAATCCTTATGAACAGTTGCCAATCTATGGTCAAGATGTCATCTATGCCTACAGTGGCCAAAACATGGGGGATATGGACCCCCACATCTTTGCTGTTGCAGAGGAAGCCTACAAGCAGATGGCCAGGTAAGAGTAACCTCAGCACAGACATCCTCCTGGGTAGTCAGAGGGCAGAAAGGGGAGTTTCTGCCTTCTTTGGCTGCTTTTCCTCAGCAGGCGAAATGGTGCTTCTGGGATTGAGGGACGAGTCTTGGAAACCGAACCAGCTCAGGTTCTTTTCTTACCACATTTCCTCATGTCTTCATCTTATTCTTGTGAACCTAAACCTAGACTTGGAGAGCAGTGGCTCCTTAGATTTATTTCAGTTTCGAGCAATGCAGTTAATGCGTAGTGTTTCATCTCTTCTTGACTTTCTTTCGACCTTTTTCCTCCCCTCCAGGTGTGATGAATCCATTGTATACCATCACAGTTCATTTTACAGATCTCACCGAAGGCTCCTTTTTGAAGGAACCAGGACTCTGACAGCTTCTTGAGATGCCAGGCCTTTGGGACAGAAATAGAAAATTCAAATTAGCAGTCATGCATAGTGGTTTGGGGTTTTTAGCCTGGAAGCGGAGTTCTGTTTAGGCACTTAAGCAGATCTCATTTTGTTCTTCTTTTTCTAACTCTGAAAGATAGGTACAGGTCAGTCTCATCAGAAGGTGGGCTAGGTGGGCATATTAGTCAGGGTTCTGCAGGGCAACAGAACCAATATGGAGTATGTGTGTGTGGTGTGCAATTGTGGGGGCTTGGCATGTCCAAAATCTGCAGGGTAGGCTGGGAGCTGGAGATCCAGGGGAAAGATGACTCTGCATTCTGAGTCTGAAGGAAGTCTACAGGCACAATTATCTTTGGTGGGAATATCTAATTTTTTTTTCTCTTATGGCCTTCAGCTGATTGGGTGGGGCCCACCCACATTATGAAGAGTCATCTGCTTTACTCAGAGTCTACTGATGTAAATGTTAATTTCATCTTTAAGAAAAACACCTTCCAGTGAATAGTAAAATGCTGGATCCTTTCAGCTAAATCTTTCTTGCCTCCTCTAGAGAGCATCTTACAGAGCTATCAGGAAAGGTAGGAGTCCTTTGTGGGGAGGAGGGCTGCTTAGGCTAATTTAGTGAGAGGAGTGAGAGAGAATCCCATGTAAGGTGGTCTGTGCTTCAGTGGATGTCAGAATATAATTTTCAGCCCATTGAAAGTTTCCATGAGGAAAAACTGTTATATAAGCTTCCTTACTAATTTATAATGTTTTATTACTGGCTGTGGAGATCAGTATAAAAGGTCTGCTTCCCTATAGATACACAATGACCATATTCAATATAAGCAGTGATTGCAGAACACAGCAATATAATAAGTAGAATGATCCACAACCATTTTATTTCTCCAAAATGTGATAGATTGTGAAGCTAAGATGGTCATGACCTTTTTCCTCTCTGGTGCCATAAGAGGACCACATACTATGTTCATCTGCCATCAGGGCTTGACCTGGAGTCACTTAGCTTGGTAAGCTGTTGAGGTGCACACCTCTGGACTGAAGTGTGGTTCAAGGTCACGTCACGTGGGGAGAAGAATGAAGGCTAGTGTGACGCAGCACATGGCCCTGCTCAGGTGTGTGCATAGTGGAGGCAGACCTGGGGTCTGGACAGGGTTCTGTGTCTTGGGAGAATCACTTAAGCTGAATCTTCATTTGCTTCATGTGAAGAATACTATCTTTCCTCCTTTACGGATGGTTTCTTTATGGTTCTAAAACGGAAGGTGAGTATGGCCTGGTTCTTCATACCTTGCTGAAAGTTCTGCCAGTTCCCTGAGACTTGTCCTTTCATAGATGTCATTAATGTTTGCTTTTTATCCCATTCTCCTGTCCTAGCCAGTTGCACTCAGATGTATCAGAAGTTGCGTTTCTTTATCAGACTTCCTGAGGCTCCCCTATAGCTTTGAGAAACTTCTAGCCTCCAGTTTTATCCATACCGTAGATCCACTTGATTAAATGCCTACATTCTTCTTTCCATGCCTGAAGCCATGCTCATGGTTATTCTACTCTTGGGTTATTTCACTTGTTTGGGTCCTTGTTCACACCCGTTAGAGGGAATGGGCAGATGTGGGCATCCAGGGTGGTGGTGATACGATCTTGCCTGGGGTAATGCGTTTGATGATTAAGGGGTTTGGACGTTAAAGGTGGATAAAGAATTGTTTCCTTAAGGGTTTTCTTTAAGGTCTTAAGGTTTATAATAGTTTTACCCACTGAGTCCCTGGGTGTAGCAAAATCATTTTGCTGAAATCCTTGTGCAGTTTTTGCTCATGAACGTGCATTAGAAGTGTAAGACCAGCACACGTGGCCACAGGAGAGAGCTATTTTTGAATAAGCTGTGTTGTCAGCAGCTCAGAGTTTCTGCTATTGATCTGAGAGGCATATTAGAAGCCCCAGCAGAAACTTTGCAGGGAAAGAGGGAGACCCATGGGTCAGATGCATGGATGGTTTTTGCTGTATTTCCATTATGGGCCTTCTCTGTCAACTCTGAATACTAGAACACATTCATTTAACAGTACTTGCCAACTGTGTTGTGCTCTTCCTGTCTCGTCAGTAGTTGTTGAAATAATTGTTATGTGGATCAAGTAGCCACAGTCCAACACAGTTTTCTTTGAATCTGAGCTTTCATAACAGCTGGGCAAAATAAAGGGTACCAGAAACTAAAGTTAATGACTCCAAGTCTTTGATGACTATGACTCAGTTGGCTCAAGGCCTTGAACTCAGCAATGCTTTCTCTTGATTCGTTGGGGACTAGGATTTTCTTTCTTGATGTGGTTCACACTGGGACTTTCCAACTCTTTTTTTTTTTTTTTAATTGGGGTATAATTGATTTACAATGTTGTGTTAGTTTCAGATGTACAGCAAGGTGGATCTGTTATACAAATACATATATCCACTCTTTTTTAGATTTCTCTTCCCGTATAGGCTGTGATAGAGTATTGAGTGGAGTTCCCTGTGCTATATAGTAGGTCCTTATTAGCTATGCAAACTGGTACAGCCACTATGGAGAACAGAATGGAGATTCCTTAAAAAACTGAAAATAGAGGGACTCTCCAACTCTTGATGCTTTGACTGTGTGAGGGGAGTCTGTCAAAGCTTGAAGGGATAAATCCAGACCTTCATCCCCATCCTGAGAGTTCCTGCAGAGTCTTCTGCTGGGTGGAAAGGATGAGGTGACACAGTAACAAGAAGATTGGTTCACTGTCCCTATCCCTGTTGACTTCAAGACTAGACTTGAGAGTAAATGGAGATTCACAGTGAATAAAAAGGCTAAAGTACTATAAAACATCAAATTTGTGAATTCTGTCTTCTCTGTAAGAACCTATAGTTCCCCATGAGAAAGGGGACTGACCACCACTTTATTTCTGCCCCTTCCCTCCCAGTTTGAAATCCAAAATGCCCTTTCCCTTATTTTTACCTCCCCTGATTCTAGCCTCAGCTCCTGTGTTAAATCACATCAGCCGACGTTTGTGAAGTATGTTATTTGACAGCCTCCTTCCTGAATGAACACTTAAGAAATGTGAGACCTCTCTCCACTTCTTAAGGCACCCACAGTCTGGTTGGAGAGAGAGGACACAGTAGGCCCAAAGGCCTGCAACTGTAGGAAGTATAAATTGAAGCCATGCTTAGTGTCATTTGAATTGAGTTTGGAGCTGTTTGTCATACCTGGTCCAAGAGAACTGTAGCATTTAAGCTGGATCTTGATGAGTGGGTAGGATAAGTAGAGTGAGAAGAAGACCTTTAGGTGGGTGGAGTAGAGTGATCAATTACCCCAAAAGTGGAGCGTCAAAAAACACGATCACAAAACCACAGTGACACAGTGTTTCACACCCCCTAGGATGTCTGTAATGGAGAAGACCTAACAAGTGTGGGCAAGGATATGGAGAAATTAGAATCAGCATATGCTGCCGGTGGGAATGTAAAATGGTGCAGCTGCTTTATAAAATAGTCTAGCAGTTCTTCAAAAAGTTAGGCAGAGTTACTCAGCAATTCTACTTAGATATGTACCCAAGAGAAATGAAGACACATTCACACAGAAACTTATCCACAAACATTCATAGCAGAATTACTCACAGTAGCCAAAAGGTGGGAAAAACCTAAATATCCATCCACTGACCAATGGATCAATAAAATGTGTTATAACCATATAGTGGAATATTACTTGGCACACAAAAATGAACACAGTACTGATACATGGTACCACGGGGAGGAACTTTGACAACATGCTACGTGAAAGAAGCCAGACATGAAAGAACACATATTGTGTGACTCCACTTATATGAAATGTCCAGAATAGACCAATATATATAGAGTGGTAGATTAGTATTTGCCTAGGGCTGGAGGTTTGAGGGGTAAAGGGGAGTGATTCCTAATGAGTATGTATTTTTTTTCCCTTTGGTGGTGACGGGGGGCAGGTGATGAAAATTTTCTGTAATTGTGTGGATGGATGTATAACCTGAAAATGCACTGAAACCCATTGAGTTGTGCATTTAAAATGCGTGAATTGTGTGTTCTCTGAATTATATCTCAAAAAAGCTATTATTCACAAAAGGCATGGTCAGGGAACAGCACCCAGGAAAGCTTAACCTATGTGGTAAGTGGGTCTGTAGAGGGGTGTAGACTGTACAGTTAGAGACAGGGTGGCCAGACTGTGGAGGCTTCTGAAGAGCCGGGGTGAACTTTGGGAAAAAAGCGTGTTCTATTAACAAAGGGTACAGAGATGGTCAGATGACTTGTGGAAACCTTGGATTAGTCAAGTGAAACATCTGCCTTCAAGGCAGGGGGCTTCTCAGAGCAGTTATGTTGACATGCGTTCTGAGTCTCCAAGATGGGGACGCATTGTGCTGGGTTTGCAAATCATATTTAGACACAAAACTCTTTTCAAGGACTCTTTGGGAAATGCCTAGAGCAGTGGAGACATTTTAGAGCTTGTTAGATAAAGAGATAATATGACACAGGGATGTTCAAAGACCAATTTTTCTCTGATGGGTCCTATTTCAGAATCTCCTCCTTCTCTCCATATTCCTATACCATTTCCAAGGATGAAAACACCTCATGAGGAGCTTAGCTGCTTGCAGAAATACCTTGAGGAGTTTAGATTCTTGTGGAAATACCTTGCCAGTTTCAGTGACCTCTGTGTAATGAATGATAGTAGTTGCTGAAGCTGGAATTCAGACCCGGTCTGTTTGCCCCGGAAGCTCTTTGTAATGGCTGAGAAGCTGTACTCCCTCCATCCCTGGTGCCTGTCGATTGGCCCCAGGTAGTCTTCCCAGAACAGAGCAGAATCTGGTCCTCAGGGCCATGAGGGCCGAAGGATAGACCTTTTTCCTTAATGTTCCAAAAGTGTCTAAATTCCAGAGTGAGGTTAGAGTTTTGGTATATTTTCTAAATCTGCTGGTGGGTCTGGGCCATCTTATTGTGCTCCCCGTGTCTGATCCTTTTTTTTTTTTTTTTTTGAGCTTTTGTGTTCTTTTCTGAAAGAGAGTGGGGACACTGCAGAGCAAATTCATTTACTCAGGTAGCCAAGGTAATAGAGCGCACACATTTCCATCTGGCTCTGCTGTGCTGCTGAGCTGTGACTAACAGTGAAAGATGGGACCGCTCCTGCCTGGGGTCCTGGGGAGGGGAAGTGCAGCTCGGCACACCTGTGGTGGCCGATTAAAACCTGCCCCCACTTGTGGGGGCACTTCCAGAGAAATCCTGACTGTGGAAATGTGTTGCAGAAGGAAGAGGAAATGGGGAAGTTCTACATTTTCCATCTTCGGAGGTCAAAAAAAAAGAATTGACAATTTTATCTTCCTAGTCATTGGGGTAGAATACTCTGGGGATATACAAGAGCCAACTCAGGAGACTTCAGGATCTCTTTTAGGCTGTAGACTGTGGAATTTGGATCTTTGGGGGAATGATTTTAATAAATAAAATAATAAAAAGAACTGCACATAGGTGACCTAAATTCACACTTTGCTTTGAGATCAAGTATTAACTAGGATGATATCAGTTTCTTCCTTCCTTTTTGATGTAAAGGTTTATTATTCTGGGTTGTATAGTTTGGGGAAATTTGGGATGTGGAGAACTTTCTGATTGAACCTCATGTTTTCAGTGATGAGAGCAGAGCCAGATTTTCTTTCTCTGTAAGATGTTTGCTGTATGGGGGTGTCCAGGGGTCTGTCCCTGGCGATGTGCCTCCCACCTGCTGTGTGTCCATGCACAAACCCTTTGGGTCTGTAGTTCTCAGTGTCCTCACCCTTTAAGGAGAACAGTGCCCCCCCCAGGGAGAGGGGCTTGGACCTGTGAGAGATCATGGGGAACCTTTAAAAGCCACTGAGTGCTGTGAAAATTGGGGAGCTGATGTTAAAGCTGATGGACAGCTTCCTTGGCTGTCATTGAACACAATGAGTGACAGCGTCACTGGGGAGGTCAGTGGTTAGGGAGCAGTGACTTGCTGGATTTTTACAATAAAGTCTGAAGCCATGACTTCATTCAGCTCTGACTTTTGGATGCAGCTTTGCTTTCCTTCCCATTCATTATGATTCAGGACTAGTCAGCACTAGGGTGCTTTAGGACAAAGTGTAGGAGATGTTCAAGGTGTCTGAACACAGGAATGACTTTGTTTCCCTTTCTGACATTCTCTCTTATTTCTCGAACATGTCGTGAGTAGTTCCCTTTGTTCAGATTCTTCCCGGGGTGCTGCCTTCCCCAGGCTCTTCTCCTGCACCTACTCTTCCCTGCTCCCCTTTTCTCCTCTCCGTGCCTCCCTGTTCAGACATGCCTGTATACACCCCTCTCCCTCCCCATGGGGTGCCCCAGCACTGAGGTTGATAGCATCATTTGATCCTTTATAATCTCTTAGATTGTAGAGTTTCTTTATATTTCTACCTACCCTGTTTAAAATTCTAGTTATATGATTTAGATTTGAGTGTAGGGGAAAGTTGCAGTGAATGTGGCTAATTATGACATCCCTATGTGAAAAAGAAATTGACAGTAAGTGTATAGTGTCATAACCTTTTAAAATTGTGAATTTAGAAAAGAATAGGACTGGACCATTTCCTTTGTCTGTCTTCTGTGACACTGCAGAGGTCATGAATGTTACTGCTAGTTAAGTCCCAAAGAAAAAACCATAGAGCTGAAAGAGACTTCATTTTATTAATAATCACTTTTTATCTTACCTGGGGAATGACAGCATGTTAGAAGGAGAGGGCCTGCAGTCATCTGGGAGGAACTGGCTAAGCTGTAGGGACACTGGAGACCACACCCCAGCAACTGGTCCTTTGGGTGCTGCTTGACCATTGCTAGTCCACGTAACTCTGTCTCTCAAGTGTGTTCCATTTTTAACCGTTTTCATTGTCGGGAATTTCTCCATCACACAGCGCTCTGCTCATCTCTGGTTGCCTTCACTCGGGAGTGGGTCTGAGCTCTGTCCTGTGCAGCTATGCCAGACAGTGGGCGTTTTCTTACACGTGGCAGCCCCTCCCCCACTCTGGCTGAGCATCCTGGCTCCCACAGCCATGCCTCCTGAGCGTGGCTTTTAGCCCCTCTCCCGTTGTGGGTCACCCCTGGGCACCATCCGTGGTCTCTGATATCCGTGGTCTCTGAATGCGGTCTGCCTCCTTACACAGAATTTCTGTTACAGAGCCTACAATTGCACTGACTTGGCAGGCATTTCTTATTGCTGATTTTTACTAAGTTTGCAAGCTGTTAAATTCCTGTCCCCCCCCCCCCCCGCCCACATATGCACAGATTTATTTTACTACCACTGTAATGAGATTTAATTGACTGGCAATAAGCTGCACCTATTGAAAGTGTATTACACACATTAAATTGCACATAGCGTTTGACAGGCTTTGACATATACATACACCCACGAAACCATCACCATGATCTTGACAATGGACATCTGCTTAACTTCCAAAAGTTTCCTCCTGTTTCTTTGAAATCTGCCCCTCCACCACCAGGTAGCCACTGATCTACTTTCTGTCACTATAAATTCAAACTTCTTTTAACATATGTTGCCCTCATTCTGCAACTTGCACAGTTGATTTTTTATGTGCTGAGCAGGATTCACAGTTACCTGTATTAAGTTTCACCTTTTGTCCCCGTGTTCCATTATTCCAGGGTATCTCTTTGAATCTTGGTTTTTACATCTGCTATTTTAGGTCTCAGCGGCTTAATGCACGTGCAGATTTAACACATCTTTTGCTTCTGTCCTTATCTATTGATTAGGAGGTGTTTATCTGGCTGGATTCCTAGAACATGCTGGGAGCAGTTCTTTTACTAAGAACTGATCATTTAACCTAATAGAAATAAAAATTTGGTCAGATCCTTACCTGAATTTTAAATCGTGTTAAAACCTGTGCACCCTGGGTTGGTCAGGTGTGACTCTCGGGGGGCTCACGTCTGAGCTGGTGGGCAAGCCAGACCCCAGTTAGCACCTCAGCCGCGCTGCTTCCTTCCCGTGTTTCCCCGGTCACATTCTTTCACCTCAGGCACCTCCATTTCCTCAAAAGAGGATGCATGCATGTACTTCCCTGCCTGGGTCGTTGTAAGAAATGGTGGCAGTCTGAGTAGCGGTCCCACACCAGGCAGGGCCCAATGGACGTGCTCTCGAGCGTTCCTCCCATGTTCTCGTTATGCAGCTTGGCTCTGGTGTCAGAGTCACACTCGTCACCTACAGGGGCTGCTTTTGGAATTCATAGTGATGCTGACATGTGAATAAGATTTCGTTTTACAGGGTGTCTGAAATAATGTTCAGTGAAAAAAGCTAATAAAATATGAAGCCTAGCAGGATGAAACGGCATTTCTGTTTACATCATGACAATGCCTTTCACGCTACGTTAGCTACTCTTTTTCTTTTTTAACTGCATATTTTTACATTTATATCCCAAAAGACAGAGTGACTGTGGACCTCATCTGTTAATGTGCTCAGGCTTGGTAGGAAAGGAAGATGCTGTGAAGCGAGGCGGACTGGCGTCCAGGGACAGGACTACCTGGGTTCTCAGAACATAGGAGCTGTGTGACCTTGGCAAGCCAGTTAACCGCTCTTGGCACCAGTGCCTGCATCTTTAAAATGGGGATTAATACAGTGTCTGAATCACCAGATTGTTAGAATTAAATGAGTTGATAAATGAAAAGTGCTTAGAATGATTTCTGGCACAGGGTACGTATTCAGTAAGTGTCTGATACAGTGGTGGTAGTGATAATCTGGTGATAAATAACACTGATGATCTGATAAGAAATGTCATTACATTTCATAGTGGCCAAAGGAAAGAAGTGCTGGAAAGAGGCCGTGCAGAGTGGGATTCCCTTTATAGGTTGCCCTCAGAGAACAGATGGTCCTTCAGGGTCATGGGAATGGTAAGAAGACTGGCCATTCCATGTGATTAGCAGTGTTCCTTTGGGCTCTTTTATAGGCTTGTGTTTGAAATTAGGATTACAGAAATTTATAGGTGGTTGCCAGTCTGTCTAGAGGAAATATGACAGCCACGACACTACATCTAAACCTATTTTTTGTCATATACAGAAAACCAACAGCTTTGAGTTTTGATTTTAGAGTGAAGTTGCACTGTTACTGACTCAGCAGCCCCTAGAATAGCATTAGAATGTGGACACCACTTCCCTTCGGTGATGGCATCTCTAAGCTTAAGCAAAATGAAAGTAATACATTACACTGCAGGAACCGAGCAATTGTTCGATTGTTTTTATAGGCAGTTGCTTGAGAGACAGGCTGCCCGATAGCACTAACTGAGCACGTGGTGGAGGCCGGAAAGCAGCTTTTCCCAAGTGGGTGGAAGTGAGATTCAGTCACTTCTCGTCCCTGCGGTGGTGTGTCAGGTTAGAGCAGCAGTCTTCAGACTGCTGGGGGTACGTTGGTTTTTGGAAGAGTCACTGGAGTGTGGGAAGAAAATATTAGAACTTTATTTTTCACACTCTTTTAATAGTTAAAATTCTGTTGGTGTAATCTCTTATAATATGCACAATGTATTAGTACAGTAGCGCAGAAAGTAATTTATGAATACTTTCAGAGGGAGCTTGCTCATATTTTTCCTAATAGATAGGGAAAAGGAGAGGACTAGTTTCAAGTCTAGGGCAGTGTCTAGAGCCATAGATGCAGTAGTCTTTGTGGACTAGTTCATGGTCCACAGAGGGAATCTGTCCTCCAGCCCGCTTCTGTAGTTCTTATCAGTGTGCTCCAGTGGGAGGAAGGTGAGAGAAGGTGGCTAGCTCAGTGCAAGACACCCCCATCAAGGGAGATGTATAAGGAGTGCATGGCCATCATTCCTCTATCAGTGTCACTTTTCTAGACTGGGTTAAAGAGCACTGCTCTTTTAGTAGCTCTTTGATTACACTAGGACATAGGTGTACAACAGTGAACGGTGTTTTGTCTTAAAAAAAGAAAAAGAAGAAGATCTTGGGGAGGTCCTTTATAATGCAGATAAATTGTTAGAATTGAATCCTAGTACTGGCCTTGCCCATGGAGGGAGTAAGCAGAGGTTCCCCCAGCTGGCTCCATTTCAGAATCATGGAGGAACCCCCCCCTCCCCCCACCCCCCACATCTGCTTTACTGAATCAGAGTTTCAAGGGCGAAACCAAATTATTGTTTTAAAAAGCTCTACAACTGATTCAGAAAGTAGCAAGTCTTTGGAAAAGTGTTTGGGAAACTTTTAGAGTAGATGAATCTCTGTGACGGGGGGGATTCAGAACTGGTGCTCACGAAAAGAATCCGTGTCACAGGTTATAATAGTCTCTCCTTGGTCTTTAAGCTCTGCTTGGTTGCTTTTAGCATCTCAGTATGAATTAAGGATCTGAGAGTAGACTTTGATCAAGGAAAGACATTACAGATTTTGATAGTCTGTTAGAAGGTAGAGGCTTCTCCAAATGTAGCAGATACATAGCTTTTCCTGCAGTGATTCTCAGCGCTGGCTGCACAGGAGAATCACCAGGAAGGTTCCACACCACCCATGGCCAGGCCTCACCCCCAGAGGCTGAGAGAATCCGATGGTGCTCAGGTGTTGATATAAACACTCCCGGGTGCTATCTTAGTGAAGCAGGGTTGAGAACCTCGCTGAAACCACCTGTGTAACTCAGGCGATCCACCTGGTCTTAGTCAACAGCAGAGCTTTGGGAAGTGAGGGGACTCTTCTGTGCACCTGGAAGGTTGTAGAAAGCCTACAGGCCATGCAGCACATCCAGGAGAAAGCCCTGTGTTTATGTCCTTTAGAAGCACAGCAGACAGATTTAAAAGCAAATGCT
This sequence comes from Hippopotamus amphibius kiboko, assembly GCF_030028045.1. Lineage (NCBI taxonomy): Eukaryota > Metazoa > Chordata > Mammalia > Artiodactyla > Hippopotamidae > Hippopotamus > Hippopotamus amphibius. Next base: position 91,088,588 of record NC_080196.1, on the reverse strand, counting down.
TTTTGAGTCTGCCTGGCTCCTGTCCCCATGATAGAGCAATGATTTTGGAAGTCAGAGGCGGGGCACCTACAGCCAAAAGATGATGGAAATTAATTCAGTCCTCTGTATTCCCAGAACTAGAGAGCAAAATGCCTCATGATCAATGACCTGCTTTTAAAAAAGATGTCTGTTTTGGTTAAAAAGGGAATTAACCCTCTTCAAAAGAGCAAGTACCGAGAGTACTTAGAAGCGTGGGATGTCTTTTTAGAAAATGTCTTGTACCTAGCAGCAGAGGGATAAAGAGCGGGGGGACATCCTAGTATCCAGCGACTTCTCATTAGTTATCCTTAGTAGCTCACAGTACTGTACCCCTAACCTTGTGCTTGCTGAGAGGTTACTGGGGACCTGTTAATATAGGTGTGTGAACTGTGTGAAGTCTAGCTGCATTTAGCTTAAATGTGGAGTACCAATCTTCAGTTAAGATATTGGGGATCGATATATGCTCATTCCAGTTGGTTCTGCTTCCCTCACTGGGTCGTTGGGCTCCTAGAGTTTTATTCCATTTGTCATCGTACATATTGATCCATCGTAATTGCCTGATGTGTAGGAACTCTAGCTCAGCAATCCAAAGCAGAGGTTTTTCTTCCCAGCTGTATGAGATTGTCATTTCTACAATGCTGTACATATTTACTTGCTTATATTTGTAGATCCTCTTATGTTACTTTTCAGAGTATATGTTCGTGAAATGCATGGAATGACTAAGAGTTACCTACTTGGAGCTGGAGGACTTTTGAGGTCAAACCTTCTAAGATGGGGGTTCTGTTTCAGCAACTTCATGTTGTGGTACCCAGTCTTTCTGGAAACTTCTAGTCCCCCTCATTCCACTGTTTGAAACTCAGAGGTGAGCAGATATCTTACTGTCACTTATTCCCACCCTAGTTCCTGCCTCTTTTCTGGAGCAGCCACCAGAACGGATTGGTCTGGGAACGCACCTTCTGTCTTTTCTTCTCTAAGCTAGGCTCGTGTCCAGCTAGCATTCCTCGTGTGACAGTTCAGAATTCTGATTGACTTCCTTTGGATATATTCCAATTTTTCAATATGCCCCATGAAATGTGGCCTCTGTAATTAAGCCAAGAGTTTAGATCCAGACTGACCAGAGAAGGAATTGTGGCGATCTCCTGTTCCTGGGATGTGAATACTTGGGTGCTGCATTAATAGACGTTTACTAATGGCTTCTTGCTGTGATGGTTGGTAATGAGTCAACCAAAATCCTCCAGTGCTTCATATCCACGCTGTGGTCCTGGATGATGATCACAGTTTGATACAACCATTGTGAGGTACGTTGTGACCCACCATGGTTGTAGACCCTGTCCAGATCACATCGCTAAGTGGCATTGTCCATTTTAGCATCCAGGTTTTCCTCCTGTGCTCTTTCCTCTCTCACTGAGTTGGGCTGATGATGCATTGTTTTCAGAACTAATCGAAGATGTCTTTCCTGTCATGGTACTAAACCAAAATGACTGTTTCACAAGACACTGCAGAGTTTCTCTCTTAGGAGGTCTGTAAGAAGAGAATGAGTGGTTTACACTTGAAGAAGTCATTTGGAAGATGCTTCTAAGTTTTGAGGAATAAGCCAATTTCGCTTTCCATCATCGTCATCCTATGAGACATCCCTTTCCTCCTCCACCAATACTGGCATGCGGTTAGTCTTAAATCAAGGATACCAAAGCTGAACTTGGGCTTTCCCTTTGAGGCTTGGCTTCTTCCTTAGGCTGGTCCAGGGTTCCCCTAAGCCAAGAAGTGGGGGGTAAAGAGCCCAAGTTAGAAATGACACTGCTTGCTTCTCTTGGTTTTGCTGCATACCTTCCTCCATGCTCCTCTCATCACACCAGAAGTCTCTCCCAGTTCCCCTCACTTCACATCCCGAGTTCTCTTTGTCTATGATTTATAGTGAAACTGAGGTTCACTTTGCCCCAGGGCTGGCTCTTGATCTCGGAATGGAAATTTAACCAACTTTTAATTCATTTCTCCACAGCAGCAGGCAGAATTTCAAGACAATTACCATGCTGGTACTTGAAAATCTTGAACTTTGGCACTTTTCTTTTGTCTTTGCCTTCCTGTTGTAATCATCCTAATCCTCCTGAGATGAAGTAATGGTTTGAGTTGAGGAAGGAGAATGCCATGTAAAAGAAATGTAAAAGAGAAAAGTTTATTAGTGCAACTCAGAAACATTTCCCTACTTTGTTGATATACATAATAACAATATGGAATGTTCCTTAAGATCATAAGTGATGTATAGCATTACTTAATTCTTATTGCAGCACTAACTCAATTTTATAGGTTTGTCAGTGGAATCACAGAAGTCATGCATCTTGCCTAAGGCACATAGCTGGCAGAAATGATATGAACCTGGGCCACCTAATTCCAAACCCTGCTCTTGGCCACTTTGGTACCCTGCCTCCCTGGAAAAGATGATTCCTGGGTTTCTGGCTTGGGAAACTGGGTAGACAGAAATTCTATCTGATGAGACTAGGAAGATGGAGGAAGGGAGTAGGAGATACTCTGGAAGGTTGAAAATGATTTTATTTGGAAACCGTTTCATTCACAATCCCCCACCCCTGACCTCCAAGTAGAGCTATCTAGTAATTGAGTCTGTGCTGGAGTTGAGAGGTCTTCGCCTACAGGTGTGACTTAAAGCCTTGGGGGTGGATGGTGTTATTCTGGGAGAGGTTGTTAAGAAAAGTTCTTAGATCTAATCCTGAGGAAATTGAGCATTTGAAGATCTGGTGAAGGAAGAAGAAGCTAGAAGAAGGGGTGATCAAAAGTGATGGGGAAAAAAAAGTGATGGGGTGATGCCTCCTTGTGGAGGGCAGTTAAAAATGTATGTAAGATTTTGGTTTGGCACAAATGGGGTGGGGTGTGGAGTACTGTGCTGGTTGGGCAGTGCACTGATTGGGCTGCTGCCTTGACTGGATGTTGGTTAGGAATCTGGTGCAGCCTGCAACGGCAGGGCAGTCCTGTGCATCTAAGAATTGCCTGCCCTCCTGCCTCCCATTTCTCTGCCCCAAATGCTCAAAATGATCTTTAATATTCTTTGCAACACTCACATTTACGCTGTCCTTTAGTTTTCAGGCCTTTGTTGTCTCCCTTATCTCCTGGCTCCTCACTGAAACTCAAGGAGTGTAGAAGGGTAGGCTATTGCGAGCTGAGGCTTTGAGGGGCTTGGCCAGAGTTGCCAAGCTCGTGAGTGACAGAACTGGTGCTGAAACCAATTCTCCTGCTGCTGCTCCAGGGCTCCTGTTGTTCTCTTCTCCTTCTGTGTCTCTGTATGGCTGAATCTGGAGAACCTGGGTTTCTAGCTGTCCTCCCACAGGGATGCTGGGCTTGTACTAATGAATTTGTTCCATCTGATGGGAAGTTTTCATGGTTGTTGAATGACAGTGTCTGCCAGGAGACCTGTTGGCCACCTGGACTGCTCTCTGTGGATGACTATAGAGCAGATGATAATTCATCCTTGGTGGATTTCCATGTATGTGCTCTGAGTGCAGAGCCAGCAGTGGGTTTCAGGCAAATAATTCTTTGTTCTTCCCTGTTCTCATCATGTCTCTGCACACTTGATGTACCCCATCTCTGTGCACGTGGGCAACTTCTGGGTGGACCTACAGGAGTGCTATGGGTACCAAAGTTTCTGCCCTGGAGATGACAGCCGCCCTTTAAATTCCCAGAGTAGACGAGTAACTATGTAATATTAATTAGACGGCTGACCAAAGATTCTCCTGCCTAAAAATATCTACCTCCCTGGCCTATCACTTTATTTAAAGTGTTACCCGACTTCTCAGCTATGACTCAAAAAACTATTAAAATATACATAGTATCTGAGAGAGAAAATGTCATGTAGGTCACAACTTTCAAATGCAGCTCGAGTCTAATGTCTCCAATTTCTGCCACCACGGCCTGAGTTCAGGACCTCATATTCTGTTTAGGTCACTGCTGCAGCCTCTGAACGGGCCTCAGTCCTGCCTGTGTTTCTTTTTTTTTTAACTCTCAAGCCCATCCTCCATGCTGCTGAGGAGGGAGTGTGTGTGTGTGTTTTCAGTTAAATGATGGGAGAATGTTAAAATGCTGATGGGAAGGAGCCAGTTGAGGGAGAGAGGCTGACAGCTGGGAGGGGTTTGGGAGACAGAGAAAGGAGATAACTGGTAGAGTGGAATCCCAGGCATGGGGGTGGGATCTAGAGCTCAGAAGATGAAATTTACCTCCAAGAAGGTAGGATCCTCTAGTTGTTAGGGAAAGGGAGGAAAAAACCTCCCTCAATTGCTAAGATTCCTGTCATGTTAGGTACTGACATGTTGGATGAATAACATGTGGATTTTGTAATGTCTCTCATAACGTAGATGTACCTGGGGAAATCCTGGGGATAGGAATAAGTCACATGTACTTGGGGAGAGGAAAGCTTGGACCTGAACCTGCCATGTGCGCCATGAGCTAACTGATGCACAGTCACTGCAAAGGCAGGTGGGCGGCCAGATGAGATGACCATCTCTCAAGGGACAGATGACTAAAGAGTGGCAACAGCCCTGCAGCGTTTTCAAAGGACCCTGTGGCAGGTGCACTTGGTGAGCTGGAGTGTGGTGTTGAAGACAGAGTCGTCGGTATCACATCTCTGGGACCTGAAGCCTCTACCTGGTCAGTGACCACAGACTCTCACTCACCCAGGTCCCCTTGCACTTGTCGTAGGTGGGATAGAGAGACCAGGAGAGAGAGAGAGAGAATCAAACTTCGACAGCTGCAAGGATGCTTAGATATTTTTCTGTCTAACTCATTTGTTTTACAGAAGATGAAATTGAGTGCCAAGGAGGAAAGAGGACTTGCCAGGCCCTGCACTGAATTTGTGCTGAGGCCCCAGGGTACCAGATCACAAGCCCAGGGGTCCTCCTAAGCTTCAGTGGAAAGGCCAGCTCCCTGGGCCACAGTCAGACCCACAGATTTGCCCAGGGTGTGTGTGTGTGTGTGTGTGTGTGTGTGTGTGTGTGTGTGTGTGTGTGTGTGTGTGTGTGTGTGTGTGTGTGTGTGTGTGTGTATGTATGTATGTATGGGTCTGTCTGTCTGTCTATGCTGACATGAACTGAGGATGACCTCGGGTCCAGAGCTCCTTATGCTTGACCAAGAGGGACATTGGATTAAGCCATGTAATGAATGTGAGACTTTTCTCAAAGAAATGGCCAGCTGAATGCTGGCCTCTGAGACTGGACCACAGAACAGGTGAGTTGTGAAGAGAAGGATAAATCCAGAACTGCAGAGAATGAGTTTCAGAACAACAGAGTGGCCAGCATGGGTAGGGCAAGTGGGTGGATTCTGTAATGATATGGGAAGAAGGCAGGAAGGTGACAGGCAGGCTCAGGCCCCGGGTGCTCTGTGCCTTCTCTCTTGTTGTTTAATAACAACCCTTTAGCTCATCTTTTAAAAGTTATAAAGGAAAACATCAAGAACTGTGACTTCCAAAAGTTTATTTTGTGTAAAAGGTTAGAGTTTGTCCACTAACTGCTTGATAATAGTATATATATATATATTTTTTAGGGTTGTTTTATTTTTTTTATTTTTTTTTAAATTTATTTATTATTTTTTGGGGGTACACCAAGTTCAATCATCTGTTTTTATACACATATCCCCGTATTCCCTCCCTCCCTCGACCCCCCCCCCACCCTCCCTTGAGTCCCCCCCACCCTCCCCGTCCCAGTCCTCTAAGGCATCTTTCATCCTCGAGTTGAACTCCCTTTGTTATACAACAACTTCCCACTGGCTATCTATTTTGCAGTTGGTAGTATATATATGTCTGTGCTACTCTCTAGCTTCGTCTCAGCTTCCCCTTCATCCCCCGCCCCCCCAAACCTAGAGTTCTCCAGTCCATTCTCTGCATTTGCGTCCTTGTTCTTGTCACTGAGTTCATCAGTACCATTTTTAGATTCCGTATATATGAGTTAGCATACAATATTTGTCTTTCTCTTTCTGACTTGATAATAGTATATTTTTAAAGTGTGTTCATGAACTATTCCTTTTTCAAATGTCAACCAAGTTTTACTTGTGGGGTCTATTGTGTCTGTCTGTATGTTTTCTCTCCCAAGTAGAGAATAAATGGCGCTAGAGCGTGCCCTGGTTTCATATTATTCTTCCTTAGACAAGTGAACTACAGTAGTGCAGGCTGGATGAGCACGCAGACTGGCGGATAGATCTTCATCTGAGCTAGTAGGAAAAAAGTGTGCTACCTCTTTGACTACTTTGGGGTATCTATCCCCTTTTCTCTCTCTTCCACTTCTTTCCTTATGATTCTTTAAAACTACTTATTAAATGCACCGTTTGTTAGCCTGAGAGTAGTTGAAGTGGTTACACACTAAAACCGCTGTGTTATGCTGCCACGCTACAGCGACGGCCCCTCATCTCGGAAGCACCGCGTGGTGCAGTGGTTAAGAGCATGGGTGCTGGAGCCAGCTGCCAGTCTGTCTCGTGCTACCACTTCCTAGTTGTGTGACCTCAGGCAAGTCAGCTAAGCTCTCTGTGTCTGTTTCCTCATCTGCAATGAAGGGATAATAAGAATAGGGTCTTATTCCTAGGAATGAAGGTGCTGCATGAGAGTGAGCTGCCATTATTATTTTTGTGAAGCATTCCGTGATCGATTATATTGATCCAATTTAAACAGTATCTTCACGTTGCTATTGTAGATTTCAGGTGCTCCTCTAGACGTATTTCTGTATTGAATTTTAAAGTATACAGAAAATGAACAATCTAAGAAATCAATATATTAACATATCTTTTATTTTTAAGACTATTTTTTTAGAACAATTTTAGGTTCACAACAAGATTGAAAGGAAGGTACAGAGATTTCCCATGTATCCTCTGTCCCCATACATGTATAGCCTCCCTCCTTATCCACATCTACCACCAGAGTGGTGCATTTGTTACTTCTGATGAACCTGTATTGATACATTATAACCACACAACCAAAGTCTATAGTTTACCTTAGCTTGATGTTCACACTTGATGTTGTATACTATGTGGGTTTGGATAAATGTATATTGACATGTATTCATCATTATGGTATCGTATAGAGTATTTTTACTGTCCTGAAAAGTCCTCTGTGCTTCACCTATTCATCTCCCCAAACTCAGTTAACCAGTGATCTTTTGACTATCTCCATAGTTTTATCTTTTCCAGAATGTCATATAGTTGGAATCATACAGTACGAAGCCTTTTCAGGTTGACTTCTTTAGCTTAGTCATATGCATTTGAGTTTCCTCCATGTCTTTTCACCATTTGGTATCTCATTTCTTTTTAGCACTGATTAATATTCCGTTTTCTGGATATACTACCAGAAATGGATATAAACTACCAGTTTATCCATTCACCTGCTAAAGGACATCTTGGTTGCTTACAAGTTTTGGCAATTATGAACAAAGCTGCTGGAAACATCCGGGTGCGGGTTTTTGTGAGGATATAATTTTTCAAACAACATATCTTTTAAAGGAAGATGCTACATGGAGACGTAAAGTTCTTCACAGCATAAGGAAGGTAAACTGAAAAGCGTAGAAGTATCATCAAGCAAAAGGATATGAGTGACTGAAGGAAAAAAAACACTCTTAAAGCAGCCCATTTGAACTCATATTTGAGGTCAGATGCAAAAAACAGAAACAAAAGAACTACCAAAATAGTCATATTAAAATCCTGAGACTGAATTCCCTGTTAAGAGATGCTTGAATTTTCCAGAATTTAAATTTTAATGTTTTGGCATTTTTTAGGAGTTAGGGAAGTCAAATCAGTCTACAGAAAGGGATATCCAGGTTTTTTTCTTAGTGTTTTATTTGATAAATATTTGAAGTAAAAGGTGTACTATTTTATTTGTCAGCTAAAACACCTCAGAATTAAGGGATTTCTACTCCATCTTGGCTGATTAAAAACATTACCAAACATAATTTATTGGGGAATAAAGTGATTGGAATTGTCCCTGAATAGTATACTGTGTCTCATATTTTAACAGATTCTGATCAGCTCAAAGTAAAGGGGATTTTCAGTGGCTATCCTTCAAGAAAATCCACAAAGCTACTGTTATAACCCAAGAAAAATTAAAACGTCCACACAAAACACTGTACATGAATATTTCTATTTACCCATAATGGCCAAAAAGTGGCAACAACCCAAATGTCCTCCAACTGAAGAATGAATAAACAAAGTGGTGTACCCATACAATGGAATATTGTTCAGCCATAAAAGGGAATGAAGAACTGACACATGCAACATGGATAAACTCTGAGAACATTCTACCAAATGAAAGAAGCCAGTCAAAAGGTCATATATGATTCCATTCATATGAAAGTTCAGAAAAGGGAAACCAGTAGAGACAGAGAGTAGATTAGTGAATGCCTAGGGTTTGGGGGCTGATGGGAAGTGACTGATAATAGGCAGGCAGCTTTTTTTTTTCTTTAAGAACTTTTATTGAGATACAATATGACATACAATAAACTGCATATATTTAAAGTATACAATTTGATATTTTTTTTCTTATTAGTAATGTGTATATGGCAATCCCAATCTCCCAATTCATTCCCCCCCAACCCCACCCCCCCTGCTTTCCCCACTTGGTGTCCCTATGTTTGTGCTCTACATCTGTGTCCCTATTCCAGAGAGCTTCTTTTTGAACTGATGACAAAGTTCTAAAGTTTATTTTGGTGATGGCTGCACAACTCTGTGAACATACTAAAAACCATTAAATTGTACACTTTAAATGGGTGAATTGTGTGCTATTTGAATTATATCTCAGTAAAAGTGTTATCCCCAAATTTTAAAAAAAAGATAGAAAGCAGATTTAGAGATGCTGTTTTAGAGAAGGTGAACAGGAAGTACATTTCTTCGATGGTATCACTTGATACCATCATACTAACTTGATAAAATAAGGTTGAGATAGGTAGGATGAGGGCAGGGAGGCAGCTAACATAACATCATATTATGTTGCGAAGAATCCTGTCCAAAAAAAAGATTTGTTTGTATTTCAGTAGGTGCACACTACCTAGAGAAGAGTTCAATACCACACGTGCTAGCCAATATGCATGTAAATCTACCTTATTATTTAAAAGAGAGGGCTTCTCCAAGTCATAAGCCAGGTTTATAAATTTAAGCTTCATTAAATATAAAATGAGGATTTAGAAAGAAAGCATTTAGGTCCTGGGTTCATATAGGACTAGATCCTGGGCTAATATATAGGTTGGTGGAATTGAGAGTCAGCCACAGCAAAGAAATGAAGCAAGAAGAGAGGGGGATTAAAGAAGAAACATTTGAGCAGCTGAGCAGCAGGACTCATCTCAAGCTCAAGGTTGCCCAGCTCTCTGATCTTGATTTCCTGGATTCTGAAGGCCTTGCGCACTGGCCTGATGCCTTCCATCTTTGGCCCTTTCCCTACGTCCCTTCTCCACTAGTCAGAAAGCCTGAAAATGGCTCAGCGAAATGCACCAAATTGTGGTTGCTGAGCAGGTTGACCAGATAAGCTTCCCAGTCCTGGAGCCTGTAGCACTTGCAGGACTGGGGGTGACCGTGGTATCAGCAAGAATGTTAATATGCTCCAGATCAGCGTTTGACAAATATGGGATGGAGCACAATCCCAGCACTCAGACCACAGCGCATGAGAAGGAGAATGTGCTGCTTCCAACAGGAGCAGTTCCTTCTGCAAGCAGTGCTTGCTTCCGGTGGGGGCGCAGGAAGGAGGGCTGCAGTAGATGAGAGATGACATGGTGTGGCTTCATGTGTCCCCAGAGATAACTAGTAACTTCCAGGATGCTGGGCTTCCCTCTCCCTAGGCACACCTGCTGCTCCAGTAGAGTATTTAACTTAAAATTGAAAACTCCTGCAGATCTTGATAAAGGACATTAAAAATAACACTAAAAATACATAACCATTTGGGATTTTTGCAACTGATGAGGGAGTTCTCAAAACCATCGCTGAAAATAGCCAGATTTCAGCATTTAAGATTATTAAAGGAAATCCTGGAATGTATTTTTTTAAAAGATTAAAACAACAATTGAATTCTGGTCCTGGGAATATTTGCGGATTGCTTTAGTTACATTACTCAGCCCTCAAAAACCTGCAAATATGCAGAACCCAGAATCTTCCCGAAGTCAATTATCTGCATTAAAACAGTCCCTCTGCTCATGGGAAAACATTGAATTTTTGACAAAAAATTAAGTTTATTATGACAGAGGTTCTTTTTCCCCCAGAGGGCAAGGTTTTTACATAATTACCTTGTATCCCCAAAATTGTCCTTCAAGGAAAGACAAGGAAAAACTTCTCTAAGTCTTTGGTTCAGCTCTCCAGCCCCTGTCCCCTGAACCCACAGCACAGCTAGTTCCTATCTCTCCACTTCTGTTGCTGCAAACTTCTAGCTCTTGGTTAAGATCAACCTTAAGGCTGTCGATGTTGGCATCTAAGAAGATTCTCCAGCGGTCTTTCTCTAGGGTCTCAGCCCTCCTGGATCTTCCCTTTCTCTAAAGTTTCATGCTGTTGGTGGTCTCTTCTACACTTCCCAGCGCAAATGCTGCTCTTTGTTCTAGGTGTTCTGGGTGTCCCTCTGAGTGTCAGCCCCTCGAGGGAGCTATTTTCATGTACTTATCTGCCAATCATCATGGTTTTTTTTCCCTCCCCAGTTCTTGCTGCTGAGAGGTTTGTAGGCACTCGAGTAGGGGTAAAGATTCTTGACTTGGAAGTTGAACTCTAATTCTTGGGTTTTGCCCACATTGACCCACCACACCCATTGAAAGGCACGTGGGCTCTAACTTGTGGGAAGTGTTTGGTGTGACACTCTCTGCTGGGCTTGGCAGTGGAGGGGGAAGGAGCAGCATAGGACTTTGCCCAGGAAACCCTGGCTGTGGATAGATACTTCCACTTTGTACCAGTTATTGTGCGTGTAAAGCGGGTAAAGGGGTATTACCTGATCTGCCTGCCTCACGTTGTCAGCAGAAGGACAAACTGAAGTTTTAGATGTGATCATGTAGTAGGATAGAATTGATACTATCATGAATTTTGATGATCCTTATGACCTAGGTTTCTTATTTTGTTAGCTCTTGACCATTTATATCTGTGTCATGTAAAAAGCCCTTGCATAAGGGCAGGGAGGTGAGTAATTAGTAGGAACTGCCTGCTGAGATCTTGGTTACTCTCTGACCCAGCACTGTACCTGAAGGGTCCTGTGATCTTCTGCAGAAGGCAGTCGACGTTCGGCTTGAAGCTGCTATCGCAGACGTTCAGGACTTGCTGTAAGTGTACAGTTGACTCTTGGAGCACCAACTCTCTGCACGTTTGAAAATCCGTATGTGACTTCGAGCGGGCCCTCCCCATCCACGGCTCCTCTGCTTAACCTCCCAGGAGTGGAGCCGCACTGTAGTAGTGTTCACTGTTTAAAAAAAAATCTGCGTGTTTCAGAGTTCCCATGCCGTTCAAACCTGTTGCAGCTGTAGTCTTTGCATCTATTAAAATGGTTTCATCTGCCATCTTAAAACCTCAAGGAGTGGGTGCGGGTAGAGAAGGTGTCTTGGCTGACCTTGGAGGCCTGGGGAATGCGGCTGGCTCGTTTAGACCTTCAGGTAGGTTTTCCCAGATGAGACCGATCTTAGACCATATCAAATGCCTGTGTGGGCTGAGAGAGGAGAGTAGCATCTCTCAATTTTAGTTTTGTTATTTCTGAGAGCTGGCGAGTTTTCCTGACAGCATAATGAATAACTGACTTGCTTTCCATTGTTAGGTCTCTTTCAGCCCATTAAAGTGAGTCTTTCTTTTTGAGGACTCACATGTGTTTAGAGACACAGTGGGTATCCCAGGACCCACAGACTTGGGACATTGTACTAAAGAGACCCATGAATGAGCATGGTATTGACAAATAACCAGAACTACCATTCATTTCGTGTTTGCTCTGAGCTCAGCAGTTCCATGTAGGTGATACCAGCATTATCTACTGAGCCGGGAGGCTGGCTCTGCCTTTGCTTGAACGCCTTCAGTCTGAAGCAGATAGTTTTATGAATCAGCCTCTCATGTGGTTGAGCGCATGGCGTTTGAGGGCTTTTGTACGGTAGAAAGAATGCTGGGCTGGATGTCCAGCTGGGGCTGTGCAGCCAACCTAGAGTGGCTTTCAACAAATCACGCAGCCTTTCTGCACTCAGTTTCCCCCATGGTGGTGGGAGGGGAGAGTAGCAGCACCTACTTCCAGCTGGATTTTCAGGGTAGGTTTCCTGGAAGGTGGCCTTTTCATTGGGCCTGGAGGGATAGATGAGATTTATGTATGTAGCTGGGGGAAGGAGATAGAGAATTTCACCTATAGAAAAATACAGGGAGAAAGAGGTAAGAAGAAAGTGGCTGAAAGTGAGAGGGCTTGAAGAGTGCAATTACTAAATTTTTGTGTTTCTCGGAGCTGACAGCAGCTTCCTTACGACTTGTAATTGTGGTACTAGTTCTGCCCAGGTAGCGAGTAAAGCTCATGGGGTCAGGCTGATTTCTCTGCAGGCTCCCTCCCCACCCCCACCTCTGGCTAAGAGTTCTCAGATCTCTGCTGCTGCACACAGACATCTCCGGTTTCCTAGTCTCCCGCTCTTCACAGTCCTGCATGTCAGTCTGTCTCAGTGTGGTCTGCTGGACACGGGGTCCCTGGTGAGGCTGCAGAGTGCAGAGCATTCCACCTCACACCTGGCTCAGGGGCAGCTCCCTGGGCCACCTGGGATGGAGGCACCCCAGGAAGACCTTTGGTCTGGTCGGTGAAACCCTCCCTCACCTTCCATGTTCCGTATGTGCCGTGTTCCCTCACCTTCTGCTCTGTACCCTCTGTGGGTGAGGCCAGTGAAGGGACTACAAGCAGGAAGTGGAAGGTGTGTGGGTGTGTTTACACTAAGAGGAGATGAGGGGGGCTAGACAGCAACGTAAACGACAGTCAAGAGCTCTTTTATAAACTAGAGCTCATTGTGAAAACAGGTAGCTAAAGCGCTGCATGCTCGAGGTCTTGGCTGCTTTGTCATAGGAGACTGCACTGCATATCAAAGACAGCTACATAGGAAGTAAATGGTGCCCTTCACTCTCCGATTCTGTATTCTCTAAGAGTCCTATACAGATACTCCTTGCTTACTCTTACTTTATAGCTCTGTTAGCAGAACATGCACATTGACCCTGGAACGTCTGCTAGCTTCACACTTGTGCCACGGACCCCCTGCTGACCTTTGCCCTCAAGAAAGGCATGACTCTTCTATCCCGTATCAACCCCCTATCAACCCCCTATCAGTATGTCTTGGAACCTTGGTTTCCACTCCCTTCATCTGCAAGTTGCAGAGACTTGCTTTGCCTTGAGTTTCCCTGGTTCTTTTATCACATCTTTTTCTTAAAAGCTTTACTCCTTTGCTTAACGGATGCTAAGGTTTCAATGCATTGTGGTCAGACTCATACCTGCATGGTTCCCCTGCCTTTGGGACTCTTTAGTTTACAGCTAGAATATCAGGTCATGAGTGAGAGTCGTAAGGCAGTCAGCTTCCTCGTGGCTCAGGTCTGGGGGGTTGTGCCTGGCAGTAGTAGGCCAGTTTTTAAGCGGTGTAGGGAAAACACTATGAGGGTTGAGCGTTTATCTTTGTAACTGAGTAAAGCCCACACCAGAATTAGTCTCACATGTTTAATAATGTTCATAATCTTTGTGCTACATGATAATTTAGGCTTAAATATTAAATAGCTGACACAAATGACTGCAATTAGTAGTACCTTTCCATAGCCAAACTGTCTTTCGCATTCTCTTTTTTTACCTACAGTATCTGTTCCTTCATCGTGTAATATTGAATACCTTGTGGGCACCAGCCCCTGGTTTATCCACAGTCTGCCCTGGGGCCTGTCGGTTCCCGACACTACCCAGTGCTGAGCACCTGTCCTCCTTTCCCACCCCGACCCGGTCCTGAATGTCTCATACTTGAAAGGTTGGACAGACAGTTTCTGGGCCAGGAGGCTGGGGTTGCTGCAGTTCGGAGAGGAAGGGTGCAGAGAAAGCTGAACCTAGTGAGAGCCTCTCTGAATGGAGGCCTGTGAGAGCCTTGTGGCAACTGGAGTAGGGGAGCTGGGCCCACAAACACTGTCTCTTGAGTCAGCTCCTTACCCTATGGAGTAGACGCCCCAAAATAACCAAGGCAGATTCAGCTTCAGGCCCAGGAGCTGTATAATTTCATGGCCACATAAGAGAATCTTGAAATGTCAAACCAGCAAAGGGATGATGATTCCAGGGTGTAGCATTAGCATCACCCAGGAACTTAGTGGAAAGTACATCTCAAAATCTTTGTGTTCCTAGAGGATGGTGTTGGACTGTTAGGGGTAGTAAGATGCAGGCAGTGTGAGAGTTTTGTTTAGTCTTCTGGTAAGCTTCAGTTTTAAGGCCTAAAAGTTTATATACCAACTTTATGGCTTAAGCTACGTTTTCCAGTGGAAAGAACCTTGCCCCACATCCTAGGGGTCTCTGAAATCCACCTTCCACCTCTATCAACACACTTAGTGGTGTTTCTGATTGGCTCTCGGAAAGTGCAGCAGGACTGATGAAGTGTAAGCATGGTTTCCTTGAAAGTCATTGTCATTAATGCTGGGTAAAGAGGCATGATTTTGTAATCAGGAAAAGAAGAGAAAAACACTTTGAGAAGAGGATCAGGGGTTCTTAACCATTTTTGTTCCATTTAAAACATTTCAGTATATCAGATGTAATATGTACAATTACAAAGGACTGACTGTATTGAAATTATCAAAATATTTTAGGAGTTTGTGGTAAAGTAAATATAAGGCATGGTTAATGCATTAGTGGCAGATCTAATAATACTCATCATTTTGAAGTAGTGATGAGTGTAAATATTTAATGATATCTGCAGCAAGTGTAATATTATATGGTGCCAAAGTCACAGGTTCTGCTAGTTCTGCTCTGTTTTTGACTATTTTCTTTTTGTTTTGTTTTCTTTATTTTTCTTCATTTTTTTAAATTGAAGTGTAGTTGATTTACAATGTTATGTTAGTTTCTGGTGTACAGCAAAGTGATTCCATTATATATATATATGTATTTTTCAGATTCTCTTCCATTATAGGTTATTACACAATATTGAATATAGTTCCCTGTACCATACAGTAGGACCTTGTTGCTTATCTGTTTTATATATAGTAGTGTGTATCTGTTAATCCCAAATTCCTAATTTATCCCTCTTCCCCTTTCCCCTTTGGTAACCATAAGTTTGTCTTCTATGTCTGTGAGTCTGTTTTATAAATGAGTTCATTTGTATAATTTTTTTTAGAGTCCACATTTGGCTGTATTCTTAATTGAAGGAAATGTTAAAATTGTTAGAATTTAGTAAAACTAAATAAAGCTTTGCTTTTTATTCCATTTAAGTTCATGGCTGCCCCCGAATTCTATTCATGGACCTGTGGGAATTTGTGGGCCCAGGTTAAGAACACCTGAAGTGGGAGACAGGGTGAAGCTGTTGCTTTTCCCCAGCTCTGTAGCAGGCGCCAGCGTGCTCTTTGTAGTGTGTGTGCATCTGTGTGCTTCTAACACCAACGCTGACCAGTCTGCACTATTGTTTCAACTGTGTGGGTGTCAACAGTGTAAATCCAGTCAGTTAGGAAACTGTTTTGATTTCTAGGTGATTTATCATAAACCATCAGCTAGAGCTCAGACGCAAATGTAAAGGCTCCTATTGTTTGCAGCCAGAAAGAAATGTTAATAAATTCACACATTAAGGACTATTTAGTCTCTTAAAGCTAATCTTTGTTTTAAGTTCAGTGTTATATGGTATTAAACTGGTATCAACCATGAATAAGTTATGAGGTATTTGAATTTCTGCAAGTACCCGAACATATTTATATAGTGACCCATTTCATTAAGCTATTGAGCAGTGGTTCTTAATGCTAGGGAAACTAATGTTGTAGCAGAACATCAGAATCACTTGTGGGATTAAAAAAGAACAAATATCTGGGCCCCACCCCCAGAGATTGTGATCCAGTTGGTCTGTAGTGAAATCCAGCAAGGTTGGGGGAGGGGTAGTTTCATAAACTCCACAGGTGTTTCTAACGTACAGTCAGGGCTGATGAACAAATGGTCGTTCTTTGCAGGCAAACTGTTGCCAAAGGCCATGACTTGCCTGTTGGGGTCTGAGTGCCCTGAACTTCACCCTCTTCCCTGAACACTGCTGGTGCTTTTCCACCCTTTGCACAGCCTGACGCCTCTGCCTGGAATGGCCTCTTGGAATCAGTCATGAGTGGCTGGAATGCTGAAGATGCTGATGGCATCTCACAGGCCACAGTGTCTCATGAGGGGGTGCTCAGCGGGACCCTCATGAGGGTTTTGGGAATATCTTTCCAGTGGCGATGAGGAGAATGGATTGAGTAGGGGATAAAATAGGCAGGGGAAGACCGGTTATGATGCTGTGGGAGGATCCAGGTGAGAGAGCATGAGGAACAGGACTTAGGGGATGGATTAGAAAGAGAATCCAGGCAGTACCGTCAACTTCACCTGATGGCCTAAGGTACAGAAAGGAGTCAAGGCTTGTTCCCAAATTCCCCTCTCGTTGTTGTGTGGGTGCTAAGCCATCTGCCCAGGGAGGAAAGACAAGGAGCAGATTGGAGGGGAGCTGGGGAGCTCGGTTCTGGACATGCAGGCTTTGAGGTGGGGAGCTGGGCAACCTCGGTGTGTCACTGTCCGGGGAGCAGTTGTGCATATGTGCTTGACTCTTGGGAGAGATCTGGGTTGGGAAGATATATCTGAGTGTGGACAACTTTTGGGTGGCAGTTGTCGTCACAAGGGAAGATGAGATCACATTAGAGACAACCTGGAAAAGTGAGAGGAGATACTGAAATTGACCTTGCAGGGATGCCCTAAATTTAAAAGATGCATGGATGAAGCCATATCTATAAGAAAAATCATAAAAGACCTTGTGTCTCACTGGTGACTTGGCAGAGACAGTGCAGTGTAGAGACAGAGGATGGGCTTTTGACTGAGGTGCTCAGATGCACCTGGCTTCAAATTCCAGCTGGACTACTGACCAATGAGAAGCCTTTTTAACTGGGTATTACTTGAATATGTTCCTTCACTGAAAAATAGTTTCCAGTACCAAGTGAAATAGAATTTGAGAAGTGTTTATTTGCTGCTATAGGGTACAAATATGTGTATGTAATAGTTTACCCCCAGCTAATGATAATATCAACCAAAATAATTCAGTAAAGTATAAAATCACAGGTCACATCTGCCTTTATTCCTCACCTTCACCTAAACCCACAGATTTCTGAGTTCAAGGTGTATTTTTTTAATTTTGTTTCAAACTATTTATTTATTTATTGGCTGTGTTGGGTCTTCATTGCTGTGTGCAGGCTTTCTCTAGTTGCAGTGAGTGGAGGCTACTCTTTGTGCCGTGCGCAGGCTTCTCATTGTGGTGGCTTCTCTTGTTGCAGAGCACGGGCTCTAGGGTGCACGGGCTTCAGCAGTGGCAGCACGCAGGCTCAGTAGTTATGGCTCACAGCTCTAGAGTGCAGGCTCAGTAGTTGTGGTGCATGGGCTTAGCTGCTCCGTGGCATGTGGACAGGCAGATTCTTAACCACCGCACCACCAGGGAAGTCCCCCAAGGTGTATCTTTGAAATTAGCAGGAAACTACAGTTGATGTGGACTGCATCACATAGCTCAACTATAACAGGGATCTGGAATCACAGAGTTCAGGAATAGCAGAAGGTCTTAGGGATCATCTTCCAGCCCTTTATTTATTTTTTTTTCTTTTTCTTTTTTTAAAATTTATTTACTATTTTTTTGGGGGTACACCAAGTGCAATCATCTGTTTTTATACACATATCCCCGTATTCCCTCCCTCCCTTGACTCGCCCCCCACCCTCCCTTGACTCCACCCCCCCGCCCTCCCGCGAGTCCCCCCCACCCTCCCTTTACTTTAAGAGCAGAGAAGCTGGCACATCCCCATTCATGCCGAGGAGCCCCCACCCTGTTTCAGTCTCACTCTGCCAGTGTGGGGTGGGCTTGATTGAGTTCCCAGAGGTTCCTTCTGTGATGCTTTCCCATCTGAGAGGAGACAGCCTCTCCTGGGAACAGCGAGTAAGTGGAAGGAGATGAGTTCATTCTGCTGCTACCTGTATCACATTACACCTAGGAGGTTTATAAATAGAACTTAGCACTCGGAGGGCCACTGTGAAATCGAAGTGGAAAAATGATACTTGGATATGAAGTGTACTAAGTACTTAGCTCCTGCACTTAGAAGGTTCAATTTCATCTTATTGAGTAGATACTTAGGACTGTGACTGCTAACTACCAATTAAGTAGGTTTCCATGAATATTTACGGCAGCGTTCCTGAATGGCTTGAGTTCTGGGCTGTGAACACACAACCCTGCCTGGGAGGGTGGCAGTATAGGACATCAGTGCCTGATGGCAGATGCTCGTCTGCCTCCATCACGCCTAGAACCCAAGACCTGCTTGGGCGTTGAGCCTGGAGGACCCCTCACATAGGTGCCCTCCCTCTAGCTCTCCAGGACATACCTCCTCCTTCCCACACTGAGCCTGGCTTTCTTGTTGGTAGGGTTCATAGGACCTGTAGCTCAGAGCTTTCTGGCCCAGCCCCTTCTCACAGCAGGACTATTCTTTCTAGTGCCCCCAACATTGGGAGGAAATCTTTATCTTTAGTCTCACTGTAATTGTGTGGCTCTGTTTAGAGCCCAAAACTGCCTCATTGTAATTTTCTGTATCCTTCTCACCTAGCTTTACCTCCATCCTTACTTATCTCTGTCCCCAAACCTTACTTTTCCCTCCCCACAGAACCCAGTTTGATTTCCGCCAACCTGATTCTGCCCTCTACCTGACTTTACCAGACTTCCGCCACTCTGATGGAGTTTAGATATCATTTTGTATTACTATAGTTGTGTTTGTATCCCTAAGCATCATGTTTCTTTCTTCTTGCTGAGTTCTAAAGAAACTATCATACCAAATATAGTATTATCATTTTTTTAGGCATGGCTTCTGAGATTCATCTTAATTGTTTCCTAGCCTGTCTCCCAGTTATTAGCTCTGTCCATGGTACTGACACAAATATCTTTGTTGAACAGAAATTCTTGATTAAAAATTCTTTGTTTTCCCATTCTCTGGTGCAGTTCTTTTTCTTTTTCAGCTGTAGTAGATGGTCTGTGTTGTGATGATGGTGTTGAAAATATAAATAGAGTCTAGATGGACATAGACAGGCAAGAAACAGTAGATTGATTATTTCATTAGTGAATAGAATATATTCTACTGACACACCTAAATTTTCAGATGATTTGTTACTGGAGGAGGAAACAACAGAGGGACTTAATGATGTGTTCAGTGGCAGGGCATCCTTCCTACTGTGCCGTAGCCAGGCTTTCCCTCCCTCCTGTTTTGCAGCTTCACTGTGTGCCGGGGTCTTTAGTGCATGTTGTTCCCACCTCTTCCTCCTCTCTCAGGGAGTGCCCACTGCAGGGAAAGAGAGTCGCACCTGTTTGAGGCTTGGGGCCCCCGCAGTCAGCCCCCTTCCCGTGGGCGAGCTGGGGAAGCTGAACTCAGGGCAGGAACCACCAAGTTTGGTTTGCAGGCAGTAAGTTGTATGCCTCTAGGGGGCACCAGACCCTGGGCTCGGCCTGTATGGACCACCATAGGTGACAGCCCTTGCTAGGGCCCTCTTCTTGACACAATCCAGGTGCTGGCCTGCCCATCCAAGCCCTGCATCTGAGATTGGCTATCATGGGACTTGTGGTCTAGTGGGAAAGACAAGAGTAGAAGGAATACTAAGTAGATGACTAAAGTATTAGTAAATTGTATGCTGAATGCTGTGAGGGTAGAGTGGTCAGGGGACGGCTTCTGAGGAAGTGATGTTTTAGCTGAGGAGGTGATGCTAAGCCAGCCAGCAGTGAGGACACCTGATTCATGTCTGATGCGTTAACCGAGGCTCTATTTGTTAGGGGAATTCACTGATGGATGCTGATGACACATGAAGGGGCTGTGATGGTGGTGCAGAGATGTCACAGCACAACCTAGTGGGACACTGTGCAGGAGTAGGGAAGCCTGTGTTCAAGTTTGCACTTGGGGCACGAGCCAAGAACTCTGGGAAGATCACTTGGCCTTTCCAAACATCAGTTTTATCCTCTTTAAAGTGAGAAGTCTGGCACCTGATAGCCTTATGGGTCCTAAGCAAGAGTTTTGTACACCACTTGAGCATGATGTAAATAGATGGTGGT
Organism: Hippopotamus amphibius kiboko; assembly: GCF_030028045.1. NCBI lineage: Eukaryota > Metazoa > Chordata > Mammalia > Artiodactyla > Hippopotamidae > Hippopotamus > Hippopotamus amphibius. Next base: position 91,068,348 of record NC_080196.1, on the reverse strand, counting down.
AATTAATTACAGTGAGGAGTAGTAATGCGTGAGCTGCCATCAGAATATGATTGAGTACCAGGCATTAAGAGTTGTGAGGTCAAAGAAGGGAAAATCAGTTTGAACTGAAATAGCTTCAGACAGCTGTAGAGTAGGAAGGAATAAAGAAACAAGCCCTGTGTAGCCTGAGCGTAGTGAACAAAGAGAAGAGCGGAACGTGATAAAGCTGGAAAGAGAGGTGCTGGTTTACCGAGGGTACTGAACGTGGTCCTGGAGCTGGGATCTTAGAGGGCAGAGCAGTGCCACTGGACAGCTTAAAGCAGAGGGAGAGGTTTGATCCAATATTCACGACTAAAGGTCGTATAAGAAAGATGTACTACAGGAGGATGACAGTAAGGCTTAGAAAGCTGCTATCACAGTGCTTGTCCGAGATGATGATGGCTGGGACTAGGAGGTCCAGAGAAGAGAGTGGACAGTAGTGGGAGGTGAATTCAATAGGACGTGCTGGCTTGAGGGAAAGGAAGGAATCCATGGTAACTCCCAGGTTTCTGGCTGAAGTGGGTGAGTGCAGGCTGGTGCCACTGACACAGAGGAGGCATGAGTGGGGGAATGGGAAGTGACGGTGAGTCTTTGGTGCCAGGAACCCCGAAGGTTCAAAGTTGAAGCAAGTGCCTTCCCTCCAGGGGCTCTAAGTTCAGTGACTGATGTGTGGATGGACTGTGGCAGTTAGAACAGGAGGTTCCGGGGGTGAGGATGGTGATGCCACAGGCGTCCACAGGAGGGGTGCCTGGCCTTGCCTGTCACAGCTGGGGCTTCTCTCAGTCGGAGACGGCCAGAGCAGTGCTTCCCTGATGATTCTGTGCATGTATTGCTGATGGGGAGGCCACGGGAGATGGATTATTCTCTGCAGAAAACCCAAATAAGACAACACTTCAACGGGAAGACCCTGAACTTCCTGTAGTGGCTCCCGGGCTGATCAGCAGGGCTCTGCAGTGGGGACTTCAGGTGCCTTGACAGCCACCTTTTCCACTCTCCTCCCCCCTGGGGGAGAGTCCACCCAAAAATGGGGATGGGGAGAGAGGTTGGCCTTGCTCAGGGAGGGACAAGCGCTGCAGTGGTTTGGTGGGAACTTTTCACCCAAAGAGCAGGTGGTTTGGCAGCGATTAAATCCCGCCTCTCAGGTGTGAGATAGGGGTGCAGTGTGAACCGGGGAGGATCTGTGATGCACGTGTTGGTTGTCGGCGTTTTGCCTGGAAGCTGGAGAGTGGCTGGTTCCTGACCTGGGAATCCTGTGCTCCTGCCTGATGCACAGGTCTTCAAGGGGCTTTTCCTGCTTAGGGTAGAGCTGACTTCCTGAAGACGGCCTGGGCCTGAATAATAGCTGCTATTTCATGGTACAAAATGCCATGACCATGGGTTGCTTTTTCTAAACACAGGCAGACCTCGTTTTATTGCCCTTCACTATGTTGTGTTTCACAGATAAGGCCTTTTTTAAAAACGGAAGGTTTGTGGCAACCCTGTGTCAAGCAAATCTATCAGCACCATTTTTCCAACAGTGTTTGTGCACGTCAAGCCTCTGTGTCACATTTTGGTGATTCTCGCAGTGATGGAAACTTTTGGACACTCTGTCTGTTATGATGATCTGCTGTCAGTGATCTTTGATATTACCGTGGTAATTGTTTTGGGGTGCTACGAACCATGCCCATGTAAGAGGGTGAACTTAATTGGTAAATGTTTCGTGTGTTCTGACTGTTCCTCCAACCAGCCGCTCCCCCATCTCTGGCCCTCTCCTCGGGCCTCCCTATTTCCAGAGACACAATATTGAAATTAGGCCAGTTAATAACCCTACAGTGGCCTCTAAGTGTTCCAGTGAAAGGAGGAGTCAGGCGATGCAGCAAGCTTCATTGTTGTCTTATTTTAAGAAACTGCCACAGCCACCCCCACCTTCAGCAGCCACCACTCTGATCAGTCAGCAGCACGCCCCACCACAAGCAAAAAGATTACATCTGGCTGAAGGCTCAGATGGTGGTGAGCATTTTTTTTTTTTTTGCACTAAAGTATTTTTAAAGTATATACATTGTTTTTTCTGATGTAATGCTGTTGTGCACTTTAGACTACAGTGTAGTGTAAACATAATTTATAGGTACTGAGAAACCAAGATTCATGTGACACTTTATGGCAATATTCTCTTTATTGGGATATTCACTTTATTGTGGTGGTCTGGAAACGAACCTGCAATATCTCCAAGCAATGCCTGTAAAGGGAACCTCACTGGGCTCAGGAAAAAAAGGATTTATTGAAAAGCAAATGGACCCAAGTTGTCAGCTAAGTCATGTCTATAATTGGGCTGAATGAATGGAGTCATACATTGGTTGTGTTTTTGAAGAACTTTGGGTAGAATTCCATACTTATAAACATCTCCCTGACAACCAGCTCTAAGTAATGGAAATTTGAAAATGAAAGTTTTTCCCCATGCATATACTTCCTATTACAGTTTTGATCATGAAATTGTCAAATGTCAGAGATAGATTAAATCACTGGGGGAGTCCGTGTCACAGTCTTCTGCTGGACAAGATGAAAAGACAGAGACCCAGAAAAAAGAAGCGACCCAAAGTCACATAGCAAGCAAAATGACCATGCAGGGTCTGACATCAATATGAGGCAAGATGTGACAATGCCTTACAAGTGGCACAAAGCAAATGACGTGAGACTTTAGAAGGCAGAGGAATAATTGCCTGCTGGGATGCCTGAGACAGGTCGGACTTTGGACGTGGGTCGTACTTCAGTAGAGGGTGTATGCTTAAGGTGATTTCAAGTAGAGGGAAAACCATAAAGGGCAGTGGTGGGAAAGTGTGCAGTTTCAGAGACTGACAAGTAGCTCATTTTGTCTGGTCTACGATACCATCATCTTATACGAAGCACAGAGATCATTTCATATAATCTTGCAGCAAATCTGTAAGATGGGGGTATCCTCTGTAATGTGGTTAAAGCTCACAAAGAGCCTGCTGATGGCAGGACCAGGACTCAGACAAGATCCTTAGACCAAAAGCCCAGTGTTCTGTCCTTAGCACCATAGTTTGCCCACACTTGTCAAGGGTTTTAGTGTTGGGATGTGCCTTGTGGAGGGGTTCAGCTTTTCAACTAAGAGGTTTGGACTTGATTCAGTAAACGAAGAATAGTTAACATTTTGTGAGTGGGGAAAGCATGGTTAGAGCTGTGCTTTAGACATTTAATCTAGCAGGAGTGTTAGGATGAATTAGAGACCTAGGTCCCTAAGTCAAGGTGACCGCTTAGAAGAGCATGAGCATGATTGGGGACCAAAGTCAGAAGAGACTGGACTGAGATAATCTGAGGGTCAAAGAAGTTAACTACCTTGTCCAAAGGCAGACAGCTAACCAGTGCACATGAGGTTCAAAATCCTTTGTTTTTACTACCCATATTCTGGTTTCGTGTCCTCTAGTTGAGCTGGAAGCAAAGCTAATATGTGAAGAACAAACCGAGGGTGCTGTCGCACATCATCCCCAAGGCCAACTTGTGGGCTGTTACAATAGTGTACAAACACGTAACGTGCGCCCGGCCCCGTCGTAGACTAGGCATGGGAGTGTGTAGGATGTGCAGAAGTGCGGTGGAGCTAAATAGAAATCATCCATTTTAAAACATAGTTTAAATTGCTCTAAATTAGGGAAGTTGTTAAAAGGTCCTCATTGGTCTAAGAAGAGTTGAAGTACCCTGACTTTAGGCTTCTTATCAGTGTCAGGTTGACTGTCTACCAAATCAGGCAGAAGTTAGCCCTAATGGTCCTTGCCCAGACTTCCTCATGCCCGAGAGCCTTGAATGTAAAGCTCTGAAACACTTGGGGATATTTATAATCCCCGATAATAGCTTGGCCACGTATGTGTATTTTCATCAGAACCCCAAAATGAGCTTCCATGTCTGGCCAGTTTTTTGTTCCCCTGCCTTGATTCCCTCTCTTTCTGAGGTCCTGACACTTTGTGGTCATGTAAACTAGCCCTGCCTTTTTGACTTTCTGGTCTCTTACACTTGGAATAGCCTGCTTGCGCCTCAAAGTTTTCTCCTCTGGTATGAGTCATTCTCTTTCCTGAGCAGTGAGTGACTTTTCCATCGTTTCCCAGCGATGCAAGTGGAAAGTGACAGGTGTCACTGGTCAGTGCCACCTTTTTTGTGGCAGATGCAGTATGTTACCTGGGTCTCTTCGCAGTCCAGTTCCCTGTGTGCACTGTGATGCCGCGGGGAGCCTGGCAGCACTCACGACTCCCAGCACCCCACCGACCTGATAAATTCTCTCCTGGCAGCCGTATGGTCCTCCCAGGGGTCTTTATTACATTCTTTGGACAGTATATACCTCCCCATTCGATGTGGTTCTCTAAGTCTTAAACACAACTTGTGCTCATCCTTTTTAGGTTAAACATACAGACTTTGGGCAAAACTCCAAACTTTTGGGTATGGCTCCTGCAATTTTTGTTCTCCTTATTGCAGATTCAGGTAGCTTTAAAGGTGGCATCAAACTCAGTTCTCTTTCATAGGTCGAAAGCCCAGCTTGTTGGACTTTAGTCCCTTGGGATGGTTGTGCCTCTGAGCAGCTCTCTAAGGAGTTGATTATGATGGTATTGAGAAGAGGAGAGGTGATACCTGTCCTGGTCCCCAGGGTCCAGTGGATGTCGTACAAAATGTAAACGATGAATGAGAATAGAAACTGTAAGCATCCCCAGGCTGCTTTAGGGGCCACCTTTCAATATGAAGATTTCACAGAAACAAGGAGAGGAGAAACATGCTCTATGACAATGGTATTCTAGAACCACAAGGGCTCTCAGAAAGCCACTTCTTATTCCATCCTCCAAATACTAGGTAAGACTCTATATAACCTTTCAGGTAATTGACTGTATAGCCAATTTGAAAGATCTATTTTTTTCAGTTTCATCTTCTCAGTAACATCTACTGGCCACCTGTATTCACTCAAGTCCCTCCCCACTTAATGATGGTGTGTGTGAACTGAGACTGCATAGCTCTTTGCGGACCTTGAAGAGCAGCTGAAGGTTAAGGTCTCTTCAGCCCAGCTACCACACCTGACTCTCCCCAGGGGCCCCGTTTCAGACTGCTTCTTGTCTGTCTTTCTAGTCCGTCTCTAGTTGACATCAGTGTCGTACCACTTTTTCAGCTTATTAGCTGTTGACCCAGAAGCAGGGCTAACATTCATTCACCTGTTCTGATGAGCCACAACCTACCTATACTGATAATTACTGAGATGGGGCAGGTCTCCCATGGTGCCTTCCTGTTCGTTCTTCTATTACTGGCCCTGCCCAGGAAGCTACAAGAGCTGGTGTTAGGGGTACTGGGCTGGTGCCAGAAGACCTGTGTTCTAAACCTACCTTTACACTTCTTAGTTTCTTCACCTGGAAAGGAAGATGGCTGGTTGATCCTAAGTTGCTTCTCCAACATTATGTCTTGGGTGTATTCTCTATGCCAGGCACTGTTGGAGGCACTGCAGATTAAAAGCAGAGTGCTTGCCCTCCTGGCAGTGGATTTGTGAACTGGTGGTAGGTGGCTGAATGTAGCATTTACAAGCAATTCATTTCCCAAATCGTGGCCCAGATGTTTGTTCTTACTCCCTGCTTGAACATCCATGTTCCTTGGAGACCAGATAAGCTGCTCTTTCCATTACTTGTCTGTCTTCATGCCGTCTTAAAGGGATAAATACAGATACATTTTATCTGATGTAGAGTATCTGCTTTCTGCCTTGCATTTAGTCTGACTCAGCTCCCTCTTATTGCAGTCGATGGCTGTTTTGTCTAATTTCTGGGAAACTTGAGGCACGATCAGCCTGGTGGTTAGTAGCAGGCCCTTTGGGATACATCTGCGTGAACAGAAATGTTCAGAACTGTGTCTGCTGGCATGCTAGACTCAAATACAAGAGGAGAAGAAAAGATCCTTGTTCTTGAAGACAGTGGCACAAGATGGGCGTGTAACAGAAAGGCGAGATTGTGTAACTGAAAGTGTATATATATGTAAGTTCTCAGGGGATGTCTGTAGAAGGACGTGGTCTACGGGATACTGCCTCCAGAGGGAACTTGGGAGAGGGACCCGATGGCTACATCCCCCTTCCTGCAGGTCATAAAGTAGGATTTGTAAGCCCTTCTCAGAACTTCTTGCTTTCTCCCACTTTCAGATCTTGTGCAAACAAGCGTATGAAGGAAGGTGGGCTATTTTTACACCACTCCTCACAATTGTTCCTAAAAGAGGGTGGGATCCTCCTGACTGTGCTCAGGCCCTTGTCAGCAGTGTCACTGGAAGGCGACAGCGCCTTCCCACGGCCAGTGACTGACCAGGGCTTTTTCCTTGCAGAGATGAGAAGAACCAGTCCATCATAGTCAGCGGGGAGTCTGGAGCCGGCAAGACCGTGTCAGCCAAGTACGCCATGCGCTATTTCGCCACGGTTAGTGGCTCGGCCAGTGACACCAACATCGAAGAGAAGGTCCTGGCATCCAGTCCCATCATGGAGGTAAAGCCGTCCAAACGTCCTCGGCCTTCTTGACTGGAGTCCCTTATACTGGCAGTAAGACTGCTGAGCGTCCAGCATTGCGTGACTGATCACAGTGTTCTTAGGAGCTGCTCACGTGGTCAGCATTCACACCTCTCCCCAAGAACCCGTGGTCCACTGTTGAGGGAAATTTTTCAAAGATGCCCCTAAAACCACAAATTTAGGAATATTCTGACCGGGTAGCTCAGGTCCCCAGTATTGGATAGAGTGACCTCTTCGTGGTTTCCTTGTTCCTTGACTCTGCTGAAGAGCGTTGGGACAGTTGTTCCCCATCTGCCACCGACCCTGCTGTGTTCCCCTCCCCTGCTGGCATCCTGTGTCAGCCGTCCGTGTCCCACCGAAACCATTCAGTGCTGTGAAGGCCCACTGAATCAGGAGGGCAGTTTTCATGGGGGTTGAGGAGGCCTAGATAAAAGATTCCCTTTTCTCCCAAAAAATATTTGGACATTTTATCTTTTGAGGGGAGATAGAGTCAAAAGCTATGTGACAGCATAGAATCTGTTGAAGATCCTCAGAAAATGTTACCTAGGTTGGCATGAACTGGCCAGGGCAGGTCCTGTCTGTATCTTCACCACCCCTACCTGCTGGCTGGGTGGCCTCAGAGCTGCCATTGCAAGTGTGGAGCCAGATATATTAACAAAAACTTAGGTCTAGCTATGGAAAACCATGTTATAGGCTCAGAACTCCATCTCTCTTTTCCTCCCTTTCCTCTATGGAACTTTCATTCTGATGGGGTTGAGCTGAATAGCTGCACATCCCCGGGCCAACTTTGATTTCCTTCCTCTGAAGCTGAGGCTCTTCATTCTTGTCTGGGCTGCAATCTGGTAGGAGTAACCCCTTCTGCCAGCTCCAAACAGCCCCTTTGTTTCAGTAAGAAGAAATGCAGTGGAGGCCAAAAGCTGCCAAAATAGCATCAGATTTCTCTGCCTAGCCCTGAGCCCCATTGATTAAGACACAAGGCACCCGTTTGGTTGGTCCTTCAGATTATTTTCGAGCTGGGGGAACAAGTACCTGCCTGGACCTTCCCAGGTCCCTGCCCCTCCTCTTCCTTTACCAAATGCAGGAGTAAATTCTGAATCTTAACTCATAGGAGTTTATTGTTTATTCAGGCAAAATCTCCTGCCTACAGAGTTGCATTATCCGGAGAACTTTCATTCTCTGCTGAGTAATCTGACACACTATTTTCACTGAGAATTAGATAAAACAAGTCCCGGAATCTATTCTTATATGAATTGGGAAACGGTCAAAACAGTTGAAGGCATTTTTACAAAACAACAACAAAAAACTTTTATTCAATTACAAGTTGTTCTTAAACTTGACTGTGCGTCACAGTCTCCAGGAGGGCTTGTTAAAGCAGATAGCTGGGCCCCACCTTCAGAGTTCCTGATTCAGGAGGGCCTGAGAATCTGCATTTTTCATAAGTCCCTAGGTGATCCTGATGCTACTGGTCTGGGTCCCACACCCATTTGAGACCCGTTTATCAAATAAATATTAAAAAGGTGGGAAGGATTCACTGGAAAATATGGAAGAAAAGGAAATAACCCCCCATGATCCTACAGCCTGCTAATAATTGTTCAATACTTTGGTATATTTCCTTCCAGCTTTTTCACTGAATATTATTGTATATGCCTTGTCCCCATATCATTAAGCTTTTTACAAACTTATTGGCTACAAACATACATTAATAGATGGTTTTACCATAATTTAACCCCCTATTGTCAGACATTTAGTTGGTAGCCTTTTTGCTCAGCATTTATTCTAAGTCCTGAGGTAGTGGCCTGGCCATGGCCTGGATTCAGCAGACGATCATGGACTTGAGTCCATGCCCCCCGTGGGCTGTCTACTGCACTTAAATGGAAGCAGCTAAGACAGCACTCTTTAGCATCACATGTCATCTCAGGTGGGAGTGACACCAGGATTTCACCTTTTCCTTTGCCTCTGAATTTCAAGATTCAGTTCATCTTTTAGGTAGTAAGATTGCAAAGACACAGAGTGCCTCTTCTTTTGGAGGTAAAGTATATAGTTATTCTGGACGAAACAGACAAGGGAAGAAACCTGTTTGATCTCTGGTGACTGAACAGAGTTCTTGTTAGCCAAGATGGGAATTTTGTGAAGACAGATCAGCACATTATTAAACAGATACAAGACACAGGCGGAATGATTTTTTTAGATTTTATTATTTTGTTGTAATAAAACATGCATAATAAAAAATTTACCATCTTAACCATTTTAAGTGTACAGTTGGGTGGCAAATCAGTACATTCACAGTGTTGTGCAACCATCACCACCATCCATTTCCAGAATTTTTTCATCATCGAAACAGAAACTCTGTACCCATTGAACAATAATGTCCTATTCTCCCCTCTACTCAGCCTCTGGCAACCTCTATTCTAATTTTTGTCCCTGTGAATGTGCCTCTTCTGTGTCTCTCATACAAGTGAAATCATATGACATCAGTCCTCTTGTGTCAGGCTGATTTCACTTAGCATAGTGTTTCCAAGGTTCATCCATGTTGCAGCATGCATCAGTACTTTGTGTTTTCCTGTGGCCGCATAACATTTTGTTGCATGTGTAGACCGCATTTTGTTTATCCATTCCTCTGTTGATGGATGGTTGGGTTGTTTCCACCTTTTGGCCAGTGTGAATAGCGCTGCTGTGAACATTGGCTTGCACCTGTTTGGGTCCCTGCTTTGGGGATGTTTTTTAAATGACCATGATCTGAAATGATCTAATGTTTTCAGTATCTGTTATAGCCTGAGTAGGCTGGTGGGCTGCTGGGGCCGCTTGGAAGAAGTATGAGAGCCACACGCACACCCCTAGAGGAGGAGGAGTGTGTATATGAACCAACCTAATCTTGCATGATGTCATGTAAACAAACACTACAGTGATTTGAGCTCAAAACATTGTTTCTACAGTTATGCAAATTGGTACTTTGGAAATTATGTGGGTAAGTCCAGAGGGCTCATTCTGTCAAATACAGAATTTTGTTATCACAGAGACTATCCCTTGAGCTGTTATTAAGTGTTATGTTGGAGAGAAATACTGGATACGAACATGGGAAGGAGGAATTATTGCCAGGAGGAACTCTAGGTGGAATTAGAGAAATTGCCAAGAAGAGAAAGAGCAGCTTCTGCTCTGCCAAAACCCAACTTTCACAAATTTGGAGTCTAACTTGGGCCCTTGTGTCAGGAAGCCCAGTCAGCTTTGTGGCTCCTCAGAGGGTTACAACCAGTACAAGTCATATTTTAATCAGGGCACAGCTGATTACTGATGACTCCAGCCCTGTCCCGGGAAAGGATGGCATCTCCCAACGAAGCAATCAGTTATGGTCATGTCATCCCCTCATTATTTCCTCAGCCCAGCAACTGCGGACGCCTCCTAGGGAGATGGAGAGTTGAGGGCTGTCTGAGGAGGCGGAACTCCCAGTGGGCTGCACTAAGTGGCAGTTGTTTGAATTAAAGGCGACTTGAGGGTGGATTGGGATTGGCTGGGGTGGACGGGGGTGATTTATTGTCAGCGCCAGAGCTCTCTGACCCCATTCTGTGTAAGAGCTTGTCAGCGTCCTGGGAATGATTTGTTCACAAGTCTGCACTGATTAAAAGGACATTGCTAATCAGGAGAGCGATAGAACGGGGACAGAACCCAAGCCCGGCCCGGAGGGGTCACATGGCTTCTTGGGGTGGCTGGAGTCTGCAGGCCTACAACTCCAGGAGCCCCACAGACTCACCTCATCCTGGGAGAAAGAAAGGGGGCTGGGGTACAGTGAGCAAAATTGACAGAGACAGAGACCAGTTACTATGTAATTTTCAGGGTTTGATTTTTTTTCAAGCTAAAGAAACAAGAAGCCCTGAAACTATTAACATATTCATGGGAGAATCTGCCCCCAACATACCTCACTGATCCCCTTTCCTCTTGTTTCTCTCATGTTTCAACACACTCTAGCCACTCCTCACTTGCTGGGTCTCTCACATACCCCTGTCCTTCTGCCCACACTATGTTTATAAATAAAATCTCTTTTCCTTCCCTACGGGTAAAATTCTCCTCACCCTTTAAGATCCACTTCATCTTTTACTTCTTAAAGTCTTTCCAGTTCTGCTGGCATCGGCTAATCACTCCCTTCTCTATTTCCGCTCTAGTTGATCTGCATCTCATTATTGAATAATCCCAATCATATTGAAATGATTTGTTTCAGTCCATTTTTACTGTACTACATATTTGTATATGCATAAACTAGGAAGAAGGTAGTTCTATTATATCACATATAAATAGTATATTTTAACCATTTTGCAACTTGCTCTTCACTCAATATTTTTTATTTATCCATGCATCATGCTCTAGTTTACTTAAACAGCTTTATAGCATGGCATTGTATGAATTTTCCACATTTTATTTATCTGTTCCCCCTATTGATAGACATTTAGATTGTATTTTTTATTGTTAAATACGGTCTGCATTAAACATTCTTTTGCACACCCACTTTTACACTTGCGTGAGTTTCTCTAGGTAACATCTAGAAGTACAGTTGTTGGATTGTTAAGTCCATATATGTTTAATTTTACTAGATATGCCCAGTTGTTCTTAAGAATGGCTGTTGCAGTTTACATTTGGACCAGCTGTGTGTGAGAGTTCCTTTTCCCTCACGTCCTCATCATCATTTCATAGTATCAAAGCTCTTCAGTTATTACCACTCATCTGTCATTTTCGTCTACATTTTTCTGATTTCCTCAGAGGTTCAGTATGCTTATTGGTCATGTGAGTTTCTTCCATGAATTCCCTGCATATGTCATTTGTTCATTTTCCAGATTTTAACTTTTTGCGTCTGTCTCTTTTGTTGGACCATAGACTCATAGATAGTCAAAGCCTGGGTTTTTATCATCTATAACAACTGGACTTACTTTCCTCATGCATCAGAATGTTTTCTAAGTCAGTAAACAACAACAACAACAAAAATCTAGCAAGTATTTAAAAGATAAAGAACAAGGTGCAAGTCCTTCACACATGCACAGAAGTTGGAAGTTCTTCATGCCCAGCGTAGAGATTGTGGGTTTGGTAGTAATAACACAAACAACCCCTTCCCTTTGTAGGTACCATTATATACTTTCAAAGTACTTGTAGATCCATTATATTACTTCTCAAAGCAGCCTACTGAGGTAAGGAGGATAGATAGATCTTTTGGCAGTGATTTAGAGCATGGGCAGGCTTTCCCTAAGCTACCACAAGGAACAATCTCAGATATGGTAAAGGTTCTTGTTGCCATTTTACAAATGACAATTTGAATTTTTTGAAATTTTGGAATCAAGATATTTTTTGGTTGAAACTAGATAATCCTTTAGAAGTTTACACAAACTGGCCTTTGCTGATTGCATCCTTCTGATGTTGTCAACATGTTCCTTTGTTCTCTGTATGTCCTGTAAAAGGGTAGTAAAATTTAGCGGCTTGATTAAATTTAGGTTTGATTTAAAAACAAACAAAAACCCCAGAACCCTTTATTGCTGGAGGTGTGTGTTCCTATCAAGACACACAGAATACCTAGCTGTCTCTTGGTGATGTCAGCAACCATTGCTTATGCCTAGATCTGTTAATTCATCGGCAGTTACAGAATGGTGACATTCTATTTTTCCTCCTGCATTTATCTACTGGAGTAAATCTAGGAAGAGAAACTTCTTCTCACCAACTGCTTACCCTGATAGAGTTTACACGGGAAAGTTAGGGTGGATGTTTGATTCCTTATTTACTGGTTGTCAGAGTAATGAGTTGGTTCCCTGCCACCCACGGAAAGGCTTTCCCCCCCTTTCTTATGAAAAAGTAAAAGTGAGGATTCATGTCTTTGTCTTTATCCTTTGATTTGACCTGGCTGTTTGAGATGTGAGAAGTTACCCACATGGGTGGCAGCTCCTGTCTGGTGGTGAATAGTTCCCGAGAGTTGGAAAAGGACTGTGAAACCACGTGGAATGAACACAGACTGTGGACTCAGTTATATCTGAATTTGTATCTTGGTGTTGGTACTTCCCAGCCATGTGACCCTGGGCACACTGCTTACCCTTTCTGAGCCTAAGTTTTCCCATAAGTATGAGGAAAGTTAATAATGCCTGTTTCCTGGAGTTCTTGTCTGGATTCAGGGAAACTGAAGGGAGCCCAGCCCAGGATCTGGGTCATGATGGAGGCCTGGGAAATGGTCACTTTTACTTGCATTTTAGGGAATACAGCCCTCCTTCCACTTTCTTTTTTTTTTTTAGATTTCATTTATTATTTATTTATTTATTTATCCATTTTTGGCTGCATTGGGTCTTCATTGCTGCATGAGGGCTTTCTCTAGTTGCAGCGGGGTCTACTCTTCATTGCAGTGCAGGCTACTCTTCATTGCAGTGCATGGGCTTCTTAGTGCAGTGGCTTCTCTTTGTTGTGGAGCACAGGCTCTAGGCCTGCAGGCTTCAGTAGTTGCAGCACGTGGGCTCAGTAGTTGTGGCTCATGGGCTTAGTTGCTCCACGGCATGTGGGATCTTCCCAGACCAGCATTTCAACCCATGTTCCCTGCATTGGCAGGCAGATTCTTAACCACTGTGCCACCAGGGAAGTCCCTCCTTGCTACTTTTCAAACAGAATTGGCTTCCTGAAGTCTGACGGTGGCTTGTCACGTGGTGCCTTGAAGGATCAGGGCTCTCTCTTAGAGGGGGGAGTGGATTCATGGAAACCTCTGCTGAGGTGATGAAGTTGGTGGGTGCTGATGACATAGACTCCTCGGATTAGTCATCTCTTTGACAGTCATTTCAGCTTGGCCAGACTCTGGCCTCGCCCTGACCTCAGGGCCACGTTCCATGCTCTAAGGTGCCCTTCAGAGCAACCCAGTGTACCAGGGTCACACATTCCCCCCTTCCCTGCACAGGTGCACACTGTATATATGATGTAGAGTTTGCTTTATACATTTTATACCTAAAAGAAAAAATACATATTTGTGACCTCGACAGGAAATTTTAGGGCCCTAAAGAGGCAAGTGACCTTCGAGGACAAGGACTTCAAAACTCTCATTTCATAGGAAAGAAAGCCAAAACCCAAGTTCCTCTATGCTTCCATTCACTCAAATGTTTTGATGCCTGCTGTGTGCTGGGCACTGGGGTAGGTGCAGGAGGTCCCATGGGGAAGCAGATGTGCACACCCCGCTGTCACGGAGACGGGGTGGTGTCTCGTGGAGATTGGGGGTAGGGAAGCAAGGGGACACGCAGAGTGAGGCCTGGGAGAGCATGTGGCAGAGGAGCTCCCCTCGCCTGTGAGGCCAGGGCAGGCCTTTCTGAAGACGCCACCTTTAAGCTGAGACCAGAAGGAAGAGGTGGAGAGAGCATGGGAAGAGAGTGTTCCCAGCAGAGAGAGAGGCGTTTGTGCAACTTGGGTGGGGACAGAGAGAACATAGGCTTTTGAGAACGAAAAGCAAGTTTAGAGTCATAAGAGGCTGGAGACAGAGGGCACGAGTGATGAGAGGCCAGGCTGGGCCTGGTCCTGCAGGGCCTCCAAAGCCCTGGATTTTCTTTTCATCTCTTTGTGCCTCAAATTTCCTAGACAACTGAAAAGTTACGATGGATATTTTTCAGGTGTTGTAACCATCTAAGAAGTAAACATGGGAAAGGGATTTCAGTATTAGTATGTTCATTACCAACCCATCAGCAATATGATGTTTCATAGAAAGTGAATAATCACGCAATGAGACCAGTCATTTAGCCACTCGAGTTTTAGATTATCATCTAGTGTTTGAACGATGACTCTGCTGCTGAGTAAGAAATAGTACCAAGAGGGTGATGGCTTCCTGGTATGTCCTAGGGATGATGTCAGTTGGGGCGGGTGGGGTGGGGGGGGTGGTTGACATTTGGTCTCTTTATAGGAAGTACCATTTAACAGTTGGAAATGATATTTGACATTTGATCAGTGGAGACCTGGTCAAAATGGATTAAGCCCCAGAAGATTTTTCTCACAAAAAGTCTAGAGCTCTTGGGTGCTGGCATTGATTGAGTGGCTCAAGGATGTCAGAGCAGTGGTTTCTGTGATTCTCTAGACCTTTCCCTCATGGTCCCAAGGTGACTGCTGCAGCTGTAGCTGTCACATGCGCATTCCAAGTAGGAAAAGGAAGAAGAGAGGAAGGTCAGTGGGGTGCACCTTCCAGCTGTTTAGTCCCCTTTAAAGAGACCATCAATCAACTCACTACTCTCATTGGCCATCATTAGGAGTAAAGGAAGCAGGAAAGTGAAGTTGTTTTGTTTCCTTTTAGCTTGACCCATTGTCATCCTAATAGTAGAGAGGTTCTAGAAGGAAGGAAGAGGGAGGTAATAGAGATGCTTCCTTGAGCATATACAATCCTGAAATTTAAGAAAACCCGTCCTGTTTTGCACTTTTTGTTTGTTCCGCACAGGCCATTGGGAATGCTAAAACGACTCGCAATGACAACAGCAGCCGTTTTGGAAAGTACATTCAGATTGGCTTTGACAAGAGGTACCACATCATTGGGGCCAACATGAGAACCTACCTGTTGGAGAAGTCCAGAGTGGTCTTTCAGGTGAGCCATGTGACTGGAGCTTCTTGTATTTTTTCCCACAGATGATGCTTACTTGCTCCGTGTTCCGCTCCCTCTGCCCAAAGAACATCTCATCATTTGAACCTGGATTTGGATAGACTATAAGTATTCGTTTATAAACATCAGACCTGAAAAATCTTTTACCTGGTATTGATATATTTCAGTGGGCGTTGTGTTTTTATTCAGTCAGTAAACATATACTGTCTGTTATGTGCTAGTCCTGTGCTAACAGCAGAGATACAGTGAAGAATAAGACAGTTGTGTTCCTTGTGGACTTCACAGTCTTGTGATCAGGGGAGTGTCATATAGGGTCTTTGGGTTTCAGCTTTCACCAGGAATCTTATTTGGTAAGTTATATTAAAAGAAAACAAAATAAGACAAAAACTGCTGACTAGTTTCCCTTTCAAATAAATGGAGTTCTTGCTTCTCACGTGATGAGAAGCCTTTTGTTCCCTTCTTCCCAACTACTCTTTGGCCTCTTGGTGACCCTCTTCCTCCTCCACCCTGGCCTTCGGTGGTGGTCATTGCAGTTTACAACCCCAGAGCAGTTCTCTCCACCTCCCAGGTTTGATTGGACCGTGCCACAGCCTTCACTTCACTGCAGCAAAGCAAACAGCCTGCTGTGCTGGGTGCAGGTCAGACGTGCTGCCTGTGGCTCTGGCCAGACTCCACGTGGGCTTTCCTCTTCCTTGCTGTCTTTGCTTAGGCCTCCTGAAGCCCCAGCCCCCGTCCCACCCAGCAGCACCGCCACTCTGCCAGTGTAAGGCAGGTCTGGCCCCATTGTCCACTCCAAGTCCTGGCTCAGTCGTGGACCTTTCCTCACTGCCCCAGTCTGACATGATGGGTAAGGCATAGCTTTTACTTAGTGCCAAGCCTCCCAGAGGAGAAAGGGAGCCTGCAGCAGGGAAATGACAGTGTGCCCAACACAAGCCAGGCAGCACGGTTATCTGAACAAGGGCCGACCCACCGAGCCGTCACTGGTGAAACAGCAGTGATCTGTAGAGGAGGAGAAGGAAAACACCTGTGTTTTGCATAAGTCAAGAGGGAAAAGTCTTCTGCTTGGCAGAAGGCCCCGTAACAATGCATGAACAATCTGGAGGTGGGAAACTGAAGGTGGCAGAGGCATGAAGGAAAAATCTCGATCTCTGTCACCCAGAACACTCAGGGATTAGAGTGGGTGAAGGGACAATCTTGGGGGTCACTGCTCCTAACACTGCTTAACTGTTTTCCTCCTCCAGGCAGATGATGAGAGGAATTACCACATCTTTTACCAGCTCTGTGCAGCTGCCAGTCTTCCGGAATTTAAAGAGCTCGCACTAAGTAAGTGACGTGGTCACGTGCCCGTCCTGGGGCTGGGCTCCTGCTGCAGCAGGCGGTGCACCTGGGGGCTCTGAGGGGGCAGGTGTGCGCCGCACAGTGTCCTCTGTCATGGGTTCTCAGCTCTGCCTCTGCTGTGGGCGCAACCCCCACAGCTCGATGAGTTTCATGCCCACAGAAAATGAGAGGATAAGAGGCTGGGGCGGGGGAACAGTGTTTTGCACAAATGAATTGACAGGCATTATTATCTTGAAAAATATGTTTTCACTCTAGATGCCGTAAGAAGCATGTCCCAGCCGTGAGGGTCTGGAGCTTTAGCTAAGGCACATCACTTACTGTGGCCGACGTGTTTTAAGTCATATTTAAGAATTGAGATGAAGCAAAAGAAGGAAGGGGCTGACGATAAAGCAGGGGTAAGATAGGGGTGGCTCAAGAGGCATATCGGTGAAGCCCAGGCCTCCCCACAGCAGGTGAGAGAGGAGCTTAGAAGCGTCTGAGTGGGCCGCTGGGCCTCAGCCGGGCAGCCGTGCCCTGACCCCTCGCGGGCAGGCGGGCGGCTGGCGCACACCCACCCTGCAGTGCTGGCGGCCGGAACCGAGCCACCGGGGTGGGCAGCGCCAGCTTGTTGCTGCCAGCAGGTAGGAAGACAGCCCTTCAGTGGGTCCCACTCACCCTGTGCTGCTGTTTGTGGAGGGGCCTTGAGACTGCTGACTTGGAGCTAGTGCAGCTGAGAGCCAGGGCAAAGCAAGAAGAGCGAGCAGGCTCTAGTTACGACACCATACCCACGTGGCGCCTCTCCTCGGGCCTGGAGCCTTCCGCCGTCTATGTGCGGGGTCTTATCTTGGAACATTGACTGACTTCTGCCACTGAGTCCTCCGAGCCGTGGATGCACGTGATGAGGGCAGGCCTCGGGGCCGTGCAGCTTCCCTGTCCCTGGCCCGTCATCTGTATCTTTGGGAGGCATGGGTAGGTCCAGTACTCGCAGATGGTGTACAGGGCTGGGTGTCTAGACAGAGGTTAATTGGCCGGTGTGCGACTGTGAGAGAAATAGACTTCTGAGGCTTTGCGTCCCAGAGCCAAATCCTTGCCACCTTATGAGCCCCACACCAGATCCACCTCTGACCACTCCAGCCTGTGCTCCCAATAGGTAAAATACATCAAGTAGTTCAAACCTTGGTCTGCCCTCTTCACTCTCTGCTTTACTTGCATGTGGATTCTAGTAGCTTTCAGTGCCTGTGCCATGCAGTGTAGCACTGGCTCCTCCGTCCACTCATTAAACCCTGTGCAGGTGAGCTAGGCCCTGGGGCTGTAGTGTGGAACCAAACGTTGTGGGTCCTGCCCTTGCTTCACTCACAGTTACAGTACGGAGTGAGAAGGGTGTGCTAAGGTGAAGCACAGCTGAGGGGGGTGGGGCAGAAGCTGTTCAGGGAAAGTCGATTTAAATTGGGTCCCAAAGGACGAAGCCTTGGATGATACATGTTACACTGGTTTTGTGCTATACTCTGGCTGTTCAGTGCTTGCAGGTCTGACTCTCCTCAGTGAAATCGTAAACTCCTCGGACAAGGAGTGAATGTTACAAGCCTTGTTTGATGGGCACTGCCCTGAGCTGGCAGCTTAGGGCTCTGACACTGGCTTACAGTCGTAAGGGACTAGGAAGGCAGGCTACCTTAAGGTCCACTGCCATCTTTCCCTCTCCTTCCACAGGCCCAGGTGGACTTCTCAGGGCCAACCTGCAGGGAGATGAAAACTTTTTTCTAGGGTCAGTTTTATAGAAAATGAATGAATACTGGCAAGATCCATCTGGCTGTATTTGGACCATTTTATCCCAGATGCAACTTTAAGGTAATGGGAAAGAAATCCCCCCACCCCCACCCCCCTGCCACTTACAGAAGTACACTGAGGTGAAAAATGACTTTTCTGTACTCCGTGTTTCAGCAAGATGCAGGCTCCTTGGGCCGCAGCTGGAGCAGTTGAGAATTACCCAGTTGGATCAGTTTCTTGCATTCTTACCTGCCTGTGCCCTCCGAGAGCATCTTGGAGTGAAGTGAAGAGCCTTTGATAAGCTCTTGTGCTCAGGCTCGAGGCTGTCTTCTGCGTTGTGGGTAGATTGGCTGTGAGCTCTGAAGCTTGACGTTTACAGTTCCACTGATAACCCTGGTTGAGTGGATGGAAACGTCAAATAAATGGACTAGCCTGCAGCTTCCAGTGAATATTCAGACCTGCCTCTCCTTTCCCCCCCTTTTCTTCACCTAAACTGTGCAGTTTAAATGCACAGAAATCTCTGTAAGACCCCTTGACTCTGCAGGAGTTTTGTGCATTTGTCTGAGAATGGAATGGACAGATTTGTGTACAACCATCCACACTTTCTTCTGCCCTGTTGTTGGTGGTCTGTTGCATTAAAATGACCTCAAGATGAGATTAAAAAAAAAATAATGCCGTGAATAATATGTTAGAGTGTGAATAAATGATGGTAAAAAGAGGTATAATGGACCCACATTCCCTTAAATGCAGTCTTCACGTAATAAGGAATAAATCCTTTCTTCTTTTTCATTTCCATTGCTGTATGGATACAGTTTTATAAACACCCTCTCTTGCCTTGCACAAGTCAGAGTATGGCCTCCCCAAGTGAAGTGCAAGCCCTAGGTCATGGCCTTGATGGTCCATTGCTCTAATCACTGGCTTCACAAGCCTTCTGTACACTGGTCTGATCCAATGAGCCAGTTAATAGGGGATTTCATGGTGTATATCTCCTTGGGAATTCTAAGTAAAGAGAGAGACCCAAACTGGAGGACAAGAGACCCCTCTCTGGGATGGGATGATTGGCTTCATGAACCTAAGAGGAGAGCTGAGATGCAGGCAGGCTAAGCAAATAGGGGAAGAGTGACTGCCTCCTGTTGGGATGTCTGTCTTATTAAGGGGGTCTGGGAGTGATGTTAACAGGGGTGATTCCAGCCTTAAAGCAGATGGAAGGGAGGTGATTATTTTGATTGGATTCAAATCATGTAGGAGAGAATGCTGTGATTGGCTGGGGTGGCTCCTGCCGTGATGAACCTCAGTGAGAGGAAGCTACCCTGCTGGGCTCTTGAGTTTGGGAACACAAAGCAGGGGAGGGTGGGGTGGTCTGTCTGACTCAGAACATCAGGCAGTGGGGCCCTGGCTATGGACAATGAAAGGTCTTTGCTAAATGCTGAAAATGCCTCCTTCCCTCCAATATGAAAGTTTATTGTTCTTCTTGGAGTCTCAGGTGACTCTAGTGTGTCAACTGATACTTCTGATATAATGAGTTACATTGTATTTGGGGCTTAGTCATGGGATATCACAGATAACCATTTCTTTAATAGGGTGATCAAGGAATGGACTCCCAGGCCTGGCCAAACCCTGGGTGAGCCTGGGAAACCCCTTAAAGCCCTATGGTGCTCAGTTTGTCTAAAAAATGGGAGTAAATATACACTTGGCCCTCTATATCTGCGGGTTTGGTATCTATTGATTCAGCCAACTGAAATTCTGTCCACAGTGGTGGAGAGCTGACTTGTACTACACTGTTTTGTATATGAGACTTGAGCATCTGTGGATTTCGGTATCTGTAGGGGGGTTCTGGAACCAACGCCCTGTGGATACACAGGGATGTCTGTATTCAGTTGTCTTCATATGGACACTGTAAAAATCATCAAATGAGGTGTTTTGAGAGGTGAGTATAAAGGGGAAAAAAGAATCAGTACTTTTATTGAGCCCTTGAAGCTGTTACATTACTCTGTGCCAGAGCTTCCAGGGTCGATAAGATATGAAAGACCTAAATATACCATCTTCCACGAGGACCTAATGTGATTTGCTTCATCAAAATTCACTTCTGCTGTGGCTGTGAGTGAGCTCAGAGCTCAGGTCCTTCCCCCCCAGTTCAGGTACCTGCAGTCATTGGAGTGGGTTGAAGTGACCCCCCAGGAAGCCTTCCCTCAAAAAACATGCCCAGTATTCTGCTGTTCATTCCCGTGTGCAGTGTTGCCTGTTGGTTGTGTGTGAGACTGCAATTTGGGGCTGAGTTCTGCCACTTCCTAGCTGGGCCTGGTATCATGGACTTGACCGGCAGGAGGGATTGGTGGAGCACAGTGTGGCTTGGACCATAGGATTCAAGGTGCAAAGTGGGAGAGACCAGGAAGGAGCGGTTGACAGGGCCATTGAAGGCATGAACGGGGGCAGTGCTGAGGATTGACGGTAAGGAAGCTGGTGTGTCTGGGACAGAGAGATGGGGAAGGAAAGTCTAGGCATGAGTCCGGAGTGGTCGGAGGAGGCCACTTCACAAAAGGTCCAGGAAGCCCTTCTAGGGTGTTTTACCTTTGCCTTGAGGGCAGTGGAGCAGGTGGGTGTCTCCAAAGGGCTTTAAGAGGGAGTGGTGTGATCAGAGTTACCAGCAGTTTGGAGGAGGATTTTGAAAGGACAGGAGCAGAAGCAGGGAGAAAGGCTTAGCATCTCTTGCAACAGTCCCCAGACAGCAGATGCTGAAGGTCAGAACCAGGACAGTGGCAGTCGGCGGGGAGGAGGGAGACTGGGAGTTGCAATGAAGCTGCATCTGAGCGTCTGTAACTGATGTGCCTTTAACCATATATGCCCAGGTCAAGAGAAAGTCATTTCACTAGTGTTTTCAGGGGAGGAAGGAAAACAGCCAGTGTCCAGTTTTGGCATCTTATGAAAATCAAACATTTTACACTTAGAAATACCAAGCACTGGGCAGGGTTATATCACACAAAGGTACTATAGTTTGTGGAAAGTTGAAGTGGTTTTTGAGGGTGGTTTTGATGAGGTGCAGTTGTTGCCTTAAATGCTGGCTCCCAAGCCCTGTAGTACAGATACTACCCAGGGCTCGTTGCACTTTTGCCCTCTGCTGAGGGTGGCTCTGAATTCTACGACGGAAACTGGGCCCTCCTCACCAGTCATCCCAAGGCTGTTAGCAGAGGCCTGACTGAAGAGGAAATTAAGCTGGGGGATGAGAGCAAACATTGAGGGTCTCAGAACCTGCATTTGTACACATGCTTAAACAGCCCAAGGTGCTCCATCGTTTAAAAAAAAAAAGAACACGTCACCCTGGGCACATCACTGCCCCTCGTGTCAAATGAGGTTGTCAGACTAAGATTATCAGCAGTCGTGGAGGTCTGGTTCCAGGATGGGTGTACATTTTACTGTCTCTATCAGAGCCTTTTTAAAAACAAATCTATGGTGACTCCTACTGTAACTTGAACTTGCCATGACTTTCGTGTTCCTTTGTTTTTCACGTGTCAGTTTCCACAAAGGCAGCAGCAGGTTCTGTCAGTGTGGTGGACTTTTCTGTCTTCTGTTACTCACTTTTCTCCCCCATTTGCCGTTGTCAGTAAAGGTGACATTTGAAAGAGTTCCACATCCAGCTGGGAGTAAATGTGGGCCTGGGACAGCTTGCTCGGGGAGTGGCCCTCCTCATGGGTGTGGTCGGTGGTGGACCGGGGTTGAAGCGTCCCTCCCGTGCCTGAGGCCTCACCTCCTTTCCCACTGCAGCCTGTGCCGAGGACTTCTTCTATACGTCACAGGGAGGAGACACGTCCATCGAGGGTGTAGATGATGCTGAGGACTTTGAGAAGACTCGACAAGCCTTCACACTCCTTGGTAAGGAGCTTGGAGAAAGGGAGAAAGGTCCAGAGGGTTGATTTCATGGAGAGAAAGCATGGCCACATCCCACTTTGCTTGCCAACCTTCATAAGCCCTCTTGCTCTTGGTGAATATCTTCTTTCTCTATGCCATCCCAGCCCTTGGGCCCCAAATCATATGGCATGGAGCTTTGGTGCCCTTTCTTAACAACAGGGATCTGAGAGTTGGTCTCTCGGGCACTGCCAATGCCAAGTACCCCTTTCACTCCCTCAGGGCATTGATGCCAGTGGACAGAAACCAAGAAGAGCCTGTCTTTTCATGCTGTGGTCTGGGTTTGAGGCAGTGTGTTCTAGCAGAAAGAACATACCTTAGGGACCAAAACCACCCATGTACCACAATCATGGGCTCCAAGTTGGAAACAGACTGTGACGGTCTGGTAGTGCTGTCACACGTGCAGTGTGATTTTGTCCTTGCTGATTCCATGTAGAGCTTAGCAGTGGAATCCATGGGATAACGGGTGAATAGATGCGGTTTGCCTTTTGTACCCATGAAACAGAAACCACACTGGTTATTCCCACAGGGAACAATTACTGTAATTGTTAACAAGAGCAGGTCGATAATTAACTATTAAATAAGAGGATTTTAGGGTTCTAGAAGTAGTAGGTGTAAAAGAACTATCTCAAGGGTGAGGAGCAGCAGCCAATACAGGAGCTAATGACTAGGAGAGCCCCCCGACCCCGGGCTGAGATTTCGAACACTTCTAGGAGGATGTGGCTGCCCCAAGCTCAGGAAGCCCTCTGGTGGTGAAGGAACCTGCAGGGGGGCGTGGGCCAGCCCTGGTCTGTGTAAGCAGCCTGCAGTACCCCGGGTGTGGTAGGGCCGGAACGTCTCAGAAGCAGCTGCTGATGGGGGAGCACGGCCTGAGGACACAGCCGGAGCTCACCTGGGAGGGTGCTGGGCTCCCAAGATGAATACTGATGACTGTGGAGGACCAGAACCAGGAATGGAAACGTCTTCTTGCTGCTCTTGCCTTGCAAAGTCCCCACCGTGCTCTCTATTGATCAAGAGTGACATGCCAGCAACAGGCCCAGAGGAAAACTTTACAGGGTCTAGCTCCAGTGTGACAACGCAGGGCAAAGAAGGGCAGGTTTGAAGCTGAGAGATGGTAAATTGGTAACAGGCACCCCTGAGTTCCCCAGCATCACATCGCTGTTTTATTCTCCAGAGTTGGGGAGCAGCTTTAGAGGAGACTTGATGCTGAGCAGGGTAGCATTCTGCCCAGAAAGGAGAAGGCCCCTGTAGTGCTGGTGTGGGCACTGGGCTTGGGCATAAGCTGATCCAAGGGGAAGGTTGCTCCACCAAGGCCCTGGGGAGACTCGGTACTTTAATTCTCAAAGCAAATGAAATTTGTAAAATTAATTATTTTAATAAGCCATCCTTCCCTACTCTTTAATAAACGTGTCCATTTTTTAAATTCCAGAGGTTGGCAGACTTTTTCTTGAAGGACGTGATAGCGAACGTTGTGGGCCTTCTGGGCCACGTGAGTTCCGCAGCAGCTATTCAGCATTGCCATTGTGGTGCAAAAGCCGCGGTAGGCAGGGTGTGCAAGGAAAGACACAGCAGCGTTCTAGTACAACTGTATTTACAAGACTCAGGCTGTGGGCTACAAGCCTTGTGGATTTAGGTTTTGATTTTTTTTTTAATTTGTTTTGTTGCTTCCTGTAAAGAGGTACTGCTTATTCGGAGAATCCTGTATTGAGAAGGGACTTTGTGGTCAGTATAGTGCAAAAATCCTAACTACTGTTCGGATTCAGTAGTCAGTCATTCAATATCTACTACTTAAATTCCTACTATGACAGGGTGGTTAGATCTTTGGAAACTGACAAAGCAATGGTTCCTAAGAATACGTGAGAGGAAGGGGAAAGTGATATTTCCCTCTCCTCCTGTGATGGGCCCAGCACCCACTTCCTGACAGGTTCTTCAGCGGGACTTGAGAGCTCTCTAAGCTCTGATCAAAAGCCCAGTGCTTCACTCCCTACACAGGTGCACAACCGTCCAGCCTCCTGTCTTGTCCTGGGTTTCAGCCTCTGGCTTTAACCTGCCTTCCTTTGGCCAGCCTTACTCGTTTACGCTGAACCAGGACATGTGCCTAAATTATTGACCCTCTGGCTGTTTTGTGGATTATTAGTTTAAGTAAAAGCAGATATCTGAACGATGCACACATTTCTGTAGACATTTGCAGGCACTTGCAGCCTGTGTAACAAGTGTCAACACAGTCTCTCTCTCTCTCTTATGTTTCTGAGCACCTGCTGTGTGCCAGGAGGTAGTGATGAGGCAACAACAGGGGTTTGTTGTAATTTTTAAAAATTTGTATATTTTGAAGATATCGTGTAACAAGAATTAGAAAGTAAATCCCTGACCCTATGACGTTTACACAGTAGTGGTCTCTAACATTATTAAAGTGCAGAGTTAATTTGTCTGGTTCATGCTTGGGTTGTCAACTTTGTTGATTATCTCAGTTAAGTTTTTCATCCTAACATGACACATCTTTACTCCCATTTATATAAGGTGTCACTGACTGCTCGTTTAAGCCTGAGTAAAATATTGCCTTAAAAATGAGTAACTGCGGATCACATGGAACCTTGCTACTCAAAGTGTTGTCCTCACCTACTAGCATCCGCATCACCTGGAGGCTGGATAGAAATGAGGAATCTCAGGTCCCACCCTAGTCCAGCACAATTAGAGTCTGAATCTCAGTAAGTTTCCCAGGTGATTTGTGTGTCCATTAAAGTTTGAGAAGTAAAAAAAAAAAAAAGAAAGAAAAAGTAACTGCATCTGGGTAAAAACTTAGGGGACAATTGTATTGTCTCTTAAACTTAATGGTAGGTTGGCTGGTGTTCATTCTATTAGTCTGTAGCCTGTTTTTAAGTCTGAAATATTCGGTAATTCAAAAAGAAATGATAATGCCTTAAAGCTACATATACATTTTAAGAGAGTATCCATGTCTTTGATAACTCACATGCATAAGTGACAAAACTGGCCGTGGGTATTTGCTGCCAGTGGCCCTGGAGTAGGGGTGTGTGTCTGTAACTGAAGGAGTGTCTAGTGTGGTAAACAGCAGCCCCCGGGGGACAGCCAGGAGCCAGCTGGCCATCCAGCCCCGTAACAGCACCCCCAGGAGAAGTTTCTCCTCTTCTTTCCCTGTTGGCACTTCAGATGCGTGTCACAGATGTTTGCAGGATATCATGTTGGGAGAAAAATGACTGCAGATAAATGACCAATCTTCTTAAACTCATAAAAACATCCATAACGTGTTGGGTTGAAATGAAGTCCAAAATGAGTCTACATGATTGCTGCCTCTCCTGTGCTCTTGGAGACGTTCACATGGTAGCGTGACCCATCTGGTTTGATCAGGACAATCACCGTGAAGATATTTCTCTTCTGGTCCAAGGAGCCCTTTTGCCCTCTGAGCTGTTACTGTGAGTGGTAATTACCTGGTGAGGAGCCTGGATCATTTTAGGAGTCACTGGCCCAGAAAGGAAAAGGATACATTTTTAAGTCCTTAAAAAGAGGGTAAAACATCCTTTCTATCCTACCGTAGATAAGAAGTGTCATTCATTCATTTTTTTTTTTTTCCAGGTGTGAGAGAGTCCCATCAGATAAGCATTTTTAAGATAATTGCTTCCATCCTACACCTTGGAAATGTGGAGATTCAAGCCGAGCGTGATGGTGAATCCTGTAGTGTATCAGTAAGTTGCCCGCAGCACCAGCGATAACATGTACACAATTTACTCTGTTTGTACAGTTTTATACAACCAAAATGTCTTTACACTTAGAGGACATTCATAGGTTATTTATTCTTAAGAGTAATGGTTTCTGTTCCCTTGCTGATAATTTTTTAAAAGAACAAATCCTTTTCCAAATCAGCTGCCACCAAGTTTCTATCACTGAGAGCAGAGAATTTAGTGGTTATTCAATAAATTCTCTTTGATGGTTTGATTTCCCAAGTACCCTGAGGTCCATGGAACTCTGTCAAGTGTTGTCAAGCCGTGAGTACTCTTGGTTTGTGCTTGCAGGGATGTGAAGGCGTGTTGCACACCATACTTGGTGACTGTCTCTTAGGAGCTTACCATCTAATTGGGTAGACAGGACAGATGACAACAGTTGCCAGGATTTTAGCAATACAAAGCAGAACATTGAGACATCTGTGTGGCAGTATTGCAAACTGTGAAGTCCTCCATAAATGTTCTTAATAACTGTTACTTTCCTGGTGCCCAGCGTAGTACCTTATATGTGGTAGATAAAAACTGTCTAAGTGGGTGGATGGTGGAGCCCTGCCAGTTACAGGTAGTTTAGACGGCGTGTTGTGTGCTCTCTGGTATGTGATCGTGTCAGGCTGGGCTGAAGCTGGTATTCTCACCTTGAGTAGGTGGATCTGCAATTGTTTATTTTAGGCCTGTTTTGTGTCCATTTATGGCTAAGTCCTAGGAGGTACAAAGTGTGATTCTTGCTACCAAGGACTTAGAATTTAAATAACTGGGGAGATACAGAAGACAAAACTACAGAATATGAATGTGGGCCTGTGTCCAGGCCACGCACAGCTGATGCTTTTTCAATTGTGCTGACATTTTTTTATCCCAGTTAAGCCTGGCCCTGCCTTGAGGGAGAAGAAGACCTGAACCGTAGCTGGCATTTGGCCAATCTCATCACCCTCTCCCACCTCCATACATCTTCCCTAAAAGAGAAACAGCCCTGGGTTTGAAGAGTCCCCTGGGCCCGTCAGGGCTGCCATCATCCTTGGCGTGGAGTCTGCAGCCTCATAAGAGAGTCAGCTGCTGGGCCGGGTGTGAAAGCAGGGAGAGCTGGCGCTGGGCAGTGCTCGGTGCCCGGGACAGCGCTGGATGTGCATGTGCCTGTGTGCGCGTGCGTGCCTGTGTGTGTGTTTACCTGTGTGTGCACCTGTCTGTGTGTATGTGCGTGTATGTGTGTGTGGTGTGCACGCCTGTGTGTGTGTGTGCCTGTCTGTGTGTATGTACCTGTATGTGTGTGGTGTGCATGCCTTTGTGTGTGTACCTGTGTGTGTACCTGTGTGTGTGTATACCTGTCTGTGTGTGTGCCTGTCTGTGTGTATGTAGCCGCATATGTGTGTGTAGTGTGTGTGCCTGTGTGTGTGGTGTGTGCGCCTGTCTGTATGTGTACCTGTGTGTGTGTGCTGTGTGTGCCTGTCTGTGTGTGTGTACCTGTGTGTGGTATCTGCTGTGTGCGCCTGTCTGTGTGTGTACCTGTGTGTGTGGTGTGTGCGCCTGTCTGTGTGTGTACCTGTGTGTGTGGTGTGTGCGCCTGTCTGTGTGTGTGTACCTGTGTGTGTGTGTGTGTGTGTGTGTGTGTGTGCGCGTGCGCACATGCACGTGTGTGTATTGCAGGGCACTGCAGTTGGCAGTGATGATGCTGTTGGACAGGTTGACGTGAGCAGAGGAGACCCTGGTACCTTGGTGGGTGGTGGATGGACCTCCAGTGCAGGCCAGACACTCCCCAGGCCCGAGTCTTTATGGCCAGTGAAGCATTGCCCCTCGTGAGAAAGGCACAGAGGGTCTGTGCCTCCCCACCCCCAAGCCCCTGTAAATGTCCCCTGGTTCCTTAGGGCAGCCATACTGTGCCTCGTG
The DNA here is from genome assembly GCF_030028045.1 of Hippopotamus amphibius kiboko. NCBI lineage: Eukaryota > Metazoa > Chordata > Mammalia > Artiodactyla > Hippopotamidae > Hippopotamus > Hippopotamus amphibius. The sequence continues at coordinate 91,040,666 of NC_080196.1, read as the reverse complement.
TCGGGGACAGGTGAGATTAGGAACACTGGCATTGGAAAATTCCTGGTTTAGGCTGGTGAAATGCAGGAAAGATGACAGGTTTCCCTTGGCCTCCACCCCACCCTTCCCCCAGTCTCCTCCTTCTCAAGTTCACCTCCTTGTCAATCCCCCGTCAGGGGTTCTTACAGCGTTCGTGCCTCTGCTCCGTATCTCTCAGCATGGTTGTAGTTATTTATTACGTGATGATTTGTTGTGTTCCTCTCCCTCACGAGACTCCAAAGTCTACGAGAACAGGGACTGTTGTGTCACCAGCACCCAGCACAGTGCCCAGCACTTGGTAGATGCCCCGTGGGCAGATGGGTGGATATTGGAGGCTCCCTAGGCTCAGGGATGATGCAAGTGAGCAAATGGATGAGAACATCTGAGAACTGGGTGGTGCTGACAGCGAGGCATGAGTCCCGGGGCCCGTGAGTTCCTGGGCGCCTGCAGTTGGGGGTGGGCGGGGTCAGGGCCTCTTTGGAAAGCTGGGACTTAGACTTCCAAGTGCAGTATCTCTCTGATCTTCTACACCAGCCTCTGTGGGACCCTCAGGTGAGAAGGAAAGTGAGTGTTCACTGGTGGTATTTGATTGATGCCTGTTTCCCCCCCTAAACTTCAGGCCCATGTCGCCTGTGCTCACTCTTCCAGCCCTGACAGCACTGGCACCCACTGAGGGTGTGTAGAGACTGTGAAGCAGGGGTATCAGGGCACACTTGGGGAAGGGGACCGGAGGACACAGATGGCGGTGACGGGAGGAGAGGACGCCTGGCAGGTGGAGGCTTGGACCCCAGGCTGTTTCTCTTAGAGACAGCAGGAAGTCAGAGGTTTTTGAGCGCAGGTGTGGTCTAGGTTGGTCTTATGTTGTTCTCCAGTTAGAGGCTGTGTTGAGAGCTAATTGACCAAGAACTCTGAGTCAGGACTGCCAGGGTTCAGATCCTGGTTCTGCCACTTACTGATAGTTTCTTACCTTTCTGAGTCTGTTTCCTCCTCTGCAGGTGGGGTGATGTTACCCACCTTGGCACAGGGCTTGGGGGATTGGTTCTTGACTGTCACCATCATCGTTGGTAGAGCCAGAGTGCACCTTCTGAGCATCTGTCTCCCTTCACGGGGTTGGAAGAACTAAGGCCCAGAGAGAGGAAACTTTCTCTCAGGTCATAATGACAGTTAACAGCAAAGCTATGTCAGGCTCCAGCCAGCATTCTTTTTTTTTTTTTAATATCTTATTTATATTTTTAAAGCTCTTTGTTGGAGTATAATTGCTTTACACTGTTGGGCCATTTTTTGCTGTACAACAAAGTCAATCAGCTGTATTTATCCATATATCCTCATATCCCCTCCCTCCCACGACTCCTTCCCACCTTCACTATCCCAGCCCTCTAAGTCATCACCCGTCATCGAGTTGATCTCTCTGTGTTATGCAGCGGCTTCCCACTAGCTATTTTACATTTGGTAGTGTATATATGTCAATGCTATTCTCTCACTTCATCCCAGCTTCCCCTCCCCACCCCCTACGTGTCCTCCAGTCCATTCTCTGCATCTGCGTCCTTATTCTTGCCCTGTCACTGGGTTCATCGGTACCATTTTTTTTAGATTCCATATATATGAGTTAGCATACAGTATCTGTTTTTCTCTTTCTGGCTTACTTCACTCTGTATGACAGTCTCTAGGTCCATCCACCTCACTACAAATAACTCAATTTCGTTCCTTTTATGCCAGCCAGCATTCTTGCCCCTGCACCACTGCCAGCCCTGCTTCTTTCAGTGGACTGTCCGTCCTGGAGCTGGGCCTGTCCTCCACTAGCCTGATGTCCTCGTTGGTGCCCAGCACCGTGCTGGGCACTGCTGGGCACACAGTGTGAGCTCGAGAAATGCTTCACTAAATGGCTGCTAGTGGAAGTCCCTCTCAAATGGATTTTGGTTTATGCCTTGGGTACATAGGGTGGACCTCTTACTGGAAAGGCTGTCTGTCCAGATGCAGTGCGCCTTCTGCTCAGTAATTTTTATTTTTAATTAAAGCATGAAAACATGTTCCGTGACTGCCAGGGCTACGTTGGAGAGGCAGCAGCGTGCAGTTACTGGGACACCAGAGGCAATTTGTTTCTTGAATTTGGCAGGATGGGCCCACAAAACTCATCTGCTGCCTGTGATGCTGGCTGTCTTTAATGGATTTAGCATCATTTAATTAAGCTTCAATGTAATTGCATGATGTTAAATCAGTTTCAGTTAGCATCTTTAATCAACAGTCAGAAGGGGGTGATAGATGGGCTAGCCACGCCCCGCTGCCGCGGACGGGACCCTGTCCCGTGGTGATGATCAGAAAGTTCCAGAACTTGTGGTTCTTTCTCTACGGTGTTCACCTGAGAGATGCCAGGGAGGGGAGAGAGGCTGTGGGCAGGCCTTGGGCGGGCGTGTTTGCTGCTCGCGGGCCGTTTACACATCGAGGAATCCAACTGCAGTGCTGTGCCTAGCAGTTAAGACTTCCTTGGAGATAGGTCAGGTTGCTAAGTTGGGTGCTGGCCGCCTCTGAAGCTGTCGCCTGCCACGCTGTCCCCAGGCACTTAACGCTGTCACATGCGACTTCCTGTGTGCGGGAGAGGGCGGTGTGGGGAGCTGCCGGGTGGAAGGCTGTGGGCCAGCAGAGGTGGACCCGGCAGCCCCAGCTGCTGAGTGCGTGAAAAGACAGGGGCCTCTCCTCACCCCCAGCCCAAGCTGATTCCCCCCCAGGCCTGGTTAGGGGCTCTGGGCCACAGTCGCGGAGCCTCATTTCGCCCTTTTTTCCTCATCTGAAAAATAAGGGGGATTGGATTAGAATGATGATTCCCAGATATTTTCCTGAGAAACTTAACCCTAGGCAACTTCTTAGGAAGTTAAGGGTCTTTTGTCAATTAAGTTCACGAAATGCTCTGTGAAATCTCTCTCTCTCTTTCTCTCTCTCTCCCCCTTTCTCCGTGTTTACAGGGCACCTTAACAAGCCACTTCCTGGTGTCACTCCCCCTCCCCCCACTTTTGTTGAGTGTAACCAATTAATGGTCTCTGTAACTATTACCCCACAAACCATACCCCGGAAGAAGTCTGGCCCTAATGATTTTTGCGGGTTCTTTCCTACTCTGACATTTTATTATTTTGTAATTGTGTATATTAGGGTAGATAGATTTTAAATATCTGTAGGAGGGAAAAATTGGCCTGGGGAAATGGTGCGCTTGTCTGTGTTAATTTTCATTGAACAGGCCCGTGTGTATATCCTACATGGCAGCCTCCTCAGGATATGAGTCCCACAAGCAATTCAGGGCCGTTAGGAGGTGGCACGTGACTTTCTAAAGGATGCCCTTTCAGCCTCAGGGTTATTAAGCTCTCCAGCAGGCTCGGGGGTGGGTTATCTGCTCTCCCTGGAGGGTGTAGATGAGGGGATGAATAACAGGCCAGAAGACTCTCTAGAGGAAAAGCAGGTTTTCTGTGGGGTGTTGTGAATGGGCAGCAAGGTTTACCCAGGAGACCTACACGCTTGGGTGAAATAAGACAAGACTCTGTGGGTGACTTAGTTATCAGGAACTCAAGGGCCGGGTGGTGTGATTGGTACTTTGGGTAAATGAGGGTCAAGATCAAATGCAGCTGACTGCTTGGGTGCATTCATGTACTCCTCTGGGGCTCTGCTTCTTATCTGTGTGGCGAAGGGACTTACTCTGGAGGCATTCCTAGTTTTTCCCAGCTCTCAACATGACTGTCAGTTACAGCGTTCCAAATGATCTTCCCAGGTCAAAATGTGTTCCTTATTTTTGGCATTTGTCCTAGCTTTCCACCTAGATTCACTTTTTTTCCTAAGTCACAAGTGCTTAAAGAATATAAATAAGTTCGGTTACGTGTTTAGTATCACTGAGGCTAAGATGAAAGCAAGTCTGCTTGGAAGCTTAGGACGGTGTGATGTCAGTGCGCGGTCATCGTCCAGGTGGGTCAGCTGAGGGCTCGTTTCTGAGTGCACCGCTCTAGACCACGTGCTCGTCCAAGGTAATGCTCGAAAGTGAGGACCTTTCCGGGCTGTGGATTGAGCACTGCATGTGGAACTCTGCGTTCGAAGCTACATTCACTGTGATTTTGCCTCTGGCTCCTTACCCTTAATGGAGTATTCCTTCCTAAGCTATCAGTTCTCATCCTGCTCCCTTCACTCAGGAACCCTCTCCTCCGCTTACCCTGCAGCCGCTGGCGATGGTGGAGGGGACAGGGAAAGTGGAGAGCTGTTTTTTAAAGCCCTGCTGATAATTTGTTCATTAGCAGGTATTATCAGTTTGAGCAACACTCTTTGGGCCCCAGTTGTCACTTAGTGGTGTGAGAGTGCGTGAGGCAGCTGGGGCAGTGGCTGGGGATGAAGTGGGGTTCGGGGGGGGGGCGCCTAGAGTTCGAGGGAGGGGAGAGGGCATGGCGGCAGGCTGTCCTCCACGCCCCTCCTGAACCCTTCTCCCGTGTCTCTTCCAGCCCGAGGATGAACACCTGAGCAACTTCTGCCGGCTGCTGGGGGTGGAGCACAGTCAGATGGAGCACTGGCTGTGCCACCGCAAGCTGGTCACCACCTCGGAGACCTACGTCAAGACCATGTCCCTGCAGCAGGTGGTCAACGCGCGCGACGCCCTGGCCAAGCACATCTACGCCCAGCTGTTCGGCTGGATCGTGGGGCACATCAACAAGGCCCTGCACACCTCCCTCAAGCAGCACTCCTTCATCGGGGTCCTGGACATCTACGGGTAGGCCTGCGCCGCCTCCTGCCGATCTTCCTGCTGGCATGTTAGAGCCAACGGGGACCTTGGAGACCTTCCTGCTGGTTCTCAACCAGGGGAGTGTGAAATACGGGGGAAGGGGGCATTTTTGGTTGTCACAGTGACTGGGTCACTACTGGCACTTGGTGACCCGAGGTCAGGGGTGCTAGGTGTCCTATGGAGGACGGTCCCGAGGAAGCATGGACCCTGTCAGACACCAATAGCTCCCCCGCCGAGAAACCCTGCAGACATCCCTTTGTCCTACTGGGAAACGGAGGCCTAGAGAGGGCAGTGTCTTGCCCAACATCAGACTGGAGGTCTCTCTGAACTTAAATTCAGGTTTTGTATTTCAGTTATGTTTTATTTAAATCTATTCATCCGACCTCATTCACTGTATCACCAATCGAGCTGATTGTTTTAATACTATAATTGTGCCCCGTGCTATATGGATTGATGTGGTGTGTGCTCACTCCTGTGAAGTTTCTCTTCATTTCAGAATTCTAGCCTAATGGAAAGGACTATTACTCATAACTGTATGTTGCAGGGAGAGGCAGCCTGTCACGTAGAAAGTGTACCTCACTAGGCACTAGGACACTGGCTTTTTGACTCAGTGCTGTCATCAGCTAGCTGAATGACCCTCCAGAGAGCACAGCCCCTCTGGTCTTTAGTTTCTGTAGCTTGAAAGGAAGTTTTGAGCTACAAGCCTCTCTGAGTTTCATTCCAGGTCCTTCTAGAATTGCTTGAAATTATATATACTGGGTTGAAACCTCACCTGCGCTTCTTTTATGATCAACGTCCTGGCCTCTTTAAGCTAATAGTAGACGAAATCCTCCTGGATCTTTATATCACAGAGGTCATGGTTTCCGTCTTAAAATAGAAATTCGGACCCTTAGAAGTGCAGAGTTGTAAGAGCCATGATGCTCTGGTAGAAACGACTGCTCGGTGGGTGACAAGCTGGCACTCGCCCTGCGTTGAGGCTGTAGTAAAGGAGAAGCTTCTCTAGAAGCGGCCGCTTGCCCGTACAAAGACAGGCTGTCCCAGCTCCATCTCTGTTGCTCTTGTTCATCATTGGGCTTCAGATCAAACCAGTCACATGCTGTGGCGGTAATGCAAGAAGAAGGAAACTTGATTTCTGGCATCACAAAGTCCTCCAGAACATGCTAAAGAGTTAAGTCACGTGCATGAGCTACATAATACAAGAGACAACACAAGAAATTGTAGCAGGGTCGGCTTGAGGGTTCGGACCCTTAGTTGCCTTGGACTAGCACGCGGTCTACGAGTTTCAAGACAGAAGAGAGCACGCTTATTGGCACAGTCAGGAAAAGCTTCATGTGGAAGGTGAGGCTTGAACTCCGTCTTTCAAAGAGAGAGTAGAACACGGGCGGTGGGGAAAGCCCCTTTGGGAACAGGGGCACAATCCTCCTAGGCGATGAGGAGCACAGTGGAGGATGACCCGGGGGGAGGCAGGGGAGCACCTCCTCCCCAGGCTCTCCAGGGCTCCAGCCGAGTGACTGTGGACACGCTGCTTCTCTCCTGGTCAGTCGAGTGCCGGCTTTGGCTCAACCCTTCCACTTGCTCTGGGGAGAGCAGCGTAGGACAGTCTGTGCACCCTGGGAACGTACTACCAAGCTGTCAAGTAATTAATTCTGTGTCATTCATCCCTCTGCTAAGAGTATTTTCAGGTAATTGGGTTTCCAGAAAACTGACCTTTAGTATTACCGTCTGATGTGAGACCCAGAGAAGATTGGGCTGCAGCATCCGACCTGATTCCCTTAATCTACCTGGGCGAGAATCTATTTTCACTGAGTTTTCCATGTGGGAAGATGAAAGTGGAGACTCGTTTTTGTTAATAACATGTAGAAATATTTTGACTGCAGTGCTACTGACGTGTACAATATCGTGCCTCGGTTCTGTTATAGGTACGCACTGTCTTAGCAGTGCCTTGAGCTTAAATAGACAGTTCCTCCCTTTCCAAGCATCTCCAGCAAGAGGCTTTGCTTATTGCGGGGGAGGAGGGGGCCTCCGTGAGTTGGGCTCCTGGTGCTGCTGGGTCTGGAGGTGTCAGCCGGGCCCCTGCAAGCGGGGATTTTGTCTTCACATTTGCCATTTAATTTTTATAATTGAGTCTATTTTCTCTAAAATCCTGTGACCGCTCAAAGGGGAGAAATAAATCCCAGGGGAGACTTGTTTGTGGTTTGAAGGTGCACTTGTTATGGGTGGATGGGGTCCACAGGGCTCCATCTGCTGTTTCTGGTGCCAGCTCCTGACCTGTGTGTCTCCCGCATCTCCGTGTGGCTGTGGGTTCCTTTGAGAGCATCTGACAGCTTTCCAGTGAGGACAGGTCCCATCGCAGGGGCGCCGCGCAGTGTGGGGCCCTGGACGAGCACTCTCAGCGAGTTAGCTTCCTTCCAGACGCGCTATGCTGTTTTCTCTTTTTTTTAATCCTTGTTCTTCCTCAGAAGCTAATTTACTTTCTCGAACCTTGTCATGAAGCGATCATATTTAGAAAGAAATTCACCTCCTCCTGGGGAGAGAGAAATGCCGCGCACCGTCCCTCCTCCACCCACTCAGTCGGTGCTGGCTTCACACACTGTGCGCAGAGTTCAGGATGGCAGGTAGATAAGGTGGGCTCAGCGTCAACCAGCTGCTGTCTAACTGGGCCATTTGTTGCCAAGAAAGCACTTACGGGCGACCCTGAAGTTACACACGTCTGTGCCTCTGGTCTGCCGAGAAATCGTTGTATAAATCTGGCTTTCTTTCCTAGTCAGAGGCTAGGTAATGAACTCCTAAGAGACCAAAACCAAAAACTTCACAGAAATGGGTGATTTGACTATAGAGGTACTGTCTCTGACCTATCAGATCAGTGACATCTCTTAATCTGGGAGAAAGTGGCAACAATTGGTGGAAATTGGGATTTAAGTTGAACTATTTACTGTAGTCTCCCTCTCTCAAGCAAGGAGTCTTTCTGCCTAGCTTCCTTTGGGCTTCAGACACCTTCCAGGTATCTTTCAGAAAAGACTCTCAGAAACCCACCGACTCTTTTGTTTTCAATTACTTGAAAGTGAGTGCCGTGCTTGATACCGTACCTCTGTTGCCCTCTCTAACCACCTCCCTCTCATTTCAAACTAATTCCTGTCTCTAGGCTTTATTTACAAACAATATGACTGTGGGAAGTGATTCTTCCATGGCATCTGAAAACTCCAGCATTTTCATTTTTTGAGTTTCCTACCCAAATCCCTGAGCACCAGACACTGGAGAGGGAGGAGACCATCTATCCCATTTCTCACTTGTTTCTCAGCCCTAGTATGGGGATACCTTGATGCACGTAGAAGGTGCCCTTGGGATGACCTAGTGGTTTTTTATTTTCTTACTCTCCTTGTCAACTGTGAGCAAAAGAGAGCATGTGGAAGCTGGAGAGAGTGGGAAGGAGGGTGGGGGTAGGTTTCTGAACACATTAAATCCCATTGATTAAGAGGAAAGGACTAAAGTTATCTTCCTCTCTGAATTAGGTTGGAAATGTGCAAAGCAAGCAAATAGGAGGGGGATTGCTGCTCCCCCCCCTACAAGTAGGCACTGATTCCTTCAACTGGGATGAGTCCCTAGATGAACTGGTTAGAGCTAGATGAACAGCTAGAGCATTCCTGGTTCACCAGTCAAGCTCATTCTCGAGACAGCTGGAAGGAGTTCTGTAGTATAAATGAGCCACTCCAGATTTTTCTGTAAATGTTTAAAATATTGCTATAGTACCAGCAGCTAGAGTGAACAAACACGCACTTCTACATATATAAGCAAGCAGTGTGAGAGCCAGCATCATACACATGTACCTCCCCTTGTGATGTTCTGACTGGTAGGTAGTTCAAATGGCGGAAGAGGCTGTGAGCGCCTAAATAAATTCCATGGGCCGCAGCTGCCTCCACCACAACCGTGGTGAGCCTCCAGCTCAGAGGCCCTTCTCTCAGCCTCTCCTGAACAGTTCCAGATACCCAGTGTCCTGGTAGAAGCATGGCTTCCCTACATCTTGCTCCCCTGCCCAGCTCCAAGAAGTGCAAAGCAAGCAACGCCCAGAGCAATTTAGCCAACCCGAGCCAAGTTCTTTTCCTTAACTGAGGATCTGTGAAGCTGCCTGCAGGGTTTTCTTACCAAGCAGGGGATGGAAATTAATAGGAGAGAGCCAGGCAGTTTTTGGCCAGGGTTTCCTTTTCATGTTGCATTAACCAGTGTTTGCCACTGCAGGCATGATTAATTGTAATCGTAGTCCTTTATTCCTCTCCCTCCTCAAGGCAACAAGAAATAAATGGCTCCAGTTTGGGGAAAACACGCATTTGTTTGTCTTTGACCTTAGCCTTCAAAATGCCAAGGTAGCAGGAAGCTTTGGCTATGGCCAGATCATTCTTTTTTTTTTTTTTTTTAAAGAACTTTTATTGAGATACAGTTAACAGACAATAAACTGCATGTATTGAGTGTGCACTTTGGTATCCCAGTCTCCCAATTCATTCCCCCTCAGCCCTCACCGCTTTCCCCACTTGGTGTCCTTATGTTTGTTCTCTACATCTGTGTCTCTATTTCCGCCTTGCAAACCAGTTGATTTGTACCGTTTTTCTATATTCTGCATATATGTGTTAATATACAGTATTTGTTTTTCTCTTTCTGACTCACTTCACTCTGTATAACAGTCTCTAGGTCCATCCATGTCTCTACAAATGTCCCAGTTTCATTGCTTTTTACAGCTGAGTAATATTCCATTGTATATATGTACCACATCTTCTTTATCCATTCACCTGTTGATGGACATTTAGGTTGCTTCTGTGTCCTGGCTATTGTAAATAGTGCTGCAATGAACATTGGGGTGCATGTGTCTTTTTGAATTATGGTGTTCTCTGGGTATATGCCCAGTAGTGGGATTGCTGGATCATATGGTAACTCTATTTTTAGTTTCTCAAGGAACCTCCATACTATTCTCCATAGTGGCTGTATCAATTTACATTCCCACCAGCAGTGCAAGAGTGTTCTCTTTTCTCCACACCCTCCCCAGCATTTACTGTTTGTGAATTTTCTGATGATGCCCATTCTAGCTGATGTGAGGTGATACCTCATTGTAGTTTTGATTTGCATGGCTCTAATAATCAGTGATGTTGAGGAGCTTTTCATGTGCCTCTTGGTATGGCCAGATCTATCCATCTTTCTTTCATTCTTCCTTTCATCCTTCCTTCCTTCCTTCCTTCCTTCCTTCCTTCCTTCCTTCCTTCCTTCCTTCCTTCCTTCCTCTCTTTCTTTCTTTCAGCTCTTTATTGGAATATAATTGCTTTACGCTCTTGTACCAGCTTCTGAGATACACCAAAGTGAATCAGCTGTATTTATACATATATCCCCATATCCCCTCCCTCCCGTGACTCCCTCCCATCCTCCCTGTCCTGGCCCTCTAAGGCATCACCCATCATCGCGTTGATCTCCCTTTGTTATACAGTAACTTCCCACTAGCTATCTGTTTTACAGTTGGTAGTGTATCTATGTCTATGCTACTCTCTCACTTCATCCCAGCTTCCCCTTCGCCCTCTGTCCCCCCCACCACTTGTCCTCCAGTCCATTTTCTGCATCTGCTTCCTTATTCTTGCCCTGTCACTGGGTTCATCAGTACCATTTTTTTTTAGATTCCGTATATATGCGTTAGCATACAGTATTTGTTTTTCTCTTTCTGGCTTACTTCACTCTGTATGACAGACTCTAGGTCTATCCACCTCATTACATATAGCTCCACTTCATTCCTTTTTATGGCTAATTTTCCATTGTATATATGTGCCACATCTTCTTTATCCATTCATCTGTTGATGGGCATTTAGGTTGCTTCCATGTCCTGGCTATTGTAAATGGTGCTGCAATAAACATTACGGTACATGTTTCTTTTTGGATTATGGTTTTCTCTGGGTATATGCCCAGTAGTGGGATTGCTGGGTCATATGGTAGTTCTATTTGTAGTTTTTTAAGGAACCTCCAAACTGTTTTCCATAGTGGCTGTACCAACTTACATTCCCACCACCAGTGCAGGAGAGTTCCCTTTTCTCCACACCATCTCCAACATTTATCGTTTCTAGATTTTGTGATGATGGCCATTCTGACAGGTGTGAGGTGGTACCTCATTGTGGCCAGACCATTCTTGATGAGGACTGTTGGCCCAGAAGACTTTGGGAGCAAGGCAGGGGTAGATTCATGCCTTATGCTGAGAACAGAGAGGGACAGGATACCAAGGGACATTTGGGCCCCAGAAACAGAAAATGGGGTTTGCTGGGATTTTTTTTTAAGTTATTTGTTTATTGGAGGCACTGGGTCTTCGTTGCTGTGCATGGGCTCTCTCTGGTTGCGGCGAGCAGGGGCTACTCTTTGTTTGCAGTGCACGGGCTTCTCATTGTGGTGGCTTCTCTTGTTGTGGAGCACAGGCTCTAGACATGCGGGCTTCAGTAGTTGCGGCACATGGGCTCAATTGTTTTGGCTCATGGGCTCTACAGTGCAAGCTCAGTAGTTGTGGCTCGAGGGCTTAGTTGTGCCGAGGTATGTGGGATCTTCCCAGACCAGGGGTTGAACACGTGTACCCTGCATTGGCAGGCAGATTCTCAACCACTGTGCCACCAGGGAAGTCCTTTGCTGAGATTTTATATCATTCTCAGTTCTTGTGTTACTTTCTACATCTCTTATGGTATTTCCTAATCTTAGATTGCATCCAGCTCTATTCAGTGCTTTTTAATATTTTATTTAAAAAATTTTTAAATTCTAGTTAAAACCATGTAACATAAATATTACCATCTTAACCATTTTTACATATACAATTCAGTAATGTTAAGTATATTCACATTATTGTGCAATAGATCTCTAGAATTTTTTCATGTTAAACAGCTCCCATCCTCCCTCTCCCCAGGCCCTGGCAACCACCACTCAACTTTCTGTCCCTGTGATTTTGACAACTCCACATACTTCGTGTAAATGGAATCATATAGTAGTTATCTTCTGTGACTAGCTCATTTCGCTAAACATAATGTCCTCAAGATTCAAGCATGTTGTAGCGTGTGACAGGATTTCCTTCCTTTTAAGAGGGAAATAATACTACATTGTATGCATATACCACATTTTATCTGTCCATCCATTGATGGACATTTAGGCTGCTTCTGCCTCTTGGCTATTGTGGTAATGCTGCAATGAACAAGGAAGGGTGTACAAACGTCTCTTCTTTTAAACTTTTTGGGTGTATACCCAGAAGTAGGATTGCTGGATCATAGTAACTCTATTTTTAATTATCAGAGGAACCTCAATGTTGTTTTCTATAGCAGCTGCATCATTTTACATTTTTGCCAATAGTGCCCAGGGGTTTCAGCTTCTGCACATCCTTGCCAACACTGTTTTTTTGGATGGATGGATTGATTTGCACCAGGTCTTAGTTGAGGTAGGTGTGCTCCTTGGTTATGGCATGTGAACGCTCAGTTGCGACATGCATGTGGGATCTGGTTCCCTGACCAGGGATTGAACCCAGGCCCCCTGCTTTGTGGAGTCTTATCCACTTCACCACCGGGAAAGTCCCTATTTTTTTTATAGTAGCCATCCAAATAAGTATGAGATGATATCTCATTGTAGTTTTGATATACATTTCTCTAATGATTTCTGATCATCTTTTCATATGTTTCTTGGCCAGTCGTATATCTTCTTGGAGAAATGATTTAAGTTCTTTGCCTGTTTTTATTTTTTTAATATTTATTTTATCTATCTATCTATCTATCTCTTTATTTATTTATTTAATTTTTGGCTGTGTTGAGTCTTAGTTGCAGCATGCAGGATCTTTGTTGCTTTTCTTTGCAGACCTTATAGTTCCCGGGACAGTTGACTGATGGATTGGGAGAGGGTTACCATATGGTGGGTATCTTCCTGTCCCACATTAGATTTTCAGGCATGGAGAAGAGCCGGGAATTGGAGCACACTGCACACTGAATGAAATTAAGTCCTCCAGAAGAACTGTGCTTGACCTTGGAATGTGAGCAATGCCTAGACCTGCTCTCCCTGAAGGACAAGTCCTGTGCGGGGACAGAGAGAAGCACATGAGCAGAATTCAAGTCCTGCTTTTCTAAGGTGCAGTTGGCATCCCAGGACTGTTTAGTAAAGAGATCAGAAGGGTTAGCCTCCCTAACAGACTGCAAGGTGCCCTTGTGAGGTTTCGTGGGCTTCAGGAGGGAAAGAGACCGTGAGAGAACGTTTGACTTTTAGCAGTCATTCCCTAGAAGCCCCCCTCTATGTCTCACGTGTATCACATATCTTCTTTTTTGACCTTTTGTAGAAGGGTAGAGCAAAAAGACTGAGCTGAGAAAGTCTAGTTTCTTTGACCCATGCTCCAGGGGAGGAACTGTTTCCCAAGCTTCCAAGCATCTCATTGCCTCTGCTCTGGAGTGAGTGGTTTATGGAGGTTAATAATTATCTCAGAGCAACGGATTGACTTCTTTTCATCACGGTTTCACTTTCCCCCAGACACTACCTTATTTTTATAGAGGCACTTATATCCCTCACCCCACCCTGAAGTCGGGTAGAATAAGAAGGGATTTGTCTACTTTTCTACTGTGTTTTGAAGATAGGGGTAATAATTGTACCACTGTGAGTACAGATCTCAGGTCTCAGCATCAAGTTTTACTCTGTGTTTTGACCTTCCTCCCACCCAAGGATTCTGGTCTAAATATTCTCAACATTGATTTTATAGGAGAAATCTAAACTCTAGCATATATATAAATTTCTTTGTGATATTTTAATGTTGTGAACTATACTTTGATCCATTGTGTTTATTTTTAAAAAGTCATCTCTGTTGATGGCAAGAATTACTGCAAATATAATTTCATTCTAGAGAAGTTGCCGTGTCTCCCTAACTGTGGTTTTCTGAGGTCAGTCATCTTAGACATTTTCCAAGCTAACCAAACCCTTCATTCATCTCTGGCCTCCACATTGCAGTAATTACACTAGACGGCAGAGGAATTGTTACCAGATAATATCTTAGAAATAGGGAAATTATGAGGTAATTTCAGGCCATCTCAGATTAATGAGAATGTTCTTTGTGGAGTGCTACCAATGTAAACCTTTAAAAAATGACAAGTGGGAGATATTTAAATTCTTTATTTGTGGAGGTCAGTACAAGCTCTGCAAGTACACCCAAGTGCTGTTATCTGGCCAGTTGCTGGGGTGACTCTTTTATCTTCCTTCTTGGTTTTATTAATTAATTTTCTCTGGGGCTTGGCTGTCATCAGCAACCTTTCTTGGGCTGCGATGGGGTTATGAGGGGGCAAGGAAATGAGATTCTGGGAGACATAACTCACTCTATAGGACCATCATCTGGGCTGGGAGGACCCTAATCGAGGGTAACGACTGGCAGACCCAGTGCCTCCCTCCTGCATGGTCTGGAGTGCCTCCAGCTTGGACTTTGCATATTTGATCGTGTTTTATTTCTCTTCCGTGGGCATGACCGAAGGCTGTGCTTTCATGTGCTTGTCTCCAAGCAGTTGATTCCTTTGATCTCAGGATGATTTCCCACTTCTCCTCGTCTTTTACCTTGGCCGGGGAGGTGCGCACAGAGGAGGAGGAGCCTGATATTTTCTGGGCACTGAGCTGGCCCCGTTGGACATCTGATGGGTTTATTTTTGCTGGTCCTTCTGCATAGGATGCTACCTCTTCCCCACCACCACCATCCCTAACCCCACCAGGGGCAGCGCCAACATTTCTATTAGGCAGTGGTAGTTAGGGAGTACAGTCTATTTAGAAGGGCTGGCATAATTTTATGTAAGATTGAGAAAATTCAGTTGCGCGTACTAAGAGTGAGAGGGCTAGTGACGTGAGGTTATGAAGGCTGAAGCCTGTGCCCCCAACCCAGGTCCCTCGTTGGTGTCATCCCTCTCCTACTCTCCATATGATCAACCACTTTCTCCCCTGGGAAGCTGTCCCCTTGTCCACAGCCCTTCCTAGTCATCTCTTCCTTCTTCATTCGCTTATTTATGCCCATAATCAAAATTTTATAGAAAAACTGACATCAAAATAGGAGAGCACTGGGACTTCCTAGGTGGTGCAGTGGTTAAGAATCCACCTGCCAATATGGGGGACATGGGTTTGATCCCTGCTCCAGGAAGATCCCACATGCTGTAGAGCCTCTAAGCCCGTGCGCCACAACTATTGAGCCTGCACTCTAGAGCCCGTGAGGCACAACTATTGAGCCCATGTGCCGCAGCTACTGAAGCCCATGTGCCTAGAGCTCATGCTCCACCACAAGGGAAGCCACCAATGTGTGCCGTGCACCACAATGAAGAGTAGCCCCCGCTCGCCGCAACTAGAGAAAGCGCGAGTGCAGCAATGAAGACCCAATGCAGCCAATAGACAAATAAATAAATAAATTTATAAAAAAAAATAGGAGAGTGCTGTTGTATACCTTACAAAATTAAACATAATTTTGGTAGATTAAACTAGATTAACCTTATCTTGGTAGAGTAACTAGAATTACTGAACGGATAAGGCTTTCTGTGATAGAACGCAAATCCAGGAAGTTGTGTGGGTCATTTGTGTGGCTTTCTTCTAAATGAACACCCTTCTCTGAGTCCGGCCTTTCCTCCCGTCTGCTGGGACAACACTGTTGAACAACCAACACAAAGCGCCATTGTTTGGGCGTGGCTGAAAACCGTGGTCATCCTGTAGCAACCTGGACATTTTACATCCATAAAGAATTTCGACGTTGAGCCAGCTGTTTCTTTTTATGTTTTTTTGCTTCTTCTTCCAAGGCAGATGGAGTAAATCTCTAGCCGAAGGCATGTTGATCCTTTTGCAAGCCCAGCCCGTCCAGGTGTCTGAGGTGATACCCCTGGGGAGCACACGCGCCCGGGGGGCACGGCATCCTCTTCCTTCTTTCTTAAATGAAACTTTTACTCCTTTTGAGTTAATGTGGTCTCAGAAATCACTCTCTGTGGGTTCGAATATTGGCTCTTCTGTCTACTGACTTTCTGACTTTGGACAGGTTATTTAGTTTCTTCTACAGTAGGATGGGATTAGTAATAGACCCCAACTCTTATTTGTTGTGGGCTTTCACTGAGAGCTCATGAAGCATCTGGGGCTTGGTGCTCCGTAGGTGCTCATTTACAGCTCCCTGCCAGCTCATTCAGCCTGGTGTGTGAATGAGAGCCAGGTGCCTCTTCCTCCTAGATTTCTGCCCCTTCTCACCCCCCTCAGCCTGATGCCCTTGCTCTGTGAACATGGTGGCCCCACTCACTTGTAGCTAAAGGCGCTGATACTATTATAATGCTCCCAGCGTGGTGGGTGATCACGTCCATTGAGTTGTATAAGTGAATCTCGTCTGCACACTCTGTTGGTCATTTGAAGACCTCTCATTTCCACCTTCCTTAATGTCTTTAGAATCTTCCCGTTGCTTGAGCACCACCAGCCTAAGCCATGCCCTGATTGGATCTTTCCTGAATTATTACTGCAGTAATAATTGCTTTACCTGACATCCTGCATTCAGTCCTGCACACCTTCCTGCAAATCACAGTGTTTCTAAGATGCAAATATGGTTGTCATGTCTTAATTTAAAATCCTTCAAATTCCCCCCACTGCTGGTAAAATCCAAATCCCTCAAGTGTAGCATTCAAGGCCTGCAGGAGGGACCATGCCTGGCTGTGTCTGCCGTGTCTCGTCTCTGCCTGCCCTCCTCTCTGCAGCTTCCACCTCTTCCCCAGCCCCCTGCCCCAGCAGTGACTGAGCCATATCGCAAACGTTTCACTGGAGCAGTTGATGCCAGTGTTGACGATCTGAAGTATAAAGAGCTCAAATAAGTCCATTTTAAAAGTTAAAACCCAGCAAATGCTTCACCAGTCACAGACAGTTACAAAGTACGGCTGACTCGTACACACACAGGAAAATGTTGAGCTCTATCAATAATCAAAGAAATTGAAATTCAAACAAAAACATTTTTCATGTGATAATTAACCAAAGATTTTTAAAAGGTAATCTACATGATTGACCGAAGATCTGTGATGCATTAATACTCGCAGTGGAGGGCAAGGGGAACAGACCTGATTGGAGCACAGGGGAACTTTTGAGGTGATTGTGGTGATAAAATTATGTTCTATATCTGATTGTGATGGTGGGCACATACAGTATAATTTTATCAGAAACTCATTGAAATATGTCTTTCAAATGGGTGCATCTTATTGTACATAAACTCTAAGTCAAACATGAATTTAAAAACAACATTATTAACCAGGATTAGGAGAACACGATGCTTTCATACACTGGGAGGCTGGGTTGGGGGGCAGCAGGTAGGGTGATTATATCAATTGGTTCCGTCTTTCTGGAAGGTAATTTGCCTCTACCATTTAAGAAAACAAACTCCGACGTGATAGTTTTGCTTCTGGAATAGCATCCTGAGAATCAAGAATTCAAAGATGTACATCCAGTATTTGTCCCAGCAGTGTTAGCAGCTAAAAACCTGAAAAAGAACCAGAATGTCCTGCAATAGGTGATTGGTTAAATTATGATTCACCTGCATGGGGGCCACTGCCAGCCCAGCAGGAGCCTTTGTGTGAATTGGAAAAAGGCATCCCTTCTGGGGTAAATGCTCCCCCTGCATACTTGAGGGGGGCATCAGCTACATTCTGTCCCCACTGGTCCCCTCAGCTGGGCACCTGTGCAATCCCCAGGCCTAAAGCAGCATCTTGGATCCGTACGATGGTCCATGAGGCAGACATTAAAACTGATGCCTTTGAAGAACAATGGTGTGGGGAAATGTTCAGTAACAAATGGGAAATTAAATGACAAATATAGGTATAATTTTACATATAATTCTACTTTTCTTGAAAAATGTAAAATTGCTGGAAGGAAACGTACCAAAATGTAGCTGGTGGTTAACATGAGTGATAGAATTGTGGGTGACTTTCCCCTTTTCACACCTGCTTTTTCCAAATTTTCCTGCTGTCAGTACTTTTTCTAATTGTGAAAAGATATACATTTTTACTCTCCTATTTAATAGGACTCTGTTGTGCTGATACCTGCAACCGTGGTCTCTTTGGGCACAAGAGCAGACAGGACTTGTGTGCTAGAGTTAAGGCTAGAGCCGGATGGGAGCGGAGGATGAGGGCCGCCTTGCTGAAGTCCCAGTGATCCCTTTGGTTAAAGGAGATGTCTCTTGCATTATCCTCTGATGTTTCCATTCTGCAGGTTTGAGACGTTTGAGGTGAACAGCTTTGAGCAGTTCTGTATCAACTACGCAAATGAGAAGCTCCAGCAACAGTTCAACTCGGTAGGTTTTTCTGGACCCGGAGAGTTGGGTAGCGGAGACCTCTCTCTCCACCAGGAAGTGACAGACAGCCCGGCCTACTTCTCTCCCATCTAGGGTCAGTGGGCCCTAGCTCTGCCCTGACCTGCCCTTGGTTTCCTGGTGGTGCCCCAGCTCTAGGCAGGTTCTCCCCACTGCTCAGAAGGAGGTCAGAATCGGGGCAGCTGGGTTGAGAGGGTCAGTGATCCTCTCCTTGACTTTGACTCCCACTCATTTTGAGCCTGAGCTTTTGAGGTATTTGAGCAACTGCAAGCCAGCTATGAGGCTTCTTGTGATTGGTTGAGGTATGACAGTGCAGGTGATTATTAGAATGTGCTAGGGGAGGGTTCACATGGGAGTGAGGATCACCTAACTGAGCTTTTTTGTGTGGCAGTCGTGACTGTGACTTGCACCCAAACCTTTTCTGGCCAGTATGCCCCATCCTCCAGGACTCAGAACCCATTTGATTGAAGCTCAGGGGAGTTGCAAGTTAAGGTGTGCATGTAGTTCCCTAGCCTTGACCTTTCACTTCTTACCCTAGCATGTATTCAAGCTGGAGCAAGAGGAATACATGAAGGAGCAGATCCCTTGGACCTTGATTGATTTTTATGATAACCAACCTTGCATCGACCTCATAGAAGCTAAGCTGGGCATCTTGGACCTGTTGGATGAAGAATGTAAGGTAAAACTGATGATGTTATCATTGAATCAGTTCAATTCCAGGCTTGGGGTGTGGGGCAGAGGACAGCTGTGTGGGAACATGTGAGATTTCAAAACTGGAATTGCATCTGTGATTAGGCAGCCTTTAGTGTGCTAGGAGAAGCACTGGTGTCTACTCTGCATACGGGAAGGCACCAGAGTGTAATATGTTGAGCGTGACTGGCAGGTCTTGCCCCGCTGGTGAACATGTGCCTCTTTTGGCAGAGGCTGGGTGTTACGGGTAGGCATGGTGTGTTGGTGGTATAGATGTGGTGCCCTAGGCTTCCTAGGTGCTGAGAGAAGCACCCCAACTTCTAGACAGGCACCCCAGAGAGGGAGGGTCAAGAGCCCAGGATCACCTTTACTGTGCCAGGTGGCTTGTGAGCGATGAGTCATGTGTCTTGGTAGCAGATGAGAGCCATAGATTTTCCCCTTGTAGCTTGTCACAGACACTACCTGCTATGACAGGAAGAGCCCTGAGTTGCCAGCCTGGAGAGAATCAGGCAGCCTTGGGAATGTGGAGCAGGCGTTATCAATCACCTAACTACTTTGGCCTTTGGTTTTCTGCTCTATGAATTGATGGGGGTTGGATCTGTTGATCTTCAAAACTTCTCCTGGGTTGGTGATGGAAACACTATAATCAAAAGGTGTAGAAGCCGCATGGCTCTTGGTATTGAAAGGGAAGAGCCTGGTTGCTTTTAGTTTCTGGTCTCCCATGTCTTGCCTATGAAGGATGGCTTGTGGCTTGATAGTTTGGGAGAAGCAGATGTTTTCCTTCCAGAAGGACTCTCCTAGTTTCATTGCCTTTGAAAGCGAAAAGGAACAATTAGTAAAACAGTGGAAGACAGAGTGAAAGTACACTGAAATCCACAGCTCATTTTTACCTGATGGTTTTCAGCACATTTTCAAAGCTGAGGACTCCATCTGGAGTCAGATTCAGGAACAGGTAATTCCTTAGTCTGGTGGGGGTGTACCTTGGCTTGCCCCACCTGTGAGACTGTGGTAAAGGTGATAGGACAGTTGTCCTTGCCTCGAGTGACATTGGCTAAATGACAGAAGTCACAGCCCAGGCCCTCCCTGGTCTCCTCTCCTGGTGGTCACCACTCATTCATCTTCTTGGTTCGATGTCCACTGCCAGCGGCTCCCTGCCAACCCTCAGCGGGAACACACTCCCCTCCCCCTGTCTCTTTTGTGATCCTCTCCGTAACCTTCTCCAGCTCCACACTCCCCAACTCATGTCCTCTGTCCAGTTCTAGGTGCTGAGCCCGTGCAGGGCCCCAGGCCCTGGCTCCAGAAGGGTTCTAGCTCTTCACTCCCCTGCCCAGTGGTGAAGGCCAAGGTCGAACAAGGCAGATGGCTTGTCCCTCACTGCTCTACCTGGCTCTGTGATGAAGCACTGACTAGGCCACACACCACAGCCCCCAGGGGCCTGGCCTCTCCCTACGCCTCACACACACCTCTCCTGGGAACGCCCCAGTGCCTAAGGGTGATTGAGTCTGTGAATTCAGCAGCTGCCTCATCAGTTTTCCTTGATTTACCCTACCTTTGGCAGGCAAGCCAGGGCCACCTGTGGGTTTGTTTTGGCTCATGGTTTAAGGTTCTCAGAGGTGCCACTACCCAAGGGAACATGTCCCAGGAATGTCAAGTGCACAGTGAGAGACCTCAGGCTGCTGTCCGGAGGGCGGGACCCAAGCTGCTGGGTGGGGGAGTGGGGGGCCACCCAGAGCAGCACGGGACTTGGGAGCAGGTGGTTCCAGGTGTGGTGGGAGGGCCATGAGCCATGCGGCCGAAGAGTAGGCAGTGATCACAGGGAGGACCAAGGTGCAACTAGTCAGCAGTTCTGAAAGTAACCTCCCCAAATCCCTAGGCTCTGCAGCGTTGGATATTCCTGGTGCATTGGGATCCCCCGACCTTCCTGTCCAGTCTTCCTACCGGGCGCACGCTGCCTGTATTACCTTCAAGAAGCTCAGGGGGATAAAACGCGCCTGTGTCTGTGTGGATGGTCTCTGCCTTATGCTCTGTGACGCTTTCTGTTTGGGTCAGATTTGTAAAATTAGGTGATTTAAGTTTAAGACTGTATCCAGCTCAAACTCCTGCCAGACACCCAGAGTGTATTATGCACCTACTGTATGTCTGATCTTGAGGGGAAACCCTCAGGAAAGGAGGCAGGGATCTCCCTGCCGGCCAGCAAAGTGTGAAGAGGGATAGGATGGTGCTTGGGAAAAGCTTTGCCTGAGTGAGGACGAGGGGCCCGCGGAGGGCTGTGGCCAGGGACCAGAGCCCACCAGGGATAGCAGAGTGACCTCGAAGGCAGGACACACCAAGTCAGAAAGAGTGCCGAGCTGCTCACAGCCACTGCGGTTCTATTAGGTCCTTGGTTCCCCATCCCCAAGGCTCCTTAGAAGGGAAGGTCTCAGGATAAGCCTGGGTTTCCTGCTAGTCGAGCTGGTGGGGGCTCAGAGTGTCGCGGTGGGTCCGGGGTTGTACTGTGAATGTGACACATGCAAACTCACTGGCCAGCAAAGTCACGGGTGTAGCAGGGGAGGCAAGATGAACACCAAATCAAGGAATAATACAAAACCCCACAGTGTGGAACCATCTTCTACCAGGTTGAGCTGCTCTGGGAATTCAGAGTCATTCGGTATAATCTGATACAACTTCTAGTAACAGATGGATTTTTAACCAACAGTTATTCCTTTTGTCGAAAGTCACGAAACTGTACACTTTTAAAGGGTGCATTTTGCTGTGTGAAAATTATACTGTAATAAATCTGACTTAAAAAACCGAGGCACCCTGCGGCACCCTCCTAGACGCACCCATGGCTCTGACCTGGGCAGGTTAGGGATTCCCAAGGAGCTGGTCGCACCTGGGCAGCGTGTGTTTCTCGGGAGCCGTCCTGTTGGATGTGGAGCTGCCTCAGATACGCTCCGCGGGGTGGGAAAACATCAGGAGACCAAGCTGTGGAGACCTGGGTTCTGTGACCTCCCCCCACCATGAGACAGGACACGACTAGACGCGTAAAAAGCAGCCATCGGACAAATCACTCTTCCTGGGGAAGACAGCCAGGGAGAGGCAGTAAATGAGAAAGGTGGAGAAGGGGTGGCCGTGGACTTAAAGCGGCAGCACGTGGGGGTGGGTCTCCTCCGCCTGTGACGGGTGCCGGAAGCTGCGGAGGAGGCTTGGGGACCAGAACAGTCACTGCTCCAGATTCCTCCAGGAGGAAAAGCTTCCCTGTCGTCGTGGATGTATTGTCACACCCAGATGGAGCCACAGACTACAGCCGCTCCTTGGTAACCAGGGGGCAGGTGAGAGGGTATTCACTTGTGGGAAACGTTAGTTTCCAGGCCGCTTGTGACAAAACTCTCCTCCCTCAGCACTAAGGCTGCTGTGGGCACTGCGGACGTACGTGTGTGTAAGCCGTGTTCAGACCCCGCGTTCCCTGCTGTCCCCATGTCCCGGTCATCAGTCCCTCCCTCCTGGAGGAACAAACTAGTTAGGGCTGATAGGATTTGAGATGTCAGTGCTTGTTTTCTCGTAAGTGACATACTTGCATTTTAGCAGGATTTTGTGAAAATGATACCTTGACCCCTGGAAGCAGTTCTAGGGAATGAAGACACAGACCCTGTCTCAGGTTGGAGAGAGGTGTCAGGGACCCGCAAAGGCAGGCCTGAGTCGGCGAGGTGAGCTCTGCCCCGTCGACTGGGACTCTGGTTTCATGGAGCCCACGAGGGCGGACCTTCCTAATTGTCACCCTGTTGCTGAGACAGCAGAAGGAAAGCAGGCTGCGGGCGGTGGGGAGGTGAATACGCGTCTCTTTCCTGACCTGGGCCCAGCCTGCTCTATGAGCATTTACTCTGGATTAAGACTAAGGGCTTGTGGTTTCCTAAGACGCAGCCCCAGAGGCTACTGCTCGTGAGCAGGTTTGAAGCCTGCGGTGGAGGGAGGGGAAGCGGCTTTCCCACATTCACCCACCGGACAAACCCCGTGTTCCCTTCAGCTCGCCTCTGAGGGGGTCAGGCAAGCCCTGAGATCATCTCCCGAGATGCCAGAGAAACGGAAACACTGAGAAGACGACGGAGAAGAGAGTGTGGGGGGGAGGCGTCCCCAGAACGGCTGTGTACGCGGGGGTCACGTGAGGGGAGAGGGGCTCTGGGCAAAGGGTACGTCACGTTTGCAGAACTTGAAATGGTCTGATTTGTCCAGAGCCCATGGTGGTGGCGGGCACGGGTGGGAAGCAGGTATCGTCCGAGAACAGGAGGCTTGGCCTTGCCTGCCCAGCGGAGGCGTTTGGACTTGGCTCTGAAGGCCCTGGGGTTGGAAGGGTGTGAAGCGGGGAAGAGACGTGACAGGTGGGACTCACTTTTCGACAGGTCTCCCTGGAAACCATGTGAAAGGTAAGTTGGAAAGAGACAGGAGTCAGCAGAGCACTGGCAGCTTTGTGGTTGTCCAGCCGGGGGGAGAGGCTGAGGGGGGAAGGGCAGCAGTGGTGAGGGCCTCGGAGGCCCCGCATCCGGCAGCCAGTTGTTGGTTAGAGCAGTTTGAAGGGAGTTGTCTGGGCAGAAGCCTGATTTCAGTAACTTGAGGAGAGAGTAGGAGGTGAGGCAGTGGAGATGGCTCGTGTGAATTCCTTTCCGGAGGCTTAGCTGTGAGGAGGAGGAGGTGAGAGAGAGGAAAGGCGGGAGAGGATTCCGGGAGAGGGAAGATGGATGACTTCTGGTCCCCGGGAGGCGGGAGTTCGTCCCCAGGAGGCCGGCTAAGAGGAGCAGCCCACTCTCCCTCCCAGGAGAAGGGTCCAAGGCATGGGGGTGGGGCTTTCGATGCAGATGAGTTTCTAGATGTAGAGCATAAATTTGATGTTTCATGCTTGCCAGCCTGCTTCCCTATGAGGGAGGAAATGAGGCCTCTGCTAGGAGGCAGCAGGGTTATAAGGTTGAAGAGGAGGGGACAGGCAGTCCTGCAAACAAGGACCAGCAATACTGGGTGCGGAGATGTGTTTACTGAGGTTAGAGACCATAAAGTGAGATGTAGGAGCTGTCGAGGTCAGCTCTACCCTTTGATCTGGGCACGGTGTCTTGATCTATAGAGGTGATGCTTACAGTGGAATTTGATTTTATTATTTGGCAGTAATACTCAATTATACTAAATTACCAGCAGAAGTTGATTAAGGGAAGAGGAGTTGATGTGTGATCTTAGCCAGCCACCCAGGTGTGGGAAAGGACAGGACGGGTGGTTGGGTTGGTCTAGAATCAGTGTTTTGCTGAGCATGTGGTGTGTGTGTTGCCGGGGGGATGCTTTGTGAAAGTGCAAAAGTAAGGGCCCAGAACTGGCCTTGGAGGAGACGGCTGCCAGGCGGGAAGGAAGGAGCCGCCTGTACCTGGAGCTGTTAGGACTGCAGAGTCCTGAAGGCCCCGCTATCACAGGAGGATCCGGGGTTGACGCGGGTAGGGTCATTTGAGAGGTCAGCCGTGGTAGGAGGCATCAGGGAGCCCTCGGAGGTATGGGGTGGAGTGAGAAGGTGAGTAAGCGACCAGCGAGGCTGTCGTGGTGGCAGTGGCCCAGGAAGACGGGAACAAGGAATAGAGATGGAATAACAGGCCCTGGGGTCCTTCTCAACCTGCTCTCATCAGCCGTTGGGCCAGAGCAGGCTTTGACGCCAGGCAGTGTCCCAGTGATGGCAGCCAGATGTCTGCAAGAGAGACTGCGATTTCCTGCCAAGGTTCCAAGAGCACGTCGGTGGAAAGTTGTCCGGGGCCACGGGGTTTATACCCCAGGCTGTTGGGGATGCATGGCTTCGTAAGTCCAAAGACTTCCATGACCCAGCCCCTCGCCCTTTTTTTTTTGTTTTATTTCAGTAGCAAAGAGTAAAATCAGGTTTAATGTATTTTTAACAGCTTTATTAAGATAGAATTAATGAACCATACAACTCACCTATTTAAAATATACAATTCAGTGTTTTTTCATATATTCAGAGGCATGCCACCATCACCACCACAATCAATTTTAGAACACTTTCATCATCCCCTAAAGAAACCCATTAGCAGTCCCTCTCAGTTCCCTCACAGCCCTAGGCACCCCCTAATCTATTTCCTATCTCTATAGATTTGCCTGTTCACAACATTTCGTATAGATGGGCCTTCACTTTTTGGTGTGACCAGTGGCCAACAAAGCAGATCAGAGGAACTAGACCTCTGAGGGACAGTACCCACCTAAACGAGGACAGAGCTGGGCTCCAGGCTGCTTGGCCGGTGCCTTTGGAGAGGAGAATAAGGAAGTTTGCATGAAGTTGCCGGCAGATTCCTTTTTAAAGGGTTTGATTCGCTGCATATTCCAAAGCTACTGATAACCACAATCTAAATTTTATCAAAATACAAGATTTGCTTTCTGTCTCCTATGCCTGTTCTAAATCTACTTTTTGGGAAGACTTTTGGAAATAACTACCTTCTACCTAACCCTGCCTTTGTGGCTACCATTAAAACTCTGTTGTCAGGCAGGAAAGCATAATAGTGAGGAGCACGTACTCTAGAGCCTGTCCTGGTTTGAACCCCAGCTCTGCTACTTCCCAGCTGTGTGACCTTGGGCAAGTTACCTAACCTCTCTGTCTCAGTTTCTTCATCTGTAGAATGTAGATGCCATAGAACCTAGCTCATAAGATTATTGCAAGGACTGAATGAGTTAATACATCGAAAACGTATAGAAAACTGCCCGGCAGTAAATTCTTTGGGTGTTTGCTTTTAGTATTATCTGAGATTCTTAATTGTTGTGAATTCCCGCTGGCCTTCATTTTTAGTCAAGAGTGGGGGTGAGAAGAGAGACTGACCCTTGTCAGGAAATATATATGCATGTGACCTTGATTCCCGGCCTCCCTTGCTCATGGATTTGTGCGAGTTTGAATTAGAAAAAATGTGGGATTATGGAGTCTGCTAACAGAAGTCCAATTTCATTGTCAAGACAAGACGATTTTGATACTGGCAAATGCAAGTGTTGACCAGGCAGGGCTTCTCATCATAGTCCTGCCCTTCCTGTTCTGTCTGCCCCGGTTCTGCCAGTCCTGGGTCCATTGTGTTCCTGTTCTCCAGCCTCACCTGCTGACAGCTCGGCCATGCTGGCCTCTTGCTTCCCCCATACCCCATGTTTCTAAACACAGGATGCTTGGAGACAAATATAAAACAGAATATACTTTAAAATGCCAAATTAGATTTATTTTGTCTGCCCAACACAATTAATAGCCTCCTTCAAGAAAGAGTTTTCTTAAAAATCCTATGGCACTTAGCACTGGATGTTCAATACTAGTTAAACCAAGTTGGATCTTGAGAAAAATCTGTTTGCTTACAAAGTATTTGAGAAATTTGTTCTCAGGTGCATAAGCATTTTTCCTATGGCACAGATTTTCTTAATTGACTAAACAAAGCCCTTTTTAAATGGCTAGTGCGAGGGTCACCTTCAACCCTGCCTAATCCAAATATATGATCTAAAGTAGTGAAAGGGCAGGTCAGTTGGTGGCCGATAGCTGAGGAAGGGGTGTGTGCAGTGATGCTCAAGGATGTTGGGGTGGGGGACCACCCATCAGAGGAGGTGCCATCTTTGATCATTTGAGTGGTGGTTATAGTGACTCTGTGTTGTGTTTTCAACAAAGCAAGATGCTTTTTCACTTCTGAAGCCATCTCTAAAGATATTGAAAGAAGTTGCCCTTCAGAATTATTAACGTAGTAAATCTCTAAATTTAAATTTGGGGGAGGCAGAGGTTAGTACCACATAGCTCAGTCACTAAGTACTTAGCACCTGATGCATGGCTAGAACCCAGTTTTCATTTCTTCCAAAGGCAGAAAAAAAACAGTGAGGCATACTTCCTGAACCCAACAAGGTTACTTACAGTTTATAGAGACAAGATAATACGCAAAAACCAAATGATGAATTATACTAGACAGTGCATGTGTAAGAGCTAAATTCGAGGAATTCCAAAGCAAAATCTAAGGTGGTTGGGAAAGGGCTCCAGAGAAGAGGACAGACTTGAGCTGAGCCTGGATGCTGGTGTTCAGATGAGCTGAGAGAGAGGTGGGCTTTCCTGCTGCAGGAGTTGGCCTAAGTAAGCAAGAGCTTGGCACCCGAGGTGGATGTTCAGGACCCTGAAGTCACTGGCCTCACCAGAGTGAAGTATCTTCAGATTTCTCCCGTGGGTTGTGACTCTGCTCCTGTGACCTTGGCCTCCACCCTCATCCTCTCCCAATGCTTCCAGCGTCTGCCAATCAGCAGGTTCTTTGAGGCTCAGCGGGCCCCTACGGGCACTGTGGGAGCCAGCGCACAGGGCATGTTGAGAGCCTGCCGTGTGATATCCCAAGTGTTCACAGTTGAATCTGCCTTCCACGTCCAGTTAGGGTCCAACCTCATGAAGTCAGCTCACGGTGTGGATGCCATCACTTTGCCTTAATTCTTGGCTTCCCTTTCCTCTTCACCAAGCACCTGATTTTGTGGATCCACAGGTCCCCAAAGGAACTGACCAGAACTGGGCTCAGAAGCTCTACGACCGGCACTCTGGCAGCCAGCACTTCCAGAAACCCCGCATGTCCAACACGGCTTTCATTGTTGTCCACTTTGCAGATAAGGTGGGTCTCCTCTAGGTGGACCCGGCACTCCATGAGCCCCGTCCTAGGTGGACTCAGCATTCCTGGGCTAAGAGGGAGCTGACCTTTGAATTCAAGCAGCCCGCAGTCTCTTAGGTGGGGCCTTGTCTACCCTCCTGGAGCCTGAGAGAGAAAAGGAAAGAGTGGCTCTTCCTCCGGTGGCTCCTTTCGCAGCAGCGGGCGTAAACTTGGAATTTCTCTGCGTGAATCATGTCCTGTATGTGCTAGCCCAGTGCTTCTCAGATTTTCACGTGTGCGCACGTCACCCGAGGTCTTGCTCAAAGGCAAGTTCTAATTCAGTAGATCTGGGTGAGGCTGGCAAGCTGCGTTTAGAGCCCCCAAAGGAAGCCTTCTATTAAAGGCTGTCTTATGGGAACTCCCTTTTAAAATAATATGGTTTTCCATGAAATGAATATTCAACTCCCTCTATGTAAATCCTGATCACATCTTGGGTTTGCATTTTAGATGAGAACATCTGTGGGTTTCCCATGTACTTACCCACAACTCTTTTCTGAAAATACTGTGGGTGAGCTGAAACTACTGGAGAAGCTGCTGAGGGTCCTGGGTCAGGCTGGAGCACTAACTGCCGTTTCTGTTTCCTGCCATGGCCCCAGGTGGAGTACCTTTCAGATGGTTTTCTGGAGAAAAACAGAGACACAGTATATGAAGAGCAGATCAACATCCTGAAGGCCAGCAAGGTAAAGAGCATTGGAGGTGGGGAAACGGAGGCGGAGTGTCCATGGCCAGAGCCGGGCAGAGTGTGGCTGGCGCCAGCCCCGCTCCAGAGTGTGGGGAGGCAGAGGTGTGGGGCCAGGGGAGGGGAGGGATCTGTAGGTTATTTCAGTCTGAGAATTTGAGGACAGCCTGATGGAGGGAAGAAAGCAAGGGATGGCAAAGGCGACTGGGAAAGATGCCAGCTAGTGGAGGGACATGGGGGCGGGGGGAACAGGAGTGGTGACAGTCGGGAGAGGCAATGGTGGGTGTAACCATGAAAACGTTGCTGGCCTCATCGTGTCATTTGTGCTCCATCTCCTACGTGCAGATGTGAAAGTCCTTACACCCCTTCGAATTCTAGTATCGGTGTGCTGAATTTCTGCTTAGCAGTGTGTGGAACCTCCCTCTAGCCAGGAACTTCAGTGGAATAGTAGGATTCAAGGGACACTTAAGTCTACAATTTTGGAATGTTACTTTCGTTTATTTCCAGAATGTCAGTTATTTCCTTCTCATGAACATGACAAGAAGATAGCAAATATTGTGTCCATTCTACAGGTAAAGGGAACAAGGCACTGATTCATCTAAACGAATGTTTATTAAGGCACTGCCCTTAATAAACCCCTAGGGGTTTATGTTCTAGTGGACTGTGAGTGGGCAGATCAACAAGCATACAGTAACTGAAAAGAGGGGAGGGGTGTGTGGGTGGGGGAGCATGAGCGCCGCCGTTCCAGAAAGCCGCCTCGCCCGTGCACACGTGCAGATGCCGTGGCTGGCTTCAGCCCTTCAGAGGAAACCCAGAAAAGGACTCTCCAGGATTTAGGAGGCTTTCTCCCAGACCACATGATACCGAACTCACTGCAGAGGCCTGATAACACTAGAAATGGCAGATTAATTTCTCTTTGTGATAAGCTTTGGATGAATGCAATAGGGTGAAATGATGGAATGGAGAAAATACACCCCACAGAGCGGACCCAGGTACCTAAAGGCAGATAAACCCCATTAAATCATGCGGCCCCGGGGCCAGGAGTTTAGGGAGGATTTGAGCCAGTACCAGCTATGTGGGTGGCCCAGGGCAGACCCCGGCCCCCTGTCATCTCCCGATATCTGGAGCATCAGGGAATTAGTCGTCACTGAGACAGATCTGCTTTGGGTAAATGTACGTGTCAACACAAGGTTAACCCCTTAGCCTGTCAAGTGTCCAGCCCTCTAGTCCGTGGTGGTTAATGTGACTTTTTCCATTCTGTGCAAGGGAGATGGGGGACAGGACAGAAGCCACAGGGAGAGAGTAGTAGTGGATGTTTTGAGCTCCAAGCAGCATGTTTCCTTATTGTGTGTGTCTGAGAAGTTAGAGGCCTGTGACCTCCTGTTACTGTGACTTTACGTTCTTGTTACAC
Organism: Hippopotamus amphibius kiboko; assembly: GCF_030028045.1. Taxonomy (NCBI): domain Eukaryota; kingdom Metazoa; phylum Chordata; class Mammalia; order Artiodactyla; family Hippopotamidae; genus Hippopotamus; species Hippopotamus amphibius. The sequence goes on along the minus strand of NC_080196.1, from coordinate 91,011,176 downwards.
GTTTCTCCGAGCATAAATGAGGGGTCGGAGGTGAGAGTTGGGGACTTTCCATTAAATGCAGAGTCTGGTTCTGCCATTGATATCTGTCTTAATTTGAGTGTCTCTGAAGGATCCCAGAACCTAGGAGGGAATCGCTCATACTCCCTCTTCAGCAGGTCATCTGTTATTAGTCACTGAGGTTATTTTTCTTTATTTTTATTTAACAGACTTTGTTGAATACTTGTGTGGTATTAGTGGTAACAAACACATGTCGTTAACCTCACAAAACACAGTCTAGTGAAAAGATACACAGGTTAATCATCAATTTTGCTAATGCTGTGAAGGTCAAGAAGAAGGTTCTATGGAAAGAATAATAGGAATGTGCTGAGAGTCCCCAAGGTCACCCCCAAGTTGAACCATCTGCTAGGAAGGCTCACAGAACCCAGCATATAGTAGTACCCATGGCTATGATTTATTACAGCAGAGGATACGAAGCAAATCAGCAGCGGGAGAAGGTGCATGGGGTGGATTGCAGGGGACCAGGCGCAAGCTTGCAGAGTCCTCTCCCTCAGGAGTTGCTCTGAATGTGCTTAATTCCCACAGCTGTGGGTTGTGACAACCCCTGTGAACTGTCCACCAGAGCAGCTCACCTGAGCCTGGGCACTCAGGGTTCCCTAGTGCGAGTCAGTGATGTGGGCACCCTTTGCCTAGCATGTACCAGAATTCCAGACTCCCAGCAGGAAACCAGGTTGGTTCAGCATAGATCGTATTGTTTGCATAGGCAGTTTAGGCTCAGTAAACCATTCTCACCAGGGACTGCCGAAAACCCTCCCAAAATCCACGTTTCCAGACACCAGCCAAGGGTCAAGTCACCCTTGTGAGCGGGCCTTTCTAGGATGGCAGTTTCAGGCCTGCTATGTTAGCTCATTTCTAAATAGGGGTATCATTTTAGATGGGGTGTTCTGGATTTTTATTCGAAGTGAACTATAGGCTCATAAAAAATTCAAATAGTATAGAAATATATAAAATAAAAGTACTGTATTCTCTCCCACTCCTGACCTGCCTTTTTATGAATTCCTGTTCTGATGATACAAACCTACTGGTACATCTTTTTAAGGTTGAATTGAATTGCATTACGCGTAGTCGTTTCTGCTTTTTCACTTACCGTTATATCTTGGCCATCTTTCCACGTGAGTACATATATCCACTTCTTTCCTTTTTTTTAAACAACTGTTGGTATTTTGCTAATTCAAATAATACTGCAAGGAATGCCTTTTAGGCATATCTTTGCTTACTCGTATAGTTATGTCTGTCTGTAAATTTTTAGAAATGGAATTGATGATGCAAAGAGTGTGCACTTAAAAAGTCTAGAGGTATTGCTGAATTGGAGTGTAAAATAGGTCTGTGATTTACCCTGAAAAGGTACCGACTGCCTTCTCTTCCCTGCCCACCTGCCACAACTCTAACTTTGCCCTTCACCAGCTCACATTTCTAAAGAACCAGGGACCTTGTGGCCAGGCCCTCCCACCCTCACTCCAGCAAACCCTCGGAGCTGCCGTGGTGGTGGCCAGTAGCACTCAGAGAGGAACCGGAGAGGGGCTTCTAGGCCCCCCGGACCCCAGCAGGAGGAGGGCTGAGAACTCTCCACCCTGGACCTGTTTCAGCCCATTTTAGACATCCCAGAAGATGGAAAGCAGAGAGCAACACTAGGTCACTGTAAACCTACAGATGGGATCTCCACAGACTGAAGCTACGAATCAGAGTGATGGGAAATGTACTTTAAATCATTTGAACAGATGGACACCTCTGGCAACATCTGTCGTAACATTTTTAAAGCTCATAGTTTACTGAGCCTCTATCGTTTCGTTTAATTTTTTTTCACAGCAATCCCACAAGGTTTGTGTTTCTAAGATACGCTTAAAAGCAGGGGGAAGAATAAAGACCTGGTAAGATGCAAGTCTGTGGTATCCAGTTAATGCCCAATTTTTTATTGGTGTTCTTCTCACTAAGCATAGCTAGATCTTACATCCTGTAGGTAGATTCATAATTCTACTTAAAGTATTTTTATTTGGGGGAAGACTTACTAGCTTTTTTCTTTTGCATGGCATCCCTGATAAGAAATTAAATCATTGTGAATAATCAAGCAGTGTGGGATGGAAGACTACTACCAGCCAAAAGGATGTTTGAAGAACTCCCACCAAGAGCAGTGAAATAAAACGGTGTTAATGAGAATGTAATTAGTAAAGCCAGTTACGCTGCCTAAGAGGCTATAATATAGCTAATTGCTTTCTCAGCTATCAGAGAGCTATAAATAGAGACTAAAGAGATGCCTCTTTAAAACGTGACTTCAGGTTAACAGACTGATTTGTTTTAGATTCTAGAGATGGAAGGTTTTCCTTCTTAGTGTTTATTGTAAAAGCAGTAATGTATCAATCTGAAGAAAAATCTTGAAAGGAAAATCTTTTATTCTGGAGAGTTCCTATTCTGGGGCAGCACTGAATGTAGGTCGTAAGGATGGGCAGTGGGTCCAGAGTCTATGCTGGGAGGTGCTGGGTAGCGAGGGCCATGCTGGGCTGTGCTCCTAGGCAGGCAGTCCTGATGCCATCTCCATGGCATCCTGGCAGAAGGGAGCCCAAGACCAATGTGGTCCAGAGGCCAGGGAGGTCATATTAGCCCAAAGTTGCTTACCGTGGGCCCTGACAGTCCCCGAGGTCCAAGAGTCAGGATGGAGTAGCTCCGGCAAGGCCCAAACGCAGCCTCCCCCCATCTCTGTTCTCCTGCACCTTCAGCTCATCAAGGTGACACTGCATGCGTTCCATTGCTTTCCATGCTGCCAGCTTCCTTACAGGTTACACACACATTTCGTTTTCAGCAGATACATTTGCTTTAATTTTTTTAAATTTATTTTTTATATAATAGCTTTTGAGTCAACATACTATATAACATTTGCTTTTAAGTGTTTTTGGAGTGCTTCCTGTTTAAAATCAGTTTGTACTGGTAGTTTAAAAGCATCTACCAACATTTAGAATAAATAGGTAACTATGTAAGAGAGAATTTAGTCAATAAAACAATATAATCATTCTCTAATACAGGAAGGTCTCCCTTTTCTTCTTTAAACAAAGTAAAGTGCTGAGACTTTTCCTCCAAATCCCCTTTAAAGCCCCTTTAAACAGAATATTTCTGACCTAAAAGTTTGAGATTTTTCCCCCCAGAGGGTAGCGTTTACCATGTAAAAGAATTGATTGAAAATAAAATGTATTTGTTATTATGTTTACAGCTGGAGCTTTTAAAGATAAGATTCTAGGCAAGAGATTCCAATCAAATGGTTACTATATTGTGTCTTATTTTAGTTTCACATATCTGTTTTAAAGAAAAGCCGTTTTATGTTTATATAAACAGAAGTGAATAGGTGTGATTTCCAAGGTAACTGCTATGTATATACCTGTAATTGACATTTTTCTTAAACTGTCAAGTGGTCTTTAGAAAGTGTTTTCATACTTCTTTTAATCCCTTTCAGATAGATCTGCCTCAGGCTTTTAAAATCTATGTATAGACTTGAATAGCAGGGAACACCAAAGCCTGTGGTGTTCCTGTACGTGTGGACACTTTGAAATGAGTGACAAACAGTATCAGGGAAGTGCTTGGTTTGTTTGAAGGTTTTATCTGTGTTTTCGAGATTGAAGGGAGCAAATTTTTAGAAAGGCCCAGGTGAATCTTGTTTCGGAGAGCGGCCCTAAGATGAATTGTAGTACTTCCATTCCTGGTCAGTCTGCTGGTAAATAGATTTCCCATTTGCTTTAAAGCAGAACTGGAGTTAGTGGATTTAAAAAAACAAAACCAAACTTTATCTCACTCAGGAATGTGTTGTTTTGCATGAATCCTTTTTCAAACACGAGCTTGGCTAACTACTTTTCGTTGAGACTTTGGGTTTGTTTACAGTTGGGACACTCCTGGGACAAGGAGGTCCCTGTCTGGCCCAGCCCCCTTGTCCTGGTGGGTGGGCTGGGAGTGGAGTGGTGCCGCATCACTTGCCTGGTCTTTTGCTATTGCCTGCTGCCCAAGGTTGGACATGGTACCTCTTGGTCTTTCAGTCCTGTGGTCAAACTAGTTGTCTCTGTATGTTCACTGAGTTTATAATATAAATTCCGAATAGTGCATAAAGCCTGCCCCTCCTCCCTAGAGGTAATGTCTCAACAAACTCATCTTCTTTTCCATCCCAGAGACCTTACCACTTCCATACGCAGTCTCCATAGCAGGGACCTACAACGAAAACGTAGCTTTTAAAATAAAATACGAGTTCTGCAGATTAAACCTTGGTTGTGTTTGTTCCCAAATTATAGCACAGTGCCAGTGTAGATTAAAATCTGCCTTGAATAGAAGTTTTCAGTTTTTGTTCTTAAGTTGTAAATCCTTTAATATATCAAGTACATAAAAGGCATAGCTTTTCTGACTGAAGCAAGAGAAAGGGGCTTAAATTTTAAAGTACTCTTATTATTGAATCTGATTTCAGAGTTCCTCCTTGTGGTTTTGTTACATGCTCCCGACCTTAGAAGTTAACAGATTTTTCACAGAAAAAGCCACTATTAATGATTTCTGTAAATTAGACCCCTCTAACAGTGTAGTCATGCAGTTGGTAACTTCTACCCAAGACTCAAACATCTTGGAAGTCCATTTCTAAAAGTATATGAATTAGAATAATCAGTTTGTATATTGTTTAGACTTGGCAGACTGAACCACTGATGTCCCTAGAATGTGAACCTGGCTTCAGCCTTCCATTAATTATTTCCTTATGGAAATTTCTAGGCGCCACTCTGCCTGAGGAGTGACCCTTTCTCACCTGTGCCTTGGCTCTCTGGCACCAGTTTACGGAGCCCCCGTGCCTGGGCTGACGTCCCCCTCCTCCAACCCCTCCCCCAGTTCTCAGTTAATACGTGTGATGTGGCTTTCTGCCATAAACAGTGAGGACCAGCAAGTCTGTAAACAAGGGGTTACTGGGTATGATTTGGATTTAGAGAAAACTGACTGTGGGGTAGAATGTGTTTGTACAAAGGTATGCCTGAAGGCAGGGCACTCGAGTTTTGTGGGTGACTGCAGTGACCCAGGAGAGAGCTCAGGTGGGTCTAAACCAGGGCAGTGGGGTTCTGGTTGATCGAGAAAGGACTGCTGAGGCTTAACCGTGGACAGAACTTGGTGATCGACTGGGATGAGAAGCAGGGTGATGGCACGATCTCTAACCTAAATCTTGGAGGACAGCAGGTGGTGGTAGTTTGGGTCATGTAGAATTTGGAGTTTCCAGTGGAACCCCCAGAGGGAGGAGGATATTGAGCAGACGGTTGGAACTGTGGATCATGGTAGTGGAAGAAGATAGAGATGGAGAGACAGGCTTGAAGTGATGGTTGAAGCCGTGGACATGAGTGACCCTGTCCAGGGAATGAGCGTTAGAAAAGTTAAGTGGTAACGAAGCAGTTTGGGAATCCACAGCTCAAAGGAGAGAAGTGCAGAAGACGGACCAGTGCAAGGTGCTGGAAGGGAACACAGTGGGGAAAGTAGGCAAAGTGGAGCTGCTGGATCCCAGGGAAGAGGTCTTCAGAGAGGAGGCCCGGGTCAGTGCTTCCAGCCCGGGCTCAGCCCTTAACCAGCAGCCCTGGGCGAGCTGATGCCGCCTGCCGTGCTTGCTGCTGGGCGAGTGGGGGTTGAAGCAGGGTTCTGGTAGGTCCCTCCTCCTCGAGCTGCTCTTTCCTCACCTGCCATGGGAAGGTGAGCATTGATCTTTATGGTTCTTCCAGATGTAAATTCTATGATTTTGTTTCCTCTTCAGCTCAAAAATATAACTTCCTCAGGCATCTGTACTTTCACAATGGAGACAGATTTTTCATATATCTATCCCCAATCAAAATAATAAAACTAGCTCATGGCTGAGTGCTTATTCTGTGCCGGCACTCTTCCCTGTACTCATGTGGGTTATCTCCTTTAATCCTCTCTTGGGCTCTCATCCTCCATCGAGGGGGAAGGCTAAGAGGCTATTGGTTCAGCAAGTCTAGGGCTCAGGGCCCAGCACAGACCTCGCGTGGTACCCGGTTGCCACAGGCTGAGCGTGAGGGAGGCAGACACGAGTAAATGGAGTGATACAGGAAAGGGTCGTGGAGGATGCAGGGCTGGACCCTGAGAGATGGTGCTCTGGGGATGAGCCGGGAGGAGAAGGGGGTGGGTGTTTCAGATAAGAATAACAGTGAGCAGAGGTGGAGAGGTGGGAATACCGAGCACGGTGGTTTATGAGACGGGAAAAGTGATCAACTTCATTGCTTTAAAAGGTATTATCTGAGAGAGGATGCTTGGGATTGGATTGCAGAGCCCCTGGAAGGCAGACTCAGGGCATTCACAATTGGTGACAGGAGACGGGAGACCCCATCTTAATGAGGGTTATGGGAACAAAGGTGCAGGGGAGGCGAAGGAGCAGAACCTGAGGCACAAGCATTTGAACTTCTCTTCTCTTGGGACTGGGAGTGGCTCAGGGTTAGAGAGTGGGGCCTGGGTGCTCTTTTTGTTCCCTCCCCGCCTGCAGGCTTGTGGTAGTGACCTTACAATACTTGATTCTATCCCCAGCATCCACTTCCCCAAGGGATGCTGGCAGGACTCGTTCTGGGGGCGGGGGGAGGGCTGGGACTCTCTGTCCCACCTGCCCCTGGTGCACGGCCTGATCTTCACCCCTGTACACACAGTGCACTAACAGAGAGGTTATCTTATTTAGTCTCATAACAACTCCACATAATGGGTACATTCTTATCCCCATTTTACTGACGAAGAAATTAAGGCTTAAGGGAGTTAAATAACTTTAAAAGATCCAGTAATAATAAGTATGGAAAAATGTAAACAGTTTTTTTAGAACATAGCTACCTTCTACCACACCAGAAGGGAAAGAATTTGTACCCATCTCTGTAGGTGAAGGTTAAGTGAGATTGTCTGGGGAAATTACTCTTTTCCTTCCTTTCTCTAAATTGAGATATAATTCCTATACCAAAAATTCACCCTTTTCAGTTGTATAATTCAGTGGTTTTAGTATATTCACCAAGCTGTACAGCCATCACCATGCCAAATTCCAGAATATTTTCATTACTCTAAGAAGAAACTCTGTTCCTGTTAGCCGTCACTCCACTTTGCCCCTCCCCCAGCCCCTGGCAAACACTGAACTGCTTTCTGTCCCTGGACATTTCCTGTAAATGGAAACACACTCTGTGGTCTTCTGTGTCTGGCTTCTTTCACTTGGCCTGTTTCCGAGGTTCATGCATGAATGAGGACTTCATTCCTTTATGTTGTTGAGTAACATTCCATTGCGTGTCTTCACCATATTCTGCTCCTCTGTTCACCGGTTGATGGGCATTTGGGTTGTTCCTGCTTTGTGGCTATTAGGAATAATGCTGTACGTGTGTGATGCTATTAGGAATAACGTGGACATGTGTTTCCAGTTCTCTCGGGCATGTATTGGAAAGCTACTTGGATAGAGTGGAAGCAGCATAAAGTCCAAGAGCTCTTGTTCTCCATCTTCTTCCCGTGTTTGTTTCTAGTTCCCGCTGGTGGCTGACTTGTTCCATGATGACAAAGACTCTGCTCCTGCCGCTGCCACATCTTCAAAGATCAGCATCCGCTCTGCCAGACCAGCCCTGAAAACCTCCAACAAGGAGCACAAGAAAACCGTGGGCCACCAGGTCAGTCCCAGGCCTCATGGCGGGAGCTGCGGGCCCCTGGCACGTGTGGTGGGGCTGCCTCTCTGGAGATGAAGGATGTAGGGGCAGCGTCAGAGGGGGGCCAGAGTGGCCAGGGCTCCAGGGCCTCACGTTTAGGACTCACGGGCCCCCAGTTGCAGTGATGATCCCTCTCAGGCTCTTAGCACTTGCTCACCTTATCTCATCTGATCAGCGCACTGAATGAGACACACCGGGGTGGTCTCTCCCCATGTGCTTTGAGGAACCTTGGTGCCGGGATGCGGGAGGGACTTGGCTTTGGTCATGTAGCCAGGCAGCTGTCAGAGCTGGAGTCCAACACCAGGTCCCTGAGTGTCTCCCTGTCCTGGGTTAAACAGTAAGAGTCTCAACAGCTGCCACTGGTCTGTGGGCGCTCCTTTGTGTTTGTTATTCAGCCACAAAGCTGAAGGTGAATAAATCACCAGGTGGCAACCTTTGTCTCCCCAGTTTCGCACCTCCCTGCACCTGCTCATGGAGACCCTGAACGCCACGACGCCGCATTACGTCCGCTGCATCAAGCCCAACGATGAGAAGCTCCCCTTCCAGTAAGTGCCAGCCTCTTCGTGTGGCCTTAGAACTAAGTTCAGGTGTGGCAGGGGCAGGCGCAGCCTCACGGGGGTCCGCGGTCCTCAGCAGGACGCGTAGCTGACCCTGTGTTCCCCACATGGTCTGTATACTGAACGTGGGCCCCAGCTGTCTGCCGTCCGGAGCATTCAGGGGGTGAGAAGGCCCAGTTCCCCGACCCCGTGTGGCTTATGGTGGTGTTGGCTGTGCCCACCAATCAGAGAACCGCTTAGAAGTGTGTCCTAGTGCATCTCCCAGGTGCTGCTCAGTGCAGAGACAGGCGCGTGGCTGGAGTGCTCAGGGGAGGCTTCTTGACTGAGGAAACGTAACCTCAGGTGGTGTGTCAAGTGCTAAGATGTGTGGGCGGTCCCATTTCTCATATCCCCTCTCCCGCTGGGCCTCCAGAGTTCTCCACACGAGCTCACCTTCCCCTCACTCTGACCCAAATTCTGCCACTACTTCTACCTTAAAATTTTTCTTGCATTTCTATCCCCACTCACGTGGTTGACCTCACCCATATCTGGGTAATGGTGACTCTTCAATATCTTTGTCGTCTCTGGGTTTTGCCCGATGCCAGCCCAGCCTTTCTGCAGGCCTGCCACGTCCTCCTCACATCCAACGTGTCTGAAACCAGACTCACCCTTTCTCCCCACTGGAGTTCCTCTGTATTTGGTCTCTGTTGTGGTAAATGGGAAATCGTTTCCTGACACCTCATCCACCCACCAAACTTGGTTCTTCCAAGCCAGCAACCTGAGGGTCTCTGGACCAGTGCTGTCCAGTAGAACTTTCAGTGGTGATGCAGCTGTTCTTTAATCTGCATTGACCAACATGGTAGCTGCTGGTCACATGTGGCTGTTGAGTTCCTGCAGTGGGGCTAGTGTGACTGAGAAAGTGAGTTTAATTTCATTTTAATTGCTTACAGGTGGCTAGTGGCTACCATGTCGGACAGCATGACCCTTGATCCTTCCTGCTCCCTTACTGCCCAGGGTCCAGTCATCCTCAAAGGCCTGTGGAGTCTACTTGAAAATTTCCCACACTGGGTTCCCTTGTCTCTTCCTTCTACTACGGCCTTGTTTCAGACTCTCTTCACTTCTTGCCTGGAATGCTGCCCTGCACCTTTGGAACAGTCTCTCGTTCAGCTCTACAGCCTCTTTTTCTGTTGCCCTGGGCCTCCACACGTGCTATTCCCTCTGGCTGGAGGAGGGATTTTTTTAAATTTTCAAGCACTTTCTTCCCATCTTTCTGATTTCCTTTTTGGTTGTGGCATAATTTCTTTCTGTGAAGTAATTTATTTTGGCAGCTCCGACTCTCAGAATGAATATCTAAACCGCTGTCTGCATTTTGTATCAGTTAATAAAGCTTGACTTCCACTCACAGGGGCCTTGTGCTGGAAAAGCTTAGGAAGACAGTGTGGAATCAGCCTTCTTTGCAGCGTGCTGACTGTTCACTCTTCTTCCTTCCTCCAAGTTTCTGAGACACACTTAGGAATTCCCCCCGTGTGGCATCTGTTTACCAGCTGCCTCCAGAAAAGGGGCTGTTAGAAAAGCAGCATGTGTGAAAGACTTCGATTATGTGTGAAGGGCAGGAGCGGCGTGCTGGGCCCGGGGGAGGAGAGTCCAGGGCTGGCACCAGCCAGCGCAACCTTGAGCAGTTCGTTCATCAGAACCGGGCGCCCACCATGGGCCAGGTTCTCATGCTGGGTCTCTCCTCCCAAGTGAAAGAAGACACTGGGGACTTTCAAAGGGACTTTCTAGTCCTAATATACCATTTTACGAAGACCCTCCTTTTCCTTCAGAATCAAAGTCTTCCTCCCAATAAAGAAAATGGGGAGAATATAGAACCAAGTCAGAAAACCTGCTTGGTTCTGTGTTCTCTGCTGCCAGTTGTTTGGCTGATCCCAAGCTAATCCTTTAGCCTCTTTAGTCTCATTTCCTCGTCTGTTAATTATGGCTAAAAAATAATTTTCCTGATGGAAGAATTCGAGGAGATAATGGGGATTATTTGTGACAAATAGAAAAATTTATGTCATTAAAATATATGATGCTATTGACATTCTGGAAGGAAAGTGCTGTATCCCTCCTTCCATCCCCCAAAACTGGGCTTTCTCAACCTCAGCACCCTTGACACTTTTGCCCAGGGAATTCTTTGTTTTCGGGCTATCCTGTGCGCTGGAGGAAGCTTTGCAGCGTCCCTGGCCTCTACCCACCAGACGCTAGTAGCATCCCCACCATTGTGACAACTAAAAATGTTTTAAAACATCACCAAATGTTCCTTGGAGGGCAAAATTGCCCCCAGTGGAGACCCACTGTCCTGCATGAAATGCTTTGTTAACTAGCATCTCTTTTCATACAAGTCTTTCCCTTTCCTTCTTCCTTTATTCAAAAACCATCCATCCTGAGCACTGGGCTAGGATAGGTGGAATGACAATGAATAAGACATAGCCTTCATCCTTAAGGAGTTGCCAGCCACAAATAACCGGCAACAGCATAGAAGAAGTGACTGTCAGTGGGTCTGTAGAAGCTGCAACAACATGGAGACAAGAGAGCATGAGGTGTCCAGAGAGGAGGTGGCCTAGTAGGGCCGGTGTGATCATCTGGGATGGCTCGTTGGAGGGACTGGCCAGGTTGCCTGAAGGCCAGTCCACTGGTGTCAGAAGCGGGCGGTCCTGAGCACCTCGGGGTCAGGCTGAGCCATGGGAAGGGGTCTCACTCTGCGTGCAGCAAGCTTCCTGCTCTGCTGAACCTGCACAGTTTATTGAGAGAGGAAAGTATAACCTGCATTTCGGCAGTTGGACGCTTACATATCTTTGATAATTTTTCAGTCCAGACTTAGGTGTTGCTTGTCTGCACTGTGGTCCTCCCACATTTAATAGGTGGAAGGGCTCGTTTTCACTCCCAGTTACTGGTAACGAATGCAGGGAGGCAGACAGAGTTTGACAGTGAGTTTTCTTTACACTAGAGAGATAAGATTAAAGTTCTGAAGGCTGGCAGGCTTTACGTGTCTCCTGGGGTTGTGTGGACAGGGGAGGGTCAGGACAGTAGCTTCTTGATATACTATCTTTTCTTTTTCTAACACCTTCCTCTCTTTTACATCACCTGATCATTACCGCAAACCAGTAGATTAGAGCTGGGCAGATATTCTCAGC